>NC_134723.1:7500000-10000000 GCF_049634645.1 Pelodiscus sinensis
ACTGGCTAGCCAATTAAAGTTACTGACAGCCAGACATGCCATTCTTTCTAAATCAATTCAAGAATCTCTAACTAGATCAGTGCAGAGCATGCCCAGTTTTAAAGTGGACTGAAGCCTTTTTCCCTTATTTCTTTAAATTAATTACTACTCCAACATGCTGAAGTATAGATTGAAAAACTCTTACCTCAAGATGTAAACAAGATGAAATGTAATACTCCTGGAAGGAGTGGTTACCTTTAGCTTTACAATGTGGGCATATATTCACACTGAAATCAGATGATGTGATTGCAACACATGTAGATGTGACCAAGATAGCTTTGACCTAGTGGGCTAGGATAAAACTGGCAATGAGCTACAATACACACTCAAGTAAATACCTAGGGTCCCAGGAAGGCCTCTACAGCCCATGATGCCTAGATATCAGTACTATTATTATTCCAGCTAGCTAGACCAAAACTGGCTTGAATATGTCTACAAGATCTGCAGTCACACCTCTGACTGCCGTGCAGAT
Source organism: Pelodiscus sinensis (assembly GCF_049634645.1). Classification (NCBI taxonomy): domain Eukaryota; kingdom Metazoa; phylum Chordata; order Testudines; family Trionychidae; genus Pelodiscus; species Pelodiscus sinensis. The sequence goes on from NC_134723.1 coordinate 7,500,512, forward strand.
GTACACTTAGGCACTAGTCCTACGAAGCGTAGAGAATATGCTTCAGTTTATGCATAAGAGAATTCTAGTCAAAATTGAAGCTACACATATGAATAAAGTTAAGTACATGCATAAGTCTTTGTAGGAATGAGGCCATAGCTGTTTAACTAATGTTAATGTTACTGCAGTATTCATATGGGGAATACCAGGGTAGCATTAATTATCTGCAAATGGCAGTTCAACAGACTTGAATATAAATGACATGGATGTTGGCTTCTCAGGGGAGATTTTTAATAAGAATCCAACAATCTTTTAGCTCCTAAACTGTTGCAGGTGTGTAGGGAAATCTTACAGAAGTGGGAACATCTCTCAACAGTGAATAATGCAATTACACTATTTCCTAAACGCAACAGGAATCTTTTAAGATATGCAATTATAAACAAATGCCATACTCCTGAGTCCAACAGTCTCACTAACATTTCAGATAACATTCCAAAGTTGCAGTATCTTTGGTACAAATACCTTGCAGAAGAGCAGCAGATAATTTAAGATCCTTATATTTAATTTTGGAGGATTGAGAAATAAGGATGCATCTCTTACAACTTTGTCCCTGGACACCTGAGAAACAGTTGTTTGAACTGCGTCTGATTGCTTGCTCAAGAATGGCTTGATTTTTGGCATTAAACCAAGTCAGTTTATTCACGTCAAACAATAGTTGTTAAAACATGATTGATACCAATTTTTCTGGGGGACAAGAGATAGAGAAGTTGAAATCAGCTGTCTTTGCTAATGCCTGGTAGATAATACAATTAGAATGAAGATGTATATGAAAAAGATCGTTGACAACCGGTTCCAATACAGTAGGTGGGTGGCAAGTGGCAACTGTTTAGCAATCTTTTGCAATTTGCTATCTGTGTTGAAAAGTTAAGAAATTAGGGCTAATAATACACAGGAACTTGCATAATGCAAAGAGGCATTGATGACAAATTCATAGTTATAGCAATGAAAAGTGCATATTGTCTGTTTTGACATCCTTGGATCTGAAACGTTCTAACAGTGGAAATAAACCACTATTGTGCCTCCACGATAGGTAACACATTTATTACCATTTGCTTTACAAAAATAAAAGCTGGGTGAATCAATATAAAATAAAGTCAGCACACATAAGGAATAAGTTTGAAAACAAAAACCAATGAATTTAAAACTTGAACATATTACATACTTTTTTGGACACTGTGTAGCCAGACGTGAACCCCCATTTTAACATCCATCTTTGTCTGCTTGAAACCATGCAGGGCACATAAGAGCAGGAAAACAGCATATTCTTTGAAAACCTTGGAGCAGGAGGTTTAGATATGCTGGCTCAGTGACCGTGACCAACTGTAAGCAGCGATAGGAGGGTGGTCAAACTAATTGTTGACCAAGAGGCTGTACATCATGCCCTTGACTTAACCCATATTGATACGAACACACAACCGTCCACAGGGGGAGGAATCTCCCCCGCCCACAAAGAACATCCAGCACTCCTAATTTAGCTATCTTCCTCTCTTACAAGTGTAAATTAACTTGAAACTTGCTTGTAAGAACTGGCGCCACAAAACGGACCAGTAAAATTTGGCCTCTTAAGATAAGAAAGAGAATACGGGCCCCCAGGGGTATAAAGATAGGTACAGCAGCACACTTGCTTTGTGTGTCAATCTACCACCTATCTGCTGGTCGGGTTTGGTGTTTGACCTCCCGAGGTTCCAGAGGGGACGCCCACCTCATATTCGTCTTTCCGAGGAATTGAAGGACCGACCCTGGCCTGACACACTGGAGTTGAGAGGCACAGAAGGGGGTAAAAATTGTACCTGGATGTGGTCCTTTGTTTAAGTATATATACATAGTGTTAGAGCTCTTTAAAGATTAAGCTGTCATTTGGTACCATTATTTCTATTTTCTATCTTTACCTTTTTCCTGTAACCATTTTTAAGATCTATATTTTACTAGCATTTAAGAAATAGAGCAATAGCCATTGTAACCATATGATTTATAAGTTCCTTTAATAAACCTGTAACTGTTTAAGTTTTAACCTGACTCCTTCAGTTGCTGTAATAGAACCAAGCATGATTTAAAAGAACTCCAGCCGGTCATAAAGGGACAGACATAGGGAGAGCTTGGGCGTTTGGATCTGTGTCACTCCCAGGTGACAAGATTCATTGGGGCACCTTTCCAGCTTTTCCTAGGCTGCCCGCTGCGAAGGAACCACTGTGTTCTAGCAGCTAAAATCTACGGTGTAATAAGCTCTTCCTACACACCGGGGCGTCTGTTAGCCTGTTGGCTACCCTCTGCAAGGGACCACGGTCCTAGCAGTAAAGTCACGGACGTTAAAAACTTTCAGGGCTCCCTTCAGCCTTCTGGCTGCCCGCTGCGACGAGACTTCGTGTCTTAGCAGTTGAAGACTTGAGAGACATACCCACACACACTGCCCTGACCATTGGCTGACACACTGGCAATAATGTAAGGTCACTGCATAGCAGCCACACCACGTCCTCCTATAAATAATACAAATTAGGAGGTTAGTTGGGCAAGATAGGATTTGGGGGATTCCCCATTCTTTCTTTTTTATATTTTAGATTACTGTTGTGTCCAGCACACCAGCCACCAGCTAATTGTCTGCTGAATGTGGCTAGTAGGCTTGAACAATGTGGCTATTTGGCCATTTGAATGTGGCTAGTTTGCTATAGCAGTAGCCACTGTTATAGTGCCCAGTGCTTCAGAACTGGTTGGACACCACAGTAAAAGTACGGTAAAGCGATCTGAGGTGAAAAGCTGAGGGATAATTGGCAGTGATGGAAGTCCATGTAATATACTAGAAGATTTAACTGGAGTTGCTCGGGTCCTTAACTCAGTTTTTGTTTTAAAATCACTATTCTGGAGTGGGGATGGGGATGAGGGATTTACTATGCAGGCTGCCCCATGTATAGAGACATTGGGAAAAGCAAAGAGATTTCTTCCAGGCTAGCTGGAGTGGCCTTTAGCTCATGAAAAGGTATGTGAAGAGGCAGGGTAATCCTAGACCTTGGGGTGTGCTGAAGCAAGAAAAGAAAAAAAGTTTGGGACAACAGTAGAGATGTGGGATTATGGTGCAGGGACTCTAGGAGACTCTTCTAGAGTTGATAGGACAAACTCCCAATCACTCGCTAGTATTTAATGAGGGGGAAACCAAAGCAGATGGTGGTTGAAGAGCTGTTTTATTTTTTCCTTCACAAGACCAGAGAGATAAGTGACCTCTGCTAGGCTGGAGAAGATAATCTTTGAGGGGACACAGAGGTGACTGATGCTTCTCCTATTCCTTGAGAGCTAAACTATTGCTTATGCAGCAAAAATTATTAGCGATGGAGAGGCCTTTTTGAGAGAGAATAGAGTCTCATTTTCATAATAGAAGCTAGGCTAACATTTCATAATTCTCCAAAAGTGCACAGTTAATATGGAGATGATAGTAGGTAGGGTGGACTGAGATTCAGGCACCAAATATCATAGAAGCACATGACCTCTTGAGTTCCCTTATGCTGTGTAAGCTATGTCTATACACCACCATTATTTCAGAATAACATGTTATTCTGAAATAACAAAAAGTATGTCTACTATTTCAAAATAATGGCAAGTTGGAGGACTTCTTACTCCGACTCCTGTAACCCTCATTTTATGAGGAGTAAGGGAAGTCAAAGGAAGAGTGTTCTTTCTTCGATTTTCTGCAGTGTAGATAGCTTAATTTGGCTTTTGGTGCTATTTTGACTTAAGCTACGCAAATAATGTAGCTCAATTTGTGAAGCTTAATTTGATTTTTGCTATTCTGTGTAGATGTGCCCTTACTGTCCTCAAGTCTAGTCCCTTGCACTCATGGGCAGGGCTAAAGGTACGTCTACACTACACAGCAATTAGCAACATGGCTGTGTTGACACAGCTATGTCACTAAAAGTCAGGCAGTGTAAACACTGTCAGTATGAGCAGCATTTGCTTTGTTAGCAGCGGAGGTCTCTTGCCAGCAAAGCTCTGTTTACCCTAGTACTTGCCGCAGCAAAGCTTTTGTTGTTTGATGGGAGGGGACACTTGTGAACAACAAAAGCTTTGTCATTCAATTGCAAGAGAAAACCTAAGTATTATCTAGACCCGTGGTCACCAACCAGTAGATTGCGATCTACTGGTAGATCTCGGAGGCGCTAAGAGTAGCTCTTGAGCCCTCTCTGAACTGCGTGCCTGCGCAGTACATTTACATTAGATTTCCTCATTTGAGGAGCAACTACTCACCGAGCAACAGCACAGGTGAGTAGCTGCAAGGAATGGTGGGAATTTTGTTTTTTTTAAGTAGCAGTATAAGGATTGGGGATAGCAAGTGATGGAGAGGAGGAGAATAGAGCGGGCGGGGCTTCAAGGAAGGGGTGGGGTGGTAGATCTTGGCTTGGTCTGTCATTTAAAAAGTGATCTTGGGTATAAAAAGGTTGGAGACCACTGATCTAGACCATGCCTGAAAGGTGTCTGTCTAAACTGCTCTTAAGCACTGTTAAAATAACTTAAAATATGAATGGTTAAGCTCCTGCCTCTTTGAGTCATGAGCTTACCCAAGAATATTTCCATACCTGTTAAGAGAGAAAGTAAATTTCTATCTTTGAATTATGAAAAGGAACTTGGAAACCTGCACTCAACATAAATGACACTTGATTGCTTGATTGACAGCATGTCTGAAACAATAGCATTGACAGGAGGAAACCATTCCATACATTTCTAAGACAAACTGGTCCGGCGATGGAGTTGAGGCTGTCAACAGTAACAAAAAAGAGGATTCTGTGGTGGAAGAGTACAGCTGATGCAGTCCTCCATGCTAAGAGATGCTACCCAGATACTGGGTATATATTGCATGCCCCTACCACTGACCTTCCTTTCACCTGAAGAAGTGGGTTGTGCCCACGAAAGCTCATGATACCATCTATATTTTTTGTTAGTCTCTAAGGTGCTGCAGGACTATTCGCTGTTTAAGTTTTTTCATTTTAACACTGTGCAACAGATAGTAATGAAGGTCCCTGTGATCCTATCAAAGTAAATGTGTGGGGCCTATTCCTAAATATCTTTGCAAAGCTTTTCAAATAAAGAGTTAAAATGTTTGTAACTTACAATCAACTCTCCAAGGGTGTTTACTGCTTGGTCTTCTAGAAAGCAAGAATAATTTGGCATTGGACTGTGTAAGAGGATTAAAAGAAATAGGGAAAAAAGTTAATACCTTTTGTGGAGAGACACTAGGCATATTAAGGCAACTAAAAATAAAAATGTCAATTATCCAATGATATTACTTTCAAAGTGTAAATGGCAATCCAATCCAATCTGGGATAAATGATAGGACATCTCAGTATCCTAATGGACTAGTCACTAAAACTGATAATTTGCATAGAACAATAGACCATTCTTATCATTTTCCCAGCAGAAATTCAAAAACGGAAAAATGTCAGCTGAAAATGTTTAGCCTAAATCCAAACTTTTGTTTGGAATTACTGCCTCTGCACCTGATGGGAGTTATAATCTGAATGCCTCATCCTCCTGTAGACTGTCCTCCCTAATTGGACTACATTTTGCATGATGTAGTTCTGATCCTAGAAAGAGATGGCAGTGCACCATGGGAATGTCTGCTAAAATGTACCATAGGGAAGATATTCCAGCCAGAGAGTGAATCCTATAGAGGAGAATGGAAAAAAGAGAGAACTCAACTATAAATCCTATGAGGCACCAGATAGAATTTCCAAATCAAAATATTACCCTGTTCCTCTGAAAGTGCAATTTTCAATCAAAACCAGTTTTTAAATATCTTTAACCAGTTTTACTTACTACTTGAACTCAATGAAATTGTTTTTAGCTAAAATTCTTTTGGCAGCACCTAAACATTTTGTAAATGAATATCACACTGACAAATTGGTTTGCTCTAAAAAATACGGAAACATTTTCAAAACGTGTCTATTTTTCACTGGAGAATGACTTTGCATTTAGAAATTTCCCTCAATTTTATTTGACACTTTCTCTTCTCCCCAACTCCCGGCAAAGTTTTGATTTACGCAGAAACTGAACAAAATATGTAGTTCTGGGTCAAAGAAAACATTTTCATTTGACCGAAAATATTTTTAATCGCTTAATTCACCAGAACATTTACATAAAATCAATTTTGTGTTGACCCAAATAAATGTTATAAAACTTTTTTCCATAATTGCTAGCAAGCCGCAGCCCCCCTTTGTTTCTCTCTCTCCTAACAGATGTACTCAGGTCCTTACCTGTAGTAATGTTTGGGGTTTATTTTTGTAAATTAAAAGGAATATGTTCATGCTTGTATAAGGCAGGGTGATGGGAGAGAGGGGCTCTTAGCAGGAGATGGAAGGTGCAGGACTCAGGGCAGGAGACCCAGGGCAAGGGGTTGGGAGGCGGGGGAGCGGGGGTGTAGCTTACCAGGGACACCCAGGGCAGCAAGGGTGACACTCCTGTAGCAGCAGCTCATCCGGGGTGTGGGTGGGGTTGGGGCTGCATCCTCCAGCAGTCAACTTCTCATGCAGAGTCAGTGCAGCAGTCCCTGGTTGGTGGTTCTCTTGGGGCCAGGGCTACATGGGTGTAGGGGAAGTGTTTGGAGTAGGAGGAATTTACCGGTGTACTCGCAGGCAAGATGGTGGAGCCCCAGCCCTGCTGAGCACTCCCAGGTGGTATGGCTGGCCCCAGAGGACACTCTTCAGGATAGCTCTCTCCTCCGGGCTCACTGCTTTCTTCTCTCTCATTCATCTTCTGGCTGGTTTATATGAATTGGAATGGGCTGGGGTAAAAGTCAAGACAACATGCAGATTTTTTTGCTTGTGCGCAAGAAGTAAGCTTCCGTGTTCTGCATATTTATTTCTTGCTATTCATTTCCAGGGTCTTCATTGACTTAGGATCCAGCCACCATTCTGACATTTGTGTCACACCAAATAAACTTTGTGCCTCTATGACCCTGAAGCCAACAGAGCTCCGTCATGATGTTTATGAAGATGAGATTTTTGTCAGGTTTGGGTTGAAGTCTAAACTCCTTGAGTATGTAATTCATGATCCGTAGGACTGTTTCTAAAGCAGATTGCAAATCTATCTGTGTCCCAAAGCCTAGTCACAGAACTGGAGAAGGTCAAAACAAGCCTACCCAGCGACACATTTCTGTATGACCCAATATAAAACCAACCAATCAAACAACTCCTCCCGCCCCAGTCCAACATGAAAGCAACAGCAAGCAAGATGCTGAGAGATGGAGAGAAGAACCTACTCTAATTTCTACACATAATGTTGTAGCTGTTAAATATAGCATTAATTGCTGACGTTGACAATCTTTCAGAAGGCTACTAAACTGACAGATGAAATAAAAATGAAATGTGTGCTGTAAAACAGTTCCACTCTTCATGTGATTTTTTTTGTCTGCTCTTGTAAAATAGCTTTTAAAGATTTTTGCTTACCTTACCAATGGCTATACAACTGTCCAATTAGTTGCTAACTCTTACTGGGGATATGACAGACTATTTAAAAAATATCTAAAGTAAAATTTCTCAAATTGAGAGTGGAGAAAGCACTGATATAAAAATGTATCCTATTAAGAATTATATTCAGTAAACTCTCTCTTATATGGTCAAAACACATGGAAGATGGAGTGTGACTACTGTACTCTCAGAAATTAGATCTTGTAAATGCTTCCACTCTATGAACTGATTTATTATTTTTGCAAGAATACAATGTATTCTGGGGTTAAGCTTTTTTCTTCCCTATTGATATCAGCTATCAGGATAGCTGTAAGTGTTGAACCAAAGGTTATGCTTGCTGTAAGATTTTCTCTAAAGAGTTGAACTTTGATTCCCCCCACACTCCTGCCCAATACCATAATGGGATGTGTTAGCTTTGATTTTTCCCCCTAAAAGCTTCACAATTGAGAGTTTATTGTTGGAACCTAGTACTTTAAAGAAGGTATTTTTTCCTGTGAAAGGAACACTGTCCGCTGCCCTTAATCCAAATTGCTCTTTCATTTTCTCTCTCTGTATCATCTGAGGTCAGCAGTAGCAAGGAGTTCTAATGGCTTTTGAAAGAACCAAATAACATCTCTTCCTTCTCTATCTTTGGGGAAGTCAACCAGAAGAAAACCTTTTTCATAAAGACCTATTCCACAAGTTATAATTCAAGCAAAGTTGTGGAAATTGGATCTCTTTAGTCAGAGTTGATGTATTCTCTGACTGCTCCATTTGCAACTAACGAGGATCTGTGTCTCTTAGGCATTTCACCATATAGGAAACTATTTGCATATTGGATTCATTACATTAATTTGTGGTTTATAAGTTGTAAAAAATGAATAAATTAAGCATCCTCCCCATTCTCACTTGAGTAATGATGGAATTTCTGGAGATAAAAGTCTATGTTGAGCTCTCTGGAGGCACAGAAGTGGAAGATTTAAAATTTATGGAAGGGGAATGGTGAGTTTTTATTTTGCATCTCTGTCTAAATCATGCTGAGTTCACATTAGAGAAGAATTCTACAGCTGGAGCTAAGGAGAAGCTGGTCTACATGGCTTACAACGTATATCAGAAAATGAAACCATATTAAAATTTGTTGTCCAGGGGGACTGATGAACTTGCTCTGCAGTTCCCGAAGGGATGGGGCCTTGGGAGGTAGGAGTGAGGCTGGGGGCAGGCTGGAGTGCTGCCCGGAGTGCCCTGCGGCACTGCTCCAGAAGTGATTAAAAGGACCCAGGATTCCAGCAACTGGTCAGAAGCCCCAGGCCCTTTTGAACCTCCAGGCCTCAGGGCAGTTGCCCTCTTTGCCCCTGCTCCTCATCCCTGGTCGGAAGGCCTGTTTGTTGTCTGGCATCTTCTGTGCGTCCCTTTGACTGTGGTAAGATGAGTTGGGGCTTCATTTTCAAACTGCAAATGAAGATATTTAATTGTAAAGTGCCCTCCCTCCCCTGATATGGGTAAAAGAGTTGTCGGAGGGGTTATTTATGTTGAGTACATGGGCTTAAAGTGCAGCAGGGGAGGTTTAGATTGGACATTAGGAAAAAATTCCTAACTGTCAGGGTGGTCAAATATTGGAATAAATTGCCAAGGGAGGTGGTGGAATCTCCCTCTCTGGAGATATTTAAGAACTGGTTAGATAGACATCTGTCAGGGATGGTGTAGATGGAACTTGGTCCTGCCTTGAGGGTGGGGGGCTGGACTCGATGACCTCTCGAGGTCCCTTCCAGTCTTATTATTCTATGATTCCCAAGTTCTTGGAATGATACTAACACTGAATACTCTGTCATTAAAAGCATTCAGGCATTTCTTCTCATGAAGATCACATAGAAACTCAAACCAATGCAAACATCTCTTTAAGTTGTTTAAATAGCTCTTATCACTCTAATCTCTGAGCAGCTTTAATGTACATACCCTTACAGTACCCACTGAGATTGGGAGTCTGGGCTGAGGTCAGTCCCCAAGAAGCTCAGGTGGCATTCCTGCCTTCTGTTTGCTCAGGCATGAAAAGAACCAGGCCCACTGATGTGGCGAGTGGGAATGAGGAGGGGAGGACTGGGCCCAGAGATTTAAAGGGTCCTGAAGCTCACCGCTGCTGTCGCTACTATTGCTATGGGGAGGGTGCACCATGCTCTGGGAAGTGCTGAGGACTGGCTATCCTGGCCCAACCCCCTCCCAGTGAGACCCCATTCCTTCTGGGAGCATGGAGCAGCCACTTCCACCCCATCTTGCCCACAGGCCCATGGAGGCTGTCATCTCCCCTTTCAAGAACACCCTCCAGCAAAAGGGAGAGGTTTAATGTTGTGCCTATGAACTGCGAAAACAATATACAACCCTTTGGCAAGGATAACCAAACCTCATGTCTATGTCATGTGACCCAATTAGAGCTGTGGAAAGTACTAATTGTCCCCAGTGAGAAAAGCTGTTATTCTGTCAATTTAAATTTAATATTAAGAGCAAAGAGCTGTTCTGGTTGCCACAAGAGTGAGAGTAGCTGGTGAGGTGAGATCATGGCAGGAATGCTGATGTTAGCCAGAATTCTTTGTATACCTCCCAGAGGGCAGATATCCATGTGGTATTTCTGTTATCCTTGCACTTAGGGCAGCATGCCCAATAAATACATGGCTCCACCCTAAACCCATCTCTGTTGGGAGCAAGAACTGTTTTTGCCGTATTCATCTTTCTACTTTTTGTGCCTAAGTAGGCATGGACCAGAAGCGGGTCCTAACCAAGCAAAGCATCTAGAGCACTGTTTCCCAATTTTATTTGGCCACAGAGCCCTTTTAAATGTGAAAGAATTTCAAGGAACCCCTAATAACAGTCTTATATATGGAGCTGAAAAAAGCAGACCACAAATCAGTAAACAAATGATGAACAAGGTCATGAGATCAACATTTAGTTTAATTGCACATATTTAAAAACAAAAATCACATTTTTCACTGCTGCTAGGTCCCTTAGAAATACACAGTGGCAGTGGAGGACTCTTGGGAAGCGGGACTGGCAGCAACTGCTGCTGCTAGGTCCCTTAGAAATGCAGAGTGGCAGCGGGACGGTGGGAGGGCGGAGGTGTCTGAAAGCCAGCAAGGGAACCAGAGAAGGAGCTGGTATCGTTGCACATTGGCTCCTCACTGAACCCTTACTTTTACTTCGTGGAACCCCGGGGTTCTGCGAAGCACCATTTGGGAAACACTGCTCTAGAGCTCTTAAGCGTTTCGGAAAAGTTAAGGAACTTAGATATGTTTACAATCAATAAAGCTCCTAGGAAAGTTTCCATCAGAATTTCAAACTGAACACAGGAGATATTTTGCCTTTCATTAGTCACTTCCCCCTACACTTTTTAGTGTAATCTAACAAGGTAGTTATATAGAAAGTATGTGGAGCTCTTTCCTCTGTAACAGCATGCACTTCAATATTTTCCACATCTTTGTCGCGTTTCATTAGATCTGTGACAAATGTTGACAACAAAACCTGAAATCACATGAAAGTCTTCAGTTTGTTCTTAAGAAATGTGAGATTCGGTCCAGGTTTGTCAAAAAGTTCATTAAGTTCAAAAACCTTTTCAAGTGAACGTGGACCCAGTTTTGAGCAAACCCAAGCCAATTTAGAATTTCACATCAAAACCATGAAAAAGGAGAAGAGATTTTTTTTGCATGTTTTTGACAGAAAACTGTTGAACTAGATGGTTTTGACTGAGTCTTTTGCTTTGCTTTGGAACTCATTTGAACTTGAAGTTCAAAGTAAAGCTGGAGGGAAGCAACATATAACTAGGAAGAAATGTTTGCACAAACCCCCTGCAGAGAGAAACTGGCAGTTTAGCACAGCTCTTTTTAAAAAAAAATATTTTTAAGCACCATTTAAATTTATCCATCTATATACACGATAGAGGGTGCAGGTCCATGCAGAATGATCACCGTGATTCCTTAGAGTGTTCTGAAGGCAAATGAGTTGTATAACATGAAACATCTAAAAATTCGTCAGACATGAGAAGCAGTCTTGTTCCCATGTAATTATACAGACCCACATGTCTGGGGATCTTTTCAAATACTTTGCAGGAAGTTCAGTATCACCTAAGAGGATGTTCCGAATGCACGATTATTACTAATAAGGACTGTTTTAATATTGTTTCCTTATAAGATGGCTTGATGGAAATGTCCTACAACAATCTGGGGACCATTAAACCACTTCCTCAGTAGACATCTGGAACAAGCCAGTAGGATCTTCATGAGATTGTGCTGTTGCCAGAGAGAAGGTTGCAGCAATTATCACCCGAAGGACCAAACCAAGGTTAAATAGTGAATTCTTTTAGTAAATATTCCATATAAAATTAAAAGCTTTACTCTGGGGAAGCTTGAGATTGGAGGAGCTTTGCTACTCTCTGACTTGAGCTTTCAAATACTGGCCAATTAATCTGCTTGGCCAAACTGTAGTGTTGATAATTTACCAGCTATAAAACCATTAAACATTTAGAAGATATAGTATTGACTTTTTAAGTCCTAGGTCTTGATTAAAGGTACAATCCTGAGGGAGGCGTGCACCTCCTTAAAAGTATCTCTGAGGCTTCATAACATGGACACTGCTTGAAGACATCACCATCTTGGAAGAAATGGGAGTATGTTTTCTAGCTGTCCTTGGCCCCAGGACCTGTGCTGAACTTGTTGTACCAATAAAAGCAAGCAGGATCTTATGAGGGGGATAAGGCAAAAAGCCACATTTATTGTAAAGATAATAATAAAAAAATAAAGAAAAGATAGAAGCAAACAACGTTGTTTAACTACTTAACCCTTATACATATAAACATTCATTCATCCATTCATTCAGGTTCTGTGTATTTGTTATAGTTACCAGCCTGGAAGTTGCTTGTGACAGAATACTGGCCAGGTATTCTGTACACAAGTGATGGTAGTGGGGAGCGAAGTCCTGATCAGATGCGCATCCTGGTAGGCTGGCAGGAGAACCTTGGACTCTGATTCCATAGTTTTTTAGTCCAGTTCTTATAGGAATTTCTTCCTATGCCAGTCTATGGAAATTGCTGCATCATGCTGATGTCTCCAGGGTGGCTGCCAGGTGCTCATCAGTGATCTCATCGGGTGGACCTCCGGTACTTGGTTTTCTCCACTTGACACCTTTTGGTTGCACTGGCACCTGACGCCTTCTTCAGCCCTTTGTTGCTGTATTCTCAGGCTGGCACCTCTCAGAACCATTCATTCATCATCCAAGCACTCTCTCTCTTACATACATTCCCTAATTAATGTTTCCCATACAGTATTTCATATAACAACAACTTTACATATTTTCAATAGTTGTAGTTACAAAAAAGTCAAGTTTCTGGGTGGCATTTTTTGAAACATTCTCTGTCTGAGTGCTGAGTTAGTTACAGTTGCTTTGAAGAGAACAGGCGTCAATTATGTAACAATGCCCTTAGTCAATTACAGGGCTTGGCTCCCATAGCAGAGTTAGTGGCTTGACAATGCATTGTTACAATGTATCTCTGCAATGTCAATTTCAAGCAGCCCCTTGCACAAGCTTGAGCATGCCCTGGGACACAGGGGGGAGGGGAAAGCTATTTCTGGCTACATAGTCCTAATATTATATTCCTAACAAATTTATTCTAGAGGGGCAATAATTATAAATCTAAACATTTAACAATCTTTACAAATAATAATAATGATAATGATAATAATAATAATAAATCTAAATAACAATACTGATAATAATAATAAATCTAAACACTTTAAGTTGTGAGGAACAAATTATGGGGAGTCACTTCTACTTGGGGGAATCATTTTTAATACATTTATATGTTATCCCTACAAACTCTCATGTTCACAGAATCTTAAGCACATCATCTCCCAGAATTTCAAGATTATATCTTCACTACTCACAATGCGTAGTGGCATGTAGCAAAACTGGAGCTCCGTGCTGCAGGGAAAACCAGGCTGCATTTATACTGGGGTGTGTGTGTAGCTGCACATGTCAGAGAAAGGCTCTGGCAGAGAAGAAAGAGTGGGAAAAGGATCTCCCTGAAGGAAAATAGTGGGATACTACACTGCTAAAAATAGCAGTGTAGATGGGGAAACACTGCTTGGATAAATAGAGAATGTACTTGCATACATATTTACACCCACCAGGCATGTCTTCACTTATCTAAACTGTACCTCATTAGCTGCGCTCTATTTACACCCATGCTAAGTGGAGGGAGGGGATCTGGGTAGGTATATGAAGTGGGATTTGTAGGCCTGCCCCAACTATGAGACACTCAAGGTTTACTGGGCATGTGATGGTGAACTCAACAGACACCACGATAGACTTTGCACAGGATTCCAAAACCCTTTACTTACATAGCACCAGAGATGTACAAATCTTGACAAAATAATACATACCCATGCTTATGTCCCAGCTTCAGTTTCCTCACCACTCTAGAGAGTTCTTTGAACTATGGTAGAGTCCACTGGGGTGCCCCGAATACCCCTTTCCTGCACATGGCTTGTCTTCAGAATCATGGATTTTCTAGCTAATTCCCTCCTTTGGTCAGCTCTTCTGTGGGACTTTATCAGGGTGCCCAGAAGTGTGAGTCACTGCTATCTCCCTGTCCCCTCCAGGAGGGAGTAGTTCAGGTGGTAGCTGGACGTCTGCTCCCTGCCACTGTCAGCCCTTTGGACATTCAAAGGATGTCGTTGGGACTCTGCCTATCCCTACTTTGTCTTGAAAATTAACATTTGGGGCAACCCCCACTAAGCCAGGCCTGGTCACATCCCTCATAGGATGTTCTTCCATTTAGCCAGTGATTGGTTCCTAGATTAGGCTGACCTTGGTTGCATTTGCACCTATTGCCTATGATAACTTCCTACTGCCAGTTAGTTGCCACCATTTTTGACTGCACCCAATTGCATAGCTGAATTCAGATCATATTCTCCTTCTAATTCTGGTTTACATAATAGCTATTTTTCCAAATGTATTGCTGTCTGAGGGTCTGCTTCTATTTCTGTTAAATTGACTGGGTGCCCATAAGTGATTGGGCCCATAAGTAGGTGTGACTTCACTGAAATCAATGGAATTATGCTCGCTTACTCCAACCATGAGTTTGGCCCTATATCTTCACAAAACACTGAGATCCTGGGATGTTTGTTTATGAAGAATAGATCTGATTGGATAGTGCAGGAGGATAATGAAATTGTTTATGAGAGATGCAATTATCCCAGATATGCAAGCTATGAAGAAAGACCCTGATAGCCCTAGTGGGCATTAGATAATTAATTATATAATTTGCCATGAATAGTAGATCAATATGTCTGAAGCTCCAGTAAATACATTTTTGTCTCCCAGTGCAAGTTTAAAACTTGCTCAACAAAAATGTTAATAAATAAGGGCAACACAGCTGACAAGATTGTAGCCAGACAAATCAATAATTAAAGGATTATCTCTATTTCTTTGTAGTACACAAAGCAATAAACTGTTGCTGAGATTGATTAAATGCTTCAGCTTTGCTTCGATTATTAATCAATCTCTAAAACAGCTTGTGTGTATACTACATAGCAATAGAGATTAAGGCTAGTATACAACAGCCTTATTAACCACTAAGAGGCAACATATCCTTTCCTTTCAGTAGTGTGCAAAATGCTGAGCGGCCTTTTTCTGAGGCTTCCTGGTGATATATGCTTTGGTGACTTGATTATAATACCATGGATAACAAATGATTCAGTTGCTCAAGGATGGGTCTGAAGAGTGAATTGTTGGAGGGCAGAGATTTTAAAGTGAATAGTTCCAAGCAGGAGTTTCATTGGCTATAAACAATTAGTAGGAGTTCAGGACTGTACGGGGAGGTATAATTGTTTTGTTAATGGCCAATTCAGTTTACCATGTATAGACATAAGGGGAGGAAAATAACACAGATAAATGTGTATTTCTACCAGAAATGGCTGACACCTCTTCTTTATGTAATAAAGACAATTTTATTACTTAATGCCGAGATTGTTAAAAGAGCTCAACTCCCATTTAGAATAGTGGTAGAAATGTAGCAGTGTTAGTCTGGTGCAGCTGAACAAAAAACAGGACTGCGTAGCACTTTAAAGACTAACAAGATGGTTTAATAGGTGATGAGCTTTCGTGGGCCAGACCCACTTCCTCAGATCAAATACTGTTTCAACTTCCATTTAGGCACTTATTTGGCGTGGACAATGCACAGTCCTCAGTGGCACCTATTTCTTCTCAGGTCTGCTGAAATCAATGGATCTACTCACGTGAGACTAGGCATATACTTGGCTATTTGGAATTGGGGCCTCAATTGCTAACTATGTTTTAACACAGCCATATTCATACCTCAGTGGGTCAGGAGACAAATTAGTGATCAGTACGACTTAAAAGACTCACAGTAGTGTGAATCCATTGTTTTGTTTACTGTAGTACTATGTGTTCATATTTAAATCATATGATGGGTAATATTTAGCTTTATGTACTATATATTTGAGCGAGTTTGTGTGTGTGTGTGAGTCTGAATCTGTTTGTTAAAGAACGTCTCCTAAAAGGTAAGAGCTAGGACCATTAAATCTGATATGTAGCTTCTTCCTAACATGACTTAGAGCAAGGTCAGGATGTGGTTGTGCAAAGACAATTGGATTGTCTGGAATATAATTGTTTCTCATAAAACGCAAAGGGAAGGGTCTGCTAACAGGCACAGTTATACTGCTAATAGGCACAGTGATACAAATCAGTATGGGTATGTCTACACTACAAAGTTAATTCGAAATAACAGCCGTTATTTCGAGCTGCATACGGCGCACACCCTCATGGACTAGTGCAGAGATCATGGACCCCACTGAGGTTTTGGGTGAGGCCCCCAACATCCATGATCTCCGCACTAGGTGGAGGAATGCAGCAGTCTACGGCTGCATAGTGGACACCATGGCCAGGAAAGGCCACAGGCACACCCAAGAGCAGGTGCGCCTGAAGGTGAAAGAGCTGTGGCAGGCGTACGCCAGGGCCACCAGGGGCAGCGCCGCGGCAGGGGCTGACACCTGCCCCTACTTCCCCACCCTCGACCAACTCCGGGGGGGTGAGGCAGTCTGCACCAGCCCAGGAGGCAGTGAGCCGGGACTGCAGGGCCCTTACCCACGCGCACCAGAGGGGCCACCACCAGCTGTCCCGGCACTGGGGTCGGTAGGGTCGTCCAGGGAGGCCATACCAGGTAAGTGCCAGCACTGTCCCCTACCGGGGGGGGGGGGGGGGGAGAAGGAGGAGAGGGAGACCAGGGACCGCACGCATGGGCCATGCCTCCCACCGATCACGCAGCCACCTGTGCATGTGCGAGCACATGCCATGCCACCCTTGGGCAGGTGACTCCAGCTGCATGACACCCAGGGGCCATGGCCCAATAGGCACACGCATGTGTGAAGAGACCTGACACGCTCCTGACCCCAGGGAGGGACCCAGCAGGATGCTCTCCCTTCACACGTCCCCTCTACACAGAGGCAGGGGACATCTCCCTCCTGCCCCGGCCACACTATACATGGCACAAGGGCATGGGTGCGGTCTTGGGGCAGGTCCCAGTCCCGGGGAGAGCTAAACATCCTGACCATGGCCTCTGTGCAAGCACATCGGCTCTGAAGGTTCAGGGCACGTTTGCCCTCACATCGCGGGGGGGGGGGGGGGGGACGGGACTTGGGCATCATCCACTGTCCCCCCAAGGAGAACTGACCACTTCTCTTCTTTCTCTACAGCTGCACCAGCTGCTCGTGCACGGTACACCACCCACGCGGGACATGTTCTCGCACCCACTGCCTGCTCCAGACCACCAGCACATGGCAGAAGGTTTTCAGGTATCTAAAAGGGTGTCACAAGGAAGAGGGAGACAAAGTGTTCTCTTTGTCCTCTGAGCATAGAACAAGAAGCAATGGGCTTAAACTGCAGCAAGGGAGGTTTAGGTTGGACATTAGGAAAAACTTCCTAAATGTCAGGGTGATTAAACACTGGAATAGGTTGCCTAGGGAGGTTGTAGAATCTCCATCTCTGGAGATATTTAAGAGCAGGTTAGACAGACATCTATCAGGGACGGTCTAGATGGTACTGGGTCCTGCCCTGAGAGCAGGGACTGGATTCCATGACCTCTCGAGGTCCCTTCCAGTTCTAGTGTTCTATGATTCTACTGCCGAATTACCGCAGGCACAGAGGTAAGAGAGTGGCCAGATGGAGGCAGAGCTCTGGATGTTGCCAGCCACTGTATACTAGTAAGGTTCCCATGCTAGTGAGCCGCCAAACAGGCAGCTTAGCACCCTTTGTCCTGGGGATCCAGGAGCCAGGCAGTGCGGCCCCCTTCCACAGCCAGCCCTGGAGATCAGCCAGCCCAAAAGAGCTGCTGGCCCGGTAACACGGCCTTCCTTGTTCTAGCTGCCGGGCGGGCAGCATGGCATCTACTGGCTATTGGCCAGCTGCAGGAATCTGCTGACCAGGCAGCATGGCTCCCATCTCCCCCATAATTGGCCAGTCTGAGCCCCATCATCCTGACCAGTCTCAGAGAGCCTCCAACTAGGCATCATGGCCCCTGCTGCACTGGCCAGCCCTTGGGAGCTGGCAGCCAGGCAGCATGGCCCCCCACTAACCCTGGAGAGCTGGGGGGTAAGCCATGCTGCCCCCACCACTCCTAACCAGCCCTGGAGACTGGTCAACATCCTGAACCGTCCCATCCCTGCCTTGACCCCCTACTCTCCTGCACCCCGTCCTCCTTCCTTGAGTCCTCACTCCCAGCCCTATCTCCTGCATCCCCATCCACTGCCCTGAGCCTCTCCCTACCCCACACTCTGACTCTTGCACCCCCCCACCTCAGCCCCTGGCTTTGAGCCCACCTTCACCCCTATCTCTTGAGCCCTGCACCTCCCAGACCTCTAGCTCCCAGCCATGACTCCTGCACCCCACCCCCTTGCTTTGAGCACCTTGTTAATGCCATGGAAATATGCTAGTGTATTCTCACTGCAAAATGACTGACCATGTATTATTATTTTATCAAAACCAATTACTTAATAACATAGTAAAAAGTACCCTGATTGGTTAATAACTCTGGTTAATAATTAAATCATAATGTTTTAATATCATGTGCTGCAAATAGCCAAAGGAGACACATTAAAGAGCCACTTGCAACTCGTGAGTGTCCGTCTGAGTATCAGTGTTTTAATGTTTGAACTCTACCTGGCATAATACTGAGCAATAAATTAATATCAGATTTGAAAGACTTTTCTCTCATGAAAAAAAATATCCTGGTAAAATGTTACTAGTTTCAGGAGAAAGTAATCATAAAGCCATCTCCATATGTACAATGTCATAGTATAATTATAATGAATCAATTTGCTACTCCTTACATTACTGAATGAAGAAAGCCATATTCTGCTTCTAATGAAAGGTATATGTGCTTTTTAATTGACTAATAGCCTTCTTTGATGTTAACAGGAAAGTTCTACGACAAGTGAAAGTACATGTTAGAGAATTTGTTTCTGTCTGCAATATATAAGAATTAGTTCAGTTTTATTAAAACCCCACAGATGACACACATATATATATATTGCCTAAATGAATTTACTTTGCTCAATGATGGAAACAGGAAATAATAATTTTAACAATGGACGCTTAAAAGGAATGTGAGTTGGTAGAAAATGTAATTTATTTGGTAAGCTTTCGGGCATTTAGATTTTAGGATAACTTTACTAAAAGGATTGTATAGGTTGAACCTCTCTAGTCTGGCACTCTCTGGTCTGACAATATCCGTGGTCTGGCACAATTGTAGTTAGATGGATGTTCACTTACCATGGGTGTTGCCAACATTCCCACAGTCCCATATAGTTTGTTTACAACCATTAGTCCTGACTCAGTATGCTGTTGTTCAGCTCTAATTTGCCTTCGCCTCTAATTTTCTGCCGTCTGAGGGTATGTCTACACTCAATTTTTATTTCAGGAGAAGGATGCAAATAGCACTGTGCATTTGCATACTTTCTCCATTTTTTTTGGAAGGCACACTTCCGGTATTTACACGTGTCTACATGGGGCCAAATTTCGAAATAAACACCTATTTCGAAAGATCCCTAATTCCTCCTAAAATGAGTTTTACAGGGGTCTTTCAAAATAGGGGTTTATTTTGAAATTCGGCCACGTGTAGATGTGGGTAAAGACTGGAAGAGCGTCTTCTGAAAAAAAAAAAAGAGGAAGTATGCAAATGTGCAGCAATATTTTCATCCGTCTCCCAAAATAAAAATTGTGTGTAAACATACCCTAAAAGACTAGTATGCCCTGGAAGTGTTGGTAATGCTGCTAAACAATATTGACCTCCCATGGTTCAGCAAATTATCTGATTCAGCACCAGTCAGGACCTGAGGGTATTGGACTAGAGAGGTTCAACTCATCATCTCAGATTGATTCATTATAATTATACTATGACATTATACATATGCAGGTGGCTTTATGATTACTTTCTCCTGAAAATGGTAAAATTCTACCAGGATATTTTTTGTAAGGGAAAAGTCCTTAAAGTTGGATATTAATTTATTGCTCAGTATTATCTGGACACTCTCTTGGTCAGAGATGCTTCCAACAGGAAAGTAACATGAGCTCACACAAAAGACAGGACTATGCAGCACTTTAAAGACTAACAAGATGGTTTATTAGGTGATGAGCTTTTATGGGCCAGACCACTTTCTCAGATCAAATTGTGGAACAAAATTGGCATGACCATATATACCAAAGGGATACAATACAAAAAAGTGAACACACATAAAAAGGAC
Source organism: Pelodiscus sinensis (assembly GCF_049634645.1). Classification (NCBI taxonomy): domain Eukaryota; kingdom Metazoa; phylum Chordata; order Testudines; family Trionychidae; genus Pelodiscus; species Pelodiscus sinensis. The sequence goes on from NC_134723.1 coordinate 7,520,772, forward strand.
AAATCAAATTTCAGAACGGGGGGGGGGGGGGGGGGATGAAGAAGGGAGGTTAATGTCTGTGAGCTAATGATATTACAGGTAATAATTGGGGAAGCTATCTTTGTAATGGGTAAGGTAATTAGCATTTTTGTTGAGACCCAGTCGTAAAGTGTCAAATTTAAGCATGAATGACAGTTCAGAGGTTTCTCTTTGAAGTCTTGTGGTAAAATGTCTTTGAAGCAGGATGCAGGTAGTCAAGTCATTCACACAATGCCCTTTCTGGTTGAAATGGCAAGAAACTGTTTTTTCTTTGTGATACTGTCTGATATCTGTTTTATGTGCATTGATTCTTTGGCGAACTGTCTGAGACGTTTGTCCAATGTACATAGCAGACAGACACTGTCGGCACATGATGGCATAAATTATATTTCTGGATGAGCAGAAATATGTGTTCTTGATCTTATAACTGATTTGGATAGGGCCAATAATGATGTCAGCAGAGTAAATATGTGGACAAAGCTGGTAACGGGGTTTGTTGCAAGTATCACTAGAGTCGGATCATTCTTTTTTTAGGTACATGTGGAAACTGCCAACTAGGTACTAATATGCAAACTGACTTGAGTGGATTTAAGATGATTCTCAACATTTAAGTGCAGTAACTTAAATAAAATAGTGAAAATAAACATTCACTCATATATTGTAAAACCCATGTCTGGATTCTAGATTAGCCAAGGTCTTTTCTTCTACTTTTCTAGAAAGTTAAACACATGGTTTTCTCACTTTGAAAGACAATGTAAAGAGCCAAAATTAAATTTGCCAAAATGGCAAGCTCCTACTTGAAAGGGGAATTATGGGATTTCCCGTTTTTTGACATCTACTATTGAAAGGCCCTAAGTAGGCCTGTTTTACTGAGGATTATGGATCACACTTTACAAAGTGGAGAAGAACATTTAGTTAAACCTTAAGCTCTAAACAATCACTTCTCATGTGAATTGGCAGTGTTTCCATTAGCAGGCTAGATTCAAGGGATTTGCAAAAAGGATAAAGGAGTGTCACTTCAGAAGTCACAAATCTACATTATTTTTTACAATCCATTCTTTCAGCCTGCTGTAAAAAATCCAGTTCTCTATGTGACAGTGGTGCTTACTCTTGTTTTTGCATGTTTCTGTGGCTAGATTAGCCTTAGCATTTTAATGATAAGAATAAGGTAATTTCAAGCATCCCAAGCAGAATCACTTTCCCACTCATTCTCTGATGGAACTCTTGAAAGCAGCATAATACAAAATAAAAGTGTTTCTTTTTGTTAATTCTCTTGTACAGTATAAACAAACAAACTACACTAAAAAAGAAAGGAAATCGGCACATGATTTCTAAATTTTGAGGGTATTATTAAGACTTAAACATTTTTCCAAGAAATATCTCTATAATACTTTAAATTCCAATAGAAGGTTATGTTTAACAGACCAACATTCCCCTGCACTCTTTCAACCTGAAGTTAGTGTCTTGGAATTTGAAAGTGAAATTCAGTAAAGGTCTCTTTATACCAATGACCAGTCTGAGGCCTCTGCTCAGACAAAGAGAGATGCAAAATTTAAAAATGCAGCAAAAATGGGGAAGGTAAAATATATATGATTATTTACAAAACTCTAGAGAATTTAAAGGATGCTGCAACAATGTAAAGCCCCTAGATTTCAGAGAAATAAGTATGGGTTCTAATGCTACATTTTCATAGACTCATAGGGCTGGAAGAGACCCCAAGAGGTCATCGAGTCCAGCCTCCTGCCCAAAGCAGGAGCAACAATAACTAAATCATCCCAGCCAGGACTTTGTCAGGCCAGGATTTAAAAACCTCTAGGGATGGAGATTCCACCCACCCCCCAGGAAACCCATCCCAGTGCCTCACCACCCTCCTAGTGAAATAGTTTTTCCTAATATCCAACCTAGACCTCCCCCATGGTAACTTGAGATCATTGCTCCTTGTTCTGCCATCCGTCACTACTGAGAAGAGCCTCTCTCCATCCTCTTGGGAACCTCCCTTCAGGTAGTTAAAGGCTGTTAACAAATTCCCCTTGACTCTTCTCTTTTGCAGACTAAATGAGCCCAAATCCTTCAGCATCTCCTCATAGGTTATGTACTCTAGCCCCCTAATCATTTTGGTTGCCATCCACTGGACTATCTCCAATGCATCCACATCCTTTCTGTAGTGGGGGGCCCAGAACTGGATGCAATACTCCAGATATCAGAAGGGTAGCTGTGTCAGTTTAAATCTGCAAAAGCGGCGAGGAGTCCTGTGGCAACTTATAGACTAACAGAAGTGTTGGAGCATAAGCTTTCGTGGGCAAAGACCCATGCATCTGACAAAGTGGGTCTTTGCCCACAAAAGCTTATGCTCCAACACTTCTGTTAGTCTATAAGGTGCCACAGTACTCCAGATGTGGCCTCACCAGTTCCAAATAAAGGGCAATAATCACTTATTTAGATCTGCTGGAAATGCTCCTCCTAATACACCTTAATATGCCATTAGCCTTCTTGGCTACAAGGGCACACTGCTGACTCATATCCAGCTTCTCATCCACTGTAATCCCCAGGTCCTTTTCTGCTGAAATGCTGCTTAGCAAGTCAGTCCCCAACCTGTAACAGTGCTTGGGATTCTTCCATCCCAAGTACAGGACTCTGCACTTGTCCTTGTTGAACCTCATCACATTTCTTTTGGCCCAATCCTCCAATATGTCTAGGTCACTCTGGATCCTATCCCTACCCTTCAACACACCTACTCTTCCCCCTAATCCATCCCCTCATCCAGGTCATTAATAACAATGTTGAACAAAACCAGCTCTAGAAACGATCCTTGAGGCACTCCGCTTGAAACAGACCGCAAGCCAGACATTGAGCCCTTGATCACTACCCATTGGGCCCAGTAATCTAGCCAGCTTTCTATCCACTTTACAATCCATTTATCCAATCCGTACTTCCTTAATTTGCTGGCAAGATTTACATGGGAGACCATATCAAAAGCTTTGCTAATGTCAAGGTATATCACATCCAGCAACTTTCCCATGTCCACAGAGCCAGTTACCTCATCATCAGGTTAGTCAGGAATGACTTGCCTTTGGTCAGTCCATGTTGATTATCCTTGATCACTTTCCTTTCTTCCAAGTGCTTCAGAATGCATTCCTTCAGGATCCCCTCATTGATTTTTTCCAGGGACTCAGGTGAGGCTGACAGGCACTACATTTGCCTTTTTCTAATTGTCTGGGATCTCTCCCGACCTCTACGAGTTTTCATAGATAATGGCCAAAGGCTTTGCAATGATATATGCCAACTCATAAGAACATAAGAATATAAGAATGGCCATACTGGGTTGACCAAAGGTCCATCTAGCGCAGTAGCCAGTCTGCCGATAGTGGCCAGTGCCAGGTGCCCCAGAGGGGGTATACTGAAGACAATGATCAAGCGATTTGTCTCCTGCCATCCTACTCCAGCCTTTGACAAACAGAGGCCAGGAGCACCATTCCTTACCCGCTAGCTAATAGCCTTTTATGGACCTAACCTCCATAAATTTATCTAGTTCTTTTTTAAACTTTGTTATAGTCCTAGCCTTCACAGCCTCCTCTGGCAAGGAGTTCCACAGGTTGACCATGTGCTGTGTGAAGAAGAACTTTCTTTTATTAGTTTTAAGCCTTCTATCCAATAATTTCATTTCGTGTCCTCTAGTTCTTATATTATGGAAAGAAGTAAATACGTTTTCATTATTCACCCTCTCCACACCACTCATGATTTTATAGATCTCTATTATATCTCCCATCAACCTCCTCTTTTCTAAACTGAAAAGTCCTAGTCTCTTTAGCCTCTCCTCATATGGGACCCGTTCCAAACCCCCAATCATTTTAGTGGCTCTTTTCTGAACCTTTTCAAATACCAAAATATCTTTTTTGAGGTGAGGAGACCACATCTGTACTCAGTATTCAAGATGTGGGTATACTATAGTTTTATATAGGGGCAGTACAATATTCTTCATCTTATTTTATATCCCTTTTTTAATAATTCATAGTGTCCTATTTGCTTTTTTGACTGCTGCTGCACACTGCATGGATGTTTTCAGAGGACTATCCACGGTAATTCCAAGATATCTTTCCTGATTAGTTGTAGCTAAATTAGTCCCCATCATATTGTATGTATAGTTGGGGTTATTTGTTCAAATGTTCATTACTTTACATTTATCCACATTAAATTTCATTTGCCATTTTGTTGCCCAGTCACTCAGTTTGATGAGATCTTTTTTAAGTTCTTCACAGTCTGCTTTGGTCTTAACTATCTTAAACAGTTTAGTATCTTCCGTAAATTTTGCCCTTTCTCTAGATCGTTTATGAATAAGTTGAATAGGATTGGTCCTAGGACTGACCCTTGGGGAACACCACTAGTTACACATCTCCATTCTGAAAATTTACCATTTATTCCTACCCTTTGCTTCCTGACTTTTAACCAGTTCTCAATCCATGAAAGGATCTTCCCTCTTATCCCATGACAACCTAATTTACACAAGAGCCTTTGGTGAGGGATCTTGTTAAAGGCTTTCTGGAAATCTAAGTATACTATATCTACTGGATTCCCCTTGTCCACATGTTTGTTAACCCCTTCAAAGAACTCTATGGGTATCTCTATATAGCAAAGTTATTTTGAAATAACTTTCCTAGCATCTACACAAGCTATCCCTTGTGGATAAGGGAGAAGCGGTGGATGTCCTATACCTAGACTTTAGTAAGGCATTTGATACGGTCTTGCATGATATTCTTATTGATAAACTAGGCAAATATAACTTAGATAGGGCCACGATAAGGTGGGTGCATAATTGGCTGGATAACCGTAGTCAGAGAGTTGTTGTTAACGGTTCTAAATCCTGCTGGAAAGGGATAACAAGTGGAGTTCCTCAAGGGTCTGTTTTGGGACCCGTATTGTTCAATATCTTCATCAATGATGTAGATATTGGGATAGAGAGTACGCTTATTAAGTTTGCAGATGATACCAAACTGGGTGGGGTTGCGACTTCTTTGGACGATAGGGACATAATTCAAAATGACCTTAGCAAGTTAGAGAAATGGCCAGAGGTAAACAGGATGAGGTTTAATAAAGAGAAATGCAAAGTGCTCCACTTAGGAAGGAACAATCAGTTCCATACATACAAGATGGGAAGCAACTGTCTAGGAAGGAGCATGGCGGAAAGGGATCTAGGGGTCATAGTGGACCACAAGTTGAATATGAGTCAACAGTGTGATGCTGTTGCAAAAAAAGCAAATATGATTCTAGGTTGTATCAACAGGTGTGTTGTAAGCAAAACTCGTGAAGTCATTCTGCCGCTCTACTCTGCACTAGTTAGGCCTCAGCTGGAGTACTGTGTCCAGTTCTGGGCGCCACATTTCAAGAAAGATGTGGAGAAATTGGAAAGGGTACAGAGAAGAGCGACAAGAATGATTAAAGGTTTAGAGAACATGACCTATGAAGCCAGGCTTCATGAACTGGGCTTGTTTAGTTTGCAAAAAAGAAGATTAAGGGGGGACATGATAGCGGTTTTCAAATATCTAAAAGGGTGTCACAAGGAGGAAGGAGAAAATTTGTTCCTCTTGGTTTCTGAGGACAGGACAAGGAGTAATGGGCTTAAAGTGCAGCAGGGGAGGTTTAGATTGGACATTAGGAAAAAATTCCTAACTGTCAGGGTGGTCAAATATTGGAATAAATTGCCAAGGGAGGTGGTGGAATCTCACTCTCTGGAGATATTTAAGAACAGGTTAGATAGACATCTGTCAGGGATGGTGTAGATGGAGCTTGGTCCTGCCATGAGGGCAGGGGGCTGGACTCGATGACCTCTTGAGGTCCCTTCCAGTCCTATTATTCTATGATTCTATGATTCTATTTCAAAATTAATTTGAAATAGTGGAGGGCTTATTTTGAAATTGGTAAACCTCATTCCATGAGGAATAGCGCCTATTTCAAAATTGCTATTTCGAAATAAGTGCTAGGTAGATGCTTATTTCGAAATAGGAGGCCTCCAGCCTTTCCCAGGGTTTGTTACTTTTGAATTAAAAATTTGGTTCACATTCAAGTTTAAGTCTTCTTTTAGGCTGTTTAAACTAGTTGGCAACATTAGTACTTTTAATAGTTTGACACACAGATTTCTGATGCCTGGATTGATATCTTCTGTACTCACAAGAACAGGTGAAGAAATTTATGAATCAAGGAGAAAATGGCCTACCCAAATCCATTTATTGCAAGTTGCAGGTTTTCTGCATTTCACTAGGTGTGCCAAGGCAGGCAAAACATTCATCGATGCTGGGCTTGGTTCCCTGCAAATAATAATTGATTCTGGGTTTGGTTTACTTCTTTCTTTTAAAGGTATTAGATTCCATCGTATTGCAACTGATTAAGGCCCCACCATACAAAAGCACTGTCCCACTCACTTATCTTAAAGCATTTGGAGTGATCCCATAGATTTCAATGGGACTGACAATGCGCTCAAAGTTTAGTATTTGCAGAAATGCTTTCCTGCATTAAGGCATTACACGCCTATATTTTTTTCCAATTAAAAAATAAGTTGGAAACAAGAAGTTGCACACATTTTTTCCTTTGCTGCAAGACTTTCTTTCTTTTCCTGAAATCTACTTCTGGGATTGCTCTCACTGCCCTTGTGTTTTTTCTTTCTCCTGTAGACCGTGCAGGTTGACTAATAGCAACTTATTGATATGTGAGGGAAGAAAGCCCTGAAGGACAATCAGAATTTAAGGGACTTAATCCTACTGCAGCTCCCAAGTGTAACTTGTTACTAGATGATGATTTTTAACATAGGATTGGGCATTCAAGTTGGTAGCAAATAAATAACATAAAAATCCTGGCAAAGTTACCATTTGACAACATGAATTTTTTCCATCCAGCTGGTCATTAGGCCTTTCCAACTGTCAATGTCTCATGCAATCTGCTTTATAGCAGCACATAATTAGCTTTATACAGATCAGAGACATTGGGGGGTAATATTCAAACCCAACTATCAAAATCCCAAGAAAGACAACTCAAAGGGACATATGTCTAAGCCAGCCTTCGTGACTCTGCCTTTAGTCCTAAAGTCTGTAGATGTTGATTTATGTGCATTATCTTTGAATCCTGATATGGAAATATATCAATTAAGTACCTACAGCAGTTCTGCAAGGGAAGTCCAGAAGGTTGATATAAACAGCAATATGTCCTCTATGTATATGGTTATCTTTTGGGCATGCAATCTAGTTCTCATTTCAAATATGCCAGTTGCTCCTAATGTTGAGTTGAAGGCTTCTTGGAAAAGATAATAATGAGATTGGGCAGTCACAATGAATTTTCTCAGCAGGAACAAAACTTTCCAATTTTACTCTTACTTGAATTGCAGAAGTAAAATCTTAATTTGTACTTTGCACACAGATGCATGTTTTAATTATTATTAAAAGATTAATTAGCTCTGTTGGGTAGGCGTGTTTCAAGTTGGAAATTTGAGAGTGGCTGTTTCCTACCGGTAGAATCATTTATATTCAGGGTTATATAACCTGGGGACTGGCTGATATTTTTATTGTGGATTATTAAACAATGTGGTATTAAAATATTATTTTATTAAGCAGTGTAATTAAACCCACAGTTCCAGCCTTTGAATCTTGCCTGACTGAATTACTGTATTTCTTGTGGTATGGGATAATGCCTGGCTGATTGAGTTGACTGTGAGTTGGGATAACTGAGCAATTAATCTGAATCCCCTATCTGCCATGTCCCTCTGTCAAGAAGAGCTGCTATCCTTTCTCACCAGCTCAGATTTTCCCATGAATCTCCAAACCCCATGTTTAATAGCTTTACCTGATGTGGCACTTAATGTTTTCCATTTTTTCTTTGTCCACTCCAACAGTAAATTCCACGTGATAGGTTGTCTTTCTAAACGTAACTCCTCCCCCGCCCCCAGATCCTTGATTAGAACCAGCCCATTCCCAGTAAGTCTCTCTCTCACACACAGCTGCCCCCGTCTTGCCTTCCTTTAAAAAAAGACTTGAAAAAGCAAAACAGTATATAAAACACCATTCTCCATTGAACAGCTAGCCTTGCCCAGGAGAATCCAGTTAGGGCAGATGTTTCTAAGGAACATCAGCCTTTTTTGCATAGCAAACCATAGTCCTTTTCTGTGTTATACAACACATTAGACATTTCCTTTAGAAACGGTATCCACTTATAAAGAACTGCAGAATGAAATTCAATGCCATTGTCCTTAATGGGAGGCTTGAAACGCAAAGGAAAAGCTCCCCCTAAGATGTTTGTTTCATGTTGCAGCAGAAAAAACAACACTTAATGACTACTCCAGTCATCAGTACTGCTGGCTGAAGGGATTATTTTTGGCCCAGAAACTGGGTTCTCTCACTGGCTCCAGCAATAGCCAAAGGACTACTAAAACACATGCTACTTGTGCCTCGGCAGCAGGATACCAGGAGTGAACCCAGCTCTCTAAGCTAAGTCTGCATTGTCAAAGGGTGGTTTCCTTTAGAGGAACATCATCTGACAAGCTCCATTGCAGGGCCCATTACTTACCTTACATCTTTAATTTCCTGCATCATTTAACCAGTGTTTTCTGTGCTTCACATCAGTGCTTCTCCTCATCGTTATTGATAAAAGGCAGCTTCTCCTGCATGCGAGGGTGTGCATATAGCGGAGAATATAATCCCCAGGTTTTAGATGTATGTTAGAGACTTGCTTCTCAAGCCTTTTCACAAAAATAGAGCCTATAATACATGCACGAATGTTTGCTGTTCAAATGCCAGCTTTTGCTTCCTGAGAAGATTTTTTGTGTGTCAAACTCCTTTCTTGATTTTTGGCTACTTGTGTTTCCAGTGCCCTTCTAGGTTACCAGCAATACCACAGTGTTCAAGAGCACCAGCCCCGTTCACCCATTCAACTTGCAAGATGTCCTTTATTTCCATAAACACTTTCAGTACAAATCCTCTTGCAACTTCTTTGCCCACGGAGTGGTGATTGCTTGGCTAATGCAAGGCCAGATGACCTGAATCGAACAACGTATTCAGGTACAGAGAGGACTGGAATCCACTGCATTGCCCGCAAGCATTGTGCCAAACACGTTTCTTTCTTAGAGTTACTTGTTCAATTCTAGGGTTGGGGGACAAATTAAGGTTTTGATTAAACAGTATTTGTAAAAAAGCACGTGCTCTCAGCATATAATTCTGACTTTTTTTTAATACAAAAACTCAACCAATCAAACCTTTAAATCTCTCAGTTGAAATGAAAAAAAAAATCGAATTTAGAAATGCTGCCATGGTGACCAAGAGTTCCAATGATAAACAGCCCAGGAAGTGGATAGATGGTGCTGCATCATGGGAAATGTAATTTAGCTGTGGAATTCTGTTCATAGAGAAAGGGGCACGAAGCTGCTTATTCCAGGGACCACGCTACCACATTTGAATAAAAATACTGTTTTCAACTAATATAATTCGTTTTAAAAAATTTCTAAAAAGTCTTACAATTTCTGGGAGAAGAGAACATTGCCTGCTCACTCTATTCAACATTTCATATGTTGTGACTCCTAACTCGCTCTTAATTAACTTTTATGTAATATATTAATTTGGAGTTGTTAGGTTGTCACCCAGGCGTCACAATAAGGCAAGTTTCTGGTACTTGCCTGGAAAAGCTCAGCTTCTGTAATCTGGCATGACTTTTCATTATGATGTCTGAGAAATGTTGCTTTCTGTGCTTATTGTGCAATATTAATGCAAATCAGTATCTGCAAATATTACTGGCTCTATGTTCTCAGTTGATAGCATGTTTACATGAAGTACTCAGGGGTGTGGGAAGTTAGGGTGAATATATTTAAAAATCTGAATGAGTGAATAGAAAATATTGTGTAATATTTCTGGGCTCTCTTCATAGTATTGCTTAACAAATATTTAGTCATTCAAGTTACAGATGATAGTGTTCCTTAATGCAACAAGTTTCCATTAAGTAGAGGGAAAAAATGACCCAAAAAGCAGCTAAAAGTGATTGTTGCCAGTCAAACACTGTTAAATGTCTATTCTTGATATATTTGGTGTCTGTCTTACTCATGAAGAGAATTTTGGCTCATGTGGCTTGACTTCTATAGTATCTCATATGCTGAAACTGCTGTGCCAGAAAACTAGACAGACAAGGTGTGTGAAATTATATATTTATTGGACCAGCTACTGTGGGTGAAGGATACCCTAACCCTAACCCAACCCCCTGCCCACAAATCACTGGAGACTTGATGAGGATGTTCATATACTTATTTACTTTTACTATGTCAGTGCCTATGGGCCAGGAAGAATCAAGACTCCATTGCATACTCTTCAGTATATTATAGGTAAGACAGCCCCAAAGAGCTTACCACCTACGTGGACATGATAAATCAAGTGAGGGAAAAGAATGGACACTCAAGCAAAGTGATTTGCAAAGGTCATAAAATCACCAGTTTTTCAACACAACTTTGGATAGGGTCAGTTAGACGGGGATTATCTGAAGATAAAGGCAAATAAAAGGAGAAGGTCTGATTGAGGGATTACTGGAAGGAAGGGCGCTTGTTGGGCAGGCAGAGTGAAACTGAGATGAAGAGATGAAGAGAAGTATGGGAATCCACAACTAACCAGTTTAGGGGAGAGAATTTCCAGAGAGAAAACTGTGGAAAGCAGCATGAGGACACCAGAGCTATATATACACTACAGGCTTCTTGCGCAGGAACGGCTGTTCTTGCGCAAAAACTTGCAGCGTGTCCACACTACAAGCCCGTTCTTGCACAAGAAAGTTTACAATAGATCGTCAGAAGAGAGGGCTTTTGCTCAAGAGTTATTCCTCTCCCCACGAGGAATAAACCTTTTTGCGCAAGACCTCTTGCACAAAAAGGCTAGTGTGGACGGGAACAGGACTTTCTTGTGCAAGAGCTTTCTTATGCAAGAGAGCATCCACACTGCCATGGATGCTCTTGTGAAAAAGCACATCTATTGCGCAAAAGCACATGGCAGTGTGGACGCGCTCTTGCGCAAGAACTTTTGCACAAGAACTCTTGCACAAAAAGTTCTTGCACAATAACCTGCAGTGTAGACATAGCCCAGTGGTATGTCTACACTGTAGTGCAATACCAGAGTATCTCAAAATAGCTATCCCGCATCTTCACAGCAAGCCCATTATGTTGGGCTCACTATTCTGTCATCCTTTGAAAACCACATTTAATGAGGAGTAAGGGATATTTTGGAATAGCGCTTTATTTCAAAGTTTGGTGCTGTGTAGACAGTGCCAAATGATGAAATAAGCTATTTCAAAAGTACATTGCAATAAGCTATGCAATTTGCATAGATCAAATTGCGTAGCTTACTTTTAGGTCAGAGTACTGTGTAGACGCACCCCAGAGTTTGAGGTTCCTTACTGCAGAATGGGCTGAGGATGTTTCTATATTTGCTCCTGCTGGCTTGAGAGTTTGTTCCCTGGAACCTATCTTCCCCATACCTGATGGTGGGAGAGGTGGGCACTGTATATTTCCTAGTACCAGCTAAGGATGGGAATGGGGAGAGCATCCCAGCTAAATTCTGTGTCTGGGGTGTGATCTGGCTAGTATAGGTTAAGGCTTCAATTTTGCACAACGTTAAGTTTTACATACACAGTCAGTGGGAAGTATGAAGCACTCTGATTTAAATTAGAAAAACGAATGGGAATGTGTTACTTGACGCTGTTCCTAGAAGGCATTTTCTATGAGATGGTTTATTAATTAGTTTGAGCAATTGGACTACTTGCTCCCAATTGCATGTGCAAAAGATGTTAAATGCTATGGATGTTTTAAAAAATTGAAACATATTTCATTTTAAATGATCTTCATTAACTGTATCTTATAGTTGAGGATGTTTTTAAGCTACTGTGATGATGCTTTTCACTTCAATTGCATCTATGTCTGGGATAAGAGAATGACGGCCTGGCAGATACACTAGGTACGAAGTAAAATAGGATTGTGAGGGGAATTTCTTGATTCCTCTGGGTAAAGTGATAGATTTTAAACATCAGCTTGCTGTGAGACAAGCTCTGGAACTGCAGGCTGCAACTGTTCTGTGAGACAGGATAAGGGAGTTTGCTACTGAGTTTGCATGTCCTGGTGGCACAATGTCTGAAAGTCAACCGACTGGCTGGATAACGTGAAAACCATGCTGTCTATGAGAGCTGTTGACAGATGCTGTTTGGTGGTGTCCAAGCTTGGATCAGGATGTAGAACGGCATGTGCATATTGTGCCCCAAACATTGCATCTTGACAGCCTTGGATATGGGCCCAGGCCAGGACAGATGATCTATGCTACCCATGCCAAGAAGCCCAATACATGTGTGTGTTTTTTAAATAATTAATTAATGTCCCAGATGGCTAGAGGTTACAGCCATAGGCAGGAAAACTTTCATCAACACAATTTAAGTGTTAAGATTCCTTTTTTTCCTGTTTTGTCATGCAATGACCTTTATTTTGCTGTGTATGTGGGCCTCAGATACTCATCAAAAGCTAGTAAAGAAAGTGCCTACACCACCAAGCTCCTGCTGACCTGAGGTCTTTTAGAATCGACTTCTGTACTCCACCTTGCCAAGAGGAGTAGAGCTAAATTCAGCATTCCAGGGTCAATTTAGGATTGTGCAGACACAGCATTGTTCAAGTCAACATTCTTGGACTCTGGGCAGTGTCCCATACTGCCCCAATGTGGCTTAGTGGGACACCAATGGCTTTGCACTTTCCACTCTGCTGCTCTCCCAGGTACACAGGAAAAGAATTGGGAGCATTTGAATTTAATTTCATGTTTGTCTAGCAGCACCACCTGGCCATGAATTCCCAAGGTCGCAAATGAGTGCCAGCATGGAGCATACAGGAGATAGTGGATCTGACTTCTGTGCGAGGAGAAGAATCTGTGCAGGCAGAACTCAGAAGCAGCAGAAGAAATGCTGATATCTGTGCCAAAATTGCACAGGGCTGGGTGGAAAAAGGATACAGCAGGGACACCCAACAGCGCTGCATGAAAATAAAGGAGCTCAGGCAAGCGTACCAGAAGACAAAGGAGGCAAACAATGACTCTGTGTCTGAGCCACAGACATGAACATAAGAATGGCCATACTAGGTCAGACCAAAGGTCCATCTAGCCCAGTATCCTGTCTTCCCACAGTGGTCAGTGCCAGATGCCCCAAAGCAAGTGAACACAACAGGTAATCATAGCGTGATCCCTCCCCTGACATCCATTTCCAGACAAACAGAGGCTAAGGACACCATTGCTACCTAATAGCCATTGATGGACCTAACCTCCATGAATTTATCTAGCTCTTTTTTGAACCCTGTTAAAGTCCTAGTCTTCACAACATCCTTTGGCAAGGAGTTCCACAGGTTGACCATGTGCTGCGTGAAGAAAAACTTCCTTTTGTTTGTTTTAAACCTGCTACCTATTAATTTATGCCTCTTCTATGAGCTTGGGATTCCAGGGGCGCTCCTAACCAGTATCCCAAAGCTGTACATGGATAGCTCCCAAGCGACTCTTCAGGAAGCCTCAGGCAACAACAAGAAGGACATTGTAGAGGAGGAGGAGAATGCTCAGCAGTCAAGTGGGATATCTGTTCTCTCTGGGTATGTCTACACTACCCTCCTAGTTCGAACTAGGAGGGTAATGTATGCATACCGCACTTGCTAATGAAGCCCGGGATTTGAATTTCCCGGGCTTCATTAGCATAAGCGGGGAGCCGCCATTTTTAAATCCCCGCTGCTTCGAACCCCGTGTAGCGCGGCTACACGGGGCTCGAACTAGGTAGTTCGGACTAGGGTGCCTATTCCGAACTACCGGTACTCCTCGTTTCATGAGGAGTAACGGTAGTTCAGAATAGGACCCTAGTCCGAACTACCTAGTTCGAGCCCCGTGTAGCCGCGCTACACGGGGTTCGAAGCAGCGGGGATTTAAAAATGGCGGCTCCCCGCTTATGCTAATGAAGCCCGGGAAATTCAAATCCCGGGCTTCATTAGCAAGTGCGGTATGCATACATTACCCCGCTAGTTCGAACTAGCGGGGTAGTGTAGACATACCCTCTGACAGCTAAGGCTTTTTCCTAATTGGAGCCAGTCCCCTCCCAGGACCTATTGTTGCCACACCCTCGTGTGAATGCACATTGTAACCATTCTTCAGTGGTTATGTGCAGTTGGATTTAATAAGGCGAGTCGACAGAATTGCTGGGCTTCTGGGCAAGATGCAGGCTTCATGCTCCCAGAAGGGGCTGCGCCTCATACGGGGCTAGGGACTAGCTCAACCTACCAGCCCTTCAATGCTGCCCTTTAGCACTGGCCGGGGCTCCAGTGACTATTCAAGTGTCTGGGGCTCTGGCTGCTGCTGCTGCCACAATAGTGGTGGTGGCAGCCAGGAGCCCTGGGCCCTTTTTAATTGCTGGGTCCCAAGGCAGTTGCCCCCTTTACTCCCCCTTGTCGACAGGCCAGAGTTTAATCCTTGATCTACCTTGAACAATTGGGATAAAGTAGCAGCCAGTCTGCAGACACAGCGGGAGCTCCCTGGAACAATTTATTAACGTGCCTGGAGGTGGAGCAGGAATATTCCCTGCACATCTCTTTAAAGCTCTCAATCCTTCTCAGCAGGGGAAGGCTCCTTTATCCCATCCTCGGCAACAGGACGCCTTCCCATGCCAAGCCAGCAGTAAGTGATCTGGTAGCATTGCAGCACCAAGCCTGGAAGCATAAAGTCCAGGGTTGTGGCCCCATTCATGCAGCATCCACTCCCCACTGCACTGGGTAAGTTGGAGATCGATCACTGATGTTGCGCATGGTGATCAGTGTGAAATGGGGAAAGTTTTGTAACAGATAGCACTGGGGAGAGCCAACTCTCTTTGCTCTGCCACTGCACATTATGACTGCAGATGTACTTCCCTGGTTGCAGTAGACTTGAAGGGATTATCCTAGAGAACAGGCATGCTGTGCAGGAGGGGTGGGGGTGACCTCTCCCGCGCTGATTGTGCCCATCTATCTTCCTCCACGCTGAATCCACTGCCTCCCTTTGGAAACACAAACACGTGAACCACAATGAGGGCACTTTCTTACAAGCCCCCTTTCCCACGAGTTGCTTACCAGGACTGCCGACCAAGTTCTGCTGCCCAGCACTCTGCCATGTGTAGTCCCTTACTGGGAGGTGCTCAATGTAAAATGAAATATTAGGCTTTGTACCTAGTATGTGCTTTGTGCTATAAAGTGCCTCATTCACTATGAAAGAGTTAATCTTCTGTAGTTTATGAACGTATCTTGTGCAAATCTACCTTTTTTTTTCTATGCAGCTGGCGACCTGACCTTGGTGTCTGCCTCTGCGCCAGCTATTAGGGTTTCATAGATTAGAAAGTGCAAAAAAGTACACGGGATGAAATATTTAACAAGCTTATGCAAGCAGCCCGCACTGATGGGGCACAACTGAATGTGTGGAGGTGCATGTGCTGCTAGAGGTCATCCACACCGAACAGGAGGACAGGACAGCATGCAGGGAACATGAAAGTACCAGACTGGAGAAGATGTTGATGTTCATGGGGGAGCAAACAGACCTGATGAGGTGTCTGGTAGAGAGTTAGGAAAAGCAGCTAGAGCACAGAGCTCCCTCAACCCATTGATTAACCCACATTCCCTCCTCACCAAGTTCCGTAGCCTCCTCTCCCTGCCCTACAGGAATGGGGATGGGGCCGGAGTAGCCTTTAACTCAACTCTGAGGCTCATGGAGCTGTTGGCTGTCATTCCCACAGTTCCAATTGCTACAGTGGTGTGCCGCTGAGCGAGGTCCAGGCTTGCTGTGCCATGGTATCTGTATGGCTAACCAGATAAAAAAAGCATGTGAAAGGATTGTTTGCCATTGCTTTCAAGAAGAGAGGGAAGGAGGAGGTAAGTGCTTCATGGGAGACTGGTGACTTGTATCCAGAACCACCAGCAACAATATTTTGTTCCACAAGGGGTTGGGAGCTGACCCCACAGGTGGCAAGAAGTGGGGGATGGCTACCCACAATGCATCACTGTAAGAGTTGATGGCAGTCATAGTAGTGAGGACGCACCCTGTCGACCGAATATGCTTAGTGGGGCTATGTGCTTTCCACTTTATAAAACTGAAAGAGAAAAGTCGATCTCAATGAATTTGACCTAATTTGGTAGTGCATACATATACCCTGTAGCAATCAATCAACCACTTATCCTGAATGGAGCAATAGAACCCTTTTTCTGAATGGAGAAGATATTAACAGAAAAGCTCACATATCCTATAATGTAAAAATATTTAAGTATGAATTAGAGAGAGTAGATCGGTTAGGTACTCTAGAAATTCTGACAAAATTGTTTCTATGATGATCTCTTAGACCGGCTTTCTTTCAGAACACCCACAGAGAAAAAGCAATCACAAGCAAGACTCTTCAACAAAGATGAAAATGAAAAGAGAGTTTGCAGCAGGTTTTCCAGAGACAGTTTTGCAGACATTCTGATATGACCTATTCTTAGTCATAAAAAAGTGTAGCATATGATACAAAGGTTAAACAATGGTTGAGTGATGTATGTTGAGATACAGATGTGAGATTATAGGGAACACGACAGGAAGAAAGCTGGGATGAAATGTATTTAGGTCAGCGTGAAATTCTATCATCTATCTTCTTAGAAAACAGGATGACGAAGTAGGAAGGACCCACAGCCAGCACAGGCTATGCTTCACTTGGAATAATCCTGAGAATCAAACTAGTGCAGTGATATCCGACCTTTTTAAACATAAGATCACTTTTTGAATTTAAGTGCAACCCAGGCTCTATCTCAAACCCAAATACCCTGGCCCTGCTTCCAGGGGCAGATGAGAGTTGTGCGGGGGCTAGAGCAGCACAATTTCGCAGGGCCCCCTTTTGGAGAAAAAATAGAAAAAAGATGTTCCCCCTGTGCCCACTCCTCCAGTAGCCCCACACTGATCATGTGAGCTACCCCTCCTCATCCCCTCTTCTAACACCTCCCTTTACACACCTGCCCTGCCGCTCTCCTCTGGTGCTGGTCCCTCTCCTGCAGGAGTCTGTCCTTCTGCTTCACCCCCAGAATACCCTGGCACCTGCACCCTCCTGGTGCCTCCCCCTTTCCTCATTGCACCAGCGCCCTTTGCCCTTTTTCTCCCTGATGCCCACCCCCTCACTACCCTCTGCCCCCATTCCCCTCATGCTCCTGTGCCCTCACACATGTCTTGCTCCATCCCCACCTTCCTCATGCACACCCCTCCTTTCAAGCCTTCTCCCAGCACCTCTCCCTCCCCCCTTTAGCCCCCAATGTCCTTACCCTCTCCTCTCCCAGCATCATCCTGTCCCCTCTCCCACTGACACCTTCCCTCCTTTTCCTCATTGTCTCCACTCGGCCCCCTGGCATTTCTCTCTCCTCCACGCTGTCCCTTGGTGCCTTCCCCTTTATTCTCCTAACCTGCCCCTCTCCCCTCAGCACAAGCACCTTCCTCTGCCATCTACCTTCTGCCTTCTAATTTTCAGGGCGGCCGCGACCCCAGCCCAGGCTCCAGACCATGTGCTGAACTGAGCGGTGCAATGCTGGGCCACGTGATTTTAAAGTCCCAGGCCGTGACATCACGCCACACCCGGGTGTCTCCCCTCTCAGCTGTTGCGTGGCATTTCAGCACGCTGTGCATGCGCTCCCTCGGACCCACATGGCCCGTACTGGCCGGCGCCAGGGAAATTAAAGTGTGGGGTTGTGGTGCCTTGTCACAATCCCCCTCCTCCTCCAGCAGCCGCCTGCTGGACCTTCGGTGGACGGCCCACCAGGAAATTCCCGGTATCCTGCCGGGCCAGTCCACCCCTGGGCGCTGGCGTGGAACCTACTGAAGCGCAGGGCCCGGGGCAGCCGCCCCACTCGCCCTGCCCCATATCCACCGCTTCCTGACTCCTTCATGCCTCTTCTCTGAGACCCTGCCCCTGCTCACTCCATCCTCTCTCCCTTTCACCAGGCCGGGGCAGAAGGTTGGGGCACAGGCTCTGGTCTTGGGAGAGAGGATCTGATCTAAGCCTGGGGCAGGGAGTTGGGGTGCAGGAGGGTGTTCAGGGTCTATAAGAGAGTTTACGTCCGGGGGCTCAGCATCAGCATCAGGGCTAGGACAGAGGCTTGAGGTGTAGGAGGGCGTTCATGACTGGGGCAGGGGTTTGGAGCTGGCTCCAGCTGGACACTGCTTACCTCAGGTGGCTCCTGGGTGGTGGTGCAGGGGGCTAACTCAGGGTCACCCAGCCAGCAAACTCCCTTCATTCCAAGCACTGTTGTGCCCCCCCGCTCCGTTCTGTGGAGATATAATACAGGATGGGAGGGGGGCACCCTGACATCAGCACCCCTTCCTCTCCCTTCCCTGCTCCGAACAGCAAACAGGAGGCTCCTGAATGGTGGTGGGTAGGCAGCTCAAAGGCAAAGGGCAGGAGATGAGTAACAGTGGGGGCAAAGGGCAGCTGAAGTGAAACTAAATTCATTGGGCCAAATTCCCATTTCTTCTTGAGTCCTTTGCACTTTACAACCTCTTGGCCAACCAGTCAGGATCACCTGTCAGAGGCTGGTTGGTGACCACAAAGGGAAAATTCAACTGCAGTAACCCGATTCCATTTCCCATCTTGTGTCTGTAGATCAGCCATGGACACACATCTGTGGGCTATGCAAGGAAACTGAGATGATGACTTCCACTACTGTGTAGTGCTTCCTGTACCAATGTACTACCTTCCTTCCTGGGCTGGTGATAAGGAGGGACGTAGTGACAGCACATGGTTATTTGATAATCCCTATTTCCTGGGTTTTAAACCTTAGCTTACATCCAGGAAGCTACTTTCACAGAAAAAGGAGCCAGGAACATCTTACTTGTCTGTGAGTTTGCTTTTAGCTGGCATATGGAGGAAGTTATTCATTAAAGTGCTACATTGTCCTGCTTTTTATTCATCCAGTGTTTGTCAAACAGTCTTACTCAATCAACTCTATCATGTATCCAGCCTGCAGCTGCAGGGCACTTGAGGGTGACTGACTTAGGCCATGGGTCTAATTGTTTGTAAAGCTACCAAGCCATTTCTACAAAGCAGTTCAAGACCTCCAGAACAAATGTGTTACAGTTGTGACGCTGTTCGAAAGAGAGCGTCTAGACTGCACGCGGAACTTTCGAAAGAGCAAGCCGCTTTTTCGAAAGAAAGCACCCAGTGAGTCTGGATGCTCTCTTTCGAAGAAGCCCTATTTACATTCAAGAACGCCTTCTTTCGAAAGAAGCACTTTCGAAAGAAGGCGTTCTTCCTCGTGAAATGAGGTTTACCGCCGTCGAAAGAAAAGCCGCGTTCTTTCGATTTAATTTCGAAAGAACGCGGCTGCAGTCTAGACGCAGGTGAAGTTTTTTCGGAAAAAGGCTACTTTTCCCGAAAAAACCCCTGAGTCTGGACACAGCCAAAGTGAATAAATCTAGTTGGAAAAAAGAGTGGAACTAATTGTCCATTCTGCTGAAGACCCCCTCTTACCTGCTAAATTAAAGCATGGATTGCCAGTGTTCCAAAGTAACTCACCATTTTTTGAATGTCTAACTGTTGTTCCCATGAGCTATTTTTTGGCGATATTTGGCTGACATGTCCTGTTTCCATAATAATTCCCAGAAGAAACCAAGCGGAGTGACTACAACTAAATTCATTGGGCCAAATTCCCATTTCTTCTTGAGTCCTTTGTACTGCAGATGATAGTCACAGTTCTTATTTTTACAGCTTAGTTTTTTTCCAACTTAGATGATCATGGCTCAGTTTTATACACAAATATAAGCAAAATATACTGTACTGGCCCTTTAAAATTCTTCCTGTAGTACAAGAGAGGAGTGGATGGTTTTGTAGTTTTACAGATGCTCAATTATTTAAGGGAATTTACCTTGAGGGGAAGGAATCCTTTGCAAACTGCTGGTGAAATTTTATGCCTACAGGACTGTGTTTATGTAATGTATATCCTCCCAATGGATTTAGCATATCACTGAATTTATTTCCAGTTTACAAGAGGTAATATAAAATTTAATTGGATTCAAGTTATCTATCTAGAAACTTCACATAAAATAATTACTTAACATTCTGCCTGCCAGATTTTATCAACATTAAATAATTAAACATTTTCATGTTTAAAAAAAGTCAAAAATTTATCAGCAATTATGGTTATAAAAAGAAATCAAATGATATAATAAAATCCAGTACATTAAATACTTGAGAAATAAAAAAATGGCAGTTCAGTTATAGGAGAACACCAATAGGTCAGAACAGTTTCATGGGATTATGGTTTCTTGGCATGATAATGTATAAGTGAAACCACTTCCTTTAAGGTTATATCAATATTTGTGTGCACACTTGAGTACTAATTTGTGTTCTTCTTGTGTGTCAACTCAGTCAGCACTGAGAGTCCATATCTGTTGTACTGTACATACATAGAAACCAGTATACCCATATGGGTTCACATTCACACCATTGTTCTAAGAACGTCAGGTTACTGCAACCATTTCTGGGGTGGTGTATCCCAGAGTTCTTTGAGGTTTTTGGTGTCTTGTTGGTTTTGTTCCCTGCAGTAGCATGTTTGTTGCGGGTACTTCCTGATTCATTTGCCTTTCCCTTTTATCAGGGCAAAACTGGGCTCCAGTAATGGATCAATGGGTGATGTAGTCCCATTCCTTGTTATGTAGAGGAGGCACATGTAGAGACCCCATATTGCATTTCTCTAGCATCAAAACAAATGTTACATGTCTTTACAACTTGGCCTTAGTTTCTGCTTTGATGGCTGATATGACGGGGCGTGATGTGTTTATCATTTAAAGTGGTTTTGCTTCTCAGTACTGACACCTGTGAGTAACCCATTGTAACAACTGGTGCACCAACAATAAGTTTGGGGGTCGTTCTGCAGTTTGCATGAACTGCAGTCATAGTTATAGCAATGCTCTTCATTTTGTGTCTTATTGCCATTTACAAGTGTAAGAGCCCTACTTCCCACAACTGATAAAGTGGTATGCTATTTTGCTTATGGGCTCCTGTTTTATAACCCTACTGGGTTTGAGATACTACACTGAGTGTAATTAACAGTTGAATGGAAACCTCGTCTCTGCCTTTGTGACAGCTCTTTAAGGTCCAGATGTGCAGGAAT
This sequence comes from Pelodiscus sinensis, assembly GCF_049634645.1. Taxonomy (NCBI): domain Eukaryota; kingdom Metazoa; phylum Chordata; order Testudines; family Trionychidae; genus Pelodiscus; species Pelodiscus sinensis. Next base: position 7,541,938 of record NC_134723.1, read on the forward strand.
TAGGTTTCAGTGCCTCACATGCTTCCTACAATTCATACTTATTTAGAAGTCCTCTGTTATTAGGATCACTTCCATATTAGGGACATATTAGGGAGTGTAACATATTAGGGAGTGTTTCTTATGGGGGAAAATGTTCAACTATTATGTTGATTTTTAAACTGACTAGTGTCCTCATTATGAAGAAAAATTCATAGCTGTTCCTGTGCAGCTGCATAGTTTTTTGGGTAATGGCCGGGTTTTGCTACAGGAGACTGGCTCTGTGATTGCCAGCATATTCTGTAGTAATCCTTTACATTTAATTCAACACATTCAATAAAGGCATTAAGAAACAAGGAAATCTGCCCCCTTGTGACTATGTGCAGGACATATGCAATGTTAGAAAGTAGGGTAGTAGTACCACAGAGAACATAGTTACAATTCTCTCTGTCCTTGCTGTTTATGAAATATTTTGAACTTTGGGGGAGATTAGAAATCATTTCCACAGTCAACCTAGCAACATTTTGCCCTTCAGGTAGAAAATCTTTCCATGATTTGAGGTGAAAATTTCCCATGGGACGACAAATGAAAATCCGAGACACATGCTTCAGTGTGGGCAATAGCCCAGGGCAGGGCTACACCACAATTGTAAGCCTTGACATGTATGGGGTACCCAGTATAGACACATTACTAGCAAAGCAGGGGAGCAATATCCTGGCAACATGTTTCTTTTCTAGACTATTGGTGTTATAATACATAACTGGTGGGTTTGGTACTGTAGCAACAATTAATCAGTTGACCACAAATGAAGAAATCTTCCCATTGGAAGAGGGGCTCAGAAAATGGCAGCACCACCCAAGCCCAGCCTTAGGGCAAGGTGGTTGCCTTGGGACCCACACCTTCAGGACCCCATGCTGCCCAGCGCCCACCCGCCCAGCTACTTGCTCGTTGCCCTGGCTGGGAGCCGCCCAGCCACAAAGTGCAGCCAACCTCAACATACCACCTTGGGCCCCGCAAACTCTTTGGCCGGGCTTGGCACCACCATAGCTGCAATGGATAGAGAACATCGTGCTGACAGCTCTAAGTGGGATCCTGGCCATTAGACTTGTCAATTTTATATTAATTGGCCCCAGATTCTTTTTGGAGCCAAGTTTACTGACTGCAAACTGCTGCCTCTTCCTTGCTAATTTCTTCTATTCAGCAATCCCCATTTGCCCCTTCAGCAGTCACCATCCTGCAGATCTGGACCTAATCCTGCTACAACTTTGTCACACGAGACTTTGTTGTTTTCATAAGTAGCCCCATGGGCATCGTTGGCACTACTCTTTAGCTATGCCTCCTTAAACACAGCAGTAGACAGTGTGTGTTTTTTTAAAACCCAACCTTTCAGTTTTTGCTTGCCAAGTTTAAACCACAAGGGTTAAATTTCATTACAGACCTTGACATTAAAGCAAGGATTTTTTTGATACTTTGATATAATCTGTCTATACCATCCGTTACACTTTACTCATGCAAGTAGTCCTTGCTTGTATGCAGTCAAATCAATATCTCTACTCAAGGGAGTAAGTATTAGTTAAATGAGTGAGAGTTGCAATAAAGATCAAATATCTTAAAATTTCTATTCATAGTTAACTTTGCATTCTCTTTTTTGTCCAGGCTGGCTAAGTATCCTATGTGGTAATGAAAGATAATGCTTAAAATAATGTTAGCACACTAGCTGGAGAGCATTGTGATCTGAATTCATAGTAAATATACTGTTGGTAAAAGTAGCAGGAAGAAAAGGCAAGGGAGAAGATAAATGTAAATATTAGTGGGCTCATTTTCCCTGTGGGAGTATTGATTTAATTCATCTTACTTGATAGATAGGATGACTAAGCAAAAAGTCCAAAAGCATCACTTGAACAACAAATGGGAGTGTAGCAGGGGAGATGGAAAATGATGAATACTACTTTGTTAGAGAAGAAAAAAAATCTCAACCCTTCTTCATGGGGGATTCATCATTTTCCTTTTTATTCTACAGTCATCTTAATAAGTGTTTGATAAATGCCCATTTAGCTATAACAGAAAAATCATGTTTAAAATCTTGGTTCATAGGTCATCTCTCAAAACATTCCATCTTAATAGCAAAAATCTTTATAAGGCTCTCTATGCAACTCCTTAATGTCTTATGCTTCAAACAATTCCCAGAGAAAGCACTGTGGAATTTAATCATGCCACGGAATATATATGGCAACATCAGGCATAATATGTATATATTCACATCAGTGAGGAACTATTTATATGAAAATCTCACTGGAGATATTGGTCTTGGTGGAGCTGCTTGTAACTCCACAAAGATGAACGACCAGGCTCCTCAGAGGGACTCTGTCATCTACTATGTATTTGAGAGAGTTTGTGCATCTGTCTGTGTGTCCGTCCATCCATCTGTAAGTCCATTTCAAGAACTCCTAAATGATAAGAGCTAGGATCACCAAATTTGGTCTGCAGCTTCCTCTTATCATAACTAAATTTACTTATAAGTAAAGTGAGAGTCTGATTGTGCCAGGAGAATGGGATGGGAATGGAATGTGATTGTTTCCCATCAAATAGAAAAGGAAGGGGTGATTGCAGGAAAAGTTATACTTATGAATGACCATAGAGAGCAGCAAGCTCCCCAGGGCTGGGGAGTGGCCACTCGCCAGCAGCATGGTCCCCTTTCACCCTAGCCTGACTCAGGGAGCAGCCAGTATAGCCCCTGCAACCCTGGTCACACCTGGGTGCAGCTGCTGGTCATCCTCATCTCCTGCCCTGAGCTGCAACCCCCTGTCCTAAACCCCCTCTACCTCCTAACCCCCTGCTCTGCCTCCTGCATCCCCACCCTGAGCCCCTCCTCACTACTAAGTATGGGTACGTCTACACTACAGCACTAGTTCGAACTAACTTAGTTCAAATTAGTTAATTCTAACTAAGCTAATTCGAATTAACGCGTCTAGAACTAAAAACTAGTTCGAATTAGCGTTTTGCTAATTCGAACTAGCAAGTCCACATTGAGTGGACTCTGAACAGGGCTTAAGGATGGCTGGAAGCAGTGCCGGCAGGGCATAAGAGGAGGACTTAGAGCATGGAGATGCTGTCTCAGGCTAGCCGAGGGCTGCGCTTAAAGGGTCCCGACCCCCACCCCGGACAGACAGTTCTAAGGGGTGCCCCGCTTGCAAAGAAGTTCTGGCTTGGAGTGCCCGGAGTACCCACACTGGGCACATCACAGCACTCGGCCATCAGCCCGGCTGCACTTGCCGCAGGCTGCCATCTGGGGAGAGGGGGCAATTGGGGGGCTGCAGGAGAGCTTCCACCCCCAGAAGCCCACAGAGCCAGCCCAGTCCTCCCCATCGGTGGCTCGTACCCCATTCCTCCCTCACCTCCTTCCACTTACCCTTCCCTAGCCCCCCTTCTTATTGATGTACAAAATAAAGATAACGTTTCTTCCAATATTGACTCTGTCTTTATTGAACAAAACTGGGGGAGACTGGGAAAAGGAGGTGGGAGAGGGGAAGAGAAAGGCTGGGAGAGGGGAGGGCAACTAACATGATCAGGGGTTGGGAACAGGTCCCATATGAAGAGAGGCTACAGAGACTGGGACTGTTCAGCTTAGAAAAGAGGAGATGGAGCGGGGACAGGATAGAGGTCTCTAAAAGCAGGGGTTGGGTGGAGAGGGTGCATTCATAAAAGTTCTTCATGAGTTCCCCTAAAGAAGGACTAGAGGACACCAAAGGAAAGGAATGGGTAGCAGGCTTGAAACTAGTAAGAGAAAGTTGTTCTTCTTCCCAAAGCAAATCGTTAACCTGTGGAACTCCTTGCTGCAGGAGGCTGTGAAGGCTACAACTAGAACAGAGTTGAAAGGGAAGTGAGATCAAGTCATGGAGGTTGGGTCCATGGAGTAGTCTTAGCCAGGGGGTAGGAGTGGTGTCCCTGCCCAAAGTTTGTGGAAGGCTGGAGAGGGATGGCATGAGACAAATGGCTTGCTCACTGTCTTCGGTCCATCCCCTCCAGGGTCCCTAGGGTTGGCCGCTGTCGGCAGACAGGCTACTGGGCTAGATGGACCTTTGGTCTGACCCAGGACGGCCATTGTAAGCTCAGGGCTCTGGGTCGGGGGTCTCAGTGGACCCCCTTGATTTTCATGCACACCTGCTCCTGGGTGGCCAGGCTGGCAGCTCTCCTGCCCTAGACGGCCACTTTCCTGTGCCTAGTGCGGAGATCGTGGACGAGGTCCACGATCTCCGCACTAGCCCAGGAAGGTGCCCGCTTCTTGCGGTCCAGGGCAAGCTCCCGGGAGCCGCCAGCCTGGTCCTGGGAAGAGGGGGTGGGCTGGGGGACATCGGGTGGTTGGCTCTGTGCTGTGCCAGGTGCAGGGTCTGCTGGCTGGGTGCTGGCAGGCTTGCACCTGGCACGGGCACCGTAGCCAGCCCGTGCCCCTTTAAGGGGTCCGGGGCCGGGAGGGGGCATAGAGTTTCCCTGGTGTTGGCCAGAGTGGCCACCAGGGAAACCTGGGGAGGGCTAGCCTCCCACTAGTTCGAATTAAGGGGCTACACACCCCTTAATTCGAACTAGCTAGTTCGAACTAGGCTTAATCCTCGTAAAATGAGGTTTACCTAGTTCGAACTAAGCGCTCCGCTAGTTCGATTCAAATTCGAACTAGCGGAGCGCTAGTGTAGCACCTATTAAAGTTAGTTCAAACTAACGTCCGTTAGTTGGAACTAACTTTGTAGTGTAGACATACCCTATGATTCCTTCACCCCCACACATCCAGCTTCTACCCTGAGTCCCTCATATCCCCAAGCCCCTACCTTGACTCCTGTACCTCCCACGTCTCCTAGTCTCCTGCCCTGAAGGACTTGAGAAATGCCAGGTAAGTCTTCTAGTAATATATATGGGGATTGTGAATGTTGTCAAAATGTGTGAAAGAGAGAGAATGCAAATATTTTTCTCTGTAAGTTCAAAAGCCAGTTTTAATGCTTAAACATACCAAGGTTTCAAAAGGAAAACAAAGTGGGGAAAGGATAAATGCTATTGTGCTTATTCCACATGCAAGGAACCTTAATTTCTCTCTTTTCAGTAAACCATCACAACTCAGGGTGCTTCTACATTGCAGGGCTTAACTCAAAATAAGCTACATAAATTGAGCTACGTCAATTGCGTATCTTATTTTGAGGTAGCGTCTACACAGCACTAATTTCAGAATAGAGCACTATAACTTCAACTTGGACTAAATTATTCTAGAATAGCAGTAGTTATTTTGAAATAGAATTGCAGTGTAGATGTACTCGCATTTACCACCTTGGAGAGCCATTGAAGGGACAATTCTCGAAGGAATAATGCACCTTTCTGATTTGAACTTGATTCAAAAACAATCAGGATGTCTGGTGATTCTATGACCAAACCCATAAGGCAGTGTTCATTTAGGGCACAGTGTTACGAGGTTCTGGGCACTGACAGCTCCTTTATTGTTCCAAAATAGGGAAACAATTTTTGCTTGTTTCATTTATAGTTAACCCTTTCTCTGTAAACACTAATCTTTGAAACAATGTATAAGCTCTTACTTTGAAACACGATGAATGTTAGCAGGTTACAATGTAAATGTAAACGTAGTCAGTGACCTTATACACACAGATTTGTTAGAAGCATTCTCTATAATCTGGATCACTTATTTAATCTGAGGGTAAACTTCAGAGTGGTGGTTCACTCCTTGCACCACAGTATTTCTGCTGCTTTTGCTGTAGAGGCTGTGCTTGCTTGGATACCAGCTTCTACTGCTGACCCTCCACCCCATGGGAAAGAGTGTCCTTTTCCTCCTCTTCTTCTTTCCTATACTGTAATGATGTGCATCAGATGCTGTCCTTGGGTTTTCTGCTTTATTCTCTGTGAGCAAGTTTGGTGAGACAGCCCCACTTCATCCATTAAAACTGTTCTTATGGTCCTCCTCCTCATAGTCTGACTACCAAATACAGTACATTTCTTTTTTGAAATTTGAAATTCAAAACACTTTGAATTAAGATATTAACAAACCTCTCTCCACCTAGGACCTGTTCCAATTCTTGACCGCTCATCTGACTCATTCTGTCTCGCAGTGCAATGCCCAGTCTGACACACTCTACTGGATGCTGTGCAGCCAACTCAGATTAATTAAGAAAATTAACTCCTTTTTAACCTCCCAACCTCTCTCTTGGCATTTATAATAGTTATAGTTCCAGTACCTTCCCTGTAGTGCATTCTCACAAATGTGCAGTCATCATCTATTACCTCTTCCCATAAATCTTCTACCTCTTCCCTATATTAGACATGCATATACCCATATAATGATCCTGTCATTAAATAATGTAGGAGATAAGGTTGGTCTAATAAAAGATATAACCTCACCCATCTTGTGTCTCTCATATCCTGGAATCAACATGACTACAACAACACTCAAAACAATAAATCATGTTGAAATTTTCCTCTCTACATCTCCAAAATCAACATGCTCTCATTCTCCCTGTGTCTTGCCTAGAAATACTACTGGGCTATGTCTAGACTGGCATGATTTTCCGCAAATGCTTTTAAGGAAAAAGTTTTTCCATTAAAAGCGTTTGCGGAAAAGAGCGTCTAGATTAGCACGGACGCTTTTCCGCAAAAGCACTTTTTGCGGAAAAGCATCTGTGCCAATCTAGACGTGGTTTTGTACAAGAAAGCCCCAATCGCCATTTTCGCCATAAAGGCTTTTTTGCACAAAATAGTTTTTAGCTGTCTACACTGGCCCTCTTGTGCAAAAACATTTCTGGAAAAGGGCTTTTGCCCAAACGGGAACGTCAAAGCATTTGCACAAGAAGCACTGATTTTGGACATTAGAACGTCAGTGCTTTTGAGCAAAATCAAGTGGCCAGTGTAAAACATGCAGAAAAACTTGCCAGTCTAGACGCAACCCTGGAGTTGCACCCTTTCTGGTTTCCTGGTTCCCCACATCAATTCCAGCCTAAATGATCCAAAATGCAGTTGCAAAAGATCTCTAATGCTCAGTGTTCTCAGCACTTACAGCCCACCTCCGGACCTGCTGACTTCTCTTTGGCATCTATATAACATTTAGGATATGTCTTAGAGCAATGAGGGTGAGCATGTTAAGATGGATTCATAATTTGATTTTTGTCATCAAATGTCTCAACACTTATCCAAGGGGAAGAGTAGGAGCAATGGACCTTTTAGAAGAAATGTATTCCAAAAAGAAAAGGCTGAAGCGATAGCAAGCTGTATTAAAAAAGTGGAGCAAAGTGGGGACAAGAAAATGGTGAAGTCATGTCTACCGCTCCTGTAAACCTTGTTTCACAAGGCATAAGGGAGTGGTCAACAAAAACTTCTCTTGTTGACTGATCCGTGTCTTGACTTGCACGCTGTGCTGACGATCAGCTGAGCTGGCACAGCATAGCGGCCATTTTTATTTTAATGAAGCCGGGAATATTTAAATCCCCGCTTCATTGACTACGTCGGGTAGGCTATTTTGCATGCCTCTGTTGGCAGAGGCATGTAGTCTAGACATACCCTTTAGGCTCCTTGTCTTCAAGGCCCTGTATAAACTAGTTCTCAGCTACTCTTCTGCTCTTCACTTCTTGTTGATGAATAACCACCCCTTAGTATGACTTCACCATTTTCTTGTCTCCGCTTTGCTCCACTTTCTTAATACAGCCTGCTATGGCTTCAGCCTTTTCTTTTTGGAATACATTTCTTCTAAAAGGTCCATTGCTCCTACTCTTCCCCTTTGATAAGTGTTGAGGCATTTGATGACAAAAATCAAATTATGAATCCATCTTAACACACTCACCCTCATTGCTCAGACACACAGGTTTTACTGACACTTCACTACCCTTTCTTCATTTACACTTTGTCTCTTGACTGTAAGCAATACAGGGCAAAGGTCATGTGTATTATACAACAAATAATCTGTGTTTAATAGAGATAATTATTTCGCTACCAGGTGCTCTGCATCAGGATTCCCTAATTATGAACAGTCACTCTGGCTTTAAATAAGCCTTCTTTAATAAAGCTCTCAGCATGGGATTTCTGACCGCTTGCAACCAACCTCATTTCTTTCAGAGGTACAACTGAGAGCACCATGTATATTAACTTATAGAAAGCTTGGAAGACTTCCAAGGGAAAAAAATGGTGCTCATTAGGGATAGTTTCAGTGATTTGGCTAGGAAAAGGTCAGATACAATTTCTCCCATTTTAAGTCTGATTCAAGGGACTGTTACGATAATTGGGACTACAAATTTACCCTAATTGTAAGTTCAGCTGTAAAAAATGAGTGAAAGGTAAAGGTAAAAATGTAACTGTCACAATGACCTGTTACATAAAATTGGTTAAGAAAAGATGTAAGTAGGAGACAGACTGAGCTAATTTAAAAAGTTTTACTGTTCCCACACAAAGACTCTGCTAAGATTGACTGGTAAACAAGAGGAATCAAAGACAGGAAATCAATGAACCAAATTGGTCACATTGGAAATTAAGTCTATTGATAGATAAAATAATGAGATGATGGACTATTCTACCTTTACTCCCTCTTGGGTTTCTTAAAAATAATAGCCTTGTGGGGAAAAATTAGTGAAAGCAGCAGCTGACTGCCAGCAAGAGTAGCAGTGAACTTCATCAGCTGGAGTGCAATCCTGACTGTTTCCTTCCATCCCAGACCTCCTTTGTTCCATCCCAAGAGAGATCCTGACAAGACTGGGCCACAGAGAGGGATTCAGATGAAATTGCCACGTCCACAGGGTGGATTGAAATGTGGGATATTAGAATAAGCGGGACTTTGTGATCTTTTTTGCATCTCTCTTTACCTTAGCGGCATTAATGTTGATACTAGTTCTGGTCTCTCATCTGTGCAAATCTGTAGCTAGGACAAGAGTAAGAATGGGATTCAAGGGTTCTTGTCTACATGCCACTGTCTAAATAATAATAAATAATAATAATAATAATAATACCCCAAATACAGTCCTAACAGTGGAGGATCTTCTCCAGCCTAAAATCCATTCCTGGGTTGGATACTTCCTCATTTCCTCCATGTACTGGGGGAAAGGATTTCAAGACCAATTTTCCCCCTATATGACTGCCACTTTGAGCAGAGAGATTTTTTGATCACATGGCATCTACTAAGGTATTTCTCTGATAGATGCTTGAATGTGTAGAAATCTATTTTTCATGAAGAGAGGCACCAAAATTATTCTCGTTGCTCTACCCAGCTTGATTCCAGAGCCTGATTACCTGACCCTATGGACACCTCTGTCCATTTCCTCTGAGACTGAGATTAGAAGAGGTAAATTAGGCTTCAAAATGTCTTACTCTTCAGCATCTCTCTAGAGGCTGACAGACTGTTGTCTCATTCAAGATGTGTCTATGTAATAAGCCAATAAATTTAAAAGTGGATTCTTAAAAATGTATTTATTTTATTTAAATATTTTTACCCCACCTTTCTATTGAAAATATTCAAGGCGGCTATAAGATTATCAAAAAATCAAGAAAACAACAAAGTCCCTCTGAGTAAATGGTAGTAAAAACCCAAACAGTACCATTTCAGAATATATTGTATGCCTCTCTCAGCAAGGTTTCCTATAATACATTGTGGCAAAGCTCCAGCTATTCCCCATGGGTTTCGCATTACTGGCAGATAGTGTTAGCCTCAGAGGCTTGCTATGGCTCTCCACACGGCCTCTTTCTTTTTACTATAGGCAGGACTCACAGCCTATTGAGACATACCCATCACAGGCTAGTTGATACGTTTGGGGCAAAATCTCCTCTGGAGTCCTGATCTCTCTTCTCGAGGCAGTTTTTGAGATGTCGTGGGGAGGTTGGGGGGAACCCAGGTCTGCCCACTACTCAAGGGTCCAGCCCCGAGACCCTAAGGTCGTGGCAACAGGCTGCCACTTGCAATCTGGCAGCTTTTCCTTGGGCCACTTCCCCTCCATCCCACCCAGTACCTTTCCTTTGGTATCTGCTCATCAGTCCTCAGCTCACACCCCCACAGCTTCTGCCCACAGCACTTCCTGTCCTTTCCTCTTTTCCTTCCCTCTTCCTTGCCTGGGGGGAGACCTTTTAAAGTGGCACCTCAGGCCTTAATTGGTTGCAGGTGCCTAATTAGCCTGTAACAGCTAGCAAGCTCTAATTGACCGCAGGTGCCTGCCTGATTGTGCTGAAGTTAGGATTGGGCTTTTCTTACTCAGTGAAAAGAAAGTGGTTCACCCTAGCCTCAGTATGTCTTCCCTCCAGTGAGTGGCAGCCAGCTAGCGTAGATTTGTCACAATAGTTACAGAAAAAAAACAAGAAAATTATACATCAGACCACTGGGCTATAGAGTTTTTTGTTTCTTTTTAGGCCATGACTGTTCAAACATTTTATAAAAAGTTGAATAACTTCAAAATGAGAGATGATAAAGAGCCACATCAGAATAATCAATAGGCCAGTGGTTAGCATATTCACCAGGAACAGTCACCTGGATTGAAGTACCTGCTCCAGAGATGGGAAGGTTATTTGAATCCCATACCCAGCCTCCCTCCACTGGATAGATCATCACCCCTTCTCCTACTAGCCTATCACCTTGGAGATCTAGCCTAGAAAGCTGATATGTTTCATTTTGTGTTGTTGTGATTAGTTTTGACACTTCTGATGTTTTGCAATAATTGATATGAAATCACAAAATATTTTAGTTGATCCAACTCTGTACTGTTTAGGGAAAAAAAAATCAGCGAAAATGTTCCTAGCTCTGGATTAGAACATACGTTAGCAACGAGTGTGACAATATATTTTGAATACGAATATGCATAATTCAAATATGCTTTATGCAAAAAAGTTCAAGTGATGTATCATTCAGAAGTCTTTGATCCCCTGAGTGTGTGTATATTAAATTCATTTGCATGTATCATTCTTGTATGTGAAGTAAGAAATATGAAATGTAAACCTGTTTATTAATCAAGAATTTCTAGTGAGAGCCATTAGTGGTTCTTAAGGGGCTTAATGGCCTAATTCTCAAGGCAATGATCAGTAAATGGTTTTGGTTGGTCCTGCAAAGTCAGGTGACAATGCCACCTGGTGCTGGAATCCATCTTTAGTCTGGTATTTTTCCATGGGGGTGGAGAAGTCAAATAAAGGATTCCCACCCTGAGGAAATTTTATGAAAGGAATGGGAAGCACTCAGTGGTCACCTTCATCTGGCTTTTGAAAACTGCTTCCTCACCCTCAGAGAAAACACAAGAAACTGTTAGACCCAGGACAGAGAAAAGATCAGGTCAGACATGAAGGATATACTCGAAATAAGAACTAAGCTGAGAAATCATTATTTGAAACAATTTTTCTAAGTGTATTAGGCTATATTGTCATGTTTTCTTTATTTTGACTTAGTAACTTTTACTTTGATTTGTCTTTTGAGGGCTATGTGCGTGGGTGCTGTCGAGTCCCTATAACTGAGCTGTTTCAGCATCTGATATATTCTTTTGGGGGAGGGGCTGTTATCCCGACTCTGTGCCTTTTCTGGGGGAGACCAGAGCTTCTGGCTCAGCAGGAATGGATGGCGTGGGGCCCCCGAGGGCTGATAGGCAGCCCTCAAGGTGACAGTCTTAAGGGGACCTCTGAGATCCCACCTGTCATAAGAGGTCAGAGAAAAACAACAAAAATGATAAAATGTTAAGATAACATGGCCTAATACAAGAAAAAATTAAAATACCTGGGCATGTTAAGTCTTAAGAAAAAGAAGATGAAAACAGTCTTCAAATATTGCAAGGGGTGTTATACAAGGATGGTTATCAACTGTTCTCCATGTCCACAGAAGGTAAAATAAAAAGTACTGGGCTCAATGAGGGAGATTTAGGTCAAATATTAGGAAAAAATTTCTAATGATAAAGGTAGTGAAATTCTGGAATAGGTTTCTAGGAGCGGTTGTGAAATCTCCATCAATAGAGATTTTAAAGAATAGGCTGGACAGACACCTGCCATAGGACAGGCTAGGTTTATTTGGTTCCATCTCAGCACAGGGGGTGTTGGACTTGATTATTTCTCAAGGTCCCTTCCATCACGACCATTCTATGATTCTATATTATCAGCGTATGAAACAGGTTCTCTTGTTTAAAAGTACTTTGGTATTAACATCTTCTTTAGGAATGTCTTTCGTGGGAAGAAAATACAATTTATTTTTCAAATGTTATGTTAAGAAAAGAAAAACAGCTGCCAAAGTATATGGTACAGTGAGTCCTAAAATACTTGCTCCGTTTTTGCCCTAATAGCTAACTGTTTATCGACCATGTATATAATTTTCTCAGCAATTCAGTAGAGTGCTAATCTCACTGGGTTTTAGACTGCAGAATTGGCTCATTCATAAATGCATTTTCTGGAAATAAACACAACTCGTATAGTTATATCTATAAAGCCCCTAATTGAAACTATTTATATCTAATTTGTCTTCAAATAGCTTAGCACTTGTATTTATCTTCTAGCAGCATTATTACTGACCTGGAAGATAACAAAGGTAAAAGACATTCACATCCTTTAATTGCAGTTATTAACACAATTCTTTCATTGTTCAGTCAGGACAATCTGTAGCGTCTACCGGAACAATATCTCTGATTTCATTCTAAACCTTAAGACAGGTAGAGCTGAATAAATGAGGGCTCTTCTGGAGCGTCACTAATCTATCAAAGCCTGAAGCAAGCCTTGCTGATTTTAGCATTCTGTCATTCTTTCTCATTGTCAACACGTTTTCCATGAACAAGGTCCCCTGCCCTTTGCAGAGTTCAAACTCCAAATTTCTTATCTGCTTTTTGTGTAGAATTGATGACATTAGCTATGTTACTTTGCCTAGTCACAGCTATATATGTCCAAGAAATGTCAAGAAGGTATTTTTTCTATAAAGAGTTTCTTCTGGTGGTAAAGATGGTTTTAGATAACAGAGTAGTAACCTATAAACTATATCACTTAAATGTTATGCAGGAGTGGCTTGAGGTGAGCTGCCAGCAGCTGGCGCCCTAGGCGGAATGCGCGATCAGCGCCCCCGCCTTCATAGCCCTCAATGGTGTGACGTCATCATTGGGCGCCCCATTAAACGCGGTGCCGTAGGCGACTGCCGAGGTTGCCTGCATACACAGGCCGCCCCTGATGTTATGCATTGCTTTCTCCACTTTTTTATTCAGAATATAATTAAATGCATATAGCAAATGTATGTGACTTCATGAACAGTCCTCTCTGTCCATTTACCTGTTTTCCTAAGATCCTTGTGACTTGTGCCAATATCTTTATGACCCAGAATCTTTAAAAATATTTTTCTTTCCTCAGTCCTCCAAATGTGGAATTTGCCCTACTTCCACATCTCCCAACCATTTACAGTTGTCTCATGTGCAAGACAGTCAAGTTGGGCCAATGTCATTCTTAACATGTCACATCTTAAATCTAATGACACATATGGCTACATCTAGACTGAAGGTTTCCTTCGGAAGAAGCTTTTCCGGAAGAGATCTTCTGAAAAAACTTCTTCAGAAAAAGAGCATCTACACAGTAAAAGCGCATTGAAGAAGCAAACTGCTTTTCCCAAAGACAGTCCACACTGAATGGACACTATCTCGCATTCAAGCTGTGATTACTATGGACGGAGTGGCTACAAGAACACCAGTGCTTTTTCCTCTTTCCTCTTCTTTTGAGAGAACTTCCTCTTTCCCTTCCACACATGCCTTTTTCCGAAAGAGTTCTTTCAGAAAAAGGTTTCTTCCTCACAGAAAGAGGTTTACCAATATTAGAAAATCCCCTCTGTTCTTTCCATTTTTTTCTGAAAGAATGTGATTGCAGTGTGGACGTAAGTGAAGTTTTTCAGAAAAATGGCCATTTTTCCGAAAAACCTCTGCAGTGTAGACATACACATGCTCTTGTAAGGGTTGAAATGGGAGCTTTGTCCCACTGGTAATTGGAGATTCCACTAGCTTTCCCTTCTAGCTCTTAAAGGTTTGGAAATACTGCACCTGAGAGCTGTGAAATTGCTAGCTATAGAGCCTTTTTCCATTCTAAGACCCCCTACAAATTTTGAATGGAGGTGCATATCCATTTGGAAATTCAACCACTGGTCCATGGACTCCTACCATTGAAGTCTTATGCTGAAAACTGATTGACTGGAATTCATCTGTAAATGTTGCATATCATTGGCATTATATGCAATATGAGAAAGGACACCAAACCGTGGGCTTTTATAGTAATAAAAACATGTCTGGGTTTGGACCAGTACGTGGGGGTAACCACATATTTTGATCTGAAAAAATGGAATGCCTTTTCTGGGAGATAAAACTTTGCTTTCATAGTTACCTTGTGCGGACTCATTAGATATAATTTGTGGACCCCTAGGCTTTTGCTGGTTATAGATGGAAAACGTTTGATATAGAAAATGTTAATAAATTACTTTTTAGATGATGTGCTGCTAAGCTCTGCTAAGGTACCTGGATTCAGATAAAACAAATCAAACAAAAAAAAATACAACACTAGAAACATATAGGCTGTGTCTACAATGGCACCTTTTTCCGGAAATGCTTAAAACGGAAAAGTTTTCCATTATAAGTATTTCCGGAAAAAGAGCGTCTACATTGGCAGGATGCTTTTCCAGAAAAGCCCTTTTTCCGGAAAAGCGTCCGTGGCCAATGTAGATGCGCTTTTCCGGAAAAAAGCCCCGATCGTCATTTTCGCGGAAAAGACTACTGTGCTGTCTACACTGGCCCTTTTCCGGAACAGTTTTCCGGAAAAAGGACTTTTGCCCGAGTGGGAGCAGCATAGTTTTTCCAGAAAAGCAGCTGATTTCTTACAGTAAATCGTCACTGCTTTTCCGGAATAAGTGGGCCAGTGTAGACACAGCCATACTGTATACTTGCCACATATGTGTTGCAAATAATATTCCAAGGAAAGTTTCTAGCATTGTCATTTTTGGTTTGTTTTGATTTGTTTTATTTGAACCCAGGTACCTTTGGGATGACTTGTTATCTATAGAGATGAGCAAATAAAATATTTCTCAATTAATTGGCAGTTCCAACATATTGGAGCAAAAAACTTCTTTGAGGTCAAACAAAACATTTGACCAGACAGGAAACATTTCATTTTGATTTTGAACATTTTTACATATAAATAACATTCATAGAAATTTGAAAATGAAGTTGTTTTGAATTGATACATGAGTATGAAAGCAAATGGGTTGATATTTTCCATACAGAAATGTTAGTCCTTTGCTTATATGTGGTAAAAAATCTTTCAGTAAACTGGGCGTTAGGCATCTAAATTTTCTAATTGTTTATATAAACAAATCTTCCCAAAAAGTAATTCTAAAATAAAGTGATAGACTCTTTGAAAGCATGAAAACTGAAATTGGAAAAAATGACATACCAAAAATCATTAATTTATTCTGTTACAAAGGAACATCTTGTTGTGGGTTATATATCAAGCATTGCTGAAGCTTTTTCAGACTTTATTTTTGTCATTAAGATACTAGTTTAATAGTCTAGTTTTTAGTAATTCAATTACTTTATTGATTTTCTGTACAGAGTAAGTTGAACAAAAGATGTAATGAAGATCACTCATGCACAGAAGAAAAATTTCCATAGCAGTAAGCGATATCTAACTCTGTATTGAAATTACTGTACTAATTGCAATTTGGCTTTTAGGCATTGTTTTTTTTGAATCTATAACATGATTAAAACATGAATTAGTGCCAGACACTTTGGCCAAAACTGTTCATGCTGAAACTGATGCATCATATTTCCTATCAATACTTGGTATAAATGGTACTATGGACTTGAGTATTAATATTACATGCATATTGCCTTTTTGGTAATTACAATATATATATATATATATTTTAAATTCAACTATTTTTGCATGAAATCATGGTAAATAAGGTAAATTGTGAAGAATGGCTTGGATGATATTGACACATTTTCAGAAGTCGTGCGTAATGTTCCCTCTAATCTTTTCAATCCATGTGCAGAAGAAATGTTTCTATGTGTAGCATGGCATGTTGAAAGTGCAACACCAGTAGAAACAAAATAAAGCTAAGGGCACTCTGATAATCGGGTGGGCAGCATTTGAATCTCTTCTGAGCATCTGCACAAGCGCACAGAGAGAGCACTGGTTGTGCGGTGTGTTTTTGTGTTTTAATATAATCCCCCAAACATTCCTATGAAAAGGTTAATGTCACTGAAGGGTTAATGTGGGCCTTCATTTAACATATTTGGTAGCCCCTGAAAATGACAGAGAAAAACATGTTTAGTTGATAATGAAGGCCAACTGGGGCGAGACTGCATGGTGATTATAAAAATGGGACATTATTAGCAATGAGGGGCTATCACTCTGGGGGACAGAAGAGGTAGGAAGCAATCCAGAAAGACAGTAAGGAGTCTGAGGGAGCTAGCTGACAGTTACAGTGAACTTGGTTGGAGCCCAGAGTAGAAGGAGAGCAAGGATTCCCTTACTAGCTACATAGGAAGGTGGGGGTGAAATCCTCTCAGTTAAGGAGTATAAGAGACAGACAGGTGGAAGGACTGGCTGTGAGGTCACTAGACTACAGATTGCGCTCTCTTTTATCCCAGAGGGG
This sequence comes from Pelodiscus sinensis, assembly GCF_049634645.1. Lineage (NCBI taxonomy): Eukaryota > Metazoa > Chordata > Testudines > Trionychidae > Pelodiscus > Pelodiscus sinensis. The sequence goes on from NC_134723.1 coordinate 7,558,508, forward strand.
GTGCACTAATGTGTGACCTGGTCAGGAGGCCAAATTTCAGGCAGGGAGATGACCAGAGCAACTTAGGGTACACAGAGAGCTACAATGAGACGGCCAAAAAGGGGGTGCTCTTGCAGTGGGCGAATCCCTTTGCAATCTCTAACTCCCTTTGTGGATGTGTTAGTTATTTCTATAGCTGGCAATTCTCTCATACAAAACTGCTTCAGTTCGACTTTGTTTCACCTGTAAAATGAGAGAGAGATTTCTGCACCCCTGCATCATTAAACCTAAGGTTAAGCCAAGGAATATTCCCCTTAATAATATTTTGATACCTGGATAAATTATGCAGAAGAAATGTTCTACTGTGGTAGAGGCCATACTCTACTGCTGATTTATTATGGATTGTTCAATTTATGTGCTCGCAAAAAGATAAAAGCCAAAGGTCTGGTTCTGTTTGTTTCATCAGAAGACGGTGCTTGAGTTTCCCAACAATGCACTCTCGTGATAAGGCTTCAGACTAAATTCCACTTGTTTTTGTAAGATAACACGTTGGTCATGTGATCTTATCAGCCAATCAAGCAACATGTTTACTTCATCATTTTTGCCCTTCAGCTGAAAAATAACAAAGTCTGACGTCTCCAAAAAATTGTTTTCACTCTACATGTGTAAAAGTTATATCTGACAAAAAGCAGTTTTGGGGGGCAGTTTTTCTAATTCCTCAGAAGAATGGGGTATAAATATTGAGTTTTGGAGCCACATGATGAAACTTACAAATTTGTTGAATTTGAGTATCTATATTATTTATGAAGGTGATTAATACTTGGGAGTCAGCAGAGGCATGTGATTTGAAATGTTCCAGGTCTACCAGCACACCTCTGTCTTGCAGCTAGGTTTGGATCTTTGTGGAAAAAGTTATAAATCTGGGACAGTTCCGCTTAAGGCATCTACATTACTTCAAATGTGTAGTTTGGTTGTGATCTTGTGGGTCCCAGGGTATCTGAGACAGAAGGTGAATGAGGTAATACCTTTTTATTGAACCAACTTCTGTTGGAGGAAATTACAAACTTTTGATAAAAGTTCTTACCTCACTAACCTTGTCTCTTTCAAATTTATCATAATGAGATGTGATTCTCTAAGGGTACGTCTGCACTTGCACCCTAGTTTGAACTAGGGATGCAAATGTAGGTGACCAAAATTGCTAATGAAGTGGGATTTAAATATCCCGTGCTTTATTAGCATGATCTCGCCAGCGCATTACTCCACTCAATAGCTGTTTCAAAAGTGAAAGTGCGCGCCGGGACGTGTTATTCTAACCAAACTCTTTGACTCAGAGTAACGTTAGTTTGAACCAAGGGATTTGGTTCTAACTAATGCATCCTGACATGCACTTTCACTTTCGAAACAGCTGTTGAGCGGAGTAACGCACTGGCGAGATCATGCTAACGAAGCGCGGTATATTTAAATCCCCGCTTCATTAGCAATTTCGGTTGCCTACATTTGCATCCTTAGTTTGAACTAGGGTGCAAGTGTAGACGTACCCTAATTTTCAACACAGTCTAACGGTATGACTCTTTGAACAACAAATATAGCTTATAAAGCTATTTGGTGAGTTTGATGTATAATGTAATTAGGATCTGCACATGTGATCTCTAAGGATAAAAACTAGCAATAGTTCATTCCTGTAGCCTGGTCCAATTTAAAAATTTCTTTCTCTGCATCTACATATCTGAATAGGCTATGTATTTTACTTGTACCATATTCATCGGTGAATTTGTTTTTCATATCAGATGAGGATCTAGAATCAGATATTTTTCGTTTACTGGAGAAAAGTCTTGGCTGAACAACGTCTTTCAATATTTATAGATGTAAGAGGTACTATAACTCTGTACTGTTAAAATACTTAACATAATTTTCTATAGGCCAGAAGGAGCCAGGGGAATTGTACTGATATCTGTAAGTCACTGCATGTATTCATTATATCATGAACCACTGTGCACTTCATCAGAAGAAGGGGCACCCAAAGTGGTGCAAATAGTACAAATATCAATTCAGGATTGGTGAATCATGATAGAACAGAAAATGTTCATATGTTGCAGCATATGCAAATGATTGGTTAGCTTTATTCATGGACTACCAAGCAGAACTTACATTATCTAATGGATGCCAAATGAGCAAGATACTGTGGCTCACACCTTATATTCACTTCAGCTCTCAGTTAAATTAACTTTTCTGTTATTTGTATCCAACTGGAATTGATAAGACTGTGGGGGATATATATTATATTTTGGATTAGAAACTAGTTTTAGGACATACTTGCTATGGAGAACTTAGAAACTTTGATCACAACCTTTGGAGCAGAAACAAAAGTGACATAATTTAGCGTAAGGTGCTAAGAAACTCAATGGCATCATGTGACATTTATTGTAACAAGTATTGACTAGTTACTTTCCGTTCATGAATTATCCGCTGCTCATGTGTTCTGCACTGCATTTGTCAAAAGTCCCTTCCTATAAGAGAACAGACTGGTGACATGCCTGTTGGAGTAATACAAGATTTACTATTCAGGACTGCCCTGTGTGTTACGAATGGCGTCCAGGATAGATCTGGAAGGTAAGGTGCGGGAGGCAATGTCTTTTATTGGGCCATCTTCCTGAATATACTATAAATCTACTCCTTTAAAGGGAAGAGTTCAGATGTAACAACAAACTGCACTGAGTAGGCTCAGTTTACTTTTGAGCACAGATATGCCATAACCTCCCTAAAAAGATGAGTGTGGTTGATAGTCATTTTCATATTCTTCTACTGATACTTTAGACTATATCACAAACTAAGCCTTTACTATTTTGTGAAATCCTGGATAACTTGAAAAGAGAAAATAAAACCTGTTTTAATTTTTATTGAAGTTGAGAGTATACATTCATATTGGTCCGCTGTTCTTCAATGGTCATCTTGCACATTATATGCTGATTTGTCACTTCTAGAAGAGCAGTATCTGACAGACCATGCCCAGATAACTTTGTTCATTTGGCTCTGCATCCTCATACTATTGCTGTCTGTCTGTTCTGTTAAAAGCTCATGTATTCATATGGACGAGAATGGCCAGAATGGACCATTTGATAATCTAGTGTGTATGTTATAAAAGGCCCAGTTATACCCAGAGGAAGTTTAATAACTTGTGCCTGATTAAAGCATATTTTGCAATTAAGGTTCCAATCTTGATTTTCAGACTCCAAGAAATGAGTATTCTACCACTTCCCTTTGTGGTTTTTTTCCAATGGTTAATCCTCCTCGGCGTTAATTTGTGCCCAATATTTAATTTGAATTTATTTATCTTTAGCTACTGTTGGTTCTTGTTATTCCTTTCTTTTCTAGTTGAAGAATCTTCTGTTTGATGAGCTAGACAGATTAGTTTCTTCTGTAAGGCATTTTCTCCATCCCCTAAATAATTTTTGTGTCTCTTTTCTCTTTTTTCTGCACCTTGTCCATTTTTCAACATCCTTTTAAAAATATGAGCACCAAAAGTGTACAACTCTGCTCATCTGAGTGGGTTTTGCCCAAGGAAGCTAATGATACTATATATATTGTTGCTAGTTTCTAAGGTGCTGCAGGACTACTCGTTGTTTTCATAATATTTCAGTGTATAAGGTATATGTAGGTAAAATGACTTCACTACTCCTACTCACTACTTACTTGTTTTTACATTGAAGGATTGTGTTAGCTCTTCTTGCTACATTGTTACACAAGGAGCCCATGTTGAGTTGTTTGTCCATTATGACCCTTAAATCCCTTTTGGAATCTTTGCTTTCCAGGACAAAATCCCCATTCTGTAGGTATGGCCTGAATTCATGTTCTTTATATATAAATGGACCGGACTTGATGATCTCTTAAGGTCCCTTCCAGTTCTAGTATTCTATGATTCTAGTATAATATTGTATTTGACTGGACTGAAACACATGTTTTTTCTTTAATGGACCTAGCTTGCTAGATCATCCAGATCACTCTATATTACTGCCATTATTTATTATGCCACCAATCTTTGTGCCGTCTACAAACTTTTGCAATAGTGATTTTGGATTTACCTCTAGATCACAGAATGAAATGTTTTGTACTACTACCAATGTCCCCAATGCAACCTCAATGCAAAGATAATTTCCCAATAACAGTTGCTTTTAGAGATCTGCCAATTAGCTGATACTTGTTCATTAATGTGAGTTTTATTTGTACTGTAAAATTTTTCAATCCAAAAATCAGGACAGACTAGATCAAATGCCTTACAAAAGTCTAAATATAGACATTGTACATCTAGAGAGACTAGGAGAGTTAAGTAATATCTACTGTAGTACACCTATGCAGTTATATTTATCGGCAACTTTCCATTAAAAAGCCCCATACCTTAATCCTTATATTTTCCATAAAAACCCACATTGACTGGCATTAAATATATTTATATCCTTTGATTATTTATCAATTGAGTCCTGTGTTAGACTCTCCATTATTTTGTCTGTGATTGGTTTCAGGTTAATGCAGGAGTGGGCCAGGAATGGCGAACGGTAGCCAGTGAGAATTGTGAGCAGCTGTAACTGTGAACTATCGGGTAAATAAAGTATCTGGCAGCCTGCCAGAGGCTAACCCTGATCAGGGCAGTCGACCCCATATTTCCCATCCTTAGACAGCTGGGTCTTTAATTACCCAGGTCATCCTACTTTCCCTCTTTAAATATTGGCTTAGTATTATCATTCTTCCACTCTTACAGAATTTCTCTTAGCCAACTCTTTTATGACTCTTGGGAATAAGTTATCCAAACCTGATGATTTAAAAATGTTTGTCCCTAATAAGTACTGTTGAACATCCTCCCTTAGTTATTTATGGATTTAGTTAAAACATCTTCAATTAACATGAATACATGATCAGATTTCTTTCCAAAAATAGAACAGAAATATTTATTAAACACTTCTTCCTTTTCTGCATCTGTATGTTCTCTGAAGACTCTCGGGCAACATCTCACACCTATTTGCACATTCTTAAATTCAAGATTAAAATTTCTTGATTGTACAAAGTCATGGAGAATTATTGCCTTTGAAAAACAAGAGGTGCATGGAATTCTTCACTTGTAAAATAGAAACAAAAAAGCTCTCATGATGTGTGATAACAAAACTTTTTTGCAATTGTGCTAGCCCAAAACACTACTGTGATGAACTGATCCTCCTTGGTACCCATCAAATTTTGTCATGCTATCTGTTAAAATGAAAACCAAGAGAGACTGATCTCAGGACATGTCTACACAGCAGAGTTTTTCTGGAAAAATGGACATTTTTCCGGAAAAACTACACTTATATCCACACTGCAATTTTAATTGACAGAAAGTCAAAGGAATGCAGGATTTTTTTCTGACAGCAGTAACCTCTTTCTGTGAGGAAGAAGCCTTTTTCAGAGCTCTTTCAGAAAAAGGTGTGTGTGGATAGGGAAGAGAGGTATTTTTTTGAAAGAAAAGGCCTCCAGGAAAAAGCACAGGTGCCCTGGTGGCCATGTCGTCCATAGTAATCACAACTTAAATGCGAGATAGTGTCCAATCAGTGTGGACACTATCTTTCAAAAAAACATATTTCTTTTTTGATGCGCTTTCGCTGTGTGAACGCTCTCTTTCAAAAGAAGTTTTTCTAGAAGATCTTTTCCAGAAAAGCTTCTTCCAAAAGAAGCCCGCCGTCTACACATAGCCTCAGTGAGAACTCTGTTGGCCCATGTTTTAACATGAGTATTTAATCTGGTGAAATTATTGTTTGTTTAATTATAAAATAACTAGGTGCAAAATAGTCTGTTTTAATGTGAATAAATTTAAATCCAAAACTGTGCCAGAAATATGCCAATTGTTAAACAGTACTTTCTAGGGAGAGATTTTGGAAGGGTCATTTGAGATTTCAGCACCCAGCTTTCACTGGCTTTGGATAGCTTTAAGACGCCTACCTGTCTCATATGCCTTTGAACATATCCCCTTTGTTCCAGTATCCTCTCTCTCTCTCTCTCTCTCTCGCTCTCAAAAAAAAACAAAAACCAACCAACCTAGTTATGTCCAAGTGACACTATGAACTTATCAAATAACACTTAAGATAAGTTCAGAATAATTGAGATGACAGTTCAAAAGAATAATTGAAACATTCTGGATTTCAGCATAACCTAGATCACACAGAACAGAAGTGAGAAGGAGTAGTCAATAATCAAACTTGACAAGATGATTGGGAAGACATAATTAACACACGCAGGACTCACAAGTGTCCTCTCAAAGATATTGGGTCAAATATTCAGCTGATGTGAACACATCCATTGACTTTCAGTTCAGATATGTTATCCGCTGAGGATTTTGCCAAGTACCCAGAGGAGAAAAAAACCTACAGATATTTTGCTTAACTGCTCTGCAGAACAGATCATTTGGAATTTTGCAGTTGAGTGTGGGAGAAAAAGCTATCACTCAGGAAATAATTTGCATGTTTTCTGCATTGTCCTAATTTAATTTTGTTTCAATTATTTGTTTGAGACAAAATGTGTTTAAAAGCTCTATTCCATTGTATCTAATGTCTTGGGTGTTGGAAAGTTGCCCAGAAACTCTGAAAATAAATAAACAAACACCTTTGCTGGAACTGCCATGAATAGATGTATTTCAGTCATTGTCTCTATATGTCTGTTCACTTTGTGCAGATCATCCAGCCTTGGCTTAAAGCCATGGACATTTTCCACTACCACTTGTGCCTTCAGCAGACAGTGCCAAATTCTAGTAAATCTCTTGGTATCTATATTCAAAATTACCAAAGTTCTTGCTGGCCAGAGCCATTTCCAAAGGTGCTGGAGGCTCCAGATTTCCACATCTCAGTATGGACAGTGGATATATTGTCCAATTGTAAGGATATATTGTATGGATCTATTTCAATCAAGAATCATAAATCTTGGAGCACGTCTTTTGCCAAAAATGTCAGTAGGAAATCAAATTGAAATCTTAGTATTCATTTGGGAAACAAGTTTTGTTATCAACTGTAAAAAGGTAATCAAGTTATGGAAAAGATTTGCTAGAGAACCTAGCAAGTTTGGTGCAATGCTTTTGAGGGTGGCATTACTATGGGTATGTCTACAAATAAAGCTTATTTTGGAAAAAGCTATTCTGGAAGACATCTTCTGGAATAGCTTGTTTCAAAAGAGCGTCCACGCTATAGGAAAGTCTCCAAATTAGTCTGAGGCAGGCTCCCTTAATGTGGACACACTACCTCGATTTAGAGGGCCCCTGGAGGCACTGGGGAGGAATAACTTAGAATGGCCCCGGTGAGGAGCTATTTTGACACAGCAGCAGTGGAGTGTCCACATATCCCTTCTTCCTAAAGAGCTTTTTCAGAATAGGCATTATTCCTTGTGGAATGAGGTTTACCAACATCAGAAAAAGCCCTCCATTATTTTGATTTTCTTTTGAAATAACACAATTGATGTGTGGATGCTAGTATTGTTTTTCCAGAATAACGGTGCAGTGTAGACGCACGGTATTTCTCATCACAAACATTTGTAGTGTTTTCTTTCTAGAAAGCTGAAAGGCACTATTTTGCCAATCTTACTAAAATGATAGACAAGGCTATGTTTGGAGGTGATAGAGGATGGGTGTCTTAGTCAACAAAAACTCTACTTGTTACCAAGCCACTGCAGAGCTGAATAATTGGTATTTGTTATTAATCTTTATTGGTTCAGATATTTAACTAACAGAAGAAGCTCAGCTAGCTATTCAGTCTGAGGCCAGATGGCCGACAATGAAAATTGAAGTTGCAGGTGAAAAACAGTCCTCCTTCTGGACTGTGGGGCCTGAAGAGACTCCTTCTCAGACCAGAGCTCCAGAGGGCTTTGATCTCGGGCCGAGACCAGAAGGGTGCGGGGCATTTGGTGGTCCTGGCTTGCTGCAGAGATGTGTCCCTGGAAGGTATCGGGGGGCTTGTCCCTGGGACATGGCTCTGAGTGGCTCTCCCAGGAAGAGCTGAGCAGTCAGGGTCCTGGTTGGAGTTGGCTTGCTGCCACAAATACTATTCCTGGGTGCCTGTGCCTTTTATAGATGGCTACAGGCAGGAACAATAGAGTTGAAAGCTGTGGCAGGAGTGTCCACCAGGGCTTCTTCCTGGAGGCCTTTATTTTCAAAATAAATTCTTCCCCGCGTTCACACATATCTTTTTTTGACAGATCTCTGTCGAAAATAGCATTATTCCTCGTAATACGTGGGTTACTGCTGTCAACAAAACTGCTGCATTCTTTTGATTTACTGTCAACAGAACGCAGAGGTACTGTGGACGCGGGTGAAGTTTTTTTTAAGAAAGCCAACTTTTGTCAAAAAAACAATGTAGTCTAGACACACCCCTTAGGAGACAGTTTTCCTATTTTATCATGACTTAATTAAATCTGGATTTGAGCTGAGATATTATTTACTGTGTGCATATTATTTCCGATATGGTGCACAAAAGAACAGTTAAAGTGGAAAATATTCTGTGAAACCACTAAATATTTCAAGCTAGGAAATCTATCTTGAATTCACAAACTTTATCAGCTGCCTTTCCTACCTAAGGAGTATGCTTCCCTGTATAATAAATATTCACTGCAAAGGCTAGTTTGGAACCAGTCGGTATCCTGTATATGGTACAACATGCATTGTACTTTTTTTTAAACTTTTGCTCCATTTTTAATCCTCCTTTACTTCTTCTTGTACCCCTCCTCTCCTCTGTTTGATTTTTTTATTATGTTTTCAAGAGGGTTTTTCTTTTTGCCCACTGTACTTATACTCTCTGGAAGCAGAAATAGACTGCAAGTCAGAGATTCACGATGTTTCCTTGAGCTTGAAATTAACTGAAGGACTTGGCCTACATCTAATGTCATTTACAGTTGTCTCTATTTAATATTTGTTTAACCGTAGGCAGAAGTGACTCTGCCAGGAGTTGACAGGCTAGTTAAAAACAGAAACTCCCTCTGCTCTTTCAGTGTGTGTATTACATAAATAAAGAGTTTGGGAATTTTGAATAATCATGTAGTAAGGATCTTTGGCCTTCTTCCCTTGGTTGGAAGACCTGAGCATTAGCATTAGAGCAGAGACGATAAAGGGAAATGCTGTAGCTGTTTCCCCCTAGATTCCTATTTCTATAGTAACCATGATGTCACTGGTCTCTGTAGTTTTAAACTTTTTAATTTTTCGGATAAATTCAGCTCATCTAGTAGAGCAGGATTTTAGAAGACAAATTACTAGAACTCAACCCTTTGGTGCAGTGAGTAGTTTTGGACATCTATGTATATGGATGCATGAGATGTATGAGCTGGATGCATGAGATGTAGTATTATTTGAGAAAATAAAAGATACTCTTTTGACTCAGGAAACATTGTCTTTTATTGACAAAATGTCATTCTTGTATGTTCATTTCTACCTGTAGAGCAAATGGAGAGACTAAAAAAAGTATTAAGGCATAATTATTCCTAGCTGTGTATTTAAGTACATATTACACTGGCTCCCTTCATATGCACTCATGGGTGTTGTAAAAATTAATTAATCTTTGTAATGTGTGAGATCCCAACACAGACATGTTAGCAGTGCTTGTTATTGCTCCTATTAAAGTGGTTGACAGGACTCTATTGACTTACAAGTTCCATTCTGCTCTATTTAAATAATAACTTGATATTGGAAAGATTATTAATAAAACAATGTGTAATGCAACAATTAGCTTTGCAGAAGCCTGTGATGTTTGTTAGAGAGAATGATGAGCTGTGCATAACTCTATTGAATCTGCAACCCCCTGTTCCTAGAATTTTCCATTCTGCTGCTGAAGCTGAAAATGTCTTTTGATTTCTCAAATCTTTGGCAACATGCGCTGTTGCATTAATTTGCTGCTTCAATATGCAAGCTTTTTGATTTGTCTCTCCATTATTGAGCAGGAAACTTTTTGTTTTTAACTATTCTGGAGCAGACCTGGTTGCCTTTTTTTAATTAAACTGGTTTTGTGTTTAATGTTTTAAAAACTTCATTGGGGACAATCATTCCACTTTGCTTAGACATAACTTGCCTAGGTTGCTTCAATTTTTGTTATTACTTTTCTATAGTTATCTGATTACAGGTATTCACTATGTAGACAGAAGGGATAAAACCCACATCCGACTGACAGACAAACTGAAATTCATCTGAAAGTAAGCTCCGTAAATCTCTGCCTTATTAACACCATTAGCCTTTATAACATACTGAGCCAAACCAGAATTAGTATATCTCTTATGAACAGCACCAAGTAGGGGAACTTCTCACAGGCAAAGTAGAAGTGATCTAGACATGAAATCTGACACACATATTCTTACCTGGGATTGAGGAGGTAGCATTTATCACCTAATAGCTACCACAGACGTAGAGTAACAGGCAAACTCTCAGCATGGAATGAATTATGTGTGCATAAACAATACCATTACAAAGCAGATGTCATTCCACAGGAGCCCAGGTCAGTTTACCAAGTGTGGCATATCTGTTCCACTCTGCATGGAAAACATGGAGATGCTACCCAAATTGTATCTTGGGGGTCATGAGAAAAGGAGCAGAGAGGTAACTATACTCACTTTTCCTCTGCTATGTAACTACTACAAATTGCTCCACAGCCCTTTAAAGTACAGGGCTGGTATGTAGTCTGGTCAATAGGTAGGAAGAGCTATCTTTTGAATGTAACCACTTGCAGTTCGCAAGATCTGTAAGTAATTATGCCAGATCGTAGTATCTCTCCGTCCATAGCTTGAGACTGCATGAAGGAGTGTTGAATGCAAATCCGTTGGAAGGCCAATTAATGACCTCTCCACTGGCTAAACAGCTGGACAATGAAAAAGCCTTAGAAAGTCATCCTTTTGTTACGATATTTGGGCAGCTCATTGGGAACAGAATTGGTCAGGAGGGTGGTTTTTTTTAAAGTCCTTTTTTTGGGGGGAAATGCTGATTTGTCTAAACCAGAAATTTAGTCTCTAACATACAAGTTTTGACAAAACAGTCAGGGAAGGTTTTTCAGTCCAGTATGAAATTTTTGGTCAAAATCGGGGGGGGGGAGGGAAGGGGGAACTGCCTCAGGGAATCACTCCTGAAAAGAAGATACCCCAATAGTTAGGCTGTAAACTTGAGATTTGGGTGACTCACATTCACGTCTCGGGACTAACACGTGCAGATATTTGGTATTTTAGGGCCTTGATTTATTTTGTCCAAAAGATGTAAAAGGGCTAGATTTGTCCTGCTTTAGAATGGGAAACATTTTTGAAATTTCAGAACCCTCTTGCGCCCACTGTAATTGGCAAGTCCACACCAATTCTCTCTAGTAGCTTTGCCTTTAAAAAGACAGTATCTTGTGGATTTTGCAACTCCCCAAGGCAATGCATTTTCACAGTGAAATCCTTCCTTTGCATGTAGAGGAGAAGGAAGTTATAGAACAACACTGGAAACCACTGAAGCAGCACTACTGGAATGCCTATCTTGATGAGATCTCTAGGCACTACTGTATTATTAAGTTACTGCAACCACCACTGAAATAAAACAGTTGAGGCACAGTGCAGTCTGACTACACAGCAGATTAGGGTAAGAAACAATATGCACATAGTGGACGGATGCACTGTTTTAATTTTTAAAGTATTTACATTGCATGATAGACAAAGTGTAAATATACTGGTAAAGGCAGGACTGTATGATGTCCTAATGTGAGGATACCAAGCCGTGATTAAAGCTAAGCAATTCAAATAATTTTGCATTACCTGTATGCCAACATCTGTGATTTTTTTTCTAGTGCTTCATTACATTTTTATGTGTGTGATTTGAACAATACTCCCAGGTCCCCTACAAGGTTAGTCCTTAATATTGGCTGTGTCTTGCTTCCTGTGAGATGTTATTTTGCTGCTGCTTTTTAATACAGTGGCTTATCTCCACAGTGTTAATATGTGACCATGCTGTGCATTGAAACTTGGGTGTTTCCGGTTCCATCTACCAGCTTCGTATTCCAAGTCCTATTAAGATAACTGATTTGCCTGGGTTAGGGAAAAATCTCCTTTGTTGCACCAATTATATGAACCCTCCAGTTTTGTGTGCAAGACAAGTTCACATTGTATCTCATTCATCACATTTAGTATTCCATTTCGTGTCAAGATTAAACAAGCAAAAGTTGATGCTAAACCTATCTGATGAGCTATTACTGTTTATTTCCAAGATGTCTCCTGGTTTTGATTAATCTTTTGAGCGGTTATGTTCTATTTTTCACTATCCATATCTCACTTCATGTTGAACGTGAGCTATTCAGATTAAAAGCATATGACTTTGAATTGTGAATACTGTTTTAAACTCACAGGAAGATTTCGGATTTGCTTATATCAAAAGCTGACCTTAAATTTACTTCTAATTTATTGGGTTAGTAAAATGGCATGAAGATGAGAGACCCCACAGAGTATTTAAGTGTTGCACTTCTGTATATTATTAGCTATTCTATCATGTTGTAATGTTCCTTTAAAGTAAATTTAGATCGTTACTATCAAATTTATGAAGAGTATATATACTTTTCCTTCTCACTAAGCACAGAATTACAGTTTTATTTACTATCTATTTTTTGACATATAACTAACAAGGGTGAAAAGCCTTTAAAACAGAGTTTCTGGCAACACCATACCTTGTAAATATGGCCATGCATATTCAAATAAGCTATAAATTCTCTTTCCAAATGTAAAGCAAGTCTGGTTGCATATGAAATAAAATGTTTAAGGTTTTTAGAAAAAAAAAGGTTCTGCTTACAGGTCAAGCCCAGGCTAATGCCGTTTGGAGCTGTAAGTATTTACTCAGATAATCATGCCATAACTACTAAATACTAATGCAAGCTTCTAATGTTTTTTTCCCTGTAGGTGAAAACTAGAAATCCAATTACACCAATGCGCCCATCTTTCATTATACACAGTGGTTCCCAAATTTTTCAGCATCACGCCCCCTTTTTGATTTTTGAGAAACCCTCATTGCCCCCCCAAATAGCAGCACTTATTGAGCAAGCCTCCCCCCTCCCAAAAAAATTGGCCTTTTAAGAGCAGAGCAGGCATTGCCCTTGTAAGGTGGCCATTTTGAAGTCTGCCCCAGCCAGCCAGAGCGAACGGTCGGACGGACTGGGCTCTTTCCTCGGGGAGGGGGGAGGGTAATATCTGGGTCACCTTGTGCCCCCTCCTGGAATTTCTTCATGTTCTTCAGGTGGGGTGTGCACCCCAGTTTGGGAACCCATGCATTATAGGAATTAATTAACCTTTAAACTAACCCACTCTTGCCTACTTCTGGTTCTTGGCCTCTGCCCCAGTCTGAGATATAATTTGACCTCTCTCTTCTCAGATATAATGGAGGCAAGTTAAGTTTGTGCTGTGGTATTTTGGTCCCTTGACCACATTTGGCCTCTCCTCAAACCAGCTTCTGTGTTTCCAGCAGTGTAAACAAAGCAGTGTCCAGTGCTTAACAATGTCAGTTTGAAAGCTTAATTCCAGATAAAAATAGCAACATTTCTGTGTTTCAGTCCCAAAATGAGACAGTTTGCCAACTTGTCTTTTTGACTAGGCCATCAAGGCATGCTCAAGGCTAGCCTTCCTCATTCCATTATTCTGAGTAAAATGTTACTGATCGGTTTATATAGGTGTTAATGTAAACATCAGTGTACCTATTCAGTTTTGGATGTACTCATTTGGCAACAACAGAAGATGCACACCTGCCATGTTTGCAGACAAACCATCTCCAAAAGCTCAGATATCCCACTTTTGTGATAGTAATGTAGATGTGATTGGAAAACTAAAGCCAGACAATGCAGAACATGAATGTTTATAAATTTGGACGGTATTTCAGAGATAATGAAATAATTGACAAACTCTAAAATTACAAGCACCATGGCAACTGTAATTTACATTTGGTGAACACTGATACATATATTTTATTTCACTATATATGAAATTATTCTACTCTGAGTACTTCTGAAAGGTTGTAAGCCTGAACCAGCTCTTATGTAATATGCAGCCCATTCTGTGATAGCAGTCTCTGGGCTAGGAATTAGGCAGCCCCTTACTTTATGAGCTTAGACTAGGAACTACTGGGCCTGTAGATGTATTTGTAAATAATTCTTACCCAACAGTTACTGTTTATAGAAAGCTCATCTAAAGTTCAATGAAAATCTTTTGTGGGTGCAAAGAATGTAAAACTGAATCTCTAAAAGGTTTGAGCCCATCTGTCTAAACAAATGAGAAGTTCCAATAGCAAAAACAAAGTTCAGGGTATTGTGAAATATATTTGGATTCCTTTTGTTTCTTAGTTTGTCAGAACTTTAGACATTTGATGTTTCTTATTGCCACTCATTTAGTTGCTTTCATTCACATAAATAATGCATAACAAAGCTTCACATGAGACGCTCCTCATGTACTACTACTGCAGAATTGTTTTACATTTTGGGCCTTAACATGTGTACATTGGCTAGACATTGTCCAAGAAACACAAATCTTTCTAAAGGGAACAAAATTCACAAACCACAAGTCAAAGCAGATATGTGACCTTGAGAGCAGCTCATGTGAAAATTTAAAAGAGACATAACTCAAGAAAATGGAAGCCATATATAGTGCTTCAGTCCACACCTTGCAAAGATTGGTAACAGCATCAGTAGGAAAACAAGACTGTATGAGCAATGCAGAAGAGATTTGACTTTCATCTCTCAAAATGTCAGTCCTTTTCCCACCTGCCAAAAAAACATGAGGTTCAGATTGATAGACTTCTATTTCCTCCATAGACCCTCAGCAGGATAGACAGTCCATCTTTCTCATCTTTCACTTCTTCAGTTCCTCTCCCAGCCTCATTTTTTCTCTTAACCATACCAGAAACTTTCTTTCTCTTACATGAAACTCCACAGAACTGTTACAGTAGCCCTTGTGCACATGTTAAATACTATCACCATCCTCTACGCAAAACCCAGTACAATTTCTCATTTTCACTTAATTGCATAAAAATTAAGAGAAATGCAGAAAAAATAGGTTGTGAGGGCCAAAAGTGAGGAATGCCTCACACTCTTGTTTTATAGATGGGAGAAGCAGTAGCTCCCCATCACTTAATTCAGAGAGTCCCACTAAACTCCATTTGTTTCTGGCTTCTCCTTTCCCAAACTAATCAATTATTACTCCTCCCAATATTCTAGGACCAATTAATTTAGGGTTTGATGCTCTCTACTCCAAATAATTTTGTTCTGTCTTCCTGTTCCTACTCCCTGCCACCATTTTACATCTTGTCCCTTCACTGCCATTATATTGTCCACAACTACATGTCCATGATTTAATGGGCCCCCACCCTCACCGATTCAAGAAGTCCTATAGGGTTGGGTGGTTTCTGGTGTCATTTCTTTCCTAGGAAGATACCCAGATCTTCAGTGTCATTTCCAGACCCATAGAAGCCACCACAGGTAGCATCTTCACCCCATGTTCCTACATTGGAGAGGTGGCTTCAAAGGTGTTAGGTTAGTACCACATCTATTTCAGCCTGGGATGGCTGAGGGAATGCTAACTAGCTTCTCCATATGCTGATGGCTGTCAGCCAGCATGTCCAGCAGCTCTGCCTGCCTTCCCACAGGATTCAGGTAATAGGGCAAGGCCAGCCTGAGAGGCAGGGATTCTATTGTTGAGTTCCAGTTTTCACCACAGGAAGGAGTGACAACAAAGTCTGCAGAGAAAACCTTGTATCATGGACATTTGCTTGGATACATTTCTGATTATTGCTGTGGCTTGCTGCTTTACAAGGGCTGGCTGATAACTGTGGCAAAAATACTCTATTACATTGGAGTCAGACTATTTGTACTGCAAAATAGGAATTGCACAATGGTGAATTGGACCCAACTGCTGAGCGGTTACGTTAGATTCCTTCAGAGTAACATGGGTGCATTGTTTCTCTCACCTTAATTCTACTTCTAAAAATTTTGCCTTTAATTTTGGGGATTATAATCTAACATACTATTTAATTTGCCCGTTATGCTTTTTCCTGTATTTTGCTAGGGAAAATGGCATTTCTATTCTACAGTACTGTAGATGACCATAACATATATATTACTAGCAGAGTACCTGGTGTTGCTCAGAACTTTCCAGGTAAGGAGCTGGCACTGTGTGTGTGGGTAGGGGGGTGGGCACAAGAGTCAGGAAAGGGCCTTGGGCAAGTGTGTGAGGGGGTTTATGCATGAAGGTGGGGGTGTGAAGAGGGGCTCAGGGTGGGGGTCCCAACCAGCATAGGCCTTTTCTCTCCCTCCAGCCTGCACCAGCTACCAAGGGCTTTTTTCCTCCCCCCTCTGGCTTTGCAGCCAAGGGCTGGACCAGGGAAGGTTTGGGGTCGGGGACTACTTTCTTGGTGTGCGTGTAGGCAAGATGGTAGAGCACCATCGCTACTGGCTACTCCCTTGGTGGTACGGCTGCTCCCAGTGGACACTCTTCAGGATAGCTCTCTCCTGTGGGCTCGCTGCCCTCAGTGGCCACTTTCATATTACGTCTATCTGAACAGCAGCCCCTGCCTTTGCATGTGATGGAAAACAGTCCTTTCCCTGGGGCTCTTGGTTGTCCTGGCACAACCAACCCCTGACCTTGCTTTAAGTTAGGAGGAGAGGAAGCTGTCTGTCAAATTTGGTGGTTCTAGCTCTTACCCTGTAGGAGGAGTTCTTGAACAAACAAACTCACAGACAGACAGACACAGACACATTCTAATATATATAGATTTTGAATCTTTACAGCCTTTTTTATTATTGAACCTTGAATATGCTGTAACTTTTGTTGTGAATAACCTGTACAAGATGGTAATAAATAGTACATGTGATACTTTTTACCATACTTTTATATCTCATTATAAATTAGATGCTATTCAGCAATGCAATTAATGGAAAATGAATGCACCAAGTATTTAGGGATAAAAAATTAACGATTGCAATGACTTCTGTTCTCAACTTACTTGTTCAGTTGAAATGGGGGACAAGCAGGGCACATGCCCCAATAATTGGGAGAGAGGGGCAGAGAACTCCCTTAACCCTGAGGCCCTCGTGGTTGGAGGAAGCACTTTTGGATCTGGTGCAGTGGTAGGGACACAGAATGTGGCCCTCCAAAAGTGGTGGAATTTAAATGCCTGCACATGTCTCTGAGTTCAGTATTCATAATTACACACTAGTTAATGTGTGTAATATTATTCAATATCTTAATTAATGGCCCCAAATATTAATGGGTATATTCCTAGATTAATAATAATCTGATGGCATACAAACTCTGACTAATTTACCCAAAGACATGTATATTCTGTGCATGGAAAGAAGAAAATGTTCCAATCATAGTATAAGATCTATAGTAATTCTCAAATGTATAATATAATATACTCTTTTCACACTTTTATTTTACCCTTTATTCTTCATTTTTGTGCAGTCATTTAACTGTAAACATGTAGAAAAATACTGTCTTATGAAATATGATTCAGAGGCGAGTATAGTCTTATAACTGTAGCAAGAGGATCAGTTTTAGTCTTTGGTGTGTCACTAAGCCATTCTCTAAACCAGTAATTCCCATATGATTTGCATGTATGATTTCATACCTGTGGACTGATGAAAACTGTCATGGCTTTGCTTGATGAAATTCCTGAGTGTTTTGCTTTGAAAAAGAACTTCTGTTAACTAGGAAAACTGAGTGTAAAAACTCATTATTTTCCCACTTTGTGAGCTGAGGATAGATGTTTACAGAGTATGCTATCTTCTAATCTTAATGCCTTTCTCCATTGAACTTCTTTCTTCTTCAAATGTTGATTCAGTATCATACCTGTGGTAAGCAGAGATGTTATTTTTTCCTGGTTGCTGATGGTCATTAATAGCATATCAAATGCTGTCTTGATTTTTCTTTATAACTCTGATTATAATTCTAACATATTTTGGCAGATAAATACATGGAAGTATCAGAGCCCAGACGTTCTGCCACAAAATTGTTTTTTCTTACTGAATTTGTCTAAAAATGATGCCAGATTCGAGTGTTTGCATGCGAAACATGTCTGCCAGCAGAACTCCAAGAGATGCCGTACCTGACAGAAAACAAGATGTTCTCAGGATTGCAGCTATTTCTTAGTTAAAACAACAAAACCTTTAAAAAGCAAGAGATCTGCTAATCATGGGAACAGCTCCTTGATGGTTGCCTGGGAACAAGCAGAAGGTGAGCCAGCATGTCGTATAGAGCCAAGTGACAAAACGTACCAGTTATAAGCTTGGGGAGAATAAGGTTACAAAGAAACTGGCTGACACAACTCAAAATGTACTCCATTTCCTTTCACATGTTAAGCTCTCTGCTGCTTTCTTTGTCTCCTCTTGGGTATATCCGGAAGGAGACAGTTTAGGGGACAGTTTAATTTTTTTCTCAGAGATAATGAACGTTAAGTTTTTAAGTAGCTCTGTAAACAAATTTTACCTTCAGCAGTAAACACCGAAGACTGCTGCACTAAGAAGAATTTGACTCTGATGAATAAGTGGTCTTTATGTTACCATTGGTACTAGGGTGCCCAGGAGAGAAAGCAGCTCTACATTTACAAAGTGCTCAGGTGGTGGGAGCTATAATAGGCATGCACTAAATCGGTACCACTATTCCAGCCACCCTGATGATGGCTCCTGGGCCAATACCACCCACTCTTGGGGCTGTGCAGGCTGCACTTGTCCTTCAGAAGAATGGAGGATGCCTCAATCACTCTGGCAAAAATTACCTTGTGTCAGCCCTAGGTTGGCTTCTGCCAATTTACATCCTGGAGTGAACTGGGGCTAACACTCTTCAGAGGTTCCAGGATTTCAAGCAGTCACACAAAACATGTTCCATAGCGCTTTTATGCATGTAACAGGACAGAAACATTTCACGCCAAATAACTGTGCTCCCACTGAGGTTCAATACAAAACTCCTGCTTCAGTGAGCTGCATTTAGCTGTCAGCAGGGATATAAGTAAACGGTAGCCTGGTGGGATTGCAGCTCCCCTTCCACTGCTAAAAGGAAAATGAGCATTCCTTCTTTTCTCTCTTTTGCTAGCTCTGTTCCCCTTTCTCACTGGCTGCACCCATGAGCATTTCCATGTGGCTCTCGAACTTCTTAAGGGACTGGGACTCCTATAAGAGTATAGATTGATCCAGAGAACTGAAATATTTGTGTTTCTTGAAAGTGACATTTTACATAGTTGCTGCTTAGGTAGATGCACTATTTAGAATTAGTTTAAAAAATATTGTTAATTGAAGGCTGATTCTTATGCTTTTTAGGGGTACCTATGGGGCAAAAGAGTAGGGAACAGGAACTGGTCCTTTTAAGATGCCTTTTGTCAGGATGCAAACAAGTAAAAATATTTATTAAAATCCATTAAAACAAACATTCATTTGTGACAATCCATTTTGGGCATCTACACTAACCCACCTGTAATGAAATATATCTCATTAAAAATCATTAACACACACGTGGAAAAAAAAAGAGTGACGTAAGACAGTGCTAGAGTTTAGACCCATTTGGTAAAGATGTGGCCAGAAGTCAAATTGTTGCAGACTGCTGGGGAGACTAACAAACCCTGGCCGTTAAACCAAATTTTGAAATCACTTGACTAGTTAGGTACACTTCACCATGCATACCCTGATTTCACTCTTCAGCCATGCAGCTGATGTCAGTTGTAAATCAGCCTGATATTCAAAACAGTTCCTGTTAACTTAAAATGCAGGTGCTGCCTAATCTGAGTGCCTGAAAAAATATCAAGTCCATGGTGCACAGGAAGAAAAACATTCCTTTAAAGAAACTCTAGCCTCAAAATCTCCAGAGCTGATAAACCAAATCTGTTTGTGAATACAATAACATTCAACAGTAAAAATGCATAAAATATGATGTAAGAGTTTGCCTGAGAAAATCACATAAGTGTCCCAGCATTATAGCACTTTGTTTAAGGAAACAAGAAACTTTAAGCCCATTACCAACTTTCCTTGGGCTTATACCTTGTTGAAAGATGAACTTGCATGTCAGGTTAAAAACAGTTTTTTAAACTATAATGGTGTTGACCCACCATTGAAGTGCCTGGTCATACTGGGAATCAGCTCTGACCATTGGAGTGCACTGCCTTCTGGCTAGTGTTTCACCTGTTGTGACTCAGCTCTCTGCTGTCTCCACCATCTCCATGGACCCACATCACTCCCTGGAGTGCGGTGTCCTCTTCAGAACACCGCCCTCTGTTCTTGCTCCTCAATCTCACACCTGCCACAATGGCCAACTGCATCCCCAAAATCTAGCCCATGGGAGGGCAGTAAAAAAGTGACAGCCCACAAGGGTTAGTCTCTGGAAGGCCACAGACACTATGTTTACCTGTGGCTCCATAGGTAATGGGCGATCACAGCTCTCTTTGGCCGCGGCTTGCCATTTGCAGCCAATGAGGGTGGCGGAAAGCAGTGTCCTGATCCATGCCACTTTCTGTCACTCCCATTGGTGGTGAATGGTGATCCACGGCCAATGAGAGCTGCAATCCTCCAATACCTCCAGTGGCTCAGGTAAACATAGCGGTGAGGGCCTGCCAGGACCATACTCTAGTAGACCGTCTTCGGCCTGTAGGCCAGAATTTGCCAACCCCCGGTCTAGCCTCTTGCCTCAGGAGCAAGCTGCAGTTGGTATAGGCAAGGGCAAAGTTTTGGGAGGGCAGCAGCCATGCATACCAGGACGTGGTTTGCTTTTCTCACCATTCCCTGGACTATCAGGGAATGAGGGGAAGCTACTTGCATCCGTGCCTGTCGCTCACTCCTGGATGGTGAAGGGAGGAGGCAGAGGAGTAAATCACACAATGCAAGTACTTTCCCCTCACTCCCTGGTAGTCCAGGTAACGGTATGAAAAGCAAGACACATCCTGGCTGCTGACCCCTTGCCCTCCTGAAACTCCACCCTTGGGTATAGGCCATAGTTCAGTTTGCTAGAGGAATGGGGGACTCAGGCCCACCCTCTACCCTGGGCCCCAACCCAGGGACCCTCTGGCAGCAGCCATCTCCTGCCTTCCATTTCTCCCTTTGTCCACTCTCATTCCTGCACCACTTCCCCATGACCTTTAAACTTTCTTGGCTCCTGTATCAAGGCCTTGGCCTGGCCAGTATCAGGCTGGAGTTCTCACCAGCTCTCTTGAGCCTGCCCAGCACTGCTCTGCCCAAGGTGTTCTGCCTTCCCTGGCAGCCTGTACTCTGCTGGCCAGGACCCAACTGCCCTCAGCTCTGCCGAGCAGCTTCTTAAAAGAGGGCTGCGCCAGCAAACCGCCTTTTCCTTGGCTCCCTGTGAGCTTCCCCCCTGAGTGGAGGGGGTTTGTGAAAGCTCTCTGGCTTGCTTTTAACCCCTCCCTTGCTGGAGTAGGCACCTGCCCCCACTATACCTTTATATAAACCATCGCTACCTTTCATGTTCTTTTTGTGTCTTCAAAATGCTCATTAGGATTATAAAACAAACAAACAAACAAACAAACAAAAGATAACCAGCACAGAATAAAGCACCATGCAAGGAATCAAAGCACAGAAGGAAGAAAAAGAGGGTGGTACACAGCCTCGGTTTTAAAACTTCTTTCACACATTTAGTTTTGCTAATTATCATTTTAAATGAGAATTGCTTTTTAAACAAGGCTTTTTGCCCAGGCATCCTATCTCCTTGATGCAACAATGAAGCCAAAGTCAAAGGTATGACCTCAGAGTCCATTGTCAGAATAAAACAGATTTTCAAAAATACGGGACTGAGCTGAGGTAAAAAGTGATTCAGAAGGGAGGAATTTCAGTCTTTGCTCCTTTTCAAAGATAATAGAGATGGGATTTTTTCTGTAGCCTTAATTGTTCACCTCTATTCGTAGTGCCTTTAAACTAATCATCAGTATAGGATTAGTTTAAAAAAAACCTTTGAGAGGAGGGTGGGGAAACAAAGGTGGTACCTGGAAATCACTTCAATTGACCATCGAAATCACATGGAACTTGTGCTGTACTTTATTTTGATTTCCTCAATGAGTAAATTATAATTGCCACTTTTTACATGTTACATTATCTGATTGCTGATTTTCTCTGCTGTGGAGTCATCCTTGCCTTTTCATCATCATACTGATGGAATGATTGCTAACTCGGAATCTTTGCATCTGCAGCAAATGTCCAAGGAGTATCTGATAGCAGTGGAGAAACTAGGCTGTTTATGGTCTTGACTCTGGCAAGCTTAAAAATACATTAAAATACAGGCAGCTGAACATTAAAATGCATGTGAAGCTGTGACATGATAGTTGCCTGGGAACAAGTGAATAGTGAGCCAGAGTCACAGACATCCAAATGACTAAATTGAAGTGTTACATTTTAAATTGACAAAGTTAATACAAAAATGGCTAGCCAACTGCTTGGAATTATGTAATGTTTTTTGGTTTGTGTCTCCTCCCATTTTTCCCCCCAGCAAAAGCCATTTTCTAGTGCGCCTTAACCACCCTTCTCTTCCAGAACTGGAAAAAATATTTCCCCTTAATACTGCCTGCAGGGTTATGTCTCTGCAAATCTTCCTCCACTTTTTGAGATGAGGAGACAAATCCTCAACTCTGTAAACTTCCATTGGCATCACTAGAGCTATCTAAACTGATATTGGCTGATCTAGCCCCCAAATTTCTGGAGCACATGAAGTGTCCATGACCTGACATGTTAAGTCATTCTGTCCGTGTGAGCCTTTAAGTGTTTTAATTTTTCTTTCAGCCCATATGTGAAGTCCAAGGTTCAAAGTCTACCTGTATATGTATTACCTGTTGGATATGAATTACCATGGTGAAGAAAATGTGACCCCACTTTTGAACTCCCACCAGTTTTGAGTCAGTTTAATAGTATTGATTTCCTTGTAGATATTCCTAATTTGGGTACCGTCCCAAGCCATGAGAAAAATGCCTTTGTTGATGTTTGGAATAGTTAGATGAATGCTGTACTCTGTAATAGTGTACCATTTGTTTGTGGTAGCTGAGCTCACTGAGGTAAATGTTGTGTTAGATGGTTTAGTCAGATTAAAAGCTTTTTTTAGGAGTTAAAGTCTTCATCTTTACCAACTCCATCTTAGGGGGTCAGTAGTCCTTATCAAGCATGACTTATCTGAAGCCAGTTTTAATTTCCAAAAATATGCTCCGGATCCCTTAAAAATAGCGGAGAAAGGGATTTTTTTAAAGACAACTACATTCTTTTTTTGCTAATCCAATTTGTTATAAGTCATTCTCTCTATATTGGATACATTCATCCTTGTTGGTAAACCGTTCCACAAATCTGTGTTTCTGTGGGACAAAGTCTGTGAAGGGTGCAGAAGCCTGTACCTCTCTTCTTCAGGGGCCTAAATATCACTATATTTAATTGGGATTAAATATGTGTGTCTATTAACTTTTGCGTGCAAATGAACAGCCTCTTACCTTCATTCTCAGCCTACATCTTGATTTATATTACTGAAAATAGACACCCTGGCCCACTGAAAAGAGCAGCTTGGAGGTACATCGAAGAAGACACTGTTTTGTCTTCCGTTGACCAGGAAGCCAATGGGAAAAGGTGGAAGGCAGCGTCAATCTTTGCGTAAGGCTTTTTTTTTTTTTTTTTTTTTTTCTAATCTCAGATCTTTTTGGCAAGGGTTATTGAAAATATTCTGAAGTTCTCCCATTTTTAAAAACATATGTCAAGTATGGATGGGGTATTTTGGCCAGCATTGATTGAAGATGCAGTTTGAGTTTGTCCTCTGGCTTTGTCCTCAATTTCTGGTTTCAGCCCTACAACCGGAAATAGAAATGCATTACTTTCAAGGTCTGAAAGAGTCCAAGCCAAAACAGTCTTCCCAATATATTTTACCTGCAATGGAATGAAAGCACTGGACTTCCTTCCATTCTCCCTAGATCCCTGAAACGATGCCTGGGTACCATCTCTAGGCAGTGGCTAAATTCTCCATTGCCTTTTTCTAGCTGTTACTGATGGTTTTTCATGCTTGCGTAGCCCAGTTGGTTCAGCCCAGTCTTTCCAGCTACAGCACACCATTCTGCCTGTCTTCTGTATGGCAAACGGTATCACTGTGGATGTGTGAATAGAACCTGGAGTAGCACTCATAACAGGTATGTGGCCCTAACTTTTTGCCTGTTCCACAGCTGATAAATCAATTCATTTAAAAAAAAATTATCTCCTTGAGGCAGGAAATCTTTGAATTCACCCTCATTTGTCTCAGGTTGCAGATGTCTTTAGAAATACATTTGGTAAGTGTAATGCATCTGACCATAGACAGCTGGGCTAAACTATCTGCCAGATTTCTCTCTGAATCAGATGAAGGGGTTGAATATGCTATTAGCGGCACATTGGGTTTCTTTTGCTTTGCACTGGATGCAGATGAAAAGTCTTCCAAACGGCCTTCCTTTTGAATATAGTACTTCCCTGTGGATCATACCTAATACAAATTCCTGGATGGGTTTAACCGAGAGATACAATGTTGGATTATAATGCTGGGACTGTCTGGTGGTTTTATTATTGCTGATAATGGCTCCAGCACAGAGAAAAAGCATTGTGCACATCTCCTGCTTTGCCCACAGCTTGAACTTGATTGTGCACTCTGTCACAGAGAAAGTCAGGGGAAATAGAAGCTCTCACTTCTGAAGCAAACTATATATATTACACATACTCAACTCAACCATTTCAGCAAGAAATGTGTGTTTTCAGAAATTAAAAAAGGAATAGGGGTACCAGCTTGTACCTTTTTTACATGTGTCAATGCATTTTCTGTTGAGAGTGAAAATAATTCATAAAAGCAGAGAATTCTGGAAAATAATACCGGTGACAACATTCCTCCATTCTGTTCTTGGCTGTTTTTTTTAAGGGAGAAAGTGCAGACATATTCCTCTGTGAAATAAATCCCTAAGGGAATGTAGGGTAATTCCCTTGATTAAGAGCCTCAGATTCATGCAGAATTTAATCATCATGAAATTGCAGGAAAGCAGGCTCCCTACCCTTTTTGGCAGCAAAAACACAGAACAAAAAATCAGACTCAGATTATATCTTCTTTCTCATTGAGGTATGCAATGAGTTAACCATCCATGAACTAATTCTTGTTTTAAAATAAAAGCATGACTCACAGCTCAGAAGAAATGAAAAAAATATAAATACCTTGCTGTAATTTTTCTTTATTACTGGAAGGCATTCAATATTAACTTTGATGTCAATGAATGTGCAGAATGCTATAGTGAGGCAAGAATTTAAGATATTAAATTACTGGTTGGAAAAGGTTTGGGGAGAAAACTGAAATGTTAGTGTTCTGCTTATTCCTCTTTATATTTTACAGGGTGACAGAAGCTTGCAGATCAGGTATTTAGCCTGGGTAAACAAGACAGAATTTTAGTGTCTGTCTTGACAGAGGGAGAGGGAAATGGAGAGGGAGTGGGGAGACAGAGAAAGAGAGAGAAGCTACTGAGCCTGCTTAAGAGACAGGCAGTTTTTAATTCTTGTAAACAGCTAAACTTCTCTTCCTTTTCCCTTCCCACAACATCTGCTCTTATTAACTGACTTGTATAACACAAGTGTTTCTGCTTAATATTCAAGTAATACTGCCACAGTTTCTATGTTAGCTGCACCTTTGAGCTCTTCCTCCCTGTCTTCTTCAAAGGTTCCTTCCTAAGGGTTCCTTCTTTCAGCCATCACCTCTCCACTGTATCATGGATTTCTCTCAGAGTTCTTACTGGGGTCCAGAACATGTGGTTAGCCACTCACCAGGGGCTTAAACAGTGAATGTCATTAGGTCAAAGTTTTTCTAACCCTTCTGCAAGGATCTGGGCAACCAGTCTGTTGCTGGATCAGGAGACTTGGTTTAAGCACAGGGGGCTGACTAACCTGGACCTGCCCCAGCTGGGGGATAGGTACTCCTCCCCCAGCTGTGCCCATTGGAGATGTAGTGGCCATGCAGAGGCACTTGTTACCTGGCCCCAAGATGCAGTGGTAAGAGAGGGCTGGATTAGTCCTCTGCTCCCTGGGGAGTCTGCATACTGAACCTGTCATTCCCAGCGCAATGATTTAACTGAAGCATGGATATTTTTCTTTTATTTTCCAAATATCAAAAATTTATTGAGTTAAGGTCCTGTGCAGCACACAGCAGATTTTCTAGTGCTCCATAAAGTAGTCTTAGACGTCATACAAAATGGCCTCCCAAGGATACTACAGGGAGTTGTCCTGTCAGTCACAAATACAATCCGGAACTAATTTTTTTCAGTTGAATAATATGGATGAAAGCGATGGCTGAATTACAGATTTTGCTGTTGATCACACACACCAATGTCCATTGAGGTCAGTGGGCATTAATACACGTAGCCACAGGCTGAATGAGACCCAAGTAGTCTATGCCATGCTGTGTTGCTCCCCTCACTGGGCAAAATTCCACTCTCTTTTATAGCAATATAAATCTGGAGTAACCAAATCAGTAGTACAATTAATTTCCAATTTATCCTAATTTAACTGAGAACAAAATCATGCCCTCTTGTCCAGGCCAACCACCTGGCACTGTTTAGAGCAACATTGTATTAATTGTCTGATCAGAGCCTGTGAACAAACTTCAACTGCAGGCTCATCATCTTGATCAGTGGTTGTGGTGTTGGTATAGGTAGAGAAGAGAGTATAGCAGAGAAACAAGGGTTAGTTTGCTGTTATTTTAAATTGAAAGCCATGAACTCTTCAACTCATAATACTCTCTGTATTTTCACAATTCATCTTTAAAAAAAAGAGGGAAAGAACTTATAGCTCTCTGAAAGCCATGAAGACCAAGTTTTTGTTGTAACTTCCTCCCCTAAGGTACAAATAGACATTTTCCAGCTTCCCCGGGAAAGTCAACAGCAAGAGTCCCAGTTCAAAACATTTTTGTTGATGTGGTGCCTCTATGAGCTTTAAAGGATTTGGCAAGCCTGGATAAGGAAGCTACTAATTTCCTTTTCTTTCTGTATCCATTCCAGTTAGAAAGTAGTAGAGGCTGAACAGCTTCATTGATTCTGCTGCTGCTGAATCGCTAGAGAAAACAACTGAAGACAAAGGACAACTAGATATATTTCCTCAGTTTCCCTTGGGTCTGCTTGCATGTCCCCTACACAGCTTATCTCTACCTCACTGACACCAGCCTAGTATTGTGATTGGGAGGAGGAAAACAACTTTCCTCATTCAGCAAATGTGACTATTATCTCTAGATTTTAGCCATATATGAAATAGAAAATAGACTCTGACCTGGGTTTGAGTTCTACCTGGAACCAAAATAGTAAGGTTATATTGTGGTCTGGGGGCCTTAATCCAAACATTCCTATTTTGAGTAGGTGAAGTAATACAGATTCTAGTTTCTTGTTAGGCCCAATCCCATGTGAAATTGTGCTCACTCCTCATTGGGGTTAGTGAACTGATGCCCCACAGATAGAATCTCTGACACAGATTCTTCTCCTCCTCTCTTCATCCAAATTCCTTTCCTCACTGTTTCATCCATGAAGAAGATCAGCACAACTGAGGTAATTTGGAAGCAGAGCTAGAATCAGAGTGGTCAAGCGAGAGATCAAGGCATCAATATGAAATGTAATATAAACATACCCGTGCAATTGCTTATCTTTCATTGTAATGAACTCAAGCTGCCTCCCCTTATCCTCTGCTTGATGTAATTAGAACTGTATGTTTGTATTTCATAGACTCGCTATGGCTGGCGGCAAACAGGGGCTTGTGCTTCTGCATCACAAGGGTGGAATTCAGTCTATTGTGCCACACTAGAGTCCCAGGTAACTTGGTATGCATCAGAGTGACATCCGTGAAGTTCTAGATGGTCACAGGTTTCTTACAAATGTCATGGTGGGTGCATTTTGATGTCCAGAAGATCTGAAGACTCAAGTAGGATAATATATTACTGTGCTTGGATGGAGGCAATTTAACATGTTTATATAGGTAGGGTCTGTGTTGGATCCATATAAAATGAGGTGTTCTACCTCTGAGGGAGAATACCTCTCTTACCAAAACAGAAGAGAGAAAATAATCCCCAGTGACTAATTTTTATAATTAAAGCAATTTGCATAGAAAAATAGGCATCCCCTCCACTAACACTAACTGTGAGATCATATCACTTGTACAATAACTTAACAGAAAATATAAATGTTTAATCTTTTTTATAGTGTGCCGTTACCTTTCAGTGGAATGAAGATCTTGTAAAATGCAGACAAGCTTGTGCAAATGTTTCTAAAATATATTCTGTGTTGTGGGTTTCAAATGAAATAAAAATGTTCTACACTTGAGGTAACCTACTGCAGTGCCAGACACTTTACCAAGTCTGTCTGTTTCCAGACAGTGACTTGGCTATATTTATAAATATCTCTACAGTGCATAATTAGCAATAAAATAAGAAGTATCCAAAGTGAGTCTGATGATGCAGCACACAATTTTGGAACTCCAATGTCCATTTGAATGCAGCAAAATATTTTTTCTTAATTAACCAAACATTTATAAATTTGACTTACAACTTTTTCATAAATTCAAAGGGGACCTGAATTTTCTGAATCTAATCTTCATAATCAGGCTGGGCTCATGTTATGAAGTGTCAGTAAGATGACAGCTTTGATTGAAAGATAACTCATAGATGTGACCTTAGTGAGAAAGTGACAGTATTTGTAAACATGATAATTATTAAAAAATTCTAATATAAATTCTTAGAGAATAGATAATGTTAATGTTCTGTGGCATTATACCTAGCTTTTTAAACGTATTGATTAAATATATGATTACATATTTAAATGTATATAATTTATATATTTATAAATATATATATAAAATCAAGGAGTCAATAAAAATGTTTCATTGGGTGTAAAATGGTATGAGAGAAAATCCATTAGGAGAATAACATTTGTTTTTGTCTCAATCCCAAAAGCAGTTGCCACATTTTTACATTTCAATTTATTATTTCCAACAAGCAAGGCAGATGGTATTTACTTACCATGTACTACTGTAAACTGAATAATAATGTAATGAATATAACTCATTACTAGTGGTCACTTCTAAGGTTAGCAGAGTCACACTTAATGCCATGTTTATATCTTACCTTTTCTCTTATCATTTGGTCTCTCAGCCTTGAGGTTTTGTTAGTAATGTAAGATGAACTACTAATTGGCTATGTTCAACTTCTCGGTGCCTTCCTCTTTCTTTTTGATAGGGTTTATTGTTCATTATAATTCTCTTGAATTTGATGTCTCAGCTTTCCTTTTGATAGGATCTTCCCTATCCAAACAAGTATTGATAATCATGAGCATAAAAAGGAAGACTTAAAAGAATCAGAGTGCAATTTTGTTGTCCCAAGTTGATGGGAGCTTCTTGAGTCAAAGTACAAAAACTCTCAGTTAAAAGTACTTCTATATAAGCTTGAGTGCACAGGTATTGTCGTAATACTGACTGAAATCTATGGGACAGATTCCTAACAGGTGAAAACTAGCATACTTGTAGCTGAAGATCTGGCTACATAATTCTGGACTTTCATAAACAAGACTCTATGAAAAGTATGTCATGGCTTCTTGGAAGTGGTCTCTTCTGCAGTACTACCAGATTTCTATTCAAGTACTCTGTTTAGGACAGGGTGACAAAAAATTGTTTTTGATGGATGTTTAATTTTTTTTTAGATGTCCCTCTTTAAGTTAATGCTGTCTTCTTCCTTTTCTACATTTTCTGGTCGAGATAGTTCTGCTGCCCCAAACAGGGAAATTTTGATGGTCCTTATTTCTTTTTGAGAAGGGATGCATAACTCTAAAAAGAAAAACCTGATTAAAGAAAAAGCCAATAGATAAATAAATATTAGATCAAATTTAGAGGGAAACCATGATCCTTTACTTGTATTATTAGTAGCAGTGATTTAAAGAGAGCAAATGTCAAGCCTTTAATGGAATTAGGATAAATGCAGGGTGCAGATAATTTCACTAATGAAGCGCCCAAAACCTCAATTCTGGTAGAGATAGAAATATGAATCTAAGACACCATTACAGGAGCCAAAAATTTGGGTCTAAACATCACATGTTTGGGTATGTTTGTTTGAAATGCAGATTTGAATTTGGGTTGTCAGCCCATCCCTAAGGACTTGCCACATAAATATTTAATTTGCAACAAGCTGGGTCTGACTCTACTACACACTAGCCTGCTATGATTAATTTTCTGTATGGACCCTGCTAATGTGCATTAACCTTTTGTTAATGTGCTTGTACACTGTAATTTTTGAAACAGGCTTGTCATGTAGACAAGCCCTACATTATAGATCAGTGACTCTACTCACGATCCAGCTCTTTCGAGCAGGGGCTATGTTTGTATGCATTTGGTTATTACCCAGGACAATAGGGTGGTCCTAATTCTGCTCATGTTCATCACTAGGTAACTCGTGGAAAAGAAGCTGGAAGGAAATGTTGATCAAGAATGGCTTTCCTTGATCTGAAAAAAGTATTTGTTGAAGTGCCTAGACCAGTAGTCCCCAACCTTTTGGGGCTGCCGGGTGCCTGGGGGCGGGGCCGCTCATGTGCCACGCATCAAGGAGCGGGGCCGCCCACACACCGCGCATCCAGGGGTGGCACCATGCATGTGCCACACGCCGCAGGTAGGGGCCACCCATACGCCACGTGCCCAGGGCTGGCACCGCACATGCACCACATGCCCGGTGCAGGGCTGGCCCAGATCATTCGGCGGGTGCACATAAATGTCCCAGCGGGTGCCATGGCACCCACGGGCATCGCGTTGGGGACCACTGGCCTAGACTGTGTCCTTATGATTTTATGGGTTATTGGAGAACCTTGTCAAGATGGTGCTTGGTTTGTATGATGGCTCCATGACAAAAGTGCAGATACCTTTCATCAGTGGTCTCCATTATGGACAGCACTTAGTCCATTATTATTCATAATTGTAATGGACTTTATAAATAAGCAGATCCACATGGTAGATGGTACAAAGCTGATCTATTGCCAATGATGATGTGTTAGTAGCCAAGAGAAAGGAAAATGTGGAACAAACACCCTATAGCCTTATATGAGTAAAGAAAACACTGAAGTAATGTAAGTGATTCATGAGAGCAAGACAGATGAATATCACCATCAAGGGCCTGCAGTTAAGTCTGGTTATGTTTAAGTATCTTAAAGGCTTGTTAGCAGATAATGGAGACATTAAGTGATCATCCAGCAAGGCTACTAAGTGTGGGAGAATTCTGGTACAAGGTTAGTGGGGTGATTTATGATCAATGTATGCCCAGATGACTTAATTGACAACCAAAGCCATGATATTATGATTCTGCATTCGTCAGAGCCACATGTGACCAAAGAGAAGCACTTTGAGGAAATTTGAAACCTCTGAAATGAGATGTTTGAAGTCAATGAAACTGATGATGTTCCTGGATCACATGGTGGTTGATGCCATGAAAAGTGAGACCAAGGTCTGAGGTATCTGAGAAGCTGCAAGAGAAGATACTGGGATGATTTGAGAGGGTACCAAGGATAAACAAGAGATCATCAATAAAACCGTGGATAGACTGGAAGATGGAGTGGATATGGAGTGAGCACTTGTCCGGCAAGACAGGCACAGACTCCCAGCTAGCTGGACAAATGGGAAGAATAAAAATCTAACAATCCCCTGGAATGGAAATCATGCCTAATAATACAAATGCACTGGAATATTCTAAAGAAATCAGAATGTAGGGATACTCAGGTACAGTGCAGAGAAGAAGCCAAATTAGGGCGCTCTATACTTTGAAATGAATAATGTTGGCTGTCTTGCTGATTACATTTTTTATTGTTGAATAAAAATATATGATATATAATAAATATTGGAGGTGTCCTGAATTGGTTCATAAAACTTTGTAGGCTTGGAAATTGTTAGGGTATTTTAGCTACCGAGTGCTGGTAGCTGCAAGATATTTTGAATTACATTTTACCTGAAATAACACCTCTCACATGTGGAGATTCAGTGCTGATGCTGAGAATTGGCAATTTAGGGTGGAAAGAATGGGGTACCTCAAGTATGAATTATTGTGACTGAAATTCTGGCTGTGGTGAAGTCAGCAGCAAAACTCCCATTCATTTCAATAAAGGGACAGGTTGACAATCTCCTTATGGCACAAGCAACAAAGAGCTCTTGTTCCATCTCTTCTTTACCTGCCGAACTTTGCCATGCTTCGGATAATAGGTTTTCCCAGGGTAGCCTTATAATGTGATGACTTTATGATCTGAATGGTATTTAAATATTGTAGGTGCTTCCTATATCTCTTCCAAAAGATGTCCAGCTGTCTTGGATTCCCAATATTGTCTTGAGAGGTGCAGGACTTCCAGGGTATGAGAGTATATAATATTGATACTGTTCAAAAAGGCACTGATGATTTTGGGAGGCTAGTTCTGATTAGGAGGGAAGTTGGATTATTTCTAATAATTTTGAACCTGCTCTTAACTCTGTTGTCATTCTTGGATATATCTCCTAACTTCTCTGCTTCCTTTTTTGGACCTGTAGAATGGTCTAATAAAATCTCTTGAGGGTGTGTCAATATTTGCAAAGCACTAGAAAATTTAAAATGCTATTTGACTGCTATGAACAAAATATGCATTAGTGTACCTGTCAATATTTACTCATTAGCATTAATGTTGGTTAAGACTTTGTAAATACTGTTATTCACCATGTTTGCATTATTTATAGGTATGCCTGATAGAATCCCTCTGATGTACCTGCTACTGCCACTGTCAGACAGGATATTAGAAGAGATGGATCAAATTTTTTTATCAATTTTGAGCTACATAAATTGCATATCTTATTTCGATCTAATTTCAAAATAGCTTATTTTGAAATTTGGCGCTGTCTACACAGTGCCAAATTCTGAAATAAATTGCTATTCTGAAACGTCCCTTAATCCTCATGGAATGAGGGTTACAGGGACGTTGGAGTAGCAAGGCCATTATTTTTAAATCCATTTTGAAATAATGGGCTGGTTCAAAAGACATGGAATAGCTCTTTCGGGATACCTCTGGCATTCTGAAATAGCACCACAGTCTAGATGTACCCTCTGTGTGCAACATATATTGCTGATGTGAAAGTCAGATGTTAAATCTCTCTCAAAACATCATCAGTCTTTGAAAAATCTTATCTTGGGGCTAAACAAACAGTTTTAAACAAAGATGATACAAACTATTTTTATGATCTCATACATTAGTAATTTAACACCACTTAGTATAGGTTGGCATAACAATTTACACATGGCATGGGGAATAACACTTATAATTTTTCTCTTTCACTTGAAGCTGAGGCCTGCTTTACACTAGAAAATTAGGTTTGTATAATTGCATCGCTCAGGGGTGTGAAAAATCCACACACCCGAGTAACACAATTAAGCCCGGATGTAGACAGTTCCCAATTAAAGGGAGAATTCTCCTGTTGGTTCAGCTACTGCTTCTCAGGCCGGTGGGGCACCTATGCCATTAGGAAAAGCCCTCCTATTGTCATAGTATTGTCTTCACTGACGTGCTACGGCAGCGCAGTTGTAGCTATGCTGTTGTCCTTTAAGTACAAACAAGCCCTAGAAAAGTCTTTATTAGTCTGTAATGCACAATAATGGCACCTGTATGCTGTTTACATGACAAAAAATCTCTTTTGAGCAGGTCTGACACATTGAAGCCAGTGGGTCATGATGCATACTGAAGAAACTAATTCTGCTTAGTTAAATTGGATCTGTAGATGTATAACTAGGAGCAAAACACTCTAGTACAATACCATGACTCCATAAGGAGCCTGAAACTTAAATTTCACAAAAGATTTCAATGATGATAATTAGAATGTTATGTTAACCCTGTGAAATAATTATTTGTTATCATCTCCAGGGAGACAAAGCATAGCTTCTGCAATAATATGTGGCTCCTATTTAGTGAGGTTTGTTCATATTAAAATTCATGTCTCTTACCAGTTTTCCCCAATTTTTTTTTGTCCTTTGAGTGGTCATAATGAAAAGTACAAATTGCCTAATCAAGCTTTATAGTACTAAGAACAGAGGGCATATTTTTGAAGTCATTCTAGGCATACATCCTATGCCATTAAAATCAGTGGTATTGTTAATGAAAATTGCTCTGCACAGCACTGTCACTTGAAAGAGCTGCTCTCTTCTTCCCTCACCCGCCCATCCCAATGACAATCATTCAAAAATGTGGAAATAAAGATACAGAGTATGTGGATTGTCAGCACCTGTCCAATTGAAATGGCATGGTGATAATGGTACATTTTGAATTCACAGCTATAAATATGAGACGTAGCTCGGCATTTGATAAATTGTGGCTTCTTACAGCAAACTGGATTGAGAGGCTGTCAGCTGGTATTGCAGTCTAGCGCTACGGGCTCAGAGGTTGCAGTTTGTTTGTTCTCTTCTAAGGCACAATGGTTTGCCATCTGGCAAGGGTCTGCCTTGGGAACAAAGTGTCCATAATATGCTATCAATATGAATAAAAGATAATAAAAGACTATCAAAGCATCAACCCTCCTCAAATGCACAGACATAAAACCCCCACTCTTGTAACTATTTCACCACGCTTTAGGCTTGATTCTAGATTTTCAGATTGTCTCCTGGTAAATGTAAATAACATCTCAAGTATGGTGGTGACAGTATACAACACTTCACTCAACATCTCCACTGAGATTTGAACAACACTGGAGGGGATTTATCCACTTGCATTCCATGTTGGACCCTCCCTACCTGACTCCAGGGGTTCTTCAACTCTTTAGATACTTCTAGACTACAGAGACAAGTCAGAAAAAGATACGTAAATTGCAAACTGAAATTTGCGTACCTTTTCCCGCTTTTCTTTTGAAACAGGCTTTTCCAAAATTTGGCGTGTCTACACAGCATCAAATTTTGGAAAAGCCTGCTCTTTTGAGCAATCCCTTCTTCCTCGTAAAATGAGGTTTACAGGGATGGCGAAAGAATGCGTCCGCTTTTCCGAAATTTTTTTCAGAAAAGCGGATGTGTTCCTTGGACGTGATATTGCTTTTCTGGGACACCTCCGGTATCCCAGTAAAGTGCTGCAGTCTAGATTTAGCCTTTAAACTGAGCACTGTGAGCCCAAAACAGCTGGCACTGGCCAGCCCTGGGTGTCTAACTGCTGGGTTGACATTCTGTAACTCTTCTTTTTCCTCCTTGTTTTGAAAAGCTCTTCTGCCATGGACCTCATGAATATAATTGTACTGCATGGACTTGGCTAAATCTCAGCTAAATCTCTGCTGTTCTGTTCTTGTGTTTGCATGAGGAAAGGTTGAGGAAAGTTTGTTTTAATCTAATTTTTTGCTTATCTTGTGTTGAGGCCATGAAGAGGCCTGCTTGGCCTCTGCTGTAAGGAAAAAAACCTCAAGGGTTGATTTAATTTACGCACTGCCTCTTCTGGGTCTGGGAAATAGGGTAGCAGCAATGCGGTGTGCTCAGGCTCTCTTGCTTGGTTCTGCCAGGCTCCAGAGATGACAGAACAGGAAAGTTCCCTTGGAGAGGGAGGGACTTACATGGGTCTTCTATAATTCTCACAGTCAGTTTGTGTTCCATTTCCACCGTAGCTTCCACCCTCTCCCAGAATCTTGCACGTTGCAGGCTTTACCCCACACTGTTGAATGTCAGCACATCCACACTCTCCAACTCCTTTGGCACATATATCATGTTTTTCCTTTCCTCCCTGCCAAGAATATGAGGCAGGCCCACAGCCAAGCCACTTAGATGCCCATGACTTTTCCCTCCAACAGAGCCTGCGGTGACTCATGGCTTGGGCAGGCAGAAGTAAGTCTGGTGCACTGTCTCGTCCTGGAAGTAGGGGCTGAATAATATGCGGCTCTTGGCTCCATCTTTACCCAGTAGGTCTGACTACCTTGAACTGAACCTGAAACACAGCTGGATAGCTAAGGAGTGACTTCACACCAAAAATTCATTGCTTTTTCTCCAAAACAAAATTGAGTTAAACCTTCTCTGCCAATCAGATAGTTCCACTTCTCTCTTGAAATCTTGTCCTGGGGCTTCTTCCAAGGTTCCATATAAAATTCAAACTTCTCCTTTTTGCTATCCATGTTCTCAAAAGCCCTTAGTTTCTGTTCTCCTTGTGTACTGTCCCTTCTTGTTCCATAAAGGATTAGTTGTCCATAGAAGAACCCAAGTATCACTACGTTGAAATAGAACTGAAAAAAGCACAGTCATAAAAAGTCAGTTGCTAAACTGCCTCCTGTATCCCATAGGCTTGCCTTTACTGTATTCACTTACTTGCCTTCCTTATATCTGGCTGCTTTCATTACCTTCAGCTGTACTGCAAGAAACTTACAGTCTCTGATAAGACAGCTGAAATAGCAAAAGTGTGGTTAAATAGTCTGTAATCCTCAACGACTCCCTTTAGAACTAAGGAAGGCTTGGTCAATGATAAATATACAAGAGTTTCTATAGCATAAGGGCTGCAACTTTGCACATCAGGGTTCCCAACTTTATAGTAATTTTAATAATATTGGGCCTAAGCTAGCTATCCAAACTGCCAGCTTTGCTGGGGATGCACAGCCCTGCGGTGCTTCACTAATCACTATGTATGTTGGAGTGGTATAACTGTCTAGATGCCAACTGAATTAATTAGCCATACTTTACAATACTAAACTTATCTTCTGACTGTACTGGTAAAGATGAAGAAGGGCTGTTGAAAACAAAACAAGATAAATAACTTCAGAATAAAAAAATCGATGTGGCTGTTGCCTTGCTCACTATTCCAAACTGTCAATCACACGCACATGTAAAATGTAGTACCTGGGTCCTCCAATGAGAAGATTAAAGGAATATAAAAGACATAAATGGAATGGTCAAATGTTAATTTAATTGCATGGCACTTTGATTTTAATAACACCTATACATTTCAGTTGCAAATGTTTACCAAACCTGTATACAAGCTCACTATACATGCAATTAAATATGGGTTGGATGAACACTGAGTAACTGCAAAGTCTGAGGATTTCTTTCCCCTTGTTTTGTAAATGTATGCCAGGCCTTCTGCTGACTCTCTTGCAACACTGGCAATCCTACATAATCCATGGTGATGCACCAACACTTGGGAATACTCAGGAACGGTGATGAGTGATCCTCATGCACTTTTGGAATTCAGGTTTTGGTTTAGTTAAGTATTTAAAAGACATACTTCTACCTAAATTATCCATTTGAGATTATCTAGTCTTGAACATTCATTTCACAAGAATTTTGTCACAGAAAAATTTCTGCTCTCAGTAGGACATAATCACAAACCAGCTTTCTTTTGTTACTCAATTACTTCCAATTCTGGTGCCTACTGGAACATGAAAGTAACTTATTTGAATATTATAACTTCCTAACATTTTTTTTTAAATTTTGATATTGGTCATTGAAATGGGCCAAAGTATGGGGTGATTGGGAGCATTGGAGAGAGCATTTTCCAACCAGTTTGTTTATCTTGTTAATTTAGGTGCTCTGTATCT
This sequence comes from Pelodiscus sinensis, assembly GCF_049634645.1. NCBI lineage: Eukaryota > Metazoa > Chordata > Testudines > Trionychidae > Pelodiscus > Pelodiscus sinensis. The sequence continues at coordinate 7,595,980 of NC_134723.1, forward strand.
CCTTTTGGAGTGTTAATTGAGTGATGTTGAGCTGTCCATTTGCCCCGTAGAAAAGAAAATATTAAAAGATCAAGAACAAAAGCTGAGACAGATTTAGATACAACTTATAGAAAGCATTTCAGCTGAAATTAGCTAATCTATATCCTCAGTAGCAGAGAAGGGAAAAAGAGTGACAGTGATGCTCAAGGAAAGAAAGGAAAATAATGGCTTCAGCTCGATAGCTGAGCTGTTTGATGAGTGATCATTATTAGCCTCATAGAGGTGTTCAGGCTTCTCCTGGATTTCTAAAAGAAAATAGGATTATCTCACCTCCATTCCACCAAAATAAATGATATGATTGCTGAAACATTAGCTGGGAGATAAAAGCTTAAGTCTGTGCACTCTGTATAAGGAGAGATTCTACGTGGCTTTATTGGCAAGTGTTTGGGATGGCTGCATTACTCCTGATTGGCAACATCTCAAATGAGTTATGCAGGTCACCTCGGATGAGTGCAAATGAGGCTATGTCTGTACCATGTGCCACCGGCAGCACTGGGTAATGTATGTATAACTACACACAGCAGTGAAAAGCAGGCTATGTCCATGCTGTGGTGTGGCTACATGGGTCAGTGAAAGCCTCTGGTAGAGAGGAGGACATTGAGAAATGTTTCAGATAGAGGTGTTTGTTGGGCAAGAACAGGCTCTGGCAGGGGGGAGGCATCAGGGAAAAGTGGCCCAGCGCCTTTTCCTCACAGAGGGGAAACGCTGCAGCCACGGGCAGCTGGTGAAGCCTCTTTACCTTGCTGCATGAGTCTTTCCCCGCAGGGAGGACGGGCTGTGAAAGCAAGTAGCTGGAGGAGACCTTTCCCTCTGCCAGGGTCTTCCTGCAAGATGGGAAAGGCATCATAGTGGAAAGCTGTCCAAGTCTTTCCCTGCTGACTGCTTCCTGCCAGAACCTTTCCTCGTTGGGGTAGCCTTTTCCTGTGGAGCAGAAAGAGTCCGGCAGTGAGGAGGGAACAGGAGAGAGGTTAGTTTTTAGTGCTTTTGTTTATGTTCTGAATCCCCAGACCTTTACACTTTTTGAGATTCTGCTGGGTACTATATAGATGCCCATTGTTGAATCCTGGGCTGTCAAGAGGGTGAGTGTTTCACGCATGGTTTATAAACTGTCTTTTCTGTGCAAATTTAACGGTCCTCATTCAGACCAAACTCCCAGTGAAATCAGTAGGAGTTATGTCTGAACAAAAACTTCAGGACTTGGCTTCGGACCCAAGCTAAAGAAAATGGTGGACTTTGTTTTGTTTTAAGCTAAATATTCTCATCATTTTACCTTTTTAACAGCACCTTGCCTTGTGAATATTTTCATTTCTTTTATAAGATTCTTATTTAAAATATTTTTTTTCTTAATGATTCTGTCACTGGATGTATGATCCTCTGAGTATTGGGGTCAGCTAGGCAAAATAGTTAATGATGCATAGCTTGCTGGCTGGGCTGCACAACATTGTTGTTTGACTGCAGTGCCACTGACTTTATACCAAATTGATAATAAATGGAACACTGCCACCTTTTGGTCAGAAAGAAAAGATAGGAGATTAGAGAAGAAGGTTACAGCAAGTCAGTGATGCTGCTTCCTCAAAAGTAGTTAGCAATATATTTGGCTGTAACGCAAACACTCTGTGAGGATAGCCTTGTTCAGTGGGGTTTGTAGGCAGACTCTGCTTTGACTGTGTACATTTCATACCATAGTGATGTTTTAAGAAAGGCTGTATTATGTTACATACTAATTATGTTTTTCTGAGGAATGAATTACGTATGCATTGTGCACATACTAAGAAGGCTGCCATGGTTACCATTGTGCACCCAGCAACTTATTTTATACAGCGCCAATTAATCTGAGGTAATACTTGAGAGAGAAGAATGTTGAATAAGGAATGTTAATGCCTCCACTGAAAGATGGAAACTGGATTTAAAGTGCAGCATTTGTTCAGGATTATGTGTCAGGGTCAGCAGTTTATAAATGAAGCTAACTCCTATTGCAAGGTTTAAACCAATAAATGTCTGTCCTACATGAGAATATTTCACACTGAGCTTAATTGTCACACTGCATACTTTGCTGCTTAACAAAGGATGTTCTTTGAATAAGAGTGCTTCTGTAAAATAATATTAGTATCATCCCTTACTTAATTCAGATTGGCAACAATATGTAGATCCAGTGTTCTTGGTTCCCCTCTATGAGGCTACATCTAGACTACAGGCTTCTTTCAAAAGAAGGTTTTTTGGGAAGAGATCTTCTGAAAAAATTTCTTCTGAAAGAGAGCGTCCACACTGCAAAAGTGCATCAAAAAAGCCATCTGCTTTTTCGAAAGAGCCTGTCCAGACAGAGGGCACATCTAGATTACCCGTGGCTTCCGAAAAAAGATATGGAAATTAGGCGCAAATTTGCATATCTTCTTTTGATCCCTTTTTTGGAAGAGTTTTTTTTTAAAAGAAGTCTAGACGGGGTTTTTCATGTGAAAACTCCCTTTTTTGAAAGAACCCTTATTCCTCAAAATTGAGATTTACAGGGTTCTTTCGAAAAAGGGAGTTTTCACAGGAAAAACCCCATCTACACTGCTTTTTTTTAAAAAACAAAACAAAACAAAACGCTTCAGAAAAAAGAGATCGGAAGATATGCAAATTTGCACCTAATTTGCATATCTCCTTTTGGAAGCCGCAGGTAGTCTAGACATAGCCTGAATGGATGCTATCTCTCATGTAAGCTGTGATTTCTATGGACAGAATGACCATCAGGGCACCTGTGCTTTTTTCTCTTTCCTCTTCTTCCGAAAGAACTCCCTCTTCCCCATCCAAAAGGCTTTTTGCAAAAAAGCTTCTTCGATTGCCAATGCCGGAAAACCCCCTCTGTTCTTTTGATTTTCTTGTGGAACAATGCAATTGCAGTGTGGACGTTCCTCAAGTTTAGTTGGAAAAATGGCCGTTTTTCCAACAAAACTCTATAGTGTAGACCCGTGGTCACCAACCCATCGATTGCGATCGACTGGTCAATCCCGGAGGCTTGACCAGTTGATCACGAGGCTTTGGGCCCCCCCCTCGCTGCCCTCCACCTGCCAGGATTAACGCCGCACTGATGCTACCTCCAAGGACTACGGAGGTAGTGCGGGCTTCCTACACAGTTGGGGGGAATTCTGCAGCTGGGTACCAGGTCCCAGAAGTACACAGGCTGTCTTATCCCACCCCCCCAACTGTGGCGTGATACCTAAAACACTGGTCCGTCGTGTGCTGGGGACTTTGTTCCCATGCTGCCTTACTGTGTGTGAGGGAAGAGCTGGGGGCCCGGGACTGTGCCAGCTCCAGCTGCTCGGGCGGCACATGCTGCCATGGGGAGCGGAGGAGCAAGGCACGTGCTGCCTGAGCGGTTGGGGCTGGCGTGGTCTGGGACTCCTCCTCTACCTCCACCCTGAGTGAGAAGGCAGCGGGGGAATAAAGTCACAGTGTGCCAGCTCCAGCTCCTTGGGCGGCCAGCACTGCCATGGGGAGCAGAGGAGCAAGGCGTGTGCTACCCCAGCTTTTGGGGCTGGCGCGGTCCAGGGCTCCCTCTGCCCCCACGTGGGAAGGCAGCGGGGGAATAAAGTCTCCAGCATGCCAGCTCCAGCTCCTTAGGCAGTGCATGCTGCCCCAGTGGTTGGGGTTGGTGTGGTCCAGGACACCCTCTCCCTCCAGTGCAGGAAGGCATCAGGCGTGCGATGGACCAGCATTTCAGGTACTGCGCTGCTGTTTGGGGGACAGAGGAGCAGTCCACATACTTCCAGGGACTTGCAGCTGCAGGATCCCCAGGTACTGGTCCCTGTCCCCTCCCCTCCACCCATCCCCCCGCCTCGTAGAAGCCTAGTCCGAACTATCTAGTTTGTGCCGCGTGTAGCCGCGGGCACGGAGTCCGCACTAGCGGACATTTAAAAATGGCGGTGCCCGGCAACATGCAAATGAAGCCCGGGAAATTCAAATCCCGGGCTTCATTTGCAAGTTCGTATGACTACGTTAACTACCCTAGTTCGAACTAGGGTGGTAGTGTAGACATACCCTCTCTTACACCACTGGGTACCTTAGCACTGTGGGGTTATTGGCATAGCAGAGCTCTGCCCACTCCCTTTTCCTTCCTTGCACACACTTACCTTGCTCACAGACTGCTGCTAACATGATCTCTCCTCCACTGGGTTTCAAAAGCAAGAGGTAGCTGACATGGGAGGCAGTGAAACCACCATGCCAGCTGTACACCTTCACAGGCGGACTGCTTCAACTCCCTTCTCCATATGTTTTTAGGATATTTTGCACTGCTTAATGCAGTACAAGTGGGCCTTACTAGACCAAAGAATCCAGCTCACAGAGTTCAGATCTGGACTGCTTCTTGTAAAACCATGCTGCAGTCACTTCCAAATATGGTTTTGGGGTTTGAAAACACATGAAAATACTGAGGAACGGCAGTATCCTGGTTAAGGCAAAGGAGACTAGAGTGACCTGGGTTCACTTCCTGGCAACACAAGCTTTGTGATGACTTGATATTTGATTTTCTGTGTCTGCAATATCAAGACAGTGTCTAGGAACTGCAAATGCCTGCAACCTAGGCCTATACGGTCTCACAGACATCTTTCACCAGTTGAGATTCCTGGCCATGAAAGTCACTGAGAATTTTGCATTGTCTTTTATGTGGGCAAAATTAAGCCCCTACTAAGGGGGAATGTGTACACAGCAGTGTTATTTCAGATTAATGTCAGTTATTTTGTCTATACAGCAAGCCCATTATTTCAATTTAAATTCGAAATAACAGGCTTCTTTCTCTGACTTCTGTAAACATCATTATATGAGGAGTAAAGGAAGTTGGGGAAAGAGTGCTTTATTTTTTGAAATAAGTGCTAGGTAGACATGCCCAAAGTCAAAATAAACTATATTGACTTAAACTATTCAATTGATGCATCTCAAATTGCGTAGCTTATTTCGAGATTAGCCCTGCTGTGTAGAGATACCTTAACTTAGCCCTAGTGAGGCAAATGACATAAAGACTCATGCAGCAGGATTTTAAAAAAATATGTAAGCATCTAAAGATGTAGGTAGGCACCTATATCCTTTTGAAAATCTCAGTAGGTGACTTATTTCCATCTTGTAGGCACCTGGATACTTTTAAAAATCTGGCCCACACTCAAAAAACATACTCCAAATTGATTACGTATTTGAAGACACAATTATAGCTCTTGGCTTTGAGGTAGAAAATTCCTTAAGCCCCTCTTAAGACCTGCTGAAAGCAATGGCTTGCAGGTAAGCATGTAAATATTTTGTTGATTTGGTGTATCTGTATGTAGCACTGAGGATCTGCCCTGAATTTACACATCAGTTATATTGTCCTGATATACCTAGTACACTGGACAATATGTTCCTAATTAAATATATGCTGGCAGAAAATAATGTGTATATTGAATTTCTCAGCTTTCTATTTCTGAAAATGTCAACTTTTCACAGTGAGCAACGTTTTAAAAAATGCCTAAGTTTCATTGATTTCCTACATTTGGTTTAAAAATAGGATTTGGGCTCCCCGGTCACTTAAGCATTTTTGAAAAAAATGTACTCATTAACAGAGTATTTGCATATGTTGCTTGTAATTACATTACCACTAGCCATTAATGTCGGATACTAGTTAAATTGACTGTAGTATTTTTGAGAAATTTTCCATTGCAAGTAAAGGAACAAAGGAATCCTAACAAAGGAAAATACTGCAGTGCAGTAAAATGATTTTTTAATGGCAGCCACTGTAAATGGGGCCAAATTAAGGAGCAGGTGACTCAGGCAACAGGCTGGGTGCTGGATTTGGGGGGCACCTTGCTCAGAGTGCTGCAACTTTAACAAATGGGGCCCAAAGATGTAAGGAGGGTCCAAACATGCCATTTGCCTGGGGCACTATTTAGTTTAAGGCCAGCCCCGGCTGCAAATCTGTGTCTTCAAGGGTCTTAGCATGCTTGGAACAATAAGTGTTGAAAATACTTGGCATCTTACAGGATGAACCATGTTATTAAAAAGTCCCTTTATAATGACTTGGAAGAGAATGTGACAGGTCAGTACTTACCTGACACAGTCAGACACAGGAAAGGAGGAAATATCTTTTATTTATTGACTTTGCAGATGAATCTGAGAAACTTATTAAAATGCAGCTTCTCTTTGTTTCTGAGAAACTGACCAATATAAAAGTCTTCTGGTGAGCTGAGCTGACATTCCTGATCGGAAGAGATCCGCTGAATCAGTCAGGTACACTGGAGAGAAAAGGCAGTGATTTATTATAATTAAATGTAATGAAATCTTCATAAAAGAACAGAAAAAAATGTACAATAGGAGACAGAGGGTATTTTTTCACTCTTTCATAACTTGAAAATAGCAGATGAGATTTAGCTCATAGTTGGGTTAGAGAAATAGCAAATTTCAGTGTCAGGGTATGTCTACACTTGCACCCTAGTTCAAACTAGGGATGCAAATGCAGGTATTTGAAATTGCTAATGAAGAGGGGATTTAAATATCCCATGCTTCATTAGCATGATCACACCGGCGCGCTAGTTCGAATCACAGCTGATTCAAACCAGTAAGTGCACGCCAGGATGCGGTAGTTCGAACCAAAGCCCTTGGTTCGAACTAACGTTACTCCTCAGCTGAATGTTTGGCAAGTGATGAGCTGGTGTGAGAATTATCCAGATCCTATAATGGGAATCTTTCTGTTGACTCAAATGGGAACTGAATAGGCTTCTAAAAAGAACCTGGGAGAAATCTGGCATCCATTAATCCCTGCTGAGGCCATGCTACTTTTCATACTTGAGCTGAAAACACTTCTGCAGGCTTTGAGCCAAGTATGTTAGAGAAGGTTAAGGGGTGACTTGATTCTAGTCTATAATGCCTACATGAGGAACACATATATCATAATAGACTCAGCAATCTAGCAGAGAAAGATTCGACATGATCCAACGGCCAAAAGTTGAAGCTAAACAAGTTCAGACCAGAAGTAAGGAATACATTTTAAACTATGAGAATGTATTCATTGGATCATGGTGGAATCTCCATCACTGACAATCCAGGAAATCCAGGTGAGATGTTTTTCTAAACAATCAGCATTAAGAACTCCTTTAGGCATTCTATGGCCTGTGTTACACAGGTAGTGATCACAATGGTCCCTTCTGGCCTTGGGGCCTATGACTCTACAATATAACTGTAAATATTCAAACTTGTTAGAAAAACCCTCATTAGCTTGTTAAACCATGGTGGTAATAAAATACTGAATAGCTGTCTCATTGCAAATGTCTCTCAGTGGAAGCTGTCAGTTTACTAATACGTGCCAGCAGCAATTCTAAGCTGATGTCTATGGGCCTAATTCACCAAAGCAATTAAATACATTTTCAAATTTCAGAGCTTTCAATGGGATTTAAGTACCTGATCAAAGTTAAGCACATGCTGAGACGCTTTGATGAATGAGTCCCTCTGTGTAATAGGTGTAGTCAAATGCAAATGTTTGGATCCCTAATAACAGTGAGACAATAGGCCTATTTTTTTTTTAATTTCAGTTAGTTTTACAATACAATACAAAATACTCATTTTAACCATATAAAAAAAAACACATTACTTTGAAAATCTCTACAATTCAGATAGAATCTGCACATTTCTTGAGCCTTGTCCTTGAGCCTTCATGCATTTACAATTAGTCATTGTAAAGACATATCACATTTAGAAAATTTGAGTTACATTTCCATTTCTTTTTTAATTATATAGGCTTAAGTAATTTGACTCGAACAAAAGAAAATGCTATATCTGACCAGGCAACTAAACAATTAGAGTGGCTGCCTTTAGATCAGATGCGGCTCTGCTTGATGAGTTGAAAACTGTAATTATGGTAGCAGCATATTTCAGATATTGATACATCAGGCAAGGTGGATAAGGTGTTTGTTCAGAGCAGCTGGTTCTCTGGATGGCCGGAAACCCAGATGGAGAAGTTCTGAATGACTGAGCATTACTGAGGTTATGTAGCAAGTTGGCACAAGCTTGCTTCTCCTCCAGGAAGCTTGCAGGAGAGCTGTAGGCCATTACCAATTAAAAACCTGGAACTAAAAGGACAGAAGATAATTGGGGGGAAAAAAGAAAATTACAATAATTAATAAAAACTTTTCAAATGTTAACTTAACTTTAACTTTTTAATTACATTGTACCATAGACTGTATAATAGTTTTGAGCATGAAAAGATATAAAAGCTACTTATTTTAGAATCTACATGTCCCTTTATGCTTTACTTAGTAGAATAGATTACTGTGGCTAGACACATGTTTATGGCATCTTATATACATTAAAGACGGGGTGAAAGTAACACTTATTTCTTTCCCGTATGGGGGAGAGGCACACAAGCTAAAGGGGGGCATATGACCTCCGAACATGATTCTCCCCTGCCCCCAGCCTGGGACTCCCATGCTCTTCCCTTTCCCTCCCCATCCCCCATTACCTGGAGGTGCAGAGGTTGGGGATGGTACCACAGCCAGAGAGGCTGCTGGCTGTTCTGCTCTTCTCCCCTCTCTGACCCTGCCAGTAGGGAAAGGAGCAGAAGTTCCAGTCTCACCCCCTGCCCTTCTACACGCTACCTCAGCTACCACACCACCAGCACAGCAGTAACCCTGCTGGAGGACAGGGCTGTGGGCAGTGGGGGGCAGACCGCTCTGCTCCTGTCTCTGCTGGAAGAGCAAGTAGGGAAAGGAGTAGAATGCTGGCAGATCCTCTGGCTGCTGTACGATGCCCAGCTGCCCCGAACCCTGTTCCCCTGGGGGGCTGCTGCTGTACAGATGGAGCAGGAAGAGAGGCAGCTCTGGAGAGGGTCGGGGGACGTTGGCACAGGGTCTTTCCAGGCACAGTGTCTTTCTTATATTCTGTACCAGCTATAAATAGCTGGTGCAGCCTACTGTATCTTGCCAAACACTTTCTTGCCAGTGCAGTGAAGTGGGCCGTACCAGCTTACTTTCACCTCTGGCTAAAGACCTGGTCCTGTGAACACTAGTGTGAGTGGTTCCTCTGGGGTGAACAGAAAAGCTCACCGCAATAGGCAATGAGGGTATGTCTAGACTACATGCCTCTGTCGCTAGAGGCATGTAAATTAGACTACCTGACATAGTCAATGAAGCCAGGATTTAAATATCCCCTGCTTCATTAAAATAAAAATGGCCGCTGCATTGTGCTGGCTTAGTGGCATAGTGCGCGAGTCAAGACACGGATCGGTCGACAAGGGAAGCCTTTGTCGACCGCTCCCTTATGCCTCGTGAAACGATATTTAGATCCCAGCTTCATTGACTATATCGGGGAGTCTAATTTACATGCCTCTGTCGACAGAGGCATATAGTCTAGACATACCCTGAATGTCTGCCAGATCCAACTCTGTAGCAAATTACATTTGAAAAATGGAACATGCTAGATCACCCAGGGATAAGCATATCCCCTCATCATTTGTTCACATTTTCCTTGCTCCTGCCTTCTCCTCCAATAGGCTCCTTAATGCTCCAGTCATTTTCTACTCGTACTCAAACTTCCCAAGTCACTCCATATAACTCTTACTCATAGACTCATAGACTTTAAGGTCAGAAGGGACCATTATGATCATCTAGTCTGACCCCCTTCACCGTGCAGGCCACAGAATCTCGCCCACCCCTCTTAGAATAATCCTCTCACCTATGTCTCAGATATTGAAGCCTTCCAATACTTTGAAGGCCCCAACATGCAGAGAGTCCTTCAGCTGTGATCTGTGCCCAATGCTACAGAGGAAGGCGAAAAACCTCCAGGGCCTCTGCCAATCTACCCTGGAGGAAAATTCCTTCCTGACCCCAAATATGGCGATCAGCTAAACCCTGAGCATGTGGGCAAGACTCACCAGCCAGACACCCAGAAAGTTCCCTATAGCAACTCCTATCATCCCTCCATTGACCTATTTCCAACTGGAAATGAATGGTCAATTAGTTACCAAGATCATGTTATTTCATCCAACCATCCCCTTATCATAGAATCAGAACTGGAAGAGACCTCAGAAGGTCGTCAAGTCCAGCCCTCCGCTCTAGGCAGGATCAATCCCATCTAAATCAACCCGGCCAGGGCTTTGTCAAGCCGAGACTTAAACACCTCTAGGGATGGAGACTCCACTACTTCCCTAGGTAACCCATTCCAATGCTTCACTACCCTCCTAGTAAAATAGTTTTTCCTAATATCCAATCTGGACCTCTCCCACCACAACTTGAGACCATTGCTCCTTGTTCTGCCATCTGTCACTACTGAGAACAGCCTCTCTCCATCCTCTTTGGAACCTCCCTTCAGGAAGTTGAAGGCTGCTATCAAGTCCCCCCTCACTCTTCGCTTCTGCAGACTAAACAGACCCAAGTCCCTCAGCCTCTCCTCGTAGGTCATATGCTCCAGACCCCTAATCATTTTGGTTGCCCTCCGCTGGACCCTCTCCAATGCGTCCGCATCCTTTTTGTAGTGGGGGGCCCAGAACTGGACACAGTACTCCAGATGTGGCCTCACCAAAGCCGAATAAAGGGGGATAATGACATCTCTGGATCTGCTGGCAATGCTCCTCTTAATGCATCCTAATATGCCATTAGCCTTCTTGGCTACAAGGGCACACTGTTGACTCATATCTAGCTTCTCATCCACTGTAACCCCCAGGTCCTTTTCGGCAGAACTACTACTTAACTGGTTGGTCCCCAGCCTGTAACTATGCTTGGGATTCTTCCGTCCCAAGTGCAGGACTCTACACTTGTCTTTGTTGAATCTCATGAGATTTCTAGTGGCCCAATCCTCCAATTTGTCTAAGTCACTCTGGACCCTATCTCTGCCCTTAAGCGTATCTACCTCTCCCCCTAGCTTAGTGTCATCTGCAAACTTGCTGAGGGTGCAATCTATCCCCTCATCCAGGTCATTAATAAAGATATTGAACAAAACCGGTCCTAGAACAGAACCTTGGGGCACTCCACTAGAAACCGACCGCCATCCTGACATCGAACCGTTGATCACTACCCGCTGGGCCCGGCCTTCTAGCCATCTTTCTATCCATCTTACCGTCCATTTATCCAATCCGCATTCCCTTAACTTGCTGGCAAGAATATCGTGGGAGACCGTATCAAAAGCCTTGCTAAAGTCAAGGTACACAACATCCACTGACTTTCCCATGTCCACTGAGCCAGTTACCTCATCATAGAAGCCAATCAGATTGGTCAAGCACGACTTGCCCTTTGTGAATCCATGCTGACTATTCCTGATCACTTTCCTCTCATTCAAGTGTCTCAAAATGGATTCCTTTAGGATCCCTTCCATGATTTTTCCAGGAACCGAGGTAAGACTGACCGGCCTATAGTTCCCTGGATCTACATGGCTAAGCAATATCTTATTTAGTGTAGTGTGCCAGTTATACAGTATACAAATATATTTCCATTTGTTCTCCATTCATATTGTTGATCACTGGCCTTGTGAGAAAAAGTTTGGTCTATACATTGCTTATAAAGCTAATCACTCTAGGGCTCAGTATCTGTGATTCACTATTTCAGCCATGTAAGCCACCAGCTATATCACAGGAGAGTGATTCTGTTTCCTGGGCAGGTGATGTGAGCCATGGTGCCCCTCAGTTTGCACCCTCAACACCACTGCAGTAATTGCTGTACAAAATAAACTTTGTGAGGTGTCTTTCAATAACTAATAAAATGCTGGTCAATTATACCATTAAGAAATGTATGTGATGATGCTGTCTGTGGCTGTACAGATACTCACTCTTGGTGTGCTTTTGAAGTTTATGACTAAAAAGTGTTTAAACAAAACATGTCGACAGGGGAGTTGATAAATAGGTTTTATCTGCATACTGGAAAGAGGCCAATATCTCAAAACAGATATGATCAAAATTATTTGTATCAAGAGTTATACAAATACATAATTTGCTTTGTAAAAATTACCAGCCAGGGAGAAGACAACATGGAGGCTACACTAGTTAGTATTGCATTCACAAGCAGCAGGGAAAAGAAACATTGTCTGGAATACATTTCAGAAGAATGCATTTCAGTGGTTTACTGGGCTATGAAGAAAGGGGGAGCAAGCCCCCCTAAGTTACCTTTTATACAATCATAGAATCATGGAGCTGGAAGAGACTCAGGAGATCATCAAGTCCAGCCCCCATTTCACCTGAGAAGACAAGGAAAACCAGCTCCTTGGACTCTGTGGAGATTGATTTATTGCTAGTAAAGGAAGACTGATGTACAAAGGGCTTAGTATCTTGTTAGATCTTCGCCATGAGAAGTGTCCTTTTGCTTCTGTGTGTTTGGAATTCTTTTCTACTTGCAGTCCTCCTATTGGATATCACAATCTGTGATGTTTGTTCAATAAACTGGTTTTACTTTTACTATCATCTGATGGTGTGTTGTGTTTGAAAGGAAGGAGGTGCTTCCTTCAGTTCCATTAATGAGTTGTAACATATCCATTCTTTAACAGAGCAGTAAACAAAATATCTTTAGTGAATGTACAATGCTAGGTGCTGAGCATGGCAGAGACGCATCGCTCAGAAGCTTGATGGCTTGAACTCACTGGTTTTTACCTGCCAAACATGATGTGGGCTGGGAGACACTTGAATTCATTGGTGAGGGAGACAGGCTAGTGTGGCAAGGAGCTGACAAACTTCCCATCCCCAGTAAAGCTCACTCTTGCTGAGGCAGAGTGGATTACAGCTCTGGGTATCCCTTCCACAATGTTAAATTGGATCCTCCATTTTTAGGCAGCTCTTGCAGCCTCAGAGATGGTGTGGTCAGCCTGTTTGATGCATTTGCCTTACATGAAAAGAAAATAATCAATGCTTCCAAGAAGTTGAGCTCCTCAGTATGCAGTAGAAGCAGACTCTCTAAATTCTACCCCTTTGTTCTGTGCAGAAGAATGACATCAGTTCTACTAGGTAAGAGCTTTCTTCTCTTGAAGAGGGGCCAAGAATTTGCTTTTAAGTCTCTGTCATATTCTCTCTCATTCCTTAGTGACATTTTTCTTTTCTAAAAGGCATAAATGAAGAGATTGGAATAGTCAGCGATCCAAATTCTTCTCTTATTGACTTAATTAGGGTGGCATGGCTGTGAGAACAGAAATTGGCCTCATGTGTAATTCAGCCTATGTAATTTCATCTGCTCTTTCTCTTATTTGGATTATCTCTGCAACACCTCTTGATTCTTTTTAAAGCTTATGTATTAGGGATACAATGACTTCCAGTGGTTCGCTAATGCTAACTGCTTGGCTTCAATCGGTGGCAAAAGTACTTTGCTGCTCTTCATTTTTAGGGACACATTTTTGTAAGCTAAGTGAACACAAGGGCATCAAAACTGTTGTCAGAATCCCCCTGGTTTCCCAGTTAGTTTGTTGAACCAGCTGTGCTTACATGGTCTTTGATAGGAAAGGAGACACTAAGGCCAATTTTTCCTTCTTCTGATAATGGCGAGGACAATTAGTTCAGCCAAAAAGTTCTGGTACAGTTTGAAAGGAAACAATGTAGGCAATGTCTAGATTGCACTGGTAAATCGGAAAAAGAAACGCAGTTTGTGGTATGCAAATTGCATATCTGTTTCCGATTTACTTTCAAAAGAGGCTTTTCTGAAATTTGGTGTGTCTACATGGCACCAAATTTCAGAAAAAAGGTGTTCTTTCGACACATCCCTTCTTCCTTGTAGAGCAAGGTTTACAAGGATAGCAAAAGAGCACATCCACTTTTTAAAAATTATTTCTTAGATGCATTTCTTGGACACGGTGTTGCTTTTCTGGGATACCTCCAGTAACTCAGAAAAGCACTGCAGTCTAGATGTACCCTTAGACATACAGTCTCTAGCTTATTTTCTTTCTCTTAAAGTTCTGACTGTCTGCTATCTGCAGCTGATAAAGCCATCATTCCATTTCCTTTTCTCCTCTTGAACCACTTTTTTCATAGGAAAGGGAATTATGAAACGCATTCTCACTTTTCACTCCAATCTGCTCTTTGAAGGCAGACTTAGCTCAGGTTAGCAATATAATTGCAATAAAATAGCTAAGTACTGTGCCAGCTCCCGGGGTGTACATAGCTCATTAACTTCATTCTAATTGTGCAACTCCAGGAATATGCACACACATGGAAAAACCAAGAGAAGATCCAGCTGGACCTCAGTAGTGATTGGAAACGGAAGTTTGATTATTCAGGTACTTCTGTATTTTACTCAAACTTTGCCAGGTCTGAATACAGGAACAAAATGAAGATGAGGCAAAAGGAAACTAAACACAAACTAAAATAGGGAACAGGGAAGGAGGAGAAAGGCAGGGAGGAAAGGGGGAAAATAGGGTGGGGGAAAATACTTAAGACTGTAGGGTTTAATTGTAGTTGCTGCTCTGAGTCACATTGCTCAGCTCTCCTGGTTAAATGTATTAAACTAACTGTTCCAGTGCCTTGCATAGTACATTAAACAACTTAATCATAGTGTCTTCTCTTGCATCAATACATTTAGCATTTGCATTCTTGATGCAGCTTCATTTTCTTCTCTTGTACTATTTTAATTCTTCTTCTGAATACAAATCTTCTTCTGAAGTCATTTCCATTTTTGGTCAGGCTTGATGCATTAAAAATAAAATAACAAAAAAAAAACCAAGGTAAAATTCACAAAAGTTTCAATTGAATATCTTCCAAAGGAAAGAAACAATGCCCATTAGGGCTGCGTCTAGACTGCAAGCCTCTTTCGAAAGAGGCTTTTTCAAAAGATACTTTCGAAAAAGCTTCTTTCAAAAAAGAGCATCTAGACTACAATCAGTACTTTCGAAAAAGCAAGCTGCTTTTTCGAAAGAGACCACTCAGGCAGTCTGGATGCTCTCTTTCGAAAAAGCACAGTTTGCATTACATAGTGCCTTTTTTCAAAAGAGCACTTTCAAAAAAAGGTGTTATTCCTCATGCGGCTGTAGTCTAGACGCAGGTGAAGTTTTTTTTGAAAAAAGGCTACTTTTTTCAAAAAAAACCCTGCAGTCTAGACACAGCCGAAGTTACTGAATCTTCCCCTTATTCTATGAGTCTTTTACCTCCTGGAGCAAGATGCTGAGAATTTCCTAAGAAGATCTTTTCCTCTCTTTGCGTTTTATTCAGGACATAGTGTGCTTAAGGAGGACTTAAGTAGGTCAAGTATTTTAGCAGTGGCCAGTGACGTTGGTTGGCCCTCAGTTTTCCACTGCTAGATGAAAGACTCATAGCATTTGACTGTCAGGAATGCTGAGAACTCACTGCTCAAACTGGAGAGCAGTGATGCCTGTGTATGCTTGCAGTTCTGGAAAAATCAGGCCCCAAATGTCTCAAACTGGGCAGGAAAAATTAGAAGACAGGGTCAAAAAAGATAGACCCAGTGGTCGACTGGTTCTTACTGCAGACAATCAATACCACTTCCATCAATAGGCCAAAGAATGGCTGCAGAAGGAAGAAATCTATGTCCTCTCTTAGGACTGGAACACACTGTCTCTGCAGAAATTTTACACATGCTGGCAGTTGACATTATAAACTGATAGACCAGTTTTAGACCAAGATTGGGCCATATCGTTACATTATTTTTGTCCCCTAGCCTAATGCTTACAACAGCTTCGGGCAAGAACACCAGAAATTAGTCTTCTAAATTTCAATAACCTAAGTGCACTACAGGCAATATCAAGGCATTCTTTTCATGTGATGTTGCTTCTAATTGGAAGAACTATATCTACTTTAATCTACTTCTACACTGAGACAAAAATTGGGTTACTATGTGCATTCACCCTTTGGCTTTCCTGCTGAAATTTTCAGTGAAGGTATCAGCTCTGATGGTACTTAACTTGGAAGGTGGAATAAGAGCAGCTCATTTCACATCTGACACAGAGCATCTATCAGATACCAACACCTTTAAAAAGGTGACTTGTGGGGAAAGAGTTTTGCTAACAGTCCCTCCTACATGGTACAATCATTAAACACAAAGGACCAAAATATATTCTCAGATGCAACATCAATGGGGCTGCATAGTCTGGTCTTGAATTAGTAGAATAGGTTTTAAGGTTGGCAACAAAGGGATTTCATCATCTTCAGGAGCACACTGCTGAAATATTTGTAAAGGAAATTTTAAACTAGGGTCCTGTAGACTAACACAGTAAATTCAGAAACTGATAGTATATACTTGGAGGGTTCCAAATCCCTGTTAAATGGCTTCATTGCCACTTGAATGGCACTTTCACAGGTTCAATGTTCTGCTAATAGGTCTGGCAGGCTTTTTCACTAACTAGATTTGCAACAGCCACAGAACAGGGATAAGAAGAGACCCAGTTGGTATCCCAAATTTTTGGATGCCTTAAACAGCTGTGTGTTCCACATACAGGTATGGACAGCCCTGTTTACTGGTTCTCAATTTACTGGTTCTCAAATCCTTTTTGTGAGAGACTTAGCCCTGGCCTACACTAGAGAGATATTTTGAAATAACTCCCCTCATTTTGAAATAACAAGCAGAGCGTCCACAGTACCAAGCCCATTATTTTGAAATAACAGGCTGGTTATTTCGAAATAGTAACTCCGGCTTCTCATGAGGAATACTGCTTATTGCAAAATTGTTATTTTGGGAGTTATTCTTTCAGAATGAGTTATTATGAAATAATTTCCTAGTATAGTCATGCCCTTAAGGGCATAAGTGAGAGCAGCTATTCCAGAGGAGAGCAGGGAAACATATCTTGCTTTGGATGATAATCCCTAAATGTTTCTTCTGTTCTGAAAAAAACCTCATCTTTTATAGACAAGACCTGAAGATGCTTGGTGGTTCTGTTTCATTTTTTTCCATGATGCTACATTGAATAGCATGGTAAGATAAGTACACCTTTCCAGGTTTGTGTGAATCTTTAAAACCACAGCAGTCACCTTAACATTACTATTGCATGACTCTCTGCTTTACGTGAGACACATTATGGATTTTGAGAGACTTTGCTTAGGGGGCCTTTATCACCTCAAAAATAACATGATTTTAAAGAACCAGAGCTGAAGACCTTTCTTAAAGTATAAGCATCAAAATGATGGTTCTCAAGGTGCATCCCAGGTAGTGTGGACAATACAATCAGAAGTAATAATTTAAATAATGAAACTGAAAAGGAAAGTAAGTTGGTATGTTTCTGGCATAGTTTTCGACTATGAAATAGGACAGATGTGAAGAGAAGGACAAAGATCCTCCTATGTGTTCCTGCAAGGTGGTTTGAGAGGTAGTATGCTGTAGGATGCATCTAGATGAAACATGTACATGAGTATGAATGGACAATAAAAAAGGCAATAGATACACACAAAGGAAAATAGCATTAATAAGCAGTCTTGATCTATGGGTTATTTTAATAATTTTCCTTTAGCATTAACTCATTGTGCCTGCTGTCAAGGTGGTAGGCCTTTGTATAGCTTCATGGTTCCTTATTGCTTAATAAAAACACTGTCCTCCATTTTGAAACTCATTTGCCTACTGAACTCAGCTCTTGATGCAGATGAATAGTTAGAAGCTAGGAACATTTTGTTAGCTTTCTTGTGAGAGTCTGGAGAATATGAATTTCTCCAGAGCAGGGAAAGGAAAAGAGCTTGAAGAATGGACACAGATTCATCTGAATTTGCTTCATTTTACAAAGATGAAGGAGGCAAAGAAGTGAGTCAAATTCCAGCCCAGTTTCTCTCATGTTGGAAAAAGAAAATGGCAAGAAAGCAGAAAAAAAGGAAAGGGCAACAACAAAAACAGTTGTAGAATTTCATTTCCTCCTGTCACATGAGGACATACTTAAAGGAAACCTTAAATAATGAAAGTTTGTAACAGAGACTACGTCTAGACTAAAGGCGTCTTTTGGAAGAAGCTTTTTTCGGAAGAGATCTTCTGAAAAAACTTCTTCTGAAAGAGCATCCACACCGCAAAAGTGCATTGAAAAAGTGATGTGCTTTTTCGAAAGAGAGCATCCAGACTGAATGGATGCTATCTCGCATGGAAGCTGTGATTGCTATGGATGGAATGGCCACCAGGCTTTTTCCTCTTCTTCCGAAAGAACTCCCTCTTCCCCGTCCTCGCACATCTTATTGCAAAAGAGCTCTTTTGCAAAAGGCTTCTTCCTTGTGGAATGAGGATTACCAATGCTGGATTACCAATGCTGGATTTTTCTTGCGGAAGAACGCAATTGCTGTCTGGATGTTCCTCAAGTTTTGTTTTAAAAAATAGCCATTTTTCTGAAAAAACTCTGTAGCGTAGACATATTCAGACTGGAATAATCATATTCACTAGCAAAAGCGAAAAAGTAAAGAGGCAAAGGTAAATGGGAGAGAAAGCTGACCTGATTAATAGATAGGAGGAGTAAATTTAAAAACTTGCTTCTGAACTATTCCAGACTTCAGTAGTATTGAAATCTCAATGAGAGTTTGACTTTTGCTGGTTCATTTCATTCTCTTATTGTGGAAGGAAAGTCTTAGGCCAATGACTTAGCATATGCATTTCTGAAGTGTTAAAAGTGTTCAGAATGAATAAGCTTTTGTTTTGACATGCAAGTTGTTGGGTAGTGAGCTGAAACATGATGGTGGACCAGCGTATGAGACCCTGATACTCCCTAAATTGATGCCTTTCAGCATGTGTTCCTTTGATTAACAGTAGTGTTTGTAAGAAAGACCTTCCTTCCTTTTAGGATAGACTGGAATTACAAGGTCCAGGTCAGTAAGCCCCCTAGACACTAGTGGTAGAATGTGCCTAAGCCAAGTGAAGAATGTATATGCCTGACTAGGTGGAATTCAGCTTTTGATGTATTGTTTATTTATCAGCACTTATCTCATCAAAAGGGTAAGAAAGAGGAAATTAACATTTCCCTTCCAGTTCCAGTGTTGAAAAACCCCATTCAGATGTCCTGTATTACTAACCATTCTTGCTTAGTAGCTGTGCCTTTACCAGACAAGCCAAAGGGAAAACTAATTACATTTAATAGAAGCCACCCTCATTTTGAAGCCACACTCTATTTAAAGCTGCAGGTGGAAGTAATTAAATTTAATAGAAGCTGCAGCTTCTAAACAACAATATTGGTATTAGGTAAAATCAATGGACTGCTGCAGGTGCATTCCCTGTACTTACTTGCTTTACTAGCACCTCCGTCAGGGGAAGCAGAACAGCATGAAACTGTTTCAGACGAAACAAAGAGTTGCACTGTCTCGTGGTTTCATGCTCTGAGGTTGTTCAGATTCTTGGTGCAAATGGTAGTAATGAAAACATGGAGTTTGAACTCAGCAACTGAAACTCCTTTTGTAACTGGAAATGGGCTGAAATGATGAAACTTCTGGTAACAGGGAGTAGGAAATTCAGATATTGTTCAATGCATTACTTATCTGCCACTAATAGTTCAGGTTAGTTTACCAATTCTTTGTCCCTGAATCGAATGGGGTGAGTCAGAAACCCTAATATGACTTGGGAAGGGGAGGGAGGAGAGAAAATACAATGGGAATTTATATTAGTAAATTTGAAAATACTTTGCTATTTTATGTGAAGTGATTGAACCTTCATTTTTACTTAGCATGATCTTTCTGAAACCTCTTCTAAATGTGTCCTAATGCTCGTGGAAAAATAAACCAAATCAGTGAGTTTCCAAATCTGAATTTTCTTAAAAATTGGAAAGTTTTTTGGATTTGTAGAACAGACCCTAAGGGTACATCTAGACTACATGGCTCCGTTGATGGAGCCATGTAACGTAGTTTGCTCGCCATAGTCAATGAGGCAGGGATTTAAATAAACCCTGCTTCATTAAAATAAAAATGGCCACTGCACTGTGCCGACAATCAGCTGATCCGGCACAGTGCGGCAGTCTAGATGCAGCACGGTCAACAAGGGAAGCCTCTGTCGACCACTCCATTTCACGAGGTTTACCGGAGCGGTTGACAAAGGCTTCTCTTGTCAACCGTGCCACGTCTAGACTGCCACGCTGTGCTGGATCAGCTGATTGTCGGCACAGCGCAGTGGCCATTTTTATTTTAATGAAGCGGGGATTATTTAAATCCCCGCTTCATTGACTATGCTGAGCAAACTACTTTACATGGCTCCGTCGACGGAGCCATGTAGTCTAGACGTACCCTAAGTGAAAAGTTCAATCCTTGACTTGAATTTTAGTTAAGGTTGGAGCAGGGCAGGAAGAGGTTCAGCTCTGAGATTCCAGTTCAGGTTCATTTCTGGCTGACCAAGTTCATTATCAATGGAAAAGCTGCTATCTGATCAGTTTTGTCTTGGTATAATACCCAATCACGTAGTGCTAGATGATCTCACAACACTACCCACCTAGAGGTGTGAATAGGAGAAAAATAGAATTCCTTCACAGTGAGAAAGTTTCCTTTTACTTTGTCCCTTTATTTTCACCTGTTGTGAAAATGGGCTATTGGCTAGCCCTGACACTTCTTTGTGTATAGTAGAGGTGTTTGTACAACAGTGGATGGATTCTGAGGTGTATCACAAAATAGAACATATTGCTTGAAAAGTTTTTTTTTAATAACATGCTTCCTGGGAGCTTAGGTGTACTGCCAGCAGCTCAAAATGTGGTGAATTCACCCAAACGAAAAGAATTAACGTGCACTTCCGTAAAGTGTCCAGGAAAATTTCATGAAGTTTTAACATTAGTAAATCGTAGAGGGAAAACTTCTGCTAACACAGCAAAATCCTGCAAACTGTACCACTGTAATCCATTAATTTTAGCTGACAGTCCTATACCCCTTTGTGTGCTTATTTTTCTTAGATCATGTCAGTCTTGGTGTGTTACACAAAGGGAAGCGTGTGTTTTATTTTATTGCCTTTTCTGTGCCAGTGAACATGTAGAATAAGAATAAATGATACTTTTCTATGAGATTTCTTATCTTTCAGGGTATGATTTCTTTAACAGCAATCCTCACTCTTCTCCAAACATATTTGTGGAGCTGTATGCAATTTATCTACGTCAAGTCTCCTTTTCTGGGCACATTTGGTATACCTTTTTCTAGCTTGTTTCTGGACTCAGGAGAGGTAGAATTGTTTTTAACAACCATTGTTCTTCAGTAATAATAATAAAAAAACCTTTACTCTTTGTTTTTGACGCTCAACTTGTATTATTATTATATAGGACATGTAGAGAGTATACAGAGAGTTTAAAAATAACTTTTTTTTTTACACTGCAAGCTTTCAGGACACTTTACAAATGTAGGATAAGATATATTCTTTGTCCTGCCAAAATAACTCACATGGTCCAGCCTTTCCCATAGGTCAGTTAGGTTGTTACATTTTCCAGTAGGTGATGACTCCAAGCTAATCAAATACTGAAGATCAGAATGGTGCTTGAGGCGCAGGTAACATGAGGATGAGACCATCAGAAACCCAAAAATGTTCAGTTAGAGACAGGATGGTTATTAGCAGGTAAAGATCCAATACCCACTGATGGGCCAATGCCAACTGATCACTCTGATAGACTGTGATTGATCTACCATTTGCCCTCCTATAAAGATCTCCACGGGCAGTAAATCCAGTATGTCTTGGTTTGAGTCCAGCGGTCAGTGTCAATCGTAGCACAAAGCTTGCTCAGAACATCAAGT
The DNA here is from genome assembly GCF_049634645.1 of Pelodiscus sinensis. Taxonomy (NCBI): domain Eukaryota; kingdom Metazoa; phylum Chordata; order Testudines; family Trionychidae; genus Pelodiscus; species Pelodiscus sinensis. The sequence goes on from NC_134723.1 coordinate 7,617,572, forward strand.
AGCTCACTGAGCAAAATGGGTGAAATTTTACAAAAGAAAGGTCTTGCATGTTCCCCCTTTAAACATGGATCTGCCATCAAATATATAATCAGTCATTTTGAACCTTCCTAACCCTATCCACAGAAATGGCAGGAAAGACTGCAGTACAAAATAGTTTGTCAGGTGATCGCAACTTGGGTTTGCCATACCATTCAGATTTAGTTGATAGCACATGGAAGGAAAGAAAGCCACCTTTGGTTCCACCATGTAAGGTTTTGAATGTGTCCTTTTGCTTGATCAAGTGACCATTAAAATTGGACATTTCCTATCCTCCTCATACTTTCCATCTGTATGCTATCATATATTAGAATGATGCCCAGAAGCAGGATGCTTAAGAGTCATTGTGTTGAAAGTACTGGTGAATTGATAGTGTAACGTCTCACCAGCCATCAGTAGGACATCTTATTTGCTGTACAGTGCTAGTGCTAAAATATTTGAAACAAACTGTGCTCAGAAGTCTCAACCGGCAGATGACGAAATAGGTCTTATACGTGAGTCTGTTTGTATATAAATAACTTTTTATATAGTGTTTTTTCATGTACAGGTATTTCAGTGTGTGTATGTACCTTCCCCACGATAAAGGAACCATATATCTTTTTGGGTATTAAAACTGTTGTACCTTAACAATAATACAGTTGACTATTTCTGGCATGTCTCTGTGGAATGGAAATTATCATCCAAATTACTAAAACTCCCACAGAGATGATGTAAGACATTTATTAAGTAACTGACAAGTTAATTACAAGGATGAAGATGATAACTGTAACTCCTGGTTTGTCAATTTAAAAATAAAGACATTAAACAAACAATGGATTGCACAGACAAAACTAAAAAAAAACAAAAACCTTTAACTCCAGGCAATTAACAATCAAAATGGAAAATTAAAGAATGAAGGGAATGAAGTGGTAAAAGCCTGAAAAATTAGTACTATCCTTTTTGTTTTGAATGCCTTATTGTGGGTAGCTGGGGATTCAGTATACAAGGACGGATTCTGTGAGAAAACCATTCCTATCTATAATGTCATAGGCATTGTATTCAGGGCATTTGTTTTGTTCAGAAAGTGGGGTTTAGAAAGAAGCTGGATATAGGGATGAAGTGTGGTTTAGCAAATAGTCCTGTGGACACAGGAACCACAAAATCTGCTCCATATTTATTGAAAAAGACATTAAAATAGAGAAATGATGAGAAATTGGGGCAGGAAATTATTCTCAAATGTATAACAGTGTCTGCATTCCTGACATTCAAAGAGGCATTGAAAGAAAGAAATGCTTTAAAAAGACATGGCAGGCCATCACCATTGCGGCAAAATGTTGGGACAGAGAAAGAGGCATCTTTAGGACAATCCACACAAGGGCAACTGTATCCAAATCTGCCTATTGGTCAGTTAGATCCCAGTGCTGTAGGTCTTTCACAGTTTGGCAAATGGCTTCAGAATTGTTCTTTGCATACCATGAATTGCTGATTTTGCTCTTTTTTTTTTAAACTGCACAAACAGCTTCATAAAAATGTAGGAACATGTATGCAATCCATTTCTGTTTCAAACTGATTCAATTGTTCCTTAGTTTAGCTGATAGGCAATCATAAAATTGTTAGTCTTTAGGGAAGGGTAGAGACTGTGCATGTTTGAAAGGAAACTGAATATATACGTGTTCCTAGGTTTTCCCTTTACAGCTGCAATACAATAAGGCAGTGGTCTCCAACCTTTTTAACCACAAGCTCACTTTTTCAATTTAAATGCAATGTAAGATCTACCTCAAACCCAAACAACCTTCCCCCACTTCTCTGAGGCCCCACCCCTACTCCACCCCTTCTCTGAGGCATTGCCCTGCTCACTCCATTTCCCTTCCTCCCTGAATCTCACTCACTTTCACTGGGCTGGGGTAGGGAGTTGGGGTGCAGGCTCTGCTCTGGGCCAAGGGGCTCAGAGTGTGCAGTGGTCACTACACAGGCACACAAGGTGCCTTAATGATGGCTAATGCAAACCCTTATGTTGACAGATTTTTTTGTGTACATTTTTTTGTGATCGGAACGTGGTTCTATTATCTTCAGCACATTTTGGACCAAATTCTGCTTCCATAAGCAAAGGCCAAATTAAAATCGAATGAAAAATCTTAAAAGCCTAATGCTTAGAAATATAATGGTTACTTATGTTCATTCGATATATTCTATTTATTTAATATAGGTTTTTTTTCATTTGTGTGAATCTGTGTCTGTAACAGAGATTGTTTGCACCCTTAACAGTTCAAAGCAATGTAACTGCACCCTTTACCTCAGTAAGGAACTGATCTAAAACCTATTAAAGTCAATGAAAAGCTTCTAGTTGTCCTCTCTAGAAGTTGGACCAGGCTCTAAAGGATAGGACTGACTCAATGCTGTGTCTGCCTACTGCAATTGTCTTACAAAATGGTTATATCATATCCATTAACATTAGATTTCATCCTCTCTTTTCTTACCCAGATAGCCAGACCCCCGGTATCTGTGCTAGGTCCTGTGTAATTTACAATAACCCAGGAAAATTCTGTCCTTAGAATCATAGAATCATAGAATCATAGAGCTGGAAGAAACCTCAGGAGGTCATCAAGTCCAGCCCCCTGCCTTCAGTTCATCCATCCTTAATATGGAGTACTAATATTGATTTCACATGGGAAATTTAAGTCTTAATCCCCAACTGAAAAGTGGCTTCACTGCCTAGGAAGAAAGTTGTAGTTTTTTGGGTATGGCACTCATGACTGCAGTATAGTGGTACTCAAGAAAAACATTCAACTAATTTAACTAAGGCAAGGCTGGAAATGAATAGGAGATTCAAATGCTCTGTTTCACATGTGTTGGTTCACCAAGTTTGGTTTGTGTGTGTAAACTGTTGTCAGAACTGTATTATTTGTGTTTTACTGGAATACCTGTAACAATTTAAATCTCTAGTGAGTGAGATTTTACTTAATATTATCAAACCCAAAGTCTGCTGTGGGTATGCAACAGAATTTGACCTGGTTTGTCCAAACTTTATCTATAAACCAACAGACTTATTTAATACAACAATATTCTGGGCCTGTCTCGAAATGTTATGTTTATACAAAGTCCAGCTCATCAGGGACTTAGCCTCTAGGTATTACTGCAGCACAATAGCTGGAAGATCTTACATGGTTACAGCAGGAGCTGGAGAACTATTGCATTTGGCAATATGGTAAAAGTAACATTTTTAATGTTGATATTTTATCAGATAATTTTACTGAGATAATAAGCATACTGGCTTTAGCTATGGCATACCCAAAGGAAGAGCTGTCTGTTTCTCAACAACTGCTACTTAAAATAGCTATGGTGGACCATAGAGTTGTCAGAAAAATGTCTCTCTTTGCCTGTGGCTGAAGAAAATTATGCCTATCTTTTTTGGTAGAAAGTTCCAGCAGAGTAGTCATGTTAGTCTATAACTGTAAGAACAAAGAGCAGCCCTGTGGCACCTTAGAGACTAACAAATTTATTAGGTCACGAGCTTTTGTGAGTAAAACCCACTTTACTAGGTGAATTGGAGATGAAAGTCTTGGTAGAGTACCTAAACTGTGCTGATTTGGGTTGCTAAGGAAAGCTGGGGAGGAGGGGGGAGAAGTGGGGGGATGCTGCATTGCATAGCAGGAAATTAGTCTGAAAGAAGAGAAAATTGTTGCAAAAATGTCCAATGCTTGGTATCACTTTGAAAGAGATTATGGCATGTTTTCATTATCTTACCACTCTAGCCTGCAGTGTGATATGATGAACATGTAATGAAACACAGGGACTCATCAGAATGTGATAAGCGTACATTTCAGAGTTGAGATAATAAATACACGATCTAGATTCCTAGAGGGGCAGTGGGAATAAAATGAATGACAAATGTCGGTACTGTTTGTCAAGCACTATGATTTCTGGGTTTCATATACTGCCAGGCAGGAGGGGCCTGTGCATTAGTGTTGCTCATGATTTTATTGTGAGTGAAGTATCCACATCTTGTAATGGAATAAATAAGCCGCACATTAAATCAGTCAGAAAAGTAACATAAACCTCAGATACAGAGTTTGGTTTTAATTTTATCTTTTCACTTGTGTGAATATTTATCATAAGCTCCTGTGACTTATTATTTTTGTAAAGATTACTACTCCATTGATCAGTCTTTAACAGCTCATGATCTACAATTTATTTTCTGTTCCTTTGAATGCCACAGTACTATATTTCTAACTGGCACATAAAGTACAGTAGAGTATTTTCAACAGTTATTCTATTGCAAACTGCCTTGCCAGCGGTCCCTGGTGCATTTGGAAAAGAGCTTTACTTACACACTGCCCATCTTGATTACATGGTGTAGTGGAAGCATCATTTTTAAACATGGCTGTTTTGAGAGAGCGCCACTGGTAAACATAGAAAATGTATGATTACATGTACCAGTAATACTTTATAGTAGTGTTAGGTGTTTAATTTAATGGTGTCTGAAAAGTCAAATGAGTCTTCTGTTGATGCCTTGAGTGCTTGAAAAGGAATAATCATCACTCTACTGTACTCATAAACTCAGCTGGGAAATCCCTTTCTCCTAGCCTAAGTAAGATGGAAATGGATTTTAGAACATTTTAATTTATTCTTGTAGTAGAATCTGAAAAACAGTGAAGAATATTACACATCATTCAAGTATGAAGTATATGAAACAAATACAAAAATAATTATGACTCTTGGAGACTTTATAAACTCTAGATATAAAGTGAAATAACATACACATTTTGAAGATTCATCTTAAAAATAGGTTACCCAAAAAACAAAACAAAACAAAACAAAACCTATGTAGAGGTAACTAATTTGTTTTAGGCGGTAGAGTAATACAGATTAGAAGGTGCTTCTTCATATTTATTGTGCCAGAATGTTTCAAGTTTTCAGGATACTCATTGTAAATTTGCTTTTGAAGAAAAATCCAGCATCTTGAATACTAAAGGAAACATGGCATGACACTGATATTATGGTCATAATTTATGACTGTTATGGAAAGAATTTATATTCCGTAGTCAGATAATTTTAGAGGAAAACCCCATACCTTTTCGAACCTAGGAAATACTTGATCAAAACCAGATTCTCTTAACTTGCTATGTGAATTAATATCACTGTGGATCATTCTCAGGGGAAGACGAATAGTAAGGTTGTGTAATACATTTATTTTTATTTATACATTTATCTTTTTATTTGCAGGTAAGACTCATAGAATCATAGAACCATAGAGCTGGAAGAGACCTCAGAAGGTCATCAAGTCCAGCCCCCTGCTCTAGGCAGGACTAATCCCAACTAAATCAACCCAGCCAGGGACGGAGACTACACTACTTCCCTAGGCAGGGGCAGATGACCATTTTCCAGGGCCCAGGGCAGCACAATTTCATGGGGCCCCCCTTTGCCAGGGTGCATCCGTGGGTCTTCTTGAAGCGCGGGGCCCAGGGCGGCCGCCCCGCTCACCCTGCCCTATATCCGCCCCTGTCCCTAGGTAACCCATTCCAGTGCTTTACCACCCTCTTAGTGAAATAGTTTTTCCTAATATCCAACCTGGACCTCTCCCACCACAACTTGAGACCATTGTTCCTTGTTCTGCCATCCGTCACTACTGAGAACAGCCTCTCTCCATCCTCTTTGGAACCTCCTTTCAGGAAGTTGAAGGCTGCTATCAAATCCCCCCTTACTCTTCGCTTCTGCAGACTAAACAAACCCAACTCCCTCAGCCTCTCCTTGTAGGTCATATGCTCCAGCCCCCTAATCATTTTGGTTGCCCTCCGCGGGACCCTCTTCAATGCTTCCACATCCTTTTTGTAGTGGGGGGCCCAGAACTGGACACAATACTCCAGGAAAAGGGAAAGAAACATATGTTAGCTCTTGTTTGGTCTATTCCTCCCTTCATTTTCACTAGGGCAGCATTTATTTGTTTAATATTAAAGGAAAATTATACAGGACATGTAAATTTCTAGGGAGCAGGAGGGAGTCAATGGATGTATTCCCTTGTATTTGTTTGTCAAATGGGGCATTCCTTATCTCACTATGCATTTAGAAGTGGGAACATTTGGAAAGGTACCCATAAATTCTTTGTATTGGGGGCGCAGGGAAACCTATTTGGAAGCATTTATCTAAAATCCCTTTTGGGCAAATAATTATACACTAACCCAGGGTCTTGGGAGAAAAGTGACGCACTGTGTAGAATATGTCGTATTAAAATGTGAGTTTGGTAGTGATGGGCATCTCAGAGATCACAGAATAATTCCAAGGGAGAAGCCCCCAGAAGCCTAGATCTTTGACTTAGGTTTATCTGAAAGATCTAAACATCTTGATCTTTGCAACAATTGTTTGCCTATGCTATAAACTGTACAGTTAATTCAATGCACACACGCCATTCTAGGCATGTAACAAGCATTAGTTATAATACAGTACTTGTGACAAGTGCCTTAGCTCAGGTCTGGCTGAAGAGGTGTTGTTTATTGTCAGGGTGGAGGAAAATCCACAAGTATGACCACCAGTACCAATTTGTATAGTCATTGTTCAGTGCATAGCTACTGTGGTTTGCTTTCTATTGTATGTATCTACTCTTAGCTACTGCACCAGTAGGGCAAGCCAGATGGCCGGAAGGAGTTAGGGACCAGTCTGTGATAACTAGGCTATTCATTATAGTACTGTATAATAAGAAAAAAACATGATTAGCAAGAACTGTGGGTGTTTTTGTCATATCAACAGGAAACCCCTTACTGGTCCAGAATCCAGGCCAATAGTCTGGTGACTATCTATGTTTTATTAGGCTGGGTTATATCTTGTTTGCTTGCCTCCTTGAAGATGATTTAATTTATTTAAACCAGTGGTTCCCAAACTTTTTGGCATCATGCCCCCCTTTTGATTTTTGAGAAACCCTTATGCCCCCCCTCCCCAAAAATAGCAGCAAAACTTGGGGTGAGATTGACAGGGGTGTGTGTAGCTGGGTCACCTCACGACCCCCTTGGAATTACGCCTCCCCCCCAGTTTGGGAACCCAGGATTTAAATGATTAAATACTTTGCAACAGAATGAGTGCTAATGATGTGAACATAGCCGAGTGCCAATTAACCTGCCTGAAAATGTATTGGAATTTGTAAAGTCTTATTCTGACATTGAGCATCATGCCTGGTGATGTTGGTGATGTTCAATCAGCTATTCAATTTTCTGCATCCTTTCTGCCTGTACAGACAAACGGAGCATTTGTTCAGTGGTTGGCATTTTTACGAGTCAATTAATAATAGAGTACAAATGTTATCCTCCAGTTTAAGTACTTGTATCTACAAAGAAGCAGTATGCTGACAATATTCATTAGAGATCTATAGTCTGTTTCCTTATGGAAGTTAATTGGAAGATCCACTGTTGCATGTAGAGCCCAGGGTTTGGCCCCATGACATGCTGGGTACATCTACACTGAGATGCTATTTCAGAATAATTCCAGTATCCCAAAATAACTATTGTTTTTGGAACAAGCCCGTTATTTAGAAATATTTTTTTAAATAATGGGTACGCTATTCTGATGTCCTTGTAAACCTCATTCCACAAGATTGAAGGGACATTTTGGAATAGTGGTTTATTTCAAAATAAGTGTTGTGAAGACAATGCCAAATTACAAAATAAGCTATTTTGAAATAAACTATGCAATTTGTGTAGCTCAAATTGCGTAGCTTATTTCGAGCTAAGGGTGCAGTGTAGACACACTCGCTGTCTGAAGTAAGTAGAGATTGAGTTTAGGCATGCTGACAGGATCCAGAGATCCAAGTATTGTTAGATAAATGTAAACAAACAACATGCCAAAAAAAAAAAAAAGAGGGGGGGGAGAGAAGTGGGAGGTCAGGAAAGACGGGGATTAATCCTTTAATGTAAACTCTGTGAAAGGGTGACCTCTGGCTCACAGATCTCTAATTCTAAGGCAATTTCATTTAGGAACTGTGTTCTCCAAAATTACTTGGAAAGGGAATTTAAATTAAAACAGTATTATTCAGTTGAGATTTTAGCCCCCTTTCCCTCCTTGTTATGTATCAGAAAGCATTGGATTGATATTATTTTTTTAATGCTAACTAGTGTATTGATTTGATTTCAAAAACCTCATGATTCACAGTTCAGAACAAATTACTTTAAATTGAGGCAATCAGGAAATATAGCAAGCCTGTTTTGAGCTGTCCACAGTCTGTGCATCGTAGATGATGCTATCAAGAAAAGTTTGTTTTCAAAGCTCTTGACATTTATGCCATAATTGATTATGTAGATTTATTGGTGGTTGAATAGCTGCATCACACTGGACTGTGGATAAAAGCCTCCAGCAAGTATATAATGTAATGGAGTGTTAACTGGGCAGTGGGCAATTGGTATTGTTATGCTGAGAGCTAGGTGAAACCTCATTGGAGCTCGTAGGTGTAATAGATGTCCTACATTCAGAAAACATGTAAGAAGCAGTTCAACTCCTTTTGGCATAAGACAGCTGAAACAATGAGTCACCACCTAAAACATGTGCCACATGCCAAGTGGGTCAGAAACTGAGCTATTTGTATAGAGGGGTTCCAATGAGGTCCAGACACAGTTTTGAAGCCTTCCCAAAAGTGGGAGGTTGGGACCCCGGCATCCTCAGCCAAGCCAAAAGCTGGAGAAGGGCTGGGGAGCATGTCCCCACACGAGGTAGAGCTGTTACCAAAAGCAGCCCTTTGCCTGTGACCCATGGTAGTTTGAAGGAACCTAGAATCCCCACAGATGCTGCATGGCTTTCCCCAGTTCGGCTCTGGACAGGGAGTGAGGCATCAAAGCTCCAGTATATCCATGATGAGAGTCATGAAAGAAACTGTGGAGCCGTGACGGACCCTGCATCTACCCTCAGTGCAAAGAGCAGCCCTCTTCCTATTCCCCCATTCCTTGGGTTCCCTATCCAGGGCAAGTGGAGGGTCTGTGGCTTCCCATGGCTGCCCCCTTAGCTCTTAGCATGGATGGGCTGCAGCTCCAAGGCACTCCCTTGTATTTCCTTGGCAGGAGCTGGCTTGGGAAGAGCTGCACAGGCAGCTGTGGGGAGTTGGCATGGAGCTATTAACGTTCCACTTCCACCTGCTCTGGGCTGGGTTAGAAGCCTGAGGGGCAGGGACATGGGTCAAAGGTGTCTTCTTAGTCACCGCCTCCCCACTATGGGCAGGTATTGATCCATGTATCTTCCACAACTCCCTGGACTCCATGACCAAGATCCACATGTGAGGATTCAAGGGGAAAGAGTAGGGGAAGGCAGCGGGGTCTCTTCACTGATGAAAAGTGCGTCGGTCAGGCTTCTCCATTTTAAATAAGTGGGAGGGCTATGCCCCCTGTCATTCTAAGTTCCCATGTCTCTGGGTTGGTATTGTTTTTAGTGAAGGCATTTGCATGTGAAAGATAGAAACGATACTGCCAGAAATATGAAAGAAGAGGATAGTGGTAACAAAAGGCAATCAGACAACAAGAAAAGCATTGGAAAATCCTTGGAGAAAATGAATAGAGGGAGATTTTTAGGCAGAGTGCTGTCTGGAAAGAGGTTGGAACAGTGAGCAAAGAAATTACTTCCTTTTTGATTCTTACTCTTTTCACGGAAACTGTCCTTTATATTATCTTTGTAAATAAACAGGAATGCATCAAAGAAATAGCCAACTCCAATTTCTCTTCCTAATGGAAACAAGCCTCAAGAACCAAAATATTGGCTAACTGCTCAGTTCAAAAGGGGAAAGAGTGTATCTTTTGTGAGTGTTGATGAAGAACAGTACAAATGCTGAGCTCTGTAATAAGGAACAATGATATGTTGAACTTTTTCTTTCCTATGAGGTATGGTCATGAAGGCACAAAGCAGATGTATGTAACCTCTCTTTCCTTCTTGAGTTAGAAGCAGGCAACACTTACTAGTGTACCACAATGCCTTATGTTGTCAACTGTAATAGAGATCCTGACTAAGCCACTGGGGATGCTGGAGGGGTGGGACTCCTCTATCCACCTATCCAACGTCGCTGGTGGGTTAGTCAGGCTCTCCCTAACGACATCATAAGGAAATTAACCTTGGTGGTGACTCTGCATGGCTGATCCCTGTATGCCCACATTAGCATGCCTTGGAAACCTCCAGAAACAAACCTGAGCTAATATATCCCAAGGCTGTGTCTACATTGGCACCCCTTTCCGGAAAAGAGATGCTAATGTAGACTTTGGAATAGGCAAATCCGGGGGGGATTTAAATATCCCCCACGGCATTTGCATTAACATGGCTGCCGCTTTTTTCCGGCTTGGAGATAAGCCAGAGAAAAGCGCCAGTCTAGACGTGATTCTCCGGAAAATAAAGCCTTTTCCAGAGGATCTCTTATTCCTACTTTTAAATAGGAATAAGAAATCCTCCGGAAAAGGCTTTATTTTCCGGAGAATCACGTCTAGACTGGTGCTTTTCTCCGGCTTTTCCCCAAGCCGGAAAAAAGCGGCAGCCATGTTAATGCAAATGCCACAGGGGATATTTAAATCCCCCCCGGATTTGCCTATTCCAAAGTCTACATTAGCATCCCTTTTCCGGAAAGGGGTGCCAATGTAGACACAGCCCAAGTGTTTAACCCCACAGAGGCAATTATAATCTCCGTACACATCAATATGTTCTTACAAGTGAGTTAACACACCTTTCGTTAACAAAGAAAAACATGCCACACTAGATTGTGATTACAGAAATATCACAACCACCTCAAGTCAGTAGGGCGTTTCAATAAATCAATTAACGTTAGTACAGTAATGTAGTCTAGCCAAGTCCACAAGGGGTAAAGTGGTAGCAGCTTGCTAAGGATCTGCCCAATTCCTCTGAAGATGGGAGCTTTTATAGCACGAGGTCAGGAACTCTGGATCCTTGTTTGTCAATAAGACCACTTGTGTTCTCAGACTTTTGGAAACCACTTAATCACTTCCCTATCCCCCTTTCTCAAAACAGTCATTCTGCAATTACACTCTTTTCCTCAGTCAGCTCTGGTCACACCAACAAACAGTCTTGCCCTGGCCGTGATGAGTCCCGCACTAACCTGACTGGATGTCTACACTGCAATTCGGCACCAGCAGCTTGTGCCTGCTTATTCAACCTTGTGGGACTATTCAGTCCCATTGTAGGCCTTTGGACTCAGGCTGTAGCCTGATCTCCAGCCTCTCTCCCCACTTACAGGATACCGTTGCTCAGGACCCAACCTGAACATGAACGTCTAAGCCGTAGTTGAACAGGCCCTTAGCGTAAGCCCCAGGAGCTTGTGTCAGCTGGCATGGGCCAGTGGTGGATGTTTAATTGGTGAGTAGACACAGTCCTTGATTCTCCAGCTGGTCAAAGCTCCAGGAAGCTGCTGGCTTTCTCTCGTCAGCTTAGCAGTAGCTGCGGACTTGGACAGCGCTCTTCAATGCAATCTCCCATCCCAATCCCTGATCATAGGACTGATAATGCAGTCTCAGCTTCCGAGTCAGATCAGGAAACCGCAGCAGCAGGTCAGTCTCTGCTTGGACAGAGCTCAGACAAGATCCCCAGTGTCGCCTTTAATAAGACGTGCCTTCTTATGTATTCAAAATGAGTCCAAAATTAACAGTATTACTGTGTTCACTGTCTGTGTAGGGCCTATAAAAAGGAGCAGAGAATGGGGTAGACAGCAAAATAATCTAATTCAGCATGTATGATATACTGCTTAGAGGCCTCTGGCTGGTGCCAGCATGATGGTTGGTGTTAAGCTTCTGCCTCCAATACATAGAAGGGGCATTTCTTTATTATAGCGCCTGTAGGGAGAGAAACTCCACAAACTCGAAGTTTTCACAAGCATCTTCACAAAAGGTGGAGAGGAGAGATAGTGCTCAGTCTATAAATTCTGACTGAGTTACAGACCAGAATTCATGGCTTAAAGTTATCGCAAATGGACCCAACATCCTTTGTGGGTATCTCATTTGGGGTCTGAATGTTTAATCCACCAAGTGAAGGAAAATCTGGATTATGGATGATGCTTTAGGCTTCATCTTATGTAAGAGGCCTGCAAACCTCAAGCTTTGCTAAGTTCTCTATGGGTTTAGTCAGTCATGTTAGTAAGCTTTTGAGGAATCAAGGAGAGATGGCGGTAGGCCATGCTTATTCATGCCCATGAGACATATGATTGAATAAGGACAGTAGAATTTCACCTCAAGTGAACTTCCCAGAGTGCAAATATTACTAAAAACAAACAATATATTTACAGACAATCTTGAAAATCCATTATTGCTAATCTTCAGGCATGTCTTAATTTAACCTTTTATTTGCCTAGTAAAATATATGTTAATGTAAATAGTCAGACAGGCAGTCATTCTGTAAAGTAAATTATAATAGGGTTACAGTGAAACAGACACAGCTACATCTCTTAGTAATGCTCCAGTTTTGTGGTGTTAAACTATAGTTTTGCCTTCAAGTAATGACAGAAGAGATAATAGTTATCCTGTATTATTGTTTCCCTACATCTAGGTCCTGTTTCTCAAAATTCTAAACAATAAACCAGATGATGGGAGTTGCTAAGCAGATGATAAAAATGACATAGAAAATGAGTTTAAATTGATTAAACTGACTTTAATATGATTTATGGAGAAGTTAAATGTATGAATAAACTTGATTAACAATAACACTGAGAGCTCTTAATGAATTAAGCCTTTAGATCTGCCGCACTTGCACATCTTTTTTTTTCTTTTTTCAACAGAGCAGAATAATACATCATCCACTTGGAATACTATCGTAGGCTGACATGTAGCTGCCCATATTTAAGTGTGTTAGGGGGGAAGAGGGCATAGGGAGCTCCCTTAACAGCCCTGAAGCATAGCTAAACCAGGGAGAGGCACAGTGCAGACTTAGTGCTCTTTTGAATGCTATGTTTTGCCAGCCAATACTCCTTGCCCCAAACAGGGCCTGGCTAATTCTGATGACTGAATGGGGGGGGGAGGGGGGGAGGCTCTGATTCTTTGGCACAGCTGCTGCAGTGGCAGATCAAGTACCAGAACTAGTTAATGTGACAGTACCCTTTTCCCCCTGTAAAGGAACATAAAGGAGTGATGGGAACTGGGCTTTCTTCAGCACTTCCTGAAATCTTCTGGTCTGTCCAGCCAGAATATTTGAAAGGCATGTGTAGGCAGGTTTGCTACAGGCTGCTTTTTTTTTTCTACACACCCTATAATATGTGTCTGTGAGCTGCATGTGAGGACTTAACTCCATTGCCATTTCTAGACCTATGCCAACTAGACCAGCTGTGATCTGGTCATGCATGTTTTGAGAGAGAAAAAATTCTTAGACACAGGTTTTTTGTTTTTGTTTTTTTGTGGTTTTTTTAAAGAAAAATCCCTATTCCAATAGAAAATGTCAAATCACAGTAACTTTTTTTAAATAAAGAAAAGTGACAGTACATAGACAATGAGCATCACATTCTCCCTCCTGTCTCTCACATCTCAGATAAGTTTAATTAAAACGAATGGGAAAATCTCAATTAGAAAAGAAAAAAAGAATCCACCTCATTTCTCTCCCCCCTTTTTTTTTTTACCTTTGAAACGATGGTAAATTCAACAGTGGACTTATTCAGTCTTCCTCTGCTGCACATAACAAACCTTTCATGCATCCATATATGGTGTTTTTAAGGTAATGACAAAATTTGTTGAGAGCACATCTCTGAAGATGCAAAGTATGTGATGGTGACATTGTGCAAGTGGATGCGGTACAGTGGACATGTCTGAATTTTCCTCACAGGGTCTAAAGAGCCTCCATTTTCCCCATCTTGTCACTGGTCTGACCATGGGGCTCTAGTATTAGACTTTATTGGAAGCCACATCCTAGTGGAAAATAGAATGGAGCATAAAGTGTGGGAAGTCAAGTGTAAAAGTATGATAAGGCAGGCTCAGAGAGAATTTAAACAGCAGCTAGCTAAAGACTCAAAGCTAACTGAAAAACAAAGGTCAGGAATAAGTAGACCATTTTCACAGCAGAGAGAGAGGTAAATGGCAAGGTTCCCCAGGCATCTGAGATCAGTGCTGTTCAACATACTAAAAATGATCTCAAAAAGGGGATAAACAGGGAGAAAGCAAAGTTTGCAAATGATACAGAATTAATCAAGATCATTAAATCAAAACTGACTGTGAAGAGTCACAAAAGGATGTCACTAAATTGGGCAACAAAATGGCAGCTGAAATCCAATGCTGATACAAGCAAACTGATGCACACTGGGAAAGCATAATATCAACTATACTTACAAAATGATGGGTTTTCAACCACTCAAGGAAGAGATCTTGGAGTCGCTATGAATATTTAATTGAAAACTCAGTGTGCAGGAGGGAGCCACCTTTGACCAAGGAAAGTACATCTGGACCCAGGAGAAGGTGACCTTTGTATGCCACTAGAAAGCTACTAACCAGAAACACCTTGCTGATGCTGTGACCAAAGATCAAACTGAAGAAAGGCTTTCCAGGAATGCAAACTAGTCACTTTTTTCCCTCTAGCTGTGTTTGTAAGAATTGTAAACAGTATAAATACATTTTACAATGTTTAGTTCGATTTTTCTCTGTTTACCTTAAGATTTCTGTGGTAGGGGTAGGTTTGTGGTGTCACCTCCAAAGACAAAAGAACCCTATGAAAATGTAAGGGGAGGTGCTGAAAGGTAAAGGATCAATGGGTACCTTCCTAGGCTCAGGAAAGGCACACAATCAAAGGCTTCTGCTCCCAGTGGATTGTTTTCACCCACCACAATATTACGGAATCACAAGGGGAGAAAACAAAAGAGATAGGAGAAGGCAAGAGTTTGTGGTGGGAGGGATCAAAGCAACATAGACGGTGATGAAGAGAAAATGCCTACAAAGCGGTTTTATCCACCTACCCATTAGGTCAGCATTGACCTAAGTGCATTATTGAGAGCAGTGCACATTCTATCTTTAAGTGACTTGAGCAGTTGGATTACTTTTACTTCTGTGGGAAGACTGTTACAGCAATAGTACACCTTCCTTTGAGCGAGCTCTCTGCTTTGTATTGTTGCCCCTTTGGATCCAAGTGACTGTTCAAAGTTTGGGGCCCAATAGGTATTCCATTTCCAAGTAGAAATAAGTGGATGGCTTGAATGCAGTTTGTTTATTTACAAAGAATGTGCAAAGTCCTGAGTATCTAAATGTGGAAGGAAAGAAATAGCAGGAAACTGCTTCTTACGATCATGCCATCAGGAGCACTCTTTTTGGTGTGTATCCCTGACCCAAAAACATCTCCCCAGATTTCTCGCAGGGTCAGCGACTATGCTTTCTGTAGCTCCTTTAGGCTGTAACTTTCTTAGGTCTTTTCTGTTTGTTCATTTTTTGGGGGGCGGGGAGGGAACTCCCTCACATTTGCAGCCCTCCTCAAAGGAATAGTCATCAAAGCTCCTGCCTGGGTTCATACAATCTTTTGGTTTTGGTGGGGTTTATGTTTATAGTTAATATTAATGTAGGGTAAGAACACACCTCCAAACCTCAATCCCAGAACAAACTGTCACCCTGCTTCTAACAGCATCTTCTCTTCATTGTCATCCATTTATCTCTGTCTGTGATTGGAACTTTTCAGATACATAAAAAGCTATGTTTCTCCTTGGTCACCATGTATTAGGTGACGTACCTCCTCACTTAATTCCTCACCTAACACTGTTTGAACTCACCTGTTTGAAAGAGGACTAGTACTTTTATGTTGCGCAACAAAGATATTTTGGTGTTGATAGCCCCAGTCCTGCTTTTCTCTTTTGCCTCATTGATCTATTGCATTTGTATACAAATCTCTTTGTCATCACCCCATTTTTAGAGCTCTGTTTTCTAAATATTACCCTCTGATTGGGTATCTATTTGGGAATATTTCTAATCCAAATGCATTAATTGACACATCCAAATGTAGTGCTGCCTCTTGTTCTGTTGTTCCTGGCTTATTTTTCTAGCCTTTTGTTGCACTATTGCAAGTGATATTATTGGTGTTGGCAGCACCTCACAATTTGGTGTCAGCTGAACATTTCATTAATGAGCTACTGAATGGTTTTCTACAAGTCATTCAATATTACATCTTCTAGATCATTAAAAAAGACATTGAATAAATAACATGCTTTGTAAATTTTATGTCCTGGTCATTTCTGTCATCCTAACAACTGGATTTGTGATTAGGGTTAGAGAGCTCTTTTATAAACTCTAGAAAACTGGCAATCTACCTTTTGTAAAACCATGTTGTGTTTTATCTCATCTACTATTTACCTCTGTATCCTTAATTATTTTCTTTTTCAAAATTTTCCAAGATTTAGCATACAAAAGAGGTCAAACTAATAGGCATGTGGTTTCTCAGACCACCCCAACCCAAAACAAGTAGGCTACGTCTACACTGGCCCCTTTTCCGGAAGGGGCATGTTAATTTCACCTATCGTAGTAGGGAAATCCGCGGGGGATTTAAATATCCCCCGCGGCATTTAAATAAAAAGTAGGAATAAGAGCCTCTGGAAAAGGGCGCTTTTTCTGGAGGATCGGGGCCAGTGTAGACGCTCTTTTCCGGCTTTTTTAAAAGCCGGAAAAAAGCGGCGGACATTTTTATTTAAATGCCGCGGGGGATATTTAAATCCCCCGCGGATTTCCCTACTACGATAGGTGAAATTAACATGCCCCTTCCGGAAAAGGGGCCAGTGTAGACGTAGCCGTAGTGTACTAAAGTAGCAATACTTCTGTTGTAGGGTAAGACCTAAATTTATGGATTCACATTAACTATTATTTGGCAAGTTTTGCTTTGTATCTTAAGTATGTGAACCTTTTTGGTGGGAGAAGGGAGTTGGGGGAGATTATTCATTAATTTTTAAATTGCGGTATAGTTGCATTTTCAGAGTCATTTTTAATTTGTCTCCTCTTCCTTTATTGGTGGGTCTGCATTATCCTGAGGGGCTTCTTGAATGTGTTCAGAGCTCTTACTTTATCTATAATGTGTCTGACAAGCATTAATCCTTTGTTATTTCTACCTTTTGTCCATGTGTGTTCCACCCAACTTCACATTTACATTTAGTATTCTCCCTACTTCTCTAACTGGTTCAATTAGCTGTGTCAGATAAGAATATGACAAAAGTGACCTCTCTGCCCCGTAATTTATTTTGAGCAATTAGTTTGTGAAGTGATGTCTGTATCTTATTTGTGCTTTAATCATGGTGGCATCTTTTGAATGCCTGAGCATTACCAGAACCATCCTACTTATTTCATATGTGGAAAGGAAATATACAGTATAACTGCTTCTCTTGTAGGATTCTCTAATATTAAATTGTGTTTTTCACACTAAAGATGCTAGGGTAGTCAAAGCCACCCTCCTACACAGTGAGTGCTCTGATTTCAGATTCCAATGATGACCCAAAGAGTTTGTTTTTGTTGTCCAAATCCTGGGGTGATACAAGTTCCTACCATCATCTCAAGTTTGTTTTTCATATCCTGAACTATGACCAGTTTTTCATTATCCAACTGACTTATTTTTATTTTGTAAACCCAGCACCTCTATTGTAGAACACCAAACCTTGCCCCAAAATTCCATTTACTTCTCTTAAGTGCAGATAAATTGAGATGAAAGGTGTTAACCTGTTTTTACACTAGGGAAATAGTCGTGTGTAGCTAGCCTTGAACTAGCTGACAATCTTGGCATCTTATTTTCCTCCTGTACACTAACCCAAACAGTATTAGAGAGCCCCATCACTAAGGCAGGTTGTGGTGGCAAGAGACAATTGGCTTTTCAGGAAGAACAGTGAGAAAAGAAGACAACTATTTCAACTCTGCACAACTGAGAAGAACAGATTCCTCTGATTGGGAAAATGCTTGTAGTGGGGGTAAGGGTGTTGGTCATTTCAAGGCTTCTTCCTTGAGCGTGTTCATCTGCACAAGAAAGACCATTATCCTAAGTTTTGAGCAGCTTGTTCTAGTAAAACTCATTAGAACACGAATAATAATACACAAACTTTGGTGTCTCATCTCAAGATATTTGTCATGCCATGGTGAATCTTTGTGAAGATTTCCACATTCTCTAGTGATGTGATATTTCTGCGGAAATATTCCACATTAGTCTGTAGCTTATACAGTTTTTCTAATAGTTTTCTCCTTGGTTCTTGTTCACTGTACATGGCTGCTGTCAAAACTAGCATAATGGTATGGGAAAATACAGACAGAAGAAATGTCCTCTTATATCTATCCTTTTCCTAGCCCTCTAGTATTATGGAACATGGCCCTCTAGATCAAGGAAGACTTCTTTATTAACATAGCAAGATGAAATCATATTATCCTTCTTTGGGGGATGGGGAGGGCGGGCTGGATTTCAGGGCAGACCATGGTGCAGTGAACTGAACCAACAACGCAAAAGATAAAAGTGTATTGTAATGTAATGAGTAGTCTGACAGTGGCAGCATGAGTACCTGTAGTGGCCATGTCACTTGAATGTATAAATTCAGTATAAAACTAAAAGCCTTTTGAAGCCAGATTATTAGCTTGGCAGAAATAGTGCTGATGCAAATTACCAGGTTGAGACTACAATTTGTTATAAGATAATGTCACTCAATAGGTCATGGGAGCACTGAGTAATTTAATATGACACTTGATAGTATTCTGTAACCCTTACTAAGTGAAGACAAGCAATCTTGACCCTAAATGGTAACTTTTTGCCTATAGGTTTACTTCTCATGAAAGAACAGGATTTGTTCTATTGTATTTAGCATATTTTGGATTGATGCTATGCTTGACAATGTCTTGAGAAATTAGAGTGTCGTTGACTATGATAAATGTAAGATTTCCCTTGAAAGACTTCCAAGAAGCAAGACAAGCTACCCAGAGACAGGCTGCCAAAGAGCAGAGTTATGACAAAATCCATAATGCAAAGTTAAAAGGGGCCATAAGAGAAGTTACAGATGAAGTTCTTTTTACTAGCAAATGTGAGAAGGGAAATTTACAAGACTTTGCAAACAACAAATAGTATAGGAAAGAACTGAAAAAAAGGGCTAAGATTTCCCCGGGCACAGGCATATACCTTCACACACATGCTTTCCCTATAATATGTTAACTCACGAAAACAATAAATCAAAGTGTTAATCAATATATATATATATCTTAAAAATGTGAATATCTCTCTAAATGATTTTAGATATTAGATAAATATTAGCCATGGTAAAACATTTTATTAAAGGGTCTAAAATAGACACAAGGGAATGGGCTTAGAAATTTCCCATTTCCAGAAATTAATCTAATCAAAACCTCTCAATGGTCTGGAATGCTAAGTTGCTTAGAGTGTTATGTTTCTGTTCATAACTACTAATGATTCAGTGTTGCCATATTTACAGCTTGACTGGAAATTGCAAATACCAATAAACTTTTCAGTCAGTTCCTGTGAGATTTCTAGTAAAAAATTGTAAAATTCAATATGTTTGGATAACTTTCAGGAAAGCACCTGACCTTTTAACTGCTCTTGATAAATTATATAATCAACTACTTGACTGTACTTTGGTTCATTATGAAATATGCTCATGAGACTAAATAACCAATATTAGTCAGGTTTATTGCTAAAAGTCAAACAGTATAGTACAGGAAAAAAGATTCAGTATGACACCACTTTTGGGAAGCTCATCTCATGCAACATTCATACATTCATTTTATACCAGTGTGTTCCCAAAATTACACATTTCAAATTACAAAGTGATTTTATAAGCTACAAAATCTTGATATGTTCTGAAAAGTCAGCCCATCAGTTGGTCCTTAACTTGTTCTATACCTGCCTTATGCTTGTTTCGTACAAGCATTGTCCATGAGGCTACCTCACCAGTTTGTACCAGGTAAGAACATTAATATATTTTCATATTGATACATTTCTTATTTTCTACTGCCAATGCTGACTTCAGTTTTGCACAGTGTTATGGGATACTTAGCATAAATGAATAGGATTACAGAAATACATAGGCCAATTGAGGTCACGTATCTGCTAGAAATATAATGTTATATTGATATTGTGTGCTTAATGCATATTAATATATGTGGTGTGAATAATGCACATTAATGAGACAGATATAGATATAAGCCCTGCTATATTGATTTTGGGTAATTGCCTATTGTGAATTGTAGCCATCTTGCCATAATTGGACATCTTTCCTTCATTCCTTGAGAACTAGCAGCCTTGTAAATTGTCTACTTTCTCTCTCTAAAACTTTATGCTATTGATTCTGCATTACTCTAAATCAATAACACTAATTTTAGAGACACATGAACACTAAGAGCTCCTTTAATTTTAATGGCTTTATTCATTGCTACGAAACTCACTTTTGATACATGTGTGCTGGCTGCAACTCATTGAGAGACTTGCATATGGCCATTTTATCCCGTTATTTTGGGATTTGAAATTGGGAGAATCCTACAGTAGGTCAAATGACATTTACAATATACTGTATTGTACTGTGTAGGTTCCACATTAAAGCACATGCATGAATGGGGTATGTTGGTGAAACATGTAGATATGTTTCATATGGGTATTAGGGGTGGTTGAGCAAAAAGCATGGGTAAGTTCATTCACTCCTTAATCACAATCTTCTTGTCCTAGAAACATCTTGCAAAGAATCATGTCTGTTTTGGGGTTTTTCAAACGATTGGTTTCCAGACAGGTCAAATGAATCTTTAGAAAAGGTATTTGTGTAATGATTCTGTGCTACCACTGCTAAACTGTTAAAGACAGTGCCCAGAAGTATAAATATTAAGTAGGGAAAAAGTTAATAGAACACCTACTGATCCTTGAACGAAACATATTAGAAATGTGGGTAAAAGTTCATATCTTCTGTAAAATATTCAGATTGGCTTCATGCTTCCCTACTCCAAAATGCAACTAAGCAATCTGTTTTCCCAGTGAGGCCAAGGCAGAATATCTCTTACCAGTAATAAACGCTGTTTGCCATTATCAAGGACAGACTCGCTAAGGGAATCAGAAGGCATATACCTGCATAGAGAAAAGGGTTATCCATAGAAAGCTAGAAAATCAGCCTGGAGATTAGGAAGCTGGAAAATCAAGCAGTGATGGAATAGAATTTAAGGCCAGATCCTGATCTGGATACACCGGTGCAGTTCCTTAGATGTCAATGGAGATACACAACTTAAAAACACTTGAGGATCTTATCTTTTTTCTGCTTTTAACCAAAAAGGCTCAAAACAATTCAGTGAAATTCACATCCTAACAGCATGTTAATGGAAACACACATTTGGGGGTCTCATTTATAAGGAAAGCGTGGGAACAATAGTTAAAACTGGCCATTGGGAGGGGTTTTATTAATTCAGGCTTTTATTCGGGGGGAGGGGGGGGGAAGACCACCACAGAGGGGCATGTGGGGAACATTCAACACTACTCTTTTGGGCAGTCAGAGAATCCCAGTCCAAAGACCAGTTCAAGGCAAAACCAAGTCTGGAAGAGCTCTGTGGAAAGAAGAGAACCCAGTGGGAAAGCAAGCAGGGACTAGAAGTTATTGTCAGTGACTGTGTTATTGTATTAATGTTCTCTGTGGCTCCCAAGCATTTCTGTGCTTGTGTATTCCTCTCAGCACTCTCTTCCATTCTGAGTGCAACACACATGTATGCTTTACGGATTATCATAACAAATACATAACAATGAAAGTAATGTCAGCTTGTCGTCAATGCCTGAAAACACCTTTGGTAATAAATGTCAATCAGATATCAAGGCTAGATAAAGATGTATTTCATCTTGGCAAATAACATTTGACAAGTAAGAGAAAACTAGGCTTGAATTACTTACACTATAATCCAGATTCTGATTAAATCAGGCCAGAATGTTCAGTGAAAGTTTATTATTAAAGATTCAATTTGGTAAAGGGCAAGATTGAGGGTTAGCGGCGCTCTGCTTCGGGTAGAGGATAAAGCAAGAAAAATTTAGGACAGAGCTGTGACATAGATGACCTTTCAATTCACAGTTCCTCTAAATACTTTCCTGAGGTGGGTAGAATATTGACATTCCAATACCAGACAGCATGCTGACCCAATAACCTAACTAGTTTTGCCACCTGCAATGTAAGGGAGAGGGATATAGCAAAGATTCTTACCACCGGCTTCTCCGGCCCTCCCTTTCTACCCATGCACTTGGAAGGTAAGTACAGAGCCCGTAGCCAAGACTCCTGACATGCTTGTATCCTGAGCAAGTTCCAGCAGAACAGCCATAGAAGGTTGCATAGCAGCTTGCACCCCTTTATTTCAATGAGCAGTCACATGCAATCTGGTCACAGTCAAATCCAAATTATGTCCACCCAGAACATGTACTTGATGAAAAAGACTCACTTACAGACAGGACTTAGTGGATTGTTTGGCTCTTCCATTTTTCAGGGTTAGGATCTAATTAATTCTTATGATGATTTGTTTGCTTACTATAGCACTGAGCTGTGGGCTGGGACTTCATTATCAGGGTAGGTGACAGGATTGGTGGTCACATGTGGCCTGTGTGCACAGGTTCATTACCAAGCATGGGGTAGAGGTAGATCAAGGTGCCAGGAAATCAGGGTCAGCCAGAGTTGGGGTGGAGCCAGCGTCTGGCATTCACAGCAAGGTATGGTACTTAGCAGAAGCAAACCGGCACTATGTATCATTGAAGAGACATTTCCCAGTGATGGCTTGCTGGTTTATATACCATAACGGGCCATCAGTGGGCTGTGGGCATTGGGCAGTACTTCCAGCTTCCTGGGGGGGGAGCAAGCCTGAATCTTGGATGACAATGTGGTAGTATCAGCACCCCTAGAACATCCTGGTTCCAAGTTCTAGTCCCCCAGGTTCTTTTAGCCATTGTGCTAGGGGTTGTATACACACAAAACAACATGACTGCAGCTGCCCAATTATATTGTCACTGTTGGCATAGCCTGTTATAGAGAGTTGTGGGATTCTTTCTTTAGTTTAAATTTTTTGGACATAAAGCTAAAGAAATCCAAATAATTATTCTGAGGAGAGCTGGGAAGGAAACCTTAAAACAAGATAGACTACATCACAGGCTAACAACTGTGTAAACCACAAGCCAGTCATTGGAAACAATCCTTACTGGGATTTGAATTCCAATATGTTAGGCCATAGTAGAATTGCAGCCAAAAATGGTACTTGTTTTGATGCATAGAGACAGGGGAAGCAGTGATGATGGCACCCTAGTGAAACATGCCCTTAAAGAAAAAGCAATTGCAGGGTGAGCTCTGCTGTCAAATGAGAAAACCTCAGGCTACAAAACTCACCATGAAAATGGTGTCCAGCTTCTCTCAGCTCCCATCAGAAGTCTCAGTCAGTTATGTTGTCTTGGCATCCACAGAGCGTGATAGAGAAGGGGTGCGGGGGAAAGGTAACATGCTTAGAAAAGATTTAGCAGGCATCTGATATTATCAAAAGAATCATATCCCTTAATTAATCCTGCCTGCTCCAGGTACTCAAGTTTACATAAACTGTTTGCATTGCTGTCCTTCAGCAATTCACAAAGAAATGGGCTAAAGGGAAGTTCAGTTCTTAGCATGGTTTTCCTAGGTGGGAAGGAGAATAGTACAGGGAATTCAGAATTTCATAATACTGAAATTTGGCATGATGAAGCACTTTAAGCTACTGCAGACAGAAAAAAATCCGGCAACACTGTGTAGGAGTCTGAAGAATGCATTTCTAGCCCAGGTGCTAAAACAACGAGCAGTTCTGATATCCTGGGTGTCCCTGATGTTGATAACATCTGTCTAATAATGAACACTGGAAATGAACTTAGAAACTAGAGTTGGATAAACTTGTGCCTGATTCCCAAAGGAATGAATTCAAGGGTTTGACTCCCACTTTCCCATTGTTGGGCTTGTATTCTCCTTTAGACTCGACTGCTGGGGAAGAAAGGATTATAGGAAGGACAGAAGAAAAGGACCTCTGTGAAAAATCCAATGTGGAGAAGAGGTGAAGGGATATTCCACGGTGTAGAGATTGGGGTTATGTAAAAATTCCCACGTGTTACTTAAATACATAAAATATTGGATATCCACTTATGCTCTCTTAGCCTTCTCTCTCTAGTGCAACATATATGTTTCTTTTGAGGAGGATGTCTTGTTGCACATCTTTTCTATCAAACCTTTTTTTATGTCAAATTTCTGAGCACCTCCATTTAATTGTTAAATAGACTTATCTGGAAATTGCAAGTAGAAACATAATGGCAGAAACATAATGGCTACGTCTACACTGCTCAGTTTGCGCAAGAAATATGCAAATGAGGCAAAGTGTGGACTATTGCCTCACCTCATTTGCATAACTGAGCATTCGCTTTTTGCGCAAGAGCCATTCTTCGGCTTCTTTTCAGGAAGAATGGCTCTCGTGCAAGAGGGGTTTTTTGTGCAAAAAAGAGCTGTGTAGATGGCTCCTTTTTGTGCTAAAAGCGGCTCCTCTTTAATTATGCAAAGGAGGTGCGGCAATATTCCACAGTTCACCTCATTTGCATATTTCTTGCACAAAACAGCGCAGTGTAGATGTAGCCAATAGGTTTAAATCACCAACAGCTCCTCAAACTTGTGCTAGTTTCACAGATAAACAGACAACAAACACAATACAGAAAACAATGTGAGGAGGTAAAACCAATCATGTAATGGTCTACTAAAAACAATCTTACTGGAAACTCCACTGCTATAAGGAATTCCTATTTTAGTCATATACAGGTGAGAGTATTAGGTGCTGTGATTTAGAGGAGGCTGGGGTGACTACATATAAAGGATGAAAATACAGTGATCATTTTGGAAGCCATCCTTTCATCTGGAAAACAGATTCCCGAAATAAGTTTTTCTCCTTAACATATGCAGCCTTTATGGATTTGTTGTGACCTTAGTCGAAGGTGACACAATTTCATGTCACTCAGAATGATGGAGCAAGCAGAAGAAGCTTCATTCAATTGGTTTGACTTGAAAAATTTTGGAATGAGTTGCCATATTCTTTTGGCTGTAAACTTTTTGTGAAGTATAAGCCTTTACCTTTCTACCATCTTTGGACCACATAGTTGGTGGCACTGCTCACTTCCTTAAAGAAATGAGGCGAGACTTGTCAGTACACTTTAGGGATGAGTCCAGCCTTAGTGTAGAAATGGAATATAATGAAAGGCCAGTGACTTTAATTGAAAATACAGTCTTTAATCTGTCATTAAAAGGGTATGCATGTTTGCTTAGATATAAAAATGGAAGGTAAGAAGAATTAAAATGAAGGCATCCAAAAGAAGGTTTGCTATTCCATGATGTCACCACAGAAACGTACTTTTCATCTCGACATGAACATGGAAGGGGGCCATATAAAGGGCAGCTCCATGTAATATGAAGGTGTAACTGTTCAATAAATATTCAAGAGTATAACTGACATTAGAAATTATGAAGATTACTGAACAGCTCTTAAAAAGATGGATTAATATTTTCTGCACAAGTAAATGTTCCTATTCCAGGGCATTTATTTAGTCAAATGAAGCAAGGAAGAAATGAGGTAATGGAACTATTTGTCACTCAAAAGCTTAAAAAAGAGAGAGATGAAATTATGAATTTTGTGCTACTGCAGATGAATTTTATGACTAAAATCTTGGTGATCTTACAGAGACGAGTGGGAAATAATACTGATTGTAGCCAATACTGAGTAAATCAGACTATAAAATGAAAATATTCAGAAAAGCAAATGGTCGTATCTGAAATTTTTTTTATGGAGACCAAAAAACCTATGCAGAACAGCAGAGTCATAAATAATGTTATTATCATAGAATCGAAACATAGAGCTGGAAGAGACCTCAGAAGGCCATCAAATCCAGCCCCCTGTCCAAGGCAAGACCAATCCCAATTAAATCAACCCGGCCAGGGCTTTGTCAAGCCGAGACGTAAACACCTCTAGGGATGAAGATTCCACTATTTCCCTAGGTAATTCATTCCAGTGCTTCACCACCCTCCTAATGAAACAGTTTTTCCGAATGTCCAACCTGGGCCTCTCCCACCGCAACTTGAGACCATTGTTCCTTGTTCTGCCATCCATCACTACTGTGAACAGCCTTTCTCCAGCCTGTTTAGAACCTCCCTTAAGGAAGTTGAAGGCTATCAAATCCCCCCTCACTCCTGCAGTCTAAATAGACCCAACTCCCTCAGCCTCTTCTCGTAGGTCATATGCTCCAGCCCCCCAATGATTTTGGTCGCCCTCCACTGGACCCTCTCCAATGCATCCACATCCTTCCTGTAATTGGGGGCCCAGAACTGGACACAATACTCCAGATTCTATTCTAACACTTGGAGACAAAATAGGAAGATTTAGCAGAGTGCAAATATCTAGCTACAAACAGTGGATCACACTGTGCCCTTCCTTTGTTTAAAAACAAAACAAAAATAACAGCTTTCTGCTAGACACCAGAGCACTGTAACGTCCATTACATACTGATCAAAACCCTTAGCTCTGTGCTTTTTGTGTCTGGTTGGGGATGAGATTTTTAACTGTGCTCTTATACTTAATTAAGCTTCTTAGTCAAGTAGCTACATCGATCAGGCAGTCTACATACCGTAATAGACATGTAGGAGTATGTTGTTGTTAAAGATAAGCTTCAATTCATGTAGATTTTACTTCTTACTAGGGAGGCAGTAAGTCTGGTTATAAGTGAATGAGATGTGGGGAAACAGGGGTCTATTTCTAAATCAGCCAAAGAGTTGCTGTATGAATTTAACATAACATTACAACACATTACAACATGTCATTACAACACGTTACAACATAACATTACAACACGTCTTCAGTTGCTCCATCAGTAAAATGGAGATTATATTTAACTTTAAGGGGCTTTAAGATCCTTAATACCTTAAAATCATAGAACTGGTTTTAGATACCAGGTTTTGTAACTATGCTTTTACATTAGCCACCCCTTTTCTCGGGGCACTGGAAAAGTAAATTTTCCTCACCACCTAACTGGCCAACATGAGGTGGGTTATTTTGCCTTTCCCATGGTGGGTTAGAGACTTTGGCGAAGTCTAGACTGCATTCCTCTGTTGACAGAGGGATGCAAATTTCTATTAGCACATAGAAATTGCTAATGAAGCAGGGGTTTAAATATCCCATGCTTCATTAGTATGAACATGGCTACCGCTTTTTTTCAAAACAGAGTTTTTTTGAAAAAAACCCGGCAGTCTAGACGCGGATGTATCGAAAATAAAGCCTGTATTCCTGTCGACAGAGGGATGCAGTCTATACATAGTCTTAGTGAGCAGGGAAAGGAAGATAAGCTATGATGTTGAAGTGGATTATGCAAGCTTGTGGCAGATATGCAGTGCAGGTATGCTGGGTGGAATGAACAGTGATCTGCTCAAATTCATTGGTTATTAGGCAGCAGGTTTAAAACAAACAAAAGGAAGTTTTTCTTCCCTCGACTTAGTCACCTGTGGAACTTCTTGCCAGAGGATGCGGTGAAGGCTAGAACTTTAACAGGGTTCAAAAAAGAGCTAAATAGATTAATGGAGGTTAGGTCCATCAATGCCTATTAACTAGGATGGGTAAGAATGGTGTCCCTTGCCTCTGTTTCTCTGGAAGTGGGTGACAGGGGAGGGCTCACGTGAAGATTCCTTGTTGTGATCTCTCCATCTGGGGCATCTGTATTGCCCACTGTAGGCAGACAGGATACTGGGCTAGATGGACCTTTGGTCTGACCCAGTATGGCCGTTCTTATGTTCTTGTGTTCTTCAGGATGCCTCATTTTAAATCCTTTAAAGAAGTGAGAAAAGGGGGTTCTGGGGCATTTACAGGTGCTATGGAAGGGAGTTAATTGTCCCTTTTTAGTCCCTCTCCCTTTACCCTCATATTGGGGCTGGGATCCTAGCAGGCTGGGTGGACTCATAATTGCAAAGTGAGGGGTGCTGATATCAGATAATGCATGGAATTCCTTGCACTGTACCGTTTATCTGCTGGGTACTCCATAAAGTTATGACCAAATTAAAACCATATCCTGTGCCTCTTATCCTCCTTCCTAATAGTAGGACAATGTCATTTTCAGTGGTCTGCTGGAAACTCTTTGGCCAGTTCTAGTCTATATATCCAATTTGTTTACCCGGTTTTATCATTGTCCTTAACAAACTTAAAGATCATTTATATCTTTGAAGGAAAAAAAATCCCTAATTTCAGTCAAGGACTTCTAAAAACTTAACCTCAAATAGAGTGGTGGCCAAACTGAGATATATCAAATTGTTAGAGGGGATGGCCCCTTTAAGAATAATTGTTCTTGTACTCCAATCCATTAAAACACAATGAAGCAATTGACAATTTTAGCTAAAATGACAGAGTGACTGTTGTGCATCTGTGCATGGGAGAGGAGGCTCTGAAATAGAGCCCAAATTCCCTGCAGGTCTCTGCTGGAAAACCAGATAAGTAAGTCTTTTGTTACTAATCTAAACTGAAGATTTGTTTAGCAATTGTTGCCTGAATTTTCCCCAGAGCTTTACAGAGCAAGGATTGTTGTTAATAGTTTAAAGTAGGCCCTAGCCCTGGGGTTCTCATTAAAAAGTTTTGAATATGTTAGAAGAAAATCACATAAAGGCTGTACACTCTCACACTCCCATGGTGCAGAATGCCAAACATCGAACACATTTTAGCTAGAAGAATGCCCGTGATTTTTAGTACCTGTGCTGGTTCTGTGGACTGGGAAGAATGAACTGGACCTTTAGATTCTAAAGAACTTCATTGTATTGCTCTAGGTTTGTAACTTCTGTAGACATTATCAAGAGTATGTAGAAGGTGGGGGGAAACAGAAATCACCCAAGGCAAAATTGTTCATGCGTGCAGTAGAAAAAAGGCAGGAATAAGAATTCTCTTTCCCATTAACCTTCTGTGGTTGTGCCCAGCTGGAATCATTGAACTTCAGGAGGACAGAGTGTGTTTTCCCTCTTAGTGATGCGGGTGCTCAAACTACCACAAACTTAGTGGGAAGAAAAAATCTGGGACTGGTTTCTACATTATCCTGGAAACATATTGCGGTTTCAGACAATGAAAGCTTCAAATATAATAAAGTTGGTGAAGAAGAATTTCAACCTGGAAAAAGTTGATAATAGGCAAACATCATGGAACTAAAGGGGGGGGGGATGAACCTCTCTTTTTGTGTCTCTCATACTGAGTTTATTTTTTTCCTCTGCTTGCTTGCTGTTAGATGTTCTTCCTAGATTTTTGCCTCATGACCTATCTTCTCCGTGCAGTCTCAACCACATATTATTCTTTTTAGCAGAGTCAGTTACAGTGACCTTTAAGTGCAAGTCACGTATTTGAGACCACAATGTTTGAATGAGTTGTAGATTTATCAATCAAAGAGTAGGATAACTCCATTGTAAGATGAAACAATAGCATGTCTTTCCTAGAGAATAGAACAGAGGCATATTTGATGTACTGGCTTGTGAGTTCACACCGTTGCTTTCTAACTAATGGAATTGACAAAATTACATGTAGGGTATGGTGTCTTTATGGGATTTCTCTTTCTGCCAAACTAGAAAATTAGTTGCAATTGAATCATCTGAAATACATAGTGGTCTTCACAGGGAAATGATTGAAGTCCTAACATTAAACAGATTAAAATCTTGACTGCAAGGCATTAGAACACATTTTTAAAGAGGAAAATGCTTGCAGTAGCAGGGAAGGGACTGACTGAATAACCTTTTATTTTTAGGAGGCCATGTTTTACCTTGAACAACAAGGCTATCTTGCTGCCTTGTGTGATTGTGAGTGGATGACCATATAGAACTTTGATAGTCAGTCTTTGAGAGCTACATACCTTCAGTATCTTGAGATTCATTTCATAATGTGACTACTGTGTGCAAATGAGGTAACACAGGACAGTATACAAACTACAAAGAGAAATGGCACAGATTAGCATAACCTTAGAAGTTTAGGTGTCTCTAGTTTCTCACTAGCTCATATAAGTCGATTACTGACCCTATGTACTGAATTGCATAAAGCCTCCCTGAGAAGCATTCTTCAAAGTGACTGTCTTCAATGTGTTTCTTTTTCTCACAGCAAATACAATTAGGGTACAGATTAATGAGCTTCCACCAAAAAAGGATGAGGAAGGAAAGAGATGGAGGTACACTTTATCTGTGCTATCCTCCCTCCAATTAAAAAAAAGGAAGTAAAAAAAAAAAGAGAAGCAAAAATTGTATGTACTCAGATTAATTTTATGTACTCAGATTAATTCTTATGAAATCCTGTCATTTTGGGACTCAGCTGCAAACAGTGAATTAGTTTTAGTCATTCACTCACAAGGGCATATGCATTTTTTTAACAGCTCAATTTTCAGAAGTGCTCATTTTGGTCTCCACATAGACTTTTGCACAGGCTAGGTTTTGCACAGGCTTTTTGGTGACCACAAATAGCATTTGGATTTGCAATTGTAGTGGTACTAATGGATTTTGTGCATAATGTTGGTCTTTTGCACTTTGACATAACAAGGCCTACAGAATTCCAGGTCCGCTATAAGGTTCTTTATGAAAACCTGAACGTAAAGCTCATTGGCAAGGATTGTGAAAATCTGTTAAACTTCTGTTTCTGGTATATCTGGCTAATATCTTCTCTCTGCAGACACAGTACAATACATTTGCAGCAACATTCAAGTCAAGGCAGACACTATAATGCTGTGCTTGAATTGGCTTGAACTTTTTCTGTTGACAAATTAAATACCTTTGCCATGTAGTTTCAGGAGAGTGGATAGCTATTGATTCAGAGAATTGAAACTTTGGTCAATTTTCTAGTCTTAACAGGTCCTGAGAGGAATTAGTTAAGACCCAAAAGACTGTTTTGCCTGTACTCTGGACCTTGGAGAAATGGAGATATGTTTTAGGATGCAAGGCATTTTAATGTAATTACATTGATCATTTTCCTGTATTTTATTACAGATATTTAATCACTCTGACTCTAATTCTTTTTGTGCATTGGGGCTTTGGAGGCTGTAGACTTAACAGTTTGCTGCAAAGCAGTGATGTTTTGCCAATAGTTTAACAATAGGCTCCTAAGGTAGTTTGGCACTTTGGGCTTTGGGAAACTCTAGCCACCATTCTACAACACCCCATCTTTTCCCCTGTTTACTATCTAGCTCCCAGAATTGTCCATTATCTTCCGTATTTCCATCCCCCTCTATTATTTTAAATCTCTAATATACTCACATGGTATCCCCAACCCCTAAGCCTCTGCCACTTCCTCCTGTAACAAGCTGTTTGCCAGCATCTCCTCATGAGTTCTCCAGGAACAATCTTGCCCCTTAGCTGATTTACCCTCCTTTAAATCCTTAATCTCTGCTATACAGACTTTTCCACTGAGGGAAGCCATTTAACTCTGACATTCCTGTTCCCTGCTGGCTGCTGTCCCTCTCCTCTAGATCTTAGAATGGCTGTTTTCTATATTTGCATGTATGCATGTTGTTTCTCTTCCTCCGCCTCTATTCCCATTTACCACAGGACTTGGAAAGGAAAAGGATTCTTTTACTTCTCCAGGGCTCCTGAGGGTTTGTGCCACACCTTGTGCTTCCTTGGCTCCATGTTAAGGCATGATTTCCATATTTACTGCCTGATTCCCAGGCAGCACCAGAGGCTGAAAGAGCAATGAGGTAGGCTCAAGGCTTTGGAGGAACGTCCTTCTAGTCTTTCTGCACCTTAGCATCAACATAACTGAGAAGTGCATCTTATAGCACAAGAAGTGTGGCTTTGGTACATCTGGCACACCCATACTGACTCTGCATATTCACTTTTTAACTTAACCTCTGTTGTTCAGCTTTTTAAACCATGCCTTGCCCTCCCAGTCCCA
Organism: Pelodiscus sinensis; assembly: GCF_049634645.1. Taxonomy (NCBI): domain Eukaryota; kingdom Metazoa; phylum Chordata; order Testudines; family Trionychidae; genus Pelodiscus; species Pelodiscus sinensis. The sequence goes on from NC_134723.1 coordinate 7,649,395, forward strand.
TCCCATCTCCTCTGCTCAATGCCTTGGGGAGGGGGACGAGGGGATGGAGTTGAAATTATCTTTGTGCCAGTTTCACTCCATCCTTCCTTGAACACGGCCCTAAAAGTAGAGTTTTTCAACACGAGACTCCTTCCAGTCTATATAAGCCCTTCCAGCACATCAGTTTTATGGATAACCAGGAAGGAATGTGCTAGTCAAATCTATATGCATAAAGGGGAAAAAAACATAATATGGGGAACAATTTTGTGTTGGCAGTGGCAGTAGATGGTTTGGGTAGCTGACTGTGGCACAGTTATAACACTGCCTTTTTATATTCAGAGGTTTGGATGAAATATCAAATTATTTTGATGTAATAATTTAAAGAATACTTGAAACTTCTGTGACACAGAGGCCTATTGATGTCCACTCTCAAATGATTACCACTGTGCGGTAGTGACTTTTACCAGGCCTAACAAACTGATGACACCTAACACATTGCTTTCATGACATTTACTCGTAAATGGTGTCTTATGAGATATCAAAAGAATGCTGGTTCATTCTGATCATTAAATTTGTGGTGAAAGTTATGTACTGGCGATATTCTTTAAAAAATTGTGTATATACTGAAACTATATCCTGAGCGTCTGTGTCATGGTAAAAATCAACAGCTTATTCACTTATTACTGTCCCTGATGTAAATTAAATATTGTAAGCCAAAAGGTGTTGTAAGCTACTGCGGCGCTATTTTGAGATGCTTCTGATATCCTGAAATAGCTATTCCGCATCTTTCAAAACATCTTTCGAAACAACTTTCAAAATAATGGGTGTGGCTATTCCGACATCTCTGTAAACCTTGTTCAGCGAAGATTAAGGGCCATTTTGGAATAGTAATTTATTTCTAAATACACTTGAAATAAGTGTAGCTCAAATTGTGTAGCTTATTTTGAGCTAAGGGTGTAGTGTAGACACATCCAAATACAATAGGAGCTACATCTGCATTCCGAGCCAACAAGAGGATGTGAAGGCAACTTAGGAGTCAGCACACAGGGCAACAAACAATGGGAAGCATTTAAATTGACTCTGAGGGACAAGAGAGCCATTTTTGGTAGCCGTGCACTACGGAACCCCCCACTGAAGGGTAGGGGATATACATAAAAGGATGTTCGGACACCCAGATTTAACAGGGTTCAAAAAAGAACTAGATTAATTCATGGAGGTTAAATCCATCAATACTTATTAGCCTGGATGGGTAGGAATAGTGTCCCTAGCCTCTGTTTGTCAGGGGCTGGAAATGGATGACAGGAGAGGGATCACACGATGATTACCTGTTTCTGTTCACTCCCTCTGGGGCATCAGACATTGGCCACTGTGGGAAGACAGGATACTGGGCTAGATGTCTGACCCAGTATGGACATTCTTATATAAAAATGAGGATCTTTGTTTTGACTGCAAACTAGCAACTGTGTCAAAGATTGAATCCCTGAGAGAAAAAAAATAACTATTAATAAATGTAGACCAAGGGTTGTGGTTTGTTTTTTATGTGTAACCATTTCTTTTTCCATTATTGTTTCTAGGTATCTCTTAAATATTAATCTTTGTTAATAATTTGCTTGTTTTAACTCTAGCTATATCTCCACGCTGTGGTGTTACAAAGGACCTGAGCCTGAGCCGTGCCAGTCAAGCTGTGTGTGTAACATTCCATTGGGAATAGGGAACATAGAAATTATGAAGCATCCAGTGGACATGGGGATTCTTCAGTGGAGGTAGGGGGTTGGTTAACCTGAAAGGCAAAATAAGAGCCAGGATAGATTGTTTAGGTGCAGGTGCATACTACAGGGATGTATGCTTAGCACCAGCAGCTCTCGTCTCTTTCTGAGGCAGGTGGGCAACACGATGACTCATAGTCTTGGGCACCAACAAAAAAGAGTCACAATATTCCTGGGGATATTTAATTTAACCATTGCTTTGGCTATGGCTAGGGCCGAGATGATTTGGTAATGCTAGTATCTTGCCCACCTCAGGTGTGGCTCTAGTCAGTACTTCTGGCTCCATTTGTTAGTTAAATTAAATGAAATAATTGGAATGGCAGCATTTCCTGAAAGAGAGAGTCTTAAGCTGGCTCTGGAGTATTACAAATTTCAGTTTGGGTCTATGCAAATTGAACTTTATTCCTTTCTATGTGCATGGTGGCCAGATTTTTATAGTGACAGTCCCAATATTCAGAGTTTTTTCTTATGTAAGTGACTATTATCCCCCATCCCCACCCAACCCGATTTTTTTACATTTGCTCTCTGGCCACCCTATATACATGAGGAGTGATCTGTAATCCTCGCTCTGTCATTTAACAAATGGTGAGTGAACAAAGTCAACTGCATGATTTCTGAAGGCAATTTCTCATTTGGAGGTGGGTAGAGAAAATATAAAATAGCTTTAATATTAATATTGTATCTAGTTTTCAATCCAGGCATTTAATCTAGTAAAAAAAAAACTATTTGAATCAAAATGCAGTCTTCTGTTGACTCCTGTAAAAGTCATACAGAAGCTGACATTCAAATCATTTCATGCTGGAGTGGATATGTTTGCCTAGTATTTCTATCTATAAATGGTATTATTGTCCTGTCATTCTGTTTACATAAAAGTCCCAATTCAGATAATCATATATTATGTGACTTTGTGAGCTCAAATGTATATATTCTTATATTGACAGTTTGACTAATCATGAGATTGCTGTAGAAATACATCCTCTTTCCAGTTACTGGGAAAGCTTTCCTAATTTTGACAATGGATAGGATCAAGATCCATGTCAGGGAGCAACTTTAGAAACTCTGTTCTGAGCTGCTGATGACTGGAGAAGAATAGTTCGGATAAACTTTGAACTCAGAGCTGTAGGTATCATGAAGAGGGACTGATTCAGTGGTTATATGACTGTGTTGCTTTGAGCGTGGGGGATGAGGGAAAGATTTTTCACGAAGCTTTTTGTCCCTTTTAGATCATCCCACAAGGAAAAATCTCTGTGGTGACTCTTCATTTAATATTTCAGAATATGAACAATTAAATAAAATCCTTAGAGGAATCAAACTAAATAGAGGAGTGTTAGATTTTGGAGGTACTGCTGGGACAATTTTAGGGCAGAGGTATTTGAAGCAATCTTACTGAAGTTGCGTATGAAAAAATGGATAACATAATAGACAACTGTGAGATTGATGACCTTCACTCTGAAGTCTTAATATTTTTCTAATCTCTAAAACAGGGAACATATTTGATTTCATCTTATATATCTAAGAAAAGGCCCAGAGTAATGGGGAAGATTTTTTTTTGGGGGGGGGGGAGCCTATCTATTACTTTGCACCTTTGTACCTCTATTACTTGCAACTTTGGAAAGTGAGTTATTTAAAAAATTCCCTTTTGATCTGATAGCATTTCTCCCCCTGCATTAATGTAGGTGAGTCGAAAATCAGGGCCATCGTATGCTTCAGGCATAGTTACCTGGCTTTGGGTGAAGTTCTGTAGCATGCCACTGATGGTTTTGGATTGTAACTCAAGCAACATTTACAGCGGGTAACCAGACATATATTATTCTTCTGCATCTTGAATGGGAAGCTGCCATATGGATACAGGTTAAAGTTGAACACAAATGCTTTGGATTAGTTCATTATTGTAAAAATGTACCAATTTCTTAGGATAAAAATACTTAACACACACTGAATACTATTATTAATTGGAATAGAAGGAGATGAAGAAATTTGACTGTAGCAAAATAGAAACTTTTAAGTTTGTAAGTGCTTGTTCCTGCCAAATTTGAAGAGCCAGAACCTGAAAGACGTGCTGGGAAAGTTCAGAAGGGATCAGTTCCAGAATGACAGCTATGAAGCGAAACTGAAATGATCTGATTTGATACCAGCATTTCTATTTCCAAGGAAAGAAGGGCTGCCCAACTCCTACTGAATATCTGTTTCAACCTGTATCCAAAATGATGCAACATCTGACTGCACAAGACAAAGTGGCACTGTGTGACTTGTTAGCCACAGTAAAGAAATAATCCAGACCTCCCATGCAGAAAGAAAGGCATTTAACTCTTGACTGAAACACAGATCTCCATTGCTTGAAGTGAAGGCAAACCTGGGTTCTGTCCTTGCGGCTTGTGGTGATGGAGTCATTGTTCATTACATGTTCAGAGTCAATGCTGCTGTTTAAAGCCGTGGCTGATTTAAGCTCTGGCCACTGACAGGGTGAATATACTACAACATAGATAGGATTTGTCCAGAGAATGAGGAATTCTTTCAGGGGCCAAAGGCCAGAGAAATTCACTGCTATTTCCAGTGAGTGTAGTCAAGGTAGCAATAGCTTTGTTAGAAGAATGTAGTGCCAAGGGTAGCCATAATTAAGCTGGCAATAACTGAACTGCTATGGGTGACTAGCTTGGACAGCAGTGACCACACATGGAGCCTCAAATGGAAAGATTTCAGCCTAGATATCCAGCCTATTCCGGGAGTCAGTGGTAGCACCCATGGCTAGGCCTTCTACTTCTGAACGAGTGGACATCACCATGTGAGCTGGCAGAAATAAAAGGTGCTGCCCATAAAGTGCAGATGGAAATAAGAATCGGTGTCCTGCTGTGGGACGCAATAAGTGACAAGATATAAGACTCTCCCAATGTTTTAAAAAGAGTAATTGGGCTGGAAATGTCAATCGCGTTTCCCATACTAAGTGGTTTTTAACTAAAATAACAAACAAACCAATGTCGAAGGACCGTAGAATTGTTTGTAGACTATAATGTTGGATAAGGGACCAAAGAGATAACTTTGAAATGATTAAGTGGCTGAAACCATATGTGACCTCAGAAGAAACGGAGGTAACAAAATACAGTGAGTAAAAAGTGCTTTAACTTAGTTTCAGCTTAATAAGATTAACACACATCTGTGGCTCAGGTGAATATACAGAATAAAGGCTAGAAAAGGGTAATTTACCAAATGTAAAGCTGTGCACCTCAGGGAGATGTTAGAGCCCCAGGATTTTGCTAATCTGACAACAGTAAATGAAACAAACATCCCTTATGGGTAAAATTAATTGGCATTCAAATTAGCAGCAGTCAGTGTCCATAGAACCAGCTCACTATGCCTAAATTAGTGACTATATAGCTATGCATCCAGTTGTTGACTATAAGGTAACTGAGTCAATGATTAAAGGACAGGGTTGCAGATCTACAAGGGAAGCAATCTCCTTTAACTTCAGAAGAAGCTGTAAATGTGTTATTGGAGAGACACAAAAAGAAAACAACCCCTTTCAAATGTAGTAAATGGAATATACTGTATACAGTAGAAAGTAGAATCAAAATAGAAAAAAGATCACCCCATTTATTGAGACATCAATAAAATGGTCCTTTGGCAGAAGCACATGGTTCACGATTGATATCCATAAAGATAAATGCACAGAATTTTGATAACAGGGAAGCAAAACTTTGGGATGTTATAAATGGTGCGAAAGGTTTTTCTAGTCATTCGGGTAATTGGTTTTGGTTCAAAAAGACTTCACAAGGATACATGCAGCATGTTACCACCTCAATGAGGTACTTACACCTCAATGAAATTATGTCAGGTAAGAATCATCGAATCATAGAACACTAGAACTGGAAGGGATTTCGAGAGGTCATTGAGTCCAGTCCCCTTCCTTCATGATCAAGCACTGACTAGATCATCCTGACAGGTGTCTGTCTAACCTGCTCTTAAATATCTCCAGAGATGGAGATTCCACAACCTCCCAGTGTTTAACCACCCTGACAGACAGGAAGTTTTTCCTGATGTTCGACCTAAAACTTCCTTGCTGCATCTTAAGCCCATTGCTTCTTGTCCTATCCTCAGAGACCAAGGAGAATAATTTTTCTCCCTCCTCCTAGTGACACCCTTTTAGTTACTTGAAAACTGCTATCATGTCCCCTCTCAGTCTTCTCTTTTCCAAACTAAACAAGCCCAGTTCTTCCAGTCTTCCCTCATAAGTCGTGTTTTCTAGACCTTTAATCTTTTTTGTTGCTCTTCTCTGGACCTTTTCCAGTTTCTCCACATCTTTCCTGAAATGTGGTGCCCAGAACTGGACACAATACTCCAACTGAGGTCTAATCAGCACAGAGTAGAGAGGAAGGATGACTTCTCATGTCTTGCTCACAACAGTCCTGTTAATGCATCCCAGTATGACTGGGGTTTTTTGCAACAGTGTCACACTATTGACTCATATTTAGCTTGTGCTCCGTTATGATCCCCCTTTGTGCAATACTCTTTCCTAGACAATCACTTCCCATTCTGTATGTGTGAAACTGATTGTTCCTTCTAATAATGTTTCTTTGTTACAGATGGCTTTGTATATGGAGGTATGTACTGGAGTACACAAGGGATCTGGACAAATATTAGAAGTGCCTCTATTTCAGCACTGGAAGCACACCATGGAGGAAGTTTCACGGGCTGTGTTTATGACAGCAGACTGACAATAGAAAATATGTTAGGGAACATTAGGCCCTTGCTGAAATCAGTTAGCAGAATGGAGTTGGAGAAAGGACAAGACTCTGTTAAATTTACAAGAAATTGGGGCAAAGGCCAAATTAAAATGAAATCAAAGATGCAGAGTCTTGTTGAAAAGATGAGGACAAATGGGATAGATGAGCATGGGTGTTCCAATCAAGAATAAAAGGCCAAAACCTAAGTTTATGTTCCCCAAGGAATACAACAACAGATGTAAAGCAAGCTGAATGAACAATTGCATTAATTAATGGGAGGGAAAGTACTATGTAGTACATACTATGAAAATTCTTCTGTCTCCATCTTTAGCCCTGTGTGGCCAATCATATTATAGGTTTTCATGTATAAATGTGACTCATGAGTTACTTCTTTTAAGTACAAGTTACCTGCCCACAATGAAAATGGCAATTGTTCTTAATTAAATTGTTGGGAAAGGAATAGTTGGTGGTTTCTTGTGTGAATGGAGCCCTAGAAATAGCTTCTGAACTTTGAAAAAGCAGAGATCAAGCAAGGATGCTCTGGATGTCAGAGACACCGCCACATTGGGTGACGGCAACATGTGGAGAAAATACACTGTTCTTCCAGAAAAAACTGTGCAAATTGCGAACTGCAATGTGTGTAGCTTTTTCTGCTCATTTTTTTCTGAAGAAGCTTTTCCAAAAGTTAGCCCATCTACAGTGGGCCAAATCTCAGCCCCTCCCCCTTTTTCGGAACATCCCTTCTTCCTTGTCAAAAGAGGATTACAGAGATGCCGAAAAAGCGCATCTGCTGTTCTGAAAAAAATTTCAGAAGAGCAGATGCGTTCCCTGGACACAGCAGAGGTTTTCCAGAATGCCTCCGGTATCCTGGAAAAACTCTGTAGTGTAGACATAGCCTAAGAAACAGTTTATTACTCTGGATTTTAATTACTCCCCACAAACAAAGCTCCACCCAAATGAGATTACAAAATTAACATAATTCACAAACTGTGTTGTTTAATCATGTTTTTTCTCTCTCCTTTCTGTGCTTGCATCAGCAGTGACATAGTTAGCAGTATTGCCTACTTTTAATCTCAAAATCATGAGATCGGGTTGAAAACATTGTTTTAAATTCACAGCTTTTTGGGAAATCTTCTGATTTTGTAATCACCTGTTTTGGGGCATGAACATTTTCAAGACACTTCCCCTGAAATGCACAATGAATGCACATTCAAATCAAGGGACTCCTCTCCTTTTTACTTCTGTATGGTAACACATAGCCTTTTGTCCTGCCCTCTGCAGCCACTCCATGGCCAATCTCCAAACCCAGTGCCGTTGTATTATTTTGTTACATGAACAAAAATCATTTGAAACAGTACTCAGTTTCTTCACTTAAAGGACACACAAAAAAGGGAAGTGTTGTAATTGCTACCCTGCTGTTCACATTCTGAACCTTAAACAGTTTAATCTACAACAATGTTACGGAATCAAAGTGCAGGTATATAATTATGGATCTGCTGGGAAAGGGATTTTAAGTATTCTGCATGCATTCTTTGTAGTAATTATGGCTTGGCTGCTTTAAGAAATACTTGAGCTGCAAAATTTATTCTTAAAAAGATAAAAGCCATAAAGGCTCTCAATCTTGAAAATCTTTGTGCCTAAAAGAAGATCTTGAATTCCCTGCATGTCTTTGCAAGCAAGCCAAATAGGTAAACTCTCTTCTTGCTAAGCTAGTTTTAGATTTTGTTTCAATAACTAATGCAGAACTTTTGCTGAAGTTATTGGGCAAAGACTGCTGTAAATGTTACCTAAGTCCTACCATATTGAACTTTTGGTGACTGATTTTTACACCAGGAAAATCCAATCCAAAGTGTAAAAGTTGTATTTAAAAATTACTGCTGAAGTACTTTGAACTTAAAACAAAATGTTCAACAAGACAGTTAAAAATGAATGGTTCCGTATAATCCCCATTTTACAGATGGATAAACTAAGGCACAAAGAGGGTAAGGCCCAGATTTTTAAAGGCATATAAACTCCTCTCAGCATTTCAATGCTGAAGTGATTAGGAACCTAAATCTCTTGCACAAAAGAGATAGGCATTGACTAATCAAGTTCCATTGTTTTTCAATGGGATTTAGACATCTAAGGCTATGTCTAGATTGCAGGCTTCTTACAGAAGAAGCTTTTCTGAAAGAGATCTTCTGACAAAACTTCTGAAAGAGAGCATTCACACTGTCAAAGTGCATCAAAAAAGTTATCTGCTTTTTCGAAAAATAGTGTCCACACTGAATGGATGCTATCTCGCATTTCAACTGTGATTACTATCGACGGAGTGGCCACCAGGGCACCTGTGCTTTTTCCTCTTTCCTCTTCTTTTGAAAGAACTCCCTTTCCCCCATTCACACACTTCTTTTTCTGAAAGAGCTGTTTTGGAAACAGGATTCTTCCTCATAGAATGAGGATTACCAATGTCGAAAAACCCCTCTGTTCTTTCGATTTTCTTTTGGAAGAACGTGATTGCAGTGCGGATATAAGTGAAGTTTTTTCGGACAAACAAATGTTTTTCCGAAAAAACTCTGTAGAGTAAACATACTCTGAGTGCCTTATTCTCTTGGGGTATGTCTACACTACCCCCCTAGTTTGAATTAGGGGGGGTAATGTAGTCATACAGAGTTGCAAATGAAGCCTGGGATTTGAATTTCCCGGGCTTCATTTGCATAAAGCCGGCCAGAGCCATTTTTAAATGCCGGCTAGTTCGGACTCCGTGCCGCGCGGCTACACGTGGCACGAACTAGCTAGTTCAGATTAGGCTTCCTAATCCGAACTAGCTGTACACCTCATTCCACGGGTGTCCGAACTAGCCGGCATTTAAAAATGGCGCCGGACGGCTTTATGCAAATGAAGCCCAGGAAATTCAAATGGCCAGTGGTGTTCTGACAGTCCTTCAGTGAGAGTGCTAATGCCTCCTGCTTGGGCTTGTCCCATAGCAGAAGGCTTTTGGGTACACGTCTGGCTCTGTGTCAGCCGACGGTCAGGGCAGTGTGTGTGTGTGTGTGTGTGTGTTTCCGAGAAAAGGTTTAACATCCGTGTCTTTACTGCTAGGACCGGGGTCCCATCGCAGAGGGTGGCCAGCAGGCTCACAGATGCCCTGTTATATAGGAAGAGCTTATTACACCTTAGATTTTAGCTGCTAGAACACAGGGGTTCCTTCGCAGCAGGCAGCCTAGGAAAGGCTGAAAAGGTGCCCCAACGGATCTTGTTACCTGGGAGTGACACAGATCCAAACGCCCAAGCTCTCCCTATGTCTGTCCCTTTATGACCGGCTGAAGTTCTTTTAAATTGTGCTTGGTTCTATTACAGCAACTGAAGGAGTCAGGTTAAAGCTTAAACAGTTACAGGTTTATTAAAAGACTTATAAAAGCATATGGTAACAATGGCTATTGCTCTATTTCTTAAATGCTAGCAAATATATATATATAGGTCTTAAAAATGATCACAAGAAAAAGGTAAAGATAGAAAATAGAAATAATGGTACCAAGTGACAGCTTAATCTTTAAAGAGCTCTAACACTATGTATATATATACTTAAGCAAAGGACCACATCCAGGTACAATTTTTACCCCTTTCTGTGCCTCTCGACTCCAGCGTGTCAGGCCAGGGCCGGTCTCTCAATTCCTAGGAAAGACGAATACGAGGTGGGCGTCCCCGTGGAACCTCGGGAGATCAAACACCTAACCCGACCAGCAGATAGATGGTAGATTGACACTCAGAGAAAATGCGCTGCTGGACCCATCTTTATACCCCTGGGGGCCCGTATCCTCTTTCTTATCTAAGATGCCGAATTGTACTGGTCCGTTTTGTGGCGCCAGTTCTTACAAGCAAGTTTCAAGTTAATTTACACTTGCAAGAGAGATAACTAAATTGTGAATACTAGACATTTTTTTACTGGGCGAGAGATTCCTCCCCCCACGGACAGATGTGTGTTCGTATCAATATGGGTTTGAGTCAAGGGCACTCCTTGGCAGCCTCTTGGTTAGCAATTGGAGTATCTCTGTTTACAGCCATTCATGGTCACAGCAGCCTGGGCCTTCTGCTCTGTGTTCCCTGTATGCTCCAGGCAAGCAAAAATGGATGTTACAAGGGGGGTTCCTGTCTGGCTACACTCTGTCAGTCTGTCTCCTCACTTCCTTGTGTGGGTATCGTAGTTTACAGTAAGCTTGTTGAAGATCTTGTAGGTGTAGGTCTCTGTCTGAGGGGTTGAAGCATATGTGGTTGTACCTCAGTGCTTGGCTGTAAACAATGGATCATGTGGTGTGTCCGGGATGGAAGCTGGAAGAATGCAGGTAAGCATAGCAGTCAGTTGGCTTTTGGTATAGGGTGGTATTGATGTGACCGTCACTTATTTGCACCGTGGTGTCTAGGAAATGGACCTCCCGTGTAGACTGGTCCATGCTGAGGTTGATGGTGGGGTGGAAGCTGTTGAAATCATGGTGAAATTCTTCCAGAGTCTCTGTCCCATGGGTCCAGTTGATGAAGATGTCATCGATGTAGCACAGGTAGAGAAGGGGCATAAGTGGACGAGAGCTGAAGAAGACATGTACCCAGAAGCTTCCTCCTACGGGACAAACCGAAGAAAGAAACCAACAGAACACCACTGGCCATCACCTACAGTCCTCAGCTAAAACCTCTCCAACGCATCATTAGTGATCTACAACCCATCCTGGACAATGATCCCTTGCTTTCACAGGCCTAGGAAGGCAGGCCAGTCCTTGCCCACAGACAACCCGCCAACCTGAAACATATTCTCAGCAGCAACTACACACCGCACCATAAGAACTCTAACTCAGGAACCAATCCATGCAACAAACCTCGGTGCCAACTCTGCCCACATATATACACCAGCAACACCATCACAGGACCTAACCAGATCAGCCATACTGTCACTGGTTCATTTTCCTGTACATCTACTAACGTAATATATGCCATCATGTGCCAACAATGCCCCACTGCTATATACATCGGCCAAACTGGACATTCCCTACGTAAAAGAATCAATGGGCACAAATCAGATATTAGGAATGGCAACATACAAAAACCTGTAGGGGAACACTTCAATCTCCCTGGACACAGAATTGCAGATCTAAAAGTAGGCATCCTGCAGCAAAAAAACTTGAGGACCAGACTTCAAAGTGAAACTGCTGAGCTACAGTTCATCTTCAAGTTTGACACAATCAACTCAGGATTAAACAAAGACTATGAATGGCTTGCTAACTACAAAAGCAGCTTCTCCTCTCTTGGAATTCACACCTCCAGATCAGCTACTAGAAGTGGGCCTCATCCTCCTTGATTGGATCCACCTCATCATCTCCAGCCTGATTATGGCCTGCATATTTATACCTGCCTCTGGAAATTTCCACTACATGCATCTGACAAAGTGGGTCTTTGCCCACGGAAGCTTATGCTCCAACACTTCAGTTAGTCTATAAGGTGCCACAGGACTCCTCGCTGCTTTTGCAGATTCAGACTAACACGGCTACCCCTCTGATACTTAATTCTCTTGTAAAACTGAGAAGAGCAATACCTAAATATTTTTAAAGATCTGGGCTTCATTGTCTTGCTCAATGTGGAACTGCAAGAGGAACTGGAAACAGAAGCTTCCGGTTCCTACTTTTTAACTATAATGAATGTTCTCTTCCTTTTTAAATCAACCACTTTTCTCTTTTAAAATAGTTTTTTATGGATTTCCAGGTGTGTTTCCTGTATTTTTGTATAAAATGAATCCCCAATATGCTTGTAATCCTGTTTCAAAATTGTCCCTGGTCAGAATCAGGCCCTTAACTACTTTAAATTGAATAGTTAATGTGTAAACCTCTGATCAGTGCTGTGCAAACTTTTTTAAACTTTTCTCTCCTATGGTTGCTTTTGTTAGTCTTCTGAGCTTCCTGTTTCAGTGTACAAGCAATATCACGGACAAGAACTGATAATTTGATCAACATAATTTGAGCCTGGAGTCTGCTGGAAGCATTCTAGAAATTTGTGGATCTTTCTCAGAACTGAATCAGAACCTTGAAGCTTACAGTTTTTAAGGGTCACAATACGATTATTCACTCATTTGCTGAAATATTCAGAGCTGTGATTTAACCTGGGAATTAAGATTCTGCTACTTCTGCACAGCATAGAGAGAAAATGAAGGTTATAAAAGGAAATAAACATTTTGACTGACAAGGCAAAGTTCACGCCGAATGGCAAAAAACACAAACAAAAATGATACAAAGAAACAAAAAAACTAACAACAAAAAAAAAGCCTCAACAACAAAAAAACCTTATTTGCTGGTTCACCTCAAACATCATAGGATGGTGTTGGACACATGATACAATGCTACAGAACTGAGTTACAGGCAAATAGTGGTAGAAATCCTAAAAAATCCTGACAGCTGAGAAGCCTATTCAGATTAGCTCATTTCCATGATTTAGATGTCAAACATGCTAATAATACTGCTGCAAGATGAAAATGTAGACATGGAGAGATGTCAGCTGTGTGGAGAGATGGAAATAGTAATAGGTATTGAAAACTATATGCTCCGGGTTTAAAAAGGAAATTCATTATTAGTAATATCAACGGGCTGGCTACAAGTAACAGTGCATGAAGGCACTGCACATTCAAAGGGATGTGTTTGGCGGAAAGCTCGGCAAATATGAAGTTAAGACATTTGCACATGGGGAAAAATAGTGTTCAGGGTGGATGTGACAGAATTGCCAAATCTATAGAAACTGTCTGCCAGTTTTGAGTTTGTAGATAACCCCAGACCCTAGCCTTATTGTTAAATTAGGTACTGTGTATACCCCAGAATGCCTCTATTTTTTATAATTCCTACAAATAGCACTCCTAAAGAAGACTTCATAAGAAAAAAATCTTGGCATAAATATACAGTGAATCCTGTTTCATCACTGAGGAACAGTACTGCCTCCTGCTGGTTATATGATAGCCCTCAATAAGGATAAGCTGTGGTAGGACTGACATTGGTTTATAGTATATTCAGGAAGTGGATATTTTAAGCTCAGTTCACCCCTTCACACAGTGATTGCTATTAAAATATTTACTATGATGTCTCATCGATTAACATTACCAAGTTATTTCCTAGGCAGAGAATAGTTAGTAATATGGCAGTAATGTTAAATAATTGCAAAGGGCAATTGTGGACATTTTAATGACTACCACTGCGTAGGCAGAACTGATTTCCTCAATTAGAAAATGCTTGAGGCACTGCATATGCTCTAATGCTCTTTGCAATGGAATAACAGAACAGGCTTTCAATTCAATCTGCCTATCAGCATTTGTAATGAGCTCAACTCCATTGTATCTATGTTCCAGGCACAACATGAAGGTCACAAGCATGTCTGGCCAAAGACTGAGCCTCGCACTCTTCTCCAGAGTGATCCATCAAGGTGGTTGCTTTGTAGGTGAAATGTTGGCAAGCTGTTGCCCTAATCGTTTATCTGAATAAAAGAATTCCTGCAATTGGGTTTTCAGTGGCATATCTGATCTCCAGCATCTAGTACGTTCCTTGCTATTTCATCTTCCACCACTGCTGCTACAGTAGAATGTAGTGGGCAGGTGGTCTGTCTTTTTCCCATAAGGACTTCAAAGATAAGAGCAAAGACCTGACACTATATTGGAAATCAGGCAGAGAACAGAGCACTGGTACGATGTGCTTTTGCTGCTCAGTCTAGTGAGGGCATGTTTAAACATCACACAGCCAGGACAGAAGGGGATAAATGGTTGGCAGTCAGTTTTCTTCAGAAAATGCTCCAGGTGGAAATAAGTTAACACCATCTCATTTAAACTCCTTCTGCAAATCCCCAAACCCATTAGCTGGCCTGGACACCATAGGGTAGCATCCTCCTGGCTCATTGTCAGACAGCAGAGCTATGAAAGAGGAAAGCATGTTTACTCTCTCCTGTGCAATGCCATGGTTCTCTCTGCTTTTACAAGCACCGGAAGGAACTACAGTATCCCGATAAATTCTTGTAATGCAATGCTTTCATCTGTAAGCTGCCACCCTGTGGTTATTCATAATGACCATATTGTTTATCTAAAATTCTTAGTATGACTGAATGAATGGAATTCTTGGAATGCTCCCAGCTTAGCAGCATGGAGGATGGCTCTCCAATTTTATGTGTCCCTTAAAGAGCTAGTCAAATTTTGCTTTTTGTGAAAAGTTTTGAAAGGAAATGAACAAGTTTTGTTAAATTGCTTTTTGTTCTGTGATGAAAGCCATCAATGTTTTAAACAAAAAGCCATATTTTAAAAGCATTTTTCTCCCTTCTCTCTGATCGTTTTTTTTCCCAGTTGTGTAGAAAATGGAAAAGATCTGGGGAGAAACCTACTTTCACTTAGCCTCCCTCCCTTAAAAAGCAATAAAACTGAACAATTTTCTTTGGGGAGAAGGAGGTCGGCTTGTCACAGGAAGCAGGAGCACAGAAGATTAGAAATTCTCTCACTATTGCAAAATGGAAAAAATATTTTGTATTTTTTCATTTTTTAAAATAAATGATATATTGGATTGATAACAGTGATCTGCTATGAATTGTTTAGGCATTTTTGAGCCCAGATTTTTTTCACTGGAAAAATGTTGACCAGCCTTTCTTATTTGCAAACACTAATAATCTGAATGGCTGTGTCTACACTGCACCCCTTTTCCGGAAAAGGGATGCAGATTAGACACTTCGGAATTGCAAATCTGTGGGGGATTTAAATACCCCCCGCGGCATTTGCATTTACATAGCTGCCGCTTTTTTCTGGCTTGAGGATAAGCCAGAGAAAAGCGCCAGTCTAGACGCAATTCTCCGGAAAATAAGCCCTTTTCCGGAGGATTTCTTATTCCTACTTGAAAAGGGCTTATTTTCCGGATAATCGCGTCTAGACTGGCGCTTTTCTTCGGCTTATCCCCAAGCCAGAAAAAAGTGGCAGCCATGTAAATGCAAATGCCGCAGGGGATATTTAAATCCCCCACGGATTTGCAATTCCGACTCATCTCATTAGCATCCCTTTTCCGGAAAGGGATGCCAATGTAGACGTAGCCAATATGTGCAGCACTTTGTATTTTCTGAATAGCAGGCAAGCATTAAGTCCCCCTCTCACAAAATATAGTTGTAACCACTTCAGACAAAGGAGTGGGAGCTGGCAGATCCTGCTTCTGTCACTGAATTGGTATGTGATCTTAGTTGTCTGTTGTTTAACCTCTAAAGTCTCACTATTGTCATCTACAAAATATGCAGCCTAATATTACTAGTTGTAAACACTAACTAAATATACACATGTCCATATTTGCAAAAGTGAAAATACAATTCAGATACCTCTGCCAGCCACCAGATCATGTGAGAAGGTCTGAAGAACAGGTGAACACAAACTTAGGATACTTACGAGCAAAATTTGCTTTTCATATCCACAAGGAGTTACAGATAAATTACTGCATTTTCAGAATGGCTCTGTAAATTAGAATACCCACATTTTTTTTGTCAAAATCATGACAGGTTGTTTGCATAGTTTGAAAAATGTCAATGGTACACTGTCCTGGCGTCTCTTTTTGAGACTTTGCTGAATCTCTCTAATGTGTGGATAAAATTTAACTAGCAGCAATTGCAATTTGCCTTTTGATTTTCCATTCCGTCTCCCCTTATATTGCAGAATATATAATGGCACAGGGTGAGAAAGTGCTTATTTGCAGAGAATTGTGGATAACTTGTATTGACACAAAGTAACGTCTTCTGCTTTTCCACGAAATTGGCAATAAGCACATCTCACTAATTTTTGCTTTGTAGGCCACATGGAGTTTTAGGATCCAGTATAAATTCATCCAACCCTATTCAGATGAATCTGTGCTTGGCAGATAGTGCACAGTTCCTCCTGCTGTGAGGCTGGGCCCAATCTTTTCCAGGGCAAGGTTGGTGTGGCAGGGAACAGCCTAAGGGAAATTAAACAGGATTTTTTTTCTCCCTCTGTCTTGGTGTGTCATTTTCACTAAGGATTTAGCAAGGGCAGAAGCATTAAATGAATAAATGGAAGTGTCCCAGACAAACTAAAAAGTCTGTTCAGTCCACTTGGTTGAAATGGACGGCTATAGTACAACCAAATGCATCATTTTCACCCCCACTCATTTTGCTGAGGGACGATATCCACCACCATTCACTGTTAAAAATGTTGTCATAACGAGAGGCCTGAATATTGGTTCAATGGTTTAAGAGGGGAATGCAATGACAGTTTTAGAGCATTAGAAGCAAAATTGAGTAGTAAGAAAAATTCATACTTTTGGGAAGTAGGAACAGTAAAATTGACTTAAATAACTCGAGGCAATGTATTTGAAGCAGGGTTTACAGTTCTGTTAAAGTTCTCTTACACAAGCGTCCTATAAAACTATCAAGGAAGACTTGCAGAATAGCTACACCAGTAAAATTGAGCATGCAAGTTTTAAGACTTGAATATAAAAGGCATCAAACCATTACAAAGACAAACTAGTGCTGCAAATTAAATTTGGTGAAAAAGCAACAGAACAGTTATGTGTGAGCTGAGGTTAATACCAGCTGATAAACCAGTAAGGAAAACTTGTCATAAAAAATAGAATAGTTTCCAAGAATAGCAGGTTTGACAAATAATATAATGAACAATCACTTACCAAATGAAAACAATATGTGATTCATGCATTACTACAAAACCATCTTGAAGAATTTTTATAGGAGATGATATCAGACCACATCACCTACAGTAGAGGTTTGATAAACCTTTGTGTCAAATGTTAATTGAATCGGATTCATTCCAGAAGTAAGAAAGGTGTGGTAAACTGGAATAGCCCAGGTTTGGACAGTAATTCCGCTGTTGCTTCAAGCAAATGGCCCCGACCATTTCTGAAACAGGACATTGATGAAAGCAAACAAAATTGCAAAAGTACACAAGATAGGATTGGAATAAGAAGCTATAGAAATTCTCATATCTTATGAAACCATACCTCACTCATCTATAGGCATTTGCTTATGTGAATTATTTTTCGGAAGAAAGATTAGGATCAAATTACTGGAAATCAGAGTGGCAAGCATAGATGATTCAGAATTTAGAGAACAGATGGGCCAATAAAAAGATGAGGAGAACAGATATGTAATACAGGAGAGCACTGGAGAGCTCTGTTTGTAAATTGAGTGATTATTTTTACTGTGAAAATGCCACCCCAATTTTCCCAAGATATTCTGCTGATGCAGAAAATCCCATAGCAAGTTTGTAACTAACTGAGAGTGAAGTGTGTCAGATTAAAATAAGCCAGTGCAGAATAGAAGCTACCCCATAAAAGAAATGTCTTTTATTATGAAGAAAGATGCATAGCGCAAGGAAGAATATGATGGACTGGAAATATGGATGAATATAGAAGAAAATGATGGGTGAATTGCTAAAAGAGAACAAAACATTGATAGATGTTTCAGCTCTGCAACAATATGCTTTTTCTACAGCCATCTTGAAAGGCCTGTAGCCTTCTTGGAAGGCCTAAAGCCTTTCTCTGCAACCAGAATGAGGAGCAGCAGCCATTAGTTGTAAAGTTTGGGATCGCATATTCACATTACATCTGAATTGCATTAAAATAGTGTTCCACCAGGCAGTTAAGAAGGAGATCCTGTCCTAATGGCACCCCCTGCCACCAGATAAAGATGGGTAAAGAAAACTTAGTTTAACAGCATTTTACCTGGCAAGAAACTGTTTATCAATAGTTGAGGTTGTGGAATCCTCACTCTGATTATTGTCCTCACTTTCCTATTGTTTGTCTGTAAGATCTCTGTCTAGTTTTTAATTGTTTCTATCTGTTGTATAGTTAATTTTGCGAGGTGTAAGTCAGCTAAGGTGGTGGGGTATGATTGGTTAGGTCAAGGGCTGGCAACCGACGGCACATGTGCCACAAGTGGCCCATGAGGTGGGAGCTCAGCACTGCCCCACCTCCCCTGGCAGCTGGAAACCTGTGCCACTGTTCCTTTAATGTGAGCACCTATGCGGCGACGCACAAAAAATCTAAGCCTGCCCACCTCCACTGCATCGTTCACTTTCCTCCTGCTCCTGGAATGTGAGTGTCATGGCTGCTTCTGCTGGTGGAGATGGCGATGGCCCAGGGCTACGTTGAGAGTGGATGGGGGGGAGAGGTTGAGGACTGGAGGGGGTGTTGCCGCCGCATGCTGCCAGTGCCATGTTGAGGGCTGGCTGCCACTGGGGCTGAGACCACATTGTGGGATGATGGTGATTTGGGCCTAGAACATGTGGCAGCCAGGCAACTGTGGCAGGTTGGGGACTAGAGAAAGAGTGTTGTATCTGTGGGCGGCCAGGGCCACCTTGGGGGCTGGCTGCCGCTGAGGCTGCATGGTGGGGCAGATGGCGATACGGGCCTAGCACACATGGCAGCCGGCTGAGTTGCTGCTGTGGCATGTTGCAGCTGCGGGTGGGTTGAGGATCGCTGTGGGGGGGTGTTGCAGCTGCGGGCCGGTTTGTGACTGGAGCATGAGTGTTGCAGTTGAGGGCGATTTGGAGACTGGAGGAGGGTGTTGAAGCTGCAGGCGTCTGGATTGCTGTCATCGGGGGTTGAAGCCAGGGATTGGATATGTATTGCATATCCTGAAAAAGCTATTGCTCTTCACATATGCATAATACTGACTAGCTTGTGTGCTGTTAAAGTATCAAACTACAAGCCCAAGATCAGTGAACTCAGCAAGGCCAAGGATCACGCTACATGGTATGATCTGCTTCTTAATTTATTTATTTATGAAGCTGCTGTAAGTAGGACTATTATTGACTTTAAAAAGTATCACTGGCACTTGGACCTGTACATAGAGATGAATAGGTCAAAACTCAGCACTCCTCCTCTGAAAAGTCGGTGACCCCTGGGTTAGGAAATTCTGTTACAGTATGTTATGATTGGTTAGTAAAATTATACTAAAAAAATTGATGAAGGAATAGCTAAACAGGACTCAAGTTTCACTATATAAACCAAGTTCCAAGAAAGAGACCAGCAGGAAAGGAAAAGAAAAAGGAAAGGGAAAAGGAAGAAAGGAACAGAAAGAAGAAGAAGGAAAGATGTGGAAGAACTCATCTCCAAGACACAGCCTAAGACCAGAGCTGCCAGAATTCCTGTGCATAACCGTGACGTGCAGCAATTAGAAAGATCCAGAGAGACTGATGTTGCCTGGCCAACAGGGAAAGTCTGTCTACCTTTATCAGGATTGGTGAGGAGGACACTATGTGCTTAGCATGTGTATTCTGCTTGTTTGGTAATCGTCAATAATAGAAAATAAGGATATTACTGTGTAAGGCTCTTTCAGTGGTAAAAGAAGTTACGTCCTGAGTCCAAGGAATTGGGTAAAGGTGCATGTCCCTAGTGTGAGTGAATGACAGAGAAATCTGTGCAGGTAATAGCTCGATCCGTACATTTGGTTTAAACTCAGCCCACTTTGTTGGAAGGTGTTTTAAGCATTCATACTGATGGGATATTAAAATATATTTTCCATTAACATTTGATGTTACTAATTGGTTCCTGACTAATAAGTCAAGTCCAGTAATATCAAGTGTTCTAGCAGGGCTTCATCTACTTTCTGCATCATGGTAAAAGACTTTTGGAAATATTCAGTTCTGTTCTCCTTGAGCAAAGACAAGCTAATCTAATCTAATTGTACACTTGGTTTCACTGGAACACTTGATTTTTGGTGGTGGTTTTATGTTGCTCAAGTAGTGAGACTGACAGCTGGCTATAGTGCAGGACTCGTACACAGCTCTGTTCATCTTGCTTCTGACTTGAAGCATCCGTTTTATTCCAGCTGGCAGGCTTCTGCTGAGAGAAGACTGCATTGCACTCTGATGTCAAAGACAGTGCTGTGCTCTGGTGTGTGGCATAGGAGTTGGGGGATGGACATACTGTGTGTATAGATAGAGACAGAGATTAAATGGTCCTATAGAGATTAAATGGAAATTTATTCATAACCTGCTTTATATGCTTCTTAACAACAAGAAGAGGGAGAGAGTCTTTCACCAGTCTTTATATCTGGGGTTTCTTTTCATTATGTTGATCTTCTAAACTACAAGTTCTTCAGGGCTGAGCTTTACGTTGTTCCATGTAAAGCGCTGAGTCCTAGAATTGTAGAAGTGGAGGGGACCCTTCTAGTTCAGTCCCCTGCACTCAAAGGCAAGATTAAGGTAATAGAAGGCTACAGTGGTACATATAGACAAACTTCCTTAAAGTCTGGGTTTTCAAGTTTGGTAGGGCTACTAACTGGGAGTTTGTTTCAGCCCACCAGTTAGAGGCAGAAATGAGCCGAAAAGTGGATCCAGATTCAGATCTCAGTGCTACCTATGATTTAACAGATTGCAAGTGGGATTTAGATTTGGGCATCATCTATAGTTCAGTGATTAAAAAAATCCGCTGACCATTTTACTTTATTGCTATAATAGAAAGGAATGTACAGTGTATATTCAGTCATTTTCTACTGCTTGTTAATATTTATTAAAGATGTACGTGATGTCTTCAACAATAAACTGTCAGACAGTCTACTTATAACATAGCTTTTCTTAACCATAAGGCTATTTTCCAAACAGTGATTCATGAATGCAGTTTAATAACTTATTGAGATGTGTATAGCATTTGTTGTATTTTTATTATCCAAGTTCCTTATCATTCTTTTCAAATGTTAACATCTTTCATGGAGGCCTTACGAAGTGCTTATGAGCATTAGAGGATCCCTAAACAACATGCACATTGTGTTTCTAATGTGATTGTGTTAGGGGACTGGCATTCCATAATAACATGACTGAAAACAACTCAGTTGTGTTCCTCCTGAGAGAAAGTAAAATCAAAGCTGGATATTTTTTTTTAATATTCTGTGCAAGCTACATGTAATGGAGAAAACAGACAGGTGATGTGGTTTGTAAGAAAACAGTGAGTCTGTAACAACAGTCTTCTTTCCTGTTGATGAAGGCTTTTGTTAAATACAGACACTGAAGCACCTATTGAATAGAAAGAGATGGCAAACTCCCTCTGGTACAGGTACAAGTTCAATGACTTTACCAGAAATTATTATTTTACATAAAACTCTCCCATAAAGCTCACAAGAGAGTCCAAGTGACAGTTTTGCTGATGGCACTAAAGGGCAACTAAAATAAAAATTAGAAAAGAGATTTTTTTTAACTTTGTCTCCTAAAGAAAGTGCAAGATCAAGAAAGATAGTCAAAAAGATAGATTCCCTAATGAAACAAGTTTAACAAAAGATATGCTGGCGGTGTGAGTATATTTTTCATGCACACAGAGGAGACTTTTAAAAAATACATTGGCACTGCTAGGAAAGAAAGAAACATGTAATATTCCCCATCCAACCCCTGCTTTATGGCTCAGTGTCTTTGTTAAGCTCAGTCAATAGAGTAGGTGCCAGTTAAAAAGTCATTATCTCCCTACTATTACTACAAATACTCCCCTGTTGTTGCAATACAAATGTGGGTATGAAGAGGAGCTAAAAGACAGAAAGTAACACTGGTCTGACAGTTAAGATAGGATTTATCAAGGTGGGTGAGGTTATGGGTCTAGTCTACACCCACAGTATGGACAATTTCTAATTTAAGAAAACAAACTTTTCTTGGCACCTAGTCAATTCTGCAGTGCAGTGTGGTCCTGATGGTAAAACCAGGGGAAAAATTTGTATTGAGTTCACTGAGTCTTGGATCAGGTCTTAAATGGAGTTGAGAAAGGCAATGCTGTATTGCATTGCATTACAGTTCTTTCCTGCTCTTAAGGACAGTGGCACCTGATTTAGGATTTTGAAGCAGGAACTATGCAGGCTGCAACTGGAGGTGCTTGTTTTCATAGAATGATAGAATCATAAGGCTGGAAGAGTCCTGAGGAGGTCATTGAGTCTAACCCTCTTCCCAAAGCAGGACCGACACTAACTAAATCATCCCAGCCAGGGCTTTGTCAAGCCAAGACTTAAAAACCTCCAGGGATGGAGATTCTACCACCTCCATAGGTAACCCATTCCAGTGCCTCATCACCCTCCTAGGGAAATAGTTTTCCCCTATATTCAACCTAGACCTCTCCCACTGCTGTTTGAGACCATTGCTCCTCATTTTGCCATCTATCACTACTGAAAATAGCCTCTCTCTATCCTCTTTGGAACCTCCCTTCAGGTAGTTAAAGGCTGCTATCAAATCCCGCCTCACTCTTCTGTAGACTAAACAAGCCCAAATCCCTCAGCCGCTCCTCATAAGTCATGTGTTCCAGCCCCCTAATCATCGTGGTTGCTCTCTGCTAGACTGTCTTCAGAGTGTCCACATCCTTTTTGTAGTGGGGGACCCAGAATTGGATGCAATAATCCAGATGTGGCCTCACCAGTACAAAATAAAGGGGAAAAATCACTTTTCTAGTTTTCGCTCAGGCTCTAGCAGCATGGCCTACCCAGGGGGCTTGACTGTGTGGATATTAAATTTAAAAGTTGAACCAGTGTCCTTATGAACTGTTTATTTTAATTATTCTGGCCTTGAAACCTTATTAAGAAGGGACATGTTATTTAGTTAGTGCCTCAGGCAAAACAAACCTACCCCTATCACAGAGGGGAAAAATTAAGTTGGGGCATCCTTGTAGTACTTACACTGGGCCACAAAGGAATGTGCAGGGACTGCTTGCGCCTTTACAGCACACAAAAACTGTAAATGCAGAGCAAGGGGAGGCAGGGAAGCTCATCTGTGGTATTTGTCTTTAGCCTTCTGGTACAGAGTTCCATAATTTCAGCTACAGACAATTTTCTTCAGCTGGTTCTACAATGCCATTTTTTAAATTTTACATGGGACTATTTTGTCATAGGGCATAGATACAATTAAGCTACTTTTTAATCACATGCTAATTTACTGGATTTACTAGTAAATACCATGTAATTATACAGTAGTTAAATACACAAACATATACTAATTGTATAATTGCTTAATAGATCTAGAAGTAATTGCCATATAAACAAGGTTCTGATTGGGAGGCCAAAAATAATCTGTTTTCCTTATAACAATACTGATTGGGTTGGAGGGTTTGTTTTTTATGAAGCATCCTTTTTCATTGGAAAATATCAATTTGTTGGACTGAAACTTTTTGAGGAAATGTATCAGTTTCTACAAATCTTGAACCAGGAAGGATTGTTGGTCCTTGGATGGAATTTCTGGTCAAAATGGGAGGCAAGAGACCAGAACAGGGTAGTGGTTTAGGAAGCCACCTGAGATATGAGACACTCTGCTTCAAGACCATGCTCTCCCTCATTCAGTCATTGGCAGTGCCCTAACAATAGGGCTATTGGCTACTGTGGGCTGGCTTGCTGTCACTTTCAACAATAAATTTTGAGGACTTTCATTTTCATTCTCCAATGTCTTGATAAATATGTAAATAATTGAAATTTCCACAGAAGCACAACTTTTGTTTTCCAGCCAGCCCTTGCTCTGAGTACCTATGACTCTCACCACATTTTGGTGGAAGTTTTAGATGTTGGTACCTCTTTTTTTTTCGCTCCCTTATGACTGACCCAAGTCGCTCATGTAGTGCAATATTTTGTTCTAGATTGTGGCCAGGATCAGATGATTGAAAGGAAGGTGCAAGAACTCAGAAGAAATAAAGGTCTTCCTAATCTCCTAAAATAGTTTAAGCCTGGAAATATTCCAGGTGTTTCCAAAGTAAACATAGGTGCTCTTATGTACTTGATCACATGATATGTAAGATCTTTTATGTGGTATATTTCTGGAATACTATTTATCAGTTGTATTCCTGTCTTGTCAATGCAGCAAGTACAAGAGTGAAAAATACCAGACAAACACAGGCAAGATTAGCCCATATCCCAGGGTGAAAGTTAGTGGAGATTTAAGCATTATAGTGTTGTCGCAATATCAGTTCTTGACCTGGCTGTCTTTTGAACACCACTATGGGTTTCACTAGCAATTCTGGGAAAGGTTTCCAGTCAGCTGTTTTGGGAATTCCATTTATTTTAGTAATGCCTATATATAGCAGCTTTTCATGGAGATCTGGAATGCCAGATATTTACTTCAGCTTTAAAAATGGGAAACAGAAATCATTATATATTTATATCTCTATCTATATGTATATAAAAGGAAACAAATTTAAAACAATAAAGATAAAACAATGTTACTGGATACATCATCCAGGCTGTTATAGATTAGCATAGTTCCTTTACAAGTAACTAGGCTGACTTTTACACCAGTGGAGGATCTGTCTCTGTTTGCACGGTAAATTGCAAGATGAAGACAACATGTATTTGTCCTGAAGAAAATTTCAATGAAAAAAAAATTGGCCAATAATGAAAAGCCAAAGAGCCAAAACTTGATCCAGTTTAAATATATGGAGGAAATGCCACATTTATTCATGTGCTAAGCCACAGAGTCTGTTCCGGTTACATAGATCCTTCTAGGCCTGACCCTCCCTAGCTTTAAAAAAAACCTGTTTAAGTATCAGAGGCACTTTTTTACTGTCTCTCTTTCTGTAATTGCTTTTTTTTTCTTTTTTGCCCTGCCAGTCCCATAGCAGTTGTAATGTGAAATCAAAACTCCTTTTTTGTAACTACTCTAGTCCTCCCTCAGCCATTCATCCAGCTACTTGCTGAGTTCCTCTCTAGGCAGACAGAGTCCTCTATCTGCAACCTTCTGCTTTTACTCCAAGGTGACTTATCAAAGGAGGAAGGGTTTCTGCTTTGATAAATCAGTTTCTTTTGTTCTGCAATATTTTTTTATGTATCCCGGAGTAGTAAATGTGAGCAGAGAAGCTCTTTGTAAAAGCTCTCACAAGGTGATTTGTAATGAGGTATTGAAAACCCACACAGGACAGAAAAGGTTAAAGAGCAGTTGGGGCCCAAGCTGCTCTGCAGTGTGACACCTACACAGCTTGCTTCAGCTGAAGGATACACTCTAACGAGGGCCAGAGAACTGAGAAGGGGGCAGAATTTATAATGTCTGCAAGCCAGGCAGGAAACTAGAGTCTATGGAGCTGAAAGAATGAATTGCAGAAGTCACATGCCCGTTCGTTATCTCTAGTGATCTGAAGAGTCACAACAGATTGTGGGGCAGTAACAAGAATGATAAACATGGGAAATATTTAGAGCATTTCTTTGAAGAGAATCGTTTTGCCCTATTAAATGTGGTATCAAGCTGAATACCACTGGGAAGCTTTGCATCCCTAGATCTGGATCACAGCAAGTAAATGCAGTTGGGAAATTAACAGAAGGAGGGAATGAGTGATGACGACTTCCTGCCTTGAATTACATAGCAAGGAAAAGAAAATATCAAAGGATATTTAATATAATATGCCCACTTGGAATCTTAAAAAAAGCAGTTTGAAAACTTCTTAGAAATGCAAGAGAAGCATATGTGAATGAGCAATGTATAAATGAAGAGGCAGAGCAATTCTGTAGTAATGTTACTAAAGGAATCAGAAAGACAGCCAGCCTCGCTATTCCTAGGATACCAACATTACTTAAAGCGAAGAAAAAGCATTCCATAGTGGAATAAGGAATGTGAAATGGTACCTAGGGAAAGGAAAAAAGGCATAGAAGAGAGCAAAAGAAAAAAATGTAGGCAGTGAGGACTTAATGAAATATAAAAGAAGTCAGGCAGTTGAACAAAGGCCAAAAAAAGAGAAAGCTGGAGAACACACTGTGGGAAGGTAAATACGATGCCAATATAGCAGAACTATATTAACAAATAATGAACAGGAATGAAATAAAGAGTCAGAGCTTCATAATTTTATTCCTTGCGGTTGCAAGCCATGGAGTAGGAAGCACCAACAAAGAAAAAAATAGAAATTCTTGTTGCCTTCCACCTTGTTTCAGAAAAGCAGTAATGACTGTGATCAGAGGATAGCAGTTAGGGAGAGGGGAAAACATTCATTGAGATAAGGAGGAGATGTTGAAGATGTGGATGTTATTTAATCGAAAACTGAAGTTGGAGAGACCTCCAACAAGCGATAATAATGAGCAAAAAACTGCGCCTAAGCAAGGATGAAATAAACTTGGAAATGCTTAAATACCTAAGTAAGTGAAGCGTGAGGGTGATTATAAAATTATATAACATATAGCAAAAGAGTGAAATACATGAGGACTAGGTACATTCTATCATAGTCTCATTGAGGAAACCGGGTAAGTTGTACTCATGTTCCCAGGTGCATAGACCGATTGCCATCACAGCATATTTAGATAAAACTCACAAAGTACTGGAATGGAGGGATAAAGAAGCACATAAAAGCACGAAAGGAAAAGAATTCATGATGATAACTTTCTGGGGCATAGAAAAAGCTTACAATGTATTATGGAGAGAGGGACTATTTCATAAAGTTTGCTCCATAGGTATTATAGGAGAAGGATACGGATGGACAAGGGATTTCAAGCAAAAACACTATAGCAATACAACCCTTCATTCAATTACAAATGGAACTCCATGGGGGAGTGAAATTATCCCAACCCTCTATAACATCATGACCATCCTAAGGAGATAAGAAATAGGGTTCACGTGGCTTATTGATAACTGTGCCATATGGACCAAAAGCAGTAACCTTGGAAGAGCTGCCAAAAAAATCAATGATGCACTTAAGAGAAGTGAGGAATGAGGAGACAGAAGGGGCTTCATATTCTCTGTAGACAAAATTAAGGATGTGATCATTACTAGAAGGAAAATTTAAAAAGATATAAAGTTGTGACCAACAGATAAATATAGTAAAAGTATGATATTCTGAAGTATGATATTTAACAGGCTCATTTGATGGGATTAATCAAGATAAGTGCAAGGGTAGAATTGACTTACTTAAGAATATCTCTAGAACATCCTGAGGAACTGATATGAAAATGGCAATATTATTATACAGAGTGCTTAATTAGACCCATTGTTGGATCAGCCGTGCACACAATTCTGAAAAAATTTCTTTATTCAAACATGAACACTATGTATCACACATGGTGCCTTCAATACTATATCACCGTGTATACTGCAGATTGCAGCCAGTGAAATGCCTATCACTCTTAGAATGAAGCAGCTAGTTTTAACCTTTTGGGACAAAGCACTAGGTAATAATGAAGATGACAACATAAAGCTATTAAATAATGATTGTTGGGAATTAAATGGAGGACAAGTAGGAACAAAAATGAAAATTCTCCTTGGAAATATGGTACAGAAAAAAGTAAAGGACTAAAAGATAGCAAAATCCATCCCTATGGGAAAATGGACAACCATCTATGGAATCCAAAATCCATCGCTATGGGAAAACAGACATCCATTTTTTTTATATAAAATGGAATTACATACTTATAACCCTTCAGCCGGGTAGGCCTGGAAGCAACCAGGGCCAGGTTCAATATCTAGGGGTCCATCTCACACAGAACTGGCTCGAGCCCCCACCCAGTAACCTGGGAAATTCACACACCTCTGGGTGCCTCAGAGAGGCAATGCTTCCCCACTCACAAGCACAGAGTCTGCTTAGGAAAGAAACATTTAATGAAACAAAGAGAGAAGTCATACGGCATTAACTTGGGAAAATACCACAAACAGAGTTCATAGCCCAAATGTGAGCTAAACCCCCCACCCCCAGCCAAGAATCACCCGGAGTCCCAAAGTCCGACACACCAAAAGTCTCTGTCCCTGGTCAGTGCTGCCCAGAGTCCAAAAGTTCACCCGCAGGATTTTACCTCCCAACCTGGGTAGAAATGGGGGTGGGGGGATAAATAGGGGGCACCTTACATGGTGTGAGGCCGACGGCCCCACCTCTCCGTATTGTTCTGCTGCAGTCTTTAACGCGAGCCACTCTGCCATGCTCCACCAGCTGTCTCGTTCCACTCCAGTGGATGCGCTGCTGGTCGCCTGCCACCGCTCCTACCAGCCATGCTGTGCCACTGGTTGCCTGCCGCTGCTCCTCGCCTGCTGCTGCTCCTACCAGCTGCACCATGCCACTGGTCGCCTGCCGCCGCTCCTCACCTGCCACCGCGCCATGCCGCTGGTCACTGCTCCTTGCCTGCTGCTGCTCCTCGCCTGCAGCCGCGCCACGCTGCTGGTCGCCACTCCTCACCTGCTGCCGCTCCTCACCTGCCAGAGCGCCACGCCGCTGGTTGCTGCTCCTCACCTGCCGCCACTCCTCGCCTGCCAATGTGCCACGCTGCTGGTCGCCACTCCTTGCCTGCTACTGCTCCTGCTGGCCGCGCTACGCCGCTGATCGCCTGTCGCTGCTCATACTGGCCGCCTGCCAGTAGTTCCCACCAGCCACTCTGCTGGCCGCCGCCACTGTGCTGGCTGCAATGGGTCTGACTCCCAGCCAAACCAGTGATTTCAACTCTTTAGCCCACACCTAGACTGGCAAAGGATTCCAGCTTCCACTGGACTAGCAAAAAGACTCCTCATGGGCTATGCCTATACTGGTGGCTCCTTGCACAAGAACTTCTTGTGCAAGCATTCTTGTGCAAGAAGTCCTGTGCAAGAACACGTCCACACTGCCATGTGTGAGATGTGCTTTTGCGCAAGAGCACCCAAGGCAGTGTGGACGCACTGCGGATTAATACGCAAGAATAGCTGTTGTTGTGCAAGAAGCTGCAAGTGTAGACATAGCCATGGAGTCTGCTTTAGGTCTGTCCTTAAAACAAAGGGGGAAAGGGGTAGGTTGGGCCAGTCTTACAGCTCACACCTGGCAGGTGTGAAGCAGGCTGACTCAAGCCCTTTAACCCTTCCCTCCCAGATCAGTTCACTCAACTCTGGAAGGGGGGAGGCTTGTTCCTTAGAGACCTCTTACCATGATGGTGTCTCTCCTTCAAGCACTGGTGTCATGTTTTACAGTTGCCACATGTAGGGGTAGCATGATTTGTGACCCCCACAACAGCCCCAAATTATTTACAATATACCACATTCCATTCCAACACTGAACCTCTATCAGCCCTGGCTGAATTGGATTTGCTCTATTTATATATCAACAGTTAACAGTTAATTATCTTGCAGAGCTAAACAATTGTAGCGGGCACACCCATGCCCAGGACAGCTCTCTTCTTTTAGATGGCTGATAGCAAGCAGCAGTTCAGCCCCTGCTTACATATTGAATTCTGGGGAAAGACATGGAATTATACACTAAATAAAAAAGAACGATGCTCAAGACATAGCAAATCAATATATTTGTGATAAGTGGAGCCATGATTGCCATATATATACAGAATGCTTGAAAAAGGAAGGAACAAGAAGAGTGGGAACACTTTTCTGCAGGCCTTCACTCAGACTCAAGAAAGCCATTAGGCTAAGTAACTTTCGTATCCATCTTCACTGAGATTACAGGGATTATGCTAGCACCAAATTGGGCTTTAGATGTGTGCCCATCTGCCCTGGCCATGCTACCTGACTCCTTATCAGGACAGCAGGCAATTTACAGCGGCAAGTCTGACTGCAGAAATGGGATTCTTAATTAAATATTACTGCTAACAACTTAACTGGCACAATTGGCTATAACCATAGTAATTGCCTAGATCTAGACACCCGGGCTGTGTCTAGACTGGCCAGGTTTTCTGGAAAATCAGCCACTTTTCCAGAAAAACTTGCCAGCTGTCTACACTGGCCGCTTGAATTTCCGCAAAAGCACTGACTTCCTACTGTAAGAAATCAGTGTTTCTTGCGGAAATACTATTCTGCTACTGTTCAGGCAAAAGTCCCTTTTGTGCAAAGCTCTTGAACAAAAGGGCCAGTGTAGACAGCTCAGATTTGTTTTCCGCAAATAAGCCCTGATCGCGAAAATGGCTATCGGGGCTTTTTTGCGGAAAAGCGTCCGTGTCAATCTAGACGCTCTGTTCCAAAATGCTTTTAACGAAAAACTTTTCCGTTAAAAGCATTTCTGGAAAATCATGCCAATCTAGATGCAGCCATATAGGGATAGCAGGCAACAAACAGGCAAATGTTGCTTTTCATCATGAACAAGTTGGCCTAGGATTTCCACTAAGAAGACTGAAATGTAAAAACCTAATAAAAATGAGTTAAGGAAGGAATGGCAAGAACTGTAGGCAAATGAAACAAAGGAGAAAAAAAGTCCAACAATGTTGATAATCCAAGGAAGGGTAATCCTGAGAGGAAGGGTAATGTGGCTTTACTTAAAATTCTTATAGGGCAGTGTGGATTAAATAGCAATTTATTTTTAATTATCGCACACTAGGATAGATTATACGTAACGTGTAAGGATAGATCCTTTCCTTTGGGATGGTAGAGACTATACCAGTGAATAGAGAAGAACACTGAGGCTATGTCTACACTACCAAGCTTTTAAAAAGCTAAGTTATTTTGAAAAAATAACTCCCTAAATAACTATTTTGAAATAAGCTTATTTCTCTTCACAAGCAGGAGTTAATATTTTGAAATAACAAGCCCATTATTTTAAAATAATGAATGGATGTCATGGACTCCTGATCAAATCTGGTAGACCACAAAACTGAACGAAGAGGAGGAGAAGAAAGTGGGACATACAAGAGAGGAGGAGGAGGAAAGACCTGTAGCAGGTACTCTTCATTAAGGTACCTCAGGAGTCCTGAATTCTGAGGAAAGGCCTGTAAGCAGCAATGACCCTCGGCCTAGAAGAGGGAATAGCTTTTCCTTAGAGTTAGGATATCCCCTGTTCTAACTTTTAGTGGATCATTTGCAAGCCTTTTGACTACACCTGGACTAGGGAAGAAACTGGTAGGAAATGGCTGAGGAAGGGAGCCCCAAAGCTCTTTAGGGTGTTTGTTATCACAGACTCTTGTAGGTTCTGCTTTGGTGCCCAGTGGAGAGGGAGGGCTCAACTTCCCTATCAAAGCCCCCTCTCATGAAGGGGTCACAAACTCCTTTGCCACGCCCCCCACAACATGGGAGGGGGATTGAAACAGCATAAATGCTGAGGCAAGCGAGGAATAGCTTAGTGGTTTGAGCAGTAGCCTGCTAAACTAAGAGTTGTGAGTTCAATTGTTGAGGGACCCCCATCTAGGGCAAATCTATCAGGGATGGTACTTGGCCTTGCTATGGGGACTGGATTTGATGACCTCTCAAGGTTCCTTCCAGCTCTATGAGATAGGCTAGGTATGTCCAGCAAAGCATAGTGCAAATAGCATTCTACTCTTTGAACTTTTATGTCTGAGTTTGGTGCTCAAAGAACAAAAAGATTTCACCTATATTTTAAGCACCTCTTTGATTACAGATCTTTAATTTGTAGCTTATCTGACTTCTGCAGTTAACACAAAGATGTCCCACTACTGAAAATGTCTATTGCCCAATTCAAAAGACACTATATCCCTTTCCAAAATAATTGCTGTCTCCATATATTAACCAACAGGGGTCTAGAGGTGGCCAGTCCTTTCTTGGGATGTTAGACTTTATATAGTTTGTCAGATTCTGTTACCTCAAAAGGGGGATGAACTTTATTGGTGACTTGACCAAAGGACTGGGTTACTATTTACTGAAAGGGATCAACACATTAAATGGTTGCTGATACTCCAGAGACAGGGGGAGCTGGATCTAAACTCTAGGCAGCACCATTGGTAATCCTAGCTTTGTCACAGTTTTATTGCTGTATTGAGAGATTTCTAGGCTACTTTCAGGGATTTTATTCCATTAAATCACGATGTTCTCATGACTTGTTTTTGTGTACCTTAAACCTCACTGAAATTTCACCTTCCCAGCTTATTACCACAGGCAACTGGTAGGAAAAAAAATCCATATCAAATAATTGATAATAAATGAAGAGAAATTTAATGATTATTGTACCAACTTTGGCTCCCTCTTCCAGAGACTCTGTAACATCACAGAAAGCTCAGTTAGACTGGTGCCATATTGATTTTTATTTCCTGAATCTTGTAGTGATCATCCATGTGCTTTCCAAAAGGCAATGGCATACACTGTCGTTTCCCTTCACTCATATGTGCATTACTTATAAGGATCAGATTGGCAATAAGATTGTCATTGATACTTTCAAACATATGAAAATATTCCACCCTTTTGGTGTCAATTGACTGATGGACAGGAAAATGACAAACTGGAGAGGTGCTAATTGTGCCCAGTTGTAACTTGAATTAGACATGTACATACTAGAGCTCACTCTGTCTTAAAGACCTAGTTTTTTCTTCTCTGTAGACTTCTGATTCAGAAAGCTGAGTTCTTTAAGGAGTCATTCAGGTATAAAATTAAAAACGGGGTTACCTTGATTAATCCTTATAACTGGATTCCTCTCTACGTCATTGACTATATGCTTAGCATAGTATGCTACTTGTTCTTTTGCATGTACAATATGTACTCTTTTCAACTCATGGGTGTTGCTTAATTGATTTTGTGTTTGCAAGACAGCTGTAACCTTTTGTACTCCAAAGATTTGCAATAACCATAGTGGATGATGTATGGTGCGATAGAGTAAAAGTACTGGGTGATAATCATGTCTATTTCCATGTTTCTGTTTTTATGGTTGCTTTGGTTCAATTTCATTCATTTTCTGCACTGTGGCTTCTGGCTAGGGCTGTTTTCTTGGCGATCTAAGCATTACCTTTTTAAATAGGTAAGCTTTACGTGTAGCTCATAGGCTTCCAATGAAATGTTTATGTAGAAGGGATTTAAGAACTTGCAGAATCAGGTTACTAAACAGAAACAACATCCCTCCTATCTCTCTCTCTCTCTCTCCCCTTGTAAATAAAAAAAAAGATATCTAACTTGTGAGTTCAAAGGCAGCTATATTATTTTTCTTGAAATAATATCTTTGTGAATGCTTTTAAAAAGCTCTTTTAGCATGAATTCTGGGGGCTCAGTAATCAAAGAAGATCACAAAGCAGCAGGGGCCATCAAAAATGTTATTCTGGAATATCTTTGGATTTCCCTTTAGGGAGTCATAGTGACATTTAGCAGCCAAAGTCTGGTATTCTGTGGAGCTTTTACTTACATTTAAGACTTAAAAATCTATACAAATCAATTGTATTTTGTGTTGTATTTGCATTTATATAGGTCTTTTATTATACCTTGAAATAAAATGCTTTTGCAGACCAGTGATTATATTTTTCCACTGGCAAGTATTACATTGTCAATTGTATTTCATATGCAGGTCTTATAGGATTTTACATTAGGTACAGTAATAAGGTGTCATAGTGAACTAATTCTGAGAACGATTGCTGATCAACTGTTCCTTTGAACATTTTTTTTATTCTGACCATCTCTTTGAATCTCCATCTGAAATAGACACTAAAGCCATGTATATTAAACCCAGAGGGTGCAAGATCAGTAGCACGTCCAGTATACAGTGTAGAATAAATACAGTACTTTATACAATTCGAAATGTTAGTTGTGTGTGTTGACATATCTGTACTGATCCCATCAAAAGCCTCGTTGTCAGTGGTACGAGACACAGTTTTCTCATTCCTTGCCTTGTTTTAGGTTTGTAACATAAAAGTCTGACCTACAAAAGATTTAGACCTTTATCAGTAATTACTTGTTTTGTATGTTCCTTATTAGAGAAAAGAATAGCAATATCAACCAGAATTCAATCCATTTTCAGTATGCAAAAATGATTGTGGTTCTTTGAGCTATAGTCTAGGTTTGCAGAGTGGAAACTATTTTCAGACCGATGTATATGAACGTGATAGAGTGTATCCTCTTCAGAGTGTGCATTTGATGTATTTTTGTAGGCTGCATGTAAAATGAAATTTACAGGAGCTCTGAGAAGTCTTCTTAAAACTTTTCTTTTGCTTGCTGCACACATAAATGGAACAGAGATCCAAAAGCAGTGAGGTAAATCTCTTATTATGTGTG
Source organism: Pelodiscus sinensis (assembly GCF_049634645.1). NCBI lineage: Eukaryota > Metazoa > Chordata > Testudines > Trionychidae > Pelodiscus > Pelodiscus sinensis. The sequence continues at coordinate 7,683,642 of NC_134723.1, forward strand.
CGCATGTTTATCACAGAGTAAACATTTTCCTTAGTACCTTGATTGAAAAGCCATAAGAAGCTACTATCCTTTCTTTTTGGAAACAATTTCTCTTTGTAGCCTTTAAACTGAAATAATCTGAAAGAGGAAAACCATGAAGACAGGCTAAATGTTTGGTGTACAGTTACAAATCTTAGCATCATAACTCTATTTAGCTATAAAGGGCACATTATTCTTACTGGTTTAGTATAGGATGGGCTCGTTTGTTTAAATATAGAAGCTGCTTTTAAAGCAATACTTCAGTAGCAATGAAAAAATCATTTCATATTCTTTTAAAACAGCCAAATGATTTTGGATGCCTCTATATCTTCCTTGTTCATCCTTATAAATGGTCCTGTTCACAGTGAAAAACATAACAAATCTCTTTTTCATGGCATTATTTGGGTTGAAAGGTATCTTTAATGGGTCATCTATTCCATTGTTCTGCATTGTGTCAGCCTTGGCTTAATTATTCCTAACCTACCCATAATAGAAGACCTAGTCTGGCCTGTAATGTTTCCAGTGAAGTGGAAGCCATAATTTTTCATTGCAGATTGATCCATTGCTTTAAAAAAGCGCACAAAATCAAATCCCCAAATAACCCGACTATCCTTCTTTGAATTCAGCATCTTAAATGGCAATGAGAACAAAGACATTCAGTGGTAAAACTTGGCCTCCCCAGTAAATAAAATGTTGACAGTCTCACATGCCTTTCATTTGTTTAGCTTTCCCCTATGAATTGGTAAAGTCATATTATGACTAATGACCTAAACCTGTGCAGCAGATGTGATAAGTACTTAGCAAGACTAGGTCTGGATTAGTAGCAGTGTGGCTGACCTTAGTCAGTACTTTGGCTTTCAGAATTTCATCCATGTTGATCCTAGTGGGATTTGACCCCATTTGCAGTGAGTGGAGATGCTGAGTATCTGTCTTGCCATTTACACCCTAGGGAGCCGTTCCTGCAATGGCTGGGTACTGAAGCGTAAACAACTCGGAGTTCTGAGTAAATGATTTTACCTTTTTCATTTGGAGGACAGGGAATATGTTGGTGCTTGAGGAAGGGGACTGCATTGAGCTGACTCTAGTTCAGTTGTAATAGCTTGGTGTCTTGACTCTATTTGTATCAAGCTTCTCTTGCAAATCAGGCCGACAGCAATGCAAATAGAGTCTAGGAAGGAATTTTGCCTCCAGCCTAGAAACACTCTCTGGTTTATACCTTTCTGGCATGATCTTTAATCTTTGTCTCCCCCATTTCCATAGTATCAAAACTGTTCTTTTTGCTGAGGTCCCCAAGGAAATGAAATTTCCTATTGTCTTTTCAGCATTTCTCACCTGGATAGTACTTGACAATATAACAGACTTATTATGTAGATTTTTTTTCTGGTGCATATTTCAATCGTTTGCCTGTATTATTACTGAGATTTTGTGGAAGTTCCAGAGGGGTAGGGTAAACAAAAGGAATTATGAGTACCTACCATGACAACCATTGGTTAACTAAAAATGTACAATCAGGGTATGTCTACACTACCCTCCTAATTCGAACTAGGAGGGCAATGTAGGCATACCACATTTGCAAATGAAGCCCGGGATTTGAATTTCCCAGGCTTCATTTGCATGAAGCCGGCCGGCGCCATTTTTAAATGCCGGCAGTTCGAACCCCGTGCTGCGCGGCTACACGCGGCATGGAGTAGCTAGTTCGGATTAGGCTTCCTACACGCGGCATGGGGTTCAAACTGCCGGCATTTAAAAATGGCGCCGGCTGGCTTCATGCAAATGAAGCCTGGGAAATTCAAATCCCGGGCTTCATTTGCAAGTGCGGTATGCCTACATTACCCTCCTAGTTCGAATTAGGAGGGTAGTGTAGACATACCCTCAGAGAATACAAAGGCATTTGGTGAGAATAACATCTGGAAGGTGTAAAAATGATGAAATCATTTGCAGATGCAATGGGAGCATAGCAAATTTAAGATATGTCTTGAAAACAAATGTTAAGATTACAAGAAAGAAGTGCAAACATTTAAATTATCTAGAATAAAGATCTGCTGAGCCGCACTTTCCTGTCATCAACAGCTATAGACATATAGACTGATCTGGCATCAGTAATCTAGTTAATTGGCATATGCAATGAGGCTGGATTTGGTCATTTTTGAATATGATTCTTGGCAATTCTTGCAGAGCTCATCACTATAAATCTTTTAGTTTCTGTGTCAGTTTGTAGCACAATCACAATGGCTTGAGAGTTTGAGATCAGATGAAGTATAGCATATGCCTTTAGAATTAGTCTTCTGCTTCTGTCACGGGACTCAACCTTGACAGAGAGATGCTATGGGACACATAAATCAGGAAACTAACCTGTATGTCTCCTGATTTGGTATGCTAGCATAGAGCTGTCTCTGTGGTAATATGTTCTTTAATGCTCTGTTGAACTTGTTCTCTTTTGCAAAATGAAAGTGCATGTGTTTGACGTATTTGGTCTAGTTGGTTGTGTAATAAAATGAGATTTTCTTAACATTTTTTTCCCTTCTCTTCACACGGGCCTCATTAGCCATTAATAGCAATTTAACTACAAGCATCATCAGATTGTCTGAAAAATTAGATAATCTTAAAACTACTCTCCTAAACTTATTTGAATGTCCCAAAATAATGATCACTCTTGGACATGGGATAAAATATTAATCTGACTTCATAAGTTTTAACAGCTGGCTCCAGTTGCTGGATTTCTGCCTGTATTAAAATCCCTTCAAAATCCCTTTTCACTTCTGTGCTGTCTCTTCAAGAAAAGGCAAATGTATATATTCAGGATAAATAAAATAAAAGTGGCAGCGCTACTAACTTCTTGATGAGGAGTGTGTGGGTATTAAAATATACTTTTCTCAGCCAGCATGTATAAAACATACATGCTCCATTATGATAAGGTTCCAAAAAGGAACACTCATTAAAACTGAAATGTTGGGAAATGAGATAAAGAAATGGTGTGACAAGGGTTCAGGTAGGCAGAGGCATAAAACAAAGTTCTGCCTACAGTCATTATTCTGTGAAATCATTTGGGGGTACCTACATGTTCGAAGGCAAAATGTACCTGTTATTGTTATTATTTGTATTCCTCCAGCGCCAAGGTACTCTGTTGTGGTAGATACTGTGTTCACAAACACTGTAAAAAGTATGTGGAAGGGAACTCTCTCTATTTCAATAAACATAACAGGAAGAGTCAATGCAGAAAATTGATTTCTATCTCCATTTTACAGATGCAGAATGCAGGTGAAGAAAGATTCACTGATTTGTCCAAGATAATATAGTGATTCTGTGATAGCATCGGGAACTGACACCAGTCCCAGTCAACTGTCTGACCTATAAGACTACAGATACCAAAACAAGTTTTTTTTTTACTTTTAGATTTTCCCAGCATCACTACAGCATCATCCTGTCTCTCCATGCTCTTTTTTTTTTCTAATTACTGATTCATTTAGGATTCATAGGGTGAAGGAATCATATCTGCAGTTGTAGTGCCCTTTTGCTTTTAGGAATGTTCATGTTCATTGAAGGATGTGAAATTGTATTACGGTGTCATCTAGCTGACTACTTTCACATTGCTATTATTATTGCATTAGCAGTTCTCTGCCCACTAATTTACTCTTCCAGGAATATGTCTAACATTCTAAATCTCTGAGCAGCTTTAAATTAACATTGTAAAATGAACAGGATTACTGACACTAAAATATCATGCACTTTGAATATAGTTTCAACCCAAAACTGTACTTGTATAAGGTACACAGTGCATAATCTTATTCAGTACTTCAACCACCAGTGTCAAGGCCTAGTATCTCCTGAATCGCATGACTTATCTCCCTGAAGACCCAGACTACGTCTACACTGGCATGATTTTCCGGAAATGCTTTTAACGGTAAAGTTTTCTGTTAAAAGCATTTTTGGAAAAGTGCATCTAGATTGGAAGGACGCTTTTCCGGAAAATCACTTTTTGCGGAACAGCGTCCATGGCCAATCTAGACGCGCTTTTCTGCAAAAAAGCCCCGATCACCATTTTCGCGATTGGGGCTTTTTTTGCAGAAAACGGTACTGTGCTGTCTACACTGGCCCTTTTGTGCAAAAGTCTTTCGGAAAAAGACTTTTTCCTGAACGGGAGCAGCATAGTATTTCCAGAAAATCACTGACGATCTTACATGAGATCGTCAGTGCTTTTCTGGAAATTCAAGCGGCCAGTGTAGACAGCTGGCAAGTTTTTCTGGAAAAGCGGCTGATTTTCCGGAAAAACTTGCCAGTCTAGACACAGCCCCAGTGTTTTTCTCTCTCTCTTTTCCAGTTGTCAAGATGATGTTGTGCCTATATTTAAGAAAGGAGGGGAAGTGATCTGAGCAGGGCATTACAGTTTACCAGTCTGACCTCAGCATTAGAACAAAATTGTGAAGGAAAGAATAATTAAATTAGTGGAGGTAAATGTATGTAGTGTAACATGGGTTTCCTTAAGGTTAAGATCATGCCAGATTAACATAATTCCCTTCTTTACAAATGAACTGATTTTTGTGGATAAGGGTAATGCAATAGGTCTAATCCATATGGACATCAGTAAAGCATTTTGTATGGTACTACATGGGAAGCTATTAGTTCCAGTGCTTTACCACCCTCCTAGTGAAATAGTGTTTTTTTTAATATCCAAACTAGACCCACCCCCTTCCACTGCAACCAGAGACCATTGATTTTTGTTCTGTCATCTGCTACCACTGAAAATAGCCTGCCTTCATTCTCTTTGTAACACCCCTTCAGGTAGTTGAAGGCTGCTATCAAATCGCCCCTTAATCTTCTCTATAGAAGAATAAATAAGCCCAGTTCCCTCAGCCTCTCCTCATAAGTCATGTGCCCTACATTCCTAATCATTTTTGTTGCCCTTTGCTGAATTCTTTCCAATTTCTTCGGAGGGGTAGCCAAGTTAGTCTGTAACTGGAAAAACTTAAAAAACAACAAATAGTCTTGTAGAACCTTAAAGACGGACAAAACATGTAGATGATATCATGAGCTTTTGTGGGCACAACCCGCTTCTTCAGATGAATAGAGTTATTAAAGGTTCAGTTCTAAATAAGAAACTTTTTATTTAGAAACTGGACCTTTACTAACTCCATTCATCTGAACAAGTGGGTTGTGCTCACGAAAGCTCATGATACCATCTACATGATTTGTTAGTCTCGAAGATGCTGCAAGACCATTCTTTATTTTTAAGTCTCTCCAATTTGTCCACATCCTTTCTGTAGTGGAGGAGGAGGCTGAAAAATCAACAGGCTATTCCAGATGTGGGCTCATCAGTGCTGAATAGGGGAGAATAATAACTTACTTTGACCCACTGGCAATATTCCTACTAATGTTCCCTAATGTGCTGTAAAGACTTTTTGTCAACAAGGACCATTATTGACGCACATCCAGCTTCCTATCTACTTTAATCCCCAGGTTCTTTTCTTTAGAATTGCTGCTTATCCAATCGGTCCCCAGCCTATAGCAGTGCACGGTATTCTTCCATCCTAAATGCAGGACTGCACTTATCCTTGTTTAAACTCATCACATTTCTTATGGCCCAATCCTTCAGTTTTGTCTAGTTCATTCTGTACTCTATCTCTCCCCCACATCTGAGTATCATACATGAACTTGCCAAGGGTGCAATCTATCCCATCATCCCGATCATTGATGTTGAAAAAAACTCAACCTCAAGACTGACACCTGGGGCATTCCACTGATACCAGCTGTCAACTAGACATTGAGCCATTATCACTGTCCATTGAGCCAATGATCCAGGCAGAGCTCTCTATTCACTTTATACTCCATTCAATCAATCCATTCTTCTTTACTTGCTGGGAACAATAGTGTGGAAGACCATATTAAAAGCTTAGCTAAAATCAAGATACATCACATATCCCTACTGCTTTCCTCATATCCACAAAGCCAGTTATCTTGTCACAGAAGGCAACTAGTTTGGTCAGGCATGATTTGCTCTTGGTGAATCCATGTTGATTCTTTCTGATTGTCTTCCTCTCCTCCAAGTGTTTCAAAATGGATTCCTTGAGGAGTGGCTCCATAATTTTTCCAGGGACTGAGGTGAGGCTGTCATATGAAAAGTTGCTGACTCTTAAGAAGAGGAGAAGGGGAGTCAGCTGAAAAATGATCTGGCTGCAGTATTAAATAAATTTCAAGAATGCAGGAATTCTGTTTCCCAACTCACTGTGGCATTAATTTGTGGTAGTGTTCAGGTAACATAAATGGCTTCTCTTTGTCCTGGAGTGAACTGAGGTTGGGTTCCAAGATGGCTGCTGATTGCCCTGTCTAGGAAAGGGACTCTGGATAATCATCTGAGAGGGGTTCTGGCTGTTCTGATGGTCTTTATCTGGGTACATAACTCTAGCGATTTTGTGACTTCTGGTTGGGCTGTAAGAGAATGTTTACCTACTGCTCCCTGACTTAGAGGAGAAAAATGTGTGTGGCTTTGGTTGCTGCTCTCTAGTTGGATGATTTGGTGGTCCCTTCTGGCCTTACATTTTATAATTCCATGACTCTAAATTGAAGCACACAAAATCTCTAGTTACTCTTTAAAATCTTGGCCTCTTCATCTGGAAGGGAAGGCCAGGGGGAGGTGGCAAGAGGAGTTAGGTTAGTTTGATGATTTATAGTCATGGATGTTCCTTCCATTTGAGTTTCTCTGGTTAGAGTCCTAAATTGTATGCATCTGTAGTGTCTCATACGATATATACTAAAAACTCAAAAATGCCTGTGTTACCCTGTCATGTTGCTGATGAGAAAATCAGTGTGCAGGATTAGATTATCTAGTATCTTCCTTTATTGCTTTCTGGGTCTAACAATTGAAATGCAAGATAAATTCCAGATTTTTTTTCTGTTTTGGGGTAAGGCTCACTGGTAAATATTTCATTGTTTCTTTTCTAAAGTTGTTATATTCATGTGAAGATTTTTAGTAGTAAGGGAAGGTGTTTTCAGAAAATAGTAATTCCAATATTATGGAATTCTCTTTCATGTTATGAATCCTTAAAAATATCTGTTCATTATTACTTCACATCTTCTGGATGGAAGGGAGATTAACAGAGTATTATGTATTCCATACTTTTTAAAATTAGTTGTCTTCCCTCTTGTTTGTAATGCCATCTTCTAAGCCAGCAACAGCATCGGTTCAGAAATTTCATTCTTCATTTATGAGCGCTGTTTTGTAGTAGGGCTGATCACAAATATTGGCTGGTTGGTTTCTGGTTTCATTTTATTTATAGAACAAAATGCATGTTCCATTTTTTTTAAGAAAAAGACATGTATTAAAATATACAAATGTTCTGCCCACATATACAAAAGGAAAAGTATATTAACTTTGTTGACCTTAACACCTCTCCTTTAACATAAATAAAGGCTCTGTCAGTCTTCAAACGTAAGGGTTTTGTTTGTGTAAAGCTGTCCACATGCCAAGAAATTTGGTAACTCCTCCACATGGTAGCTGAAGATTCTTTGTGTAATGCTGGAATAACAGGTACCCTGTCTGAGGCTGAGAAATACAATTTTCATTCTTTTGGCACAAGATAGCAGGGATTATTTGTCAACACTGCTGAAGTTATTTGTAATTGCCAGTGTGATATAACATTTAAAGGTCACAACGGAATTAGTATAAAACATTCATTTGCTTGTTCTTTTTTGGTTCCCCAATATAATATAACAGCAATCCTAGAAACAGCAGAAAAATAATTTTCAATAAATTGCTCCTCTTATACTTGCCTTTTTTGGTTTTTGTATTAGTTGCTGAGGTGCTGTTGGTACAGCAATTAACCCATATTTATCTGGTAGGAGCATAAGTGCTACTAACCTAAAATTACTGGCTGTACTCAGCGAGAAATGGATATTAAGGACAATTGCTGGCGTAAACCAAGTGTCTTGGCAGTACTTTAAGGAAGAAGAAAAAGCAGCAAATGGAGCTGAAATAAAGATTTTTGAGTGTAGGTGTGTTACTATTTCAATGGTAGCAAAGCCTGCATTGACTGAAATGCTTTCTTTCTTAAACAGAGCACTGATGCAAGGAATCAATACTGCAGTTTTGGTAAAAACATTCTGTTTGACAAAAGGTGTAAGATTGATTACTCAGATCAATACCATTTTTAGGAACAATTCATCAAGATTGTACTTAAACAGAGACCATGATGCATTTAACTGTAATAATACAAACACCATTTTTCCCCTTCATGGATAATCTTGTTTGTGCAATAGAAAGCAGTAAATTTTTCAAAACAAAGGTCCCTTTTCCTTTTGAGTAACATTTTTCAGGGTCAAAAACAGACTTGGAATCATTCCTTTGTAAAAGGAAAACACTTCTCCTTCTCCTAACTTCTACTTTTTAACTACTTCACAGGCTTTTAACTGAGCATAATCCATAATCCCTCCTCCTAGCTGTTCCAAAACAGCTGTCCTTGATGTCTCTGCTTTTCAGAAATCAAGAAGAACATATTGAGACAAAGTGAACCAAGAAGCAATGTGGTTTGTAGGATCATAAGAAGGCTGAAGTATCTTTTAACAATGGAAAGAGACTCATGGTCGATGACAGTCCTTTCTCCAATTACTTACATTTTGGAGAGTGACAAATGGCTGTGAGAGAAGCTTAAATTTTGCCTTGACCATTCCTTGTGGGTTTCCCCACTGTGTTCATGATAGCAGCTTGAGAGAAATCTCACTATGGAATAAGAGAGGAGAACAGTCAACAGGAATCAATGAGAAGCAATGATGATGGATAGATAGGATGCCTCTTGACTGTTCTGGAATTACACCATTGTGTCCTGGATAGAGTACAGGTCTTGAAATTATAAATAGCTAGGTTGTGTGGTCCTCCTTTATTAATAATTTCTCTGATCAGGAGTGAGAGCATAAAGAGCAACTGTAAATAGTAACTACAACAACAGTGGAAAAAAAAATCTCTGGATTTAAGAGAGAGTTTAATTTCAAACCATAGGCTGAACAAACCCCCCAAAATCTTAATATCTTTATATTTGGGAGTTTTAGAAATACGGATTCAGTTTTTAATCTGTTTTTTATTCAATAATGTGAAAGATACAGAATTATTGATACTCACTTCTCAGTACTGTTTATGCCTTCTTTGACTCCAGGGTCTCCCTACTCTCCCACCATGCCCTTGTTAGAAACCTACATGGCTTTCTACTCTTCTGGAAAAACATGAATTCTTTAAAGAAACATTCAACTGATAGATTCTGGTTCAGAAATATGAATGTCAAAAATGAAAGAGGAGCCCAGCTGTGTGATGTGACTAGGCCTAGCCACCTAGCTTGGTATGTGAAAGAAAGCCATGTTCTTGAAGGAGATGCTTTTATTTGAGAGAATCTCATGTTGCTGGAGGATAGCCAAAGGGCTTAGCTTTCACACTTTATTTCCCTCAGGCACAAAGTAGAAAACTTTTGATCTGAGTTAAGACATGAGAAGGTTTCAGAAATTCTGGTGAAGGGTGAAACTCTATGTTTTTTCAAAAGGGCAGCAGAGCCAATTTGGACAGCTAGCAGGTTACCAATGAGATTTCTGCAGCTCTAGCTAAAAAAAAGCAAACCCGGCACTTAGACTAGCTTTGCATTCACCACAAAAGGCAGACGGATGAGATGGACACCACACATTAATGCCACCAGTGTTGCTGGGTTGGACTCTGTGGAAGAAATCTGTGTGCTTACAAATGTAATTAATCTAAGAGTTAGAAGAAATCTAAAGAACTTTATTTAAAGGGGCAAGTTCAGTTGACTTGCATGTCAAAAGGATAAAGGGATGAGTAAACTGCTTTGGGGTTGTCCTAAATAGGTTTGTGGGCATGTGACTTCATTGCACAGTGGTCTAGCACATGTGAATTGTTGGTTATAGACATACTGTGAAGGGAAAGAGGCAGAAGAGACCCATAAGCATTAAAATGAAGGAAAATATCTAGGTTGCATAGGGGCTGAAATAATTCAGCTTTCAAAACTATTCCATACCAATTGAGTTCCCAGCGATGAAACAAACATTTCAGGCTTCATAGACCTTTGCCTAAAACAAATCATGGTTCAGTCTTACAAAGTAAACCGAGCTTCTACCTACGTCAAGCTCCCAGCCTAAATTTGCCTTATGATGGCTTATACGTTGTCTTATGCTTGCCAAATCTTTCAAAGTTAAAACAAGCATGGCCATGTTAGTCAGACCAATAGTTCATCTTGCATAGCAACTTGTCTTCTGACAGGAGTCAATGACAGATGCTTCCAAGAAAATCAGTGAATGATCCATTCTCTTTCATCCAGTTCTAGCTTCTCACATTTAGAAGTTTTGGGACATCTAGAGCATGGGTCTGCATTCCTAAACATCTAGGCTAATAGCCATTGATGGATCTATCCCCTATAAATTTATCTAACTTTTCTGAACCCTTTTGACATGCACAACATCCACTCTAGGATCTTTTTTGATTGGTAACAACTAATTTAAACCCCATTATTTAATATGTATTAAATTGTGGTTTTTAATATGTATTACTTTGCATTTATTGATTCTGAATTTTATATGCCATCTTCTTTCCCAGTCACTCATTCTTGTGAGATCTCTTTAGTAACTCTTCATAGTCTGCTTTGGACTTAACTATCTTGAGTAATTTTGCAAACTTTGCCATCTCTGTTTATCCATTTTTTTTAGATAATTTATGAATATGGTGAACAGCACTATTCCCAGCACAGAACCTTTGGGGACCCCATTCTTTACTCCTTTTCCTGTGAAAGAAGACTGTTCATTCTGAATGTTTGTTTCCTATCTTTTCTCAATGAAGATAGCTTCTTTATTATTCTATGACTGCTCACTTTGCTTAAGAAACTTCCTGAAAATCCAGCTATACTATATCCATTGGATCACTCTTGAGCACATGTTTGTTGATACTCTCAAAGAGTTTTATTAGATGCATGAGCCGGAACAGATCTCTGCCTAAGCTAAGGTCTGAAGTTGAATTGACCCTTGTTGAAAGATGGAGTAGAAAATATCATGCTTTAGTGCTCCTACCCTGGTTGCTTCTGATCAGTGAGTTGTCTTTACCTGACCAGCAAACACTGCAATCTTCCGCCCCGGTAGGAGACCTTCACTATCAGCACAGTTCCCCAAGTAAAGTGAAGTATAAGAAAGGAAAAATCAACCTTTGAAGAGCGCATTTTACACCTAGCTTTTACCTCGCTACTTCCCTAGGAACTTAAATCTGACACCAATAGCTCACTTAGCCTTAATGAAAGAATAGCTTTAGATTCTCTTTATTTTTAATGGAGCGGGAAAAGGGGCCAGTTAACCAATCTGAGGATAAATAAGTGCCTGAATAGTTTGGCATAGATTTAATTTTCTCATTGAATGTTGATGTAAATGTGAACGTTTTTGCAATTTTTATAAAACAGTCCTTTTGCTTTTTTGTTAAGAAAGTGCAGTTAATTAATCTGACATTGCTTTCTTCAATGAGTCAGTGCAGTTTTGGAATCTCTACGAGGCATATCAAAGATAGATCACTGAGAGGATTTTGAATTCAAATTCCTTTGGAGACATAATTTTTCTACTTAAATTTCAAGCATGCCTAATTAAAAATATAAGTCAAATACTGCTTCCAGTTCATTATTGACTCTTATTTATGACTTTTAGAACTGGTTAAAATGTTTTGGTGTTCTCATGTAATTAACCATTCAAAAGTTCAGCTGTACAAAAGTGAAATATCAGGATTTTGAAGCAGAAGATAATTGTATATTTTGTATTTCAGCTGGCAGTGAATTTGATAGCCATGTATTTACTCTAGAACTCTCTCCACAGGCTCATCTGTTCATAGAACATTACAGTCTGATCTCCTTGTATTGGACGCTGAGCCGTCTCCATACAAAAGTAATCTTGTTAAATATTATTTTAGCAGCCCCTCTATTTCTTATGCTGCTTAACTATGCTCCTTCCCTTGCCATGTTAGAGACTACATTTGTTACTTTTGTGTTATTCCTGGCTTTGGCTAGAATAAGATCAAGGCCATTCCTGAATCTACAAATTTAGTGGGTTAGGTTAAAAGGGATAAAAACCAATGTGATGTCATACTAGTGGTCTACTACAGACCATGTACCCAGCCAGAAGAGGTGGATGAGACTTTTTTTAAACAACTAACACAATCATCTAAAGCACAGGATTTGGTGGTGATGGGAGACTTCAACTATCCAGATATATGTTGGGAAACTACCACAGCGGGGCACAGATTATCCAATAAATACTTGGACTGCATTGATTTGAGTTTAACATATAGGGAGGAACTGGTTGAAAAATTTAAAGTGGAAGGCAGCCTGTATGAAAGCAAATATAAAATCACTTAGTTCATGATTCTAAAGAATGGTAGAAGGGAGAAAAGAAAAGTAGAGACAATAGATTTCAGGAGGGCAGATTTTAGTAAACTCAGAGAGCTGGTAAGTTAGGTCCCATGGAAAGCAAGACTAAGAGGAAAAACAACTGAATAGAGTTGGCAGCTTTTTCAAAGGGGGCATTATTAAGGGCCCAAAACCAAACTGTTCCATTGCATAGAAAATATAGAAAATATAGCAAGAGACCACCTTGGATCAACAAATAGATCTTACATGATCTAAAAATAAAAAAGAAGTCCTATAAAAAGTGGAAACTAGGTCAAATTACAAAGAATGAATATAGGCAAATACCACATGTATGCAAAGGTAAGATTAGAAAGGCAAAGGCACAAAATGAGCTCAATCTAGCTAGAGACATAAAGGGAAACAAGAAGTCATTCTACAAATGTATTAGAAGCAAGAGGAAGACCAAGGACAGGGGAGGCCCATTGCTCAATGAAGAGGGAGAATCAATAACAGGAAAATTGGAAATAGCAGAGAAGCTTAATGACTTCTTTGTTTTGGTTTTTGTCAAGAAGACGGATGGTGACAGAATGCCTATATAGTTCATCCCCCTTTTGAGGTAACAGAGTCTGACAATCTATATCAAGTCCAACATCCCAAGAAAGGACTGGCCACCTCTAGACCACTCGGTTAATATATGGAGACAGCAATTATTTTGGAAAGGGATATAGTGTCTTTTGAATTGGGCAACAGACATTTTCAGTAGTGGAACATCTTTATGTTAACTGCAGAAGTCAGATAAGCTACAAATTAAAGATCTGTAATCAAGGAGGTGCTTAAAATATAGGTGAAATCTCTTTTTGTGCTTTGAGCACCGAACTCTGACATAAAAGTTCGAGGAGTAGAATGTTATCTGCACTATGCTTCGCTGGATAAAGCACTCTTCATTTGTTTCAGTACTGTGAGGATGATTCAAAACTGTGGAAATATGCTCTTATTAACTGGAGGTGAACTGAAGTGTTTCTCAAAGTTAGGAGTGAAAGAGTACCAACTCTGACATTGAGTGGTGTGTGTATATAACATAGCCCCTCTCAGACACACAAATACAGAAAAAATTAGAAACACATTCCTTATGCCATTTTTCTAATAATTAAAGCCCGCTGGAATAGCTCATTCACTGTACTGAAAGGGTCTTTCATATCTTGTTCTGATTTCAGCTTTCTGAGGAGTGAGAAGCTGGTTCCCAATTATGTTCACTTGCTAACTAGTGTGATCTCCTCTTCCTTTACAGCTCTAGTTGTCCCATCCCTGTCAGTAACATTAAAATCAAGTTCAAGTCTTTTAGTGCTCTCCTTCATTTCCTCAGTCGAGCGGCTATGAAAGAAATCTCAGGAAAATGTTGCTGCTTATATACAAGTTCAAAAATGCTTTTCTTGAAAAGTTCAAAGAGATAGATTGAGTCTTACCACTGACATCAGCTGGTTTTGGACAAAATCTGTAATAAGGTCTGAAAGAAAAAAGTCCTTAAAGGTGTTTCTTGTAGGGGTTTGAGGCAGAGAAAAAGTTTAGCTTTAACAAAGATAAAGCTCCAAAGTCCCATAACAACTAGCAGGACAGGAACTTAGAACAACAGCTTCTCTTGCTCACAGTGGAGGAATGTACATGTCACAAAAAAAGGCACCAAAAGGTCCTTTTTTGTGCTGTCAGTCTAACCTGAGAAGGCAATGATTAAATGAGAGACTATAAATCAGTGAAAAGGGATCTATTGGCATGGTGGGTGAAGGGGCTGATCATACCATTTTTATTCTAAAGAGAAGAGACATTTAATTTTTTAGTTTATCAGGCACTTTCCCAAAGCACTTATTATTCTCAAGTGAATTTAACTTTTTGGGGAAAGTTCTCAATTGGAGAAGAAAATGTTTTATTTTCAAAATGTCCATTATTTTCATATTCAGCACTCTGAACTGGCCTTACTTTCAAAAGAAAAAAAAGTGTTTCATGATATGTAGAAGAAAAACTTAAGAGTAGCAGGAATCTCTAGACAGCTGTTTCCTTTACTAGCATTAGAAATGAATACAGTAATAACTAGGCCATTTAACCTGAAGTTTTTCTTTCCTATACTTATGTCGTTCTGTTTAAAACACTCCTTTTTATCATGAGCTGCAGAGCAGACTTTACAGAAGCTTTCATCACAGAACTATAAATTTCTGTTTCTTCTGTCTGTTCTCCCTGAATCACCTGCTGAGACACCCTTTCCATTGCTTTGCTGGTTTATAAAAGTTGCAGTCTGTTTTTCAGGAATTCAGAATCAACTTTATTTCAGCACATTATTTAACCTTGACTTCTCTCGCCACAAAGTAGCTGCTGCCACTTTGGGAAGCACTTAATTCACAAGGTTAACTTCTTACTTCTTGTGATTTTTAGTGCTGTGGGTTGCTGGCTGAGGGCCATTAAGTTCATATTGGGAACTATGATGGGATGTCTGGCCCACACAGTGGTAGAAAGCACTAATATCAGTAGGGAGCATTAGAAATGAATTCTCCAAGTAGCCCAGAGAGACTGTGTGACGTGCAGCAAATTGGTGGAGCATAGGGGGAACTCAATATTGGGGGAACAGTATCATAACTGGCCTAAGATGCTAATCTTTGGAAGAGGAGAACATGGTGGCATGGATGGAAGACTGAACTCTAAAAAAAGTGCTGCCGTTCCTGAAGCTGCAAAAGGGGCTGCAGGTAGATGCAGAGACAGAGTGACAGTGTGCAAACCACAGACCAGGGGGCAGGAAGGGCTAGCCTCAAGCTCGTCCCCACGGTGACGAGGAAGAGATGCCAGCCCATTCCTGGGGAATGTGCCCTGTAACAAGAACAAAAATATTAAAAAGGCTTTTGTGGTTTCTAGATGTGACCTGGATTAATTTAAAATGCACTGGAACTAGACTGGGTGATTTCATGTACTGTAGATCATTTTTGTTTTATGGACAGCATTCCTCATTTTTACTTAAAAAATGACCAGAAAAGTTGGTAGTAATTGTCAAATTAACTTACACGGAGATATAAAAAACATTTACATTTGTTCTTTTTTTCCACACAATGATATTTGCTTGGTTTTTCTGTAAACTCAGAAAATCGGTAATTCTCAGTAGAACTCTTTATTCAACTTCAAAACAGTGTTCCTACTGTAACTGCAGAGATAACACAACTTAATTACATGACACAAAATGTGAATTATTTCTAGAGGAAAATGTATGACAACCTGCTGGAAGCAATGGTAATTAGGTGGCACTTGTATTACAACTTCTACATTTTCTCTTGATGACTGCAATATTTTGTATCTTCTCTGTACATAGAATCATAAAAGATTAGGGTTGGAAGAGACCTCAGGAAGTTGTTTTCAACACTCTCCAAAAACTCCCCTGAGAACCAGAGATTGTGATATGGAAACTTCTGTGAGTTGTCCGAAGAAAGGCTTGTCTACCTGATACTCCTGGTCTGGTGGTCTATAGCAGATATCTACCAAGGCGTCAAGGCATCACCTCTGTAGTTCTCAGCTCTATTATTAACTCAAAGATGCTCAACAGGCTTTTCTCCAGTTTCATACTGGAGCTCTGAGTACTTATACTATTCTCTTCCATATAGTGCAACTATTCAACATTTCTCCCCTGCTTGTCCTTTCTGAACAGTTAATACCTGTCCATGACAGTGCCCCAGTCATGTGAATTTCCCCACCATATCTCTGTTATTCCAATCACACCATAGTTCTTTGTTTGTGTCAGGATTTCCAATTCTTCCTGTTTGTTTCCCAAGCTTCTTGCGTTCATGTACAGGCATCTAAGATAACTAGCCAATTGTCCTATTTTCTCAGTATGAATCAGGAGGTTTTCCCTGCTGCATACTTCTCCTTGTGTTTCCTCCCGGTATTCCACTTCTCCACTTACTTCAGGGATGATAAGAACATAAGAACGGCCATACTGGGTCAGACCAAAGGTACATCTAGCCCAGTAGCCTGTCTTTCGACAGTGGCCAGCACCAGGTGCCCCAGAGAGGGTGGACCAAAGACAATGATCAAGCAGTTTGTTTCCTGCCATCCCTCTCCAGCCTCTGACAAACAGAGGCCAGGGACACCATTTCTATCCCCTGGCTGACAGCCTTTTATGGACCTAACCTCCATGAAATTATCTAGCTTCTCTTTAAACTCTGTTATAGTCCTAGCCTTCACAGCCTCCACAGGTTGACTACACACTTTGTGAAGAGAACTTTCTTTTATTAGTTTTAAACCTGCTACCCGTTAACTTCATTTGGTGCCCTCTAGTTCTTCTATTATGGGAACTAATAAATAACTTTTCTTTATTCGCCTTCTCCACACCACTCATGATTTTATATACCTCTATCATATCCCCCCTCAGTTTCCTCTTTTCTAAACTGAAAATCCCGGTCATTTTAACCTCTCTTCATATGGGACCCGTATTAAACCCCTAATCATTTTAGTTGCCCTTTTCTGAACTCTTTCCAAGGCCAAAATATATTTTCTGTGGTGAGGAGACCACATCTGTACACAGTATTCAAGATGTGGGTGTACCATAGTTTTATACAGGGGCAGTAAGATATTCTGTGTCTTATTTTCTGACCCTTTCTTAATAATTCCTAGCATCCTATGATGCTTCTCCTTCTCTTCACTAGGTGGATCTCATCTATTTCTAGTAGTTGTTGTTCCTGGAATGACATCCCCTGATCAAAGAATTCAAAGCTCTCTCTCCAATACTACCTGCACAACTGTACATTTACCTCACAATTTAATGGTTCCTCTCTGCGCCTTTTCCTTCAACAAGGAGGAGGGATGAGAATATGACTTCCGCCTCAAACTCCTTCTTCCCAGAGATGGGTCTGCAATAGCCTGCTCAAGGTCATTCTTGGCAGTATCATTGGCGCCCACCTGAAGAAGTAGGAAGGGGTAATAGTCCACAGACACTCTGTCTCATCCTGAATTTTGGCTCCAGGAAAGAAGCACACTTCTCAAGTTTCCTGGTATGGATAACAGATGGATGACTCCATTACTTTTAGAAAGTAGTCCCCATTCACCTCCACTCATGTCCTTCTCTTGTGTGGTGGTCATGGAACTGCCACCCTTAGGACAATGTGTCCCATGTCTTCCATTCGATGGGGTCTTCTTCTGATCCCTTCGATAACTCTTCCAAACCATTCCCTGCCATCGTACCTGTGCAGAGAGACTGAAAATAGTTTCTCACATCTATCTGCACTGGTACATGAGTCCTCCTCTTTCCTCTTCTGGAGGTCTGAGGTGAGTGTTGGATGTTACTTACATGATTTTTTTCCCCCACACTTTTATGTGGTGCCATTGGTTGCTTATATGGGAATGCGATCATTCTATTTTTTAATTGTGTTCTAAGAATGGGATCTCAGAGAACAAACCTCCTAAAATGTTTTATTTATAAAAAGGCAAACAAACCAAAAAAACTAACATCAGAAGTTTAACACGTAATCAACTATGTATTATGAAAACAAAAAGGAAATTACAGTAAGCAGAGGCAAAATATTTGCTTGAATGATAATAAATTTTCTTTAAATTCTTTATAAATGGACATGAAACATTCAGATATCAATAAAATTTTAAAGCACTTTTACAAATTTTTAGTTCATAATGAAGTGCAGCCTTAACAGAAAGACACCTTTAATTTATTTCTAATACAAGTTACTAGGGGACTGAGCCCCCTGTTCGCTATGCTAGCCAACCGCTATCTTGGTTGGGGAAGGCCTGCAGCCAAGGCCACGGAGCCTCCGTTCTTTCCCCCATCCCCTCCCTGCTTCTGGGAAGAGTCTAAGGCCATTCCAGCCCCAGCTTTTCCCCCAAGCCCTCTGAGGATGGCCCAATCCTGGGGATGTCTCCCCCTCCTCAAATATATATATTTAGAAGATTCCCTGAATGACCCCTTGTACTAAGAGGTGAAAGTATTGATTTTATATCTGAGTTCTGCATTTGTTTCTGGAATTAAATCTTGACATCTCAAACACAGTGGGAAGAAATCTAAAGGTGTAGACCTAGAAGGAGGAAAATAGAAGGAGGGATGTTGTTGTGAGTGTGGGGTTCATACTGAAATCATTGGTGCCCTCAGGGGGTAAAAAAGCTGCATGCTTATCAGGAAGGTAATATTCTAAATTAGATCATAACAATTAAATTCAGAGTTCACCAGGTGCTTTTGAGTCTGAAGTAGAATGCTGCATTACTTTAATCAAATAAATACATATATAATAACTAAACACCGTTCCATCCTCAGGCTGCTAAGACAGGGAAAGCTTTACTGTTGACTCTTCTGGCTAATGAACGCAATCTGTATGATGCAGCACCTTGATCTAGCTGCACGTGTTATGCCTTTGTATGTGCACTAAATAAGCAGGAGCTCTGGTAGGAAGCATTTGATGTGCACCATTAAGTAGGCTCAGTCATCAGAAGGTGGCAGGGAGAAGTGATGAATTGCAGGTAAAGGATGAGTGAGAAACCAACAGCTCAATCTTCGTATGTAAATAGAATTCTTAATCGGTGTGTAAAGTGGAAGTAGTTTCCAGAGGAACACGCCCTATTCATGTTTAAGAAGGTAAGGGGGGATTTCAGTCTAGTATCTCAGGGTGGAGGACTTAATGGAAACACTCAACAACAAGTAATAAAACAAAGTGACTGGGTGGCCTGTCCCAAACTATATGAAAAGAATAACAGGAAAGGTACTGAGTTATCTAGATTTAAATCTGGCTGAAGTTCTATATGGAAAGCTCTTACCATCCAGTCATTTTATTTGTCTTTTTGATAATCCCAGTTCAGTTTCTGGTGCATGAATTTTCACATTAAAAACTCACCCCCACACTTGTTTATTTGTTGGCAATCTTAGTAAAGAAGACAAAGATTTAGTAAAAAGAGATTCCCCCCCTACTTCTAGTGACTTCTCCCGAACAAGATGAGCAGCCATTCTTCTGTTGACTTGTTATCAGTCATTCCTAATGTTCCTGGCAAGCCTAAATAGGTACATTTAGACTGAGTAAGAACTGGCATCACAAAGACGAACCAGCATAATTTGGCACCTTAGATAAGAAAGAGAATACGTGACCCCATAGGTATAAAGATGGGCCCAGCAGCACACTCACTTTGAGTATCAATCCATCAGCTGCCTCCTGGTTGGGCTAGGTGATTGACTCCTGAGGTCCACATGGGGATGCCCAGCCTCGTATTCGTCTTTCCAAGGAATTGAGTGACCGATCCTGGCCTGACGCGCTGGAATCGAGAGACGCAGAAGGGGGTAAAAATTGTACCTGTATGTGTCCTTTTTTTTTCTTCCTGTCATTGTGCACATATAGCATTAGAGCTCTATATAAGGATAAGTTGCAAGCTTATGCAACTGGTGTGTTTTGTTTCCCTCTTTTCCTTTGTAACCATCTAAGACCTGTATTTGCTAGCAGTTAAGAAGTTGAGCAATAGCCATTGTAACCGTATGTTTATAAGTTTCTCTAATAAACCTGTAACTGTTTAAGCTTTAACCTGATTCCTTCTGTTGCTGTAACAGAACCACACACAATTAAAAGAATCATAGCCGGTCAGGGGTAAACGCAGTAAGAGCTAAGTGTCGAGTTGTGTTGCCTCCACGGGACAAACTCTTGGGGCACCCGTCAGCCTCCCTGGCTGTCCTCTGCGAAGGGACCTTCGTCCTAGCAGTCAAAGACTCAGGTGTATTAGGGCTCACAGACCACTTGCTACCCCGGCCACCAACTGACAGTTGCAAACAAACCCTCGGTCACGGTAGGGTGCTCACGAGAGGGCGAGCCCCTTCACAGCCCCGCACAACTTCATGTGTCATAAGAACACCACAGAAAATAATTTACTGCTTATGGCTCATGGAAGAGTTACAGATGGAAGAAACAGATGGTGGAAGAAAGATGCAGTTCACATTCACAGACTGGGCAGTTCAAAGCTGTAATGTTAGTGAGAGCACCAAAGAGTTACTGATTTCACTTTCAAAAATAATGAATGGCAAGGGTTTCATACATAAACACATTTTTATTGCAGTTTGATGGAGCCATGTGTTTGCATGGTTTGCAATAATAGATTCACAGCTTTAATAGAGCTTCAGCATTGTGTTAAATATAGTTTCAGTATTAGGGTAGTTCTGTAAGTTGATTGCACTTTCAGTGTTTCTTGGCAGCTCTGAGAAAATACAAATTCATGCATTATATATTTATAACTAGCTTTCAACTTATAAGTTCTACATATGGTGTTATTAAATTAATTTTGATCTTCATGATTCCAATATGTGAAGCCAAATAGTAACCTGGAGGTCTATATATCACGATGTCTAAAAACCTTAATTGCATGTGGATTTTCTTTTAGGGGAAATAGGGAGATTATATGAATCGTTTTTAAATTGAGAAAATACTATTTATATAATTTGATCACAAAAGGAAGTACCGTATAGATTGCTCTTTTTTAGATTACATTTTTTTGCTTGCATTTTACAATTGTTTTATCTAGATAATGGTTCTATTAGTTTCCCAGCACTGACATATATCAACAATTATTTGGACTATATTCTGAGAGGTTTCCTGACAATGTACTATTCTATTCCTTTTTATAAACCAAAGATCTCATATGGGAAAAGATCCATGCCAATTACTGCTAATAAATTACCTATGTGAAGTTGCTGAGAAGAAGGGACAATTGGAGTATATTTGGCTATTAGTGACTTTTTTTTATGCCACTTTCACTTTTTTCCTTTTTCACATCAGTTCATCTATTTTCATTTCTATTGTGTTTTTCATTTAGAAAGTTAGGTGCCAAATGCTTTTAATGTCCTAAACCACTGAATCAACAATTGGACTTGTCAGTTGACATCTGGCATATATTTTAATATTGATTTGCACCGAATATCTTCTATACTAATTGCCTAGAGATCTGTTTGAACTATTCAGCAGTGTAAAACACTGTTTATATGCTGTCTAAAACTGAAGCTGATCTAAAAGTAGTAATGGTACGAGGCCATATTCTGACAGACAGGTCGGGCATCCCTAGATAAGAACAATTGTGCATCAAGTCCCAAATGAAAACTCACTTCCCCCCTATCAAAAATCTATAAAAACAAATGAGAAAATGATGACAAGTTTGTTAAATTCGGAGAGGATGTGTGTTTTGGGGGAAGATCTAAAAATTATTTTTCTTTCTTCTCTCTTTCATTGGCATGTGCTATATTTAAAAAGCAACATACTGTTGCTACAAAGAACTTACATGGTGGGAATAGAAGTTGAAAAAGTGACTCTTTAAAACTGGCTTGTTTACCTCCAAAATGTCTCTCTGCTATTTCAGAAACACTTCACGACCTTCCAGACACTTTATATAAAAATAACTGGGAGCTGTTTGAAATTCACAATTTAAATGCTTACAGTGGAAGATCAGTTGAAATTGACAGAGTTTTCCACCTTCTGCAGTTCACTTCTGGCACAACTGTGGGTATGTCTACACTGCAGGCTAAAGTCGAGTTAAGATGCACAATTCCGGCTACGATAATTGTGTAGCTGAAGTCAAAATAGCTTAATTCATCTTTCAGTGTTGCCTACTCTGCAGAAAGTTGAAGGAAGAACGCTCTTCCTTCTACTTTCTTTGGTCCTTGTGAAATTAGGGTTACAGAAGTCAGAGTACAAAACCCATAATTTTGAAATTATTTTGAACTAATGGGCATGCAGTGTAGACATAATCTAAGGTGTTATTACTAGCCTGTTCTGGGCCCCCCACTACAAAAAGGATGTGGACGCATTGGAGAGGATCCAGCGGCGGGAAACCAAAATGATTAGAGGATTGGAGCATATGACCTATGAGGAGAGGCTGAGGGAGTTGGGTCTGTTTAGTCTGCAGAAGCAAAGAGTGAGGGGGGATTTGATAGCAGCCTTCAACTTCCAAAGAGGATGGAGGGAGGCTGTTCTCAATAGTGACAGATGGCAGAACAAGGAGCAGTGGTCTCAAGTTGAGGTGGGAGAGGTCCAGGTTGGATATTAGGAAAAACTATTTCACTGGGAGGGTAGTAAAGCACTGGAATGGGTTACCTAGGGAAGTAGTGGAGTCTCCATCCCTAGAGGTGCTTAAGTCTCATCTTGATAAAGCCCGGCTGGGTTGATTTAGTTGGGATTGGTCCTGCCTAGAGCAGGGGGCTGGACTTGATGACCTTCTGAGGTCTCTTCAGCCCAATGGTTCTATGTTTCTATGATTATGCTTCGTGTCTGTCCATTCTCAAGGTCATTCTGGCCTCACCACATACTTTCTCCCAAAATATTTTTCAAGGAATATTTTTAAATACCTTGCATGGGGGAGATATTAATGGGATTTTCAAAAATGGCTAAGTACCTGGCTAAAAGTTAGTCAACTCATGCTCCTAAGTGGCTTTTAAACTTTTGTCCAATGATTCAACTGTGGTAGTACTCAGTAGCTCTGTAGCATGCATGTAGCTGTAGTCTGATTTTTGTTGCTTGTTATGGGCAAGTTAACAGGGCTACTAGTTCAGAGGACAGTAGAAAACACAATGTCTAATGCTTAATCACTAGAATTAACATTTGGTAACTCAAATTTTGTGCTTCCTGTTTGTGATTAAAACTATATCCTAGAATATATGAATTCTGAGGTCATGTCAATTAAAATAAAAACAAATTATAATTATAAATTACAAATTATATGTGTATTCTGAATGGTTATCCAGGTTTTCACAATTACTCTCATTTTCATTATGCTAAAACAATGAAAAATGTTTTCAATACTCATTCTACATTTGGGCACCTTTTGTTTCCTTTGTTTTTCTTTCTTCTGACATTCTCTTTCTTCTTTTTTTAATAAATCGGGTTTATGATGGGAGGTAAAATATGGAAATTTACTCAGAACACTAAATATTTGTTCTCTTACTGATTTTGATTTTATTAAAACTGGAATATAAATCTGCTAAATCAATATCCATCTTTCTCACTGCTACATAGTTATAATCAAATTTATAACAGGCAGAAATGATTATTTACCAGATTGTGTCTATATAGAAGGAAAAGCTGACAAAGATCAGTTCAGTTATAATTGGTATTACTGTGTGTGAAAAATCTAATATTTTATGTAAGTATGATCTGCAGCTATAATACATATTTTAGATAATCCTTTGATGAAAGAATTTTTATAAAATTAATAATCTACTAATCTTATCCTTTAACAGCAAAATGTTCTACAATGTATATATAAAGCATGCAATTAGCATGACTCTGAAATTATTTCAAGTGTTATAAACTGTTCCTGACCTAGGTGGATGGCTCTGTGTTTGCATATTTCTATCCAAATCCACTGATAAATATTTGAAATCTAGATTGTTTTTACTCATTCAAGTGCAACTGCAAAGAATGTGTTTGGAAAAATTTAGCATTCAAAAAGCCAGCTGTTTGGTTCGAGTTCTGAGTGACAGGAAAATACATTGAAAATTGTGGCTCTGATATGGATGCTTATTTAAAATCTGTATTTCATGGGATGGTAAATGCAAATAATTGTTTCTAAACTTAAAAAGATAAAGTGCTTTAGAAAGTATATCTCACTCTCCTGTTAACTCACCTTACTCTTCTCTGAGTGGAGTACCAGAGTTGACTGGAAAGCACTCAGTTGTCGATTTAGTGAGTCTTCACTAGACCTGCTAAATCGATATCCACTGCGTCAAGTATGGTGGAATCTATCTCCCTGGTAGCGTAAATGTTGGCTCAAGTCTATTTTCTATAGTTTATCTGTGTCCTTCCAATTCTTGCATTAGACAAACTGTGGAATGAAACTCCTGTTTACAGTGCTAAACGGAGTAAACTTTTTCTGTAGAGGTAATAAAGCTATGAAAGAATTCAGCCGGATTCTCTCTTGTTTCAGATAGTTCATCGCCATTTCTAATGATGATATAAAGTAGCAGAAAGAACATAGGTTGAATTTACCTTGGTTTAATTTTCAGAGCTGCCTGTTGGAAAAATCTATTTGCAAATTAAGCAATTGATGTGCAAGTTTTTGAGATTATAAACATGAAATCCCTGATGACGTTTTTATAGTTACTCTTCCAACTACCTAACCTCAGTTCCATGTATCCACAATGACTAATGTGAGTAAAAGAAAAATGGTAGAGAAAGACATGCATGTCTGATGCTGAATATAATCGTGTTTGTGTGTAATGCATTGGAGAAATGAAAATATCCTGAAATGCTGCCTAAGGTTTGCATTGTTGTTCAATAATTGTGGAATGTCAAGGTGCCTGAATAAGTCCTTTTTTAAATTCCCAAACTTACCATGGTTATTTTGAAATTGGAGAATCTGTAATTTTTTGATCTAATGCTTATTCAATTTTCTACAAGATATTAATTTCCAGCCTTTACAATGGCTGGAAAAGGGACAAACCCTGTAATAATTTGTTTCCCAGTGAAGGAAAAGAAGGTGAAAATCATAGCTTAAGGTTAAATCCGTAATTTGAACCCATAGCATATTATGACCACAGAACATAAGCTGAATTTAAAATGATAGGGAAGTAACACAGAAGATTTTTCTAATGCTCAGTAGTGTTCTAATGGTCTCTTTCAGTTACACTAATAACATTTGCAAACTAAATTTCAACAGGTTAACATTTTCCTTCATAATAGCATGGCAATCCTGTATCTCAGGACCATGTCAGCTAGTGAATGGTTATTTCTGAGGCCGAAATGAATATCAAGCGAGTGTCATATTGTCAGAGTATAAAGTAGCAGTATATTTAAGGTTTATGCAAACACCGTTTGACCAGCCTTATTGTGATACGCTGATAAATGTAACAGGACTTACCTATTTCATAGAAATGTAAGGGACCTTGAAAGGTCATCGAGTCCAGTCCCCTGCCTTCACAGCAGGACCAAATATCATCCCTAACAGATTTGCCCCATATCCCTGAGGGTATGTCTACACTACAGCACTATTTCAAAATAGCTTATTTCGAAATAACGTGTCTAGACACAAAATGCATTTCAAAATTGCATTTTGCTATTTTGAAATAGTGCGCCCACACTGATAGGATGCTTAATCGTATTTAAAGTTGGCCAAAACCTGTTCTGGTAGTGCATCAAGTAAGGAGTTAACTTGTGTGGCTGCTGCCTGAGGCTGAGATCTGTGCCTAAAGGGACCCCCCTGGACAGCTGGTTCTAAGGTTTCCCTGCTTGCTTGACTACCTCGCCGAGGGACAGCACAGCATTTTTTTCTCTGCATGCTCTGGTTGCCCTCATTCAGGACACCACAGCACTCTGCAGCGTGAAGCCGGAGCTGCCCCTGGGCACTCTGGTGCTTCTCCTGGACATGTTGCTGTGAGCCCAGAAGCACGTTCTGCAGACAATAACAGACTCCCTGGTTTGCCTCACAGGGGCCTTGTGCCTCATTCCTCCCTCATGTCCTTCCACTTACCCCTCCCTAACCCCCTTTCCTGCTGTACAATAAAAGACACATGTGTTCATTACAACAAAGCCTCTTTATTGAACAAAACTGGGGTAGGGGGGAATGAAACTGAGGTGAGACTGGGGAAAGAAGTTGGGAGAGGGGAGGAGGGAGGATGGGAGAGGGGAGGGGGAAACCTGGGAGGAGGGAGCTGGCAGGGGAGGCAAAGGGAGGAGTGGGGAGAAGAAGCTCAGCAGGCCCAACTGTCTCCCTGCAGGGGTGCAGGGGTCTCAGTGTCCCTGGGAGTGTGGGGAGGGTGGGGAGAAAGAAGCAGGAGGGGGAGAAGGAGTGGGAGGAGGAGCTATAGCTGGGGAGGCAGTAGGGGCTGGAGCAGCAGAAGGCAGCAAGCTCTGCCTCAGAGTCAATGACCACCTGGGGGGCATGGAATGTCCTGCCCCCCAGGATGCGGTCTGTAGCATCAAAATAAGGGCAGAGGTCTGGGTCTGCTCCTGGTTGGGAGCTGCCCCCTGTGGTCCTGGCATACGCCTGCCACGACTCCTTTATTTTCATGCGAACCTTCTCCTGGGTTCAGACGTGGCATTTGGTGGCCAGGCTGGAAGCCATCCGCCTGCAGACGGTTGCATTCCTCCATTTAGTGCGGAGATCTTGGATGTTAGAGGCATCGCCCCAAACCTGAATTAGGTCCCTGATCTCTGCACTCGTCCAGTCAGGTGTCCGCCTTTTCCAGCCCCTGGCAGGCTCCTGGGAGCTGGCAGACTGGTCCTGGGGACTGGTAGACGGCTGGCTGGCACTGGCTGCCTGGCTCATGCTGGGGCCACTGGGTGAGGTGCAGTGACTGCTGGCTCTGGGCTGGCAGGCTTGGAGCTGGCACAGGCACTGTGGCCAGAGTCTACCCCTTTACGGGCTCTGGGGAGAGAGGGAGGGAGAGGAGTTTTCTTGGTTGTGCCCAGAGTTGCCACCAGGGCACTCTGGGAAGGGCTAGAGGCCCCCTATTTCAAAATAAGCGTCCACATAGTGCTTATTTTGAAATAGCAGTTTCAAAATTGGTGCTATTCCTCATGGAATGAGGTTTACCAATTTTGAAATAAGCCCTGTGCTATTTTGATTTAATTTCGAAATAATAACCTTAATGGCCGCCTCAAGGATTGAGCTCACAACCCTGGGTTTAGCAGGCCAATGCTCCAAATGAGCACACAAACTTTTTACTTGCCTGGTTATACTCAGAGATGCTGGCTTTAGGATTCCTGAGAATATCTTTAGGTTATTAACTTAAAGGAAAGCCAAAACAGAATCACAGTGTAGTATCTTTCTCAAATGTTTTAAGATCTTACTTCTATACTTTAACTCACAGGACTTCATGCTTATCAATACTACTAAGCTCCTTCTTCTTGATTAAAGAAGTGAGGAACAGAGGCAGGAATTTTTCCCCACTACCAGTTGTGCCTGTAATAAACGGAAGAAACACTGACGTTTAGACTTTTATGTTAGCTACTGTCACCATTTCTTCCCCAATTGTATCTGAAACCTCATGTATTTCTGTATTCGAAGAGCTGAAATACTTATCTGAAGTGGGCTATATTTGGTTTTCTACCACACTCGTGCAAAAAGATGAAAATTCCACATAGTAACAATCTTGTGCTCCCAAAAATGAAGGCTGCAAAGCTCTTTGGAGAAATAAACCAAATAAATCACTGTCATCTATATGAATGCTCCCTGGGGATGATTATGAGATATGAGGTCATTCCCTTCCAGGTTATTGATCTGAATCCAGCCCAACTCTTGGGAGTCAAATAAATTGCATGAAGCAGTGTTCCTTGATCACTTCTGAGGGACCTCTAGTGCAAGCAATTTAATTGCAACTCATATACAACATAAAAGATGAATCAACCAGACTTCTGCTGGCCAGAAGTGATTGTCTGCAATGGATCTGAAGAGACATTCAGCACCTTCAATGATTGGGCCCTGAAAGAGGAAACTAGTTTTCAGGCATTTTCTAAAACTTGTTCCCTTATGGAGCCCATAGCTGCTTTGGCTTCTTTCCTGATCTTCATAACCTACATTATACTTACTAAAGACAAAGCTATTTCAGCCTTTGGTGTAATGAGATCTAGTAAAAGCGAATAACCTTTTGTCTGTTGAGCAAAATAACTTTTAAATTTGTGATTCCTGAGACCCTCAGCTTCCAAGACAAAGATCAGATTTCAAAAGTTTTTCATTTGGCTACAGAATAAGGATAATTATATTCTGTGGCAGTTGTATTATTAGCAATCCTTCACAAATGGAAAGGTCCAGCATTAAGTCATTGAAAATCTCTGTAATGAGAAGCATGGTTTAGGCTTGTAAAATCATGACCATTTATTAACACAAAGCAAAACATTGCTGCTTGAAAACAAGGTTAATGAATAGAGTTGTAAATTCTACTCACGCTGGGACACAAACTGGAAGTATTATAGATGTTAGCCCATCTCTTTGCCATTAAATATATCCTAGAATGATCCCATTTGTAAAAGTCGGTTTTACAAAAAATCCAGTTGCTGAATAGCATGTAAAATCTTTTTTTGCTTTTGTTTTTGTTTTCATTGAGCCCTTTTAATTTTGGGAAACATTTGAGCTCTTTACCTTTAGATATTTTAAAAATAATGTAACAGAGTAAAACAGCTTAAAACCAAAGCAAAATCCAACTCCTGATAGTAATAAGGGTATGTCTACACTACAAAGTTAATTCGAACTAACATCCGTTAGTTCGAATTAACTTTGATAGGCGCTACACAAGCGCTCCGCTAGTTCGAACTTGGTAAACCTCAATCTACGAGGACTAAGCCTAGTTCGAACTTACTAGTTCGAATTAAGGGGTGTGTAGCCCCTTAATTCGAACTAGTGGGAGGCTAGCCCTCCCCAGCTTTCCCTGGTGGCCACTCTGGGCACCACCAGGGAAACTCGTATACCCCCCTCCCGGCCCCAGACCCCTTAAAGGGGCACGGGCTGGCTATGATGCCCGTGCCAGGTGCAAGCCTGCCAGCACCCAGCCAGCAGACCCTGCACCTGGCACGGATCGAGCCAGCCACCCGATGCCCCCCAGCCCTCCCCCTCTTCCCGGGACCAGGCTGGCGGCTCCCGGGAGATTGCCTGGGACCGCAAGAGGCGGGCACCCGCCTGGGCTAGTGCGGAGATCGTGGACCTCATCCACGACTTCCGCACTAGGCACAGGAAAGTGGCCGTCTAGGGCAGAAGAGCTGCCAGCCTGGCCACCCAGGAGCAGGTGTGCATGAAAATCAAGGTGGTCCACTGAGACCCCCGACCCTGAGCCCTGAGCTTACAATGGCCGTCCTGGGTCAGACCAAAGGTCCATCTAGCCCAGTAGACTGTCTGCCGACAGCGGCCAACCCTAGAGACCCTGAAGGGCATGGACTGAAGACAGTGACCAAGCCATTTGTCTCATGCCATCCCTCTCCAGCCTTCCATAAACTTTGGGCAGGGACACCATACCTACCCCCTGGCTAATACCACTCCATGGACCCAACCTCCATGAATTGATCTCACTTCCCTTTAAACTCTGTTCTAGTTCTAGCCTTCACAGCCTCCTGCAGCAAGGAGTTCCACAGGTTGACTCTTTGCTTTGTGAAGAACAACTTTCTGTTACTAGTTTGAAGCCTGCTACCCATTCCTTTCCTTTGGTGTCCTCTAGTCCTTCTATTATGGGAACTAATGTAGAACTTTTCTGTATGCACCCTCTCCACCCCACTCATGCTTTTATAGACCTCTATCATATCCCCCCTCCATCTCCTCTTTTCTAAGCTGAAAAGTCCCCGTCTCTTTAGCCTCTCTTTATATGGGACCTGTTCCAAACCCCTCATCATTGTAGTTGCCCTCCCCTCGCCCACCCTCTCTCTTCCCCTCTCCCACCTCCTTTTCCCAGTCTCCCCCAGTTTTGTTCAATAAAGAGAGATTCTATTTTTGAACACAATTGTCCTTTATTTTGTACATCAGGAAGGGGGGCTAGGGAAGGGTAAGTGGAAGGAGGTGAGGGAGGAATGGGGTACGAGCCCCTGATGGGGAGGACTGGGGTGGCTCTGTGGGCTTCTGGGGGTGGAAGCTCTCCTGCAACCCCCCAATTGCCCCCTCTCCCCAGATGGCAGCCTGCGGCAAGTGCAGCCGGTCTGATGGCCGAGTGTTGTGATGTGCCCAGTGTGGGTACTCCGGGCAATCCAAGCCAGGACTGCTTTGCAAGCGGTGAACCCCTGAGAACTGTCTGTCCAGGGTGGGGGTCGGGTCCCTTTAAGCACAGCCCTCGGTTCAGGGTCCACTCTGTGTGGACATGCTAGTTCGAATTAGCAAAATGCTAATTTGAACTAGTTTTTTAGTCTGGATGCGTTAGTTCAAATTAGCTTAGTTCGAATTAACTAATTCGAACTAAGTTAGTTCGAATTAGTGCTGTAGTGTAGACATACCCTAACTGTGTAAGTCTACTGCATTTAGGTAAATGCTGCTAATAATTGGTATGAAAAGATTTTTTTTTTAAATTGCTGGATCCACAAAGCATATCTGATTAAAAGCTATCTGCATAGTAAGTCAATTCACATGATGTACTCTTTTTGTCTTTATCAATACACTTATTGCATCCTCTGTAAAAGGTGAAAGGTTTGTCAGCCTGCCTGCCTGTATTTTTTTATGTATGTATGGTAAACAGCATAATACTGTTGAATAAAAACCAAACATCATTCTGGAACATATTAGTAGGAGTTTTGTAAGAAAGACACAAGAAGTATTTCTTCCACTCTACTCTACTCTGTGCTGAATAGGCCTCAAATGGAACATTGTGTCTCCTTCTGAGTGTCCCATTTCAGAAAGATGTGGACAAACTGGAGAAAGTCCAGAAAACAACAAAAATGATTAAAGTTCTAGTAAACATGTTCATACGGGAAGATTGAATGAGCTGGGTTTGTTTAATTTAAAAAAGAGAAGACTGAGAGGGGACATACGTTTTCAATTGCCTAAAAGGTTGTTACAAGGAGAAGGGAAAAATTATTCTCCTTAACCTTTGAACAGGACAGGAAACCACGGACTTAAATTGTAGCAAGGAACGTTTAGATTGGATGTTAGGAAAAACTTCCATCAGTGTGGTTAAACACTGGAATAAATTGCCTAAGGCTGTTGTAGAATCTCTAGCGTTAAGAGATTTTTAAGAACAGGTTAGATAAACATCTAATAGGGATGATCTAGATCGGAGTGGGCAATCATTTTTGTTGGGGGAACCACTTCACCTATGTTCACCAGTACTCACAGGCCAGCCCCTGAAGGGCCTCAGGCAGAAGGGGCAGTTCCCTTTAGTCCCCTTGTGCCCGAGGGAGAAGGGGAGACTGCACTATTTCCTGTGGGGTAAGGGACCGCAGGAAGTGTGTGTGTGTGTGTGTGTGCATGTGTGTACAAATACTGTAGCAATTAATCTCTCTTATTAGTATTCCCGTTCATTTTGTTGCCATGAGATTAAATAGATTTTAGCGGCCAACCAATCCTGTAGCCTTTTCAGAGTGAGCACAGCAGGAAGTCACCAAGGATGGGCAAAAAATGGTTGACAAAACTGTGAGAGCCTCCTGGGATCTTTACTAATTGTTTAAACCAAGACTGAATCAACCATGCTTTTGATTAAGTTTGGTTAATTTCTGAATCTCTTCCTAACTCACTGCATTCCAAGGACGATGTGGACCAATATTAACTGTTTCCTTTCTATGCTCATCTTATTCTTTCAACAATCTAAAACTTTTCTCACTCTCCCTATATAGCTCATGATGCCATCTACATGTTTTGATAGTCTTTAAAGTGTCTCTGGACTATTTGTTGTTTTTAAGGGGTTTTTTTTATATATTTTCTGATGATCTTCCATCAAGAAAGCTCCTTTTTTCTTTCTCAACTATGTCCTGGTGTTGTGGATTCAGAAAAACCCTAAATTAGTTGGGACTTCCATTATAACTAACCAACTGAACAGGTAACACCTTTACATTAACTAAAACCAAACCAAAGAAAGCCATTTTAAGGTAATTATTTTTTATAACACACCCAAGCAATTTGACTTAATCTTCATCAGAAAATGAATATATTCATTCTAAATTCATGAAGCTGCATTAAAAGTGTGTCTCTACTTACTGTATTTTAAAAACACATTGGCTGAAATCCTGTGTCTGATTATTGATCCACTCTAAAAATTAAAAAGTGGTTTCTTTTTCAGAAATATATCCAGGACCATTCAGACTGCTATCATGGCAAAGGTGACTTTTATATGTTCATAATCTTCACTATATTTATTACTCTGTGTAGCGAGCAGCCTCTTAAGTGCAATGAAATCTATGGCCCTTTCTGATTGTAGCTGAGACCTTTGGTATAAAGCATGCAGATTAGTTTGCTCATCCTTAAATTATATGTTGTGCCTTAGATACTGATTACGCACCTGGGCTTTTCAAAGGATGCTCGCCTTGCCAGGATTTAGTGGTGGCGAGTATGTTTTATCTGTTTGAATTCTTTTCTTTTGCTTAATTATGGAAGAAGTGGGTTGTTGATGATCCACACAAATGAATTTCTCTCTGTGCCTGGTAGGAGGCCTTAACTTTTTATTCATGCCAATTAGAGTAGGTTTTTATTTTGCACTGGAGACTGGCCAAGTTATCAGCATTTGAGATTCAGGGGTCCTTATTTCCTGAAGTTTTCATTACTTTGCTGGAACATTTTACAGGACCTGTATCCTAATGCTTTGATATTACCCTCTGTTCTAGATTTCACTTGCAGGTCTACTCGGCATGTTTGTCAGTGTTCACAAATTAGCCCATTTTTCAACTTTTGAGATATATGCAGGTACACTTAGAATTTAAGTGTGCATATGCCTTTGGAGTTTCTTTTCTGCCTTCTCTGTAAGCAAGATTAATATGTATTAGTGGAAGAAAATATTCTTTGTATCTCTACTTATACAGCTTGTGTGACTTTACAATTTATTCTTAGCTGATTTCATGAAGAATTATACATTCTAAAATACCTTTTCCACAAATTTATTTTAGAATTCTAAGAATGAGAACTCTGTTTTATGGTAGGATCTTTGTTGGACGTGAACAAATTTGCTACCTATTTACTTCTGTCTTTGCAGTGTTGCATTATTGACATTTTTAATTGTGTACATTGGGAATATGTTAATTGTGTACATTTTGTAACATAGTCATTCATTTTCTATAGTAATAACCTAGACAAATATTACTGGATGTTATTATTGCTTTACAAGCTTTTTGCTGTAAAGAAAATGTACTTAAATATTATTATTATCCTGTGGAACAAAATAGTTGAGCATCTTAAAATAATTGAGCAACTTATCAGTTAGCCAGGGGTAAACAAATTAAAAATTATTAAGTGACATAGGAGGTAGATTCCTAAGTCAGATAAGTGCTTTTGAAAATTTTATCCTTGGTAAATTCTTGCTGTAAGGGATCTTCTTTCTGGCTGTTAAAGCTGCACTTTGGTGGCTTTCCTATTCCATTTAACTCTTTCCATTCAGTAATCCTTCAAGAGCAAAAATTAGTTATGCTTTAAAACTTAATTTTCCTGGAGCTTTTGTAAATTGACGCATCCTGTTTAGTGCTCACGTGTTTTAAGAGCTAATATTTTAGAGGAAATTCTTTCTAGGTTCTGTGTTACATACACTCCCATGTTTGAATTCTTTTTATAGATTCTTGTTTGGGAGTGAGAAGAGGAGAAGGTATACATACACAGTTTGTCTTGAACAGAAGTTTTGTTTTTTTAAGGGTTGGTTTCTAAGGAAATGAAAGAGCAAATAGAGTCTGAAGAGAGTAGCTGGGAACACAGGAAAAAAAGTTACATGTCCATTAGACTATTTCTGAAAGAATACTACTAACGGGAAGAAAGGTTTTATTTATTATGAGTAGTGGGAGGGATTAGGAACTCCCCACAGCCAGTGCTCAGCAGAGCTACGTTCAGGGAGTGGAAAAAAGAGGCTGAGGTAAAGAAAAAAATAATCTGATTAGTTTGGATAAAAGAGAGAAAGGCGTGATATAGGGAGAACTTTATCCATGTCATTTTGACTTCGGATAACGATCGGAACATTTCAGGAGTTCCCTTTATTGAAGAGTACTTTAAACATTCATTACTAAAAGTTAGTTTAGACTTCAAAAACTGTATGAAATAGTTTGTGGCAAACAGATCAATGGT
Organism: Pelodiscus sinensis; assembly: GCF_049634645.1. Taxonomy (NCBI): domain Eukaryota; kingdom Metazoa; phylum Chordata; order Testudines; family Trionychidae; genus Pelodiscus; species Pelodiscus sinensis. Next base: position 7,717,667 of record NC_134723.1, read on the forward strand.
ATGCTGATGTAAAATGTATTACAGAAAAATAGATTATAAAGCAGGCAAAGTGTATAAAAATAACTTGACTCTGGCTTTCCTGTTGGTGATGAATCACTTCTGGCATATAATACAATTACTGCTGTAATTTGTAGTCATTATGGTCCGTATTGAGTCCTTATTGGGGACTTCGTAGTATGTGAGCTATTGATATAATAGAGCTTGACAGCTTTAGCATGGAGGCTTATTTAGGCTCACTGTAGTTTAAACTGTAGATTATTAACACACTAGACTATAATACTCTCTGTCAGTGCCTATTATGAACTCATAATGTTTGGATCATGCACACAGGCTGCAAGAGTTCCAATGCCAAAGATGTATTAATTTGTGGATTGTTAACCTTCAAGCTCATTAGGGTCTGTTACAGCACACACAGAGGACAATTTTGATTAAAGGTAATTAAGGGGTAGTAGATGGTTTTCTAAATGAAATGACTTCTAATTAAAATTTCCAAGTACTAAGTGACTAGCCCACCTGGATCAAATTTCATGTTTGCTCTCAAATCAATCATGAGTTGCTGGAAAGATTTTTCACTATCATACTTCAAACCCATGGTAGAACTTGGAGGCTGCAAGTTGCAAAGCTAGAGAAGAAATAGCTGTTAGGAGAAAAAAATCTTTTATCCTGACAACTATTTTTAGTATATTCTGTCAGCTGATATCTAGCATATAATGGGATATAATCAATAAGTCATATTTGACTGGTGGTTATTCGGAATGATATGTAATCATACTTACAAATTCTGGTGTCCTGAATGTTGTTCATTATTTTGTTCTATTTCAGCAGTATTTTAAGAATGGTCAATCTTTGATACACTGTGTTTGCGCTTATGTAAAAAGCAGCCATCTATTTTCAGTTTAGAGTGCCTCTTAGTTTAGATTGAGCAGAGGAAAAAATTATGTGCTCTGTGTAGACAACTAATTCAGATTTGTGCTGTGAGGATGTCTGATATATGCTGTTGAGAAACTTTAGAGTTTTTTCAGGTGTTCAACTGATTATTGGAGCACAAATTTGTGCTCTATTCATGGTTTAATTTACAACTCTTACAACTCTTATTCCAGAAGAAAAAAAAATCCCTTCTCTTTAATGAAGCCAGTGGAAGATGGCAGTTGCATTGAAAAACAATTGCTGCTGCTTCTGCCATTGTGGATCTAAGCTGCTCAAAAGCCTTTAAATGCGAAATGAAAGTAGTCTTCTGCACGTTCTCTTTCAAGATGGTTGTAGTATTTTGGGAAGAAGCATCTCCTAAATAGAATGCATAGAATATTTAACATACAGATACAATGGTACCTAACCTATCTTTGAAAGAGCACCACAAAGGTATTGGCAATAGATGAACAAATATAGAAGACATACAATGCCCCGTTCATTGCTGAAGGAAGTCTCTTTCTAATGTATCAGAATACCATGAAAGCCATTCAGCCTGCAGCAGGGATAACTTGTTTTACTCAGGTATGTTAGTACCTATGCTTATATTTGTCAATGCCTAATTACATTCACCTGCCATATACAGGATGTCAACATGCATAGCATAGACTGTTCTACCTACTTATGGGAAGATTTACCCTGCTTTGCATTCTAGCTGTATGCCAAATATTCTTAAGAAACTGCAAATCTTCTTAAATTCTGGCACAAATTATTATGTGTGTGTTCTTTCCTTTTTAAGCTTTAGCAAGCCGCAAAGTAAGGATGTCTGTGTGCATACGTAGTTAGTCCCAGAGTGTGTTGTGCACTATACATTTGGTATAAATATACCAATAAACTTCCACTGTATATTTTCTGTGTTCCTACTCCTGCATTATGACTCATAAGAAATGGAAGGGGAGACTGTAAATTCTACTAAATTTTCACTAAATTAATATCAAAGATGTCATAAGGAAAGAAAGTGCTTTAACCATCTATAATAATTCTGCATTGGACTCTCAGAGGAACTACTGATGAATTCTAAATATGGAAGATGGGGGTACAAAATGATGAACTTTCTCTTACAAGTGTGCTTGCTCTTTGCCCATAGAGAAACATCTAAGATTTGTATGGAAACTTTTTGGATGCTAGACTGCACTTTTTGAAACTTGAAAAAGATTATTAATTTAATCTGAAGTGTGAAGATTCTTTTATATAATGTACGTGTAATGCTTATATATATATTGCATACACACACACACACACAAAGTAAAAAAATCTAATTAAGAGAGGGAAGACAAGCATCAAAAGGTAGGGAATGCTAAAAACAAGGTTGCCTCTGCAGAGGCATATATTATACGAATGATTATACTATTTTTGAAGTTAATGTATGCAGTGTATGATAATGCCTAAAGGGGCTGAATGAAGGTTGCCCAGACAAATGTCTTAATTCTGGCATTTCCTAAGTTTTGAGAGCCTGACTAAAGTTTTTCTTTTAATGTTTTGTCCATGTAATTATCTAGGTTTTCAAAAAGCAAACTAAGAAAAAATCCAGTGAGGCATCAGATGGATCATCAGCAGGGTTTGAACCCTTAGATAAGCTTCTCAGAACTCTGCCACCTGAGCTAGTAGACTAGCTGATAATAGTAGTAGGTTGCCATCTTTTATGTGGACCAGCACTACAGACAGGGAAATATGATGTGCTAGTTAGTGGTAACACTCTCAACTCCCAAATGTGACTGGATATTGCAGTGGTCTAACATCAACATACACGCCATCATATGGTTGTTCTACCACATTAGAATAGAGCATATTGTGTATGCCATATTAGCAGAAGTCTTAAAATGTAAGGGTGCATCTACATAGCAGGGCTTAACTCAAAATAGGCTATGCAAATTGAGCTACGTCAATTGCATACCTTATTTTGAAATAGCTTATTTCAAAATTGGGAGCATCTATACAGCACCTATTTCGAAGTAGAGCACTCTTCCTCCAATTTCCCTTACTCTTTGTACAGAGGGTTACAGGAGTTGGAGTAAGAAGTCCTCTAGCTTGACAGTATTTCAACATTATTTCGAAATAACTGCCTTCTGTGTAGATGCGGACCAAGTTATTTCAAAATAATGCTAGTTATGTGGAAATAATGTCACTGATGTACCCTAAGTGACCACACCTGCAACGAGTCATTTTCAAAAATTTGACAGAAATTGAGACCAAGTTATTTTCCCTATAATGGGATGGCTTGTCCACTGAGTAAAGCCTCAGAGTAGCCAACCCTGATCACAAAATAGGTGTCTCTGATTTAGTTCCTATAATTTTCTAGGAAGGGCGGCAGGTGGCTGCAGCTCAGGAACTGCAGGAAACAAGAGAGAGTCCTGCCAGGAAGACTCTGATAGCAGGGGTTTTGAAAGTCACAGGGTGTGGCTGACTGGAGACAGATGCCAGAGCTGGAGAAAAGGGATTGGTATTGCAGGCTTCGAATAGAGGAGATGGGAGTTCCATGTGTTGCAGGAAAATGAAGGTGGTTATGAAATTTTGGGTTATGGTTATGAATTTTTGAATCCTTGGAGGATTGAGTCATTTCTGTTGCTCAACCAGCACCAGGCAGGAGTTCTCTTAGTCACAAGGACAGTGTAGAATTCTCATGGGACCTGCAAGAGAGGGTAACAGAGGCAGGGTGCCTGCAAAGCCGCTCCTGGATGCAAGAGAGTGTTTAGTAAATAGCCACCATGTTATATCCCCATGCACCAGTTCCTTTTAATTTCTACTGAAAGTGCGTATACTTGCTTCCATTTTCCTTTCCTTTCCTTAGACAAGGAGGTCAGGCTATCAGATCACGTAGCTACACGACCAGAAAGGGCCCTTTTTGCCTTTCCTAACATCTCAGGTGCCTCACAGATACTTCAGTTGAAATTGCACATGAGTGTGCCTTTGCTTGTCAGTTTTTCAGGCCTCTCTGAAGTGCTGCAGCTCAGTCTGAAAGAGGCAACCAATTTGTATCCCCCTGATGTAATATCCTGAGAATTGTATGGCGTATTGTTTACCAACCATGAGTTTTGTAACTTGTTGACAGGATTGTCTATCCATTTGGGATGAAACATATTTAAAATTTTTTTTTGCATGTCACACAAAATTGTTTCTTTGTGTCCAGTTTGACATCAAGGCACATGAAGCCCTAATTCTGCTTAGTGCAACTGAGCCCTCACAGGATTGTCATCTCTCTCATTTTCTTACCTGTAAGAAGTACAAATAACTGTGCTTTTTAGGTATATTGGGGAAGACCTCCTTGGAAAGTCACATGGCACTTATACCACATCCCAATCCTGCGTGTTCATTAGGTGGTGAATTACAGAATGTTGAGAGGCATACATGTTTACTGAAGTTCAAAAAGAGGAAGGACAACCCTTAGAGAAGCTTAAAGGAATTAGACAGGTCATTGTCAGTATAATACAGAACCACGGTATGTGTAATGAATTTCCATTTCCTTCCCTCTTCTTCCCATTAATTCTAGTAGACACATCGCCTCTTATTAAAGCTACCATTCGGTCTAAAATGATCTTCAGCTGTGAAAGCTAATGTACCATTCAGTCTAAAATGATCTTCAGCTGTGAAAGTTTAAAGCTGAGATCTTCTGTAGCTATATGTTCTTACATATTTTATTTTTACTATTGATTTTAGAATCTTAGATCCCAGTTGCAAGTTGTCTTTAGCAAATTTTGCAGAGCACTTCATCTTCTCAGTAGAAAATCAGGTTCCTAGGATGTCTGACACAAGAATTTTGGAATAATTAACATAATGTGTTGTTTGGGAGGCTGACTACACTTAATGCTCACCAGTAATTTCAATGTGGTATGCCTTCTGTTATTTCCAAACTGGCTGTTTTTCTGAGGTTAATTTCTTTTTGTGAGAATAAAAATATGTTTTCTGTCTGGAATATTTTGTTAAGGAAACGTATTTCCTTTGTCCAGCATGGCTAAATCATATTGTTCATGTTCTAATTTAAAAACTGGAAAGTCATGAAAGAAAGAGTTGGATCTGAGCTTTTTGGGCAGTGATAACCAAAAATGTCTAGCTTATTTTAACAGTTTGAGATTGCAGGCTTTTTATTACAAAAAACAAAAAACCCCACAATAAACAAAAACACCTCTGCTGCCCAAACAATTATTTACTTAGCATGGCCATGTTCGCTCAATTTTGTAAAATAATGCTCATTTTGCAAACCATTTCCAGCAAAAAGGAATGTAGCTGTCTTTCTCTAACTACCTCCAATTTATTGTCTTAATGTTAATCTATTCTTTTTTGAGCATTGTGCATTGTTTTCCCATGTTTGTAACTCCCTGTAGTAAGCCTGAACCCTTAAAGGTCAGTTCCAAGATAAACAGGACTTTGCTCCTTAAGGAAATAACCTCTGCCCTAGATTTGAACCATTTTTGTATCACAGGAACCAGGTTAGGTAAATTGCTTCAATGTTTCATTTATGGCTGCCAGTCATATCCCGCCCTTTATGGAGACTCCGATTGTCAGGCATTTAATTTGACAAATGACATGTTATAAATTAATCACCTGCTAGACTTTCAATCTATGGAGCCAACTTTCCACTTATTACATGAACTTTGCACCTTTGGCATTAACTTTGTATGCAGAACTTTTCCATCTGCTTTCTGGAAGTGAAAGTAGATGAAATTTATTGCATCTTTTCTGTCTATTCTAGTGGTCGTATTCTAAGCCAGAAGGTCTTTAAACTTCTTCACAAGAAACATTGAACTAATTGGCTTTCCCTGTTTTGATTAAAAGCTATGGGGCACAGAGGGAATGTGGGAATTGATAACTTCCAGTAAGTGCATTTGTTTCTGTATTTCATTTCTTCTGGTGCTTATGAATGTTGTTCAATCATAACACCATGTTTAGATCCTCATTATGAATGTTTAGTGAGATAGCTGATCCCTATAAAATACCAAATATCTTTTGAGTGATAAATATTTTTGTTTTCTCTCTACTAATATTACCATTTATTTTACGTGAACATAAATTTATTAGAATGTTTAAAGAAAAGCACAAAACATGCACTATGCCTCTCTTGCCAATATTGACTAAATATCTATGTAGAAACAAGACAAAAACAAGTACTGATATTATGAAATTAGACCAATATTTCATCTTCATAAATGCTCCATTCCCACTTTATACGCTACCCCTCAACTTAAGAAAAATGGGATGGATGGTAAAGGAAAGGCTGATTGGCAAAGTCTGAACAGACCACGGGGATAGTTTGTTATATTGCATTGTTATGTTGTTATATTGCATTGATTTCACCATTTTAGATGATGGAATTTGATCAGATACTGCATTGATCTTACTCATAATCTGGAGTGGTGGGATCAATTCAGTTTCTAGAACAGGTGTGGACTGTGCTCTTGTAAAACAAAAACAAAGCCACTCGCTGGTGTATAACTGTTCAGGGAAGAACCATTCAGATTTGCACTGCTGACCATGCTAGCCAGACCATCTTTTGTACTAGAAAGAGGTGATTCAAAGACTTTCTCTCTCTTTGTCCGTGAGGAGCCACGATTTGTTCCTGCGTACCTTTTAAAAAGCCAATATGTTGAAAAGCTTAGAGTATTAATGGAAAAGTTATTCATATAAAATCAACTTGTTTGTTTTTTATTTCCTTCTGCGAATTGACAAGAACAGACATTACTTTTATATGAGGATAACAACTTGAGATATAGGTTTCTGATAAATCAATGGTGACTGTGTGAAAAAATCCTCTGCACCTATATCCAACAGCACTTCTGGTTGACCCTGTTTGACTAATCAACTTAACTTCCCTCTTTACTCCTGCAGCACTATGACTCCGCATATTGTTGGATGTGATTGTTTTTATGGACATAATTATTTGTCAGCAGATATTGAGATGAGAACATGTTAGATGTCTACAGGTGCTCATTTGTACCTAAATTTATTTGTAAATGGCTGAGATTCAAGATTCAGGCACTCATTTTAGCATCAAAATGGGTTCAAACACAGTGAACTGTGTTCATGAGAATGTATTGCATATCATAATGGGAGTTCATGAGATGATCCAGCTTCCCAATTATCCTGCGTGTTCTTAAGGAAGGAAGGGTAGCCCTGGATGTAGTGATAGAAGCTAGTGATCTATGTAGTTGCATGGTATCTCCTGCCCTGGACATAATTTTTTTATGACTAGAAAATTCATCTTTGTTCCATTTCTACCTTATGGATATTTTTCTGTTGTTTTTTGATTTTATGTTTGCTGCCATTATGTTTTCTTTTTCTACCAAATTCATATGTGGGTGGTAAATGATGATCACCTTGTTACTCTCTTGGTATCAAAAGGGGATACCTTTTACTCTGGTATAATATTCCTTTTCTCAACATTTAGATAAATAATACTTGGTAATGTTTTACATTGTGTATAATGAAATGTGTTTTATTTCTTCTCGAGAAGGAGAAGAAGGCATTTGTGTAAATAGACTCATGTCTCCAACTAATTCCAGGCTTGGGTTAGATTTTCTGTGTTCGGGGCATTTGCCCATGCCGAAGGAATTGAGAACTGCTAATTTTTACCTACTGGAAATAATTTCCCCCCCGCTGTTGATACAAATCTGAATTTCCTCCCTTTTATCTAACTGGGATAGCAACAGCTTTCTTTTGCTGCAGAGACACAGTTAAACCTATCCAGATCTCGTAGAAGAAACTTGACTAAACAAACAAACAAACAAACAAACAAACAAACAAACAAACAAACAAATAAATAAATAAAGGTCCGTTATTTGAAAGAGATTGTAAAATTGTTGTTCATGATGCAGAAAAGGCAGAAGTGTTCAATAAATATTGATGTTCCATATTTCAAAAGAAACGGGATGTCTCACACACAACTTAAGTGTAGGTTGAACCTCCCAAATCTGGGACTCTCTGGTCTAGTAACATTCATGGTCTGTCAGGTCCACTGACGTTGCTGGACTAAGAGCCCAGAGGTGGGAGCAACGTAGGGGCTGGGCCAGGCATCATCTGGGGAGCCCTCACCTTGGCCGGGGAACCTCCGGCATCAGTTGGGCCAGGAGTCATTAGGGGAGTCCCAGCCACGGAGCTCTCAGTTGCAGTGGAGCTGATGGTGGCTCCAGCTGGGAATCCTGACAACTCCCCCGTGGTAGTGGGGCTGGTGGAGATGGGCAGCTGGAATCCGCAGTAGCCATGGGGCCAGCCCTAGCAGCAGGGAAGAGGGGGGCTGTGTGGCCCCAGCCAGGAACCCTGAGGAATGCCCTGCAGCAGTGGGGCTGGCAGCAACGAAGCACTCTCCGCTGGGAACCCCATGAGACCCTGGGGCAGTTGGTGGGTAGCAGGGTGGGGAGCCATATTGGGTTAGTGTTAGTGGGGCCAGAGGCAGGGCAGGTAGCCCCAGGGAGAGAAGCCTGGGAGTGGGGCAGCCAGTAGGGAAGCACTGACATCCCCTGGTCTGGCAAACTTCCTGGTCCGGTACAGCTCAGGTCCTGAGGGTACTGAATCACAGACGTCCTATCTGTACTTTCTAGTGCATTAGTAAATGAGGGTGTAAAAGAGTGTTCCCTCTATGACTTTCCAACCATGAGCAAAGTGAGTTTTGGCTTGTGCACCAATACTGAGGTCATGTGTGCTGGTTTGGACATGTGCCACTATGGCACCCAATTTATTCACACACGTTCCCGGCCATCTGAGCAGAAGCCCTTCTTCTGCCCCACTATGCAGTATTTCCCATTCCCAGCCACTGAAACAGATCCCGTCCTTCTCCCCCGGACATGTATCATGTCCTGTTGCTGGCTGCCAGAACAGACCCCCTACTGCCATTTTGAACTCTGTTGTTCTCTGTGGCACACCTCTGACTGCTACAGAACACAGTTAAAGAAACACTGACTTAGAGCAACACTGTCATTCTCTTAAAAAAAATTGGCACATCGTATCAGCTGAGCACACATGAATTACAAAGTGGCTAGCTGATAGATCTCAAAAGAAGCAGTCATTTCTAGAGAGTCATTATTGAATGGAGTGTTTTAGTGAGATTCTGCAGGGAAGGTTGTTGGTCCTGATGCCGCTCAACATTTTCATCAGTGATCTGAAACTAAATATAAAACCACATCTGATAAAATTTGCCCATAACACAAATATTGGTGACGTAGTAAACAATGCTGAAGAGGACAAGGCAGACATAGTGTAAACACAGTCATTTGGTAAGCTTGACCTATCCAGCCAAAATGCATTTGAAAACTGCAATGGAAAAGTTGTACATCAAGGGGCCAGTCTACACTACAGAGCTATATTTGTTCAGCAGGACTGGTAAAAAGGCACTATGATGATGAGCTAGAGATTTGGATTCTTGCAGCACTTTTTCCTGGTTTTCCCCATTCCTATTGATAAAACAAAATGGATTGTGCTGTATTTATTATGTATAAGTACATTATTTATCTAAATGTTTATTAAGAAGCTCCAGAGTTTTTCTTACTGGCCCCATCACCCTGAAGTTGTTATATATTTTATTTCTGTTTTAACGAGCATTAAAGGATCCCTGAACAAACCATTTACTCGCATAGCTTTTTCCATGCTTTATGAACATTGTTTAGGGTTGCACAGTTCCTATAAGTTTTACAAATATAATCTGAAATAGGTCAGCAGAAACTAAAGTATAGATGATAAGTAATTTCCTCACGATCACTCAGTCATTGGCAAAGCTACAAATGCAACGTAGAGCTTTTGAATCTTAGCCCAGTTCTTTAATCATGGAACCACCTTCTCTCTCCCTACTCTAAAACCAACATACAACATGCTTTCCCAGAGCAAATAAATACTGTATAGATTACTAAATTTCATAAATGACTAACAAGCAAAAGTGAAGAATAATTTATTTTTTATAAAATAACTAGTTTGTTTTGGCCACACAAGATGAATAACATTTCTACAGTGCACTTCTTTATCATATCACATTTCTTCTGTAGAAGCAAAGCTTAGAGGTAGGCTGATTAAAGAAGGTAGAGTACACTGTTCAGATTTTAAATGGGGAAAACAGGGAAAGCATAGCAGAAAAGGGAACAATGGAGATATCTCTTAACTGCTGTTCAGGGAATCAAAGGTTATATGATCACTCAACTCAGAATAATAACTAGCATGAGAATTTGTTTCTGCTCAACTGAGGTACTTACAAATTTCTGACTGGTTATTTTATACATACGGAAAATGCTTTGTAATAGAAAGAAATCATGACTTTTTATAGAACAAAAAGATGATGCTTTTGCTTAAAAGAGTTTTCAATCAAGTTCCTGTGTGAAAGTTCCTTTGTATGTATCAGATATTATGGGGTGTATGTGTATATGTGTGTGTGAGAAAGAGAGACAGAGACAGAGAGAGAGAAAGACACAATCTTGATACTTTAAAAAAATTCCATGGAATAGTTTTCATTTGTTGTTTTGTTTGAAGCTCTTTTGAGTTCTCCCCAGATCAGGGAAGAAAACCTAGGATCAGATTGAGGGTCAAATTTGGATATGGGACAGTAATGGTACTCTTATAAGCTCTGGCCACGAATCATGATCTACACAGTTGAGTTAAGAAAATACTAGAAGATTTACCCAGCAGTGCTTGGGTTGTTAACTCAAATAAGTTTTGTTTTGCTTCATTTAAATCATTGTTCTGGGGTGGAGCTGGGAAGGAGGGGATGAGCCTGCAGGCTGCACCAGGGACAGAGGATAGCCCCAGACCTCTCTCACCACAGCACCTTGGAGTCAGGTGAAGAGAACATTTTCATGGAGGCTGCAGCTGTAGCAGGCCAGAGGAGGAGAGCATGTTCCCCAGCTGGAGGACAGATAGACACACAGACACAGAGACATACAAACAGATAAATTCTGTGAAATATATAGTAGATACCAGTCCCTTTCTCCGCCCTGCCCCCTGCTGGCCCAGTGGAGTTATAGCCCCTTGCTGCCTCCCTGTGATCATTCTGCACTATAACTCCCTCCTATCAGACCCCTTCCTTTCCATTTTATGAGAAGCACTCAAATTTCATGCACATCCCATTATCCTGGCACAATCAAACCCTGATCTTGCTTTAAGTTGTGATAAGAGGAATCTGAGTACCAAATTTGATGCTCTTACCATTTAGGAGGAGTTCTTGAACAAACAGACTCTCAGATGGATGGACTGACAGACAGATGCACATTTCTAAAATATATAGTGAGAAGATATCAAAATGGCAACACACTGCCAAAACACTGTGTGGATATTGAAAAAATGATCATACATGCTGTGCTGGGTTTCAGGGCAGCTGGCAAGCTTGTGTATAAGGAGCTCTCTAGGGTCAAAGCATGCTAAGTACAGATTAATTATTTAGAAATTTTAGGAGCAAACCTTTAACAAGTTGTACTGAGCCTATGCCAATGATGTTTTCAGAAACTTATAATTCTAAGAATTCTTGGTGAATTTTTATGAAGCAGCAAAAGTCTTCTGTGCTCCTGGCCAAATTTGAAGTTAACTTTCTAAGGATGAAGTCAAAGAGGTATTTGAAGAAGAAAATGAGATGGAAAATTGATAATTTGGGGAAAACTGAAGATTTTACTCAACATCAGTTCTTGGAAATGATCAATTCTTTGAAATAAAACATCCCTAAATCATTCATCCTGAGGCAGAAAGCAAGCATGGAAACATTCAGTCTGAAAGGTTAAATTTTGTCAAAGTTGTATACACCTGAGATTCTGAGGTAGAAGATAGCAACCTTTAGGGAAAAAATGCTTAGCCAGATATAAAATAAAACAGAAAGTGAATCAATATGGCTTGGTTAAGAGCAGCACGTATGAGAACAGCAAGATGGCTACAGTTACATGATAACTAATGTAGGAAACACTATTACAATTACCTTTCTACTTTTTGATGTTTGCCTTTGCCCGCTATGTTAACAACATGGTCAGAATTGAAGAACAGAAAACATAAGTAAACTGAAACTGAACATCAACTATAAATTTTTGCAAAATAACATTAAAAAAAAAGCTTCAGTTTGAAAACCTCATAAATTTGTGGTGAAGTGTGTGGCTTCCTTCTCATTCACCATTCTCAACTCCTACGAGTAACCCAAATAAATATATTATTATTGATCAATAGTTAAATAAACATTGTTTTAGATGATATGTACTGAAATATTTGCTGTTTTTAAGTGTTTGTTCCAAATGCTCTTAACTTCCCTTATGGTGTTGCTTACCTCCTGCAGTTTGAAGAGATCTAACTATATTTATCTCTAGAGTTACAGCCTTATAAGGAAACATAAATTTGAGCAGTTTCCTAAGGGATTTAGCAATGCAGGCTTGAGAAATATTAATATTGTTAACCCTCAAGTGATAGCTCACAGGTCTTTAGGCTGGTACTAATATCAAGGGGTATGTCTACACTACCACCCTAGTTCGAACTAGGGTGGTAATGTAGTCAACCGGAGTTGCAAATGAAGCCCGGGATTTGAATTTCCCGGGCTTCATTTGCATGTTGCCAGGCGCCGCCATTTTTAAATGTCCGCTAGTTCGGACTCCGTGCTACATGCGGCACGAACTAGGTAGTTCGGACTAGGCTTCCTATTCCGAACTACCATTACTCCTCGAACTAGGGTGCCAGTGTAGACATACCCTATAGAAGTAGATATAATATGACACAAGAGCTATAGCTTCACTTTATAGGGGAGCACTTTAAATTAATGTAGAGAGGCTCAGTGGAGCAGTTACATAATTGTGAGCTTCATTGATCATGCCTTCACTGCAGGAAGATCACTGAAGTCCTTTACCAGCATCTGCTCTAGGCTCACTATATAACTGAGGCTATGTCTACACTACAGAGAGAGTCCAGGGAACGCGTCTGTTCTTCCAAATTTTTTTTCGGAAAAGCAGACTTGATTTTTTTCGGCGTTCCTGTAAACCTTGTTTTACAAGGAAGAAGGGATGTTCTGAAAAAGTGTGGGGAGGTTTCCCGACATTTGGCCCAGTGTAGACAGGCCAAATGTCGGAAAAGCCTCTTCCGAAAAAAGAAGTGGAAAAAGTTACGCACATTGCAGTTGGCAATTTACGTAGTTTTTTCTTGAAGAACATTGTAGTGTAGACATAGCGGCTGTGTCTAGACTGGCAAGTTGTCTACACTGGCCTCTTGAATTTCCGGAAAAGCACTGACGAGCTCATGTAAGATCGTCAGTGCTTTTCTGGAAATACTATGCTGCTCCCGTTTGGGCAAAAGTCTTTTTCTGAAAGACTTTTGCACAAAAGGGCCAGTGTAAACAGCACAGTAGTGTTTTCCGCAAAAAAGCCCTGATTGTGAAAATGGCAATCGGGGCTTTTTTGTGGAAAACCACATCTAGATTGGCCACAGACGCTTTTCCGCAAAAAGTGCTTTTGCAGAAAAGCATCCTGCCAATCTAGACGTGCTTTTCCGAAAATGCTTTTAACGGAAAACTTTTCCGTTAAAAGCATTTTTGGAAAATCATGCCAGTGTAGACGTAGCCAACCTGAGTGTGGGTGATCTGAGCCTGGTCTATTCAGTTATTGCCAAGTCTTGGAAGAAAACAAATATGGAGGGGAAATCATATGAGGGAAAATATTTATAATGAGAGAGATTTTCATCGGGGCCTAACAGATTTGGGGGCACAAGTTCTTCTATTAGAAAGTGAATGGAACTTGTTCTACATCTTTTAAGTGCTTTCAAAAATCTCCCCTGCTAGTATTTTACATTTGAAGTTATGTGGGAATAAATGCTAAAAAGGTTACTGTTCCAGTCAAAATTTGGCATTGATGAACATGGAAACAATACAAGGATCTGGAATGGTAAATCAGCTAGAATTTGCTAAATAATAAATAAGGCCCATAAAAACAGGAGAGCAGCATACAGCTGTGACACTAAAGGAAACCAGTGGAAAGTTCATTTCTGAATTCAGTAACCAACATACTCTGCCAGATGCAAAGAGATAGTGTACGGCATGATGGCTTTTCCAGACAATCACAGACTGAGATTAAGAACAGAGGATAAATCAAGCTTTGAAAATGCATGTCTCTGAGGAAATGGATGTGGTGTGAAAGGCCCCTGCTTTCCAAACAGGCTCAGATGGCATAACAAAAGAGAATTTGATTTAAAGATCCGATGGTACTTAAACTACATGCTTGATGACCCTCTACAATACATTGAACAGTATCTATGTCTTAGTTTACTAATTCTTTTGTTTTTCTTAAAACTCCCTTGAGTGACATCATAAACCTATGTATATGACACTGGAAGATTAGTGGGGTTTCTTATCAAAACTAAACATATGGGTCTGAATAATGCAAATTCTTAAGCACAGTGGAAGTCAAGGGTGGAAGTAGGGTCCTATTCAAGTTTGATTTAAGTAACAGAAGACAAGATATTTGTACTTGGGGCCTGACTCTTGTCCTGATCATGAATAGCAGGACCTTTGGGTATGTGGGTAATATTTGGAGATGAGACAGAAGTAGTGACCTCTGTGAATTTTTTATACACTGTAACATTTCCTCCAATTGGGGCAGGTTATATATGACTTGTGAATATTATTACCTGTTTATGAACAAAAGTAACTGCCAAATGCAGTCTTTCCATCAGTTGTGCAGTTCATGTATGTTACCCGTGTACAAAACATTATTAAAGAACAGACACATGTATGCATTGACAATTTCATTCCTGAGAGATGATTCAGTATATATATGCATGGCAGGATTAGACTTTTATTTGTAAATATCGGTAACAGCTGTTTGCACTGTGCAGACAAACCATCAAAAAAAAAATACACTTGTGCTAACAATACTCAGAACTGACAAAAAGAAAAATGCTGCTTGAGAACTTTAAAATTTTATTAATGGAAATTTAGTTTATACTAATTAAAACAAAATGTCAAAATCTACAAAGTTTATACTTTTTCAATCTCAACATCTTCTGGTCTCCCTTGTAATTTCCCACAACTGTGAAAATTGAAATAAATAAAAATGTAAAAAAGTTTTAAAAGTTTTATGTTATCTGTTGACATTTGAAGAAGAAAAAAATCCAATTCTGCCAAGCCTAAGTATTGACTAATAGTTTAAGCTATGTGAAGAAGCCTGCACAATGGCAATCAGAAGACTGTAAACAAAATGGAGTTTCTTTTTCACCAATTTCTCTTCTCAAAACAAACTTTATCTTCAGAATACAGAATATGAATGTTAATGTCTCATAAATTCTTTGAAAATGAATTTTAAAAAGTTACTATGGTTACATAGCCATTCCCATTCTCCTTTGTTCACCAGCAGTGGAGGAAAAAAAGGGTTGTCACTTGAACTGTTTAAGAGTGATGGTTTTCTAAAGATTCTTTTTTTTTTTTTGCATATTTTGTGCTGTACTTGTCTATGAAACTCATTACTTCACTTGCCGGGGAAACTCAGTGATTAAAACCAAATGAAGGATAAAAGAGGTGTGCGGGACTCCAATCCCAATCTCCTTCCCAAATCCAGCCTAAATGACAAATAACCAGTGTGCACCTATTTTAGTTCCCAGAGTGAGCATTGTGGTTATTTTCTGAAGACTAAATCACATATTACCTTCAGCAGTTTATCTAGCGTCTTAAAATACACTTTGGAGAAATGCTCCAAATTATCCAATTTTCACCAATAGTTTGTTGAGGTGTTTCTTTTCCTTTTGCCTGCTTACTTTTTTCTTTTTGTACTTTTGGGAGAACCTTCTAGATTCTGCATCTTCCATCTCCTTTCCCAAACAAATAGCTCTGAGTGCAGAAAAGTAATGCTCATGGTCTAACTTCAAGATAGTTTCCTTTAATAGAATGACAGAGTAATTTTTGGCAGGGCAGAATGTAAGTGTTTCTGTGAAAATAATTCTGATGTTGTTATCAACAGAAACATGGCAGGCATCTCTTCAGGATGAAAATACATTCTGAGGTGAACTCTGTCAGGGTAATGCTGCCAAAATGTTCTCATGAGGATAATAAGCAACCTCTCTTCTTGTAACAATAATATGACATAAATGTACCCTCTCAGGTCAATAGAACTGACACATTTCCCTGTGGGTCACAATGAGGCTGTTTTAGGCTTATTACCATGAAAAGATAATGGAAACAGAAACAAGAAAATACATCTAATTCTTTTTTCTCCTCCAAAACTCACATGGGAATGGGAACACAGTCTAACATTTGATAGAAGTTAAACATCTAGACCACTTTCCACAGCCCACAGCCCTATTCAGGGGGTATTTTTATAGGCTGGCTTAAAAGTATATAAATAAAGAGTAAGGGAAAGAAAGTAGGATGATATCAGGAAAAATGCCGACCTAACTATGAGGTGTACATTATTCATAACTACATGGACAAATCACTAGAAAGACACAGAGTATCAACAGTACTCAAATACCACAGCGATGAGTTCAGTATAAATGTTTACTCTTCAACACCTCACTTTTTGGTCAGACATACTGAAAAAGTAGCAAAGGTGTTTTAATGATTGCGTTTGTTCATTTCATCCAGGATTTGATGGGCAATGTTTATTCATGCCCACAAACGATCACAGTTGGAGCCCAATAGGGTCTTCATTCCTTCCGCACCTCAATCCTTCCCCCTTCAATGGCATACCACTGGCTTTAATACCAAATGATATGCTGATTACACTCTGCATTTTATTTCCTTATTAATGTGTGCAGCCAGCAGCACCACAAAAGTTCCAGAGCCTGTAAAATCTCAACTTCACTGCTCACCCTCTTGGTTGAGGAAAAACTGGGTCAAATTGAATCCATGCAAACAGAATCAATGATAGTGGAAGAGAGGAAACACTGGGGAACTGCACACAGTGCTGACTTTGTCATCCAACCTGGGAAATTTCCCTCTAGGAGTCCAAGGGCTTGAAGTGGTAGTATTAACAGTGGTAGAATACAACAAACACTCTAGTTATCTTACCCATTACAAAGATAGCTTCCCCAATTATCACCTCTAATATCATTAGCTCACAGACATTTACCTTCCCCCTCCCCTCCCTCGCATCCCCCTTCTGTTCTGAAATTTGATTTGTCCTTTTCATATGTGTTCATTTTTTTAAATTGTATGCTTTGGTATATATGGTTGTGACTATTTTCTTCCACTATTTGATCTGAGGAAGTGGGTCTGGCCCATGAAAGCTCATCATCTAATAAACCATCTTGTTAGTCTTTAAAGTGCTACATAGTCCTGTATTTTATTAACAGTGGGTGACCCAAGTAGCATAATAGCCATAAAGGAGACTTCACCCTTCTTCCAAAACGGTAATTTGACCTTCTAATATGTCTAGACTGCTTCCCTCTTTTGAAAGAGGGATGTAAATTAGACATATTGAAATTGCAAATGAAGCCAAGATTTGAATTTTCCACACTTAATTTGCACAATCGCATCATAGTGTTTTTTTGAAAAACACTATTTTGAAAGTGAAACCTGCAGTCTAGACGCGGTTCTTTCGAAAAGAAAAGCTTTTTTCAAAATATCCTGTGCTCTTCAAAAAATGAGGTTTACATGAACTTTCAAAAAAGGCTTTTCTTTTAGAAATAACCATGCCTAGACTATGGTTTCACTTTCGAAATAGCATTTTCAAAAAAAAATGCCGTGATGCGATTATGCAAATGAAGCGTGGGAAATTCAAATCTTGGCTTCATTTGCAATTTCAATATGTCTAATTTACATCCCTTTTTCGAAAGAGGGATGTAGTCTAGACAACAGACTATTCATGTAACTTACTGTACCTATTACAGGCTGAAACTTGTGCAGCACAGGGATTGGATTTTTCTTTTCTTTTTCAACTTTTTTAAACTTAGGCAGTAAGTATGAATGGGAAAACATTCTGAACAGATGTGGACAACATTCAGTTCAAAGGCCATAATGAATGGCTGCAGGATCAGTGCCTTTGAAACCAAATAATATAAAAAACTTGATAAACAGCTGCAGATGCCCATTTTCAGTCTCTAGCAGAGCCTTCTCCATCTCTCTGCTATACCATTATTCCCTTTTTCCTCTGTAGACATGAAGATGAATAGGGAGAGACCAAAAATAGAAACGCTTCCACTGATTTTTTTTTTTTGCTAATTATTGGAAAATCCATTGAGTTTATTAAATTTTTACACATGCATCTGTTAACGCTTCTACTAAAGTGATGTGAAAAATTTTCTTTATTCCTTTCTGCTCTTACATTTACTAATGAACCCAAAACACTGATCTCCAGTGATCTATTGTCCTTAACCTTTCCAAAACACAGTAATTATGCAAGATTTTGAAATAACAAAGTGGAATGTCTCTGACCCATACCTCCTTGAACAATGGTCTGGTTATCAGAATGGTTAGACTCCTTGTCTGTGACATCATGAACTAATAATCATACAACTTAAGTCTCCTAATAAAATTGAGACTGGAATTAATTAAATCTGATTAAGTAAAATCTAAAAGAAATTGTGGTGTGGGTTGTTTCTGATGTAATCCCACATTTAACACATCAGGGCAAGATATTTACATAAATTTGCATATGGTATTAGATTGAATAAACATGAAGTGTTTCAAATAAAAGCAACCTCTGAATAGTCTTCTGCTGCATTTTTGTCTATTTATAAAAGATGAAACGGACTTTCCAAATTCCAGAATGTTCAGTATTCTCAAATGACAAACATGTTTTAGTTTATAAACTCTCAAATGTAATGAATTGTAAGTCAGTCATTCTTTATATAGGATAGTCTCTTCTGGCTTTATCTTAGCAGAGCTTTTTTTCAGCTCAGTTAGTTAGTAAGAAATATTAAGAATGAATATCTTCATCTCATTAACGGGAAGTTCCTACCACTTTGCTTATTCCAGTTAAAACAATCTATAAGGCAAAAAACCCACGTATTTTTCAACATTAATAAGCCATGTTTCAACATTAATAAGCCTCTATTTTTCAGAGGCTGGAGAGAGATGGCAGGAGACAAATCACTTGATCATTGTCTTCGGTCCATCCTCTCTGGGGCACCTGGTGCTGGCCACTGTCGGTAGACAGGATACTGGGCTAGAAGGACCTTTGGTCTGACCCAGTATGGCCGTTCTTATGTTCTTATGTTCATGACATCCTTAAATATTATTTTAAAACATAATTAGCGTGTCTATGCCGGCTCTGAGACCGGATCATCATTTGTTGCCTCTTAACCCTTTACTGTGAATTGAGTGAAAGAACCTGAGTTGATAGAAGTAGAAACTGAAATCTTCTACTGTTTCTGCAGAATGACTACATCACAAGCACACATGCCTTATCTCTGCTCTGGGATGAAGGGGGTAATGCACAGTTCTCATCAGTTGGTCTTGGGGAGTCTGATTTTCAGATTACTTAAAGTTTGGATGCCAATTAATACTTTAGTGATCGTTTTAGTGATGTGTGTTTCTGTCCTGAAGAGACTAAGTCCAGCAAATCACTTCTGATGTGCCAACAAAAGCACTGGAGGTTCATGATGCTCTATAACATTCTAGGGTGCATGATGCTCTCACTATGGCATCTATTAACTATTTGAACAGACACTACCAGCATGGTATAGGAATTATAAAACCAGCAGTTGGAAGCAGAGCAGTTGATATCATTATCATTTATACTCTGGTAGCCCCTGGAGGCCCCAACCAAAATTGGGTATTGTGCTAGGTAATGTTTATAAGAACATAACAATGGCCATACTGGGTCAGATCAAAGGTCCATGTAGCCCAGTATCCTGTCTGCTGACAGTGTCCAATTCCTGATGCCCCAGAGGGAGTGAACAAAACAGATAATCATCAAGTGATTCTTCTCCTATCATCAGTATCCAGCCTCTGACAAACAGAGGCTAGGGTCACCTTTCCTACCCCTCCTGGCTAATAAGTATTGATAGACCTAACCTCCAAGAACGTATCTAGTTCTTTTTTGAACACTTTTAAAGTCCTGGTCTTCACAACATCCTCTGGCAAAGAGTTCCACAGGTTGACTGTGAGCTGCATGAAGAAAAAATTCATTTTGTTTCTTTTAAATCTGCTACCTATTAACAAACACATGGTGTGTATGTGTATGGGTGTGTGAGGGGGAGCAGTGCCATGAAGACTATCCAATTTAACTTAACAAGGCAGATAAAGGATGGTAGGGCAAATGCCATGGCATCAAGTTACATGGCAACAAGGAGCATCAAGTTACTTGCCCACAACAATCAAGCTGGCCCTTGACCAAGTTTTTTTAAATAACTAATAAAATCATCCAAAATGCAGGGTTTGGTGGTGATGGGGGACTTCAACTATCCAGAAATATATATTGGGAAACTAACACCGCACATGCGGCCCACGGGTGGGAGCCAAAACAAAAAAGTATTAGGGATGTGAAGGACTAGTTGAATATCCCATAAGCAAATGCTTATTGGATAGTCGAGAGGCTAGTTGACTAGTCGCTCCCTCCCCTTGCTGCCTCTATCAGAAAGAGGTAGCAAGGAGAGGGAGAAGAAGAGGTACTCCAAAGTGGCAGCACCGCTTGGAGCCTGTGGCCAGACCCTGGGCTCCACGTGGTGCTGCTGCTTTGAAACACCACTTGCAGTTGGGAGTCAGCTGGGTTGTCCCCAGGCTGCATGCAGTGTTTGAAATCGGTGGCACCATGTGGAGCCCAGAAAGGAAGTTACACTTCAAAGGCAAAGGTGCCCTATCCACTAAACAAATAGTCGATGCAAAATACATGGACTATTTGATTAGTTAATAAGTCAATATTATTATCATCCTTAGTCAATATAATTGTCTTCTGTCGATATGTGTTTTAGATAAATTCCTGGACACTCATTGTCATGCTCATCAGTGTGAAAGATGCTATTTGCATATATTTGCATATATATTAGCATGTATATACAAGCACACTTAAGTTGCTGCCGTTGGCATGTGCTATGAGTATCATTGTGCCCCCCGGGGATTCCAAAGTTGTTTAACCCTGTTCTAAGGAATGGTAGAAGGGAGAACAGGAAAATTGAGGCAATGGATTTCAGGAAGGCAGATTTTAGTAAACTCAGATAGCTGATAGGTAAGGTCCCATGGGAAGCAAGGCTAGGAGGAAAAACAACTGAAGAGATTTGGGAGTTTTTTAAAGGAACTTATTAAGGGAACAAAAGAAACTATTCCCCTGCGTAGGAAAGATAAAAAGTATGGCAGGAGGCCACCTTGGATCAACCAGGAGATTTTACCTGTTCTAAAAATAAAAAAGGAGTCATAAAAAGTGGAAACTAGGACAAATTAAAAAGGATGAATATAAGCAAACAGCGCAGAGATGCAAGGGCAAGATTAGAAAGGCAAAGGCACAAAAAGAGGTAAATCTAGCTAAAGGCATAAAGGGTAATAAGATGTTCTACAAGTGTAAAGCAAGAACAAGACCAAGGACAGGGTAGTCCACTGATCAGTGAAGAGGGAGAAACAATAACAGGAAACTTAGACATGGCAGAGGTGTTTAATGACTTCTTTGTTTTTGTTTTCGTCAAGAAGATGGATGGTGACGGGATGCCTAACATAGTGAATGCTAGTGGAAATTGGGCAGGTTTAGAAGTTAAAATAAAAGAACAAGTTAAAAATTACTTTTAAAAGTTAGATGTCTGCAAATCATCAGAACCTGATGAAATGCATCTTAGAATACTCAAGGAGCTGATAGAGGAGGTATCTGAGCCTTTAGCTATCATCTATCATTGTCGGGTTAGATTCCAGAAGACTGAAAAAGGGCAAATATGGTGCCCATCTATAAAAAGAGAAATAAGAACAATCCAGGAAACTACAGACCAGTCAGTTTAACTTCTGTGCCAGGAAAGATAATGGAGCAAGTAATTAAGGAATTCAGCTGCAAACATCTGGAAGAAAATAAATAGGTAACAGCCAGCATGGATTTGTAAAGAACATATCATGTAAACCAATCTGATAGATTTCTTTGATAGGATAACAAGTCTTGTGGATAAGGGAGAAGTGGTGGACATGGGATACTTAGACTATAGGAAGGCATTTGACACGGTTTTGCATGACCTTCTTATCAATAAACCGGGCAAATACAACTTAGATGGTGCTACTATAAGGTGGGTGAAGAACTGGCTGGATAAATGTTCTCAGAGAGTAGTTGTTAATGGTTCACAATCATGCTGGAAGGGCATAACTAGTGGGGTTCTGCAGCCAGTTCTGTTCAATATCTTTATCAATTATTTAGTTGGTGGCATAGAGAGTACATTTATTAAGTATGCAGATGATACCAAGCTGGGAGGGGTTGCAAGTGCTTTGGAAGATAGGGTCAAAATTCAAAATGATCTGGACTATAGAAATGATCTGAGGTAAACAGGATGAAGTTTAATAAGGACAAATGCAAAGTACTCCATTTAGGAAGAAACAATCAGTTTCATACATGCAGAATGGCAAGTGATTGTCTAGGAAGGAGTAATGCAGAAAGAGAGTCAACAGTGTGACAGCTGCAAAAAAAGGAAACGTGATTCTGGGATGCATTAATAGGAGTATTGTGAGCAAGACACAAGAAGTCATTCTTCCACTCTACTCTGCTCTGATTAGGCCAGAGTTGGAATATTGTGTCCACTTCTGGGCACCACATTTCAAGAAAGATGTGGAGAAATTGGAGAAGGTCCAGAGAAAGAGCAACAAAAATGATTAATGGTCTAGAAAACATGACTTATGAGGGAAGTCTGAAAGAACTGGGCTTTTTTAGTTTGGAAAAGAGAAGACTGAGAGGGGACATGACAGTGGTTTTCAAGTATCTAAAATGGTGTCACAAGGAGGAGGGAGAAAAAGTGTTCTCCTCAGCCTGTGAAGATAGGACAAGAAGCAATGGGCTTAAATTGCATCAAGGGAGGTTTAGGTTGAACATTAAGAAAATCTTCCTGCCTGTGATGGTGGTTAAACACTGGAATAAATTGCCTAGGGAGGTTGTGGAATCTCCATCACTGGAGATATTTTAGAGCAGGTTAGATAGACACCTGTCAAGGATGATCTAGACAGTGCTTGGTCCTGCTGTGAGGGCAGGGGACTGGACTCGATGACCTCTCGAGGTCCTTTCCAGTTCTATTGTGCTATGATTTGATGATTCTCAGTTTGGAGTACAATTCAGGTGTTAACTTCAAGTCTTATATCTGATATGCTACATATCAAGCAGATGCCTTTAAATAACAGATAATCCTTACTGCCTCGGTCCAATTAATTACAAGTAAAATCTTTTTTTTTTTTTTGTTAAAGGTTTTTTAGGGGGAGAGTAAAATGACATGTAAAGCCTGTTAATTTGCCTTTGAAGAGATGCTTGCAAAGAGAGACTACTGTCAGCCCCCATTCAGCAATGTTCAGGCAATCAAAATGCATACCCTACTGCCTTACTGCAATAGTTGCCATGCAAAGTTTAATGCTTGTAATAGTTTTTTTTTCCTTTTGAGGCTTGAAAAGGAAGAAGACACTTTCTCTCGCTCACACACAATACAATGGAGATGGAACTGTAAACTCTTATTCAAAGCCATGAGCTTCAAAGCAGACAACTCATCCCCTACCCCACTTTGCTTGAAAGCCTTGATTTGAATTCTGACTGCTACGGTTGGGACATGGGTTTCTCACTTCACTGAGTAAAGAGATTCATTCTGGAAGAGGGTGCATCCTTTGGCCAGCTGATCGGGGCACTGCCAGCTCTCTGTTCAGGGAGTGGCTGACAGCAGGTAAGCAAGATGGCTGTCAGCTGGATTATTTATCAGCTTGTTGGGGCTGATTCCCAGCTGGCCCAGGGCTTCAATACATTAAAAGCAAAACAAACAAGCTTCAAAGCAGGCAATTTGTGCTTTGTGACAGCCCCCCTTTTAGAAGCCGATCAGCTAAATGAATGCTGTGTACATTTCTGCCTGCAAATTGCAGTGCTTAGGGAAATTGCTTTACTAGTAAGAGTGCTGAAGAGCTAAAGTTACAAAATTATAAAGTTCCAGTAGAGAAATATAAATCCACATATTCAGTTCATCATGCTCTGAGTGGTGTGTGTCTGGGCATATGTCTAGTTTGTCAAGCTTAGCATTACTTACAGTTACTTTTTGACAAGACTACATCCGCAAGTCAAATTTCTAATATTGCAGGTTTTTGGAAGTGCATTAAGACTGCAATAAAAATGACTCAAACACAAAATCTAGAGTATTGCTGGCAAATGGCTCTGCTATTCTCACTGATTATTTTTGAGATCTTGCACAAAAATATTTTACACCATTTCAGCACTTTGGCAAATACAAATGAAAGAGCTAGATGCCTGTTAAGTCTCTGATAGCAGGCCTGCCCGCTGCTGGTTGACATCACGGTGCAGGCTTCGTGCGACACATGTGTGACCGCAATGCTGCATGTATGAGTAGACTCTGCTCTCCTCCCTGCCTACCATGAACTCATGGACCTTACTTTCAGCCTTTGCTTGGATCCCAGCAAGATCCACGAAGGAACAAGAGTTGTAATGAACCCTTCAGTACTGGGTGCTGTCACAGCCACGAGAAAGTGTTTATTAGGCAGGTAGTGGTGGGATGATGCTAGAAAGGAAAGAACAAGAGGACCAACTTCCCTGTTGCTATGCTGGAGAAAGTTATTTGGCAGGTGGAGATTTTCCTAGCTACTGTCCTGAAGACAAGCTGGAGGTGTGTATGCAACCCACACACCTAGGCTGTGTCTACACTACAAAGAAAATTTGGAAAAAAATACGCAAATTGCAAATCGCAATTTGCTTTCCTTTTTCCTCTTTTCCTCCGAAAGAGGCTATTCCGAGTTTTGGCCCATCTACATGAGGCCAAATGTCGGAAAAAAACCCTATTTGGGAACATCTCTTCTTCCTCATAAAACGAGATTTACAGGGATGCTGAAAAATGTGTATGCTTTTCCAAATTTGTTTTTTGGAAAAGCAGATGCATTCCTTGGACACAGCAGAGCTTTCAAGGGATATCGGAAGTATCCTGGAAAAGCTCTGTAGTCTAGACGTACCCCTAATGTGGTTCACTGTCCCACGTAGTGGCACTTAGACCATTTACAGTGAGAGATAAGAACACGGGAGCTCTACAGCCTAAGCTGAGAGGCAGCAGCCTTTATAGTTCAAGCTGTAAAGACTCCTACTCTAAGGTTCAGAGGTGCTAGGTTCAAATCTGCCTGATGGTGGCCGCAATTGGGGGCTTGTCTGGGATCTCAACTGGGTCTCCGAAGCTCAGGATGTGCTTCCTCAGCTAGGGGAAGTATATAATCCACACATCTAATTTTGGAGGCAGGGGAGATATTGGTATCTTTCCCTCCCCATATCTACCTGGTATAGAGCGATAACACTTCTTGCCATTTCAGAGCTACCTTATCATATACTTTTTGCTATTAAATTATATATAATTAAATTTGATTTCATATGGCAATGAAGGTAAAACTGAAAAGAGAATAGCGCTTGTAGTGTTACACACCTTACCAGGCTGACCAAGCAAAGGTTGAGGTATGTGCTAGTACTAGGCAATGTTCCAGTAGGGACATATTGTACGTACAGAAGCAGACGGTTGGAAATACCACAGAATACAGAGAATAGCTATAATTTATTGTTGAATCTTAAGCTAAATTAAAAGCAATTATATAAAAGTAGTGAATGGGTGTGTTACCTTCTGAACATCCAGTTTGCTTTTAACAACACATGTTTTTTTCTTCTTCCTTTCTCCCACCTTTATTATATCTCCTTTTAAGAATCACTTGCTGGTTTCAGTTTGAATTGTTTCTTTCATATAGCTATTCTACCCCATTAAACATGATTTAAATCTTACATTCAGGTGTCTGACCTCTGTATCAAATGAAATTAAAATAAAATACAGTAATACAATAGCCCCCCAGAGAGAATACATTCACCCAATTATAAAATTGTTCCTGCTTTATAAAGCAAGATGGACTCTGAGTTTTAAAAAATGCCATGACTGTAATGCTGCTATTTTGGCAATCAGAATTGATAAACACATTTGGAAGCTGTGATCACTATTGAAATATTGACTGTTACTATTAAGAACTAACAAGAACTACAGGAGTTCACTGTACTGAGGGTGTGCTAAAACTGTGTACATTAAATTTAGGGAATACCAGAGAGAATATGGGGAAAATAAATTGTGCATAACTTGGAGTACCCTGTTTCTAAGCAAGACCCTAGCACTTTGTGTTTGGGCTGAAACACAAATTAGAACATGGATATATACAGTGCCTCATATTGTAATTCCAACTGTTGGAATCTTAAATGTTAGATCTTAAATTTGGCCTGCCTAGTTTTTCTTGCTATAATCTTCTATATCTGAATAGGTAAGAAGGGTATTCAGACAGTTTCCTGGTTATGACTATACTCTTGCACATGCTTATTTTCCTTTATGATCAAAATTCACGGTCGTCACTTTGCAAATCAGAATCTTTTTATTTTTGAAGTTAACTTCATCTCTAAATCGAAGGCAAGGTGAAAGGATCCTTCTGATCTGTGTCAGTTTTTAGGTTGAGTAGTTGGAGTTGGAACATTATCATCCATATCTACATTCTAACCCAGTAAAATCATTAATTCTGCATATGAGCAGCATTTCCCACGAATGCCGATTTCCCCATGTGCCCCCCTTTATTTTTTTATTTACTTTCCCCTTCTTTCTGAAGCAGTGATGCTTCAATGCTGAATCATCTCCCCACCCCCTAAAGACTCACTTAAAATAAACCTTATTTTGGCTTCCTGGAATGAACAGTCAGTCTTTATTGTGCAGTAAATTAATTCTAGTAATGAACACCCATCCCAAATCTTTGCAGGTAATTAGCAGTTCAGATTACCCAGGAGTCTCAGTCAATTTCTTTGGAAGCTGCAGGCAGATGAGATAAGCAAGTGCCATGATTTAAAACACTACTTGTTTTAAAAAGCAGCATGTTGCAAGTGCAAGAAGTCTTGCAGAAAACATTTTCAGGATATAATCCTTAGAGAATTTACCCTATCAGAGCATAGTAAAGTCGGTGAGAAACATAAGACTTTTGTTTGCAAATAAACTGTTGTTTACTGTTGATTTTTATAGTTCTGGGACATACTATTCTTTTAAAGGCAAAGACATTTTATATTGCCCTTTCCTTCTGGAGATTTTTACTGAAATGGACATGGAAGAAAACTCTGTTTACTAACATTTTAATATTAATTTGAAATACCATTGACGGGAACTCCCCCTCTCCATTTTCAGTTATTTCCCGTTCAAGTACACAAACCAATAAAACAAGTGGCTTGAAGGGCAAAAGTTCTAACTAAACTGACAAACAAACAGCAATAGATTGAAAGCTGGAAAAAACCCAGATTCTTCATATTACTCACTATAAAAGTATTAGATTTTCCCCCAAGATGCCAGTGAGTTCTACATAAATAGAACTATAAAAATAATATAGAGAAGATGGAAATGATCGGCATTAACATATTTAGCACAGTATTGGTGCTGCTGTTCTTGTTAGGCAGTTTGTTTACAGACAATATGCATCTTGCTCTTTGGAAATAATGTCTAAAGAAAACCTACAGGCTAGTGAAAGCAATTTGAGTTTGAGAAGGTGTCCAGAAAAGAGAAAAATGAAAATAGTCTTGAAAGACTGAAATTACTCTTGCTCAACTTAATTTAATTCAAAATGGATACTGCTTGAGGGTTATACAACTAGGATATTCTTTATTTGTTTTTTACATTACGGTGGAAAACTCAGGCTGGGCCTATCAATCAAATAAATTATGATGTTGCTTAAAATCCTGAGTGGGAGAAATAGCTACCTGCAGATTGGTTAAAATTGGTACAAAGCATAACTTTTGTGAACACTTTGAGCTTGTAGTGGTGCAAGAGTTGACCTGTGATTGAGTATTTCTTGAGAACCAAGGATTCCTGCTGGTACTGAACTGACATTTCAGAACGTTCTTGCCTCAGCTGCAGCACAATGTATTATAATTCCGATTGATGGAATTTTCTGTGAAATAGCAGGAAACATTTCAAGTGACTCCAGCATAGTTTTCCTTATGTCAACAAGACCGTTTGATGAAAAATAGTGGTGCCACTAAAAGAAAAGTGTCTCTGTGAAAGAGTTGCTGAGTGTCTGGTTCTGCTAAAAGGATTTTTATTAGTAGATGAGTAAGGCTAGTTCACAGACTTGAAAAAACTGGACGTATGCAGCCTGTCTACACATTGCTATTTGATGCTTCTGCATGTACTACTGTCCACAATTTGGGATGACAGTTTCTTCAAGCCTTGTAATAACCAATCTTTACTTACAAAAGAGGGAATAGCATATCTCAGAGATACAGCATCAGAGGTGGGCCAAATTTAAAGGTCTAAGCTAAAGTGGCTTATAACTCCTTCAGTACCTTTTAGCATTCGTGTTACAGAAGTGTAGTCTCTCTAGAAATCATAGCTACGTCCAGATACATAATTTACATGTCATCTCTATGTCGGGCTCTCTTATTCTTGAGTTTCAACTGGTGTAATTAGGTTAACCTGATGTCCTGATTTTATAGTGACAATCCCAATATTCAGGGCTTTTTTCTTATATAGGCACCTATCACCTTCCACCCCAACCGAATTGTTCATGTTTGCTATTTGGTAATGCTGCATGAAATTGATGTTTTTGCTGAAACCCAATAGCATGGCTACCTCTCTGAAACCTGTCACCTAGAAGTAATTTTTGCCTGATGTATGTATTACTTTTTGAAGCTTATTAATATGAATGGAAACAAACAGGCAAATTCAGCAGAAGAGAACACATCAAACAAAAATGTACACAACTAACAATAATGAAAAATAAAGATTAGAATGGAAGTACAGCCCCAAGATCAAGATACCAATTTACAAAAATGTAGGTAACTGTGTGATCTATAGTCTGAAATTTACAAGAATTAAACTCATTTTTCTTCAGATTTTTTAGTATTGGAAACAATCTGAATTATAGAGGATGGGAGGTATCCAGGAAAAACCCTGCCGCGTCCAAGGAATGGATCTGCTTTTCCAAAGAAAAAATTCAGAAAAGCTCATGCATTTTTTTTGGCATTCCTGAATACCTCAGTTTAGGAGGAAAAAGGGATATTCTGAAAAAGGGTTGGTTTTTTGTTTGTTTGTTTGTTTTTGTTTTTTTTTTTACATTTGGACCAGTGTAGATGGGCCAAATGTTGGAAAAGCCTCTTCCGAAAAAATAATTGGAAAAAGATATGCAAATTTCGGTTTGCAATTTGCGTATCTTTCTCTGTTAGAACTGTGTAGGCTAAACACAACCTCACAGGCCTGACATGGGCAAATTGTCATAATAATAGTAATCATAAATAATTCCATTGGATTATTTTCTGAAGGAAGACTGCTTTGCTTTTTCCTAGGGCTAATTTCTTGCATCCTCAATCTTCCTTCCTGACTGTCACAGCCAGGCTATGGGGAGTATTCTTAGGAGTTAGAGGTGACTCTGGCACTCAAGGAACAGGAGTCAAGACTCCTCTAGGTCCCAATACCTAGGAGCAGGAGATAAAGAGATCAGATCCACCAGTCAAGAAACAGTCAGCCTGTGCCAGAATAACAGTGGCTCAGAAGCAGGAGAGAAACTGGAGGCCAGGAACCACAAATTAAATGTCAGTAACTGATGTTGTGTTTGGGATGCCCAGAGATCAAACTGGACTAGGTAGTTAAAAGCAAGGGAGGGAGGGTGTGTTCATTTATTCAGACTTAGTTCTGTTGATGGTTTAAGTAGGCCAGTGGGCCAAGCAGTTGTCCTGTGTTTTTGGCAATTGGACCTTATAGGTATACATTCACAGTGCGTGTGGGCTTTGTGAGTCTCAGATCAGCTATTGCCAGCAGGTTGCCAAGTAGAGGACTGGAGCACAGAGGTTCCCATGAATCTCATTGTCTTGGGCACAACACCTGCGGGTCATGACACTGACTCTTCACAGACTCATTGATTCCATGAGTAAGGACATCATAACCCTCCCAGAGATGAGAGAGACCCACTAGTTAAGCAAAGGCAGAGATGGTCTCTCAATACATGTTCTAGTACAGGGCTACTCAACTTTGGAAGCCCTGGGGGGTCACAATGATACTCACAGCACATGCCGAGGGCCGCAACTTAAGTATGGTTGCATATACATGCAAATATATATATGCAAATAGCTTCTTGCACACTGGCAGGCATGAATACAAAGATTAAGGCAAGATTACGCAACACGCAGGCCCCATTTAATCAGTTCTGTGGATATTAATAAAATGCCATATTTACCCCATTTCTACCCATATGATAACATCTTTAATGAGCAATGACAGTCCAGGAATTTAACTATTAAAACGTGTATCAAAAGAAGACTATTATATTGACTACTTTTTTGTTTTGGCTCCTGCCCGTGGACTTGTGCTGAGCCCCACATAAACCCAAACTGCACCGCAGGCCGCAAACAAACTGACTGTGGGCTGCATGTTGAGTAGCCTTGGTCTAGTATTTTGTCTACTATAGTTTTAGTGTCTATTTGGCTTCTCCTTTGTACCAAGGCAACTTCATGCCTGTATTTTATAGCTTGACTTCAGTTTGTGTTTAGAGCCAGTAACTTCTTTTATTATCTGACTAAGTTCCTGTCCAAGGTAATCCTCTGAGATGTCAGTAACGCTAGAATTGTCTGTATACCAGAAGAAAAGAAGATTTATAACCAGTGCCCAAAAGGGATTACAGTAATTTTAATTAGAGTAACAGGTATGATGCATTGCAGAATCTTTGTCCACTGGTGTCTGTTAACAAGCATTGATAGATGTACAGCTTGATTCTGCAGCCACATTGAGTATTCCCTTTGAAAACACTTAACTGCTCCTTTGTGAATAATGGTTCAGATAATGTATTTATGAATAAGTGCTTAATAAGTATTCACTATAGTTTAATAACATATTGATTAATACAATCACAGTAATTGTTTTATTATGTACACTAAAAGCAAGTCTTTACAATAAAATTGCATGTTAATTCAATTCCTATCTTGAGATTGTGGAAAGGATATATTCCATGCTTCTAAAAGTTACAATCCTAAAATTTCAAAGGGTGGAAATCGAGGCTCAAAGTATCTCAATATAAAATATGTGAAATTAACATGAAATGTGCCCAGTTACATCCCTGTGCAATTGAGGCTGTTGGGTTGCAGAGGTGCATTTGAGTGCAGAATTTTTCCCAATATGATACATGTAGTGTGCTGAAATTCACAGATGTACTTACATGCTCAGTGTGCAGTATTTAAAGTGATGGTACAATAACTTCTGGAAACACTTTTTAAAATTATAGCTAAAACTGGATCCAGTAATTCCGGTGTTCTGGACTGTATGAGTGTGTCTAGACTACAGAGTTTTTTCGAAAAAGGTGGCCTTTTTTTGAAAAAACTTCCCTTGCATCTAGACTGCTGCTGCATTCTTTTGAAAGTAAATTGAAAGAACACAGCAGTTTTTTCGACCTTGTTTTACGAGGAAGAAAGCCTTTTTTCAAAAGTGCTCTTTCAAATGCAAACTGTGCTTTTTCAAAAGAGAGCATACAGACTGCCTGGATGCTCTCTTTCGAAAAAGCGGCTTGCTTTTTCTAAAGTACTGATTGTAGTCTAGACGCTCTTTTTTGAAAGAGGTTTGCAGTATAGATGTAGCCTATTATGGATTAACGGTAATTTCTGAATTAAAATCTTCACATATGTAGTCACTGGTTATGTAAGAAGTAAAGATAATTCAGCCCTCTTCTCCCCCACTAATGACTAAGGGGCATAGGGAAGAGAGACTTACTGTGTGGAAACTTTTAAAACAACTAAATTGATCAAACTGTAGTTTCGGTTAGTGGTGTAAATCCAGAATTTCTCCATGGTTACCAGTGAAGTGTTCCTCATTTTACAATGGTATATCTGACATCTAAGTCCGGATTAGTCTCCGTAGTTTTGATGACTAAGGGGAAATAGCAGTTCACAAGTAATTAGAATCTAACCACCAAGGAAGGTGACTCATTGTGTAGAATGCCCTGCAGGACATCCCTTGGAGTATTAGGATAAGACACAGCCAGGAAAAAAATTAGAATGAATACGAGTTAGAAAGAATCCTATCAGTGAGATCAATTATACCATGAAATGATCTCTTGGAAGAAATGATGGCTCCATTCTGTCTGTCCATTAATTATAGACTGAAGCAAAGCATGGAATAACCTGTGGAGAAAAAACTAACATTGGCAGTTATTAAACTGGATCACCATCACAGTAGATAAACCCATGAGTCTTGCCTCCTTCTAGTTTAGATATGTAAGTGAAGAACTATACATTTGAAACTAATCTATAAAACAAGAAATCCAAGTGCACCAGTATCTTTTGCACCAAGAGGAGTTTTGAAGAGTCCCATAATAAGCAGTTATAACGTTAGTAGTTTTATACATCAGGAAAAATTTAATGGCTGCAGCTAGTATTGTGGGTCAAGATATCTCTCCCACCCGCAAATACTACCACTTTTAGATACACTACTTATTATAAGGTAAGCTTATCTTCAAGTGATAAGAAATACATTTTTCACTGATGTGAGCATTATCCCGTGTACTATGCATACAAGGAAAAATCATATTCCAGTTCTTTAACTTCAGCTGGCACATGATTCAGATCCTTTTGATCCGTCATCAAGAGCAGGGATCTCTGTATGTAAAAGTTCTGGTGTTATGATTCTTAAGAATTATAACCAGGTTATTTTTTCAGTTCTGTACATTATGATGATACAATCAGTGCAACATGAATATAATTGAGATTTGTATACTAGAATATATTGGTGGAATGTTCACCTTGGTGGAATGTTCACCTTGACTGGATCTCAAAGTGCTTTATGTGTACCGTTTACAGGCAGTCCCCGACTTACGCGGATCCGACTTACGTCGGATCCGCACTTACGAACGGAGCTTTCTCGCCCCGGAAGTCGGGGCGAGAAAGCCCCGTTTGTAAGCTGCTCCGGTGCCCCTGGTCTGCTGGAGACCGTCTCCAGCAGACCAGGGGCACCGGGCGGGTTCCCGCGCTTCTGAGGCTTTGCCAGAGCAAAGCCTCGGAAGCGCGGGAACCGCTGCTGCTGCCACTTGGGTGCCGGTGCCTGTGGTCTGCTGGGGACCGTCCCCAGCAGACCACAGGCACCGGGTCTCATGCGGCAGCAGCGGGGGTTCCCGCGCTTCTGAGGCTTTGCTCTGGCAAAGCCTCAGAGGCGCGGGGAACCGCCGCTGCTGCCGCTCCAGTCTGGGTGCCTGTGGTCTGCTGGGGACGGTCCCCAGCAGACCACAGGCACCCTGACGGAAGCCGCAGCCGCGGGGGGGGGGTCCCGCGCCTCTGAGGCTTTGCCAGAGCAAAGCCTCAGAGGCGCGGGGAACCGCCGCTGCTGCCACTTCAGTCAAAGCGGCAGCAGCGGCGGTTCCCCGCGCCTCTGAGGCTTTGCTCTGGCAAAGCCTCAGAGGCGCGGGACCCCCCCGCGGCTGCGGCTTCAGTCTGGGTGCCTGTGGTCTGCTGGGGACCGTCCCCAGCAGACCACAGGCACCCAGACTGGAGTGGCAGCAGCGGCGGTTCCCCGCGCCTCTGAGGCTTTGCTCTGGCAAAGCCTCAGAGGCGCGGGACCCCCCCGCGGCTGCGACTTCAGTCCGGGTGCCTGTGGTCTGCTGGGGGCCGTCCCCAGCAGACCACAGGCACCCAGACTGAAGCTGCAGCCGTGGCGGGGTCCCTCGCCTCTGAGGCTTTGCCAGAGCAAAGCCTCAGAGGCGCGGCACCCCGCTGCCGCTGCGGCTCTGCTCCCCGTGTCCCTGGTGTGCTGGGGGGGGGGCGCAGCTAGTGTGCCCCCCCCCTGAAGACCAGGCTTTTGTTTTGGACTCTGGGGCAGAGCAGCTGGGGCGCTGCCGATTGGTCCTGCAGCGCCTGTGGGCACTACTGGACCAACCCGGCAGCACCCCAGCTGCTCTGCCCCAGGTCCTGATTCAGCCGCTGCTGGTCAGTTTCAGCAGCGGCTGAATCAGGACGTCTGGGGCAGAGCAGATGGGGTGCTGCTGGGTTGGTCCAGTAGCACCCCAGCTGCTCTGCCCCAGGCGTCCCCAAGTCAGCTTCTGCTGAAACTGACCAGCGCTGACTACAGGAAGCCCGAGGCAGAGTTGCTCTGCCCCGGGCTTCCTGGAATCAGCTGCTGATCAGTTTCAGCAGCAGCTGACTTGGGGACGCCTGGGGTTCTTAAGTTGATTCTCTATGTAAGTCAGAACTGGCGGTCAGTTTCAGCAGTGTCTGAATCTGGACGCCAGTTCCGACTTACATACAGATTCAACTTAAGAACAAACCTACAGTCCCTATCTTGTACGTAACCTGGGGACTGCCTGTATAAGCAAAGAAACAAAGTTACCAAGACTTAAAGTTTATCCTCAGAATAGAATTATTACTTCATTGCCCATGTGGGTGAACATGTACTTTCACAATTTCCATCACTGTACTCCTTGCAGAAAACATACATTTGCAATCATGATCCATCTTAGGAAATGTGCAAATAAGTTAGAAAAAAAAATGCATAAGTTAAGCTCTGCTCTATTTCTACTAGAAGAAATGTTGCACTGTTGCAATTTTTATTGTCAAAAGAATGACAGAATATTTACTATTGACATTACACATTTGTTCAGATTTATCAAATATTAAACATTAGCTCCTCTGGAGGCCACCTGGACTTACTTTGCTCTTTTCCCCATTATACCTGATAAATTAAGAGGATTAAGGATACATGTGTTTGTCACCATTAGGTATATCAATTCCCCTTCAATATTCCAGTCAAAGCCAATACTTTTGGATTAAACTTAGTACACGACAACAGTACTTAAAATATGCTAAGAAATCATTTGTGTGCACACCTGCGGCTGCTTAAGGTGCTTATGAACTTTCAGGTTCTAGACCATGGTCTTCTGTTGATATATGTTTTAGTAGTTAAATTCCTGGACCGTCATTGCTCATTAAAAGTGCTGTCATATGGGTGGAAATCGGGTAAATATTGCATTTTATTAATATCCGCAGAACTAACTTAATTGGGCCCTGTGTGTCGTATAGTCTTGCCTTAATCTTTGTATTCATGCTCATCAATGTAAAAGACACTATTTGCATATATTTGCATGTATATATGACCATACTTAAGTTGCAGCCTTCGGCATGCGTTGTGAGTATCATTGTGGCCCCCGGGGCTTCCAAAGTTGAGTAGCCCTGTTCTAGACTTTCATGAACTGATTAAAGGGAAGCATTTTGTTTGGTTCTTTAAAATAACAACAATAATAATAATAATAATAAATAATAATCATCATCATAATAAATAATTAATAAGTCCACTCTTTCCATAGTACTTTTCATCGCTGGCTCTCCCAGTGTTTTGCAAAGGTAGTAAGTAACATTATCCCAATATTATAGATGGGGAAAATTGAAGCACAAAGTGCTACTGGGTCTTGGACAATGACAGAGACCTGATACTCATGAATGCAATAGAAATGTTTTCAATAAGTAGATACCAAACCTCAGGAAGCTCAGTAATTCTTGATCAGAAACCTGGAACATCCTGAAGCTCAGGGATGGAAAGTGATATATACCTTTAAGGGTGATATTCATGCCCCCTTCACAAAGCTTGAATAAACAGGATTAGTTTGTGAATCTTACATGGGGATTGGGATGTCTAGGCTGGAAGTGGTCAGGTGCATCTGAGGGTGTTATTGCAGCTTCTAGTCTGGAGTAGTGACTGTAGGCTGCAGGGATAGTCTAGATAATACTTAGTCCTACCATGAGTGAAGGGGATGGGACTAGAGGACCTCTCAAGGTCCCTTTCAGTCTTGTGATTCTATATCCTTGAATGAAATTCAGTTAAAAAAGATGAATAACCAAATAGCATTAAAACAGAAAAGATCCTTGACTTGCCCTCACCTCTGCATTGTGTTTTAAAAAGGATTTTGTTTTCTATTACATATCATTTCTATCTTCTGTGGAAATGGAAACACCTACTAAATGCTTGACTGCTAGGACCAAGATATTGATTAAGAGAT
Source organism: Pelodiscus sinensis (assembly GCF_049634645.1). Taxonomy (NCBI): domain Eukaryota; kingdom Metazoa; phylum Chordata; order Testudines; family Trionychidae; genus Pelodiscus; species Pelodiscus sinensis. Next base: position 7,753,644 of record NC_134723.1, read on the forward strand.
ATAAATGCACCATATTATAGTATCTGTATGTTGTTCATTTGGGCAAGGGTAAGAACTTTCAGACCAGGGTCTTGGGGTTGGAGAAAGTAGAACAAAATGTGATTACTCCAGTTACAGACACCTGATGAGTCGCTTTGGGTATGTCTACACTACCACCCTAGTTCGAACGAGGGTGGCTAATGTAGTCATTTGAAGTTGCAAATGAAGCCTGGGATTTAAATATCCCGGGCTTCATTTGCATCTTGCCGGGCGCCGCCATTTTTAAATCCCCGTTAGTGTGGACTCCGTGCTCGCGGCTACACACGGAACGGAGTAGGTAGTTCGAATTAGGCTTTCGAGGATATTTAAATCCCGGACTTCATTTGCAACTTTGAATGACTACGTTAACTCCCCTAGTTCGAACTAGGGTGGTAGTGTAGACATACCAAGAGATAGGTGAGTTGTCTTCCAGTAATAGGGTTTGACTTTATGCCAGACCTTTTTGATCTCTAAGATTAAAGTAGGGCTAAATTACTCTTTTAAAACAATTTGATTAGTGTTTTTGAACAGTACTTTTATGAATTGGGCACACTGTAAACTGATTAAAATAATTAATTGAATATTGTGGTCATAATGAGTCTTGTATGGCAAAGTCCCATAGTAATACTGTGGATAGTTAGAAAATCAGTTTATTTTTTTTGCGTAGGTTTTGTCTTCTATTTTTCAAGCGACATTTGTGTGCATGTGAGCTTACTTTAAAATAAGCTTTATATGTTCAGAAGTCTTGGCAAAATTGCAAAACATTGACCTAGAAAAGTGTTTGTATCTAGTAGAACATTTGTTGACTGCAGACATTTTTTATTCTTGAGACTAAGGTATCCCAAGCCCTTTTGACATTGTGTCTCTGGAAATGAGTACCATCATTCATCTCCTAGGCTTTTACAGAGCTAGCAAATGTTACAAATTCATAACCACTCATACCACAGTTATAAACCTGCATGAGTTGTGTTAGTGACATTTTCACAAATTGGTATAATTCTATGCCAGAATAGGTTTCCTCATTGCTTGCCTAGTTTTGCACTTAATTAAGGATGGAAATGGCAACAAAAGCTAATAATGTGAGCGTACACTTCTGGGTCTGCTTTGAAGATCCCATTTATTTCTCCTTCCATTCAAGAAGAAGTATACATTATTACAATCCTCCTGACACTTCTGTGAAAACATGCCATTATATCTGTCTGCATTTCAGATACAGGGTACCCTGTATATCTTCAGAATCCACACAGGGGCTTATTTTTTACTAGTCCTATCTTCAGAGACCTACCCTAAAGCTTTCCCCTGTCAACATTTGTCCTTCTGATGCACAGATTATATGGCATTTAAAGTACAAAGATGGTTGGTTTAATTTGTTGTTTCTTCAACAGGGTATCTCTTTGACTCCTCACCTAAAGGACAACCTCCCCCCTCACTTTTTTCCCCTTGAACAAAAGAGCTGGAGCGTAAACTGTTATCACTGATGAATGTAAACAAGACTGCAGTTCTGTAATAGAAAAGCTGCATGCGGTATAATTATGACATATGTATTGGATGCTGTTATTGGTTTGAATATGAATATATCCAATTACTGCATTTCAAATTGGTGCTAATTTATACAAACCGAGGTTTGCTTCTGTTTACTGAAAGCAGGTAGAGATGAAGCCACTGACAAGAATTCAGACATACGCAAACTGTGGGTGCTTTGAAGCAACATCCAATTCTTTTGCCTGTATTTTTACTTGAACTTTTAAGAGCATAAAGACATTACATGATTCCTTCTAAAAATACAGATATCATAAGAGAGATGAAATAAGAAGAAAATCTATACCTGAATCTATTACCTGTCTCTTGACTAAACCAAGAGAATTGCTTAGTGCTACAGTGGTCTAATGAGCCACTCTGTGCTGGCTCTACACTTTATGACTGCATGCGTAATGAAATAGCTGAGCTTCATCTACAGTCACAAATCTGACTTTTTTATCTTGGTAGCAATGGATTTTACTTTTGATTTTCAAACAAGGTGGGGAAAAAATAAAAGGAGCTCTGAGGATGAAGGCAGTCGATGAAGAGGCTCTGATTTGTATAGTCAGTGCAGAAATAGAGTGGAGCCTGAGAAACAAGTTTTAAAACACAATGGGTGCCTGGTTCCTTATTTGTATTACCCTAGAAATCAAGAAATGGCTGAAGAAAATCAATCGCCCCTCTTATGTATCTATCTTACATGAATATCGTGAGAGCAAATTGGCATTCAGAAACAAAAGAATAACCACTCAGGTAGAAGGGCAGCACATGAAACCGAGGAGTATCCATACCCGGTGGGTATTTGTTGAACTCTGTTACTCTTTGTTTCACTGCACAGATTCACTGTTCATCCCTAGATACTTTTTCTCCCCCTCATCTGCCCTATCACCAGGAAAGAAGCAGTTCTGAGAAGGGAACTGAATTCAAGGAGTGACTGGTGGTGACAGACTGTGGAGAAAATACTATCCCTGTAGGTGGGCTGTTTTAATACATTGCAATGAATAGAAGTGGCATAACCACAAGGGTTTGGTTTAAAGTATTTTTAGATAGCAGCAATATTGAGCAACCTGCATTTTCCTGACAGTCTCACCTTTGCTTTCAGCCATAAATGCCATTTCAGTTTATCTCCTTGCTGATTAGTTGGAAAGCTTTGTAGGTTTTACAAGGGACACACACAACATCCTTTCTGTGACTAAATAGGGATTGATTACAAACAGACTGTGCGCCCATGTTATGATATAACAGGGAATCTGATGCCTGTTTGCATGCCTGCAAATTCTCCTTGAACAATTGGTCTTTGCATGCAGGAGTATCTGGGCATTGTGCATTCCCTCTTTCCTGTCCCTTCCTTGGGAAGGGATTCTGAGTGCCAAAGACTAGTCTCTACGCCACATGCCAGCCAGCAGCTCAGCAAATTCGTACCCTTCTCCCCACCACAGCAAGGAAATAAGGAGACATTCGGTTGTCCAAGATGTAATGGTTGTCAAAAACATAGGGTCTTCCATTCATCTTATGCTCAGAGCTGCACTGAATTGCAGTCTACCCCCAACACCACCCTTCTCTTTTGAAGAGACTGTCTCAAAGCATCCACAATAACTGTGTACAGTCCTGTGGCTTTAGCAGAAGACAATCTCCATTAATCAGCCATATTTTACATTTTTAAATCTGTTGAATGGTCACCTAAATAGCATTCATCAGAGAAGCAAATGCACAAAATTGTACATATTAATAAAACTACAATTCACACTCATTTTAGTTTAAAGAGTAATCAGGCATAATATCTTAATAAACGTTTCTATACTATTAATTCTGGAAGCTATGGCAGAACCAAGCTCCATGCAGCTGCATTGAAACTTAGCAGGATTCCCAGGTCAGGCACAGAACAATCCTTTTTCAAATGCCAAGTTTATTTATATTTTTGGGTGAGGGTTTTTTTTTTTTTTTGGATGCACCAAAAATAACAAGAGAACAGCTGTGTTTGTCTGGCCCCATTCCCTGAACAATCTTTAAACATTGAAATCAGAACTAGAACAGTAAAGAATTATGTCTCTACAATGCTACCTTTCCCCTAGTAGATAACCCTGATCTGTTTCCTTCCTTCCTGACACTCTACTTCTGGTGGGACTTGGAATGAAACTGGGCTCGGTTGCATTTGATGAAGTCAAGTGCAGGTAGGAAGCCTGCAGCTTACCCCAGTTACTATAAATAAATAAATAATCTTTTCCAGTCCTCTTGCTCGAATTCACTAGCCTTCCATTGTGATATTGTCTGATCCAGCTGGGTCATCCTGTGTAGTGTGGTATAGATAGGGAGCCTCTTATCTTAGTCTTCATCTAGACTGGCATGATTTTGCGCAAAAGCATCCATGCCAGTGTAGACACTCTCTTGCGCAAGAAAGCTCCAATGGCCATTTTAGCCATCGGGCTTTCTTGCGCAAGAAATTAACTTTGCTGTCTATACTGGCCCTCTTGTGCAAGAATACTTGAGCAAAAGGGCTTATCCCTGAGCAGTAGCATCGGAGTATTTGAGCAAGAACCACTGATTTTGTACAGTACAAAGTCAATGTTCTTGCTCAAATACTCGTGGCCAGTGTAGACAGGGAGCAAGATTTTGCGCAAAATCTTGCCAGTCAAGATGCACCCTTAGTGTGAGGTACCTCCACATCTCAACAAAGGACCTGTACTATGCTCACAAAAACATGTAGGCTACGTCTACACTGGCCCCTTTTCCGAAAGGGGCATGCTAATTTCACAGGTCGTAATAGGGAAATCCACGAGGGATTTAAATATCTCCCGCGGCATTTAAATAAAAATGTCCGCCGCCTTTTTCCGGCTTTTAGAAAAGCCGGAAAAGAGCGTCTACACTGGCCCCGATCCTCCGGAAAAAAGCCCTTTTCGAAGTAGGAATAAGAGATCCTCTGGAAAAGGGCTTTTTTCTGGAGGATCGGGGCCAGTGTAGACGCTCTTTTCCGGCTTTTCTAAAAGCCAGAAAAAAGCAGCAGACATTTTTATTTAAATGCCGCGGGGGATATTTAAATCCCCCGCGGATTTCCCTATTACGACCTGTGAAATTAGCATGCCCCTTTCGGAAAAGGGGCCAGTGTAGACGAGCCCGTACTGTGCTCTCTGTTTTGAATCTCCATAGTATGTTAAATTAGTTATGTATGGAGATGTAAAATGTACTAACAAAGCACATCTGTGTCCTTACGAGCAGATTGCTTAGTAGCACACAATGAATAATAGCACAGCACAATATCAGAGTGATCTTTATAGCTGGTGTGATTTCTGGGGATCATTGGTAGGTTCTAGTAGGTACAGGAGGGCACTCGTTTATTGGAAAACTTGCTTGGGGAGGAATTGTCACACTGTCAGGAGGCAGTCTAGTGATGTACTTATCACACTATGTCTGTGATGCAAGTATTCAAGGAATATGCATTCTCTTGGTTTTCATGCTTCCTTCAGACACCACCTAATATTACAATTCCAAAGGGACAGTGGAAAGCAGTATAAGGAAACTCAATGTTCTTTTGGTGTCCAGCACAAGTAAGAATATTTTAACACATCTCTGCGTGTTGCTGGGTGTTCTCACTGGGTGCAGCATTGGAACTGGATAGCAAATGCTGACCTATGTATATTTCATAATTTACTAGATTTTTTCATAATGTGAATACTCAGGTGATTACATATCTTTTTAACAAACCTATTAATAATAGAGCTGATGTAGAAATCGAAGGTTTAAAAATACTGAAATTGTATGTGGGCAGAGAATGATTTCCCATGGTTCTCAAATAGTATACTGAGATGGATGTCCGGAATAGTAAACAAATTATTAATTTTTGTGAGATTACAATTCCTAATCTGTGATTATCTAAAATCAATGCCCAGGTTTATTGGCAACCAAGTGCCCAGTAGGGATTCAATTGCTTATAGAGTATACACCTTTGCATAACTATTCTTTTCTTGCTTAGCATTTTTCCCTAATTTCATTGCAAAGGTTATGCCATAAAGATTCTTATTCTGAATTTTGTGAATCCAGTAATGAAGGCAAGTGAATTTTGCACAGGTCTGCTAATTCACTTTATTGCTACTCTATTACAGATAGATAAAAGCTCATCAAATAGCATTACACCTCTATTAAACCCAATTATTAGCTTAATTTACTGTGGCAACTGGTGCTGACCTATAAATCTTTAAATAAAATACATGAGTTTGAGTGTATAAAGTAAACAAAAATGTTTTACCTATGTTCATTTTAAAAACAAAAAACCCTTTTAGGGCCACTTACAAATTATTACAGCATTTATTAGGGCATGACAAACCCAGTTTGCCAATGCTCTGGGAATCCTTTTATTTGTCAATATTCCAATAAAAATGCAATTAGGTTATTCAAACTATATTTTGTTTCCATTTTTTTATAATTGACATGTGTAACTAAAAGATTATATTTAGTGTCTCAGATAAAAGGAATGATTAGAACATAATGTATCCATTTCATAGGGAAGAGACTATAGATATCTGGGGAAAATAGTTGTTTATTTCATTGTAAATTTGAAATATCCAAAGCAAGTATCTGCCTCTGTCCCATGGGTAAGTGGTTGACCGCATCTAGGCCTGCTCATTGTGGCTTTGCAACCCATATGAGTAAATAGTAAGACCCTTCTTGACTTGGGTTTTGCATTAAGCCCATAGTTTTCCGCAGATACTTGTATTGTGTCAGGGCACTGCAGGAGCAGGTGGTGTTTGCCTTATGCACAGAATGAACAGCCAGCTTGGCTTAAAGCTCGGTTAATTATTAAGTTTCTGCATGCTTATAGAGAGGCAGTGGGCATAGTGTTTCTGATCCCTCACCTGCAGACTCATTCAGGGACAAAAGCAGCAGAGATCCTCACCTCTGGTTTTCATTCCCTCAGTGAAGTTGGCAAACTTCCTTGCTCAAAGATGCACCTAATTCTTAAGGTCAGGATCCATATTTCTAACCCTCCGTCCAGAGCTTGGGACTACTGACATCTGGAGTTTTGCTTCATACCTCACTTTTTTGTGTGTGGGACTCTCAAGGCAAGTTTTATCGACCCTAGATACCCACACAATATTGCAATTATGTAGCACTTCTGCGTGAAGGCACCTTTAAGAGAGAAACCTGGAAATTTTCATAGTAATGTGTAGCACATTTCTATCTTGTGGTATCCCAAAGCACATCCCACACTTGTGTGTTTGGGAATCTTTTCACACATCTCTGCAATGCAGCCTTCTCTGGGGTGATACATAACTAGTACTTACTAGCATATAGTAACGCTACACATCATTTTACGACAAAAACTGGCAAAGAATACCATAATCTATTACTGCTTCCCAACATTATTCTTCTTGCAGTTGTAAGTAATTAACCATTCACATCTTGAAGTACAATGCCATCTCTCTGGCAGCAGAAATTATGTCTCTCTTCAATATAAAACAAGTACAATGTTCATTATACACCATATGAGCATAGACCTGCCTGTAGCGGTACAGGATGTCAGTACAAACCATCCTACAAATGTTAACCCAGCAGGCGACAAATCAGAAACAGTTGGCTATTGGCCTTTGAACTTTCAAGAACTGCCAGTGTGTTTTCTGTGAAAATGTAAATTGACAACTGGCTGTTTATTGAACTTTGCCCAGGTGGGGGGTGGGGGGATGAATGCATGTTGTCTCAGATTTGTTCCTTACTGATTAAATAATATTTCCAAGTTGGATGCCCTAGTGATGTCCAGCAGTGTTCTTGGATAATAAATAGCTCATTTTACTGGAAAGAAATACAAATAGCAGGCTGACGACTGGCTGGGTGACAGGTGTGGTGGGACATGCCAACTGATACGGCCATTGGCCATCCAAGGCTTAAAATCCTATCCAGCTGTGCCAGATTTATCCTTTCCACATGCAAGCAGCATGCTGCAGAATTAGTGTTTGTTTAAGGTAGAGTTTGTTAGACAGGAGAGTCGGAATAAATGGAATTTGCTGTACTGAAAAACATATTTTATTATGCAGTGTAAATAGGCAACTGACAACAAGAGTTGAGGAAAATCCAGTGAGGATTTGAATTTGGAATTTGATTCATAGGCTTTTGTTACCTTATAGCTTACTTCTTAACTCTGTTCCTGGGAGACTGGAGATTTTTCTGTCTTAAAACAAGTCAGGAAAACTCTTATTGCAAATAATTATCAAATGCACCCATTAATGTTAATGGCTATTTCATATGAGTCAATGTTTTATCAGTCATTTGTCAAACCGTGAAGTTGGAAGATACTAGAGTGGGAAACCTCCAAGGGACTGTAGGCTTTTAAAAGAACACAGAATTTGAATTACAAACAAAATTGGGAGTCATAGGATTTGAAGCCTTTGGATTTTGAGGCACACAGGTGCCTTAATTCCCTTGCCTGAGACACTAATAAATAATTTGTTGATGCTAGTTTTACTTGTGTAGTCTATAAACTACTTCATATCTGCTGGAAATTCCTTGTTTGTCTGAGGCTGTACCTAGAAATGTGCAAAAATAAGGACTGCTACAATTTCACTCACACTTCATTTTTTGTTGCTGTTCACAAGGGTTGTGTGCCTAAATTTTTCTTGAAGTTCTGGGTCATAATGAGCCCCAAACTCAAATTCAGCACTAACTAGTAAATGTTATAAAACAACAAATAGCCTAGTAGCATTTAAAGACTAGCAAAACGTGCAGCTGGTATCATGAGCTTTCGTGGGCATAGCCCACTCCTTCAGATGACTGGAGTGTTGAAAGTCCAGAACCAAGTTGGTTCCGGACTTCCAACACTCCAGTCATCTGAAGAAGTGGGCTGTGCCCATGAAAGCTCATGATACCAGCTGCATGTTTTGTTAGTCTTTAGAGTGCTACCAAACTATTTGTTGTTTTTTAAGTTTTTCCTGTTACATACTAACTCGGCTACCCTTCTGAAACTAGTAAATGTTATGATACTTTTCACCAAGTGTCTACAAAATCTATTCAGGCTTGGTAGTCAGTACATGTAAAAGTTGAACTTCAGCAAGCCATGTTGTGAGTCTCAATACAAGTTTCAGATTTGTTACAAAAGCTCACCCAGCTGTGAACATGTTTAATAACTGCATCAGCTCTGTTTGACTGCTCTTCAGATGTGCTCATTATTTACTGACATATCTGGGGTCTTTTACACAAGGATTTGAAGTAGAAATCAGTTCAGCAAGGACCTTCCATGTACAGGGAGGAACTTCCCACAGGGAAGTCCTGTACCTGGTGCACAGCAGTTCTGGCGGCTCTGCATCAGCACTACAGCAACCCCAGGAAACTAGACATCCTAAGGTTGGGAACAGAGTGGGGAGAGAATAGAAAAATCAAAGGAGTAGAGGAGCTTTGGGAGTGTGTGTGGATGGGGAAACTGGTGCCCTGATTCTGTTCACCGGCAAGCACTGTAGGGGTCATAAACCAGGGGTCCAACTTAGCCTGCTCTGGAAACTGTGATGGCCTTTGTAGGTTCAGAGTTGGTGAGGTTCAGAGATGGCCTTTGTAGGTTCAGAGTTGGTGAGAGGAGGCAGACTGCCTCCTCTCTGTCCATACACTATTGCTTGTGCTAGCATAGTGATGCTTTTGCCCTGGGATTCAGACTCTGATCAATTGTGGGGTCCTATAATGCACCATAACAGTTTTCATCCCCTGTCCTCCTCCTATCTTCAAAATCCACAGCATAACATTTGTTAGGGGAGGTAAAGCAATATGTGGATATAGATTGTATTCATTAGTTTGTGCTTGCACAATATAAATCTTTCTAAACACATTAACAAAAGAAGCCTACCTACTTTGCCAATAACATCAACTAACAATAAATTATGTTTATCAGAAATGTAGTATTAATTTTTTTTCTGTAGCTGTTTGAATAATGCACATGCCTTGAATACAATCTATTAATTCCAACACATGCCATGAAAAATGCAACTATGTAAAACAATTTAAAAAAAAAGAAGAGGGAAAACCAATATCTAATAGATGGAATATGTCTCATGTTATCTCTCTACTTTGCTTGCTTGAAACAATGGTATTTAGTTTAGCTTTCTTTTTTACTGACACCTAGACATAGAGAGGCATGGTCCACTCCATAGGCAGGTAGTCTGGGAGTCAGGAGAACTGGATTATATTCACACTTCTCTTGACCTATTGTGTGACTATGGGCAAGTATCTTTACATCTGTTTTTCATACTACCTTTTGCCTGTCTTTTTTGTTTTAGTCCGTCAGCTCTTTGAGGAAGGGACCATCTTGTGCAGCCAGTTTGGAGAAAATTAATGATATAATGTTTTAACATTAATATTCATTCTGTGGCTGATCCGTCCATCCTTGTTTCTCTTGACAGTTTATCACTAATATTGAGACTCAATTTCAGTAGTACTTGTATACTGTATAGCCTGTAACAAAGCAAGTTTAAGACTATTAAATGAAGCTTACAAGGCACTAGGGAAAAATAGTTTAACAAATGTCATTGACAGAGAAGGTTTGCTGACTCCCAGTCTAGTAATCTATGCAGTAGATCAGCATGAAGAAGTCTTTACAGCAGCTGAGGTCAGTAATATCTGCATTTTTATCCCTGGAAAAACAGAGTGGAATTTGTCAGAGAGAATTGTTTTTAAAGCAACTGCATAAACTGAAACTTTTATCACTACTGAGCAGGTTGAAGTGCTCCAGGGGTTGAATCATGCTCTTTGGAGGAATCCAAGATTAGTGGAGTTTTTGTATTAATGGATTATTTTTGTTTTTGTTTAATTCTTTCCCTCATAGTTCCATTCAGTCTTGACATTTCTCAGCAGATAGTTTCTAGGTTTGTGATGTTGATATATAAACATTAACATTTGATGTATCCTGCCTTTGTAAGATATGTTTCATGACTTTGAAAGTAGCTTTTCTAGCAGGGTGGAAATTGTGCTTTGGTTACTGTCCATTTTTAATACAGTGTTGCAATTATATTGGCCGTGTGCAAATAAACCTCTCAGCTATCTGGCTCGCTTTTTTAGACAACTTAGTACCCAAAGCGTTCTTGCCTGCAAGCTTGTCCAGGAAGAAATATTTAACTTTGTTTTGGATAATACTAAATTAAGTAGGCTTGAGATCTGTGGCCTTACAAATAACTCTCCAAAGTTCGGACTTCCCAGATCATCCTGGGAAGTGATTGACCAAATTGTAATTGACCAAGAGCGGGCAGAAAGTAAACTACTCATTACCTCCAAGCAAATAGATACTGAATAATCTGGAAAGTATGTCGATGTTGCTGGAATGATTTAGAATCTGACCTTTCAAATGCTTAGAAGGAGGCATGTCTTTAGAGAAGAAACCCGTAATAAGCAATAGACAGGACACATAAGACAACCTGATGGGGGATAAGACCACTAAGGTATAACCATTGAATAGAGAAGTACAGTACCATATGGAACTGTTGAGTTAATAATGCTCAAACCTGTATTAGGGACTATTATATTTTCACTCCTTATAATGTCACTGAGTAGGTCCTCTTTGATCCAACTATCTTTCTCCTTCAATCTTATTACCTTACAAGGTACTAAAAAAAATATCAAACTTATTTGTTAATAGGCATAACATTTGGTGGGGAGACTCTTGGTGGCTTTTGTTGTTTTGCAACCCATCTTCATCTTTTGTTGAATTCTGCAGCAAATTGACACATTCATTGCTAGATAACGTAGATGAGAACACATTAAAAATTAAATAAACAACCTAAGCAAATGTTTTCAAGCATACCATTTTAGTTAAAAATCAGATTTGGTAAATACAAACTCAAACATCATCACAGTATAGTATTAAGGGGGTTTAGTCATGAGTCCTACTAGCAGTGATACTATAATAGACTTTCATTTACATCTGTGCCATCAACAAATGTTGCTGTCTTACATGGTTAGAGATGATCTATTGAATGCGAAACCAAAATGGTCTGTTGTGTAATATTTCTGCATGAAATACAGTTTCTTGTGGTTTACCGACTTAGACTAATCTCTCTTCTCTGTGTTTCCATATGGGGCTATAGATAATTTCTCTGTCTTTGTCCTCTGTGCGATATGCAAACTGCTTTATTTTTACATTATCAAAGTGTGAAAAGATGTGCAATGATGCAGAAAGATATAAAATCAAGCTTTTCCTCCTACTATGGGAAGGGATAAGAGAATGACCCTTCCACAGCCCAGAATGAATACATTAAAACTCAAGATTTTGATTTTGGAGCCAGAAATCCATAGACAAGACTCTGGAAGCCTCTCACTCTTCCATTTATGGTTGTAAGTTTCTAATTCACTACTCAGAACACTTTTCATTATTGAAAAGTCCTGTTTATTTTTCTATTACATGTTTCCACCACTGGAAGCTTCTGTCTTCTCCTGGTTGAAGCAGGAGACTGGGAGTCAGGTTCCCTGGGATCCATTCTTACCTTTCGTAATGACTGGCCACAGAAATTGGATAAAGGCTCTATAAGGCTCAGAAGCAGGCAAGCAATTCTCCTTCTCTGGCTGCAAGTACGACCCTTTGTGCTTGAGAAGGAGGGAGAGAACAAATATTAGCTCATGGGTAAATATGAATAATTCACCTAACCTCTCTGAAACTCAGAATGACCCACTGTAATGTGAATACAGGGTTTAATACTGTTCACCTCACAGGGTGTTAACATTTAAGAAGAACTGTCAAATCCTCTAATGAAATCTACCATAAATACAAAGTATTATTATTATTTTTTTATTATATTTTATTTTATTATTATAGTCAGCTTCAACAAGTTCCATTTTATTCCAGAGTTCCATTATTTATAGGATAACTACAACTTTTTCTTGTGTTTGTGGTTTAGGTTTAAACCACAGAAGTTACTTAATAACTTATCCTGGTTTTTTCCTAATCATGTTGTAAACCACGGAGACACACATGCATGTGAGAGTCCTTCACCGCTGTTGGCTGGTAAACAATATTAAAGGGACTGATTCTATTAGCATAAATTAGAGCAGGCTTGTTACTACTGTAACTTGTGTTTGGCTAAGGTAGATCAACCATTTCCACGTATACTTGCTGTCCCTAGAAAGAGCACTCCAAGTTAATGGAAAAGAAACCTACTTTCAGAGAGTAAAGCCTTTCTGAACTGAAAATATGTATTAAAGCAGCTTCAGAAGTATATAAAAAATGATGTTTCAGGCCCCAGCAGTTTGTGCAAAGCCTTATTTAAGTTTTCTCTGGGCTCCTGCTTCCCTTGAGTTCTCTCCCAAGTTTGAGATTCAGTCAAACACAAAAGCACAATGAAATGCACTGTCTCACAGGGTTTCCACCCAAAACCATAAATTTAACCTGGTTTGCTCAAAATTTGGCTCAAAAATTCTCTTGATTTTCAGCTCAGGTTTACTTGAATCATGGTCTAGGTTCATGTAAAGGTTTATGAATCTCAGCAGACCAGAACTGAATTCCAGGTTTCTGACTGGAGATGGGACAATGTCTGATCTGAAATGTCACCACAAACGTGGACACCTACTGGCTATTTGAATTACGACAGGCACCCATTCTATTTTGCCTTACTACCAAATACCTATTCCCAGCACTGATACCAACTGATTGAAATCAAATTCCTATGCTGTGATCTGATCCACAGCCATTTGCCACTGACCTTTTCCTTCCCTGAACTGACTTCTCTCCACAAAGCCTATCATTTCAAAAAAGTCTTTATTTAAAAGTCTGCAGCCCACATTTCCTGGATACCTGATCTAACACGTTGTGCTTAGCACCTCACGATCTAAAACTGGGGCTGGCTGGGACACAGGAATTACTTATAAGGGCTTTGGAACGTTTTTATTTCATAATGGGCTGAAAGTGTGCGACCCCTGGATATTTATTTATTTAAGATACTACCCAAAATAGCCAGTAGCTCGGGGCATGTATATACTGGGGAGTTGTTTCAAAACAACTTCCCTTCTTTCAAAATAACAAGGCAAGCATTCATACTACCATGCCTGTTATTTCGAAATAATTGGAGGAATGTGAAGAGGAATAAGTGTATTTTGAAATAGATATTTTGATATTTATTATTTCAAAATAGCTTATTTTGGAATAAGCTGGTAGTGTAGACATTGCCTCAGTGGTCAGCCTGCTTTACAATTCTGCCTGATTCAGAGCAGGGTCTTGATCCTATAACCCAAATAAATATCCTGGGCTGGTGGTTAAGATGAGGACCAGAACTATTAGGTTGTCTGTCTGGCTTTTACCAGAAATTCCATTCTGGACCTGCCAAACCTGGCTGAAAAAAGTTTATTCAAAACTAATAGATTTTGGTGAAAAGTTTGTTTTAACACAGATTTTTTTTTCTTGAGAAATTCCTGACCAGTTCTATGTATAACATGGTACAATCATCTCATTTGTAAATGCAACAGATGTAAGAGCTGAGGTGTTGCAATTGGGTGTGAACTGAATTACAAATGTTTGCACAGCTTTACAAATTAGTACCAGCAACACACACATATTATATAGGAATCATCAGACTTATCACCACATTTGCTTTTGTATTCAGCGATTGCCTTGAAACTATCTTGCACCTTGTATTCAAAAGGGGTGTTAAGGAAATAGTCTGTTCCAAGTTCCCAATTTGTTTTTTTTTTTAATGTGAGAGGCAGTCCTGCTTCTTATGCTTAGCATGCTGAAGTATTTTAGTGTTGCATTCAGTAGTTACCAAAAGCTACTGTAAAGGACTGCCCACATGTTCCAGCTGATTCGTTGAGTTTACACTGTACTCCAGTGTGTGTGTGTGTGTGTGTGTGTGTGTGTGTGTGTGTGTGTGTGTGTGTGTGTGAGAGAGAGAGAGAGAGAGAGAGAGAGAGCAGCACTCAAAATATAAGATTCTATGGAACATTGGCCACTGAGGGAAAAGTCTATTCCTTGCTTTAGAGTCTTGCATCCCTCCTGTCTTTACATTAGTTTTGTACAGGAGATGTTGCATTTTAGCAGATAAATGTGGTAAAATGTTTTCCATGTATTATTCCCCCTAGTTATGAATAAAACAAATAAGATCAGAAAGGTCAATGCATTTATCAGCTAAGATTCTCATCCTGCTTTCATTCTGTATTTTCAGGTGAGATTATTTTTCTGTCATATCTCTATCTATATCTCTATCTATATCTATATACTGTATATAAAGTGCCATTTCAGGCTACTAATAAATTTGTTTTTTCCCCCCATGACAGAGGTTTGGTTATCATGAGAAATTGCACTGTTGGGGATGGTGCAATACACAAGACCTTAATAGGAAGTTGGAAATACTGATGATTTATAGCTTTATACAACACTCGTTAGGCATACACATCAATGTGTAACATCCCATACATTATATTACATGCTGTAAAAAAGCCATAAATTGTCATTCTTACTGTGAGTTATTACTGTTAAAGACTTTATACCCCACTGCTACTGTGAGTTTCTACAGTTTCCTCACCAATTCCCTTACTAATGATTTCAGCAACTGCAGGAAGAAGACTGAAATGTGGTGGCTGATTAGGTAGCACAATTGCCTTAAAGCTGTGAAGTCAGAGGTTAAACTACTTTCCAGAGAAAATATGATCAACTCACC
Source organism: Pelodiscus sinensis (assembly GCF_049634645.1). Taxonomy (NCBI): domain Eukaryota; kingdom Metazoa; phylum Chordata; order Testudines; family Trionychidae; genus Pelodiscus; species Pelodiscus sinensis. Next base: position 7,768,784 of record NC_134723.1, read on the forward strand.
TAGCAACATTCTTAGCGCTGAGCATTTAGAGGATCACTCAAACCAGTCCTATTATTTTTCATTTATCTCATTTATATCTGAATAATATAAATAGATTATGATGTTGTTAAACTCAGTCGTATGAATTTGCAATCAGCCAACTGTTGGCTGCAGCAGCAGGTCTGATCCTGCTTCGACTGAAGACAAAGAAAGACACTGCCATTGGCATAAGTAGCGCAGGGTGAGGTCTTGTGTAGATGCCCCTCACAGGAACTGCCATAATATGCTACAAAAGCAAAGAAAGGTCCTGTTTTGTGATTAACCTTTCCGACTGAAGGCTCTTAAAAATCTTGTGTGCCCTATTGCAGGTTTTGATTTGACTTGAACAAAATTCAGTAAGGCTGACAAAATGCCCAGGGTGTTCTTCCTTTATGCAGGATTGCTGGGGTATTGCTCCAACCTCTTCTGGTTGTTTACACCCTGCATAGAGATTAATTCGGAGATGAAACAAGATGCCGTCATTTCAAAATTCACACATGATTTTCAAGCACATTTTTTAAAAGATATTCCTTCTTCAAACCCCAAACATATACTGTGCAGGCTGCTAGCAGTATCATTGTTATGAAAACTTGGCACTGTAGCTTGGAAATTAAATTCAAGAGAAATAATTTATCCTTGCTCTTCCGACTAGTCCTTCCAAATAAAACTGTTTTTCCCTGGGGGAGTTGGTCCTGCAAAGTTGGGTTTCTGAATGGTTAAGAGATTTTTGTTATTGTTTTTTCTACCACATCTTTATTTTAAAACTTAATGCAGAGATTATTTCCCCTTTCCCCACCCTCTTTAGTAGATTTGGTATTTTAGAGATACGCTATCAAATATCTTGATAATCTATTTATTTTAGGCATGATAAAAATGATGGTTATGATAAAAATTAATGTTAACATCTTGTTAGCTATTTTTGTCGCATTATAACAGAAAAAGCTTTTTTGTGCGATTTTTGATGTTGAGGATTTCACATTTCTAGCTAAAGCCTGCCCTCTAATGAGCAAACTAGGAAATATTGAAACAGCAGTTTTACTGAGAAGTGCTTTTGCATCAGCAAGACTAATTAATAATTAATTGATTAATAATTAATAACGCATTGTGAATATGAATAGCTTATTTGTAATTCTTTGGTAGACGGCTAAATAGTTAATATTTACAGAATATAACACTAGCAATTTTGGGAGCCCATTATATCTCTGAGCACAACTGGCCTTGCCCTGCCTGCAGTTAGCTCAGTGATTCTTAACCTGAGGGTCAAGACCTTAAAGTGTGTCATAAACTCATTTGAATGGGGTTGCCAGGGCTGATGTTAGACTTGCTGGGGATGAAGCCAAAGTCTGAGCCTGACTGACCAGGGCTGTAGCCTGCAAGCTCTGGTTCCCCCAGCCTAGGCAACTGGTGCCTGCAGGAGAGGGGTGCTACCCAGAGGAATAGGGAATGGGCATGAGGGAGCACCCCATTTAGCAATAGAAATTTTAGCAGGGGTACAGGGGGGCAACACATCTCCTGGGTGCTACCACGCATCCCTGTGCCTCTTGGGGCAGCGAGGCTTGGGCTTTGGCCTCCCTGCCTGAGGTGGTAAGGCTTCGACTTCAGTTCCCCTTCTTGGCATCGTGTAGTAATTTTGGTTGTCAGATGTGGGGGGGGGGGAGGTCAAAGTGCAATGAAGTTTGAGATACCGTAATTTAGCATATAAGCTAACTTCAACACCAGATCTTGACCAGAGAAGAGAGAGGGCAGCAGATTAGAACTGACTGCTGAGTTAATTCAGATAACTAAGGAGCATCTAGAAACATACTCAGCTGGTGAGTATCTCTGCATAGAATCATAGAATCCTAAGTCTGGAAGAGACCTCAGAAGGTCCCCTGCCCAAAGTAGGACCAATCCCAGCTAAATCATCCCAGAAGCTTCAGGAGGTAGCTGAGTTAGTCTGTACAGAAAAAAGCAACAAATGGTCTGGTAGCACTTTATAGACTAACAGAACATGCATAGTCTGTGCCCACGAAAGCTCATAATACCATCTACATGTTTTGTTAGTCTATAAAGTGCTACCAGACCATTTGTTGTTAAATCATCCCAGCCAGGGTTTTGTCAAGCCAGGATTTAAAAGCATCTAGGGAAGGAGATTCCACCACTTCCCTAAGTAACCCATTCCAGTGCTTCACCACCCTCCTAGTGAAATAGTTTTTCTTAATATCTAACCTGGACCCCTCCCACTGTAACTTGAAACCATTGCTCCTTATTCTGCCATCCGTCACTACTGAGAACAGCCTCTCTCCATCTTCTCTGGAACTACCCTTCAGGAAATTGAAGGCTGCTTTCAAATCCTCCCCCCCACCCCTTACACTTCTCATCTGCAGACTAAATGGCTACGTCTACACTGGCATCCCTTCCGGAAAAGGGATGCTAATGTAGCACGTTGGAATAGGCAAATCCGTGGAGGATTTAAATATCCCCCGCGGCATTTGCATTAACATGGCTGCCGCTTTTTTCCGGCTTGGGGAAAAGCCGGAGAAAAGCGCCAGTCTAGACATTATTCTCCGGAAAATAAAGCCTTTTCTGGAGGATTTCTTATTCCTACTAGAAAAAAGCGGCAGCCATATTAATGCATATTTAAATCCCCCACAGATTTGCCTATTCCAACGTGCTACATTAGCATCCCTTTTCCGGAAGGGATGCCAGTGTAGACACAGCCAATATGTCCAGATCCCTCAGCCTCTCCTCATAGGTCATGTTCTCTAGCCCCATAACTCTTATGTTATCAATATTAATATTGGAGAGCAAAAGAAGGGCATTTTCTGAGCAATGCTGAGAACTTAGAATTCAAGTTTGGTAGGAATCTGGGCTGTGTTTGCTATGTTTGGAAATCTTGGTTTGGATACTCATTGTTTGGATTAGGTTGCCCTGCTGCATCAGCCCCAGTGTTCCAGAAAGGAGTCCTCTGAAGTGAGAGCAGTGCAGTTTGTGATTGGGTAGGCCAGTGATTAAAGATGGCTGAGTGTGAGAGGTGGAATCTCCCATTTCATGGCCCAGAATTAAAATAAAATGGGCTTCCAGTGACTTGTAAGACATGTGGCTGATATGAAGAATAGTTCATCAGTGGAGGGGTAAAGAGTTGTGTGGTGCTTCTTGTTTTCTTAACTTGAAGGAACTCTGCAAAGACCACATCATGGGAGGAAAATGGCATGTCACAAGCACCATTGATAGCTCTTCTTTCTACCTGGTAGAGAAAGGAAAGAACACCTTCATACACTGACTCATCACCCTCCTGAGGAGGGCTTTAAACTAGGTTCAAAGGCCAGTGACAAAGGTCCACAGGTAAGTATAAAAAATAAGAGATAGTGAGATATTGTGGGGGGACATTAAAAATTACAGTAGGGTGATAGGCAAGAAGGTAATAAGTGGAGGACTATGTTCAATATCTTTGATGTCTAAACACAAATGCCAGCAGTATGTGGAATAAACAGGAAAACCAGGACGTATCAGTACTGAAACTAAATTATGATTTAATTGGTAGCACAGAAACTTAGTGGAATGTCTCATGATTGGACTATCAGTAGAGAGGGATAAAACTTGTTCTGGAAGAGTAAAAAGGGAGAGAAGGGGTTGATTTATACTTCAGAGGTTGAGAAAGGAGTGCAGTGACCGACTGGTTGACTTTTTGGATAATGACAAAAAAGAATAAAATATGGGCGATGTTGTGGTAGAGGCCCATTGCAGACAACTGAATCAGAAAGAGGAGATGGATAAGGAATTGCTGAAATAAATAAAAATATCCAAAATGTGGTATAGTAGTAATCAGGGACTTTAACTAGACATCTGTTGGAATATAGAAAAACACAACATTTCCATTAATTTTTTTGAATGGACTGGAAACAAAATTTATTGGTCCAGAAAGTGGAGGAAGTAACAAGGGGAGCAGCCATTTTAGACTTCATTCTGAGTGCCAGGGAGGAATTGGTAACCAGTCTGAAGTTGGAAGTCAATTAGGATGAAAATGGTCAGTATTCATTCTTTATTCTAAAGAAATAACAAGGGAGTGAGATAGGCAGAATAAGAACAATGGACTTGAAAAGAAGCATATTTTTTCAATGGTAGGTAAACCCCAGAAAAAAAATGTAAAGGGGAAAAGGAGTTTAGGTAATCTGTCAGTTTTACATGAGACAATCTTAAAGACACAACTGCAAACTATCCCAAAGTAAAGGAAAGATAGGAAGAATAGTGTAAGAGTTAAATATGGCTTCATCAAGAGCAATTGACTGACCTGGAAATCAAGAAGGAAGCCAAGAGCATGGACAAATTGCTAAGGAGAAGTTCAGAAGCATAGGACAAGCCTGTAGGAACAAAGTCAGAAAGGCTAAGGCACAAAATTATTTACACCTAGCAAAGGACCTGAAAGGCAATAAGAAGAGCTTCTTTACATAAATTACTAGCAAGAGAAAGTGCAGGCCCTCTACTTTATGGGGCAGGAGAAGCAGGAAGGGGTTTCTAGCATTTTGGCGGGCAGAATTAGAATTCAAAAGGACCTTGTCAATTTGGAGAATTGGTCTGAATTCAACAAGATGATATTTCAAAAAGACAAATTCAAAATACTCCATTTAGGAAGGAAAAATCAAATGTAGAACTATAAAAAAGTAATAAATGTGTAGACAGAAGTACTGCTAAAAAGGAGATGAAGGTTATTGTGGATCACAGATTGAATGCTAGTCAAAAATATGATGCAGCTGCAGAAAAAATTAAAAGCATTCTGAGGTATATTAACAAGAGCATCATATGTAAAAGACACAGGAAATAATTTTCCCATTCCATTCAGTACTTTACTGAAGTACTACAACCAATTCTAGGTACCCCAGGAATCATGAGGATAAATTGTAGGGGGTCCAGAAGAAAGCAACAAAAATTATGACAGTTTTAGACACCCTGACTCATGATGAAAAGTTAAAAAAGAACTGGACATGGACATATTCATCTTGAGAAAAAGAAGACTGTGTAGAGAGCAGATAAGTCCTCAAGTAAATTAGGGGTTGTTATAAAGAAGATGAGACTAGTCATTCTTCATGTGGTTCTTCTGAAGGTAGGACAAGAGTAATGGGATTACTGTGTGGCAAGGGAGGTTTATGTTCGAAATTAGGAAAAACTTTGCAACTCTAAGGGTAGTCAAGCTCTGGAATACTCTTTCAGGCAAACTGTAGAATTCTTCCCTCCCCCCGTTAAAAGGTTTTTTAAAGAAAAGTTTGGACAAACACCTGTCAGGGATCGTGTTGGTTTATTCAGTCTTACCTCACTACAGACGACTGGTTTTTTTTTTATGTCCCTTCCAGCTCTGTGATTCTATGCTTCTGTAATAGGCAGCTCCAAACAGGGTAATTCTTGGAAGTGCAGAAGTAGGCTGTTTATAAATTAGCTTTTTCTTTACAAACTATTGAATTCCTAATTAAGAATTAAATATTTCTGACTTTAAATTCAAATTAGCTATTGAAAGCGGGAACTTGATACATTGCTGTTTCATTATCCCTTTCTGGCATTCTGGCAGCAATTTTAGGCTGAAATTCTGTATTCTTTACCTATCCTAAGCCCCTTTAGCTGTAATAGGAGTTCTGAGTGCCCAAAAAATTAATGGCCAGCCACTTAAATTGCAGTAAAAAAACAGAGAGAACTTCATGAAGGACCTGGGGGATCTGACTCTTAATATTGCCTGGGACTTCAGAGAGAGGATTTAATTACACTAAATCTACCCATCCACCATTATTCCTTTGCAGGCCCAAGCAGCTGCTTTCTTAGGCACGCTGCAGAGCACTGCAGAGGAGGCTGGCTGTTCTTGACTTTGCCTATATGAATTGTAAAGAGCTAGTCATGAATGGGAATTTCTATTCTACAGGAAATTCTAACCATTGGAGGGTTTTTTCCCCCCTTGTTCCAGATGAGGACAAAACCCAGAAATTGTGAAATTTGTCCCCTGTCCTTATGGCATGGAAAATATTTTTATTCTGAGTTGGCTCTTTTTGTCTGAGACCTCATCTTGAGATGAGGGTACTAGTTTGAAACTATCAGCCAAGACCAAAAAATAGAATCATATGCACATGTGCTACAATACAATGGGTTTGTAGGTGCTGCCAAACATCCAAAATTAGGGGGAATGTTGGGTTTGTGTCCTACAGCCTATGCATCATCTTCACTAAGTGTCATTGGAGCACTGCAGGATCATAAGAATTGTGAGTATATTAAGGATGTTCAGATATACATGTAGAATGTTTCATATCATTATGTCTTTGGGGAACCATGATGGATTTAAACTTTGCTTGCTCGTTTCAATCAGGTTTTTGAATTTGTCTAGACCTTTGTGTATTCACACACGCACAGATTTTAAACAAATAAGTGCCCACCTTCTCTTCATTTGTGTGAACAAATCAATTCCGGGTTAAAAATACACAACACTACTTCTATGGACCCTTGTGGTCAAAAAAATAATAGTAACAGCAACAACAACAGGGTAGGATGCACTGGGCAATATGAAGCTGATTTTGCACACTCAGTGCAATTTTGCAGCACACACATATGTATGCACATTTTTATTGATAAACTAGAGGCCCCCCTTTAAAAATATACTATATGGCCTTGGATTTTTACTATAGAGTTTTCCGAGGAATTCCAATCAGAACATTTTCCTGTCAGATTACTATAATATCAGCAAGAATTAAGCTGGGAATTTAGAAAAGCAGTTCTGGTTAAAGTAAAAGCATTCACAGAGATGTTCATTCCACAGGAGGACTCAGCTAAAGTCCTGGTTTGCTAGTGGCTTCTCTTCTTTTTGAATCACATTTATACTGGAAAAGCAACAGCGGGGGAAATTCAGTGATCCCTGTGGATGGTTCTAGTTCTGGAGTCAGTCTCTGGGAACTCATTAGCTCCTCACAATTATTGTAACTGAACTTTCCTGCTTTCTAATTGTCCATAATCCTTCTCAGACTCTTACCCCGGGACAGATTGTTGGCCTACAAATGATGGAGCATTCATTCTCCCCATCTTCTCATTTCAGCAATCCCTTTATATAGTCATTGCTCTTAGCAACAGGTTCTAATCCAACAAGTTTCTCACCAAACAAGTGGAAGCAGAGAATCGAGATATATTTGGATAAAATGCCCCATCGCCAAACCGTTTTGTTGTCCATTCATGTGTTTATATTAAGATTAGAAATAGAGCAATATCGTGAGCATTGCTATTTTGTGAATTAAAATGAATTTTCTGGCAAATACCAAATATCAATTGCTTTCCATGGTGAGTTAAGAAAAGGATATATAAAGAGAGGAAGTTCATAGCACAGTTACCAAATTTTTTCCCTTCTTTTTCTCTTTTTTTTGTCTCTCTTCTTGAGTATCTTCACTTCTCTTTCGTGCGATGGCAGCTGTGCTGAATACTAATGAGATGGCCTTGCAGAAAATTTCAGCTGTAAAGAAACTATTTCTGGCTGCTCTGTAAGGGCTTACATTCAACTATAAATCCATTTTGTCCTTTGCTTATGAGGAACTGGGCTATGCTACCAAAACAACTTTGAGGATTTCTGCAGCTCCTATTCTTATCATGAAAAAAAAATGCAAACCTGAACTGATGAAAAGTAATTTTTTTACTGTTTCATAAGAGTCACGGAAAGACAGAACTAGCAATGGGGAAAACATGGCACATGGCACATACTTAAACCCTTGAGAACGGGATGTAGGGAGCACTTTTGCTGTGCACAAACATTTCTCTGTAGCAGATGTGGAAAAGACTGAAAATTTGTGTGGTGTGTAGTTCCCTCCCCAAACGCCTCTAAACACACACTGAAATCCAGTTTCTCATTTGCTCCAGAGCTCAGTGCATTGTTTACCGTCTTCATTCTCAAATCCCTCGTTACCTGATTTTCCAAAGCACTAGCTAAAAAGGAATGGGTCAAAGGTGATGCTGGAATCTAGATGCAGGCCAGGCCAGAACTGAACAAAGTCAAGGAGTCCAGATGTAAGCTAGGTGGTCAGTGTTGAAGCCAGGTGGTCAGTGCAGGGAAAAGCCAAGTCAGTATCATAGCTGGGGTCGAGATACAGAAGACCGAAGCAGAGGCAAGGCTGGAGCAGGTCACTAATAAGATTGAAGCAAGGTCAAAGTAGAACAAAGAAGAAAAGACTGGACCAGGGCTCAGGCAAGGCTGAGGCAGTAACAAGATCAAGAGCAGGCTGGGACTGTGGTGGTTCTGTGGTAAAGCACCAGGAGGGTTTTGGGCCATGTAGTGTTGGTTCACAGACTGATAGGCAGATTACAGCAAATACCTGAGACTGCACGCTGGAGTGTTGACTCACCTCAGCTCTCTTGGAGGGGCACATAAGTGAACAGTAGCCCTGGTTTGGCTGACACAACTTTTGTGGTTCACAGTTGCTTCTCTCTCTCTCTCTCTCTCTCTTTCTCTCTCTCTCTCTCTCACACACACACACAAAAGACAAAAGTTTGCCAGGATAAGAGGCAGAGTAAATGATTGGTTGTGAGCAGAAGTGGTCTCCCATTGACAATGTGAACTCCATCCATAAGGGGTGGAAGTATTTTGTCAGCAAAAATACTGACACGCAGTATTTATACTGCCTAACTTTTACAGATAGGCTACGTCTACACTGGCATGATTTTCCGGAAATTCTTTTAACGGAAAGGTTTTCCTTTAAAAGCATTTTCAGAAAAGAGCGTCTAGATTGGCAGGACGCTTTTCCGCAAAAGCACTTTTTGTGGAAAAGTGTCCGTGGCCAATCTAGACATGCTTTTCCGCAAAAAAGCCCCAATTGCCATTTTTGCGATCAGGGCTTTTTTGCAGAAAAGGAATCTCTGCTGTCTACACTGGCCCTTTTGCGCAAAAGTCTTTCGGAAAAAGACTTTTGCCCGAACGGGAGCAGCATAGTATTTCCACACAAGCACTGACAATCTTACATGAGATCATCAGTGCTTTTGCGGAAATTCAAGCGACCAGTGTAGACAGCTGGCAAGTTTTTCCACAAAAGCAGATGATTTTGCGGAAAAACTTGCCAGTCTAGACACAGCCATAAGTTCTATAGTATAGACAAAACCTAAGTCTCACTCCCAACCAGTCCAGGAACAATGGGGATAATTACAGGTGGCTCAATGGAATGGAGAGCCACTGATGGCTTTATCTTTGTTAGAAAGATCAGTGGAGATGAAGAGAGCTGAAAACAAGAACTCAATTTCTTTGCTGACATGTGTGTTCCCTCTTACGTGTCAGTCTGAGGTGCTGTCGGTGTCTGCTCAGATCACAACTGTTTACCTACAATTTTGTAGAATGCATTCCATTTGTTGCCTTAGAAAGTTCAGAAGTTTAGCTGGCTTTCAACTCAGATTCTGTTGCAACTTCAATGATCTGCTTTCCCAGAGTGACTTCCTTTGAACACTGTTTTCCAAAGAAATGAAAGACTTTTATTATCCACTAGCAGTAATAATATTATGACTGATTTACATGTGGAATCAAATTATTTTATGAATCACTTTTGTGCATGGAATGATAAACCTGAAAGGGAACAGCATGATAAATTACTTTCTTTTACAGTTACCATGTTTTTGGCTAATATGGAAGTGTAATCTTGTATTATTACGGGCTAATACACTCTAGCACAAGACTAGAATGCTTCAATATGGACTGCACTTCATTTGTCTTCCTCTTATATTTCTGGATGAAATGCCTCTGCTTCTTTCCACATAAACTGAATTTTTCAAGTGTCTGTTCATAGTGACAGAAGTTTAACTTGTGTTCAGAACTCCCAATGATATTTAGACTTCAAACTCTTAAGGGCAAGGACCATCTCTTTCTATATATTTGCAAGATTCATAGCCTTATGGGGACCCTGATGCTAATTGAAACTTTTATGTGCTACTGTAATATGAATAATATTATTATAATGTTGAGTTCCATTTGCAGAATTAGCATACAACTTGTACTCTATTATGTAGTAAGAGTTCATGCCATTGTGTGCTTTGGGCATTAGCATTTTATCTATTTTATTATATTCTTAAGAAACTCTTCTGTAATCTCAGAAGATCAGCACACAGTGTAAAAGTGATGAGGGAAAGGCTGTCAAATATCTCCCTGGAGAATACCTCTCATTTGTCCATTTTAGAAACACTATTCAGTTTAGAAAAAGCTGGTTTATTAGGTCAAAAAGCAAGCCAATTCAAAGGAAGCGTTGCGTGGTGAGTATTAAAAAAGAACTGGGACTTAGATAAACCCAAGTTCTATTCCCAGCTCTGACACAGGCCAACAGGATGATCTTAGCCAAGTAATTACATCCAAGCCTCAGTTTTTCCATCTATAAAGTAGGGATAATGACATTGATGACCTTTTGTAAAGTGCTTTGAGACCTACTGATGAAAAGTCTTAGTCTAAAAGCTTAGACAGTATATCATTACTACTTAACAAGTATACATATTACACAGGGGCAGGCAGGTGGCAAGACATCAAAATGACAAGACATTTGCATCCATAATTAAGTGTAGGTACAAAGTTGTATGCAATTTAAGTTCTGTTCTTTTAAAAAATGAGGTTCACATTTGCTTGATTTGAATTATTTCTTAATACCCTTTGGCCTGGAATAATCAACACTGGTATTAAAATCTTTAAGTTAAAATAGTATAAGAAGAAAAAGAAAATTCAGTCTTGTTATTGATTTAATTCTTGGCTTCACTGCCCCAAAATGGTGATAATTATTGCTAAATGTTTCATGATTGCATTTGATAACTAGGAATTGGACTGAAACCAGCAACTTACTTCATGTAGTCCAATAAACAGTCTTTACTCGAGAGGTCGCCAAGTCCAGTCCCCTGTCCTCATGGCAGGACCAAGCACCATCTAGATCATCTCTGACAAATGTCTATCTAATCTGCTCTTAAACATCCCCAGTGTTGAAGATTCTACAACCTCCCTAGGCAATTTATTCCAGTGTTTAGCCACCCTGACAGTTTTTCCTAATGTTCAACCTAAGGGTACGTCCAAACTACATGCCTCTGTCGGCAGAGGCATGTAGATTTGTTTGTTCAGCAAAGGTAAATGAAGCCGCGATTTAAATGATCGCGGCTTCATTTACATTTACATGGCTGCCGTGCTGAGCCGACAAACAGCTGATCAGCTGTTTGTCGGCTCGCCGCTAGTCTGGACGTTCCCCCTGTTGACATCAAAGCCCTTTGTCGGCAGCCCCGGTAAACCTCATTCCACGAGGAATAACGGGGCTGCCGACAAAGGGCTTTGATGTCGACAGGGGGAACAGCTGATCAGCTGTTTGTCGGCTCAGCGCGGCAGCCATGTAAACGTAAATGAAGCCGCGATCATTTAAATCGCGGCTTCATTTGTCTTTGCTGATCTGTCTAATCTACATGCCTCTGCCGACAGAGACATGTAGTCTAGACACAGCCTAAGTGTCTCTTGTTGCAATTTAAGCCCATTGTTTCTTGTCCTATCATCAGAGGTCAAGGAAACAATTTTTCTCCATCCTCTTTGTAACACCTTTTTAGGAATTTGAAAGCTGTTATGTCCCTCCTCAGTCTTCTTTTTTCTAAACTAAACAAACCCGGTCTTTTTAAGTCTTCCCTCATATCTCATGTTTTCTAGACCTTTAGTCATTTTTTGTTGCTCTTCTCTGGTCCCTCTCCAATTTCTCTATCTTTCTTGAAATGTGGTAACCAGGACTGGACACACTACTCCAACTGAGGCCTTATCAGTACAGAGCAGAGTGGGAGAATCACTTCTCGTATCCTGCTCACAACTCTCCTACATGGGGAATAGATTCGGTATGGATACTGCACTTTAATTTCACACCTCACCTTAATCCAAGTCAGCTTTTAAGAGGAGACCATCTTTGAGGGTTAGCTTAACCAGACACCCCAACTTTAGAGAGGTACCAGTTGGTTTCCTTATAATCCCTGTCTTTTTCTTTTCCTGCCAGCTGAGACAGACTTGAGTGTCTTTGTCTGTCCTTGGCATCTCAAACCCACTCAATCCCAGGAAGTTGGGCATAGACTTCCCAGCTGTTCTTTGCAGTGTCTTGTAAGTATTGGTAAATGGATGTTGGGGGGGGGGGGGGGGGAGTTCTCTCCAACTCAGTATTTATCTGTTGGGATGGGACATGAAGAAGGTGGCAACTGTCAAATAATTGGGCAACATCACGGCCAGTGCTAGAGGATGCTTGAAAGACATGGCCACTCACAGAACAGCAGTCACTACCATGTTGCAGGCCCTTCAGCAGGACACCAAGCTTGCTACAAAGCTGTGGGTCTGTAGAAGCCCAGGTATGCCAGCTCTGCTTACAGCAGTGAAACGTGGGTGGTGAGGAAGGCTGAAAAGCAGCAGGAGGAAATAAAGATGAAAAGCTCCGTCTTCCAATAGTAACCCATCTTCAACAGTTATGGAAAGATATATCAAAAACAAAAATTACAGGTGGAGTGATATAACAAGAGTTTCACATCTGTTGATACCAGGTAACAATCAGTGTAGCAATTTCTGGCACACCTTTCCCCTCCGTCCCTGGAAAATAAACAGCCTATATCCTCTGCCACCTTGTCCAGAGTAACTAGCATTGAATGAAGGTTGCCCTTCTAGGCTACGTCTACACTGCAATGCTATTTATTTATGCCTGTTATTTCAGGCTTGCTATTCCAATGTTTCTGTAAACCTCATTACACAAGGGCTGTGTCTACACTGGCAAGATTTTGCGCAAAAGCAACTGCTTTTTCACAAAAACTTGCCACCTGCCTACACTGGCGGGGAGTTCTTGTGCAAGAACACTGACATTCTAATGTAAGAAATCAGTGTTTCTTGTGCAAGAACTGTGACACTCACCCTCAGGAATAAGCCCTCTTGCGCAAGTGTTCTTGCACAAGAGACCAGTGTAGACAGGCAACATGAATTTCTTGTGCAAGAAAGCCCGATGGCAAAAAAACACATTTCTTGCACAAATACTCATGCCAGTGTAGATGTTATCTTGCGCAAATACTTTAACACAAAAACTCTTGAGTTAAAAGTATTTGCGCAAAATCTTGCCAATATAGATGTAGCCAAGGAGTAAGGGGCATTTTGAAATTTGGCACTTTGTAGACACTGTCAAATGACAAAACAAGCTATTTTCAAATAAGACCGAAATAAGATACTCAATTTGCATATCTTATTTCAAACTACAGTGTAGTGTAGACATACCCCTACAGTTTATACTTCCAGCAACTGTAGTCTGAGTCATCTATTTCAAAAAACTTCATTCTGTGTAAAGTTGTTGTCTACCTGTTGTTGAATGAATTGAACTATATTCACATCTGGAGGGATATGAGGATATCAATGCACTAGCTGTAAGAGAGAAACTCCTGGAATTGCAGCAAAAGTGGCTGGTCAAACTGAAATATGAAAAATTCAAATACATTAGATTTACAACTGAGTGAAATATCTGTTTTGCTTCTTCCTAGACAGTGAAGTAAAGAGACAAATGGTTTCATTTGCATACTTGAATAAGATTGGAAGTAAAAGGCAATTGCCTAAAACAAAGACAACCAAGAATTGGCAAATATCTCTCCTAGAAAAGATGAAAGCAAGAAGTTTTGTTTGCTTTCTAGTATTGGTATACATAATGGTTGTTATCTTATTTGCACAACTGATGTACAATACTTTTGTTTTCATTTTGAAATGTGGATAGGATTGACTTTTTTTCTTCACTTTCTGTCAGATTTCTTTTCTTGTGTGTAGTCAACATTTCACTGCATACAAACTAGGGCTGGCAAATGGTGGAGAGAAAAAAAGCAAAAGTCAAGTCAGCAATGTCATATACTGAGATAATGTCTTGTGCTTGATTGGAATAACATTGCCAGAACACCACCTCCTGGAAAATTCCATCAGAAAGTGGTCCAGCCACTGTGAGTAGGTGGCAGGATAGCACCAGTTGCACAAAATTGTTTTTCACTTTATTCCTCAAGGAGATGAAGAACCTGCTTCCTTCCCTTCATTAGTCATTTTAGCTTAAGCCCCACTTTGAAGCTGTCTAAGACTGACTTTGGGACTGAAGGACAGTCACCGTGCAGGTCAGTTCATATTCAAGTGCACTAACTTTTAAAGCTTGATCCAGAATCTGAAAGTATACGATTTCTTGCACCCCTTATTCCAAGTCATGACCATTAATATTTCTGGCTATAGATATTAAACTGTCACTGATGAAATCAAGAACTGAATTCTAGTTTCTCTGAAGCTACCTCTACAGTACGAGTTTTTTCTACAGAAAATATGCTAATGAGGGACTCATTAGCATGAGTCGTGACATTATTAACATATTTTCTGTCATCTCTTTTTGCACAAGGGATTTTCGCACAAAAAGAAGCAGTGTGGACATTTCCTTTTTGGACAAAACCCCTGTTTTGCGCAAGATCCTTATTTCTCTCCAGACTGCTTCTTTTTGGGCAAAAACCCCTTGTGCAAAAAGAAATGGCAGAAAATATGCTAACAGTGTTGTGACTCATGCTAATGAATCCCTCATTAGCATATTTTCTGCCAAAAAAAACCTCATAGTGTAGACATAGCCTGAGAATTTTGTCTTTTTTTAAAAGAATTCAGATGCAAAAGAAATCTTAAATATTAAACCAACTAAACCCAAGTGCATGGAAAAGTTTGCTAGCAATCTCTAGAATCTGAAACTGCTAAAACCATTCTAGTGAAATCTACATAGTCATCCCTTCATTATTATTAATTGTGTCCTTTGTTTTTTAGTAGGGGCTTCTATTTTAGCAAACATGAAAAGATGAAGGGCAAAGAAAATGAGAAGTCCAGATAAGAACAAACTTAGAACTGGAAAGGCTCCTCATTATCTAACAACACTTGCCAATAATACATTCAAACACGTAATCTAAAGAGGTAAATCTATAAAAACATTGCGTTAAAGAAAAGTGTGTGTGTGTGTGTGTGTGTGTGTGTGTTTATTTTATTTTATTTTTACTGTGATGTGATTACAACAATGTGGCTTCTTCCTCTTTTTATGTAATGTGATTTTACAGGATGTTAAACAGTCAGATAGCAAAAGAAAAAAGGTGACTGGCGATGAGCATGGAACACAGGTTGTGTATTCCCATAAATAAGCTTTCATCTGTGGAGAACTGGGTTCAAATGCTAATGAATTAGCAGGTGAAAATTAGTTGTTCTTTCTAGTAATAAACAGGGATAAATCTCATTCACACAAGTGCTACATTTAGTAACCAGTAAGGTATAGCTTTCAGACTATGAGGCTAGAAAATCAGGTGGTAATTTTATCAAACACACAGCATAAATATTAGAGGTGGGGCAGAATTTTCCATCTGAATTATTTTTCCAGCAAAAAATGAAATTTCTGCAAAATCAAAAGGAAAATTTCAGTTTTTTTAAATCTGTCTGGGAAATTAGAGTGAATGTTGGGCCATCTTCAGCTGTTATCAGTATTTCAAAAGACATCCCACAAATAGAACACTTTTTGTCAGTGATTAAGTCCCACAGGTGCAGTAAGAGTTACCTAGAAAGCAAATATCACCCTTACAAAATATTATACCTTTATACAGCCAAATAATCCTTGAGACAAAGCTAAGCATGGTCTCCAAGCACATTATAATATGGGCTTTCCTACAGCTAAGGTTGATATTATTTTAGTAGATCTTAAATTCACACTGGAAAAAATGAACATAAAGTTAATGACAATGTAACAAAGACTGATTTTTCCTTGATGTCATAACCTTAAATTCTGTAGAAGCATTACAGTCCAACTTTGAATCCCATCTCCCAGGTTGTTAACTCTGTGGAGGATTTGTAGGAGAATCACAGAATGAACTATAATCATTCAGTTAATTATGATGATATTCTGTTACTACTGGGGTGGGGTACAATAATATGTCTACACATCAAAGTTAATTAGAAATAACAGCTTGTGATGGGGCGAACAGGCCCCCGCACTGCAGGGCAGGGAGTAATCCAAGCCCAGCTGGCAGAGAGGGCCCCGCCCTTCCGGCCCTGCTGGGCATGCTCTCAGCAGAGGCCAGGTATAAAGGCAGAGGGAGCCCAGCAGGCAGGAGAACTGCCGGGTGAGGGAGGAGGCCAGGCCAGGCCAGTGTTTTTGCAGCTGCTGGGACAAGAGTTGCTGCCGGTGCTGGACCCTGACACCAAGGACGCAGGCCCTGACCCCGGGAGACTGGAGCATACCCACAACCCCGGCAGGTCCTGCCTCAGAGGCCAATGGGCCCCAGGGGAACCGGGGCGCGGCAGGAAGCAGCCCAGGGCAGGGGATACAAAGCGCGGCTCGGCGTGTATCGGCCGGATCCCCCACGGAGCCGGCAGGAGCCATAGAACCTGCCTAAAGGGCCCTGGGCTGGGACCTGGTGGAGAGGGAGGGCCTGGGTCTCCCTACCATGCAGCCCCTCCCCCCCCCCCCCGGATAACCAGGCCTGGGGCCAGGAGAGACTCCTCAGAGGGACTAGGCCTTTGATACCGTATATCCCTGAGAGAGGGGCCTGGACTTTGTGTTGGGACATTGATACCGTATATCCCCTGAGAGAGGGGCCTGGACTTTTGGGGACTTGGGTGAGGTAGAGGCCCGGACTGAGATGCAGGCCAGTAGAAGGGGTGCAGCAGCCCCCGTCAGGGGCGTACCCCCTGATACAGCTGTTATTTTGAATTAACTTTAATAGTGTCTACACAGGCACTTAATTCGAGAGAGCTTAATTCAAATTTGGTAAACCTCATTCTATGAGGCGTAACCCCAAACTCGAATTAGCTAATTTGAAATAAGTGCTGTGTAGACACTTATTTCAAAATAGGGGGCCTCCAGCCTTCCCAGGGTGCCCTGGTGGCCACTCCAGCCTCAAGCAAGAACACTCCTCTCTTCCCTTCCTCCCCCAGGACCCTTAAAGGGGTAGACTCTGGCCACAGTACCTGTGCCAGCTCCAAGCCTGCTGGCCCAGAGCCAGCAGTCACTACCCCTGACCCAGTGGCCCCAAAACATGAGCCAGCAAGCCACTGGCAGCCAGCCCTCCACCGATCCCCAGGAGCAGTCTGCCAGCTCCCAGGAGCCTGCCAGGGCCCAGAGAAGGCAGGCACCTTCCTAGTCCAGGGCAGAGATCAGGGTGGACCTTACTCAGGTTTTGGGGGGGGGATGGCCCCAACGTCCATGATCTCTGCACTAAATGGAGCAACACAGCCCTCTATGGCAAGATAGCTTCCAGCCTGGCCACCAAATGCCACATGTGATCCCAGGAGCAGGTTCGCATGAAAATCAAGGTGGTTCGGCGAGATCCCCAACCCTGAGCTTCCCCTCTTCCTCTTGCTTCCCCCTTCCAGATCCCTCCTTCCATGTTTCTCCCTCCCCTTTCCCACTCTTCCTCCTCCCCTCTTCCGCTTCCTTTCCCCAGTCTCACCAGAGTTTCATCCCCCCTCCCAGTTTTGTTAAACAAAGAGAGTTTGTGTTCATGAAAATACGTGTATTTTATTTGACATCAGGAAGCGGGGTTGGGGGGAGGGATAAGTGGAAGGACGTGAGGGAGGAATGAGGCACAAACCTCCAGTGAGGCAGACCAGGGAGAGTCTGAGTGCTCCTTGGGGTGGAAGCTCTCTCGCAGGGTCTCCTGGATACTGACAGCCCCTGATGGGCCTCCCGGATGGCAGCCTGCAGAAAGTGCAGTCAGGCTCACAGCAACATGTTCACAAGAAGCACCAGAGTGCTCAGGGGCAGCTCTTGCTCCATGTTAGGGTATGTCTACACTACCCCGCTAGTTCGAACTAGCGGGGTAATGTAGGCATACCGCACTTGCAAATGAAGCCCGGGATTTGAATTTCCCGGGCTTCATTTGCATAAGCCAGCCGGCGCCATTTTTAAATGCCGACTTGTTCGAACCCCGTGCCGCGCGGCTACACGCGGCACGGGCTAGATAGTTTGAACTAGCAAGCCATTCCGAACTATCTGTACGCCTTGTTCCATGCTCCACGAGGCGTACAGATAATTCGGAATGGCTTGCTAGTTCGAACTATCTAGCCCGTGCCGCGTGTAGCCGCGCGGCACGGGGTTCGAACAAGCCGGCATTTAAAAATGGCGCCGGCCGGCTTATGCAAATGAAGCCCGGGAAATTCAAATCCCGGGCTTCATTTGCAAGTGCGGTATGCCTACATTACCATCCTAGTTCGAACTATGGTGGTAGTGTAGACATACCCTTGCAGAATGCTATGGTGCCCCGAGTGAGGGCAACCAGAGCACTCTGAGACACAAATGCTTTGCTGTCCCTCAGCGAGGCAGGCAAGCAAGCAGGGACAACTGTGTGTGTCCCTTTAAGCACAAGCCTCAGATAGCCTCAGGCAACAGTCACACAAAGACACTCCTGACCTGATGTCCTACCCCTGACCTGGTTCCGTCAGGCCTTAAATCCGAATCAGTGTCCACTCAGGGTACGTCTAAACTACATGCCTCCGTCGACAGAGGCATGTAGATTAGCCAGATCGGCAGAGGGAAATGAAGCCGCGATTAAAATAATCGCGGCTTCATTTAAATTTAAATGGCTGCCCCGCTCTGCCGATCAGCTGTTTGTCGGCAGATCGGGGCAGTCTGGACGCGACGCGCCGACAAAGAAGCCTTTCTTGATCGGCACAGGTAAACCTGGTTTCACGAGGCATACCTGTGCCGATAAAGAAAGGCTTCTTTGTCGGCGCGTCGCGTCCAGACTGCCCCGTTCTGCCAACAAACAGCTGATCGGCAGAGCGGGGCAGCCATTTAAATTTAAATGAAGCCGCGATTATTTTAATCGCGGCTTCATTTCCCTCTGCCGATCTGGCTAATCTACATGCCTCCGTCAACGGAGGCATGTAGTCTAGACACACCCTCAGTGTGGACGCGGTATTTCGAATTAGCAAAACACCAGTTGGAACTGAATTTTGTGTGTAGACACGTTGATTCGAATTAGCTTAATTTGGATTAACTATTTTGAATTAAGATAACTAGAATTAATGCTGTCGTGTAGACATACTCTTATATACCAGCTTTTACAATTATATTGCTTTTTAAAAGTATAGGTTTTGCTTAGAGGCAAATGTACTTGAACTCCTTCAAAAACATTCTTGACTCAATTTATACTAAACTAAACCAAACCTCTTTTCATTCATGCAACATAAGGGGGGAGTGGGTGCATGTGCTACAAAGATTAACACTTTTTAAAAAATGAGAGAATATTAAGGTAAGCAGAAAAGCTACTTACATCACTTGCCAATTAGTAAATACCTTGGGCATCCTGTGGGTTTTTTTATCGTTCCTTTTACATAAATATGGTCCTTAGTGTACATGTACACAATTCCTGAGGAGAATTTAAACACTGGAATCATTAGTTATAATGAATATATTAAAGATACTTTATTATAGTTGTCTTTTTTATTTTAAGCCTCTTCTGTAATTTTGTATCTACTCTTGCCGCCTGTAATCCAGGTGTAAAAGGCCAGAATTATCACCACAAACTGAGTGGTAGGGTTGATTTACAAATCCATCGATTGAAAAGCAGGCTTCAGTATCTTGCAGCATAATATGTTGTCTGTACAAGCTTCTTATGTGCTCTAATCTGAGTGGTGGATACAATGCTAACTCCATCAGATTTAGAGTAACCAAGAAAAAGTGTGTGTGTGTGTGCATGCACCTGCGAGTGTGTGTGTGTGTGTGTGTGTATACACACATACAATGTAGTTTGTGAAAAGAGGGGGCTGAGGCTGCAAGGCTAATGAAGACGAGTACATTTGAGATGTAACATGTTTTTTATCTGCACATTTTGACATCCTGCTGACTTTTAGCTGTTTTATCTTTCTGCAGCCTTAGCAAACAGCTCCTTATTATGGAGATTTCAAATGCATGAGAGAAATGCAATGTATTATTTAGCTGTAATTTAGCAAAACATTGCTTTTTATTTTAGTTCCTGGATACTGCTTTTGAATGGACTAACATAAGACTTTTTAGTAAGTAGTGTTACTTTCTTACTTTCCTCTAGGGAAATATTGGGTGGAAAGCAATTTCTTAGTGCAGCTAGTCTCAAAAGAGGCAGAGGTGTAGATATATGTAAACTGGAAGGTTTACTTAACATTTACTGGGTCCTTAACTCAAGTAGGTTTTTATTTTCTTCATTTAAATCATTGTTCTGGAGAGGGACTAGGGATGAGAGGTTCAGTAGGCAGGCCTCCCTGGGAGTAGAGGACTACCCCAACCCTCTGTCACCACAGCATCTTGGTGCCTGGTGACAAGCCGCTGCAGCAGGAACAACTGGGAGAATGGTGCATGTCCTGCAGCTGTGGGTCAGACAGATGCACAAACAGACGCACAAACAGACAAACTTCTGAAATATATAGTAGATTGTGTGCTCCCCCGATACAGACTAGGGCAGAGATCCAGCAAATTCTAATGAATAACTCAAAGCTTGTTGATAATCCCATTTTATTACAGTCACTCATGTGCTTAAATGTTTGCAGGATGGGTATTTAAGAATATTAATTAATGGAATTAATTCCATCACAAATTCTAAAATCCCAGTTACAACCAAGACTTGCTAACTGATCTGTGTGCTGATGTGATAATGATGAGGATAGTATAATAATTGAGATAGACCAGAACTTGCCCATTAGGGATTCTACCATTATGCCTCAGGTTATCTAGTCATCCATGCTCTTTCTTGGGGTGAGCACAAAGGTACAGAATTCACTTCTCTTCCCATTTAATTTTAGAGGCTTTCTTTATCCTGTTTCATTGTATTTATTATGCTGCATGGTTCCCTGATGCGTTGGCTAAGAGTAAGGAATGTTGGTATGTTGTTAAACATTATTATGAGATGTTGCTAAGGTACAGCAGAAGTGACCACTACAGTGAAAACTAGACATGAACTCATTTATCGCAAAATTTTGGATGATTTCTCCTGAAATAGTGCAGTGAACTTCACTTCCATTTGCAAAATTATTTGTGCTGGTTAGTTACGATTGGTAAGTGAGTTGCATGATATTGGCTATTTTATTTTATTTTATTTTATTTTATTTTATTTTATTTTATTTTCCCTTTAGTTGGATGGACGTGTAAAAACTTGCAGGGCAAATAATTAAAAAAAAAAACAAATATTTTAAAAATATATTTAGCAATTAAACTAGAGTTTGAATGTTTGGTAAATGGAAAAGTGAGGTTAACTTGTGTTTCTTAGGTAAAAATTGGATTTAATGTTCAAAAAGCAAAGAGACTATCCTGAAGATCACCCACGATTACTGAGACATGTTTTAGTTTCATATTGTTTGGTGACATTGTGCCTGGAAAAATCTCTCTTTTGCAGTTTGGTTATATACCAAAGTACAGTGAAATTGGATTGGTCTATCTGCTGTTTAATTCTAATGAAGGGAAACCTCAGAGGTGATAATCAGGTGCCCAGTCTTATGAATCAATTTGATATAGCAGGAGGCCCAAATTCAGGACTAATTGCTCAATGATTATTTTAAGAAATGGACTGTTCAATTATTTTTACAATTATACCCTTTCATTCTTCCATTGTTTTTTCTTTGTTTCTTTCTCAGGCATCATACTACAGTGGTATAGTCCACTTTTTTCATAAGAAGTTGTTGGACTAAGCTAAAGAACCTCATTTGAAAATTGCAAGAGTAGCAACATTCTGATGACACACGTTTTCAAGTGGCTGTCTTTCTTTTTGTGCTTCTCATACAACAATGCCAGCAGGCGGTCAACTTAGAATTCTTTTGCAACATAGTTATTTTCATGGTTCAAATGGTTAAAAAAACCACAGTGCAGCTTTCTGTAATGTTAAAGTTGTACTTTTCTTATTTCAGACTAGTACAAAAGATAAACATTCTAAGTGAGGTAAAGGTAAACCACATACAAAAATATAGTCAGATAACAATCAAGTGGATGACCTGTGTAAAATTTAACTGAGCAAATAACCTAAAGTGTGTTGTACAAAAGTAATACAATAAAATCAGACATATGTGAGAAGGAAATGAACAACCATTATTATAAAGTGTCAAAAACCCAACTCAAATGCTGTTGCAGGTTTCATAATCAATTGACAGCCAGTTGACAAAGGCTCTCATTAGAGCACTGTCATCATAGACATGAAAGAGACTTCATGAAGTAATGCATTTCTGTGAGCAGAGGTAGTCTCAAATAATCTGAGACAACTATTTTGAAAAATGTTCCATGATAGGATTCCATAACCCTCTTTGGAAGCCTATTCCAGTACTTACTTACCCTTGTACATTTTCCTAACATCTGGTCTAAATTCCTCCAGAAACAGATTCAGCCCATTACTTCTTGCCCTGCCTTTACTGTTAGACAATTGGTCATTGTTCTCTTCGTAACTATCATCATCATATTCAATGATTTATCGCATCCCTTCTCAGTGTCCTTAAACATGCCCAGTGTGTTGTGTAGTTTGATTTTGAGATCCAGGGGAAACCAGGACACTCCAGAGAGACTTAACCACTTAGTTATTTATTGCAATGTTTGAGCAGTTAATATAGTTATTTAAATTTTACAAGCCTTAAAAACAATTACTATAAAATTTATAGTATTTAAGGTTTAAATTGTAAAGCAATTAATACAGTGCAAAGCAATGCAAAAGCAATTAATAAAAGATTATTATATTACAATAATTAAGCCTAGTTCACTTACACTTCACTCGTATGCTACTTACATTACCAGGCAGGAGGTCATGGTTCCTTTGATTCCGACATGTCGGAACACCATGCACTAGGGTCACCGATATGAAGGGGTCTATTACTTCTAGTTACAATGAGCAGGACCTGTGGGTCAATCTGCTCACTCACTCCCATTGATTCTTTTTACTAAGTTCATTTAATCGCAAAGCGAGACTTGGTCATTCTAATAATATCTACCAATCAACTGTATATTGTATAAGTTACCTATTGTGCAAATATTTGGGGTGCATCCAGGTTGTTGCAAGACTTAGTGCTCAATTAACAGTTCTATGGATGTATCTGGAATTTTTCATTCATCAAAAATGGGATGTACCAGTACCAGGTGGTTTCTGGTCTTCTTGGCCTCATCTCGCAGTACTATGCAATCTCTGCATGATTGTGTAAGCATTCCTGTCTTTCAAAGTTTCCACTCCTTGTCTGAGTGCTTAAGTGCACCAGACTTGAGACAAGCCTAGGGTTGGACAAGGCCAGGGCAAAGCCTGACAATGTTGTTCTAGTCAAGGGAGGGCCGCCTAGGGTCCCCTACACAGTTTTTGTTTTTTGCCATTTCTCATAGGTCAGATTTTCCTTTTGCCATTGGCCACCATTTGCCACCTACTTCTTTCTCTCTATGCACAAGTATTGATAAGTATTCAAGAAATAATCTGAAGCTAGATCTTTCAGGAATTTCTGTTTTGTTAATATCAGCTGAATGTTATCCTGGTTTAACTGGAAATATCTCATGGAAATGTGAATTTTTGATTTGCAAGCGAATGTAATGTAAATTAAATGAAACTGCGGTAATTTTGCAATAATATTCCAAAAATGAATCCACCTTGAATACCTAGCAGGACCAAGATATTAGTATTACCTCTTTTAAAGATACTTAAAGCTGAAAATGTGTGTAATATATTGAACTTGGACTCTGTTTTTGGGGGGCTAAGGTTTGGAATCTAACCAGTTTTATGAATTCAATACAGGGAAATGTATATTTGTGAAACCTAAATGTTTCAGCTTTAAATTCTCTGGTATCACATGAAATTCATATCAAAGCTATACAAATATAAGTATTGAAAGTGTCCATTAACAGCATTACATTCCTCACCTACAAACATCGTAGGAAACAGACATTATTTCCTGATTTTTTTTTTAACACTCACCATTAAACAGGTCTTTAATCTTTTCTAAATATGCTACTTCACCAAGGTTTGAGTGCCCAATGGTTGTTCGTTGTTTGCTGATTTATAGTTTTTCACCATTAGATGCTCAGCAATCATAGTTGCCGGGAGAGTAAATGCTTCATTCACTTTGTGATATGAGAGAGATTTTGTTTATCTCCAAGAAGGAAGCTATTTTAATTGAAAAAAATATTCAACAGACTACTTTCCAAAATAATCAAAGATACATTTTCTTTCAAAAGAAAAATATATTGGAAAGTTCTTCTTCAAGGCCAGATTTCAAGTTTTGAATGTGAATGTATCTAAGGCCCAAGTTCTGCAAGATGATCTACATATAGAACGTCTTAGACGTCGTTATGTACATGCTCCACATGGAACTGAGTGCAAGATTAGGGCCTTAAAGAGTGATTGAGTACCATCCATCACTTCTACCAGGATATGCTTCCACTGTTTAATAAGAGACTTCCATAAAAATGTTTCCCTATCATCACAGATTGGTACATACCTGTGTATACTGCAACTAATATATACTTTGTGGGAGAGAGAGCTGTTCAGCTATTTTTCTCACTTAAAGCCATGTTTTCTCAGAATCTTCCCAATGAAAGATGCAAACCAATTTATGCATATTAAATACTAGATCTTGAGATTACACACACACAGACACACACACACACACACATTATTTATGAAAAATAACTGAGGGTATTGACTATGAAGCAGCGTTCAGCTTGTCATTTTAAATATTGAGGGTAGGAAGAAGGAAGAACTTAGATGTCATAACAGCAAATCATAAAATACCCAAAATGTGCAATTATGAAGACAAATATTTGCTCTTCAGAAATTCTTTAAGTGCCCCAGTGAGAAATCATCCATAGCATGGAGTTTCAAAGTACCAAGAATAGGGAGAGATGAGCTTTGTTGAAGCCAAGAAAATTATTCTAATTTAATCTTTGTTATGGAGGCAGAATTTAAATAAGATTCCCCCACTCCCACTACTTTCCTGGAATTCAGCACTCATCTAAGCTGGACTTTATTTCTTAAAATTTTGCTTTGTTGCTGCTTTGTTCTTTTGAAAAAGGTGGGGGTTTTTTTAAAGAAAACCCTCTGGACTCCAGTTTCTTTTTCGAAAAACCCTTTTTTGAAAAAGCACTGTCACGTGATTATGCAAATGAAGCATGAGATTTGTAAATCCATGCTTCATTTGCATTTTCTATCAGGCTCATACACAGAGGAATGTTTAGACATAGCCTATAGGCAACCATGTATATGTGTGGTTAGACAAATGCAAGAACCATGAACGGTTATATGTAGGACAGGAAAGACATGTTGTATCCTTGCCTTGTGCTATTTATTTGTCACATTAAGCCATGTTGTCCAATCAGTTCTATAGGGGCTACTGCTATAGGGAACTAGCAACACACAACTGGCCAAATAGCCACGTTGTTCTAACCAACTAGCCACACTCAACCGGCTAAATAGCCACATGGGGCCAGTGGCTAGCATGTTGGACACCACAGACATAAAGGGCTCGTCTACATTGGCCCCTTTTCCGGAAGGGGCGTGCTAATTTTTCAGACCGTAATAGGGAAATCCGCGGGGGATTTAAATATCCCCCGCGGCATTTAAATAAAAATGTCCGCTGATTTTTTCTGGCTTTTAGAAAAGCCGGAAAAGAGTGTCTACACTGGCCCCGATCCGGCCCGATCCTCCGGAAAAAAGCCCTTTTCCGGATGATCTCTTATTCCTACTTTGAAGAGGTTGGATTCCTACTTTGAAGTAGGAATAAGAGATCCTCCGGAAAAGGGCTTTTTTCCGGAGGATCGGGCCGGATCGGGGCCAGTGTAGATGCTCTTTTCCGGCTTTTCTAAAAGCCGGAAAAAAGCGGCGGACATTTTTATTTAAATGCCGCGGGGGATATTTAAATCCCCTGCGGATTTCTCTATTACGATCTGAAAAATTAGCATGCCCCTTCCAGAAAAGGGGCCAATGTAGACGTAGCCATCGTGTTAGTATGCTATGCTTCAGAGCGGTTAATTGCTATGAGACAAAACTACTTCTGCCACACTCTGTTATGAGTCATAAGCTTCCCTTTTGCTAGATTCAACCTGATGTGCTTTAAGTTTGACCATAAAATATGATTTGGGGTATTCTTAAGTTGGCCATACAAATGAAAGGTGCAGACAACAAAACGGAACTTGTTATGAGCATGCTTTGAATACAAGACATCCAACCACGATTATATTGGACATCTTGTCCCATGATTTGACCTTCATACAGACTGAAGACAGTGCATATGGAACTGATTAAGTTACCTTATTTGTCAGAAGTATGTTATCTATGTGACACAACAATATAGAAACACTGGAAGCATGAAAGTGAAATAGTGACATAGACCTTAAGGCTTGAAGGGGCCATCGTGATCATCTAGTCTGACTCCTCCCGCCCTCTGTTCTTCCCTCCGTTCTA
The DNA here is from genome assembly GCF_049634645.1 of Pelodiscus sinensis. Lineage (NCBI taxonomy): Eukaryota > Metazoa > Chordata > Testudines > Trionychidae > Pelodiscus > Pelodiscus sinensis. The sequence continues at coordinate 7,795,157 of NC_134723.1, forward strand.
TCTTTCCTCCCTCCTTTCCTCCTGTAATAGACTCATATCTCTGACTGAACTACTGAAGTCCTCAAATTGGGTTTAAAGACGTCAAGTTATAGCAAATCCGTCATTTACATTAGTTTTAACATGCAAGTGATCTGTGTCTCATGTTGCAGAGGAAACCAGGGTCTCTGCCAATCTGACCCAGTATAAAAATCCCTCCTTTCCCCAAATATTATGGTCATTGGAAAGGCCCACCTCTCAAATACCAGGAAAAAATGCCCTGCAGTAATTCATAGTCATCCATAGCTAGTGTCTTATCATAGGTCATCGGAGAAATTTGCTGTTAGAAGTTGAACGATGGCTATGTGTCATTGTTGGCAATCTCATCATACCATCCCCACCATAAATTTACCAAGCTCAGTCTTGAAGCCATTGAAGATTTTGCTCCCACTGCTCCCCTAGGAAGGCTGTTCCAGGACTTCATTTCTCTGATGGCTAGAAACCTTTGTTTAATTTTGAGCCTAAACTTGTTGATGGCCAGTTTCTTTATTTTGTTCTTGTGTCAACACTAGCACTTAACTTGAAGTCCTCTTCCTCCCTAGTATTTGTCCCTCAGAGGTATTTATAAAGCTCAATCCATAGCTCTCCTAAGCCTTCATTTGGGTATCCAAAACATGTCAAGCTTTTTGATTCACCTCTCATAAAGTAGGTTTTCCATTCCTTTGATCACTCTAGGACCCTTCTTTGTACCTGTTCCAATGTCTTTCTTAAACATAAGAAAGCAGATCTGCTTATAGTGTTCCAGAGGAGGTCTCACTAGTGCCTTTGTATAATGGTAATAACTCTTTCCTGTTTCTATGGAAACACCCCACCTGATGCATCCTAGGATCACATCACCCTTTTTCATCGCCACATCACTTTGGTGTCTCATACTCATCCTGTGATCAACCACCTGACCTGGGTCCTTCTCTTTGTCTATCTCTTCTAACTAATAGATCTTCAGCACAGAGCAAACAATTCTTGTGAGTCCCTAAGTTCATGACTTTGTACTATTAAATTTCAAGGTCATCCCGTGTTGATATTCCCGTCCTCCTCCATATTGGCAATACCTCCCAATTCTGCGTCATCTGCAAATTTTATAAGGACTCTCACACTTTTTGTGGCAAGGTCATTAATAAAAACCTTAAATAAGATTTGTGCGAAGATGGATCCTTGAGATATTTAGCTTGCTGCTTATTTTCATACTCCAAAGATGACTGTGGCTATGCGGTGAGTGATCTCATCATGAATTGTGCCATTCATTGATAGCACACTTACTAGGTAGAAAAATGTATCCATGGACTTGAGAGCAGTATGTCTATACTGCTATCCCCACTGTGCAGCTATAGCAAACGGGAAAAAGCAGAAAAAGGTCCAGTAATATTAATATAGTAGAAAAAGGTCCAGTAATATTAATATAGTAATTAATCCTTGCTTCCGGCTACTTCACAATGTCAAATTAAAGACCTAGTTTAATAGTGGTTAAAAAATGCACCATGCCCTATTGTGCTAGAAACTTCACTAATGCAAAGAAAATAGTTCATAATTCAATGAGCAAACAATCTAAAAGATGTAGTTAACATATACAGTACTAGATTCATGTTATAAAAGTTGGTAGTTTGTCTTTCCCCCTATTTAGAAACAGCTGATTTCTGCTTTGCATCATATGTTAGCTTGTGCACTACTGCATGAGAGTCACAGAACCTTGAATTCATGATTTGGCAAATCAAACACCCTCCACATCACCTTTAAATCAAAATACCCATCTGGCCAAATTTGTTGTTAGCATAACTCCATTAATATCAGTGGAGATACAGAAGTAATAATTTGGATCACCTAAATTCAATTCATGCATCTTGGCCAAACCAGTGAAGAGGTGTTCCAAATAAAATTGGAATAGTAGGTAATAGAAGATAAAGCACACAATAGCTTATCAACTACTTTAAACACTCTGCAAACACCCTTGGCTGTGTACTCCTGTTTATACACCAGTCTCTTTTTTTCACCCTAATAACCTCATGACATATCCTGTCTTGATGATAAACTGATTCAGAAACTGAAAATTAAACTCAATGAGAGAGACTCAATACAGAACAAGAAAGATTTGATTCCTAAATCCCCCAGCCATAAACAAATATGAAATGAATTATTATGTTGACCAGTAATGCTTTCAGCTCCTTACAGGGAAAAGAAATGAAAGGTCTCTCTACGGCTTTACTGTAACATCAAACTTATTCTGAGCTTCTAAGCTATCATGAAAAGTTTCTCTTAACAGCAAAAGTATTTGTGTATAATTGACATACCTGCCTTTCATATAGAGATTTCAACAAAGTGAAAAACTGTAACAAATCATAATGTATCTATAGGGGGAACAAGGATATGTCTCTCTCATCCTGTTGATGTGATATAAAAGCCTGATTTGATTGAAAAAAATATGCCTGGAGTTTCATTGCAGAAGTGATGGCAAATTGATTTGTTGTAGAAATTGCAATCTTAGCCATGCTATTTCTGTGCAGAAGCTGGAGATGCTGTGCTTCTCTTTGAATCAGTTGTAATATCTAGTAAGGTTCCCTTCCAAACTGTGGGAACAGCTGCAGTAGAGCCACTCCTTGGAAAGCTTGTTCCAGATTTTGTGTTATAGTCAATAACATAGGCATTTGTGGATAGTTCTGTGTAAAGTCCTGCTAGCATAATGCATTTGATAAAGGTTAGAGTGTAAGTCTTCAACAGGAACTAGTCATGTTAAGTGCCTGACTAGAAACACTTTTAAGGAACATGAATCACAGAATGCGAGTACTTAGTGGTTTTGGAATGTCAGACTCGACTCAAGTACTTCAAGGTAGGCTGTCAGTTCGGAAAAGTTAAGACAGTTAATATCCCATGACTATTCATATAAACAATTTGGATCTTTCTGAAAAATACTAACACTGAAATCGCACACTGATTGTGGTGGTGCATCAACTCTATTTTGTATTTGTCCAGCCTTTTAAAATAACAGTGTAGTAAGATTCTGATCTTAGGTGTATGCCGTGCTCCCTGTGAAATAGGAGCAGAACAAGTGCATCCAAGGCAGAATTTTTTCCTTTATTACTTTTATGCAAAACACAAACAAATTAAAAATGGCTTAGATCCATGTAGCACATTTGTTTTTATATTTTAAAAACACATTTCTAGCGGGTCAATGATATCTGAACTAAAATGGCATTAATTTCCTCTCCCCTCCCACCAGCCCCATTAGCCTCCTCAATAAAATAGGTCAGATTGGGTACAATGTCTGTGCAAGGGGAAACATTGCATCTGATCTGATATTCTTTTATCATTGGTCTATAACTGACACCACAAAAGGTGACTTCCCCTCTTTCCTTCACTGGGTACCTGGCCAATTGTGCAATGCTACAATCTATAATAACAGGGATATGGAAAAGGAAACTCCCTTGTCTTCTAGCTATAGATAATGTCCTGAAGCAATATGGATTTTGCAGTTGCCAACTGGCTTTCTCCCCCGTCTCTGTATTGAAAAATAATATATAATGGCTGATCAAGCTGGATTTCCAGCCAAATTACATTATATTTTAAAGGTCTGAAAGTAGTATCGAAATGATTTTCCATGTTTCACTTTCACTCTCATTTTTCATTGCATGTCTAGGATTTGTTTTGTCCTTGATGTTCCTTCCTCGGCTATAAACATTCTCTGAAATGGATTGTTTTAACTCTGAGGTACTCCAACTGTCATTCTGTTTCTTGAGTAAAGGTAGCAGTAAGGACAATGTGTCATTATTACTTGCTGTGGAACAAGAGTTTTCATCTAGGAGCTCAGTGGAAGCTGGAAACTGATGATCTTGTGCAGGTGTGGGGTTTTCAGGTTACATGACAGAAAATGCATCCCGGTGTGAAACCTCAGTTGCTAAATTCATGAAACATTTACTGGTGTCCCTGAGGGTCTGGTGAAGCTGTTAGTGTTCTGCATTATCAAGGTTATACCAAATAGCATTTTTCTAAAAAATTCTGAAATTCCTCTGGCTCTCAAATAGCAAGCAGAAGAAATTAAAAACAAGACCCATGTAGTGCAAATATATTGCTTCCACTGCATAGAATAAAATTTTGTGTTAAGGAAAAGTAGGTTAACTCGTTAAGATGCAAGAAGAGTATTGCTGATATCTGAGGAAACAAATTAAGAGGAGGATACTGATTCTCAAATATAACCTGGAAACTAGAAAATTGGAACATTGTTCTAAGTTACAGTGGTACTAGTGATGCTAGTTTAAAATGCCACATGAAATCAAGGGTAAATAGTGTGCAAAAACAGACACTACCCCTTTCTGAGGCTTTAAGCAACTTCTCTTCCTTCTCCCTCAGTAGCTCTAAAATGGGGATAAGAGCCGTGGTTAAGCATAAGTTTAAGTGTTTTTGTTGCCAAATAAACAATTGATTGGCCAAATAAGGATGGGCTTTTGCATGTGCTTTCCTGAATGGGGACAAAAATGAACATTTTGAACAGGTAGCATAAAGATGGACATTTAGGCTGCGTCTACACTGCACAGTTATTTTGGAATAAGCTATTCTGGAATAGTTATTCCAATATAGCTTATTTTGAAAGAGCATGTCTACACTGCAGTGAAGCCTCAAAATTAGTCCAAGGCAGGCTTCCCTAATGTAGACGAGCTATCTCAATTTAGAGCCCCGGGAGGAATAACTTAGAATGGCCCTGGTGAGGGGCTATTTTGAAATAGCAGCAGTAAAGCGTCTACACAAGACTTATTTCAAAATAGCTATTTTGAAATAGGCATTATTCTTCATAGACTGAGGTTTACAGAAGTTGGAATAACCCATCCATTATTTCAAAATTATTTTGAAATAATGGAATTACTGTGTAGATGCTCGCACAGTTATTTTGGAATAACAGCCATTATTCCGAAATAACTTTGCTGTGTAGACAATCCCTTAAAGTCGTTCAGTGGGAGAAAAATCACTCAAGTGTATTATTTATGAACTCTTATCTCAATTAGGGTTTTATCATTGTATTTAAAAGCTAATCAGTGTTCACTCTTTCTGTAGCTTTGAAGCTTTTGCATTGCATTCTGCTTGTCAGGTGTAATAGGACCATTCTGATTGTCTTATCCCCATATACTAGCACACCTTTACACAACTTTAAGGCCAGCAAGAATCACCAGATCATTTACTCTAACCTCCTGTTTATTCCAGGCCACCATTGCCACCTAGCACCTGTACACTAAATCCAACAAATGCAATTAGAAGAAAGTTTACAGCCCATGGGAGACTTGACTAGTACATGCTACAGGCAGGGCATAGGAGGGACTGAGGTGCACCAATGACTGAGGCTCCTGAAATGGCAGGGAAATAATGAATGAAATATACCCAGATAATCCTGACAAGTCATCCACAGATTACAAAGGAAGGTGAAAAAAACCCCAAGACCTCTGACCTTGGGAAAAGTCTTTCCTGACCCAACAGCAGGCAATCAATTAGACCCTGAGCCCGTGAGAAAGAATCAGCCAGCCACACTGGGAAGAGAGGAAAGTCCCATGTCATGTCAAAGCACTGTCCCATCTCCAACTGTGTCCACTTCTGATGCTTCAGAGGAAGGAGACAAAAAAAAGTCCACTCGTGTTTGGGGTTGGGGTGAGGAGGAGAATAGAGATAGAATTCTGTTCTGACCCTTTCCAGTGTTGGGTTGAAAGCTTTTGGGAGCGTAGGATGTAAACTGAAAGTGAACCCTAGGACTGCTGAGTCCTACTTCTCTTTATGGGCAATCCCATCATACAATCACACTCATAAAATTTCTTTAGTTGTTTACCTGCACAATTCCTCTTGGGAGACTGCTTCAGACCCTGATTCCTCTGATGATTAGAAACCCAATTTGTGGTGTGAATTTGCTTATGGCCAATATATACCCATTTATTCTTGTTCCGACAATATCCTTTTGCTTAAGTTGCTCTTCATCTTCCCTGGTGTCATGTTCCCTCCTCCTTTGATTGTACAATGCAATCCTATCCTCTCTCCACCTTCTTTTTGCAAGCTAGGCTAAACAAGCAAAGCTCTTTCAGCCCCCTTTCATATTATAGCCTCCATGCCTCTGATCATTCTAGTAGCTCTTCTCTGAACTTGTTCCAGTTTGAATTTCAGTCTCTTGAACATGGGTGACCCAGAACTGTACACAATATTCCAGATAAGGTTTTATAAGTGTGTTGAACATTGATATTAATATTTCTCCAGCTCCATGGGAAATGCCTTGCTTGATTGAGGCTAAAATAATGTTAATTTTGTTCACAGCTCTGTCATGATGGTAGCTCAAAGTCATGCTATGTTTGACACACGAACCCAGTTTTCTCTCCTCCTCTGCCACTACTGAGTATGTGCTCACAGCTTGTAGCAGAAAGTCTTGGACCCAAAGTGCATAACTTTGCACTTTGTACTCTAGAATTTCACCCCCTTTCTGTCACTACAGTTTTTAAGGTCATCCATGTCATCCTGTATACTATTCCAGTCTTCCTCTGTATTGACAATGCTTCCTAACTTTATATCATTACCACACTACTCCTTTCTTTTAGCCAAACACATTCTGGAAAAAAATGAATAAGATTGGTTCCAAGACAGATACTTGAGAAGCTCCACTAGTAACTTCCCTTCAATCTGTCAGCACAACTTGTTGCCTTCTCCTCTTTAGCCAGTCCTTGTTCACCTTAAAATTGTACTATTTCCCACTTTTTTTTCTAATTTAACTGATTTCCTGTGTGGTACCATGTAAAATGTTTTTCTGAAGTCCAAGCATATTAAATCTATTACATTTCCCTTAAATGAATTATTTTCTCAAAGAAGCTAATCAAGATAGTTTCCCATTTTCTAATGTAGTTAAACCCATGTTGTATCACAGCCTCTTTACCATTTACCTCCATAAATTTAATTATTCTTTCCCTCACACTTTGTTCTGAAGACTTACATATTACAGAGGTCAGAATAAGAGGTCAGTAATTTCCAAGCTATGATGTTAGCTGTTCTCCACTTTTATGGTACTATCCCAGATTAGAAAAAAAAATGCAACCAGAATAGAATCTCAAGTGCAAATTGTTTGTGTATCCCAGTTCAGCCTTTTGGAATGGAAATTGGTTCCCCTGACTTGACTGAATTAAGTTATTAAAGTTTTTCTTCTATCTCAAGATGCAGTAATTTCCATTTCTATATCCTCATTTCAGCTAGCAGTCCAGCCTTCATGCCCATGTTCCAAATCAACATTTATTGAAAATGAACACAAAACTATTTTATTTTTGTTTGGCACATACTTAGATTATCTTTAAATCTCTTTGCTATCTACCCAGCATAGAGACTCCTTCTTTATTCTTTTATTGCTTATATAACTTTAAAACACTCTAAATGTCCTTGCAAAAGCTAATTAAACTTGACGTTTTGCAATTATCACTTTTATTCTACTTTTTCTATCCTGCACATTCTTTGCTGATCAATCCTTTTATTAATTCCCTGGGGTCTCTCTCCTTAATAACCTTTTGAGGTTGTTACTCATCCAGTTGAGTCTGGAGCCTTTCCCTACAATCCACCTTGCCACCCTCCAATTTACAATGCAACATTTAGATAGTTTTTGGATAGCTGTTTTGAATACATTCTAAGTCTCCTCCATTCTTAAGTCTTTGAACACTTCTGCCCAGTTGACTTCTTTACTAAGTCCCTTAATTTCCCAAAACCTGTCCTTTAAAAAAAAATCCATAGCTGATGACCTGGTTTTAGTTATCCTTCCATTTAATTTCAATTGAATCAGTTTGAGATCACTTGATCTGGCTCAAATTGCATAGCTTCCTGGTTGGTTCACTGGAAATTTGGCAAAAAAATAATAGTCATCACTCACATCCAGGAATAACTGGGCACTATCAGTATTAATATTATTCATTCACCAATCCACATCCGGGAAGTGGACGTCTCCTGTTGCGACACAATCTGCAATAGCATTAGAGATCATTCTTCACATCTGAACTCTGGAGGTAGGGAGTCCAGGGGTGGACTGGCAATCAAAATAGGCCTGGGAAATGGGTGGAGAATGGCCAACTTTTCCACACACACTATCTTTGTCTGTTTACACCATACTCACACTGTTATTTATTGTCAGTTACGGAAAACCAGACACCCACAACAACAGACAACAACAGAACTCATCCAACCACTGCGTACTCTCTACTCACTGGTCAAGACTTGAGCGACTCCATCACCGATTCCACCGTTGTTCAAAGCAGGCCTACACGTTGCTGTCGCGCATTGTGCATCGCACGTCCGTTCCGTTGATTTCAACCGTAATGCGATGCCATTCACTTTGGCGCCAAAGAAACCAAGGCCAAGCCAGTGCAGCGGCACACTCCCAACCCCCCCCCCCCCCCCCCCACACACACACATGGCCTTGGCCACCTTGGATATATTCGTAAACATTTTGAATTTTGGTATTATTGATTTTTTGGTATTAGAACAGTGGTCTCCAAACTTTTTACACCCAAGATCACGTTTTAAATGTCAAAACAAGCCAAGATTTACCACCCCATCCTTCCCCCAAGATCCCACCCATTCCTTGAAGCCCTTCCCTCTCTATTCTCCTCCTCTCCATCACTTGCTATCCCAAGCCCTTATACACTCTACAAGCTGCTTTTTTTTCTATTCTTCTATAGGAAGAGGTTTTTCCAACATTTGGCCTGTCTGGATGGGACCAAATGTCAGAAAAACCCCTTCTTTCAGAAGCCCCCTTATTCCTCATGGAATGAGGAATACAGGGCTTGCCAAAAGAACATGTTTGCTCTTCCTCTAAAAAAAGTGGAAGAATGAATGCATCCATGGTCACGGAACAGTTTTTCTGGGATATCTCTAGAATCCTGGAAAAACTCCTGCAATCTAGCCATACCCTCACTGACTTGAGACAGGATATGTGGGCTCTGGGGTGGGAAGACATGAGAGGTGAAAGCTCTGGGAGTAAATCTGAATGCAGGAGGAGATGGAGAAGGGGACGCTAGCTCAGAGAGGGGGCTCCAGGCTGTGAAGTGCTGGGGTCAGATGAAGGATTATGGTACTAAGTAAGCCATAGGCTTGTGGATGTGAAGGTGCAGGAATTTGGGTTGGAGTATGTCAGGGGCTCAGGGCAGGGGGTTTCAGTGTATGATAGGCTCAGGTCTGGGGGGAGTGCAGGAGTGTTATGATGCTGTGGCTAGATGGGGGCTTGGCCCCAATTGGGGGTTTGTAGGCCAGGTTTCATTTTTAAAGAAAATACTATGTCAAACACAAAACGTTTCTGCATTGTCTTTATTTATGAGAAGGGCAGGGAACATGTTTTGAATCAGGAGTCCTGATTCACAGAAAAGTCAGTTGGGGCCACACAAGTGAGATGCAAAAAAATCCCTCCTCCAACCCCCACCCCCCAAGCCTCTCTAATGTGGCCCCAACTGTGCTGGTAGGAGCAGGGGACAGGTTTTGATGGGGGACAGGGTGCTAGAGGGGGACAGCGGAGGCGGGGTACAGAGGACAGGGTGCTGGAGGGGAAGAGGGCAGGGTTCTGCAGCAGGGGACTGGGTGCCAGTGGGGGCAGGGAGTCCCTTGCACCAGCCTCCTCCTGGGACTCCTCTCCCCTTTCCTTCCTCCTCCCTCTCCCCCTCAGAGGAGGGAAAGCCCCAGCTTGCACCTCCTCTGTGGACGACTCCCGCCTCCCCCTGCAGAAAAGGGAAAGCACATGCTTCCTCTGGGGACCCCCCCCTACTCTGAGGAGGCTTGGACCCCCCCGCCCTGCCACGCCATGCCACGCCACTTCTTGGCGTGCTACAGACCTGGGGGAGAGGAGCAGCCACTGCACTTCTGGAACCCCCCGGAAGTGGCGCGTAGATGTCGGACTTCCGTCCATCCCGCAGGAAGTCGCCACTACCTCCATTGTCGCTGAGATAGGTAGTGGGACTTCTTGGGGATGGGGGGAAATCGGAGAGGGGGCCCTCGAACACCTTGTGATTGGCCAGTAGATCATGATCGATGGGTTGGTGACTACAGTATTAGAAGTTTATGGTGGATATTACAGTCCATTCGGACGACGGCCCATCGGGAAATTCCCGTTATCCTGCCGGGCCAGTCCACCCCTTGGGGGCTCTTTAGTAAACCTTTGACACCTTTCCAAATAGAACCTTTATTAGAATCCTTTGAGTGAATTTGAGTCCAGCAGGTTGTATTTTGTCCATACTATCACTTTGTACTTCTTTACAGCTAAATGCTTTCTTGCTGTACATCACTACCCCACCATCTTCACACCTATCTCTCCTTAATAACTTTCACTCTTCAGTAACAATGATGCAGTCATGAGTGCTATTCCAGCATGTTTCTGTAATCCCTGTAATATTTGGTTTGACTTCTTGCACCAGTAGTTTCAGCTTCTCCGTTTTGTTGCCGAGATTCCTGGCATTCATGTACAAACACCTCATTGTTCCCTTTGTAACTTAACCCAGTTTTGTAGCTGGACTAGGTATAGTCCTTACACTAACTATATTATGTACCTGACTACTGCCCCAGTCAGCATTTCTACTTTCTTCTTGCTGGAAATACTCATACTTTTGTGTGTTCAGCTACCCTTTTCTATATCTTCATGTATCTAATTTTCCCCTTTCTGTGTACTGAAGCTAGGTGTGGAGAGATCACAAGTCTCTCCCAATCTTTTCTGCTCATATCCTAGTTTAAAGTCCTTTTTATCAATCATGCCAGCCTTGGCCTAAGCCTGTTTATACCCCGGGTGCAAAAGTAGAGTCCATCAGCTGAGAAGTCTTCTTTCCGTGAATGTCTCCCAATGGTCGATCATGCCCATCCCTTTCCTCATAGCATCAATTCTTCAGCTATCTGTTGGTTTTCATTACCTTGTCATGACTTCACTCGCCATCTCTAAGGCATGAAAGGGTTCTTCTGAAGAACATCTGGACTTTCACTTTCAGAGTGTTACCCATAAAAGCATAATTGGTTTGGCTCCATTCTAGGGGGAATCTAATTGTCATTTGTCCTGACATGCAACGGAGTGATTTTTTTCCTTCTCTCATCAAGATCCTTGTCTGCCTCATGTCCACACTTTGTATCCATCTAGTATAGACTTGCTGAGCACTTAGCCCTGTTTCTTCCTGGTGTTGGCATGAATTTATCTTATATTCTTCTTCACAGTCACCTGTACAGCATCCTCATTTTTTTCCTCTTAGGCTCCTCTACTTATCTATCTCCTTCATCTCTTCCTTTTTTTCTACAGGGCCTGGCTTCCTTTCTTTTCTTCCTCATGACCCCGTCTTATGCATGTTGCTCCTCATTTTGTAGTTCAGAAAACATGTTATGCAACTTGATTTCAGCATTAAAAACTGGTTTCTTCCTCTGTCTTATGGGCACATCCTTTCATGGATCGCTCTCTTCTCCTGGTAGTTTGCCTGCCAGATCTTTTTGTTTGACAGGTGTCAGGAAATCATTAATTGTCTGTAGTATCTCCTCTCTTAAATTATACCTTTCCCATCTGAATCCCATCATTGACTCCAGCTGCCTCTCTAATTGTTGATATTTCCTGTATAATTAGCTACCATCAGATCAAGAATGACGTACATCCCACAGCTTCTGCATCTGACTGTTTTCTTTCTTTCCTCCTCTTCTTAGGTCACTTCCTATGCTTGCTTAAACCCTTTTTCATCAGAACACAAACTCATCACTCTCCTTTCTGGCCAACCGCCCCTACCTCCCAAAACAATTCAAAGTGTTCCTGGCTTGGGAGTGAAGACTTAAATTCCCATCTCCAACCCCCAACACTTTCAGAAAAGGCTATGCTAAAACAAATAAATGGCATGCAAACCATTTCACGTTTTGTAATTTTAAAAAATCACGAAGCCTACCTTTTTGTATCTAGATTCCATATCAGTATTGCGTTTACTATGACCGCACTGACTCTATGGGTACTCAAGTCCTACAGCACCCATGGGGAAAAAATAAAGGGTGCTTAGCACTCACCAGCAGCTCCTCATCCTTCTTCAGTTGCTTCTTGTCCACTGGTGGCCCTGCCAATCAACAACTCTCCCTCTCTGCTAGAGCCTCTTGCCTGCCATGATTAGTTCTTCTGTGGCATGTGGGAGGCACTGGTGGAAAAGTGGGGGAAAGGGGAAGCTCAGGAGAGAGGGCTGAACTAGATGTGAAAGGGGGAGGGGCTTGGGAGAACGGGTGGATGTGGGGGGGTGTAGGGCTGGGAATAGAACAGGAGGGAGAGTTAAGCACCCCATAGGCCCATAGGAAGACAGTGTCAGTGAGTATGATTTGAAGAACTTAATGCAAAACACCTCATGTGTTGTTGCAGATTTCTGGCTAGCTATAGTTGTAATGATTCCTGAATAATTTACTTGCATGCCTTTTAGTGGTGAGTTAGGTGTAGTTGGTAATGACAAAAGGCGCTGTAATGAAACTAGTTTGCATGGCAAAGCTATGTAATTTCTAGAGCACTCGATGAGACTGGAAATCAGCTGGAAATTTATGAAGAAAGCCGATGTGTGCTGCTCCTGGGGATAACAAGTCTGACAAGTCCACAGTGTTTGCCTTCAGCAAGGTAATTTGTTAACAACTGCATAGCTAACCTTGTTGGTTCCTTATCTGACCTTTATGTAGCAGGTTTGGAAGAATCAAAATAAAGCACAGAAGTGTAAAGTGCTACTGAGTTAGACAAAAACTTGGGGCTTTTTTAGCATGTGAGCTTGTGGACCAGGGGCAAAGACAATAGTTACTGTTAGGAAGAGAAGCAGGAAAAATGGTCTATGGACATAGCATAAGTGGTGTTGATATAAGTAATTGGCTCAATGTGGCTTGTGAATTTGATAAGGACTCAGGCATGGAGAATTTTCCATATTGAATCATGCTGATTGAAGATATAGTCAATATAATGTATTCAGTTAAATTAGCCTCTTTCTTTTTATGAGATCTCCAGAGTCAGATTACTGCCTTTTCAAAGTGCTAGAAAAATGATTTGCAAGAAAAATCCAAAGTTGTAAATGATTTTTGAGAATTCAGTATTGAAAATTTGACTGGACCTGCTTGCAATGTGGCATTTTGTGCGTTCCCTGATTTGATAAGTCTGATTCAATGAATCAAGTTTCAGGGATGCATATTTGAGTACAAAAGTATAAAATGAAAAATGTATGTTCTGCAAGTTTTCTTGAAACATCCTGTTTCTGTCAACATTGCTGCCAGTGGGAATTGTGTTTTGTTCCAGAAATATCCTAGCAAATGAGAGGGTGCAGAACGGGGGTGAAAAAATTTTAATTCAAGGACACTTTAATGGAAAATATTTCAGTCATTCACCAAGCTCCAGTGTTCATTCCAATGACTTGAATGGGTGATCTTCAGAGAGACATGAAAAAATGTCATGATGCTCTTCTTCACTTGGGTGACCAGCCTCAGTCAATGTTTGGGTCTAGAATATACCTGAACCCCTATTTAATGTAGTTGTCATTATTTGAGATGCAATTCAGGACAGTCAGAGGTTGTGTCCCTCCTGCCCAGAAACCTTAGGTTCCTTAAATCAGGCAGGTCACACCCAGAGTGTATGTATTCTGTACATTTCTGGCTCCAGCAGCCTTGTTTATTACTTACAGGGTGATCCCAATACACTCCCAACTTTGAATTTTCCCAAAAGTGTATGTCCTGAATTGTCCACACTTCTTCTAGGGGAGGGGTGTGTCTGCTTTTCTTTAAAGAGACAAAAGCATGTTACAGCTTGGTAACTTAACTGGGATGAATACATCCTTCCCTTCAACCATACAGTTGGTTTCTAGAACAGAACAATAGAATATATGTTAAGTGATGCCAAGTTTTAAAAAATGTTGAGATGCTTAAAATAAAAGAACAGTGAAAGTGTGTATCAAAAAGTCTAAAATTTAATCTAGCAAGGTACTAGCTTGTTCATGATAGTTTCTGTCACGAATCTTCCTGTTCCCAGCCCTGGCTGACCTTTCCTCAAGCCAAGACTTTTCAAAGAGGTACAAGGTGCTGGCTTCCTTTGTCTCCCTATATCAAAGCACCTTTCTATATTCAGTTTGCAGCATCTTCAGCCCTCTCTCCCTTCTTTCTGAGCTTGAAGTAGCTATGAGTTTGTTTAGTGTTGGATGTCCGAGTGGCTTTTTGTCTCTGCTTATACCTCTCAAAGATCCATGGCCTTATTTCAAGCAGCAGAAGGATCTCATGCTGTTCTTCCCTTCTTGTGGTCTTGCTGATTTTAGTGTAAATAGGACTTCTTAATTTTATTTTAGATACGTAGATAGCTGTGACTTTCCCTCCTATGTAGAAGTCCTATTTCTTCTTTTGTTTTGACACAGATAGTAAAGCATAATGCATATCCATAATTCCTTACATAGGATTTATACATACACTTCACAATGCTATTAATCACCAGCAAGTTACAGGCATTTATAAAAACATCTCACTCACATTATTTTTATAAAATACAAATCTTGTATACAACCAGTCGATTCAATTGCTTATTATTTCAGATTCAGTCCCTATGGTTTTATATCCAGATAACATTTTTTTTTCCTGAAAGGGTGTAGATATCAAGCTTTCTCCTCCCCATCTTGTTAGTTTGGTTGATTTTTTTTAACATATGGAAATGGAGCTCCCTGGTCTCTGTCTGATGACCATTATGGTCGGAGAAGCAAACATATTCCTTTGTCTAGGGCAGACCAGTGTAACAGGTCCCCCTGATGTGCCTGGATGTAAACATTCTTTAATCATAAATTATAATACAGACCACAAGCCTACATCACAGAAGAATATTAATGATCAGTGAGTTATTAGCTTTTTAATGACATATTCCACAACACCTTTTAGATACAGAGTATAACTACAACGAGTGGGGTCACACTCATTTGGACACAACAGCTGAATTCATTCCTGATCACCCTTGCCTCTGGCTCTGGGATACTTAGGGTTGACTTCTATCCTTACAAAGCTGCAGGAAGGTTTGTCACGGACTGATTCAGAGGAAGCAGGTCATAGCCTTCTCTCCTGAACAGGGACCATAAATTGAAGGTTGTTCCATTAGCCTTAGGCATCATGGTCTGCAACCTTCCCTAACCAGTCATCATAATTTCTTTTCTCTTTATATAGAAGAAACCTGCATCAGTACCATGGTCACTAACTGAACTGACCGGATGGGCATTTGGAATTCACAGTGTGGAGTTAAATCTACCTTAGACAAAGCACTGGTGGAGATAGCCGTGGCCTTGCTGTCTTTTTGCTGCTGGTGATAACCACTGTGATAGGCTATGTGGCCAGGAGGGACAGAGCACTGGAGGAGGTGGCATTCGTGGTACTGGTAAATGAAATGCATGTGGGCTAAGAGATGTGTTTCTGACAGCCTAACCTTGAGCTATAGATATAGTATTGTAAAAAATACTCCTACTTTTTGTCCACTTCAATGGCAGTTGGTAATTTTTTAATATTTGTTTATTCACCAACCAAAGGTGCAGGTGCCACCAACAAAAATCCTTGCTTTGTTTTCCAGCTCCCCTGTCCCAGCCCTGGCAAGCTAGCAGGTCAATTGTATACAGCTTTTTCCTTAAGAAGAAAAATGTGAAAGACCAACTATTGTAAGTCTGTGTGCTCCACAGCCAGCCATGCTAAGCTGTTCACAGCTCAGAGAAAATATATGATTTTTAACCAATGTGGCACAGTGACAGAAGAGAGTTTTTTTTTCAATGCTTCTCTAGCTACAGCTAAAATTTTCCTTCCAGCTTTTTTACTCAACCTTCCTAGGCCTGGATTTAAGAGATGGCTCTGGTATTCTGCCTAGGTTACTGACTCAAAACTTATTACTTACAGTAAGGAACTGCCAATTGTAGAACAACTTTTTCTCCCACATAGGACCATTACCAAAAGCCTAGTTCTTAGCTGTAGGTTGATAATGATAAGATATGGAAATTCATCTAGTTGGGGAGAACAGCACTACCCATCACTGCCTGCAACTTGAGTAATTATTTAACATTAACTTCATAGCTGGTCTTTTTTAAAAGGATCAGAGCCAAGGACTTTAACAAATTCAATTGTGTGGTGTAAGGAGATTATTCTATTTGGAGTGGAAACGAGACACAGAAGAGGTACTTTTCATACACCAATGCTTCGTTCCATTAATAGAATACAAATTGGAATCTAAGTTAAAACAACAATGAAATCAGATACAGTGAAGATTATTTGCATAGAGAAAATGTTGAAATAATTTATTCAAGATCAATACTTTGCTTTCTGCTACACAGGGGGAAAAATGCCCATAATATGTCAGCCAACAAATATAGCTGTTTTAAGCAGCCCGTGAAAAAAGACCAATAGGTCTTATCCAGGCAATGGTGCTTTGGGAATACCTGTAAAAATATATTGATTGTTTCTGCACTATTTAGTTTTAAAGGATTTCTATTTCACAAAATTCACTGCAAGTGTTCTTCAAGTTTAGAGGAATAAAACGACAAGTGTAAATCAAAATTGCCAATTCTGTGTATTTTTAGTTTAAAAGATGAGGAAAAAATCATACCCTAAATTAATATCACATATATATATATAGTAAAGGGATAAAAAAGCCCTCTCACTAGGAACAAATCACTTTATTCAGTTTTATTTAACTGTAAATTCCTTCTTGTGTGATTCAGAAATGATACTGCAGATGATAGTTACAAGTGTTTGCTAATTTACTCAGCACAGTTTGTTTAACTCGCTATTTTATCACTTGTTTGTCTCTTGTGTGCCTTTCTTTCATTAATGTTTAGCCATTATTAGGCTATTGAGTTTATTTATATGGCTAATTGGCACTTTCTGTACTGGTAATTAAAGTGTGCTCTAATTGATATGTTTTTAGTTTGAGCTAACTAGGGTGGTGTTTAAGTATTTAATATCATTGCTACTCAATTTTCATGATTCTACTAGCTTTAATTGAACTTTTATTTCCAGAGTTTAGGAGACCTTCTCTTTCAAAATGAGGAAGAGCAGGAATTTCTATAGTCTGTATTGACTATTCTACAGGGTGGTGTTGGTTTCTTGACCACAAATTAGATCATGGACTGAAAACTTTGTGGAAACTGATACATTTCTAAGGAAAACAGTTTGTTCTGATGAATTGGAATTTTTGACAAAAAACAAGCTTTTTTTTCATTTAAAAATTCTCAACCAGTGTTTTATTCCTGAGATTCCTTTTCATACAATGCTTTTAAAGAGAAGTAACGTTTATCCATGGCAAGTATTTAATCATAGACATATTTCCTTCTAATTCAAATTCATTATTATGAGTTAGGAAAATGGCCCCATGTGGATGAAACTGAGTAAATGGGCAAACCTACATGTAATTTAAGATAGCAAGGCTAAAACTGAGGATAGTCTTCTATAACTATGTGTTGCTTGGTTCTCCCTTGCACCTTATAGTTCAAGACATTCTTTTGGCACACAACTGTTTTAAATAAATGCTAGGGTTTGCCCAGTGTTAATCAGTTGCTTAATATGCATTAACTTCCATCCTTTGTGATAATTGTAGAAAGGCAAGAATTTTTGTCTTTTAGCTTTTATTTTATTGTGGCGTTCACTTGAGTTTTACCTGTGTCTGGCTTACATTTCCATGGCATGTAAATTAGACAAAACTTTTCTCAGATAAACATTGTTTGACTTTCAAAAATCCAAATGCAGATTTTATTGGTGAAGTTACACTTTTTTTGTTTATATTAATATGTACCTTAGTTTTCAGAATTCTGGGGCTACTTCTACACGGCACCTTTAGTTCGGAATAATGGCCGTTATTTCAAAATAACAATGTGAACATCTACATAGCAATTCTGTTGTTTTGAAATTAATTTGAAATCACGGACGGCTTATTCCAACTTCTGTAAACCTCATTCCACAATGAATAACGCCTATTCCGAAATAGCCTATTTCAGAATATCAGTAGTGTGGACGCTCCACTGCTGCTATTTCAATATAGAGCCTAACTTGGGCCATTCAGAGTAATGACTTCCCAGTGCCTTTGAAGCTCAAAATTGAGGGAGTACGTTCACATTAGGGAACCTGCCTCACCCTAATTTTAAGGCTTCACTGTAGTGTAAATGTTTTATTTCAAAATAAGCTATTTCGGAGTATTTCTTCTGGAATAGCTGATTTCAAAATAAGCATGTAGTGTAGACTTAGCCTGATATTTTGTCAAATAGCATGGCGCATTTCAACATTTAGGGGAAAACAATCATAGTTTGAGGATAGTATTCTGAATTCTAAGAATGTTAGTCACCTATTACCCACTGAAGAGATAAAGTTGTGTTGTAAGGCTGGCTTCCTTTACAAAGAAAAAACCTGGTTTTCATGTACATATGTCTGTAAAGAAAAATGATGTCTTTAATGTCTCTGCAGGAATCAATCTCAATTAAAATTTCATAAATATCCCACCAAGCTGTTTTCATTGTGTGGGATCAAATAACAAAAAATGTAAAACACTTGTTAGCACATCATGTCTTAATGTGTGTCATGCTGCCTGTGCTAACTTATTGAAGCCATTGTTCATCAAAGCGTCTAAAAGAGCCAAAAAGAAATAGAAAGTAAAACTAAATGGAAAACTTTTCTGAGATCCCAAAGAGGTTTCCAGGCTATGGTTGAACTTCGAGTGCTTTTTGACTTAATGTGGAAAGTTAAGCAGAGGGATAACCATTGGAACTGTTTAATAGGAACATGACATGATAATTGCTGTGTGCCAAGACACCTTTTTATATTAAAAAAACAAGTATTGGAGAAATACTTTTAATCGCATGCCCAGTGCTGTTGATTTGTATCATTCTCCTATAAAGCTGAACAGTTGGAGTTAAGAAAATAAATAGCTTGTTTATCTTTTCAAAACCAACTATTCAAATGAGTTTAAATATTAAAATATTCTTGGGAGACAGGACAACAGATCAAATGGATGTTGTTTGTGAGCTGTTCAGCTACATAAGAGGCATTAGGGATACCATACTGTGGAGTGTGGTAAATGTTCATTATACGAGTTACAAAGTTTAAAAAGAAGACCAAAATGTAACAGGGGAGAGAATAAATACTGGGTGAGCTGACCGACTAGATGCTGTAGTGGTAGCAAGAATGCAAGGGATGGTGACTAACACTTCATTTTTATCTTTTTATTGTTTATCTTCTTAAGTTCCTTATTCAGTACTACGTGTTACAGATCCATTCAGTATATGCGAAATAAAGTTAGAAAAATTAATGCAAAAATAGAGCATAGATGAACAATTGATATATAAAAAGGCACTCAACATTAGATTTTTGTTTCTTTTCATTCCTTTCCAATATAAAACCAAGGGTATTATTTACAGTGCTGCTTCCTGATTAATAATTTAAGGTGGGGTGGAGAACCTCCGATGCACTGTCCAAAAGCAGTTTGTTAGGCATAGTCCCTGGCAGGCCGTCACATACTTTGCTTACCAGAATGTCGACAGGTACAGCCACTTGTAGCTCCCATTGGCTGTGGTATGCCATTCCCAGACAATGGGAGGTGAGGGAAATGGCACAGGCTGGGCCACCACTTTCTACAGCTCCCATTGGCCGGGAACAGCGAACTGCAGCCAACAGGAGTACCTGCAGACTCTCGGGTAACTAGAGAGTCTGGCAGTACAGCGAGGGCTAGCCCTGGCAAACCATGTCCAGCCAATGGGTCAAAGGTTCCCTGCCCCTATATATAGTGACAATATGTCCTCAAAATTGCTCATCTTAATCCTGAAGCTTTTAAGCCCCCTTGTCTTTTACTTATATAACATAGCACTGCCAGTGCACAGATGTAACAGAATTTGATATATTGCTTTAATAAGTAAGCAAATTATTCTCTTGGTTGACCTGGGATATTAAACAGTGGCTGTGAAAAAAAGGCTCCCATTTACAATGACTATGGCTCCTTTAAAACGTAGATAGCAGCACAGATGTTATACTAAGGTAAGTCATCCTCCTAACTACAGTTCAGAGTGAGTGGGGATAAGTAATCCTCAAAATGGATTTTAGGAGATTTTATAAAAGTGAACTGAATTCAGGAGTTGCCATCTGTCAAGATTGTTCTTCACTCTGGCACTTTGACTGCAGAAGGCAGGAGCCCACAAGAGACCCTGCCACTAAAGTCTTCTGTGTTAAAACCTCCACAAGGTCACAGATCCCCTGACCTTGAGTGGTACGCTGCCAGCACCCAAATGCTAAAAACCCCTTGATGGGCAGGAAGCAGCACTTAGGAACTTCTTCCTGTTGGAGTAATCTCATGCTTTTTAACCTTCCCTCAGGAAAGAGCTTGAAAATAAACTGAAAACTCATAATAGCTGACCTTCAGTTTTAGGCACATGGACACAGAACCTCCTGCATTCTAGGACAAAGGAATCAGATTATACTCTTTAAAAGGTGATTTTTATTAACAAAGCAAAGAAGATATATGGTCACACACAAAGGAGACTGAAGTAGGCAAAAACTTTCATTCCAAATTTCTCACTCTATTCCCATTGGCTCTCCTGGCTCCCTGACAACACTTCCTGGATACCCACTATTCTGGGTTTAACCCTTCAGGGTATGTCTAGATTGCATCCCTCTGTAGGCAGAGGGATGCAGATTAGGCAGGTCGACATTGCAAATGAAGCAGAGATTTAAATATCCCGTGCCTAATTTACATAAAAATGGCCGCCACATTTGGCCAACTCAGCACTTTGTCCGCAAAAAGTGGCAGTCTAGAGGGGGATCTGTCGAGAAAGAAAGCCTTTTTGGCTTTTCGGCTTTTTTGCCTTGCAGGAGGCATAAGGGATCTGTCGAAAAAGGTTTTCTTTCTCGACAGATCCCCCTCTAGACTGCCACTTTTTGCTGACAAAGTGCTGAGTCGGCAAAACACAGTGGCCATTTTTACGCAAATTAGGCGCGGGATAGTTAAATCCCTGCCTCATTTGCAATGTTGACCTGCCGAACCTGAATCCCTCTGCTGACAAAGGGATGCAGTCTAGACATACCCTCAGTTACTGAATGCCGGGATGTCTAGAAAAGGTTAGTACCCCTTCCATCCATCACACCATCCATATTTGAGATCAGTTTCATTGCCACTGTAATAACCAGGGGTGATTTCAATGGATATGAAAAAGGAATGTATTTGGAGGATTTTGTTTTTTGTTTTTTCCTTTCCCCTTTTGTTAGCATAAGTGCAGATAGGAGGTCTCTCTGTGATCATGAATATTTGAGGAAAATTGGAAGCTTACAAATCATGCAGTTAAATGCACGGGCTTCTTCACCTCTCACATACAGCCAGGTGGACCATGGAGAAACAGTGCAGGACTTTTTGTGCATGGAACTAGACTGCAGGAACAATAAGGATTTTGCCTCAGCAATAGCCAGAAATAGGGACTCCATCTCCAGCTAGGGACTTTAATAAACCTGTACTCCTCCAACCACATATGATGTCAGAAATAGAACAGAATCTCCCAGAAATGGCTATTTTCCTGTAAAGAAAGCAGAGAGTTCCATTTCACTAAGTCTTCTGGATTTTAGGCTTAAACATAGGAAGTTCCTAATACCCACAGAGAGATAGTCCATTCCTTTAACAAAACATTGCAATGGATATTGAAGCCTCAAAAACTCAATACTGCTTCCTGCAAAGTCCCATCTTCTGGGCTTAAGTGTGCATGAATGTCGGTGGGAGAGAAATGCTTCCTCCTACCTAGTAAAAGCTAGTGGGATGTTTGGTACTGGCACTATTATTGTGAGAATTTAATAATGGTCTCCAGTTTGGGAGCCACGTACTAGCCACGTATACAAAAAGTAATTGCTTGATCTTTCCTCAAAACCATCTCTTATCATATTGGCAAGTTTGGCAGTCACTTTTCTCTCTCCAGCCGTTCTTTTCTGAGCAGGAGTAGTCACTCTCCATGGAAAGAGCTCTAAAATCACTGAGAGTCAACAGGCTTTCAGTCTAGCTTTTGCCCTGGCTTTGGAGGCTATAGTAGTCTTGTTGGTCAGTGATCTCTTCCCAGTGTTGGGACAATGGGGGGCAGCAGCAGCTTCTTTTCCTCAAGGTTTGGCCTCGTTCCCCAATTTGAGTGGTGCAAAATGACACAGATATGACTGTAGCGCCTTACCACCAAGGCACATTCTAATTTGCTCTAGACAGTCCTCCATCCGGGAAAAATGGTCAATCCCTGTAAGAACTGACCCTGACCCTGTAAGCCAGGTTGCAATGACTGGAGTATAGAGCCCTGTGACAGGAGCTGCTGAGTGCCATATTAATGCACTCTCCAGCCTACCACCAGTGACACATCACCTCCAACTTGTAAAACCTGGCTCTGCCCACTCTCTCTAATGCATGGGCAAAGGCTGGATGTCTCTGCTGATTGTTTTTGATTGCCAGACTGTCCTACTGGCAGAACCAGTTATGCACCTGCAGAGAGGGGTAAGATCAGGATGTGACCAACTCCTTTTGTTCTTTTTAGAAGGATCCTAATGTGTGATATTAGGCAATTGATTTTCTGCCCTAAGTGCTTTCTCTCCAGGCTTCTTTTCTCTCACCTTCTAATGACTGATCATGTTTAGTGTGCACTTTACTCTGGAAGATTATATATTTATAATGAGAAAGGCTAGGGAAAGTTGTTCTGCACTGGTAGCTAGCTGTGTCTGAACTCCAGTCTGTGCTAGTAATCACACCATTAATGCTCACAGAGATATTTCTGATGAATATTGTGAACTTCAAACATACTGTCTAATTAATCGGGGTAGGCTATCATTTGTGACCACTTCACATGAATGGTCACAACTCGGTGACTTTCACATTTTGACCTTTTAAAGAGGAAAAAAAACAGGAGCAAAAAAGCTCCCATCTTGTGGGTAAGCATTGAAGTAAAGGAAAAGACCAGGAAGAGAATTTGTCATTGTTCGGCTGGTATTTTTAAAAGGGCTGAAGAGAGTTGGGGTGGAACTTGAAGACTGCCATGGGATTTAGGCAGAGTTAGGAATTGAGCACAGGCCTTCCTTAGACCCTTTTGAGAATCTGTGCCATTTTTGTCCCTTGTGCTGGGTGAGCACTATGGTCAATGTGGCTGCCTATTTCAGGGAGCAGCATATTCTTCTGTCTTAGTCCATGTTTTCTTTGACGTGGTTTCGCTGTTCCCCAGTGTGGGGTAGGGATGCCAAAGACATTCTACTTCCTGGTGCCAAAAACCAGGAAAATATTTAGGGTGTCTAGACTACAGGGATTTTTCGAAAAAAGTGGCCTTTTTTTCAAAATTAACAAAGTAACTTAGGGCACAATAAATGTGGAAATTCGTGTTGAGGGTCTGGGGGGGGTGTTCTCTTGAAGGCCATCCTACATGAAGATCAGTCTTCCCCACCTCTTGGCATGCTGTTTAAGAGTGGATAGGTCTGATTATAGATACAAGGACCTGGGGGACATTGGGAGAGAAGCGTTTCTGAGGAAATCCTGTTACTGTTTCTAAGGGTCCTGGAGCAGGAGCCTTCCCAAGAGGGCAGATAAAGGTCCCCTTTTACCCAGCTGAGTGGGGATAAGATGTGAGATTGGGACAAGTCTAAATGCTGCCCTGGATCTAGGCAGACACGCGCAGGAGGAAGCTGTCAAACTCTCTGAGCCTGAGGACTAAACGGGGCCAGGAAGGGAGAAATAGGCCAGGGCCCTGTAATGAGTTGAGTGTTATAATAGTGCCAGGAGAAGAGCTAGAGAGTCCTGCTAGCAGAGGGACAGAATTACCCAGCTCCAGCAGAATGGCTGGGGTTTCTACCACGAGGAGAAACTTAGGGTGTGTCTACACATGGATAAAAATACCATGGCCGGTCCTGTTCAGCCAGCTTGGGCACTAGGGCAGAAAAATTGTGGTTTATACATTCAAGCTTGGGCTGGAGCCCAAGTTCTGGGACTTTGGGTGGGAAGAGGATGATTTTATCCATGTGTAGATGTACCCATAGAAAGGGAGTGGGGAGAAGACTGGAAAGAGGGCAAGGCTTCTGAGTAATATCAAAGCCAGAAGCTTCTTTTGTTTATTTAGGACTTTTTGTTATGGGCCCTTCCATAAAAGGTATTTATCATAAACAAACCATGGAAAATATTATTGAGTCAAATGTCTGGCTTGCCTGAAGTGTAGTTACTGGCTTTTTGATGTAGCCAAAATATGATGTTTATATGATTTCTACAGTATTATCTATGGAATGTAGAAGTAGAATGTTTTAGAATAATATAGTGGTCAGTTTTATATATTGTATCCTGCCAGCCACCCTTTTCGACTAGCAGGAAGGAACTGTCTGGTGCTCTTGGTAGATATGCACTAAGGAAGCTAATAATTGCATACTCTGATGTTAAGGCAGGAAGAGACCATAACTTATTGTGATCATTTCTTTTATCTTATGACAAGGTGTGATTCCAGTGCTTGCTATAAGGTCTTGCTTCTTGGATGCATTACAAGTTAAGTTGTGCTTCTTGCCTGCATTGCAATTAATTAAGTTTTGTAAAGTTATTTGGTAGCTGCTTTAGTAACTATGTAATCCTTCTCACAATGTAATCCCATCTTAATTCTCTGTAAAATTGTTTGGCATGAGCGAAGGATGTATACATAGTTAAGGGTAAGTGTGAAAGGCATCCTGGATGTCCAAATGGTCAAGAAGTAAAAGTCTTGGACACACCAGGAGACAATCAGAAAAGCTCCCTCCATTGGAGGGAGACAAGTAAGAGATAAGGATGGGATGCCTGACAATAAGAGCAGAAAACCCTAAGATTAGCATCACTTAAGGGTTAATGATTGCATTGCAAAATCTAAAGATTCAAATGGGAAATTATATGTAACTGCATTCAGTCCTACAAAGCCTTGAAGCATTGGATCATGAGCAACAGATCCCAGTTCCTCACTCCAGTTCAGTCTATCTGGCCATTAGACTGACTAGTAACGATAAGACCATCTGCAGGGTTAGTGTGTGTGTGTGTGTGTGTGTGTGTGTGTGTGTGTGTGTGTGTGTGAATGCATGTGCTGCTTTTCATGTTGTATTTACAATAAATGAAGCATATTGCTTTTTCCCCTGAAAAAACTCTCATGTGCTTCTTGTAGGCATAGCATTGAGAAACAACACCTAGGAAGGGAGTTTTCAGTGCCACACTTACTCTACAGGGGGTGCTATAGGCAGGCACACCCTAGAACAGCCACTTTTAGGATTGCAAGTTAGCCTGTTTGTATCTGAATGAGAGAGCCTTACATTTTTCCCTGATACTAGCATAGCAACATCCTATGTACCCCTCAAAATCTAGGTTTAGGCATGTAATTTCCATTCAAGTAAATCAGAGCTGCAGTTGCTTAGCATATTTCAGGTACTTTAATGCAGCTTAATTTCTGGAAAATTCTGATCCAGCTCCTTTTTCTGAGCATTATTAGTTACCCAAAGGAATAACAATGCTTTCACTGAGTGTGTTGCTGAGATTTCCACTTATTGTGAAATAATGCATTTTATTGGCATGAAAAAAGCCATTACTCTATTATGTTTACACAGATGTCAGATGACAATGACTTCCAATAGTATTATGCACAAACCTTTGCATTTTTTGACAATTATGAAATGTTGATAGGAAACTTTTCTTATGTAAATGAGTTGTAATAGTTTATTTTTTCAACTCGTTATGTCTGAAGGGGTTGGGCCATTATCATTGCATAATCAGTTTCTCTTATGCATTATAATTCTTCTCGCTGGGTAGCATATGTGCAGCAGGAGTGTGTGTGTTTACAGCAGATTCGGAATGGGGAGGTGGATGATGTATTAGATGGTTAGGGTGTTACCAGAAAGGCTTTGGGGTATTGTTGTTAAGTTCATGGTGGTAGAAAACAGTAAAGAGAAAGAAAAGTGTGGTGGCTGGATGAAAGGAACAAGAGAGGAATATGTGTCTGCAAAACAAGGGTTTATGTAGGCAATGACAGACCAGAAGTGACAAAGATTGTCTCACTACTTCCTGGTGTTAGTGAGACCAATATAATTAATTCTTTATGTGCCTTCTGTCATGCCTCCCCCTTTTTAGCTCCAGGATCGTTTATGAACATTGAAAGTTATGCCCTGGCATTTCCCTTCATTTTGTGGGGTTGCTGTGATTCCCCAATGAAATGTGTGTCCTACAGATGCTTCACACTTTCACAGTGTTCTTCTGATCTGTAGGGTTGCCAGATTGTTTCAGAAAAAATACCCAACAACAACAACAAAAACACTCTAGGAAAAAGTTTGTTATTAATAAAAAAACCCTCCCCAATAGCGTGGACCTTTTAAAAAAATGTGTGGTGAGGTTCTTTGGCCCCAAGAGGCAGCCAGCGTCTGCCCATCACCTTGCCTGCCTGCGCCAGGCCGGACAGCTCACCTACAGAACCCAGTATGCAGTAGGGCTGCCAGGTTGCCTCTGTATTGAGCCGGTCAGCCTGGCATTTTCACCTCCTGGCCAGGAAAAAATCAGAAAGTATCGGTGTCCTGTATTTTCTGAAGTTTTTTTACCAGACAGGAAGTGAAAATACTGGACTGTCCAGTTCAATACCGGACACGTGGCAATCCCACTACTGATCTAGTAGGTTCCAGTGACAAGTAGAACTTATGGTGCTGGTCCCATCAAACAGCAGACACCAAGAGCATTATGTATGCTTGCTGGGTGCTGAGCATACCCTCCTGCTCCCTGGGCTGAGAGCACATTTACCTTGCAGCACACTGGTGCTTCTCTGCTTACAGTAGGTACATGGCTTTCTTTTTTCCTCACTCCAGGTACACACACACACCTTAAACTTTTCTTGCTGGTGTATTTAAACACGTTTCAGTGAGGACCTGTCTTCCCTGTAGTGCTACATGGCAGTGTCGATGCTTCCTGTGTGTCAACGGAAGGGATATTTCCTATGGATCCACATCTCTGGAGGAGTTATTCTGTTGAGCTGCAACATCAACACTGGGGCTAATGGTGGCTTAACTACAGCACCCAGGTGTGGATTTCTTAACCATTGAGGGTATGTCTACACTACCCCGCTAGTTCGAACTAGCAGGGGTAATGTAGTCATCTGCAGTTGCAAATGAGGCCCGGGATTTGAATTTCCCGGGCTTCATTTGCATGAAGCTGGCCGGTGCCATTTTTAAATGCCAGCTAGTTCGAACCCCGTGCCGCGCGGCTACACGCGGCACGGAGTAGCTAGTTCGGATTAGGCTTCCACGAGGAGTACAGCTAGTTCAGATTAGAAGCCTAATCCGAACTAGCTACTCCGTGCCGCATGTAGCCGCGCGGCACGGGGTTCGAACTAGCCAGCATTTAAAAATGGCGCTGGCCGGCTTCATGCAAATAAAGCCCGAGAAATTCAAATCCCGGGCTTCATTTGCAACTGCGGATGACTACATTACCCCCGCTAGTTCGAACTAGCGGGGTAGTGTAGACATACCCTGAGTGATGTAGCTAGGTCAATCTAAATTTTAATGTGAGATGGCCCTGAGTCTCTGGGGCTAAGAGAATATGAAGGGTGTGCCACAGTGATTGTTCACAAAGGTGCATGACCCTACTGAATAGTCCTAGGGAAAATGGCCTAAAATTGTGTTTCCTGCTAGATGTGAAGCACACTTAGATATGCTTGATTTCAAGGGGAGTTGAACACTCAGGTCTTTAGGATGGGTCCATGTCAGATCAGGGACAGTGTGCACTTGCAGTCTTATGTTCGCATGCCTTCCACGTTTATCTATTTGTTTCTTTTTTTGATAGCGCCAAACTGCACCAGCCCCTTTTTCTGTAAGGGTATGTCTACACTACAAAGTTAATTTGAACTAACAGACGTTAGTTCGAATTAACTTTGATAGGCGCTACACATACAAACCGCTAGTTCGAACTTAATTCGAACTAGCGGAGCGCTTAATTCGAACTAGATAAACCTCATTCTACGAGGACTAACGCCTAGTTTGAATTAAGCAGTTCGAATTAAGGGCTGTGTAGCCACTTAATTCGAACTAGTGGGAGGCTAGCCCTCCCGAGCTTTCCCTGGTGGCCACTAGGGGAACCACCAGGGAAACTCGTCTGCCCCCCTCCCGGCCCTGGAGCCCTTAAAGGGGCACCGTGCCAGGTGCAAGCCTGCCAGCACCCAGCCGGCAGACCCTGCACCTGGCACGGCATGAACCAGCTACCCACTGCCACCCAGCCCTCTGCCTCTTCCTGGGACCAGGCTGGCGGCTCCCGGGAGCCTGCCCTGGTCTGCAAGAGGCGGGTGCCCGCCTGGTCTAGTGCGGAGATCGTGGACCTCATCCATGATGTCCGCACTAGGTACAGGAAAGTGACCGTCTAGGGCAGGATAGCTGCCAGCCTGGTCACCCAGGAGCAGGTTTGCATGAAAATCAAGGTGGTCCACTGAGACCCCCAACCCTTAGCCCTGAGCTTAGAATGTTTGTACTAGGTCAGACCAAAGATCCATCTAGCCCAGTGCCGACAGTGGCCAACACTAGGGACCCTGGAGGGGATGGACCGAAACAATGACCAAGCCATTTGTCTCGTGCCATCCATCTCCAGCCTTCCACAAACAGAGGCCAGGGACACCATTTCTACCCCCTGGCTAATACCACTCCATGGACCCAACCTCTGTGACTTTATCTAACTTCTCTTTAAACTCTGTTATAGTTCTAGCCTTCACAGCCTCCTGCAGCAAGGAGTTCCACAGGCTTTGTGGAGAAGAACTTTCGGTTATTAGTTTGAAGCCTGCTACCCATTCATTTATTTGGTGTCCTCTAGTCCTTCTATTATGGGAACTAATGAAGAACTTTGCTTTATGTACCATCTCCACACCACTCATGCTTTTATAGACCTCTATCATATCCCCCCTCAGTCTCCTCTTTTCTAAGCTGAGAAGTCCCAGTCTCTTTAGCCTCTCTTCATATGGGACCTGTTCCAAACCCCTAATCATTTTAGTTGCCCTTCCCCTCTCCCAGCCTCTCTCTTCCCATCTCCCACCTCCTTTTCCCAGTCTCTCCGAGTTTTTTTTCAATAAAGAGAGTTTCTATTTTTGAACACGTGTCCTTTATTTTGTACATCAGGAAGGGGGGTTAGCGAGGGGTAAGTGGAAGGAGGTGAGGGAGGAATGGGGTACGAGCCCCCGATGGGGAGGACTGGGGTGGCTCTGCGGGCTTCTCGGGGTGGAAACTCTCCTGCAGCCTCCTGATTGACACCCCTCTGCCCCCGGATGGCAGCCTGCAGCAAGTGCAGCCGGGCTGATGGCCGAGTGCTGTGATCTGCCGAGTTTGGGCACTCAGGGCACTCCAAACTAGGACTGCTTTGCAAGTGGGGAACCCCTGAGAACTGTCTGTCCGGGGTGGGGGTCGGGTCCCTTTAAGCACAGCCCTCGGCTAGCTTGAGACAGCATCTCCACGCTCTAAGTCCTAACCTGATGTCCTTCCAGCACTGCTTCCGGCCATCCTTAACCTCGGTTCAGGGTCCACTCAATGTCGACATGCTAGTTCGAATTTGCAAAATGCTAATTTGAACTAGTTTTTAGGTCTAGATGCACTAATTTGAATTAGCTTAGTTCGAATTAACTAGTTCGAATTAAGTTAATTCGAATTAGTGCTGTAGTGTAGACATACCCTCAGGTAGTTAAAATAAAGGATTTCTTTACAAGAAATTTCAATGCAAAATGTTTTCCTCACTTTCCATCCCTCTTCTGTTTTTTAAGTACCCTTTGGGTTGGTGAAGATCAGCGAGATTTCTGTGTAACTTGGGAGTTAGGAGACAAAGCTTTGAAAAAAAAATTAAGGCTTTTCTCAATGCAGGGAAAATTGTACCACCCAGAAGCGTGGGCTTTGTGCATAGTTCATTGTACTATGTATGGACCTTTAAGGAGCATCTGTACCTGGTGCTGATCAATGGTTTTTTTTATTCTGTCCTACCTTTTCATCAGCTGATTTTTGAAACATCCTTTCTACAATTTTTGAATTAGAATTCTATAGTTGAAATTATAAAGTGACATACAGAAGGCCATGTTGACACTTTCCTGGCATAGGAATGCCAGTATGCGAGAGAGGCAGAACACTCAGAGTATGAATGTAGGTTATATCACCAAAGCTGAACTTTTACCAGTACTGCTGGTTATACACACAGACAGAGGTCCTAAGAGAAACAAGCTAAATCAGCGAAAGTTCAGCTTTGCTGGTATGACTGTATCTATGCGAGGGGCTTCTGCCAGCACAACTCTAGCAGCAAACCCCCTCTTCAGAGCCTGGCTGACACAGCCATTCCAGAACTCTGTAGCATAGACGTGGCATCTCCATTTTGGAAAAGTTGCCCACCAACTCAGTAAACTCTTTTGTTCAACAAAAGAGAAAACACCTGTTGGGTTAATAAAGCGGATAGACCAGCATTTCCAAAGAATACACGATACTGATTCACTGTTAAAATTCACCATAGCTGATAGTCTAATTCAGCATAAGGACAATAGTTTGCAAAGGCAATCTGCATAGTTGACTTTCTGAAGCATATGTGCTCGGCTGGGAGGAAGAATAATGTTATCTCATGAAATGGGCATCCAAAGGGGAACTGCCTATAATCTACTGGGGTAGATCAACTTGTCACTCAAGGAAGGACTCAGAATGAGCAAATGCTATGGAAAAATGCAGTTGGCGAGTGAAAAATTTGTCTAGGAAATTTGTCTAGGATTTCCTGCCTATCTTGCTCATTCTTTCAAAAGTATTGACTCATCAGGGATGAGAGCAATAGATTTTTTTTCCATTGCACATTTTAATCTTAGACTTGTGAAATATCTATACATAAAGTCAGAATAGAACCTCTCTAATCAGCACTTTGACATTCTCCCTCCTCACTAATCCCCTAAAGTACACAAAAGCAGAACCAGTGCTGGAAGGTCTGTCTGGGTATCAACTGATTAGCATTACTAGGGCTCATTATTTTACAAACTATACTACAGATCTCACACTGCTACATTATGAAATACTATTATAAATAATTAAAAGTAAACTAGAGTTCTCAAAATAAATGAGCAATGAGATTTTTATGATATGCTTTTATCATTGGTGTGAACGAGTGAATTTCCATTGCTGCAGTCTTCATAAGCCATCTTTTATTTTTATTTTTTCCCAAATATACCCGGTAAAAATAAATCACACTTAGCTGAGTAACTGACAGATGCAAACAATGCTTAAAGGGAGAATGCACTTAAAGAATAAGTATTTTAATATGCCTATCAGAGCCACAACTATTTAAATGAATAAAACATATCAAAAACATTTATTAAGGCAATTTAGTGCCTCAATTCTGATGATATAATCCATTTCTGATTAGCCAGATTAAGTGCCCACTGTCAAATGCTGATAAAGTACGAGAAATTACCTTTCAAACCACAGAAATGTCACTTGAATATAGTTAGCGCCTCATCAGATATTAAATCCATGTCTGCAGGCTATGAATTAATTGTTTCAACAGCTTACCCCACTTTGGGAGCATTCTAATCCTGTCTTTCTTTGTGTCACAGATACTGCTGAAAAATGCTTGAGTGAAACTGACTCCATGGTAGAGGACCCATGCAAAGCCCTACTCACCACAAAAGTACTCAACAAAGCACTTCTATTTGGCATAGGCCTTGAACTGTCCCACTGCATGGAGGACAGTGTTTCCCTATCTGAATAGAGCTATCTGTCAATAACCTATATGAGCGAGACAAGGTAAGAGAGACAATACATATTACTAGACTCACTTCTTTCGGTGAAAGAGACAAGCTTTCCAACTTGCTCAGAGCTCCCCAAAGACCAGAACCCACCAACTCTAGGAAGTCATAATGACAGATACAAAATCTGCAGACATCTCTGCATGGCTGTGATGATCAATTCTCCTCACATTTCCAGACCATGCGCTGGGGGCTGTCCCTCTTAAAGGGGCAGGACTTCTGGTGGAAGGAGGGTGGGGTCGGTGCAGGCTAAGGTGCTGCCTACAGCAGATCACCAATATAAACATTACCTTCATTATAAATACCTTGTGAAATGAACAAAAATTCTTGGCTAATGTATTTAGCTTTAGTGTATAAATGAAAAATGTTAAATATTTTTACCGACTGTGATGACAAGTAGACACACAATAAATGAAAGCATCAAAATAACTGACCCTAATTAGCACCCTTAAGAGAGATTCTAGGCACTGAAAAGGTGGAGAAATTGTATTTTGTTAATCCTCAGGTTTATTTCCTCTCTGTAGAAATTGAGATGTGGTAATATGGGAGATCTTAGATTGGCACTGCCTGGATTGTATTTTTTTTTTCAGTCAATCTAGGCCACTTTCATACTCACTCGAACAAATAATTAAAAACAGTTCAATGAAATTACCTCTGTGCTCGCAAATACTCAGGAATACTCCACTGATACTTGAAAAACAAGAAAAAATATCTTGTGTAATTTATAAAATTTAGGAGTTTTTTACTAATTACTAATACAGATTCTTTTAATTTCAGTGGACAAACGTCAATCTTTAGCTTTGTAGGTTATACTGGCTTGGCTAAAACAAAATACAAAATACTTTCCTCCTGCTTCAGGGTGTCATTAGCAGGGGAGCAAGAAAAATAACTCTAATATTGCTCAGACTTCTTTCATTGTTGTGGCAAGTGCTCTAGATGGTGCTCCTACAGGCCCTGATACAAGTTCTTTTTCTTACTATCCAAGCACTGTTCAGTCTTCAGAAGAAATACTAAGATGCGGGTTGTCTTAGAGCAGTGGTCTCCTACCTTTTTAAGCACAAGATCACTTTCTGGATTTAGATGCAATCCAAGATCTACCACAAACTATAAGTACTTGGCTCCTCCTAGTCCCTGCACCTTTTCCAAGACCCCACCCCTGTTCACTCCATCTGCTCTCTCTTGCTCTTCCTCACTGACTTTCATCAGGCTGGGGCGGAGGTTGGGGTTCAGGTTGGTCTTGGATTGAGGGATCTGGAGTGTGAGAGGGGCTCTAAGCTGCACTTGGAGCAGGCTGTTGGGGTGCCAGAGGGGGTTCTAGGTACAGGCTCTGGGATGGTGTTTGGATGCAGGCATGCTCAGGGCTAGGGCAGGGGCTAAGGGTGCAGAGGGTGGTTCATGACTGGGGTAGGGTTTCAGAATGTGTGCTCCAGTTTGGGCACTGTTTACCTCTGGAGGCTCCTGGGTGGTGATGCAATGGGGCTAAGGCAGGCTCACCCCTGCCCTGGCCCTGGCTTTGGCCCACTCCCTAAAGCAGCCAGCAAACTCCATCGCAAGTCTTGTTGTTCCCCCTCTCTGCTTTGTGGAGAAAGGATACAGGGTGGGAGAGGGGGCACCTTCACATCAGCACCCTCCCCTGCCCTGCACAGCAAGCAGGAGGCTCCCGGAGTGTGGGGTGGGGAAGGAGAGGTAGCTCCAAGGCAGAGGGCAGGAGATGAGCAGCAATGCGGGGAGCAGCAGCTGAAGTGCTGGCACTTGGTAGCCTCTTGGCCAAACCAGTTACGATCACCTGTCAGAGGCTCCAAGATCTGCCAGTAGATCCTGATCTACTGGTTGGTGACCACTGTCTCAGAGATAGGGAGCACTTGTGAACAGCAGATGAGTGTGCTCTTTGTTTAATTTTCTGTCTCACCAGAGTCAATTCTTGCTGCAGGAGTTGTTTAGCAGAAATTGAGCCTTAGTGTTGGGCCTGAGATTCCTGAAATGGGATTGCCTGCATGCGGTTTGGGACCACCTTTGTGGCAGGCCAAAGGGATATTAGTGTAAATAAACAAGTTCCACTACTCTGACTGACTATGCCTTATCCATTTCTCTTCCCACAAGAAAATGACCTGCATTTTGGAAATGTATTCTCACACGTATTGATGGTTCTAGCAAAGGCAGTTCAGTTCAGTTCAGGTAATCTGTATTATTACCCAGTTATGAAAAGGAATTCTGGGAGGTCTCACAGTTGTTGCAAGTCTGTGTGCGGTGTGATGTAAGCAACCCAGAAGAAAATTCTTGCTGAAGCAAGGTGATTCTAGAAACCAAACCAATTATATTAGACTCTTATAGAAACAACTCTTCAGGGAGATATCAAACAGAATCTTGTGTTTAACTTGAAATTATGCCTGTACCCAATAAATCGGATGGCCATAATGTTGAAAAGCTCCAGGTCTGGATTAGAAATATAGTATATGTCCATGTTTATTTTAAATGGTGCAACCTATCTGATAGGTATTATAGCTGGAAATAATTGTGAGATTAAAAAAAGAATAAAACCACAGTATCTTTTTTAGACATCCTAACCATCTTCCCTATCATGTTATAGTTTTAAAATCTCCTCTTTTTAAAAAGTACTGGTATGATAAATATTTTGGCTTTAAAGGTGACTGACAATACACAGTCACTTAATACACTTAGATATACTGTTAAACATTAAGGATGTCTGATATTCTTTATCGTACACTATTTCCATCATACTCCGTTTTAGATGACTGGAAATAAACTTTAGACAGCTTGAAACATCTTTAGCATAGATTCATGCCAGCCATCCTGAATTTAATTAGATTGTAGCTAAATGATTTCTTTTCATCCATAAACCACTTCAGATATTTCTCTACTTTTTTGGAAAGCAACTTTAAATGTCAGGGTAACTCCTCACAAATGTACATCTGTAGCACATGTGGTCTCTGATATATGAGAAAGTAAGAAATGAAGCAAAGACCTTCAGAGCAGTCTTTGTGATTTTAGTGTTACAATGCTCATTTTCCATTTCTTCCTCTCAAAAACTCTTCAGACTCTGCTGAATCGATAATATATTTCAACGTGTGTAAGCAATATCCCCTGGACTACTTAACCAAATTTATACTTGATAACATTTCTAGGAAAACTGCACGAAAGAAATTGATTTGAGTTTTGTGTCTATATTAATGCTACAAAATTCCACTTCTAGATGGGTTTTCTAATAACTCTCCATTTATTTGTGTCAAGTAATTTTTCAGATAACTAACTCTTCCTTAGTAGCAATTTTTCCTGTGTGGTCTAGCCATGCAAAATAGGATTTTTTTTTATTTTTTTTTTTTGTGTGGATAGCATATAAAACTCAATGTGCTCCAGATTCATCAGATGCTGATTTGTCATTCCCCAAGGTTGATTATTTTATCCCATTCTTAATGCTTTTGCAGTGGGTGAAAAAGTGTTCTATCTTCTAGGAGAAATTATGTTTAATATACGCCCCCAAAAGTGTAAGCTTATAAGCAGTAAAATGCTAGGAAAAAAATTGCAAATGATGCTGAAAACCTCAAAGGAAGTTGATCAACTACTCCCCTATGTGCATATAGTATATTGAAAAAACCTTTTAGTATCAGTAGCTGGTAATGAAAGCATTTGACTTATAAGGTTATAATGTCTCTTATTAAATTGCAGATGATTATTTAAAGCAGTTTATGTTCCAGTTTTTCTTCACTGCTGTAGAGCATGTACCTCACATATGACTTTATTTCTTTTGAGATTAGCATTATTGAAAATAACTACTTTTTCCCCCTCTAATCTCCTAATTTTCTTTCCTGTCTTCTGTCTTCTCTTCTCTGTTATGATGACCCATATCATGCAATTGTTTCTCATATACTTTTCTATCACTTCTGGCCAATACCTAGCACTATGTAGACTGGGATGCTGGGAAGTGAAAATGTAAATGAAAACTCTGTCGAACGAGTGAATGAAGAATCATATAGTAGCTTCCTAAATATGTTTCCCTACTGCTTTTTGATGTGTGTAATATTTTTACAAAAGGTCAAATGATAATTCTTAATCTTAGAACAGTGGTGAGACGTGAGCATTTCTTGTGGAAATGTGTTCTGTTTCAGTAAGAGTGGAACAAAACTGCCAGAATTAAATAAATGACGCATACAGTATTTTACGGCTCTAATTTAATAGGACTGCAATCGTTTCATTTAATGTTCTTAAAGAATTTGTGGTGGTTTTAAATTACTAACTCCTTACCTACTGGAATACATCAAGTCTTGGGTCCAATAAAAGTTAAATTTTAGAGACCAGGCAGAGTCAGGATTCTGATGCTGTATGGGAACTCCAGTGTCTGTCTTCACTCATCACGCTTAGACTTCCAGCACAGACTGTATGGGCAACATTGACAATATATTTTACTTAGGGTATTTCTACACTAGCCCCCTAGTTCGATCTAGGGAGGCTAATGAGGGCGACCGAAATTGCAAATGAAGCACGGGATTTAAATATCCCACGCTTCATTAGCATGTTCCCGGCCGGTTGCCATTTTAGAAATTGACTAGCCCGAAGTAACTCATTCCAGGAGGAATAACAGCTAATTCGAGTTAGGGCTTTAATTCAGAATCCCGTTTCACTGCCGTGTGTAGACGCGGGCAGTTACTTCAGGCTAGTCAATTTCCAAAATGGCAACTGGCCGGGAACATGCTAATAAAGTGTGGGATATTTAAATCCCGTGCTTCATTTGCAATTTTGGTTGTCCTCATTAGCCTCCCTAGATCGAACTAGGGGGCTAGTGTAGACATACCCTCAGATGCTGAATATTGCATCTCTTTATAAAAACCACTTTTAGCTGATTTTAAAGGAAATGTTAGCGGGGTTGAATTGAAAGCAAAATAATTATGCTTGTTTGACATTCCATGGTTTACGGTTTCGCTTAATCCACTACTCAAAATTATTTTTGAGTAGATTTGACAGAGAACTTCAGCAACTTGCAGCTTGCCCTTGTAAAATATCCTTTGCCTTTTCATCTACTTTTGGAATCCATTTCCAAGAAGATAAGGATCTAGAGATTTCATGGGGTCTTACCTCAGCATTGTACTGGCTTGCTCTACTTCCATGTAACTCTGGGGAAAAAGTGGTTTGGAAAAAATATGAACAAATATGTAGGTGCCTGCAGACTTCTTAAGTCTCTCCAGAAGACTGAGTTTATTTCTAAGAAAGGAGGCTAATAAAGACTTCATTTTCTTTTTTAAATGAAAGCTCAGGTTAGTCTTGATGCTAATTAAGTTCCTAAAAGTCAACGAGTCTCTGCCTATGGGTTTTGCAGCCCCTAAAAGCTGACTTTCTGGTTCATGTCACAGGACATTAGTATATGTTAAGATTCATGAACAAACTTTGTTATTCTTACATCTTGGCCTTGGATGATAGCAATATATTCATTTCCTTGAGACAGAGGGGGCGTATTGCTTAGCTTTTGTGCATTTTGTCTCCGTACCGCTGCCTTGAAGGTGGGTGTCTGCAGTTTCTGATGCATGATCAATGTAGCATACAGCTGGTTTAGACTGTCAAACTAGTTACATGTGGGCAGGAAGCAGGATCCACCCAGGATGGTTAGGGACAAGTCAGAAATGGAAGATAAAATATGCAGAGAAGTGTGGGAAACTAACATCAGGTTGGAAATAGCTCTACTGTTCATCAAACTCTTAATACTCATGGATCTTGGGGCTGAATTACCACTGGAGCGAGCACATAAAGAAGATTTTCTGTTTTATACATAGGGTGTCACCATCTTTAAATAGGTTTCATTTCAGGACCTTCGTTAGGTATTAAGATCAGAATTATTTGCAAAAAGTTTCCCTTCTATGATACTTTCTCTTAAATGTCTGAATTAATATATGGTATTAGCTATAATTGTATAGCAAGTTCACAACAGGGAACTACTTTTGACTTTTATGGGCATGTTATGGAGAAATTGTGTCTAATACATGAAACCTTTCACCCGACGAAGCAGGAAAATGGCAATTGATCTAATTAGGTGTTTAACTTGAAGCTCCACTGTGTGGTTTCAGGACCATGATGACATTTTCAGATTGTATAAGTTTGTGTTGCTGTCAACACATCTGTAAAAATACAAATATCAAAGATCCATGTTTTGCGTGACATACAACTCATTAAAACTCCACAAAAATACACAGAAAACACTTTGCTTGTAGAGTAATTAAGTCTTAAATAACTCTTTCTCTCTCTTAAGACTACATCTATGAATGCGGTGGTGTATTACTTTGTATTTTCTTCATGATCTCTAAATGCAGCAACAACTACCAGCAGTAACATAGCAAATAAATACCCATCATGCAAACTGTACTAAAGAAATTATTTTGAGAGAAACTGCAGCATTGCATGTTCCATCTTAATATGATTGATGGTAAAGAAAACAAACTATTAATTTTTTATCATGATGTAGCTTTATCCAGCAAGTACCATTCAATAGCAATCAAATAAATTTTTCAAAATATTGCTCACTGTGACTGTGCATAACTTATGGTTTCTCTTGCTTCCTGCTTGTCAACAGAACTTCACTGTCATATTTCTTCTTTTTTGTTTGAGTTGTTCTAGTGTGTCCATTTTGAAGAGCCATGAAACAAATCCCTTTGCCACAATCTAGGTGCTCCTCACCAGACACAATATAGAGAGGAAATATATTTGTGTGTGTGCGTATGTTTTGAATTAATTTTGTTCAGTCTGGTTTGGTAATCTCATTAGCCTAGGTGGGATTATATCAGTTTTTTATCCAGTGTGTGCCATAGAAAACAATTTCATAAAAGGTATAATATTTAAAGAAGAAAAAGCTAAATTCTATACTGTAGTTAATACAGAATACTCAGGTAAAAACATCCTTTACATCTAAGAAAGCTAGCCACATTGCTTATCAACACAAAGTCCAGAAAATCAAATTACAGTTATGAAAAAGTTCACACGAATGTGCTAAATTGATCAGAATTCATTCACTAAGGGTATGTCTAGACTGCAAGGCTATTTCGGGATATCAGAGTATCCCGAAATAGCTATCCAGAGTCTACACAGCAAGCCCCTTATTTCGGGCTTGCTAGTCTGACATCCCTGTAAACCTCATTCTACGAAGAGTAAGGGATGTTTTGGTGGATTTATTTCAAAATTTGGTGTTTGAATAACTAAAGAAGCTATTTCGAAATAGCATTGAAATAAGATACGCAATTTGCATAGCTCAAATTGCATATCTTATTTCGAGTTACAGTGCTGTGTAGACGCACCCTAACTGATCTCAAGCACTTCACAGATATTAAGACTCAAGATATTATTGCAAAGCACCACATATACATTCCTTGTTTGGTTGGGAAAGTGAGAAGCAGAATGGCGTCTAGGCCCAAGATGCTGTCAAATCTCTGTGACAGAGCACAGAATTAGAACCAGGATTCCTGAGTCAAGTCACCCACTCCAACACATGGCTTTGAGGTTCTGGATTACAGAGAAAAGCTGTCAGAGGGGTGGCCGAGTTAGTCTGTAACAGGAAAAACTTAAAAAACAACAAATAGTCTAGTAGCACCTTAAATACTAACAAAACATGTAGATGATATCATGAGCTTTCCTGGGCTCTACCCACTTCTTCAGATGACAGGAGCATTAGAAGTCCAGATCCAAGAATAAATAAAGGAAGGGTGGAGGAGAAGGAGTAGATGGTGCAAATAGTTACAAGACGCTGATAAGAACAATTAGCACCTCCAATGTTTGGTTGGTTGGTTAAATTATTAGGATATGGAAGGTAGTGTGTGAGCCAGCCGATTTCCCTGTTCATACCATTTTCATAAGAATTATACTTGTAAATGAAGTCAAGTTCCAACCCTTCTATGTATTTGGCTTGTAGAATTGGCCTAAAATAAAATGGTGACTTGGAGAAAGGTGTGTTAATTGTTACTTTTCAGCCTAGGTTGACGAACTCACTTGAACTATCCTAGACTCTGGTTGGATTAGTACATTCTGACATTGATGGTGTCCAGGATTTAAATATAAATAAAAGTCCCGTCCAAAGTAAACAATGGTACAGTGATAGCATTCCAAGCCTTTGAATTATTGACTTTCTAAAGGAAGGAGGAGGGGAAGAGTTCTAATATTGGCTGCAGTATTTCTCTTTTTCATTTTGGTGTGTGACTGATAGAGCTGGTTGAAATATTTTGTTTCAAAACTTTGATCAAGAAAGGGGGTGAGGAGAGAGATACTGACACATTAAGGCTACATCTACACTGGCCCCTTCTTCGGAAGGGGCATGCTAATTTTGAACTTGGGAATAGGGAAATCCGTGGGGGATTTAAATATCCCCCGAGGGATTTAAATAAACATGGCCGCCGCTTTTTTTCCAGCTTGGGGAAAAGTCGGAAAAAAGCGTCTAGACTGGCGCGATCCTCCGGAATAAAGCCCTTTTCCGGAGGATCTCTTATTCCTACTTTGAATAATATTCCTTTGAAGTAGGAATAAGAGATCCTCCGGAAAAGGGCTTTATTCCGGAGGATCGCGCCAGTCTAGACGCTTTTTTCCGGCTTTTCCCCAAGCCGGAAAAAAAGCGGCAGCCATGTTTATTTAAATTCCGCGGGCTTCATTTGCATCTTGCCGGGCGCTGCCATTTTTAAATCCCCAGTAGTTCGGACTCCGTGCCCAAGGCTACACACGGCACGGAGTAGGTAGTTCGAATCAGGCTTTCTAATTCGAACTACCATTACACCTCGTTCGAATTAGCCTAATTCGAACTACCTACTCCGTGCCGCTTGTAGCCGTGGGCATAGAGTCCGAACT
This sequence comes from Pelodiscus sinensis, assembly GCF_049634645.1. Taxonomy (NCBI): domain Eukaryota; kingdom Metazoa; phylum Chordata; order Testudines; family Trionychidae; genus Pelodiscus; species Pelodiscus sinensis. The sequence goes on from NC_134723.1 coordinate 7,835,704, forward strand.
ACCGGGGATTTAAAAATGTCGGCGCCTGGCAAGATGCAAATGAAGCCTGGGATATTTAAATCCCGGGCTTCATTTGCAACTTCGATTGACTACATTAACCATCCTAGTTCCAACTAGGGTGGTAGTGTAGTCATACCAGAAGAGACTTCTGATTTGGAGATCACCCACTTGCCAATTTTTCTTCCTCCTCTCCTCACAAAGCTGTCATGCTGCCACCACCAACTACAATGAGAGATGATATTAAATAGTTCCAAGAAAGGTTTAGAGGACTGAAGAGTCACAGGAGATACCTCTGGAAGACGTAGCAGAGCCTCTTAAGTTGTTGGACAGCCTACAGATATCAACTTCCTCCAAGATTGCTCTCCTAATTAAATGAGGCACTTATGGACCCAGCCAAAACAACCTGGCAGACCATAGTGACTAGAGCACCCACCTGATAACAAGCAGACACAAAATATTATGTCCCTTCCAAGGGAATGGAATATTAATTTTCACACCCCACACCAAACTCTCTGGTTGTAAAGGCCATGAACGGTTTAAGCAGACAATAAGACTCCAGATCCTCTATACAAGCCCACCAATCGGGGGGGGGGGGGGGGGGGGGGGCAAGAGGACAACTGTTCCAGGATCCAGCAATTCAAAGGGGCAGAGGTGGTGGCTAGAGTCCCGGGCCCTTTATATTGCCTAAGGATCATCATGCCATGTATTCTGGGCAGCACTAAGGGATTAGGAGGGATGTACTGTGCTCTGGGAGCAGGCCTGGTATGCCTAAGATGGAGCTGGGGCTGAATGACCTGGCCCCGCCTTTCTTTTTACCAAGGGCCCACCCCTTTTTGGAGTATGGAGCCAGCCCCCCTATGCCATGCCCAGGGCCTTTGATTCTGAATGATAGGGACAGGAAATGGTGAGAATGTTTTGGATGTAAGGCCTGTTCATCTGCAAGCCTGCAGTTGAAGTTCTAGATTACCAATTACGAAGCATTAAGATAAAAAACAACCACTCAAGTATTCATATGTCTGACAAAAGACAGAGACTAATCCCATCCCAATATCACCCTCTAAAGTGCTCCTTTGAGCATTTTATCAAAGGCCCAAGATGCCTCCCCTATTTTCAAGGGCTGGAATCCTCCATTAGCATTTATCCTCATGGGGACCATCTGACTCCATTTCACCCAGCATAGCAGACCATCACATCGGACAAATGGATACTAAAAATGATCGAGACTGGCCATCCAATCCAATTTCCCTCCATCTCTCTCACCCAATCTCCCTCTCTCTTTAGGGAGCCTGCTTACATGCACTTACTGTAACGCCAAGGAAACTGGGTGCCATAGAGCCAGTACCAACACAACTCAGAGGGAAAGGCTTCTATTTCTACTATTTCTTAACCCAGGAAAAACCCAAAGGATGGAGTCCCATCCTCAATCTAAAGAAACTCAATGAATTTGTGAAAAAACAGTGATCCAGGATGGTCATGCTAGCAATGATAATTACAGCAGTAGAATGAGTGGATTGGTTCTTGGCCTTTGAATTCTAGGATGCCTATTAACAAACTATGATACATTCTTCACACAGAAGGTTTCTCAGATTTGTCCTGGAACAATAACATTACCAATGCAAAGCTCTCCCTATCTATGACTCCATGGGTGTTCTCAAAAGTTCTCACAGTGGGAGTGTCTCACCTCCTTAGACAAGAAGTCATGCTATTGCCCTAGCTGGACAATTGCATACTCAAAGCATCTACTCAAGAAGAGGCCATAAGAGCTATCCAAATGACACTCTCTTCACACAGCGGGGCTACAAATGTGCATGCAAAAATCAATGCTCATATTTATACAGAGACTAGAATTCTTTGGGGCTTAGCAGGACTCACTGAAGGCCACAGACTCTTTACCACCACACAGGTTTTTCATGTAGTCAATCTGATCACTACAACATACACCAGCCCACAGACTTCATCCATCAGGCAACACATCAGCAAGGTGCACTTTCTCCAAGGGTGGCTCAGGACAGTCTATGTTCTACACACACACACACACACACACACACACACACACACACACACACACACTATAAACAAATGCCTTACAATGCCTGTCAAAGTTTTAAAAAAAGATTTCTGAACTGGTGGACTTAACAACACAACATTTATGCAGGAGTTCCTTTCTCACAGATGCCTACATTAATGATATTCACAACAAAAGCTACTCTGGTAGGCTGAGGAGAACACTCGCACAACCACACAATACACATTTCCTTTCATCCTTCTTCTATCGCAGTGTCATATTGATAGCCTCCATGTGGTCCAGGCAAAGGTTGTTCTCTTACCTGATGTGGTGTGCCCACCACACACACAGCCTTCCCCTCATTACACATCTCCTGTCTCAGGATGCAGGAAAGGTCTCCTACCCAAACTCAGCAGTACTACTTGAAAACATGTCTACTCAATGATTCCAAAGCAATGAAATGAGCTGTTTGGACCTTAATTAGAACATTCCTCACAGTAATCATAACTTTCCATCATAGAGTCGGTGACTTTTCAGTCTTTGTCCACCCAGAAACGAAACTATTTCTAAAGGGTATTTATTCATAATTTGAAATAGGAGCCCCTATTCCACCATGGGACCTCAATCTAGTGCTACAGTGTTTTACTGGGCCAATGTTTGAACCTTTGATGACATGTTCTTTTCTCCACCTCTCCAGGAAGGTGTCCTTTCTAGTTGCTATCACATCCTAAGGCAACCAGGAGAACTTGGGGCTCTCGTGGCATGTGCCTCCATACACAATTCTTCAAAAACAAGGTTCCACTAAGACCACATCCAAAATGTTTTACATAAAATAGCTTCCTCATTCCACTTGAATCAGCCCATCCATCTCCAATCTTTCTTCCCAAACCCTTATGGTAACAGATGAGAAGTAAATCTTTCAGAAAGCCATCCAAGTTGTTTCTGTCATTATGGAAAGATCTAAATGAGATGCCATATCCAACCTAAGGCTTTTGAAATGGATCTCTGAACTTTGCTACTGCCAGCAAGAGCTACAACCCCCTACCTAGGCTGTGCCGCATGTAGCCATGTGGCACAGAGTCCGCACTAGCGGACATTTAAAAATTGCGGTGCCCGGCGAGATGCAAAGGAAGCCCAGGAAATTCAAATCCTGGGCTTCATTTGCAACTCCGGTTGCCTACATTACCACCCTAGTTCGAACTAGGGTGGTAGTGTAGACACACCCTTAGTTTTATCATCTGTCACGGTTGCAACTTTGAAGCCCTTTCCATACAACAAGAAGAACTGCTCTACAGCCGACTAAAGTGGAGCACCCATGAGGCTGCTCCTTAAAGGAGAAGAGAATTTTACTCATCCATTGTAGTAACTGAGGGTATGTCTACACTACCCTCCTAGTTCGAACTAGGAGGGTAATGTAGGCATACCGCACTTGCAAATGAAGCCAGGGATTTGAATTTCCCGGGCTTCATTTGCATGAACTGAGTGCCACCATTTTTAAATCCCTGCTTGTGGAATGAGGAGTAACGGTAGTTCAGACTAGGAAGCCTAGTCCGAACTACCTAGTTCGTGCCGCGTGTAGCCGTGCGGCACGGGGTTCGAACGAGCAGGGATTTAAAAATGGCGGTGCCCAGTTTATGCAAATGAAGCCCGGGAAATTCAAATCCCGGGCTTCATTTGCAAGTGCGGTATGCCTACATTACCCCGCTAGTTCGAACTAGTGGGGTAGTGTAGACATACCCTGAGACTCTTTGCAATGGTTGTCCTTGTGGATGGTCCACTATCCTCCCTCCCATCTTCTCTCTACCTGTGTTGAAAAAGGAGCCGGCTGGGGGTGAGAATGTTGGTCACACCGCACTATGTAACTTCCACATCAGTGGCACAGATCATGGACAGCTCATGTGCAATAAAGCCCAACAATGCTACTGATAACAAGTGAAGGAATACAGATTCACTTAAAGTGCAGCATGCATAAGCTCAACCATATCAAAGCACTTCAGGTAATGTACAGGCTGAGTAACTACTTCTTTTACTGGACAGAATGGAGACAAAGTAAATGCATCATTTTATATGAGAACGAAGAAGAAATAGAAAAGGAACCTAATATGTTGGATTTGAACTAGGGAAAAAATCCTCTGGCTACTGGTAGAAAGGGATCATGTTAATGTGAAAGAGACACAGACAGATAAGACAAAAGACTTGCAGTTAACACTGACGCAAGCTGAAGTTCGCTTTTTTCATTGTGTATGTCATCTACAAATATTATGAATGTGGTTTTACACTTGCAACACACAAGTGTTACTTCTGCTATTCTCACTGGCAGTTACCAAGGTGACAAAAATAGTTGGACAATAACCTGAAATGTCAGTTTTTTAAAAAATGTGCAGCAGTTTATGATGCCATAGGAAAGACCATAAGAAAATTTATGATCAGAACAGAGACATTCATTTCAATAGGTGTTGGGATATTCTGAGGTGAGTGTTTCCATTCTTCCTTTCTTGAATAATGTAAAAAAAAAAAAAAAATCATAGCACCAGAGAGATTGTGAGGGAGTGACAGTTACTCCATAGCCTGGTGATTATGACACTAACTTGGGAGGGGGGACACTCGGGATTCCAGTCACTGCTCTAAGAAACATATAATGAATTATATAATGTGGAACATTTTCATAGTCTAGACTGAGCGAAACTCTCCTTGAGCTATTGGTTATTGTAGCAGTTAGGATAGTCATCTGGGATGTGGGAGACCTAGATTTATGTCCTTGCTTCAGAGCAGGTATTGAGACCCAGAACTGGCACATCCCAGATGAATGTGCTAACCAGTGGGCTATTGAGTGTACAGGAGTAGCATTCTCAGTGTACAAATGAAGCTAAAATTAAATTGGTAATATCCGCAAGATACTTAAGAAGGGAAGGAAACATTCAGCAGCAGACGTACACATTTACCTTTATCAAGAAATCTTATTTCTTTCTATGCAAATCCCAGAAAGTGCTCATTGTTCATATTCCATTTGTAATGAAAGGGTGGAAGGAAAAGGCAAAAAGAATCCTACAACCCATAGCTTTATTGGTATGTTTGGAAATAATGCAAAGGAAAATGAAACAAGCATATGTTATCCACAGAAGCAGGGTAAAGTTACAATCACTTTAACCCTTCATTGTAATATGTAAAGAATGATCGGCTCTAAAGGAAAACAGAACCCCTTAACTTCCCCCAATAGCTAAGATATACTGAGAAATTCCAGGATGCAAGTGCTATCACTCCTTTTCAAAATGAGACTGTATTTCATTTAAACTTGTCTTTGCAGAACTCAGTGTAAAAATGATACATATTTCTAAGCCATACCTACCTTTTTGACTATTCTAGGAATACATCTATCCTGTTAGTATGCATAACTATGTACATATTATGCATTTTGGAACATTCCTTATTCTAACTTACCATGCTTCATGGCATAGCATCTTTCAAAGTCATGAAGACATAATGAATCCAGTGATCAATGCATAATTCTGTTTTCTCCTTCCAATGCTGGAGGATTAATTTAATAACTGAAGTTAACAGAATGTCAATGAATTTCTTGGTATAAATATCAGAACAATATCTACTCGCTGCAATTGGTTATAGTTTATTGAAGATAAGCTTTACTTTTTCTAGAGTGGCTTTTTTTTAAGAGTAGCATCTCATTTAGGAGTAGCTTACAGGGTGAACAGGGGCCTGTAGCAGCCATTAGCAATAGATAATTTAGGTTTCATTTGTTTGTCATCTGCGAAGTCTAATGCAGTAGCAGAAACAACCATGTAAGTGAAGAGCATCAGTTATGTACTGAGTGATGGTTTGTTCATGCCTCAGCACAAGATGTGGTGCTATATTGCACTAGTGCTTTTCTTTATATTGTTAAAGAAGGAGGAAGATACACTAGGGGTATGTCTACACTACCCTCCTATTTCGAATTAGGAGGGTAGTGTAGACATACCCTGGGATATAGACTGCATCAGCATACTACACAGTTCCTCATATAATTCATGCCAGGGGAATATATAATAGTCTTTGCAGGGCTGAATACTGTTGAGGAGATATGTGCACAAGTGTGTGGCTGATGCCCCACCAAGATTTCATCCCTGTCTGCTCCTTAATAGCTCCTGTGAAAAAGCAGATGGAGAAGTGCTTAGGTCTGATCCTGAACTTACTGAAGACACAGAAAAGACTTCCTTTCAACTCAGTGGAGTTTGGATCAGACTTTCTATTCAAGTGCTTGGGCAATCCGTGACAGCGTGACCCTCCCTTCACATTCCCACTGGTGGCTGTAGGTTTGCTGCTAGACTATTCATAGTTGTATGCATTGTTATATGTATGGAAATGTTGTTACTCTTTTAAAAAGGCATTGTAGCTTTATACAGCAGTTTATGATGGGGACTCAGACTTCTTACTTTCCAAATGTTTTTGGAAATGTGGACAAGCCAAAATTGTAACTTTTGTGTAGTTTGAATGTCATGTTAGTGAGTTGTGAAAACTCACGGCATTCCTAAAGCCTTATGGATGTGTTTATGGCTCAAAATACAAAATTTGTGTTCTTCTCATTCCTCCGGGACATGTGAGGAGGAGGCATGATATATTCTTCCAATAATCTATAGATTTCTTCTACTTTGACACATATGAACAGTTCTGTGGATGATCCAGATACAGTATCAACTGTTTTTTTTGTTGTTGTAATATGTTTGTTACATTTTAACCTCATACACACAGGGTAGAGCTACACTATAGGCCTTAAGTATCAGAGGGGTAGCCGTGTTAGTCTGAATCTGCAAAAGCGACGAGGAGTCCTGTGGCACCTTATAGACTAACTGAAAACTAACTTCAGTTAGTCTATAAGGTGCCACAGGACTCCTCGTCACTATAGGCCTTATAGCAACACAGCTGAAATGCTGTGAGCTCTTTAATGTAGCCTCTCAAAATGAGTGAGTGGGAGGGATTTGATAGCAGCCTTTAAATACCTGAAGGGGAGTTCCAAAGAGAATGGAACTGAGAGGCTGTTCTCAGTAGTGACGGATGGCAGAACAAGAAGCAATTGTCTTAAGCTGAAGTGGGGAAGGTCTAGGTTGAATATTAGAAAAATATATATTCACTAGGTGGGTGGTGAAGCACTGGGATGGGTTCCCTATGAATATGGTAGAATCTCCATCCCTAGAGGCTTTTAAGTCCCAGTTTGACAAAGCCCAGGCTGGGATGATTTAGTTGGGGTTGGTCCTGATTTAGTTGGGGCAGAGGGCTTGACTTGATTATCTCCTGAGGTTCCTCCAATCCCATGATTCTATGATGGCAGAGAGCTCTTTTGCATGCTTAATTAATGCAGCCCCCACTGCCATAATGCTGTCCACACCGGTGCATATGTCAGTGTCACTTATGTCGCTCAGGAAGGTGGTTTATTCACACCCCAAAGTGACATAAATTATGCCAACATACACTATAGCATAGTCAATGCTTTAGTTTCACTGTAATATGCCAAACAAAAGATATGACTCTGACATAATTTAATCATGTAATCGTTAATGGTACAAATCACAGAGGACTTTTCCTCTTGGCTTTATCTTTTGTTTGCTAGCTTAATTCCATTGCAACTGCACGGGGTGAGAAGGAATAGGCAGGGACTGTCAGTCACACCTCCCAAACTTTATTCTAATCCCAGAGCCTTGAGGATATGTACAGTCTTTTTCAATCTGTTGCAGAAAGCCTGTTGGTGGTGGAGGGTGAGGAGGGGAAGAGGATTGAACAAGAATTTAGGCAGAAGTTCTATGGCAAAGCAGAGAGCTGGTTTATGGTTAATGTTGACTTTTTCTAAAGATGTTGCTTAGTCGCTGTTAGAAGAAAGACTATCTTTCCATCATTATTTACCATTGTCAAATGACCAGTGTGACTATGATAATATTGGAATCCAATTTTCCCATGAATCAGCTGGTTCAATGTATTTGGTTCTGAACATCTTATTTTAGTTAGGCCTATTGTAGTAAATCCCAATTCTAACATTTTTATGATCCAAGAAAAAGCTATTCAAATTGCTGACCAGTTGCTTGTCAAAACTGTTCATTAGTAAATAAGCAGCCATAAGACAGCCTGGTTCTTAGGGCTCACTTATACAGAAGTCTGAGGAGTCCAGATTTTAAAGTTTTTAAACTGGTTATAGAATCATTTCCTCCTGAAACATTTGTATCCACAGTGTCCGCCTTGATTTGTACAAACCTTGTTAAAGTATCTATGTGGAGCAGCACTTCTGGTTGCTGCAGTGCCTTAGTATTGAGTATCTCTTGAGCACTTTCTGGCAAAGCTCTTTGAAGTGGGAGTTTGTGGGAGTTATAATCAGAGCTGGAAAGGTTTGATACAAATACAGTATGAAATTTTACTTAAGCTAGCATGTTAATTTATAATGGGAGACATTGTGTTTCGCAAGGAAAAGATAGGTCATGTTGCATTGAAAAGCAAACAACAACACAGAAACAAAACACCCAAATTCCAAAACAAGAAAGGAATTGGGAGCATGGGAGGTACTATCTGCTTATCAAAAAACAGTAATTTAACAAGAAACAGAGGTAGGTGGAGATGGGAAATACAGGAATGCCACTTGTAAAACTGGGAACTCCACTGTTCTTCTTATTTATCCACAATATTGTGGACTTATGCTGAAGGACTAAGTGGACCAATGTGGCTACACGGCCCATGCTACCCAGCTATGCTACCATCACTGAAACTGTTCAGGTAAAACATCTTTCAGAATTTTGTCTCAGCTTGTGCATGGGTATCCACACTCAGTTCACTTCTGAATCTTTGGGTATGTCTAGACTACAGAGTTTTTTTGAAAAAAGTGGCCTTTTTTTGAAAAAACTTCACCTGTGTTTATACTGCCATCACATTCTTTCGAAATTAAATTGAAAGAATGCAATGGTTTTTTCGACAGTGGTAAACCTTATTTTAAGAGGAAGAATGCTTTTTTTCGAAAGAGCTCTTGAACGCAAACAGGGCTTTTTTGAAATCCAGATTTCCTGGCTGCTCTCTTTCAAAAAAGTGTATCGCTTTTTCAAAAGTGTTGTTGCTGTCAAGACTATCTCTTTCGAAAGAGGCTTGAAGTCTAGACGTACCCTTTGGGAGTACTCATCTGTGTGTGGACAGGGTGTTTCAGATGTTTGAGTAGGTTTTGCAAATACTTGAAGTCTCTAATGTAGATTCAGTTTTACAGATTCAAATTATGTCTGAGTCTAATCGTTCCAGGCCAGGCTAAAGATTATTTTGCCCAACAGCTTCCATAAGACCATAGTTGTTACAGTGGCTCAGAAGGTTTATTTATAGACCCTGTGTCCAAGTCTCGGCAGTTACAAAAACACCACCTTGATTTTATTTGTGGCATCTGTTTCTCACTCTTTTATTTAGTTCCTTATGGCCTATTACATTTCCACATCAAGAGGAAAAAGCCTCTTTTTTTTGCCTGAAGTATTGTACTAATGCAGCGATATTCAAACTTCATTGCACCGTGACCCACTTCTGATACAAAAATTACTACACAACCCCAGGAGGGGACTGAAGTTTGAGCCTGCCTGAGTCCCACTATTCTGAGTAAGGGTGCCAAATTTGAAGCCCAAGGATTGCAGCCGCAGGCAGGAGGCCTGTGACCTGAGACCACTACCCAGGACTGAAACCCTTGGGTTTTGGATTCAGTCCCAGGTGGGGTGGCTTTTTATTTGTTTGTTTGTTTGTTTGTCCCAAGTCAAAAAGACTACTGAGCTAAGCTCTAACCTGAAAATAAATGGTATGACACTACTGAATTCGAAGAATTTAAGCACACCATTTTTAGTGCTGAAAAAACCTAGAGACAAAAATTCCCACTTGGCCAGGGTCAGCAAGTTATACGGGTCTGTGGTTCCTGGATATTCCTAGCTCAAGGACCCTGCCCCAACAAAGTTCAGAGCCAGGTTTCTCCCCTGGTTCCACCTGTTGCTCCCCATATGCCTTCTCCAGCGTATTCCCTGGCTCAGCCTGCTGCCCCTGAGTGATTGAAAAGAGTCCAGTAGCCCCCACCGTACTCCTGGAAGAATAATGGGACCTAAGCTACACCTTGGCCTCTGGGGTGGTACGTTTGTGTGTTTCTGTGCTGCCCGCACCCTGAGCATCTCTGAGACCAACGGGAGATGAAAGGACAGTACCCACAAGCTTCAATGTGCAGAAATTTCTCCTTCTTCCCCAGGAGACAGTGCCGGGGGGGGGGGGAGGGTGGGTCACTTTACAGGAGCTACCCCAAATAAGCACTGCACCACTCACCCCCTCTTCCACCTCTTGTTCATCTCCCTCCCCCTCTCACACCTCCAAACTCTCTCCCAGAACCTGCACCCCTCCCCCACCCATACTCAGTCCCAGAGCCGGGGTGGATGAGAGTTTTGTGGGGTCCAGGGCAGCACAATTTTGTGGGACTACCCTTTGGAGAAAAAATAGAAAAAAGGCATCCCCCTGTGCCCATTCCTCTAGTAGCCCCACTTTGATCCTGTGAGCTACCCTCATCATCCCCTCTCCTAACACCTCCCTCTACACACCTGCCCTGCCTCTCTCCTCTGGTGCTGGTCCCTCCCCTGCAGGTGTCTGCCCTTCTGCTTCACTCCCAGAATCCCCTGGCACCTGCATGTTCCCTACTCCTGCACCCTCCCCCTTCCCTCGCTGCCCCTGCACCCTTTGCCCTCTTTTTCCTTGATGCCCACCCCCTCACGACCCTCTGCCCCCATTCCCCTCATGCCCGTGCTCTCACACATGCCTTGCTCCATCCCCACCTTTCTCATGCCACCCCTCCTTTCAAGCCTTCTCCCAGTACCTCCCCCTCCCACCTTTAGCCCCCAATGCCCTTACCCTCTCCTCTCCCGGCATCATCCTGTCCCCCCTCCCACCGACACCTCCCCTTCTGCCCTTTTCCTCATTGTCTCCACTTGGCCCCCTGGCATTTCTCTCTCCTCCATGCTGTCCCTTGGTGCCATCCCCTTTCTTCTCCTGACCTGCCCCCCTCCTCCCCTCAGCCCAAGCCCCTTCCTCTTCCATCCACCTTCTGCCTTCCAGTTTGCAGGGTGGCTGTGACCCTGGCCCAGGCTCCAGACCACGTGCTGAACCAAGTGATGCAATGCTGGGCTGTGCAGTTTTAAAGTCCCGGGCTGTAACATCATGCCACGCCCGGGCGTCTCCCCTCTCAGCTGTTGTGCGGCATTTCAGCACCCCGCGCATGCGCTCCCTCGGCCCCACATGGACCGTACTGGCCGGCGCCGGGGAATTTAAAGTGCAGGGCTGCGGCGCCCCATCATAATTCCCCTCCTCCTCTAGCAGCCACCAGCCAGCCCTTCGGCGGATGGCCCATTGTGAAATTCCTGGTATTCTGCCAGGCCAGTCCACCCCCGGTGCTGGCATGGGGCCCATTGAAGCGTGGGCCCCGGGGCAGCAGTCCAGTTTGCCCTGCCCTATATCTGCCGCTGCCCAGAGCCTTAGATTGGTGTATGTGGGGGAGGGACTTAGACCAATTCGGGACACTGCCAACAATTTTACAAACCTGCCGCATCTGCCTTTGACTCACGCAACTCAAAAATTAAACAATGATGTTATTTTAGTAAGTCTGATTGCTTAGTCTTGCTCTGATTTTTTGCATCATGGACGAGCTGCTCTGCATAGTGATGCTGCAGATACGAACATTTCCTTTTGCTAGCTTCATTTCAGAAATGGAATGGGAGTTACCATTTCTTCTGACAAGCCAGTCCCCTGGTCTTCTGTTTTGTACTACTGCTTTCTAGAATAAATGGAATGTGGAACATGAGTATTTGGGGTAGTCACCTAAACAAAAGTTGTCAGTTAGGAGCCAGGAATGGATTTAGAAGCCTAACGTAACTCCAGAGAGCCTGGGGCAGGGAGGCCAGTGGTGGGCTCAGGCAAGGTGTGGAGCACAGCACCACAGGGTTCAGGAGGTATGGGGAGTCGCGCCATGCGGCCAGGAGCCTTGTGGCAGGGGGATCTGGTGGGATAAGGAGTCCTGCTTAGGGGCTCTGCCAGCGCAGCCAAAAGCCCCACAGCAGGCAGCTCAGGGGGCACAAAGAGCTCTGGTGGTGGAGCCAGGAGCGTGGCAGGTGCTCAGGCAGTGCAGGGAGTCGCACGGCACAGTTGGGAGCCCTGCGGCAGGGGGTTCCAACAGCACGGGGAACACTGTGGCAAGGGAGCCAGGCAGCACAGTTGTCAGTAGTAGGGGCTGAAGGGTCCAGCCAGGGCTGGCAGCAAGGTAGGCTTTAGGCTGTGAGAGCTGGCTGAGGCCAGAAGTGGAGCCAGCAGGTGCTGGGCGGCCAGTGACAGGAAACCTCCCCTAGTCGAGCAAATTCCCTTGTTCTGGACTTGCCAGGTCCCATTCGTGCCAGACCATGGAGATCCAACCTGCACTTGTTTTTCCTATGCTGGCACTCAAATCCAGAAATCGAAGTAAAGACACACACAATATACAAGGTGTGACTATGCTCTGCATTATCCCTTGATCATTTGATGCATATACTTGTTCAGAACACATACCTAAACAGCTGTTTCTTATTAGAAAATGTTTATCCATTCCCCAGCCTTCACTGGGAAGAGTGCTCAAACTGGGAGCAATATTTTCAGGCTGCCTCATGTGTGTACAAAACATGTAGGCTGTTTCTAGACTGGCATGATTTTCCAGAAATGCTTTTAATGGAAAAGTTTTCCATTAAAAGCATTTTCAGAAAAGAGTGTCTAGATTGGCACGGATGCTTTTCCACAAAAGCACTTTTTGCGGAAAAGCGTCCATGCCAATCTAGATGCACTTTTCCACAAAAAACCCCTGATCGCCATTTTCACAATCGGGGCTTTTTTGCAGAAAACAAAACTACACTGGCCCTTTTGCACAAAAATTTTGCGCAAAAGGACTTTTGCCTGAACGGGAGTAGTATAGTATTTCCTCAAGAAGCACTGATTTCTTACAGTAGGACGTCAGGGCTTTTGCGGAAATTCAAGCGGCCAGTGTAGACAGCTGGCAAGTTTTTCTGGAAAAGCAGCTGATTTTCTGGAAAAACTGGCCAGTCTAGTCACAGCCGTATAGTAGGAGGAGAAAGACAAAAGAGGAGAAAGCAAAGAAATACAGATTATCCAGGTCACTCACATTTGCCATTGTCCTCTTTTTTAAGAATCATTACATGAATGAAACAAATTGAATTTTGTTGGGTCAAAATGGGAAGACATTATCTTCTTTAGAAAATGTTATTTTCCTCCCTTTATTGCTTTTCTTCTCTATCTGCTCTTTCCTCACTCCAGGCACTGTTCACTGTACTTCTGCTTGGCAAGACAAGGCAGTTACTATCTTCCTCTAGATTCAGCACTGAGCATCACATCCACGGTCAGGCAGAACACTCGAAGCCGTAAGGCTCTCTTCACCTGTCACTTACGCATCCAGCATGCAGCTGAGGTTTCCATGTATTTAATGTGACAAGGTGAGTTGTGCATCTCTGTCCTGTAGAATTAAAAGGCTGTTCTGCCCTTCTGACAATGGAGTCCACCTCCGGTGAACTTGACAGATATACTAGCAGGGCTCTGTATAGCTAAGAAAATACACAGGGATTGTGCAGAAATGGGTGTTACTGACCATGGGGAGGAACATTTATGATTTTCCTCTCCTTTCTTAATTGTACACATTTATTCATTTATTTATTTAGGACTGTTTACTATTTGTAATCAGCTTTTTATGGGAGATATTGCTCATTTCTTCGGAAACACCCTTCATTTTGGTCAATCTTCCTTTTTTGGCTGTCCTCAGTCACAGCCATGTTTTTACCCATTTGCCCCGTCCGAAAGTGAGAATGTGTGTGAAAACTTGTGTATGTTCTGGCTAACCTGTTGTCTTTTCTTCTTTCAACTCCCCACTCCATAAAATACATTATTTTAAATAATTGTTCAATTGGAAGTGTACTTTGGACATCTCCCCAGGAAAACCCCTCTGAAAGAGGAAATATTGAGCAACAATGAAACTAGATCAGCTCAAATCCAGTGACTTTGTAAAATAGAGAGGAGGTATGCTGTTTTTACCTGTCACACAATCTTTTCAACAGACTAGGAAAACTGCCTGTCTTTTACACAAAAAATTGGATGAAACTTAAGAATTCTGTAGTTTCATTCCTTTTTATGATTAAATATTCTGGAAGATCGCTAATTTTAGATTTTTTTAATTGAAAAAAATAACTTCAGATGCCATGGTGATGAGTATGTTATAAAAACCTCAATAAAGCTTTTTCTTCAATTTGCGTCACCATTCTGTGATTACTGGAATTGACTAGCCATAGTGCAGCATGGCACGTACAGTACTGCCCTGAATCTAGTCAACTCTGGTAATCACAGAATGGGAATATAAACTGGAGAAAAGCCTTTATTATAGGACCCCTAGGCGGTAAGCCAGTGGAGAGGGCAGGCCTAGGTTCCCCTACAAGCAACTGGGGGAAAAGCATGGACAGAGAAGTAGACTCTGAAGATCATTTGAGGCCACTGTGTTTAGAGAGACTTTGATACCTGGAAAGGGGCAGGGGGACTGCAATGATCTGGCCAGACAGCCAAGCTATAAAGAGGAAGTGCTGCAGCTGATGGAGTGTGAGAAAGAGGCTGAAGAATGAGACATTGGGACAAGGGTCTGAAAAACTGTAAGAAGTGGCATCGGACCAATGTTGAGCTAATTCCCAGAGGAAACACAAGTGGACGTTCCAGTGGTGAGTGGAGCAAGCCCCATGACAGTGACAGTAGAAAAAAAATCCTGAAATAGAAGAAGAAGAGGAGAGAGGGTTTGATAAACAGAGGAAATGTTGTCTTTGTAAAAAACACAAAAGCCTAAAAAGATCATTATGGAGCAGTGGTGGCCTATCCATAATTAAGGCTGAAGCTAGCTTCCTGGTATAAAACTTATTTTTCACAACGTCCATACCTAACAATAGCCTAAAAGAAACAAATCCACTCGTAATCTTACATACAATAGCTCCAAAGTTAATTTTTTTCTGGTAAGTGTTTCTTCTGGGGTTTTTATTCCGAATCAGAAAAAAAGGCAATTTAAGATCATGAGATAAAATGATCTCTGTTGAATTCAGTAGGAACAACTCTCATTGGCACACAATAGGACTAGGATTTCAGCCAAAGGAATTTAAAACATTTCCACGAGGCTGAGGCCCTAATGTATCAGTAAGAATATTAGAACTGTGTTGTCTGACAGAAGCCACAGGGCCTACAGTTCCTTGGGTAGTAGTTCAGTGACATTTATTTCATTTATAGTTTTATTCATTAATATGTTATTAAATCCAAGGACTCATGCACAATAGTTATTCTGCACTGTTCAGGATCACAGCTGGCATTCTACAATATCTTTTTTTTCATTTTATTATCTGTATACCTTGTATGCCTCAATTCATTACATTAACCTCGGTGTAATTTTGAGGCAAAATAGTTCATTCCATTAACAAACAAACAAAAAAACCCAACAACACTGACATTACCAGTTAGTCAACTATGCATTGTGGGTGGCCTGTTAATAGAACTTGATCTCTTCCTCCCACATAACACCCCGCCTCCCCCCCCCCACATGACGTTAGAAGTATTAGCTCGATTCTGGTTTGATCCTGCCCAGCAGCACAATTTCAGAGCACGTTCTTCCATATGTAATCAGTAGCACAATACCTAATGGATGCCATTCCAGATGAGCAACGAGAAGTCCTGTGGCACCTTATAGGCTAACAGATACGTTGGAGCATAAGCTTTTGTGGGGAAAGCATCTGACGAAGTGGGTCTTTGCCCACAAAAGCTTATGCTCCAACAAATTTGTTAGTCTATAAGGTGCCACAGGACTTCTCATTTATGCAGATTCAGACTAACATAGCTACCCCTCTGATACTTGATTCCAGATGAGATCTGTCATACTGGTGACTCTCCAGATGAAGGGCAAGCTGTGCATATTTACCATATGCTTCTGTTTTTGTATTTTACTGCCCCATAGGCCTCAGCTACAACCGGGGTCTCGTTGTGCTATTTACATTCCTGAAGAAAAACTTCTCTTACACTTTCCGCTAGGGCTGTGATTCCCAGCTTGTACTGATATTCTCAGGCTAGCTCACACGATGCTGCCATGCTAAAGATATGACCTTTGCCAGGGTAAGGGCAACTGGAGCCAAAGGCTGGCCAGTGGGGTTCAGTAGGTTTGGACTCAGCACGGCTAGCTTGCTCTGCCACTCACCACTGCCTGTGCTGCTATGGCTGAATACAAACTCGCCTGAACCTCTGGGAAAATACTCCATGCAGCTACCCGATGTCACCACTGGCTGTGCTATCCCCGCTATGGGAGTGTTTTTAGCATACGAACATTAGTGTGTCTACACACACTAGGAACCACTCCCCCTGCTCCCATGACCTTTGAGGTATTTTGTGACCTAATCAATTTGTACAGTCTAAAGGGGAAAGTTGTTTGAAAATTGACTTTCCAACCAATATGGTACTTTCTTCAAAAATTCTTTCAGCTGACATTTTGCCAGTAATTTCTGGAAAGAGTCAATGAGTTTGAGAGCTTGTTTCCTTCCCTTTATTTCCTCATCTCAACCTCCTTGGTGCATGCACACACACACACACACATACACAAAGTGGGAGAGAAAGAAAATCCAAAATTCTTGTAGAAAAATGATATTTTGAAGGAAACACTGTTATTAAAGAAAATACTGTCCTTTTTGGACCAGTCCTACTGAATAGATGAAACAGACAAAAGGTGGGTGGGCATGCATGAGTACTAAGTTGAATGGTTTGCCCAAGGTCACACCGCTGACTACTAGCAGAGCCAATACTAGAACTGTGATCTCCTAAGTTAAATGGATTGAGGACAAACAGAACTGAATTGAAGGTGTGTCCATCGGCACAAACCAAACAGTTGGTGATGTTAATAGAATAAACCACTAAAATTTCCCCTCCTACTACCAGCATCTAACTCTTAATATTCTACTAGATGCAGCTTTATCCACTTCACAATTTTGCAACTCAGAAGTTTTTTCTTTAACAGTTTGGGGCAAGATGTGACATTTTACAAATAATTCTATTTGAGTTGATCTCACAGCTTCTCTGCCTCAGCCAGGGCATGGGGGCTATTTGTCAGTCAGAAAGTGAAGCTTTGAATTTCTGTGCACGGAAGATGTCTTTTGAATGTGACAAATCGCCACAAAACTTCACATGTGAAAAGATTTATTGGTGAAACCCCTATATCCACAGTGGTTAGCAACAGAAACTGTGCATATTGAGTCACATAATGATAAATGGAAATACACCACTTCAGTGAAAAACAGGGATTTGGCTTCCTTTTATTCCCCCTCTCCTGTCAGTGGAAATATGGAATGGAATCATTTGTGTAATTCAGTATTTTTTCCCTTTATCATGGATAGGAGGGGAGGGGGTAATGGGTAGTAGGAAAAGAAACAGAGCAAGCTACATTAATACATTGAAGCTGGATGTTTTGCTTATTAAATCCAATTTTATCCTCCAGCATTTGTTAGATGAATTTAGAAATAAGCCTTTGACATAACTCAATTGTCCCTCTCTTACTACCAAGTGGATTTAGGGGATGGGAAATGCATCTTTAGTTAAAGTCTCTAGGAAGTAAGTTAGCTGTTGAAAGAGGATAGGACTAGAACAGGGGGCTGTCCTCTATCTCACTGACACATAATCCTGTCTTTTAATCTTCTGAGTCAGCTTCATGCTTGTCTTTCTAGTCATATTTAGACCGGATGGGTAAGTGGGTAGGTGCTCAGTTGAAATCACTGCTACTGCCCTCTTCCAGCCCAAAGGATAGTTTCGGAGGAGGAGGAGGTAGAATATATTCCTCACTTGGTTACTATTTTAATTTTAAATGGGCAAGCAGGGCATCATGTACCTCTGGCAGGCTTTGCATGGTCAACCAAAAGAAGCCCAATAATGAGATCTTCAATAATTTCACTTATGATTCTATTAAAATATTCTCCATTTTTAGCACTATTAATTGGTATTTCCCAGCGTTCCAAACTATAAATCACGACCCATAGTACCCAAGATTTACAAGTGTTCTAACTGGTGAGATAGAAATTCACACTTATTGAAAGTGAGGGCAAAATTTTGATTTGAGCAAATGCTGGTCCCGAGTCAAACTTTCTGCAATACTCACTGAATTTTGTCTGCCCACTTGGAGACAAAATAGTCTCAGGAAGTTCTTGGAAGTACTGGGGACCTGCACTTCCTATAGTACTTCAGTGGAACTATAGGTGCACAATGGCTCTGAAAATCAGGCCTGAAGTAACTCAAACTGGGCTTCCGAAAAGCAGTGACTAGTTTAGAAAATCATGTCTTGCTAATCCTCTCCTTGCAGATGGTTCTCCTGAGAGCTCTTGACTTCTTGCTTGCACTAACCTCTGTTTATGCTTTTTTGTTGTCAGTCTTTTTTGGAATATTATATGTTTTTAGTGTGAATCAATTAGAATATAAATAATCACAAAGTTCACACAGTGGGCATCTTAACCTTGAGCTTTCACTAAAAGATACTAAATGGCAAACAGCAGTGGAATGATCATGTGGACATGTGCTGACACAGTTCAAAGAAGTTCAAATACTTCTAAGCAGGGCATAATATCTGGCCACACATAAATATTTTACTATTTATGACACCCCTTAGTTACTGAAAACTGGGCCATTCAGAGTACCTTTTTGAAGACTCTTCTAGAGAGAGGGAAGATGGGGGTAGGGGTCACTTAGCAGCCATGCTTTCCATCATGTTACCTCTTTCTGACTCCAAAAACTGCTAGCAGCCATTTCAGTTTGTCTGTGACTGTGGGACAAGCTGCTAACGCAGCCTTTGTCATTTCAATTTTTCACACATTTTCCCTTTGTAACAGCCTTTGCTGTTTCAATATTTCACACATTCGGGTGTGTGTGTTATCACTCACTGAAGCCTCATCTTGCCAGCCGGCTGCCATGGTCCACTCATCTGTAAGAACGCTTTTGCTTCACAAATGTCAAACAAAATGAAAGAGAGAAAAATAACACAGGAGAAAGTTGGCTGCAGTCAGTCCTGTGGTTCTTGCTCTTGCAATGCCAGGTTGCTGTGGTTCATTGACCGCCCTGGAGTTGGAGGGGGTTGCTGCTACCATCTCTGCAGCTGCTTTATCCATTCTCAGTGGGGTACCATCAATCAAAAGACCTCTCCTGTTGTGAATAACAATCATGCTCCTGAATATTAAGGATCATCTGAGGTTTCCTCTTTTCCCACACTAGAGGAGAGGTGTAGCAGGGACCAAGGATTTTAGTAAAGGTAAGGAGAACAGAACTTGCAGCAGATGCTACATGTATACAGGCACTCAGCATTACTGCACCACCTGTGACCATTCTAGAGCAGCCCAAACAATCCACTGCCCAGTGCCAGAAAATTGGTCACGGGATAATGAGAATGACTCAGTTGAGACTAGAAAAGTGAAAACAATAATGCTGATTCAAACTTAAATCTCATTGGGGAGGATGATTAATACTGCTATCTTACTGTCTGCCAGTGCAGCAGTGATGGGTGAACTCCAAAGGACATTTGTCTTCTGCAGGAGAACTAGCAGATATGAAATTAAGCATCTGTGCTCCAGATGTGTTCAACCGTGTGAATGTTGCAGTTGAACTCAGATGCCAAAATCCAATGTTTCATATTGAAATAGTTGTTTTTCTTCACACTCTGCCTTAGAGCTTAACTTAAGCAGTCTTCCAAACACGAATCAACCCATAGTTTATTGTTTGAGACATAATAAATTCATCTCCCTTTAACCATGAGATGTGAAGTGTCTCTCTTTCCCAAAGACCTGCCTCTTTTTCAACAGCCATCTCTTCATAGATAAGAAAGCCTTTTGCTGTCCTCTTTTTCATAGACCTTCCCTTCCAATGTGCAGAGACAGAGTCAGTCAGTAACCTCCCTCTTCTTAAACAAACAATTCAATGCTTCTCTGATTGAGAATTGTGGCTGAGTCTTGCTGTGGATGAAATGGAAGGAGGGAGAATTGTGTAACTCCCAGTACACTCATCCACATCTAGGGCAGATTGGTCCTGACAGCATGTTCTCTTTTATAAATCATACCCATTTATGTCCTTTCTGATGCTTGCAATACATGGGATATTTTTGATGTGGAAGCACATGCACTCCTAATCCAGAACTATCTGACTGTGGATTTCCTAGAACCATCCATCAGGAAACTGTTTATGGTTAAAGTAGAAGAATAAAAACTTTGCTTCATTTCACCAGGCATACCGGAACAGTTGACAAAGTCTTCCCCTGTCGACTGCGGCATGTCCAGACTGCCCCGCTGTGCCGCCAAACAGCTGATCGGCACAGTGCAGCAGCCCTTTTGATGAAAAATGAAGCAGCGATTATTTAAATCACCACTTCATCTTCCTATATCTAGTAAACTCATCTACATGGCTCCATCGACGGAGCCATGTAGTCTAGACATACCCTTTGTGAGGGAAAGGGCCTCAGGTTTGGATGACATCTGAGCACTGCATCTTCTGATGCCCATCCATCCATCCATCCATCCATCCCATAGTCTGTGATCCTAGTCATATAACACAAAGAGAGCGAAATCCTGTACATCTGTAAGCACAGTAAGGCTTTTACCATTGACCTAAATGGAGACTTGGTATGTCCCCAGCTAACATTCATTTTAATAATCTCAGAAATTCTCAGGGAGATACTGTGTGTGTGTGTGTGTGTGTGTGTGTGTGTGTGTGTGTGTGTGTGTGTTGTTATTTCTTCTTTCTATGATCTAGGAGTGTGGTGCCAAGTTCAGACAAAATTATTATTTTACACACTTCTCCATGGCAATGACCTTGGATTCAGAACAAATATTTTCTCGCTTCTGGCACTAGTTGGGTTGGCTCTGTTGCCCAGATGTGGGTGTCTCAGTATTTCAAACCTACACATGTTCTAAATCATGAGATAAGCATACACACTTGCTTGATAATTAATATTATTTTGTATCCCAGATAGCATGCTGGAATTTCAGCTCACTCCTCCACAGTCACAAGGCTTTGTGATTTAAAGCCACTAAGGCTGGATAGATCTAAGTGACAAACAATTGAACAACCAGTGAGCCTGACTGATTGACTCAGACCTGGTCTAGAGTACAAAGGTCAATGTAAGCTGCCTGCCATGAACCAAACTGTGCAAATGTCTTCAGTTAAATTTGGCTCCTGCTATTTAGTGAGGCCTCATCCCTCATCACTCTAGTGTTGTGTTTCATGTGATTGGGTTGATGCAGTGTCAGTGTAGAAACTGCATTGCTTACATCAACTGTCGTGGGCTTTCAGGAACCATCCCATAATGCCTTGCACTGACAATATGATCGATATAAGCCTTCTGGTGAGGACATGTACTGCCAATTCTAGGAATGTGCACACAAGCAATTTAATAACTGTGGTGGCTACATGCAGATGTAAATTGGTTTGACATGCTTTTTGTAGTGTAGAGATGGTCTTAGAGAAACCAGTTTAGAAAAAGAGTCACACTTAGACTCTGTAAGAAAAGTCATTAAACTGTATGTTAATTGAGCTCAGGTCACACAGAGATGATGGTGCACTTGGAGAAAGGGAGTTTCACTAGGAAAAGGAAACCCACAGGGGAATAAATCTTCTAGAAGAAAGAAAGGGAGACTGAGCTTGGTCTCAGAAACTTCTGGGCTTGCTAGAAGAATGTAAATTGGGTATGTTTTGTTCCTGCAACCAAGAGCAAAGCCCATCTAATTTAGCTTGTAGTGAAGCATAAGATTAGATGAGTCAAACCATTTGTAGACTTTAAAAACAATGAATAGTCCGGTGGCACCTTAGAGACTAACAAAAAAGTTACAGACTAACATGGCTATCTCTCTGAGGCATTTGTAGACTGTGTTAATCATTTTCTCTAATGCTTTTTTCCATTGCTAATAAATCCACTTGTTTTAAGAGAGCATTTCTTCATGGTATGTCCCTGGTCACTGATTTCTGAATGAAAGAAACACAGGCATCCAATTGGAACCGCAAGGTAATAAGCAGTTGGCACAGACAAAGTATTACTTTCAGAAACAGGCCTGAGAATTGTAGAATCGGGTACAAGTAGTCTGAATACTTCAGGGGCAATCAAGCTCTCAGAAAGACCTGGAAGGGGACAAAACTGCTGTCAGCACCATAACTGTGACATTCAGACTCCCCTCAGTGAGAACTCTGGATATATAAAGCTGCTGGGTTTGATTTGTAAAAGCTGGTGCATTGTTTCAAAAGTTAATTGTGCTGACGTAAGGCACCAAGATGCCAATACAAATTTATATATAAAAATCAGTGCTTGTTGGACTCTGGCAGGTATGCCCCTTTTATTTTTATAGCATTATTTCAGCCTATGTTTTCACCATAAGACATGCTGATTATGAAATCCTGCAGTGCCATCCTGTGGCTAAATTATGCTAATACTTTTATTTCATGTACTGCAGTTGATGATTGTTTGCTTTGTTTTTTAAATTCCAAACAACTGTTATGCCAATTTGAATAGAATTTGCATGTGTGTTCACAAAAAATATATATAATCATGTTTTCATATTCTCATCTGAGTTTGTTGAACAATTAAAATGTACACTATCTGTGAATGAAATTTATAGCCAACCTTTTAAAATAGCTTATAAACAGTCCTAAATGTACAGTATTTAAAGCAATGTAAAGGACAGAAAATATCACTCAGTTACAGGAGATGAAGTGATTTTGTAATGGTGGGATCTAAGGTTTTCAGTCTTAAGATGCCACATATAAAACATTAAATACATGCATTCATAATTGCATGGGTGGTACCTCAGTATACAAACAAACAAAAATAAATACAACCACTAGATGCAGTTTCTTTTCAAATCCAACATGACAATGCCTGCACCTGGTGTCCTAATATGTCTAAAATCCCCTGAAGTGACTACAATTCAGAACTCAATATAACTACACAAATACATTTGAGACAAACATGAGGGATTCAGTACACGAAGACTTCTGTGAGGCAGCGGCTACCAGCCTTTCAGTTTTGAGAGCATAAGAATGTAAAAATCTGAATAGATACTAGCTGCCTCTTGTTTTCCTTGTACTGTACAATGTCAGATGCTGATCCATGTATCCCTTTCCTTGTTCTACATGACATTTTGATCTATTACCATATTTTCTAACAAAATTGCTTAATAGTAAGGAGCCCCTACTGCACAATAGCCTTGCTTGATGGATTTGGGGCTGCTCTGTTGCATGCTGGCCTGATTATCAGGGTATCCTATGCTTGAAAACTGGGTTTTAGTTCATATGGGATTGGTCTGGAATACAGGCAACAGGGAGGAAATGGCTCCAGGCAGCCACCCAGCCACTGGCAGTTAAAAGTCATTAAGGGACAAATGCCACAACTGTTAGTTTTCTTTCTACCTCTTTTATGGGTGCAACCCATTTCTTCAGATGAATGGAGACTCTCATGAGATCATCTACATGTTTTCTTAGTCTTTAAGGTGCTACTAGTTTATTTGTTGTTTTTTAAGTTTTTATATATATCTGAAACAAAATACAGGACTATGTAGCACTTTAAAGACTAACAAGATGGTTTATTAGATGATGAGCTTTCGTGGGCCAGACCCACTTCCTCAGATCAAATAGTGGATCTGAGGAAGTGTGTCTGGCCCACGAAAGCTCATCATCTAGTAAACCATCTTGTTAGTCTTTAAAGTGCTACATAGTCCTGTATTTTGTTTCAGCTACACCAGACTAACATGGCTACATTTCTATCACTATATATATCTGGTCACAGTTGAAAGGAAGAAACAGGTACCTGAACTCACCGAATGTACTATGTGCACGTGGGTGGAAATTAACCCACTGAGGATCTGGTCCAAGAATGGGAGATTCATGAGATTCCACCCTAGGAGAGGTACAGGCATGGATGAGGCACAGATCCTTTGGAAAAATTAAAGTGAGAATATAATTAAAGATTGTATTATGCATATACATAGGGAAAGGAGATAGAATTCAGGTTGCACTGGCAACAGGACAACAGTGAATATAGCATTTTAACATGGTTTTCTTACACACACACACATACACACACACACACACTGAAGATGGAGAAGACCCTTAGGTCCTGTCTCTGTTTGGTGCTCTTTGAAGGAAGCTGATGAGTCTGGGGAATGGTTGTCAGGAGTCTAGCTCCACACTCAGGCTACATCTACATTGGCAGCTTCTTGCGCAAGAACTCTTTTGTGGAAGAGTTCTTGTGCAAAAAACTCTTCCACAAGAGAGCATCTACACTGCCATGTGCTTTTGCGCAAGAGCATCCATGGCAGTGTAGACGTTCTCTTCCGCAAGAAAGCTCTGATGGCCATTTTAACCGTAAGAGCTTCTTGCACAAGAAATTAATGTTCCCTGTCTACACTGGCCTCTTCTGGAAGAGCTCTTGCACAAGAGGGCTTCTTCCTGAGAGGGAGCATCAGAGTTCTCGTGCAAGAAGCCCTGATTTTCTACAGTACAACATCAGTTTACTTGTGCAAGAATGCGCAGCCAGTGTAGACAGGCGGCATGCTTTGCGCAAGAGTGGCCATTTTCACGCAAGAGCGCGCCAGTGTAGACACAGCTTTAGTGATTTCAACTCTTTAGCCATCATCTAGGCTGGCAAAAGATTCCAGCTTCCACTGGACTAGCAAAAAGACTCCTCAGGGAGTCTGCTTTAGGTCTGTCCTTTAAATCAGGGGGAAAGGGGTAGGTTGAGCCAGTCTTTCTGCTCCCACCTGGCAAGCATGAAGCAGGCTGACTCAGCCCTCAAGCCCTTTCCACCCCAACTCAGTTCACTCAACTTTGGCGGGGGGTGGCTTGTTCATCTGAGACCTCTTACAGTGATGGTGTCTCTCCTGCAAGCACTGGTGTCATATTTTACAGTTCCCATATTTAGGGGTAGTATGATTTATGACCCCCACAACAGCCCCAAATTAGTTACAATACACCACATTCCATTCCCACACTGATCCTTCATCACCCTGGCTGAACTGGATTTACATAACCACACCTCGGATTCCTTCCCCTCTCCTGGCATGAGCTGTATTTACATATCAACAGTTAACAGTTAATTATCTTGCAGAGCTAAACAACTGGAGTGAGCATACCCACCCCCCAGGGCAGCTCTCCTTTTAGCTGGCTGATAGCAAGCAGTAGTTTAGCCCCTGATTACACATGCCCCTGATTACACTGCTTCTGTCTGTCCCAGCAGAGTGGTGACCCAGAAATACTGGTGCCCTAGGCAACTGCCTATTCTGCCTATGCCTAAGGACGGCCCTGAGCAGGGAGCTCCAGCTCTATGGAGCTCCAGCTGGGCTAGCAGCAGGGGGGCTGGTTCTGGAGCCCAGCAGCAGCATGTCTAGGGCTGGAGCCCGAGCCTAGGGGCAGTGGTAGGGAGGGGCTGGGAGGCCAATGATAGGGGACATTCCATGGTCCAGCAAATCCCCTTGTTCAGGATTGTCTAAGCCCAAGGGTGCCGGATCCCAGGGAGGGCCAACCTGTAGTTTACAGGGTGAAGAAAAAAATACACTTGATGGATTTCCCATTTTAAAAAAATTGCTAAAAACGTTAAACAGAAAAATGTTAACATTTTGTTTAAGAAATCCAAATTAAAAATTAATTTCACAAAAATAACATCATGTTTCTGAAAAATACAATTATTTAAATAAAGCAGGTACTTTTTCCTTTCATTTTCCAATTTCTCCCCCCTCTCCCGCCAAACCTTAATTGAGTTAAGGACCCAAGCAATGATGTGGGAAAAGCTGAAGTACTCAATGCTTTCTTTGCCTCAGTCTTCACAGACAAGGTCAGCTCCTAGACTAATGCACTAAGCAACACAGTATGGGAAGGAGGTGGACAGCCTTTGGTGGGGAAAGAACAGGTTAGGAAGTATTCAGAAAAGCTAGACATACACAAGTCCATGCGTCTGGATTTAATGCATCTGAGAGTTCTGAGGGAGTTGGCAAATGTCATTGCAGAGCCTTTGGCCATTATCTTTGAAAACTCATTGAGATCAGGAGAGATCCGAGATGATTGGAAAAAGGCAAATGTAGTGCCCATTTTTAAAAAAGGGAAGGACGACAATCCAGGGAACTACAGACCAGTCAGCTGTACCTCAAACCCTAGAAAAATCATGGAGGCGATTCTCAAGGAATCTATTCTGAAGCACTTGGAAGAGGGGAAAGTGATCAGGAATAGTTAACATGGATCCACAAAGGGCAAGTCACATCTGACCAATCTGATTAGCTTCTATGATGAGGTAACTGGCCCTATGGATATGAGAAAGTCAGTGGATATGATAGCAAAGACTTTAGCAAAGCTTTTGATATGGTCTCCCACAATATTCTTGCCAGCAAGTAAAGGGAGTATAGATTGGATAAATGGACTGTAAGATGGATAGAAAGTTGGCTAGAATGTTGGGCCCAACGGGTTGTGATCAATGGCTCGATGTCAGGTTGGAGGTCCGTTTCTAGCAGAGTGACTTAAGGTTCAGTTCTAGGACCCGTTTTGTTCACTATCTTTATTAATGACCTGGATGAAGGGATGGATTACACCCTCAGCAAGTTTGCAGATGGCACTAAGCTAGAGGGAAAGGTAGATACCCTGGAGGGCAGGGATAGGGTCCAGAGTGACCTAGACAGATTAGAGGATTGGGCAAAAAGAAATCTGATGAGGTTCAACAAGGACAAGTGCAGAGTCCTGTACTTCGGACAGAAGAATCCCAAGCATTGTTACAGGCTGGGAACCAAATGGCTAAGTAGCAATTCTACAGAAAAGGACCTGGGGATTACAGTGGATGAGAAGCTGGATATGAGTCAGCAGCGTGCCCTTGTAGCCAAGAAAGCTAATGGCATCTTAGGTTTTATTAGGAGAAGCATTGCCAGCAGATGTAGAGAAGTGATTATTCCCCTTTATTAGGCTTTGGTGAGGCCACATCTGGAGTATTATGTCCAATTATGCCTCCCCCCCCCACTATATAAAGGATGTGGATGCATTGGAGAGGGTTCAGCGGAGGGCAACCAAAATGATTAGGGGGCTGAAGCACATGATCTATGAGAAAAGACTGAAACCCCTTGGTTTGAACTAACGTTACTCCTCAAAAAATGAGGAGTAATGTTAGTTTGAACTAAGGGGTTTCATTCGAACTAACGCATCCCAATGCACACTTTCACTTTCAAAACAGCTGTTGATTGGCCTAATACACCGGTGAGATCATGCTAATGAAGCACGAGATATTTAAATCCCCGCTTCATTGACTATTTCAAATGCCTACATTTGCATCCCTAGTTCGAACTAGGGTGCAAGTGTAGACATAACCTGAGGGATTTGGGTTTGGTTAGTCTGCAGAAGAGAAGAATGAGGGGGTATTTGAGAGCAGCCTTCAACTTCCTGAAGGTTCCAAAGAGGATGAAGAGAGGCTGTTCACAGTAGTGACAGATGGCAAAACAAGGAGCGATGGTCTCAAGTTACAGTGGGGGAGGTCTAGGTTGATATTAGGAAAAACTATTTCACTAGGAAATGCATGTGACGAAGTGGGTCTTTGCCCATGAAAGCTTATGCTCCTACACTTCAGTTAGTCTATAAGGTGCCACAGGACTCCTCGCCGCTTTCACTAGGAGGGTGGTTAAGCAGTGGAATGGGTTACCTAGGGAGGGGGTGGAATCTCCATCCCTAGAGGTTTTTAAGCCTCGGCTTGACAAAGCCCTGGCTGGGTTGATTTAGTTGGGATTGGTTCTGCCTTGGGCAGGGGGCTGGACTTGATGACCTCCTGAGGTCTCTTCTAGCTGTATGATTCTATGATTCTGGTAAATCTGCTACTACATATATATGTATAGGGGAAACTGGTGGTGACCAATCTAACACTTTTTGTTATAAAAGATCCTTGTGACTTTTACTGGTACACACTTACCTTTCCATTGTTTGCAGGAAATCTTTAATCTTCAGCAGGGGAAACACTCTGAGGCTAGAGATGTGCTTTTTTCTTATTCTGTGACTTTCCATTCAGCATTTGCTGAAATACAAATTGTTCAATATCACCATTTCCCTCCTTGCATTTTCTAAGAAAATGGTGGCAGCGTTATGAAAATCATAATTCAAACCCCAAAATTTTCAACACTAGACTCACACTGTGGCCAAACAGTAGCAGCTATTGCTGCCAATGTAGCGGGAATGCCTGGGAGCTAAAAGAACAGTTATGAGGTATGTGGAGAAGGTGGTAAGCTAAACTCCTCTACTCTTGAACCAGAATGTAGCCTTAAGCCAAGCTTTCTCCTTCCATCATCTCCAGACTCAGCACTCTGCCCACACAGGGGCAACACATAATACGTTGGAATGTGAGTGAGGGTGCATCTACACAGTAGGGCTTAACTTGAAATAAGCTACACAAATTGAGCTACATCAATTGCATAGCTTATTTCGAAATTGGGAGTGTCTACACAGCACTTATTTCAAAATAGAGCACTCTTCCTCTGACTTCCCTTACTCCTCATAAAATGAGGGTTACAGGAGTCAGAGCAAGAAGTCCTTCAGCTTGACCTTATTTCGACATTATTTCGAAATAATGTTGCTGTATAGACATACCCTGAGGCTATGTCTACACTCGCAGCTGTTCTTGCGCAAGGGTTCTTGCGCAAGAACTCTTGCACAAGAAAACTTCCACACTGCCATGTGCGAGCTGTGCTTTTGCAAAAGAACATCCATGGCAGTGTGGATGCTCTCTTGCTCAAGAAAGCTCTGATGGCCATTTTAGCCATAGAGCTTCCTTGAGCAAGAAATCCCTACCGAGCGTCCAAACTGCCCTCTTGCGCAAGAACTCCTGAGCAAGAGGGCTTACACCTGTTAAAAAAGAGCATAGCTCTTGCACAAGAAGTCCTCTCTTACCACACCGTCCTGTACATCTTCTTGCGCAAGAGCAGATGGGCAGTGTGCACGTTTTCCGGAAGAGCAGCCATTCTTGCGCAATAACCCTCCAGTGTAGACATAGCCCTAGATATTGAACCCGGCCCTGGTTGCTGACAGGCCTACCCGGCAGAAGGGTTACACATGTAACAGCAGGGCTGGGTCCTAGAGAGGGCTGAATGCACTGCCTGCAGCACAGTCTGAGGGAGGGGATTGGCTGCTGGGGTCTCTGGGAAGGGAAGGGAAGGGGATAGGAGTGGAAGAGCAAGTCAGACATAGGGGCACCAGTTTAATAATCCCGCCTAAGGCACCATAAATCCTAAGGAAGGTCCTGTCCCCGCTGCACAGCCAGGGCCAGCATGACTTGGCAACCAGAGCTCCTGTTGTGCCATCAGACTTGCTTCTGCTGGGGCTGGGGCCGGGGCTGGAGCTCCCCACTGCGTGGCTGTGGCCAGAGCTCCTCAGCAGCTGGGACTGGAACTCTCCACTGTGCCACCAGCCCTCCCCCTGTCAGGGACCCTCCTGCCACACTCCTGAACTTGCTGTCAGATCTCCCTATCCCTGGGCTCTTTGGACTAGCACCAGGGTTGTTGCTGGACCAAGAGTACCAGTTTAGGGAGGTACAACTTGTATTATCATTTACTATGTTTTAACAAAAAAGGTCAATTTGCTTTCCAATAACATTTTCTTCTACTTTTCAAACATTGAGGATTGATTTAGCCATGACAACACAGAGCACTATGCCAGATTTCTCCATTTTATCTCTTTTCTGTAAGGTTTATTGAGAAGCAATCCTAGTGCAGGTTCGTGCTATTTTTCTGGCTCATCTTGGTTCCATCTGTCAACTTTTGCTGAGTTATGTCAATTTTGAGGACTGTACTTTATTTGGCGATTCTGTGTTTTTTTCTCTTTGGTTTTATGAGGAGCAATCCCATTGTAGGCACATCTCATTTTCCTGGTACAACCAAATCCTTATGTTGCAATAAGAGGAAGCTGATTATTGAAATTAATTGTCCGGGCTCTTACCAGTTAGAAGATGTTCATGATCAAACAGACAAACTCTGTAAAATATATAGTAGATTGCAATTCAGACATCCACTTATCATTTCCTTGACAATCATTCTTGCAAGGTTTTTATATCCAAGATCTACAAAATTCATGTACATTATGATTTTGGAATGTGATGGCATTTCTCTGTTTTATTTTCAGTCTTTATGAAGAGATTAACCAAATGCAAAACATGGATCTCAATCTTCACATAGATTATATCTCTCCCAAAGTTTAGAATTATTCTGGCTTGTGATATTTGTTTGGGCCCATTGTAGTCATGTGGGTAAAAATAAAAGAGCAAAGAATGGAGGAAGAGAGAAATGACACTGTGCCTAGATAAGAATTCTCCTTTGCAGTTTGCTTCTGCTACAGTCCTTCTGTGATGCCAGTATCACATCCATACTAGATTGATGCTCAGTGAATGTGCCATCAAAAAATCAGGCCAAGATAGGCTGATTAAGAGAAGCACAATTTATTTTTGTTTTTGGTCTGGAAACACTACCAGTCAGCATGGATGGGTCAGAAAATGGAAGGAAATTCCAGGGGATGAGGGAAATAATTGTTATAGCTAGAAATGCTATGAAGATCCTCTATCTTTTATTTGCTAATTCCTTATGGGTACCATGATCTGATTACATTTTCCTAAATCTCAAGAGCGCTGGAAAGGGAAGGAGGGGAGAAACTGTCATGAAGTTGTTGCTTAATAAGGAACAGAGAATTCTATTGTGCGCTGTTACACTTCCAACCCTGTTGCCACAGAATTAGTGAGAAGGGGACCAGCAATTGAACCCACAGGCCATTACAGGGCTTGGCTTCCTTATTTAGGCCTAGCCCTATGAGATGCTACTTTGGTGCCAAGCACCAGAGAACTGAAGTCACCTAAAGTTAAGCAGATTGGAAACGATATCTTGTTTATGCACTTGGGTTTTTTTAAGTTTCTCCCTTCTGTTTATTCATAGCTGATTAATTTATTACATAACTACTGAAATGTATGATGTGCACGTTACGTTCAAGGCCCCGTGCACTCTGTGACAGGTTGAACTGAAATTCTGTAGTGAAGACTCTGGATTCTGCAGCACTCATGTGGCAGGCTTTAAATTGCATGGCAGACTCCATTTAAATTACAAAATAAGAGTTTTAATGAATTATATATGAAAATAAATTATGCCACCAATAGGTAGTCCCAGTGTTGTTTATTTGGGGATTCAATTCAGTTTATATTGTACTATCCCAGCACTTTAATTATTCAATATGCCAATGTGTTTTATATTCAAACCTCCCAACTTTATAATAGAACTTTTTTTGAGTGGTGAAATTGGATGTTTTGGAGGCTGTATAATAGGCAATTGTGGTTCTTACCCTCTGGGGAAGGCATCAGAGGCCGTTAAGAATTATGGGAAAAGTACAATAACTGTATGTTCACCACAACCTGTACTGCACTCTTTAAGGGACACCAGCCTTTTACCATACATCTACACAAAAAGTCATATATATGAATAGAATTGGAAAGAAATAGTAAGATGGAACAGGGGTGGAGAAGGGACAGTAGTGTTGTGAAATGGGAGGAATAAATGGAAAGGCAGGCATCTCGGAGGGCACGTCTACACTAAAGGGAAAGGTCAACTTAAGATATGCAACTCCAACTATGTAAATTACATAGCTGGAGTCGACATATCTTAAATCACCGCTCACAGAGTGGGAGGTTAACAGGAGGCAGTGCTCCCATTGGCTTCCCTTACTCCTTGTGAGGAGCAACAGCACCAGCGCCGAGCAGGGTGCCCTTTCAATTTGAATTAGCGGGGCTTTACTAGACCCGCTAAATCAAACCCTGAAATATTGACCACATACTATAGACATGGCCTAAGACAGCAGAAGTAACATGATAGCAGGTGGCCTGTCGCACATGGGATTTGTGAAAGTCGTTGGTGTAAGAAGATATGGGCAAGTGTGGTAAATGTCTTAAGTTTTCATATCATAACTTTTGTGCTGGTGCGAGGTATTTTGTGTATGTAAATGATCAGGGCTCAACAAATAATGTAATCTACTCGCCCGTGGCAACCTGGAAGAGCCGGTGCAGAGCACAGAACCGCATGGCTGGCGAGCGGGGCTTGCCGCCACTTGGCGAGTCCTGTAAATGATTAAAGTGTAAATGATTAAAAAAATTATTGTTTATTAATAGTACAAGGTAACAGACATATTTCTCCACTTATAGATGATGGGGCATAGGATGCCTGAAGACTGGAGAATCACCAGGCTACGTCCTATGTCCTCATCCTTTCCTTTCTTTTAAAGACGTTTTGGAGGGTAATTTGGGGGTAAGAACAAGGCATTTTTACCCCTGCCACACCTAACTTATAAAGATGAATAAGAATGAATGTATCATTTACTTGAGTAACTAAAATAGGAAAAAACCATTCTTTTAGGTCCATGTTAGCTATCAATGGTTATT
Source organism: Pelodiscus sinensis (assembly GCF_049634645.1). Classification (NCBI taxonomy): domain Eukaryota; kingdom Metazoa; phylum Chordata; order Testudines; family Trionychidae; genus Pelodiscus; species Pelodiscus sinensis. Next base: position 7,868,196 of record NC_134723.1, read on the forward strand.
TAATTAACATACTGCACAATAAATGTCTTGTTACATCTAAATTAAATGCTTATTTGAGAAATTTAATTTCAAGTGTTACTTTTAGATTACTGATCAACTATAAATCACAAGATGGTATTTTTCACTCATATAATCATGAAATTATTTTTATGGGTATAGACTAAGCGGAACAGATGATAGATTGGTGTGAATAGTAAAAGGAGATTCCGGGTGGTAATGGGAAGAAAATTAATAACCTACTTCCATACTCTGGTGATTCTCCTTTGAGATGTGGTTTCTTATCCAATTTCCACTAACACTTAAAAATGATATTCGGCTCTGATGGCTATAAAATATCAAGCAATATATTTTAAAGTTTAAGATTAGTTTTTGCACAATGAGCTAGAGGTGAAAGGGAGCTCAATTTGGAGATTTGTAATATCCCTTTCAAAAACAATACTAGACATGACTAAACTGCAGATATTTCTTCTTACACATTTAGGTTCAGGGATGGTGAATGTAAACTTCAGGCAGCATTAGCTTTATGATGGGAGTACTGGAATGATCATCAAATGCACCTACGATAAAATTGCAACTATGAATAAAATTAGATCCTTATAGGTTTGCAGGGTGTTGAGAAATATTAGAGATAAGAAATATATGTTCGCTGGCTCCAATATGTAATGTGGGACCTACATATGAGATGATTTTATGAACAGGAATTTAGCATTGAACTGTATCTGACTCATATAATAAGGAGCCTAAATTATCCATGATAATGCAAGGAGCATGTGCACTGCTATGTTAACATATTGGCTAAGTCAGACATGTTATTGGCTCAAATAGAGGATAACGGTTTTCAACTGCTCTGGATTGAATAGATGTAATCTTTTAGCTCAAATGGTGATAGTGATGCCCAGGTCTCAGATTCATTTCTCACTGGTGGCCTTTATTAATCTTAATACTGTGTACAGTCAATTTGCTTCTGTGCTCTACCATAATTTTATATTAACACTTAATTCTTCCTATTAGGTTATCATAACACCCTGTACTCCTTCCTCATTAGATTTAATTTTTGCATTCTTTATTGCAATAAACATCTCGGCTCAGCCTTTTCAGGGAAGGTGAATGAAAAGGCTGAGGAGCATCAATTGCTGTTAGTGAGCACCTCTGAGATTAGCTTTTCTTTTGATGCAGGGACTGTGCTTTTCAGGAATAAGGAGGATCTGCTTTTGATCATGATGGATTAATCAGCCATTTTGTTCTGTTCAATTACTTAGGTTTTGATGTACTATTTTTCATGTCTTTGGATTGTCCTTGCCCAGGAATTCAAATAATAACTATATATTTCATATGAGGGCTAAGATTTAAAATAAACATACCTAAATTATGTTTCTAGGTCCATGATTATGAATCTAAGGGCACATCTTCACTTGCTGTACTGGAGATTGATGTTCTGGCATTCGATTTAGTGGATCTAGTATAGACCCGTAAATCAAATAATAAGGACAGCTCCACCTGGCATCTGTACTTCTCACAGTTGTGAGGAGTAAGGGATGCCAACAGGAGCATTTGCTGAGAGTGCTGAGGGACTTAGCCAATATGATTGCAGAGCCATTGACCATTATTTTTGAAAACTCAAGGTGATTTGAGGAGGTCTCAGATGACTGGAATTAGGCAAATATATTGTCCATGTCTAAAAAAGGGAAGAAGGAAGATCCAGGGAACTACAGACCTGTAGGCATCAACTTAGTACGTGGAAAAATCATGGAGTGGGTCCTCAAGAAATCCATTCTGAAATCTTGGAAGAGAAGAAAGTTATCAAGAAAATTCAACATGGATTCATCAAGGGCAAGCGATGCCTCTTTAACCTATGTGTCTTCTATAATGAGGTAACCAGTTCTATGATTATAGGGAAAGCAGAGGATGTGATATTCCTTGACTTTAGCAAAACTTTTGATACAGTGCCTCACAGTTTTGTAGCCAGGAAGTTAAAAATGTATGGGTTGGATATAGGGACTATAAGGTGACTAGAGAGCTGTCTAGATCATTAGGCTCAATGGATCATAATCAGTGGCTTGATGTCTACTTGGTAGACAGTGTATAGAAAAATGTCCTAGGTATCTAACCTGAATGAGGGGATGGATTGCACCCTCAGCAAGTTTGCAGATGACAGTAAGCTAGGGAGAGAAGATATGCTGGAGGGTAGAGAGAGGGTCCAGAGTAACTTAGATAAACTGGAGGTTGGGCCAAAAGAGATCAGATAAGATTCAACAAGGACAAATGCAGAGTCCTGTACTTAGGACAGTAAAATCCTGTACACTGCTACAGGCTGGAGACTGACTAGCTAAGCGGTAGTTATGTAGAAAAGGAGCAGGGGACTACAGTAAATAAGATGATGGATACCAGTCAACATTGTGCCCTTGTTGCCCAGGAGGATAACAGCATATTGGGATTGCATTGGTAAGAGTATCACTAGCAGATAAGGGTTAAATTGGAGAGAGTCCAGCGGGAATTATTAGGAGGCCTGGCACATGATTTATGAGCAGAGGCTGAGGGAACTGGGCTTATTTAGTCTGCAGAAAAGAAGAATGAGGGGGGATTTGATAGCAGCCTTCAACTACCTGAAGGGGGAGATCCCAAAATGGATAGAGCCAGGCTATTTTCAGTGGTAGGAGATGACAGAACAAGGAGCAATGGTCTCAAGTTGCAGTGAGGAAAGTCTACGTTGGATATTCAGAATAACGGTTTCCCTAGGTGGGTGGTGAGGCTCTGGAATGGGTTCCCTAGGGAGGTGATAGAGTCTCCATCCTTACAGGTTTTAGAAAGCCCTGGCTATAATAAGTGGCGGATAGTCCTCTTATGAGCAGGGGTTTGGAGAAGATGGCTCCTAAGATATCTTTCAGCACTAATCTTCTATGATATGCAGATAGGGCACAGTCATTTCTTGCTTTTTTTTCTAGAGGTATTACATCTAAGGGTGAAATGACCTCACAGGGTTGACCCTATATTGTGTGTGCAGTAGAACTTCCAGTTAAGCTGAGTGCGAATCTCCTTGTGAGTCAGAAGCATACGTACCTTGATCTCAGTGTTCCCTCTAAGCTGGGGGGCAGCACAGCTTCACAGGTGATTCATCAGCCCTGCCCAGTCAGTCAGCTCCATGAAGGAGCCCTGAGCCTCTGACTGGGCGGGCTTGATTAATCACCTGTGAAGCTGTGCTACCCCACTGGTTGTTCTAGTTGAGTTCTTAGCCTGTGCGTGTCACTGGGCTGTCAGAACCTCAAGCTATTTAGTGTACTCCTGGAGACTTTATCAGTATTTGATGTGGATACCTATCATTTTAATTGTTTAATTGCTAATTATACTTTTTAATGCATAAATTGAAATGAGATGGACTCAAGCCTCTATAAAATAGCTAGTAAAATGTCACCACTGTACAAGAAGTATTTTAAGTCATTGTATAATTTATATTGGGCAATTACTAATGTATTAGAGGGAAATGCTAAACCATGCCTATATTTTGGTTATACTTGAAAATAATAGTAGTTTTATGCTGCAAATTGTTTTTCATGGTGTTTATCACATTACAAACTATCTCCAAATATGCTCTCTAGATAATGGTATGAAACATAGACAGTGGGTATTTGATCCAATTTCTTTTTATTGATACCATATATACTGGACCTAAACAAGACAATGATCATTAATTTTTATTTTGCAAATAGTTCACTAAGGTGAATATTCTCCTACCTGTATATTTCTCATTTTAATGCTGACAACTTGCCTGAAAGAAAGTGCATACTGCCCATTAGATTCACCGTTCAGAGGATTTAAAACTCCAGAGGGCCCTGTTAAATTCAGCTTTATGTTGGCATAAGTATCTGGAATTGTGTCAGTAATTTACATTTAGGGAGAGTTGAAGTCCTTTTTCTCCCCCTCTGTCCTTGAATTGATAAAGCTGCTTAGTCAGTGTAGAAAATTCAGCAAACCTAATGCTTTGGGGTTTTAGGAGATTGGCTGCTCTTTCAGTTAATGATCAGAGCACATCAGTGGTCTCAGTCCTTAACTAAAATTCAATATGTTTTCATGTCATTGGTGTCCTTGGTGATGATTCCCCATACTGATGCAATATCATACTACAGTGCTTCAGAAGGCAGCAGTTACAAGAACTGTGTAGTTGGAGCAGCTTCACCGGTTATAAAGAAATTCGGTTAGGAAATCATTATAAAGCAGATGATTAAGAAAGGTGAAATGTGCTGATGGCCATCTTAGTGTGACTGTGGGAGATGAAATGTCAAACATTTACATAAAGATTTCACACAATCAGGTAATATTTTTAAATTATAAATGACAGACTTGGACCCACAGTTGAAATTAGGTCTCTTAAATGCTCACTCGAATAAAGGCTGACAAGACTCATTCTAAACTAACCACACCAATTAGATCATCAGGGAAAAAATAATTTTTATAGAGTCTGTAGACCTCTCATTTTCTTGGTGTGAGATCATGGCTCCCTCTCACAGAATATATATATATACACACACGGACAATGGTATCTTAGGTAATACAGAACTACTCTTTTATTTTAAGTTACAGACTAATATGGCTACCTCCCCAAGACTTCCCAAAGAAATGATCCCCTAAGTTAAGTGATAGAGGTCTATGTTTTTGATACTCAAAGTTCTGTGTTTGACCTCACTCCCACCCTCTGGTAACTGTTATCAGTATTATAGATGGGCAATATTTTTCAGCTAATATTGATTGAGGGCTTATGACATTCAGACCTTGTGTACTTATAAACTGTACCTATGACCAAAGCTACCTTATCAAGGATTATGGGCCAGCTGAATATGGTTAAATAGATTCTAGTGCTCGTGTCCTTCAGGCCACAGGGTGAGTGGTATTGGGAGTGCAGGAGGCAGGAAAGAGCCAGGCGGGGTCCTTTTCTCACCCCCAGCCTCCCAAACAGCAGGGGCCTTTTCCCTCCCCACAGTCTTCTCCCCACCCCAGCTTCTCTGTGACCCTCCCTTTCTGGTCCATCCTCTCTCTGTCCTTTCCCTTTCCATGTTATGGAAAACAGTCCCATTCCCTGCACTTCCCATTTTCTTGGCACAGCCAAACCCCAACTTTGCTTTAAGTTAGGATAAGAGAAAGCTGCATAACAAATTTGGTGGTTGTAGTTCTTAGCATTCAGGGGGAATTCTTGAACAAACAAACTCGCAGACAGACAGACATTTCTAAAATATATAGCTAGATTGAACTGGGCACTTACATGGGGAAAAAAAAACCTAACAAATTAAGCTTGTAATTGTGCATGGCCTAGGGCTTCTACTATCTTGAAAATCTGTCCCTTAAATTACTAATGTTATTGAAGCTAAACAAAATTTTTGGCAGTACACAATTTATTAGTATTTATTTTATGAAGACAGAGTGCACAATATACAAATAACTTTTATTAGTGACCTATCTCTAAATACAACTCTACCATCATGTGTAGGTGCTTTTATAAATATAAATGAATATGTTAATAATTCATGCGGTGCACACACTCAGGCTGAAGACAGCTTGCAGGATCGGAACCTAGTGAGGAAAAATAGAAACCATATAGAGAAATTTGCAGAATAGTTTCAGAGTTGGCAGCATTTGCTTAATGACTGCATTATGAGAGCTGCTCCTTACGGTTTATTATACAGATGTAAATGTGCTACACTCATCCATTTAGGTGATCTCTCTTAGAATGCTCCATTACTGGCTAGTCTGAACAGGGCCAGATTAAGGATTGGGCTAGCAGGACAGCTGCCCCTTATAGATGCCATCAGGCACCACACGCCCGGCTCCCAGATCGCGGGCTGCAGCAGCTCCCAGCAGTCACCCTGCAGCAGCCGCCCGGGTCGGGAGCTGTGTTAACCCCCGCAGCATCGGCCAGCAGCACCCTTCCCCCAACAGCCACGGGGCACTGCATGTCTGCCCGGGGTGCTGGAATGGCTCGGTCCAGCCCTGAGTCTGAGTTTCTGCTTTTCTTCTTATCCCCTTCATTCAGCTATGTAGTGAGCTCTAAGCCCTTGGTCACTCATTGCATTGTGGGCTGATATGAAGAGAGATGGAACAGTCTATGAAAGTTCCAATATTTCACTTCTGGGGCTTTTGTGTCATTACTTAACCTGCAATAAGTCCTCAGTCTGTTGCAATAAGTACAGGGTAAAAACCTAGACTACACTTTATAAAGTTGCCAGATGTCCGGTTTTTGCCATGACAGTCTGTTATTTCTGGCCCTTGTCCGGTTAAAAAAAAAAGAAAATACAGGACATGTAAAATGTCTAGTATTTTCTGCTTCTCTCTGACATTCTTCCTCAGCTGTGTCTGGTGAGGGTGGAGGGAGCAAGGAGCATGGGGATATTTAAAGGCACAGAGACTTTTTTTTTTTTGCTCAACAACTTTGGCTCCCCATTTTTTTTTCTCAAACAATTTTTTTTCCTGCCATGTTCGGGATTTTTTGTGAAATTATCTGGCAACGATACTTATGGACAAGGAAATACTCATACTATGAATCAGGAATTGTCAGAGGTAGGAGGGAAATGAAAATGATCTGGGGATCCATTTGATTTTCCAAAGAGCACATTTCCTAAAGACAAATATAAGAAATAAAGAAATTCTAGCATCAAAAATTTACTTGCCAAAAAATTCACTTGACATATTCACAGTTCTAATTTTCTTGCCATTTAATGGGTATGACAATTAGATGGATCTTAGGACTTGTTTATTTATCAAATATTGTAAATATATGTCTTTTTAAAGAGACCTTCTATAAAGGAGAAAAAATTAATTTGGTGTCCAGAAAAAGATCTCCCCCTTCCTTTTAAGTACCATATATGACATATTTCGTGCCATGTTATGTCAAGTTGCATCTGTCAGATCACATTAGGTAACTTGACAGTATATGATGTCACTGAAACAAGCTGATTCAATATATATCAATGCATTGCTTCACCTAAAACATTATGAATTAATGGTAGGATGTTGCGGAGAATTTTGAGATTACTTCTTTTGCCCATAACAAGAGCAATTTTTATTTTTAAATTTGGCCTATTCTTTATACTATAAGAAGACAGTCTTTACTTTTTGTGTTTATTCAACTTGTTTCCTGGGCAGGAGCTGGAATTTCAAAGTATTTTGCCCTAGCACATAATAACTGTCTCCATTTTTTCATCCTCCTGAATACATCCCTCCAACTGCCTGTCACAGTGACATCTCTTCCTATACCACATCTACCTTGGCTTATCTGCAGTATTTGAACCCTGAATCATCAACACCAAAGCTAACATCTGTCATACCGCTGAAAGGAATAGCTCTACGAGGTGGTAGCAACAGGATGTTGTTATTCTCTGGTAGCCTAACCACTAGAGGGAGAGACAAAGCACACATGGCCAATATGTTAGTTTCACATAATATCAGACCAATGTCATTCCTGGATGCTGCATGCTATTTCCTTGAAATGTATATGGCAATTTTTTGTCTTTTATATTGTCTGCTCTACCTTAAATATTATGTTTGACAGGTAAGAATACTACATTTATGGATAGACTATCTTCAGTCACATTTTCTGACATTTTGTTAAACTTAGTCACTCTTTCCTCCTTTTCTCATTTCTTTTCCTTCCTCTGTTTGCTTGCTACACTATTTATAATCTATTTACCTAAATTCAACTTCAATATTGTGTCAGTGTTTCTCATGCCAAAAATGATGAGTTTTTATTCTCCATTTAAATGTGTCTACAGCTGCAACTGAGTCTGTGTACCATCTATTTAATTGTACTTGTCCTTCTGCTGTGAAGCATATAAATTGCTAACTATATTTCTGTAATATAAAGTAAAAGTAACTCTATGCTGTATTTTAGTAATCAAATTAAATCCTTGTTTCTCTTTTGTCACTTTCATGTAATTTAGTAAGTTCAAATAAATATATTGTGCATATCAAATTAAATAAATAAAAAGGTAAATTAACAGAATTAAAATTAAAATCTGTATAATTCTTAGTGATAGAAATGTAGCCGTGTTAGTCTGGGGTAGCTGAAGCAAAATGCAGGACAATGTAGCACTTTAAAGACTAACAAGATGGTTTATTATATGATGAGCTTTTGTGGGCCAGACCCACTTCCTCAGATCAAATAGTGGAAGAAAATAGTCACAACCATATATTTTCTTCCACTATTTGATCTGAGGAAGTGGGTCTGGCCCACGAAAGCTCATCATCTAATAAACCATCTTGTTAGTCTTTAAAGTGCTACATTGTCCTGCATTTTGCTTCGTATAATTCTTAGGTATTTTGTCAACCCTTCCTGGGTTAATAAAATAATTAGATTTATACAAAATTATTTGCCAGTGATAAATTTAAACATTCTGGAACCCTTTTTACAGTTTCCTGTTGAATTACAGAAATAATTACTTTTCCATCCTGAAATGCGGAACAAATCCTAAAAACTGTTTAAAAATTTCTGAACTCCCTCTTTTATGTTAAAATAAATGAATAGAAAGTCAAATGTATCTTTAATACTAAAAAAATTGGTTTATTAAACAATTTTAATAAAGCATTACCAAAACTTTATATGAATCTGAAAATGAAAAGAAAAACTCTTTAGCTTATGTTTTTGGCACATATTAGATGACATAAATGGTCTAAGAACAGCTAATTATGCTGTAGCATGTCAGACCTACTGATTATGAAAAAAACCTTGCTTCACATCTGTCATCTATTACAGGATATGTGTTAAGTGTTCTGATGAGTTCTGGCAGCTGTTCACTAATAATATCAGCAAGTTTGTTTGTAGGAAAATAGGTGAAAAGATCTTTGACAGGCAACTCTGAGTCCTTGGATCATTAGTTCATGCACAGATGGAAACTGGGAAAGGATTAGACAAACATGCTGATTTCTCTTCTCACTTAGCTCAGGCCTATGTTTTATAGTGTTTGTGTGGCCCTTTTAAATTGCACAACACAAATGACTTGATGCTTCTCATTGTCATCTGAGTGCTATAGATCCTGATGCTGAATCAAGACCTGCTTCCACAGCTCCCTGTTCCCATGATGAGTCAAATGAGCACAGAGATTTTGAGTATTAGATCCTGAGGCAGGATTGAGACTATACACATTGACCACATCATAGAAACAAGACAGCTCTCAAATGCTCTGTGATTTTTAATTTATTCATTTGTTTCAGAAACCATAGTTATAATGTAAATTCATGTGGAGATTGCTCGGTTCACATTTTCTCTCTCCAGTAAGTATGTAAAATTGACAATAGGTCAGTAATTAAAATGCCAAATGGAGCAATAAAACCTTGCACAGGAAAAAATCAGTAACATAGTCAATGTAGAGCTCCAGAGGCCTCAAGGATGAGGCATTTTAATACCATCAAAAATCAGGAGTACTATTGATTTGTAATCTAAAAATGTGGAGGTTATAGTTGAAGTAAACAAAATACTCCTATTTTTTGCACAAGTGAGGGTAAACATATGGAAGAAATTCCTAAAGAAAGTAATTGAAATAGAATGTTGTATAAAGTACTATACATGATCCTTAGGTTCTTCTCTGAGGCTGCGAATAGACTGGCAAATTTTTCCGCAAAAACAGCTGCTTTTGCGTAAAAACTTGCCAGCTGTCTACACTGGCCACTTTGAATTTGCGCAAGAACACTGATGATCTAATGTAAGATTGTCAGTGTTCTTCTGCAAATACAATGACTCTCCCATTCGGGAAAAAGCCCTCTTGCACAAATGCTTTTGCGCAAGAGGGCCAGTGTAGACAACTGAGAACTGTTTTGCACAAAAAAGCCCTGATGGTGAAAAAGTGCTTTTGCGCAAAAGCATCCATGCCAATCTAGATGCTCTTTTCCACAAATGCTTTTAATGGAAAAACTTTTCCGTTAAAAGCATTTGCAGAAAATCATGCCAGTCTAGATGCAGCCTGAGGGTATATCTACACTGCAGGTTTTTTCTTGAAAAACAGCCATTTTTCCATAAAAACTACCCTTACGTCCACATTGCTAGTTCATTCTTTTGCCAGAATGGAGGGGTTTTTCTGACAATGGTAACCTCTTTCTATGAGAGAGAAGCATTTTTCCGAAAGAGCTCTTTTGGACAAAGGCATGTGTGGATGTGGTAGAGGGTTCCAACAATAGCTCCCCCACAGTTAGGGAACCTGAAGGTGGCAAATCCTGTGATGATCAGGTCCAGGTCTCCCAGGCAGATGATCCTGCACAGAAGGACTGAGTTGATGGCCCTCACAATCTGCAGAAGGAGACAAACAAACACACAGCACAGAAAATGAGATGGTTGCTCGGGTCTGGCTCTTGTTCCAGGGAGAGGGTCTCAAGGATGAGCTCGGTGTTGAGCTTGTGCAGGACCATGAAGGCAGCCAGCACAAACTGCTGCAGATACTGCAGCATGGCAGGGTGGGGACATCACATGCCCAGAAGCATCTCTGGCTCCATAGCAGGGAGTGTGCTGTGGTGTCCAAAAGCTGGGCAACCAGAGCATACACTGCAAACGCTTTGTTGTCCCTCGGAGAGGTAGGAAAGCATGCAGCTGAAGCAGAGAAATAGCTGTCATGGGGAGTCCCTTTAAATGCATCTCAGCTAGCCTTATGTGCGAGATAGTGTCCAATCAAGGTTGACGCTATCTTTCGAAAAAGATTGACTAAAAATATAAAGGGCAGGCAATAGTATATTGAATTAGACAACTACCTCCTCTTAAGGTTTTCTCACGAGAAGGTTTTTAGAATATTTTGACACACAGAGGTGTGAAGTTACATAGAGTATTTTTACAGATCTATGAAAGGTAATTAAAGAGCTTAACCTCCCTTAAGAGAAAAAAAATTGTTAATGGCTAAGGGAGTGTGCCATTTGTATGCCCTTTGTCCTTCCAGAGGGCATGTCCATGCTGATGATTTTTGTTAAAAAGTAATGCATTAATCAAATTTGTGATTCAACTCCTCGGGGGGAAAGTGCATGTGTTTTACCTGTGTTTTACCTGCATTCTGCCATATATTTCACATTATAGAAGTCTTGGATGATGATTCAGAATATGTTGCTCATTTTAAGAACACTTCCATAGCAGATTTGACAAAACATGAAGAAGATACCAATGTGATAGTTCTAAAGATAGCTATGAACTAATTTAAGAATCTGAAGTGCCTTCTAAAATCAACCTTCTACCAGTGGTGTCTGACTCAGATGATGAAAATGAACACGCCTTAGTCTGCACTGCTTTGGATCATTTGGAGCACAACCCATCAGGGACTATGGCTGCACGTTCCTCTAGAATGGTGGTTGAAGTGTGAAGGGACATACAACTCTGTGGCTACATCTAGACTGCAAGCCTTTTTTGAAAGATACTTTCAAAAAAGCCTCTTTCGAAGAAGAGCGTCTAGACTACAATCAGTACTTTCGAAAAAGCAAGCCATTTTTTCAAAAGAGAGTACCCAGGCAGTCTGGATACTCTCTTTTGAAAAAGCACAGTTTGCATTACATAGCGCCTTTTTTCGAAAGAGCACTTTCGAAAAAAGGCGTTATTCCTCATAAAATAAGGTTCTCCGCAGTTGACAAAACTATCGACAGAACATGGCAGCAGTCTAGACGCAGGAAAAGATTTTTTGAAAAAAGGCCACTTTTTTTGAAAAATCCCTGTAGTCTAGACACACCCTTTATGTAGCTGGTACGTAAATATTTTGGGATTCTGGCTACAACAATGCCGTGTGAACATCTATTTTCATTTTCAGGTGACATTGTAATCAAGAAGCTGTCAGCATTCTTGCCTACAAATGTAACTAAACTTGTTTGTCTGAGAGGACAGGAAGTCAGACTGAGTGAACTTGTAGCTTTAAAGTTTTACATTGTTTTGTTTTTTAATGCAATTAGTTTTTTACACAACTCTACATTTGTACTTTCAATTTTCATGATAAAGAGTTTGCACTAGGAGATTGAAAAACATTATTTCTTTTGTTTTATGCAGTGCAAGTATATTTGTAATCTCTCTCTCTTTATATATTACAGTATGTCTGTCTGTGTGACTGTCTGTGAGTCTGTTTGTTCAAAAACTCCTAAACAGTGAGAGCTAGGACCACCACATTTGGTAGGCAGCTTCTTCTTCTCCTAACTTAAAGTAAGGTCAGGGTTTGGTTGTGCCAGGACAACTGGAAGCCTCAGGGAAGAGACTGCTTTCCATAACATGCAAAGGGAGGGGCTACTATTTGAAGGGATGTGATACTGACCGTGGCTACCAGGGGCAGCGAGCCTGCTGGGGAGAGCTATATGTAGACTGGTCACCGGGGGCAGTGACACCACCAAGGGAGTGGTCAACATGGGTGGGGCTCTGCCATGTTGCCTGCCAACTCACTGGTAAGTAGCACTCTGCCCTAATCCCTCTTTTCCACCCTCCCCCCTTTCAGCCCTTGACTGCAGTGCTGGAGGGAGGGAGAATAAAAAGGCACCTGGCAATCAGGAAGAAAAAAGGCCCATGCTAATGGCATCTCCCACCTCCCTCCCCACTCAGCCCTCAACCTTCAGTCTTGCCCCCCCCACCTCTAATCTCCTGCGTTCCTGCCCATCCATCCCCAAGGCCCTGCCTTGACTCCTGTACCCCGTACTCCACCGGCTCCCTGCCTGGAAGGATCTGGGCATCGTTGGCTATGTCTGCTAGTAAAAAATAAATATAGAGTGAGCACTGTACCCTGTGCACTTCATAATCTGTATTGTAATTGAAATAAAAATATTTGAAAAGGTAGAAAATGTTCATAATATTTAAATAGTAGCAGATTTACCCGGTGTTGCTCGGGTCCTCGGCTCAATTAAGTTTTTTTTAATAAAATAACATTGTCTGTGCTTTATTAAAATGGTTGTAGTTAAAAAAAAGGGGGAGGGAAGTAGTTTGTATTAATAAAAGAATGAAAGTGACTGAAACATTAGCTAGAGCCTGTGGACAGACAATATTTGCAGCTTTTTTGTCTTTTGCTAGAACAAACAGGCTTTTTCCACTTCTTACCCTCGATGTAGCAACATATAGCGGTCCATGTCCAAAGCAGTGTTCCATACGCCCACACAGGAGTGGCAGGGGACAGCCTGACCTATTTGCAAAAGGGCTGGGTTTAGTTTCACTTTTGTAACTTCTGAGTTTGGAAGGTGAGAGCATAGGTGAACAGCCCAGGGAATATCTGCTTAGCTTCCAATTTCCCTGCTGAGGGGTCTAAAGATGGGTCCATAGTTCCAGCCCCTAGAGACACCAATTGTCAGAGAGTCAGAAAACCTTGTGCCAGCTACCTAAAGCCAGCCAATATGTCTCCAGGACTCGGGACCAGGGAGCCAAAAGAAGATCATGCCCCTTCCAGGGGTGATAACATTCAAAAAGAGTCCCATTTGTGTGGTTTTTCCCAAGCCAAACATGTTTGCAGTGTTGCACTAGGGAAATATGACAATGATAAACACATGTTATTTTAAAGTAATTTCTTCCTAAATACTCAGTGTCATACTTTTTATGGCAAACAGCATGTTTTCCTTTGTAGCAGCATGGTAGAAAAATAGCACATAACAGCTTTACATTTGCCAAAGAGGTTTTGATGTCTCAAATGATATATTTAATTTCAAACAAGAAAAAAATGGTAGGAACACAATAAAAGGTGCTTGTAGCTTGTACATTTTCCTACTAATAGCAATTAATATTTAAGACAGTGTAGAAACAGCAAAGAACACTGTCATCCGTGGAGATTTTCATTTAAATCTTGTCTCCCAAATGTTCGTGAATGAAGTGATGGTCATGAGGAAGGTACCACCTGTATATTTCTTCACATGATAATATGCTGCCAAGGACTACCAGAATGTAATCATTAGAAGCCCAGACACAGATTTGCAATCATAAGCATCAATCTGAAATTACACTTGCCAATCCATTTGCATTTCTCCACTGTTAGAAAATAACAGGTTACCCAGAGGCAGAAGGGGTAGATGGGCACCTGTAGGGCAGTTACTCGTTACATCTCAGACCGCCCCACCTTGGGATCCGAGTGAGCAATAAATTCGCCTTTTGATCTTAATTAGTATGTAAATACACTTAACAATTAATCACCTCCTAAACCCTAATTTAGTAATGTGAACACACAGATAATGCATAACCATAACCATAACCATGTGATGAATATAATTATATGTGCCCCTGTTTACAGCTTTTTAGTTGATGTATGCAGTTCTCACATCCCAAAGCTCCTTACATCAGCAACTTACAAGAGGGGAGGAGGGAAGGAGCTGTGATCCTGCATGTAAACTGCAGAGTGAATGGAATGGATAAGGGGGTAGGGAGATACCATTTGTTTTACACGTAGAGCATGCATTAACAGGGGAAGGAGGAATCAATAGAAGCAGGGTCTGCCTGGGCTGTGCCCCATTACCATGGTTGCATTTACCAAGACCCCTTATTCAATCCTTACACACCAGTGCTGAGATTCAAAGCTGCATTATAGATTTGGAGAAAGTCACTTCTGCTCAAGGCCCAGAACTTTACTGGACTCCACGTAGTTACAGGATGTTATGCTACAAGTGCCTTCTGTGGGAAGGGAAAGAGTCATTTTCCATGGCACCGGAGAGTGAAAAGACCCTTGATGCTATTGACTTTGGAAAGAACACTTTAAAACTCAACCTCCCCTGATGTCTGAGAAATTTGTGTCCCTCTGTCTGGCCAAGCATCATCACAGGAAGTCAGTGATGCCTGATACAAGATGATCTGCATGTTTAGTGCCTGAACAGAGCCTGATACAGATATGTGATTCTCTACACCAATAAAGCAAGCAAGAAAGTTGACGGGCTGCTATAATGAGGAACTCTCTTGTCAAGAGGATAAATGCTCCTTCCTCTGTTGGCCATTGACGGGTTTTGGAAAGCAAAGAACTTGCCATCACCTGCATGACAAAAGGTCCCACACCAAGTAGTATGTTGCAGGTAGTATGCTGTGTCTGCAAGCATGTGAGATGTCAAACAGGAAGGTGTTTCTGTCTTGCTGCTGGGCTTTCCTGCACAGACTTGTGAAAGTGTCAGAAGTGTGAGAACTTTGACAAAAAAAGCCGCTGAGCCTGTCATTCACAATGATTACATGTCCCATGAGAGTGACTTTGATGGGTAAGATGTCATGATTGTCAGACTGGGAAATAAAAATGTATTTTACTTGGGGAATAAGCACTACTGTGCCAATAGCAATAGCCATAATTCAAAATGAACATGGGATTTAAATAAGGAAATAAAATATTGATTTATATCAATAATTACTGCAATCGAGATAATCTGTCACTCATAAATGTTTGAGAAATAAAATTTCATATTCAAGGGGTTTCCAGTTAAAAGATTTTACTTTTTTCATTACTGTTGCTGAGGAAAATATCCTCATTTTTAAGAAAGATAGTATTAGATGTTTCTATAGAAAAATGCATCAGATGTATTATGTTTATCATTCCATGTTGCTAGACTTGTGAATAAATACTTCTCTTGAGGGTAAATAGTAACATAATCCAATTTATAGTGAAAAGTATTGCCAAGAAAAATAAATTTTAGGAATGTGTACTACATGGCTCCATACTTACTACCAAAAGGTAGACCTGACAATTTATTGCATATTATCAGTTAGACTGATTTTTGTAGAAAATATTGTTACATAAAACACTCCAGTTGTGCAAGTATTTATGGTTATTTAGCATATTTTATTATCCATAAGTGTATCTATATATTTTAGAAATGTGCATTGCATCTGTCTGTCTGTGAGTCTGTTTGTTCAAGAGCTGCTCCTAAGTGCCTGAGCTAGGACCACCAAATTTGGTATGCAGCTTCCACTTACGCTAACTTAAAGCAAGATTGGGGATTGGTATTGCCAAGAAAATCGGAAATGCTGGGAATGGGATTGTTTTCCATATCATGGAAAGGGAGGGGGCACAGAGAGGAGGGACACAATATTGAGAGTGGCCACTGGGAGCAGGGAGTGCAAGGGAGAGCTGAACTGCAGTAATCAGTGGGAGCAGCCACACTACCAAGGGAGGGGCCAACTGGGCCATCTTGCCTGGCACCAGACTGGATAAGTAGCCTCAAACCTTTTCCTGTTCTCTGGCCTTTGGCTTCAGTGCTGGGGGAAAGGGCAAGGAGCTGGGGAAAGAGAGAAGACCCTTGCTGGCCAGAGGAGAGAGAAGGACACTGCCACTTGGGGAGGGGCTGGGGGAAAGAGAAGGCCCCTTTCAACTGGGGGGAGTTGCTGGCTGGCGGTGTGTGTGAACGGTTGAGGAAGGGAGACTGAAGGCTCTTGCCAGTTGGGGAGTGGCTGGGGGAAGACAGAAGGCCCCTGGCCAGTGAGGGGGGATGAAAGGAGATAGTAGTCCCCTGCCAGGGGATCTGGAGGGGGGAAGGCCCCACTGGTGGGCAGGAGGGGGGAGAAGAAAGCCCCACTGGATGGGACATCATGCCCTGAGACCCTCCTCTCCCACCATCTTTCACTCTTGCACCCCCCAATATCCACAGCCCCCTCCCCTGAGCCCCTCCTAATCTCTACCCTGACTCCTGCACTCCCCTGTCCCCAGCATTCTGCCCTGCCCTCCCCCCACATCCTCAAGCCCCTGCCCTGACATTTGCACTCCCCACACCACCAGACCCCTGCCAGATAAGACTTCTAGTACTTCCATATAGATTTCAATAATTTTACACCAATTTGGGCTTTTATAGGTCAAATATTAATGAAGTTATGGACAAGAATCCTTCATTGCGATGGTGTCAAATTAGTAACTTTAGGTGTGTAGAGACAAACTGCAGATTTTGCAGAAACCTTTTTACACAAGTTGTTTCAGGTGATTGGCTGTATAAATATGTGGACAATTAGCGTGTCGCTGGGTTAAAACGTCTTTTCTAAACCCATTCCTGGACCACACTACAGTTGTGTCTAGACTGGCCAGTTTTTCTGGAAAATCAGCCGCTTTTCCGGAAAAACTTGCCAGCTGTCTACACTGGCCGCTTGAATTTCCGCAAAAGCACTGACTTCCTACTGTAAGAAATCAGTGCTTCTTGCGGAAATACTATGCTGCTCCCATTCAGGCAAAAGTCCTTTTGCGCAAAACTTTTGTGCTAAAGGGCCAGTGTAGACAGCTCAGATTTGTTTTCCGCAAAAAAAGCCCCGATCACGAAAATGGCGATCGGGGCTTTTTTGCGGAAAAGCGCGTCTAGATTGGCACGGACGCTTTTCCGCAAAAAGTGTTTTTGCGGAAAAGCATCCGTGCCAATCTAGATGCTCTTTTCCGAAAATAATTTTAACGGAAAACTTTTCCGTTAAAAGCATTTCAGGAAATCATGCCAGTCTAGACGTAGCCTACGTGCCCTAGGAGAGCACTGTGACTTTGAAACTCCCTCATGATCTTCAGATCACTGAGTGAGAATTTTTTCTGTGGACATAGTTCAAACTTAGAAGAGAACTGGATTTTCAATAACTGGGATATTCAATTATCTGGGTAATCTGAGGAACTTATGTGCTGCAGCTGCATTAATGCTGGTTCCCTTAAAATGTTTTCCAGGACAACCAGCTACCTCGTTACCTTGCCTTATACCTACTGTCCTCAACGGTGCAGTTGAGCAGTCTAGCTCCAACTCCCAACACACTGTTCAAACAGCAGGACTGTAAGGAAAAGATAATCCCTGTTCTTTTCCCAGTGTGACCTAGCCTAGCTTTCAATCCTATTGAGTCTGCCAGCAGTGTTCCACAGTACAATGGAGCAAAGTGTGGTCTGGATAGGTGATATCAGCAGCCTGAGAAAGGTCCAAGTGGACATGAGCTCAAATCTCCTGTCATTAGAACACTGGAAACAAACAAGCACTTCTACATTTGTTATTATCATTTCCTCACAGATCTTTGCATTTTGGGGCAAGCAAGTAGTTTTTTTCTCCCTCTCTCTTTTCTCATGGCTCCCATCAGGCATCTGAAACCTCCTCCCAAAGGAAATTTTCACTGGTGTTTTATGATTTTGGAAGTCACCTTCTTGGGTCAGAGAGCGCTTCTGTACTAGTCCAGCAAGGAAGTTTTAACATAGAGAGGTAGTCGTGTTAGTCTGAACTTGCATCTTGTTAGTCTTTAAAGTGCTACATAGTTTTTCCTTTTGTTTTAACACAGAGAAGATGGAGGTTTGTAGGCTGGAAAGAAACTAAACTACCTTCATTATGGTGAAATGATCAAACTTAAATCAGGGGGGAGGCCTAAATCAATGAAAGAGATAGAAATGACATCTTCTCTTTCACCTTCAGGTAATTAATTCATAGGTTAATTAGTATTACTATTTAGATCTCTTTTGTATTGCCTTTTTATTTTCTGTAGTGAAAGAAGTGTGCAAGTCAAATGACACTAGTAACTATAGGACAGCTGGTCTGAGAGCAATCCTGGGCGAAATAATAGAGAATCTGGTACAGAATTTCATTCATGAAGAATTAAAGGCTAAGAGTATAACTAGTGCCAGTCAGCAGGGGGTTATGTAAAATAGGCCTTGTCAAACAAATCTGATTTCATCCTTTGAGATTTCAAGTCGGATGATAATGGTAACTTCTTGGATGTTATATATTCAGACTTCTGTAATGTATTTGATTTAGCACCACAAAAAAAATCTGCTGTTTAACAAAAGCACTGTTCAATTTCAATAAAGCACTCTTTGAAAAGATTACAAACTGGCTATATAACAGGCGTCTCTGTATTTATCAATGGGGAAATCATCGCATGAAATGGGGGTGTTTCTAGTGGGGCTCCACAGAGATCCGTACTGTACCTGATGCTACTAAGCATTTTTATCAATGATCTGGAAGTAAATATAAGGTCACTGCTGAAAACATTTGCACATGAAGCAAAAACTGGTGAATAGTGATGAGCACTGAGCAGTCATAACATGTTCTGGTTTTCTGGGTAAGGTAGGCCTGTTTAAACAAGGGTATGTCTACACTACCCCGCTAGTTTGAACTAGCGGGGTAATGTATGCATACCGAACATGTTCTGGTTTTCTGGGTAAGGTAGGCCTGTTTAAACAAGATATTACATTGGGCTATGTTAAAATAGGTCATATATCTAAGAAAACCTGAATGTACGCCATATGTACATAAGAACAGCCATATTAGGTCAGACCAAAGATATATCTAGACTAGATGTAGAGAGGGAATGAACAGAACAGGAAAACCTCAAGTCATCCATCCCCTATTGTCCAGTCTCATCTTCTGGAAAACAGAGGCTAGGAATACTATCCCTGACCACCCTGGCTAATGGCTATAGAGGGACTCATCCTCCATGAACTTATCTAGTTCTTTTGTGATCCTGTTAATGTTTTATCCTCCACAATATACCCTGGCAAGAAGTTCCACAAGTTGACTGTGAACTGTGTGAAAAAAATACTTCCTTTTGTTTATTTTAAACCTGCTGCCTATAAAATATGTATAGAAATGGGCACTGAATCTTGAAATGTAATGACTGCGGAAACCTTTTAGCAGTCATAGTGGACAAGCAACTCAGCATGAGCTTCCAGGGAACCGGTGTGTCAGGAAGCATTGACATGATCCTTGACGTATATGTAGGAGAGTAAGAAGAGATTTTATCTAGGCATATTGGATAGACCGACGCTGGCATCATGCATATAATTTTGCATTTTTACAGGAAGGTTGAAAAATTGAAGAAGATTCAGAAAAGAGCCATAAGAATGATTTGTGAGCTGGAGAAAAATGCCTAATGGTCACAGTTTTAAAGCACTCAATCTGTTTAGCTTTTCACAATGTTTGCAGTGTAGAAGTACCTTCCTGGGAAGAAAATAACTGGTATTAAAAGACTCTTTTTTTATCTAGAGGAGAAAAGGCATAAGAAGAGCCAGTGGCTGGAAACCAAAGCTTTATTTTTTCTAAAAGGGTGAGGGTGATTATCAGTTGGAACAAGCTACCGATTCTCCATGGGGATTCTCCATGTCTAGATGCCTATACTTTTAGAAAGTGCTTTTGTCAACCACGAGTTACTAGGTTCAGCGCAGGGTGCTGCATGAAATGTAATGGCCTCTGATATACAGGAGGTCAGAATAGATGACCTAATGGCCCGTCTGAACTTAAATTCTATGAATCTGTGATAATATTAAAATACAGTTAAACAGGTGTTGAGGTGTTCTATGATTGAGATCAGAAATACTTATGAATTGGAGAAGATAACTTCCTGAACTTATGGTTACCAACATTCTCAATTTTAGAAGGTGCTCATGCAGCAATAAAGCCTTGAGCAAAGGTCAGTTTTGGTGTTGTCCTTACTCACTGTGGGTATGTCTACACTACAATGTTAGTTCGAACTAACGGACGTTAGTTCGAACTAACATTCATAGGCGCTACACTAGCGCTCCGCTAGTTCGAATTTAAATCGAACTAGCGGAGTGCTTAGTTCGAACTAGGAAAACCTCATTTTACGAGGATTAAGCCTAGTTCGAACTTACTAGTTCAAATTAAGGGGTGTGTAGCCCCTTAATTCGAACTAGTGGGAGGCTAGCCCTCCCCAGGTTTCCCTGGTGGCCACTCTGGCCAACACCAGGGAAACTCTATTGCCCCCCTCCCGGCTCCGGAGCCCTTAAAGGGGCACAGGCTGGCTACGGTGCCCGTGCCAGGTGCAAGCCTGCCAGCACCCAGCCAGCAGACCCTGCACCTGACACGGCACAGAGCCACCCACCCAATGTCCCCCAGCCCACCCTTTCTTCCCGGGACCAGGCTGGCGCAAGAGGCGGGCACCTTCCTGGGCTAGTGCAGACATCGTGGACCTTGTCCACGATCTCCGCACTAGGCACAGGAAAGTGGCCGGCTAGGGCAGGAGAGCTGCCAGCCTGGCCACCCAGGAGCAGGTGTGCATGAAAATCAAGGGGGTCCACTGAGACCCCCGACCCTGAGCCCTGAGCTTACAATGGCCGTCCTGGGTCAGACCAAAGGTCCATCTAGCCCAGTAGCCTGTCTGCCGACAGCAACCAAAACTAGGGACCCTGGAGGGGATGGACCGAAGACAGTGACCAAGCCATTTGTCTCGTGCCATCCCTCTCCAGCCTTCCACAAACTTTGGGCAGGGACACCACTCCTACCCCTAGCTAATAGCACTCCATGGACCCAACCTCCATGAATTGATCTCACTTCCCTTTGAACTCTGTTCTAGTTGTAGCCTTCACAGCCTCCTGCAGCAAGGAGTTCCACAGGTTAACTATTTGCTTTGGGAAGAAGAACAACTTTCTCTTACTAGTTTCAAGCCTGCTACCCATTCCTTTCCTTTGGTGTCCTCTAGTCCTTCTTTAGGGGAACTCAGGAAGAACTTTTATGAATGCACCCTCTCCACCCAACCCCTGCTTTTAGAGACCTCTATCCTGTCCCCGCTCCATCTCCTCTTTTCTAAGCTGAACAGTCCCAGTCTCTGTAGCCTCTCTTCATCTGGGACCTGTTCCCAACCCCTGATCATGTTAGTTGCCCTCCCCTCTCCCAGCCTTTCTCTTCCCCTCTCCCACCTCCTTTTCCCAGTCTCCCCCAGTTTTGTTCAATAAAGACAGAGTCAATGTTGGAAGAAACGTTATCTTTATTTTGTACATCAGGAAGGGGGGTTAGGGAAGGGTAAGTGGAAGGAGGTGAGGGAGGAATGGGGCACGAGCCCCCGATGGGGAGGACTGGACTGGCTCTGTGGGCTTCTGGAGGTGGAAGCTCTCCTGCAGCCCCTCAATTGCCTCCTCTCCCCAGATGGCAGCCTGCGGCAAGTGCAGCCGGGCTGATGGCCGAGTGGTGTGATGTGCCCAGTGTGGGCATTCCGGGCACTCCAAGCCAGGACTGGTTTTCAAGTGGGGCACCCCTGAGAACTGTCTGTCCGGGGTGGGGGTCGGGTCCCTTTAAGCGCAGCCCTCGGCTAGCCTGAGACAGCATCTCCACGCTCTAAGTCCTCCTCTGATGCCCTGCTGGCACTGCTTCCGGCCATCCTTAAGCCCTGTTCAGGGTCCACTCAGTGTGGACATGCTAGTTCGAATTAGCAAAACGCTAATTCGAACTAGTTTTTAGTTCTAGACGCGTTAGTTCGAATTAGCTTAGTTCAAATTAACTAATTCGAACTAAGTTAGTTCGAACTAACTTTGTAGTGTAGACATACCCAGTTAGCTTTACTACAGAAGTTTTTAATTATATCTGCTAGTTCCTGTAATTACCCCCTTCTGCCTCTACAGATATGCCAAAAGATTGAAGTTTGTGGGAGAAATTCACAAAAAGAGCCTGAAATGAGGAAAAAACAGGTTAATTACAGGACGTTCATAACGTATCTGTACTGGTGCCCTTATATCACCTTGCAGTGTCATCATTATGCCGAGTCAATGAGAATGATTAATGTTTTATTGGACTCTGTGGAGTTCGGGTCATCAGGAAACCTGTTACAAGTATTATTGAAGTTCTTGCAGTTTTATTAATCACTCACTGCAATATGTTTCACTGGTGACAGGATTGGTAATCGGTATTACACAATAACACCTACACTTGTATTGTTGACCCTGTTCGAGGGTGTTATATTGAGGTCTGTTCCCTGACCCATTGCTATTGAAACAGTTCATCTGTTGTGGAACCTTCATGCAATTTTGCTTCCCATCACTGATATTTATTTATTTATTTTTAGTTGTGAGTTATTAAAGCATATGTTCTAAGGTTCCAACAAAGAGCAACATGATACCTTCTCATTTACTGGATACCAAGCCAAAAGATAATTGGCTCACTTCAATTTCTTTTAAAAGAAGTGTTACTAAAAAAAATGAGTAAGGTTGACAATTGTATTTTTGATAAAATTGTTGTTCACTTATTGGAAGGAATCATCATGGGTTTTTTAGGACAGCATGCTGAAAACAGTTAAGGAAGGATATGTACAACCTTTGCTCAATAAACCATCACATAATAATCACAATCCGGCCCAATTAGTGAACTTTCTAAGATCAGAATTTTTGGTTAAGGTCAAGCAAAGGTTTTAGCAGGAAAAATCTAAGTGTCTGCTTGCCTCAGATTTCATTGATTCTAACTGGTGATTATATGGACCTTCCTATGGTGTAGCAATGGATGAAAAGTCAAATGTTCAATCAATGTTAGTTCTCTCCTCTGCAATTGATGCCATGTGCCACTCAACCTGCTCCTCACAAAGAGAGGAATTGGTAGAGAAAGTAGACGTGGGTGGCAGCCTGACCTGTGTTCCCTCTAAGTTTTTCCTTCCACAAGAGAAGTGAGTTTTGTCTTGTGCGCCAATACTTAGGTCATGGGCACTTGTTTGGATATGTGCTACCGTGGCATCTAAGTTATTAACAAATATCTTATATATATTTTTAAATGTTACAGAAGAAAGAATACCAAGGGATAATTAGCAAGGTGTATGACTTTAAAATGTTTATTTAATATGCAGTCAAATAAAAAGAAAATTAATACTGCAAAATTTTCAGTAGCCAACTTCCTCTATTTATAGCCCTTGTGGGAGAGGTGGAAGTGGGAATGTCCCAGGCTGGGCTAGGGCTGGCCGGAGATGTCATAGGAGCCATGCATGGGATTCTTTTTTTTTCCTGTCTGTGCACTGGAGACGGCTCTGTCGGCTGCATTTCAGTGTCCCCTCTCCCCCACAGCCTGTGCCACACAGCCCACCACATCCTGTGCCTTCTATTTTCCCTTCCCCCTGCAGCTGAGCCTTATCCAACACCAGAGGGGAGGGGGATTTGCTGGAATTCACAGAAAAAATCCCAACTTTCAGCCCCACCCCCACTGGAAATCTCTCTTGCAACATGTAGGGGGATGGCAGTGGCAAAAACCACATGACCCAGCAGGTATCAATGCCTGTGCGGAGGTCCTGTCTTCCCCCACACTACTTTGATTGGGGTCCTGGTTGTGGCCAAGTCCCAGCCTACATTGATAGGAGCCGGAGTGAGGTCAAACGTCCTTAGACCACAACTTCCAAGGAATGATAATTGGAGGAATTATATTAGCATAACACTTCCTCCCAGAGAAATTTCAAATCATCCCTTGATAATATAAACAATTGCATTTTGACATGATGACCTCCTAAGGTGTATATTTAGTTCAATAAAATCTGAAGTACGCAGTGATCCTAATTTGTCTCTCACATTTGCTATGTTAGTCTAACTAGACTATCACAGTAGATAATTACAGCTATTGTGTGATGGGCCTGTTTCTACTACTTCCACCTGTATTCTCTACAAAAGCAAGCACACATCAGAAAATATGTGTTGACAATTTCACTGCCCAGATTCATTCAGTATTCAGACAGTATTGTAAGCAGGGACAGAATGGCTCAAGAGGTTGTTAACCAGACGTGAAGCTTTAATCACTGGTTTGATGCCAACCTAGGTCAATAGTTAACAAGGTAAACCACTGATCAGCTATCAGAGGACAACTATGTGCAATGCATTGCTTCTTTCTGCCCAGTTCCCAGAAGGAAGTTAGCTTCATTTGCCAAGCCTATGTGTGGTCAAACAGAAGGTGTTAGTCTTCAGATTTGAGAAAGCAGCGGGGTAATTTGTATTTCAGCCTGAAACAGGCAGACAGCCAAGTGTTTCATTCCATATTCCATATTCCTTCTTTTCTTAACTCTGGTCAACAGTTCCTTGTTAGCCTTCATGTTGGGTCCTGTTCAATGTCAATAGCTGTGATATAAATAGGAGAGAGATTTCAGGGTTGTCATGAGATGTCTGGACCTGGCATACATCCCACTGTTTGTTTGGGATATTCAGCACCTTCAATAACATTTAAATACAAAATATTTTAGGAGATCACACTTCAGCGCTACTTGGTTCAGCCTCAGATGTTTGTCTTGGGGGCATGGGACACTTTTGACTGTTGTTAATGAAGCCATACATATCAAGTTGTTCTCCTTTATTTCTAATGTTCCTGAGGTATTGGTGCCTGTATTGTTCACTTTGCAATAGACACGTTGCTTAATGCAGGTGGTCAGCACCTGGATTACCCTACTCAGCTTGTGAGCAGCCACACTGAAAGTCCCTATCTGAGTTACTGTGCCCTCACTGATGCTGAACTCACTGATGTGTCACAGAACTTCTGAGTTTTGTCAGCAAGAGCAGGGGGGAGGAGCCTCACGCCCAGGGGCCAGATGTGGCCACCATCTTGCCTGCATCTGGCCCTCAAAGCTCAGGGCTTCCCCAGGGCTGGAGCATACAAAATCTACAGGCTCTGGTGTGTGAGGGAAATGTGAGGAGTGTCTTTCTCCTTCTCAGTCAGGGACCACGGTCAGTGAGCATTTGTGTTTTGGGGATGGGGTGGTGGTTTTTTTTTCTTTTTACTTCTCACTTGTGTGCAACCCTCCCCCCCAAACTGATTTTTCTGTGGGGAAGTGGCCCCCAGCCCAAAAAGGGTTATCCCCTCCTGAGCTACAGTAAGCAAAGCCAATCTCTGACTCTCTCTTATGGGAGAATTCAGATATGTCTACCTGCAAAAACCCCAAAACACAGCACTGAATCTCCGAGCCCAGGTGAACTGACTTAGGCTGGCAGAGTTTATGTTACAGTGCTAAAAACAGCTCTGTAGACATTTCTTCTTGGGCTGCAAATTGGGCTCTGACACCTTGTGAGAATGGAGGGTCACTGAACTCAGGTTTCAGTCCTATCAGGAATCTACACTGCTATTTGCAGCCCTTTGTTGCAAGCCACACAAGTTCAAGGCAGTTGGTGTGCGCTCTGAGTCTTGCTGCTGTGAAGATTGATTTACAATATAGAGGTGCATGGCACTGGGCCCGGGCCCAGGAGAGAATTGTGGGAAGGCATCGGAAGACTCTGCACTTGAGTGCTTTAGTTTGCTTCTGCACTGCAACCTGGGCACGTTATCGGCCTGAGTGAAAGCAGCATCTGGGTTATAATAATTCCCTTACCTGAGGTAGCTAAGGTGCATTTAAAGCACCACCATACTAAAGTGAGAGGGGGGGGTATTTTGAAGAGTGGGGACAGAGCTCAGGACAACACTGATCTAAGGGTACGTCTAGACTACATGGCTCCGTCGACGGAGCCATGTAAAGTAGTTTACTCGGCATAGTCAAAGAAGTGGGGATTTAAATAATCCCTGCTTCATTAAAATAAAAATGGCCACCGCGCTGTGCTGGATCAGCTTCATTTTTATTTTAATGAAGCAGGGATTATTTAAATCCCCGCTTCTTTGACTATGCCGAGTAAACTACTTTACATGGCTCCATCGACAGAGCATGTAGTCTAGACGTACCCTAAGAGTTTAGGCTAAATCTGCAATGAAGAGTTGGTTGCTTTTAATCTCAGCATCATCACTCCCTATGCCTCCCCTCCATATATGTGGTTTTTAGTAAAGTATTTTTTCATCATATATGTTTCGTACCCCTATCTTTATATACAACAAACAGCTCTTGCTGAATGAGTATGGACATATGCCTGAATAAAGTCACTAGGCTTTCTAATGATTTATTTTGCTGTGACTCATGCATTTGGTGGTTTTAATGTATTATCGATGTATGGAAATAGAACATCCAGACAAATTTAGACACAGACTTTAGATCTAGTTTTGTAGAACTGCAGATGCTAATTTACAGGACATATATGGTAATATTCATCATCAAATATGCTAGAGAGAATTACAGTGATAAGACATCATATCACTACTGAAGTTGAAAGCTCCTAATTAAAGGCAATTCAACTGGCAGGTGAATTGATGTAAATCTCTTGTGTATTTGCATAAATCACACTCACTTTACACACACAGAATTACCTATCTTTTGCAAAATCAACACTCACTCAGGGGCCTTTATATTTACTTCCCACAGTTGTTCCCATTCTACATGTCCAATACAAATCGTGACATATTAGGAGCTCAGAAGATGCTTTGCTGCATTCCTCTACTAGAAGAAATTGTCCTTTTACATATATATATATTGGAGAGGCAATTGTTGACAAGTAGAAATGAATTTCAATGTTGAATTCAAAATTTTATATGAAGTGCATGCAACAACCAACAAGTACTTCAGCAATCAAATTTCTGATGCCAGGAGGATGCTTCAAGAATTAGACCTTCACTAAAGGGAAGGCTTGGTTTTGGATGGTCAAATTGAATTCTATTCTACTTTATTGTGACTGATTGAAATATGTTTAGAAGAAAGAAAAACAACACTATATTGATTATCATCTCTGACATCCTCCCCTCCTCATGGACACATGACAGATGTGGCATACACATTTTGTTGTGGTTGGAGCAGTAATATCAATCTTGGAAGCGGGTGTGAAAAATAACTGAGATTAAGATCTGGAATTTATTTCATAGGCACCTAACACAATATCAGATGACCAGACCCTCTACCAAGGTAACATCAGTCACTGCTTTAACACACTCTATATGGCGCAAAATACCCTGAAGGCATGACATTATTTCCAGCAGATTCTGAAAGATGACGATGATTCAAAGACCTTCTTGGGCTTGGATATGTGGGAAAACCTTAATATTGATAGGAACTAACCGTTCTATGCACGGTCCCTGTTCTAGTGTTATTGGTTTCACTATCTTCCATATTGCAGTGTAGAAGAAAAAGTGCTGTGACACCAAACTATCAAGTACTTTGGTCAGGGCAATGAATACTTTTCTATGTGAAGGTTTTACCAGTTCCTCATTCTATCCCTCTCACTCACTTTTTTTCAAGTATAGTACTTAGTGTCACCAGGAGCATCTGAGGGTGTGTCTACACTGCATCGTTATTTTGAGATAACTAGCGTTATTTCGAAATAACAATACAAGTGTCTACACAGTCATTCTGTTATTTGGAAATAATTTCGAAATAATTGATGGCTTATTCCAAAATCTGTAAACCTCATTCTGTGAAGAATAATGCCTATTCTGAAATAGCTATTTCAAAATAAGGCGTGTGTAGATGCTTCATAGGGGCTATTTCGAATTAGCCCCTCCCCAGGGCCATTCTAAGTTTAGTTACTTCTCCCCAGTGCCTCCCGGGGCTCTAAATTAAGATAGCATGTCTACGTTAGGGAAGCCTGCCTTGGAGTAATTTGAGGCCTCCCTGAAATGCAGACATGCTATTTCAAAACAAGGTATTTCGGAATAACTCAGAATATCTTATTTCGAAATAGCCGTGCAGTGTAGACGTACCCTGAATGACATACTGTAACCTACTCAATCAGACATTGCTCCTCAAGGTTAAGTTAGCAATGTAACATCATCTTGGATCAGTGTTCTCTCTAATTTTCCCCACCCTTGAGTGGAGTGAATTTTCTTATGTGCGCCAATGTGGAGGTGATGTGTGATACGGAAGTGATGTGCAATACATCACCTTCATATTGGCGCACATAACAAAATTCATGTGGTGGGGTCAAGAACCCAAGTGAGGGAGGGGGCTGAGGACTGGGGCAGAGAGCTGGGGTGCAGGAGTGTGAGGGCTCTTGCTGGGGTTGTGGGCTCTAGGTGAGCTAGTGTTGAGGGATTCTGGGCTGGGACAGAGGGTTAAGGTGCAAGGGCTCTGGCTAAGGGTGCAGGCACTGGTTGGGGGGGAACTGGGGATGAGGGGTCTGTGGTGCAGGAGGTGGCTGCAGGTTTGGGATGCAGGAATGGGTACAGGGTCTGGGCTGAGGGTTGGGGTGAAGGAAGGTGCTCTGGGGTGGGGTGGGCTCAAGGTGGAGCTGAGGTCTAGAGCTAGTGAGGAGCAGCAGGGGCTAATGAGGCCATGGCAGCTCAATGCTGGGACCAGTAGAGAGGGGTACCCCTGACCATCCACAGCAGCTCTGTGCTATCCCAAGAAGCTTCAGGGATTGGGGCAAGAGGCTTAATGGGAAGCTATATAACCCTGTGGACAGCTTAGCCTTGGATGCTCTGAGCCAGTGATTGCAGTTACAGTGTGTTTATGTTCCCTTGTATACATAGAAGCGTTTGTACTAACGAGAATCAAAATGGCCTCACAAGAAAAATCAGGAAATTACTTGCCATTAATCTTTATCAATAATCATTTTCCTTCTATGATGAGCTTATCATGTATACGTGTTATCTTCAGTAAATTCTAACCTGCAGCTGATTTTAGCGATAAAAATCAGCGCATATTTCCTGTCCCTCATTAGGAGAAATTAGAATTCCATTTCTGGGTTATTTAAATTAATATGCCTTTGAAAAACAGCTAAGCTTAAGCAACTTGGCTCAGTTTGCCAGCATCCCCAATACAGAATTCTGAAACTGCTTCCAGTCATGTCATTTGGTGTTAGTTCTTAGCGTTCCCAAGGCCAGAATTATAAATTGGAAAGGAACAGGAGGTTTTTATAGGCTCTCTTGGTAATTGAAGGTGCTGTACAATATGCCATTGTAAAAGAAGTAAGAAAATAATAGGGCTCTTGAATATACACAGTATACAGTAGTTATTTCTATTAATGCAGTCAAGGAAAATGAACAAAAGCAACCTAAGAAGAAGAAAGTGGGAGGGTGAATTTAATGATACATCTCTGTTGGTTATAAATAGATACACATACAGCTGCTGCCATTTAAAAAGGTGTCGCTTATTAGGGTATCTGAGGTTTTCCCTTTACTTCAGCATCATAGTTGGTCTTGGTTAACCTCCTGATACTAGCAGGGTAAATTTTAATCATCCTGAAGTGAGTGCAACATCCCTTCTTCTTGAAAGGGGCATTATAATGGAGAAATTAAGTTGTTTAAGAATCTGTTCCTAGGACAATGCAGGACTATGTAGCACTTTAAAGACTAACAAGATGGTTTATTAGATGATGAGCTTTCGTGGGCCAGACCCACTTCTTCAGATCAAATAGTGGAAGAAAATAGTCACAACCATATATACGAAAGGATACAATTAAAAAAAATGAACACATATGAAAAGGACAAATCACTTTTCAGAACGGAAGGGGGCGGGAGGAAGGAAGGTAAGTGTCTGTGAGTTAATGATATTAGAGGTGGGGAAAGTTAGATGTCTGTGAGCTAATGGTATTAGAGATGATAATTGGGGAAGCTATCTTGGTAATGGGTAAGGTAGTTGGGGTCTTTGTTCAATCCCCCCCGGAGAGTGCCGAATTTTAA
The DNA here is from genome assembly GCF_049634645.1 of Pelodiscus sinensis. Lineage (NCBI taxonomy): Eukaryota > Metazoa > Chordata > Testudines > Trionychidae > Pelodiscus > Pelodiscus sinensis. Next base: position 7,898,268 of record NC_134723.1, read on the forward strand.
CATGAATGACAGTTCAGAAGATTCCCTTTCAAGTGCAGATGTAAAAGGTCTTTGTAGCAGAATGCAGGTGGTTAAGTCATTGAGACAGTGTCCTTTCTGGTTGAAATGGCAAGAAATAGTTTTTTCTTTGTGATCTTGTCTGATATCTGTTTTGTGGGCATTAATCCTTTGGCGAAGTGTCTGAGACTTATGTCCAATGTACATAGCAGACGGACACTTTCGGCACATAATAGCATAAATTATATTTCTGGATGCGCAGGAATATGTGTTCTTGATCTTATAACTCACTTGGTTAGGTCCAATAATGGTATCAGCAGAATGAATATGTGGATAAAGCTGGCAACGGGGTTTGTTGCAAGGGAAGGTACCAGGGTTGGTATTAGTGTGGTATGTCCTGTGGTTGTTGGTAAGAATCATCTTGAGGTTAGGTGGTTGTCTATAGGAGACTATGGGTCTGTCTCCCAGAGCCTCTTGGAGTATGGTATCCTGTTCCAGTATAGGCTGTAGTTTATTAATAATGTGTTGGACAGCTTTAAGTTGGGGGTCGTAGGTGATGACAAGTGGTGTTCTATTGTTGGTTTTCTTGGGGCTGTCTTGAAGTAGATGGTTTCTAGGTATTTGTCTGTCTCTTTCAATTTGCTTTTTTATTTCTCCGGGTGGGTAGTTGAGATTTATAAATGCTTGGTAGAGATCCTGATGCTTCTGGTCTCTGTCAGTGGGATTAGAGCAGATGCGGTTGTATCGAAGGGCTTGGCTATAGATGATGGATCGTATGGTGTGTTCTGGATGTGAGCTGGAAGCATGTAGGTAACTGTATGAGTCAGTGGGTTTTCTGTAGAGAGTGGTGTCTAATTTTCCATTGTTGATTTTTACTGTGGTGTCCAGGAAGTGGACCTGCATTTTGCTTCAGCTACACCAGACTAACACGGCTACATTTCTATTACTATTCCTAAGTTTGTGTAGCTAAGATGACATTTAAGATGTGGGGGTCACTTACTGCAGAAGATGAATGAAGGAATACACATTGAGGTGTGTACAATAAAGAAACAATTTTTTGAAAACAAAAAGTTGGGCACTTTATTTGGAACCCACTTGCAGATATCAGGGATGTTTACTTTGGATGAGTAACTTATGTTTACTTTGGATGGATACCTTTGGATGAAGCACCCTTAAAAGCTTGCTACTTCGTTTTAGTGTTGCTACAGTCAGAATTTAATAACAATGCACTTTTCTCCCCCTTCTCCTCACTGCATTGGAGATCCCGTTCCTTCCTTTTACCAAGCAGGTCTGAGGTCATGTGTTCTGGCATAGGATGTCAGAATACCAGCCTGTACATTGTCATATTCCCCCATTTTGCAATTAAGGAATTAGTGGGCTTTAATTCCCCCTGTTGAGATGGCCATTTTAGCTGCTGGGGAATAGGGCCTGTCTTATGGATTATAACAAAGGGCTTTTAATTTTACATCTGAATGGCTTCCATGACGGATTTATCAATAAAATTATATGGAGATTCTAGAGATGTTACTGAAAATCAGAGCCTCCAAGACCATAAAATTTACCAGAAGTGAAGTTCAACTCATTCTTTATGAGATACACTGGACAGGTCTGGATACAGGGTTTGCAGGAGGAGTACTTTTTTTTCTTTCTCGTCAGTGTGTTGTTTTACACTGTATAGTAGGCAGTGTCCCTGTGAGACACACAACCTGACAACTCTACTAATTTAGGTTGTATCTTAAAAAGAGTCATGCTGTCTAGGCTTAAAAAGGAGACCACCCACTCACACGCTTCTCTTTTGTTTCATTGGAAATAATGTTTCCAAAATTCAAATAAGCTTCCCTGCCATGCATAACTATTGTGTTTCTCTCCAGCAATTAATTGCCTCATTCATCATGAGCTGCAGGTGTCCATAGAGATGACTGATAAGGAGCCACTGTAAATGAGTCACTTATTAGCAATCACACTTCAAGACCTGATGCAGTGAAGTGCATCCTGTCAAATGATGAGTATCATCAATTGCCATTGTGTTCATGAAGACCACATAGCATTGGGCCATTGTCTTGTAAAACTACTGGGGGGTGGGGAGGAAATGTTTAGTATTCAATTTTAATATAAGCTTAGAGTTTTTTTTTCCTGTTATTGAATGTAGATAATATAAAACTGGACTAGTATAGCAGAAAGATTAAAATTATTTGCTTTGAATAAGCTACTATTTTAGATACATCCTTCAGGGGGAGAGTTAATTGAAAAATTAAGTTTGTACACTATTCCCATAACTTGTTACTTGGATGAAAAACAGCAATATTTAATCTAATTAATAATCAAGGTTAAGTAATTAGAGCTAGTGGTGAAAACGTTTTAAACATGTAATATAAATAGTGGCTTATGTTGAACTTCGAACATGACAGCTTTCATTCAAGGCTGGCTTGTTTTACAAATCTAAATTAATGCTCAAAACACTGCTCTGAGGCAACCAAAGTGGATACACCATTCGTCTGGCCCAGGATTACATGGCAAGTTACTTTCAGGGAAGAAAATAGAACCAGAGAAAGCCACTGTGCCCCCTCCTTTTACTAGTAGATGCCATTGACTTGTCTTGTACTTTTTTGCTTCTTTCTAATATTTCTTATTCACTCTATTTTTCTATCTGTGCTATAAATTGATGCAAAATCTAGGAAGTGAAGTGGTGACATATAGTGTTTGATATGGGACTATTATTCTGCTATTCAAGACATAGTCTTCTGCCTGCCTATTTTCCAAAGGGAGGTGTGTAAAGAGAACACTCAAAACACTGCTCTGAGGCAACCAAAGTGGATACACCATTCGTCTGGCCCAGGATTACATGGCAAGTTACTTTCAGGGAAGAAAATAGAACCAGAGAAAGCCACTGTGCCCCCTCCTTTTACTAGTAGATGCCATTGACTTGTCTTGTACTTTTTTGCTTCTTTCTAATATTTCTTATTCACTCTATTTTTCTATCTGTGCTATAAATTGATGCAAAATCTAGGAAGTGAAGTGGTGACATATAGTGTTTGATATGGGACTATTATTCTGCTATTCAAGACATAGTCTTCTGCCTGCCTATTTTCCAAAGGGAGGTGTGTAAAGAGAAGAAGAGAGCCAAGCCCAGTTTACTACTAGTAACCAAAATGATTAGAATACATTTGTTAAGGGTATAGTTGGCCAGTCTACTGTTTTATTCCTTCATGGAATCATTAAAAACATTAGGATCGGCAATAAATTGCCAGTGGTTAATGAGCACTATATTCAGGCCAATCAGACATTCGGGTTAGTTACTTATGGAAGCTATGGTCCATTACTGCCCTTCTAATATATTTATGTAGAATTTTAATTCTTCTCTAGAGGATTTGCCAGTCTGCTACCCCACTATTCATGAACAGATAATCAGCATCTTCTATTCAGTATTAATTGGTCATCTAGCAGATTTTTATCTAGGTATAGATAAAAAAGGGTTTTCAACCCAGTTAAAGTTTATGAACAATTACACAGTTCTCAAATCCACAAAGCTCGTGACCTTGGAAATTTGACTTAAGGTTCTTAAAATATGGTGCTAGCTAACTGGAAGCACCAATAAAAATGTCTTCTTAAAATCCTTATGCAGAAAAAATACCTTATCAAAACTCAAGAGAACTGCAAATGATATCTTATGGTATTCTACACTGTACAATTCTCAGGCTGCTAGGCATTTTTGGTATGTACCAGACATATCACTCACTTTTCCACATACTATAATAACACAGGAATTGCCATGCAGGATTAGAACAGTGGTTCCTCTAACCTATCAATTTGCCTCCCACAATGATCAGGATCAGATTTTGCAGAAGATCGTGTACAACCCCTGCAGTAGGCAGATATGGGGTAATTTGTCCCATCACATAGGATTCACCTTTGTCTTTTAAAGAGGTTGGCTTAAGTCCTGAACATACACATCCCATCGCTTTTCAAATCTTGCTCAGTTCTTGGTTTTATTGACTTCCTGTGACAATGAGTTCCACGGCTTAATTAATTTTTAATCAATGTGTATTTCCTTTTATAAGCTTGAATATAATTTTTTAACGTAATATGCCAGTTTATTATTGTAATTGTGTAGCCAGCTTAGCTGTGCCTGTCACAGTAGTTATACTTCGTAATTCTAACATTCTATTCAAAGTAATACTGGGTTTTGGGGGGATTTTTTTTGTCATTCTCCATCTGCAATGCAGATATATAAAATTGGTATTATAAAGCCTGCAGAATATCACATACCTCAGTAGATTTCATCCTCTATCAAGCATGAGATATACTCCAAGCAAGTTATTTTTCCCCAAAGATATTATCTTTTTGGAAACTTTGAGGGAAATAGTGGCAAAATAGTTAATTTGACCTGAGATACCATCAACTGGAATATTTAATCCTGACCCCACTTATGCTCTACACACTAATAATCTTAATCCCCATAATCATTATGGATCCAGTCTTTCATATTTACATGGTCAAAGTCCATCAATATACATATACAAGTCTATACAAGGAACGGTGTTTCAAGCTTTACAGGCATGCAAAGATTATGTCAAAGAATTACATTGTCCCATCGCTGCTTTTGACTCCATTCTTCTGATTTCCTAATATTCTATTGTTTTGTCTGCATATGTAATACAACACTGATCACACGGACAGTCTCCCTCAGACATACCTCTTCTACCCACATCTTAATTGCCTTTTTTACTTGTACATATAAAACATTCATAGCTTTATGTAGCCTCCTTTTGAATGGAGGAGAAAGGGAGAAAGCATTCAAGTTTAAGAAGATTATGGTATGTTTTGAAAAGAGGGGGTTTCAGTCTATGAATTCTGCCCAACAACCCCCTCTCTTAGGCTAGGTCTACACTACAGAGTTTTGTTGGAAAAACAGCCATTTTTCCAACAAAACTTGAGGAACATCCACACTGCAATTGTGTTCTTCTGCAAGTAAATCGAAAGAACTAAGGGTTTTTTGCGGTATTGGTAAGCCTCATTCCACAAGAAAGAACGCCTTTTTGTGTAAGAGCTCTTTTGCAAGAAGGCATCTGTGGATGGGGAAGAGAGAGTGTTTTTGGACGAAGAGGGAAGAGGAAAAAGCACAGGTGCCATTCTGTCCATAGCAATCACTGCTTACATGTGAGATAGCGTCCAGACTGTCTATATGCTATCTTTAAAAAAAGTGCATCACTTTTTTGATATGCTTTTGCAGTGGACGCTGTCTTGTGCAAGAAGTTTTTTCAGAAGATCTCTTCCAAAAAAAGCTTCTTGCACAAGACGCCTGTAGTTTAGCCATAGTCTTATTAAATACATTTCATTGTTTCTGGTAATCTTGAGTTCTTGCTCAATTCATGTGACTGAAACATTCACTTGCACAATTAGGGTACTCTTTTGGACTTACTACTCATGTTATTCACGTTTGGGAATTTCTTTTGCTAATTGGGTGAAAAGAAACTCCCCACGATAGTCAAACTGCATGATGTACAGATTCAAACCACTGATATGGCCTTCTTACAGTGGTCTTCCTCTGTAGCAATTTAAAGGCTGGAAAAATGCCTGGGTTTGACCCAGAAAGATGATACAGTCCTTGAAAAGAATGACTTCACAGCCAAAATAGCACACTTGTTACCATTTAAAGTCACTAATACCAACCAATAGATTATCAAATATAAAATACTACATTTGAAAGCATGGAATAATAGCAAAGTATTTGTAATTTTTTACATTATTTTTAATTGCAGGCACTCTAGTTTTTTGCAGTTGGAGAGTCAAAAACTATATGCAAAGATAGAGAATTCTGGTAGTGTCTTTAAGTGATTGTATTGCTTTTCAGGAAGTTACAGAAAGGAACTCAAAGTCAAAATTATTGTTCTGTCTGTATTGCTAACTTTGTGCTACCTAGGACACCTGGTTTAATCTATGAATTGCTTATGTCATTTTATCCCTCAGTGAAATAAGTGCAATATTTGTCCTATTGATGTAGAGGGTTAATTAACATAAGCAATGCTCCTTTGAGATGCTTGAATGAAACTATACTTTTAGTACAATGTAAAGGAGTCTTAGTGTTCTGTAGTTTCTTTGGAAACCGAGTGAATAATACTATGGGGTCTAAGAAATCAATTGCATTCAGAAAATGTCTTCTCACAAATACATTTTTTTTGTGAGCAACATAGTTAATGTGTGACACTAAATAGGATTAATGAATTGACCAGAATATGATATTACTGCTGTAGTTACCCAATATTTGATGTTTTTACCCCATCTTTTCACATGTTTATTATTATTATTATTATTAAAAATAGTAATAATAATAAACCTCTACGTAACGCTGCATAATAAATTCAATTAATTTGGTCAGATTGTAATACAGACATTTCATTTAATTTTTTTATTATATGGAATAATTGAAGTGGCACTATTAGCAGTAAATTGCTATATTACAAGTGTCATTTTAATAAAAAGAGGGACTAATTTGACCAAAAATAGGATTTTGTTTAATTTGTTTCTGGCTTCACATTTTCCAATTTTCTCATTTATATATTTTTAAAGAGGACATTGCATTTCTGTGTGCTCCATTATTAGATTTATTGCTTTGATAATATATATCTTAAGTTGTCACAAGATTAATTGTAGGGCTAATAGATAGCTGATGACTCCAGCAGTAATCCACATAGTTTTAATTCACTGATTTAATTTGTTAACTCCTTATTCATATAATTAATACCTGGATTTACTACATAGAAGCTGCTGTAATAAGAGCCTGGAAGCCTCGTACCTTCCACTGACATAAAGTTGAAGAACAATTGCTGCATGAGCAGTAACAGTGCAGTTTCCATTGGGTATCAACACTCACGTTCAGTGGGATCTGTACCTTTGGTGTTAAGGTGTTTATCAGGCTCCATGCTCCTCTAGCTCGTGATATCTTTGCTGAGATTCCAAATATAGATGCTTGTGAAAGAGTGCATGGAGAAAAGGGTGCTATCCCTTTCATGGACAGTCTGGGAGACTGTCATTCTTCTCTCTAGGATGTGAGTGATATAAAATAGGAGCCAGAATTCAGAAGAGAAAAAGAAGTAGAAGCCAGGCAGGCTGCAGTAGAGAAATTAGGCAGCCTACAGTGGGTGGCAGTTGCCCTCTGAAATACTAGAAGACAAACCTAATCTGATTCAAAGACTTTGCTATAGACCCTAAGGATATGTCTACACTGCAATTAAAAGCCCCAGTTAACTTGAGTTAACTTGAGGGGCTGTTCAATTTAAGGGAAGATATTAGGGCTTGGGTTGCAGTCCAGGCTCTGGGACCCTCCAACCTTTCTGGTCCTTCTTCAGGAGGGGCCACAGCATTTCTGGGCCCCTGGGCAATGAGGAGCACGGCAGCCAGCCCTCAGGGTATGTCTACACTACAAAGTTAGTTCGAACTAACTTTCATAGGTACTACACTAGCGCTCCGTTAGTTCGAATTTGAATCGAACTAACGGAGCACTTAGTTTGAACTAGGTAATCCTCATTCCACAAGGATTAAGCCTAGTTCGAACTAGCTAGTTCGAATTAAGGGGTGTGTAGCCCCTTAATTCGAACTAGTGGGAGGTTAGCCCTCCCCAGCTTTCCCTGGTGACCACTCTGGCAAACACCAGGGAAACTCTACTGCCCCCCTCCCGGACCTGGGCCCCTTAAAGGGGCACGGGCTGGCTACGGTGCCTGTGCCAGGTGCAAGCCTGCCAGCACCCAGCCAGCAGACCCTGCACTTGGCACGGATCGAGCCACCCACCCGATGCCCCCCAGCCCTCCCCCTCTTCCCGGGACCAGGCTGGCGGCTCCCAGGAGCTTGCCCGGGACTGCAAGAGGCGGGCACCCGCCTGGGCTAGTGCGGACATCGTGGACCTCGTCCACGATCTCCACACTAGGCACAGGAAAGCGGCTGGCTTGGGCAGGATAGCTGCCAGCCTGGCCACCCAGGAGCAGGTGTGCAAGAGAATCAAGGGAGTCCACTGAGACCCCCGACTCTGAGCCCTGAGCTTACAGTGGGCATCCTGGGTCAGACCAAAGGTCCATCTAGCCCAGTAGCCTGTCTGCCGACAGCGGCCAACCCTAGGGACCTTGGAGGGGATGGACCGAAGACAGTGACCAAGCCATTTGTCTCGTGCCATCCATCTCCAGCCTTCCACAAACCTTGGGCAGGGACACCACTCCTACCCCCTGGCTAATACCACTCCATGGACCCAACCTCCATGACTTGATCTCACGTCCCTTTAAACTCTGTTCTAGTTGTAGCCTTCACAGCCTCCTGCAGCAAGGAGTTCCACAGGTTGACTCTTTGCTTTGTGAAGAACAACTTTCTGTTACTAGTTTGAAGCCTGCTACCCATTCCTTTCCTTTGGTGTCCTCTAGTCCTTCTTTATGGGAACTAATGAAGAACTTTTCTGTATGCACCCTCTCCACCCAACTCCTGCTTTTAGAGACCTCTATCCTGTCCCCCCTCCGTCTCCTCTTTTCCAAGCTGAAAAGTCCCAGTCTCTTTAGCTTCTCTTCATATGGGACCTGTTCCCAACCCCTGATCATTTTAGTTGCCCTCCCCTCTCCCAGCCTCTCTCTTCCCCTCTCCCACCTCCTTTTCCCAGTCTCCCCCAGTTTTGTTCAATAAAGACAGATTCCATTTTGGAAGACACGTTATCTTTATTTTGTACATCAGGAAGGGGGGCTAGGGAGGGGTAAGTGGAAGGAGGTGAGGGAGGAATGGGGTACGAGCCCCCAATGGGGAGGACTGGGCTGGCTCTGCAGGCTTCTGGGGGTGGAAGCTCTCCTGCAGCCCCCAATTGCCCCCTCTCCCCAGATGGCAGCCTGCGGCAAGTGCAGCCGGGCTGATGGCTGAGTGGTGTGATGTGCCCAGTGTGGGCACTCAGGGCACTCCAAGCCAGGACTGCTTTGCAAGCAGGGCACCCCTGAGAACTGTCTGTCCGGAGTGGGGGTCGGGATCCTTTAAGCTCAGCCCTCGGCTAGCCTAAGACAGCATCTCCACACTCTAAGTCCTCCTCTGGTGCCCTGCCAGCACTGCTTCCGGCCATCCTTAACCCCGCTTCAGGGTCCACTTAATGTGGACGCGCTAGTTCGACTTAGCAAAACGCTAATTCGAACTAGTTTTTGGTTCTAGATGCGTTAGTTCGAATTAGCTTAGTTCGAATTAGCGCTGTAGTGTAGACATACCCTCAGTGCAACCCAGACCATGCAGCACTGCCCTGCCCCCGGTCTTTAGCCCTCAGGGTCGGCTCAAGTGCGAGGCTCCTTCCATCTCTCCGGCAGTGATTCCAAAGGGCTCGTGGCTCCGGCTGTCACCACTCTGAACCCTGGGACCTTTAGGATCTCCGCTCTCCCCCCAGCCCTCTCCAATGGCAGGCCTATCCATCTTGAGCAGTTTTGTTGGCTGCCTTGTGCTGCTTGAACAGCTGGCAGAGGGTGTGAGGATCTGGCTTCTCTGTTCTCTCTCAACATGTTTTTAAAACATCCAGTTTCACAAGCTCATATTTTTCAAAGTGGCTAGAATGGTGACACACTTCATATGAGGCACATTTGCTAACCCCATGTACAACCCGATGTACTGCTCATTATTTCTGCAACTGGGAATGATGGCTGTCACAACATGGTATTCGTTTGCAGTAACCCTTTCTACCTATAAACCCTCTGTAACTGGTGCTGTATTATCAGCTAATACAGCTATGCTCACCATAAACAGCAAGCAAATAATTTATTTTAATTAGTGCTGATGCATTAACAATAAATATTTGTTTTTTATTAATTTGCTCATTAATTGAAAGCACTGTCTGCCTTTGTGACAACATACAAAGGATTGTTCATTAACTACTTTCTTTGACTGATTTCAGCTCCTTGTTTATGGTACTAATCTAGGTGCCTCAGTTATAATATTAGCTGAGTAGAAATTAGTGAGAGGAAGGCTACACATGCAGTTCTGAAACTGTGGGTCAGATCCCAAGGTGGATTGTGAACCATTTTTAATGGGGTTGCCAGCATGGGTGTGAGATGTGCTGAGGCCCAAGCTCTGCTGCCCAGGTGAGGTGCTGGCTTTGGCTTTGATTCCCTGCCCATCTGGGGTGGCAGGGTTTAGGCTTGGGTCCTGGCCTTCTCCCTGGGGTTATGTAGTATTTTTTGTTGTCAGAAAGGAGTCACAGTGCAATGAAGGTTGAGACCCCCCTGCCCTAAATCTTACTGATCAATAGGATGACAGACCCCAGTGAATAAGAATAGGAAATCAAAAAAGATTCCAATGGGATCTGGTGATCATTTCTGGAGTGGACCTTCACGGAAGCATTTTTTAGCATTACATTTTTCAAGATGTTTGCTTTCTTTTAACATTCCTACCAGCGTGAAAACTTCCCTTCAGATCACAGGGGGGTGTATGGAGGGGGCGTTTATCCCTCCTATTATTTATAAGCTTGTGGTATATCTTATTATCATTTGCACCTTGTGACTTGTTTTTCAGTGGGTGTCATCAGCAAAGTGTTTTAGCCACAGAAAGAATTTGATTTGTCTTCCAACAAAGGTTTTAGGAGATCGCATTGTTGAAGGATTGGTGACATCGTGATATTGCAGGATGGATTGACAGCTTCTTTTGTTGCTTAGGTTTTTTGAAGGACACAGCTGAGGGTTGGGAAGATCAGTTCCGTTTTTTACAAAACTCACCTTACAGTAAATAAAGTAGTAGTTCTAGTAAAGACAGCTTTCTCCCTGCATATTAAAGTCTGTGAAAGGCAGTTGCAGTTAAAATCCATGGTTCTCAATCAGGGTATGCATATGCTGGGGGTACCCAAAGGTCTTCCAGGGGGGTACATTAGCTAATCTAGGTATTTACCTAGTTTTACAAAGGGTTCTATAAAAATCATAGCAAAGTCTGTACAAACTTAAAATGTCATACAGGCAATGATAGCAATGTAGCCGTGTTAGTCTGGTGTAGCTGAAACAAAAAACAGGACTATGGAGCACTTTAAAGACTAACAAGATGGTTTATTAGGTGATGAGCTTTCGTGGACCAGACCCACTTCCTCAGATCAAATAGTGGAAGAAAATTGTCACAACCATATATACCAAAGGATACAATAAAAAAAAATGAACACATATGAAAAGGACAAATCAAACAGGACAATGGTTTGATTATACTGCTATAATACCATACACTGAAATGTAGAGGTGAAATTAAGGCAGGGCACCCTGGTGGTCCACTCTGTCAAGAGCTGGCTGAGGCGCTCTGTTGGGAGCAGGCTGGGGTGCTATGAAATAGGAGCATGCGGTGAAGCTTGCTGTGTGCTGTCCCAGCCTGGCTCCCAGGTGAAAGAGTGAGGAAGGCAGTTGTGAAAGGGGCCAGCTGGGGGTGCTCTGTAGGAAATGCGCATGGACGTACCTTCCAGCAGGCCCCTGGTATGTCCGTACCTGTCCTGCTGCCGCTCTCAGTAGTGCACACGCAGTCCATGACATGCACAGCTGCTGGCGGCCCCAGAGAAGGAGCCAGGGAAGGGAGCGCCAGGCCAGAGGGTCTCTCTCACACCCACATCATCTATTTGTCTGTAGCTTTGACCCCACACAGCTAGCCCACAGTTCCCTTGGCAGCAAACAGGAGCTGCAGGTGAGGGACCCAACCACCAGGCAGGAAAGGTAACCTGACAGCCACAGGGACTTCCCCAGCACTAACTCCACCCGCCATTCCCCTGTACACACATGCATCCCAGCCCCCTGCCCTGAGCCTCCCCCCACACTCCCTGCCCTGACTCCTCCACCTTCCTTTCACACCCCCAGCCCTAACTCCTGCATCATGCACACATCCCGGCCTCTTGCCCTGTCTCCTGCAGCACTCCACACACCCCAATCCTATGTCCTGAGACCCCCCTCCTGACTCCTGTACCTTCTCCTCACCTATCAAACCCCTGCCCTGAGCCCCGCTTCGATCTCCCAACCCTTATTGCTGCACCCCCACCCCCAAATCCTCTGCCATGAGCCCCCGCTCGCAGCCTCACTTAAATTTCTTACAGGTACTATTGTATCACAATCTCCCCACCCCTTGCTCTGACCAAACAGGACAATAACTGTAAGAAATGTAAGTTACTTTCACCCCTGCACAATATAAGGACAATTTTTCTATTTTAATGTATTTATATTTATATGGTCAAAGTGAGACAAATAAGCCAATTTTTTAGTACTGGGGGCTGAGACATGGTTGTGTTTTTAAATCTGATTTTGTCAGCAAGTGGTTTTTCTGTGAGGTGAAAGGTAGGGGACCTCAAGTCCAATTCGACTCAGTACGTCTATACTTGCTCCCTAGTTCGAACTAGGGATGCAAATGTAGGTGATTGAAATTGCTAATGAAGCGGGGATTTAAATATCCCGTGCTTCATTAGCATGATCTCGCCAGCATTACTCCTCTCAACAGCTGTTTCGAAAGTGAAAGTGCGCCCTGGGACACGTTAGTTCGACCCAAGCCCCTTGGTTTTTTGAGGAGTAACGTTAGTTTGAACCAAAGGGTTTGGTTCGAACTAGCACATCCCGGTGTGCACTTTCACTTTTGAAACAGCTGTTGAGCAGAGTAACACGCCGGCGAGATCATGCTAATGAAGCGCGGGATATTTAAATCCCCACTTCTTTAGTAATTTTGGTCGAACTAGGGAGCGAGTGTGACATACCCTCTGGGTTACAGCTGTCTGGAGAGGCTGAGAGCCACTGGTTTAGAGCAGGAGTAACACAAAGGAGCAGGTTTACAGTCACTGCTATGGGATGGTTCTAAGCATAGTGGGCTTAGTACTTGAAGGAAAAAACATTCACATATTAGGTTTACAAAAATATGGTGGTAGCCAGACTGCCTAGAGCCAACAGCCCTCTCTCACTCAAACTCCCTCCTCCCTCTCAGAAGGCTCTGAGAAGGAGTTTAGATGGGGAAAGGGTGTAAAGTCTGAGCGGGAGTTTGGGTGCTGGGTGCAGGCTCCAGACTGGAGCAGGGGTCAGGGAAACAGGAGAAGGGAAGGCCCTGGGAGGGAGTGTGGGTGCAGGAGGGGTGATGGTAGAGCTTTGGAGGGCCTTTGGTGCAGATAGGGACCTGGGAGGGAGTTTGGGGATGGGGATACAGAAGAAGTTTGAGGTGCAGGCTCTCTGAGGGAATGTGGATGCAGTCGAGGGTTTGGGCTTCAGGTTCTGTGAGGGAGTTTGCCGGCTCAGGAGGGCATAGAATGCACAAGGAGGTGTGGGGAGTGCCACACTCACCTGGGGGGCACCTCCCTCTAGCAATGGCTCCTGGGGAAATGGGGGTCACTGGGTGCTGCTGCTCCCAGCTACCACCAGCATCCCCCAGGCCTCTGCTGCCCCATGTGCTCCTCTGTGCATCCTGTGGCCCAACCTGCTTCCCGAGTGATTTAAAATGCCCCTGGGGGTGCTGTAGCTGGCAGCTCAGCAAGGTTAGGATGGCTGCTGGCTTGTCATTGCCACCATGTGTGTCCCTGCGGCCAGGGGGAGGGTTGTGGGGTCTCTGTGCTGTGCACTGCTTCATGTGTAGCATGCTGAGAGGGCTTCAGAAAGAAGAAGGCTGAGAATTGTGCACTATTTTACAAAGACAGCATGAAGAAAATGTTTCCGTGGCCCATTGAAATGTAGTCTGTGAAATATATGCAGGCACAGCGTGTATCTCTTGTGTGATGGATACATGCAGAATTGATAAAGGACTTATGAGCAAGTCTGCGATTTAGTCCTGGGTATTTTTAGAAAAGTCACTGACAGGTCACAGGCAATAAACAAAAATTCAATATACTAAAAATACCTTTGACTAAATCTTGCAGGGGAAGGGAGGGAGACTGCTTCTGTGGGTCGGGTGTTGGGGGAAGCACTTCAGGGGCTGTGGACTGCAATTGTTCTGTCTGGCTGTATGGGAATTACTGCCAAGGCCAGCAGACCTCAGCTATTCCAGGACCATGGTGCCATGGACCATAGCTGCTCTGACTGCTCTAGGACCATTGCTGAGCGCCACCTCAGGTGCCCGCCCCCACGGTCCCTCCAACAGTGGCCACCTGAGCAGCAGGTCCCAGAACCAAGTGCTTAGGCAGCTCTGGGATCAACCACTCTGGCTGCTGTTGAATTCATGGAAAGTCGTAGAATCAATGACTTCCACAAACTCTGTGCTGGGTGCCAGGACACAGAGCCCTACTTACGTGTCTTGCAGTTCTAAAGCAGAAGCTGATTAAAGATTTCCCTCTGTGTATTACTATGGAACACTGACATTTCCTACACTTCGCTTTGCTCCATCCTCCATCTTCATCTTCCACACGAGATCATGAGACTTCAGGAACCAACCATCAGCTCAGTTTTAGTAGAAATCCTGGGATGCTTGCTGGATTTTGTACAGCGTATCTACATGAAAGCGACTTTTGGTGCTACAGTACCATTTGCTATACTTATAGCAAGGAGACGTGATAATCAAATCACAAATTAAATGCATTATAATAATGAGAAATCTGTATATTGTCATACATGTTATTTAGCTTCATAAAAGCCCATGTAGCAAACTCAGTCTGGTTGTGTTGATTGTATTCACCCAGCCATTCTAGGCGACCAGAAGATCTTAAGCACTCTGCCTTGTATCTCAGGAATCTGAGTCCTCCAGTATTTACTATAGCCTTCTGAGGGTACATCTACACTGCAATGCTATTTCGGGATACCGGAGTATCCCCAAATAGCTATCCTGTGTCTTCACAGCAAGCCCGTTATTTCGGTCTTCCTATTCCAGTGTCCCTGTAAACCTCATTCTATGAGGAGTAAGGGACGTTTTGGATTAGCTCTTTATGTCAAAATTTGGCATTGTGCAGACAGGGCCAAATGATGAAATATGCTATTTCAAAATAGCTTTGAAATAAGATAGGCAATTTACGTATCTCAAATTGCCAATCCTCTTTCAAGTTATGGTGCAGTGTAGATACACCCTGACTGAACATTGCACTAGGGCTTTGCTTAATCTTTAGCCTGTGAGCCAGGCCTTCCTTAAATGCTATATGGTTCGGAACTTTCAGAACAGAGCCATGTGGTGTCCAGTTTCAAATTAAGGACTAAAATATAATTATAAACAGAGGAGTAATGGTAGTTTGAATTAGAAAGCCTAATTCGAACTACCTACTCCATGCCGCGTGTAGCCGCGGGCATTTTAAAAATGGCGGCGCCCGGCAAGATGCAAATGAAGCCCGGGATATTTAAATCCCAGGCTTCATTTGCAACTTCGATTGCCTACATTAACCACCCTAGTTCGAACTAGGGTGGTAGTGTAGACATACCCTGAGTTTGGTGAAACCAGTGGGCTACGTCTAGACTGGCCCCAAATTCCAGAAAAGGGATGCAAAGCAGGTAAGTCAGCATAGGGAAATCCGCGGGGGATTTAAATATCCCCCGCGGACTTAAATAAACATGTCCGCTGCTTTTTTTCCAGCTTGGAAAAGTAGGAATAAGAGATCCTCCGGAAAAGGGCTTTATTCCGGAGGATCGCGCCAGTCTAGACGCTTTTTTTCCGGCTTTTCCCCAAGCCGGAAAAAAAGCGGTGGACATGTTTATTTAAATTTCCCTATGCTGACTTACCTGCTTTGCATCCCTTTTCCGGAATTTGGGGCCAGTCTAGACGTAGCCGTGGGGTTTGGTTCACAACTCCCTGTGTTGAAACAGGAACATTTTTACATTGATGAAGTTATCTTAGCAATGCAGGCTCCATAGACAGTATCTCTCCATTTCATTCTTAATATTAAAACATCTTCACATGGAACTGTCATGTGCCCATCCATTGCTCTCACAATGTCTTGACCTCTTTGTTTATATGCCCAGCTTCAGCCTCTACCTCTCTTATCTTTATTTGTTTGCCTCCACGTTGTCTTTATAGCCCTGATTCCGTTATATCACTTTGTCTAACATGCCTTGTAGAGGACTAACTCTGCTAGTAAGATGGCCCTCTGTTCTGCTTCTGGTCCTTCCAGCGTTGTCATCAGCTGCCTAAGATGTGATCATAAAAAGCTTGTTCTTCAGATTCTCAAAGCCAGTTATCATTCTCTACCATCTTTGAGACTGTTTACATTTCTTAACTGGGAGCTCTTACATTTATGAAGTGCTAAAAGATTTACCAGGCATTCCTCGGGTCCTTCAGGGCAGGGGGCAAGAGTCTGGGCAGGGGCTTGGAGATGTAGAGGGGTTCAGGGCTGAGTTGAGGAGGGTGCAGGAGTCAGGGAAGAGGGTAGATGTGCAGGAATCAGAGCAGGGAGTAGGTGGCTCAGGGCAGAGAGTGGAGGGTGTAGGAGCGAGGACAAGGTCAGGGGACTCAGGGCAGGGGTTGGGGGTGGCCAGCATCTTCTTCCCATACCAGCTCAAGAAGGCAAGGCCATGCTGCCTGGCCAGTGGCTCCTGTGTGGCTCTCTGGGGCTGTCAGGGGTGTGTCTGCTTGCTTCCCCCTGTGGTCAGCCTAGAGTACACCTGTCCCACATGCTTGCTGCCTTCTTGTAATCATTCTGGAATATGACTGTTCCTACTATCAGATCCTTCAGTTTCTGACTGATGAGAAACAGTCACATTCATGCATTTCCCATTGTCCTGACACAACCAAATCCCAACCTGGCTTTAAGTTACAATAGGAGGCAGTTGTGTACCAAATTTGGTGGCCTTACCTCTTACCAGTCAGGAGAAGTTCTTGAACAGTCTCACAAATAGACTGATGGACACACAGAGGCACAAACTCTCTCACATACACAGTTGATAAGGAAGATCTCCCACCACACATTGATATAGAATGTCATGCTAACACATGTTGGATTATTTAGTTCTCTCTAGTGCTAAAGTACTATTACATTCCCACACACTCTGAAGTCTAATTGTATTGCTACGCCTGCCTTCATCTGGGCTGAAGTATTTCCATATCACCACAATTGGCAGTCTCAGCAGAGAGGCAAAGGACTGAACTGATTAGAGATGAACTTCCCTTTCATTCGGAAATTGGTTCCTTCAAGGTTCAGGCAGCATTCAGGAATAATCTGGCAGTAGCAGGAATATTATGCTGCCGTTGCTGTACTGTAACTGTTGTGTGAATCGATAGCGATCTTTTTCTTGGCCTGCCACTGCAATCTAACACCCTCACATGCACCTGAAATATCTATTCTAATTTCTGAGCTGGCTCAAGACCACTTCAAGCACTTATGGTTCAGTTTATTTCAAAGTAAAATTAATGTTTAGGCTCCCATAGGCACCAGTTGAAGTTGGACCAAGAGTCTAGCTGCTGAGGTGATGGACATACTAAAAATACTCCAGCTAGTTACCTCAATTTCTCCTCCCCACTGGATTTAGTTGGCTCAGACACGTATTAGAAATGCCAACACATTTAACTGATGTGTCCAATGTTGGTGCAAGGATATCAGCAACACAGGATGTGTGAGATAATATCTTTTACTGTATCGATGTTTGATGATAAAAGAGACAAGCTTTTGAGCTTGCTTTGCTCTTTATAATCTCCAAAGCTTGTCACCATCAAAAGTCGATACAGTAAAAGATATTGCCTCACCCACCTTCTCTCCCTAATAGTCAACTGAGGTAGTTTAAATGCCTTATAATAATGTTTAAAATGTGTAATGTGAGAGATACTTCTACATATCATGTTATTAAATTGTTAAAGGAACACTTCAATAACTTTGTAAGGACACTTCAGGTTTGTGAAGTATATGGAGTGTTTTATGTTGACACTGAGGTATATTTATAGGGCTGGATTCTAAAGTTTGCATTGTGTCTGTTTCAGGCTATCAACAAATACCTAATTTGCCTTAAACAGTTGAAACTAGAGGGTATTATTTGAAAATGAAAGCGTTTCTTTTCAACTATTTTTAAAGAGATACTTCAAATTAACAATGTCATGTCACTGTCTAGAAAGAAATCAAGTGGAATAAACCAGTTTGTAAACACTCTATTTAATTGTTTCCTGGGCAACTTGGCAAAGGAAGAAACAGAAGGGAGTCCTGCCACAACACTGCCAAAAATTTAATGCAGCACAGATTCACAGAGGAACAATGAAGAGGACCGCAGAGATAAAATGGATTAAAACATAACAGTGATGCAAACTGATAAGGATGAAGGAAGGGGCTGAAGTAATAACATGGATTTAAAAATAAATATGATACAAACTGACAAAGGAAGCCGATTAAGGGCTTCAAGAATGAGATGAATATAACAATAAAAGCAATGGAAACTGACAAGAAAAGAGAAGGGAGGTTGCAAGAATAAGACAGTCAGAAATAAAAAGGGCCTAAACTGCCAAGGGAAAGGAAGTGAGCTGCTAGTCTAAGATCTATTTACAAATAAAAGCATTAAAAGTTTAAATAAAAAGATGTCATTTTGTCACCCAGGATGTGATGTGGTTCCCACAATCAATTAAAGTTTTCTCTGCATTTCAGATAGTTGTAACTTTTCTTACATCTAAAAATAAATAAATAAAACTAGACAGGAAAGGGGGGGGGGATGCGAATAGTGACTTCTTTCATCCTTTAAGAAAAAGGTTGTCAGCCCAGTCCAACCTGGTTATTAAACTCTGAGATCCCTAGAATATTTTGTTTCATCCATAGAATCTTCAAAATGGGAGAATGAAAGCAGTAGGTCCTGGGTTGAGCACTGGAGTACTGGTCCAAAAGAGCATAAGGAAAAGATGGAGCGAAGAAAACGTCAGCCCAACTTGTTCTTCAGTTGGTATGCTTTTCCTGCCTATTTCCTACTAGCTTAATATCTCTACCATGAAAGGAAAATATAGCTTCAATTGTCCATTTTCCTCTGTATCACATTTTTTTGTATCAAAAGCAATGAAGCTTTAGATCAAACTAACAAAATATTAGGTCTAATATTGATCTTCCATGCAAGACATATGTTATGCCCATTGTACAGATTTGTTGTATATTGAAAATGTCCCTTACTGTTCAGTAAGAGAAATGTTTTTGAGTCAAGTCAAGCCTGCAGATTGCTGGGTGGGGATTTCTAAAATATTATCTTATCACTGGTTAGCCATATGAGTAGCTAAGACCATCTCTTCACTAAACAGAAGATTAACGCTGCCACAATCAATCATCCAGGCTATGTCTACACTGCGCATTGTTGCACAATAAAATATGCAAATGAGGCACGGGATGAATATCACCACACCTCATTTTCATACCTAATGAGCTGCCATTTTGTGGCATGGGCTTTTGTGCAAGAAGGAGTTTTCTACACTGCTCCTTCTTGCACAAAAACCCCCTCTTGCACAGAGCCGTTCTTCCTGAAAATAAGTGGCAGAACGGCTCTGCACAAGAGGGGTTTTTTTGCACAAGAAGGAGCAGTGTCGACAGCTCCTTCATGAGCAAAAGCCTGTGCCGCAAAATGGCAGCTTATTAGGTATGCAAATGAGGTGTGGCAATATTCATCCCTGTGCCTCATTTGCATATCTTATTGCACAACAATGCGCAGTGTAGATGTAGCCCTGGGCTGTGTCTACACTGGGCCACTTATTCCGGAAAATCAGCTGCTTTTCCGGAATAAGCTGCGAGCTGTCTACACTGGCCCTTGAATTTCCAGAAAAGCAACGATGCTCTACTATACAAAATCAGCCACTATTCCGGAAAAACTATTCTGCTCCCGCTCGGGCATAAGTCCTTATTCCGGAACACTGTTCCAGAAAAGGGCCAGTGTAGACAGCCCAGTAGTCTTTTCCGGAAAAAAGTCCCGATTGCGGAAAGGGCTTTTCCAGAAAAGCAGCCTGCCAGTGTAGATGCTCTTTTTCCGGAAATACTTATAACGAAAACTATTCTGTTTTAAGCATTTCCGGAAATTCATGCCAGTGTAAACACAGCCCTAGAGTTTAATTTAGTGAGTCTAGTTAATTAAACTCAAAGGGTGCTCCCATTGGCGGCTGGTATCCTGCTTCTGCAAGAGTAAGAGAAGCCAATGAGAGAGTTTGTCTCATTGGCTTCCTGCTGTGGGGATGGCGGGGAAACTTGAAACAAGGGATATTGACTTCAGCTACATAATTAACATAGCTGGAGTTGCATATCTTGATTCAACATTCCCTTTTTAGTGTAGATCTGGCCTAATTAATTTCTACGATAGTAAAAATGAGGAACAGAGTCCAAGGGACTTTGCCCAAATCATACAATCTCAGAAGTGCCCGGTTTCAATGCATACTCATCTAGATTGATTTGACTGTTGTTTAACCTGTGTAAATTAGACAGCCTAATGAATTAGACAGTAAAATCTTGTACTTCAAGGCTTCCTTCTCTGACCTCCCCTTTTCCAAAATCTGTTTCTCTTTAGCTTAATATGATTATATTCACTAACCAGAATTGCCATTTAAGGATACGTCTAGACTACATGCCTCTGTCGCCAGAGGCATGTAGATTAGGCTACCCGACATAGTAAAATGAAGCGGTGATTTAAATAATCGCCGCTCCATTTAAATTTACATGGCTGCCGCGCTGAGCCGACAAACAGCTGATCAGCTGTTTGTCGGCTGAGCGCGATAGTCTGGACGCATGGGTGTCGACATCAAAGATATTTGTCGACCACCCAGGTATACCTCATCAACAGCTGATCAGCTGTTTGTCGGCTCAGCGCGGCAGCCATGTAAATTTAAATGAAGTGGCGATTATTTAAATCGCCACTTCATTTTCCTATGTCAGGTAGCCTAATCTACATGCCTCTGGCGACAGAGGCATGTAGTCTAGACGTACTCTAATTATAATAAAATGAATTCAATTAAATTAAAAACATCCCAACAAAGCTTTTGCCACACTGAAAAGGCAGAACAACAGAATCTTAAAGACCAATTGCTATCAGGAAAGATCTACCCACATGCCCAGTGAAGCATAGGGTTGTGCATATTATGGTGATTGATGAGATATTGTAGTTAGAAGGATAGACGATAACAGAAAATAAAATAAATTGTCAAAATAAATCGCACTTTAACATGTTACCTTTGACATAAAATAGTTTACAGCTATACAAGTGGTCTTGTAAGCCATGCAGCAATGATATATTATTAATAGATTTGAAGACTGTGCTTTAGCATCAGACTTAACCAGTGATGCCTCATGATCTTTTCAATGGCTTAGCACATTTCAACACATTCTGAGTCTCAAGACTCCCTTTGGCTACATGATATTCAATGCAATATGAGGTTCT
Source organism: Pelodiscus sinensis (assembly GCF_049634645.1). Taxonomy (NCBI): domain Eukaryota; kingdom Metazoa; phylum Chordata; order Testudines; family Trionychidae; genus Pelodiscus; species Pelodiscus sinensis. Next base: position 7,919,474 of record NC_134723.1, read on the forward strand.
TCCGTCATCCTACACTTTTTCTTGTGAACATAAATTTTAATGGAAGCGCTAAAGACAGCAAATAAAAGGATATAGAAACAAAAATAACAAGGAAGGAAGCTGATTAAGAATATAAATTAACAGTGCCAGGTAACTGGGAGTGTGGGCGAGGTTTTGATCTGAGTTACAGAGGCGGATATATGGCAGGGCGAACGGGGCAGCTGCCCTGGGCCCCGCACTTCAGAAAGCCCTGCGCATGCACTGTGGTGCCGCTGTGCATGCGCCTGGCGTCACTGAGCATGCGCCGTGGCAAAGGGGGGGCCCACGGAATTATGCTGCCCGGGGCCCCGCCAAACGGTCATCTGCCCCTGCTGAGTTACTTCATTGTAAAATATTACTTCTATATGGCTATGTCTGCACTGCAGGCTTCTCTTCCGCAAAAACTTCTTGAGCAAAAGTGCTTCCACACCTCAAAAGTGCATTGCAAAAGCGATGTGCTTTTGCATAAGAAAGCATCCACACTGCATGGACACTCTTGCACAAGAAAGTTCTGATTGCCATTCACAGAATGGCCATCAGAGCACCTGTGCTTTTTGAGGTAGGCTCTTTTTGCACAATAAACCCTTGTCGAGTGTCCACACACGCCTTTTTGCACAAGAACTCTTGTGAAAAAAGGAGTTATTCCTTGCAGAAAAAGGTATACCGACACCACAAAAAGCCCTCTGTTCTGCCATTTTACTGTACATTTTCTTGTGCAAAAACATGCTTGAAGTGTGGACGCTCCATGGGTTTTTGTGCAAAAGACAAAACCCCTGTAGTGTAGACAGGGCCTATGTGTATTATGTCTATAGCACTATAAGCTTAATGGCCATTCACAGAAATTTAAAAAAGCTTTGAAGAGCTTTTATTCTAAATAAGATAAAAATAAGTGAGTAATATCACTAGACAATATATGAGAAAGGAAGAGAAGAATGAGGGTAACAGATGCAAAAAACTTTGTATGATTGAAGTGAAAAGATCAAGTTTTTCAAGTGGGAGAGGAAAATTTTTAGCTCCAACCAATTAGATAGATTGAGGAGTAGGGAAGCAAATGTCATGGGGGGAATAAAGAGAAAGGCTAGAGTAATCCAGGCAAGCAAAGAGAATGTATGAGCTAGGATTGAGTTCTGTGGCTTGAAAAGAAAGGGCAGCACTTAATACGGCGTCATCCACCTAAGAAGTAGTGACATGCCAGAGAACAGAATATAATTCTTTAAACACAAGTATTTTAATGTACCAGCAGATATTCAAAGTTACTCAGAGTTCAGTCCCTCAAAGATGCGTACTGAGTTGAGTGCTATTGGTTTCCTAAGGTATTCTCATCTGTTAACAGAAAGTTTCATACACTTCCTGTAAATCACCAACAGATTATGGTTTTCTAAAGATTTTTGGAACAGCCCTTTCATTCCTGATGAATGGAGAAAAGCCTGAATTATATAGGGCTGGACACACCTTCCATTCCAAGAATGCCTTATTAAAAGGAAAGTAGTAGGCAGAATCTGTTTTCTTCAGTGAGCTGAATTTACTCTGTAGCAGTCAGAGTTCACTGATGTGGCATCCTGACAGGTCCTGAATGATGATTACCATTCGGCTATGCATTCCTGCATGTGCTCCCCTCTTTCCTGTGTTGACCATGCACAATTAATCAACACAGCAGATACCGAGACAGCCCCCAAAGACCACAAAATCAGATAAGGGTCAAAGGATCCTGGCCAGGTTCATTGTAGATGAGGCACAGTCCTCGCTTCCCTGAACTAAAGAATGTGTGCCCATTTCAATGGAATGACTCAATCAGTGCCAGGGATGAGACATTGCCCCCAGGTCAGACAAAGACAACTCGTTGGGGCACACTTTTATACACAGGTACAAACAAGTTACATATCACTCCACCTCCTGTTGCTTAGTTACCATCCCTTACCTCATACAAGGAGGGTTCAATTACTATCTATCATACTATCGGTTTAGACCGTGTCCTGAACCTGGATTGGTATGCCTGTTATTTGTGGGGAGGAGGTTGGTACTAAGACGTTTCCTCATGAGGTGTTCTGCTACAACCCCTCAGGAATGTATTTACAGCCTGTGCCTAGTATCTCTTAGGTATGAGTGTTTCTGTCATACTGCCCTGTTCCTGCCAACTTCTGTGAACAGGGCCTGCCTCTTGCTCACAGCTTCTCTTTGCTTTATATTAGCAAAGTCTTGACCATTGCTGTCTAGGTCTCAGGTCTCATACCTGACCTGTGATGCATGGGCTTATGTTTCAGGCTCTCATTTTACTATATGACCAAACATGAGTCTACATCTGAGGCAGAGATAGCATCTCAGTGCTGCTGTGTTGGGTTTTGCTCTACTTGTGCTCTTGAACTACAGTTACTTTCTTTTTGGGAACTGTCCTGGTTAGCAACATTTCATGAATACTTAACATTTGCTGGTGTTGAAGATAAATAGTTTCTGGATTTACTTTGTATCTGCTCTATTTAATATATTGATATAAGCAATAATAATGGCTTTGAAATAGATTAAGATCCAAAACTAAGTATCAAAGTAAGTGAAATCTGCACTCAAAGCTTTGTGAGTTCATAAAAAGTTGACATTTTTATGCTATATGTAAAGTCATTCAACTTTATGACAGAGTGCTTATGACAGTTGTTTTGAATTCTAATTGATCAATGATATAGGTGCTTGGGCTAGAAGTGTCTGATACCTGTTACTGCCAAATGGCTGTTATGTAGTCAATGAGAAAAAAGCCTTATGTACATTAAACATTTTCATTTCTATGGTATTGATTGTTTCTCAGCCTCTCCACTGAGAATAGTAATGAGAATGGAGACTTTGCTGACCATTAGTGACTTGGGAATGATTTCTGAGTTTCAGAATTGGTGGTTGTGCTGAAGGGATAATTCAACCTTTTTTAAAGTCTCTCCCTTCTCCAGTGAATGGAATTATAATGAATACTGTGATTATGTCTGCCCAGAGTCAATGCCCAAAGAGAAGCCTATCTGTAGCTCAGAGAGTTTTCTCCTGTTTCTTATTCTTTGATCGTTTTCAGTATTATTTTCCTATATTCTATTTTGAACCAAACTGACTTTTCTATAACTGGAACATTTCAGCCTCTTCTATATTTAACACGCAAACACTGGTATGAGGAAGCTTTCACTAGCCCCTGTTGATGCTGTAAGCATTCTTCCATGGATAAAACAAAGGACCTGCATCACTAGGTCTCTGTGTTGGTAGCTTTTTGTTAGCCCTTCATTCCATTGTCATCCCAGTGACTAGCATTGGGTTGCTTGGTATCAAGGGGCAATAAGATGGGTAATGTTTAGTTCTTCTGCATAGACAGAATTGAAAATTTTAGATGTCCTTTTGAGATTCTAGTGGAGTGACAGGAAATGTCAGAGACAAGTAGTTCAAGAGACAGTGACATTGCTTTTAGTTTTAATATAAGGTTCCTCCATCTGCCAAATGGAGGAACATCCGCAATATACACTAAATGAATTTTGACAGAAGAAATTGGTTTTCTCTCAGTCACTGATGCTGCATTTTCTCAAAGAAGAGCAACATGGTTGCTCACAGGAAAAAAATCAGAACAGCTTAGTGTTCTAGGCAGTCAAATATTTTCTGTCCAGCATCTGAGATGTGTTAGTCATAGGTACCACAGGAATTTGATTATACTTCTTCTGAGCTCTTGATCAAAGTTGCCTACTGCACTGACAGGTCACTTATCACTGTCTAATATCAGAGCTTTGATCCAGGTTCACAGTGGAAAAACATCTTCAGTAAACTAGATGCCTGTTGGTTTCTCTTTACACTGTGTATTTTTAGCCACTAAAATAGACACACACACACACACACACACACACACACATTAACCTGATTGTGACGTCTCTACAATTTAAAAAGAGGATAGGAGTCTTTTTTGCTGATTGTTGTTTTGCTACATCCATTGTTCAAATTTAAAATTACTTGCAAGGTATATTTCAATCTGCTTGTCTATAATGTCTGAGAAAGTCTGGAGATAGCAACATACGTAGAAAAAGTCTGGAGATAGCAACAATGCCAAGATACAGTACTGCCAACATGTCTTTCAGGAATGACTCTGGTCTATCTGAACCTCAAAAAATCCATGAAGGATGACCAAGGCCTATATAAAACATCGTATTCCCTAAGAATTATGCCTGAACCTCACAAAAAGTCACTGGTGTACAATGAATCTAGTTAATGATGAATATAACATAACTTATTATTTTGCAACACTAAAAATCCCATGGATTTGCAAGTGTTGTCAATGATCATAAGAAAGAAAGGAGGACAGAAATAATCTGACTGTGATTAAAGTAGGGCATGAAGTGTGTGCATTAAACAATTTGTCTGAAGTTGAAGCCAACTGAAACTTAGTGGAAGTCCCACTTACTCAAGAAGTTGAATGGAAGGTCCTATGTCCTATGAAAATAGTGGCACTGATCCAGAAGCAATATTGATATAAAGGATAATGGGAGTCCATGCTGGTGTCACTAAATACAGCTTTAGGAGCATGCTATCTTCCCCATATTGTGTAAATAGTGTCAGAATTAGGAAAAAGTAAGGCCATTAGTGTAGCAGGAAGAAACAAGTAAGATCTGGAGAGGTAGTGAAAAGACTATTAGCAAGAAAACAAGCTTGAGAGACAGAATATGTGTATAAATCAAGAACAGAAAATACAGAAGAATGATTATGCAGTATAATTGCAGTCCCTGAAAATGACTCTTGTCTAAGTAACCTGTTTGCTAGATATCTGATAATTGCAATGCTGAGGTTACCATTTATCTTACTGTTGGAGATTATATGGCTCTAGCAGTGTGAACATGAAGGACATTTAGGAATATTTGGAGTTCATATACTGCAGACTGAATGTCTATATCATGGATCATTGGCACGCTGCTGTATTTTTAGTGTGACTGAAAGGAGAAAGGTAGAATCTGGAAATCAGTTTCTTTCAGCTTGTCCTATCTTAAGATCTTTTATGTTATCCATCACCATATTACTTGAGTACCTTCCAAGTAAAAAGCATCTGGAAAATGGGAAAGTAGAGCACCTAATAAAATATAATCCAGGAAATGGCTTTTGCTTTTTCTTAAATTATCAATGTTTGAAAATATTTTTGAAGGGACAATGATTTGGGAGGTGAAATAAATTAAACAAGCTATTATAAGGGCTGGCCATGGTACCAGAATAACGCCATAGCAGCTAGAGCCGTCTGTTGTTGCTGTAACTGCTGTTAATGGCTGATCAGTTTCCTAAAAGACAAAACCAGAAAAAATGCACAAGACAGGCAAGAAAACAGCAAAGTTACAAAATGCAGATTTTGTCCCAGGTGATGATTTTCACTTGCAGCCTCATTGCACACAGGCATGGGGTGAAGAAAGAGTCTCATACCTCAAGTAGTGTTCAGGATTCAGCCAGAGCTGGTAGACATCATGGCATCATCTGGTTCTCCTCATCTGAGGATTAGAACAAAGAAGAGCCAAGGTCCCAGAAGTTGAGGATTGCAGCCATGATGGAGAACCTTCCTCCAGTAGCCACATTTTGTCTTTAAACTCTTTTTCTTTAAGGATCCAAAAAGGGAGTGATGGGCAGAGTAGCATTATTTAGTCAACCAGTTAGGCTTAAATTCTAGCACATCTACAGTCAAAGCTCTGCTATCCATCACACAGTTATACAGAAAGATCAATTAACCGGCATTTATCTCCCAATACAAATCCTCATCTAGTAACTGGGTTGAGTATACTGCCCAGCACAGGGCTACTCAACACATGACACGACATGCATCTGACGAAGTGGGTCTTTGCCCACGAAAGCTTATGCTCCAACACTTCAGTTAGTCTATAAGGTGCCACAGGACTCCTTGCCACTCTCTGAGAATGGTTATCCAGCCAGTTATGCACCCCCTTATAGTAGCCCCATCTAAGTTGTATTTGCCTAGTTTATTGATAAGAAGATCATGCGAGACCATATCAAATGTCTAGGTATACCACGTCCATCGCGTCTCCCTTATCCACAAGACTCGTTATCCTATCAAAGAAAGCAATCAGATTGGTCTGAATAATTTGTACTTTACAAATCCAGGCTGGCTGTTATCCATCACCTTATTATCTTCCAGGTGTTTGCAGATGAATTACTTGCTCCATTATCTTCCCTGGCACAGAAATTGAACTGACGGGTCTGTAGTTTCCTGGGTTGTTCTCATTTCCCTTTTTATAGATGAGCACTATGTTTGTCCTTTTGTAGTCTTCTAGAATCTCTCCTATCTTCCATGATTTTTGAAAGAGGATAGATAAAGGCTCAGATATCTCCTCTATCAGCTCCTTGAGTATCGTAGGAAGCATTTCATCAAGCCCTGGTGACTTAATAGCATAAAATAACGTGCTGTGTAGAAAACGTTATCTGTATACACCTAAGTTCCTCAGGAAAGCCATCCTCACTTGAATGCAGTACAGGGAATCCCTGTTTACTATTTTTTCCTTTATTCATTCCACTGCCCAATGACCACAAGAGCCTTTAAGGTAAGAAGGCACCTAGCCAGATTTATTGTTGACAAAGCATGGTAATAGCGTTTGTCAGATTTTACAAGGATACTAAGACATGTGTGCGCATGATTATGGACATAGCTCAGAAAGTGTTCCCACTTTCTATTCCCCACTTGGCTGGCCAAAGATAGCCCCTTGAAACTCTATTTTATACACTGATACAAAAAAGTATGTATTGCCCCTCTGACATAGTTACTGGTACCTAGTACAGGTTGGATAGGCAAAAGCATTTCAATCCATGATACTGTCATCTTTTAGAGAGATCAGCATGTTACTGTTATATGTGGGTGGGGGGGAGGGAAGGGGGAGAATTTATACCATATTTTGCATAGGGGTGTTCTGATACCATCCCTCTGAAAAGCATTTGTGTGAGAGTCCTGTGCCCAACCTTTCTCAGAAAAGCTTATTTTTGCAAGGCTCTGTGCGTGTGCACACAGGGGCTATGTCTAGACTGCAAGCCTCTTTCGAAAGAGAGCGTCTAGACTGCACGTGGAACTTTCGAAAAAGCAAGCCGCTTTTTCGAAAGAAAGCAGCAAGTGAGTCTGGATGCTCTCTTTCTAAAAAGCCCTGTTTGCTTTCAAGAACACCTTTTTTCGAAAGAGCACTTTCAAAAAAAGGCGTTCTTCCTCGTGAAATGAAGTTTACTGCCGTAGAAAGAAAAGCCGCGTTCTTTCGATTTAATTTCGAAAGAACGCGGCTGCAGTCTAGACGCAGGTGAAGTTTTTTCGAAAAAAGTCTACTTTTTTCGAAAAAAACCCTGAGTCTGGACACAACAGGGAGAGCTGGCTCCTACTTACAGCCCGCCTCTTCCTGATTTTGCTTTATTTTAGCAAAGCTTTAACTACTACTTTAGCTCAGGCATCAGGCTGCATACCAGTCCTTTGATACTAGCACTTATGTCTCAGGCTCTCTTCCTACCTCAGTGACAGTAGTACGTTTTATCTGGACTCTGTCACACTTTAGAACTTGTTCCTAACCATGTATATTATTAGAGATGATTGTGACATCTTAGGAACTTCACTCATTTTTGAATTTGAGCTCACAGTTAGGCTAAAATTTGTAGGCCTATTTACACAACAGACCTTTCCCCTCCTCCTCTATCTCTTATGTCTTCCCTCATTTACCTGTTTTCTGTAGATCCACAGCGAAGATTTACAGGTCCTGAGAGAGGACATAAAAGCAGACACTTTAACATTATGGGTTTGGGTGGGTTTTTTTTAAAGATCAATGCAATAGCTGTTCCCACAGTTATATAAACTTGTTTTTCTCTTTTATCCCATGTTCCCACCATGGGAGCTCTCTGTGAGTGTTTCATTCCTTGCTGTTACTCTTTTGTATAGAAGCAGCTGTCTATCTCAAAACTGTTTATTCTGCTGTATATACCTGCGCAATTGTGGACTAACTGGTCTTACTGCTTGTGACCTGGGTCTCCACCAAGCTCTTGGCTTTACTATGACATCCTCGCAATAGCATATTTGACTGTCTTCCCCTCATTATCTCCCAGAGCTCCTTTTCTCTCCACAAGTTACCTCTCTGCTCTTGTTAATGACATTCTCTGTCACCCACCCATGCAAGACTGAACTGCCTCTTTCATGCTTCCTATTGCTGCAGAGATGACAGACAGCACCAGCTGTTAAAAGCAGGTATGGAAACATATGTGGCTGCTGTGGCAAAGTGGAGAGAGACAGTGGTGGCAGTTGCTCTGAGGGCACACAAGGCCTCACCACCAGCATTCCCTCGAAGCTGTGCAGGCGATGAATGAGCCCTGCCCAGTCAGTCAGCTCAGAGCCTCTGAGTCACTGGGTGGGGATGATTTATCAACTGTGAAGCTGTGATGCCACCCAGCTTAGAGCAGGGCGACTCGACTTTGGAAGCCCTGAGGGCCACAGTGATACTCCGAGCACATGCCGAGGGCCGCAACTCAAGTGTGGTTGCGTAGACATTCAAAAATATACAGGCAGTCCCCGGGTTACGTACAAGATAGGGACTGTAGGTTTGTTCTTAAGTTGAATCTGTATGTAAGTCGGAACTGGCATCCAGATTCAGCCACTGCTGAAACTGATCAGTTTCAACAGCAGCTGAATCTGGACGCCAGTTCCGACTTGCATACATATTCAACTTAAGAACCCCAGGCGTCCCCAAGTCAGCCGCTGCTGAAACTGATCAGCAGCTGATTCCAGGAAGCCCGGGACAGAGCAGCTCTGCCTCAGGCTTCCTGTAGTCAGCCGCTGGTCAGTTTCAGCAGCGGCTGAATCAGGATGCCTGGGGCAGAGCAGCTGGGGTGCTGCCGGGTTGGTCCAGTAGCGCCAAGGAGCGGTGCTGCGGGACCAACAGGCAGCACCCCACCTGCTCTACCACAGGCCCTGGGCTTTGCTCCACGTCTCCCTGGTCTGCTGGGAGGGGGGGGCACTACCTGCGTCCCCACCCAGCAGACCAGGGAGACACGGAGCAAAGCTGCAGAGGACCCGGGCCGGACCGCGGTGCTTCCAGATCAGCGCCGCGGGTCCAGCCCGGGTCCTACGCGGTTTTGCTCAGCGTCTCCCTGGTCTGCAGACCAGGGAGACGCAGAGCAAAGCTGTGGAGGACCTGGGGCCGGACCCGCGGTGCTTCCAGCTGATCTGCAGACCAGGGAGACGCTGAGCAAAGCCGCAGAGGACCCGGGGCCGGACCCGCGGCGCTTCCAGATCAGCTCGGGGACTGCCTGTATGCAAATATATGCAAATAGCTTCTTTCACACTCACAGGCTTAATACAAAGATTAAGGCTAGACTATACAACACACAGGCCTCGTTTAAGTCATATCTGCTGATATTAATAAAATGCAACATTTACCTGATTTCCACCCATATGACAGCACTTTTAATGAGCAACGATAGTCTAGGAATTTAGCTATTAAAATCCATATCAACAGAAGACGATTATGTTGAGTACTCTTTTGTTTTGACACCCACCCATTGGCCACGTGTTGAGCCCTGTGGAAACCCAAACTGCACCGCGGGCTGAAAACAAATCAGTCGAGGGCTTCATGAGGCCCACGGGTTGCATGTTGAGTAGCCCTGGCTTAGAGGGAACACTGCTTACTGCTTGGGGGATTCTGGCACCTGAGGGCTGGGAAGAGGACACATCTACATGTTGGACAACCCCAGATTAAGTGATTTGCCCAAGGAGACTCAGTAAGTCTGGCAGACGCAGAAAAGGAGAATCCAGTAGTCTTGACACCTGGGTCTGTACATAAAACACGGTGGAAACATTTCTCTTTCATCTATTACTTCAAATTGCATTGCTTTTAATCTTTCATGGGTATGATGTTAAAAGGAAATTTTTAACATTGGTTTTACCTGCTCTGAATTCAAAAGTCCAGGTTGACAAAACATGATAGTTGATAGCAAAAAACTGAACAGGAAGTTGTCAAAGCAAGAGTGAAGCTGTCAGGATCATTGGAAAGCATTTCTCAGTCCTTTTGTGAAACCTGTCTGTAAACAGGGTGGTGAATGGCATTGCCATATATTTCTGTCACAGCATGCAGTTGTATAGAAAGAAGTCGGTTTAAAGGAAATTATTTCCAATTACATAGAGCAGGATATATAATTTCAGAGTTGTCCATAAGAATTTAGCCATGTGACACCCATTAATGTTAATGGGAGTCATGCAGCTAAATTTCTGTTTGCTGCTATGAAAAGGTACCCTAGTGAGTTTACATTAAGCCATGGCTGTCTGTCACGCAGCTGGGCTACAAATCATTACTGTTAGGTGTGAGAGTGGTCCAGTAGGCGAGACTATTTGTATTAGCATAGGGACATTTTTTCATTTATCTAGGGGAGAGTAGGTATATGTTCTGAAATTATTTATTACTAGTGTTTGTGGAAAGCATTAATTACCTGATTTAGAAGTGCAGTTACCTTTTACTTCAGTGGGAGTTATATGTGCTCAATTCCTTTGAAAATAGGACTATAAATATCATAATTTGCTGGTACTTTTAAGGCCAAATTCAAGATTTAATGGAGTGCAGAGTGATGGAACACATGGGGCTTCCAATAGCTCCCTTCCCAGGATGTCACTTCAAAGTCCCACTGGTTTCATCATGTTTTATCAGTCCATTGTCATGTCTCCCCCTCCTTCAAAATGAATCTAAAAGCTTAAAGTAAAGTGGGGATGGCCTCAGACATGGAGATCCAGGCACAGAGAAGATCATAAGGATGCTGGAAGTATTTGTGTTTTTATGTGGATGCTGAGAATCTGATCTCAAAAATCCCAGTGGGTAAGGTTTGAGCCATGTGTGCTTATGTCCTGTTTGTGGCTAGTGCTACATGTTTCAAATTGAATAAAACATAGGGCTATCAAAAGCTTTATTAAATAAATTTTCTTCTGCAGCAACAGAAGACCCGTGGGAGTGGAAGACTATATCTAAACTCAAACTTCTATTTGTTTTATGCTGTATTACTGCTATCTCCGGAGTGCACCTGTTTAGAATAGATGTACAATGGAGCTTTTGGAAAGTTAGTCTCTGTAACAACTCAGTTATACTGCTGCTTTATGTTACAGAATATACAGTAAGTTTTGCATATGCACTTGTCCTCAAATTGCTGAGAGTTGCTTTAAAAACTCCAAGCTATCCATGCTCTTGTTCAATAGAGCTATGGAACAGATGTGTACGAGGGTGAAACATAAATCTGTGCATTTCTGTGTGCATTTAGTCTGGATTTGTCTAGTTATTCTCTAGAGATCCATGGTCAAAGTATTAACTGCTGCTCTTTCCGCTACCTAAATAAATTTCATTAAATCAGTTTGACCTTTCAAAGACCTGAATTTACACAGCACTACTATAGATGGGTACTGGCATTGTCTAAGAAAAGGGGTAGGAGGAATATTACCATCAATATCCACCTATTGCTCTTCCCTTTACTCCTGTTTTTTCTTTTCTTTTTTTAAAATCCTCCCACCCCCACCCATATATACATATATATGTACTGGAGGTAGGTCTGTGCTAAATTGCATTTATCATGCACCTTTGATTTCCTTTCCTGCACTGTGCTCACTGATCCATCTCTCACAGGACTAAAATCCCAAATCTCTAAGCAACTTTATTACCTTTCTAGAAAAAAAAATCAATCTTCCAAATAGAGCAAAAGCTCACCGAAACAGTGATGTGTTTTTTTGAAAGACAGCGTCCATATTGATTGGATGCTATCTCCTATTTAAATTGTGATTAGTCTGGGTGGAGTGGCCACGAGAGCACCTGTGTTATTTCCTGGAGGCCTCTTCTTTCGAAAGAACTCGGTCTTCTGCATCCACACACGCCTTTTTCCAAAACATCTTTTTCGGAAAAAGGCTTCTTCCTCATAGAATGAGATTTACAGCCGTTGGAAAAACCCCTCTGTTATTTCGACTTTCTGTGAAAAGAACTCAGTGGCAGTGTGGACGCAAGTATTGTTTTTCTGGAAAAACAGCCATTTTCCCAGAAAAACGCTGCAGTGTAGATACACCCTTTATATCATGCACCAGATGTATGTTTAAGGTCTCTTTCTCATTATCTTATGTAGCTAGAAATAGGAGGTTTATAATATCGCAAAGGACAAGCACGATGGCAGCTCCAGGTGGGGATCAGCCACCCGCACCCCCAGCACAGAAGGCCCCCAGGGCCAGAAAAAGAAGGGCCCATCCTGGTCCTTGGGGGAACTGGAAGCCCTCCTGGGCCTCTGGCAGGAGTAGGAGGTCCTGAATGAGACCCGCTCCCGGCACCGGAACACGGAGATCTTTGCCCGCATGGCCCAGGCACTCGCCCAGAAGAGCCATCCAGCCCAGACCCTGGAGCAAGTCTGGGCTAAAGTAAAGGAGCTGAGCCTGGCTACGTCAGGGCCAGCGAGGGCCAGGAGGCAGGAGCCGACACCTACCCCCATTACCAATGGCTCCATGTCATCCTGGGTCAGCCAGCACCGCAGGCACCAGACGTCCCTGGGGACAGCAGAATGTGCCCCCCCCCATCACCAGGACCACCGAAGCGGGGGAAGGAGACATCAGCAGTGCGTCGGAGGATGAGGCCAGCACTGCCACCCTGCAGGCCCCCTCCGGCAGCCCCCACGTCTCCCGCGCATCCTCAGAGGCCAGGAAAGGATCCACCTGTGAGTGTTGCACTTTGCACTCAGAAGGGCGGGGGGGGGGGGGAGAGGGAGAGGAGCCAGGCACCCGGAGGGGGGAGGGAGAGAGCACGTCACTCAGGCAACGTGAGCTGCACGCTGTGTAGCATTAGGCAGTAAGCAGCACGTGCAACCACGTGCAGCCTGGTGACCGAGCGGCTTGTGGCCACGGCAGGCAGCTCTAGGGCACGCCTGGGACCGTGCTGCTCACACACATCCGACGGGACCAGGGGGAAAGGGTGGATGCCGGCTGGAACCAGCCAGGGCCCCAGGGACTCAGGCCAGAGCCCACACCTCCGCAAGGGTGCAGCACGCAGAACGGCACACTGTCCCATGCCTGGCTGTGAGGCACAGCCAGCTGCTCCTGGGAAAACCGCAGCGTCATCGCCGCTGAGTGTAGCCCTCACTGAGCCCCTCGCCTGCTCCCGGTGCCTTGGCTGGCCCCCCAAGGGAAGTCCCCACTGCGGCCACAAGTGTCACTGGGCTACCGTGTGTGAGGGATAGTGGGAGGGGGAGGGGAGGAAGCACTCGGACCGACCCTAGGGCCACCTGAGTTTTGCTGCAAGGATGGTACACTCCCCAGTCGCCCTGGTTCCGTCCAGGAGACATCCCACCCGATGGGGATCTGAGAGCCCAGACCACATCTGCCAGATGTGCTCCCAGGCACTGTGTGGGGATTCATCTCGCTCCCTGTCAAATACCATTGATTAGCTCAAAGCCTCCACCAGCAGGGAGTTCCACAGGTTAACAAAACACAAGCACCCTCCCACCCTCCACTGGGCCAGGACACAGACTGGTGGTTACAATACATGGAGGAGGACCCTACTCCAGGGGCGCTCCTGTATGCAAACATACAACACCGGAAGCAGGGGGGTAACTGAGTGGGCCCAAGCCACACTACTGTGGTGTCATTTGGACTCAGGGGTGGAGGGCATGGGGTATGGGGACAGTGGATGGGCTGCCTGACTGACCCATCCTTTCTCCTCTTCTCTGCAGCGGGACCAAGCACAAGCCAGGGAGCCTCTAGTCCTGCGGCAGCAGCAGCAGCGGCACCCGCAGCCGCCCAACCACTGAGACAGCGGCTCCACCACCGGGACCAGCTCCTTCGGCACCACATGCAGTCCGTAGAGTGCGTCGAGGAAGACATCACTCGGTGCATGGAGGCAGACCTGCAGTGACGCCAGGAGGCCTGGGGCGCCTTCCAGGCCCAGTGCGTCCTCATGGCGGATTTGATCACCACCCTCATCACCCACATTGGCCATGCCGTCCACTATGGCATGGCCTTGCCCCATGCCCCCGCCATCTCTCCTCTAGCACTGCTCCTGCCCCCTCCTGAAATGGCCCCTCCTGATTCTGTCCCTGCCCCTCCGGCCCTTACTGCTCCTGCTGCCCCTCCTGCTCCTGCCCCTCCTGTCCACCTTCCCATGCAGCCTGCCCCAATGAGGCCTGCCCCCCATGTGCAGGTCCGCCCCCGCAGGAGCGGTCGCAGGGGCCATCCCTCCCAGGAGTAGCTCCTCCCCAGTTCAAGGTCTCCTCCCCCTCCCAGTTCAAGGTCTCCTCTCCCTCTCTCCCTTGTAAATAAAAAAATACAAGTTTTTTCTGTTCAAAACAAAACTGTGTTTGGTGTTTATTGGGAGATGAGGGAAGGGTTGGGGATGGGAAGGAGTTGGGGATGGGAAGGCGACCCTACTATGGGGCCTGGGCGAACATGTCCATCAGGGCCTCCCGGATGCACACTCCATCCTGGTGCACCTGGTGGATGGCAGCTGTGTGGGGCTGTTCATAGGCCTGGCCCTTGACTTCCATCCATGTGGGGAGGAAGACCTCCCCACTCCGCTCCACAAGAATGTGGAGCACGCAGCTCGCAGCCACTACCTCCATGGCATTCTGCTCACCCATCTCAAGATGGGTGAGCAAACACCGGAAGCGGGCTTTCAAGCGGCCGAAGGCACACTCCACATGATTGCGGGCCCAGATGAGGTGGTCATTGAACCGGGTCCGGTTCTGGTCCGGCCACTCCGTGTAGGGCCACATTAGCCAGGGCAGCAGGGGGTAGGCCACGTCCCCAACGACACATATGGGCATAGGCACATCCCCGACAGTAAACTCCCGCCGGGGGAAGTAGGTGCCCGCCTCCAGACTGCGAAACAGGCTGGAGTTGCATAGTATGCCGGAGTCGTGTGCCCTGCCGGACCAGCCCGCATGAACATGTAGGAACCGGCCATGGTGGTCCATGAGGGCCTGGAGTACAATCGAGCAGTACCGCTTCCTGTTCATAAAATGGGCTGCCCGGACGGGGATGTGGGTTGCATCCAGGGATGAAAAAAAAACAAGCAAAGGCACTAAGTGACAAAAGTGGTGACTAAAAAGGCAGAGGGCAACCACCAAAACTGCTACAGCTGACAGTCCCTGCAAGAGGTCCTATAGCACGCAGCAGAAGAGAAATGGCTGTCCAGGGAGATCCCTTTAAGCACGTATCTCAAAGGAGCTCCAGCCCCTGCCCCCGGAAAGGGCTGGTGCCCTTTTGTCCTCTTCAAAATGGTTCCGGGCTTCTGCTTTTGCACAAAAGCGCATAGTTATAATGATAACTCCAGTACCAATCTAGACACACTTTTGTGGAAATACTTTTAACAGAAAAACTTTTCCATTAAAAGTATTTCCGTAAAATCATGCCTGTCTAGATGTAACCTTAGGGTGCATCTAGACTGGCAAGATTTTGCGCAAAAGCGGCCGCTGTCTATACTGGCCGCTTGAATTTGCGCAAGAGGGCCAGTGTAGACAGGAACCTTAATTTTTTGCACAAAAAAGCCCGATGGCTAAAATGGCCATCGGAGCTTTCTTGCACAAAAGCGCGTCTACACTGGGCACAGATGCTTTTGCGCAAAAGTATCCGTGCCAATCTAGACACTCTTTGGCAGAAATACGTTAAATGGAAAAACTTTTCCGTTAAAAGTATTTCTGCAAACTCGTGCCAGTCTAGACTCAGCCATAGAGTGTGACCTGTTCAGAAGCTTGGCTCACAAAGTGGCAGCAGCTTGTGAAGTGAATGGGAGGAGGCAGCAAATCCATAGAGCTGTGGTTCTCAACTGGTGGTCCACGGACCGCTGGTGGTCCATGGTGACTTTTTCAGTGGTCCACAGGAACATTGTCCAAAGTCACACGGCGTGAACAGGCACCGTCGTTAGACTGTTTTACGCCGTGTTCACAAGCATGAGGTGCGTCATCCATAGCATCACCCAGGACTCAACCGCATTATGTTGCTAATAACTTCCATCTGAGGCTCTGAGTGTCAGTGTAGCTGCTGCTGTCGTGCTGAGCGGTTGCTGGGTCATTTGTCCTGTGCTACATGTGCTGTTTTACAGGTGTGGTGTAATTTGTTTATAATGGCAACAACAGGAAGAAATGTCAAGCGCAAGTATTCGGAGGACAACATCAAATTCGGCTTCACTTGTCAAGAAAAAGAAGGCGTGAATTGCCACAACGTATTATTTGTTTCAAAGTCTTGGGGAATGACTCAATGAAGCCGGCTAAGCTGAAACTCCATCTCAAAAAGTGTCACCCCAACTTGTTGCAAAAGGATGAAGATTATTTTGAGCGGCAGTTATCAGGTCTGAAACGGCAGCACCTCGACTCAACAAGAGCATTCTACAATAAGACAAGCAATGCAGTGTGCGCTTCCTACATTGTTGCATACAAAGTTGCACTGGCCAAGAAGCCTCATACCATTGTAGAGCAACTTGTGCTTCCCTGTGCAAAAGAGATGGTGCGACTTGTTCTTGGCAAGGAAGCTGCGAGGAAGCTGAATGATCTATCCGTCTTTAATGACACAGTATCGAGACGGATAAATGAGATATCACAGAACATCAGTGAACAAGTTGTGGATGAAATAAAGAAATCTCCATTGTTTTCCATACAATTGGATGAATCGACTGACGTCGCATTTTGCTCTCAGCTATTGGTGTTCGCACGATACATGGTTGAGGGAGACTTCAAAGATGAGTTTCTTTTTTGTAAGACTCTTGATACCACCACAAAGGCTCAGGATGTGATGGAAATTGTTAATAATTTATTTTAAGTACATGGTCTGGATTTGTTAAATCTTGTGGGTGTCACCACTGAGCTGGGCTCAAGATCAGGCTTCCAAATGCTGGTGAAACAGCACTCTCCAATGGTAACCAGAGTTCATTGCTTCATTCATAGGGAAGCTTTGGTGTCAAAAACAATTGCCTGATCAACTGAATGCCTTTCTCAAAGGGTTGGTGAAAGTGGTGAATCTCATCAAATCATCAGCTCTGAACACCAGGTTGTTCAAAAGATTTTGCCTGGACATGGGTTCCGACTTTGATGTGTTGCTGTTCTACACTTTTGTATGGTGGTTGTCAGCAGGGAACGTATTCAACACAGTTTTTCAATTGAGAAAGGAGCTGGATTTATTTCTCCAGGCTCAAGCAAAAGAGGAATGCCAAAATGTGCTGATGCAGTCAAATTTAGAACTTGCGTATCTTGTCGATATTTTTGGAATCTTCAGCAAACTGAATCTTTAGCTTAAGAGGAATTTTAAGAGGAATTTTAAGGGATCTTTCGGAAAAGGGTTTATTTTCCGAAATATCCGCATCTAGACTGGCGCTTTTTTCCAGCAAAGCTCTGAGCCGGAAAAAAGCGGCAGTCATGTTTATGCAAATGAAGTGGGGGGGGATTTAAATCCCCTCTTAATTTGCAATTGCGATGTGTCTAATTTTCATCCCTTTTAAGGAAAAGGGATGCAGTCTAGACACAGCCCCCAGTGTCCCTTGTAAGCTGCGTACTTGTGTGGCCCCTCATGAGATATTCAAATGCTTCCTAGCTGATTAGCAGAGTGCCTACAGCCAGGTTTTTGGTTTCTATTGGTAGTGCACATTTACACATGTCATGGTGCATGTAACAACATTTATTCCACACATGGGTGGGAAAAGATTAAAAGGAGCATTAGTGGCAGCACAGGGAGCCCTCTCTAGCCCTGTTGTTGTAGAAGTGAGCTGGACAACAACAGTGAATCTGCAGAAGGCTTGCTGTGCTGTTTCGCAGTGGATGACATCCAATACCTGCAGGCGCAAGATCCCTGGGAGGAGCCAGGAGTGTGAAGAAGAAGAGGAAAAGCATAAACCCCAGCTACAGGTGCATCATCTTGTTTCTGAGTAGCTTCTGCCCTCTCACTTATCCAGACTTCTGATGATCTGAATAAAATCCATGTCTCCTCAATTCTCCAACCTGGGATGCTTGTTACAGTGTTTTGCCATGAGATCAGACACTCTTGGGCTTTTCATAAACAGCCTCTAGAATGTAAATTAGACCCTCTTGAATTATATTACAGAGTGGCACCAGCAAATTCCCAGTCCCAGTCATGTCCTCAGAAATGCATTTTGTACTGCCCAATACCCTCCTGCAGGATATGAGTTCCTAAATAGTCCATTTCATTAATAGAAAATGATATAAACCAATCCTGTTATCTGAAATGTATTTTACAAGACTTTGTTCTAAGCACACACAAATTTAGCTAAATCTTGTTTATTAATAAAATATATCTTTCCATAAAGGATTTCAAGTAATTCAACATAAATGCCAGGATTGGTTACAAAAAAATAAATACAACAAGTAGTCCTGCAGTGCCTTAGGGTATGTCTACACTACAGAAAAGATTGAAGCTGCTGCTGTCAGTCTTTCACGGTTTGAATTAGCTGGTCTAGTTAAGACAGCTAATTCCAACTGAAAGGGGCATTCTCACCTGGCATAATTGACTTATTTATATTAGCTGAGAATCTAGGCCCAGCTTTCTAAAGATATTTACATATTGCTGCATTCAATGTTGAGAGACTTAACTGATTTAATGTTGAGATACTTAACTGATTTAGGATCCCAAATATCATTGTCAAAAGTCATTGAAGCACATACAAACCAAATCCCATTGATCATCAATGGGATTTAGATTCATAAGTGCCTAAATCAATTTTGAAAATATCAGTGCTACTAAATCATTTAGGCATTGCAACACTGCCTAATACCTTTAAAAATCTGGGCCCTAGTCCTGAGTGCCTAATTTTTCAGTGAGTATGGAGACAAAACTCTCATTGGCTTAATCAGAACTCACTACATAAGGGCTGTGCAAGACTATTTAGCTCCATGTGGTTATATCTTTTGACTCTACAGTGTTTAACTAGTGCATCCTATAGGTTTATTCTAACACAAGACTGCCAAAGCTCAAACATATTTTACTACAAAATGCACTAAAGGCCATAATATGCTCTTGGCTATATACTAAGAAATTACATTGGCGGTTGCATTTCAAGCCAAATCTTTAATTACATTTTTATAATGTGCCTGTGCAAGAGGCAAGAGGCATTATTTTTGAACCCTTAATACTAGATTTTAAAGGGGTGTAAATTTCAGCTTTAGTAAAACGTTAGGAATAGAATGTTCAAACAATTATAGGAAAATATTTTCAAATCTGTAACACATAAAATATGTGAGGATTAATCATAATACATTACAGGAAGCTGTTGCTTTTTAAATGTTTGGGGATTTTGTTTTGGTTGTAAACTGGACTGTTTGGAATTATAAATATAGTTAGTTTTCTATTTGCATAACAATCATTTTATACATGAATATTTAATAAAGTTAAAATAAGGGCAGCTAATTAAGTTATGGCACTATTATGCAATGTAGCGTTATTATGTAACTATTAAAATAACACATGAGCTACCCAAAGAGAAAATTAGATGAATGGTTGTGCCTTCAGTATGAGAGGTGCTAAACTAGACTTATTGGATTAATCATTTTGAATATAATTTTTTATATCAATAGAACAGAGTAAAAAATAGTATATTAAGTTTAAAAATGCCTAATCCTAGTTGTCTGAAACACTTTGTTTAAATATTGTAACCTTTTTCTTTCACACCATTTTACTCTGTAATTATGTTTGCCTATTTATTGTTTATTCAGTGTACGTCTACACTGTACGGCTATTTCGAGATACCTCCACAAGCAGCCTGTTATTTTGAAATATTTTTTGAAATAACGGTAGAGATGTAGCCGTGTTAGTCTGGGGTAGCTGAAGCAAAATGCAGGACAATGTAGCACTTTAAGGAAGTGGGTCTGGCCCACGAAAGCTCATCATCTAATAAATCATCTTGTTAGTCTTTAAAGTGCTTTTGAAATAACGGGCATGCTATTTCGGCATCCCAGTAACTCTCATTCCACGAGGGCTAAAGGATGTCTCAAAATAAGCTATTTCAAAGTATTTGAAATAAGATACGCAATTTGCATAGCGCAAATTCCATATCTTATTCTGAGATTAGCGTGCTGTGTAGAATCACCTTTAGAGCGGAAAATACACTATTCTGCCCCTAAAGATCCTCTTTTGAGGGTTTCCTTTCTCTTTTTCCAGAGACGATTAAAAAATATGCCCAGCAATATCATCTTTCTAGCAGCTCATATTCATTTTCTTTCTGTCTGTCTCTCTAGTTATTAGTTTCAGCCTTTCACCTAAATTGTAGTTGGTAGTTTGTTGTTTAACAAAAAAATTGGTCCAGACATTCAGCAGGTATAAATAATAGTTCCATTAATTCTGATGCAATTACATCAATCTAAACCACCCAAGGATATCACCCAATTTAGTTTTTCTTGGTTGCTTTTCCACTTACCTTAGATTGACAACGAGCAAATTTTCCAGACTGTTTTTTGTTTTGTTTTGCTTTAATATGTTTTTATGCAGGGCTGTCAGGCTCATGACAGTGAGGTTGGGCAGATACACCAAGCATACTCAATGAATTCCAACATAGTCTGCTTGGAAGACACTTTCTTCCCTGGTCACTTGTGCTGGAAGTAAGTAGCAAGCTTTCATCGAAAGTTTGTTTACTACCGGAAGTGATCAGAATTTTTAAACTGAATACTTTCCCTATCAAAAAAATGAGATTTTGGTGATAACAATATTTATGTTGGAATCTTTAACTTGATAATTTTTTTAAATATTTTGATGGGTAATTTTCTAAAGAAAAAAATAAAAAATAGGGACTTTTGTTTTATTTCTCAGTGCCCACTTCCACCAAATTTTGCTGCCAAATACAATGGAATAAATGGTTTCATATCTAACTTTATTTTGTTTTTCACTATTTCTATTTTAGTGTGTTATTTCTATCTCCCCTCTTGACCCAACTATATTTTCAAACCCCATTTCAAGACTTCTGCAGCTTTGGGAAAGTGACAAAAAGGTAGAGTGAGGCTATGTCTAGAGTTTAAGCTTCTTTCGGAAGAAGCTTTTCTGGAAGAGATCTTCTGGAAAAGCTTATTTCATAAGAGATCATCCACACAGCAAAAGCACAATGAAAAAGTGATGTGCTTTTTCAAAAGAGCTTCCACACATGCCTCTTTCCAAAAAAAGCTTCTCCAGAAAAAAGCTTCTGCCTCGTAGAATGAGGTTTACCTCAGTTGGAAAAATCCCTCCATTCTTTCGACTTTCTGTCGAAAGAACTCAATGGCAGTATGGACGCAAGTATTGTTTTTCTGGAAAAATGGCAGTTTTCCTGGAAAAACGCTGCAATGTAGATGCATTCTTATAGAATTGTGTTTTTATTTGGTTGCTCTGTTCTTTCTTACATTTAGAAATTTTTAGAAACTAAGGGTGAAAAACAGAACAGAACACCAAACCAAGCTGTGGACATTTTTTTCCGGCCAAAAATTTATAGTGTGTGTTTGTGGGTAGGGGTCGAGGGTATTGGGGGGGATGAAATGTGGGAGAGGCCTAAAAATCCCAAAACTCACATTTAATACATAATTTTCAATTATAAAGAGCCAAATCAAAACAGAAACTTTGAATGAATATTTTTCATGAGGGGGGAAAATGGGCTTTTCAACCAGCTCTCTTTACAACTAAAGCACCACTCCATGTTTGACAGCTTTTGTAGGTTTCTCCTCCTATAGAACAATCATTAAGTGGGAGGAGAAGGAAAGATTAATTATTCTTTAGTTTAGGAGAGCCTCATAACTGTGGCGGTGAAGTCAGTACACCATTTTAGAAAGCCATATCCTCCCTTGCTAATTACTGAAGTCTTCACTATCCAGGTTTGTATTTTCACAGGAAGTCCTATGTTCAAAAACCAGACTAGGTGAGGAGCAGATGTCCTTATGTAGTATATTGGGGGTGAAAATCAATGACTCACCTTATATAGATGATACTTGATAATCAGGTACTAGGGTGGCATTAAAGGTTGGGTTCAACTCCTCATAAAGTTATTGGAAAGATGCCTACTGACCTTAGTGGAAGGCCCTGAAGAAATATGTCAGATTAGGAAAAAATTGTAATGAAAAGAATGGTTACAAAATGTAATCTGTGATAGGGCTAAAATGTGAACTTCAGCATGACAGCACATTATTTTTGTTAGAAATTGGCACTGGAAACTGTAACTTCAGCGAGAGGAGGTGCTGAATTGAGACATTTTAATTAATAAGAGTGTCATTGTTTACCCAGTTATGAGACACCTGTTTTACAGAGTCAGTGGTAGCTTAGAAATCTAACTTCTTCAAACCACTACCTTGAACCATGGTTTGGTCCAAGTGCTATCTGAATATGGAGGATTAAATAGTTGTTGTGTTTTCTAATTCCAATTATGAAAAATTCACAAATCATTTTACCAGCATTCTCTAACCCTTTGGGATGCCCTGTTAAATAATGATTATTAATTTTCACTTAGGGTACGTCTACACTACAACGTTAATTCGAACTAACTTAGTTCGAATTAGTTAATTCGAACTAAGCTAATTCGAACTAACGCGTCTAGAACTAAAAACTAGTTCGAATTAGCGTTTTGCTAATTCGAACTAGCAGGTCCACATTGAGTGGACCCTGAACAGGGCTTAAGGATGGCCGGAAGCAGTGCCGGCAGGGCATCAGAGGAGGACTTAGAGCGTGGAGATGCTGTCTCAGGCTAGCTGAGGGCTGTGCTTAAAGGGTCCCGACCCCCACCCCGGACAGACAGTTCTAAGGGGTGCCCCGCTTGCAAAGCAGTCCTGGCTTGGATTGCCCGGAGTACCCACACTGGGCACATCACACCACTCGGCCATCAGCCCGGCTGCACTTGCCGCAGGCTGCCATCTGGGGAGAGCTTTCACCCCCAGAAGCCCGCAGAGCCAGCCCAGTCCTCCCCATCGGGGGCTCGTACCCCATTCCTCCCTCACCTCCTTCCACTTACCCTTCCCTAGCCCCCCTTCTTATTGATGTACAAAATAAAGATAACGTTTCTTCCAACATTGACTCTGTCTTTATTGAACAAAACTGGGGGAGACTGGGAAAAGAAGGTGGGAGAGGGGAAGAGAAAGGCTGGGAGAGGGGAGGGCAACTACAATGATCAGGGGTTGGGAACAGGTCCCAGATGAATAGAGGCTACAGAGACTGGGACTGTTCAGCTTAGAAAAGAGGAGACGGAGGGGGAACAGGATAGAGGTCTCTAAAAGCAGGGGTTGGGTGGAGAGGGTGCATTCAGAAAAGTTCTTCATGAGTTCCCCTAAAGAAGGACTAGAGGACACCAAAGGAAAGGAATGGGTAGCAGGCTTGAAACTAGTAAGAGAAAGTTGTTCTTCTTCAGAAAGCAAATAGTTAACCTGTGGAACTCCTTGCTGCAGGAGGCTGTGAAGGCTACAACTAGAACAGAGTTTAAAGGGAAGTGAGATCAAGTCATGGAGGTTGGGTCCATGGAGTAGTCTTAGCCAGGGGGTAGGAGTGATGTCCCTGCTCAAAGTTTGTGGAAGGCTGGAGAGGGATGGCACAAGACAAATGGCTTGGTCACTGTCTTCGGTCCATCCCCTCCAGGGTCCCTAGGGTTGGCTGCTGTCGGCAGACAGGCTACTGGGCTAGATGGACCTTTGGTCTGACCCAGGACGGCCATTGTAAGCTCAGGGCTCAGGGTCGGGGGTCTCAGTGGACCCCCTTGATTTTCATGCACACCTGCTCCTGGGTGGCCAGGCTGGCAGCTCTCCTGCCCTAGACGGCCACTTTCCTGTGCCTAGTGCAGAGATCGTGGACGAGGTCCACGATGTCCGCACTAGCCCAGGAAGGTGCCCGCCTCTTGCGGTCCAGGACAAGCTCCCGGGAGCCACCAGCTGCCAGCCTGGTTCCGGGAAGAGGGGGTGGGCTGGGGGACATCGGGTGGGTGGCTCTGTGCTGTGCCAGGTGCAGGGTCTGCTGGCTGGGTGCTGGCAGGCTTGCACCTGGCACGGGCACCGTAGCCAGCCCGTGCCCCTTTAACGGGTCCAGGGCCGGGAGGGGGGCATAGAGTTTCCCTGGTGTTGGCCAGAGTGGCCACCAGGGAAACCTGGGGAGGGCTAGCCTCCCACTAGTTTGAATTAAGGAGCTACACACCCCTTAGTTCGAACTAGTAAGTTCGAACTAGGCTTAATTCTCGTAAAATGAGGTTTTCCTAGTTCGAACTAAGCGTTCCGCTAGTTCGATTCAAATTCGAACTAGCGGAGCGCTAGTGTAGCGGCTATGAATGTTAGTTCGAACTAACGTCCGTTAGTTCGTACTAACATTGTAGTGTAGACATACCCTTAATAGGGTAAGAGTAAATCATATATGTGAAATAACTAGTGCAAAATCAGTATCTCACAGTGGACTTTCAGTCAAAGCTCCAAGAAACAATTGTCCAATATCTATCTTTGATTTTTACATGCAGTGTTTGACATGATGGCTGTTTGTCCTGTGATTTGTATTATAATTTTATTCACAGATTTTTTTCCAGATAAATTATCTTTATTATATAAACAACTACAACTGTACTCAGTTTCTGTGTCACCTGTAACTGGTTCATTTTTTAGGGGTGAATGAAAAAATGTATTTTTGAGCAAGATGGGGGAGGGATTGTTACTAAGACAATAAGTTTATTGTGAATGGTCTTAATACCCAGTAGCCTTCTTCTCATCCCTTCTGCTTGCAGGGAGCATATCACCATCACTGTATGGTCCTTTGTTAACTCTTTAATTGTCCCTTGATCAAATATTATCATACTCATTTTAAAACATTACCACTGTATAAAACACACAGTTAAATGTGTTAAAATATTGATTTAATTCACTATTGCTTTTTTACCAGCTTGTGTGATATTGCTGCTGATATTCTTTACTAAGCCTACATGTGTTTGGAAAGAAATGTAGTTAATGCTCTTAAAATCAGTTTAAATTGCCTTTCTACGTAGCGTTAGCTTAGGATGCCAAATAGTGCAAGTGTTCCCTAACTCAATCAAGCATGCCACATGGACAGTGTGAACCCCGAACATGAGGTGTTTATAAGAAGGGACATTATGTGTGTGGGCAGGCACATGCTACTTGGCTTCTGTAACTTGAATGAATGTCAGAGCTGTTAATTCCTTTTTGCATTCTTTTATTTCCTCTGTACTATGTGGGAGAAAGGAATGCTTGGCACTGAAGCAGTAAGTGTTTGCAGGCAATAAAGAAAATGTTTTTAAATTAGGTCATAAGAGTCTTCTTGATAAGGCTCAGAGGGCCTCCTTTAACCTACTTAACTTGCTCGGTGGCAGTACCATGAATGTGCTATCCTTGAACCACTAAAAAAAAAAGGAAAAAAAACCTTTTGAGGACTTTCCTCACCGTGAATGTTCAGTGTTATAAACAAAAAAAAATATCAGTTTGCATTCATTATTACGAACCATGCAGTTCAGGAAAAGCATTGGTGGAGAGGGAATGTATTTGTGAAAGCAAAATATTGAGTGGCTTTATCTAAAATTTTTCCCACTTTTCACAAGAGAAAGGTAATCTTTTTTTCCCAGACAAAACTGACCATTTGCAACACAGAATGGCTCCTTTTTGTGTGGACCAACCCAGGAAGCTGTTTTTGCAGGTGAAAATGGTTCTGGAGAAAACTGGAGCAAAAGCATAGTTCACCTAATCTTACAGAGGAATGTGAGTAGAGAAATGTACATGACATTCATCATTTGGTATAATTATTTATAGCAGTCACTGAGTCCCTCCATCCTCTCCCCAAAAACCCCTTTTCTCAAGACCTGGCATAGAGGTAATT
The DNA here is from genome assembly GCF_049634645.1 of Pelodiscus sinensis. NCBI lineage: Eukaryota > Metazoa > Chordata > Testudines > Trionychidae > Pelodiscus > Pelodiscus sinensis. The sequence goes on from NC_134723.1 coordinate 7,945,245, forward strand.
TAAATGAGCCATTCCCGGATTGGATCTGGCTCTTTACAGTTACTACATGCACATTAAAAATATTTACTTTGTGGCAATGTGATAAGAAAATTAAATTTAAACTCTGCCTCCAGCCATTGAGTTTTGAAGTAGTTTAGCTTTTCTAGGAATTATGACTTCTGCAAGATCTGTGTGGCTTAGAAAAGGGGAAAATAAAATCTTCAAATGCTATAAAATTCTCTAATCCTGCATAAATGCTACCTCTTTAATATATTCAAAGACTCTTAAAGCTATCCTCATGACTTAAATTCATCCTATCAGAGAACAGAAAAAAAAACCCTTCTGGTTCACATGACCCAATGATAGCTAACAAATGTAGTTTAGATTCTATCTAATGTCTTATCTCAAATATTTGGAACCTAATAAATGTGATCATTCCATACAGTGTAAAAAGAAACAATAATTCACCCCAACATTTAGTAAATTAGATTTAATGCATAAATTAAGGTTAATTGCCATCTGCTCTGGGTTTTTTCACAAATAGAAAAAAAAGGTTAAATTGAATGAACAAAGTATTCATTGAAAACTACTTGCACAGTTCTACTGCATGCACGCCAGACATTTCATTTGCTATCATTTAGAAGACAAATGCTTATGGTCTGTCAAATTACTGAGTACCATGAGATTATTTGTTAAGTCATGTATCTGTAAGTGCTACTATGCTTCAAATTTTGCAGAATACTATGTATATTGTAATTTTATTGTCCTATGTACGTAATGATTATGAGATAAATATTGCTCACTTTATTCAAGGCTGTATGGACCTGTGAAGTCAGTACATATATACTGTTGTATGTCAGTGAAAAGAATCTGACTTAGGCAATGTAAAATTAAAGCTGAGAAAGCGTAACTTCTGTAGATTAATTGGAATTAGCCTTGCATTCAGAGACTTAAAAACATACCTGGATTTGCAAGCAAAATGCAAAACATGTGATACAAATGTAAGAACATTTAAAATGTGCCCAATGTTTTTAAATTGGTAAGAGCTTTTGTGAACATTTGGTGTTTCATCAGCATTACTTGTCTAGAAGCAGGGCCTAAAATGAATGTCTTTACATACATTTCACAATGAATTTTCAATTTCTGTTTCTGAGCTGGGATTGTTTGTCATTGTTTGGTGTATTTGAATGTATATGGTATATCTTCTGGTTTCCAGATAGCCTGAAATTCTTGCATGGGCCTAGGAATATCACGTAAAAGTTTTCTGACAATTTTTTCTAAGTGGAAGATAGAGGCATACTCGTGCTCAGATTCTCAACAGTATTTAGGTGCCTCACTCCAATTGATTTCAGGTAGGTGTCTAAATGCTTCTCAGAATCTCAGCTCTGTTGTTTCTCCAGTTCTGAGTTGTAGAGTTAGGCCACTTCTACACTAAAATGGAACGTCAAATCAAGATAGGCAACTCCAGGTATGTTAATTACATAGCTGGAGTCAATGTACATTGTTTTGAGTTTCCCTGCCATCCCCACAGCCAGGAGGCTGATAGAAGAAAAGGTTCCTCTTGTCAGCTTCCCTTACACCTTGCAGAAGCAGATACCAATGGGGATGCCCTTTGGTTTTGATTTAGTGAGTTTTAACTAGACTTGCTAAATCAAACTCCGGAAGATCAATCGTGGCAGCCTCGATTTTCCACTTAGTAAAGACATGGCCTTAGGTGACAAGTGTGTCTCTGCTACAGATCTGCAAGTTGGTGGCAAAGTAGGGAACTGTTTCACTTTTTTAATGAATATCAACTGTCTCCAGCTTGGTTTATTTCTTCTGTGAAAATAGGATTTGATTGAGGATGTACTATGGGTTTGTAGTTCAATTTGGGGATGGCATCCCACAAATAAATTCAATGAGCAGTGTGGAAGAAAAGTGCAAGGACCATTGTAGGAGAAGCAGCAATGAGGGTTAACGCTGGCTGAGGTGGTGGAATGGAAGGTGTGAAAGGAAGGATGTATGGAGACAAGAGCCATTCAGTAAGGTGGTACAGAATTTTTAAGGGCCAGTTAAGTTCAGGGTGTACAACAAAAGTCATTTTGCTATACATTTCATTTGCAGACAGAGTAAATCATTATTTTGTTGACCCAACCAGACATGTTAGAGCTCTCTAAAAAATACTACCTGAAAATAGAAATTGTGTGGATTTAGGGAGACCAGATGCCCCATTTTAGAAGGGACAGTCCCCCAACAGTCTCCTGCAGGTATCCTGACTTTTTCTTAATAATTGGTCAATTGTGTCACATTTTCTTTCCCCCTTCATCAGTGCTGGCAGGTTCTGCTACTGTCCAGATCATTGCTAGCAAGCCATGGGCTCACCAGTGGTAACTGGTGGGGTTCTATGGCCAACAATGGGGGTCTGTGTGCAAGGCTGGTTGTGGGCCGAAAACGCAGCGCATGGGGCCATGCCAGTCTGTCAGCATAGACCTTGTTGCGTGCTGGCTGTCGGCCAAATGCACCTTACCCCATGCTGTTTCTAGCTAGCATTGGCTGCAGTAGTTGATGAGTGCAGGCAGGTGCCAGACAAAAGATGGTTACATGTCACCTTGGCTGCCCATGCATCAGCCCTTAGTGCTTCCCGCTTTGCTGTCCTCTCCCTGCTTTGCCTATTGAAGTCTCCCCCCAAGCCCTGCTGCTCCTCCATATTCCCCCAGAGTACATCCCATTCCTAGTGCTGCACAGACAGACCCTGATGAGAGCACTGATTACTCTAACAACCTGGTAGACAAGCTCCTCCTGTCCCCCACTGATTTTGGCCGGGACCAGTGCCCCAGGAAAGCCCAAGACCCTCTGGCCTGGGTGCTGGCCTGGAAGAGTCAAGCCCTACATGTGCCAAAGTCCCACACAGAGCTGGCACAGGGAAGCTACACTATCCCTCAGCTAAGTTCTGGAGTAGAAGGTTGCTCCACATCAGCCCCTGGGACAGACACCCTCTTCACCCACCTCCAGCCCTGGACCCTCCTTCATCCTCTAGGATGCCCTATCAGAGAGTGCCAGGCAGGAAAGGTTGGGTCAGTCAGTCACCTGCATGGTAGGGAGATATACAGGAGTGTATGTGTTGTCTCCCCTACTTATCTGAACCGTAAAGCCTTAAAGACAAGAAGGTAAATGAAAAGAATCCAACTATGCAGTATTTCTTTGACACAGGAGCTCAGTCAAATTGCTGTTAATGTGAATGTTTGTAGGATTGGTTGCTGTGGAATTTGCTTGAATAGGAGTAGATTTCCCAGTGTCCCATATTCAATATAGGGAGATAGGGTCCCTCTATGTTGATGTTATTATTAGTAATGGCCAAACCACTACAAAGACTTTGGAATATATACCGACTAGCGGAATTTCTCACCCTGCTGTGTTGTACTATGACTTACAGTATGGCTGCTGGAGAACAAAGGTTTTTGAAATGTAAGCTGATCAAGAGCTACTTGAGATCCTTAGAGAGTCAAGAGAGACTCTTGGGTTTGTGATATTATTAGAATATGAACTGTCAAAAGTCTTAAGTACTATAGTCTGATAAATGAATTCATATACACAGGGTTCAGAAAAGTCGCTCCAGAACTTTGAGTTTCCTGAATTTTGTATAACTGAAAATGTTTATTATAGTTCAATAATCTGATGCGGTGTTTTGTGTTGAAAAATAAAATCTAGTCTGTTTACACAGCAACGTGATTTTCAAGGTGAAAAATCAAGATCCTTGTCTGGGAGGAAGGTTGGTAGGACATGGATTTAGTGGGGGATCAGAGCTGAGAACAAGTAAGCCTTTACATTAATCATGAGGGGTTTCTTGGTCCATGGCTATGGGTTTCTATGGTCTAGTTGGTATGAGTCAGTCAACAAACAGTCAGTTTGGAAAGAACCAACTTTAAAGCAAGGTGACACCCCTTGCAAGTCAAAGTTGAACTTCACTAGCTTAGGGTGCATCTATACAGAACCCTAAACTTGAAATAAGATACAGAATTTGTGCTACACAAATTGCGTATCTTATTTCGATGGTATTTCAAAATAGGATATTTCAAAATTTGGCACTTCTACACAATACCAAATTTCAGAATAGCACACTATTTCAAGACATCCCTTACCAGGGATGCTGAAATAGTATGTCTGTTATTTCGAAAAATATTTTGAAATAGCGGATGCATTTAAAAGATGCGAGGTAGCTATTTCAGGACACTTCCAGTATCCTGAAATAGCTCCGCTGTCTAGATGTACCTTTAAAAAGCAACTTTTTGGGGGTGTAATATTGCTCAGAATTCAGAGCAATAAAGTAGAATTAAGAACATAAGAATGGCTATGCTGGGTCAGACCAAAGGTTGATGTAGCCAAGTGTCCTGTCTTCCAACAGTGGCTAATCCCATGTGCCCTAGACAGAATTAACAGAACAGGTAATCATGAAGTGATCCATCCCCTGTTGCCTAGTCTCTGCTTCTGACAAATACAGGCTAGGAACGCCATTCCTATCAATCCGGGATAATAGCCATTGATGGACCTGTCTTCCATGAATTCATCTTGGACTTCACAACATCCTCTGCTAAGGTGTTCCATAGGTTGTGTGTTGTATGAGGAGATATTTACTTGTATTTGTTTTAAACCTGCTACTTATTAATTTTATTTGGTGGCCTCTAGTTCTTTTATTATGGGATGGAGTAAATAATCTGTCTTTATGCACTTTTCTCATACCAGTCATGATTTTATAGACCTCTAACATATCCCCCATTACACTGTAACATTGCAGTAAGGGTCATTTAAAAAAAATCTAACTTTTGTGTGTATGCTGTAAAAACATCATAAAGAGCCTAGAACAAAGAGCTACCCACAAGAAATCATTTGTGACACTCAAGTTTGCCTGGTCTTACAAAACCCAAGATCTTTGCAATGTATTTTTTGAATGCCATCTACTGGCACTTTCTTGACAAACATCTCCCATGTTTGCGGTGCTCCGGTAACTTGCAAAGCCTGGCTCAACATTGTTCTCACTTTGCTAGAGACGCATTCACTGGCAGGCCAAACAGAGAATTGCAAACTTGTGGTACAGGCCTAGGTGGCTGTCTGTTCTAGTACACTTGGCCAATTACTCCTTTAGGTGTCCAGTGTTCAGAGGTTTCCAAAGAAGAAAAAGGACAAAGCACTGTTCCCTATTAAAAAAAATGACAGTGATAGGCCCTCAAATCTGGGACATTGCTAGCTTTCAGAAGTACTTGACCATCATCGTTTACCCCAATAAATATGGCTAGTGTGAATTCTTGCTAGGGTGTGATCATGTTGTGCAAAACAAGTAACTTTGTTTTTGTTAGGGTGGAGGGAAGTCAATATTAACAGGGCTGGCCTTAGGCTGATTCACCTGATTCCCCTGAATGGGGCCCCGTGCCTAAAGGGGCCCCGTGCCCTGAACCCGGAAGTGTGCTGGACGCTATGGGCGGTGAGTTAATATTCAGAGCCAAAGCCTTGCTCCAACAAGGAATAGAGAGGAACTAGTTGAGAACTTGAAAGTGGAAGACAGTATAGGGGACAGTGATCATGAAATAATAGAGTTCATGATCTTAAGGAAAGGTAGAAGGGAGACCAGCACAATTGAGGTAATGGATTTCAGGAAGGCAGATTTTGATAAGCTCAGAGAACTTGTAGGTAAGGTCCCATGGGAAGCAAGACTGAAGGGAAAAACAACTAAGGAGAGTTGGAAGTATTTCAAAGGGACATTGTTAAGGGCCCAAAAGCAAACAATTCCGCTGTGTAGGAAAGATAGAAAATATGGCAAAAGACCAGGTTGGCTTAACAAGGAGATCTTGCATGATCTCAAAATAAAAAAGGAATCATATCAAAAATGGAAACTAGGACAAATAACAAAGGATGAATATAGGCAAGCAACACGGGAATGCCGGGGCAAGATTAGAAAGGCAAAGGCACAAAATGAGATCAAACTAGCTACAGGCATAAAGGGAAACAAGAAGACCTTTTATAAATACATTAAAAGCAAGAGGAAGACCAAGGACAGGGTAGGCCCACTGCTTAGTGAGGAGGGAGAAGCAGTAACAGGAAACTTGGAAATGGCAGAGATGCTCGATGACTTCTTTGTTTCGGTCTTCACCGGGAAGTCGGGAGGTGTGCCTAACGTAGTGAATACAAGCGGAGAGAGGATAAGTTTAGAAGATAGGATACACAGAGAACAAGTTAAAAATCACTTAGGAAAGTTAGATGTCAGCAAGTCACCAGGTCCTGATGAAATGCATCCCAGGATACTCAAGGAGCTGATAGAGGAGGTATCTGAGCCTTTAGCTATGATCTTTGAAAAATCATGGCAGACAGGGGAGATTCCAGAAGACTGGAAAAGGGCAAATATTGTGCCCATCTATAAAAAGGGGAATAAGAACAACCCAGGAAACTACAGACCGGTCAGTTTAACGTCTGTCCCAGGGAAGATAATGGAGCAGGTAATTAAGGAAATCATATGCAAACACTTGGAAGGGAATAAAGTGATAGGGAATAGCCAGCATGGGTTTCTGAAGAACAAGTCATGCCAAACTAATCTGATAGCTTTCTTTGATAGGATAACGAGCCTTGTGGATAAGGGAAAAGCGGTGGATGTCATATACCTAGACTTTAGTAAGGTATTTGATACGGTCTCGCATGATATTCTTATTGATAAACTAGGCAAATATAACTTAGATAGGGCCACAATAAGGTGGGTGCATAATTGGCTGGATAACCGTAGTCAGAGAGTTGTTGTTAACTGTGCTAAATCCTGCTGGAAAGGGATAACAAGTGGAGTTCCTTTTATGAAGACCCTGCCCTTTACCATATGGAGAGATCCAAGAGACCATCCATCTTGGAATTAGTCATATGCCCTGTCTTCACTGGCACAGATTAGTGTGCCCTCCTGGTCACCAATCACTGCAGCTTCCTGCAGCAGAATTTTGTGATGGGCTATGGCCTACCTCGGTGGTGGTGCCTGGGTCTGGCCAAGACCACACATTGTGGACTAGGGATCTGGATGTCTAAGGGCACCATTAAGGTGTAGACTTGAGCTTTGGCCTATACAAGGGAGTTATTTCAAAATGACCCCCTCTTATTTCAAAATAATAAGCAAAGCCTCCACACTATTAAGCCTGTTATTTTGAAAAAACGGGCTTTTTATTTCAAAGTAGCATTCATGTGGACACTCTGCGGCTGCTCTTTCAAAATAACTACTCCCCAGAGTCATTCAAAGTAATTACTCCCCAGTGCTTCCTGGGCTCAATGTTGAGGTAGCACGTCCACGATAATGGAACATGCTAGTTCAATTTTGTTATTTTGGGAGTGATTATTTCAAATGTAGTTATTTTAAAATAATTTCCTAGTGTAGACCTGCCCTTGGAAGCCAGCTCAACAATACTGGCTATGATCAAAAAGGGACTTACCTTTAGTGCCCAGATTCTGAACCGGTAAGATACCAGAGTCTACTACAATCATTGCAGGAGACCCTATATTGAAGCCTCAGATCTTCAATAAGAGGCTGGAACCACCAGTGTTGTTCTAGTGTTACCTCTTGCTCTGTATCCCCCCGCCATCTCCCTACTTTTACCAGTTGGAGCCTTTCATATGCTACAAGAGCAGGTGAAATGGGACCTTACTAAAGGATGCTCTACATTTCCTGCATACTTGAAAGGACTTCAAAAGCCAGTATCAAGGCAGTTTCTGTAATATTCAAAGTTCCTTTGTTATTGACTATTGTCTATAATACGGTGGAAGCTTGAATGTGAACTTGTTACTGAGTGGATTTTTTTTCTTGCATTGCGTACACACTGATGGGTTGCTATAGTTATTCATTTTGTTTAGAAAAGAAACAGAAGCTTTTTCTTTTACATTAAAAAGCAGTGGAGGGAATTACATGGGTGTTGCAATAACATGAGGACAAAAACATTTTCTGTTTTGGTCTAGCAAAATTAACAGCCTCTTTGTAATTTATTGCTCATCCAAAACCAACTCTTGTGAAGAACACAATATGAAAGTCCAATTCTGCAAAACGTAGGCTGTTGAAGAATTATTTATTATAATAAAAAAAAATCCTCGAGTCCAGCATAATAAAAGCTCTTTGCCGTGAAGAAAATTTGTTATTGCAATAAACAGAAAAGGAGAGTATTTTAATATCTATTCAGTGTTTGCTTCACTCATAGCAAGCATAAACATTTGAAATAATTGATTTACATTCAGATTGTGTCTTGTTTGTTAAAAATACATGCACAAAAGCTGATACATATACAAAGCAGAAAATATTTTCTGATTATAAGGAAATGTTTTTGCCTCAGAAAAATTGAAAGCCAGAGTTGGAAAATTAAAGAGAGAATTAGTAAGCAGACCTTGATTTATATATATATAAAATCACCCCTCCCTACCCACACAAAATAACCACTGCAGGTTTTCTTTCTTGGGTTGGAGCCAAGAGCCAGCAGCTGTATTCATCCTTGACTGAGCAAGTTGCACTATTGGAGAACACAAGCTGGGAACAGTGGTACGTACTACAGGGGAAGCAAGGCAAAATCACAGCTAATTAGAATTCCTGTAGGCTTTATCAACAGGTCTGCAAAATACAGTAATTAAGCTGTGACTGTGAAAACATGTCACTTTGATGTTTTTCAGATGAGGCAAACTAGCTGAAAATTACCCAGTTCGAAAATTATCACTTAAAATCTTCTTTATAATGATACATATAATACAAACTACTAGAGTGATTTTGGCAATTACTGCAATCAAAGCTAATACTAATTTAATTTCTCAAAAAATGTACAATACATTAACTTCCTAACTTTTATTTCTGCAGGCTTACATTAGAGTGAAAATAAATTGTTACAATAAAATACATTACGTTTGTATACTATATATATATATAGAGAGAGAGAGAGAGAGAGCCCCATATGATTATATTTTTGTAGAGAAAAGAATTATATAATAGATTTGCCTAAAAGTTGCTCAATATTGTGTTTGGTAAGTGTTCAGGAGAGTTTAATAATTATTAGGTCATTTGAGTAAGCTATCTTAAAATGAAATTGGAAGAAAGAGTCTGAACTGCTGAAGGTCTAGTTTAAACTGTCTGAACTCAAGAAATTGACAGTTAAGGTTGACATTCCATCTGCAACTTATGCTCTTGTAAGAGAAGAAAAAAAAAGCACAGCAATGTGACTGAAAGGACAGGGTGTCAGTGCCTTTTTTAAAATTTCCTGTTTGCTGACTTAAAGCAGACCCCTGACCTTAGATGACAAGAGTATTTTATTAAATTTATCTGCCATGGTTCTGTATAAAATGTTGCTTAATAAAACACAACAGCCTCTGTTCCTGAATTGTTTGTATGTGTGTATAAATACCAACACACATGCTTTTTACAAGCAGGTTTCATGTAGCTGGCAAGAGCAATAAGAGCTCTCTCTTTTAGTCTTGCCTGTCAGATACATACAGCACACAACACATGTTTACATATTTAATAGATTTCCAATAAGCACCATTAAACCAGCAATATTTTCTGTGACAATATTTGACTGGACCACCTTTTTTGTGGGATTGCCTATACCTGGAATGGGAAAGAGTCTAGTAAACTCATATATTCCAGACAAATATTTTTTATAATAGTGCATAGTTTGCCATAAATTTTGCTTCTCCCTCTTCCAGTCTTTTCCAGGAGCTGAAAATAGATGGGAAAGAGGAGATATCGGTGGTTAATTGTTATCTAAAAATTAGGTTTCTGATGGTGATATTTTAAAATGCTATTTCACTTTTACAGATATTTGTGGTTATTTTGGGACTTAAGGAGAAATATTTATGGTACATATTCAGGAAAGCATGATTTTCAAAAATGACAGATTTTTTTCTTGAAACATAAATGTATGTAGACTGTATATTCTGGACATGTATTACATCTATTTGTATGTGGGTGTATATATTTGTATTTACATTTTACTATAGGCATGCATATAAAAATTAAGTATCTCTAGCAACACAATGTTTTGTTAATCTGATGTCTATTAGAACTCTCTAGATATTTATACTTCTGGTAGTTCTTGCTATACTAAAAATGCTGACCTAATTAGGAAGATATTTAAGGAAAAAACTCTCAGAGTCTTTTGCTCTCAGTTATTATATTCACCTATTAGGAGGCATTATTATGCTATCAGGCTAATAACTAATGTATAATAAAATAGCCATCCAATTCCCAGAGTTCAAGATGCAGTGTAGGTGCAGTTCTAGAAGCAATTCTTGAACGGTGGTGCCATCTATTGGAAAGAGATTGGAATTATATCCATAATTACATTAATATTTTCCCAAGGAGCACTGGTTAATCCTATGGTTTGATATTAGTTGGTTATTTCTGCATATTGGTCGGTTATTTTTTCATGGTTATTATAAGCAGATGCATATTCTGCATCTGCTTATAATTAAAATATCACATTAGATCAGATCACAAATCATATACAAAGGGCTATACAGTTGAATTTATAATATATCCTAAAGTATGTAAATGTTACAATAAGAAGACAAGTTAATTAAAAGAACTAGTATTTGAATTCTACACATCAGTGAAACTCGAATCCTTCGACAAGTGCTCTAAGAATCTCAAGTGTAGACTTTTTTGGCATGTTGTGTTGTAGGGTTTAGCTTGGCTATAGCATTTTCTTCAAGCTGATGTGAAACAATTATCTGTCTTAGTGCCACAAAGACTTCAATGTGTTTATCAACCCACCAATCCTGTAATTAATAAAGGCACAGACAGGCTGATGTGATCTGCTCACAAGAAGTTTGTATCAGAACACAGACTGAACATGGGTTTCTCAATCATTAAGGTTGGGCCTTAGTCATTGGACTACCTTCCCTCTTCACTGTGAGGTAGGCAGTGTGACAATGGTTTTTTAGTGCCATGGACTGCAAGATAGTTGTGGGGCATATATAGAAGTACATGAGCTACAAAATCATAGAATCATAGAATAATAGGACTGGAAGGGACTTCAAGAGGTCATCGAGTCCAGCCCCCTGCCCTCAAGGCAGGACCAAGCTCCGTCTACACCATCCCTGACAGATGTCTGTCTAACCTGTTCTTAAATATCTCCAGAGAGGGAGATTCCACCACCTCCCTTGGCAATTTATTCCAATATTTGACCACCCTGACAGTTAGGAATTTTTTCCTAATGTCTAATCTAAACCTCCCCTGCTGCACTTTAAGCCCATTACTCCTTGTCCTGTCCTCAGAAACCAAGAGGAACAAATTTTCTCCTTCCTCCTTGTGACACCCTTTTAGATATTTGAAAACCGCTATCATGTCCCCCCTTAATCTTCTTTTTTCCAAACTAAACAAGCCCAGTTCATGAAGCCTGGCTTCATAGGTCATGTTCTCTAAACCTTTAATCATTCTTGTCGCTCTTCTCTGTACCCTTTCCAATTTCTCCACATCTTTCTTGAAATGTGGCGCCCAGAACTGGACACAGTACTCCAGCTGAGGCCTAACTAGTGCAGAGTAGAGCGGCAGAATGACTTCACGGGTTTTGCTTATAACACACCTGTTGATACAACCTAGAATCATATTTGCTTTTTTTGCAACAGCATCACACTGTTGACTCATATTCAATTTGTGGTCCACTATGACCCCTAGATCCCTTTCCGCCATGCTCCTTCCTAGACAGTCGCTTCCCATCTTGTATGTATGGAACTGATTGTTCCTTCCTAAGTGGAGCACTTTGCATTTCTCTTTATTAAACTTCATCCTGTTTACCTCTGACCATTTCTCTAACTTGCTAAGGTCATTTTTAATTATGTCCCTATCCTCCAAAGAAGTTGCAACCCCACCCAGTTTGGTATCATCTGCAAACTTAATAAGCGTAATCTCTATCCCAATATCTACATCATTGATGAACAGTACGGGTCCCAAAACAGACCCTTGAGGAACTCCACTTGTTATCCCTTTCCAGCAGGATTTAGCACCGTTAACAACAACTCTCTGACTACAGAGATAGAAATGTAGCCGTGTTAGTCTGGGGTAGCTGGGTAAGATAGTTTGAGTGTTTGTTCATTCCTTTTTGGAGGGTGTCGAATTTTAACATGAATGACAGTTCAGAGGATTCCCTTTCAAGTGCAGATGTAAAAGGTCTTTGTAGCAGAATGCAGGTGGTTAAGTCATTGTGGGTATGTCTACACTACCCTCCTAGTTCGAACTAGGAGGAAAATGTAGGCATACCGCACTTGCAAATGAAGCCATTTTAACCAGAAAGGACACTCTCTCAGGGTATGTCTACACTACCCCGCTACTAGCGGGGTAATGTAGGCATACCGCACTTGCAAATGAAGCCTGGGATTTGAATTTCCCGGGCTTCATTTGCATAAGCCGGGCGCCGCCATTTTTAAATCCCAGCTGGTTCGAACCCCGTGCCGCACGGCTACACGTGTCATGAACTAGGTAGTTCGAACTAGGCTTCCTAGTTCGAACTACTGTTTCTCCTCATTCCACGAGGAGTAACGGTAGTTCGAACTAGGAAGCCTAGTTCGAACTACCTAGTTCGTGCCGCATGCAGCCGCGCGGCACGGGGTTCAAACCAGCTGGGATTTAAAAATGGCGGTGCCCGGCTTATGCAAATGAAGCCCTGGAAATTCAAATCCCGGGCTTCATTTGCAAGTGCGGTATGCCTACATTTTCCTCCTAGTTCGAACTAGGAGGGTAGTGTAGACATACCCACAATGACTTAACCACCTGCATTCTGCTACAAAGATCTTTTATATTTGCACTTTAAAGGGAATCCTCTGAACTGTCATTCATGTTAAAAATCGACACCCTCCAAAAAGGAATGAACAAACACTCAAACTATCTTACCCATTACCAAGATAGCTTCCCCAATTATCACCTCTAATACCATTAACTCACAAACATCCCACTCTCCCCACCTCTAATATCATCAATTCACAGACACTTACCTTCCTTCCTTCCCCCCCCCCCCCCCGCATCCCTCTCCTGTTCTGAAATGTGATTTGTCCTTTTCATATGTGTTCACTTTTTTTAATTGTATCCTTTGGTATATATAGTTGTGACTATTTTCTTCCACTATTTGATCTGAGGAAGTGGGTCTAGCCCACAAAAGCTCATCATCTAATAAACCATCTTGTTAGTCTTTAAAGTGCTACATTGTCCTGCATTTTGCTCTGACTATGGTTATCCAGCCAATTATGCACCCACCTTATTGTGGCCCTATCTAAGTTATATTTGCCTAGTTTATCAATAAGAATATCATGCGAGACCGTATCAAATGCCTTACTAAAGTCTAGGTATATGACATCCACCGCTTCTCCCTTATCCACAAGGCTCGTTATCCTATCAAAGAAAGCTATCAGATTAGTTTGGCATGACTTGTTCTTCAGAAACCCATGCTGGCTATTCCCTATCACTTTATTACCTTCCAAGTGTTTGCATATGATTTCCTTAATTACCTGCTCCATTATCTTTCCTGGGACAGGGATACCACACTGCATACAGAATCTCTTATATACAATGCTTTCTACGTCAGGGCATGCACAGGACACAGTTTTGTGGAGATCTGTTGTCAGGGCAGACACATGGGGGGAGGAGGAGGGTAGATATAGAATAATGCCTTTCTTAGCAGCAGAAATATCAGGGAAACTATACCTTAACAAAAAGGAAGTTGAATGCTCATAAAATTCTCCTGATGAAACAAAATTCTGTGGTGGTTGAATACTCTAGTTAATGCTGTGCATTTCTATGCACACAGGAAGCAATGGACTTTTAGTGGAGCTTGTGTGTGAAAGACTGATAACTTTATTCTGTGGAAATTAAAACCAAATACTGAGCAAAAATATTCCTATTCCGAAGAATTCACCCAACAAAGCTCATTGAAGCAAAAAATCAGTGGAAGCAATAAATGACTTTTCTCCCTGGGAACATTCATCTCATATTTGCCTCTGGATGCTTGTTAGAGAGCAACTTTGCATCTGTAAACCCATCCTCACCAGAAAGTCAATTGATCAGAATAAAAAGGTCTTTTCTAGTCAGGAGATATTCATGATCAGCTTTTAATGTCAACTTTGTATGGCTTTGCTATATAGTTTCTGGAAAGGTACAATATGTGAGATTAAGTTAAGGATGGTCATGGCAAATAGTGTGTTTTAGGGTAGCTGGATCAATATCTGTGTCTGCCTTATCACTCCAGAATTAGTGTTATTACCGATCTTGAAATGAAATACTATTTTTGGTTTACTTACAACAGTCTTTTTGTGCATGTTTACATTCTGAATGGCATCTAGGTATGTCAGGACCCTAACTCGGATTTCAGTTGTGCTCTGTGTTGGCTGCTATCTAGGCTACGTTAATTAAAGCCAGGCAAGTGTGTGTGAGAGACAGTGAGTGAGATGTCATATCGGGAACAGAACAGGGGCTGTAACATGGTGCAATTCACTGCTGCAGTGCCTCCTGCTGGTCACTCTGGAAATTAGCTCTGCTCGATGCTGGAGTCCCTCTTCCAGCTGGTGTCATACCTGCTGTTACCTGTTATTCTCCACCAACTTGCGTTAGGACCCACATCCCTCCCAGACCTTTCCTTTCCTCCAGGTACTGCCCCACAGCAGTGTTCCCACACTCTGGGGTCTTCCCCTCAACCCCGTATGCCCACCTCATTGACCTCATCTAGCCCCGTAGCTAGCCCTCATCTAGCCCCGTAGCTCAGGGCAAACTGCAATCTGACATGGCCACTCATCATAGGTAAGGGGACCTACACTGCCTTTGCTTGTCCTGGTTGCCTCCCTATAGCCCTTGTATCCCTCAGGCCCCTGTCACTGGGCCTCAGGCTGGGACTACTCAGTCTGGAGCTCCCCATCTCATCCTGCCTTTTCCCCAGCACTGGTCTGTCCATGATATGTCAGCTAGCAGAGCACCAGATCCTTCTCCCTCCAGGGCTGGAGTGAGAGTGAGCTCAGCCTGGCCAGTCATCTCTTTTATACAGCCCTCCTGGGCTCTGATTGGCTGCCAGAAGGCCTTTCATGATTGACCTTTAGCTTCAGCCATTTTCCAGGACTGTTTTAATCCTTTTTATATCTGGAGTGGAGTGACACCACAGACTAAGACAGAACCCTCACATTTTAATTTAACCATTAGAGAGCAAGAATGACAGAAATTGAATCTTTCTTCCTCACTAATAGAAAGCAAGTTATATTATTATTCTTTTGTTTTAAAAAATATAGTATTGGACCGAGTAGAGGGGGAGAGTTGGTATGAGAGAGGGCAGAGAGGTAGGAAATGTTACCACAAAAAATTCCCACTGGAGACCACCCAGGGTTACACTACTATGGATTTATTGATTGAGAAATTAACACTCCACTGTATACACTACAAGGTTAAATTAAAGAGGATAGAGCTCTTTAAAGGTTTAAACTAAAAGAGAACCAGCTATCTCTTTCTCTCTCTCTCGCGCACGCACACACACACACACACACACACACACAAGCACATAAGAAAGAAAGAAAAATAGTTTCTGCCACATGCTCTCTCCTTATATTGCCTCTGGACAACCCCTGTGACATCCACATTCCTCACCAGGAAACATGCCCAGACTTCCCTTGATCTAGCAGAGCAGCAGTCTTCTTAATTGGTCTGATGACTCATCACCATGTGCTCAGCCTTGCAGTCTCTAATCCCAGACACACAATAGTCTCCACTCACACACACACATTCATATCTCAGGAGAGAATGCAAGAGCAAGTTACAAGCAAGGTAGCTGAGAGTACAAAGATTACAAAAAGTTGCATGGCTCAACAAATCACCAAGCTTACATGTTTCTGAACTGAGAATGGGATGCAGGGCCCTATCTCCCCTCAGAACCAGCTGGAGTACTTGTGGTTAGGGGGGTGGACCATGCCCTGCTGCACTCTTCTTCTCCAGCCATGCAGCTGAATGTAGTCAGTGAAGGGCTCCAGAGAGGTGCTGCTTACAGTTGATTCTCTGTTAAGATGAAAAGACAGTTCATACTATTCAGAGTTTTGTTTTGGTTGTCTGCAGACTCCTGCAAGCTCACTATATCAGTTATTCAGCTTCAGAGCAGTAGCCGAGTTAATCTGTAACAGGAAAAACTTTAAAAAGTGGGTTGTACCCACAAAAGCCCATGATACCATCTGTATGTTTTGTTAGTCTTTAAAGTGCTACCAGACTATTTGTTGTTTTTTAAAGTTTTTTCTTGCATCAGTTATACTTGGGTAGTGTTTTCAAGCTATTTTTTGTAACCATGAGGGCTATTGACTTAATTAAAAACAAAAGGAAAGTTGAGAGTCTGATATAATCGCATGATACCAGGAGATGGGCCTGTAGTCATGGGTCTATTGTGACCAGGTCTTAAATCAGCCTTGGATAGGAGAGGCAGGTTTTACATTTGCTACTGAATACTTTGAATGTTAGCTCTGACACTGACCCTCTATTGTGACATTCAGCAAGTCATTTAACCTCTCTGTGCCATCTCTAGAAAACAAACACAGCCTTAGGGCTTGCAGACACTGAAAAATTAAGTTGACTTAAATCAGAGCATTGCCACTGAAGTAATTAAAGTGGTGGTTCAGATCAATTTTATGCTTTTTCAGTTGTGCATGTCCTCACAAGGGGCACATGTATATTTACCAGAAGATCAGTTGGCACTGGGCTCACAGTTGCCACCCTTGCCCTGGTGCTAGTAGGCCGAGCAGTCAGCCTGGCCTCAGGCTCACAACTGGTCCCTTCCCCTCACCGCAGTATTTTTATTGCCATAGGGACTAGGAACCCTAGCGGGAATTCAAGTTTCTTTTGTACTAAGGGTAGTACAAACATAGAACAAAACGATGGTTCTTCCCACGTCTAGCCTTTACTATAACCAGAGCTGGTGAAAATTTAATTCTGATGGAAATATTTATAAATACAGAAAAACATAACTGGCTTTTTATTTATTCATTGTAACAAGTCATAGGTTATTTTAATGTATGTATAAACAAGGCAGTCCATTGCTTTACTGAAAATGATTTCATGTTTGCTACTGGGAAATGATACATTTATTATAGGTACATATTTGCAGCCATTAAGAAATGCATATCATGCAAGCACTGACTATCAGACTAGCTCTGCAAAAAAGATACTGTTGACAGCAGTAATCATCTGCTGGCTGCAGTGTATTTTGTTTTCTTGCCAAAAAGAATTGTAATAGTTACATGATAGTGAGCACCCTCAATTCCCATTAGCTTCCTACGTTAAGCAGCAGATGAAGCAGTGTCAAGCCATAGAGCATGAACAGAAGACAACAAGTATGAGAGATGAAAGAATGGGTCTACAACTGGGACAACAATTGACTCAGTTTATTGCCACTTCATTCAAATGAGTGGGATATTTTCCAACACCTGACATATTTGATGTAAGGGATGGTTGGAGAATATTTCACAGTGGGACAGAGAAAATAAATCTACTCTACCTATTGCAGAATCAGCGTAATATGTGGAAAAAGACTTAGAAACGTCCATAGTGCAGATGAACTTAGCAACACCAACCTAACCTCCCAGGTATGTGCACATCTTATGGAGGAATGTTCCCATTGACCAAATTACCATCATTTGGAAATACCTCTTCTCTTAGTATAGGCTTTGTCTACATCACAATATATGTAGACTTAACTACACCAGCTTAGACCCCCACATGCCCTACGTCTTGTAATTGTGAGTGGAGTATAAATGGGATCAGCAAATAAATGGCAATGTTGAAATCTACTGAGTGGCTAGGAATGTAGGAGTATTTGCAGAGGTTTTTAATTTTTTTTTAAAGATTAAACTTTTTTTAAAAAGTGTCCTGTTAACAGCTTCATACATATTGGCCATAGGGCTACTTAAAAGTACTCCTCATATCTTCAGATGGTGGGTTGTCTCCTGCCATCTTTCAGCAACCTTGTCTGGTGCTAGACAGTTTTTGTCAGTATGAACTATGTATCAGGGAAACTTGAATCAATATGCCAAACCATCAACTTTGTGGGCCATATTCAGGTCATGAAACTGCAGTAAATACCCATAAAATAATCTCTTTTTTCTGCTATAAATGCTTTTTTTCTCTTTACAAATGATATAAAGTGTCATGATGCAGGGCTGTCTGGCAGAGGAGATGGATATGTTATGGAATAACAATGAGGCATGGAGGGGGGAAAACCGTGGAAACAAAAACCTATTTTAGAATGCACTTCAATAATAGTAATAAAAAGTCCAGTTTTCACACTCTAGAAGCCCGTAGAAGGCAGAAGAGTTCTCTCAAAATCAATTTTTCATGGATTCTACAGTAAAACTGTAGTTTATTAAATGGGCTTCAGTGACATAACTAAATTCCAGTCTTCCAGTTTAACTCTTCCATATACATTTTAACTACAGAAGTGCATATTTTTAATGAATTCTAGAGAATGCCAGTGAAAATGGGATAAGTTTAGAAGTCAAAATTTTAAAAAGAACAGGTTAAAAAATTACTTAGAAAAGTTGGATGCCTTCAAGTCACCAAGGCCTGACAAAATGATAGAGGAAGTATCTAAGCCTCTAGCTATCATCTGTGAAAAGTCATGGACGTCAGAAGAGATACCAGAAGACAAAAGGAAAAAGGCAAATACAGTGTCCATCTACAAAAAGAGAAATAAGAACAACCCAAGAAACTACAGAACAGTCAGTTTAACTTCTGTGACAGGGAAGATAATGGAGCAAGTAATTAAGGAATTCATCTACAAACATCTGGAAGATAATAAAGTGATAGGTAAATCAGCATGGATTTGTAAAGAATAAATCATGTCTAACCAATCTGATAGCTTTCCTTGACAGGATAACAAGTCTTGTGGATAAGGGGGGGTGATGGACGTGGTATACCTAGACATTTGATACGGTCTTGCATGACCTTCTTATCCCTAAACTAGGGAATACAACTTATATCGGGCTTATGGGTGCATAACTGGCTGGATAACCATTCTCAGAGAATGTTTATTAATGGTTCACAGTCATGCTGGAAGGGCATAACAAGTGGGGTTCTGCAGGGGAGTCTGTTTTGGGACCGGTTCTGTTCAATATCCTCATCAATGATTTAGATGATGGCATAGAGAGTACTATTATTAAGTTTGCAGATGATACCAATCTGGGAGGGGTTGCAAGTGTTTTGGAGGATAGGGTCATTATTCAGAATGATCTGGACAAACTGGAGAAATGTTTCTGGTATTCTATTCCAGTGTTTCTCTTTTTTTTTAATGAAGTACCCCTTTAAAAAAATTATAAGTACCCCAGTACCTACAGTTTTTTCTACCATTACAAGACATTTGTTTAAACAACTTAATTGTAGCCAGCGGGCGATGAAATTTTGGGGTGTAAAAAGTACAAAAATAATAAAGCTCCATAAAACTTAAAACAAAAATTCAGTTTTCTCCAAATTTCAGTTTTGCTGACATACTCCCCAGACTTCTGTTAGGTACCCCTAATGGTACTCCTACCACTGGTTGAGAAATGCTGCTCTATTCTATTCTATGATAGGGAAGTTCTTAAGTAATTACTATTCACAAATAGGAATTAAGCCACCTAATTTCACTGTGTGATAGATATGTATTCTTTTTCTTATTTTACAGACTGAAATGAAGGTGTGAAGAGGTTAAATGACTTACTCCAAGTTAAACAGCAAATCTGTGACAGAGCAATGCATAGATGTCAGGTTTCTAGCATACTTTTTAAATCACCAGAAGGCACTTTCAGTAAAGAATTTCAGAAAGATGTTGTGGACAATAGTTTTGTGTTCTGCAAACAAGTATTAACTCTCATACAAGCAGAAACTCTCTAATTCTCAGTGTCTGGTCTGACTCATTCACATTTCATGATGTAAATAAAGGAAATCAGAATTTACCTAGCTTTGTGTATAATACTTTTGTACCTTCATTGGCATCAGTTCAGATTTACATACCTCTCATCTAGTGTTACACTGTTAACTTAATTGGCTTCCAAGTAGTTATTCTGGATCGAAACCAAAGTGAGAAGAGAGTGCTATTAACATACTGTACATCTCATTGAAACTCAGTCAGAAACAAGAATTCCTATTCCATTTCCAACGTGTCAAAAATTTGTCTTTTTGTTCCAATTTAATTTTTTTTAACATTTCCAGCAAAACACATTCCAACATGTTTTATATTTCAAATTATATACAATATGTATTTTATTTAATTATGTATATTTAATATAATAGTGAACATTAATCAAACTAATGAAGTCAGATGGTGCTTAAATTAATATCTTTGGGTATGTCTACACTACCACCCTAATTCGAACTAGGGTGGTAATGTAGGCAACCAGAGTTGCAAATGAAGCCCGGGAAATTCAAATCCCAGGCTTCATTTGCAACTCCGGTTGCCTACATTACCACCCTAGTTCGAACTAGGGTGGTAGTGTAGATATACCCTATGTTATACAGTAAACTAAAAATCGTGGTTTTGCTAAAGCCACTAGCTTTATGGCTTATTGCAACAATCTGTAGCCCACTAACCACTTTTTCTAGTCCTGTGACTGCAGAGTTGTTAGTGGGTCACTGCACCTTGGCTGGTCCCTAAGAATGTGTTAGCTACTTATGCTAAATAATCTACTCTGCATTGTCTGGGTACATGGAAAGAAGAACAGGGGAGAATCTTGATATGAATTTTAATCAGACTGTAACTATATTGTACTAATGTCTGGATCTAACCAGCATATAGAGGTACAGTGCAGGCATGTTTATTCAAATCATTGCCTGGAGCTTCAACCAGATCCCCTCCATTTCCATCCAGGTCCTGCAGCCAACCCATGGCTTGGACCTTCCCATCCACCACCCCTACCCTCATATGAGTATTAAGATTGTCTATGAGAATTGGGGAATCCCCAAGTCCCCATTCTCCATTCTGTTCCTTTATCCAGTACTCCTTTTAAATCCTTTATCAGGCACTAGATGCCTTCCCTAGGGAATAACTGCGCTGAACAGTCACCCAACCTTGTAAAATAATTTGTGACATATGGCCTAAAAGGTTCTTCCTGACACCCACCATGGGGAAGATGGAAAAACCTCATTCAGCCAGACACCACTTCGGCAGTGCTGGAAAAATTCCTTCACAGTCCCTACCATAATGCCCAAGGCAACTACCATAATGCCCAAGGCAGATCCAAACAAACCTGATATTCATCTCCACTAGGGAAGGGGGAGTGTGTACTGGCTTGCTTACTGTGTGATCAAAGTGACTCCCTCCACCCAGGGCTTTGCATCATTATGGCCATGAGGTCTCACATTCCCAGAAGGTGAATCAGCACTACAAAACTGACCACTGTCCTCCATTTTGCAGTGATCTCTGACTTCATTCCATAAAGCACAGCTGTCCTCCTTCAGGAAGCCCAGACAACCCCTCTTTAACTGCAGTGCAGTCTTACTACTTAGCTGTGACATCACTGAATTTCTTTCCCCGATCTGAAGATCTCTGTAATATGCAGGCTTGTCTCTTTCATCAACAGAAGTTGGTCCAATAAAAGATATTACCTCATCCAGTTTGTCTTTCCAAATTCAGGATAACATATTTTCACCTTATTGAAGCAAATGTTTCAAAATTATCAAAACTGAATGAGAAAATATAAATGGTTTATTTTTTACTTTTGTGGTAAAAAATTTCATTGAAAATTGACACATTCCTATGAAATCTTTCATCAAAATTACATTCTATATGGAAAACTGTTACATCAACCAGTTATTTGCACAGCTCCAGGCCAGAGTTATTAAAAATTGAGTTTTTTTTCTTGGCAGTTCTATAAAGCGTGTGAGTGAATGTGGGAGAAAGGAGTAGGAATTGTATCAAGTTGAAAAAACTGTATTTTCAGCATATGTCTCAAATTGTCATTGGACTCAAAATACAATATTATGCTAGTTTTCAGGGTTTTTCAGATTTTATTTTAAAATAATTAACAATGTTACAAGAAATTTCAAAAGGGGCTACTTTGAATTGAAAATTTTTTTTTGAAAAGTTAAAATTAAACATTTTTTTTCTTACATAAACAATTCTACAAAATTGTCACTAGTTCTCAATGTTTTGGTGTTGTCACATCTACCTTTTCTTCCACTAAACCTCCCCAAAAGTTTTCGATGAAAAATTTGGTCAACCTGTTTTGCAGTCTCATCAGTCTGTAATTAAAATCTCATCATGGAAGCCCAATAAGAGTGTGTCTACAGAGCACCCTTACCTCAAAATAAGCTACGCAATTTGCAATTTGAAATAGCTAATTTTGAAATTTGCAGTTGTCTGTACAGTACCAAATTTTGAAATAAGGCACTATTCCAAAACATCCTCTACTCTTCATGCAATGAGGTTTACAGGGATTTCAGAATAGTGAGCCCATTATATTTTGATATAATGGGCTTGCTCTTAAGATGTTCAATAGCTATTTTGGGATACTGCTGGTATCCTGAAATAGCTCTGTAATGCAGACATAGCCTAAGTATGCAATTTGAAGTTCCATGATAAAACAAAATCATCACGACTTCAACAATAGGGTTTGAGATCTTTGATCAAACCCTAAATATTTAGAGTGTCACATGCAAAGTGGTGCTGTTTCATGTCCCAACTAACTGGAAAAATTGGTAGATCATACAAATCTAAAAATCAAAGTAAAAATGGGAGATAACATCACCAATGTATGTCCTTTTCAGCTATCGCTACTACTAATATAAAGCATATGTATATGTATAATTATAATTATTTGTATGGAGTGTCTGTATGTGTGTGTACATGCACTTGGTGTTACCTATTGTAAATGTATTTTATACAATATATCTTTTGCATACAACAAAATAAGAGTTGATTGACAGAACTTCTTTTCTTTTCATGTTACTTATAACACTGTAAATCTTTCTGTAGCAACTTAACTTCAAATGAACATTATTTCACCATTAAGATACTCAAAATCTGTTTTCTCTAGGTATGGCTACACTACAAAGTTAATTTGAACTAACAGTCGTTAGTTTGAATTAACTTTAATAGGGGCTACACATACAAACCGCTAGTTCGAATTTAAATTGAACTAGCGGAGCGCCTAATTCCAACTAGGTAAACCTCATTCTCCGAGGAGTAACGCCTAGTTCGAATTAAGGGCTGTATAGCCACTTAATTCGAACTAGTTGGAGGCTAGCCCTTCCCAGGTTGCCCTGGTGGCCACTCTGGGCAAAACCAGGGAAACTCTTCTGCCCCCTTCCCGGCCCCGGAGCCCTTAAAGGGGCATGATCTGGCTACAGTGTTTGTGTCATTTGCAAGCCTGCCAGCACCCAGCCAGCAGACCCTGCACCTGGCACAGCATGAGCCAGCCACCTGCTGCCACCCAGCCCGTTGCCTCTTCCCAGGACCAGGATGTCAGCTCCCACCTAGTCTAGTGCGGAGATCGTGGATCTCATCGAGGTTTGGGGGGATGCCTCCAACATCCACAATCTCTGCACTAGGCACAGGAAAGCGGCCATCTAGGGCAGGATGGCTGCCAGCCTGGCCACCAAAGGCCACATGCAAACCCAGGAGCAGGTTTGCATGAAAATCAAGTTGGTCCAGTGAGACCCCCGACCCTGAGCCCTGAGTTTAGAATGGCCATCCATCTCCAGCCTTCCACAAACAGAGGACAGGGACACCATTTCTACCCCCTCGCTAATACCACTCCATGGACACAGCCTCTATGAATTTATCTAACTTCTCTTTCAACTCCCTCAGGGTATTTCTACACTACAGCGCTAATTCGAACTAACTTAGTTTGAATTAGTTAATTCGAACTAAGCTAATTTGAACTAACGGATCCAGACTAAAAAACTAGTTCGAATTAGCGTTTTGATCCTTGGCTTTGCTCTGCTTTGCTCCCCGTCTCCCTGGTCTGCAGACCAGGGAGACGGGGAGCAAAGCCGCGGAGCCCGAGGGCAGCAGGACAGCCACGGTGCGTCTGGGCTGTCCCGCTGCCCCCGTGCTCCGCGGCTTTGCTCCGGACGCCTGTGGTACAGCAGCTGGGGCACTGCCGGTTGGTCCCGTAGCGCCGCTCTGGGCGCTACTGGACCAGCCCGGCAGCACCCCAGCTGCTCTGCCCCAGGTGTCCTGATTCAGCCACTGCTTGTCAGTTTCAGCAGCAGCTGAATCAGGATGCCTGGGGAGAGCAGCTTGGGTGCTGCTGGGTTGGTCCAGTAGCGCCGAGGAGCGGCAGTGCTACTGGACCAACCCAGCAGCACCTCAGCTGCTCTGCCCCAGGCGTCCCCAAGTCAGCCGTTGCTGAAACTGACCAGCGGCTGACTACAGGAAGCCCCTGCCCCGGGCTTCCTGGAATCAGCCACTGATCAGTTTCAGCAGCAGCTAACTTGGGGATGCCTGGGGTTCTTAAGTTGAATCTGTATGTAAGTCAGAACTGGCGTCCAGAATCAGCCGCTGTTGAAACTGATCAGTTTCAGTAGCAGCTGAATCTGGACGCCAGTTCCGACTTACATACAGATTCAACTTAAGAATAAACCTACAGTTCCTATCTTGTAAGTAACCCAGGGACTGCCTGTAATTCGAATTAAATTAGTTCGAATTAGTGCTGTAGTGTAGTGTGACGTAGTGGGGGTACTTGCTGGGATGTGGTGACCTCTGCTGTCTGGAGCAAGACCCAGCAGGGAAAACCTCACTAGGCCAAGGTAATGCCAAACTTGTTGAACCAGTGGCCAGACACCCCCCATGGAGAGGAACAAAGGAAGGTGAATGCTGCCCTGGCTGGGGGGCAGGGCTGGAAGGGAGTGAGTTGGTTGCTGGCTGTCTGTGAGGATGGAGGAGACAGCCTAGGGAGAGGAGCTGGAGTTTAGGGGCCCAGTCTCCCCCCAACTCAAGGGGGCCTGAGGCATCCTAGCCCAGCTCTGTGACCAGACTACATCTGTGCTATGCTGTATCCTGGAGAGGCAATAAACTTCCTCTATTCCACCGGCTGGTGCAGTCTGTTTGTGCCATTTCGGGGTGCAGGAGACGGGGAACCCCCAACGCGCCGTCACATGTAGACATACCCTTACTGAGGATTGTGGTATTCGCTATTATTTTTGAAAAGTCATGGAAGATGTGTGACATTCCAGAAGACTGGAGAAGGCCCATCTATAAAAACAGAAATAAGGACAACCTAAGGAAGTACAGACCAATCAACTTGACTTCTGTACCCAGAAGATAGTAGAACAAATAATTAAGGAGTCAATTTGCAAACATCAAGAAGGTAATAAAGTGAAAAGCAACAGTCAGCATGGATTTGTCAAAAACAAATCACGTCAAACCAACCTGTTAGCTTTCTTTGACAGAGTAACAACCCTTATGGATCAAGACATCTGATACAGTCTTGCATGACCTTCTCATTAGTACACTAGGGAAATACAATGTAGATGGAGCTACTATAAGGTGGGTGCATAACTGGTTGGATAACCATTCCCAGGGTATGTCTACACTACCCCGCTAGTTCGAACTAAGAGGGTAATGTAGGCATACCGCACTTGCAAATGAAGCCCGGGATTTGAATTTCCCGGGCTTCATTTGCATAAACTGGGCGTCGCCATTTTTAAATCCCTGCTCGTTCGAACCCCGTGCCGCACGGCTACACGCGGCATGGACTAGGTAGTTTGGACTAGGCTTCCTAGTCTGAACTACCATTACTCCTCATTCCACGAGGAGTAACGGTAGTTCGGATTAGGAAGCCTAGTCCGAACTACCTAGTCCATGCCGCGTGTAGCCGTGCGGCACGGGGTTTGAACGAGCAGGGATTTAAAAATGGCGGCACCCAGTTTATGCAAATGAAGCCCGGGAAATTCAAATCCCAGGCTTCATTTGCAAGTGCGGTATGCCTACATTACCCTCTGAGTTCGAACTAGGAGGGTAGTGTAGACATACCCCCAGAGAGTTGCTATCGATGGTGCAGAGTCATGCTGGAAGAGCATAATGAATGGCGTTCCACAGGGATCAGTTCTGGGATCGGTTCAATTTAAATAGTTCCATCATTTATTTAGATAATGGCATAGAAAGTTTTAAAGATCTGGACAAACTGGATTAATGGCCTCAGGCAATTAGGATGAATGTCAATGAGGACAAATGCAAAGTACTCCACTTAGGAAGGAACAATCAGGTGAACACATACAGAATGGGAAATGACTACCTAGGAAGTTAAATTGCAGAAAGGGATCTAAGGGTCATAGAGGACAACAAATTAAATATGAATCAACCATGTGCTGCTGCTGCAGCTAAACATAAGCAAGCATTATGTCCAGTGCCACCTTGCGGAGAAGATGCGGACAAATCTGTAAAATACCTGAGAAAAGTAATAAAAATAAAAACATGACTTAGGAGGGAAGTTTAAAATAATTGGGTTTGTTATGTCCCCTCTTAGTCTTATCCAGACTAAACATCTTTTAAGAGCTTAAAAGGTAGTTATAAGGAGGAGAGATAAAAATTATTCTCCTTAAGCCTTTCCTGCTTCAATTTAAGCCTGTTGCTTCTTGTCCTATCTTAAGAGGTTAAGTTGGGCATTAGGAAAAACTTCCTATCTGTTTAAGATCATTCAACACTGGAATAAATTGCTCAAGCAAGTTGTGGAATCTCCATTACTAGAGAATTTTAAGTGCAGGGGGACACACTGTCAGGGATGGTCTATATTGTGCTTGGTCCTGCCATGTGTTCAGGAGGCTAGACTCTCAAGGTTCCTTTCACTTCTATTATTCTATGATTCTTCAAACGAAAATAATTTCCTCTCTGTGCTTTGACCTTAAGTCACCATACCAGTGAATCACCATTTCAAACTGGTCTCTCCTTTAGTTGTGACACCAAATTAAAAATTCAGTAGTAAAACGCTCATCTGACAAATTCAACTTTTTTGGCTCTCCAAATAATAAGGAGAAAAGACAAAGGGTGTGTCTAGACTACAGCAAAATACAGGACAATATAGCACTTTAAAGACTAACAAGATGGTTTATTAGATGATGAGCTTTCGTGGGCCAGACCCACTTCCTCAGATCAAATAATGGAAGAAAATAGTCACAACCATATATACCAAAGGATACAGTTAAAAAAAATGAACACATATGAAAAGGACAAATCACATTTCAGAACAGGAGGGAGATGCGGGGGGGGGGGGGAGGGGAGGAAGGAAGGTAAGTGTCTGTGAATTGACAATATTAGAGGTGGGGAGAGTGGGATGTTTGTGAGTTAATGGTATTAGAATTACCATTAACTCACAAACATCCCACTCTCCCCACCTCTAATATTGTCAATTCACAGACACTTACCTTCCTTCCTCCCCTCCCCCCCCCCCCCCCCCGCATCTCCCTCCTGTTCTGAAATGTGATTTGTCCTTTTCATATGTGTTCATTTTTTTAACTGTATCCTTTGGTATATATGGTTGTGACTATTTTCTTCTACTATTTGATCTGAGGAAGTGGGTCTGGCCCACGAAAGCTCATCATCTAATAAACCATCTTGTTAGTCTTTAAAGTGCTACATTGTCCTGTATTTTGCTTCAGCTACCCCAGACTAACACGGCTACATTTCTATCACTATTCTAGACTACAGGGTTTTGTCGACAAAAGTGGACTTTTGTCGACAAAACTATACCTTGTCGACATAACGACGACAGAACTCAGCAGTTTTGTCAACGCTGGTAAACCTCATTTTACGAGGCATAACGCCTTCTATCGACAGAGTTTCTGTTGACAGAAGGTGTTATTGCATGTAAACTGTCCTTGGCGTCTACACTAGCATGTCGACAAAGCAGCTTGCTTTGTCGACAGAACTCAATGTAGTCTAGATGCTCTTTGTCGACAGAAGTTTTGTCGACAGTATCTGTCGACAAAACTTCTGTTGACAGAAGCCTGTAGTCTAGACGTACCCAAAGATAAATAAATAACTTACAAGAACAAGCTCTGCTACAATAACATGTAAGCCTGTCTTAGGCGATTCTGTAGTGATCCTTTCCCTGACCTAGCTACAGCTTTGGAAACTACTAGCCATCATACTATGGTTGTAACACAGTCACTTGGGAGCAGCAGAAACATGGTCTCCTTCCCTTTACATATGTCTTTTTCCATGGCTGTTGGTGTCCTCAGCAAGGCAAGCTTAATTGTGCTTTGGAAAGGCAGATAGGTAAGTGGAGAATCAATATTATTTATAGCTTGTCCATTGGTATAAGCCTGAATTGCCGGAAAGGTTCATTTTATTTACTGCATTCTAACTCTTGTGCAAATTAGAAACAGGCACAGCTTCATATAATTCCCCATAGATTCCTGGCCTTTGTTTAGTATAGATTAAAAAGGAAAGAGAACAAATTCCCAGGAAGGCTCAGACATCAACAGTGCTTTAGTTAGTTCCTTTCCTTTGCCTGTATGAAAGGAGTCATGCTGTAAGTCTGTGAATATAGGAATGAGAAGCAAACTTGGATCTCTTTAGCTCATGAAAGGGCTGATGTGATCAGTCTTTAAATACCTGCATGAAGAATAGAAAACTGATGATTGTAGTTCTTTAACCCAGTAGACAAAGGTATGACACAATCCAATAACTATGAGCTAAAAATTGTTAAATGCAGACTTCAAGTGAGGTGTTCATTTTTAAGAGGAGGGAATAATTAATCATAAGAACTTCATCCCTTCACATTTTAAAATCAAGAATGTGTGATGTTCTAGTCAATCAGGAATTAACTGAAGGAAAATCTTTGACTTATTGGCTGTGTCTAGACGGGCAAGTTTTTCTGCAAAATCATCTGCTTTTGCAGAAAAACTTGCCAGCTGTCTACACTGGCCGCTTGAATTTCTGCAAAAGCACTGATGATCTCATGTAAGATTGTCAGTGCTTTTGCGGAAATACTATGCTGCTCCCATTCGGGCAAAAGTATTTTTCTGAAAAACTTTTGCGCAAAAGGGCCAGTGTAGACAGCAGAGATTTGTTTTCCACAAAAAAGCCCCGATCGCGAAAATGGTGATTGGGGCTTTTTTGCGGAAAAGCGTGTCTAGATTGGCCATGGAAAAGCGCCAATCTAGACGCTCTTTTCCGAAAATGCATTTAATGGAAAACTTTTCCGTTAAAAGCATTTCCAGAAAATCCTGCCAGTGTAGACGTAGCCATTGTGTGCAGGAAAACAAACTGCGGATCCCAAAGATCCATTCTGGCATTACACTGAGTCTGATTAGCATCAAGTTTTTAAAAAAGATGCATAACTTACATATGACCTGGCCTATGCCTTGAACCCAAACCTGGGAGCCCTGGTCAGTTGCTGCATCCTGGCCTCCACTCAATATCTGCAGAAACCTGCTGGGCTGAGAAGCTAGTAGGACTATAACCTTAGCCAAAGCACCACTAATGGTAGCTCCAGCTGGAGGATTGCCTAGCTCCAACAATTCATCCAGCTATGCTATTTAAGCCGGAAGCAATCACAGGAAGTTATTCTGAACAAGGGGATTTCTAGTTATGGATGCATTGGACCAAGCTTGTGCCTGTGTCCTGGATCGTATTCTTATCCTTGATTCTTGTTCTTGTCTCCGGCCTCACTCCTGCCTCCTGTCCTGTTCCCACCAAGTTCCTGCTCTGTGCTTGATTCTTATCTTTCCTCTGATTCCTGCCCTTACATGCTGTCTTCAGTCCTCAGTTACTTGTGCGGGCTGTGGCTCCGGCCTCCAAATTGTGAGCCTTGGTTCTGGCATTTGGTATCTGACCTCCACGCTGATGCTCAGCTTTGACTCCTGGTTCTGACGCTGGCATGAGCCCAGGCTCTGGTGCTAACTTTGGTCTTTGTTCTCCAGTTTGTTTGCCTGTTCTGTCCACTAGACCTAACCCCCATTCACTGCTAGACCAGACCACCCACACAGAGGATGCATAAGACTTAGGTTCAGTTTATCTTATAATACAGATATGAAGAAAGTTTGCTCACCAGCTTACATTCCTACTACAGGTTGGATCTCCCAGGTCTGGTACCCTCAGGACCTGAGCTGTCCCAGACCAGGGAGTTTGCTGGACAAGGGTGGTCAGTTCTCCCCTGCTGGCTTCCCCACTCCCGGGCGTCTCTGTCTGGGGCTCCCTGCTCTGCCACTGCCCCCCCTAACACTGGCCCACTGCGGCTCTCCATCCTGCTGCCCCAGAGTCTCCTGGGTTCCTGGCAGGGACTGCTTCGCTGCTGCCAGTCCCGCTGCCAAAGTGTTCTCGGAGTTCCCGTCTGGGGCAACCCAGCCACCCTGCCCTGCTGCTGAAGCTGCCCCCACTGCTGCCGGGGATTCCAGCTGCCTGACTCCATCAGCCTTACTTCAGCCTGGAGTTCCCTGATGGTGGCTGCCCAGTCACACTGGCCCTATTGCCACCAGGGGGTTCATGGGGTTCCTGGCTGAGGCCACCCAGCCACATGCAGCCCATCTGCAGGTGGGGATTCCCTCGCTGGGGCTGGGACTCCCTGGCCATGTGGCCCCTCTACTGCCAGTTTCCTGGCCCACCCTGCTGCAGCTCCCCTGCTGCTGCCTGGCTCTGTTAATGCTGGGCATTCTAGGCCAGGGTGGGTTCCTCAGATGACGCCTGGCCCAGTCCCTGCATTGCTCTGGGGCTCTTGCTGGACCACGGATTTTGCTGGACCAGAGAATCCTGGGTTTGGGAGGTTCAACCCCTATCACCAAATACTAGCACATACTGGAGAGTACTAGCAATAAAACCTCCCTTAATATGACTTGTGTTGATTTCTCCTTCCTTCACCATGGATATTTTCTTCAAGAATTGCACCCCCTTCCATAATGTAGTAGTCCAACACATTATATGTCTGATCTGAGACCTAGTGACAAAAGCATCCATAGACTGTATAGCTAGAATGCTATGCAAAAGCAGGATAGATGGGCTATTTATTTCTCAGACTTGCACTATCCAGTGTTTCTTTGAAGAGAGGCTTTTCTTCAAGTACAGTTTCTCTGTATTAGTGAGGTGGCTATTGTTTCCTGAGCTTTAATCTGACTGCCAAATTCAGAAGCACTCTATTTATTATGCCACTACTTCTAATAAAATTTCTATTCTATTTTAACAAGAAATGCAATGTCTTCTATTTGTATAAAAGTTTACTGCCTATCTAAATAGTACCTAAAAATAAGCTCAACACCGCTTTTACAAAATCATTCTTTTTCTTTGAGATTTAGATGGCCATTGGTGTTGATTATTTTGATATTTTCCCTGCTAAAATCAATCTTTATTTTTTTCAGAGAATAAAAATTATTGAAAGATAGTGGTCTTATAAAATTTACATCATGAGAAGAGAAGGTCTATCACATTAAATCTTAGGAATCGTTAAGAGAAATGATTTATGTATAGACTATGCCACTGGAAGAAACACATCATTTATAAATAAGTCTCATCAGAAATTGAGTAAATCTCACTGCTAGTTCTCCAAGTTTCAATCGGCAATTACAGATCCCACTACCATGTGCAGTGTGAAAACTGCACTAGGCTTTCTGCCTAGATACCAGAAGAAAGCAAATTTTTTTAAATGACAGATTGCACTGAATTTTAGATTTCCTTTTGTGTCATAGCACCTGCTGGAAAATTGGATCCAGCTATTCATGTATCAGGAAAAGATGCAGTGTGTGGTTGTATTTACAAGCCAACAAAGTTAAGGGGGCATCACAATCTTATGAAACTAAGATTCAGCTCCACATCTATTAGAACTATTTCTTCTGTTCAACTGTCTGAGTTCTGTCACTGACGACAAGTTTTATGGCATGTAACTGAGATTGTGACTCGGTGTAAATCCTTTGGAGAAATCTACAACTAATTCTTGTTTTGAAATATTTCTTTTTTAAAATAGGTGCACACTTGAGTTT
This sequence comes from Pelodiscus sinensis, assembly GCF_049634645.1. Classification (NCBI taxonomy): domain Eukaryota; kingdom Metazoa; phylum Chordata; order Testudines; family Trionychidae; genus Pelodiscus; species Pelodiscus sinensis. The sequence continues at coordinate 7,977,082 of NC_134723.1, forward strand.
TATAATACACAGTCTGTATCCAAAGAACTTCATGATGCAGAACCCCTTGATGGACCAAAAGTGCCAGAATGAAATATACTATTGGAAATGCCTCAACATTTCAATTTTTTTATATTTTTAAAAAGTTCTTCCATAATCAGTCCCATGCAGCTGTGGCCAATGTCATCCCAAACTAGAAACCCAAAGGAAATACTGATCCAAGTCCAGGGCTCCTTCCACCTCTGAGCCCTTCCCACTGATATCAAGAGTTCATCACCAGCTCACTTTCTAATTAGATGTGTCTGTGTGCAGAAAGGCCTCTCAGCAGTGGATGGATAATTAGTCCTGACATGAATATACTTACTTGCCACTGAAATTTGAAACATGTTTGCAGACCTTTTACCATGGGATCATGGTTCAAGGTTTTACTTCTATGCTGCCTGGTCATGTGTCCTTGGATTTTCCATGAATCCCAGATGTGGGGGATGGGGACTGCATGTATTGCAACCACTATTCAACATCATCTCCTTTGCCCAGTATTTGCACCTTTTGCCCACCTGTGCATGAGGTGTCAGACTAGTATTGTTACTTTACACTGATAGATTTATGACCAGAGCTGGATTTTTTCCCCACATTTTTCAATGGAAAATGTTGCTTGATACCAATCAGATCCTTTAGCCAACATGCTGATTTAATAAGAGTTTTGTTTGGGGAGGTTTTTAGGGCAGTTTACAATGTATGGTCAATACAAGAGAGAATTCCCTACCCCTTAATGCAGAATGGCCTATAGTCCAGTGGCTAGGCTACTCAATGGAGATATGGGAAGCCTAAACTCAAGTCTCCCCTCCCAATTAGGAATAACTAAGGGGCTTGAACCTGCCATCCCAAATCCCAGTTGACTGCTTTGACCAACTGAATATTTCAGGGAGTGGTTTCAATAAACATTTGTGAAAGGTGTTTTTTTCCTTCTCTTGTAACCTTAGGGTAGGCTGTTTGGAAGGACAAGTATTATTTGAAGAATTTGTAAATCTATTTTATGACTATATAATTCATTATATTAGGAACATAGATGACATTATAAAGTTTTGGAAGGCTAACAAAAAGTAAAATGACTTTTTTAAGATGTATGTGTTCTGACTTAGTTTGAGTTTCACTTTATGGAAAAGTCAAGTTAATATTGAAGCTTTAGATTTATTGATAGCTAACAGTCATAACAAATTTTGAAACTAATATACCACATGAAGAAACCCAACAGGCAGAAATATCAATTTACAAAGTTATAGTTTTCATTCAAAATATATTATAAATAATATCCCTCAAAGACAGCTTGCAAGATTAATCTAGAGTGGTTCTATAACAAAACTTGAACAATCCAATTTGTCATTGAGTGAAATTGCAGAAAGAAGTAGTATGCATTGCATATGAAAATCAGTTACCAAGGTATAAGCATCATGAAAAGCATGCACTTTCTCCAGTGAAAATTTCCTTTAAGGACTTTGTGAGCTTTTGTGGATGCTATAAGATAAAAGTCAATGGTTTCAAAACAGACTTTCTACAAAAGAGGACTGAGAGAGCTCTTGTATATGTTATTATGTATATTTTATGCAGATGTAAGAAATTAATACATTTTTCCAAAGGAAAACACTTAGGGCTCGTCTACACTGGCCCCTTTTCCGTAAGGGGCATGTAAATTTCACCTATCGTAGTAGGGAAATCCGCGGGGGATTTAAATATCCCCCGCGGCATTTAAATAAACATGGCCGCCGCTTTTTTCCGGCTTTTAAAAAAGCCGGAAAAGAGCGTCTAGACTGGCCCCGATCCTCCGGAAAAAGTGCCCTTTTCCGGAGGGTCTTATTCTTACTTTGAAGTAAGAATAAGACCCTCCGGAAAAGGGCACTTTTCCCGGAGGATCGGGGCCAGTCTAGACGCTCTTTTCCGGCTTTTTTAAAAGCCGGAAAAAAGCGGCGGACATTTTTATTTAAATGCCGTGGGGGATATTTAAATCCCCCGCGGATTTCCCTACGACGACTAGTGAAATTTACATGCCCCTTCCGGAAAAGGGGCCAGTGTAGACGTAGCCTTAAAGTACCATTATTGTGGTAAGTGTGTTATCTAAACTTTTCATATTCAGGAAATATTTACTCTTCAGAAGGAAAACATGGTATTACCGGAACCATAAAAACTGGAATTATAATTTATTGATCCAATAAAAAGGCTTGCATAATCTTCATTGATTACTTCAGTCTTATTACTAAAGATAGTGTGGTCGGCAAGAGTACGTGTCAGGTTTGACACTGGGTTCCCAAAGTACAAAGGACTCAATGCTACACAGGTATCTGTCAAACACAAACAGTTTATTTCTTGACAGCTAACAGCTGTGCCCCATAAATGGAAGAACAATATAACAAAGAAGCGGCATATCTTATGTCCCTTCCTGCAAGCCTGGGACTCAAGGTAGGCTGCGGACGAAGTGGGAGGTTGTCTCAGTTTCTGAGGCGCTGGTATCCAAAGCCCATCGGCGAAGTCCGATTTGCTAGGCTCTGAGACAGCCTTACATATAGTTTTCCTGCCCTGTTTGGCAGTTTGGAAATTTCCAGGGCTTACTCATTAGTGCTGATGTAAAGCTTAGCTGTTAGTTATCGCTCTGGTTCTGATCTGGTTCTTCTTGTCCTTTGGCCCTGTTTATGTGATCAGTACTTTAGGGTAAACAGAGTTGTTTATGCATTCTTAACCTTATCTTATACTTGTTCTTGCTATGCTGGCAACAATGCTTACCTTAAATGGTGTATGTTCCCAAAGACTTGCTTCTGGCTCATCAGATATAGGGGAAAAGGAAAGGGGGGAAGGAATGTAGGCCTCCCCACTCCTAAACCAACACATACAAAGTTCTTCTGCAATTGACCACTACAGATAGTTTCACTTTTCAACAGATACATCTTGAAATATTTCAGGCCTTTAAGGAACCAAGCCTTTTGAAGTTCCAGTGTTTCAAAGGGCTTCACAAAACATCCCGCACACTTTTTGAAAATCCCCCTCTATGCTTTTGATTGCCATCAAGAGACAGAGAAATCAATTACTATGTAGTGCCAGTGTTTCAGGTACAACACTTTCATCAGACCTTAAAAATTTTACTGTCCCACCCAGTTTATATCTTTTGTACTTCTAGATTTGATACATGCCTAGAGCTTGCTTCCCTGTTGAGCCAGCTGTCATCATTTCCTATTCGTGGATTTTACAGTCATCTTATTTTTCATGTTTGCTTTATTTAAAAAAAAGAATGTTGATAAATATGCAGGAAGTACAGAAAGTGACACATAAATATCATTTATATATGAGCTGAAGCAAATAAATAAACAAATCTAAATATACACAGTAAATGCACTATGCAATAACTGATTTAGAATCATAACATCATAGAATCCCAGGGCTGGAAGAGACCTCAGGAGGGCATCAAGTCCAGCCTCATGCCCCAAACAGGACCAACCCCAACTAAGTCATCCCAGCTGGGTCATTAAGCCGGGATTTAAAAACCTTTAGGGATGGAGACTGTACCACCTCCCTAGGTAACCTATTCCAGTACTTCATCACCCTCCTAGTGAAATAGTTTTTCCTAATATCCAACCTAGAACTCCCCCACTGTAACTTGAGTCCCATTGCTCCTGGTTCTGCCATCCGTCACTACTGAGAGCAGTCTTTCTCCATCCTCTTTGGAACCTCCCTTCAGGAAATTGAAGGCTGCTATCTACCCCCCTTCCCCTTCCCCTCCCCCCCCCCCACACACTCTTCTCTTCTGCAGACTAAATAAGCCCAAATCCGTCAGCCTCTCCTCGCAGGTCATGTGCTTCAGACCCTAATCTTTTTGATTGCCCTCTGCTGGACCATCTCCAGTGCATCCACATTATAGTGGGGGGCCCAGGCCTGAATGTAATATTACAAGATGTGGTCTCACCAGTGCCAAATAAAGGGGAATAATGCTCCTCCTAATGCACCCTAATATGCCATTTGCCTTCTTGGCTACAAGATCACATTGTTCACTCATATCCAGCTTCTCATCCACTATAACCCCCAGGTCCTTTTCTGCTGAACTGCTACTTAGCAAGTCGGTCCCCAGCCTGTAACAGTGCTTGGGAATCTTCCATTCCAAGTGCAGGACTCTGCACTTGTCCTTGTTGAACCTCATCAGATTCCTTTTGGCCCAATCCTTCAATTTGTCTAGGTCACTCTGGGTGCTATTCTGACCCTCCAATGTATCTACCTCTCCCCCTAGCTTAGTGTCATCTGCAAACTTGCTGAGGGTGCAATCCATCCCCTCCTCCAGGTCATTAATAAATATGCTGAAAAAAAAACGGCCCTAGAACCAATCCTTGGGACACTCCACTTGAAACCAACTACCAATCAGATATTGAGCCTTTGATCACTACCCATTGGGCCTGATAATATAGGCAGCTTTCTATCCACCTTTCAGTCCATTTATCTAATCCATGCTTCCTTAACTTTCTGGCAAGAATATTGTGGGAGACCTTATCAAAAGCTTTAGTAAAGTCAAGGTACTGTATATCACACCCACCATCTTCCTCATGTCCACAGAGCCAGTTACTTCATCATAGAAGCTAATCATATTAGTCAGGAATAACTTGCCCTTTGTGAATCCATGTTGACTATTCCTCATCACTTTCCCCTCTTCCATGTGCTTAAAAATGGAACTTTCTAGGGACTAAGGTAAGGCTGATTGGTCTGTAGTTCCCTGGAATGTCCTTCTTCCCTTTTTTAAAAATGGGCACTACATTTGCCTTTTTCAATCATCCGGGTCCTCTCCCAATCTCCACGAGTTTTCAAAGATAATAGCCAAGGGTTCTGCAATGACATTTAACAATTCTCTCAGTATCCTTGGATGCATTAAATCCAGACTCATGGATTTGTGTAAATCTAGCTTTTTTTCCTGTCTCCTGATGAAAATTTAAATAAAAGCATAGAGAGGGATTTAGAAAAGAGTGTGTGGAATGTTTTGTAAAGTCATTTGAAACATTGAAACTTCAAAGGGTTTAGTTTCCTTAAATGCCTGAAATGTTTCAAACTGTATCCATCAAAAAGTGAAACTATCTTCAGTAATAAGACTGAAATAGTCCTACATGAGGCTGCATGCATTGGAATTGATAGCATATAAATTAGCAATAAAGTAAAGGTAAAATCTTATATGCTGATGTTCAAGCTTTTTATCAGTATTTCCTTTGTTGTTGGGCATTTTGACATGAAGCAAGAAGTTTTAACAAGTATACAGTATGCTGTATTTTATTCAAAAGTATGAATAGATTATATGATGCCTGTGTCTATGCATTTAAGAAGCTATCTGAGAATGCCATGAATTACCTTTCTGAGCCTTTTCTTGCAGTTTATTACCGGTCTGTGAAAAAATTTACATGTTATAAAATAGAAAATGTAAGGAGGCTTCAAAAAATTGTTCTCTTGACAATGATTCACTTTGATGCCTGTTCAGCTACTCCTTTCTATTATGAATGGGAATAAAAGTGTCCAGTTCCACAAAGTTATTATGCTGGTTATAAGTTTCCCTTAAAAATGAAAAAGAACAAAAAAAGGTAAATTAGATTTGGAAATGTCACTATTGGTGTCTATTACAAAGCTGAAAATCTCTGCAGCAGACTTCTTCTCTAGAGAATTTCATTTGATTTTTTATGTAAACATTTATTTGCTTTCTTCAAGCCAAGAGGTAGTCTGATATCAGATTTGAAAGCAAATATCAGAGAAGAGCTTTGAACCCTTTTGCCCCTGACTATGCTGGTATCTATAAATGCTGAATGGAGACCGGTAACCTTTCAGTATAGATTATATTGATGCCGAATTTCATGGGGATAGTTGACCTAGTGGGTAGGTCACTGACTCATGATCCCTGAATTCGGATCCTGGCACTTACCTGCTGTCTGATCTTGTACCATGTTGTGCCTCTCATCCCTCTTCCATTCTTTATCTGGGGTTTTTTCCTTCTATTTAAATTGTAAACTCTTTAGAGACTGTCTTTTCCTATGCTTGTACAGTGCCCACTACAACGGTACCTGAGCTCAGTTAAATCCTGTCAGTGCTATGTGGAATGATGACCATAATATAAGTAGTACATGTCCTTCTGAGTCTAATTTCTTTTATAATATGTTTGCTATAGCAGGTTGTATAGATCTCTGTGATTCAAGTCATGTGTTCTAGTTTGTTGGTCAAATGATACGCTCCCACATTAAAATCTGAAGAGTAGTTTATCTTGGATGGAAGTGGGTTGTTTTGAATTCCCTGCAGAAAAGTCTGGTGAATTTCAAGGGATACATGTGACTGGTCCTTTACCACTGTGCAATGCTGGCCTCTGCTTTTCTGAAGTATCTGTGACTCTTCCTAGTTACAATACCTCTCCTATTACTATAGGGAAAAAAGATAAAAAAGTTAATATAGACATTGGCTCTGCGATAATGATGTCCACAGAGAGTCCTCTGCAACATTTGATAGATGAGAGGATAGAGAAAATGCTATAGAGGTCCCCTGATATACATAGTGGGCACCTCCACATGCAGATTACAAGGGGCATAATTTGTCCATACCAATGGCTGAATACCTTTAGAGAGTCCTCTCAGAGGAAATGGTGTGATCCATCACTGGATACAAAGTCCATCTAGTTAGCACAGCCAGTGGAAGAAAATTGGGTCATAAAGTACCCTCATTTCAACTCCCATGAATGAAGTTTGATTTTGAAATGATCCAGAAGGAAATGTTTCAGTTCATTTGGTTCAGCAAACCAAGGTGAGACAGTTCAGTTTGGGAATATTGAAATATATGTTCAAATTGAAAATGCCTAAACAAAGCATTTTATATAAGAAAATAAGAACAGTCATATTGGGTCAGACCAAAGGTCTATTTAGCTCAGTATCCTGTCTTCCAAGAGTGGCCTATGTCAGCTGCCTCAAAGGAAATGAACAGAACAGGTAATCATCAAGTGATCCATCCTTTGTTGCCCATTTCCAGCTTTTGACAAACAGAGGCTAGGGACACTATTCCTGTCCATCCTAATAGCCATTGATTGACCTATCCTCTAATAATTTATCTTTTATGAACCCTGTTAACATCCTGGCCTCCAAAACATTCTCTGACAAGGAGTTCCACAGGTTGACTCTGTGTTATGTGAGGAAATGCTGCCTTTAGTTTATTTTAAACTTCCTAATATTAATTTCATTTGATGCCTCGTAGTTTTTGTGTTATTGGGAAAATTAAATAGCTTTTCTTATTTACTTTCTCCACCCCAGTCAAGATTTTATAGTCATCTATCAAATCCACCCCTTAGTCTTCTCTTTTTCTAAAATGAAAAGTCCCAGCCTTATTAATCTCTCCTCATAAGGCAGCCGTTTTAAACCCCCTTTGGGGTTTGGCTAAAAGCCAAAGGTTAAAGATTCTCTGGCAAGTTTGTTCATTATGTAAAAATGAGTGGGAATCCATTTCATGAATGTGCCAAGGTGCAATTTAGTTTTCAAAGCTGCAATCTCCTAAAATAGGTTTGCCAATGTGATAACTGTTTGTAGCCAATATTGGAATGGAACCTAATTAGTTGAAACACTAGGTTGTTGACAGTATTTCTCAATTCAGGTCACTTCATGCACTTAATCAGCAACTTATTAATTCATCCAGAACCACATAAGTATACAATCAACACTTCATCAATCAAGTGTAGACACAGCCCATGTTCTAGGCATACACTGAGAACAAATACAGCATGCAAGCATTTGCCATATCAGACTAGGGCTGAGGCTTAGTTATGCCATATAACAAATCAAAATCACCACTCTCTTATTGCATTCATTATTTTTATCAGTTCTTCAGTACAGGTTGAACCTATCTCATCTGAGACTCTGCAGTCTGGCAACATCCATGGTTCTGTAGGACCATGGACATTGCTAGACCATAGAGCCATGGTCACAGAGGTTGAGAGTGCCTGGAAGTGGAGCTGGTTTGGTGGGTGGCACCCTGTAAGGCCAATGACTTGGGGGTTGAGACCCCCAGGAGAGACTGCTGCCCCATAGGGCAAGGGGGCAGGGAACCCCCAGAGCAGCTGCAGCCTACCATGAGAACAGGCAGAGGGGCCTAGGGACTGCAAGAGTGGCTGTTGCCTTGCATGGGGTTGGGGGCAGGGTGCCCTGGGAGCAGCTGCCATCCCACACAGGGCCGGGCAGTCAGGAGCAGGGAACCCCAGGAGCAACTACTACTCTGTGCAGGGCTGGGCAGCCAGGAGCAGGGAACCTAGGGAGCAGAGAACCCTGAGACCAGCTACTGCCCCTCATGGGGATGGGTGTGGGGAGTCTCAGGAGCAGGCTGGGGGCAGCAGAAACAAGCAGGTAGGCTGGAGGAAGTCAGACCTCCAGGTTCTCCTGGGGCATCAGATAGGATGGGAGCCCCAGGAGAGCCCAAACACCTGCCCTACCCTGGTCCTGGTTCTTTGTTCGGGACCACTCAGGTACCAAGGGTGCTGGACCAGAAAGGTTCATTCTCTATCTCTGAGGGTATGTCTACACTGCCACCCTATGTTGAACTAGGGTGGCTAATGTTACTACCATTACTCCTGCAATGAGGAGTAACGGTAGTTTGAATTAGGAGTTTTAATTCGAACTACCTAGTCCATGCCGCATGTAGCCGTGGGCAGGGAGTTCGAACTACGGGGCATTTAAAAATGGTGGCGCCCGGGAACATGCAAACAAAGCCCAGGATATTTAAATCCTGGGCTTCAGTTGCAAGTTCGAATGCCTACATTAGCCACCCTAGTTCTAACTAGGGTGGTAGTGTAGACATACCCTAGCATATTTATTACACTTCCAAGGGTTTTTAAAAAAATAAGGATTCACTTGTCTTAAATGTAGCTCTAAGAGAGTGATCCCTGCTATTTGAATGGTTTGGTATAAAAGGGAGAAGTTGAAAACCTCAGAAGCTACTGTGTAAGTTTATTGTTTTAAATCTCCTAGACCGGTTTGCTTGCGTTTTCAAAGGAGAACATGCATAGTCAGTAAAAAAAAAAAAAAGGTTCCTTGAGGTCTCACTAGAAAGAGTGTAGTCTCAACAGAACTTTCAGTTACTTACATTAGAGAACAGTGAAAGAAATACAGTATTTGAAATGAAATCTTACCACTTGGGATTGGTTCTTTCAGTGCTGGAAAGGGAGAGAATGCTTTCCACAGGAGTGTTGTTAGCACTTGTGGATTCTGCAGCTTTTTGAGGGGTTTGATCAACTCTGCGATCCCCCACTGTAAATAGGGTCCATTCGAGGAGGCCAACCAATCCCCTTATTTTATATAGGACACTTCAGTGCTAAAATTTCAGGTGTCTCAATTTCTCTGTTGCTTCAGTCAGTATCCAATAGAGGGCACTGATGTATAACAAATATCATTAGTCCTTTTATTGCTGGTTCCTTACAGTTGATTCATTTCAAGGGTAGGATTTCTTTAGTAGGCCAAACTGCTTAAAAAGCATGGAGGGGTGGAAGGAACAAAGGCAATACAATTGACAACTTTGTTTAATAATTTGAAGTTATAGCCTGGGTAGAGGCTTATATATTTCAGTATCCTTTTTTTGCCTTCTTGTGTCATAGGAGTCACATGACTTTTATAGTGCAAACATCAGTTAGAAAACCAGAAAAAAAAAACCACCCTTAATAGTCTTCCAAATCAAGTGGGTATAGTCCTTACATTGTTTGATTGAATGTAAATATTTCACAGTCTTTAGATTTATTGAGATTTCTGTTTAGCTAAGGGGAGAAAGAGAGAGTGTTTTTATCCATGGGTGTGTCTAGACTACAGGATTTGTTTGTTTTTAAAATGGCCTTTTTTTGAAAAAACTTTCCCTGCATCTAGACTACTGCCACGTTCTTGCAAAAGTGAATCGAAAGAACGCTGCAGTTTTTTGGCTGTGGAAAACCTCGTTTTACGAGGAATAATGCCTTTTTTCGAAAGTGCTCTTTCGCAAAAAGGTGCTATGTAATGCAAACTGTGCTTTTTTGAAAGAGAGCACCCAGATTGCCTGGGTGCTCTCTTTCGAAATATTGGCTTGCTTTTTTGAAAGTACTGGTTGTAGTCTAGACGCTCTTTTTCGAAAGAGGCTTTTTCGAAATTATCTTTTGAAAAAGCCTCTTTCAGAAGAGGCTTGCAGTCTAGATGTAACCCATATGTAAATTATGATAGACAATTAACAGTACTCTTACTTAGCCATCTTTATTTTCTATTCTTGGGAAGCAGAACTGCTAATATTAGTTGACTCGTGGGTCATTAGACAAAGTATCATAGTGTGAATAACTTTCTCATTGCCTTTAAGTCCTGGGGGGGGTTGGGGGGGGAGAGAAAAGGGGTGAGTTCAGTACTGGGTCGATCCTGTTTTGGGATAAAAAGAGAGGATAAATTTATTATGATTCAATATATACCCATTTTACAGATTGCTGCCTTAAGGCCTCTCACCTATCAGGAACACATTCAGTAAAAGATCCAAAAAAACTTGCCTAAAATTTCCTTGTAACAAGTAGTTTGAACTCTCGATGGTAAATATTGGAGGAAAATGTTACTTCATTGTTTCCAAGAAAGTAGGTATGTTCCTCACTGTAGACTATTTGGATCATATTATACTGCATCTATATTTATTGGACTTAGCTTTTTTGCTTATCAGTGTAAGTTCAACAGGAATACCATAAGATGGCAATAGTGTTCTTTAAGAATCACAGTGAAGTTTGTGAAAGAGATACCAAGTTTAGATGCCTCACAATACTTTTTAATTTAATCTTAAAGCATTGCATTGTCTAGTTTAAATTTCCTTTGTAACTCTTCTGTTTAATTTCAGAGTAGTTAATAATATAATTAGTAGCAAGGTAAATAGTTTTTTTGTACTGTGATCTAAATCACCATATGTCACATTAAATATGTCTTCTTCTGGGAAAAAAAATCTTGGAATATTCACAGTAATTACACCCAACAATTGCCTGATGGTACTGTAGCAACAGTGCAATATTCCATTCGCAGAACAGCATTTTGTGAGAGATTGTGGACTGGCACGTCAGGGAATCAGCACGCTCCTTTCGTCAGGCAGGATCTGCACACTGAACAGAATCTGCACAGACTGGCAGGGTAGTCAGTCCACCTTCCTTGTCTGAATCTCTATTGTCCTATTCTAGGGACAAGGATGTTCATATCTGCTGTGCTGTAGTCTAAGAACTTATCCTTATGTTTGGTGTGGGTTATCTTGTCCTTGTTATCAAGGGGCCAGGAACTCCCTTTGGTTCTTCTACAGCATAGTAAGAGACCGGGCCCACACATGGTTCTTTACTGTAACCACCAGGGATACAGATCAAGGTGACATTCTCCATGGCTGGGAAGAGATGAGAATGACATTTCTCCTTAGGTCCATTACTGAGACAGAATCAGTACTGAACAATTCTTCTGCTGTGCCCTGAGCTTTTTTCTACCTTCTTTGGCTCCTATAGAGCCTGTGTCTCTGGCTGTATCTTCTCTGGATTGTTGTCCCCCTCCACGTTCCTGGAAGAACCTTTTTTCCACAACACTGCTCTAAAGCCAAAATGCTTCTGAAGTAAATGTAGTCAAACTTTACTAATTCTGGGTCACTGAGAACAAAAATGATGCTTAAAATTGTTGATTGGCTCTAGTTTTGAAGATATGCTATTGGGTCAGTATATACGACCCTTGACTTGGGAATGGCAGAGGATAAGCGAGTTGTAAAGGGAAGGGATCTCAATTTAAACCAGAAATGACTAAAATACATCTTTGACTGGATCTATGAATAAATCTATGACTAGGTTTGGACAGTACTTGCTTTTTAGGCAAAACAATGAATGATGCAATCTGAAGCTGGTATTGCGTCATACATGATATGAATTGCATCATTTTATTCCTAGAAGTCATGGATGATGCAATCATAACGAAGCTTACATCACTCTGCTGAACAAATTGCCCTATATCAGCTCTAGAAATCATAGAGTGTTGTGCTCTCTTATTTGTCAGTGTTTGATTTTGCAAAGGGACACATTGGCTACGTCTACACTGGCCCCTTTTCCGAAAGGGGCATGTTAATTTCAGAGATCGTAATAGGGAAATCCGCGGGGGATTTAAATATCCCCCGCGGCATTTAAATAAAAATGTCCGCCGCTTTTTTCCGGCTTTTAGAAAAGCCGGAAAAGAGCGTCTACACTGGCCCCGATCCTCCGGAAAAAGCGCCCTTTTCTGGAGGATCTTATTCCTACTTCAAAGTAGGAATAAGATCCTCCTTTTCTGGAGGATCTTATTCCTACTTGTTGTTCTCTTGCTTGGTCTGCAGACTGGATACACAAAGTACTGATGTTTTCTCTGCAAATGGGATACTTGTGCAAGAGATTCCCACTACATCAAGATAGATTGGCCACTCCGACAGTCATTGGAGCCTGGGAGGAAAAGTGTTCAGCATCCAGCACTTGTTGAATCAAGGAAGATTTTGTTACCACCCTTACACATCAAGCTGGGTCTGATGAAGAACTTTGTGAAGGCCACGGACAAAACACAAACAGCTTTCAAGTACCTCCATGGAAAATTTTCAAGGTTAAGTGAAGCTAAGATAAAGGAAGGTGTCTTTGTTGGTCCTCAGATTCGTGAACTTCTTCGAGATGATGCATTTGACCATGCACTGCGTGGCAAGGAAAAGACGGCATGGAAAGCCTTCCAGTTAGTGGCAATACATTTTTCTGGGAAACAACAAGACAAACAACTACAGGTTGTTGGTGGAAAACCTCCTCAAGGCATACAAAAGCCTTGGTTGCAACATGTCACTAAAGATACATTTTTTGCACTCTCATCTAGATTTTTTTCCACCGAATTGCGGAGCAGTGAGCGATGAGCATGGCGAGCGATTTCACCAGGACATTGCAACAATGGAGAAATGCTATCAGGGCAAATGGAGCCCATCAATGCTTGCAGACTATTGCTGGACAGTGACAAGAGATGCTCCATTTAATGAATACAAGAGACAAGCCAAGAAGCGCTGAGTAGACACTGAATAGGACTAAACTATGTACATAATAGTTTTTTTGCCTTTGTTTCATAATAAATTTTTGCTGATTTTTAAAGTGTTACATAAACAGGACAGGTGAAATATTATCATGTAAAGCAACCATAAACACATGAAAAGACCTAGGTTTACAATTTATGATTAAAACTCTACTATCTACACAATATACATAGACATAAAATGTAAAAACTTAAATGTCTTGGAAACAGTAGCCAATCAGTTGTTTTAATTGTCATATTTGAATTCAGCACATCAGAATACATAATAAATAGCACATTTTATCTCTGAAGCAGACGACTTCTAAAAAATTGTAGACCAGTGTAATCAGCAGATTCCTCCAGCAGCCACCCCACTCTGCTGCTTCTTAGCTCTTTGATTCTCCCAGCTACTGTGAAACTGCCAATCTGCCCTGGATCTCAGTTCCTGCATTAATTCCTTAGTTGCTTGGTCTGTGTGGGATGTATACATTTCATAACAGAGATAAAGAGTAGGAAGTGCAAGTTATATCTGGAAAAAACTATAACAAAGTGAAGGTGATTGGAGGGCTGAGGATGCAGCGAAATCAGTTTCAACACAGGCCACATGTTCAACACTGGCAAGGATCTGGGATGTCTCAAAACTCAGGTGTGCAACTTCAGGCACCTTAGATCTAACTTGCAGAAGGTCTGGGCACCCATCACTCCGTTGAAGTCCATGTTTAGCAGTATGTGCTGCACCCCCATGAAATCAGATCCAAGATATCACAAGCAGAACACTTAAAAGATGAGCTGCCCACAAACAAAGGTTGCTGTTAAAAAGGTAGGCCAGGGTCAATTCTGAATTTAAAAAAGGGCCAAAATTATAGTCTGATAGGAAATGAAGTCCTTACAGCAGGTACAGCAGCAATGATGAATGGTTCTTTAATGTCTGTAGCCTGAGCAGAAGAGACCACCTTTGGGTATGATGGGGTACTTAATCTTTATGGCCTGTGAATATTTAGTTGCTAAGCCCCTGGTTGCTAAGCAAACATCATGTCTGATAAAGATGTATGAAGAATCAAAATGTCTTCGCCACAGGAGATTCATAAGAGTTTTCATATTAAGGAGCTATGGGAAGAGAAGAGGCTGGAGGTGGCCTGGGGAGGCATAGGGAGAGATCATGCCCCAGGGGGACTGAGGGGATAGCCAGGGGAAGGGAAGGAAAACTTGCCCCCGGTGGCCAGCTTCCTGCACCTCCCTTCATCTGACACATCCCCAAGGCCCTGTCCTGAATGACCCAGGCAATGCCAGGTAAATCTGTTAGTTCTATATAAAATATCAATTTCAGTTGTAGCCTGAGGCTACTGAACTTGAAGGTGTTTGCTCAAGGATGACAAGCTCAACATTTCATGTTTTTCTTTTTTTTTAATATTCCCCTTTTATAGGTAACTGAGATTTTTTCTACATCTAATACCTCCCATGGACAGTGGCTAAAGTCATACCATACATTCTATTTAACGTTCACCTTTGACTAGTGGCAGATTGTTAGCAATGTGCTCAGTCTCCTCTGTGACTACTTCTAACATTTCAGATCAGCAGGAACTCTCTGTGCCCTTGGACCTGCAGGATCTTGAGCAGCATCTCCCATAATTTTCATGTTGCGGGCCTGGTATTAATTTGACACTTCTAGCTGTGTGGAATTCTTCTTGGTTCTCTTCCCTGGTTGCCAGATCCTTCCCATTCTGATCTCTTCCCAGACATGGAGAATGCCACCTTGATCTGTAGCCCTTGCGGTTACAAGCTATTTGGCCTACTCACTGCCCTCCCCTCCCCCCATTCCAATGACCAGCTCCCTTCTTTGCTTCCCATTGGATACTTATCTGGCCATCTAATGTTAGATACCTACTCTGATTCTCATTAGTATCCTTGCTTGCCTCTCCATTCAAAGAATCGTTTCCTCCAGCAAAGCCATTGACTTCCATTTCATGTGCATGAAGTCCCTTCTGTCTTCAGGCAGGAAAGAACATGGAATAGTCATTGCAGGTCACTTTCACCTCACCATTGCTAGCTATCTTGCTACCACATGTCACGTTCAACTTAGAAGGGAAATGGCTCACATTCCCTCCTTCTGAAGCTTTCCTATTGCTGCCTCTATTAATGGCTTTGTTGAATAATTCCAGACCCAGGAGAGGCCCCTGTGAAACCCTTCTAGATATGCTTTCCCAATTTGATAACAAATTAGACAATAACAAGGCTGAATATATTTTTCAACCAGTTGTGCACCCCCTTTATAGTGATTTAATCAAGATCACATTTCTCTGATTTGCCTATGAAATTTTTGTGTAGCAAGTGTCAAAAGTGGCACCCCATTAGTTCCTCCCCTTTCCGGAACAAGAAGATGTCTCCAATTACTTACCAAGTATTTACTGGACATTTTAATATTTTATTTTTCCAACAGATGTATGGAAATTTAAAGTTTCTCATTACTATCTGGCCAGGATGACATAAGCCATCCTGTTAATGTGTACAATGGGTCGTTTCTAAACTTACATTCGATTTAAGCTAAATAAATATGTTTTGAGTTAAAGCTGCCCTCCTGTTTATAACTCATTTCCCAGTATGTAGGCTTGGCAATATGTACTGGTATTAATCAGAAGATTGCACATTGTTCAGAGATTACTGAACTGCAGAGGTACATTTATCTAATATTTGTAGAGTGCCTAGAACAATAAGGTCTGTGTCTACCAAGGTGGTCCCTAGAGCATTACCTCAATAAAATAATAAAACATTAATAATATTTTGTTTTTATTTAGTGTTTTTGAGCTTCAAGGCACTTTACAAATACTTTCTGCCACTCACCACATTCCTGTGAGTTTCCTAAGAAGCAACACTCTCAGCATAGGAATTAATATAGAGAGGGCAAATGTGTTCCCGAGGCCACAAAAGGAATCTGTTCCAGGGCTCAAATTAATAACAAGAACAATATTTACTGAGTATAAAGCACTTATCCCCACACATCTCAAAGTGCTTTGCAGGAGTGGGTAAATCTCACTACTACCCTTTTTCTTGATTTTTAGATGAATAAACTATACACAAAGAGGGGTATTTTCTAAATACAAATTCTAAAAAATAACCCCCCACACAATTAAAGGTCAAATTTGAATACTAGAACTGGAAGGGACCTTGAGAGGTCATCGAGTCCAGTCCCCTGCCCTCACGGCAGAACCACGCACCATCTACTTCATTCCTGATAGTTGTCTCTCCACCATCTAGATCATCCCTGGTAGATATCTACATGTGCATTGTTACTCCTGTTGGGTTCTGTGCTTCTCCAATGCCAAACATGGTTAGCACCATGAAAGGGCTCAAACTATCTAAAGAGATATTTAGGCGGATACAATATTCCTGTATGCTATGATATTCAATGTTGAGAAAGAGCCTTCAAATGAGGGATAACCTACCATGTACCTTGGTAAATAGTTCCAGGGGTTACTTATCCTCCCTGGTAAAAATGTGTGTCATATTTCTAGTCTGAATATGCCTTGCATCTCATTAAGCTTTTGTCTGCCAGAGTAGGAGTGGGGAACATTTTTTGGTTCGGGGACTACCTACAGAAAAATCAGTTGGGAGCCGCACACATGAGAAGCGAAAAACCAAACCTAAAGTAGCTGAGGGGCATGTGAGTAGCATAAAGAAAAATTAAAATAAATGAAACATGAAACACAGGCCTGTGTTGTAAGCAACAAAGCAGCCTAAAACAGTTGATCTCTAAAGGGTCACCTTTCAGGGTCAGAGCCAGAAATCTTGGTACTGTGGCTGGTTTTCAAGATTCTGCACTCTAATAGTCAATGAAAACTGCTGGCAAAAGGGGCTCTCTCCACCTAGTTACAAATCCTGCTTTAGGAAACATGATCTACCACTGATATGCAATTTTCAGTTCCAGGCAACAGTGTCATGTCTCATCACCCTCAAAAGCAGTATGGGATGACATCTGAGGTAAGAGAACACCTATCCACTATCGATATTGACATCTGTTCTGAAGGACGCATTAGAATGACAGATAATAAAGGTAAATGAGCTTATGTTGTTTAATGTCCTGCTTTCAGCAGGGGGTTGAACTTGATGACCTCCTGAGGTCTCTTCCAACCCTATGAGTCTATGTCTATGAAGAGTGAATCCTGTCTGTCAGATGTGATCCTGCCTCCCTGTATTGGCTGTCATCCTTGTCAGGCCTTCAGTGACCCAGCCCTCCTGTCAGGTCACACACAGTCACTCTTGAAAGGGTTTGTTCATTCACATGGTAAGATAAGCCCAACAGACAGTTTATTACTATGACTAGGTTGGTATCTGTATCCCTGTCTCAGAGCTAACCCTGAAAGCAAAGCCCAAAATCTCTTCTTGTCCTGGTATGGAGCAGTGCTCTCAGGACATTTACCTTAGAGACATTTTGTCTTACCAGTTTTTCTCACCCCATCTCTCCAGGGAGATTACCCCAAGTACAGTACCCTGTCCAGGATAACTAAGCATATCAGATGAGACCTGACCAGTCCCAAATGAGGGAGTTTGCTAAATCAGGGAAGGTCAATTCCAGTCTTTCTGTTGATGGACCCTGGGACTCCCCTAAGGTCTATCAGCAGCCTCAGCCAGTCTCCGCACCCCCATCCAGCTCTGCTGCTGGCCTGCTCCCCTCCTGGCCACCAGACTGGCTGTTGGGCACCCTGCCTCGGGGCTGGCTCCACTGCCAGCCCCAGTGCTAGGCTCTTGACTCCTCTCCCAGCCTCTGGCCCCTTGTCCCACTCTCGACTGTCAGACTCCCAGGGCTTTCTGGTCCCAGGGCTCTCTGGCCCAGCAGCATCCATGGGCTGGCACTCACCAGTAGCACTGTATTAAGCTGAACTTGGAAACAAACAGGAAGAGGATGTAGACCTCAGAGGGCAATTGTAACGTGATCATGCAATAACACTACGTTCTAGAAAAAAACAACAAATAGTCTGGTAGCACTTTATAGACTAACAAAGCATGTAGATGGTATCATGAGCTAAATTTTACAAGTCATCTTTTGGTGCAGCACCAGATTCAGTACATAGCAATAATACAGTTTCAAGGAAATAAAGAAATGGATCATGGCTGTGGGGTCCCATGGGAGTGTAGCGGTTTTCTAGAGGGTTTACATGCAAGTATTGGACAGGCCCAAATCTATTTAATGCATCAGATCAGAACAAATAAGCCCACAGGAGAATCTGCTTAATTAACACCCTGATGAACAGAAAATGCCTTAATTGGGATAATTGCAATGTTACAGACCTAATGTTAATATATTTCAGTAACTGAACAATGGATAATTGGAATATGGCTGTGAAGCTAAATGAGCAGGTGCAATAAGTTGGACATCATGCTATTTGACTAAATTTAACAAGATGAAGATTATATGTTTTTCCTTGAGGATAGAAAAATATCAACTAAGCCAGTCTGGTTGAATCTTTTGCTCAGAATGGAACCAAGCCCCAGGTTTGTCAGGCCAACTGGACTATGGAATAAACTAGCTGCAAGGTTTAGAAAAGGAAAAGCCAGTTCAGTTTCAGGTTTGATTTCTGAAGTTATGAAGGGGCAATATTTTCGGCTTCTCAAGGTCAATTTTTTTTGGATAACATAACTTAATAAGATCACATTGAATTAGAGAGTCAATAAACATTGATATTAACAGGAATCTATTGATATCTTTCAACAGGCATCAAATTGTATCCCTGTTGTTCATATTGCTACCTTATTTCAGTTTGAAATTCCTCTGTTTTACAGTTAATTATTTTTGTTGCTTTTTTAAAAAACATATTTAATACATTTTCTACAGATTTTAGACTCATAGACTCCAAGGTCAGAAGGGACCATTATGATCATCTAGTCTGACCCCCTGCACAGTGCAGGCCACAAAATCTCACCCACCCCTCCTAGAATAATCCTCTCACCTATATATACAGATTTTGTCTGTATATATCCTATTATTTGTGTTAAACTCAATAAATATTAATGTTTTTGCCCCTCTATTGTGAGTATGATAGCCTATTTATGCTGCAATACAGAGGTATAATCATTAGTAAATTTAAACACTCCTTACATAAAAGTTATTAATTTATATTTTGGTTACTAAAATTGCCCCTGGGCAGCTGAATGGGTTGTCAACTGGACTGTCGTAACAATAACTGTGCATATAGATTCTCTTAAATGATGCTCTGATTGGCCACTGCTTGTGTTAAGCAGTCACAAAGTTATGTAAATGTTACAGATTAACCAAATGAGTCTTTGAGCACAGTCTGTGATACAACAGCATTTTCCAATGCTAATGTGTTATCTCCAACTCATTACTGTTGTCCAGGGAAAAAAATGAATTGCTAGGAAACCAAATTAAATTTTTACCATTACAAAACATAATCCCTTTGCCATGTGCCATTTATGACCCTGTCAGCATTTAATGTGGGCTTCTCTTTCAGGGTTTCTCTTCAATGCAGCTGTCAATATTTTCAGCCAAGAATGTCCTTGACTACAAATATTGACCAAGTTACTGCCCTCAGTATGGAGTGTTTGATCTCAGCAAGAAATAATTCACTCTTCAGTCATAATAATGAAAGTTTTCCAAATAATTATGAGACCAGTTTATGAGATTGACCTAAGATACATTCTGATAGCTTTTCTTCTCCTTCTCCAAAGACCCCTGCGTCGATCATGCGAGTGGCTATATATACATTTCAATGATTCTATCCACCAGTTTGGAAGTGTATAGAGAACACATGATGTGGAGGCAAGGCAGGTTATCCTTTGAGTTCAAACACAACACTTTTATGTTATCTTTAGGCTAGTTATTAATTTGACAAGCCTAAATTTGAATAAGCATTTCAAACATTGGATTAATATGTGTACTGTGCAAAAGCATTACACTGCCCTATAAAACCATGCTTCTGCTAAGAGAAGTGATTAGCAGCTGGGGGTTGGCATCAAAGGCCTAATCAACAGAAATTAGTTGGATGATGGCAAATGAAGGACAGATGACTGTCATCATACATTGTTTTTAATCAAGAACATTTAGATGAAACATTGAGGGTGCATCTACACAGAACCCTGTTGAGCTATGTCAATTGCGTAGGTTATTTCAAAATAGCTTATTTCAAAATTAGGAGCATCTACACAGCATTTATTCTGAAATTGAGCACTCTTCCTCTGACTTCCCTTCCTCCTTGTACAATGAGGGTTACAGGAGTTGGAATAAGAAGTCCTCCAGCTTGACAGTATTTCGACATTATTTCAAAATAACTGCCTGCTGTGTAGACACAGACTAAGCTATTTCGAAATAACGTTATTTATTTTGAAATAATGTTGCTGTGTAGACATACCCTTAGATGAAAGTCTTCAAGATCATATGTTAAGCAATTACTTTTCTATTTCCCTTGTCTTTTGTTTTAAAGTGATTTAGATGCTGCTAAAATCTTTATTACACAGTGTTTATCATTCGTGTTTTCTATGTGTATTATCAATAGTTAGAACTTCTTTATGATCTATATATTGTAGTTTAAATTTAGAAAACTCCAGATCAGAAGTAAGGTCACACTTCCAGGGTAATGATTAAATGAATACAAAGTCTAGATATTCTGAAACTGCCTTGAGAAAGCAACTTGCTCAGTCAAGCTACAAATTGTTCAGTTACACAGTTTACAACCATGATAGTGCTATAATCAATTCCTAGATCCAGTCTAAATGCACTTACTCTGTATATAAACGTTTAATTATTACTGTTGTTTCCAATGCGTGCACAAAAACACACACACATGCAAAGTTAAACATTTATTGGACATATCAGTGTATTAGCAAAACTACTGTGACTATTTTATTTAAATAAAATGCCACTAGTCTGAGTTCTTCCAAGGTCAAACTGTCTGAAAGCAGGACATTAAAAAAAAGGGAGGGGGAAAGTAGTCATTTAAGATTATTACATCAATCCAACATCAACCCTGTCCTAGCACCGCACCTAAGGTCTCACCCTCCAGTCACAGGTAGCCCCTTTCAACATAATATATTTTTTCTGAAACCATGAAAATGCTGAGAGGAAAAATGGCCTTCACCCCTCTTACGAGAATGAGGGAAGAGGTTGTCAGTCACCTACAATGAAAGCACTACATCAGCAACAGTTGTGAGGAGGAGGGAACTGCCAAAAGGAGTCCAACCATTAATGAATAAGTTGGAATGTGACTCTGAAATTGAAGTGCTCGTTATGCAAACTGATGGCCACCTACCATCCACCCTCAGGGAGGAACATGACCGCAGCGCATGAGAGTCACTTTTGAACAAGGTGAACAAAAAAATATTGTCCTGGCAAATAAACTATAAGAAGTAGTTGTCAAGTCTGGGATGTAACAGGGTAGGAACTAATTTGCGGTTGCATAAATCTAAACACTTGGGACTTAAAGCATTTTATTATCTGAACCTCCCCCTTCCCCCCCCACTAATAGCGTATTAATGGCCTTTCAGGAGACCTGGGAACACCTACACATAGATTTCCCCCCAGAGGGTTACCAATCATGTAACAGCTGTTTTGCTCATGCGTGAGAGATTTTGAGAGGAGACCACAGATGAGAACAAAATGGAGGAATTACCCCTGTTAGTTATGTCTATTACTAACACTCATGTTTATACGGTTGACTTTGTTAAAGAAAATGTTACACTTCTGTGGAAGTTGTGCGCTTCACAGGTGTGCACCCTCTTTTTCAAGTGGAAAAAAAGTATAAAAAAACTTTGAATGGAAGACAAAAAAAAAAACATTTTGGTCTGAAAGACAATCTGCTTACAACACTTTACACAAAGCAGACTGAAAGTGTTTTAAAAGAAACATGACTCTTTCAGAAGCGGATGAACAATGACATGCAGAGTTGGTGGATATGCAATAGTTGTCCAACTACAAGAGTAGTTTTAAATACATCTTAGCAATGGTAGGGGAGTTTGGCCTAGAAGACAAGACAGAGGGTAAAGTTTCCAAAGTCTTTACTGCTGTTTTCAGTGACCTTTATGTACCTCGAAAATTAGAAATTGATCAGGCAAAATAATTTTTAAACAAATCTTTATGGAAATTATTAGAGACATGATGTTCACCATTTTGTTACTAATAAGTCAAAGCTGGAGTTGTGGAGCAAATTAGCATAAATGCAACATGTAAAATAGCCCCATATCTTACATCCCACAAACAATTTTGCTAGTTCAACATATCACCTCACGTATAAATAGTTGCATCCACAACTTTCACAGATCTATAAGTATAAGACAAAATGATGTTAACCCATCAAACTCTTTGAATGTATGAAAAGTGGCTTATGGAGACAGTTTTAAAATACAGCCAGCTGCTGCCCCTTTAAGAAAACACAAAAATGGAAGACACAAAACAAAAATAGCTTTTGATAAAGGTAATAAATGAAGATTTGCCCCTGAGACAATCATAGTGGACAAAGCTTTAATAATGGGTCAGAGGCCTGTGTAATTAAAAGATTATGAAGTTGAGAAGGTTCCTGTTTCTTCTTAGCGCTGAAGAATTACAAAAATAATTATATCAAACAGCTCCAGCTGAGAATGGAAAGGAGAGAAAAAAAATGTTATTATTATTACCTTAAGAAGTCTTAACCTCTGAATGGAAACTACTCAACTCTGACATTTAGATGGAGGGGGGGACAATTATCCTTGTATAGAAAGAGAGAGAAATGAATGTTGGCAGCTTTCATATCACTTTGCCCAGGAACACCAGCTCTGTTCTCCCCCATCCCTCAACACCAACTCAGACTTTGCAATACAGCTAAGTAAGCTCTGGAATCTACAATCCTCACATGGATGGAGCAGTAGAAGCAAGGACTTCCCTTTTCAAATCACCTTTAGAGATAAAAAATGGAGTATCACTACATGAGGAGGCAGTACCTCAATTATTGGATCGTATGAACAGTACTGCAGACAGTCAGGTGAGACCACCCGAGAGGTTTACAATATGCAACCATGTGGGTCGAAAACTTAGTTTTCCCTCCCGTGTTGTTTACTCCATCTCTGCCAGTAGGGAGCTAGCTAATGTTTGGGTTTGAGCCCCAATCATAGTGTCAAAAAAGTCAATTTCTGAGCAAAAATTACAGGAGATTTCTCAGTTCTGTGAGGGACAGGGATTCGTCACTGCCCCCTAAGCTAGACAAAGAGTTAAGTCCAGGCATTCCAATATTTATAGACAATCTATGTCGCACACCTTAGGTATTATCTTATATGTGAATGACATGTTTGTTACCTCCCTCTGTACTTTCCTCTTGGTATTTCAAAGAAAGCATTCCTATTCAACACCTGTTGTTGTGCTTTCACTCCTGGTGTATCAGACAAAATGTCACTATTCATCACTTTTGTCAAGCCATTTTATCATGTGCTAGGTTGGGCCGTCCTTGTACTGTCCTGTTTGAATGAATTTACATGTATTTTAGCAGCGCTAGCAATACTAGTGCCAAGTTTGTGTCCTGGACACTGACTTGCAGGCAAACATCTGCTTTTGACAGGGCCTTCCTGTTACTCAGGCCCTTACTTTTGTTCCAGCCTCAGGCCTTATAATACAAGGTTCATGCTTTAGCCTCTTTCACCTACATCTGTGGCTAAGACCTCCACGTATAAAAGAAGATCTCTGTTGGCTGCTTTGCCTAGGAGATACGATAGTCCATTCAGCTCCGCCATAGCATTCATAATCACAGCCAATCTTTAAGGGTGTGTCTACTAAGAATGAATGTGTCTGGGTGGCAGCCCTGACTAACTTCAGTTTGTCAAAACCATTCATTAAGCAGAATTCCATTCATCATTCCATGAAAAAAATGTTCTTAACCAGTCCCAGCTAAATTGGCAATACAGCTACATTTCTTTCTCTTTTATTCACATTATCTGACGTCTCCTGAGTAACAGAGTCAGAGGTTTTTTGCTGTTTCAGAGAGTTGGAGGTTGATATTCATGTTCTGTTCCTGTTCAGGTAGAAACAGATTTATTATCCCTTTATCCACATTGTTCTGCTTCACATAAGTTAGTTAGGTTTGGAGCACAGTACAGTAAAGGTAAGCCTTTTTGAATTTAGTCCTTTGGAGAATAGCCTTCATTTCAGCATCCAGAGAGTCACTGCGGTTCTGATATATTCTTCTGCTGGAGGGAGAATACTTAATTTCTCAGACTGGTGACTAGGCACTAAGTACACTTATTTTGCATACTCCATTGTTTATTGGTCAAAGCCCCAAGATCAGAGGAAAAGAAGACTTCATAGAGGTCCAATAAAGTCCCTGGATGGCTTCATGAGATGCTTCTTTCTTTTAAGTGAGACCCTTTTACTTCACAAAGAGTTTACGAATTTGCATCTTTTGCAGTGTGCGCACACTTGATATTCTGTCAAAGGTATTTTCCCTTTTAAGGTATTGAGAGCTATTTCTGAGATAGCCGCTACTAAATTATCAGAGGCCAAACAGAGGCTATAGCCTTCCTCTGCTGCGGGGGGTGATTTGCTAAGTTATTTTAAAAGGGCCAGGTTTCTCTTCACACAGCCAGACGTATTTTCAGTCAGCAGCCTTGGCTGTTAAAAAAGACCTGCCGATAATTCATCTCTTTTTATACCCTGCTGCTGTTCTTTTCAAAATATAAACCACTTGCCTGTCTGGAGGGAAAAGCCTGGTACTTAATCTATAAGCCTCTAGTGTAGCAGCATTTAAATCCACCACCAAGTACCCATAAGTTCTTTTTGGCAGCAGCCTCAAAAGGTTTTAGAAAGAATTGTGCCTTGCCAGGTATAGTTGCTGAGCCAAGTGTAACAATTTGTAATTTATCCTCAGGGGTATTTAAATAGAATTAGGTACTTAATATTTAGGTTAATTGTGCAACTCTTTCTTCCCTGACAAAATTCATTTTGAACTATAGGCTGGACCTCCCTGGTCTGGCACTCTGGGGACCTGAGTGGTCCCAGATGAGGGAATTTGCCAGACCAGAGAAAGGTTCCCTGCCGCTGGGCACCTCAGCTTGCTGCCTGTCCCTGCTTGTAGCTTATTCGGCCCCACTGCTGGCTGGGTGACACAGTCTTTGCCCTGCTGCCAGAACATGGCCCCGATCAAGCTGCCAACCTTGTTCGGTTGCCGCAACCCCGGCTCCAAAGCTGTAGCTATGCAGCCACGGCCCCAGACAGGCTTCCCCTGCGGGGCTGCTGTGGCCCAACGTAGCCTATCAAGTTGCTTGCCTATCATGCTAATAATATGGTTGTGCTGATTAAGATTAATGCATTAATATGTGAATGGGTAGATTTAGTATAGAGGAAATAGTTAAGAGCTGTAACGCAGGAAAGCTGTTAAAGAAGGTTTGCAAGAAGCTAAGGTTAGCAGATTTCTGTGGTTGAGACACTGATCTCACCCAGACACAGGTCATAGCTTATTTATAGCTTCCCTGGACTGGAAAGGACCTTTCACCCAGATTGGATGGTAGGGAAAATACCCTCAGACTCAGCAGATGCATCATTATATAAAAAGTCCCAACATAACTGGTTCAGGTTGAGCTGAGTAATCAGGACACAGGATGTGATAGATGACCACAAAGGCCCTTGGTAACGTATTGACATATATGATAATAAGTTGAGAGCAATGATACATTGACCTATAGGAAAAGCACACTTCAACATTAGAAACATCCCCTATTGAATATGCATCAAACATGTCAGTGTCATATATTATAGAAGTGGGACCCCAGCCTAGAGGTGATAGGGAGGAGAAGATGTAGTCCCTGGAAGGGCCAGAATAATGTCCCCTGGTGATGGGGAAAGTGAAGATAATGAGAAGAATGATGGGCTAACACCTAGATTGTTCTAGAAGGAATGATGAAAGTATAAGGTATGGAAATATGGATGGACATTCCCTATCTTATGAAATCGGGGTGTTTCTGACTGTGCTAACTGTATTAATAAACTGTATTTATAAATATACAAGAGTTTCTCTACTGTGAGTGTTGCAAATATGCACATCAGGGTTCCCAGTCATAAAATAATCGAATACGGGGCCTGATCCTGGGACAAAGAACCTGTCAACCCTAAAGGTGCTAATTAGAAATTAAAACATTATCTTAGAACAGGCAACAGCATCCTCACTGCCAGCCAGTCTGCCGTGGCTCTGTCCCCACTGCTGGGCCGGCATGCAGCCCTGATTGGTCCGCTGCGGCACAACCCTACTTCTGGGCCAGCACACATGGGCTGCCCCAACCCCGCTACCATGGCCACACAACCACCACCAGGCAGCTGATGCCCATCCCCACTACCACCAGCCTTGCATTGCCTGTGGCTTTCAGCTCTGGCCCTCTTGTCCCGGGTCTCTGTCGTTCAGCAACATCCATGGTGCTGCTGGACCATTGATGTTGCCAGACGAGAAAGTCCCAGTTTAGGGAGGTGCAAACTGTATATTTAATGCTCAGGTTTCTGTGATGCACATACTCAGTAAAGGCCTTCTAAATTCCATAACTTGTACAAGGAGTCCCTGAAATTGTTCATAATAATCCTATTTACTTTATTGGTAGAAAACAACAGGTCATTGTTAACAGCACCAGACACCTCCTCCATCATCATCATGGCCCCCATACATCTCAAAAGATGGAGGGATGAAGCGTTAAACTGGTTGCTTTTTGCAATGTTTTGTGTGGCTCAATAGACCAATGTGAGAAAGGCATTTTCAGCTGCAAGTAGGTACAGCTCTATGCTGTAGTAGTGTTAATTGTTATCATCCGTTCTTTCCTCTTCATTCATTTCTTGATCTGGTTTTCTGCCAAAGACTTGTTGTATTGCTTTTGTCCTTGGTGGAGGTGTTGACACCAGGTATTTCTATCCATTGCAAGGTTTTCCCAACTAGTAATTTCTATCTGAAACTTTACTAAACCAGCTTTGCAGTAGTCCTTGAAACGGAGTTTAGGGCATCCTTTTGGTCTTGTTCCCTCTGCCAGTTCTCCGTACAAAATGTTCTTTGGGATGCGGTTATCGTCCATTCTCTTCACGTTATCCAGCCATCGTAGCCTTCTGTTATGCAGAATGGCTCCCATGCTTGACATTCCAGCTCTTTCTAATACTTTCTCATTCGGAACTGTATCTTGCCATTTGATGTTCAAACACAAGAGAAGTTTTAAACATATATAAGAACATAAGAACGGCCGTACTGGGTCAGACCAAAGGTCCATCTAGCCTGGTAGCCTGTCTACCAACAGTGGCCAGCACCAGGTGCCCCAGAGAGGGTGGACCGAAGACAATGATCAAGCAATTTGTCTCCCGCCATCCTTCTCCAGCCTCTTACAAACAGAGGCCAGGGACACCATTTCTATCCCCCGGCTAATAGCCTTTGATGGACCTAACCTCCATGAAATTATCTAGCTTCTCTTTAAACTCTGTTATAGTCCTAGCCTTCACAGCCTCTTCTGGCAAGGAGTTCCACAGGTTGACTACACGCTGTGTGAAGAAGAACTTTCTTTTACTAGTTTTAAACCTGCTACCCATTAATTTCATTTGGTGTCCTCTTGTTCTTCTATGGGAACTAATAAATAACTTTTCTTTATTCGCCCTCTCCACACCACTCATGATTCTATATACCTCTATCATATTCCCCCTCAGTCTCCTCTTTTCTAAACTGAAAAGTCCCAGTAGCTTTAACCTCTCTTCATATGGGACCTATTCCAAACCCCTAATCATTTTAGTTGCCCTTTTCTGAATCCTCTCCAAGGCCAAAATATCTTTTTTGAGGTGAGGAGACCACATCTGTACACAGTATTCAAGATGTGGGCGTACCATAGTTTTATACAGGGGCAGTAAGATATTCTGGGTCTTATTTTCTATCCCTTTCTTAATAATTCCTAGCATCCTATTTACTGTTTTGACCGCCGCTGCACACTGTGTGGAAGTTTCCAGAGAACTATTCACGATAACGCCAAGATCTCTTTCCTGATTTGTCATAGCCAAATTAGCCCCCATCATACTGTACGTACAGTTGTGGTTATTTTTCCCGATGTGCATTACTTTACACTTATGCACATTAAATTTCATTTGCCATTTTGTTGCCCAAACACTTAGTTTGGTGAGATCTTTTTAGAGTCCCACACTGTCTGCTTCTGTCTTGACTATCCTAAACAGTTTGGTATCATCCACAAACTTTACCACCTCCCTGCTTATCCCTTTCTCCAGATCATTTATGAATAAGTTGTTTTAAATACATCTATCTGGATAGTAGCTTTCATACCCTCATAAAAAACTATGATCAGCTGCAATAGTTTTGGTGGGCAGCCTATTCTCTCAAGTTGAAGGTAAAGTCCTTGTCGACTAACAGTGTCCAATGCCTTTGTGAGGTCCACAAAAGAGATATAAAGTGGCATATTTTGCTCACGGCACTTCTCCTGTAGTTGGCGAAGGGAGAAGATCATGTCGATGGTCGATCTTCCTGTACGAAAACCACACTGTGACTCTGGATATATGCGATTAGCCAACAGTTGGAGATGTCTTAAGATGACTTTTGCAAAAGCTTTACCTGTGAAGTTAAGGAGAGATATGCCATGATAGTTGTTACAATCTCCCTTGTCTCCCTTGTTCTTATATAAGCTGATAATATTTGCATCTTTCATATCTTGTGGTATTTCTCCTTTCGTCCAGCACTTCAGAAGGAGGTCATAAAGAAGGGGAATGAGACAGTCTTTGTTGTGTTGGAGTACCTCAGTAAGGCTGTGTCCAGACTCCATGCCTCCGTCGACGGAGGCATGTAGATTAGCCAGCTCGGAAGAGGGAAATGAAGCCGCGATTAAAATAATCGCGGCTTCATTTAAATTTAAATGGCTGCCCCGATCTGCCGATCAGCTGTTTGTCGGCAGATCGGGAGAGTCTGGACGCGATGCCCCGACAAAGAAGCCTTTCTTCATCGACACAGGTAAACCTGGTTTCACGAGGCTTACCTGTGTCGATGAAGAAAGGCTTCTTTGTCGGGGCATCGCGTCCAGACTCTCCCGATCTGCCGACAAACAGCTGATCGGCAGATCGGGGCAGCCATTTAAATTTAAATGAAGCCGCGATTATTTTAATCGCGGCTTCATTTCCCTCTTCCGAGCTGGCTAATCTACATGCCTCCGTCGACGGAGGCATGGAGTCTGGACACAGCCTAAGAATGCAATCTATGCCTGGCGCTTTTCTGCTCGACAGTGCGTCTATCTATCAGTTCCTGTTTGCTTGGCACAGTATTAAGTTCTTGCATTTGTTTCGTAGTGGGAATGAAGTCTCCAGTTTCTGACATGATGTTTCATGCCTCTGAGTACAGCTCAAAATTGATAAAAAGGTATTTACAAATTAGTTTTTTTTATATGGAGGTTGCCATCAATTGTACATCACACACTATTCTCAGGCATAACAGGCAGCATTCACTAAGCATTATTCAACATATTTTTAAAATAAAATTACTTTTCCTTCAGTTGCTAAGCCCTGTGAAAATTGCAGAAGAAAGGTGTCTCCAGAGTTGAGGGCAGGTTTTTGTGATGACTTCCTTGTTGCAAATTACTTTTTGCATTTTCTTAAGGGTATTTGTCTCTCTTTGTCACGATAGGTTTTTTTCCCCTGTATGATCTAAGCAGTGCTACCTTTATCTCTTTTGAGTTGCTCTCCCTTGTGTCTAGGCTATAATAAGTGCCTACCAAATTCTTGGCCTGTAAAAATGTATCATGATCATGAAATGCTTGTCTTTTGTGTGCTTTTACTCTTTATTAATCAGATTTCACAGGGGAGACCAATATTTCCTCAAATTGAGCGTCCTGACCCCCAGAGGTCCTGATCCCCACAGGGGGCTGTAAGGTTATTTTAAGGGGGTCTCAGTGTTGCTACCTTTACTTCTTCATTGCCTTCAGGGCTAGATGGCTAGAGAGTGGTGGCGATTGGCTGGGTGCCCATCTCTGAAGCCAGCACCCCACCAGCAGCAACGCAGAAGAATGATTGGCATGCCACCTGTGCTTCTGAACTGCTGCCTTCACATCTCGGTTGCTGGAGAGTGCTAGTTCCTGATGAAGGGCCCAACTTTGCAGGCAGCAGCACAGAAGAAAGGGTGGACTAACCATACCATGTCATGCCTACTTCTGCACTGCTGTTGGAGGCAACTCTGACTTCAGAGCTGGGCTCCTGGCCAGCAGCCATCACTCTCCAGCTGTCTAGCTCTGAAGGCAAGGCAGCCACCAGAAACAGTGCATAAGAAGCATAACATTATCCCCTCTACAATAATCTTGTGACTCTTCAACTACTTTTTAGGTCAGAGCCTAAACTTTTTAGGTTACAGCAATATGAATTTCAGATTTAACTGGCTGAAATAATGAAATTTATGTTTTTTATAATCCTTATGGTGAAATTGGAGGGCCCTAGCTATAGTCTAGGACTGGAATTCAGACTGCCAAAGTTGAACTTTTCACCATTTACTGTGTTCAAGGCAATTCTTTTCACTTTCATACAGGCCTTTCCACCTGACAATTTGCAGGTGAATTTTTGGACCTGATAACACAAACTCAGTGACCTGTTGATCTGGGGGGATCTCACTTGTGAGATCTCCTAAATAATCTCCCAAAGGGAAATTCCAGTCACTGAGTTGTTCCACAGATATCAAGTCTATGTTATGGAACCGACATTGTTCCTGCAACCTTTCTGACAGGCTGTATAGTTTAAGTGGGCATAAGTAGTGGGAAAACAAGCTATGAAGATGTTTGTACTGCCAGACACCGTCTAGCATTCTTCGGAATGCTTCCAAGACATAAGTGGTTTGATCATCAATAAACTTTCAGAATGAACCCCCATAACTGGGGGAAATCATCACATAAGTTCACCATCCATTCTGAGGGGTTACAGTGGGGCGAAAAAGAGGTCTTATGAGGGTATGCTTTAACTTTTACATGTAAGGGTGTGATACATGCTAACTGCATTAGTCATCCCTCCCAGTAAGAGATCCCCAGGCACCAGAGTTTGAGGCAATCTGGGCTTTGTTTAAGAAATCTGAAAGCTGGCCATCTGTTTCTATTATCATCTAACACTTGTGCTCCCATTAAGTTCTGACTACATACCCTTGGTTTTTCAGAGAGTCAATCAGCTGTGTCTGGTAATACAAACAAGTTTTGGGTTTCTTTATTATAGGATCCTGCACTTTTTCACAACAATGGTTGATACAGCCGTGGGAGGGGGGATGTTAATTTCAAAGTCCTTGTGATTCTTCTCAATAATGGCATAATCATCTAGAAAGTAGAGTCCTACTTGCAGTGCATGCCGTATCTGTGTATTTTCTTTGTGAGTGGTATATAACACACAGTTGACAAGACAGAGAAATGCAATGGTGCTGGATTGTAAAAACATATAGCTGTGCAGACAGATGCTAGCATTATGTACTGGAAAGGCACTACACACAATTTTACCTCTATTAATTTATCAGCATCTTGACATCCCACTGACAATAATACACCAGCTCCTTCTGCAAGTCAAATGTCTTGTCTTGTATCAGTTGTCCTGTTACCAGGCTAGATGCTTTCTTCCCAGGCACTATGCTGTGAACATTGTCACACTCACCCCCTGCTACCCGGTCTCTTACATTCCAATAATACACTTTTCTGATGACTCAGGCTTTCTACGTTTCTCCATAAAACATGGATGACTGTACATCAGCAGAGATCAAACCTTAACACGGCTTACTATGTCTCTCTTTGTATTTGTGCCCCTTGCGCATTAAGAGTGATGCTTATCACATAACATTTTTGACAGTCAGACTTAGTTTTTTATTTCAAGTCTAACACACTTGAGTTCTGCAATACAATCTACAGCTGGAGCATCTCACCTACACACCCATACTGTCTATACACCTTGGGCTCAAAAGATGGCATCAATTTCTACAAGAGTAGTTGTGGCTTTAACATCATTTGGCAAAATTCACAATAATGTCTTTCCCCAAACAACTTTTCTTATTCAGAAACTCATAGCAATATTCACTGAGCAGCAGGCTGAAAAAGCCTTGGGTTAACCATTTCCCTCATTTAATCCCTCTTTCTCTGCATACAGTACCTTCTGTATTTTGACTTGTAAATGTTGTTCAAACTCAGCAATGTTGCTGAGCATAATATATTTTTTTAATCTGACCACCTCATTTTCTCCTACAGCGTTCCTGATCATCTAACAACACTTCATCTGTAACTTTACTGTCAGACATGATGGTCAATGGACCACCACCAAAACACGGACTAGTCCCGGTTGTAAATCAAGTCTACTAAATAGTGTCTCTTTTTATGGTCACCTGTGGCCACCTTTGCCAAGTGTTTTATAATTCTCATGAGGCATAATGTCCCATCAACATGTATCAGCAGAAAAGGACCTGGGGGTCACAGTGGACGGGAAGCTGGATTTGAGTCAACAGTGTGCCCTTGTAGCCAAGAAGGTTAATGGCATATTCAGGTGCATTAGGTGGAGCATTGCCAACATATCTAGAGAACTTACTATTCTCCTTTATTCAGCACTGGTGAGGCCACAATTGGAGTATTGCGTCCAGTTCTGGACCCCTCATTACAGAAATGATGTGGATACATTAGAAAGGGTCCAGTCGAGGGCAACCAAAATAATTAGGGGGCTGGAGCACATGACTTATGAGGAGAGGCTGAAGGAAGTGGGTTAATTTAATCTGCAGCAGAAAAGAATGAGAGGTGATTTGATAACAGTAGCTTCCAGTAGCCCTCTTTTAGAATCCCTGAGTGAACACAGTCCCTCAGTTTTCTGAACATAACACCATCCTAGTTCATAAAAATTCTGATACTTCAAAAAGAAGTACCCCTGACTCACATGAGCTTTCCATTCTGGATTGTTTTATTCACAACCCTGAATAAAGCATATGTTTGGATTTGTGAATCTTTGTGTTTTCACTCACAGATTTCTTAAGGCTTGGTGTAATGTCAACCACTGAGGAACTGAAGGTGCACGTTCATTGTTACTTTTTACCAGAGTATTTTGTGTTATCCTTTGGCTTATCATGTCCAAGTTTTTACCTAGTCTGTTGATTTGTCTGTGCTCTTAAGTTGTTTTATGTTGGTGGTGGTGTTAAAGGTCTCAGAGCAGATTTCCAGTTCTTTGTTGGTTCTGTTGGTGATAGGTCTGATTGTGGTACTATCAGGACCACAGAGGATGGCATTTTAAAAAGGTCACACACAAAAAGAAAACAAAAAAAGAAATCTGCCCCACCCATCTGCCCTGCAACTCGGAAATCTCTCTCACCGAAATCTCCCACACCTATTTATTGATTAAAAATAAAACCAGTTAAATGACCACACAAGTACATTTAATAGAGTTTAACTATCTGTCAGCGCTGACCACTGCCTTTTCAGATGGTTTTCTTTTTTGTTTGTTTTGTTTGAGCTGGACTTGAAGTCTTTTTTTTTTTTTAAACCATGCTGTGGACGACAAAAACACATGAAACAGTATTGTAAAATTTTAAAATAAAATACCAGCTAGGGTGTTTTTCTTCTGTTTAAAAGTCATATAAAAGTTATTGCTTTACAAAATACATTACTGGTTGTAAAATAAATACCTATACACTACACAGTCTGCACAGGTTTAGGTCTATTTCTACCACTCATTTCAGAGAGCCATGTCAGTCTGCTTCAGAAAAACAATAAGGCTTCCTGTGGCACCTTAGGGTACGTCTAAACTACATGCCTCCGTCAACAGAGGCATGTAGATTAGCCAGATCGGCAGAGGGAAATGAAGTCGCGATTAAAATAATCGCGGCTTCATTTAAATTTAAATGGCTGCCCCGCTCTGCCGATCAGCTGTTTGTTGGCAGATCGGGGCAGTCTGGGCGTGCCGCGCTGACAAAGAAGCCTTTCTTGATCGGCACAGGTATGCCTCCCTCTGCCGATCTGGCTAATCTACATGCCTCCATCGACGGAGGCATGTAGTCTAGACACACCCTTAAAGACTAATGAATGTATTCAGGCTTAAGCTTTCATTGCCTGGAACTGTCATGAATTTGAGAAAGTGGGTTCTAGCCCATGAAGGTGTATGCCCAAATAAACGTGCTGGTCTTTAAGGGAATCCTCTTTGTTGCTACCACCAGTGTTTCTCCACAACACAGGTATTTTTAACTTTGTCTTTCCAAGCTAAATTTTCCAAAAGCATAACCTCGGGGCTGACCCGAGCCAATTTAGTGCTCCTGGCCCCAGGCGCGCAGCACTGCCCCCGGGATGTACGGCCTCGCCTCCGGGCACATGGCGCATGCGCGGGCACACCCCCAGGACACGCGGCCCCACCTCTAGGCACATGATGCATGCGCGGGCCCACCCCCTTTGTGCGTGGGCGGACGCACAGCGCATGCTCTGCCCAGTCGGCCCGGCCACCGCTGATGGAGTGTGGCCTGGGGCTACCCGGGGCGGGCTGCGCCTGGCTGTGCAGGGCCCTGTGGCCACAGGGAGAAGGGCGCTGCTGGCCAGTGCTGCAGGGGTTAACACGGCCCTCGCCCCGGGTGGCCGCTGCAGCCCACTGGGAGCTGGGTGCCTCCCGTACGTTGGCACCCTGGGCAACCATCCTGCTAGCCCACCCCTTAGTCTGGCTCTGCCTACGCTATACAAACTGTTTAATAGCCAGAGGGTTGAAGGGTTTTTAAAATTGGATTTTTTCCTCACTCTGGTGAAATACAACTTGAATTTGCTGTGTCCATACTAAATCGTTCATGGCAATAAAACTATGTATCATTATTAGGAAGGACAGCATGCACAAAAAATAAGAATATGCAATATATTTTCAGAGCTATAAAACAAGGAACATATGCCATCTATTCTGTTCAAGATGGTTTCTGATGTAAAAAGACAATCTCCAGAAAAGTTCAGGTTTTTATACCAACCTATCTCTTTGTTTCAAAAAATCTTCAAAGTCTGCAGTTAGCAGTTCTTAGTTAATATTTTTTTCTTCATGCACCACACAGTCAACCTGTGGAACCCCTTGCCAGGACTTTAACAGGGTTCAAAAAAGAATTACATATATTCATGTAGGTTAGGTCCATCTAAGGCTATTAGCCAGGATGGGTAGGAATGGTGTCCCTAGCCTCTGTTGTGAGATGCTGGTAATGGATGACAGGAGAGGGATCATTTGATGATTCTGTTTACTGTTCGCTCCCTGTGGGGCATCCGGCATTAGCCACTGTCGGCAGACAGGATACTGGGTTAGATAGACCTTTGGTCTGACACAGTACGGTCATTCTTATGTTCTTAATATACATGAAAGGGATTTATGCACCTTCTGAAACATTCCCTCTTGTGATCTGTGAGTTAAAACTAAAATTGTCAATGCAATAAGACAGATTTTGGTTAACTTTAGTTAAAGTATATTTTGTTCTGTTACAATTAAAAATAGAAAACTACCGTACATTATCATATACAACTCCCCTTAATTTTGTTGTATCCTCTCCTGACTTATGGTCTTGCAGATGTCATAGTATCATTGAAATGTTGGACTGAAAGGGACCGTAGGCAGTTATCTAGTCCACCCCACTGTGCTGAGGCAGGACCTAAACTGGCATTTGCCCACACTGTTCTTAAAAACCTCCAGTGATAGGGACTCCATCACCTTGCAGAGATACCTACAACTACTCTTAGGCTGTGTCTACATTGTCCCCTATTCCGTAATAGGGATGCTAATGTAGCACTTGGGAATAGGCAAATCTGCGGGGGATTTAAATATCCCCTGCGGCATTTGCATTTTCATGGCTGCCGCTTTTTTCCGGCTTGTAGATAAGCCAGAGAAAAGCGCCAGTCTGGACACGATCCTCCAGAAAATAAGCTCTTTTCTGGAGGATCTCTTATTCCTACTTGAATTCCTACTTATCTACAAGCCGGAAAAAAGCGGCAGCCATGAAAATGCAAATGCCGCAGGGGATATTTAAATCCCCCGCGGATTTGCCTATTCCCAAGTGCTACATTAGCATCCCTATTACGGAATAGGGGCCAATGTAGACGTAGCCTTATAGTTATATTTTCCTAATACACAAACTTAATCTTCCCTGTTGCAGATTTTTGTTCTGCCTTCAGTGGACATGGAGGACAATGGATCAGATTCCTCTTTGTGTCACTCCATTAACATGTTTGAAAAATGTAATCACCCCTCCCTCCTCCCTGCTCAGTAGTCTTTTCTCAGCCAATACACGCCCATTTTTTAAATCTTTCCTCATAGGCCAGGCTTTCTAGATAGTTAAATATTTTTTATTATGTGAATGTGTTTCTTATATTAAATGTGCATGTATTTATTATTTAAAATGTAGCAGATGCTGCTATTTCTTTACCCTCAATAGGTTTAAAATATAGATTTTACTAATTAGTTCAAGCTCACTACACAGTAAAATAAGAATATGGCTATAACTTTATAACTCAGAAACAGGTTTATTTTAATCTGTAAATTAAAGACAAATTTTATTTTATGATCGGTCTTAATTTAGATTAAATTTGATCTTTAGCTCTTTGAAGATTCTACATTCCCTAGATTTAGTGATTTAACCTAAACCTTTGCTTCTGAATAGCCTCCTAAATATTAAGAGTAGGGTTGCCAACATTCTAGTTGCCCAATCCCCCCGCCTCCTGCTTCCTGCTCCTTTGGCTATCCTCCTTCCTGCCTCTTCTCTGAGGCCTGCTTCAGATTTGCTCCATCCTCCCTTCCTCTGCTGCTCGTTTTTCCCCACCCTCACTCACTTTCACTGGGTTAAGGCACAAGAGGGGGGATGAGGGTGCCTAGGGTGTGGGCTCTGGAGTGAAGATGAGGATGAAGAGTTTGGCGTGTATGAGGGGCTCTGGGCTGGGGAAGGGCATGAGGGGGAGTGAGGGATTTGGATGTAGTGCGCTCTGCTGTGGGGCCATGGATGAATTTTGGAGGGGTGGGAGGGACTTTGGGGCCTGGGGTGCCTCAGCATCCTCACATCCATGTGTTTGGAGTATTGGAGGGGGTTCAGGATGTGGAGTCTCAGCAGTATTTGAAGTGGCTGTCAGGCCTCTGAGGCTCTTAGGCGCAGGGAGGCTCCCTGTGCTGCCTCCACACCAAGAGGTGCCTCTCTCAAAGCTCCCATTAGTCACGTTTCCCAGCCAATAGGAGCTGTAGAGCCACTCAGGGTAGGGGAAGCACATGGAGCCTCTCTGCGCTTAGGCAGGCTCCCTACCTGCCTGGATTCCATACAGCTTCCCAAAGCAGCTGCCTTAGTCCTGGGTCCCCAACCAGATTTTTAATGTCTCAGTGTTCGGTCCCAATCAGAACCATCACAGTCTCTTTTTGACCTGGTGTTCTGGTCAAAAAGATGACTGGCAACTCCAGCCAAGAGGTTTTCCTCATTCCAGTTTTAGATCAGGTTCATAAAACTTTCTTATTTAAGTTTTATAGCTCTCTCTACAACCACCAACTACATTTGTAATTTCAATAGAGGATAAAGTTCACGGATTCCAACTCAACAATTATTTCAATGTGGATCTTGGAAAGATAAATGGCAGTGGGTGTAGCTCAATATTATCACTGTTACAGTTTTAAAACTCATTATCTTTAAACTGGTAATATTTTAAGTATCAATTATATGGCACAAATTACCTGTTTTGCCCCCTTTCAATAATATCTTTGGTGTGAACTGTTAAATTAAAAGGGCATATAGAGCTGACACCTGTAAGAACTGCACAATGTAGAAATGTTTCTCTGCCAAACCACATATTTTATGTTTCATGAGTCTTTTTGATTTGATTAAAAGGTTAATCAAAAGCATTAGCTGAAGGGAATTAATACTGCAAGATTTACATTTGTGAGCAAAACCACTCCCCTTTTGGTCACAGGTTATGAGAAGGTGAGACCTGAGACATAGACTAAGAAGGTGCCCAGAGTTGTGAGAGGGTGTCAGACTAGCGTTCAGGCTTCTGTGGTGGTTTTGCCTAAAGGTCTGTCCTACACAGCTCCTTTCCTGCTGCAGAATGTGGCCAGCAGGTTGATGTTTAAAAGGTTTCTGCACATTTGTCTGCAGGAAGCATCTTTTGGCTCTTAAAGTGGTTGCAGATTCTGATACACTGTTGTTTGTTTTGTTCAGTTAGGGTACGTCTACACTAGCCACATGTTTGAACTAGGGAGGCTAATGAGGGTGACTGAAATTGCTAATGAAGCGTGGGATTAGCATATTCCCGGGCAGTTGCCATTTTGGAAACTGACTAGCCCGAAGTATCTGCCCGTGTCTACATGCGGCAGAGAAGTGTGACTCCGAGATAAACCCCTTAGTTCGAATTAACAGTTAAACCTCATGGAATTGGGTCACTCGCAGAGGGGGGCAGGGCTTCACCCACTGTGTCCCCCGGGAGAACTGACCACTTCTCTTCTTTCTCCACAGCCGCATCAGCTGCGTGTGCAGGGCGCACCACCTCGCGTGGGACCATCCTCCCACACTCGAGGGCTCAGCAGGTCGACTGCAACACTTCAGGGTTACCGAGACCGGCACCTGGGGGCCCTGTGAGCCCTGCACCGCACCATGGAGCAGTGGGTGCAGGACGAATGGGAGTTCCGGCAGGGGCTGCTTACCCAGGGTCATGCCATCTATGCCCATGTGTAGACCATGCTGCCTTGTGCCGCTCCAGCACCTGCTGCCTCCCCAGCTCCCGCTCCTCCTCTCACTCCTCCTCCCCCTCCTGCCTCTCCCTCCTCAATCTCTACACTCCTCACCTCAACCTTCACACCCTCCTCTCCCTCCTCCCAGCTCCCTCCTTCCAGCTCCCTCCTCCCATTTTTCCTCTTCTCCTCCCCCACCCTCTCTCCTCTCCTCTCCTGCCTCCTTCCCCAGTCTCCCCAGAATTTCCTACCTCCCTCCCCCCCAGTTTTGTTAAATAAAGAGATCAGCTGATCCGGCACAGCGTGGCAGGCTAGACACAGCGCAGTCGACAAGGAAAGCCTTTGTTGACCGCTCCTGTAAACCTCATTTCACGAGGCATAATGGAGCGGTCAACAAAGGCTTCCCTTGTCCACTATGCCACGTCTAGACTGCCGCGCTGTGAGGGATCAGCTGATTGTCGGCACAGCGTGGTGGCCATTTTAATTTTAATGAAGCGAGGATTATTTAAATACCTGCTTCATTGACTATGTTGGGTAAACTACTTTACATGGCTCCGTCGATGGAGCCATGTAGTCTAGTCACACCCTCAGCGTGGACATGGTATTTTGAAATAGCAAAATGCTATTTCGAAATGCATTTTGTGTGTAGATGTGTTATTTTGAAATAAGCTATTTTGAATTAACTATTTTGAAATAAGATATTTTGAAATAACACTGTAGTGTAGACATACCCTTAGTGTAAAGGACGTTTGTGATGGATGCGGGGGGAAGAGATGAAATTTTTGGAGGAGAAAATGTCACTGAGTAGGGATAGGGGCTGGTTGGCTGGTGTTTGGAAGGAAAGAAATAATAAAAAAGCAAAATTCTTGCCTAGGACACAAGTCTAGATCATGTCAAGTTGATCAACTGTTCACATCGGGTGTGTCTACACAGCAAAGTTTTTTCAGAATAACAGCTGTTACTCCGAAATAACTATGCAAGCATCTACACTGCAATTTCATTATTTTGAAATAATTTTGAAATAACAGACAGCTTATTCCGACTTCTGTGAGCCTCATTCTATGAATAATACATTAGGAAAGCCTGCCTCAGATTAATTTTGAGGCTTCCCTGCAGTGTGGACCTGTTATTTCATAATAAACTATTTTGGAATAACTGTTCTGGAATAGCTTATTCCGAAATAACTGTGCAGTGTAGACATAGCCATAGAGAATATAGCAGAAGAATGTGTTTCTACATGATAGAAAATTGCTAGGAAGAAACAAGGAAAGGCAACAAATAGTATAAAGAAAAGAATTTTTCTTCCTCTTATCAAAAAGTCCTATAGAACTACAAAGAGAACAATTGTTGTTTTGTAGGCATCTTAAAATAAACTAGCAAATTTAATTATGA
Organism: Pelodiscus sinensis; assembly: GCF_049634645.1. Taxonomy (NCBI): domain Eukaryota; kingdom Metazoa; phylum Chordata; order Testudines; family Trionychidae; genus Pelodiscus; species Pelodiscus sinensis. Next base: position 8,017,102 of record NC_134723.1, read on the forward strand.
ATTAGATTTATGATATTTAAAATTCCACCGAATACTTTTTAAAAAATAAAAAGCTTATAGGATGATAGTGTTTCTCTATTAAGTTCTATATCTTTAGAGTAATTTCTGTAGGCTTCCATTGGGTTTATTTCTAATAAATACTTTAGGGTTTTTTTTCTCCTAATAGGAAGCAGTCCTTAGGATATAAATGGAAATTTGGAGTGCCTAATAAATGCATGAGCAGGACCAGAAGTCCATATTGCAGAAGCGAGACATGTGTGCTGTAATACGCACATGTAAACATGAGCATTTATTTTGCTTTGTGTTGATAGAGCAAAATACTGGTAGCTGCATTCACTTTTAAATAGGATTCCATCTTGAATAACATTTAATGGACATGAGAAACATTAGGATTTTGACCCTATATGTCTTAGCATTCACTGTGGCGTTTAATTAAACATTTTAATGTATTTTATTACATGATTAATGCTGATGTCATTGACGAATGTGAGGATTATTATTTGCCTTTTATCACTTAGTAATTGAGTTCTGTGTATAATTTACTACTCTGCCTTTTATTGTAAAATGGATCAAGGAAAGTTTCCATTAATCTTGTTCTTTTGGCTACAGTCTACTTTTAACAACCTGAATAGCTATCAATAGAAGCAGTGGATTAAAGAGAACAATGACAGAGAAAGAATTTAATTTGGTCATTAGCCTGGTTGCAAAATGTGTTTGGAATGGTGAAGACATCACCTCTCCATTACAGCTTTGTTATATTTAAAAATGTCTTTTAGTTTGTCAGATGTCTAATCATAATATAGTCTCTTTCAACCCTATAGTTTATTCATTGCTTCTATATGCTTCCTTGCACAGGAATTGCTTGAGCCTTGTTCACTAAACAAATAAGCCTCTGATGGGATCACATTTTAAGAATAAGTAGTTCCACCTATTCTTTGTACAGACATCTGTTAAAGACTCAGATTATTTGGAATCCAAATGACAGAACTAATGTTGTTTCTTAATGGTGAGATAGAGCAAAAAAAGAAGAGCAAGCCATTATTAGTGACAAGAGCATGTTTACAACTTACATAGACTAATTTCTGCATACATACATAATGATGTAGAGGAGGCTTTGGAACAAAGGATTTGGAATAGAGGCAGTTTGGGAACAAACTGATCACTTAAACATGAATAAGTCACCAGGACCAAATGGTATTTACCCATAATTCTGAAGGAAATCAGATATGGAATTGCAGAACTAGTAAATGAGGTACAGGGGATCCCTGTTATAAGTTGCCCTGGTATACTTTTGTTACACAGTAAAGTTATTGAAGTTTGTAGGAACTGATGTGTTATAAGTCATCCCATTTCCTGATATAAGTCGTGTGAAACACTTCCCCCAATTTGCTTAAATGGAAGTCAGCTGCAGGAAACAAATTTCCCGCTTTAAGTTGTTTAGCTATAAGTCCAATTTTTTTGGAATGTATCTTGGACATAAGGCAAGGACCCCCTGTATGTAATCAGCATCTGTGTGAAATGGCTCGAGCTAATGTAGCTTTATAAAAAATATCCAGAGGCAATCCTAGAAATTTCAAGCCTGTAAGCTTAATTTCAGTACCAGGCAAATTGGGTGAAGCTGTAGTAAAGAATAGAATTATCAGATACATAAATGTGTTAGAGAAAAGTCAACACAACTTTTGGGAAAGGAAATCATGTGTCACCAATCTACTAGAATTTTGAGGGTTCCACAACCTCTGGACAAGGGTGATCCTGGGGATATAAAGTATTTGGATTTACAGAATATCTTAAACATAGTGGACAATCATGGGATCAGAAGGAAATTGCTTTAATGGACAGTAACTAGTTAAAGATTGGAAACAAAGGATCAATATCTATATCATTGGATATTTTTAAGAGCAGATTAGACAAACACCTGTCAGGGGTAGTTTAGGTAATGTGTAGTCCTGGCTAGAGTATAGGGAACTTGATCAAAAGACCATTCAATATGATCCAGTCCTATGATTCTGTGAAAGGGTAGTTTTCACATTGGACAGCAGTAAATAATGGGAACCCTGTGGGATCTTTCCTGAGACCTATGCTCTTCATCGTATTTATAGATAATCTGGAGAAAAGAATAAACGGTGAGGTGTCAAAGTTTGAAAATGATACAAAATTATTCAAGGTAAGCCCAAAACTGACTGTAAAGAGCTACAAAGGGATGTCAGAAAACTAGGTGACTGGGGAAGAAAATGTCAGATGAAATTCAATATTAATGCAAAGTTATGCACATTTGAAAGCATAATCCCAACTATACATACAGATTGATAGGGGTATAAATTAGCTGTTGCCACTTAAGAGTAATTGTGGATAGTTCTCTGAAAACATCTGCTCAATATGCAGCAACAGTCAAAAGATAAAAAGGCTAACTATGTTAGGAGCCATTGGGAAAGGGATAGTTAATGAGACAGAATATATTATAATGCCACTATATAAATCCATGATATGCTCATGCCTTGAATATGCATGCTCCTCTGGTCAACTCATCTTGAAAAAAATATTGGAACTGAAAAAAAAAAACCACCCAAAAAACCCAGAGCAGGGCAACAAAAATCATTGGGGTATGGAATAGTTTCCATATGGGGATGGATTAAAAAGACAGGGCCAATCCATTTTAGGGTATGTCTACACTACAAAGTTAGTTCGAACTAACGGACGTTAGTTCGAACTAACTTTAATAGGCGCTACACTAGCGCTCCGCTAGTTCGAATTTGAATCAAACTAGCGGAGCGCTTAGTTCGAACTAGGTAAACCTCATTTTAAGAGGATTAAGCCTAGTTCGAACTAGCTAGTTCGAATTAAGGGGTGTGTAGCCCCTTAATTCGAACTAGTGGGAGGCTAACCCTCCCCAGGTTTCCCTGGTGGCCACTCTGGCCAACACCAGGGAAACTCTATGCCCCCTTCCCGGCCCCGGACCCCTTAAAGGGGCATGGGCTGGCTACGGTGCCTGTGCCAGGTGCAAGCCTGCCAGCACCCAGCCAGCAGACCCTGCACCTGGCACGGCTCGAGCCACCCACCCGATGTTCCCCAGCCCACCCCCTCTTCCCGGGACCAGGCTGGCGGCTCCCGGGAGCTTGCCCTGGACCGCAAGAGGCAGGTACCTGCCTGGGCTAGTGCGGACATCGTGGACCTCGTCCACGATCTCCGCACTAGGCACAGGAAAGTGGCCGTCTAGGGCAGGAGAGCTGCCAGCCTGGCCACCCAGGAGCAGGTGTGCATGAAAATCAAGGGGGTCCACTGAGACCCCCGACCCTGAGCCCTGAGCTTACAATGGCCGTCCTGGGTCAGACCAAAGGTCCATCTAGCCCAGTAGCCTGTCTGCCGACAGCGGCCAACCCTAGGGAACCTGGAGGGGATGGACCGAAGACAGTGACCAAGCCATTTGTCTCATGCCATCCCTCTCCAGCCTTCCACAAACTTTGGGCAGGGACACCACTCCTACCCCCTGGCTAAGACTACTCCATGGACCCAACCTCCATGACTTGATCTCACTTCCCTTTAAACTCTGTTCTAGTTGTAGCCTTCACAGCCTCCTGCAGCAAGGAGTTCCGCAGGTTAACTATTTGCTTTCTGAAGAAGAACAACTTTCTCTTACTAGTTTGAAGCCTGCTACTCATTCCTTTCCTTTGGTGTCCTCTAGTCCTTCTTTATGGGAACTCATGAAGAACTTTTCTGAATGCACCCTCTCCACCCAACCCCTGATTTTAGAGACCTCTATTCTGTCCCCGCTCCATCTCCTCTTTTCTAAGCTGAACAGTCCCAGTCTCTGTAGCCTCTCTTCATCTGGGACCTGTTCCCAACCCCTGATCATGTTAGTTGCCCTTCCCTCTCCCAGCCTTTCTCTTCCCCTCTCCCACCTCCTTTTCCCAGTCTCCCCCAGTTTTGTTCAATAAAGACAGAGTCAATGGTGGAAGAAACGTTATCTTTATTTTGTACATCAATAAGAAGGGGGGCTAGGGAAGGGTAAGTGGAAGGAGGTGAGGGAGGAATGGGGTACTAGCCCCCGATGGGGAGGACTGGGCTGGCTCTGCGGGCTTCTGGGGGTGGAAGCTCTCCTGCAGCCCCCCAATTGCCCCCTCTCCCCAGATGGCAGCCTGCGGCAAGTGCAGCCGGGCTGATGGCCGAGTGGTGTGATGTGCCCAGTGTGGGTACTCCGGGCACTCCAAGCCAGAACTTCTTTGCAAGCGGGGCACCCCTTAGAACTGTGTGTCTGGGGTGGGGGTCGGGACCCTTTAAGCGCAGCCCTCGGCTAGCCTGAGACAGCATCTCCACGCTCTAAGTCCTCCACTTATGCCCTGCCGGCACTGCTTCCGGCCATCCTTAAGCCTTGTTCAGAGTCCACTCAATGTGGACTTGCTAGTTCGAATTAGCAAAACGCTAATTCGAACTAGTTTTTAGTTCTAGAAGCGTTAGTTCGAATTAGCTTAGTTCGAATTAACTAATTCGAACTAAGTTAGTTCGAGCTAGCGCTGTAGTGTAGACGTACCCTTAGAAAAGAGATGACTAGATGATCATGAACAATGTGGAGAAAGTGAACAGAGAAGCATAACACATGAATCAAATGAAATTCAGAGACAGGAGGTATAAAATAAGCTACTTCTTACAATGCACAATCAAGCTTGTGGAAGTCACTGCCAAGGGAAGGCCAAAAATATAACTGGGTTTTAAAAAGAATTAGATAAGTTCATGGAGGATAGATCCATTAATGGCTATTAGACAAGATGGTCAAGAAAGCTCTAAACTCCTGGCCTGCAGGCAGTTCTGGGCTGGAGCAATTGTGCAATCCAGGCCGACAGTCCTGAAGGGCAGTGTGGGGCAGGTCCTGTCCATTCTCTAAGTCCTCTCCCTTACTGCTTCTCCCCCAACATGCCACCCCATTCTCCAAGGATACGGCTTCAGAAATCACTGGGGGGAAGGCGAAGGTTTGGCATGGGTGGCAGCAGTGTCGGCCCACCCGCTCTCCTGCAGTGGCAGGATGCCCAGGAAAGCAGAGTTTGTACACCCAATGAGAACGCTCTGCTTCCATGTGGTTCCCGCTGGCGTCAGTTCCGTACCCCCACAGTTAATCCCCAAATCCATAAGGTGTCATAGTGAGAAGGTCTGGCATTTGGGGAATGGTAACGGACAGCCTCTTTCCATCCTGCCTGGCTTTCCAGGCCAGATTGTGCAATTGTTCCCACCCTCAATAGCCTGCAGGTCAGGAGTTTGAAACCTGGGCCCTAAACCTTTGACTGGACCTGGATGACGTGGGTTGGCTCCCTGGAAAATTGCCCTGTTCTGTTCACTCTCTCTGAAGCATCTAGCACCAGATGATGTCAGAAGACAAGACACTGGACTGAGCAGCTCATTGGTCTGCCATTTTAAATGTGATATATTACAGAGGCATCTTAGTCCCTTCATAAATAATTAACACTGAGTCTAGTATCTCACCATAATATTTGTGTGTCATTTGGACTAGCTATACTCTGACTTGAAAAAAAATGTAATGTGGTATCATTAGGCTAGTATAACAGAGGCACATAACATCCGTATCAGAGATTCATAGGCACATCGATTCCAAGATGAGATGGTACCATTGCAATTATCTAGTCAGACCTCCTGTACAACAGCCCATTCCAATGGTAAATTATCCTCACTGTTAAAAATATATGCTTTGTTTCCGGTCTGAATTTGTATAGCTTCAACTCCCAGCTCTTAGATCATTGTTATATCTTTCTCTGCTAGATAGAGAAGCCTAATAGTAAATATGTGTTCCTTATGTTGATACTTGCAGCTTATAATCAAGTCACATGTAAAATTCTCTTTGGCTAAATGGATTGAGCTCTTCAGTATAATGCATGTTTTCTAATTCTTTAATCATTCTCATGGCACTTCTCTGAACACTTTCCAATTCATCAAGATCTGTCTTGAATTGTGCACTCTAGAATAGGACATAGTATTCCAACAGCAGTCATGAGATGTTATATAGGTTTACATCCTGGATATCTATACTGAAGCCCTATAATGGCTACATTACATTGCACATTTATTTCAGAATAAGCTATTTTGGAATATTTATTCTGAAATAGCTTATTTCAAAATAGCATGTTTACATTGCAAGGAAGCCCCAAAATTAGTCGGAGGCAGGCTTCCCTAATGTAGATTTAGTGCTGGAGGAGGCACTGGGGAGGAATACGTTAGAATGGCTCTGGGGAGAAATAGAGGGGCTATTTCGAAATAGCAGACAGGGAGCATGTACACAACCCCTATTCCAAAATAACTATTTCAGAATAGGCATTATTCTTCATAGAATGAGATAAACAGAAGTCAGAAGAAGTCTCCCATTATTTCAAAATTCTTTCAAAATAATGCTATTGCTGTGTGGATGCTCGCATAGTTATTTCGGAATAACGGCTGTTGTTCCAAAATAATTTTGCTGTGTAGATGCATCCATAGATGGTATAAACTTTACCAAACCTCTAATCAGGATCCCTAAGCATCATCATTAGCCAGGCATGAAATCTGAAATGTAAATCCCTTCTTGCCTTTTAAATTGTACTCCAAAATCCAAACTTCCTTTTAACAGACACCCTCCTTCCTCTACCACTGTGCCTAACTTTCAAGTCTTTACAGTAGTTGTTGAGAAACCTTCTGCATGGGAAACAAGTGTCCATCAAAGCAGTGATGTTTGCTTGTGCGTGTGCACAGCAAATATGCTGGATATCAGACCATTGTGAGATATGGGTCTTCATTCTCATTAGGATGCGTTATAATAATGCAGATTTCATTGTTAACATTAACTATTTCATTGCCAATTATTTAATTATCCCATTAGTAAGATGATCTCACAAATAAAAACAACCTGACCAACCTGCTTCAAAAACTCTCAGTTGTCCTTTACACAAAGATCAGAAACTCTAGCTTTCCCCAGTTACTCCTGTGATACCGTTAGGAATATTTTAGTTCAAAGTTCTACAACCAACTGAAAATTAAAAACCTTTTGAAGTATGTAATGGTGAATTTAATATCAGATTAATAATATTGGATTTTGTAGGGTAATATTGGTTTGCCTATTTCTGGAGTTTTTTTCTTTTTAAATATACATTTTTATTTGAAACTGCCTTGAAATCTCCTGTCTCATGAACGGAGGACAGGGATCAAACTTGCTGTATATTTCCTTGAATGAGAAATGGCTTTTAACAACTGGATAATTGCATTGAGATTTGAGGGACAAATGACTAAAGCAAGTTTAGAGTTTCCAGGACAGTTGTTTTGGCATTAAAGGGAGGCCATAGGTACAACTAGTCTGATCATCATGTATTCGGTATACAATTCCTTCCAAATGAGATTGGCTTGCCTCACATTATCCAGAAAAAGTTTACCTGTTCATAATCTGAAATTTGTGAAATTTCAGATGGATCGGTTCACGTATAGTGAAGTTAGTCTGGAAGTCAGTCTGTGGAACAGAAGTTGGGCTGGTTAATTTAGTCTATGCTATTTAATCTAGGATCTTATACTGATCATCACCTAAAAATGTAGTACAAGGTCCATTCTAACTGTTAAAATGTGACTGTGGATTGTACAGTATATTTCATAGAATCATAGAATCATAGAATAATAGGACTGGAAGGGACCTCGAGAGGTCATCGAGTCCAGCCCCCCGCCCTCAAGGCAGGACCACGCTCCGTCTACACCATCCCTGACAGATGTCTATCTTACCTGTTCTTAAATATCTCCAGAGAGGGAGATTCCACCACCTCCCTTGGCAATTTATTCCAACATTTGACCACCCTGACAGTTAGGAATTTTTTCCTAATGTCCAATCTAAACCTCCCCTGCTGCACTTTAAGCCCATTACTCCTTGTCCTGTCCTCAGAAACCAAGAGGAACAAATTTTCTCCTTCCTCCTTGTGACACCCTTTTAGATATTTGAAAACTGCTATCATGTCCCCCCTTAATCTTCTTTTTTCCAAACTAAACAAGCCCAGTTCATGAAGCCTGGCTTCATAGGTCATGTTCTCTAAACCTTTAATCATTCTTGTCGCTCTTCTCTGTACCCTTTCCAATTTCTCCACATCTTTCTTGAAATGTGGCGCCCAGAACTGGACACAGTACTCCAGCTGAGGCCTAACTAGTGCAGAGTAGAGCGGCAGAATGACTTCACGAGTTTTGCTTACAAAACACCTGTTGATACAACCTAAAATCATATTTGCTTTTTTTGCAACAGCATCACACTGTTGACTCATATTCAACTTGTGGTCCACTATGACCCCTAGATCCCTTTCCGCCATGCTCCTTCCTAGACAGTCGCTTCCCATCTTGTATGTATGGAACTGATTGTTCCTTCCTAAGTGGAGCACTTTGCATTTCTCTTTATTAAACCTCATCCTGTTTACCTCTGACCATTTCTCTAACTTGCTAAGGTCATTTTGAATTATGTCCCTATCCTCCAAAGAAGTTGCAACCCCACCCAGTTTGGTATCATCTGCAAACTTAATAAGCGTACTCTCTATCACAATATCTACATCATTGATGAAGATATTGAACAGTACGGGTCCCAAAACAGACCCTTGAGGAACTCCACTTGCTTTCCCTTTCCAGCAGGATTTAGAACCGTTAACAACAACTCTCTGACTACGGTTATCCAGCCAATTATGCACCCACCTTATCGTGGCCCTATCTAAGTTATATTTGCCTAGTTTATCAATAAGAATATCATGCGAGACCGTATCAAATGCCTTACTAAAGTCTAGGTATATGACATCCACCGCTTCTCCCTTATCCACAAGGCTCGTTATCTTATCAAAGAAAGCTATCAGATTAGTTTGGCATGACTTGTTCTTCATAAACCCATGCTGGCTATTCCCTATCACTTTATTACCTTCCAAGTGTTTGCATATGATTTCCTTAATTACCTGCTCCATTATCTTCCCTGGGACAGACGTTAAACTGACCGGTCTGTAGTTTCCTGGGTTGTTCTTATTCCCCTTTTTATAGATGGGTACAATATTTGCCCTTTTCTAGTCTTCTGGAATCTCCCCTGTCTGCCATGATTTTTCAAAGATCATAGCTAAAGGCTCAGATACCTCCTCTATCAGCTCCTTGAGTATCCTGGGATGCATTTCATCAGGACCTGGTGACTTGCTGACATCTAACTTTCCTAAGTGATTTTTAACTTGTTCTTTGTGTATCCTATCTTCTAAACTTACCCTCTCTCTGCTTGTATTCACTACGTTAGGCATTCTTCCAGACTTCTCGGTGAAGACCGAAACAAAGAAGTCATTGAGCATCTCCGCCATTTCCAAGTTTCCTGTTACTGCTTCTCCCTCCTCACTAAGCAGTGGGCCTACCCTGTCCTTGGTCTTCCTCTTGCTTTTAATGTATTTATAAAAGGTCTTCTTGTTTCCCTTTATGCCTGTAGCTAGTTTGATCTCATTTTGTGCCTTTGCCTTTCTAATCTTGCCCCTGCATTCCCGTTTTGCTTGCCTATATTCATCCTTTGTTAGTTGTCCTAGTTTCCATTTTTTATATGACTCCTTTTTTATTTTGAGATCATGCAAGATCTCCTTGTTAAGCCAAGCTGGTCTTTTGCCATATTTTCTATCTTTCCTACACAGCGGAATTGTTTGCTTTTGGGCCCTTAACAACGTCCCTTTGAAATACTTCCAACTCTCCTCAGTTGTTTTTCCCTTCAGTCTTGCTTCCCATGGGACCTTACCTACAAGTTCTCTGAGCTTATCAAAATCTGCCTTCCTGAAATCCATTACCTCAATTGTGCTGGTCTCCCTTCTACCTTTCCTTAAGATCATGAACTCTATTATTTCGTGATCACTGTCCCCTATACTGTCTTCCACTTTCAAGTTCTCAACTAGTTCCTCCCTATTTGTTAAAACCAAATCCAGAACAGCTTCTCCTCTGGTAGCTTTTTCAACCTTCTGAAACAGAAAGTTGTCTCCAATGCAGTCCAGAAACTTATTGGATAGCCTGTGCCTCGCTGTGTTAGTTTCCCAACATATATCTGGATAGTTGAAGTCCCCCATCACCACCAAATTTTGGGCTTTGGATAGTTTTGTTAATTGTTTAAAAAAGGCCTCATCCTCCTCTTCCACCTGGCTAGGTGGCCTGTAGTAGACTCCTAGCATGATATCACCCTCGTTTTTTACTCCTTTTAGCTTAACCCAGAGACTCTCTACACGGCTATCTCCTACGTTCATCTCCACTTCAGTCCAAGTGTGTACATTTTTAATATACAAGGCAACCCCTCCTCCCTTTTTTCCCTGTCTGTCCTTCCTCAAATGCAACCACAATAGTTTTTGATTTCACAAAAAAGGCAAATAAGTAATGATACATTGCATAAGTATTTAATTCACTCATTTTCTGCATCACAGGTTGTCTCATTCATATTTATGTGCATAGCTAGAAAATGGACAAGTAAACAGGACATAATTTGAGTCATCATATTCCTTTTTTCTCACTTCAGAGATACAGTGTATGAACCATAAATGAGGGAGTGTAGAGTCTTAATTGTTGTCTTCATCCTGACAGTTTTAAATAGCTAGACCTTTTTGAACTTAGCATCCCTTTGCCAGTGTGAAATGGTTTGGAGCTGATAGTGTCACTGAGTTTTCAGCAACAACTGAATATTTGTCAAATGTACATATCCTAGTGATTTCACTTAGTGACTGGACAAATCTAAGCACAGTTTAATAGGAATAAAGCTGTCATTAATATGAAAGTATAGTCTGAAAATAACGTCAGGTGGGAACCATTGCTATGCCTGGAAAAAGAAAATGATTGTCTTCAATATTTTATACAATGCCGCATCTCTCAAGTGCTTTGTTTTGTGAGATGAGGTACTGACTTGTCATAGCAGGGAACATGCCAAGAAAGGGATATTTTCACTAGACTCCAATAGAAATGGAAATACGGTACTTATATATAATAATTCGGCATACATAAGAGGCATGTTTTTCCCCAAAGGGGAAGAACGTGAGGCTTAATGATTAGTTCTAGCCATCTTTTCAGATTTCTTGGTTTTATAAGAAATCACAAAGAATGGATAGAGATGTGAAAATTAAAACGTGGTTTCTCTTCACAAAAGTGCACAGGGTGTAAGAGAAGATGTAGTTAGATCTAATGTGCAATCAGAGAATGTCCAAGTGCTTCCCAAGCTGCTGGAAACCAAATTATTCCACCTATTGTGTGGGTAACCCCCTTGTCCAGATCTGCTTGTTTCTGATGAAATTGCACAACTTTGTGATGATTCTATCTGCCTTGCACCAAATTACACCAGCGTTCCTTCTGCTTCATAAATACAAATATTGACAGAGGGAGCAACTCAGTGCGAAACATCTCTTTGGAATCTATTATTGAATATTCAATATTTGCCCTGAAGCTCCTAAATACAGCTACAATTTTGAGATGCACAATGGAGATCTGTCAATGTCTTCTTGTGCTACACGTAACAAATAGATTGGCAGTTCAGATAAAATATGTATCCAACTTTTAACTTGCTTCTAAACCAAAAAGCAGTTCTGACTATCTTCATTTAGAACTAATTGAGGACTTTGGCTTCCAAACAGATACTTAACATTTGCGAAGAACCTTGAAGAAGAGAGATCCTGAACAAAAGTTTTACTTGGGCACTTTAATCCTGGTATATAAATGCTTTAAGCAGTCTGCAATGAGCAGTCTGCTAGCTGGCTGCTACACACTGCAATGGAGGACTGTGTTAGAAAATCAAGGCACTGAAGCTTTGTAAGGGATGAACAGGAGGAGGAAAAATGGAAGTATGTGATGAACTCCTCCCCTCCCCAACATGATCTATTTTAAATTGGAAGCAAATGTGTTTTTCTTCTGGAAATGAGTGAAGATATTAAAGACCTTGTTCTGGTTAATAAGTTCTTATAACATAATAGCTAGAATGATCAGGCCTGACAAACCTAACACCCATGGAAAATCCATGATCCTGTATGAACATCCAACTTTGAACTAAACAGGGGATCGCTTTCTTGCTTTAACCACTGATTTATTGTCTAAAACTGTCTGAACCTTGAAACCCCACCACTGGTTTTCCCCTAAAGGAAATAATTCATCTTTCTCTATGTGTTTGATGAAAATAAGTTAGCATCCCACTGTTTAAATTCACACAGGGTTTATTAGCTGCCTGAAGAATATGCTCATTGCTAGCACTAGGTTACAAAAAGTTAACTCATAGTATTTAATTTTAGCTGACAAAAAGGGCTGTGTGGAGAATGTGATAATTACAGCAGGAGAAGCAGAGGACACTAGCGATATGGTGGTGAATTAGATCAAGTTACATGTAGTACAGTATGTGAAATAATAACTTTACCCAGATAGCTGTTAGTGGTGGGAAAATATTCATTGGCTCATACAGAGAATCATCTAAAAGTTCAGTACATTCAAAATTGGAATGTAATGGATTTCTGCGCTCTGCCCCTCTGGTGTGCCAATGTTCTGCTATGCACCCCTGGGGTAAGAAGATGAGTCAAGTCAGCTTTTAAGCCTCAGGGCTGCTCTAACATTTTGCCTTGTAATATATCTTTAGGGCTATGCTTTGATCATGTCCCCTGCACTTCAAGAGAGGGCTGGTATGGCAGAAAGGGATGTGATATAGCCAGCTGTATACCAGAGTGTGTTCTTCTTATTTACCGGGCCAAATCATAATTTAGGACAATGGTTCTCAACTTTTCCAGACTACAGTACCCCTTTCCAGAGTGATTTGTCTTGTGTACCCCAAGTTTCAACTCCCTGGAAAACTATTTGCTTACAAAATCAGACATCATAATATAAAAGTGTCATCACACACTATTACCGAAAAATGGCTTGCTGTTCCATTTTACCATATAATTATAAAATAAGTCATTTGGATTATAAATATTTCAGTGTCTAATATATAGAGCAGTATGAGCATGTCATTGTATGAAATTGTAGTTTGTAATGACTTTGCTAGTGCTTTTTATGTAGCCTGTTGTAAAACTAAGGACATATCCAGATGAGTTAATGTACCCACGGGAAGTCCTCTGCGTATCCCCAGGGATACACGTATCTTTGGTTGAGAACCAGATTTAGGCAATTGAAAGAATGAGTTATTCTGGGTCACCTAAAATGGGACTGGAATCAGTAGCTGAGTATGCACTGGGGAACTACCCATCACTGTCTAGAGTTGTGGGGAATACTAAATGATCCAATAGGTCTTTTCCATCGGTGACAGCATAATATACCCAGAGAAATTTCAGATTGTACGTTGATCTGTGAATCTATTTCCACGTAGAAATGATTTAAGGATTTTACATCCCACTAAATCTAAATGTTCAGGGCATTCTTTTTTCTTCCAGTATTTGCCTTTTCACTTGTCTCCAACATTAATTGCTCAACTGTAGTGCTTTTTTCAGTCTAACAATCCAGAGATTTTTTAACACAACTAATTGACCAAGGAGTGCAAGTCTCCTTGATTTTTCTTGAAGTGATTTCAGATTACCGAGATTCCTGGGAAGGTAACTACACAGAAGACAACAAGACATGACATGATCATTCTTGAGATTATAAAAAAATCTGAAATTTCATCAAGTCAGTTGATTCATTGTCTTGATTAAGGCTTACACATTACTGATTAAGGCTTACACATTTAGTCAATGAGTTTTTTAAGAGACTTTTAAAACAAAGGAGCCAGGAAAACTGAGAATGACTGTTGTCAAAGTAGCAGTAGAATCAGCTACTTTTAAGAAGTAAATAGTTTGAATGACCTTTCCTAGGTATGTTCTAGATTCTGAAAACAAACACGTGGTTTTATGTGCATATGCAACTACCCATTATCCTGATGATAAAGTTCTCTGAGATCTATAGATGAAGAGGGCAAGATACAAGGTAGAGATTATTATAAGGATGTGCTTAAAGCTCACTTAAGTCCATGGGAGGAAATCATGTGCTTTGCTGAATAGGGGCACAAGTGTATGAAATTAATGCATCATTGTTTGGACAATCAGGACCTATATGGACTTGCATTAAAAAACCAAAAGTGGTAAATTTTGATCTCAACAGAAGAGCTATTGTGTTATATTTTAACACACACACAATTTTTATAACAGTCCTGTGACACCTTAGGGTATGTCTATACTACCCCGCTAGTTCGAACTAGCGGGGTAATGTAGGCATACCGCACTTGCAAATGAACCCCGGGATTTGAATTTCCCGGGCTTCATTTGCATAAGCCAGGCACCGCCATTTTTAAATCCTGGCTAGTTCGAACCCCGTGCCGCGCGGCTACACGCGGCACGGAGTAGCTAGTTCGGATTAGGCTTCCTAATCTGAACTAGCTGTACTCCTCATTAGCTGTACTCCTAATCTGAACTACCTATTCCGTGCCGCGTGTAGCCGCACGGCACGGGGTTCGAACTAGCCGGGATTTAAAAATGGTGGCGCCCGGCTTATGCAAATGAAGCCCGGGAAATTCAAATCCCGGGCTTCATTTGCAAGTGCGGTTTGCCTACATTACCCTCCTAGTTCAAATTAGGAGAGTAGTGTAGACATACCCTTAGATACTAACACTTATTCATAGCTTTCAAGGATAAAACCCAATTCTTTAGAGGAGGCAGGCTCTGTTAATATGGACTTACTACCTTGATTTAGAGCAGTGTTTCTTAAACTTTTTTAGACCGAGGAACACCTAACAATCATTTTTTTTAATGGGGATTTTTTGTTGAGGAAAATAAAAAGGTCACCTGCCCTAAGGGTGGTCATTTTCCTCAACACACCTCCAACTGCCCAGCAACACACTGGTCTGCCATAGAACACAGTTTAAGAAACACTGATTTAGAGTTCAAATTAGTTCGAATTACTCTGGGGAGTAGATATTTTGAAATAGCGGAACCAAAGCATCCACACTAATGCTATTTCGAAATAACTGTTTTGATATTAGCATTATCCCCTGAGGAAAGCAGGAGTACAGATTTTGAAATAAGCAGCCAGTTATTTCGAAATAATGGGCTTGGTAATATAGATGTTCCACTTATGAATTCAACCTAAGGGGAGTTATTTCGAAATAATGCCCTACTGTAGACCAGGGCTAAGGTGCCACAGAATTACTCGTTGTTTTTAGAGTACTGTCATCTGAAGAAGTGGACAGTGCTCATGAAAGCTCATGACACCATCTACAGGTTTAATTAGCCTTTAAGGTGCTAGTAGACTATTTGTTGTTTTTTAATTTTTTCCTGTTTTTAGAGTTACAGACTAACATGGCTACCCCCTGAGATTTTTGTAATATTCCACTGTTAATATCATATTGTATATCTACTTCTACTTGATGTACACTGAAGTGCTATGCCAGGGAGAAAAAAGTATAGAAAGGGAAGTTTGAACTGACTTATCTTTAACATGAAATATTAGGGTGACAATATTTTAAACGCAGACTTGTGGATTAAGGATGCTTGCTTGGTGTTTAAAAACTTTATCTTCTCCTTTAAATAAAGTGCTTTTTCTCTTGTCCTTTGTTGGGATCTTGTGCATTCAGGCATTTGTGAGTTTTCTCCAAGACATTATTTATGCTTTTTGAATTGTTTTCTGAGAATGGGTGATTTTTTTTTATCAGATATAAGGAATAATATTGGACACGGTATTCAGTGGATATTTTCTTTGTCACTTTGCTGTCATTATTTGTGAACACTTATTGAACGTAAGTGAAGTGAAAGAAAAAAAATTTTTCCCCTTAATGGACAACATTGTTACATTGGTAAATTGCACAATAAACATTTCTAAAACATGGGTTTTTTATTCTGTAATAAGTAGCATCACATAATTTTTCACATCAGTTTTGCTTTGCTGTCCTATTTTGCAGTAATTGTATTGGGTAATTGGTTGCCTGCCAAAATAACTGAAGGCACCTGGATCTCCAAGATGTAGCTTGTTAAAATCTCCAGTTTTTTAAAGTAAACTTTAGTAGAATGGTCAGTGCCAAATCCTTTTATCTATGAACTCACTTGTGTGCTTGCTTGCAATGGGAACAATATTAAGACTTAAAGATGAGAACATTTTAACCCCAAACCCTCTTGGTTTGCTTTTAAAACATCTTTTCATGGTAAAAATAAAACAAAACAAATCTTTGGAACTGGGAGGGAGCACTCTCCTTTTAATGCACATCCGAGCATGTTGGAGGATCTAAATGGCTTGGGTCTTACTTAGCTCAGAGTGCCTCTCTCAATACCATACTGGTAGGATTGCCAGGAAATCTGAGCTGATGAGCCATTCTTATGAGAGAGAGGAAGCATCTGGCAGAATTTAATTTGCATTGAACCACACATGACTTTGGAATTTTCTCCCCCCAACACTTCTAAATTCATTTTTTCTTATGCACACACCGTAATATCTGTTAGTTCGGAAAGGTGGAGGAGGAGATGTTGTTCGTCTATTTGTTTTGTATGTCTAGGGAATTGAAAGACTCTGATGGTACATCTTGATTATTTCAATTTTGTTTTATTTCTTTAATTGTTGGGTGTGATAGGTACTTGGATTTATAATTAAAAGGGGGATACTAAGCATAGTCTTTATGGCTGGCTATGTAAAGGGGAAAACTCTTTATTGTCTGCTCAAACCTAAAGAAATCATAAATAAATGTGCTTGCAAAACGCTGTACAGCCTTTCCTGTATGTTGTGCTAAGCACTGTACAAATGCTGAACTAAAAGATAGTTCTTGCCTCAAGGAGTTTATCATCCAAAGGTTTGTCTGGATAGCCCACAGAAGTGAGCCTCCCAGCTTGGGCTGACAGATTTGGGTTAGTAGGGCTTGTGCTAGCACTGTTATAGCTGCTTAGATAAAGCCTGGGTCTGAAGCCTTGGGAAGCGGCTGAACTTTTGTTCCAGGTGCAACTGCAAAGTGTTGTCTATACAGCTGTTTCTATCGTGTTAGCATGAACTCCACTAGTCCATGAAACCAATCTCGGAAGCTCTCTTCCATGGACCATGTAGACATGCCCCATATAGCCTAAATAGTCCTCACTCCCCTCTGCCACTAAGCCCTTGCCTGAAGCTCTTCTACTTTCTCTGTACAGCTTCCTATAATTTAGCTAGTCATGTATCTGAAGTGAAACTTTCTTTCATTGTACCTTGAAAACCTGGCTCAAGGCCCATGAAGTCAAAGAGATGCATTGTATAGACTCCAGTGGGCTTTAGATCAGGCTTTTTAAGATTTAGCCAAAAGAACTACTTTGCATATTCACTATGTAAACTTACTAGGCTAACAAATTGATACCTATTTTTCTTCAAAACAAAGATTGGTAGAAGAGTGTGATTCTGATTGTTCTAATCCATTTTGTCCTCACTGAATTAGTTTGGTATGAAACCTAAAAGTGAGTGAATAAAAATGCCCTTTTTGGCAGAGATTAAATCTGAAAGATGTCAGCCCAACTAGTGAAAGTTCCCAAAATTAACGAATGATTGAAAATACGGAAGTTGAATGGAAACTGTAATCTATTCTTCACTATATTGGTTTCGGTCTCTTCTGCCAAAATATTAACTTCAAAAAGCACATAGGAGTACATTAATAGAGGAAAGAAAGTTCCTCATCTAGTTCCTTGTGAAATTACTTCAGGCTGTGTTGTCTTTGTACTGTTGATGTGCAATATGATGATAATAACTGTATTAGCATCTGAAGTTTTCTCCAATGCATGAAGTCTCAACATTTTTAAAAGATTATTTTGAAAAGAGAAATGTTACAGAGATACTAGAATTTTTTAACATAGTTGCTCTGCTGCAGCTAATATCCATCATCCTCACATCTGTACAAGGCATACTGGAGAAGTTATTGTTATAATGATCATTTTTAAAATACACTTTTCATGAAAGTTCAAGCTCATAACTAATGCTAGTCAGGAACTATCCGACGAAACATTTTTTTCATCCAACAATGCTATTTCATGGAAACTGAAATGGTTCACAAATATGTATTGATTTCAACGTAACTTTTGTCAGGTTGATTTTCAGATCTGGGGTAGCCTTTGTGGACACAAGCGAGAGAGATTGAGATGAAAAATCGAACCATTTCAATACACTTCCATTTGGCTAAAAGCTTTATAAGGTTTTGGGTTTTGTTCTATATTGGAACAAAATCAAATTTTGAAATCTTAAAAGTTGTCACAATTGTTCTCTGGCCAGCTCTAATGCTGCCCCAACTATAGTTATACTAGCCAATTAGCCCGTCATAAGACGGGATTTTTCAGGTCTCTCCTCCACATCGGTCTTCTCTCCTGAGCCTCTGGTCTCTCGCTCCATCTCTCTCTCTCTTTCTCTTTCCTCCGCCTCCTGCCTCTCTCTTTCTCTTCTCCTCCCCCTCCTGCCTCTCACTCGGGGGATCGCAGAGCCCAAACGGCCTCTTGCGCCGCTTTCTCCCTCGCAGCAGCCTGGCTGAGCGGCGCAGAAGTCAGCTGAGCGCCACGGCGGGAGGCGAAGGGGGGCAGGGTGGTGACGTTCACGGCCGGGGGCCTCATGCCGCATGTCACCGTCCCGCCCCCCTTCGCCTCCCACCGTGGCGCTCGGCTGACTTCTGCGCCGCTCAGCCAGGCTGCTGCGAGGGAGAAAGCGGCGCAAGTGGCCGTTTGGGTCCCGCACTCCCCATGCAGCACGGGCCGCTCACAGGGAACAGCCAGCATTTCAGCAACAGCGCCACCCAGAGGGAACAGCCAGCATTTCAGCGTAACAGACTCAGAAACTGGGCTACTATATATATGATGTGCTTTGTTGGAAAAAGTAGACATGAATCCCTATTCCTCCAAGGCACAGACACAATTTGAGTGCATGTGTAACCCACATACCTTGCGTGGTTCACTAACCAATGCAGTAGCACCTAGACCACAGCAACAGCTAAAATCAAGAGACTTTTAAAGCATGGACTGGGAGGCAGCTGGCTTTTAGCTCAGGTGGTAGAGGCTTCTACACTCAGCTTCAGAGGTGCTAGGTTCAAATCCACCCAGTTACAGATGTACTTTGAGATTGAAGTGAGTATAGAAATATTCAGTGCCTGTCCCATCCATTCACCTATCAGCAGTAATATTCATACCAGCAGAAAAAAATGGAGGCAATCTTTAAAAAGCAATTAATTAAACCTAGCAATGCTTGTTAATCAAACACTAATCAACTTAGTCATGGGTTTTACTCAAAAAGGCAAAGTTGGCTTTTGTAGGATAGGTGCATGACCTTTTATTCTTCCCTGCCCAAGTATTGCATTTACTGGTCACAGACCAACACCTGTACTGGGCAAAGGAGAACCTCAGGGTGGGTTGTGCCCTTCTGAAATCTGGAGAAACTCTTTTCAATATTAACATTACCAACAATTCAGCAGAGCTTGACAAACCTACTGGGTCTCCACCATGAATTTTGTGATATTCAAACCCAGTAACGAATGACAGGCAGGAAAACAGGCATACAACACTAAAGAGAGAAGCATTGTATAAAAGCCAAGATAGATAACACCCCCTGACATCAGTAGATATTGAACTGAGCATTTTATACAAACTGATCTGAACTTAGACAGAAATTAAACTCAACCATAGCCAGAGGTCAGGTTTAAGTTATAGCAGGAGAAGGTAAGATTTTGTTTCTTAACCAAATTGTTTCACCTTATTTATTTGTGTTTCTTAGGTGTGTCTACACTGTAGCATAGCTTGAAAGAAGATACGCAATTTCAACTATGCATAGTGTGTATCTTAGTTTGATTTTATTTCAAAATAGCTTATTTCGTAGTTTGGCGCTGTCTATACAGCACCAACTTTTGAAATAACCCACTATTCCGAAACATCCCTTACTCACCCTTACAAGGACGTTAGACTAATGAGCCTGAAATAACGGGCTTGCTGTTAAGGCACAGAATAGCTATTCTGGGATACTCTGGTATCCCAAAATAGTGTTACAGTGTAAACGTAGCCTTAGAGACCCTGCAAGTTGGGCCATGGATTCTCCGTGTGATTCAGAAATCAAACAGCAGGGGGCACTCATACATAAGATAGGATTTTGTCATAACCCAGGCATGAAGTCAGTTGCCAAATGCCTTGCTGTCCAGAGTAAAGCATTAACAATAAGTGAATAGACAATTTGCTGTGTTAGTTTCAGCCGGCATTAGACAGCTTTATTATTTGAATTCATCTGCATGTGGTCCATTTTATATCAAGAAAGGAAAAGCAATGACTTTTTTTTTGCTCTGGCAGTGATAAAGCCCATATTTGGTTGGCTATTGCACTGTTGAAAATAAGATGCTTGATAATAATTACAAATTGGACATTTTGGAATCTTCTACAGGGAAAGTATGTGTGGTCCAATGCTTATGGCACTGGCCTGTGACTTAGATGACCTAAGTTTGGTTCTTGGTTTGGTCATTAATCTGTTCTCTGACCTGTAATACAGCCTGCCTCTGTGCCTTTGTCTTTCCATTGTCTCCCTACACAGATTGCTCATTTTGGGGACTGTTTTACCATGGTTGCACAATGCCTCCTCCACTGGGGTTACTGATCTCACTGGCTGCTGCTTTAATGCATGTAATCTATTTTGTTTTTTCTATTCTGGACTCCAAACAAGTTGTTTTTACTTTATCATTTTCTATTTATAAATTGTCTTAACCGGGAGTAACCACTTAATTGAAAAGAAAAATCTTTTAAAGTAACTTTTCAACTCTGAGGATGGTTTTCTTGTGTAATCTTCTAAATAATGTGTGGGAGGTGGAAATGCCTGGTGTATGATTGTTTCTTGTGTGTTTCACACCATTCTCTGAAATCTCTGGGGCAGTCCATGCATATTAGGCTACCGACAAGTTAAAAGTAAAGGAAAATCTATCATGGGACAGAGACTGACCATCTGTTCTTTTCTATCTGAGCTATCAGGAATACCCTATTATCTCCCATCATGATTCTTAGGAGCAATGAGGAGCTGGCACTTGCTCAAAGTCATTAGTATGGCTACTGAAATGCAGCCTTTTTCCCCAACCATATTCACTGAAAAATAAAGGATCCTGTCAAATGTGCATTCCTGTAAGAATCAAACTAGCTACTTTCTACTCATCATGTAAATGGAAAATTATTTGCACTAAAGCTGCCCTATGCTAAAGTGGCAAGGCAACCTTCATACACCAAATAGTTTTCTCCCTAGTCTTGTTTGCTTACTCTCATTAAAGATGATAAGGGTAAAACAAAAGCAACAGCCGCAACAACAGATACTGAAATCAGTGGGAGCATGATGAAGACCAGTGTACAGCCACACCCTTGTGAAACTTGTGAAAACTTAAAGATATAGTCATGAAGTATGGATGAGTGAATAATAGTCATCTCTACAAGGGAACAAGGAGCTGGATCCTTTGGAAAAGTTATTCACTGTGATGTGATGTGATTGCTGAGCTTGGTCGTATTCGTTTACATTGCAAGTGTTTTCATCTTTCCCAGTATTCACTTTAAAATAATGCTACCTTCAAAAATAAAATAAAATAAAATAAAATAAAATAAAATAAAATAAAATACTAATGAGCCAGCAGAGGCAGTGACACCCTTTATTGGAGTGTATATTACTCTAATTGCTTTCCTGAAAAATTGAGAGGTGTGGAGAAGTCAGATTAAAATCCCATTTTAAACTGTTACAGCACTGAAGGGGAATGTTGTAATGTAGTGAGCAGTTATACTAAAGTACCTGTCTCCTTTCTGCCTCTATGGAACACACCAAAATGGCAAATTTCATGTGAATAATTTCATGTGAATTTCATGTGTACCTGAAAGAATTTGTCTGTCTGTGCATCTGTGCATGCATCTGTCTGTCTGTCTCTGACTGTCCGTCTGCTTGTTCAAGAATTCCTCCTAAATGGTAAGAGCAGGGATTACTAAGAGTATGCAGCTTCCTCTTACCCTAACTGAAGCCACGGTAAGGGTTTGGTTGTGCCAGGACCATGGGATGTGCCTGGAATGGGATTGCTTCTCATAAAACCATTCAGAAAAGAAGCAGACTGCCCAGGCAGAAGTGCCTCCCCATCTGGGACTAACCCCAAGCTTCCCACCCACCATGCACCCTTTGCAGGAGGAGGGGAGAGGAGGCTGAAACTCCTCCTCCCCCGATTCATACAGGAACATTACTGGATGTTCCTGTCATCAGGCAGTGAGGGAAAGTGCAGTTTGCTGCATTCCTCACTCTGGCTGGGGAATGCAGGGGGCAGAGGAACCTGGACCTGATCCTGCCTGGGAACACGCACCCATCCACTGTCTGTGCCCACTGTCCTCTCTCCTGGTGCAGCCTGCCTGATGAATCTCTCATCCCCAGCCCTACCAGAGTACAATGATTTAAATTAAGAAAAAGAAAAATTATTTGAGTTGAAGACCCGAGCAACCCTGGGTAAATCTTCTAGTAGAATGCAAGTGTGATATGGGAGATGCAGAACACATTTGTTGGTGGTAACAGTTCTTTGTCTTGTCTACTTTGGTTGTAAGCACTCTGAGGCAAGGGACAAAACGGATCCATAATCTCAGCTAAGGTTTCAGGGAGCTATTATAATACACTAGTTATTACGCAATGTATACAGTAAATGGGGTTCACTAGATGTAAAAATAAGATGTGTGTATGTCATAAAGTTGTACTCAGCCCCACCTATGCTTAGTTGTCTTCCACCAGGTAATGGGCTTGTGTCTACAATTGGGTCAGGTGGCCACATATCATGTGATGGTAGCCCTGGGTGGGGCTTTGTATGAGAGGAAGTCATTGCCTGTAGTGAGACTCAGATGGAAATAATGGAAGACTGGGTGCATGGTCTTTTGAAAAATGTGCAGAATCTGCACTGAGCTTGATGGAATACTTCTGCCCAGAAGGTACTAGGGAGCTGAGAGTGCATGGGGGCTTGATGCCCTGATAAAAGGGAAAAGGAGGATGAAAAAGAGGACCTAGGATTACTGAGGACCAGGGAATGAACTCTCCCTGCAAGCAGAGGTGGGTGAGGCCTAGCTGGAGCTATTTGCAGTGAAAGTCAGAAGCAAAACCTTTTTAGGGGGAGCTAGATTGCTAAGCATGAAGAAGACCGGGAAGGTCTAGCTTTAAGTTACACTGTTGTTTTATGTTAGAAAATCAATAATTCAGTGAACCAATATGGAAGGAGGAAAACTGAGGTGGCAGGAACATCCACTGCTGGCTGAGGTACGACTGTTACCACTATAAACATGTTTAATAATATTCCTTAAGATCCTGATCCTGTGAGGTGCTGAACTCCCCTGTTGAGCTGAGAGATCGAGCCCTAACTGAAGAAATAATAATAATAATAATATCCTCCCCCTCCACAGAGATGACTTCAGTCAATATGAAAAGGAAATAAAAGAACCAAGTGGTAATCATCTTTCTTTGCAATTGAGTAGGTGTCATATACAGCCAGTATTGTTGAATTGCTGCTCAGTATTGACTTTTCCACAACATTTCTAATGCAGTAAAGCAATTATACTATGACAATACTTAACTGTTAAACTAGATATGGGCCTATACCATATCCCTAGTCTTGGTTAGCCCTGAACATATCCTTGTTCAAAACACAGAGCAAGATGTGAATGTTCTAGCTAAGCCATCTATTTGTAAATTTGCTCACTGTATTTTCACTGCAAAGTACTTTGCCAGTTCTGCTTTAAGATCCTAGGTTGAGTTTAGGACTGGCTGCTGGGGGAAAAAAAACACAAACCTTTATTGAGAAATGTTGTTGTTGGAGTCAGTAGAGGCAATGGATCTGGAGGCAATGACTGTAGTACTGGTTCTCAGAAAACAAGTGAACTTTAAGAAAATCAGAGTTGTGCAATGGAATAGATAGCACAATGTGTTTGTGGGTGTAAAAAATGTGGCTAGAGAAAGAACAGCCTGGAACCTCTAATCTCTTTTGCAACACCTGAGATTTTTCTTTTCCTTTCTAGAAATGCATCTCTAGAATGAGAGGCTTTCAAAGGAAGGATATGAGACTTTCCTCCAAGGCTATGTCTACACTGAAGGCTTTTTGCGAAAGAACACCTGTTCTTGCACAAAAACTTGCAGAGCGTCTACATTGCATGCGCGTTCTTGCGCAAGTAAATTTACAGTACAGCGTCGGAAAACAGGGCTTCTTCTGGAAGAGTTATTCCTCTCCCCATGAGGAATAAGCCCTCTTGCGCAAGAGCTCTTCCACAAGAAGGAAGTGTAGACAGGCAACATGAATTTCTTGTGCAAGAAACCCCCACGGCTAAAATAGCCATCAGAGCTTTCTTGTGCAAGAGAGCATCCACACTGCCATGGACGCTCTTGTGTAAAAGCATATCTCTTGCGCAAAAGCACATGGCAGTGTGGAAGACCTTTTGCACAAGAAACCTTCCGCGAAACAGTTCTTGCACAAGAAGCCTGCAGTGTAGACTTCTATATTTATTGACTGGAAAAGTAGGAGTTATATGGTTTATCTCTGCTACTCAAACTACACAAATCTTAAGTAAAGTTAGTTGTCATGGGGTAAGAAGGAAGATCCACTCATGGACTGATAACTGGTTAAAAGACAGGAAGCAAAGGGTAGGAATAAATGGTAAGTTTTCAGAATGGAGAGAGGTAACTAGTGATATCCCCCAAGAGTCCGTACTGGGACCCACCCTAGTCAACCTATTTATAAATCATCTGGAGAAAGGGGTAAACAGTGAGGTGGCAAAATTAGCAAATGATACTAAACTGAGTATCTTCCCACAACATATGGTTGACCTGTGAAACTCCTTATCAGAGGAAGTTGTGAAGACTCAGACTTTAACAGGGTTCAATAAAGAACTAGATAAATTCATGGAGGTTAGGTCCATCAATGGCTATTAGCCAAGATAGGCAGGAATGATGTCCCTAGCTTCTGTCAGAGGCAGGGAATGGGTGATCTCTTGAAGATTTCCTGTTCTGT
Source organism: Pelodiscus sinensis (assembly GCF_049634645.1). NCBI lineage: Eukaryota > Metazoa > Chordata > Testudines > Trionychidae > Pelodiscus > Pelodiscus sinensis. The sequence goes on from NC_134723.1 coordinate 8,042,021, forward strand.
TCACTTCCTCTGGGGCATCTGGCACTGGCCACTGTCAGAAGATGGGATACTGGGTTAGATGCATTTTTGGTCTGGCCCAGTATGGCCATTCTTATGTTCTTATGCACACAGGATATTCTCTCTCAGCTGGGCATTGTGTATCAGGCTTTAAAACAACACTTTCCCCTCCCAAATTAAAGTTCAACAATGTTCCAATGCATGTGGTCAGTGAGGCCTTAATTAGGTGATCTGTACATCACCTATGTATTAAACATGACATTTGCAAGTGGTTTGAGGTTCTAGCTCACATAATAATGATATTTAAACTGTCATTTAGTTCTTATCGAAGAACGCTATTTGAGTACATGCAAGTGGTGTGAGGTAATTCTACAGTCATTTAACACCACAGGGGATTTGGAAGCCTCCCAGACAAAGAGGAATATTCATTAAACCAAATCCCAGGCATGTATCAAGCTGTTCAAAGGAAGCTTCAACCCTTAATGGCTTTTGTCGAGTTAAGTTCCTGTCTGGTTAAGCATGAGCCCAAAAATAAACCCTACTATCCTGATTTAAAAATAAAATATTTGAATATTTGTGCATTATAGATCAGTACATCTTAAAGGGGTTTTGGTGCTACTGTTTGCCTCTGCTTGTGACATAGCTTACGTGAAAAGAGAGCTGCAAAGAGAAAAAGTCCATTAACCTTTAGATGGAGCTGTTTCTCCTTGGATGGTATTATGCATGCAAATGTACTGTGTATCCAATAAGGGAATAGGAATGGACTGATAAATACTGTAATCCAATAATGAATTTTTAAAACCGCATTCTTACCACAGTCAAAGGAATAAGTGTATCCAGTTCAAACCTGCTCATGTAACTCTTAACAGAACTAAATATAAAGCAGAGCTAATTGTTATGTCTCAAGTAACCCTTGCATTTTGGATAGCTTGCTGGGGTGATAAATTTCTTAAAAGCTTACACAAGGTGTAAGTTATTGTTTTATGGGTCTTTAACTATATAGTATAATTTGTATATAGCAGTTGTTGTCACAATTTCAGCTACTGTCAGATGTATACAAGCTAAAATCCATGCACTAAGATGGGTCCAGCCATGAGATTGAAGGAATGGTTCTGTAATTCCAGTTGGGGGGAGGGAAGAATGAGGGAAACAGGTTGGGAGCACAGGATATTTTTTTAAAACTTCCAACTTGCTCTACAGCCATGTTTCATGGAATTATATGGACTGCGTAGGAATTAATGATGTAGAATAACTGGAAGGTCTATCTATGGTGATCATGCAAAATATCATTTTTATGTATAAAAATTTACAGAAATATAACAAGAGATTTTCCCATAGCAGCGTACAGTATAGACTGGCTATAACACAGCAAGTGGTGGAGACTTGCTGATAGACATATACCAGCTAAAAATGTCTCATTTTCCCTGCTGGTACATAACAAACAGAAAAGGCTTCTTAAGTAGATCTGACCTTTGGGTAGGCTTCCTGATCTGGAGCCACTGGAAATGTGGGGACTCTTTCCTTTTATTTTCTTAAAATAAAGATGTTAACTTTGAAAATGTAAATCAGTCACTAGGGGTGAAAGGAACAAGCAGCTGGGCTCTGCCTCTGCTGGAACAGATTTTTGTATGGCTGCATCTTAATGTCCTCTCTTCCCCTGCACACACTTTCAATGTGAAATGAGCTAGAGGGGTACATTGAAAATTGGTAATGTCTCCTTGTGCTCTTTAGGCTCCTGGAGGTAGATAGTCAAATAATCTAGCACGTTTCCAAAAAGCTACTGAGGTAAACTCTGATCACCATAGTCTGTATCTCCTTTGAATGGACATTGAAATAAACGTTTCCATCATGTGCCCCTCTCACACATTAAAAAATAATTTTGTCAAATTCCTAAAATAGGTCGGAGACACTAAAAAACACACCAGTTACTTTATTCGCCGCTTCTGGCTCCTACATGTGCTGAGTATAGGTGGGCAATATGCTTATAAATTCATCAATTAATTTGGCAAATGTAACAAAGCTGATTAATTTCTTTTCAAGTAACAACATTCCAATAAAACTGAGCTACAAGAATGTTCCCTCTGAAGTGTGTTCAGGGCAGCTCATCAGTAAATGGATGCATGGAAGCAAGTGCTTCATTGTACAGATCTTCCATTCTTTGTGTGATCTGGGTAGGGTTAGGGTTAAGGTTAGCATTAAGGTTATTTGGGAAGGTTTATACAACTACAGGAACTGCAGAGACCAGGTGGGAGTCCCTGGGTAAATAAATCCAGTGCTGAGTTTTATCTCATGGCTTCCTTAGCTTCATTTTTAAGATTTCAAGTAAAATTTCATTCATACCCATGTCCTGCAATACGACCAGATCTTTGCAATCTACATGACTCCCTGATTACTTGAATAGGGCTTAATGGTATCTGCCAGGTCCTTAATATGCTCCAGGCTGAACCTCTTTAATCCAGCACCTGAACAGTGCTGAACTAGAGAGTTTACAGAACCACAGGAGGTCAATATTGTCTAGCAGCATTACCAACATTTCCACTGCTTTACTGGACCTTTAGAATATTCAGGGATAAATTAGACTAAATAACTGAAGAAAATACCAAAGGCAGAACTGGTGGCTGTACACAAACTTTATGGGACCACGGGAAACTTAGCCACACCCATGGAAAATGGGCATCCAGCTAACTTGAACCATGATGGACCATGGACGTTGCCAGGCCAGAGAGTGCTGAACTAGAGATGTTCACCCTATATAAACTTATTTTGAAGCAAAACACCAAGGCTGTGTCTACACTGGCATGAATTTCCGGAAATGCTTAAAACAGAATACTATTCCGTTTTCAGTTTTTCCGGAAAAGGAGTGTCTACATTGGCAGGCTGCTTTTCCGGAAAAGCCCTTTTTCCGGAAAAGTGTCTGTGGCCAATGTAGACACACTTTTCCGGAAAAGAGCCCTGATCGCCATTTTTGCGATCGGGGCTTTTTTCCGGAAAAGACTACTGGGCTGTCTACACTGGCCCTTTTCCGGAACAGGTTTCTGGAATAAGGACTTATGCCCGAGCGGGAGCAGGATAGTTTTTCCGGAATAGCGGCTGATTTTGTACAGTAGAGCATCGTTGCTTTTCCAGAAATTCAAGGGCCAGTATAGACAGCTCGCAGCTTATTCCGGAAAAGCGGCTGATTTTCCGGAATAAGTGGCCCAGTGTAGACACAGCCCAACTTAAGGCATTCACCCAGAATAATTGTATTACAAGGGTCCTTGTGCTGGGGCTTTTCAGTGTTGCTGTTCTCTGCGTTCTTGACTAGTTCTAACCAAAAATACCCTTGAAGTGAGAAATTTGTGAGTTAAAAAAAATAAACAGAATAAATCTTTGGTGCAGATCATTAGCAATTTTAACAAACATACCATGCTTGTGGAGAACAGGTACAGGTGCCGTGCTTCTTGCTGGGCTTTGCAAATGCATCAGTGTAGCTAATAGTTTTTTTAAGGAAAAAATTGTGTGTTCAGAAAGGTGATAGACTGGAGAACAAGCACTGTATAAGCTTCCCACATCTCTGCCAATTAAACTAATTCAGCTAACTCAACCTACAGTAATACACCTTTGCTGTACTATTTCTGGACTTCTCTTAGCCAAAGGCTAATGAGCAAATACATATTTTGCAAGATTGATATTGAAGAGCTAGCATAAAATCACTGAACTTAGGGGGAAAAAAACAGCAGATCACTACAGAAGAGTTTACCCACAAGTATCAGACAGCTAGGAGAAAATGTTCTGAAGGAAAGATTGCTTGCAGTCTAGCTGAAAAGTGCATTTCTTTTGCCATTACAACAGAAATATTCTAAATGTGAATACTAGTAGCAATGATTGGTGGTTAGATCTGGTTCAAAAATGGTAGGAAATTGCAAAGTTTTCTAAGTTGATTTTGTCCCCACATCAGCACTGAGAAGAAAATGCATATATAGAATCTCAATTTTTCATTAAATAAGATATTCCCAGATATTTTGTCTTGATCACACCAAAGCATATCAGTTTCAATTCATGTTTGACTCCGATACATCAGCTATTCTGATAACTTCCAGTCAGATTTTGACAAAATGGATCAGTATTTTCCAATTTTTTCCAATTTTTGACCACCTCTATTAATGGTTGTCCCATCTGAGGAGCACAGAGGAAGGCAGACTGTTTCCTGTCAAAGTGGATGGCTACGTCTACACTGGCCCCTTTTCCGAAAGGGGCATGTTAATTTCACAGGTCGTAATGGGGAAATCCGCGGGGGATTTAAATATCCCCCGCGGCATTTAAATAAAGATGTCCGCCGCTTTTTTCCGGCTTTTTTCCGGCTTTGAAGTAGGAATAAGATCCTCCGGAAAAGGGCTTTTTTTCCGGAGGATCGGGGCCAGTGTAGACGCTCTTTTCCGGCTTTTCTAAAAGCCGGAAAAAAGTGGCGGACATCTTTATTTAAATGCCGTGGGGGATATTTAAATCCCCCGCGGATTTCCCTATTACGACCTGTGAAATTAACATGCCCCTTTCGGAAAAGGGGCCAATGTAGACGAGCCCAATGAGTTTGTTCTTAACCGGCAAATATAAAATATGCCCTTTAAAAGAGATCAGTATGTGCTTCCCTCAGGGCTAGTCTCCTGTGCCCACCCCAGTGTTTACTCCAATCTATGGGACAGGGCAATATTGATACCACTACCATGTGCTCTTTTAAAACTTCCTGCACCAGCACATGAAGTGCAAACATGAGGATTCTGACTGCCCCCCTGTTAGTGGAATCAGGAAGAAAAGGCTGCTTCCCCACCACACAGAAGCAGCTAGCATTTAGCCTCACGTAATAAATCTGGGGTTCCAATTTAGTCACCCTGAGGTATCACATGGTAGAAATGAAGTACTGTAAGAGCAGCAGTATTTCTCTTGCTCTGTCCCCTTTGCTCCCTTCAACCTGTTAATGGGATGTGGAAACAGGATTCTAACTTGGTGTAGTACTTGTCGAGAGAAGCTTTACAACTTTATTCTTGTCCTTTTTATTCTGCCTGTGTTTTCATAGTTGGTCACTGTCAGAATCCCTAAAAACTTCCAAATGGTTCAGAAATAATTACTGCCTATAGAACTCGTTTCATGGTGTGACCACAATTTCTCATGTATCCTGCTTTGAGCCAGAGTAAGCAGATGGTGCTATCTACAGCTAATATCCACTGATCTTCAATGTATCAACAAAAATGTGAGATGGGTCCTTAGTATTTCAAATGTCTCTTGATGGGAAATACACTACTGAGCGTGCAGGTCAGCCATTTTTATTTCCAAGTTAGCTTGAGACAGGCAGCATTTGAAAAAGAGAACATAAGGTGGAATGAGGTAGCAAGCTTTGAACTAGAAGAGTGGAGAAATGCAACTTCTGTACGTTTAATTCGGTTCTTGGAACTTCTACAAAGATCTCAGAAAAAAATTGAATAATTCATAGCATAGAATTGGAGATGGAGGTGGGTTGGTGACCTGCGAGAAGGGCTAGGTTAGAGACATTGTGAGTAGGTTATTGCTTTTTTAAATTGTTTTATTCATATTACAAGAGTGTTTTGCGTATTGGGGCAAAGACTATATCTTAACATTTCTCTGGTCAGCACCTTGCGCTCAATTACAAATAATAGGGAGGAAGGCAAGATATAGCCTTCTACATGGATTGATAAACAAACACCTCTTGTTTCCCAGGACGTAGGCTTTATCTAGAGCTAATGCTGAAGTACTGTGTTTGGCACGTTGGTGTCTTCTAGAATACATTCTGTGTACTCAGGAGCCTCAGGAAAATAAAAGCACATGCCTATCAACCGTTTCTCCCAATCCCTTTTGCTGGAGCTTTTCTACTTTGTGTTGGGCTCCAGAATCAGTTTTCTAGACCAGTGGTTAGGGAACTGACCTGACATGTAGAAGACCTTGGTTCATTCCATGCTTTGCTTGGTTCATTCCATGCTTCAAAGGCTATTGGTTCATCTGGAGTGGGACTATGGGCACTTCTGACTTTTTATGGGGAAAAAATCAAAAGGTCCCAGTTTTGTCCCAATGTGGAACAAATCTGGCTGGATAAAAAATAAATCCTCAAAATTTCTGCCAGCTGCAGATTTAATTTTCCAGTGTACCCCATTTCCTAATGGCTTCTGATCAGCCTCAGCCCATATGAGCAGAAATTATTTTTGTTGCTATGATAACTGCATGAGGCAAGTGTGGTTTAGTGCTCCCAAATGGGCCTTTAACAGTATGTGGAGTTTTATTTAGCCTGGCTAAAATATGGAAGTTCAATGTCCAGAACTGAATGGTTTTCAGTGTTAGTGTCTGTGAAGGAGAATCTGAAGATCCAAATGAATGTCTCAGAAAGTATGGACAAAATATGGTGTTTTAGCCAATGTGTCTTCAATTAAAACAAACAACGAAAACCAAAACCTGTACTAAGTGACTCTGGAATTGTGGGATGTTTCTATAGTCTTGGAGAAAGCACGAGTTTGGCAGCATTCTGAACCAGGCAAATACTTCGATATTGAAAAGCTACCAAGAGACATATTTCACTCAGTATACTAAGTGCATTTTATATAACTGAAGCAAATTCAGCTGCATGGACACCTTTTATGATTCCAAAACCTGACCCTAATCTTGTCTTAAAAGAAATGTAATTTCTGGGATTGCAACCTACTTTTCACTTCATGTGCACCGCTTCATAGTATAGTTTTGTAGAAAGGTAAACTCTTGATAGATCCATATTAACTGAAGCAAATTTACTATAAATAAGGCTCTGGGAATGAGGATCTTACAATACAGACACTTTCCCACCTCCCATCTAATGGCACCAAAAATCATGAGTTCCCAAAAGAGTTTTCGTAGTGTCTTGTTTTTTTCCAGCAAAAGACAGATCATGTAGACAAAACAACATTGTAAGTCATATCAAAACGGTGTCCATATTGGACACGTCACAGAAAAATTACCAATTGCTCCCAAAGCTTTCAGATGTCCTTTATTTGCTTTAAAATCTCAGCATTAGGCAAAGGTACAACATTTCTAGCCACTCTTAAACAACATTATCAGTTTTCCTGCGAGACACTCTCCCCACTCTGCCAGAGGATTAGGCCCACCAACGGGAAGCCAGGGTACGGGGCAAAAAGAAGAACTGTCCCAGAGCCCGGTGATTCAAAAGGGCTTGCAGCTCTCGGCTGCCGCTATTGTAGTAGCAGCACTGGCCAGAGTCCTGGGCCCTTTAAATCACTGCTGGAGCCCCACTTTGGACACCACTGAGGGATTACCGGGTGGGGGGCTGGGGAGTGTACATGGATAGCCCCTTCTGACTGAGGCCTGTCTCCTTCTGGGAGCATGGAACTGTCCCCACACCCCACCTACCTCAGGGGCCTGGCAAGTCTGTAGGCCTCCCTGTAGAGAACTCATCAGCATTCCTGCTTCCTCTACTGTGTACATGGGCTGGCCTTTCATACCCCGCCTGCCTATAACCTGCATTTCTTTAGTGTCTATGCCTTTCTCAGCTTTCTGTAGACCTCCCATGCTCAATTCAAACATTTAACTGTCTTGCTCCTGGTAAGATCCCTGCAGGCTGCAATAAAGCTTTATTAGTTTCATTTGACTTTCATTATGGAATAATCAGAATCCCATTAACAAATCCTCTTGTCACTGCTGTATAAATCTGGCATCATATCCTACTGCTTCTCAGGGGTGGAGAGTTGGATGCTCTGCAAGTGACTGTGAAAGAGGTGAATAAATGCCTGCTGACTAAGGGCCTATTACGCTTCTATTTATTTCTAGACCATCCTGAAACACATAGACCCAGACTCTGACTCCCCTTATCGTTCTTGAACAAAGTAATTGAGAATCTGTCTCCAAAAATGCCTATCATCTGCAAATATGCTAGGCTCCATTCCATTAAGCTTTAGAGTCAGCTAGTGCAGGAAAGAGTGCTTGTCTTCAATGCCTGACCGCTTCCAGGCTATGAATAAACGGCAAAATTCTTCTTTCTAGCAACTGGACCATGCTGTCTTATGTTTACTCCTTCATACACTATCTTTTAAAAAACTGTAGCATCTCCCACATCTGAGTGAATAACTATGTAGCTAAAGGATTAATAGTAGCTTGCTGATATTGATTCAGGGGATGAGGGAGATAAATCCTGTTCTTTATGCTCAAGGTGGTGTGCTAGAGGGAAATCCTTCTCCCCTGTAAAAGCACTCATTTTTTAAGCTCATTTCTGCAGTTCTCTCCAGTTGTGTACTGTATTCCATCTCCTAAAATGTCTCCTTGCTGTTACTTAACGTGTGTATACTTCTTTCTGTGCCTGACATACACTTTCTCTTAGCTTCCCTCGTATTGTATTGCTTATGCTGCTCATCCTCTGCTCTCCGCTACTTCAATTTGGCATTTCACTTTCTGCAATCAAGGATAACTATTTTGCAATGTTTTAAGTACCAAGGTAGATTGAACCCATTTCGGGTAGAATGTGCACTTCTATTTGCAAAAATGTGATTGATTGGCAGCCAGCATAAGTGATTTCACTGTTAAGATTTTTGGAATGTCTTTCATTAGCAAACCAGTTCTGTTGAATGTCACTCAAACCCGCTGTATGTACCATCCAGGGATCAGCTAGCTTTATTTCAGAAAACAGCTTGATGCCCAGTGCCCATCATATCCATCGTCATTCTGTCACTTGGTATGCAGCCCAAGGGTGTAGATCAAAATGTTCAGGCTTTTTTTCATTAGTACTGAATAGGATGGTACACAGTCTCCCTTGTGGCTTATGTTCCTAGTCAGCTGATAAAGTGAAAAGGTTTTGTATTTAATCATCTTCTGGGTCTTGTACTTTATGCCTATTTGCCTTAGATTTGCCTCCCATAGATGCACATTCCTCTGTAAATCTCTGTATTTCACTTCGTTTTGCATTTACAACACAGTTTGACTCCTGTGATTCAGAGGAGTCAGGCACCGACTCACCCAGTTTTTTTTAATGAAAATAAAACTCTCTGTGACTGATTGTAATACCCTGCTCATTCCCTATAGTCTAATCTTAGGTAACTTGAAAAGGAAACTGTTGTATTCTTTGAGAGTATGAATTGATGCCAACAGTGTGGGTGGGGGGCAATTATTGCCTTCTAAAGTAATACAAGGTTGTGTTGTCCCCACATAAAATAATTCTAACATAAATATAAAAAATGAATTAAAATACATGCGCAAAAAATACAGTAAAATTCACAATATTAACTGGATTCTCAACTTGAACAGCTAAATTCTACTGTTCATTTAAAAATGGGGTTGGAGATGGATATTATTTGTATTTTATGCCTCTCTACTGCTCTGCCCCGTCCCATGCCATTGCACAATTTAAAACTTTAAATTGGATTATACATGATATGTTGGCAGTGCAACAGAGATGCAATCAAAAATAACGTCTTAGATTTCAAGTTTCAGAGGGATAGCTATGTTAGTCTGTTTCAGCAGAAATAATGGTGAAGAGTTCTGTGGCACTGACGAATGCATCTGACAAAGTGGATTCCGACCCAGAAAAAAGTTTACCCACATAAATTTGCTAGTCTTTAAGGTGCCTCAGGACTCCTTGCTATTTTTTATGCTTGAGTGTGTTAATTTGGGTGTCTTTACTTAAGAAAAAAACGCAAAGTAACATAGGATCATATGGTGCAGAACAAACTTTTCTTTGAAATATACGTAGAAAAAGTGGACGTTTTTGTCTAAAAAAGTGATCTGTCTCTCTCCCTCTTAACTTATTTGCAATTCAGTTTCTCTCTAGCTATTTCTGCATTTGTGTTCTTTCCATGCTTCTGCACTCTGTCCCCTGCCTGGTAATGTTTTCTTTCTGTTTCTTCTGCACACTTAATACCAGTTTCCATCTCTCTCCTGCACTGTAGTACTGCATCAAGTATATTCACTCCGTGCTGCTTTGTCTGTGGTCCCAGAAAACTCAGCGCTTCAATTTGAAGAGTATTAAGCCAATGCTGAGTGATTTTGAAAATCTCCCCCCAGTGAACCATGCTGGTGAGTAATACAGTAAAAAGTTCCCTGACTCATCAGGCCTCAGCAACAACTAAGATCCTGTCAGCTCTAATTTACACAAGGGCTGTTGACTAAAAACCAAGAAGTCTTGATTAACACCTCTTTTGTGTGGCACTTTAGCACTTCCATGGCACAGGATGGAATCAAGACCTCATAGACTAAGACCCTAATCTTGCAATCAGCTTCACATGGACACATCTTGCAGACACCAAGAAGTTAGTCAGGAACCGTGCAGGTGCAGCATGTTCTTTGTTGCAAAACCAGGGCTTAATTTCATGCAAGAAAAGTAAAATGCACTCAGGGAATGGTGTAAGGAAGGATAAGAGGATTACAGCAGTAAGGGCATATCACTACTTACCATAGACAGGTAGGCCCATATTTTCAAAGGCATTCAAGTGTCTAACTTCTCGTGACTTTGGTGGGAGTTAGATGTCTAATTATCATCATGAGTCTGAGTGGTAGTTTGTTTAACCATATGTTTAATGTGTTTATATATTTTAAAAGTAAAGCAGCTCCTGCTCCCATCAAATTCCATAGCATTGTAGATATTTGGTATGTCTGATAACCAGGATAAAAGTATTTAATGTAGGAGAGTAGAGGAAAAGTAAAAAGTATCCACTGCCAAGGCAGGTCCATTAACATAGCCTTAGCTCTAATTGACATGTGCTGTAACAGAGATGCTCATTCTCTCTTTTGAAAATGTCCCAAATAGTGAAGAAATCCCTTTCACTCTGAGCCTACTCAGTCTGAGTCAGAAATAGAAACAGGAACATCACTGGAAACCAGTTTTGGGAAAGGAAGTTCTGATCTTTGCTCCTAAGGCCTGACCCCATTACTTTGCAAAGCAAATTATAAACTCTGTTTAAAATGCAGTATGGTGTAGCCCAGAAGCCTGCAGTATCCATACCTGATACAGGTTGAACCTCTCTCATCCGGGACTCTGTGGTCCATCTACATTCATGGACCAACAGAATGACAGATGTTGCTAGACCTGAGAGCCCTGGCCACAGAGGTTGAGAGCAGCTGGAGCAGAACTGGCCTGGTCAGTGGCAGCCCACAGGACCAATGACCTGGGGGGTAAAGAGCCATGGGAGAGACTGCTTCCTTTTGGGGGATGGGAGTACGGAGCTCCAGAAACAGTTTCATCCCACCCGGTGCGGGGCTAGAGAACTCTGGGAGCAGCCGCCACCTGATGTGGGGCTAGGGAACCCTTGGAGCAGAGCCCTGCAAGCAGGCTGGGGGCAGCAGAACCAGGCAGGTGGGCCAGAGGAGTTCAGGCCTCCAGGTTCTCCTGGGGGAGCAGCCAGGAGAGTGGCCCCAGGAGAGCCCAGATGCATGACCTTCCCTGGTCTGGCAAATTCCTTTGTTTGAGACCCCTCAGGTCCCTAGGGTACCAGACCACTGAGGTTCAACCTGTATTCGATTTTCAAAAGAACTCACTGAATTGGGAAATCTTCTCCTCATATAGATGGTCTAAAATTTTTTGTATTTTTTAATTTTTTTAATTTTTTGAGTTTGTAAGACAGTGAATTAATTTCAGGATGTGTCTGGATATTTGGGGCTAACTGTAGAGAAGCAAAACATAATTATGAAACAGTTGCTAAGAAATAAGTATATTCATAAAAATTTCCTATCTGTATAAAAGTATTAGTTCTTAAATTTAACAAAATACCAAAGGAATTGTGCTAAAGTTTGCCACTTTCACAGCATTTGGCAAAAATGAAACATGCCAAAAGGCTGTAATCCACATTATGTACCAGAGAAAATCCGAAAACATGGAAACTTACTAACTCATCCCTTGGAGGCCTTGGTGTGCTTTAAAGTCAGAATTTCCCCTGTGTACAAAAGCAGTAAGCTACAATTATTTGCCATTCTGCTCCTTTGGAGATACCACACTGACCAAATTGCTATCTTTTTGGATCTCAGCTCATTGCACAGGCCAGAAAACTCACACTTTCAAAGACTCGTGGGCTTTCGTGGCACCAAGTAACCTAAATTTCTTCTGAGACCAACTGATAGTGATGGCTGATGATTCTCTTCTTTTCATAGTATTTCTATAATGTGTAACCTTTTAGAAAGGTTTTGAAAAGCTGGAGAGAATTTTAGCTGGTGAAGTCAGATATGAATTCAACATAGGGAGCTGATAGGGCTGGCTTTCCAGTTTGTGACCCCAGAGTCTTTTCTTCATTGCTGCGATTACAAAAACCTCACTCAACTGTGCAAGTAATATCCGGAATGATGGAAACATGAATTCCTAAACAGCGGAACAATTCCTCCTTTCAACAGTCGAAGTGCAACTTCCCCTGAGCAGTATTGGGATGGCAGCAATGCTTAACTAGCCCCTTTCAGTCTTCCACTGACTGAATTTCTGCAATGAAATCAATGTCTTCTGAAGTCTGAAGTTCATTTGTTTTGGGCATGGCTGCAAGAATAAAAACCCTTTTGCATTATTTTTACTAAACCATTTCTGAAGTACAGTATGTTTGCTACTGCTTCAAAGTACAGTGAGATACAGATATTTCAGTGTCCATATGCTCAACACATTTCATGGCTTCGGTGAAAAAAATCCTGGATATTAGTCTGTGTATTATATATGAAGTTTGTTAATTAGGGGGTCAGATTAGATTATCATTAAGGTCAGAAGAACCAGCAAGTCTGAATCTATGAGAACATCCCCCATGACTTATACTACAGGTTGCATCTCCCTTAGCTCTCTTGTCCGGCATGACCACAGATGTTCCTGGATGAGAGAACCCTGGAGCAGGAGGGCCAGCAGCTAGGAGTCCCATGAGTCTAGCAGTGGTGGAGCAGCAGCAGCCAGAGTAGCAGCGGTGCTAGGGCAGCTCAGATGGCTATGGAGCACTATCTGCCTGACACACACAGCAGCGGGTCCAGCGGGGCTGTAATATCCTTGGCAGCAGCAGCAGGTTGGCAGCTGCCCAGGTGGCAGCAGCAACATGGTTGGGGCTGCCTGCCTCCCGGCAGCAGCACTGGGGCTGCTGCTGCAGCAGCCCTGGCGGGGAAGCCTGACAAAAGCAGCGTGGCCAAGCCATGTGCCACCCTGCAGGTGGTGGAGCCAGGGCTGGGCCTGGCCAGCAGGCAGCCTGGCTAGACTAAAGGAACCAGCAATGGGAAGAGGCAGCAGGCTAAAGGGCTGGTGTCAGGTGACCTCCTATTGTCTGGCAAATTCCCTCATCCGGGACCAGTCAGGTCCCGAGAGTGCTGAATCAGGGAGGTTTAACCTGTACAAGTGATATGTTCCTGCTGAGAATTCTTATAAAAATATGCCCAAAGAATGATGGGCAAACGATAAGCATCTGAAATGGGATAAGCACACGCAGTTTCAGAGTCCCATTCAAATTTTATGGGAATGATCCAATAAACTCTTGGACCAGCAGGAGGCATTTGAAGAGATATTTACAGAGACTTTAACGAGGTATTAGAAGACTTACCCGGTGTTGCTGTGGCTTTCAGGGCAAGGGGCTGGCAGTGTGGGGATGCAGGAGTCAGGACAGGCCCTTGGAGATGGAGGAGGGCAGGGCAGGAAGTTGGAGCATTGGGGGGGCGAGGTATGAGGAGGGTCTCAAAATGGGGGGTGGTCCCATATGTTAGGGCTTTTTCCCCCCACCTGGGCAGCAGGACCTTTTCTACCCCCAACCCCTCCTGGCTGTCAGGGACCTTTTCTCTCCCCACAGCCCCTCTGTCCACCAGGGGCTTTCCATCTTCCCTCAGGAGCCACCAGGACCATTCTGTCTCTCCCCCAGAATCCCCAGCCAGTCTGGGCTTTCCATCTTCCTCCTGCCCTAACAGCTGCCAGGGGCTTTCTGTCTCTCTCCCTATCCCTCATGCCCCTCGCTTTTCAGGTTATGAAACCAGTCACATTTCCAGCACTTCTCATTTTCTTGGCACAACCAAACCCTGACATTACTTTAAGTCAGGATAAGAGGAAGCTGCATACCAAATTTGGTGGTCTTAGCGCCTACAATTTGGGAGGCATTCTTGAACAAACAGACTCACAGCCAGCCAGCCAGACGCAGGTTTACCTTCACGTACATTTTCTATGAACCATGACAACAAATGTACATCCCTACTACACTATCATTTGTCTGTCATGTTATCTGGGTAGATTATCTAATATCTCATGCCACTGAAATACTTGCTAGGTCAATGGTTTCTGCATTCTGATACACTTGAATCAGATGTAGGAATACTTCTCACCCAGTGCTTTTCCTACAATCCTGCAGGACAAAAAGCTTGTTAGAAATAAATCTCCAACTCACTAATGGGCAATTTATGCAAAACTTAAGTAATGAGTTAATATTTTACTGTTCTTGTACATTTTAATAACCATTTACTCCTGAATAGGCAATATGTACAATATGGATGCCTGCTTCCTGGAAAACATCCAATATTCAGTTTGAATTATCTCTCATTTCTTTGTGGAGCGCCACTGTCCAAAGATTTTTTCCATCCATTCCCTATTCATTAGTCCTGTCATCTTTGCAATGTGTTCTCTGTTCAGTCCAATACCTGCCTCACTGCAAACCATCTGTGGCTGTACTCAGTCTTCAAATTCAGTCTTGTCTGATAATCCCTCCTGTTCCCCACTCCACCACATCCAAGCTGACGTGTGACTCACTGTAAACTGAAGATATGCTTGCCTGCATATGATTTTCCAATAATAGCTTTTGCTCTTTGGAGCTCAGTATTGGGGAGAGCCTGCTGCTGATTTTTAAGCATTTGGAGTTTGAGATGGAGATGCTTGTCTTTTCAATATATATTTTCAGATAACCGTTATTAATCCAGAGATAAAAATAGTTCAGGGAAAATAAATCCTCGCACCTCAACTTGGTATGAAAAGAAGCTGCCAGTCAAACATTCTCTCGCTCTCCAAAGATCTTGTTGCAACAATACTGAAAAACAATTGACTACACAAAGGCCTGCAAATGAGAGATTACTTACCTCCAATTAACTGTAAAATCGATGTCAAACTATTTCGGCACTTGTGCAGAGCCCTGTGAAAATCAAAAGGAGCACTAGCATAGGTGTGAGTATTCACCCTTTTGCAACAACTTGCAGGGCCAGGGTCTAACACTGATAGGTGCCTTTTGAAAAAATCTAAAGGATGTAGATATTGCTTTTTTCCTTTATTTTTTACTATCTACTGGTGCATATATTTCACATAACTTCTGAATATGCATCGAGTGACTCTTGCACACAAACATTATCCATGATGGATTTAGCTACACCTTGATTCTGACATCCTGTCTCAAATTAACTTCTAACAGCCCTTTAATTATATTTGTATACTATAGATTATAAAAGCTCATAAAAGCTCTTATTTTAAGCATGGATTTAGACAAATATAATTCCCAGTAAGGCTGAAATTGCTGTAGCCACTTCAGCCTTTGCAAAGTCGAGGCATTTCAGCCTCTTGTGATCTGGGCAATGCAGCACATCAACTCTTCCATGGCTTAGCTGTGTGAGACTCCGTTTCGCTGTGGGTCTCAGATTAGCAAGAAAAATCCAATCCTGTCTACATCTGAAGTTTTTGGGAAACACACATTTAAAGTCCTTGTCGTGTGTTTAAAATCTTGATCTCACACAGGGAGGAGAAAATATTGCATATCTGCTTCTCTTTTCACATTATCACATTTCCTTTTTATTGCAGTATCACTTCTAATCTTTCCCTCTGTCAGATCACTACTCTTCCTTCTCTCCCTTTCCTACTTCCAACTCTCTCTGTGCTTTCCTTTCCTTTGTGAGTTTCCATTCTTTCTCCTTCCTTCAGGGTTCTGGACTGAGGCTTCTTCCTCTTCCTATTTACTCCACTTGTGATGTTTCTGTGTTTTGCTGGCCTGTATTGCCCATATCCCACCTGCTAAATTTAAAGCCTCCATTACAGGCCTTTATCTCGGTTTTAATTGTATCGTACAGTAACCAGTTATTTTAGTGACTGAACCAATATGAAAGAATAATGGCTAGGTTTTATTTGTAATTAGAGCTGGATAGGCACAAATTACTAGTACTGGCTCCCTGAATGGCTGTCTCCACGTTTACCATGTGCATTGTATACAGAAGCCATTAGGGATTTCAGGTTTCCTTGCAGTCTCTTTTAGACATGTTGTAAAGTGATCAAATAATTCGCGGAGACTCCTCAGAGTTGTGGCTTATGTCCTCTGCGGAGAACACCGAGACGCACAATCACAACTGTGTTTTTAAGTCTTGCATGGGTTAAATTATCATTCAGTTATACATTTTGTCATTACATAAGAAGATAAGAATGGCTATACTGGGTCAGACCAAAGGTCCATCTAGCCCAGTATCCTGTCTTCTGACAGTAGACAATACCAGATGCCCCAGAGAGAGGGAACACAGAAGGTAATCATCACGTGATCCCTCTCCTGTCATCCATTTCCAGACAAACAGAGGCTAGGAACACCATACCTACCCAACCTGGCTAAAAGCCATGGATAGACCTAACCTCCAGGAATCTATCTATCTCCTTTTCGAACCCTGTTAAAGTCTTAATCTTCACCACACCCTCTGGCAAGGAGTTCCACAGGTTGACTGTGCACTGACTGAAGAAAATCTCCCCCTTGTTTGTTTTAAACCTGATGCCCATTACTTTCATTTGGTGACCCCTAGTTTGTATTTTGTAGGATTAAGTAAATAACATGGCTCTTACTTATTTGCATCTCGTGGAATGTTTGCTTTCTCAGGTACTGAAGAGAACCAGGATTTCTAATGATGTTAAAATGGACAGATCCCAGCTGTCTTCAGGCAAGTATGATTTCGACCTTAGTATTCAACTATACAGGTTCAGTATAGGCATTAGAATGGCCCCACTCTTCAATGCTGGACAAGAGTTTCAACAATGTTATTTCTTCATCTGGATGAAACTGCATAGTACCCTAGGCTGTCAAGTTCTCTTATGATACTCTGCGTCTTCAGATCTTTACCCCAACAACTCACCTTGCCACTATCTGGCTGTGTCTACACTGGCACCCTTTTCCGTAAAAGGGATGCTAATGAGACACTTCGGAATTGCAAATGCCGCAGGGGATTTAAATTTCCCCCGCGGCATTTGCATGAACATGGCTGCCGCTTTTTTCTGGCTCGGGGTTTTGCCGGAGAAAAGCGCCAGTCTAGACAGGATCTTGCGGAAAATAATCCCTTTTCCGGAAGATCCCTTATTCCTACTTGAAACACAACGTCGACAGAACTCAGCAGTTTTGTCGACGCTGGTAAACCTCATTTTACAAGGAATAACACCTTTTGTCGACAGAGTTCTGTCGACAGAAGGCGTTATTGCATCTAAACTGTCCTTTGCGTCTACACTGCCTTGTCGACAGAACTGAATGTAGTCTAGACGCTCTTTGTTGACAGAAGCTTTGTCGACAGTATCTGTTTACAAAACTTCTGTCGACAAAAGCCTGTAGACTAGACGTACCCTAGGTGTATGTCTGGGCAACACTGTTAAAGGTTAAGGTCTTATTTACTAACCGGGGGAAGGAAAAGCTGTTTTAGTTAAACCAGAACAAAAATCTTTAGTTAGACCCTCTTCACAAATGGTTGCTGTTTCGTTTGTTTGAATATCTTTGTGAAAATGTCGCTTTCCATTCAGGGAAAGCAGCTGATGATTCAGCTGAGCTGCTGTTGTGGCAGTAACGGTAGAGCAGTGTCAATTAACCTTTCTTATCTAATAGTTTGTTTCCTGGAAGAATTAATTTTTTAAGCATGTCAGTTACTATTTCAAACACAGCAGGTGTTCTTTCATCTCTCAGCATTTGTAGCTGCCGTGCCTCTGTTTTGCTGTAAAACTTCAGACAGGCTGAAAGCAAAACACTTAATTTTTGGAGACTGTCAATGTTAATAATTTGTCTCATTTTATCATAATTGTAAATCAAATGTAACTGAGCTTAAACAACCCAGCTAAGTACGAGAGAGCAGTTAGGAGGGAATCAAGAGGTAAAACGAGGTGATAGTATGTTGAATTATCCCGTTTCTCTGGAAGAGGCTCTCTGCTTCTGCATCTCTATTTTTTAAAATTGGATGTTGCTGGTTTGACATCCATTAGGCTGTTCTCTTTTTTTTCCTACTTGTGTATGAGAATATTCATGTGAAAATGTTGGCTCGTGTTTCTTGCTACCTTTCCAGAACAATTTTTTCTGAATTGAGTTATAGGTTAATGGATAAGTGAACAAAAGTTAAGGTGATTGCACCAAAATTCTTGTTTGTTCCTTGCTTAAATTGCTTAATATTTTGTGGAGTATGAATCAGGCAGAGACCCTCCAAAAGGATGAAAACCTGCACCAGATTTGAAAGCGATTTTTTTTTCAGAAATCAGATTTGGAAAGTAACAGAATGCTTAATAATCAATGATTTAAAAACCTGTGCAGCAAACTCTGCCACTGTGTGCACTGGGTGCTATCTAAGAAAAAGGGAGAAAGCAAGCTAGTTAGCCAGATATGTGGATTTGATGGGGTGTTAATTTTTGGAACCTCATTGTGCTTAGGGGGATTCTGTTTTGTGTGTGTCTATGTCTGTAGGCATGTTAAAAACCCGAAGGAGTTCTTTGACTCTCTGCCCAGCCCAGTAAAGTACAGTGATGCTCACAGCAGAGGATCCTAGGGCAGCCATTGAAGAATCAGCAGGGGAAGAGTCTGTTCTTGATTTTTTTCCTGTGGGATGCCATGATGACAGAGTATTCCTGGCGACCACATGGAGGTCTAAGCAGCTTGTAGTCTGATAATTATAGTACCGTGTACTGAATGCACAATAACTTGTCACCTTGCAAAGTCAAAATGAAGCAAGTGCTGCTTTCTTCCACAATTGAAATCTCTGCTTAGGTGAGAAGTGGCTGAATCACTGGGAAATTTTACAGCATCCTCACAGCTTTTGACTTTTTTAGGATAACTAATTGCAAAATTATCTATTCTTCAGTCCACACAGAGGTTTTTATGCTTAAGGTGTAAGATAACAAGAAGCCTGGTTGCAATGAGATTTCTAGAACTATTTGCTTTGGAGAGGTGGACAAGCACAGAGTGTTGAATGGGGGGGGTATTGCGATAAGTGGTGATGACTTGATCCAGGGGTTGCCTGTGAACATCCAAAAGTCACTAGCTTCTCACATTCTTCCACTCTACTCTGCACTGATTAGGCTTCAGTTGTAGCATTGTGTCCAGTTCTGAGCACCACATTTCAAGAAAGATGTGGAGAAATGGGAGAAGGTCCAGAGAAGAGCAACAAGAATGATTAAAGATCTAGAGAACATGACCTATGAAGGAAGGCTGAAGGAATCGGGCTTGTTTAGCTTGGAAAAGAGAAGACTGAGAGGCGACATAATAGCAGTTTTCAGGTAACTAAAAGGATGTCACAGGGAGGAGAGGAGAAAATTGTTCTCCCTGGCCTCTGATGATAGGAAAAGAAGCAATGGGTTTAAACTTCAGGAAGGGAGATTTAAGATGGACATTTGGAAAAACTTCCTGTTGGGATAGTTAAACACTGGAATAAATTGCCTAGGAAGTTTGTAGAATCTCCATCACTGGAGATAGTTAAGATAAGTTAGACAGACACCTGTCAGGGATGATCTAGATAGTGCTTGGTCCTGCCATGAGGGCAGGGGACTGGACTTGGCGATCTCTTGAGATCCTTTCCAGTTCTAATACTCTATGTTTCTATGATTTTCCCTCTGAACAAGAAACTTAATCAGGATAAAGAAAAAAGTATTTCCTGCTACCATCAGTTGATTGCTGGCTGGCTGCGTGGACTGGCCGAGCAATTAAACTATTGCAACAAGCTTACTAGAACATGCAGTTTCATCCTACATTTACTTAAAATGCAAAAGTACAACCACATAACAAACCAGTTTGGTCAGAGGAGAAACCAGAATTTGCGTACGTGTGCGTGAATGCCACATTCACATTGATGGGTACATCAACTGGACAACAAAAGGTTGAGGGCACACGTCTTTTCTTATGTCCCCCATGGTTATATGGGCACATTGCATAGTGCAGGTGAACACACACAACTGAATACATGTCTCGTTTTATATTTTTTCTAAATTGCACTTAATAGTTGGACAAATCCTCATAATCAGTGAACTGAGGCAGGGGAGCAGGGCCCTGACTGAATATTTCACAGCACTATTAATTGTCTTAAGCCACAACAGATTGAGTGATATTTCATTATAAAGAGAATTGTTGTCCATCTACCTATCTCATCTCTTTGCTTTGAATTGTTATTAAATTCTTGCTCTTTCTATAGCTGAAGAGAGTATTTCAGCAATAAAATTCAAGAAAAAAGTGGTATTGTCTCCATGGGTACGTATAAACTACATGGCTCCATCAATGGAGCCATGTAGATTAGTGTACTTGAAAAAGGGAAATGAAACGGCGATTTAAATAATCTCCTCTTCATTTACATCAAAATGGCTGCAGCGCTGTGCCGATCAGCTGTTTGGCAGCACAGTGCGGTAGTCTGGACGCTCTACGGTCGACAAGGGAAGCCCTTGTCGACTGCCCTGGTAAACCTCATTCCACGAGGCATAATGGGGCGGTCAACAAGGGCTTCCCTTGTCGAGCGGTTGACAAGGGCTTCCCTTGTCGATCTTGGAGTGTCCAGACTACCGCGCTGTGCCGCCAAACAGCTGATTGGCACAGAGTGGCAGCCATTTTGATGTAAATGAAACGGTGATTATTTAAATTGCTGCTTCATTACCCTATGTCTAGAAACCTCATCTATATGGCTCCGTCGATGGAGCCATGTAGTCTAGACATACCCCATTTGTGATCGCCTAAAGCTCTTGTTACCTTTATATCAGGTATAGGTTCAGTACAGGAAGAAAAAGGGGATAGGAGTTGTTTATTAGGCTCAATGCGTCTTCTTAGCTGTCATCTAAGGATTGTGAGTTCAGTCCTTGAGGGGGCCATTTAGAGATCTGGGGTAAATCTGTCAGGGATGGCACTTAGTCCTGCTGTGAGGTCAGGGGACTGGACTCAATGACTTCTCAAGGTCCCTTCCAGTTCTATGAGATCAGTAGATCTCCTTATCTAGTTGCATTTTAGCCTAGAAGTTTAGATTGTAGATGGACTCAACTATCAAAATGGTTCCATACTTGTTATACCTCACGGCTGCGTCTAGACTGGCAAAAACTTGCCAGCTGTCTACACTGGCTGTTTGATTTTGCGCAAAAGCACTGACGTTCTACTGTCCGAAATCAGTGCCTGTTGCGCAAATGCTTTGACGTTCCCGTTTGGGAAAAAGCCCTCTTGCAGAAATGTTTTTGTGCAAAAGGGCCAGTGTAGGCAGGAAGCTAAGACGTTTTGCACAAAAGCAGGCTAATTGGAAAAAACCCCGAGTGGACGCTCGGAGGCTCCATAGCCGCAATCAGCTCTCGGACTTCCTGGTAACCCGAGCCTCCTTAAAGCAGACGCAGGCTGCTGAGGTCACAAGGCAGGAGCCCTCTGGCCACAGCTCTGCCACGTGGCCCCTGCCGCCAAGAGACACCCCCCCCCAGCACGATGGCAGCTCCAGGTGGGGATCAGCCCCCTGCACCCCCAGCACAGGAGGATCCCAGGGCCAAAAAAAGAAGGGCCCCATCCTGGTCCCCGGGGGAGCTGGAAGCCCTCCTGGATCTCTAGCAGGAGAAGGAGGCCCTGCACAAGACCCGCTTCTGGTGCCGGAACACCGACACTTTTCCTGCATGGCCCAGGCACTCGCCCAGCAGGGTCATCCAGCCCGGACCCTGGAGCAAGTCTGGGCAAAAGTCAAAGAACTGCGCCTGGGCTATGTTGCGGGCCAGCGAGGGTCAGGGGACAGGAGCCAACACCTGCCCCCATTACCAACGGCCCCACACAATCCTGGGCCAGCCAGCACCAGAGGCACCGGATGTCCCGGTGGACATCAGCATGCGCCCCCCCCCCCCCCCCCCCGTCACCAGGACCACTGAGGCAGGGGAAGGAGATAGCAGTGCGTCAAAGGACAAGGCCAGCACTGCCACCCTGCAGGCCCCCTCCGGCAGCCCCAATGTCTCCAGTGCATCCTCAGAGGCCGGGGAAGGATCCACCGGTGAGTGTTGCACTTGGCACTCACAAGGGCGGAGGTGGGGGAAGCCAGGCACCCAGAGGGGGGAGGGAGACAGCATGTCACTCAGGCCTCATGAGCTGCACACTGTGTAGCATTAGGCAGGAAGCAGCACGTGCAACCACGTGCAGCCTGGTGACCGAGTGGCATGTGGCTGTGGCAGGCAGCTTCAGGGTACGCCTGGGACTGTGCTGCTCACACACATCCGGCAGGACCAGGGGGGAAGGGTGGATGCTGGCTGGAACCAGCCAGGGCCCCAGGGACTCAGGCCAGAGCCCGCACCTCTGCAAGGGTGCAGACCAGAGAACGGCACACTGTCCCATGCCTGGCTGTGAGGCACAGCCAGCTGCTCATGGGAAAACTGCAGCGTCACAGCCCTGTGAGCGTGGCCCCCACTGAGCCTCTTGCCTGCTCCCGGTGCCTTGGCTGGCTCCCCGAGGGAAGTCCCCACTGCGGCCACATATGTCTCTGGGCTACGTGTGTGAGGGCTAATGGGGGGGAGGGGAGGAAGTGCTCGGGCCAGCCCTAGGGCTGCCTGAGTTTTGCTGCAAGGATGGTACATTCCCCAGTCACCCCTGGTTCCGTCCAGGAGACATCCCATGCGATGGGGATCTGAGAGCCCAGACCACATCTGCCAGATGTGCTCCCAGGCACTGTGTGGGGATTCATCTCGCTCCCTGTCAAACACCATTGATTAGCCCAAAGCCTCACAGCCTCCACCGGCAGGGAGTTCCACAGGTGAACACAACACATGCGCCCTCCCATCCTCCATGGGGCCAGGACACAGACCGGTGGTTACAATACATGGAGGAGGACCCCACTCCAGGGGCGCTCCTGTATGCAAATATACAACACAGGGATCAGGGGGGTAACCGAGTGGGCCCAAGCCACACTACTGTGGTGTCACCTGGGCTCAGGGGTGGAGGGCATGGTGTGTGGGGACAGTGGCCAGGCTGCCTGACTGATCCATCCTTTCTTCTCTTCTCTGCAGTGGGACCAAGCACAAGCCAGGGACCCTCAAGTCCTGCAGCAGCAGTGGCAGCAGCAGCACCCCCAGCTGCCCAACCATCGAGACAGCGGCTCCACCACCGGGACCAGCTCCTTCGGCGCCACGTGCAAGCTGTCAAGCGCGTCGAGGCAGCCATCACTTCCAGGCCCAGTGCATCCACATGGCGGATACTATCGCCACCCTCACCGCCCACATTGGCCATGCTGTCCACTATGGCATGGCCTTGCCCCATGCCCCACGCCATCCCTCCCCTTGCACTGCCCCTCGCCCATCCTGCAATGGCCCCTCCTGCTCCTGTCCCTGCCCCTCCTGCTCCTGCCCCTCCCCGTCCTGCTCCTGCTCCTGCCCACGTCCCCCTGCAGCCAGCCCCGATGCGGCCTGCCCCCCATGTGCAGGTCTGCCCCTGCAGGAGCGGTCGCAGGGGCCACCCCTCCCAGAAGTAGCTCCTCCCCCTCCCAGTTCAAGGTCTCCTCCCCCTCCCAGTTAAAGGTCTTCTCCCTCTCTCTCCCTTGTAAATAAAAACATACAAGTTTTTCTGTTGAAAACAAAACTGTGTTGGTGTTTATTGGGAGGTAAGGGGAGGAAAGAGGAAAGAGTAGGGAATTGGAGGGAGTGGTATGGGGAGACCAAGGTGACCCTACTATGGGGCCTGTGCGAACATGCCCGTCAGGGCCTCTCGGACGCGCACCCCATCCTGGGTGTGTGGGGCTCTTCAACTTTGTGGAGCACGCAGCACTCGACCACTACCTCCGTTGCATTCCACTCACCCATCTCGAGACAGGTGAGCAAATAACGGAAGCGGGCTTTTAAGTGGCCGAAGGCGCACTCCGCTTAATTCCGGACCCGGTTGAGGTGATCGTTGAACTGTGCCCGATTCTGGTCCGGCCGCCCTGTGTAGGGCTGCATTAGCCAGGGCAGCAAGGGGTAGGCTGCGTCCCCGATGATGTAGATGGGTATAGGCACATCCCCGACAGTAAACTCCCACCGGGGGAAGTAGGTGCCTGCCTCCAGCCTGCGAAACAGTCCGGAGTTGCGGAGGATGCGGGCATCGTGTGCCCTGCCGGACCAGCCCACAATGACGTCCAGGAAGTGGTCACGGTGGTCCACAAGGGCCTGGAGAACAATTGAGCAGTACCCCTTCCTGTTCATGAAATGGGCTGCTCGATGCTCGGGGGCCCGGACAGGGATGTGGGTTGCATCTAGGGCTCCCCCGCAGTTGGGGAACCTGAGAGCAGCGGAGCCGGCCAGCGTAGCATCCACGTCATGCAGGCGGATCACTCTTGGGAGCAGACATCACTGATGGCGTGGACGACCTGCAGAAGGGTGCAGAGAAACACAGGGGAACACATCACATAAGGCAGGGGTGAGTGTGTGCTCCTTTGGGCCCCCCCCATGATTCCCTCTGTCCTCACACACACACACACGCACACATGCACATGCATACACACACCACAGCTCCCCCCACCACCAGCAGGCCTGTGCAAGGGGGGGACGGCCCAAACCCCTGGGGACCCAGCCTGGAGTCTTGGCTGCCCTTGGGCATGGAGTGCAGCACCCTCCCCCCCCCACCCCACTCCCCACTCTCCCTGGGACTTACCTCCATGACGATGAAACCGATGGTGGATCTGCCCACCCCGAACTGGTGTGCCACCGATCGGTAGCTGTCCAGGTTGGCCAGCTTCCAGACTGCGATGGCGACCCTCTTGTTGGTGGGGATGGGTGCCCGCAGCCGGGTGGTGGCTCTCTGAAGCACAGGGGCGAGCCAGGCACACAGCTCCAGGAACATCTGCTTTTGCATGCGGAAGTTCCAGAGCCATTGCTGGTCGTCCCATTGCCCCAGGACCAGCCAGTTCCACCTGTCCTTACTGGTGTCCAGTCTCCACAGTGGCCTCTCCACCCTGGGGAGGGGATGCCACAGGGATGCCATGGCCTCCCTGGTGAGGGAGTCCAAAGCGGTCTGCACCTCCTGGTCCTGGAACAGGAGGGCACCAGCCTGGAGCACCAGCTGCAGGCACTCCAAAATGGCCGACAGGAGCCAGAGCAGGCACATGGCCGCCCTTGGCTCCATGGCAGACAAAACAAGGAAAAGAAAAAAACAAAACAGGCAAAAGCACTAGGTGGCAAAAGGCAGTGGTGTCCAAAAGGCAGAGGGCAACCACAAAAACTGCTATGGCTGTCAGTCCCTACAAGAGGTACTAAAGCACAGAGCAGGAGAGAAACGGCTGTCCAGGGAGATCCCTTTAAGCACGTGTCTCACAGGAGCTCCAGCCCCCACCCCCGGAAAGGGCTGGTGCCCTTTTGTCCTCTGCAAAATGGTTCCAGGCTTCTGCTTTTGCACAAAAGCGTCCCGCCAATGTAGACGCGCTTTTGCGCAAATACTTTTAACAGAAAAACTTTTCAGTTAAAAGTATTTGTGCAAAATAATGCCAGTCTAGACGTAGCCCACTTGTTTTTGTAATTGTAGTAAATGGTTTTATCTGCATCTTCTGTGCCTGGCAGAGTTCCATATTGTGGATATTAATTCTTTGGGACATTTTTCTTTCTATGATTTGATATAATCAGTGCCTTCCTCTTTTTCAGATACATTACTAAAAGATTTTGGTATTGTAGTTTTTGGTAAAAATATAAATAAAATCAAAACTTGATCAAAAAAAGAAAACAGGCCACAAACTCTGGCAACATTTATCAGGATGGGCTCAATGCAAAACTGGGTGGAACCTTTCAAGGGGAAAACTTCTTTCCATGGTCAACCAATCTGATTGGCACCTCGTCATAGTCCTCAGTAACTTCCCTTTCTTCAATTTACTTCAAAAGAAAAAGATGCACATTAATATTTGACGGACCAAAGGTTATGCTTAGAGACTTGTTACAAACCCTTCTCTATCCTTCTCTTCATGCCAAAACGCATCTCTTGGCTAAACTAGTCTTCCTTTGGAACAGGTATCAAATATTGCTTGACCTTTAGCTTTGCTATATGTCATTTGCCTCAGCCACATTTATTATATATATTTCCCTTTCCTCCTTGCTGCTTTATTTCTTAGGAGTAATGGAGGTTGTACACAGAGCCAAATGTCTGTACTTTCTTAGTAAAGAGTAATTAATGTTTTCTCCTATACTACTTCTGCAGAGATGTAAAGTTTCATTTTTTTTAAATTCTTTATCGGGTTTCTTTCTAAGCTGCTTTAAAATTAGAAAATATACAATTTTACTGAGTTTCATGACAACAAAATACGTCTCTAGGAATAATAAATAATTTAAATAACCTCAACTATATATGACATTTGAGGCCTTTGATGATCACAAGTCTTGGCCTCAATGACAGGTGATATTATAGCTATTGAACAACAAAATGCATCTCTGAGGGGGGAGAGGATTTTAAAAGAATTACTTAGGTTTCAAGTTCTATTGAATCCCATGCTTCAAAGTACTTTGACATTTTTTTTCTGGTCACTTGAATGCTTAATGGTTCAATTCCAGACTAGCTCTTCAACACATGCATAATGGACTGATTACGGGCTTAGGACTCAGAGGGAGGCTCCTGTCCAAAATGGCAGCTAGCTCTCTGGCTAATCAAGCTTCCAGGCACTTGTTTGGGTGAGGCTGAAGCTCTTAATAACTTCAATCCAACTGTATGTTGTTAAGTTCATTTTTCTAACATTGTTCTTCCCCTTCCTTTTTTTCTTGATCATCCTATACAAGTTGAGTGGTGTATGAAATCAGTCTTCTCAATAATGTCTTATACTCATTTGCATCTTGAGCAACTTATCTTCAGAAATGCACCATCCCATTTCTTTCATTTTCAACTCGGAGCAGTATTTTCTCCTGCACTAATGTTATGCAGCTTCTAGACGGGTCTGTGAACATTTGAGGTCAGATTCTGTGCTGCCTCTCATAGCACAGTAGGCACATCCCATAGAGGAGCAGTGGGAATAAGTCATTTTACCACCTAGGTTCTCTAGGCCAGGGGGAAGTTCATGTGGTCCCTGTATAAATTAAAGTCGCTCTGGAGCCTAGAGCAGCCTTACCAGTGAGATTATCATGATCCCAGGTTTACTACAACCCAGTCTGTTGTCAGTTGTCACACCTGAAATTCTTGCTTGGAAATATTACCTCAGAGCACTCCTCCCTTTGCTCCCTTCTTACCAAATCCCTATCCCCAAGAAAGGATTCCCCATTAGTGACAGTAAATGGTCTTTGAACCCATTTGGCAGGCTAAACTTGTAACCTATGAATTAATTTGAATACTGATCATCTGGAAGTACCCAATGTATTGTCCAAGCCCTAAAAAACCTCATTTCATACCTCAGACTTTTCATAAGCCATAGAGTCAGATGTTGTCACAATTTGATCTCGCTACCACCCTCACGGTAGCCCAGCTCTCTGTCATCTCTGATGGCCTCTTCCTATTTCAAAGTGGGCTAGATCAAAGTGCACTAAGGGTATGTCTACACTACCCCGCTAGTTCGAACTAGCGGGGTAATGTAGGCATACCGCAATTGCAAATGAAGCCCGGGATTTGAATTTCCCGGGCTTCATTTGCATAAGCGGGGCACCGCCATTTTTAAATCCCCGCTCGGTCGAACCCCGTGCCACGCCGCTACACGTGGCATGAACTAGGTAGTTCAAACTAGGCTTCCTAGTTCGAACTACCGTTACTCCTCGTGGAGGCAAAAATGGGTTTTGTGGTCCTTTCTGCAACAGAATCACGTGGGGCGTCAGTTCTAGTGGAAACAGAAGAAAGGAAAGCAACCTAAGACTAGAGTTATGCAAATAACTGGCTTTTGTTTGGTTCATTGCCTTTTTGAAAAACTGGGGAATTGAGTTTTGGGTCACCTTGAAATAAAAATCTTCACAAAAAAATCAGGGAAACTAAAAAGATAGGAAAAAAATCAGAGTGGAACAAAAATGTGTCATTTGACTCCAAATAAAACATGTTTTGTTTCTGAACTTCTTAAAATACTTTAATTTTATCAATAACATTGAAATGAATTTTTTAAGAGGTCATTCTCAATTGACATATTTTGTTTATAAAAAGCTGAAAACGAAACAATTTCAAATTGTTCTGGAAGTATTTCTTTTTCAATTCAAACCACGCTATGGATTTGACATCATTTTGCAAAAGGTTTCTGTCAATCTGTCTGAATTTTTTGGCAAAAATCTTTGCCTAAAAATTGTTGCTGAGCTATACTTCAGATGCTCTTCCCTATTCATTGGTGATGTATCCATCTGCATCTGGGAAAAGCACTGTCAAATCAAAACCAGCCCCTGAATGTGTAGGCTCCATTCACCCATCAAGCTAGACAGATTGGAGGATGTAGTGTTGTGCCAATACAGGAAGTCTGTTTAATCAGAAGTAGGAATGACTTGGCATATATACATACCACCACCATGCATTACCTTCCTCTGTGTGTGCATGAACATATGGGTCTGATTAATAATATAGTTGTTTTGGGTTATTCTAGACACAAGTAATATTTTGTTCAATAAAACAATCACATCTGAGGTTTGGAAAATTAAATAAGCAATTGTTTGGAAGCCATAGCAGGTGTATAGTATCCCTTTCCATCAGATAGATTGCCAGAATGAAAAGCCAAAAAAATCCTAGTTACCACATTTAACTGTGGCAGCAGCTAAGCCTGACTGACTTCTCTTTCAAATGTGCATTTAAATGTTTTCTATATTAATAACATGTTCTCTGTGTGTAAAATGGTTTTCCTTCGAAGATCCATTTTGACAAGTGGATGCCATTGCATTTTATTGTTGCTTTAATCTTCCATTGCTTGGTTGTCCATTTAAGAGCAATTGAATTTTAAGATTATTTCATTGTGCACGCTTCCCTTTTATCTCCATTTTATGACTAAAGCTGTAAATGTGACTGTTGTAATCAAATTGGACCGGATTATTCGATTGGAGACATCTTAACAATGAAGTCACAATTTTATGCATCAGGTAGCATAATAGGTTATTCATATATCCATGAAGCCTAAAGCAATTATTGCAACCTTTAATGAATGTTGCTAAACCTCCATGAATAGTTAGCCTGTGTGTGCATCCAAAATGTATGCACTTTTGCTTGCTTGTTTTACAGCATTGCCCATTACTAATTGAATGTTTTCTGGTGGAAGAAGAAGGTATTATCAAATGTGTTTCAAAAAGACAGAATTAGAAAGTTTAATCAGGTATTAAGAGTGAAGGTGAAACAAACTCATTCCTTTAGCAACAATGTCAGTGTGAATTATTTTCATTAGAAACACAATACAGAGATTTATAATCCCAGGGTATCAGTAATTTATAATGTTTGTATTTTAAATTTTAATTATATCCTTGTTGAACCACACAGTGCATTATTAATTATAAGACAACAATGCCTCAAATACCATTATTAGTTTTGCTTCTTTTTTTTTAAAGTTGGCACTGTCACTATTTCTATACAACACCAGAGGCTATTGATGTCTAAAAGGAAGCCATCCAATTGGAACATAAACAGGTGCTTAAAGCCAAATACAGCACCTGGTAAAGATCCTGTTGTAACATATCTGACTCAAGACAGAAGGAGAGGACTGAGGAATTTGCACTATGGTTCTGTCTATTACAGTCTTAATAATGGAAATTTGCCAAACAACAGTTTGGAGCCATTTCCGAGTATCCAGTAAAATTCAGCTCTTGCATAACAAGGCACAAATCCTATTGAATTTAGTCCAGCTTGCCTGGAACATAGTTCCAGCATTCATAAATGGTGCATCACTGTAACGGAGCATCAATTGCTATGTCAAATAATTTATTATGAAGTTTTTCTGACAAGCATAATGCCCTATATTTAAATCAACACAATACTTAGCAACACAATAAGCCAGTACAATGCTCTCACAAACAAAATGTAAACATGTTTGTGACACTACGGGTCTCCCAGATGTGCTCTGGCATAGGGTCCACTGTCCTTTAACTCCTGTGACGTCTGTCATGCTCATTACAGTAGCAACACACTACTGTCACAATACATATCCAAAAGCTGTCTTGTTAGGTATCATGTAAATGGGTGAAAACCTGGTCATGGAGATCATTGTGTGATATCTCTATGGGTTGGATAGAGTTATGTATGTGATTCTTAAAATGTGTTTTGGAGGAAGTGCATAAATCAAGCCTGCTCCAGACAAAGGAATGTGGATTCTCTGTCTGACTAGCTTGATTGCATTTAGTGGTCAATGAAAATACATTTACATAAATGGTAAACAAGGTAAACAAGCTAAGGAGACACAGAAACAGCTTAGAAGGCACTGGCAGTGTGGGGGGTTGGGGAATCTGCACCCTTTGGCTCTGGAGCAAAGGGAAAAGGCATTGGGTAATATAAAGGAATAAAAAGACCATTGTCCATCTCTTAAGGACAAAAGAGTGCAGAGCTCTTGTAATCTGTGAAAGGTAGAGTAGTCAACTATTTAACTGATGTCTCTGGGAACTGTCCATATTTGAGAAATTGCCTGAGACCAAGGTTGTAATCTGTTAAAATTTAGACTCTAGAAAGCATGTTTTATTTTTGCTTTATTTGTAGCTATTGCCTGTCTCTCTTGTCTTGCTTACTATTACTTACACCTCTTTTTCTTGGTTTTGTAATAAAAGAAGTTTATTTAGAAAAAAATCTCAGTGTTGTGTATTGAGGAGAAGTGAGAGTCTTCAACTAACTTTGACAGGCTGGTATGTGCATTGCCTCTTTGGTTTCCGACCTTGTAGATTCATTCCTACTAGTATTACTGAAGTGACACACGCATAAAGCAAGGGCACATGAAGCGAGGTGCATGCTGATTGCACACACCATTGAGTGGATGCTGAGGGAGCACATGACTCACACAGTCAAAGTGCTGCTCTGATTCAGTCAGTACACACCACAAATTGTAGGTACTCAAGCACAGTTAGTAAAACTACTGTATTTCGGAGACCATCTTGGTCATGACAATCTGGTGGTCCACTGAGTAGCCTAGGCTGCCCCTCAGTGAGCTAAACAGTGAGGTCCTTTACCTCAGCAGAACTCCCACTGAAGTCACTGAGAAATCTATCAGACCCTCATGATTTCACTCATTTGTTTTGGTGAAAATACAAAACATAAATAAAGAACTTTTGAAGAATTGCAACATAAACCATAACAAGTGTCACCCAGCATGAACTGAAGGCAAATAAATATTGCTACATATTTGCAACATATTTTAATATAAAAAAAATTAAACTTAAGTGTTGCAACTGAGCTCTTGTACTGTAAAGAATCTGTTTTAAGAACCACAATGTTTTCTTGTTACCTTTTATGTGATTACTGACAGCCCCTGTAAAGGCATTTTTTAAATTAAACTGAAATGATTTATCCATTGATTGGACTGTCCAGGGCCTCTCGATTTTGATATTTGGAGGAATAGGAAGGTTATGTGCAGCACGAAGGAAGCTTTTTGCAGTTTAACTGCTACAACTTTATTAAATGTAAAGCCCCTTTCGATTTTTTTCTCCTCTGCTACACTTGCGCTAGGTAAGACTTAAAAAGGGAGAAGCCCAACAGAGAAGGGGGGTCTGACAGAACTAGCAACAGCAGTGGGTCTAGCTCCTGCAATAGAACAAACTCCACAGAAGCAGCTCTTGGGGTTAGGGTTTGTGGAAGTGAGTGGGGAGCTGAGGAAGAAGAGGCATTAGAGGGCATTGTTTGTAGTTTTTTATTCTTTGAAGAGGCCCCAGGGAGAAGCCCTGGATCTGGCTACTCTGAAAGCAAAAGAATCATCAAAGAAGAGCCTAGGAGTGGCGAAAATAAGGTGGAAGAGAACGCTTATTTGAGGTTCTGTTTAATTTGGCAGTACTTTGCTGTTGGCCCAGATGGAGCTAGGAAAGAGTTACAGCTGAACTTAGATAGCCTGGACGCAGATTGAATTTCAACCTGGCAGGAGGTCCAAGTTGCTGAACAAGACTGCTATCGAGTGTAGAACAGAATGTATTTTTCAGTAAGCTTATAGAATTTGTGTGTGTGTGTGTGTGTGCGTGTTTGGGTTGGGGTTGTCTCTCATGTCACATGTATATCCCCTTGATTAAGTCCTTGTGCACTTACCAGAACATTTTTTTTTGTGATTCAGCATATTATTGGATGGAATTTATAATTCCTATGACTGAAAAATGTTCCACTTTGTAACGTAGACGTGTAGCGTATCAATTTTTTAATCTACTGTAATGTAGCAACAAAACAAAAGTGCATTGACAATAGTCAGAGCTAAATTTTGCTGTCATTTACAGCCTTGCAGATTGAACATTGAACTTGGCTTTTAAATTATTAGCAGTGCGAAATGCAGCATGGAAATATTTTATAGAGGCATCTAGAAATACTTTCTGTAGCACAGAAAGGCTGAATGCAGGGAAGTGTACTATTGTAGCTCAACTGTTGTAATGAACTAAGCAACTCACATACAATATAGGCAGAGGTTTACTCTTGAAGGGCTCCTCAGAGATATCTGGATCTCAAACACTATTGAATCCCCAAATTATATGTAAGTGTATGCAGATGAACTACATGGTCCTGGGCAAACAAGAAATGAACTCCAGCTTACTTTCCCCTCCACCTGCACAAATGTTTGGGGAGAGATAACAAGCCCATGCTCAAGACTATCAACCAGGAGTCTTCCTCAAGTGTAATGCTCTGAACACCACAAGAGAAGCAGATTGGCACACAGAAAGGAGAGAAGAGAATATCGTGGAGCTCAGAGGACTCTGTCCATTTATCGCGATAAGGCTAAATGGTAGCCCAATATAATGTTATTGTTTTGTTTTCTTTGAGGAAATGACAAGATTTCAACACTACCTCTTTGCACTTTTCCAGCAGGCAAACAATTTGTTCACATGGTGGAAATCTCCTGCCCTCCCTCCTCAATGAGTGGGGAAATTTAATGGGGCCTGTAGTTACTGTGAATGGGAGAGGAGAACAAATGCTGGGGGAGATGCAGAAGGTGGCCCCTCTATCTCCAGAGTCTCTAACCATTCCTTGCCCAGACAGCAGAGGGAAGGGCTGTGTTTTGCAGATGCGGCAGGTCTGATTGATCCCGTTTTAAAGTCAGAGTGATTTTTTTTTCTTGTAGGGGTCAAATTGGCATAGGGCTCTCAGGAGTTTTTTGCCTTCCTCACAGCATTCTGGAGACACATTTACAATCAATAGGAACTTGATTTCATGATTAGTAGTATTATGTGGTAGGCATGTTAGTTTGTTGCAGCTTGCAACCCGTTTCCTGTACAGTTAGAAGGATACAGCAAACAGTTCTCAGAAGTAAAAGATCTGGAATTTTACTGATGGGTCTAATACTCATGGAATGGGCCTCCCGGCACTGAGATCCCTATTCAGTATCCTCTGACTTACTCAAGCAGAAGAAGGTAGGACTCCGAAGAGCTAGCTGGGTCCTAGAGGTAGTCTGAGAAGAGTCTATGACAATTTATGGGATATATGGTAGAAGCCCAATAACCCATGCATTAGAACCACTTAAAATGGCTGGTAGGTGAGACTATAGATGACATGGTGGATGGTGCCCCACCCCTCCATTAATAATATTTCTGCCTCTTTCTTAAAATCTATCCCTCTGTTTATCATCCCTCACTACCATGCTCAGATCAACAGGCACCAAAAATTCACTAGGTAAAAAACCAATTTATCGGCGGGGGGATTGGGGGGGAGGAGGAGGAATCCCCCATTGAAGATACTAGACTATTCTAAACTCCACAAGATGAACCTGAGGTATCCTCACCACAAGGTAAGACGTATGTTTGGATGAGACTTCATAAATAATAGGGAATGTTCTGCATCTCTTTGTGTTCTTCAGTCCCAGGGGACCTTAGCACATGAACAACACTTGTTTCTGAAAGATGTTATTAGATGTTCCCACTATCACCATCCATGAACAAAAAGCAATGTCTCAGCCAGTCCCTGTCTCTTTCCAAAAAAGAACAGCAGGAGGGAATATGTATGTCCATTTTGTATATATTCCTGTCTATCTCCTGCTATGTATATCGATAACTGATTTCCCTAGTTCCTAAAAGGGTATATGGAAAAGTCACACTGAGTTCACATTTGAAAAGCTTATGGTTGAATTATTATAGTTTTTAAAAAAAGGGTTGGAAAGCTTGGGTGATTACAAATGTTTACTTGTTTTACAGATATGTTCTTAAACTATGTGGCTAAATCTTTTCTTACATCTGTCTCCCTGGAGCTGTTCAGCATGCAGTCTAAAGGCCCCGTTAGGCTTATTTGGGAAAATGTACACACACACACCAGATCACCCACTGGACTCTGAATGAAAAGCAAGATTGCAGGAAGTCTGTGTTTATTATACAGTACTTGAACAAATCATGCTGCATTTGTTAGGAGCCTTTCAGTGTTTCATTAGATATGCCAGAGAATTTAGCGTGAGTGTAAAGATTCTCCCAAAATTGGGGGGAGGGTCTATTTCAATCATGTTTACATCTCCATTTGGAAAAGTATCTGCTTTGCATGTATGTAATGCAGTAAAATGGCTTTGTTCTGGAGCAGACTGGCAGTTTGGTGTGAGTACTGATTGTGGTATAATCTAGATCTCTTGTTTACATAGCTAGCAGTGATTGGAACACATAGAAAGTTAAGGGAGTGCCAGCCACATCAACCCTCCTTTAGCCAATACTGAAAGTAAAGTAACAGCCACTTCAGAAGCCCTATCCAGGTCTGTTTGGGTAGAGGAAATATTCCCATGTCTCACTTGATTGAACGAGGTGCTTCCCACTTGTAAACTGCTTTGGGATTCTTTGGGTTTTAATGTGCTATATAAATAGGCAGTATGTAAATATTTTTTTTACTAAATGATTAGAAACAATGAGTAGTCCTGTGGCATTTTAGAGATTAACAAAAGCATATAGGATCATGAACTCTCATGGATAAGATCCACTTCATCAGATGAGCTGGAGTGGAAACAACAGAATCCAAGATATATATAACAGCAAAAGAAGTACCTATTAATTGTAGGACCCATGTTAATGAAGCTAATTAAGTGGGCTGGAAGTTTCTCATTCATAGCTTTTGATGTGGAAATGTGAATGTTAAAGGCAGGGGAAATTGGCTTTGTAGTGCGTTAACTAGTTAATATCTTCATTCAAGTCCTGGGAAACAGTGTTAAATTTGTAGATCAATTCCAGTCCTGCAGTCTGTCTGTGTTATTGAGTGGTGAAATACCTTTGTAGAAGAATGGCTACTTTTAAATCCATGACTGAGTGACCAGGCAGGTTAAAATGTTCCCCTACACTACAGGTTGTTCTGTGTTGGAACATGTTATGAAATATTTGCCCCGAATATTTTCCTTTAATTCAAACTTAGTGTTCTTCATTGAATTTAAATATACCCTCCATAGGCTTGGAGCTTATTACATGGTGAGAAAATGCTAACTCATCAAGTGCATCAAAGGTAATATTCTTTTACCAAATTGTCCCCCAGCACAATCTTTCTCACTCTAAATGAAATAACCATTTCATTAAAACTGATAAGCAAAAAGTGCAGAAAATGGTATTTAGCATGTCTATGGACGACATTTAAACCTAGAGTTTCAGCCTGAGCTCATAGAAATTCTAAGCACTCTATTCACATGGATTTCTCTTGAATTAATTTCTTTCCATAAAATAATTAATTTAGACAGTTCCCAAGATTTTTTATGCACCCTGCCATATTTTTCTATACAAAGTAAATGAATGATTCCAAAAGCCTTTTTTGTTTGTCTGTTTATATGATTCCTAAGGTGGAGCTTCATTTTCAAACATGGCCAAAACTCAAGAGAAAGGGGTTGAAAACCAAACTAGAAAGGGATTTGATTTCATGAGTATGAATTAAAGTTCTGATTTTACAAAGACTTACACACAGACTTAATGTGACACAATATATCACCTTATTGATTTCAGAAAGGCTACTCACACTACCTAAAATGTGGGCAAGTCTTTACAGTTTCTGGGCCTCCGTTACTTGGATCTATTGAAAGCAAAATGAATTTAGGTGGTGGCATGGACAGGGAAGAAAAAAGGACGCACCAAGAAAAGTTTTTTTCTTTCAGAATGACTTGTTCTCTGGAAAAGTGTTCGTTATTTTGGGAATGTTTTACTTTAAATACTCAGCCAAAGGCGAACATAAGTCAGTACACCCCAGTGTCATGAACAGTAAGGGTACGTCTACACTATCCCGCTAGTTCGAACTAGCGGGGTAATGTAGGCATACCGCAATTGCAAATGAAGCCCGGGATTTGAATTTCCCGGGCTTCATTTGCATAAGCGGGGCGCCGCCATTTTTCAATCCCCGCTCGTTCGAACCCCATGCCGCGCGGCTACACGCGGCATGAACTAGGTAGTTCGAACTAGGAAGCTTAGTTCAAACTACCGTTACTCCTCATTCCACGAGGAATAACGGTAGTTCGAACTAGGAAGCCTAGTTCGAACTACCTAGTTCGTGCCGCGTGTAACCGCGCTGCACGGGGTTCGAACCAGCGGGGTTTTAAAAATGGCAGCGCCCCGCTTATGCAAATGAAGCCCGGGAAATTCAAATCCCGGGCTTCATCTGCAATTGCGGTATGCCTACATTATCCCGCTAGTTTGAACTAGCGGGGTAGTGTAGACATACCCTAAGAAACTGACTGGCTGAGGACAGGGCATTGGATGCTGCTGGTGACATAGGCGATGGGGCTACAGCTCACCCATGCTCCAGATCCAGGGGTCCGGTGGCTGGCTATCACAATCTGTGCTGTCCTAGCCAGTCCTGAATTCCCCTCACACACACCCAATTGTCTGCCCTGAGTCCTACCCCCGCCCCTCCCCAAAGTCCCTTGTCGTTCACTACCCGCACTCCAAACTACATTACATTTCTTGAAGATAGCCAAAATCCAAAAGCCTGAATGGTCACATAGAGTACATCTAGACTATGTTCTTTTTTCTAAAGGATACATGGAAATTTAGTGCTAATTTACATGTTTTCTTCTGATTGCTTTTTCAAAAATGTTTTTTTCAAAAGTGAAAGCAGTTTGCAGGTTTTTTTTTTTTTTTAAAAAACTTTTTCGAAAGAACCCTTCTTCCTTAAATAATGAGGTGTACAGAGTTCTTTCGAAAAAGGGTTGTTTTTTTTTAGAAAAAACCACTTTCTAAACTGCTTTCACTTGAGAAAAAAACCACCTTTGAAAAAGCAATCAGAAGAAAATATGCAAATACGCACTGAATTTGCATATCTCCTTTTGAAAGAAGAACATAGTCTAGATGTACCCATACACTCTCACACTGCAGAGGCAAAGTAATGACACACGGTTTTCAAAAAGTATTTTTTAGTAAAAATTACGTTTTCTTACATTAGATATTCTAATATAAATGTATAACCTCCTGAAAATATAACAGCATAATCTCTCTGAACGTTTTCAGCATTGAATGTTTATTTTGACGCTTGAGTGAGATTGTCCTGGACTTTGAGTACTTAATTTTGCAGATGAACAAAACTGAAATTTTAAGTTGAAAACTCACCTCCTTCCAGGAACTGCCAAAGCTGTGCATTTGGTTCCTTTATGAATTTGGATAAAACAACACAGCAACAAATAAGCATTAGCTAACTACAATGTAAAATTTCCCCATATTTTTATGGGTTTTCTTAAGGGTAAAACCAAGCCATTTATGGCTATAACTTAACACTCATTTAATCTTCACAATTCTTTCAAGTTCCTGGGGTAAAATACCTGAAAATTGCAGCTCCCATGTGTTACAAATATGTCTCCCCAAGAATAACTTGTTGTCTCCGATCACTTTGTTCTTGAAATGTAAATAACAACTGGCCACACTTTGGCCCCCCTCTTACTCTCAATTACAGGGTTTTCTGCCTTTACCAATGTTCTCACTGAAGTGTCTCAAATCTGTAGCAGATCTGCTGGGGTGGCAGCTACAGTCACATATTACTCATGCTGAGCCTTCTCAATCAGATCATACAGTGCAATGTGAATGTCTTTGAGTTGAGAAAATAAATGCCTTGAAGTTGTTTGGGAGTGGATTTGAACTGTTGCCATTACTGACCCTGTAATTTGAATATTATCAAAACTTTAGGTCATTGAAAAGTTTTGCGGGGGAGTTATAGGAAATTATATGAATTTGCTTCTGTAGTGGACAAACTTAATATTCAGGACCGAGCTAATATTCTTTGAATTACTTGGCCACTCATTAATTGGAAGAAAGTTGTCAAATCATATTTAGAGCATCTAATGGCATTTTTCTGAACTCTGAGGTAATTTATATTGAGTTTGAATTTCTTCCCCTCGCTTTCATCATTAAATCACCTCTTGAAAGAATATTATTTGCATGTGGTCATTTCCAGTAATTTTCTTTTACTTCACATCTTGCTTCATGATCTGTGTAGCTTTAATCTCTTTTTAATCACAAATGAATCAGAGTGAGATGGATTTAATTACATGTTCATCAGTGGAACAGGATATAAAATCTAGCTTTCTTTAACTTGGTGCTTCCAAAATATTGCTGTGGTGGTGTTTTGAGTAATATATGGCCACTACTTACAACTCCCAAGAATTAGCTCAATCTAACTAAGAATATTCCTAACCAAATGTCTACACTTTTTCCTTGTGCTATCCTCCTAGCAGAATTATCATATTAGCATCATGAACATATCTGATGTAAAGGCTTACTTGCTGTTTTGGGCTGTCTCTAGACTACAATGAAAAGTTGGAAAAAGATACACAAACTGCGAACTGAAATTTGCATATCTTTTTCTGCTTTTCTTCTGAAAGAGGATTTTCTGATATTTGGAAAATATCTACACTGGACCAAATGTCAGAAAAAAAGCCTCTTCTGGAACATCCTTTCTTCCTCGTACAACAGGGTTTACAGGGTTGCCTAAAAAACGTGCCTGCTTTTCCGACATTTTTTTTTGAAAAGCAGATGCCATCCTTGGACGTGACAGAGCTTTTCTGGGATACCTCTGGTATCCCGGAAAAGCTCTGCAGTCTAGAAGTACCCTTAATGTTGTGTATTTTGAAACTGAATGTTAGAGTGGTGAAAAAATAGATTTTTCAGGAAAGGACGCATATCTTATATTATTCAGAGAACAGAATACTCTGTGCAGGGCCAGCATCCTGCAGAGATGATAGAGAATGAAGGATAGGGAGAAATGACTCAAAAAGGAGCAAACAAAATACTAGTGGAAAAATGAGACAATAAATTAAGAACAGGTTGAGTGCTAAAGTTAAAGGCCACACTTTGAAAAGTAGCTAGTGATTTTGAGCACCTCAAACTTAGGGTATCCAATTTGAGACATATGAAAGGGGCTTCACAGAGTAGTTGCTATGCACTCAGTGAAAATAAGGCCCTGTTAGAGTGTGTGGAATGTGCAAAATCAGTGATCAAACCTTAAATTCTTGATCAATTTGCTCCTTTTTAAGGAAAATATCGTTAATCCCCTGGTTAAGCCTTAAATTGAGCTATGCTGAAGCAATAAACATTTCATTTTTTCCCCAATCTTATCTCTCTCCAGAACTAATCTGTCACTAACCATAGTGAAGCATCTACACTGTGAATAGCAAATCCATTAATGTCCAAAAGGGAACTATTTTTCTCACACAGCATTACCACTCTCTTTTTTCTTTTACTTGCTCATTCTGTGATACGCTTTGGCTCATTCTGGCCTAGTTAGGGTAAAAGCTGAAGGAAAGTTGGAACACTCA
This sequence comes from Pelodiscus sinensis, assembly GCF_049634645.1. Taxonomy (NCBI): domain Eukaryota; kingdom Metazoa; phylum Chordata; order Testudines; family Trionychidae; genus Pelodiscus; species Pelodiscus sinensis. The sequence goes on from NC_134723.1 coordinate 8,081,873, forward strand.
AAGGGGCAAGATAATAGCCTTGATGTAAACGGGAAACTTGGGAGCACAGAGACACCACAGTTACCCAAATGTACCACATATGCCTATATCAATTTCAACTACAGTGGAAACTCAAACTCTGTAGTAGGTTTCACATGGTTTTATTTCAATTTACAGCCACGGAGTAACCACTGAAGTAGTGGGAAATGGTCACATAATGTGATCTTTAAGCAAATGTTTATTCATGAAGTACCCATTTCTCTGCCAGTCCTCTCTGACTGACTGGCTTCTCAGCATGTACTGTAACAAACACCACATGGTATAGTAATAGGTACTGAATAACCAGCAGTAAGGCATCTGCCATGCAGTCAGAAAAAAAAGAAACTTAAAATACAACTTTGCAGAAAAAGAATATATTTCACAGACTAATGACTTCATTATTCTTTCATGAATTTTTAATATAACAAGGAAGAAAGTTTGCTTATAAATGACAATAGGTCATTTTTGATTGACTCTAAACTGATGTTTTGCCTGAAACTGCAGAATCATGTGAAATCGGGGATTTTTAATAATGAGTTTCCATATGTTGTATTTAGTGTGACTGAAGCTTCGACATTCGAAGGATATTAAAGACAAGATGATTGCGGCAATATTTTTTATTGGATTGACTTCTGTTGTTAGGAGAGGCAGCTTTAGAGACTCACAGAGCTCTTCTTCAGATTTGAGAAAGATACTCTGAGGGCTACTCTACATTAGAAGTAATACAGTACTGTAGCATTTCTGGTGAAGATGCTGTAAGCTGGCAGAAGAGAACTCTTCTGTCGGCATAAGAAAAACATCTCCACAAGAGGTGGTAAATATTCCAGGGTGGTGGCTTTTCCACACCTTTAAATTATAATAAATATTTAAAATAAATTATAATATATAAATTATGCTGACAGAACCTGTAGTGTACACAAGCCTTGAGTGTCATAGCTAAATGCAAGGTGGAACAGATTGTTAAGCATAAGTAGTTACTATATATTTTAAGTGACCATTTGAAGTAGTGGATTGTTAATACTTCTATCGTTTTCTCAGAGTGATCTCTCTGCTCCTGACCTATTAGTCCTCAAAGGAAACCTACTTTCAAAAGATGAGCCTGAGAGCTGAAATTCCTAACTCTGCTAGACACTAAAAATGATGGACTGAACAGAGGCCCTGGATTTATGACTTATTACAATGAGCTCTATTTACTACCCTCTCTGCTTTATGTCCTGTGACTTCAAAGGTATTAAGGCCACTCTACCTTGAATGGTCCCTTACAATACGTGTTAACTACTGATGCTAAATAACCCGTTCCCTTATTCTGCCTTGCTAATGTGGGAGCCGGCTCCCTCTGGCCTTGTATTTAATTGCGTGGCTCAGAGTACCTCTCTCAGACCCAAAGAAGACCTCTGTGTGGCTTGAAAACTTGTCTTTTACAAATAGAATTTTACCAGTCAAAGATGTTAACTCACCCGACTTGTCTCAGTTTTCATATAAACAGTTTGGGAATGTTAGAGATACACAGTACCGGGAATTAATCATGTCCCTCTGAACACTTCGTACTTGTTATGCTGGTGACCACCTATTCAGCCATGTATCTCAATTTCATGTTACTCTGTGCTCCCAATCCACCACTGTCTGCATGTCTGTCTGTCCTCCACTGCACATTATCAGACTCCTAGATGGTGAACTCTCTGGGGCAGGCAGTGTGTTAGTTACACGTGTGTACACTGTCCAGGACACCCGGTTTCTGATCCCTCATACAGGTCTGTAGGTATTATCTCACTGAAGGTAAATACCTCAAACATCTCTGAACTGAACTGCAAAAATAGTCCAGGGCAGATCTTTAGCCAATGTAAATTAGCAAAATGATGTTATGATGATGTAGCAATTTCCACCATATGAGGCTCTACCCCCTCTAATCATTACCTTTACCCAAGATAGACCGTCAGTCCAGGTAAATAGGTTAGAATGGAAAACATTCTCTTCTGCCTTCTCCCTTCCATCTTCTCCCTTCACTTCCCTAAATAGGGAAAAGTGCAGGTACACACCAAACCCAAATGATATTCCAGTCGAAGAATAAACACTCAAATATCCGAGACGTAGTAAAGCCTCCATTTTTAGAAGCCAAATCCAAATAAAAAGGTAGAGCTATGAAATTAAAATAAATAAGTAAATAAATAGTTTACTCCATACATCTTGCTGCAGTTCATGCATATTGGGCATGTCTACATAAGGACATTATTTCGAAATAGTTATTTTGGGAGTTATTATTTCATTTCAAAATAGTGTGTCCACACTGCAGGGAAGCCTGAAATAAGTCCAAGGCAGGCTCCCTTAATGTGGATGCGCTACCTTGACTTACAGCCCCAGAGGAGTAATTACAATGAATGACCATGGGGAGTAGTTATTTCAAAGTAGTAGCAGTGGAGCGTTCACACTAACACTATTTTGAAATAAGCATTATTCCTTGTGGAAAGCAGGAGTTGTTATTTCAAAGTAACTAGCCACTTATTTAGAAATAACAGGCTTGGTAGTATGGATGCTCAACTTGTTATTTCAAAATAAGGGACATTCTTTCAAAATAACTCCCTCATGTAGACCAGGGCTATAGGTTCCCGACAGGAGAAATATTTAATGTTTTTTATAACAGGTCCACTCCAAGAATGCTATAGGAAATGCTCTATAATTGTCATAACTGGTTTGAAAAAAATTCATCTTTGCGCCACCTTCTTTCCATTCCACTTTAAAACCTGAATTGCAGCAAAAAAAAGTACCACGGAAAGCATTTCAGAAGCACACACTGCTTGATAGCACTGATTTTGTTTTACTAGGTTTCTCTTTCACTTTAATAAAGCCTAAAGTAAGAGAGTTTGTTATAAAGTGATCTTTATTTTTGCACGGTACATGCATATAGTGAGTGACTGCTTTAACATATGACAATTCACTGCTTTTTAACTATTGCACTATTTAACTATTATCCTGAAAGCTGTGGAAGATGTTGCCTTCCTTACTGTCTATTTGGGAGCATGTTGCCTGCATTTAATTGCTTAATAGTCTCTTGACCATGGAAAGCCAGCATCGGAGCTTTCATTTTGGTAACTGAAAGTACCAGGGGTATTTTCCCATTTAGACTCATAGACTCATAGGCTGTGTCTACACTGGCCACATAACCCGTAATAGCTATGGAAATGAGAGAAGTCAGAATAGGGAAATGCGTGGGGATTTAAATATCCCCCGCGGGATTTAAATAAACATGGCCGCCGCTTTTTTCCGGCTTGGGGAAAAGCCGGAAAAGAGCATCCAGACTGGCGCGATCCTCCGGAATAAAGCCCTATTCTGGAGGATCTCTTATTCCTACTTGCAATAGGGCTTTATTCCGGAGGATCGCGCCAGTCTGGACACTCTTTTCCCGTTTTTCCCCAAGCCGGAAAAAAGCGGCGGCCATGTTTATTTAAATCCCGCGGGGGATATTTAAATCCCCCACGCATTTCCCTATTCTGACTTCTCTCATTTCCATAGCTATTACGGGTTATGTGGCCAGTGTAGACACAGCCATAGACTTTAAGGTTAGAAGGGACCATTATGATCATCCAGTCTGACCCCCTGCACAGTGCAGGCCACAGAATCTCACCCACCCCTCTTAGAATAATCCTCTCATCTATGTCTCAGATATTGAAGCCTTCAAATACTTTGAAGGCCCCAAGATGCAGAGAATCCTCCAGCTGTGATCTGTGCCCCATGCTACAGAGGAAGGCGAAAAACCTCCAGGATCTCTGCCAATCTACCCTGGAGGAAAATTCCTTCCCGACCCCAAATATGGCGATCAGCTGAACCCTGAGCATGTGGGCAAGACTCACCAGCCAGACATCCAGAAAGTTCTCTATAGTAACTCCTATCATCCTTCCATTGACATATTTCCCACTGATAATGAATGGTCAATTAGTTACCAAGATCATGTTCTCATCAAAACATCCCCTTATCATAGAATCATAGAACTGGAAGAGACATCAGACGGTCATCAAGTCCAGCCTCCTGCTCTAAGCAGGACCAATCCCATCTAAATCAACCTGGCCAGGGCTTTGTCAAGCTGGAACTTAAACACCTCTAGGGATAGAGACTCCACTACTTCCCTAGGTAACCCATTCCAGTGTGTCACCACCCTCCTAGTGAAATAGTTTTTCCTAATATCCAACCTGGACCTCTCCCACCACAACTTGAGACCATTGCTCCTTGTTCTGCCATCTGTCACTACTGAGAACAGCCTCTTTCCATCCTCTTGGAACCTCCCTTCAGGAAGTTGAAGGCTGCTATCAAATCCCCCCTCACTCTTTGCTTCTGCAGACTAAACAGACCCAACTCCCTCAGCCTCTCCTCATAAGTCATATGCTCCAGCCCCCTAATCATTTTGGTTGCCCTCCGCTAGATCCTCTCCAATGCGTCCACATCCTTTTTTTAGTGGGGGGCCCAGAACTGGACACAATACTCCAGATGTGGCCTCACCAGTGCCGAATAAAGGGGAATAATGACATCTCTGGATCTGCTGGCAATGATCCTCTTAATGCAACCTAATATGCCATTAGTCTTCTTGGCTACAAGGGCACACTATTGACTCATATCCAGCTTATCATCCACTGTAACCCCCAGGTCCTTTTTTGCAGAACTACTACTTAGCTGGTTGGTCCCCAGCTTGTAACTATGCTTGGCATTCTTCCGTCCCAAGTGCAGGACTCTACACTTGTCCTTGTTGAACCTCATCAGATTTCTCGTGGCCCAATCCATGTAGAGATTATACAGGGTTTTCTATGTTGTGTAAATTGGTAGTAGGCCTATTCTATGTACACAGGCTCAGGGCCGACGACCTATCAGGAGAAAACACCAAAAAAGCCTCACCAACTACACAGCTAGGAGTTGCAGATCTGTTTGCTGCTTAGAGAGAGAATTTCATTATTTTATTTAAGTCATTTATATTTTTGACTTACACAATCATAGAAAAAGTGTCCCCCTGCTACTCTAGCCCCTGACATTATTTAAAGCAAGCCAACAAAAGCAAAACTATTATTGTATAAGCTATTCCAGCTCATCTTGCTCTTTTTTCTTTTAAGCCCTTCCTCCTAGCACACCTAGCTGTGGGTATTTGATGATACCTTAGGAACTTCATAGTGATCAATGTGCTTACATCATGGCTATTTACCCCTGGTCTACACTGGAGAGTCATTTCAAAACAACTCCCCTTACTTTGAAATAACAAGTGGAACGTCCACACTAACAAACCTGTTTTTTCAAAATAAGGGGCTGATTATTTTGTAATAATAACTTCTGCTTTCCATGAGTAGTAACACTTATTTCAAAATAGTTATTTTGAAATAGAAGTAGTGTGGATGCTCCACTGCTGCTATTTTGAAATAACTACTCCCCAGAGTCATTTAAAGTAATTATTCCCCAGGGCTTCCTGGGGCTCTAAGTCAAGGTAGTGCATCCACATTAAGGGAGTATGACTCAGACTAATTTCAAGGCTTCCCTGGACTGTGGACATGCTATTTTGAAATAATTATTTTGGGAGTTATGATTTTGAAATAACTTATTTCATAATAATTTCCTAGTATACACGTGGCCTTAGAGTCTTGTTATAATAGATGGAATAGAACTTTGAGCTCCTGTCTCCAAAAAGCACTATCTTCTAATGCTTGAATGAAGTAAGAGTCTACATCAATTGCTAGCAGTATAGGTACGGTGTCTGTATTTTCTGAACCAAAAATACGGTTCACTCCCCCGATCCGTTAGGCCCCGCCCACGTGCCACGTAAAGTACTTCCAAGGTTAAGATGGATGTGACTCGAAATAAAGGGTGTCATGTGACTCCTCTAAGAGCTCCTCGCACTGTCCTGTGCCCATAGGAATGGGTTTGGTCCCCATAGAACTGTCCTGAGAACAGAATTTGACCAATCAAGGGGAGGTCTGGGGTGGATAATTGGTCCAGAAATGGATCATGTTATCCCTCAAAGAACTCCTTCCACCATCATGATGGGTTTGGGCCCTGAAGGAGGTGCTGCTGTGCCGAGTGAAGGTGATGTGTTGTGTGTGTAGGGGCAAGGTTTATATGATAGTGCTGTGCCTATGTGCAGTGTGTGTGTGTGTGGAGATGCTGGTGGTGCTGTGTGTTGGGAGAGGGTGTGTGGAGATGGTGAAGTGTGTAGAGGCAGGGTGCTGGTGGTGCTTTGTGTGGTGGTGCTGTGCCAGGATGGAGTGAGTGTGCTGGAAAAGCTCTGTGCAGTGGCAGGGTGTGTGGAAGTGGCACTATGGGCAGGGTACGTATGGTAGTGTGCACAGGGACAGGATGTGTGAGTAGGCTCTGGTGGCACAACAGGATGTGGAGAGAACTGGGTGTAGCACTGTGGGCATGTATCAACTTCTTAAAATATACACACACAATAGCTAGAGCTAGTAGTTACATGGCCCAAGGAATGAAATTAATTTCTTTTGCTTTTTAACCAAATTCTGTTTTAGTTTCTGCCTAATTACTCTAATGATTTTGAGTAGGAAAAAAAAAAAAGCTTAAAATCCAATTGATCCAGCCATCACTTGTGTATGCAAATGTTGCATAAATTGTTCTGACTTTTCCAGCACTTGTTTCGTTACTGATCTGGGTGAAGCGGCTAACTGGACAGTCTGTTGTTCCTAGTCCCATTGAGGGTTCAGTTTGCCACATACAGAGCAGACCACTAATCAGCTGCTTAGCTTAGTGGCTGCCTCAGCTTGGCTGAGGACAAATCCTACCGACCCGCAGCCCCTAGTTACAGTCTGGTCACGCCCCAGGCCTGGTGACCTGGAGGGTCCCCATGGCCACTCACGTCACGTAGGCATTGGGCACGGGGCGCCTCTTGCCAGGCAGCAGCTCACTGGGCACCCCGGAGTACATCTGGGGCTGGACTCATGCTGCAGCCACGTGTCCTCATGCCACATATGCCCTTTCATGCCCTGTCTGCTCATCACTGGACCCTCTGGGACAAGCCAGATCCAGCCCCGCCCCTCTTCCCAGGCTCAGATGCACCACCCTCAGAACCCACAGCAGCCACAGCCTCACAACACTTCCTGGAGGCTTTCCTCTTTGCTCCCATTGGCCAAACTCCAAACACCAGCCTTTCCTTTCCCCTGGCTGGGACAGACTCACAGGGACTTCCTGGAGGCATTCCCCGTAGCCCCACGGCTCACTGCCGATACAGCTTGCACACGCTGCCTTTTCCCTTTCTCCAATTGAGACAACCTTGCAGCACTTCATGGAGGCATTCCCCTTCGCTCCCATTGGTCAGATTCTGACCAAGGAATGCCTCCAGGAAGTCCCTGTGGGTCTGTCCCAGCCAGGGGAAGGGAAAGGGTGGTGTGTGGAGTTTGGCCAATGAGAGCGAAGGAGAATGCCTCCAGGAAGTGCTGTAAGGTTGTCTCAGTTGGAGAAAGGAAAAAGGCAGCGTGCGCAAGCTGTATCGGCGGCGAGCCATGGGGCTTTCTCCCCCATATGCCGTTTTCCTGGACATTTCAATACTCTATAGGGATACCGGGACAGGAGATTTAAAATCGTGACTGTCCTGGATTTTCCAGGATGTATGGTCAGCGTAAGTATAGGGCCTAAGATCATAGGTGAACATTTAATACCACATAATAGAAAGCAGAAATATATATTTGCCAGATCCTATGTTGCAAAGGATTATATTTAATCTTCAAACAGCTTCATGGAAGTATCTTTTTTCCTCCCTTTCAAGGTTAAGATGAATCATTTCCAGCAACGATATAAAGTACAACTTAAAATCAGTCTCCTTTTTCCTCAGTGGTAGCAAAGTCAATCTGCGACTGAATCTTACAGACTATTGTAGCATTATATGCGTAAATTATTTTCAAATCTGATCATCTGTGTTCATAAACAAACAAACATCCAAAGAAATGCTTACTGCTGTTAATATGCCAGTTGGAATGCTAAAGATGATAAAGAAAATCCTGACGGACTGACTCCAAATAACATTTAAATATTCAAGCTGCTTTTCCCAGAAATGCTAGTTCTAAATACATTTAGTGTAGCTGGCAAAATTGTGAAAGACAGCAGGAAAGAGCTGTTGCCTGAAATGTACATAGCCTGACATTTATCAGAGTCCAAAAGCAGAAATGTGTCTACTCTAGGAAAGCACTCATGCTGTGTATGCTGATGATCCGACCATTTGTGTATTTGATGATGACAGAAATCTCTGCATAATGATTAAACTTCAGTATCTTGGCGAAATAATCTGTTCATGTTTAAGAATGAGAAATATTATTAGAAGAATGGTCAGTGACAATAAAGATGCCAAGTGCTAAAATGAAATTGGTGGCAGGATAGAACATTTGGCATGATGAAGAGTTTGACTGAAAGAGTCCACATCTTCTTCAGTCACTTCCTTCCTGATGGAGGAATATCTAAGTTTACTGCTTTGGAGATAACATTTTTTACCTTTTAGTTTTTTGTTTCTAATCACTACTACCTGTTATCACAGCACCTCCCCTCCATGCTTAATGAAAATTGTCTTATGGATATGAATATGTATAACTCAAAGATGCTTTATGCAAAATAGACCATGTAACATATCAATTTCACAGTTACAGTCTGCAGAATCTGTACATCCTATTTTTGTTCATGTATCATTCTTGCATGTGAAGTTAGAAATATGAAGTGTGAATCTGTTTATAATTTGAACTGTACTAATGAGGGCCTTTTCTGATGCTCCTGATATTAGGGTATGTCTACACTACAGCGCTAATTCGAACGAACTTAGTTCGAATTAGTTAATTCAAACTAAGCTAATTCGAACTAACGGATCCAGACTAAAAAACTAGTTCGAATTAGCACTTTGCTAATTCGAACTAGCATGTCCACATTAAGTGGACCCTGAACCGGGGTTAAGAATGGCCAGAAGCAGTGCCGGCAGGGTATCAGATGAGGACTTAGAGCATGGAGCTGCTGCCTCAGGCTAGCCGAGGGCTGCGCTTAAAGGGACCCGACCCCCACCCCGGACAGACAGTTCTCAGGGGTGCCCCGCTTGCAAAGCAGTCCTGGCTTGGAGTGCCCTGAGTGCCCACACTGGGCACAACACAGCACTCGGCCATCAGACCGGCTGCACTTGCTGCAGGCTGCCATCTGGGAGAGGGGGCAATTGGGGGGCTGCAGGAGAGCTTCCACCCCCAGAAGCCCACAGAGCCAGCCCAGTCCTCCAGATCGGGGGCTCGTACCCCATTCCTCCCTCACCTCCTTCCACTTACCCTTCCCTAGCCCCCCTTCCTCATGTACAAAATAAAGAAAACATGTGGTCAAAAATAGAATCTCTCTTTATTGAACAAAACTCGGGGAGACTGGGAAAAGGAGGTGGGAGAGGGGAAGAGAGAGGCTGGGAGAGGGGAGGGCAACTAACATGATCAGAGGTTTGGAACAGGTCCCATATGAAGAGAGGCTGCATCAAGAAAAGTTCTTCATTAGTTCCCATAATAGAAGGACTAGAGGACACCAAAGGAAAGGAATGGGTAGCAGGCTTCAAACTAGTAACAGAAAGTTGTTCTTCACAAAGCAAAGAGTCAACCTGTGGAACTCCTTGCTGCAGGAGGCTGTGAAGGCTAGAACTAGAACAGAGTTTAAGGAGAAGTGAGATAAAGTGATGGAGGTTGGGTCCATGGAGTGGTATTAGCCAGGGGATAGGAGTGGTGTCCCTGACCAAAGTTTGTGGAAGGCTGGACAGGGATGGCACGAGACAAATGGCTTGGTCACTGTCTTCGGTCCATCTCCTCCAGGGTCCCTAGGGCTGGCCACTGTCGGCAGACAGGCTAATGGGCTAGATGGACCTTTGGTCTGACCCAGGACGACCATTGTAAGCTCAGGGCTCAGGGTCGGGGGTCTCAGTGGACCCCCTTGATTTTCATGCACACCTGCTCCTGGGTGGCCAGGCTGGAAGCTCTCCTGTCCTAGACAGCCACTTTCCTGTGCCTAGTGCGGAGGTCGTGGACGAGGTCCACGATGTCCGCACTAGACCAGGCGGGGGCCCGCCTCTTGCGGTCCCGGGCAAGCTCCCGGGAGCCGCCAGCCTGGTCCCAGGAAGAGGGGGTGGGCTGGGGGGCATCGGGTGGCTGGCTCGAGCCGTGCCAGGTGCAGGGTCTGCTAGCTGGGTGCTGGCAGGCTTGCACCTGGCACGGGCATCGTAGCCAGACCGTGCCCCTTTAAGGGCTCCGGGGCCGGGAGGGGGGCAATAGAGTTTCCCTGGTGTTGGCCAGAGTGGCCACCAGGGAAAGCTGGGGAGGGCTAGCCTCCCACTAGTTCGAATTAAGGGGCTACACACCCCTTAATTCGAACTGGTAAGTTCGAACTAGGCTTAGTCCTCGTTCAATGAGGTTTACCTAGTTCGAACTAAGCGCTCCGCTAGTTTGAATTAAGTTCGAACTAGCGGAGCGCTAGTGTAGCGCCTATCAAAGTTAATTCAAACTAACGTCCGTTAGTTCGAATTAACTTTGTAGTGTAGACATACCCTTAATGACTTAGTACTCAGACCAACCATGTCCTATAAGAATGGCAATGTTTGTTCTATAAGTGCAAAGTGTGGTTGGTCCTAGAAACACATGTGACCACGCCACCTGGTATTGGAATTCATCTTGAACATGATATTTTTCCATTGGCAGTGGTGGTGCTGCTGAACAAGGGTTCATCTCCAGGGGGGAGGAGTCTATTGAAACCGAATGAAGTCATCAGATCAGACCTTTTGTCTTTAGATGGCCTTTGAAACTGCCTACCCCACCCAAAGAGGATGCAAAGAACTTTGAAGAAGCTGTAGATCCTGGCCAAATTAAAGATTAACTCTGACAAAACTTTTTACTTGAGATAAGAGCATTACTTTGATTTTAATTTGCAACCACTTAATCCCTATGTTTCATACTTAATAAAACACTTTGGTTTATTATAAAGCCCTGTGTAAATTATTGTTATGAGTGGGGGCAACCTCTGGGCATCTCTCTTTTTCTTTGATAATGAGGGCTGACCTGACCTTATGAGCTTTTTCTGTATAAAACTTTTACACAAAATAAGATTGATATATTTTGGGGTTCTGTACCCTTTTGGGGGGTGGTTTCCTGGATGCTAGGCTCTTACAACTAAACCCTCCTGGAACTGAACTGGTTCAGTGCCTCTGTTGTTCTGCTGGGAGGTAGTTAAGTTAACCCAATTCTGTACCTTTGCTGGGGGAGATCAGAACTTCTGGCACAGCAGTACAGGGTGGTGGGAAGCCCCAGAGAGCAAGAAGGTTGGCAACAGTGGCATGATCAGCACACCCGGGGCAACCCCACTGAGATTACTGTGATTTCCGTTTGACCCAAAGTTATTTTTCTCCCAACATTTTAGTCTGGCCACTACATTTAAATCAATTGTTTGTATAGCTGTCCTTTGATGCAACTAGCAACATTCTAAGCATGGCTTTTGTAAATTTCTCAGAACCTTTTATTTTCTATAAACAGTTCTGGCAAATATTTTGAGGACTTCTTAAATGATAGCTTTGCCATAAGCTCGTCACTTCTCATTCTTTTAGAAATTAATCTCTGGCAATTTATTGCTACACTGACCAGGAAGAGGGTAGGCAAAGAAAGGCAAGTTATCAGTGGATGAGAGGAGAAGGGACTCTTATAAGAGGAATTATTGCTGAAAAATGTTCTTATTTATTCCTAAAATTAGGTATTATGTATAATTGGATGCATATTTTCAATTAGATAAATGAAGAGGTAAGAGAGTGCTCTATTTTCCCTTTTGTTTCTTTGTATTCCGTATTTCCCATAAAGCTTGCCTATCCTTTGAATGAATGTCCATCTTACTGCTATCAAGGACTCCAGTCTACAGTAAACTCTATGGCTACGTCTACACTGGAAGCTTCTTGCGCAAGAACTCTTTTGTGGAAGAGTTCGTCTGCAAAAACTCTTCCAGAAGAGAGCGTCTACACTAGCATGTGCTTTTGCTCAAGAGCATCCATGCCAGTGTAGACGCTCTCTTGCGCAAGAAAGCTCTGATGGCCATTTTAACCATAGGGCTTTCTTGAGCAAGAAATTCATGTGGCCTGTCTATACTAGCCTCTTGCACAAGAAAAGTTGCGCAAGAGGGCTTCTTCCTGAGTGGGAGCATCATAGTTCTTGCGCAAGAAGCCCTGATTTTATACACTAGAACGTCAATTTACTTGTGCAAAAACACACGGCCAGTGTAGACAGGCAGCAAGTTTTTGCGCAAGAGCGGCCACGTTAGTGCAAGATCGCGCCAGTGTAGACACAGCCTATTATGTGGGCATACCTCAGTTGACTTTAATGGATGGATATCTTCATCACTGAAGATATTTATGAGCTACATTGTCCTGCATTTTGCTTCATCACTGAAGATATTTATGAGCAGGTTAGACAGTCACTTGTCAGAGATGATTCAGACAGTGCTTGGTCCTGCCTTGAGGGCAGAGGACTGGACCCAATGACCTGTCGAGGTCCCTTCCAGTTGATTCTGTGTCACTGGACTTCATGGGAGTACCATGCAGAACTCACAGTAGCAGGGCCTAATTTAAAAGCTGTTTTTAAATGACAAAAACAATCTTAGTTTATGACAGATTTAAAATATTACAGAATTCTTTTGTTTTACTGATACCAGATACCCTTCATCCTCTAGGCTCTCCAAAGGGATGAGATAGATGAAGTTCTAGGAACTCAGGATAGGGGATTTGTGCAGTGTGAGTTTCTCCTCCAGCAAAGAAACCAGACTTGTTTTTCCCTTTTTAGTTTTTTGGAGGTTATTTTTTTAAAGGAATTTGATTTGTAGTGATTTTGAATTATCCCCCTCCTGGAATCAAAGGAAGAGAGGAAGAGTCCTCATCCTGCACAGGCAGGACTTTTAGCTTGATGATGCAAGTAAACACTCAGTCTGTGTTCAGGCAGCCCTAGTCAACAAACTAAACTAGGTAGAATGAACTGAATGACAATCACCTGTTCAGCTTGGTCAGCACAGCTTTGGCTGAGATACTGCTGTAGGAGTGCCAATACCAGGCTAGCCTGGCATATGGTCAGCAGCCTAATTCTAGGCCTTGCTGTATATAACTGTTAAGAATAGTCAAACACTTTGCAAACACCTTTGAGTAGTAAGAATATTCTACTTAGGTATCTGTTGGACAGCTGTTTCTGTTAAGAGGTACCTCAGTTTTTTTCCAGGGAAACCAATTCCCCACCCTATGCTTACATACATGTCTGCTACTTTTTTATTTGTTCTTCAGTAAAATCTTTCTAGACTTATTACTGCATGTTACATACCTTTCTTCATTGTGCACATGTTCATGACAATTGAGAATGAGCAGATGATATCATGCACATTTTTATATTGGATAATAGATATGTAAAAATCTTTATGGTAATTTGCCAAGCTCCATATCTATCTCTTCATCAGCAATGAAGTTATTCTGGGTGGCTGTTTTGGAGTGCAGGGTCCTTTGAAGGAGGAGTTTTTATTTATCTGGAAAAGCATATTAGTGTTTGAAGTAGTTCTCCAAACTTCATATATTATTTTTATTTTTGGTGTGTCCCCCTTGTTTTGCTTTAGAATGTTGTCTTTGACATTTAGGTCACAACAGGCTCTTTTCAACTAAAGCAAAGGTGAAGTTTTGTATGGAAAATAAATGTTAAGTACAATTCAAAACCACTGAAGGAAGTGGTGGCCATTTTTAATAGTTATGATTTTAGTGATGTTCTGCAGCAAACTAGCTACATGAAAATACTTGTGTATCCGTATAACAGGGTGAAACTAAAATACCCCCATCTGTCTTGCTTTACAGTGGACTGCAGCTGAATACATAAACAAAGAGAGAATAAATTTGATACAGAAAGCGTGGATCAATAAAGGCCCAATTTTCAAAAGAGCTGAATGCCTACAGATCTCACACTTGTCGTCTCTAGAGATTAAGTCATAAATCAAGATCATTTTGAGCAGTGAAACTAAGTTTGTATTGCTCATATTACTATTTTTTGTTTCTATTATGGAGGCAATTAGTAATATTTATCAGCAGTCTACTCTGAAGTGCTCTGTACAAACATGTAGGAATCATACCATATAAAAAGTTAAGCAACATGCGGAGGGAGGAAAGAGATGATCAATCATATGCTGTTTTTATACATTGGATGCTTGTTTATGGTTTTTATTTGCATGTAAACAGAACCCCAAACTAAACCCAATGAAATTAACAAAACCCAAATCACAAGGTTTTAAGGTTGCTTTGTTGTTGTGAATATACTTCTAGGCAACTCTTGAAGGATGCAAGTCTTACCAGATTTTGTTTTGTAAAGTAGTCTAGCTGAACCGTAAAGACTAACAAAATATGTAGATGGCATCATGAGCTTTCATGGGTACAACCCACTTCTTCAGATGAATGGAGTATTGAAAGTCCAGATACGGTACAAGAATAAATAGGGGAATGGAGGGACAAGGGGTGGGGGAAGGAGGAAGAAAAAAAAAGAGAAAAAAATAGTGAATTGGATTGTTCAAGTTACAAGAGGCTGAGAGGAGCGATTTGCACCTCTATAAGTATCCATTGTTTGGTTGGTTGGTTAAGTCATTAGGATGTGGAAGGTAATGTGTGAGCCAGCAAATATCTTTATTCATTCCTACCTGATAGGAATCACACTTGCAAATGAAGTTAAGTTCCAACCATTCCCTCATGATACCTTCTGCATGTTTTGTTAGTCTAGACTATTTGCTGTTTTTAAAATTTTTCCAGTTACAGACTAACTCAGCTACCCCTCTGATGCTTTTGTAAACTAGTTGGGTTGGATACAATGCAAAAATAGATTACTCATAATTGTACTGAATAGGTGAGAGTGTCTCCTCACAATATGTTGGTACTTATAGTCCTGATTGGTTTTAAGCTGTATTGAGAAATACAAATATTATTACAATAAACCTGAAACTTTTATGCTTAATTTTTAAGGTTTTGGGGGGCAGGTGTTGAAAGAGACTTTTATTTCATCTTTGCTAGCTTGACTATCTGCAATGTCAAACTGAGTTGGTTTTTTACTCGTGTCCGAAAAAAAGGTGTAATGTGACCTTCTTTGACCACTAAATATTATATTTGGCTACCAGAACTGCACAGATGCTCCATTCTTACAGAGCCAAGGATGCCTGTGGAGCTAAAAGAATATTAATTGTGCAGACCCCTAACTGAGAAGAGAGAGTTGGCTGGTTACATTAGGGGAGCTATTTTTATTTTCTTCTACTGCAACAAATGTACATGTGTAAAAATGTTAAGCTATTTACAGTAGATCCAGAGAAGATTGAACTGTCCACCTTGTCCTTGTGTTCTTGCCTACAATTAATTTTATTTATTCAGAACTAAATTTTGTTATGGTAGTATTCAGGTGTGAGCTACCTTGTTTGATCTGTGAGTATTGTAGATGTGTATATCAAATGCATTTTCCTCTACTGTAATACATGTACTCATTAAGGAGCACACACATTAACAATAAATTAATGGCCCACTCTTGAAAAAAGTAGCTTTTTTTGATTATGTAAGTTTATTCAAAGATCTGGAGTGCTGCCTGAATTTTTTTATATATCCTTTGCAGTAAAGGATTGAAGGTTTGAAGGGACATTAGAAATGGGAAAAGTGGGGGAGAATGAGAATTAACTATGCAAATTTCTCTTTTAACACTGTAAATATGTCAGGATTAGAACCTATTCACAACTACTCACAGCTTCTTTATACTTCTCTACAGCTCTTCTCAAATATTTGTATTGCAAATGTTAAGTCCACTGCTGCGATGCAGTATTTCAAGAACCTTATTTTCTGAGGTGCTGCACACCTACAGTTCCCATTGTCCGAAATGCAGATGTTCAGAACTCCTGAAAATCAGAACGGTGATGGATTTTGTGTCCAAACAATTAAAGTAGACTAGTAGCAAAAGTAGTTAAAGATACAGGCCTGACTTTGGGACAATGGGAGCTGCCCCAAACTTTCATTGATTTCACAAGTCTGTAAATTGGGCCTTATGTCATCAGTTCAGACTACAAAACAGCATGTATGCAGCTGACCCATCCTGAAACTCTGATTGCATACTTCACACACTCAGTACATGTGATTTCTCACGTTGAAGAAGTAGCAAACAAAATTGTATCACATAAGCTTGTGTGTAAAAACAATTTTTCACCATGCAAAAAATTGAGATGTTTTTCTTCTCATTCTCCTCTTTCCCACCAGAAGTGTTCAAGTCCACTCCCACATTCTTCATGCTGGTGGTGATACTTAGACCAACCTGAAGAGTGTTGAACAAGTATGATCTTCTGGCTGGTTGCCATTCCGTCAATATTGTAGGGCAGTGATACATGTTTTAAGTTGATTAGTGATGCTTACTATGTTAAGCAGGCATCTCTTGGAGAAGTTATACCGACACAGTAAATCCTAGAATAATTAAAGCAAATTCCATATCATATTGAAATTACTTTAAAGGAGGGACTGAATGGTAATATTTTGTTTGACATTTTAATCTTGTCTACTACAAATTATATTTTGTCCATAGAAAATAAACGTATATAGAGAATTAACAGTATTTTATCAAGAAAATGCATTGGAGAGGCCCAGAGCATTTGTTGCTAAAAGAGATTATTTCACAGACTTCACAGATATTTAGTAAAGTAGAGTCTAGGGAATTCATTCAATCATAGCTTTTTTTTCTTTAATTGATCTCCAGTGACCAAATATTAATATGGAGGTACTATCTGTCTAGGCTTTAATATAACTATTAATTATGGTATCTGAACACCTAATTGTTTGAATAACATGCTATATGGATAAAATGGATCATATGTGTTGCCGAGAATACATGTATACTGCAGCTGAGACCGCCGCAGCTCAGATAGATAGATACACAGTAGCTCTGCCGTAGCTAGCTTGTGTGCCCTAGTATGCACCCAGGAGGTCTCATAGAATCATAGAATCATAGAACTGGAAGAGACCTCAGAAGGTCATCAAGTCCAGCCCCCTGCTCTAGGCAGGACCAATTCCAACTAAATCAACCCGGCTAGGGCTTTGTCAAGACTAGACTTAAACACCTCTAGGGTTGGAGACTCCACTACTTCCCTAGGTAACCCATTCCAGTGCTTCACCACCCTCCTAGTGAAATAGTTTTTCCTAATATCCAACCTGGACCTCTCCCACCACAACTTGAGACCATTGCTCCTTGTTCTGCCATCTGTCACTACTGAGAACAACCTCTCTCCATCCTCTTTGGAACCTCCCTTCAGGAAGTTGAAGGCTGCTATCAAATCCCCCCTCACTCTTCGCTTCTCCAGACTAAACAGACCCAAGTCCCTCAGCCTCTCCTCATAAGTCATATGCTCCAGCCCCCTAATCATTTTGGTTGCCCTCCGCTGGACCCTCTTCAATGCATCCACATCCTTTTTGTAGTGGGGGGCCCAGAACTGGACACAATACTCCAGATGCGGCCTCACCAAAGCCGAATAAAGGGGAATGATGACATCTCTGGATCTGTTGGCAATGGTCCTCTTAATGCAACCTAATATGCCATTAGCTTTCTTGGCTACAAGGGCACACTGTTGACTCATATCTAGCTTCTCATCCACTGTAACCCGCAGGTCCTTTTCTGCAGAACTACTACTTAACCGGTTGGTCCCTAGCTTGTAACAATGCTTGGGATTCTTCCATCCCAAGTGCAGGACTCTACACTTGTCCTTGTTGAACCTCATCAGATTTCTTGTGGCCCAATCCTCCAATTTGTCTAAGTCATTCTGTACCCTATCTCTTCCCTTGAGCATATCTAGCTCTCCCCCCAGTTTAGTGTCATCCGCTAACTTGCTTAGGGTGCAATCCATCCCCTCATCCAGATCATTAATAAAGATATTGAACAAAATCGGTCCTAGAACCGAACCTTGGGGCACTCCGCTAGAAACTGACCGCCATCCTGACATCGAGCCATTGATCACTACCCGCTGTTGCACCTCATGACTGCAGTGTTCATGTATTAAAAGTGGAAATAAGGTAGTATTCAAACTGAATTGCTGTAGGCAATTGGTAGACCTTTGTGCCTCTGAGCTTAAAAAAAAAAAGAGAGAGATAAAGGGCACATATGAACACAAATGAATGATTATATACTGTTGGTGTGAGTCCTGACTTCATACACAGCTTTAATTGCTGTGCTGCTGTTCATTTTTTCAGTCCCTTTTTCAAACATGATTACACTATCAGCAAATCTCATGGTTCCTGGGGCTTTTCTCCAGAAGTGTTCGTAACCTCTTCAAGAATGAATTTGCTGAGCATCCACATTCAGCTGTTGAAGCTGTTGGAACTTGAAAGTGAAATCTTGGCTCTTTCTCAAGTCCTGTTTAATTCAGCACGGTCCCCTGTATTTTAATTCTCCTGTATTATGATGTTCCTGACGTCTACTGGCAAATCTCCTCTACTTTCACAGTTCTGGGGTTTTGGGGGGGATTTATTTATTTGTTTGTTTGTTGTTTTACTCCGGAATATTGAAATTGAGATGAAAATTTAAAAGTGACATTACCATAATAAATGTAAACAATTGAGATATGAAATATAAAAATTATGGTGCTCAGAATGCCATTAGTTTTGGTATATTTGCACGTAATTTGACTCTCCTATTCTGTTGCTTTTAAAATGTATTAAAAGAATAAAGGAATATAAGGTTTGCCAACCACCATCTTGATGACTGCTTATATTCAACTTCTGAAACTGTTTAAGGTGAAGTTATTACTAAGTTTTGTTCATAGTGTTTTAAAAAGTAGAATAGCTAGAGTATGGAGAGACCAAATGTTCAAATCTAATGGAAGAGACTGAGGAAATAATTACTACATATTAATTTGTTTTAAAATAGGAGTTCTGTATATCATAGCAGATATCTGCTAAAATAGAATAAAAGCCTCTTTTATTCTGCATGCTGTGAAATACTTCCAATGTATATGAGGGACTGTAAGTAGTGGACATATTCTCCATCACTCTCATGTGATATTTCAGTGACGTCACTGGAGTGTGGGAAATAGCTTTTGCTCTATGAAAGACTAACTGTAGTTTGTAATTTGTTGCAAATATCTGAGATCTTTCTTGATGGCACAGTTCCACATGAACACGTAAGGGTAAAGAAGAGAGCTAGGTTAGGAAAAAAAATACTGATTTCCTTTATCCAGTAAGTAAAGCGGAATTCCTTCCTCATGTCAAGGTGAAGAGTAACTTTTCAGGGTAGTGTAATCTGTGTCTACCTGTAATGAAGCAGGAGTGGCATTAACTTATGAATTTCATATGTTTTACATCGCAACTGTGTAACATTCCAAGCGTTCATGAGACTAAATGAGTCCAGTTGTATGTCCCATATCCACTACCTTTTGGGTAGCAGGATTTGACATGCCTACTGACTCCATTTTGATTAACTCTCTACAAAAGTAAACTGGTGAAAGTATTTGAGTGAGTAGACAGAGCAAGGTAGAGACAAATGAAACGGATGCTACGTCTCCTCTTGGTTATTCCTACCAGAGCTTCTCATTGCTGAAATTCACAACTACATGATGCATGATGATGGCTTTGGAAAAACGGAATCAGTGTCTCACGTCAGTGATCCAGGGATTATGGGCTAGAAGTAAATATGTTTTGATCATCAGACATTAATGTCTTCAAAGGAAATGGTTAATGCACTGAGTTCAAATATATCCCGAGTCAGATATACAGATTCAGGCTTCTCAGATTAAGATAGGAGTCATTCAGTGGTGTCAGCAGTACTTCACGCATTTATATGGAGATCATGACAACTGTATAAATGTTCAGCAATTTCCCTGAGACAACTGTGTAATAGCATTGCTGCAATCATATGGGCACAGACAGAAACCTATTTTATTCCGATGAGAAATTCTTATCATAATGACAGTCAATGATTTTAGTTAAAGCATTTCATATTTCATTGGCATTGCAGCCTTCATAGAACTACCACAATGATTCCAATGAAATGGGGTGGACAATCCCCATTTACAAAGACATTTAAATATCTATTGTAAAGCTTCCTTCCATTTCATGCCCTTATTTGTGAGATTATTTCCATTGTACTGAATTGTACATCATTCACCTCTAGTACACGCAAAATGGGTTTGAATTTGGAATGGGGGAGATGTTACTGTTTGTAGTACTATTTAATTTACTCTGCATTTGTTCGGTTTTAGTGATTTTATATGCTTTTTTCCCCAAATAAAATCAGTTTAGTTTTGAACTCATCCATATCGTGCAACTAAAATGAAAAAAAAAAATCTTTCTGAAGCACGGAGATTGACTGTTCTGCAGGCCAAATAAGAACGTGCAATAGATCAGCTTTGAAGGAAGAAAAATAGTTTGTCGTTCCAAAGAGAAAGGCTGTTCAAATAACCTTCCTGAACTCATTTGACCCAATTTTCCCCTTCAATATTGGCATAAATTGCATTCACTAGAGCCCAGCTCCATGTTTGGTGTTAAGGGCTGCTCCCACAAGGAGTTCAATAAAATTTATTTGGAAAATTGAATTTAACAAGCTTAAAAACCTTGACATAATTTCCCAGAGTCTTATTTAAGATTTAACTATCCACTTAAAACCAGGAATCTCCAAGCATTAAAATGTCATGTAACATGAATTACCATATGATCAGACAGTGCTTGAACTTAATACAGGGTAAAAGATTACACTAACGGTGGTAATATTTAGTTCATTTAAAAAATGACTGCTCTTGAAAAAGTTCTCATAACAATTCTTTGCTTCAGTCTTCACGGCTGAGGATGTTAGGGAGATTCCCAAACCTGACCCATTCTTTATAGGTGACAAATCTGAGGACTTGTCACAGATTGAAGTGTCATTAGAGAAGGTTTTGGAATTAATTGATAAACTTAAGAGTAACAAGTTGCTGGGACCAGATGGCATTCACTAAGAGTGCTGAAAGAACTCAAATATGAAATTGCAGAACTATTAACTATGGTTTGTAACCTATCCTTTAAATAAGCTTCTGTACCCAATGACTGGAAGATAGCTAATGTAAAGCCAATATTTAAAAAGGGCTTTAGAGGCGATCCTGGCAATTACAGACCAGTAAGTCTAACGTGATTACCGGGCAAATTAGTTGAAATAATAGTAAAGAATAAAATTGTCAGACACATAGAAGAACATAATTTGTTGGGTAAGAATCAGCATGGTTTCTGTAAGGAGAAATCATGTCTTACTAATCTGTCAGAGTTCTTTGAAGGGGTCAACAAACAAGTGGACAAGGGGTAACCAATGATATAGTGTACTTAGATTTCCAGAAAGCCTTTGACAACGTCCCTCACCAAAGGCTCTTATATAGATTAAGTTGTCATGGGATAAGAGGGAAGATCCTTTCATGGACTGAGAACTGGTTAAAAGACAGCAAACAAAGGGTAGGAGTAAATGGTAACTTTTCAGAATGGAGAGAAGTAACTAGTGGTGTTCCCCAAGGGTCAGTCCAAGGACCAGTCCTATTCAGCTTATTCATAAATGATCTGGAGAAAGGGGTAAACAGTGAGGTGGCAAAGTTTTCAGACGATACTAAACTGCTCAAGGTAGTTAAGACCAAAGCAGAAAGTGAAGAACTTCAAAAAGATCTTACCATCTGAGGAAGTGGGTCTGGCCCACAAAATCTCATCACCTAGTAAATCATCTTGTTAGTCTTTAAAGTGTTGCATACTCCTGTCTTTTGTTTCAGCAAGACCAGACTAACACGGCTACATCTCTATTACTATTCACCAAATGAAGTGACTGGGCAACAAAATGGCAAATGAAATTTAATGTAGATAAATGTGAAGTAATGCACATTGGAAAAAATAACCCCAACTGTACATATAATATGATGGAGGCTAATTTAGCTACAACTAATCAGGAAAGAGATCTTGGAGTCATCATGGATAGTACTCTGAAGACATCCACTCAGTGTGCAGCGGCAGTCAAAAAAGCAAATAGGATGTTAGGAATCATTAAAAAAGGGATAGAGAATAAGATGGAGAATATCTTATTTCCCTTGTATAAATCTATGATACGCCCACAACTTGAATACTGCGTACAGATATGGCCGCCTCATCTCAAAAAAAGATATACTGGCATTAGAAAAGGTTCAGAGAAGGGCAACTAAAATGATTAGGGGTTTGGAATGGGATTAAAGAGATTAAAGAGACTGGGACTTTTCAGCTTGGAAAATAGGAGACTGGGGGGGATAGAATAGAGATATATAAAATCATGAGTGGTGTGGAGAAAATGAAAAAAGAAAAGTTATTTACTTGTTCCCATAATATAAGAATGAAACTAATGGGCAGCAGGTTTAAAACAAATAAAAGGAAGTTCTTCTTCACACAGTGCATAGTCAATCTGTGGAACTTCTTGCCTGAGGAGGTTGTGAAGGCTAGAGCTATAACAGGGTTTAAAAGAGAACTAGATAAATTCATGGAGGTTAAGTCCATAAATGGCTATTAGCCCGTATGGATAAAGAATAGTGTCCCTAGCCTCTGTTTGTCAGAGGGTGGAGATGGATGGTAGGAGAGAGATGGCTTGATCATTACCTGTTTGATTCACTCCCTCTGGGACACCTGGCATTGGCTACTGTCGGCAGACAGGGTACTGGGCTGGTACACCTTTGGTCTGACCCAGTATGGACATTCTTATGTTCTAAACTTTGTCAATATCCTAAGCATTCTGTAAATCATACAATGGGTGAATGACGCCATAATTCTTATTTAACAGTTTTGGTTTATTTGGAAGCAAATGGTCATTGGATTGGAAAACGCTGGCCATCAGTTAGTAAATTGTAGCGCATATTTACGTTTGTTTTCTGTCACGTTAATTACAAGTGTGGTAAGTTTTGGCAGCTATTAATAATTACATAGAATCTTTTGGACAGAGATTTTAGATTAGGCTACCTGGCATAGGAAAATGAAGCAGTGATTTAAATAATCGCCGCTTTATTTAAATTTAAGTAGCTGCCACGCTGTGCCGATCAGCTGTTTGTCTGCTCGGCACGCTAGTCTGGACACTCCGCAGTCGACATCAAAGGCATTTGTCAACCTCCCTGGTATGCCTCGTGGGATGAGGTTTACCGGGGAGGTTGACAAATGCCTTTGATGTCAAAAGCAAAGCATCCAGACTAGCACGCTGAGCCGACAAACAGCTGATTGGCACAGCCATTTAAATTGAAATGAAGTGGCGATTATTTAAATCACCACTTCATTTTCCTATGCCGAGTAGCCTAATCTACATGTCTCTGTCGCCAGAGGCATGAAGTCTAGACATACCCTGAGTTAAAGTGAAATTGTTGCTAATGAACATGATCTTAGAACTCCCAAGGGTGAGGGTCTTTTTTGGGTGGGGGGGTGCATATGTTGGGAGGAATCCTCAGCACACCTTCTAATAGGTAACTCATATTAACATAAATTTACTATTGATTTCCTAAAGAGCTGACCAACATCAAGGATTTATTACAATGAGTCTTGCTGTAGCTAGTAAAACTCAAACCTTGCTAAACTCCTCCCCCTGGAAATAGTTCTACTTGTACTACTTAATATCTAGTGGAAGTAGAAACTGTCCATCTCTTTAGCCTCAAAAATCATTGACTTTGTTTCATTTTTGTTTGTAAAATAATGTTTTATATGGCTCTAGCTTCTGTGGATCACTCAGCTGTGGTCAGTAATCCAGCTTTATCTAGTATTTGTGTAATCTGCTTAATTTTGTGTGTGTTCACTCTACATCCTAATTAGCAACATTGACTGGCAAATGATTGATGTCCATTTTTTTTTTGTTAAAGTGAGGTACACATCAATTTACCCTTGTAAGTAGAATAATGAACTTCTTGGTTTCACCAGCTTTCAAATTACAACTGAACAATTTGACACATCTCTACTCCTCTATATCAACTACTTTCTTTGAACAAATTGCTTCAAAAAACAAGTATGATGTACACAAAAAATATCTTGAGTTATAAATTCTTAACTCTGTTGACATTCCATAGGCCTGGTACTGTTCTGAGACCAAATACTTTATAGATATTCAAGCATCCATGGAGCTTCATTGACTTTTCTCAGCTAACATGAATCAATAACAATGCTATTATACACACTTCTAGCAAGACTCTATTTTAACTAAAGTGGGACCAACAGACTCTTTTAGAATATATTTATAAGAAGCCTTTGGAACTTGTAAAATTCAGACAACTGGAATAATTTTGGCTGGAATCTGGATAAAAACAATGATTTGTAATGGGTTTAATAGATGCAAATCTACATGAGCAGAAAATATGGACATGCAATTCCACTAAACCCTAGAAATTCAAATGTCCACATTTTGTACCATTTTCTTTTGGGGTAGCCTGATTTCCTAATGATTCGTCCTGGTAGACAATCTCAGTGACAACTGCAAAAACAATAGTTGCAAAAAATGCTTTCATCTTGGAAATAATAAAATATATATATTTACACACAACTCAGGAGCTGATCATGTGAACCCGCCTGTGTATTCTAGTCAATGAATGAATAATAGTCACTGTATTTCTACAGCTGCAACACAGTGGTGCAAAAAAGAAGTGACACAGACACCTTCCCCCCAACACTAGCAGACTCTCTTGTTTCACTATTTACGTTCATATTGCACAGACTAAACTGCCCTTTCAGTTATTGTAAGAAAAAGCCACATTCACCAGTTGAAAGGATAATTTTTGCTTGAAAAAAATCAATTAAATACCTTTTTTGCCTCTAAGTTCTTGCAAGATTTTTAATTAGAAAGACTGTATCGTATTTCATTTTAAGAGATTGCATTTCAAAGAAAGCACAATGGCCGGTGTGCTCTCAGGCCATCCAAAAGGTATAAATCATAGAATCATAGAATCATAGGACTGGAAGGGACCTCGAGAGGTCATCGAGTCCAGCCCCCCGCCCTCAAGGCAGGACCAAGGCAGGATAAAGCTAACTATAAACAAGTCAATGGGATAGCTCCTGAGCAAACATATATTTTTGTACTGGTATAGTACCAGAGATCCCCAGAGATGGACTAGGAACCCATTGTGGCCGTTGTTTTACAAACACAAAACAAAACAAAAAGATTCTTCTTTTCCAAAAGAGCTTACAATCAGTATCTTCATTAAAGTGATGTTACATAACCAAGCAATATAAACTACATCCTGTAACTAACATGTCACATCAGAAGAGGTCAGCAAGCATTGGATTGCAATCAAGCCATTGGCTAAAACTTAACCATACAAACTATTTTTATCAAGAACAAATTAATATTAATGGAAACCACAACCTGCTTATGAGAATTTTTTTCAAAAAAAAGGAATGTAGCTTTGGAAAAAAAGATCGTGAGACATATTTGTTCCAAAACTGAACCTTTCCCCCCATTTTCTTGACATGTTTGACAAAACTCAATGATTAAAAGGTACTTCACTTGGCCTTCTACAAATTAACCCTATTCTGTTTAATAGGGAAGCTGAAATGGTATGTGATGCTCAAGAGAAATCAGAAAACCTCTAATACACCATTCATGCTCCAAAAATAAACTTCCTTATGAACAGCAGTCCCTACAGCCCAAAGCAACGTGTAAGAAGCATAGCGCCTTTCAAGACTGTTACATTTAAATTATACTAATCTTCTTGCTACTGGGGAAAACAAACCAGTCAGTGGATGGGTAGAGAGGAAGAGATGTGGGAACAGAATGCCTTCCAGCAGAGGCAGGGCAATCCTATATAATAAGGCGCCCACAGGCACAATGAAGGCAGTCAAAGGAGAAAGTATGAAAACACTCCAGTAAAAAGGCGGAGGGAGTGAATAAAAACCCTGCCAAGTCCAGCGCCCGTGGAATCTGTTCCACTTCACTCTAGCCCCCACAGAAGTGTGGGGAGAAAGATCAGACGGGCTGCCCTGATGCCATCGTATGGCTGCCCTGCTGATGTTCTTCCCCAGCGTCTTTTTCCAAAAATTCCTTATTGAAGACAACTATCAAATAATGCTACTGAAAATGGAGGCATCTGAGAAGATTACATTTGCCAGATAAATGTAATTCTGTACATCAATGAATGTAACTATATACTGACTAAGAGCACATACATCTTGTGCACTGGTTATGAGGGTTGGCTGAATGACAATGTTTCTCAAACAAAAAACCCCAACAAATTTACTTTGGTGTAATAATACTATTTGGGTCAGAAGGTGGATTTATTGATTGATTTTGTATGCATATGTGTCTTACAGTGTGAAATACTGATGTTATGAATAATATAAAAATGAAATTTGAAAAAAATAGAGGATGATTCTTGTTGGAAGGAAGTTTTCAGAAAAGTATCTAAGCTTTGAACATTCTGAGATTTTATCAGCTATAGAGAAATGTAAGTGATTAGGACTAAGTGCCTAATTCTTTAAAATTTCAAACTAAACCATTAGCATTAAAATATTTTTTGTCAAGTTTGCCATTGTTATTATAGTTATTGTTTGATTTTGGCCATGTAGATGGTGAGCAATACAGTTCAGTAATTTCCCATACATAGTTTCAAACTGTTAGAATAAGATAAAGGTGCTATAAAAACCAGAAAAAATGTGTTGTGTATATTATTTTTTCCTTTCTTTGGCTCCTTAACTAATCCTACAAGTAAAATAGAAAATGATAGCCTCCATGTTATTGCGTTTTACTACTTTACCACCTGCATTTTATGACTACTTATAAGAACTGTATTTTCCATGATTCATGAAATATACAATTCATTACAGAACAAGTGAACATTACGGAGCATCTTTCTATCATTACTAGTGGTGATGTGCAGATGTCAGCTGAATATATTATGTAAAATTTAATTGTGCAGATAAAAAACAATATACTCTCTCTACCCAAAATGTGCTTTCACTCCAAGGATATAAAAGTGAGTTTACAAAAGGACACAAGAGCCAATAACTACTTTAGCTTGTTCAGATCATCTTTTTACATGATTACTATATAAATGAAAAGAGCTATGCCTATTACCTCATTAGCAGGATAGGTATGCTCCATACAGATTCCCATGCAGCTCAAGCTGCTGCCTTAACCGACTTGCAACATAAGGACTACAATACAAAATACCACCTCAAAAAGGCAGTTCAAAGGTAAGTGTCTCAGTTGGAATGGAGAGGGGGAGTTTTTTTATAGTAATCACATCTCAGCTCCCCTGATTATAGCCTTTCTGCACATTGTGTAAGTGTTAGTTTGGCTATCTGTGAGATACTACAGTATAGCTATATGGCCCTCAACAAACGGCGTTAATATTGCATTAACGTGCATCACCATTATGGTGGACCTGGTTAGTTTCCAAATTGGTGACTTTTAAACTCAGTAGCATGTAAACATTGAAGTGAATGATGTTGCCCATGATTGTGTATTGTAATGTGGGTAATTATCCTGTCACTGATGGCTATTATGTACTTCCTCACTGTGAGAAACTATTATGAAATGCTTGTTAGTAGCCCCATCAGTATTTTAAAAGGCTTACCATAAATGGAAAGTGCCAAATTGACAATCTTGGGGTGAAGTTTTACTGCTGACCTTTGTGGAGCCAGGATTTCACTCCAAGAGACTGGCATCCTTTTCCCACAGAGCACAGATAGCATAGGTAGTGCTACTTTCTTGGGATTTATTTAGGTAGCAAGGTTTGGCACACCTCCCCAGAAAGAAAAGACCAAATTAGAGGGAGAACCAGAGTGGGGGTTGGGTTTTTTGGTTGAAGTCTTTGCTGTCACAGACTGCAACAGAGTGTTGGGAGCCAACAGTTGAGACAGCATGATCATTTAAACACCAATTAACTCCTCCCTCCACCTTCTCCCCATGGACTTGCTGTGCCTAATTAGCAGATTAGAATGGACTGGTGAGGATTAAAGAGCTAATTACCCATTATTGCAAAGGGGAAAGAGAGAGGCAGTGCTGGAGGGAAGGCAGGCTAGGACATCCAGAATAATGAAGGATCTCTGAGAGGAGAAATCTCTTATCTCTCCTTGATAGAGGGCTTAGGTAAAACAGATTCTGCAAATACTGTGTTGTATGGATCAGTAAGGAAGAGCAACGCATATAAACAACATGGTGGTGTTTAACAGCTGAAGATCTCTGAATAGTCTGTGTGGACAGGTGCAGCCTGTCACAGAAGCTTTTTTTAACTGTGGCATATTGTCTTAACGTGAGAACATAACATAAGAATCTAATTGTTTTGTTACAAACAATTACCAATTAGCTACCAGCTAGCACATATTAAAGTCTCCCCCACACCAAAGGTGCATAAGCAGATAGCAAGTAATTGCTAGTAGAAGGTGTATTAGTATTTCCGCTCACTTCAGAGCTATTTCTAGTAGGCACACTTGGGTTTATTTATTTGATAGAAATTATTTGAATAAAATACTTATGTTCACAGCAATGGAAACTGTTAATATAAATTATTCTAGTCATAATGGATAAACAGCAAAACTCTTGTATCACGTTATGTTAAGAATTATGTCAGTGCAGGGTCCCTCTTGCCTACGCTAACTTGAGATTTTTTTTGCCTAGTATAATATAATTGCCCCCTGTATATAAATTTGTTGCTGTACTTTTGCTACATACTACAGGTATTCTTACTTATTTTCAGTCAAATGTGGTGTTACCCTATTCCCATTCACACTGTATTTGCCTGGACAAATCTATGCTCTGGAGATAATCCAGAATGAAGTATTTTTGTTAACTTGATCTCTTGCCTCTAGCTATTATCTGAACAGGTAATGAAACCTCTCTTAGTTGACCCCTCAAAGACTGACAAAAACAGGTTACTGAGTGGATGTGGTCTTCTAATATGTATTGAGTAGGACTGTAGCGTGCATGTTTAGGTATTTGTTGAGTCAGTCTCCTATGCCAGAGGCAGCCTCACGGTGATTTGTTGGACAGGTTTCATTGTACTGAATTGATGGTATTCCCTTTTTCAGATTTTCTTGATTCATATTGTTTTAATATGCAGAGTACTCTGTTATGCAAAACAGGCTCTCTCTATGACTAAAGTGGTTGTAATAACATTTAAAGTATGTGTAAGGTACCATATCTCAGTTGATGATATGATCATATATGACTAACCTATTACAATTTGTTAGCACAGGACTGACCTTTTCCGTGTAAGCAAAGGGCACATTTTACAGTTTTCTGAACATGTCTTATCTACTTAGAAGGTTTTATAGAAAAGTAAGATGTAGTGACATTTAGTTTTATTCTAGTTCACTGCCATTAACCTCCTCCTGCCGACTTTAGATAGTTGTGCCTAGTGCTTTATCAAAAGAGAGAATAGTAAGCTTGTTCAAGGTTTGGAGATGGAGGTGTGTTAGCATATTATGTATAGTGGGATATTTAAATGAATGTGTTTCATGATAAAATGAAAGTGTGCTATACACACGTAGACAATCGTGCAATTAGAAAACACAGCCTGGTGAGATAGCTGCTAATCTACTGTCTGTACTGAAACCCTGTGCCTTTAAATACAGAATAACTTCCTATGAGCTGTAATTGCTCACTAGCTTAACATCCATGTGCTCAAATGTAGAAGAACCACACAAAATACCTTACAACCTAAGGTTCTCCCAAACATTCCTGTTTCATTTGGTATGCAGTGTCATTTCCACTTATGCTATGCTATGCCATACCATTTAGTATGCTCAGTGCTTTGCACCCTGTGGATCCATTCAGCTATGAAGTTAACAAAGTATGGAAGCTTTCTGTGAGCATATATTCAACCATGCGTTTGCTTTCCTTTCCCCCCCCTGCATTATGTTTAATGGATTTGGACATAAAAATCTAAGGCATTTCACAGACTGTTTGGTATGTATGGAAAAGCACACTTTAAAATGAGGTTTTCATTTCAGTTAATTTAATGTTTGGTGTCAGATTTACTGAAAGCTGAATAGTTATACTATGTGAGCAACAAAGGAATCATATCATCCCTCCTCCACCCCTTTGGTTAGCCTTCCTTGAATTTGTTCATTTAACTGATAAATGGTTTCCAGCAGGGAACACTCAAAATGTTCCAGACTAAGAAAAACTAAAATCAGAATTACATAGAAAGTATCTGAAGCAGACTGGAAGCCTCCTCCCTCTTGTTAATTATGACTTTGGATGGGTGGGTGGATTTTTAAGTGATATTACAACTTAATATTTGAGGATCGATTTTTTAAATCAGAGCATTGAAGAAGAGTTCAATCCAAAGTGCCATTAACTGCAAATGTGCCTTGCTATTTACTTATTGGAACCATGCTACTGGATGGCAGAAGAAAGGTATTTTGGATTTCATGCTTGGCCAGGCACAGGACTTTGGCGAACCAAGTAATATGCAGGGTGGTCATACATGGAGATAGGAAGCAGCATAAGGAGGTCTCATGTACCTCAAACTTCATTGTCATTTTTCTACAAAGTTAAAATAACATTGCACTTCTATTTAGATTTAATTAACAACGCCTTTATTTCCTTTACTATATGATGTGGCACTGAAGGCAGAATCCTCTAAACATGAAAAATTGTGTTATTTATGTATTTATTTATTACAGTTGGTCACAAACACTTTTATCCTCATGTCATCTTTCTAGAAAGGCAGATTACAATAAAAGTCTGTTCTCAATGTGTTTCCTCTTATGCATCATGAGACTTTCAAAATGAGACACAGTTATTTGATCAGAGTGTCAATTCCAGTTCCTATTTATAAAGACAAGCCTGGAGGACAGGCGGATAATTACTAACCAGCTTATCAGAACTTCGGCAATACAAAAGCTCAGAATCTGTATGCCAAAATCATAGCTTCCTTCCTCCAAGCAATGTAGTTTGATGCTTATAAGGAAAAGTGTATCACCCAGTGAATGGACAAAGTTTTATTTTCCCATCAAGTTGTTAAGCTAAAGGCAGTTGCACAGATTTACAGAGAATTGTGAACCCTGTACATGTTTTTTTCAGAGCAAGTTCTGCTGCATTCTGAGTTAGTCAGAGCAACAGTCTTGAGATACCCACTACAGACACATCCATAAGGCAGGAATAACTTCATTACAACAGTCTTTATGGATCCCATGGAAACCAGTTCCTACTTCACTAGAATTGAATATACACACTTGTCAGAGTCATGTGATTTTCTTGTTTCCTAGTTCCCTACTTGTTTCAAAGAGTATGACTACACTACACTCTAAAATCGAAATAAGATACTCGAATTGTGTATCTTATTTCAATTTTATTTCAAAATAGGCTACACGGGGCCAAATTTTGAAATAAAGTGCTATTTTGCACCATCCCTTATCTCTCATACAATGAAATAGCGGATGTGTTCCTTAGACCCAGGGTAGCTATTTTGGGATACAGCCAAAGTGTACAGCCCAAGGGTTTGCATAAACCACAATTGAAGGTGTGATTGTAGCATGGATCGAAATGCCTGTGTTCATTTTAATCTAATTAACAGTGGCAACAATAGTAGTAAAGACTTTGTGGCACAGATTCAGACACAGTCTAGCAACCTGAGAATGTACTCAGGATCTCTGGCGGTGTTGTACTGGGACAACAAACCTGTGCCGAAGCCACCCTGCTACATCTTCGCTACTGTTGTGACCCAAAGTAGCTAGGTTAAAACTGCCCACACTACAATCATGGCTCCATTTGCAGTGCAGGTGTACTCTAAGATGAATTTATATTGGTGATCAGCCTAACGATAAAAGCTCTGGTTTCTGCAGGTCGGTTTGCAGACATGCTATAAGTAAACTTATCCCAATAGATTACCATATGAGGCCAATTTCAAGCAAAAACACAATTAAGTCAGGCAATGATTCCTTAATGAGTCATTTACTGTCTCTGAGAAAGGAGCTGAGAAAAAAAAAACCAACAACCCTGCGTTGGTGCTCTACTTGTTGTTTGTTGCTATTTGATTAGGGGAAAAAGCAGCATCTAGTCCTGAATTGTCCATGAGCTTTTTAATTTCTGCAGAGCCACAGTAAAGATCAGAGTATAATAAGCATCACCTTGACAAAGGACAGCAGTAATTTTACAGAACACAGTGAGATCTGGCAGTGCGTGTGGGTTTAAATCTTTAATACATTATGGAACGATTTACCTATTGAAGATCCGTGACTTAATTTGAAAGGGAATTGGATAATTTTATTGCCATTATTAATAACCTTTACAGATAACATGGAGAGGGCAAGAGGGATTTATTTTCCCACCAAATACAGAACTGCATAACTCACTATATATATATATTAAGGGCTTATTTTCCTTTTTCTGAAGGATTATGTACTAGCCACTGACAGAGACTGGATAACAAGTTAAATGGACTAATGGTCTGATTTGGTAATTTCTGTACCTTGTACATCAGTATTTGAAAGCTTTTTGATGTGCAAAATTGTTCCTTTTCTATTGTCCTGTATTCAGTTCAGAGCTAGATGGCTCAGCAAATCAGTAATGGGATATAAAGCCTTTTGCTGTCCAGTCAGAACCTCAAATCCATCCTATGATTATGGGCATTAAAACTCATTGCCATCCAAAGGCTGTTTGCTATCTGTATTGCATCAGTCACAGTCCTATTTCACAAAATATTAAAGGCTCCCGTTAAAACTTGATGACTCAAGCGTGGTTGCTTACCACAGCAACTGTGATTCTCAGAGGTGATGGCCCCATATGGTTCAGTGTTGTTAATTTAAAGGGCTTGGCTGTCACCAGCAAGATGGGCTCATAGAAATTGATCTCACAACAATTTAAGAACTTGATATTCCTGCATCTCTCATAGGGCTAGTCTGCTGATTATTAGGCTATGCCTACACTACAGAGCTTTTCTGGGATACTGGATGTATCCCAGAAAAGCTATGCCACGTCCAAGCAACGTGTCTGTTTTTCCGGATGATATTCTTTCAGCATTCTTGTATTCCTCATTGTATGAGGAAGAAGGGATGGTCTGAAAGAGGAGGGTTTTTTCTAAAATTTGGCCCCATGTAGACGGGACAAATTTTGGAAAAGCCTCTTCTGAAAAAAAGCGAGAAAAGATACGCCAATTGCAGTTCACGATTTGTGTATCTTTCTCTGACTTTTCTTTGCAGTCTAGACATAGCCTTACTCTACTATTAAGCATTCAGACCAATCACAGTGGTTCAAAAGTAGTCCTGCCTGTCAATATCGTGTGATAGAAATGTCAGGGTCGCAGCACCTGTCCGTCACTGTTGGAGAGGTTTCAAGAAAACAAATGTGAATTAATCCTGTCTCTCATACTTTAATTAATAAAGCCTCTTAACAACCTTTTGCAACAAATCTTATTAATATCATTCCCCCACCTCATCAGCGCACAGCAGTGAAAGTAACTTAAAAATTTTTACAGGTACTATCTCATTGCAATCTGGGTCCCTGCCAGTTCTTTAAATAGCTCCCTGCTGGCTTTTGCCGCAGCTCGGCCACCTCTAGCAGAAGCTACACAGCAGGGTGCCCCTGATCACTTTCCCCTCTGTCAGCACACCTCTTTGAAGGACCAGTTTTCTGCTACTGCTGATTAGCATACTCCTTTGGGGAGAACACCAGGAATTATTTACACATATCTACCACAGACCTGGAATGTGTATGCATAGGGGTGTCCTGTTTTCACCATAGCCCTTATCTTGATCTTTTCCTAAATCTGGTGTGCGGGAGTAGCTGAGGATGTGTTGTGTTAAGCTGAGTTTACACTGGTGTGAATGAGATCACACTGCTATCAGTGACTTCACAGTCCAAGGCTCAAGTCCCCTCTTTTGGGGTCATGTCATAACTTGTGGTGTCAGAAGACCATTGGGGGGCAATGAAGTTTGAGAACCCCTGCCTTAGGCAATCTGAGAAGTCACCAGATGCATGGGAAATGTATAGCTTAACTAAAATTACTAAACCCAAGTATGCGGTGTATTGTTTTCATCCAAATTCTCTCACCAGGTCAACAATCCACTGAGAATTACCACAAGACCTAATAACTTTCAGAGAAATTTGTTTGATGGCCCATGGTCACATATCTGTTATGACTAAATAGGCTAGATTTAAACTGGTTCCCTAGTGGTCCAAGACTCTGTATTTCCAGGAACAGGTGAAGCAATTTGGATCCAGCACTCATTGAAGTCAATGGAATAAAGTTTTGACTCTAAAGACTTGACTACTCTGGAGATTTTATGCACCAATAGAGCTGCACCGATGATAAGCTCTAGTGTTGCATACTGGTCCTGCCTGGTGTGTTGCTTGCTATAATATGTAATCGCAGTAAGCCACACGTGTACAAATCACTTGTGTACCATATCCATACTGACGGCAGAGTGGAGGAGAGAATGTACTAGAACAATTGCAATGACCACAGTGCGCATAAGCCTGTGGTAAATCTCATATCAATATTTCAAGGGTTGGGAGAGAATTGTTTGGTAAAATATGAAAGTTCTAAAGATAAATACTGGAAAGAAATGAAATTCTAAGTCTGGATGCAACATACACTTGTTAATTTTATATTTATATACTCAGACATACATTATTCTATGTACATAGATATGTGCATATACTTAGCCAAAGATAAATAACAAGAACATATCTTCTTGTTTAAAACCCACTTTTCATTAAAATTGCTTAGATGAGGTTTGCATTGTATTTACATCTCTGAAAAATTGGAGACTGTTATGTACTCCTAGAGACTTGTTTTTATACTTTATGGCCTCATTTCAAATCAACAACACTTTTATTCAGTACTTGTATGACACAGAAATAATTGAAGGATTAGTTTAGATGAAAGATTAGCTTACCAAGGACCACAGTGCACTGCATGTGTGCTAGCAGTAAAATTGACAAATTGTTAAAAAACACAGCGGAAAGCACAACTGCCTATATTTTACTAGCTAAGCTAGCATTGCCTTTATTGGTCCAATTAATATCTAACATATAAACAGGCAAGAAACTTAGCCTAACTCTCCAACTGCAACATTTGTTATTTCTAATTTGGGGCATCACAATTATTTCAGGCGCTCCAAATATCCATTCCTGCTCCTCAGACATGGGAAGTAGTGTGTAGCATTTTCCCCCATGTAACGTATTCTCCTAAGCACCCAGACATAGACTCATAACAATGGGTTTAAGCAGGAATAACAGGATGCAGTTGAGACAGGAGAATATTATGAAAAATGTGAGGTCAGCCATATTAGGCAGAGATTAAGATGTGATAGAAGTTACCGTTGTTGCTACATTTAGCAGTAAAGTGGACATAATGAAATGAGTGTTCTGCATTACACATTCATGCTTTGGCTTAGATATAAACGAGTTTGATTTTTTCAGCTCAGATGTCTGTCAGATTCTGACACCCTGCATGTCAGTGCTCATCCCTTTGTTCTGTACTCACCATGTGCAACCCTTGAGTCTATGCCAGCCTTTCCTTTTTTCATGCTGCAGTGTTTTCATTTTCCATTATGTACTGTAAGCCCTCCTGCCTGTGTCCGAGAATGCATGATGTGAGGCTACCACTGTTATCATCTTTTTCTTTTCTTAAAGAAATATGTACAGTTCCATTAAGGCATCTGCAGTCTACTCTGGCTGTGTCTCTGCTACTTGATCTGGCAGAGAGCAGGTTTTTAAGATCTACATGTTTTACTGTACTGTAAAATAGTGTGCATGTATATGTAAAATATTAACATTAAAGCAAGTATTTTGCAGAAGAATACATATATAATCAACTCTCATTCACTGACTACCGTGACTTGTTTGTCTAGATGAGGCTCTTACGAATCTGACTCATGCTGCTGAAAAGGCATTATCATTATATATTGATTCCTTGGAAACATGTAATCTATTAGAACAGATTTTAGAGGTCATCTATATTCAACTTGAAATTTTTACAATGCAGAACAGTAATTTTGAAAGTTATAATGACCACAGTAGCAATTTCGTGTCAAACTACTTCAAATTTAATCTATTTTACAGTCTTTGTATCCTTTTCAGTAAAAGAACCAATCCTAGGCTCTTGACATTTGTTTCAATCAGTGAAAGGATTCAGGATCAACAAACCTTGGATCTGGGATTCCTGCATACTGTTTCGAAAAAGAAAAGCTGAACGTCATAGTTCATCACAAAAGTATCCATAAATCCTTCCAATGCACCACAAACCCCAATAATATAAACATAAAAAAAATCACACTCTCCATACATTCTCCATCTCTTAAGCTACCTACTCAAGAAATACTGGAGAAAATAGATCTTGAGATAAGTCTTCCTCTTAGTCATGTGAGAGGTAACATCCCAGTGGGGGAAAGCATGAAAGTGCTCCTAAACTGGGGAGTATCGTACCATGCAGGGATGAAGGTCCCCTTCCTCCCTCTCAACCTCACCTGAGCCTTATCATTCTCCAATCTAGGGAATGTTTTGTTTTAATTTCTGGAAGACAACAACAGAGCCCGACTCCTGCCTTCCTTCTACCCTCTCTTCCTTGCAATCATATCTATGGTACGTCAACACTACAACGTAATTTTGAAATAACAAGGTGCACCTGTTATTTTGAAATTTTTTCGAAATAACAGGCTTCTTATTCTGGAATAATAAACCCTCATTCCACAAGGAATAATGCCTATTCCAAAATAGCTATTTTGAAATAGCTCTAGTGTGGATGCTTCACTGCTGCTATTTTGAAATAGCTCCTCCACAGGGCCATTTAAAGTAATTACTCCCCAGTGCCTCCTGGGGCTCTAAATCAAGGTAGCGCATCCACATTAGGGGAACCTGCCTGTCAGCCGACGGTCAGGGCAGTGTGTGTGTGTGTGTATGTTACGGAGAAAAGGTTTAACGTCCGTGCCTCTACCGCTAGAACCGGGGTCCCGTCGTGGAGGGCTGCCAACAGGCTGACAGAAGCCCCAGAGTTTATAGGGAGAGCTTATTACATCTCAGATTTCAGCT
Source organism: Pelodiscus sinensis (assembly GCF_049634645.1). Taxonomy (NCBI): domain Eukaryota; kingdom Metazoa; phylum Chordata; order Testudines; family Trionychidae; genus Pelodiscus; species Pelodiscus sinensis. Next base: position 8,118,826 of record NC_134723.1, read on the forward strand.
GCTAGGATACAGGATCCCTTCACAGTGGGCAGTCTAGGGAAGACTGAGAGATGCCCCAACGGATCTGTCACCTGGGAGTGACACGATCCAAAACGCCCAAGCTCTTCCTATACCTGTCCCTTATGACCGGCTGAAGTTCTTTTAAATTGTGCTTGGTTCTGTTACAGCAACTGAAGGAGTCAGGTTAAAGCTTAAACAGTTACAGGTTTATTAAAGAAACTTATAAATCATATAGTTACAATGGCTATTGCTCTGTTTCTTAACTGCTAGCAAATATAGATCTTAAAAAAATGGTTACAAAGAAAATAAAAATAGAAATAATGGTACCAAGTGACAGCTTAATCTTTAAAGAGCTCTAAGTCTATGTGTACACTTAAGACAAAGGACCACATCCAGGTACAATTTTTACCCCCTTCTGTGCCTCTCTACTCCAGAGGGTCAAGCCAGGGCCGGTCCCTCAATTCCTAGGAAAGACGAATACGAGGGGGAACCCCATGGAACCTCGGGAGGTCAAACCCCTAACCCAACCAGCAGATAGATGGTAGATTGACACTCAGAGTAAATGTGCTGTTGGACCCATCTTTATACCCATAGGTGCCCGTATCCTCTTTCTTATCTAAGATGCCAAATTGCACTGGTCCGTTTTGTGGTGCCAGTTCTTACAAGCAAGTTTCAACTTAATTTACACTTGCAAGAGAGATAACTAAATTGTGAGTACTAGACATTTTTTTACTGGGCGAGAGATTCCTCCCTCCGCAGACGGCTGTGTGTTCATATCAATATGGGTTTCAGTCAAAGGCACTTCTCGGCAGCCTCTTGGTCAGCAATTGGCATATCTCTGTTTACAGACATTCATGGTCACAGCAGCAGCCTGCATATCCGGGACTTCTGTTCAAGGCTTTTACTGCTCTGTGTGCCCTGTATGCTCCAGGCAAGCAAAGATGGATGTTACAGGGGGGGTTCCTGTCTGGCTACACTGCCTTGGACTAATTTTGAGGCTTTCTTGTAGTGTGGACATGCTATTTCAAAATAGTTATTTTGGGAGTTAAAATACAGAAATAGCTTATTTTAAAATATACTTGGAGTGTAGCCATACCCTCTGAGATTAAAATTAAAATAGCCAATAGTTGAGTTCCTGCTATGATTCATAAAAGTTCACAACAGTTTTTCAACATTGTTCAGTCTAATCATTTTATGGAATTATTCAACTTGTTATTTCCACAAAAGAAAATAAGTATCTTTTTTCATCCTCATTCAAGGGAAAACAAACTTCTAGAATTTGTCACAAGATGGAAATTCTGTTTTCCAGCCTCTGTATATTAATGTTGCTTATTTGGACAGTGATCTTCAGTGATAATTACATTCTGTTCTTTCTTCTCATTTTCACTCTTCTTTTGCACATGCAGTAATTCCATTGCTTAAAATACCCAACAGTTGCTTTTGGGATTGGAAATGGGATTTCAATTCAATTCTGTTTGACAACTCTAATCTGTTTTTTTGTTGTTGTTATTATCTTATCAGGTGACTGTTCTATACTACATTTGGTTAGCTCATAGGGTGTGTCTAGACACCATGGCTCTGTCAACGGAACCATGTAAAGTAGTTTACTGGACATAGTCAATGAAGTGGGGATTAAATAATCCCCACTTGATTAAAATAAAAATGGCCGCCACGCTGTGCTAACAATCAGCTGATCCGGCACAGCGTGGCAGTCTAGACGTGGCGTGGTTGACAAGGGAAGGCTTACAGGCTTTCATGAGACTTACAGGAGCAGTCAACAAAGGCTTCTCTTGTTGACCACACCGCATCTAGACTGCCACACTGTGCCGGATCAGCTGATTGTCGGCACAGTGCGGTGGCCATTTTTATTTTAATGAAGCAGGGATTATTTAAATCCTCACATCATTGACTATGTTGAGCAAGCTACTTTACATTGCTCCGTCGACACACCCATAGAGGCTACATCTAGACAGCAAGCTTCTTTTGGAAGAAGCTTTTCTGGAAGAGATCTTCCAAAAAAGCTTCTTACAAAAAAGAATGTCCACACTGTCAAAGCATCAAAAAAGTGATCTGCTTTTTTGAAAGATAGCATCTACACTGAATGGACTCTATCTTGCAATTAAACTGTGATTACTGTAGTAAATTGAGGGTCAGTAACATGGAGTCAGCAGGCCTAAATAGAGGCCTATAACATGAAAACAGCAACAGACCTGCAATCTAGTGAGCAAGACTTTGGTTCAGTAACAGGAGCCAAGAAAGAGGCCCTATTGATAAATTGTGTGATTGTGTAAGTTAGGTCGAGCATGGAAGGACACAGGAAGGTACTGGGTACAGACTGTGAGCCAAAGGGGAGTATTGGAACATCTTAATAGAAATGTCTTGGTACAAAAACTCCCTAAAAACTAATGCACATACCGACCTAGGTTCAGGACTGGGTCGAAATTGACAGCATGAAGGATAGTAAGTAAGCCCCCCTTCCATAAGGTGAGGGGTGGTAACTAGGTAACAGAGGGTGGTAACCTGGTACGTAAAGAAATGATGTAAGTTGTTTGCACCTGTCTATAAAAGGACACCGCAGAGGGTGCTCTCCGGCCGACCTTGGGGGGGGGCGCACTAGGCGCCTGAACGGCAGGTGTCATTGCCTAAACTTACAGAGTGCACAGTAGCTTAACTTTAACTAACTGCTGTTAATATTTGTTATATGGCAATAGGCCTGCCCGGTGTTGGTACCTTGTCAACGCAGGCCATAGTGCCCAGTGGTGTAACATTGTACTGATCTCTGTTACCAACTGGTAGAGCTTCGCATTTGACAATAAACCTGCTCGATTGATTTCAAACCTTGCCTGCATCTGTCGTTTCCGGGGCCTCTCAGAGATCTCGTGTGTTGACCCAAGTGCACGGGGTCTAACACTCTAGATAAAGGGAGTACCGATTGTTACGCACGCAGCCGAAAGTTTAACAACGGAGTAGAGGTCCTGTCAGGAGCACGCCAGGACAACCCTGACCAGACGACGCTGACACTGACAGTCCAGACCACCGAAGGTACCAAGGTACGAAAACACCGAGGTACGACAATTACTATGGACAGAGTGGCCACCAGGGCACCAATGTTTTTTCCTCTTTCCTCTTCTTTTGAAAGAACTCCCTCTTCCCCTTCCACAAACACCTTTTTCTGAAGAGCTCTTTTGGAAAAAGACTTCTTCCTCATAGAAAGAGGTTTACCAGTGTTGGAAAAACCTCTGTGTTCTTTCAATTTTTTTCTTGAAAGAATGTGATTGCAGTGTGGATGTAAGTGAAGTTTTTTCAGAATAGCGGGACCATTCCCATGCTTACACCGCCACCATAATGATGAAAATAAACTGTCCAAAACTGTGTTCTACAGTCCAAATTTTATCAAGTTCAGTTTATCTACACTGAAATCTAAAGTTGCTAGAAAACCAGGTGTTTTTGAGTATCTAATCAGACTTTATTGGTCATCTTTTGGTCTCTTCAGGGGAATATTATAAATAGGGCTGACCAGAAAACAAGAATTTAGTTTCACGAAAAAATCTGGTGTTTTGATATTTACTTCTGTTCCAGTGTGGAACAAAACCAAGCTGATATCTGGGGCCCTGCCCAGGATAGAAGAGATCCACCTTCAAGTTCTGGCTCTGAATCAGGCAGCATAAAATATTTAACCTTAAACCACTCATAGTGGAGTGGGTGGGTTGGTCATTCCAGAAAATCCATCCCAAGAAACATTCTCTTCAAAACCAATACATTTATTTGAAGTTTCCATGTTGACAAATCGGTATTATCCAAAAGAAAAATGTGAAGTTGAAAAATACAACAGATTTTAATAATAATAATAGAGCATGTTTTTAACCCAGATCGACACCAAAATTTCCCATGACAGCTTGTTTCATATCATAATCGAAAGCATCTGCTTTTTATTTTTTTAATGGACATACTTCTGAGTGTATTGGGCCTTTCAGTTCTTAAATCAATGAATTCCAATTTCAGACATGCAGTGTAATTACAATTATGTTCTTAAATTGCCTAGAAAGTCGAGTGTTAATATCATGGATGTAAAATTTTAGACATTTTTCTGACCATTATTACTGAAGAAAGCTTTAGGAGTTAGATAGATGTTAGTTTCAAAAACAGAATATACCCTTTAAAAGAAATCAAGGGCAAGTTTGAACTTTTTTTTTGAGTAATTACTGTGAGAAAAAAGGTCAGATTAACTAGAAAATGACTCCATGTACTTCTGAAAGCTTGGTTAGTTCACCCCTTTCATTCCTGATCTGCTTTTAAAATAGCGATAACTGAAGAAATATAAGGAAATTCAGATGTATGTTTTGGTCTTGTTGTTGAAGAATGATCTGACCTTTGGAGGAATAAGAGTGTGTGGCCATGTCTGAACTTGCAACATTTACAATATTTGAAATATTTGCAATATGTCAAAAAGGAAGGTTTAAACTAGTGAATATATTATCTTTAAGTTAATTCCTACTGTGAATGGGATTAAAATTCTGATTAATGTCTGGGCTATACTTAAACATTTTAAATTAAACTACTTATTGTAATTAAACACACATCTCTGTCTCTCTCCCACTCATGCTATAAATGAGCTTTATGATTTATGATAAAATTTTCATTAATCTACTGTATTAAGTTACAGAGCTAAAGAACCTGCGTTACTGTAAACTGAACAGTTAATCTCAGATGCAATAATAGGTCATAAACATGCATTTAAATAGAGTCTTTAAAGGATCCCAGAGTGTCTTACAAACTGAGGGCCAGGTTGTGCCGGGTGTTACAAAGTGACAAGGTGACACCACTGCCCCTTTCCCCTTCTACCACATTCTCTTCTGTTCAAAGCTTAAGAGCTACTATTTGTCCTTTGCTTTCCTGAACAGATGGAATTCTCTCTCCTATCCCATCTATGGAATGCCTGGTGCCTCAGCCGGGCCAAGGAGATGGCAGAGCCAGTGATAGGCTGGCCGGCATAGAAACAAGGCATCCTGTGATGTCACTCTGAGAGATAGAAGCTTAGCACCTGGAAGACAAGTCTCAGTTTCCTGCTATGTGCAGTGTTCTGTGGAACCTTGGGCAAGTCACTTGGTTTCTGTTCCTCAGTTGTAAAATGGGGATTACATATGAGGAACTGAGACAGAGAGATTATTGTCTCTGTGACACACAAATCCTTCTCAGATCTCCCCCTGAGGTGGGGTAGCTCCACACCTAACCTCATTTGGATGAGCTATTGAGAAGAATGAGCTGTGCCCGGATTTTTCCTCTGCAGAGTTGCAAAGAGCCATCAGGGCCATAACCACTTTGCTCTTCCTTTATTGCTTAATGGGAGGAGCTTCTCGCTAAGATGGGAAAGGGCTGAGAACCATTGTCACTCTTAGTTGCTAGGACCTTTGGGTAAGGAAGGTCAAGGTATCCGAATTGAACATGCCCAACGTCCGCATGCCATGGAATTTCTACTGACTGCGTGTAGTAACACCATCATTTTTCTTGTCTGAAATCAGCACTTCCAGACACCATCTACCCTGCCACACAGCAATGCATGCTGACTCAAAAGGAAGGGTAGACTGACAGCGATGCCATTTGTTTTGGTTGCCCTCTTAGGTTATGTCTACACTGCAATGCAATTTCAGGAGACCAAAGTATCCTGAAATAACTATCCTGTGACTTAACAACAAACTCGTTATTTCTGACATCCCTGTACACATCATTCCACGAGGACCAAGGGATGTTATGGAATAGTGGGCTGTTTTGAAATTTGGCTCTGTGTAAACAGCACCAATGTACGAAATAAGCTATTTCAAAATAAGATGGAAATAAAAGTCGTAATTTACATAGCTCAAATTGTGGATCTTATTTTGAGCTCTGGTGCAGTGTAGAGGCACTCTTGGAGATGTTCCATCCAACTGTTGCTATTGTTTAATTCATGTGATTTGGGAGGCTCTCAAAACTTGCTGGTGTTGTATAGGAAGCTCGTGCCTTTAGTCTTTCATTTATTCTCAGGGGAGGTTGTGTTCACAAAGAAACAGGTTAAGGATTTCTTCCTCTAACTGAACTCCTAGGTACTGATCAACAGGGCAGTTATTTATAGACTGAGTTCATGATAATAGTTCTCTGTATAGTGAAATAAACTGAGCAAATTTAGCCATACTTTCTTAAAATTATTGTCCATTCTCAGGACATGTGCTTTCCTCAGAATGGGTGTCAGGAATCATGTGAGGAATACCTGTTGTATTCCCTTAGAACCATAGAATCATAGAACCATAGAACTGGAAGAGACCTCAGAAGGTCATCAAGTCCAGCCCCCTGCTCTAGGCAGGACCAATCCAAAATTAATTAACCTGGCCAGCGCTTTGTCAAGCCAAGACTTAAACACCTCTACGGATGGGGACTCCACTACTTCCCTAGGTAACCCATTCCAGAGGAGCTTCACCACCCTCCTAGTGAAATAGTTTTTCCTAATATCCAACCTGGACCTCTCCCACCACAACTTGAGACCATTGCTCCTTGTTCTGCCATCTGTCACTACTGAGAACAGCCTCTCTCCATCCTCTTTGGAACCTCCCTTCAGGAAGTTGGGCATCTGATATTGGCTACTGTCGGCAGACAGGAACAGCCATACTGGGTCAGATCAAAGATCCATCTAGCTCAATATCCTATTTTCTTATACAATCTTCAATTTGTACTTAGAGAGTCCAGAAAACAAAAAAAATGTTCTGCTACATCAGAAACTTATGGATCTTTGTTCATTATGGTGGTATTGACCACAAACTGTTCTCTGCTCTAGAGTGTGTAGATTGGCCTGCCGTTATTTCCATAGATTGTTGAGCTGTAAGAATCGGAGGTTTTGCATGTTAAATTGAGCCTGAGGGGAGGAGGGAAGCTTTCTCAAAACCTGCTTTGTCATGTCATGAATGTGGATGGGATTTAGTAACAACCCTTTGTGGATTTTGATCTGTAGAAAATGTATAATATCAAAGTTAGCATTTCCTTCTTAGAACTCTTCTTCAACTACGCAGATACATGTCTATGAAGAAAAGAAAGGGGTTATATTACCATGAATGTAATAAACCTAAGTCTATATTTTAAAATATTTAATAGCGAATTAGCACTCTACAGTGCAAATAATTCACAATGACATATGCCTATATATCAGATGTGCCATCAGAATGAATTGTGATTCTGACATTAAAAACCTCCTCAAAAGACAGAATGATAAAATGTTTCTACGAAGCTTTTCAGGAATAGAACTGACACACGGATAAAGAGCACCAAGGAGTGTGCTGTCTGGATTGATTAATTTACAGTTGATATGTTAACAAAATTCAGTAGCCTTTATAAAAGTTAGGTGTTGCGGTGGCAGGTTAACCTTTTATATTTGCAATCAAAATGCTTTTCTATTTCTTTAAGGAAATATTTAAAAGTTGGCTTTCTGCCTCACTACTGAATCTAATGGTAATGTTTTTTTACACAGAGAAAAGCCTGATGGTCCTAGGATTACAATAGGAGAACACACCTACCTATGACTAAGGGACATTTGCTACTGCTTCAGTTAACAGGAGTGTGTATCACACAACCTTTGAGCAAATGTGAGAAAAGTCCTAAAATGCAGCCTGTACAATTACTTGAATTGCAGGATGATTATAAAACTAATCAAGATGAACTAATTGTTGTTGGTAATTGCAGCTAATAAGCATCATTTTCCTGACCCTTCTCCATCAAGGAAGTCACAGTATAGTGAGATCATACAGTTCCATGCATGGAAGTTTTGTGTGTGCCCTTCAATTTCACAGGAGTTGGATGTATCTGTTTATAGAGTAACTGTGAAGTTTATAGAGTATCTGTGAAGTGAAGCCTGCTCATATTTTTTTCTTTAAATAATTTGAAATAAATGCTTCCAGAAACCAATGCATCAAGTATCCTGGCATTGAGAGGTGCATAGTCAGTATATAGACAGGAAACACGTGTGGGGAAAAAGTATGTTTATCCCATTGCAGAAGGAATGGCTTTGACCAAAGGGAAGAGGTTCCAGAAAAGTTTGATTGAGATTAAAATGTTATGTTTGTGCAAAGATTGAAAGTTTTTTTTAAAAAATCTCTTTTTAATGTAAAGTTGGCTGTAGTTTTGGGCTGCAGTTATGGGCCAGTAGTTATATGAACATAAATGATCTACCCCTGTCACCCATTCCCATCCTCTAACAAACAAAGCCTTGGGACACCATTCCTGTTGATCCTGGCTAATAGCCATTGATGGACCTATCTTCCATGAATGTATCTAGCTCTTTTAGTCCTCCAAGTCCAACACTAAAAATGGGCCATGTGAGATATAACTTGCAACTAGCTTTCTCTAGTTAATTGTTCTAACTAGCAATTTCAGGGAAAGGAATAGCACCTCCTTCTTATTGACAGACTTACATGATAGTGTTCATAGTTCAGGCTCTAAAGGGCTTTAAATGCTAAGAAGGGCTGGGGGTAAGGAGAATCAAAGTAAAACAAATGTGGTTGTTAAATGGGAGGAGAAAAACCAGTTAGAGAAACATATGCTTTATTCCTCAGTCAAAGCATATTTGCTACAAGTTTGAGAGCTTTGGACAAAACACAGAAAGTGTTCAATTCAGATTAAAGGCTAACAGACACCTACTGTATTTAAAGTGCCCTTATGTGGTAGGAGAAACGGGCTCTCTACTGAATGGTAGCTCACGGTAAGTTTGGGTTCTAGAAAACACTGGTACTGAAAAAAGCTAGGGGAGAAGTAATTCTGCATTTATGTTAATATTTTGCTTACTTGTTTATATTTTGTTACCAAAGGCAAGACTGCTTCCAGCAAAGAGTAGCAGCAGATTTATGTTTTACTAAATATGTTATTTTTTCAGATGCTACACTGCACCCTAACTCGAAAGAAGATACACAATTTGAGCTAAGCAAATTGCATATCTTATTTCTTACTTTGGCACTGTCTACACAGCATCAAATTTCAAAATAACCCACTATTCCAAAACGCCCCTTACTCCTTCTGGAATGAGGTTTACAGGGACATCGGAATACGAGCCCATTATATTTCAAAATAACAGGCTTTCTGTGAAGATGCGGGATAGCCATTTTGGGATACTCCGCTATCCTGAAATAGCATTGCCATGTAGATGTAGCCATAGAGTCCAACCCTGTGGCTTTTGGAAACCTCAGCTTAAGCTTGAATTGATCAGAATAGTGAGCATGATCAAAAGGATAATTCAGTGTAATTATTGGCCTGCAACCCTTCTATGATCAGGCACTGGCAGCGAGTCAGATTAAATGCCACTAGTTGTGGAGAACTGCAACCTAGGATCTGACCTCAAAAGTGACCCTACAGGATCTCGCCACCATCTCAAGATAGAAAAAACCTGTCTGTCCCCGTTAACAGCTGGATTTTTTATTTCAGCTTTCAATATGAAGCACCAGGGATTCTCTACACCTATCAAACACAGTCGGAGCTGTGCAGCTTGGACATTTGAAGATCATAATTCAACCCTGAAATCATACTCCGAAGTCAATTGATAATGCAAAGTTTGCACCCCAGGTGTCTACATGTGCAGTGACTCAGCCTCTCTGTCAAACAAATCTTTGCAATGTGCACTCTTACAGGGAAATTGTTGTTGCTGTCATGTTTCCTGACACTAAATATTTTAGCAAGGTGCATCCTGTCTGTCAACATAAGGTATTGTGCAAGGAGAGAGCTATATTTATGTTTTGGATAATCAGGGGGAAAATAGTGCCCCCCATTGTGTTGTTTGGATTGTCATCCTTAATCAGCTACCTGGGGAGAAACACTTTGTGAGAGAAAAGTAGAAAGTTACCAGAAAAGTACATCGATTTTCAACTATCAAGAGCATTACATCAAGTTTGAATGGCACAATACAGATGAATCATGTTTCTGGGTTTTGTGACAATAACTTTCATGTCAATTTGTCATTATTTGATGGATGGAAACCATGAATACAAAAGGTCTAAAAGAATCAAATTTTCAAAGGGACTAAAATTTATCTTGCAAAGCAGCAGCCATAAATTTGTAAATACTTTCCTTGTCTGACCCATTGAAAGTCTGTATATGTATGTGATGGCACCGGAGCCCCGAGCTCTTTAAATTGCCACCACATTGCCATGTGACATTTTCTGGGTAGCTCTTAGGGCTGCCCGGAACGGTGAAGATACTGCAAGGCACTCTTCAGACAGCAATGGAGGGTGGTACCATGGTCTGGGCAGCACTGAAGCTGGCTGGACTTGGCCCCACCCCTTTTGCTCGAGGCCATGGCCCTTCCAGAAATACAGACCTGGGCCCTCCCCACCTTGCCCCAGGGCCCAGCATGGCTTTTGACTCCCCTAGTGAGCATGAGTTCTCCTACCAGCCACTGGGGAGCAGCAAATAGGAGGGCAGCAAATGGGAGGATTGTCTAAGACTGCTAGTAATGAATGTCTTTGCAACTCAGCCCTCTTTCCCCTCACTCAGCATATTTTCCCCTTCTGAAGTGTCAAAGAGGAAACAGGAACTCCTAGAGTGTAAGAGAGGCTGTGCACTCAGAGGCTATGTCTCGACTACAGTACTTATACTGGAAAAGCAAAGCCGCATCCAAGGAATGTATCTGCTTTTCCAAAAAAAAATTCGGAAAAGCCAGCATGTTCTTTCACCATCCTTGTAAACCTCATTGTATGAGGAAGAAGGGATAGCTCAAAAGAGCAGATTTTTCCAAAACTTGTTGCTGTGTAAATGCGCTAAATGTTGGAAAAGCCTCTTTCAAAAGAAAAGCAGAAAAAGATACGCAAAGATGTTGCAAAGTTGTTGTGTATCTTGTTCCAACTTTTCTTTGTAGTCTCGATGTAGCCAGAGAGTGCAACACAGAATGCAACTGTCAGAGGGGGCATCAGCCTGGCAGAGCTAATCCCCAGAATGGCCATGATGTGGCATCATCCAGGGGTGAGTAAAGTGCCTTATAACAACATATGACAGGGTTTTTACATGCAAATTGTACATATGTCGGAACAGAGTAGGTGGGTGTCTAAACAAACAGCTTGCACATTTGGTATTCTGAGGGTAAAAATATCGATGATTAAAAGTGACTGCAAAGATGTTGCAAAGAAATTGTTGACACAATTTTAAAGATAACTTTTGAAGATTTTGTGTTTTGAAATAATCGAGACTTTTGTCTAGGATGCTAATAGATTAGGAACAAGGAACCAAATCCCCTTTCAAACTACTGGACAACACCATCAGAGAGTAAAATCAAGTTGTATAACTCGTGTGGTAGTGCTTTTTGTTGTATTTATAAAGAGGGGCTTTAAATTCCTCATTACCAAACTCTCTTAAATACCTGTTCTGTGTCTGATTAACGGATGAATCAATCAGAGAGGCTAGATTCCTCAGTGGATGGATCTACTTTTTATTGGTATCAAGGGTTACTTCAAAATATTCAGGAAGGAATTGGTCCTCCCTTGATCCTGAGATGGGCACCATCTAAGAAGTCACCTTCAGTGTGGGACTAAAGCAATAGCTTCTCATTTTTATACTCCCTAAATCCATATAGAATGCAAAAGTGGAACAGTTGAAATTAAGTTGCCATTGGTTATGTACCATGTGTGCGTTGAATGTATCATACAGTATACTATTTTAAGCCATCATTAAAGGTCATTTATACAGATTATTCTGTCTCCTGTATAGGTTTTTATGTCACACTCATCAATGTAATACCAAAGCACCTGTCAGTAGTTTGGTAGATGACCTGGCTGATGGTTTGACAACACAATGGGGTCATGTGTCCTTCGGGAGTGGGGAGAGTGAGGGTTGATTTCTAAAGTGCACCAACTTGCTGTGCCCTATGTTAAAGTGCTGTAGATATGCATCAGCAGGATCCAGTCGGAGCAATTAATGTGCATCACGTAAGTGTGCTTTAGAAATCACACCCCATTGAGCACTCTATTGTTTAGACAAGCTACAGCACTGACTAATGAACTTTTCAGTGGAATATAGTACTAGAAAGACTATGCACAATACGGCTACCTTATTTATAAAGAAGAAGAATCCAATCCTTTCTAATAAAAAAGTTATATCCTATAGTAGAATCACACACACTACCACTATTTCCAAAGGTAATTGATCTGATCAGGTCAAATACTATTCATTTAAAGCAAGTTCAGCTGTTGAAGATTAAAGCCGTGTGCATTTTCAGTGTGATTTTTATGTTCTTCTTGAAATCTAAGTTTCTTTAACATACAATTAGCTTAGCTTTTCCAAGAAACATTTACCCTTTGTCTGTGGAGCTGTTGATTGTGCTTTTTGTGTTGTTGAGAATGTTTTCTAGATTACATTGATAGGAATATGAGAACTTGAGCAGGTTATGTCTGTAGATAATGTTGCAGTCTGTATGGGTACGTCTAAACTACATGCCTCTGTCGGCAGAGGCATGTAGATTTGTTTGTTCAGCAAAGGCAAATGAAGCCGCGATTTAAATGATCGCGGCTTCATTTACATTTACATGGCTGCCGCGCTGAGCCGACAAACAGCTGATCAGCTGTTTGTTGGCTCGCGCGCTAGTCTGGACGTTCCCCCTGTCGACATCAAAGCCCTTTGTCGGCAGCCCCAGTAAACCTCATCCCACGAGGAATAACGGGGCTGCCGACAAAGGGCTTTGATGTCGACAGAGGGAACGTCCAGACTAGCGCGCGAGTCGACAAACAGCTGATCAGCTGTTTGTAGGCTCAGCGCGGCAGCCATGTAAATGTAAATGAAGCCGCGATCATTTAAATCGCGGCTTCATTTGCCTTTGCCTATCTGTCTAATCTACATGCCTCTGCCGACAGAGGCATGTAGTCTAGACACAGCCTATCTGTTTAAGTGGAGACATCAATGCACAGGTAATCTACAAAAGGGATGATCAGATAGAATATAATTACGATCATGGTGTATCATTTACAAAACTGACTATGGAGGTTTTTGATGGAGAGAGTTGGCCATACAGTCCTCTTGGCATAAATCCACATCAATCACAAGGAAGAAAACATGGTCAGAATATTACCTGAATGTACTGTTGTTGTTTTTTTAAGGGCCTGATAGTATAACTATTAGGCTATGTCTGTGGTTAAAGAGCTCTCAGCATAGCTAAGCTACCACCCTGAAAGGTAGTGCTAGGTTGACAAAAGAATTCTTCTCTTAAACTAGCTCATGTAGATTTGGCAAGGTGGGCATTGGTTTGACTTAGGCATGTGTGTTTTTTACAACCCAGAGACTAGCTGTGCCAATGTAACTTTTCATTATAGACCAGCCCTTACTCATGGTAAGTAACACCTAATCACAGGAGTAGTACAATTACTCTAATTATCACATATAAGTATTGCAGAGTTGAAGTCCAACCCTAGATTCGCCTACTACTGGGTGTAGAGCTAACTCTGGTGGTAATTGAGCTAATGTCAAGGGCATTTGTATGGTAGATTATTAATTGTCTTTTGGTTAGATATTGTGGGTTGGTCTGCACTCAGAAATTAAGTCAGGTTAACTATGTTGTCGTGGGAGTGAAAAATCTATACCTCTGAGCAGCAGTTAAGCCCATCTAACCTCCAGCGTAGACAATGCTGGGTTGATGGTAGAATTCTTCCATTGGCCCAGCTACTGCCCCTTAAGAAGGTGGACTATCTACACTGATGGGAGAACCCTCCCATTGTTGCAAGTACTGCCTACATTGACAGGTGCAACTTTACTGCTGTAGTATTTCAAATATAGACAAGCCCAATGGGACCAGGTGAGGGCTTTGCCATTGATTATCCATTTTATGTTTCGAAGAAGACTTGTATTGTATTTCTTTCACCCCACACTGCTACTGTAACATTAAAGCACATTACAACTGTAAATACAATAGTGGAATCAAATGCTTCATGTTTCCAACTTGTTCTGCTTCTTTTCAAAATCGTTCACATTCATTTTTCTAACAAAGCGAATAAAAATCATTAACACACTTCAGTGTGAGGAAATTTCAGGTACCCTGAGTGGGAGATGGGTGTGGGTACATTCTGGGTTCAAACATGCTTTAATTGTTTTTTAAATAGTTCTATGGAAAAGAAACATAAAAATAAAATCCTAAGGATGAAAAATGGGGACTAAACAAGTACAGTAATTTATACACACCATCACATCTCACTCCACATTGATTTCCAAGAAAAAAGCAGATGTTGCTAAGAAAACCAGGCAAGCACAGACTCCATTAACCCTATGTAAGCCTACTGTATTTTAAATGTACAAGATGTATTTTAGAAAAAAAGATATATTTATCAAAACTGGTTAAATGTGGGTTTTCCAGCCTGATCTCCTGGAACTTTCATTGGGAGCAATGTATTCCACTTAATGCTTGGTGCTTTATTTTTTAATTTTAGTCGTGAGTTAGGCCTATGTTATTTCCACTTTATTTTAATGCCTTATGCATTGACCATTCCCCCCTTTGCTGCATGTAAACTGACCTTGCTCATTTTCCATATTCCCATGATTCTGACCTCTTGCTCCTTTTAACTTTTCTAGTTAATTGTCTTCCATTTGTTTTCTCTGTACATCTAACCTTGTCTGAGTACTGCCTTTTTGACATCTTACAGGAAATCCCTTTGCTCTGAGCTATGTATTTTCTGACTTGTGTGAAATTGAATGTAAAGAATTATTTAAGTGCTTCACATGCACGGTAAATGTCTCTTTCATTTGAACTGGAACTTACTTTGCAAATCTAGAGATAATATATCCTGTTTCCACCCCCTTTTTAAACATCAGGTTATATTTAACACGGTTTGCATCTTCAGTCCACGTGTACAGTACAATGAAATGCCAGCTAATCTGGCATAGAAAAACATTGCATTAGAAGTATGTACTTAGCAAATAAAAAATACTTAATACATAGTTAGTTCATAAACACCATATAAATCAGTGGTTCCCAACCTTTTATATACTGAGGACCAGCAAACTCATTCAAAAACTGTTGGCGGACTGGCACTCAAATATTTGCATATTCATTGTGGTAATTTCAAGAGGTCAGATGTTATTTTACATTGTGTTTTGTACATTGTTACATTGCATTGCATTTACATTACATTGCTTTTTTACACTGTTATATTGTTATTTTATATTTTGTTTTGAGATGAGAGGCTCAAAGGCCGTGCTGTCAATTTATGGGGCCCTACTCTGTTACCTGGGATACACTGGAGAAAATGGCCAAAGACAAACAAAAATGGAGAACCACGCCAGAGGGCGTAATAGGGGCATTAACTCAGTTACCTGAGGTTATCTGCTGCCCCACTCCCACATGTGGCTTCCGCAGGGGCTCAGGGCTTCCCTGACTCCCTGCCCAGTCCAGCTCCTTCTGGTGCCAGGGCAGCCGCTGTACATGGAGCACTTGGCTTCCCCTGGCCAGGGCAGCCACTTTTCATCCCGTGCTTATCCGCGCTGGCTGGGCCACATAGTGATTTCTGGAGCTGGATCTGGGGCCACAGTGAGGCTGTCCCAGTAAGGACAGCCTTACAGTGGTCAATGCACCCCACCGCCCCACTCACCCTGTTGTTCCATGCAGCATGGAAGGGAATTTCCTGGGAACCCCAGGGGATGAGGCAAAATAAAAGCTGGGGCATGGCCTGGCAATGTGTGGGTTTGCAGACAGGGGTTTGCAGCCTGCTGCTGGTCCATGGACCAGTGGTTGGGAATTGCTGATATAAACTGTAGAGAACTCTTAGTAGTCAAGAAGAATGTTTAGTTATAATCAACCTGAATGTAGAAAATATTAAACAAAACTTCTGTAACTTAGTAGCTACTACATCAAATGGGTTGCATCCATCACAATCAGACCATAATAATGTAATTTAAATGTTATTGATAAAAGTTGAAGACATATTTTAGGTATAGTATTCAAACAAAGGGCATGTAACTTTGAATTTTCTGCAGTTTTATTTTTCTTAAAGCTAACTCAAGTGATTATCATTTTTTGTTTTCAAGTGTTGATCATCACTGATTTTAGAAATGATGGTGAATATTTTTGATAATGTATGCTATTCATAAATATCATGGCGCACCATGAGAATAGTATACTATCATACTATCATAGTCATGATAAGTGTATAAACTGCATCCCTGTTACATAACATGATGTAATTTCCAAAATTCTCATAGTAGATTAATATAATTGTTAGTTAAATAATCTGTTTGGCCATTTTTTTGTGCAGTTTAAAGTGCCTTGAATCCTTCCTGCAGAATCAGATATTGTTTAGGACAATTGTCCTTGTCTTCTCTGAATACTGCTTGATATTGGGTTTCTTTTTATTGACTTATCTTACATATTCCTCCAGCTGCCCAATTCACACCTATCATGGAAGATGCTCTGGTTTCATTCTTAACTTATGCCTCAGATATTTACCCCTTCTCTTATACCTTTGGAAATCAGAGGTTGTTGAACTCAAATCTCCTGTGTTTGTTATCAATACATCAATTCAATATCTAGAATTTTCTAAGGCCTTCGTTTCTAAGGCATTTGGATTTATGTACCTTTTACAGTGCCAGCTTTCACATGCACTTGAATGAAAATGGCAAGCAGGAAGGGGGCCACAATGTAAATTAAACAGACATGAACAAACTGTTGAATGTAGACACTGGTATCGCACAAGGATACAGCCCCTCACTTCTCCTAGTCAGCACTGTCACTAAGCTCATTGTTGTTGAAGTCCTTCCTTATTTACGCTAGAGAAAACTTGCTCATTAGGACATGAGTGTTTTTCAGTGTCAAGGTGGGTTCCTGTGCTCTAAAACCTAATGAAGGGGGATCATCTCGGGGCCAAGCATACCCACTCCTGTTTTAAGCCTCAAAGCATGAGCTCTTTGGGGCTTCTTTTTTCTTGAGTTTGATCTTCAGTCTTGCTCACAAAAATCATGCTATTCTTTGATATCACCTTTTCTCTATATGCTGGCACCCCAAAGAGCTGATCTACATTTCCTTCCAATACACAGATGGTTAGCCTCATTCTCAGTAACACCATCAGTGAATTTCAAACTAATGTATGGATAGCTTTGCGAGGATAAAGTTTTCTACCAATCACAAGCTCTGTTATCAGCACACTTCTATCAGTCTTTCATCATTTTATTTTGGGAACCAAAGCTGTGCTTGCACACTATCCACTCCATTGTTGTCATCCTCAAATTTGGTGTTGAAGTCCCCCATTACCAAGCAGATGTCATGCTTAGAAATACTGTCAGAGTTTGTAGGAAATTGTAAATTTAATCTTTGATCTGTCAACATAACGTTGACAGGAATCATAATTACTGCTACTCTTTCTGAGTGGGAACCATATTGCCTCCCCAACTATTTTAGAGGTATGTTTTATTTTTAAAGTATTTTAAAATCTATATATGTGTACTTAAAATATAAGTATTTTAAAATCTATATCTATCTATATTTTAAAATCTATATAAGTATATATCAACAATATGTTTATGTATATATTTCTATATAGTTATGTAGTGGTTCAAAGCAATAATACAATGAATACTATTATGCTTTTAAGAATCTCTTTGTATGTATTGATTTCCAAAATTAATGTCTCCTGTTGGAATTATTATTTTTTATTTTTTATTTAGGACAGTACAGTGTTTTTATAAAGACCTATCATGTTTGAGATATACAAGTTCCACTCCTTTGTTCTCTCTGAAAGGAAAACTGATCTTCTTGTGCTTAAAATTCCTAGGGCAAACCACCCTTCCAAATTGCCTTAATTGATTTTTTTTATACACTGCCCAATCAATGTTTCTAATCAGTTACTGTCTTATCTTCTTGTTACAGTACTTTGTAAAGGAAGACAAGGAAAATCATGTTTAAAGTGCTCAAGGCTTCATGTGCTTTTCTGTGTGTCATGTAAATCTCTATTTAATGCATACAATCCTAAGCAACCTAGAACAATTTTTAAAATCCAAACCCTAGTCAGCTCAGTATTTTTCACCTTCTCTAACTAGATTTGATAGACTTTCTGATCCCAGATATCTTTTGACATCACCTGAACAATACAGTTAGTCAAAAATCGATGTAGCATGTATTTGAAGAGCAACTTGCATAGCATTGATTTGATTTATTTTTAAGGAGTTGAATGCTTCCAAATGATAGTGATGATAACAATCTATAAAGCCACAAATGCTGAATGATCAATTAATTTAAGAGAGAGATGGATGAAAAGGAAACAAGGTTGACAAAAGCTTGTTTTACCACCCTCATTTGAGAGCAGTGGAGGAGAAACAATAACAAGGGAAGTGCTGCAGAATCTTGAAAGGTAATGAAATTCAAAATGTGTGTTATAGGAACAAGTCAGTATTAAAATATTGTAAGGGGAAAGAGCCAGTTGTAGACAATATTTTCATGTGGAAGAACTGGGACTTTCTCCTTCAAATCTCTTGCATCCATCACTCCTAGTAAAGGTTGAACCTCTCTAGTCAGGCACTTTCTGGTCCGGCAACATCTGTAGTCTGGCATGATTTTAGTTAGCTGGATGTCCACTTATCATGGGTGCAGCCAAGTTTCCCACAGTCCCATAACATTTGTTTACAGCCACCAGTCCTGGGTCTCAGTGTTTTCTGCTGTTATTTAGCTCTGATTTACTCCTAAATGTCTTCTAACATCCTAGTAATCAGTGAAATGTTGGTAATGCTGATAGACATTATTGACCTCCTGTGGGCCATCAAATTCTCTGGTTTGGCACCAGTCGGGTCTCAAAGTGCTGGACTAGAGAGGTTCAACCTGTAGGTCTTTTTAATTTTTATGTCTAGTCATATAAGTAGCCCTGAGAATTTTCCTTCTCACATCATCCCCATTTTTCTATTTATATTCTATGCCCACCACAAATTCCTGCCACCAACCTTCCAGGGGAAGTGATTGAAACTCCTTTTAGAACTGGACATATTTTGTTCTGAATTGACAAAGGGATTTGTCACCACCCCTGGAAGCAGTCATTGGCAGTGTATTAATAGGTGCACTTCACTGAACGTGTAAGTTCTGCCCCACATCTATTTAAATAAATTTTATTTGGATCAAGAAGTATTTGGGAAGAACAGACACACAAATAATGTTTGCAGGAAAAAGGATAAGAGAGAAGTTTGCATTGTTGACATTCAAAAGTGTTGCTTAGAGGTCAATCTGCTTCAAGAGGTTGAAGACCTTTGCCCAGTCCAAGAAATTAAAGTGCTACCAGACCATTAGTTGTTTTTTTCAGGAAAAGAGGTTATAGATAGACCTGAAGGCATCCTAAGTCAAGTCCGCATACTTTTTGCTGTCACTGATGGCAGGAGTGTTGGAATGGTTTCTTAAAAAAAAACCCTGCATGTATTCAAGAGCTATTCTCATCCTACCTGCTAATGTTCTTAGATGGTCACTAGCTAAATTAATCAAATTTACTGAACTGAAAAGTCCACTGCAGACTTGGCTTGTGTCATGTAACCTTATGATAGCACCTGAACAATACTGTTAGACAAAAATCAATGTAGCATGTACTGTATATGAAGAGCGACATAGAAAAGCATTGATTTGATTTGCTTTTTAAAGGTGTCGAATGATTCCACATGATAGTGATGATACCAATCTATGAAGCCGCAAATGCTGAATGATCCCAGCACACACCTGCAGGTAATTGGACTTGACTCGTTCATCAGGACTTGGCTGCCAGAGAAATTAGGATTTTACTTGTACACCTTTTTTAAAACAATAGTATCTCATGGTGAAAATGTTAAGTTTAACATCAATTTTGTCCAATTCTATTCTTTCTGAAAACAAAACATTACATTTATGATGTCTTCAAACCTGACACCTTTTTATTAATGCCAGACCTATGTAGTATACAAAAGCAAAACCATTCCTTGTCCATTCTAGGTACATACATTGACCCTCCTCCCCAATATGCCCATATATAAGGGCAAGGAGAGGAAAGATGTAGCACAACAATTAGCATTTTCTTTTTGAATGAAGACAGGTGAGCTTTTTTTTAAGTTTGCAATTATAACTGAGTTTGAAAAGAATAGTTTTGCAAACTCTTGCGATTTTTCTCACAAGTCGTGTGATTTTTTTGTCTGTCTTAAAGTCCTGACTGCTAGAGTCATATGAATATGCCAAAATATCAGCTTTTACTAAAAAAAGTTAAGTGGCCTTCATAATTGTGGGCGAAAGTTTGAAAAAGGACACTCAAGGATCCAAAGACAAAAACAGAGAACACCCAAACTATTTTTAAAAGCCCCTGAATTTTGTGTAAGTCTCATATTTCTTTTGGTACACGATGTTACAGGTTTGCAATCGACAAGCTTATAGATATCACTGCAACAGAAACTGTTAGCATATGCTGTCTTGAACTGGGAAAGTACAATACATAAACAAACACTGCTCTGAGACAGTGGAGGTTCCTTGCTTCTCACTCTGCCCCAGGCTAGTACGAATGAGAAAAAACTCTGTGCCACAACAAATTCCTCCAAAAGGGCACATAAGATTCTTTGTACTATGATATTTGTCTTGTACCCGAAGTTTACTTCGAAAAGTAAGGCCAGGCAGTCTGACAGTAATGCTGCTTTCTGGGAAATCATGCCTCATATTAGTCAAAAAGAACATGTCATTTTAAATTGTTTTCAATTTAACTATTTTTTTAAAGGCATGGTTTCCAGTAATTTCAAAGACAACTTAACACTATAAATCCACAGCAAGTTAAAGTACATGAATGTGACAAATAAGCAAACATGAATGATAGCCAATTGGAGGAATGCTATACAAGCAGCTTTGCAAACACTAAAGCATGGCAGTTGGTTGAATGAGCTATGCCTTGATGAGAGAGAGTATGATCCTTTTAGCTCTGAAGAGAAGTGGCAGCAGAATGTAATGGGATGAGAAAAAAGATCTAGTTTTGATTTCTTTAGGTTCTAACCCATTGTTTAAACAGCTCCTTAGCGTCACATTATGGCTATGTCTAGACTGCAGGCTTCTTTCGAAAGAGGCTCTTTCGAAAGCATCTTTTGAAAGAGCCTCTTTCAAAAGATCGCGTCTAGACTGCAGGCGGATCTTTCGAAAGAGAAATCCGCTTTTTCGAAAGAGAGCACCCAGCGAGTCTGGATGCTCTCTTTCGAAGACGGCCTCTTTACATTGAAGAACGCCTTCTTTCGAAAGAGGAACTTTCGAAAGAAGGCGTTCTTCCTCGTGAAACGAGGTTTACCGCCATCAAAAGAAAAGCCGCGTTCTTTCGAAATAATTTCGAAAGAACGCGGCTTGAGTCTGGACGCAGGGGAAGTTTTTTCGGGAAAAGGCTACTTTTCCCGAAAAAACCCCTGAGTCTGGACACGGCCTATGTAAGTGTATCTTGCGGCCTTCCATGGTATGACCTCTTTAGGTGGACACATATGTCAAATGTCGCTAGAATTAATAAAAAAAAATAAACATACATCACACATCTCACAAGTACAGCTTTAGATAAATCATTCTAAATAAAAAACTATGTTCATACCCATGTAGCTTTGTCTTTAACCCAATGGTCATCTTTTGATGTTACATCTGCAACTTGGAAGCTTCTGTGTTGTCATCAGTGAAGCTCTCCCTTCAATTGTGAACATACCTACCCCTGTGCCTATGGATTTTGCCCAAAGCACAGCATGCCAATGTTACTTCACTCTTGGGAATGGCTGCCATTTCGCTTATGGCTGGCTTCAGAGATTTCTGTGTATATTTCCTGATGTTACTAAGAACACTTTGGGATTGATTGATGGTGCACTGTAAATACAAGTATTTTTGGAATGGAGGAGAAACATATGATGCCCCCATAATGATCCCAAATTGGTCCATCTAACTCTTTCAGGCAGCCAGCGGGAACATTTTCTGAAATGCTTTTTCACATGGTAATTGGAGTAGGAAGTCCTTTGAATTCATATTTATCCTCACACAATGTGTAGTGCAAAGAAAGAAGTCTTTATGGAAAGTATTAGAAATTCATTATAGCAAACAGCTGTTAAATCAAGAATGAAAAACTCCAATGGCAGTAAAACTTGAGCATTAAATACATGGGGATGCAAGCATATGGATATGCATTATCTGCTCATGTTCATATTTAAGTAATAGCTGTAGTTAAGAAACAGTTTATTCTGAGAATCATAACTGAATACTTGGGAATCACAATCAGGACAACACTTATGTACTATTTTGCCAGGTTGGGTGTCCATGCTCCTAAAACGTTTAAAGGGAGGCAATTGGTTTTCTGTGTGAAGTGCTGTGTCAGGGCACATTCACCTCCAGGCTTGATGGGGAAGGGAAACCATGCCCCCTTCACCGTACCGGGCACCCCACAAGAGGACTGCTATGAAAAGGAGCATCTCAGCTCAACTGGGGCTGACCACCAGGAAGAAGAATGTACTCCTCTTGCTCCAGCCAAGGATCGGCCAATGCATGGGGCCATAGAGGCCAGCGACACTGTAACCACAAGGAGTAATGGTAGTTCGAATTAGAAAGCCTAATTTGAACTACCTACTCCGTGATGCGTGTAGTCGCAGGCACGGAGTCCACACTAACGGGGATTTAAAAATGGCGGCGCCCGGCAAGATGCAAATGAAGCCCAGGATATTTAAATCCCGGGCTTCATTTGCAACTTCGAATGGCTACATTAACCACCCTAGTTCGAACTAGGGTAGTAGTGTAGACATACTCTCTGTGGAACACGTCCCTGCTACCACCAGGGACCTGGCCTGGGCCAGTGGAGAGCGAGTTCCTGGACCTCCCTATCCAGGCCACCACCCACTTTCCTGTATGGGAACCCCCATCACAACATTGGCCACTAGGCCTTACTGCCCTGCTGAAAAGAGAAAATTTATTGACTGTGGCTGGTAGGAGGAGGGGAGTCCATGGATCCTGGCCACTAAGCCTTATTGCTTAGTTGAATTTACCTACTGTAGCTGCTAGGCCTTACTGCCCCGCTATGAGGAAGGGTGAGCTTATTTTCATCTCACTGCCTAGCTATGAGGTGTAAATAATTTGGCATTAGCTATTAGGCCTCCTCACTGTGGCTGTGTCCAGACTCAGGTTTTTTTCGAAAAAAGTAGCCTTTTTTCGAAAAAACCTCACCTGCGTCTAGACTGCAGCCGCGTTCTTTTGAAATTAAATCGAAAGAACGCGGCTTTTCTTTCGATGGCGGTAAACCTCAATTTACGAGGAAGAACGCCTTCTTTCGAAAGTTCCTCTTTCGAAAGAAGGCGTTCTTGAATGTAAATAGGGCTTCTTCAAAAGAGAGCATCCAGACTCACTGGATGCTTTCTTTCAAAAAAGCAAGCCGCTTTTTCGAAAGTTCAACGTGCAGTCTAGACGCTCTCTTTTGAAAGAGGCTCTTTCGAAAGTATCTTTCGAAAGAGGCTTGCAGTCTAGACATAGCCTGTGGTAAGAAGGGTGAATATATTGACTCAGGCTGAGGAGGCTGTGTGGATTTCCCCCAACCCTGTCACAAGTGGCCATTTTTCTAACTGTGGGTCTCAAACTTCTGGCCCGCGGGCCAGTTTGGGCCCCTTCTCCCAAAGCACCCAATTCCCGAGCATATGATTTTGGGGCTCTGGGGAGGCTTGGCACCACACAGCAGCAGTGGTCATGCCTCTCACCCCGCAATCCCATGCTTCTCACCCCCTGCCTCATAGCTGGACAGTAAGGCCTAGCAGCTACAGTTGGTAAATTCAACCCAGGGAAACAGAGCTGAGCTGCTCCTTTTTATAGCTATAGGGGAAGCAGAGCTCAGTGGATCAAGTGCACTTGCCCAGTGCACTCCACTTCTTCCAGGGTTGCTGCTGCTGTGCATTGCCAGCCCCCTTCTTTCCCCTC
The DNA here is from genome assembly GCF_049634645.1 of Pelodiscus sinensis. Lineage (NCBI taxonomy): Eukaryota > Metazoa > Chordata > Testudines > Trionychidae > Pelodiscus > Pelodiscus sinensis. The sequence continues at coordinate 8,142,683 of NC_134723.1, forward strand.
ATTGATCCCCATTTGCTCAGGAGACTGGGTGCCATGATGGGCGAATGGCAGGAAGAGGCAGGGCTTGGGAGCCAGTAACAGTCAGTCTACTTTCTCTCCCACTTGGAATCCTGGGCCATATTGTGTGATTGCTCTGGCCTGGACTGACCCCTGGGCTGGGAGCTTGAAACCCCTGCTACCGATCTGAATAAAATAAAATCAAACTATTGCACACAAGATGGAAAAGCAGGGGTAGCTGTGTTAGTCTGAATCTGCAGAAGTGACACCTTAGGGTATGTCTACAATACCACCCTAGTTCGAACTAGGGTGGTTAATGTAGGCAACCGAAGTTGCAAATGAAGCCCGGGATTTGAATTTCCCAGGCTTCATTTGCATCCCGCCGGGCACCGCCATTTTTAAATGTCCGCTAGTGCGGACTCCGTGCCGTGCAGCTACACGCGGCACGGACTAGGTAGTTTGGACTAGGCTTCCTATTCCGAACTACCATTACTCCTCGTGGAACTAGGATGGTAGTGTAGACATATCCTTATAGACTAAAGGTATGTCTACACTACAGCATTATTTTGAAACAACTTATTTTGAAATAGTTAATTCGAAATAAGATATTTTTGAAATAACGCGTCTACACACAAAATGCATTTTGAAATAGCGTTTTGCTATTTCGAAATAGCGCGTCCACACTGATTGGATGCTGGGTCGCATTTAAGGCCAGCTAAAACTGGTTCCAGCAGGGCATCAGGTCAGTAGTTGCTTTGTGTGGCTGCTGCCTGAGGCTATCTGAGGCTTGTGCTTAAAGGGACACCCCTGGACAGCTGGTTCTCAGCTTTCCCTGCTTGCTTGCCTACCTCGCTGAGGGACAGCAAAGCATTTTTATCTCTGTCTGCTTTGGTTGCCCTGACTTGGGACACCACAGCACTCGGCACCATGGAGCTAGAGCCACCCCTGGGTACTCTGGTGCTCATTTTGGACGTGTTGCTGCAAGCCTGGCGGCAATTGTTGGAAACTGCCTGGCAGCATCTGCTGCAGCCCAACCCCGATGCCCTCTTCCTGACCCCCCTGGGGGCTGAGGAGGAGCAGCAGAAGTGCTCGGATGCCAGCATGCCCCACTGCATCTGGATTCTGGACACCAGCAGTGACTGGTGGGACCACATAGTCCTGGAGTGCTGGGGAGATCAACAATGGACCTAGAACTTCAGGATGAAGAAGGACACCTTCCTCGAGCTCTGTGAGTGGCTCGCCCCTGTTCTGCGGCAATGGAACGCGCACATGAGGCCCACCATTCCCCTCCACAAGTGTGTAGCTATTGCCCTCTGCAAGCTCTTCACGCCAGATAGCTACCGATCCATAGCAAACTAGTTCGAAATCCACCGTCGGAGCAGTATTCATGCAGGTATGGCAGTCTCCAGCCACTGTGCCAAGGAGGGATGGACTGCCCCAGGGAAAATGGGGGGAGGTGGTGCAAGTCCCCTCCCTGGGAGGGTTTGGTCTGTCCCAGCCACATTACGAACTGCTCGCAGTGGCCAGGATTGCAAGGGGGGTTGTTCCTGAGAGTGGGGGCATGGGCAGTGGTGGGGAAGGAGCACTCTCAGTCACCCTGGCACCCCAGTGACTCTCCATGTTTTGTGTGTCCCTCTGCAGATGGTCAAGGCCATCAATAGAGTGCTGCTTTGCAGAGTCATCCACCTCACCAATTTGGACGTGGTGATGGAGGGGTTTGGCACCCTGGGCTTCCCCAACGATGGGGCGGGGAGGCAATCAACAGGACGCACATCCCCATCCATGCCCCAGACCACCAGGTCTCCCTCTACATCAACCAGAAGGTATATTTCTCAGTCATCCTGCAGGCTGTGTCTGACCACCGGGGCCAGTTCATGGACATCAACGTGGGCTAATCCGGCAAAGCACATCACATGCGGGTGTACCACAACTCTTCCGTGTGCCAGGCTGTACGTCGGGACTTTCGCAGCAGCAGGAAGCACTCTCTGCACCAGGGTCTGCAGGTGGTTGTGGATGGCATGACCCTGGTCAAGCAGCTCCCTCAAGCTCACCCGTCACAGCTGCAGGTCTTCCTGCACCCAGTGCTCCTGGCAGCGGACCTGCCTTTGCAGGAGCCCCAGGTGCTGCTGCTGGTACTCCTCCTGGTTCAGGGTGAGCCTGCTGAGGGCCCGGATTGGGGAGGATGCCCTGGGTGCAGTGGTGCGCCCTGCACTCTCAGCTGCTGCAGCTGTGGAGAAACACAAGAATTGGTCAATTCTCCCTTCGGGACACAGTGGGTGAAGCCCCGCCCCCATCTGCAAGGCGAGGATGGCAGGTCTCCGCACCATCATGTCCTACTATCCCCAGAGTGTGAGCTGGCCCCTGTGCTGTATATAGTGTGGGGGGGAGGGGAGATGTGCCTTGCTTCTGCATAGGGTCTTGTGGAGGGAGGGCATCATGCAGTGTCCCTCCCTGGGATAAGGAGCATGTCATGTGCCTTCATACATACATGTGTGTGGGTAACAGGCCAGGGCCCCTGTGTGGCAGCCAACCGGGGCCACATGGCCAGGGTGGCACAGCACATGCACAAGCTGCTGTGTACTCCATGGTCAGCAAGGCCCACAAGTGCAGTCTCTGGTCTCCCTCTGCCCCGCCCCCCCAGCACCCTCCATAAGGGGACAGTGATGGCACTCACATGTCGAGGCCTCCCTGGCGACAGGCTTGCTGGAACAGCTCAGGTGTCCTGCATGCGGGGCACACTCCCTCCATGCTCCTGCAGCTCCTGGCCGTCCTCCTTCTCTTCCTCCTCCTCGGTGTCATGGCCAGGGCCCTCTGCCCCAGGGTCGATGACCCCCTGGGGGGCATGGACCATCTAACCCCCCAGGATGTGGTCCAGGGAATTGTAATAGGGTTAGAGGTCATGGACATTGGAGACCTCCCCCTAGACCTCAATGAGGTCCACAATCTCTGCACTAGACCAGGCAGGTGCCCGCCTTTTGTGGCCCCTGTCAGGCTCCTGGGAGCTGCCAGCCTGCTCCTGGGGAGCGGCGGAGGGCTAGCTGCCACTGAGTTGATGGCTCATGCTGGGCCAGGTGCACGGACTGCTGGCTTGCAGCTGGCACAGGCACTGTGGCCAGACTGTACCCCTTATGGGCTCTGGGGCTGGGGAGGGGAGCAGAAGAGTTTTCCTTGTTGTGCCCAGAGTGGCCACCAGGGCACCCTGGGAAGTGCTGGAGGCTCCCTATTTTGAAATAAGCATCTACACAGCACTTATTTCAATTAAGCTATTTCGAATTTGGTATTATTCCTTGTGGAATGAGGTTTACTAAATTCAAAACAAGTGCTCTGTTATTTCGATTTAATTTCAAAATAACGGTTTGTCTGTATAGACGCTAGGAAAGTTATTTCGAAATAATAGCTGTTATTTAGAAATAACTGCTGTGTAGACATATCCTAACAGATTTATTGGAACATAAGATTTTGTGGGCAAAGACCCACTTCATCAGATGCATCTGACAAAGTAGGTCTTTGCCCATGAAAGTTTATGCTCCAATAAATCTGTTAGTCTAAGATGGAAAAGCATCCCAGCTATTAGAAAGAAGCGTGATATTGTATATGAACAGGACTCAGGAGTTCAGTTCTGCACTGTGGTATCATACTGTAGTGACCCATTCCCAAGTGATCTCTTTGGCTCCTTTCAAAGAAACAGAGATGAGAAGGTTGGAAGCAAGTTAAGTGTGCTTCTGGTGTAGGGGTTTGACAAGATGCCATTCAGCAGCGGTGCCAGGACATGGCATTGAGTTAATTGTTTTGGGCATTGCCTCAGTACGACAAGGTGGGATGATTTTCAAATTCAGAGCTGCGTGATGTTGAATATGTTAATGGGTCTTCTGCATTCTCCTTTCTTACCTCATGTCCAAGTTTCCCTTTTGACAAATCACTGAGCTTCTGCCTGGATTCAGAATCAAAACTCCTCTTTGGCAGAGAGTAGTCAGATAACACTCACAGAAACGTTCCATTTATATCATAAAAGGGACATTTCTTGACATGAGTCTTCATAACCCATCATCTCAGGCATTCTCTTCCTTCAAGCACACAAGCACACAGTCACACAGACAGCAGACAGCTCTTTATATGGGAGGAGTCCTCTGAGTGTCTGTGAAATGGAAACAACAAACCGTAAAATATGTAATTAAACATGGGCAGTCTGCAACTGTATGCTTCATAACAGAACTGTTGGAGCACTTGGTCCGCTATTTCTGTCTTCACTATAATCCAGTGTTTTTCAACACTCATCCAATAAGTTTTCACCTTAGTGTGATATCAGAACAAAACCTGTAGTGTCTGTAAGCCATTAACTGTTTTAAAATTTTTATGTACAGTTTTCCTTTTAGGGCAGAAGAAGGGTATAGATTTGTAGATCATCAGGAGAATAGCTGTGAAAAAATATTTCATTGGTTGGATTAATAACTGAATAATCTGTTACAAGAGCAACTGAGTACAGTGCTTTTTTTTTGTGGGGTCAAATAGTTGAATCACCAAAAAGTACAGTGTCAGGTCAACCAATATCTGTAAATTTAGGCTGCAATTGATGAGTAGTTTCATCTGTCAAAATTCAAAATGAAATGTTTTAACTTTCAGTTTAAAAACAACTTTATTTAAAAATTTAGCTAGTTGTAATGGCTAAAGAGTAAAAGTCACCCAAAAATGAAACACAACACTTCATTTCAGGTCAAGGTATTTTTGAAAGACTTCCTTTGCCTGAAAATTACTGGTCTTTTTTCATTTTAGCAAGAAAATGCCAAAGTCTTCCATTTTCAAATGATAAGATTTTCTTCCCCCATTCTCCCTCCTTCTACCCCATCTCAGTCACCAGCAGTAAGGGAGCAATGAAGCCTCAGTTTAAGGTGGGGGTGGTAGTGGGAAGTAACAGAAGTTCAGCTTCTAAAAGTTTAAAAGATGGGAAAGGAAGGAGCATGAAATTATGGGCCCCGAGTATCAAATGTATATGCTGTAACACAACAAAACATGCATGCACAAACAAAACTAAGGAAAGAAAAAACAGCTAACTGTGCCTTTTTTCTCCATCAATATTAAAGATGTGGAGCTATATGGCAGCATTTAGGTGGTATGAACTTTATTTCCCAAAAGCATCCAGTTTCATGAACAAGTTGCTAGAAATATTCTTCCAGGAATTAGTCTGTATATTATGAAGATCAATCAGGAAAAGGATTTTTTCCATGTAAATCTATATTACTCTGCTGATTAGTATAGATTATATCCTAATTAAAAAAGAAATTACCAGTCTAATAAAGGCTAGTAGGAAGGACTAAGAATTTCTCTCTTAAGCATTATCTCTTAACTATGCCACTGTACAGCTAAAGTGTTATGAGAATACAATTGCTTTTTCATCATTTTATTTTTCTAAATTATGTTTAATGGTGTTGGGATTAATAATCAACACTAATAAACAAAATGCAATGTGCCCAGCTGAATAGATGAGGCCAACTGTAATTTTAAATATTTATACTATGCTTGTTTCCACTTTAAGAACAAGCAGCCTTTGCATTTTACCTGCTTGGTAATTGGGGGAAAATCAAATATAGATTAGCAAAAAGTTGCTGAGCTACAATATTGCCAAATTGGAAATAGATGATTAAAAGGACAAAAAAATCTAGATAGAGTTGAACTATATCCCATGCTAAAAAAGTCAGCATACAATCTCTGTGCGAGTCTTTTTGGCTAACAAACAAATCAGAAACATGACTGTACAATGAAATCTTTCCTGGCTGGTGTTACACTAAAATTAACCCAGGAACAAATGCACAAGTCTGGCCCTGTAAATAGTTATGTACATGTTTAGTTTTATATCTGTGGCTAGTACCAGTTGCTGAATTTGGGTATTTCATGTGTAAAAGATTTTGCAGGATTAGGGTCTAAATTCCCTGTAAATGAAATGGAGAGTATATCAGAAGGCTGCTCTGACTTCTGACTCCCATTTTCAGGAGCTGGATTAAGTAAGCAGCCAAGGTTCAGTGGGTATATAAAGCCACTTTCTTTCCATTATGGAAAGGTTCAGTGCAAAATTGTTTACTTTATGCCTATATTAATTATACATGCCCTGTTTAAGTATGGAATTGGTAAATATTTGAGTCCCAGACAGTAGAGGTAAGTACTAATCCAATAAACTCTTTGATTCACATATGTGTGTGCGTGTTTGTAAGGCTTAGAACTGCATTCAGGTTGTGTAGCAATTAGTAGGCGATAATAGCGTCAACTGCCTTAAAAATGTTGTGGTGGGAGAGTTCACTTTTATTTGAATGAATAGTACTTTGCTTAGATTAACTAAACTGGACACTTGTGCACATCCCTTCTATAGAATAAGTTACCTCTGGAAAACTGCCTGATATGGAGCATCAGCTATGTTACAACTTTCAAATCTTTCCAAGAAGCAAGGCCTAGTCATTAGCTTGCTGCTATTGTACTAGCCAGACAATTTATTGTTAAGTGCTTGTCAGTAGAAAAAAAATCTGCTTTTTCTAGCAGCTCTCAATGGCACTGACATTTACTCAGAGTAAATCTAACATGGATTGGTTCAGAACACCACAGCCTGACAGACGTGACATTTACTGCTGCCATACTTTGACCAATAGTGTGATGATAAGGTCTTGGATATCCCATTGAATGGGTGACATATCATTTCAAACCTAATGGAAAGTCTATTTACTTTTTCACTAAGGCCTAAGAAGAAATTAATTAAGGATCCTGCAGTTGCTTCTTGATGCATATTGGGAGGGGGCATAAAATCCTCCTCCCTCCCATCCCATTTCCCCAGATGTTAGAAGTATAGGTTGGGGTTTTTTTCTATTCTTTTCAGAGTTTGCAAATCTGTTTGCCTCAGGCATGCAAAATTTTTAGATCACTGCATGCTCCCCAGATAGTATGAGATTATTATAAAAAGAAAAGATTATGTACACATTTCATTTTAAACTCTTCTGCATGGGACCATGAATTGTATATAAATGTCAATGAGCCACTTTGTGCCTCAGGGTTCCCCTTCTATCATTAACATTTTGATAGTGCTCTGTCTGTCACAGGTGTTGTACGGCTGTTGTCATTAATGTTTCGCAAGCACTCTGAAATCTTCAGACGGAAGGTGCTAAATCCCTATTATTCTATTCCCTTATTATCCAAATATTTTACTGTGGGTGTTGTTATTGTAGAATTATACATATACAAAAAAAGAAAAAACCCATGCAGCCCCTTCCTATTGGTTTTTCCCTGCACCAGCACAATATAATAAGCAAACATTCTCCACGACTAACTTCTTCCATTTTCCTTGGACCTTGTAACTTTCATTACCTCCACCCTTTGACAAACCCACTATGTTTATATTTCCTCCTATCATCTTCTGAAGTCTCTCTCACCTTGCAGAGGACACACTAAGTGCCTGTCAGGATCACAGCAGCTCTGGCTGTCTTTGTGCTTGCTTCGGTCTTTGACTTTGGTAAATATCAAAGGAAAGTGTAGGTCCACTATTTAACGGGGAAGGAGAGCTAATAATAGATGACATCAAGAAAGCTGAGGTATTTAATGCCTAGTTTGATTCATTCTTCATTAAAAAGGTTAATGGTGACTAAATACTCCACACAATTAATAATAACAAGGGTGGAAGGAGTTCAAGCCAAGGTATGGAAAGAAGAGGTTGAAGAATATTTAGATAAATTAGATGTATTTCAGTCAGTGATGAAATAGACCCTAGGGTACATAAGGAACTATCTGAAGCAATCTTGGAACCATTAGCAATTTTATCTTTGAGACTGAATGGAGCACAGAGGAGATTCAGAAAACATAGCACATATATTGAAAAAGAGAAACAAAGAGGACCTGTGGAATTACAGATCACTCAGCCTAACTTTGATATCTGGAAAGATATTATAACAAACTTTCTGCCATTTATAAGCTTTTAGACCTGGTCTATACTAGGCCCTTAGTCCAAAATTTGTCCCTCAAGGTCGATTTTCTAAGCGATGCATCAACATTACCAAGCCTGTTATTCTAGAATGAGGGGCTGTAGAACTGGAACTCTGTAGCCCTGCTTTTCATGAGGAGTAACACTATTCTTGAACTTGCTACCTTGGACTACATTCAATTCTTCCCTGTAGTGAGGACATGGGACTTTGAATTTATAAAATGGGGTGCACAGAAGTCAAATTTACTAACTCTGAAATAATTACCTACTGTAGTCATAAATCCGAAATAATTATCTAGTGTAGTCATAAGCTTAGAGAATAATAGGGTAATAAGAAACAAACAGTATTCTTTTTCCTGTGAAAAAGCAGATCATTCCAATTCAGCCTAATTTTCCTTTTACTGGCCAGGTGAATTGTGAGGAAAGAAGAGACATGATGCACCTTGACTTTAGTAAGGGTATGTCCATACTACGCAGCTTTTAGTGTCAATGTTGTGTTGACACAGCCCCATGAATAAAAGTCAGTGTATGTGTTAATTCACTTTGTTGGCAGGAGAGTGCTTCTTCCAACAAAACAGCATTTACACTTTACACAGTAAGAGCTTGGCTTTTATGGGAACAGGGGGAGCACCATGAACAACAAAAGTTTTGTTGAGCAAGTACAAGTATAGTCATAGCCTAAGCCTTTTGACACCGTTACACTTTACATTCTCTTAGGCAAACCAGCGAAATGTAATCTACTTGAAATTACTGCAAGGTGGGCACAAAGCTGGTTAAGAAACACAGAAACTCAGTCATTCACTCTTAAATGGGGAGGACATATCTAGTGGGGTCAGTGCTAGTCAATATTTTCATTAATGACTCAATCAACAAGATGGAAAGTCAATAAAGACAAATGCAAAGTCCCAGGCTTAGGAAGAGAAAATCAGATGTATGACTATGCAAAGGGAAATAAATAGCTATGCAGTAGCACTGTAGAAAATGATCTGGGAGTTATAGTGCATCACAAATTGGATGAGTCAACAGTGTGAAGGAGTTGTGAAAAAATAATATAATTCTGGGGTGTTTTAGTAGAATTATTGTATATTAGACATATGAGGTAACTGGTATGCTGTACTTGGCACTGGTACCATCTTAGCTGGAGTAGTGGTTTGGGTGCCACATATCAGGAAAAATATGGACAAATTGGAGAGAGTCCAGAGAAGTGCAACAAAATTGGTAATAAATTTAGAAAATCTGACCTATGAGGAAAGATTTAAAATTTATATGTTCAGGCTTGAGAAGAGGTCTGAGGAGAGATCTGATACCTCTCCGAATATGTTAAAGGAGTTTTATAAAGGATATAGCGATTGATTCTTCTTCATGTCCACTGCTTCTTGTCTTCTCTTCAGTCAGTTTAATTTGCAGCAAGGGAAATTTAGGTTAAATATTAATACTAACTGGACAGATAGTTAAGCACTGCAATAAGCTTCCAATAAGTTGTGGGATCTCTGCCACTGGAGGTTTGCTATCGGGGTTGTCTGGTTGTACATAGTCCTGCCTCAGTGCAGGGGGCTGCACTAGATAACCTCTCAAGGTCAATGATAGTTCAATGTTGAGAAGCTAGACAAATGTGAGTGGTCCCAGTTTTTTCTTGGAAGTAAGCAATAGTATTTGTGCCCTGATTTCTAATTTACATGTTATATGATGTAATAGTCTGTTAATGGCTGTTGTCAGAGAAGGGATACTGGACTGGATAGGGCCACTGTACTGATCCAGTAGGACAATTTCCACTTTCCTAAGATTTTGAAGCAACATATAACCAGTAACTTCAGAATTGCTTTTCATATACTTGTTTTGACGCAGACTAGAATAAAATAAAATTCAACTGCTGACTCTACATGATTGGAAAGGCAGACACCTTGTCTTCAGGGAAATTAAATCTGTGCAGAAGTGTGTTTATAGTCTAAGCCTAATGTCCAAGTTATAAGGTAGTCCATGAGTCCTGGTAATATCAACGTCTGGATGAGATAAACAGCCCCAGATTGAATGAATTCCCAAGCCTAGTTTATCATGAACAGAGTTAACTCTTTCTTCCTGTTTTGTGTTGTAACAACCATTAGTTCTCCTTCACATAAAAAGGGGTTGGTTTTACTTTGTCAGCATTTTCTTCTGTACTGTTTTACCTATTGTCCTGACTATACTGAAGTCAATGTAGCTCTATCAATGTATCTACAATGGGGAAAACCCCTAAAACAGATGTGCTATAATAGTATAAAACAAAGTTTCTGCCAATTTAGTTTTACTCCAGTTTCCATGGCCCATTATGTTGAAATAAAGAGTTGGTAGCATGGACAATCTGCTTATAAATTTGACCTGGGCCGGGTTATTTCAAAATAAAGTCCTAGAGTAGACCAGAGCTTAGTGTGGAGTTAGGTATATGGCAGGTTGATGGGTTTTGCATGAACTTCTCACCCTAACATCAAATATTATTGGATATTAGTTTAAGTGGGTTATAATGAATCATTAGGAGGTATAAAATATAAGTGTAAGGGGTAGTGACATTGCTATTCAGGTAGAGAATTGGAAAGTTGTCTGGAGTAGCCAAACATGGAAGATGGGATGAAAACAACTTTTACTTGTATCTTGATTGTTAGAAAAGTCAAATCTTACCAATCTTACCAAGTGGGGTGGCTTTGTCTCTCTTCATTGCATTGGTTCTCTGGTTTTGAGCAGGTTGGCAAAAGTATTTGCTTTTTTCAAGAAAGATGTGGAGAAATTGGAGAGGGTCCAGAGAAGAGCAACAAGAATGATTAAATGTCTAGAGAACATGACCTATGAAGGAAGGCTGAAAGAACTGGGTTTGTTTAGTTTAGAGAAGAGAAGACAGAAGGGGGACATGAAAGACATTTTCAGGTATCTGAAAGGGTATCATAAGGAGGAGGGAGAAAACTTGTTCAACTTGGCCTCTGAGGATAGAATGAGAAGCAATGGGCTTAAACTGCAGCAAGGGAGATTTAGGTTGGACATTAGGAAAAAGTTCCTAACTGTCAGAGTGGTCAAACACTGGAATAAATTGCCTAGGGAGGTTGTGGAATCCCCATCTCTGGCGATATTTACAAGTAGGTTAGAAAAATGTCTATCAGTGATGGTCTAGACAGTATTTGGTCTTGCCATGAGGGCAGGGGACTAGACTCGATGACCTCTCGTGGTCCCTTCCAGTCTTAGTATTCTATGATTCTATATCAAACTAGCAAAATGATTAAGCACATAAATAGAAATATATAACCTCAAAAGCTGCAGGTTCTCAAAGTAAGTTTTTTGGTGACATGATTTGGATTTATATTTTGACACAAAAACAGACATACAAGGAGAAAATAAAGAAGCATTGCTCCTTTTTGATAGACTCATAGTTAAGAATTAGTGATCTGCTACTTTTACATGCAATCTCATTGTTAGTTCCAGGTCTCTTAATGCATATTTCTGTATAAATGAGGACTTGGCTAACTGTAAGAGAAATAGAAGGACAAACTTGCCTTCTTAAACTTTGCTTAGAATTGGAATGTTTAAAAACATTCCCAAAGTTCTGTTATGGAGCTGCAATTCATTACTTTTTAAAGTGGAATTTCACTATCCATTGTGGAGCTGGCCCCAGGAGTTCTAAATGTGTTATCTGTGCATGGCCAATATCTTCAGCATCCACAGAGGCATGCGTAACGGAAGAGCCAGAGAAAATTGCTTCCGCTCACTCCCGCTCTCGGCAACAAAACAAGTCTATGAAAATCTTTGGATATTTCAGCAGTATGAAAATGAGATTACTTTCATGTGGTGTGCAGCAAATAAAAAAGTTTTTTTTATTACAGTAACTGTAACCTATTCACACCAGTAAGGACTGTGAACAAACTGTGATAATGTTTGTGAGTATTGGGATAGGTGAAGCAGTTCAGAAAAAAGGGACTTCCTTTTTCTCACTGCTGCTTCTACCCCCGACACATTTAAAGTGTATGGAATGTTGGTTTAACCTATTATGAGCCATTTCTAGAAGCAATTAGATTTCTAAATCTCAGCTGGGATTGAAACAAAACTTAATGAAGGTACATGGAAATATCCTTTGCTTTCAGTCTGGTGGAAAACAGTGCTCGAAACTTCACAGAAAATCTCAGAAGACAGTTATTTAAAATTTGTATATTCAGAAACTTTGCTCACTTCCAATAAAAAATAATGCCTAAGTAACCAAGTTTTCTACATCCATACTAACCAAATCCAAACTCATAAACTTGTGAAGCTTCACCTGTCATAGCTGTGGAATGAGATGTGTAAACTGTTTGGGAAATAATTCAAGACTCTAGGTTTGCCAGCTTAAATCAGAGCACTTTTACACATAATTGTTTAGCAACCTTTTCAAAAGTTAAGGCACAACATTGAGCCTCTCTGCATGGCTGACTGAAACCTGAAGTGGCATTTGCAGGTCTGTACGCATATGATATCTGTGTCATGCACATCATCTTTGGCATGTTGCGTCCAGCTCCACTTCCATGGCTTCTAGTTCTGAGCGATATTGCTCCTCCGCATATCAGAAGAGAGGATGCCACACACAAGTGACTACAGAAAGTATGCACCAACGCAATCCTGTCACTGCACAATGAGCTTTTTAAACAACCAGCTGCATGCTTGCCGTTACATCACCCATTATGGTCTCATTTGCCACGCCAGGATATTAGGGTGAAAACACTGTGGTGAGAGGTATGCATATCTCTTATAATCCCCTACCAGTCCCTCATCACCAACCCCACAATCTGCCTGCTTGATTTTGAACTGCCATGTCACCAGTGGTCCCTGTGGAACAAGTTCCAGACTGGCAAGATCTGTGTGCAGCCAACCAGTATTGGGGCCTTTGAGACAGCCCTTTATACCTGCTGCAGCACAAAACAGATGACTCATGTTGTTGATGAATGCCTGCTGACTAGCTCAGCAGTGGTCTAGAAGAACTGCATTGCACCCATGAAGATGCCATCCGTTGGCTAGGTGACTATGCTCACGCTAAATATATAAATAATGCCTATGAATTGTATTATATATTAGGAATGGTTACACCGCTGAAGGTTGAAATTGCTTTATTCCTTCTGCTTCGTTGCTTATCTGAGTCTTCCCGAATGTAAAAACCATTGTGCAAATTGCCAAGAGAACAAAAATTTTCAGGTAATATGACTTCACCTCTCCCTCTCCATTTTCAGACCAACACTAACCACTGTGCTAAGTTGTAACACAAGAAGCTGTTCACAATTAGTTTGTCAGACAGTGGTTTTGTTTTAATGGCTCTTTTGAAGCTTGTGAAATTTGTGGGGTACTTAGGCACTGAAAGCCATTTTCAGATGCTTAAAATAGAGCCTGAATTTAGTGGTGAGCATTCATCACTTCAGAAATACCAGCTTCGGTTTTCCCATGTCTAAATTTTGTCCCCCAAGCTGGAAAAATTTAGGCTAGATTGTTTTAACTTGTAAAGAGCACACGATTCAGTCTCTCTCTTTCATAAAGTGCATATAAATAGCTTGTAGTCCTATGGACTCCTTGCTCATGTCACAGCTTCCCTCAGCAACCAACAGCGCAGGCTGACACCTCGTTGCTTCTCATTGTGATACCAAAAAGCTGCTGCTTTGCCTAATACTGAGCTTTGTTGTATTTTTCTATTTATTTTTCCTTTTTCCCCAAAACCTCTTTGAACAGCTTGTAGATATTTTGTTGCATTTATTTACAGCATGTACATTTGTGAGCAAATCTTCATACAGTTAGACAGTAATTGTCATAAATAGTTAAAATGTTTACATTTTTGTAACGATATTATATGTAGAGCAATTAGTCCTTAAAGAGGATTTATACTATTTTATATTAAAGGTTATTATGGTTTAATATTCATAGAATTGTGGGGTTAATAAACAACCTACCCTGTTTATAAGAGGTGTGTTTTCTGTGGAACACATAATTAGATGCGTACATCAGATGTGATCATCTTACTACATATCAACAGTAATGCTGGCATACAGATCTGCCTGACCTATTTGTATAGTAGGAAATACAGGGTACATCTTACAACCTGTAAATGCAAACCCCTTTGGGATTTACATGTGTGTATGTGTGTATCTGAGTGCCCTGCCAATCTTTCTGCAATGCCAATGAATGCAAGTAAACATTCCTAGTACGGCCCTGGTTTAAGCTCTCAATGGCATAACAGCAAAAGCCTACTTCTTCCAAAAGACATCACTGGGTGCTGGGAAGAGCACTGCAGGGCTGTGTCTAGACTGGCCAGTTTTTCCAGAAAATCAGCCGCTTTTCCGGAAATACTTGCCAGCTGTCTACACTGGCCGCTTGAATTTCTGCAAAAGCACTGACTTCCTACTGTAAGAAATCAGTGCTTTTTGCAGAAATACTATGCTGCTCCCATTCGGGCAAAAGTCCCTTTTGCCCAAAACTTTTGCGCAAAATGGCCAGTGTAGACAGCTGAGATTTGTTTTGTGCAAAAAAGTCCCGATCGTGAAAATGGCGATCGGGGCTTTTTTGCGCAAAAGCGCGTCTAGATTGGCCACGGACGTTTTTCCGCAAAAAGTGCTTTTGCGGAAAAGCATCCGTGCCAATCTAGATGCTCTTTTCCGAAAATGCTTTTAATGGAAAACTTTTCCGTTAAAAGCATTTCCAGAAAATCATGCCAGTCTAGACGTAGCCCAGGTGTTCAGAGTGAACCCAGCATCCCAAGGAGTTTAGCTCCAGGTAGGACTGTCAATTTTCTAAATGCACAAAACCAAATGCCCCCACCCTTTCTCTGGGGCCCTGCCCTCCTGCCATTGTTTGCTCTCCCTCACCCTCCCTCAGTTTCACCAGGCTGGGTCAGGGGCTTGGGTGCAGGATCAGGGGTTGTGCCAGGGATGAGAGGTTTGGGGCAATTGAAGGGGCTCTGGCCTGGGGCACGGGGCTGGAGTGCAGGGGCACTGAGGACTCTAGTGAGGGATGTGAAGTCTGGATGGAGCCAAAGACGAGGGGGTTAGGGTCTGGGAGGTCTCCGAGTTGGGATGCAGAGGGGGTGAGGGCTCTGGCTGGAGTTGTGGGCTCTGGGATGGGATTGGGATGTGGGATTCAGGAGGGGGATTTGGGTGCAGAAGGGGTCTCCAGGCTGGCGCAGAGGGCTGGGGTGTGAGTGTGGCCCAATGACATCACCCCTGCAGCTCCCATCAGTCACGTTTCCTAGCCAATGGGCACCGTGGAGTCAGCACTTAGGGTGGGGTCAGGATGCAGAACCTCACTGCATCTATGGGCCATAGGAACCAAGGGGCTGGCTGCTTTAAGGAGCTGCATGGAGCCATTGCAGGTAGGGAGCATACCTTAGCCCAGGCCCCACGCTGTGCCACCGACAGGACTTTTAACAGCCCAGTCAGTGGCACCAACCAGAGCCACCTGGGGCCCTTTTTAACTGGTGTTCTCTAGCCCCAGGGGAGGGACAGTTCAAAAGAAAACACCTCAGGCAAAGCAGTCTGACCTCTTCTGGGAGTGCTCCAAGAAATCCTATATCTACTTTCTGTGTACAGATGTGGTCTCCTCACCTCAAAAAAGATATTTTGGCCTTGGAAAGGGTTCAGAAAAGGGCAACTAAAATGATTAGGGGTTTGGAACAGGTCCCGTATGAGGAGAGGTTAAAGCGACTAGGACTTTTCAGTTTGGAAAAGAGGAGACTGAGGGGGGATATGATAGAGGTATATAAAATCATGAGTGGTGTGGAGAGGGCCGATAAAGAAAAGTTATTTATTAGTTTCCTAAATAGAAGAACTAGAGGACACCAATTGAAATTAATGGGTAACAGGTTTAAAACTAATAAAAGAAAGTTCTTCTTCACACAGCATGTAGTCAACCTGTGGAAGTCCTTGCCAGAGGAGGCTGTGAAGGCTAGGACTATAATAGAGTTTAAAGAGAAGCTAGATAATTTCATGGAGGTTAGATCCATAAAAGGCTATTAGCCAGGGGATAAAATGGTGTCCTTGGCCTCCGTTTGTCAGAGGCTGGAGAGGGATGGCAGGAGACAAATCGCTTGATCATTGTCTTCGGTCTAGCCTCTCTGGGGCACCTGGTGCTGGCTACTGTCAGCAGACAGGATACTGGGCTAGATGGACCTTTGGTCTGACCCGGTACGGCTGTTCTTATGGTCTTATGAATCTATTCTCAATTGCCTCTAAAGCCAGCTAATAGAACCAAGCCCATTAGTAGTACTACAGCCGGTCCCTGAGTTGCGAACGGCCGAGTTACGGCCAAGTGTTTGGTCTGTAACTCATTTGTAACTCGGGGAGAGGCTGTATTCAAAGTACAAAGTATTTTAATAACAGCTAAGTAGGTCAGATTTACCCCTGTATGACATATGCCAACATATGTGACTAGTGGCTTTAGAACTCCTAATTTTCTAGAAGAAAATTTGGGAAACAACATCATGGATTGCCATGGTAGCCCAGAGGTGTGTCCGTTGTTTGGCCTGTCTTTTAGGAATACTAGGGTTCTCCTTCCACAAATACTTAAGTTGAACTGGCCATGCACACTCTGTTAAACACACACCAGTATTTTCAGGATCAGGGCAAGGCTTTTTTTCTCTCCTTTTGTATCCCTTTGCTCTGGGCTAGGAGAGACAGTCTGCAGAGGAACATGTCTTGTGTTAATTTCAGAAGCTGCCAAAGAAACAGAAGAATCATGTGCAGATAACATATTCTGAAGCTTCCTTTAAACTGCTAGGATAACTTTTTCTTCTTGGTATAAGTCATAACTTCTATTCTGAGCTGTGCGGTCAATATTCTAGATGTCAAAAATCAGTTGTGTCCTGATAAGGTCTAATTATTTGAGTTTATTGTGCCAGATTTATTTTTAAAGTGTCTTGAAGTAAAGATACTTTCCTTCATGGTTTAAAATAATCAAATTATATACAGGACATTGAGGGATGGGAGCAAGGCGAAACAATTACCAGTCAGGTAAACACAATTGAAATACATTTTGAAGCTTGCAGAGGGTGTTTATTTACATTTTAGCACGTTTTAAATAAAAATATTGTCATAATAGTGTATGAAGTTGCTAAATAACCAAATCCCAGTCCATTTAATATAAGGTATTCACACTTTTGTGCATTTTCTGTTTGTGCATGTACAGCTTGGACCTCCCTGGTCCAACACCCTTGAGACCTGACCCATTCCGAAAGAGAGAATTTACCAGAGATGGGGAGGTCACCTGCCACCAGCATCCCAGGACTTTCCCCCTCCCTGCGGCTGGCTCCACTCGGGCTCCACTTCCACTGGGCTCCAGCCTGCAGGGATTGGACTTGGGCTTCAGCACTCTGGGGCTTCTTGGGGACAAAGCTCCCCAGCCACCATGGCCCTACTTCTCCCTTGCCTGGCTGGTCCTCCCCTGGGATGGGACTCACCAGTTCTGCTGCTACTCTGCCCACCTGGGGCTCCCTGAGGGTGAGGCTCCGAGCCAGCTCACATTCCCGAGCACTGAGGATCTCTGGTCTGGCAACATTCATGGTCCCACCAGATCACGGATGTTGCTGGACTAGAGAGTCCTGGATTTTGAAGGGTCAACCTGTAGAGTGTTTGGGGATGGGGATGAAATGCCACAGAAGATCTCACGTGGATTCCTAATTGTGCAAGGTAGATGCAGGAACAACTGATGCACAAGATCAAAAGCCAGTTTAGACTGGATATTTCCTGGGAGAATGTATCATGTAATGTAAATATTTGGAACATAGATGAGGAGAGAGAGAAAATAGTGACTCCAGCCATTTGTGTACTTGTGTGTGAACCAAATATAGCAAATTCAATTTAATCCATTTTATATTTTCAGAGAATATAGCCATTCAAAAACTTCAAGTTGTGCAACAGTTTGTGTAACCATGTGATTTTCTTTTGTACTCTTGATCTTCTTCCAACTGTTTCTGTCATCTTTGCTTGGAGCACTGTGGCTATGTTAAGGAAGGTTTGTCACTGACCGATGCTGTCCAAAAAATGCTCTAGTTTTCATAATGGTCTCTAAGCAGTACTATGATACAAGTGAAATAAAAGGTGACGTTCTAACCTCATTGAAGTCACTGGTAGTTTTACCATTGATCTCTGTGTGGCCAGAATTTTATATATAGTGGCTGTGTCTAGACTGGCAAGTTTTTCCGCAAAATCATCTGCTTTTGCGGAAAAACTTGTCAGCTGTCTACACTGGCCGCTTGAATTTCCACAAAAGCACTGACAATCTCATGTAAGATTGTCAGTGCTTTTGCGGAAATACTATGCTGCTCCTGTTCGGGCAAAAGTCTTTTTCCGAAACACTTTTGCGCAAAAGGGCCAGTGTAGACAGCATAGATTTGTTTTCCGCAAAAACGCCCCGATCGCGAAAATGGCGATCAGGGCTTTTTTGCGGAAAAGCGAGTCTAGATTGGCCATGGACGCTTTTCCGCAAAAAGTGCTTTTGCGGAAAAGCGTCCTGCCAATCTAGACGTGCTTTTCCGAAAATGCTTTTAACGGAAAACTTTTCCGTTAAAAGCATTTCCAGAAAATCATGCCAGTGTAGATGTAGCCAGTGACTCAGGTAGACTTAAGTCTGTTATGAAGGTTTGTCAGGGGATTTGACATTCCTCTAAATAAAGTCCATTTAAAAAAAATTCTAGCAATGTTTCATCTGGAAGCTCGTCTTTGTGTTGGCAGTTTGGATATGCTAATTTCATTTCCAGACAGTTCTTTCCTTTGCTTTACACCGCAAAGACACTGAATAACTTGTTTAATATTAGACTGACATTCAGCTGATTCATGTTTCCAAATACGTTGTTTAATTTCTTGGGCCAATTTCAGGGCATCCATTTGGTTTCTGAGAGTTCGAGGTGTTTTTGTTAAGGGGGAGTGGCTAGTAATGTCTTTAGTGGGGGAATCCTGTTTGAGGTGATAGTTGTGACAATTTTGTTATAGGATTTAAAATGTGATGTCTAAGACTCCGTGGGGAAGGAGGAGTCTAAATTTACATTTTAGACTTTATTTCTAGATCCCCATGGGGAGGGGCCTGCTAATTGGACTAATCAATTTGTTTCTACTTCAGATCCAGATGGGTCCTAATTGGCTATATCAGCAGCAGCTGCAGGCTACAATCTCCCAGCCTTTTCCCCAGGGCTGTGTTTTAACCCTTCAAGGGCCACTGCAGGGCAGGTACCCCATCACATAGCCATATGGGATATTCCCCTCCTTACCTCTCACATAATTCAGTGTTATAATGTCTGATTACTCAGGATTTATAGAAGTAAACTAAATTTCTCCCTCTGCCAGACCAGAAGCCCATTTTATAATGTTACGAATTTGTAATTGTTTCAGTATCTGCTTTAGATTAACTTAGTACATCCTCAAACTCCTTGGTAAAAAGAATTTAGAGGTCAGAGAATATATCTAAATTCGGTCATTTGTTTTTAATATTACTTTCCATCCCTATTTCCAGAGCATTAGGTATTTAATCTTTGTGTGCCATCCCGCAGCTCCACACTTATCTGCTTCAATTCCTGTTTCTGTTGAGAGTCAGGGAACCTAGTAACATGGAAGGAATTTGTGTAGCCAATATTCCACATTCTAATAATATTCAACAGCTTGATATAAAAAGTTGTATGTAACACTTGCTCTCCTGCTGTGGAAGGAAGGGGAAAAAATCCACTGTTGGTTTTCATTGCTTACTGAGACTAAAAGTGATGAGACTATACAGCAGTGTTTTATAAAGTGGTCCACGAAACCACTTTGAGAAACATGCTAGCTGGCCACGCTGGTTTGTTTACTTACTGGCACCATGGCCACGGAGTCACGCAGCTCCCATTGGCTCGGTTCGCCATTTGCGGCCAAAGGGATCTGTGGGAAGCAGCGGCCCGACTCACACCACTTCCCATGGATCCCATTGGCTGCAAACGGAGAACAAGAGCCAATGGGACCCACAAGGCTCCATGGCCATGGTGTTGGTAAGTAAACAAACTGGCATGGCCAAGTTAGCAGCTTTCTCAAAGTGGTTTTGCGGACCAGTTTGAGAAATACTTCCACAGAGAAAGTCCAGGAGAAAGAACTGTCCAAACAGCAGCAAGTTGTTAGAGATGAAAACCAACAGAAATTGTAGTCAATTAGGCAATTTCACTTTGTAGCATTAACACTAGAATGTCACAAAGATTAAAGTTCTAGTCAGGGTATGCTTTAACAGCTGCCAGAATCAATTGCTTTTGTATAAAGGTCAATGCTGAAAATATGCAACTCTAGATGTATGCTCGCAAATCCAGATTTAGGAATGAAGAGCAAGTGGTTTTGTGCTCAAAGACGCCGAGCAACTACATCTCCCAATGATTTAAGTCGTTTTTGTGAGTGTTCAGAACCTCTGGATTTTTTTTAAAGGTCCAGCTGTTTAATAAAGCGGGATTTATTTTAGAGAACCAAAAATATTGGCCTAAGAATGTGTTTTTCAGGAATACTGAGTACTCACTAATTTAAACAGAGTTGATGTGGGTTCAATATTAGTTAAACTAACCAGCTTAACAGCTGCTCATCCTCCAGGTTAATCATAAGGAACAATACTGGTCTCCAACAAAGGCACTACATGGACAAACAGTTTGGCTATGTCTACACTGCAGGCTTCTTGCACAAGAACTTTTTGCACAAAAGTTCTTGCACAAGAGCGCATCCACACTACCATGTGCTTTTTGTGCAAGAGCGTCCATGGCAGTGTGGATGCTCTCTTGCGCAAGAAAGCTCTGATGGCCATTCTAGCCATAGGGGTTTCTTGCGCAAGGAACCCCTGTGTCCGCCCACATTAGCTTTTTAGCGCAAGAGCTCTTGCGCAAAAAGGCTTATCCCTCATGGGAACAGGAATAACTCTTGTGCAAAAAGCCCTCTCTTCTGACGATCTACTGTAAACTTTCTTGCACAAAAACAGGCATGTAATGTGGACGTTCTTCAAGATTTTGTGTAAGAACAGCCATTCTTGAGCAGGAAGCCTGAAGTGTAGACATAGCCTTTGTGTGTCCCTGACCCTAACAAAACCAAATAAAGGAGTGTGTGTGTGGGGGGGGGGGAAGGGGGTGGGAAGGGACAAGCGGGCTAAAGACGCATAGGTGGTAAGGAAACAAACTATTTTCTGTTTGTTATTCCCTGTGTTTGGGAAAACAAGTGTTCGTTCCTTGTAAAGAAAAAAGATGGCATCAATTAAAAGATGTAACTCTCCTCCCTCAGGGCCTGGAACTATGCCTAGCTGCTCCCCTCAAAAGAAGCAACAGGAGTCAATGAGAGCTGGCACAGCACATATGAAAATGAAACCACAAGTGCCAATGTATTCACGCAAGAGCATTTCAGTTACCAGTTCATTTAAAAATACACTATATAACACTTCTTTATTAGGCTGGTTGGCAGGCCAGTGCTCCCCTTCCTACCCTTCTTCCCCCCACCCTGTAGAAGAATATGTTGTAGACTAAAACCAGAAATACCTTATGGCTCACTTTTTTGTATTCTTTTTGGAATGAAAGAATCAAATACATTTTCATTTTCATGTCGAGTTTCAGAGAATCATAAGGTTAGAGCAAATCACAAGGGTCATTAATCATCTACACCTGAGGACAAGATGTGCAGAATTTGTTGTTTCCAAATCCCTCAAGACAGATGGCGCTCCAGCCTCCTACTGAAAACCGCCAGGGAAGGAGCTTTCACAATATGCATCCTGTTTCACTGTGTGGCGCTCACCCCATACCGAGTGACACTTACTCCTGGGCAACAGAAAGCTAGGACATAAGTTCTATGTGCCATGTATGGTCTATTTTGATGGCATACGAACATTATTCGCAACCCATTCATTCAAAAATGAAGATACTGGATTACAAAACATGGGATTTAAAAATAAAAAGCTTTCAAGTTCTTTATTTGCTTTAACAATGAGAAGTCCTGTGGTACCTTATAGGCTAACAGATTTATTGGAGCATAAGCTTTCATGGGCAAAGACCCACTTCGTCAGACATGCATCTGACGAAGTGGGTCTTTGCCTATGAAAACTTATATTCCAAGAAATCTGTAAGGGTATGTCTACACTACAAAGTTAGTTCGAACTAACGGACGTTAGTTCAAAGTAACTTTCATAGGCGCTACACTAGTGCTCTGCTAGTTCAAATTTAATTTGAACTAGCGGAGCGCTTAGTTCGAACTAGGAAAACCTCATTTTACGAGGATTAAGCCTAGTTCGAACTAGCTAGTTTGAATTAAGGGGTGTGTAGCCCCTTAATTCGAACTAGTGGGAGGCTAGCCCTCCCCAGGTTTCCCTGGTGGCCACTCTGGCCAACACCAGGGAAACTCGTCTGCCCCCCTCCCGGCCCCGGACCCCTTAAAGGGGTGCAAGCCTGCCAGCACCCAGCCAGCAGACCCTGCACCTGGCACGGATCGAGCCACCCACCCGATGCCCCCCAGCCCTCCCCCTCTTCCTGGGACCAGGCTGGCGGCTTCCGGGAGCTTGCCCGGGACCACAAGAGGCGGGCACCCGCCTGGGCTAGTGCGGACATCGTGGACCTCGTCCATGACCTCCGCACTAGGCACAGGAAAGTGGCCGTCTAGGGCAGGATAGCTGCCAGCCTGGCCACCCAGAAGCAGGTGTGCAAGAGAATCAAGGGGGTCCACTGAGACCCCCGACCCTGAGCCCTGAGCTTACAATGGCCGTCCTGGGTCAGACCAAAGGTCCATCTAGCCCAGTAGTTTGTCTGCCGACAGCGGCCAACCTTAGGGACCCTGGAGGGGATGGACCAAAGACAGTGACCAAGCCATTTGTCTCGTGCCATCCCTCTCCAGCCTTCCACAAACCTTAGCCAGGGACACCACTCCTACCCCCTGGCTAATAGCACTCCATGGACCCAACCTCCATCACTTTATCTCACTTCCCTTTAAACTCTGTTCTAGTTCTAGCCTTCACAGCCGCCTGCAGCAAGGAGTTCCACAGGTTGACTCTTTGCTTTGTGAAGAACAACTTTCTCTTACTAGTTTGAAGCCTGCTACCCATTCCTTTCCTTTGGTGTCCTCTAGTCCTTCTTTATGGGAACTAATGAAGAACTTTTCTGTATGCACCCTCTCCACCCAACTCCTGCTTTTAGAGACCTCTATCCTGTCCCCCCTCCGTCTCCTCTTTTCTAAGCTGAAAAGTCCCAGTCTCTTTAGCCTCTCTTCATATGGGACCTGTTCCCAACCCCTGATCATTTTAGTTGCCCTCCCCTCTCCCAGCCTCTCTCTTCCCCTCTCCCACCTCCTTTTCCCAGTCTCCCCCAGTTTTGTTCAATAAAGACAGATTCCATTTTTGAACGCAATTGTCCTTTATTTTGTACATCAAGAAGAGGGGCTAGGGAGGGGTAAGTGGAAGGAGGTGAGGGAGGAATGGGGTACGAGCCCCCGATGGGAAGGACTGGGGTGGCTCTGCGGGCTTCTGGGGGTGGAAGCTCTCCTGCAGCCCCCCAATTGTCCTCTATCCCCAGATGGCAGCCTGCAGCAAGTGCAGCCGGTCTGATGGCCGAGTGCTGTGATGTGCCCAGTGTGTGTACTCCGGGCACTCCAAGCCAGGACTGCTTTGCAAGCGGGGCACCCCTGAGAACTGTCTGTCCGGGGTGGGGGTTGGGACCCTTTAAGCAAGGCCCTGAGACAGCATCTCCACACTCTAAGTCCTCCTCTGATGCCCTGCTGGCACAGCTTCCGGCCATCCTTAAGCCTGGTTCAGGGTCCACTTAATGTGGACATGCTAGTTTGAATTAGCAAAAAGCTAATTCGAACTAGTTTTTTAGTCTGGATCTGTTAGCTCGAATTAGCTTTGTTCGAATTAAGTAATTCGAACTAAATTAGTTCGAATTAACGTTGTAGTGTAGACATACCCTTAGTCTGTAAGGTGCCACAGGACTTCTCATTGTTCTTGCAGATCCAGACTAACACGGCTACCCCTCCGATACTTTATTTGCTTTGCAGTTTTGGAACCTTTCAGGTGTTTGAGTCATTGTTCAAGCATTTTTGTCTGAAAGCATGAGAGCTAGAAACATTAAAAAAAAACCCTCTCTGATTTAGCTGAGTAGACCTCTGATACAAAAGAAAAATTACTCAATATATTTCTAAAAATTGTATTGAAAATATATTCCACAGATATAACTTCTGTGTATACATAGTAGGATTTTGATGTCCATTATCTTGAGAGCTGCATTCAATTAATTTCTTTTGGAAAGATTTATTTCTCATTTTTGTGGTGGCTAATTAATGTATCTTAAATCTCTAAGTTGCTCAGAAATGAGTGGAACACTGAGCTGAGGGATGTAAATGGCAACTTTGTGTGCATGTCTACATGGAGAAATCCACATTTTAAAATAAAGTAGCAAAGGGTTTTTGGTTTTGGTTTTTTTTGTGCAGCAAGTTTTTTTCTACAAAATATGTGCTGCAGCTGCTCCAAGGTTGTCATATTTGGACTATTCCCTGCCATGATTGGTTACTGTGCACAGTGCAGGGGGGTTGAGAAAGGGACTTTGTAATTCCCCATGTCAGTCACCACTATTTATGGGCTCTGTGACTGTTGTTACATTGAGGCTACATCTAGACTACCTGTGGCTTCTGAAACATATGCAAATTAGGTGCAGATGTGCATATCGTCTTCCGATCCCTTTTTCTGAAGAGTTTTTTTCGAAAAAAAAAAAAACCCTAGTCCAGATGGGGTTTTCACACGAAAATCCCGGTCTAGACTTCTTTTTTTTCCGAAAAAACCTCTTCCGAAAAAGGGATTGGAAGAGAATATGCAAATTCACACCTATTTGTATATTTTCTTTCAGAAGCAGAGGGTAGTCTAGACGTAGCCTGAGAGTCACAAAGGGCCATGTCTAGGCTACAGGTGTTATAGCGCCATAGCATCAGTGTCATTCCTGTGTCACTGTAACCCTGCAATTTAGATTCTGAGTATAGTGATGGAAGAATCTTATAAGAGGAACACCACCTCCCTGAGTCACAGCAGGTAGGCTGACAGGAACATTTTTCCATTAACTGAGCAGTGTCTACACTGGGGTAGAATTTAGCATAATTACAGTATACCCAGGTGTTGACTGTTCACACTCATGAGTGCCATATCTTTATTGATCTACATTTTATACCAGGCCTCGGTAGCTACTTTAATTTGAAGAAAAGAGAATGCAATGAACTTCTTCTGGGTTGTGAGAGAAATAAAGGCATCATTATTTTAAAAAAGTAGCTTTTTTTTAAAAATTAAAAACTCCTCTGTAATGAATAGGTGAAGTAAAAAATCCAATAGGCCCCACTGGCTGAATAAAAAACCTTTAAAAAATAAGATATATAAAGAATGGTATCCTACTTCTACCAGTTGCAAAAATAGATAGATGTAAGATTTTCTCTACAGCAGGTTTTAAATGATGGACTTTTGATATAATTTCTTTTGGCAATACTTTCTGAGATGATGGCTTACTCCTTTCTTTTAGAAAATGTCTCATGGCATGCAGTAAATATCCACCACTTCACATTTCTTTCAAAAAAAGGGGGCTGTATTAGATACTTTGCAGAGCAAACTGTTCTTTTTATTCTGTCTCTCACCTGTGGCTTAGGTAATACATGTCTAATGACCTTCTCAGAATTAGTGATAGTTTGGAACTTAGAGTGTGGTTCTAAAATTTGTCTTCATCCATTTTGTTCTTTTATGTAGTGCTTTAAAAACATTCCTTTCCTGAAAAACCTCTTTCTCAGCTATTCAATAGCTTCTGCATCCTCGGATGCTGATTTCTTTCGAATCAGAGTTCTGCTACCGTTTATCCTGTTTTTCAGGAAAAGTGAATTAAATGTATTTAAATTGAAGTCTCATATTCTTACATGGAACATTCATTTTATTTCCACTAAAATCCTGAAGGATGCTGATTTCTTTCCAACCAGAGTTCTGCTACCGTTTATCCTGTTTTTCAGGAAAAGTGAATTAAATGTATTTAAATTGGAGTCTCATATTCTTACATGGAACATTCATTTTATTTCCACTAAAATCCTGAAGGATGAAACACATTTCAGTTATGCAAATATTCAGACATGTTAGGATTATGAGAGAGCGAAAATACGTTAGCTGCTAGGATTTATTGAGAGACTACGTCACACATCTTCAAATAAACTGAACTGCTCATGTCACTAAGTTGACCTCTTGGTCAGGTTTTCCAGTGGAAGGTGAAAGAATCAAAGGGGGCAGTTGCCCCTGAGCTTGGTCAAGGTGGGTGGGGTGGAGGGACGGCTCTGTGCTCTCAGGAGAGGTGGGTCTTCAGGTAGAATGGGCAGGGCTAGGAGCATCCAGTTCTCAGTGCAGATCAGAGCACACCAGACTGGCCTCCCTAGTCCTTAGGGCCATCCAGAATGCACCGCACGGCACTCCAGTGGCAAATTAAAGGACTCAGCGCTCTAGGCCTCTGGGCTGCTGGTGCTGTTACCATGATAGCAGCAGCAGCCAGAGCTCTGGGCCCTTTGAATCACGCTAGAGCCCCCTATGGCATGGTCTAGAAGGAGAAATTAAATTGGAGAAAGCACCATTTGTGTGGCATTTAACTACGAAGACGGTCACCTCCATCTGTGGATAAACCTGCTTCCAGATTGGGGAAGCTACAGTTACAGTTCCTTTTGGGTACCACCATAACGTAAATGAGAATAGTGACTACCTTGCTTTCTGTGAGAGTGCATGATAAACTGTTCTCACAGGCTATAGATTTATCCTCCAATCTGCTACATATCATATTTAGCTCTGTAGATATGATATGGGTGGGGAGGAGTGTTATATAGAGAAAGGTTGTATGCTGGGGAGTGAAGGTTAGCTTTATCCAATATGCTTTGATGGCACTTTTTGCTTCCTTTCTTTTTAGCTGAGTTTAGCCTGAAAAACACCTTATAAAAGATTGTCATAAAGAGGTAACCTTTCTTTTAGGCGAAAAGGGGGAATTGGTTGAGATGGGCTGGAGCTGTGATTTCAGTCTGATTTCATTCCCTAGAATACAAAAAAAAAAAAAAAAAAAAAGACAAACATTTACGAAAGCAGGGGGAAGACAGGGAGAAGAAACAGTACAGATAGAAGATGCAGCTTTTGCTCTCTGGTGTTGCATCTCATTGGGAACCTTACTTCTGGAAAAACACAGGCATCACATACCATTTTATTAGTCATTCCCAGACCTGGCAAACAAGAACTAGCAGTGAGGTGTTTGGGGCATTGCTTTTGGCTTTGCTCACAGCAATATTGCAAACTACACAGACTAAGTCAGTTATTAGACAGAAGAAGAAGAAAAAAGAAGAGGCATAGTTAGAAAATGAAATAAAAAGAAGGACACACCCACACCCGCACAAATGGACACAAGATCACAGTGAGTGTATGAGCGAGAGGCAATGTCATATCCCAGGTACAGTTTGGGATTTAACTAATTCTAGTAGTGATTATAAACATCACTGCGGTCCTTCCATCAAACTGGTCTACTCAGTACATTTCTTAGAATCAGGCCCCAGCAGTATTGTGGTAGATTCCAGGATTCCAGAAGATGGGGATGCTTATTCCTTTTCAATTAAACCTTATCCCAGACATCAGATTTTGCTGGGCAGGTTTCTTTTTCTGCTAATTTCCTGGTAGTCTCCTTAACAACCTCAGAAAGGAATGATGGATGGAACAGACAATGCCCTCATTATTTTCCTCATAATAAGCATAATTTCCAATGCACCAGTTTTTGTCCAATGACATCTAGTCTCACACTTTCCTTGTCTACCAAGCATGATCTTAACACAGCCTTTGAATTATAGCCATAAGTCTTCATTTTTGTTTGGACTAGTTCACTCTTTCTCCCTTTTCCAATCTCACAGTAACCACCCATCAGAAAGTGTTATTGGTTACTGTGAGATTTTTTGAGGTTCCACTCACTTTTCAATCATGCTTACAATTTTGGTAAATTTGTAGGCCCAGTTATCACAACCATATTTTTACTCAGCGACAGTTACTATAAGATAACACTGGTACTTTGATGTCATCTATTGTTTTCTGCAGCTGTGGAAAGAAATCTTACAAAATGATACATCCAACAAGCCTTTATGTTCAAGCCATCCATTTCCTTAACTTCCATGTTGCTTAGAAGTTTTTATGGAAGTCCCATTCTTAGGGTGCTCTGTACTTTTTCTTATATAGAACCTACTTTGTTGGCTACCTATTGGTACCTTTCTGTGGGCTCTAAATAGGTTCCATTGTAACTCTGGAATTTATTTATTTATTACTTCCCATTTTAACCTATATGACTTCTTTAAAGAGTGTTAATAACATTTTCTTAAAACTTTGAAGGTAAACTATGTGGACTGGATAAAACTCTGGTCATCTGAAGAAGTAGGTTGTGTCCACGGAAGCTCATGATACCATCTACATGTTTTGTTAGTCTATAAAGTGCTTCCAGACCATTTTTTTTAAAGTTTATCCTGTACAGACTAACTTGGCTGCCCACTGAAACCTATGTAGACTGGAACTATCAAACAAACCTTGAAAGGAAGATTAATTGCTCTACTAATTGGTTTCTTTCAATGAGAACTGAATGCCTACAATCCCATCAGCCCCTGTTAAAATTACAGCTTTATCCATTTTTAAACTATAGTGAGTGGACCATCACACGCTGTTCGTATTGCAAAATTTCCAACTATGTTTGATGAAGTAAGCATGTGGCTAGAAGACTCTCCTGTAATTAGTCCAAAGAGCAATGGGCATTTCCCCAAGATGGAAACCAAAGGCTATTGGAGTTAAAAAGTTCTGCGATATGGAGATGGTGACAGTTGGGTGGGAATACAATGACATGTAAAGGTATGTGTATCATTATTTTTAAACAAGCAATAGATCAAAACAGTAATTAGGACTATCAAGTGATTAAAAAATAATTGTGATTAATTGCTGCATTAAACAATAATAGAGTACTGTTTAGTTTTTATTTAAATATTTTGCCTGCTTTCTACATGTTCCAACATATTTATTTCTATTACAACACAGAATACTAAGTGTACAGTTCTCACTTTATATTTGCTTTTATTACAAATATTTGCACTGTAAAAACAAAAGAATTCACCCAATACTCTTTTTAGCATAAAGGTCATGCCTAGACTAGGAAATTCTTTCAAAAAAACTTATTTCAAAATAATAACTCACAAAATAACTATTCCAAAATAGTGTGTCCACACTACAGGGGAGCCTTTAAATTAGTCTGAGGCGGGCTCCCATAATGTGGATGTACTATCTCCACTTAGAGCCCCAGGAAGCACTTAGGAATAATTTCTTTCAGTGACTTTGGGGAGTAGTTATTTCAAAAGCAGGCATTATTCTGACATAACTGGTTTGGTAGTGTGGACTCTCTACTTGTTATTTTGAAATAAAGGTTAGGGTTAGGGTAGACCAGGGCAAAAGTTGAACTTACAAATGTAGAATTATGTGCAAAAAATTGCACTAAAATGAAACAATGTAACACTTTAGTGTCTACAATTCCATTCGCAACTTGTTCAGATATATTAAAATGTTTTTAAATCTTGTTCTTTTTTAAAATCTCACCTGAAAGAGAGAACAGGCATTCACATGGCACCATTCAGCAATGCCTATGCTCACTTTCATTTGACATTGTACGTAAGAAGTTGGCAACATTATTTCCTGTGAATGTGAACAAACACGTTTGGTCTTAACAACTAGCTGAACAAGAAGTAGAACTGAGTGGATCCGTAGGCTATACAGTTGAACATTGGGATGGTTTAGATGGTACTGGGTCCTGCCATGAGGGCAGGGGTCTGGTCTTGACAATCTCTTGAGGTCCCTTCCAGTTCTAGTGTTCTTTGATTCTATGATTTTTTGAGCACAGTTATGTATTAAAAATATAGCTAAATTTGTAAATTGCACTTTCACAACAAACAGATTGCACTACAGTCTTTGAATGAGGTGAAAATTACAGTGCAAACACTTGTAATAAAAACATAAAGTGAGCACTGTACACTTTGTATTCAGTGTTGCAATTGAAATCAATATATATGGAAATGTCGAAAAAACATCCAAAATATGTGTTTGATTTAAATTGGTATTCTACTGTTTAACAGTGCAATTAATTATGATTAATCATGATTGATTTTTTAAAATCATGATTAGTTTTTTGGGTTAATTGTGTGAGTTAACTGCAATTAACCAGCAGCCCTACAAGCAATAGATCAAAACAAGTCAGGTATGAAATGTTACTGCAGCACTGGGGAAGCTGTGACAGGTTGGAAATCCTGATAAGTTGCTAATAGCTCTGTATTATTATTGTTTCTGAATGTCAGTCACTCCTCAAAAGAGGAAAAAATGACCTTCTTTAAAAATCAAAGGTAATTTATGCTTGTCCATGAGGGAATTACTGTACGAAATACAAGCACTAACATCATGTAACAGCACCCGAATTGATGTTGGGTATACATACGTATACTGTTTTTCACCCAGGGCTGGTACAGCACATGTGAGGCTCAGACCAGGTATGGGGACCATACAGTATCATGTACATGATCCAGTACTCAAGTATACATGCTATTATAGACATAGCTTATGGCTTTCAAACAATGCCATAACAAATAGAATAACTTTCTGGAATGCTTTAAAAGTCCATTCCTACGGACTATCTATTAATTTTTAACTAACAAAAAGTAGTACTGCCATTTAAATAAGTCTATATTCAATATGCTATTGATTTAATGTTTTTATAATCAGTATTCATAGGAAAACAAAGCAGTCAAAAGATTAGAGTACTTAACCACAAGACCTAGAGAATGTTTCTGCATTAATAGGTATATCAAAGCTTTAGATGGAAGTTGCCATTTTTCAATCAAATGGTAATTACCATGGAGTGTTTGCACAGTGATAATTACTGCTGTTATGGTAGAACTCTCAGATAAAACTGTAATTTGATCAAACCAGGAAAGCAAGATTATTAATCATTGACTCTGACGTCATTATTATCAACCGCTTTAATTTTAGATGTGTAATTTTAAAACTGAACTTCACTATGTACTTCTCTGCAAAGAAAATATTACCATGAATGTTTCATTTATGAAAGTTAAAATATATTCAGAGGTCTAATGACATGCCCTCTATTAAGTTCTGTGTTCTACATCTTCACATATGCATGTTTGTATTTCCTACTTACAAAAAGAAATCACTTTTGAAATGCAATAGAAAGATTCCTTTCCACTATCCAACCCAGGAGCTCGACTTTGATTTATTTTCGTGATAAGAGTGAGAAGCATTCATTTAGACGTATGAAGCATGTGCAAAGTGCTCGCCTGTTGTATTCATGTTTAATCCTTTGATGATCAGTCTGAATTTCTTGATGCGGTACACTAATGCAAAATGCATTATATTTCCTCTGTCAGTAGCCTCTGACTTCCCCTCCCCTTGACATCAAGGGATAATGACATGCAAAGTAAGTAAACAACATATGCTTGTTAGATTGCTAGATTTGAAATTGGCATCTGAGGGAGAAGGGGAGAGGGCAAAGTATTCCAGAGCAGAATTCCTCCTGCTTTGACTATTTCTGCTAGTCAGTTGCACACAACAGCTGAATATCATAGTCAGTCTGAAGGTTTAGGTTTAGCTTTTTCTCTTATCCCCGTACAGGAAGGATGATCAGGGTGAAGAAATCGTTGTTTTGTTTTTCAGCTCACTGGTGGTAGCCAGAAAACTCTGCCAGCCCTGAGAAGAGAGTGCACTTCCTCGGAATGATCAAAGTAAATTATTATAAATTATTACTTTAACATCCCTATGACTAAGGTATTTTTTAAACCTAAAATAGAAGATAGCTAAACTTGGAGAAATTAATTCTTAGAATTCTATTGCACAGCAAGGAGAAGGAATATGCAGGATATATGCTGTTCTTTGGCAGTTGCAACTTTCTGCCATCTTTCTGGGACCAGTCAGTTTTCCTTTTGAAACTTTAGCTTGTCTTTCATTACCTTTGACTGTCCCAAGACTCTCAGGGCATGAAGAGGCTAAGCTGTAGAAAGAGTTGCTAGTTCTGAGAGGAGGACTGGAGAACGGAATAGAAGTAAGCAGAGTGAAGAAAAGGAATTGTAGAACTCTGGGAGACATTTTGCAAGACAGGGAACAATCAAGCAGGACTTGAAAACGAGCAAGGTCTTTAATGTTTAAAGTTTGGCTCATGAAAAATATCAGTACTTGAGGATGTTTATTATATTTTTATTATATAGAATGTATCTACCTACCTCCCATAAGCTCTGAGCGGGCACTCTTGTTGTTCTAGTTCTTAAAGGATGAGTAACTGATGATGATCCTAAATGAGCACTGTAGTTGGTCCTTGTGAAAAAGATTAACATTGACTGTGCATTCGAGATGAAGCTTCAGAGGGGTAGCTGAGTTAGTCTATAACTGGAAAAACAGCAACGAATAGTTTCACAACACCTTAAAGACTAACAAAACATGTAGATGGTATCATGAGCTTTTGTGGGTACAACTCACATCTTCAGATTACTCAAGTTGAAGTTAGCCAAAGATAACTCATGTTACCTGGTTACTCAGCACCTCCATGACAGATAAGCACCTGGACCAGTTGAAAGGCTTCCAGATCTGACTTGGGAGCCAGTGTGCCTAAGGAGACCAGCAGAATACCAGCTTGACTTCTCCAAGTTTAAGTTGGAAAGGAATGAGTAGAGAAAAGCAGCCACGTGGGAAGAAGTGGGCTGAGAGCTGCAGCTGGTCTGATCTAAGTTACAAGAGAAGGTCTCCTGATTCTAGGAGAGTGACTGTGTACCTCCCAGACCCAAGAGAAGGTATATGCTACTGCTGAATGCAAGGCAGGTAAGCCTGCCTGAATTATCATCTAGGCCAAAGGGATGCTGTAGTACTCCTGAACTTTGGGGAGGAGTCCTGTTGATATTAATAACCAGTCTCAAGGAAGAAGGGTGGACATGAGAGGCTAATAAGTCTGAACCCGGAAAAACTGTTAACAATCCCCACGCAAGAGGAATCTTGATTTTATTTACTCTTGTCTGGGTGTAAATCATCAGAAGAGAGTCCAAAGGAGCAGTGGGCCTGCAGGGCCACACTGTGCCACAAGAAGCTGTGCTTGTAAGTAGTGCCCTGACACACTTGGATCCTGGTTTGTAAGAGGTTTGGAACCATTTGTTTAGGTGAGTCTAAACCAGAGCTAGGAACGTTCCCTAATGGATACTAGATTAGACAACCGACATGAAGGTGGGATTAAGGTTGACAGAGACAGTAGCTATCAGTAATTTAAGGCCATAAAAAACTACAGGGCTATTGCAGTGATTCTAGAAGCAAGCATTCTAAACCCAGAACAATTTAAATTGAAGTTTATATTTAAAAAAAATACAACATCTTAAGAACGGCACATAGTATAGGCACCCAGACAACCTTGGGCTGGGTTTGGAGTGATGTAGCGCCAACAGGTGGAACCAAACCTGGGATCTCTGGTGCTTAGACCACATACAGTGAGAAAATATGAGGTTGCTCTAGTGCCTTAGCTGAGAGACAGCTGGTTTGATAGTTCAAGCAGTATAAGGTTCATGCACTAAGTACAACTCTACATGGAACAGTGACCCATACCCAGTAGGTGTGTGGGTTACAGTGGGCCTTTTGGGCACATACCATTATGGCGCTAGTGTTTGTTATTTCACACATGGTGCAACATTGTCCTTTTCATGAAATCCCGCTTGTTTAGTTGAAGCCTCCAGACTGGTATTCTTTTTTACTGGAGTCAAGAGAACAAACTGCAGCTCTTCAGCCTGCATCACC
This sequence comes from Pelodiscus sinensis, assembly GCF_049634645.1. Taxonomy (NCBI): domain Eukaryota; kingdom Metazoa; phylum Chordata; order Testudines; family Trionychidae; genus Pelodiscus; species Pelodiscus sinensis. The sequence continues at coordinate 8,176,437 of NC_134723.1, forward strand.
AACATCTGCCAGGATTTGCCTTTCACTTCTCCCTCAGAAGGTTAGCTCCTCTGACCCCAGGTTTAAAGCTTTCCTACCGTGCTTCCTGATGAACTCATGTAGCACAACAGATGAAATTCCATGGGTGCAATGAAAGAAACTTACATTGTATATATGACAGAAAAGTGGATATGAATGTCTGGTCTATATTTCTGACCTTTTAAGGAAGAAATGAGTCACCATTTCAAATGAGCTAGAATTTGCTATCTTAGAAACTTTGCTGCAGACGAGTATCTAGGCTCAGACTGATGATTGTCCATGAACTGAGTCTCTGCAAAGGCGTTAACAACTTCCACCCCTTTTCCCCCCTACCCCACACACACTTGCTTTCTAAAACCTGTGCCAATGATGTGGAACACAAGAGATAAGTACCATGTAGCCTAACAAAATCCCAGCGCATTGCTTGCTTTATATGAGTTGCACATTAAACATGAACAACAGAGTGTTAGTCTCTGGGTATGGTGTCTTACAAAAACAATAAATGCAAATGGGATGTTGATAAGGTAGGTGAAGAGGTGAACTGATGGAGCAGTAGTACCTAGAGACCCTATGCCCATGTGAAGCATAGTGAACAGGATGTTGAATGGGTTGACTTCTTTAGACAATAGTTTTCTGGTAGTGTTTAAACTAATCCTTAGCTCCAGGGGGCACAATCATCCATGGCTGCTCCCCCACAATGTCATGGGAAGGGGATTTCCTGTGTGCCTCTACTGGCCAGTCAGAATCAGACCCAGTTAATATTTTGGTTCTCAATAGTGGCAGTTATTTGTGAATCCTATTATAAACCTTGACTTAATTAGTCTGCCAATCATCTAGGGATTGCTCATAATCATGTTTATTTTAGATGGGCATAATTGATTGTCTCATTCTCATTTTTTTTTACACACTAACTAAACTCCTACTCCCATAACTCCATAAGATTAAATGAAAGTTATATATTTGGCTATGAATATGCATTCATAAGTGTGTGCAGTGAATGTGACCTGAGTAAATAATCCCTTCTTTAAAAGGGTAATAGGCCTTATCAGTTTCCATTGAGAGAAACTACAGGTCTGGAAAATGTGTGCTCTGGTTATTTAATTTTTACGTTATGTTTCTCCATCTGGCCTGTCTTGTTGAGAGGATTGGGATGATTTCTCCATCCTTAAAAAGAGCTAGTGTAAGTATACAATGAGATTATTTTGGAAAATTTGAACTCAAGGAAAGTCATCAGCAAGAGAGTTCATTCACCTTTAACCCATCTTATCATAATTGGATGGGATAACCAATAACAGTCCCACATTTCCATTTTTATTAGCATTTTAATTGACAAGGGATTGGCAACAAAACAATACAACTAACACCGGAAATTTAGGATTCTTTTTCTCTGTATATACAGAGGTTGATCATTTAAAAACCAAATTATTGGCAAGATTGAAACTGGAGATATTGTCAGATGAGAAGTCATGTGTATAAAGGTTTCTTGATGGCAATATTGATAACACTTTTGATTACATTTTAACATTTTTAATCAGAATTTTTCATTTTGCATTTTGTTTTACTTTTTGCACTTCATTGTGTTTGGTGCAGTTTGCACAGAAGCTGATCAATACACCACAGCCTTTCGACACTCCATGGGAATTTCAAAAGGCTGTAGTTCAATAATGGTACATTGCTTGAACCATGCCAGAAAGCAGTCCAGATGGTACTTGATTTTTCAAGGGAGCCACATCCACTGGGATTTGCCATGATATTGATGATACAGAAAAGATGATTGGGAAATTATTCCTCAAGACGTTTTCATGAAACTAATATGATTCTGCAGTATTTGGATTGGTATAGATGATGACATGACTGAATTGAACACAATAAAGAATTTCATATATGTAATAACATTTGTCAAGTGTGTGCTAATTCCCATCTGCCTAAAATGTATAGCCCAAATTTGTATCTAAATTTCTTAACAGTATTTTAAGTCTCTATATGCCTGAATTCCCTCTGTCAGATGAAATTGCCACTAGAGTGAGCATATGATCAGTCCTTAAAATGGATTTTCTAGGGCTTAATTCATATTTCATTACTTGAGTTTCATACTAGTGAATCTCCATTCATGTAATTGGAAATACCCCCTAGGAGCAAATAATAACAGTAATGAATCAAACAAACCATATACAAAAGTAGTCAATGTTACTGAATTTGGGTGCTTAATTTAGTGTTAGGTGGCCTATTTTCAGAGGGATTGAGCCATATCTCCCAGGGTACGTCTACACTACAGCGCTAGTTCGAACTAACTTAGTTCGAATTAGTTAATTCGAACTAAGCTAGTTCGAACTAACGCATCTAGAACTAAAAACTAGTTCGAACTAGCGTTTTGCTAGTTCGAACTAGTAAGTCCACATTGAGTGGACTCTGAACAGGGCTTAATGATGGCCGGAAGCAGTGCCGGCAGGGCATAAAAGGAGGACTTAGAGCATGGAGATGCTGTCTCAGGCTAGCCGAGGGCTGCGCTTAAAGGGTCCCGACCCCCACCCCGGACACACAGTTCTAAGGGGTGCCCCGCTTCCAAAGAAGTTCTGGCTTGGATTGCCCACACTGGGCACATCACACCACTCGGCCATCAGCCCGGCTGCACTTGCCGCAGGCTGCCATCTGGGGAGAGGGAGTAATTGGGGGGCTGCAGGAGAGCTTCCACCCCCAGAAGCCCGCAGAGCCAGCCCAGTCCTCCCCATCGGGGGCTCGTACCCCATTCCTCCCTCACCTCCTTCCACTTACCCTTCCCTAGCCCCTCTTCTTATTGATGTACAAAATAAAGATAACGTTTCTTCCAACATTGACTCTGTCTTTATTGAAAAAAACTGGGGGACACTGGGAAAAGGAGGTGGGAGAGGGGAAGAGAAAGGCTGGGAGAGGGGAGGGCAACTAACATGATCAGGGGTTGGGAACAGGTCCCAGATGAAGAAAGGCTACAGAGACTGGGACTGTTCAGCTTAGAAAAGAGGAGACGGAGGGGGGACAGGATAGAGGTCTCTAAAAGCAGGGGTTGGGTGGAGAGGGTGCATTCAGAAAAGTTCTTCCTGAGTTCCCATAAAGAAGGACTAGAGGACACCAAAGGAAAGGACTGGGTAGCAGGCTTGAAACTAGTAAGAGAAAGTTGTTCTTCTTGACAAAGCAAATAGTTAACCTGTGGAACTCCTTGCTGCAGGAGGCTGTGAAGGCTACAACTAGAACAGAGTTTAAAGGGAAGTGAGATAAAGTGATGGAGGTTGGGTCCATGGAGTCCTATTAGCCAGAGGGTAGGAGTGGTGTCCCTGCCCAAAGTTTGTGGAAGGCTGGAGAGGGATGGCACGAGACAAATGGCTTGGTCATTGTCTTCAGTCCATCCCCTCCAGGGTCCCTAGGGTTGGCCGCTGTTGGCAGACAGGCTACTGGGCTAGATGGACCTTTGGTCTGACCCAGGACGGCCATTGTAAGCTCAGGGCTCAGTGTCGGGGGTCTCAGTGGACCCCCTTGATTTTCATGCACACCTGGTCCTGGGTGGCCAGGCTGGCAGCTCTCCTGCCCTAGACAGCCACTTTCCTGTGCCTAGTGCGGAGATCGTGGACGAGGTCCACGATGTCCGCACTAGCCCAGGAAGGTGCCCGCCTCTTGCGGTCCAGGGCAAGCTCCCGGGAGCCGCCAGCCTGGTCCCGGCAAGAGGGGGTGGGCTGGGGGGCATCGGGTGGGTGGCTCTGTGCCGTGCCAGGTGCAGGGTCTGCTAGCTGGGTGCTGGCAGGCTTGCACCTGGCACGGGCACCGTAGCCAGCCCGTGCCCCTTTAAGGGGTCCGGGGCCGGGAGGGGGGCATAGAGTTTCCCTGGTGTTGGCCAGAGTGGCCACCAGGGAAACCTGGGGAGGGCTAGCCTCCCACTAGTTCGAACTAAAGGGCTACACAGCCCTTAGTTCGAACTAGCTAGTTCGAACTAGGCGTTAGTCCTCGTAAAATGAGGTTTACCTAGTTCGAACTAAGCGCTCCGCTAGTTCGATTCAAATTCGAACTAGCGGAGCGCTAGTGTAGCGCATAGGAAAGTTAGTTCGAACTAACGTCCGTTAGTTCGAACTAACTTTCTAGTGTAGACATACCCCCATTGACTCCAACTTTGCCTGATTAGTTAGTTACATGGTTAATTTTTATCAAACAACTTTGTAAGTGGTGGCCGTATTTATTTTTCAATTGTATATTTTGACTATGGGAGTTCTCAGATGTCAGATGCTCCAGCTGATGAATAATTGTAAAGCTTAACTGAAGGGGTTTTCTCCTAATTGCTTTTCATTGGTACAACAGAGGCACAGAAGGCATATTAATTTTAAGAAGGTGAAGCTATACCAATGTGTGTAATATATTGAACACACGAAACTGTGTTAAAAGAACATTATTAAGCTTGCATTGTGAAGCAGATCAAAACATACCAGAATTTAGGTTGCCTGTATAATTGGGACTGGCTATGAACTGAAAATAATACATTTACTTCTTATTTATTAAATTTGCAACAATTAACTTATAATGCTCCTCCCTCTAATAGCCTGTTATAGTACTTCCTCTTTTACCACAGGAATAGAGACTTGAGATTAGCAAATCTAGTCTTTTCATCTCTAGAGCTGCCAAAAGCATGTTTGCAGTCAAAAATACATTCTCATGCATTTGTTAGGTAATCTTCTCAGCTCTCAAGAGGAAACAAACCCAATAATCAGTTTCCCATGTTCTTGATATTGATAGTCATTACTTGGGAGTCTCTTAAACATGTCAGGACACATGCATCTTGTCTTTAGAATGTTAAAAGTTGTTCCATCCCCCCTTCATTGTTGCTTTTCTTTATCATAGTGTGTACTCTGGGGCTTTTAGGGCACATCTACACAGCAGGACTAAAGTCTAATTAAGCTATGCAACTTGAGCTACGTCAATCATATAGCTTACATTGACATAGCTTAACTCAGCTTTAGTCACTGTCTGCACAGGAGGAAGTCAAAGGAAGAACACTCTTCCTTCAACTTCCCTTAGGGTATGTCTACACTACCCCGCTAGTTCGAACTAGCGGGGTAATGTAGGCATACCGCACTTGCAAATGAAGCCCGGGATTTGAATTTCCCGGGCTTCATTTGCATAAGCGGGGAGCCGCCATTTTTAAATCCCCGCTGCTTCGAACCCCGTGCAGCGCGGCTACACGGGGCTCGAACTAGGTAGTTCGGACTAGGTTGCCTATTCCGAACTACCGGTACACCTCATTTCACGAGGAGTAACGGTAGTTCGGAATAGGAACCTAGTCCGAACTACCTAGTTCGAGCCCCGTGTAGCCGCGCTGCACGGGGTTCGAAGCAGCGGGGATTTAAAAATGGCGGCTCCCCGCTTATGCAAATGAAGCCCGGGAAATTCAAATCCCGGGCTTCATTTGCAAGTGCGGTATGCCTACATTACCCTCCTAGTTCGAACTAGGAGGGTAGTGTAGACATACCCTTACTCTTTGTGAAATGAGGGTTATCATGAGTTGGAAGTTCTCCTGGTCAACATTATTTCAAAACAAAGGCTTGTAGTGTGGACACGCTCTTTGTTATTTCAGAATAACGTCAGTTATTCCAAAATAACTCTCCTGTGTAGATGTACCCTCAGTTCATTGTTGCCAGGTCCACATGGCCAGTTAGTGCACAATAAGCAAGCATTCTATCCATTCATACCCTAGATTCCTGCACACTAATTAGCCACATAGACATACTCTGAGTTTATCTTCCTCCTCCTTTCAGAAATTAAAGCCCAGGTGCCTACTGTAAACTTCTTGTGCATTACACATGTTGTAACATTCTGCTGTCACTCTTGAATGTCTGGTCACCTGTAAATGAAAATGAAACAAGAAACTCGAAATACAAATTCCAAGTGCCAAAATACATGAGGAAATTTGGAATGAAGAATCTTATACAAAGTAACTCAGACAAATTATCTCCCACACATCTAAAAAAAGAGAAGGGATAGCACCAATGGGAGCCCAGCCATGTGAGGACCACGGAGACCTGAGGGAATCAGGGAGTTTTGATGAGGGGAAAAGGGTAAGAAGCAGCCCACAAGGACTCAAACTCTTCATTGGTGAGCAAACCATGGAATTGGTCACTTAGTTTTGGAAGGATCCCTCCTGACTCGATGGTGAGCAACACCACCATTGCCCAGGCTCTGGGCTGGGACTCAGGGAAGCAGGGAGGGAAGGAGTCCCCTTCCCCAGGGCTCCACACAGTCCCGATTTGTGCCCCAATCCCCCAGTAAGCCAATAGGTTATGCAGTTTCACAGAGGTGGGATACCTCATTAACTCTAGTCACTAGACAATACTACCCCATGTTACAGTAAGGATTATCAGCATTGGACCTAACTAAATGCAGAACCACCTCTATCCATCCTTTTAAACCTATGTGTTCCAATACCCCATGATGAGGCATAGAATAATAGAATCATAAAATTATAGAATACTAGGGTTGGTTGGAAGAGACTTTAGGAGGACATCGAGTCCAGCCCCCTGGTCAAAGCAAGACCAACCCCAACTCAATTATCCCAGCCAGGGCTTTGTCAAGCTGGGACTTAAAAACCTCTAGGGATGGATACTCCACCACCTCACTAGGTAACCCATTCCAGTACTTCACTACCCTCCTAGTGAAATTGTTTTTCTTAATCTCTAACCTAGACTTCTCCCACTACAACTTGAGACCATTGCTCCTTGTTCTGCCATCCATCACTACTGAGAACAGCCTTTCTCCATCCTCTTCAGGAAGTTGAAGGCTGCTATCAAATGTCCTCCTTACTCTTCTTCTTCTCTTCTACAAAATAAATAAGACTAAATCCCTCAGCTTCTCCTCATAGGTCATGTGCTCCAGCCCACTAATCATTTTGGTTGCCCTCCACTGGCCCCTCTGCCATGCATCCACATCCTCTCTATAGTGGGGGCCCTAGAACTGGACACTATACTCCAGATGTGGCCTCTCCAATGCCGAATAAAGGGAAATCTTTCTGCTAATGCAACCTAATATGTCATTAGCCTTCTTGGCTAGCAGGGCACATTGTTGACTCATAGCCAGCTTCTCATCCACTGTAATCCCCAGACATACTTACTTCAAGATACCATCATATATTCGTACATACATTTGATATTTTAGATTATAGTCTGTAAAAGGAATAACTTATTCCCCTCAAATTTATGTCTATTGAAGTCTAAGAGTGGAAGGTTCCATTTCCTCTCAGTTTATTCACTCAAAATCTGATCGTGGTAGTGGTTATGAAAATAAAAGCCAGATAGTAATGGCTAAAGCAAGGTAGAATAAGGTCACAAATGGACCTGCTAATGCAACTTGGTCTTGACCTACATGAGCCTGACTTTCACAAAAACTAACCTTAGGAGAGGACGCTAATGGTACCAATTGTGCTTAATTATGTGGAGATTATAATATACATAGAAATGTCCATTAGGAGGACTAAGGATGAAGATTAACAAATGGATTTCACCTGCCAAGTTCAACTTACACCCAATTTTCAGAGGAGATTCTAGTGCATTAATCTATAGTGCCAACTCTGCAATTCTATATCTCTTTGAAAGCATGCTACTTAATAAAAAGAGTAGTTAATAATGGTAGAAAAATAGAAGGATTTTAGCTTGTCACAGCTGCCTATTTGATGAATTTAAATAGCAAGATATGTAGGCTGCTGACTGTCCAAAAAAGACAGTTTAACAGGCATTAGGTCACTCAAGTGACCCATTCTGCCCTTGTATGATTAAAGAATAAAATGTGCCCACTAGTGGGGTGTCAACTCTACTCTCTTTTTCTAGTACAACTCATTAGTCCTCTACTTGGTGGCTATAAGGATTTAAACAATCCTATAGATCATAAAAGTGTTCAGTAGTGTTGACTTATGACCCTTCCCTCTCCTGTGCCACTAGTACAGCTAGTCATACATTGGCAGTTAATAACATGGTGGGATATAATCCTGATAGAAATTGCTGTACCTTATTAATTTAAAACATGGCCCAGGACAAGTATGGAACACACTAAAAGAGATTTAGGATAATATTAACAAAGAGGGGCTTATGGACAATTGTTTATGCTCAGCATAAAAGCGGGACAAGAAGTCATCCGGGGTCACCAATTTCTGCCATTCCCATGATTAGTGAATGAAACAACTGATCAGTAGCTTAAAGTATACCACAAGCTTTTAACTTCTTTTTCTGATAAAAGGTGTTTTGGGGAAATAGGTCAACGTTGCTGATAGGCAGTTAGACTGCATTGATGCAGGCAGTTTACTAAGAAATTGACACTAATTACTCAGCTTTGTTATTAGAAACATAAATATAATCAGCAAAAATTAGAATTATGGAAGAAAAGGTCACTTGAAATCCAGTTATGGCCCTGCATCTCACACCTCTTTTTTGCAAATATCCATTAGCTCCCCCATTTCTATCACATCAAACGTAAGTTACTTGTCTTCACTTTCAATCCCTGCATGGTCTATGTCCTATTCTTTCCATATCTACCATCTCTCATTCAATATCAAAATATTAGCTCCTATATCCAGTAAACCTGTGAATCCAGCTATCATTGCTTTCTTGCTAAATTTTCAAACATCTTTGTGCTTTTTCTCATGCTGCTCTTTGGGCTTGGGAGGGATTCCCTGCAAACATCCACAACATTAGCTCATTTGTCTTCTTCAGATCCTTCTCCTTTGCATAATGCACACAAAAAACTTCAGAAGAGTTAGCAGTGGGTGTCAACATACCAGCAGCCTTTTCATGCTGACCAATATTGTGTCATTTTCTCAGATTCCATTTCCATCCATCTACTGGGACTTGTCTTATACTTTAAGTATAAGCTCTTTGAATGGGACAATGTTTTTGCACAGTGAGGTCCCTCTGCCATGAACAGAGTTCCTAGATGCTACAATAATATACATAATAAACAATAATGGAGTAAGTATTGGACAACCAAATGCTCAGTTGTCTTACTACAGAATTTAACCTGCTCAATTGAGAGGCCTATCATAAGTATTAGAATTGTCATTCACAAACTAATGCAATAGCATCTCACTTGCATAGTTACTCCCATAATGGTACCTTGATGACTACCCCACATTAATAACCCAAGCTAATTAAATATAACAGAGCTAAAATATTAAATTATAAGACAAGTTAACTTGATAATGAAATTCTGTTATGGCCTTTTTATCTCCAGGTGCCGAATTCGCTGTGGTACATACAGTACATCTGAAAATATTTGAATCAGGGAAGTATACTGCTTACACATTTCACAATAAAAAAGCTATTAATACTGGTAAAATGTAAGTCTACTAAATGAGTCTAAAATAGAGTTTTCAGATATACCACATATTACATTATGTAATTGTCCTGTGCCATTTGATATTAGAAACTGATTATAATCTTATAATAGCTTTTCTAACAAGCAAAATAAAACAGGATATTACTTCTCCAAGCCACTGTAAAAATTATTCTAATGATAACCATAATGCATTTCATCTCTTCATAGGCATGAAGATTTAAAGTAATTAGTTTCTTTATCTGAGCCAATAGAATTGCTAATGGATTAATTATTGCTGCCTAATAAACTATCATAATATAACAGTTAATTAAGCACCCAAGTTGTTTAATAATTATTCACCCTTAGAATTTTTTATAATTTTCTTAATTAAAACATTATTGCTGAATATAATAATTTCTAATGTTTATTTCTCTGCCGTAATACAGTGTTCAAGTCTTTATTTTCAGAAATTATGGGCAGTAACACTAGAAATGGCATACCTGCAGAAACTGTAGGTTGGATAAAATCACTTACTTTAATGTCTTGTTGCATCAATAGGCATTTAAAATTATATGCTACAGTCCTGCAAGCATTTAAGTACGGACTTAGCTTTTAGCATGATTAATTCCACTGAATTATGTGGAATTACTAAATACACAAAATCAAGAGAGAATCTATATATTCTTCTGGAATAGTACACAATAATTCACGTTTCTGGTGTGAAGAGTAAAGGAAGTAGTGTATCTGAAGCAGTTGCTGAACCTTTCAAACACTTTCAAAATATGTGCTGATATTGATTGCACAAACAGAAGTTTGCAGGATCATCCCCAACTGTACAATGCTATGTCTCAAAGAGTTTCCTTCCTGTCATAAGCAGGAAGTCACCCATATGATTTTGCTCACTAACTTGTCTCCAAGCAATAATATTTATGAAATCACAGAGCCTTTGAAAATAGGAAATACTCTTTAACTTGACTGCATGTGAAAATAACTACATCAAGTGTGCATTCTGTCATGTAAGAGAGCATTTTCTTTAAATTGAAAGAGCAGCAAACAGAATAAAGTGTCCTCTTACTTTTCACTAAAGAAATGGGTAAAGAGGAGGATAACTCAATGTTCATAGTGAGCCTATAGCATTGAGAGAAAAGCACCTCAGCAATTGCTTAAGTTAAAGGATGAGCTTGAGTTCTATCTCCAGTGAGACTTAAGCATGTGGTTGTGTGTGTGTGTGTGTGTGTGTGTGTGTGTGAAAGAGAAAGAAAGAGAGAGACAGAGAGAGAGAGAGAGAGAGAGAGAGAGACTTTCGGTTCACTGCATGCAACATTAACTGTGCCAACTGCAATCCATTGAGGAACAACTGACCCACAAGCCCTGGTCCTACAGTAAGGCTTTATCTCAAAATAATTCCCCTTAGTACAAATTCATAAGCAGAGCATCCTCACTACCAAGACCATTATTTTGAAATAATGGACCGCTTCTTTTGAAAGCCGTACTCCTTTGCTCTGGGAATAACGCTAATTTTGAAATAGTTATTTCAAAATAGTGCTAATGTGGATGTTCCAATGCTTCTATTTTGAAATAGCTATTCCTTAGAGCAATTCAAACTAATTACTCCCCAGTGCTTCCTAAGACAAGGAAGTGCATCCACATTAACGGAGACTGTCTCAGACTAATTTTGAGGCTTCCCTGTCAATCAAAAGTTATTAAATCAAATTTAGTTATTTCATAATAGTTTCTTAGTGTAGACTCGGCCCAAGAGTCCATCCATTTTTTTTATTTTACGTGTTATTTTAACCAGTTTACCTACTGCAACGGTCTAAGGGGGTTCTTTTTTGCTGACGATGCAGCTATTGCTGCTCACTCTCAGCAGGAACTGCAGACACTCATAACTCGCTTTGCGGACGCATGTATGGAATTCGGCCTCACAATCAGCTTAAAGAAGACCCAGGTGATGGGCCAAAGCGTGGGTAATGAGCCATTTATCAGTGTGTTAGATTACGAACTGGAAGTCGTCCATGAGTTTGTGTACCTAGGCTCTACGATCTCGGACAACTTGTCATTTGATAGTGATTAACAACCGCGTTGGAAAAGCCGCCACGACGTTCTCCAGGCTGATGAAGAGAGTATGGGCCAAGAATAAGCTCACTGTACACACCAAGATGCAGGTCTACACAGCCTGTGTTTTGAGCACACTGTTGTACGCCAGTGAAACATGGATTTTGTGCCCAAAACAAGAGCAGCAGCTCAACACATTTCATACGCACTGCCTTAGGCGTATACTCGGTATCTCATGGCAGGACAAGATCCCCAATAGCGCAGTGCTTGAGAGGGTGGGCACCGTCTCCATGTTCACCCTTCTCAAACAGAGGCGTATGCACTGGCTTGGCCACGTCTCATGTATGTTGGATGACTGAATACCGAAGGACCTTCTCTTTGGCAAACTGGTGTCTAGAAAGAGGCCGAAAGGGCGACCTAAATTGCGCTAAAAGGACACGTGCAAGCATGACCTCAGTGCTCTCTCTACCAGTGCAAACACCTGGCATTCGCTCACCTTAGACAAGTATGCCTGGAAACAGGGAGTGAAGGAAGCTCTTGCTATGTATGAAACTACCTTGGTGAAGGAAGAGGAAGAAAAGATAACCCTCAGGAATATCCATGCCCGTGATACCAGAGCGACATCTGCCTACTGCTGCTCACAGTGTGGAAAGGACTGCCATTCCCAGATTGGATTGCACAGCCACAGAAGACGCTACTCTAATCAGTCCAACAGGGTTGCAAACCCATGATCCTTCGGGATCGAAGGATGCCTACATTTACGTGACTTACTGCAATAATTTAGCCATTTTTGCCACTCTGATTAGTGAAATTTAAATGAATTTGAGAATCTTTTTGCTGTGTCATATATATCCACTGAATGTTCTAGCATCTTCATGAAGCATTTATATGGAATTTCATTAAATTCATAGGAAATTTCAACCACAATGCTACTGAAGAAGCAGGACTACACACTGCAGTAATTAGCTATGGCATCTCCAGACCTGAAGTCACACAACCTGATTAACTATCATTATGTTATCATTACTTGAAGAATGACACATTTCAGAATTCAGTCTTTCTCTTTTTCTGTCACATAGCTATAATTTGATCTGTGTGAAATTAAGTGGTTTTTTTATTTGCAACAATTCCCTTAGTTTCACACTGCATGGATTGTTCACATTTGAGTTGTACTAGGCTATGCCATCTTCTGTATTGGGGCAAATGGGAGACTACTTTGCAAATAAGGGAGTGGCACCTATGTATAGCAGTACATATTTGGCCCCCTTGGTTTATTTTACTTTATAACTCAAACAATCTGGCTACGTATAGACTGGCATGATTTTCTGCAAATGCTTTTAACGGAAAAGTTTTTCCGTTAAAAGCATTTGTGGAAAAGAGCGTCTAGATTGGCACTGATGCTTTTCCACAAAAGCACTTTTTACGGAAAAGCGTCCATGCCAATCTAGATGCGGTTTTGCACAAGAAAGCCCCGATCACCTTTTTCGCCATCGGGGCTTATTTGCGCAAAACAATACTGCGTTGTCTACACTGGCCCTTTTGCGCAAAAACATTTTCACAAGAGGGCTTTTGCCCAAACGGGAGCAGCATAGTATTTCCGCAAGAACACTGACAATCTTACATGAGATCATCAGTGTTCTTGCGGAAATTCAAGCAGCCAGTGTAGACAGCTGGCAAGTTTTCCCACAAAAGCAGCTGCTTTTTGCGGAAAAACTTGCCAGTCTAGACACAGCCTCTCAGTTCCTATGGTCTACTTTACTCGTTTTTCTTTAAATTCCATGTTTTAAGTAGAAAGCAGTAGCAAACCTACCAGGGTCATGTTTCATTCTTAAAACACAAAGGCTGACAGTTTCCACTAAACCCAAATTAGAGTTACATGTGACTTCACATTTCATTATGTACATTTTACAATAGTTGGGATTATACGTGCCCCCCCCCCCCTGTAGTTATTGCCTTTTTAGCCTAACTGGATTTACATGAACCTAATTACAATATTTGTTACATTCATGAAGTGAAGCACAGGTAAAAAATTAATCTAATTCTTCGAAGAATTGCAACTACACTAGCAAAGATAAAAATTGGAGTTTGAAAGAATAGAGCACAGAGAATGTCAAGTTATTAACTACTGTGTAAAATACCTTATCTTACTGGTTTCAATGCACTTTCCCTTGGGCCCATAATATATATTGATTGACTCATTTTATAAGTTCTGCAGATTGGTTGCCTGTTATTCTTTTGAATAGATCCTATCCCTATTTAAACCATGCTATGAGGAATCTGAAACAGTGTCAAAATAATTGTTTAATTGCATTTAAGATGACAGTTCATGTCAATCTTGAAAACAAAATCGACTGGTTTATTAGCTTCTAAAAGTACAGTCATTTGCAATCCAATAGTGAACTCCAATACAATGTCTGGGGGCAGATAAAACAGTGTCATTAAGAGACTGCAACTGAATTAAGTAGTGCACAAGAAATGCATAATGCAAATGTCGCCTGTGAATCTGATTTAATAAGCTATACAGAAGCCAGTGAATCAAAAGCAACTTTTATTTTGTCTCTGTATTGTGTGGCTTATGGTTCAGTCTGATTAATTACATATCAAGTTAAATCTTTCATTCTTGCACGTGAAGTTATGGTATGTCTACTCTATTACATCACTTCAGCACCATGTAGACACTGCCATAAGTTGACTTAAGTTACATCAACTTCTGTTACATTATTCACATAGCGATCACAGCTAGGTTCATGTTTCTCCTGGTAGTGCACATGCCTTGGTACACATAAAATTTATTCCACACGTAATTGGAAAAGATTAGATTGAATATTGATCACTACCCACATGGTCTTTTTCTTTGAGGACAGAAACTGAGGAATGTTTCACTGAGGACACCAAATGAAATTAATGGGTAGCAGGTTTAAAACTAATAAAAGAAAGTTCTTCTTCACACAGCGTGTAGTCAACCTGTGGAACTCCTTGCCAGAGGAGGCTGTGAAGGCTAGGACTGTAACAGAGTTTAAAGAGAAACTAGATAATTTCACGGAGGTTAGGTCCATAAAAGGCTATTAGCCAGGGGTTAGAAATGGTGTCCCTGGCCTCTGTTCGTCAGAGGCTGGAGACGGATGGCACGAGACAAATCGCTTGATCATTGTCTGGTTCACCCCCTCTGGGGCACCTGGTGCTGGCCACTGTTGGCAGACAGGCTACTGGGCTAGATGAACCTTTGGTCTGACCCAGTACAGCTATTCTTATGTTCTTATGTTTAGGGTCTTTGATCTGGAATCATCTCGTACAATGACCACTTGCTTTGAAATGAGTACTTTACTGTTAGCTTATATGTGCTGTAGTCAAGCCTCCACTTCCTCATGCTATCAGGTATCAGTAGAATATAAAATACTTCAAAAAGACAGATTAATAAGTGGGGCCCAAGCTGCTAAGAATGGGAAGTGGCCCTTAAATTCTCCACAGGCCATTCTGCTATCAGACTAGGAGATTGTGTTTCCAGAAGTTTTAAAACCAACTAAAGGAATGATGGGTCTGGCAGCCAGAATAGACACCAGCTGGGTGTGTTCAGGAGACCTAGGGAAGCTCTACACCATTTGTTCTACAGCCTTGGCTTGAAAAGGAAAAAAATGAGACTGGAACACTACGGTAATGCATTTTGTCAGTGTACCTACATGAGGAAATCCTGTAGTGTATTGTCAAGCTGTGACTGTATTAAACTGTGCTTTAAATTTTTCTTTGTCTTGCAGTCAGAACATTCTCACATCTGGGGTATATCTACATTGCACACTTATTACTAATTAAGCTAATCCAGAAGAAATACTCCAAAATAGCTTATTTTGAAATAACACGTCTACATTACAGGGAAGTTTCAAAATTAGTCTGAGTCTGGCTTCCCTAATGTGTACATGCTACCTTGATTTAGAGCCCCAGGAGGCACTGGGGAATAATTACTTTGAAAGTTGGAATAAGCCATCTGTTATTTCAAATTTATTTCAAAATAATGGAATTACTGAGTAGACACTCACATTGTAATTTCGGAGTAACGGCCATTATTCTGAAATATTGCTGCTGTGTAGATGCACCCCAAGCAACTGGAGAGCAAAAGTCCTACTACAAAGGAGCTAAGTGCTCAAGGAGTGCTGTGCTAGGCCACCTGGAAGTGCACAGCATCGGGAAGTGCACATCATCAGGATACCTGTCCCCATGCCTGTATGAGGGTGGAGTGTAGATGGGATTGCTCCATGGACTAGAGCAAAGAGGTAGCAACCCAAGCAGCCTTGCAAGGTACCTGACTGCCCATCACACAGAGATATGACCCATTATCTTTTGTTCTTCTTGTGTCTCATTCTCTCCTAGTCTTGTAACCTCTTTATATAAATTCTGTAGGGCTGAGGTAGGGTCTTTGCCTTCATGGCACTTATCCTACTGAGTTGTTAAGTGTTCAGTACCCTCAGTTTTCATTGGATTTGGAGGATTCTCAGCACTTGACAGGTTCAAGCCCATCCTAAATTGGTCCCGTGATTGACAAAACTCAGCACCGTCCAACCATGGCTTGCTAGAAAGTTTATGCAGGATGTCCAGTGCTAGTAAGATGAATAAAATTTGGTAGTTTTAAAAAATTATGTACTGCTATTACCAGTAATTATCTTTGCTTTCTTCCTTTTTTTTTCTACTGCAGACCATGCAGCTTTCAATAAAGACATAGTAGGAAAGTGTTATAGGCACTTTTCCAAACGTTATTAATTATCTGTACCTGTGACATTGTCCCCCTGTTATTCATTAACCTTGCAAAACTTGTGCCAATGATGGGGTCCCAGATATGCAGCTGCTCTGTGGGAGTTCATCACACAGGCCGCCTACATACGCCAGTCCTATTTATTAGAGTATAAACAAGCAACAGATGCCAGGTGAGGAGCGGATTTAAATTTAATAAATTACACTAAATCAGATGTCCCTGTTAGTACAGCACCATTGTTAACATGTGAAAATTACATTTTCCTATAATCTGTTATAAAACAAACTCTCTGGACATAGTTTTTTTTCAGTTTACTGTCCAGTCTATACCAGGTTAGCTACCAGGACTTGATGTCAAGCCAGGTCCATGACAGTGTAGTTGTCAGTCATGAGTCTTTCAGGTAATTTGTACATTACACACAAACACCCCCTTCCCCCCCACTCCGTTTTCTTATTCTATCAGGAATGGATGTGAAGTTTTCAGGAATCTGTATTTTAGCCAGCTCTCTAAGGATAAGCAGCGAAGAGTCCTGTGGCACCTTATAGACTAACTGAAATGTTGGAGCAAAGGTTCTGAGGCATTATGTTGAAAGAAGGACTATCAAGATTGAATGATTTTGCTGCTGATTAAACAGCTAGAAAATAAGCATAACCAAAATTATTTATCACCATTCTTCAAACTGACCATTTCATGAATCCAGGCTGGTGTCTTTATTGTACTTGTAAGAAACAGTGTCTATACACATGGGCTGCGTCTAGACTGGCAAGTTTTTCCGCAATTGTGGAAAAACTTGCCAGCTGTCTACACTGGCCACTTGAATTTCCGCAAGAACACTGACGATCTCATGTAAGATCGTCAGTGTTCTTGCGGAAATGCTATGCTGCTCCCGTTCGGGCAAAAGCCCTCTTGCGTAAATGCTTTTGCAGTGTAGACAACGCAGAAGGCCAGTGTAGACAACGCAGTATTGTTTTGCACAAAAAAGCCCCAATTGCGAAAATGGCAATCGGGGCTTTCTTGCACAAAACCGTGTCATGATTGTCACGGACACTTTTCCACAAAAAGTGCTTTTGCGGAAAAGCGTCCGTGGCAATCTAGACACTCTTTTCCGCAAATGCTTTTAACGGAAAAACTTTTCCATTAAAAGCATTTGCAGAAAATCATGCCTGTCTAGACGTAGCCATGATGTAGATCGGAGCCATAACACGTAGCACCAAAAGCTAGAGGATTCACTCACCTGATCTAGAGTGAGCGCCCTTAGCCTTTAGTAGTGGGCTATTTTACCTGGGAACTAGCAGGAGACCCCCCTGATGTGCAAAGACAATGTAATATGTTAGCCACTAGAGATGGTTAAATACTTGTAATTGAAAAATTTGAAAAACACTGAGCAAAATAAAAGGGGAGAAGAGTTTTCACATAGAATCATAGAATACTAGAACTGGAAAGGACCTGGAGAGATCAGCAAGTCCAGTCCCCTGCCCTCATGACAGGACCAAGCACGGTCTATATCATCCCTGATAGATGTCTGTCTATCTGATACTAAGTTCTGGCTGATAAGTTTTCTTTTCCTTTTTGCTCTCCTTTTCTTACAAATATCACCACAAAAAATTGTATTTTGAACTATCTAGCCCGTGCCACGTGTAGCCGCGCAGCACGGGGTTCGAACAAGCCGGCTTTTAAAAATGGCGGAGCCGGCTTTATGCTAATGAAGCCCGGGAAATTCAAATCCCGGGCTTCATTAGCAAGTTCGGTATGCATACATTACCCCCCTAGTTCGAACTAGAGGGGTAGTGTAGACATACCCTTAATTACAGAGCTGGATGGACAGTGGAATTTCTGTTTCTTGGGAAATTATAATACTTCAAATTTATTTGGTAGCTTTTGGAACAAATTGTCATTAAATATATAAATATGTTGAAATATGTGGTATTTAAATGAAATTGAGCTAAAGGAATCTAAATAAAATGTTTCTACTTCATTGAAAGAAGTCTTGACTGTATTGAAACAAAAGGAGTAAACAAAACTGTGTTAACTTTATTCCATTGAAAATTGTCAAAATGGTCAAGTTTCTAAGAAACAGTTTAATTCTGACTGAATTGCATTTTCCTATGGGAAAATTATTTTCCTAAACATTTTTGCTCAGCTGTTCTTTGCAGATGAATGACCCTGATTTTCACAGAAATAGGCAGGTGGCAAAATGAAGAAAATGAGGGTATGTCTACACTACCACCCTAGTTCGAACTAGGGTGGTAATGTAGTCAACCGGAGTTGCAAATGAAGCCCGGGATTTGAATTTCCTGGGCTTCATTTGCATATTTCCGGGCGCTGCCATTTTTAAATGTCCGCTAGTTCGGACTCCGTGGCCCGCGGCTACATGCGGCACGGACTAGGTAATTCGGACTAGGCTTCCTATTCTGAATTACCAGTACACCTCGTTCCACGAGGAGTACTGGTAGTTTGGAATAGAAAGCCTAGTCCGAACTACCTAGTCCGTGCTGCGTGTAGTCATGGGGCATGGAGTCCGAACTAGCGGACATTTAAAAATGGCGGCGCCCGGCAATATGCAAATGAAGCCCGGGAAATTCAAATCCCGGGCTTCATTTGCAAGTGCGGCTGACTACATTACCCCCGCTAGTTCGAACTAGCGGGGAAATGTAGACATACCCTGACTTTCTAATCTTCTTTTGCTGGCCCTTCCTTCCCAATACCCAACCCCTTATTTATTGATATTTTAGTTGATATATTCTCTGGATGATACTGTAACTATATTTTTCTCAAGCATTATTTTTTTACTTTAGCTAACAGGAAAATTAGTATTATTAATATAATGAGTTATATTGTTGGAAGTAACCAAATCCTGATATTGTTGCAGCTAATTCTCTTTCTGAAAGCACAGAGTTCAGCATTGTCAGTTGTGGCAAAGTGTTCTTAATAGATGCTAACCACGTGACCAGTAAGATCTGTTTTGCCAAAAAATGACCAAATAGCGCTTGGACGTAGATTATATGTCATTTACACAAAACAGAAGTTATTATATGATGCAAAATTCATTAGTTCTAGTTGTACATTTCATTACTACACCTGATACCTACCTACAATTTTTTCCATAGATTCTTGTGCACTGTACCCATTACCCATGGTTTTGCAGTTCATTAAGTATATATCTAGTATAAGTGCTGAATAATTTTATAGTACAAAAAAAGAAGTATACTGAAAGAAGATTATTTTATTACATGGTGAGCTCAATCCAGCTTCTGTTAAGTCATCGGGAAAACACCCATTTGAGTAGGAACAGAAACTGGCTCTAGGGCTACGTCTAGACTGGCATGAATTTCCGAAAATGCTTTTAACAGAAAAGCGTCCGTGGTCAATCTAGATGCGCTTTTCTGCAAAAAAGCCCCGATCGCCATTTTCGCAATCGGGGCTTTTTTGCGGAAAACAGTACTGTGCTGTCTACACTGGCCCTTTTGCACAAAAGTCTTTTGGAAAAAGACTTTTGCCCGAACGGGAGCAGCATAGTTTTTCCAGAAAAGTACTGATGATTTTACATGAGCTCGTCAGTGCTTTTCCGGAAATTCAAGTGGCCAGTGTAGACAGCTGGCAAGTTTTTCCGGAAAAGCAGCTGATTTTCCGGAAAAACTTCCCAGTCTAGACACAGCCTAGATGTGTTTTTCAAATAGTAAAGGAGCCACTCTCACTGTCCATTGATGTCATTAGGCATTCTGATTAGAATCTACAGAATGAAGCTGAAGTATGTCTTCGTACTTTTAGGCTACTTTTATTTTGACTTTCTCTTACTACGGACCACACCACTTTATAAAAATCTGGACTATCGAACATTGGGAGACATAGTACAGACTGCACAGATTAATCCAAGCCTCTGAAGACATTTTTTGTTGGTCTGGGGATTAAAGAGTTTGGAGTTTCATTAACTGGGCCAATAGAAATACTGATGAGTTAAGTTCTTTTTCAGAAACAGAGTTATTTGATAATGTGACCATTATTTGCCAATGCAAAATAATTACTGTATAAACCTCCTGCACAGTTTTTAAGGAGACTAATAAATGACAAGCCTTTTGCTAATAATAGCTAACAAATAAGTTTACTTCTGTCTGTAATGCAACATTGATTTTTTAACTTTCTCTAACGCTCATAAGTAATTGAATTATAGTTACATCTATGGAGACATAAATCTTTAGGAGTGATTTGCTGACAGCATACATCTAAATGCATGAGACTAGCAGGAAAATATAAATGGTCACTTAGGTTTGGTATTAGCTAAATTGGGAAAGGATTTAAATCACTCCAAAAAAGGAATAAACCGAGACAGTTTATTGAAATGAATAGTCCCACTAGAAGCAAGTCTAGCTTGCTAAGTCTCCCATTGTGGCTGCATGCTAATATCTAACTATACATATTATATATGTAAGGTTTGGTTCACATCAGTCCTATCAAATTAGGATACATTAACTCTGACCAGAGGAATTAGCAGATATGGTTTAAGACTGTTATACAGAGCTGAAGCTCTTAGTGAAAATAAGACTCCCAGGGAAACCAAAAGGTGACAGACTTAGGTCTTCTGTGTGCACTTGAAGTGCATTTACTGAAATAGAAGTCCAAAGCACATATTGCTTTCGAAATGAATAACTGACCTGCCAGTCATCTGGTAATGACTCAAACAATCTTTTCAACTTTCTACTTCACATCTTTTAATTAGTAAATAGTCTGTAGGTTAATGCACATTTAAAGGGTTAACATTTAATGAACATAAATATGACAAAAGCTCATATTCAGAGTTGGTACTGTAACTAACACATCTCTTGTATGTGCTTAGGTTTTAGCAAAACAGAGTTGAGAAGGAAACAAAAAGTCTGCTGAAAACTGTACAAGCTGTGAACATACATCTGTTCCTTTCAGACTGTTGCGTGTCTTAAAAGTTTGTCAGTGATGCTAGAGGAAGTATTTGAAAAGCTTGTATAAGAGTTCTTATTAATCCCAAATTTCAACTAGCTTTGATTGTCCCTAGTGAATACATATCCTTTCCACTCTGATGGTAAATAGTCTAAATATAGGTGTGTTATTGGTGAATTACATTCTAGCCGAATGCTTTTTGTATTAGATAATGTTTTCTGAGTCAAATAGCAATTGTTATAGCTTTTCCACTTTAACTCCATTCTGTTCATGCATATTTTTCAGCTCAGAGCTGACAAATTCTTACACCCAGACACATTAAGAAAAATGAAGAGGCTCGCTAAGCCTTTATTGAATCAATTTATAGTGACTATCTGGAGCAAGTATTGGGAGTGGGTTTTAACATTTTTTTTTACTTCAAGAAAACTTGAAGACTCAATTCCTGTGGCAGTATGGTGGCTTAAGAAACCCTGAAGGCAACAGAAACATTTTAGTTTCACTGCTTTGGAGCAGAGGAGGAAGATGCTAGATGCTAGAGAGCTCTCCTGGGACCTTTTTATATCACAATGAAAGAGTGGAAAGAGAAGGTATGGAAATAGCTTCCCTGCCACTAACTCACCATTTGTTTCCCTCCATTAATCAGGAACTGAAAACAGTACTGTATACAATATGGCGGTGCAGCATTTCCAGGTCTGCTGCATGCTCTGGGATGGGGGAGGGGAGTTCATTCTCTCTCCAAAGCCACAATCCTAGAAGAAGACCTCAATATACAGCTCACTTACTTGACTCAGGTACAAAATTTGACCCCTACATTTCTATCACTATTCTTCATGGTCATTAATGGTATGTGAAAGTTACAAGTTGTCCATCTTACATCAGTGTGGAAAAAATGGTTGTTTTTCTGCAGAGGCAGTCATGCTTTGCTATGTTCAGTGACAGCGAGTCATGTCCTAATTCTTTTGGGTTATCAAAGGAGACTTGCTCAGTAGTCTTAATGGTCTTGCATGTGGTAACTGAGAAGACTTCAGCATACACTCCAAGCTATGAACTTTTTCATCTGAAGCAGTGTTCTTACCTCCTATGGTTGAAAATTCTTGCTGCTATCTCCCTGACTTCTCATTGAAGGGACTTTGAGGTCTAGGGGCAGCTCAGAAGTGACATAACTTTTGTAGATAGGACTGAAATATGCAGCTGTTTGAAGGGGTGGCTTCAGTAGAGATGGAGTGACATGACTGGATGCATGTATTGTCAATAAGTACTTCGTCTGAGAGAATGCTTTTTTAATTCTTTCCTTTAGTAAGTTAAATCCTTCTTAGTTTAAAGCAAAATGTCTCAACTAGGGCCTCATACAACTTCCATTGAAGTCAGTGGGAGTTGTTTCTTTGACCTCAGAGGGAGTAGGATCACATCCCTCATAAAGAAATCTCAAAAATCATCAGAGCATCTGGGAGGACTTTCACTCTAGTATAAAAATTTCTCTCTATTAAAATCATTGTAAATTGTCTCCTGCCTGGCAGGTGAGAAGTGCTATATTCCAAAGGAATTATCTTTTCTTTTGTGCAGGTCACAGCAGGAAGGAGAGCACAGCAGGGAAATGGCAACAACTTCTGGAATCTTTTTAGTTCTTAGTTTAGGGCCATGAAGAAAGAAAAGCACCCTAGGGTTTCTCCTTCTTCAGGGAAATCAAATTACTTAGATTATACTGCTTCTGTCTGCCGACGGACTGTCACAATTCCTTTCAGTTCCTGAGTAGGAAGTAGCACCTTCAATCTCTTCTGCTTCACAAGGTTCTCAGGGAGGATTTTACATGGACGAGAAGCAGAAGGTCTGCTGCAGTCCAGCAGAGAACTCTTCTGACCTAAGGCCTTCTCCATTTGCCTAGAGAGAGAAGAGAAGAACCTCACTTCCGGTTGGTGACTACCTACAGGGTGAGAGGTTACATTAAAATTCTAGGCCATTTCTGCATTGTGAAATAGCTCTACCCTCTGCATAATAATTGAGCGTATCTGTGCTCTGCTCTTGGCAAACACAAATATCCAGATGTGTTTGTTTTCTCCCCCCCAGACCTCAGGTACCAGCCCTGCAGTGAAACAGTTCAATGCTGCACACCACTGGCAGCAGCGTGTAGGTTGTACGTAGCTCCCCACTGCAGTGGAAAGCAGGCTGTGTCCATTCTGCACTGTATAGCTACACATGTGAGCATAAGGCTCAGGCATGAAAGAGGCAGTGGGGAAATGCTCTGGCAACAGGAAGCTTACAGACCCTGTGTCTACCACCTCCACTTTACCAGAGCCTTTCCCTGTGGTGTGAACAGGTGTGGCAGCCTCCAGGTGGTGGAAGAGTATGCAGCTAAAAATAGCAGTGTAGATATAGGAAACATTTCTTGGGTGTCTAGAGACCCATGTAAGATACATATCCCAAGGCTCTGGTATGTCTTTATTCACCTAAGCATTGTCTCACCAATCAATACCTGTGCTGGGGGGAGGAAGGGTATGCAGTATATGTACTCTACCATATGTACCACCATAAGAAGTGTGTTCTGTGGATATACCCTGAGTATTGGATGCTATTGATAACCCTGGACTCTCACTGTTACTAGGGTTATAACATTTTGAACATTCTGTGCTATATATACACAGGGCTTGACAAGCCCCGCTGATCATGCTGCGGAGCCGTGCTAGGCTAAAATCTACTCACCTTGGGCGAGTATATATATAATTAAAGTCTGGCCCTATACTAGTTATGCTATCCAGTCACTCTAATGTGCAGAATCCAGTATACTGATATCAGACTGGGTAAGAAATTCTGAGTTATAATTTTATTAGCACCTGAAATGATATCAGCCCTTATAATTTACTCCTCATGAATAGTAACCAGAATGTTAAATTCCCAGATTTAGTGTGAAAATTACAATGCTTTTCCAACTTAAAGCTTTGATTAAAATGGAACCAATAGATGTTGAACATCTATAAGCTTTGACTATGCACATAGACTCATAGACTTTAAGGTCAGAAGGGACCATTATGATCATCTAGTCTGACCCCCTGCACAGTGCAGGCCACAAAATCTCACCCACCCCTCCTAGAATAATCCTCTCACCTATATCTCAGATATTGAAGCCTTCAAATACTTTGAAGACTCCAAGATGCAGAGAATCTTCCAGCTGTGATCTGTACCCCATGCTACAGAGGAAGGCGAAAAACCTCCAGGGCCTCTGCCAATCTACCCTGGAGGAAAATTCCTTCCCGACCCCAAATATGGCAATCAGCTAAACCCTGAGCATGTGGGCAAGACCATCAGCCAGACACCCAGAAAGTTCTCTATAGTAACTCCTATCATCCCTCCATTGACCTATTTACCACTGATAATGAATGGTCAATTAGTTACCCAAATCATGTTATCTCATCAAACCATCCCCTTCATAAATCCATCTAGTTTAATCTTGAAACCACATAGATCTTTTGCACCCACTACTTCCCTTGGAAGGCCGTTCCAGAACCTCACTCCTCTAATGGTTAGAAACTATTCATCTAATCTCAAGTCTAAACTTCCTACTAGCCAGTTTATATCCATTTGTTCTTGTGTCCACATTGGTATTAAACTTAAATAATTCCTCTCCCTCCCTGGTATTTATCCCTCTAATATATTGAAAAAGTGCAATCATGTCCCCCTCAGCCTTCTTTTGGTTAAAGTAAACAAGCCAATCTCCTTGAGTCTCCTTTCATAAGACAGGTTTTCCATTCCTCGGATCATCCTAGTGGTCCTTCTTTGTACCTGTTCCAATTTGAATTCATCCTTCTTAAACATGGGAGACCAGAACTGCACACAGTATTCCAAATGGGGTCTCACCAATGCCTTGTATAATGGCACTAACACCTCCTTATCCCTACTGGAAATACCTCGCCTAATACATCCCAAGATCGTATTAGCCTTTTTCACGGCCATGTCACAATGGCGGCTCATAGTCATTCTATAATCAACCAGGACTCCGAGGTCCTTCTCCTCCTCCGTTACTTCCAACTGATGTGTCCCCAACTTATAACTAAAATTCTTGTTATTAATCCCTAAATGAATAACCTTACACTTCTCACTATTAAATTTCATCCTATTGCTATCACTCCAATTTACAAGATCATCCAGATCTTCCTGTATGATATCCCGATCCTTTTCTGAATTGGCAATAACTCCCAACTTTGTGTCATCCGCAAATTTTATTAGGACACTTCCACTTTTGGTGCCAAGATCAGCAATATAAAGATTAAATAAAATTGGCCCCAAAACTGATCCCTGAGGAACTCTGCTAATAACCTTCCTCCAGCCTGACAGTTAACCTTTCAATATGACCCGCTGTAGTCTCCCCTTTAACCAGTTGTTTATCTACCTCTCAACTTTCATATTAATCCCTATCTTTTCCAATTTAACCAATAATTCCCCATGTGGTACTGTATCAAATGCCTTATTAAGTCGAGGTAGATTAGATCCACTGCATTTCCTTTATCTAAAAAATCTGTTACTTTCTCAAAAAAGGAGATCAGGTTGGTTTGGCACGATCTACCTTTTGTAAAGCCATGTTGTAATTTGTCCCAATGGCCATTAGCCTCAATGTCTCTAACTACTTTCTCCTTCAAAATTTTTTCCAGGATCTTACATTCTACAGATGTCAAACTAACAGGCCTATAGTTACCCGGGCATCACCTTGCCAAAGACATGCAAAAATATTCAAACCTTAAGATTTTAGAAACAGAACTGATTAGTCAGACTCATCCAAAGTCATTATATTGGCAATCTGTCCTTATAGATAAGGTATTGGCAATCTGTCCTTATAGATAAGGTATGAATTTATAGATTGACCATGTAGTTTAACAATAAACCTTTTAAAACTTCTTTAACAATAGAATATACCCACAAATCTGTATTCTGTTCCTCTTCTATGTCCAGCTTCTCATGGAGGAAGACTGTTTATATACAGTTACCATTTGAATGTGTAATGTCTGTTTATTATCAGTGCTGTTTCTGTAAAGAAGCATTGAGACTAATAGCTTTTGCATTTAGATACAGCCTATCAGTTTGTAGCCTGCTGATTGCAGAGCAAATTAAGTAATTTTTTAAAAGTAGTTTGCTTACTTCTAGGAAGTTCACTTTGGTCTTTGATGCAGTCAGTTCTAATGGAATGGCCAGATTTATATTGCTACGCTGTATAATGAAATTGCTAAGCCTTCATTATCTGAATGGAGCTGTGATTCATGCTAGCAAGTGACTAAGAATTATAAAGCTGGGGAAAAGAAATGAGCTCTT
This sequence comes from Pelodiscus sinensis, assembly GCF_049634645.1. Taxonomy (NCBI): domain Eukaryota; kingdom Metazoa; phylum Chordata; order Testudines; family Trionychidae; genus Pelodiscus; species Pelodiscus sinensis. Next base: position 8,202,766 of record NC_134723.1, read on the forward strand.
ATGATGTTGATGGCTCTTCAGTGTTCCAGTTATTATATGGAGATACTCTGACGTGCCTTCATTTGACACAAAATTCTTCAGATCTGAAAATATAGTCAATGCCAATATCTGTGTCATTTGGGAAGCCAATTTTAACTATTTTTTTTCCTGAATGCAGTCCTCATTTTGATACATTAGCTGCCAGTTCACTCAGAACATTTAACTGTTGTCAATAACTAATGGTGGAGTAAAGAATAATACAACAGCAGATAGCAGTTCAGATTCTTTTACCATTTGTGGGAACACAATTCTAGATTAATTAACAAGCTTCCTCCTATCCCCTTTTTAGCCTATGTCTAAACTACATCCCTCTTTTAAAAGAGGGATGTAAATTAGACAGATCAAAATTGCAAATGAAACCAGGATTTGAATTTCCTGTGCTTCATTTGCATAATGGCGGCCACGTATTCTTTCGAAACTGGGTATTTCGAAAGTGAAACCGCCATCTAGACGTGGTTCTTTAAAAAAAAAAAAAAAAACTTTTTTGAAAGCTCCTGTACTTCTCGGAGTACAGGAACTTTCAAAAAAGGTTTTTTCCCCTCGAAAGAACCACGTCTAGAAGGCAGTTTCACTTTCGAAATACCCATTTTTGAAAGAACACGCAGTCACCATTATGCAAATGAAGCACGGGAAATTCAAATCCTGGCTTCATTTGCAATTTTGATCTGTCTAATTTATATCCCTCTTTCGAAAGAGGGATGTAGTTTAGACATGCCCTCTCTGTCTCACTCTTTTACACAAACTAGGACCCTGGTATAAAAATCTGTCAACAGAATTCTAACTATATTGCAAAAGAAATCATCAATGGCCTCACAGTTTATCACTGCTGTTGCCATCCTTTAATGATCAGTCCTCTCAGACAGGAAGGGAACTGATGCTTATCTTAATAGCTTTGGCTAATTTAGGGCATCTGCACACTAATATTGGAAGGAATTAGAACTCTGCCAAGACTAGAAAATTATCATAGATCTTATAGAACAGATGCTAATATCGACTGTAGTGCAGGTGCTGTTGAAATTAGTATTGGGTGATGATAGCTAAAATGCTGAGAGTGCATAGTTTTAATATGGATGTTGCATAGGAAACATTGAGTGGTGAGTAAGCCAACTGACCACTAGATGGCACTGTTCAATATTATATGTGTCTCCTGGAAGCCTATTGCTATAGCCCACAAATTTCAGACTTAGAGGACATTATAGAAATGACATTTTGATTAGCTGAGTATACTGTCAAATATAACAGTTTTTTTTAAAGCTAACACATAACAATCCACAATTTAACAGAATTGGTATTAGAATTAGCATATTGAGTGACCTACAATGTCATTTTAACAGCACATACATCTTGGTGGATACTCCATTAACATACCAAACTAGGTAACTGTTTTAACATAAAATTAATTTGCAACTATTTTTTCATTAGTTGCTTTATGCAGGTACTTGTATTTCCCCCAGAAAGCCCACTATAGGATTTGAGTCTTCCCCACAAGAAAAAACAAAAATTCCTTCCTTTCCTGTTATCAAGAAGACTTATGGAATTGTTTTAAATCAACTATATAGATGATGTTGCAGCAAGCTACATTTGGCTATTGCTGCCTTCACATAGAATCACAGAATTAAAAACCAAATTAAGATCTGAGTCACTCCTTTTATTCTAATTCGGGATACTGGTGGTGCTATAAAGTAAGTGTAGAGTTACTGTGAACTCACTTGTATATTCTTACACCAAAACTATTGTCAGTAAAATTACAATGTAATCATTTTCATCTGTAAGGGTAGAAAGACAATGGATCATTCCTTTCTGGCTTCTGGAAAACGATCATGAAAAGAATTACAGCTATGAGATATACAAACATGTTTTTTGGCACCCTCCCCCCACTATTTTTACAGTGCACTGAAGGTCTACATGAAAATGTCAAACAAATCACACACGTTTTAATACATTCCATATTTTCAGGCCTTTTGTACTTCCACAAAGAGCAGATTGTGTTGCATAGCTGTTTGAGATTTTGCCTGAGCATTTTTAATTAAGGGATTTTTTTTTCAGCAAATAATTTAAAAAATTAAAAATATGTCTGAAAGCGTGTGTTTTCAATAGTTTTACAACCTTTAGTTTGGAGAATATTGCTACCATTGTAGCAACGATATTGTACTAAAGTCAGAATTTTATGAGGAGGACAAAGGGAAATCAGGTCATGGGTTTAAAATTTCTTCACTGACGCAATTAGGGCAAAAGTACAGAAGAGATGCTACAGAAGATGTATTTATAAGTTAGCAAGTGTAGGTATTGGTAAAGCTATGCTATGCATATTTGAATGTGTGCTGGCTAAGCTTTTAGTATTGTTCTTCAGGGTCCATTCTTTTCTATTAATCCTGTGCTGCAGTACTTTGAGAGAGGGGCGATTTTACAAATGCAACAGGTAACAGTGATGTCATTTGTGCATGATGCTGAGAACTGTGTGGGAAAACAGTGATATAATGCAGTGGTTCTCAACCAGGATTCTGGAATCCTCCGGGGGAGCCATGAGGTGGTTTCAGGGGATCCTCTAAGCACAGTTGGTATTAGACTTGATAGAGCCCAGGGCAGAAAGCCCAAACTCTGCCATAGAAGACTGGGGACCCATGTGCTACCAACTGGGGCTGAGCCAAAGCCTAAGTAACTTAGCTTTGTGGTGCCCCTTATGGCATGGGGCCAGGGGCAGTTGCGCTCCCTAACACTGGCCCTGGCTTTTATACAGTATGTAAAAGAGCAGCTGTTGTGGCACAGAAAGAAACAGGTTGCAAAGCCCTGATATAATGTGCTTCCTGCATGTAGTCAAAGGATTCTGCACAATACACAATGTGCTAAGCAAAACTGGGAAGTCGCTGAACAAATTTTATGCAAAACATGTTCCCTAAATCCAATGAGTTACTCATCTGACTTCATTTGTTCCCTTTTGATTGCTTTTCAGTTTTTGTTCATATAAGTGTTTGGAGGCGGATTCGTGTCGTCCTATTTCTGGTTGGCATACATTAGCTGTCTGTGTGTGTTTGGAAGTATGGGTGACAGGTAGGAAGACTGAAAGCCAAGGGTACATAATAGGGTGAGCACTCACTACATAAAGAGGAGTGTCTCAAGCAGTGTCTGTTTGGCCCATTGCATGAGGATGTTTTACATCCCCATAACAGGAAGAAAACTGCTGTAAGAACTCCCATCCAACATCAACCCCTCTGTGGAACCATCACTGCATATGACACATGCCGATGTATGGTCCTGTTGCTGGATGGTAACCTGGCAGCATGATGTCTATGCTGTGAAGAGGGAGCATGGCTGTCAGCCCCATCATTATTTTCAACAAGAAGTCAGGAACCAGTAATAGCCCGTGCTAGTCAGGCAACATTTACGAAGTATTACTTTATACATTCTAAGGCGCTCCCTCCACCCCCTCTGCCCCATCCCACCCTCCAACCTTCCCCCCACACACAAACTAAGTAAGTTCTCATAACCCAGGAAATACCTGAATGATACTTTCCTCATGGAGAGTTGAGTCACCTGGCCCCCTTACCAGATGACTTAGCTGATCAATCAGACTAAATTGGTTGAAACAAGGAAGAATCACTAACAATCATCTGCTGAATTGTTCTTAATCCATTTATTCTTTGTATTACTATAGCACCTCGGAGCCCCAGATACAGTTTTGTGCCACCTACTGTACAAACACAGAACAAGAACAGTCTCTGTTCCCAAGAGTTTACGATCTGAATATGAGACACTAGACAGAGCTAGACAGATAGAGGCATGAAGAAAAGAAAACAATAAGATAATTTTGGTCAGCATAATAGGCTGTCATCATAATGCATCAGCAGTCTTAATGTTCTCAAGTTTTGTAGCTCATGGCAAGTTTCGGGTTTTTTTGGGGAGGGGGGGAAGTGCAGAGTTTGCAAGAAACTAATTCTACATGGAATCAAGTTAACACCATGGATACAACACTTTCATACACAGTTTGTGTTATCATTTTCAATAATTCTGTATTATATACCAAAGTATGCTTGTTATACTGCCTTTTAGCTGAGTAGTTACTACCTCTCAAAATGGGGGTGAAAAATTCTCTTATTCCAGGGTCTGGAAATAGCCTATACAAATAGTGGGGCTAGGGCAGTGGGGAAGCTCTTGCACATTCAATACTTACAGGAGAACATTTTTCATGTCAAAACATCTTCTGGTGAGCAGTCAAACTCAGAATTGGCTTATTTTTCACTCGGTGTGATGTACTTTGTTTGCTGAAGTTCTGAATTGAGTATTTTGCTGTCATTGTTTCCACTGACAACTCGAGAATTTAGAGATTTAGAGGCAGGGGATGGAGAGATGGGTTTTATGATGATTTGGAGGATATGTCTATATGCAACATATGAAATCAGGTTGATTTTATGAAGTTGCTGTATCATTTGAGTCCCTCAGTGGAGGTCTGCTCTAAAAACCGTACTTGTTTCAAGACTGAGCTTGATAAGTTTACGAAGGGGATCGGATGATGAAATTGTCTACAGTGATTCATGGTCCTTCCATAGCTGCTATTAGCAAATATATTCAGTGACTGGAGATTGGAAACAAGATGGGGAGAGCTCTGAATTACTGAAGAGAATTTTCTCCCAGATGCCTGACTGATGGGTCTTGCTCACACGATAGGTCTAACCGATCACCATATAAAGGATTGGGAAGGAATTCCCTCCCCGAGCCCCCTCAGATGGGCAGAGACCTTGGATATTTTTTTGGCTTCCTTTGCAGCATGTTGCACAGGCAATGGGTTGGTTTGGATTAGACTAAAGGGTGAATTTTAGTACCTTATCAGAGGTTATGGACTTATTGCAGGAGTGGGTGGCTGAGGTTGTGTCGCCTGTGATATGCAGGTTGTCAGAATAGATGATCATGCGGGTCCTTACTTGCCATAAAGTATACAAGTCATCTATATTCTATCAAGAATGGTGTCACTTCCCCCCTCAGATTTGGGGCAATGGAGAATCATAAATAGAAACAGGTCCCGGGCCAATGGGAACACTTGATGATGATGGCTTCATCCTAGGAGATCTCAGTTTTCTCTAACTTCTCTGCAGTGGGTTGGAGTTTGAGTAGGTGGAATTTCCTCAGGGGGTAAACCAAGCAATTAGATCTTGGCATTAGCATTTAAAACCACAGTGGTTAAAAGTAAAAGAAAGGAGAGGGGCCTGGTTTTCTAGCAGAGGGATGGCTCTTAATGGAGGGACCAGCTGAGGAAGAAGGTCTATGGGGAAGATGGTATGAAGGGAGAGATTGACACTCTGCTTAACACAGATAGGGTCACAACCACCAGTAATGTGGGGGAAACTATTGGATGGGGAAAGGAGAAACTGGAGTAGTAACAACTGCATGCAAAATTGCTTATGTAGAAATCCAAAAGCAAGCAAAAGTTACTCACTAGTTTCAGGGAGCAAGCTTTGATCTGTTCAACCTTAGGAATAGGACAGTTTCTTGAAACCAGATATGGATAAGAGTATCCAAGAAGACAGCTTAGGTTATTGCAACTGGAAGTGGCCACACAGCATTTTCATAGTCCCAATGGGTACCAGGTTTTTAGTGGTAGAGGAAGTGCAGAGAGAGCAGAATTTGGGCATGTTACAAGCACACTGACTGTGGGGAAAGAGCCTGTGGGTTACTGGGCTTGAGCAATTTACAGCAGAGTTGGGATCAGGATGTGGAGGCTCAACTGCTCCCACACCATGTTGAGGGTAATGAACCAGTAAACAAAAAAGTGTGTCCAGGAAAGAAAAAGAGCTAGAGAGAGAGAAAAAGCAGTGACAAGATGGTCAGCTAGCTGGGGACTGCAAGGCTACGTCTACACTGCAGGCTTTTTGCTCAAGAATGGCTGTTCTTGCGCAGAAACTTGCAGAGCATCTACACTGCACGTGCGTTTTTGCACAAGTAAATGTACAGTACAGCATCGGAAAACAGGGCTTCTTCTGGAAGAGTTATTCCTCCCCACAAGGAATAATCCCTCTTACGCAAGAGCTCTTCCACAAGAAGGCAGTGTAGAGAGACAACATGAATTTCTTGCGCGAGAAACCTCTATGTCTAAAATGGCCATCAGAGCTTTCTTGTGCAAGAGAGCATCCACACTGCCAAAGCACATCTCTTGCGCAAAAGCACATGGCAGTACGGATGCGCTCTTGTGGAAGACCTTTTGCACAAGAACTCTTGCGCAAAACAGTTCTTGCGCAAGAAGCCTGCAGTATAGAGGTAGCCCAAGAGTATGTGTTGACTTGGATCAAAGTCTTTATTTAGAGGGTAGTGACAGTTGCGACTTGAAAGGTACTCTCCATCCTGTGTGCTTCAATGGCAGATGGTCCTTCAGATTTTAATGCAAAAGGATCAGGGTCAAGCGGGGACCTAAGAAACATTGAAGTCAGAGGGATTGGAGGAAGGGCCCATCTTTCGGGTTCACAGGACCTTATACTTATGGTAGAATAGGGGGTATTGCCCAGTACTTATGCAAAATCAGTGCAGAGGGTGGTAGAATTGCAGGTAGGCAGGGGGTTATTAGCTGATTTCTGATATCTGTGTATGAAGCATTGTCATTATCTACAGCCCACAGTGTTAGACGCCAAGGAAAAATTTTTTCAATTGATGTTGCTTCTTTTTTTACTGATGTCTTGACAGTTGTTTTTTATGAGGGGAGGCTGCTGTGATTAATAGAGTGAAGCAACCTAAACCCTGATGAAACTGAATTACAAGCAGGATGTGATGCTTCTGGGTTAAGGTCGTTTTGGGGTATCTTCATTTCAGAAAGGAGGCAGCATTTACATTTTTAGAAGGGTAGTAGGCCCTTGATTAAACAGGGCATATGTGACAGCTATCTCAGTGGTCGGACAAGGTACAGAGCAAACTGTGAGATTTTTTTTGGACACTGCTTTGTCTGAATTGAACTCAGTGAGTATGGAAAGTTGACCTTTGGCTGGGGTTATTAGTAATCAAATACTTAGTAGCGAAGTTGAAATAAAAAAGTTTGAAGACATCTTTATGGAATGAGACAGTTTAGGAATTTTATACATCCCACATGGCGTGACCAAACCATGCCAGGTAACCTCTCTACATCTCTCTTCAGAATATCTATATACAACTGATTACAAAGGTTATTGATCATTACAGAGCCATTTGAGAGAGCGTCATAATTGACTGCATGCTTGAGAGTGCATAAAAATAAGGATCCTCAGAGGCAGTTGAGAAAGAAAAGGTTAAGTATTGAAGGAGAATGCAGGAATAAGTTAAAATTGCAAAGATTATTATGACAAAAGGTGGGGCAGCTCTCTCTCTGATATATTTGCAAGATATAAGGAAAAGTGACTGCAGTGGGATATGGTGGGGTTATGAAATCCTAGTACTGGGCAGGTCTGTAGGGACCTCGAGGCTTGTTGAGGATAGTTCCTGAATATTACAGTGAACTAAACCTTCCGTCCTCTTCTAGCCACAGTTTTTGAATAGTACTTCAGGTTTTCCAATATTTGCAGAAGAGGAATGAGACTAGCTAGTGAGGCCAGTTGAGGAAATGAAGGTTCGTGCCACTGTTTTGTCTCTGAAAGGGAAACCATCAGGGACAGACCGTTGAACAATGGATTTTTATCAGAGCAGCCTTTTCTTTGTTGCTCTCTTGTACTTTCAATGATGCCTTGAATAGAGGAACGTTTTGGAACATCTTTTTATGAATGCCTTTGATTTTTTTTCTTTCCCCCTAAAAAGGGGATTAAGAAGATACCAGGAATTAGAGATATATTGGATTACAAAGAATTGGCCTCCATTTCAGCAAAAAAATTGGGAAAAAACAGCAGAGAAATGATTCCATCCCAGTACAGCTAATGAGGTGAAAATTTTATAGACAGAGACATTTTAAAGGCTACGTTTACATTGCGCATTCTTGTGCAAGAAGATATTCAATTTGCATACCTAATGAGCCACCATTTTGTGCAAGGGGCTTTTGCGCAAAAAGGAACAGTCTACACTGCTCCTTCTTGCGCAAAAAACCTTCTTGCACAAGAGCCGTTCTGCCACTTATTTTCAGGGGGGTTTTGCACAAGAAAGAGCAGTGTAGGCTGCTCCTTCTTGCGCAAAAGCCCTTTGTGCAAAAATGGCAGCTCATTAGGTATGCACAATATAGACGTGGCCTTTGTATAGTTTGCAGGAAGTATTTTAAACTGGGGAACAGGGAGAATGGGAGGGTTTTTTTAGGCCTTGTATCAGGCCAATGCTTTTTATAGAGTGAAACTGCCAGCCTTAAGAGGGTTGGTCCTTTTATAGTACGTGGCTTGTCTATGTTACAAATTAATTCACAGCATACTAGGGTGAGAATCTAGTCTGCTGCAGATTGACTGTCTGAGTGGTCCCAGCACATAAATGTTAACAGTTTTTTTAGCAAGACTTAAGCCTACTCCCATTTCAAAATTGACAGTATCCCCTCCCTACTACTGTTTGTAATCTTGCTATGGATTGTGTACATTCATACCCAATACCTCACATTAGTGCATGAGTGGTGGGGGGAGGATGTATGGATACACTGTCAGGTAAGACAAGGTTGTCCCTTGAGTTTATTCTGTTTTTCTTTGGACCCTTTCCTGGCTTCAGAGTATGCTGAGCAAAGATTTGAGCTTCAATGTACAGACTACAGGGGAGAAGTTTGACCTGTGGAGATGTCACAGTGCTGCTGGGCAGTTCATAACACAGAAATATGCATTATTGACACCTTAAGCCTGTATTAAGAGGCAAGAGGGATTAACATGAAGAAGTGCAAGGCTTTGTGGGTAGGGATTTTGGGATGCTCTTTTGTTATTCCTGAGCTTCCCTCCTCCAAATACTTCGATCTTTTGGGACAAAGGTTCAGGGGTGGTTTAGATGTTGAAACTGAAATGGGAGAAGCAGTTTGCCTCCTGCCAAGATAAAGAGATTCTGTGGAAGAACAGGACCCTGACTTGGGCTGAAAAGATGAATTTAGTTAAAACACTGCTTTTTTTGTTGTTCTCTTTATGTGGTAAATGTTTATTCCTCCCCTTGAAATTGCTGGTTGAAGTGAAAAGGTGATTTTTTCCCCCAGATGCTCTGGGGCAATATGCATAATATAGTGAAAAGAAGAGTAAATCTAACCAGATAAAGATGGTGGTTTGGGAATTATATGCCCAGATGCTTTCTTAATGATGTTTTTATTTTTTAACTATCATAGGGTTTGTGCAGCTGCAGGAAGGTGACAGCCACTTAATCTCCTGTATTATTGGGAAATGTCACAGGGCAAGAAACAGGGTAACTACTCAAGGGAGGGGAGCAGGGGATGCAGACCATGAAAAAGCATTTTTTTCCTGCAACGTTCCTGCAGGTTCCCTCTTAGGCAACTTGTTCCAAGATGTATTTCCTATTGGCAGATCCAGGCAACAGCATTTGAGCACAGTGGTTTGCGGTTTAGAAGATCACCGTCAAAGGATGCATAAGGAATATGTCTCAGAATGCCATTTAGTGGTACTGATTTGCCCAGAAGATTGTCTCAGTGAGGCACTGTTGTACCTCTGAAATACAAGCATTCCCTTCAAATGCAGGGATATAAGGTGATGGGTAGTCAGTGCAAAATTGTATGTTAGAATACCTATGATTAGGAAACACATACTCGGAAGCCTTTGTGGACCTGGTGAGACAAAGGAAAAATTTTTTATTCTGCTTCTTTAACCTCTGCATTTGGAGTTTGGTTGCGTCAAAACTGAGAGTCCCACTGTTGCATGGACTTCTGGAGCTTTTAAGAGAACGGAGGATACTGCATCTACCTCATAAGGAAGGTCAGACATTTGATGCATATTATCACAATGGCTTTACACTACCAATGACAGAGGGCAGAACCACTCACCTGAAACACTAGTTCATGCTCTTCATGCAGTTTGTAATTGCTGGTAATGATGGAGAAAAAAAGTAAGGAGTTTAGGGGAATGGTTGGTGGGTATCATAGGAGCTATAAGACTGGATTGATCTTCTAGTTTTCAGAGTAAAGACTCTGTGATGGGGAGAGTTTGAATTGTTCCTTTCTGCATCTGTGAACTCTCCGGATTATGACAGACATTTTGGTTTTTGCTTTGAAGTTTTTATTTAAAGCTGAGCAGAGAGATTTGGGGAAGAAGTCAGATGCTCTTAAGGGAGAGCCTGGACACTCTAGAAGACACTAATCAAATCCCAAAGGATGTCCAAGGGATGAGGAAGCCTAGGCAGGGAATGGCACAGCAATGATTTGTTTTGTCTAGGTCTTTAGTTTGTCTATGCTCTTGAAAAGAAAGTGATTTTGTGTATGTGCTTCAACTATCATGTGTTCCTAAAGAAGTAAATTGTAAACCAGGGTGCCTCTGAGGAAAGTGCTTAAGGGTGTCTGGACGTGAGGCAGCATTGGTCCTGGGATCCTAGGGCAAATGGACAGGGACGTCCAGCTTCTGTGACGGGGTAACAGACAAGAAGGCTGTGCCAGAGGGGCCAAAGAAAGAGACAGTGCTCAATTAAGTTCATTGCAAGCTATTCAGCAGCCTATGAAACGCTGCACAGTCACTCAGGAAATCTAGCCCTGGTGGACCTGCTATGGCCAGGAGAAGCGTGCCCCTTCCCCAGGCTCCCACTTAGCCCTGCCCCTAACCTGCTGCTGCTGAGGGAGGGGTGGCCCCCCAGCCTGAACCCAAGCCTAGCCCAGACCTTCTATGGCTGGGGGACAGGTGCCTATCCCAAGGCCCCAACTCTGGAGCTGCCACAGTGGGGAGAGGTCCCCAGAAGCCCACAAGAGGTCTCACTTCTGGGACAGAGATCTGGGAGGAGTCCTCTCTCCGCACCACTGCTCCAGGGTAGCATGTACCCTAAATCCTCATCCTGGCCCCACCACAGAGCCTGCACCCCCAGCCATAGGTCTCTCCCAACCTTCTGCCCCACCTCTGAGACCCTTATCTCCAGCTCCACCCCAGAGCCTGCACTGCCAGCTGGAGGTCTCACACCACAAATCTCTGCCCCAGGCCAGAGCCCCCTTCCACATTCTGAACCCTTCAGTCCCACCCCCACCATATGAATTTTTGTTCTCTGTGCCAACATGGAAGTGCTGGGTATTCATTCTGTAAATGTGCTGGGAAAGAACTAAGAGCACACAGAGGTCTAGAGTGGTGGGTAGGGAGTGGACAGGTGAGCTTGATCTCTTGGACACCAATTAGTTCCTTCTGACTGAGGTAATTATCTAGTCAGGCTGGGTGTGAAAGAGCCAAACAGCCCATCAGCCAAGAAGGAGAAAGAAGCACAGGAAGGAAGTGCAAATGGAGGGAGGAAGAGGCCTAGCTAAGCCCAGTTCCACAGACATCTTAGGGAAGGGAGAACTCGGCTCCTCCGTTCCTGAGGAGTGGCCCAAACACACAGAGGATATTGCAAATAGACTGTAGTAGTATTGTGGGAGGGAACTCAAATGGCACTGGGAATGCACAGCAAGAGGAGTCTCTGCTGTTTCTTCTGGTCAAGAAGACAGACATAAAGGCTCATGTTTTCATAGGGACCCAGACACTGCTGGTGACCCACCAGCCAGGGAATCTTCCACAGGGCTAGGGCAGTTTTTTGAGTTCAGAATTCAAAGCCAACAGACCTCTAAAATAGTGGCAGCTAAGGGATTGTTGGGAGGTTGCAGGGTGGGGGTGTAGGCTCTCTTTAAACCCATATTCTCAGTATGTAAAATGAAGGCACGCACAGTTCTGCTTATTGAAGCTATTGCTAGATTTCAAAGTCCAGGCTGCTAGTGTTCTTGTATCATGTCATCTGTGTGGAGGCAGCATGGCCTGCAGTATAAGGGCATGGTCTGGTAGAGGGAGAGCCATGTGCTACTCCTACTTCTGACACTGACCAGCAGTGTGACCTTGGGCAAGTCACTTTACCACATCCTTTATTTTGTGTATTTGGCGGTAAGAGACACTTTCTGCTCAAAAAGATCTTACAGCTGTATATATACACATTTATATATATAAATATATATAAATGGCCAAAATGTCCAATTGCTGACCAGTTACAAAATCTCATTTCCAGATGGAGGAATGTGTTTCCAATATTTTATTTCTATAAGAATATCACATTTACATATTTTTTACCATACTCCTGGCCAAGATAAAAGTTTTATTTTTTCCTGGTAAGTTGGAGACATATTCCTGTGAGAATTATTCTACAAATTTCTGTAATTATTGCACCTGAGAAATGCTTTCCTCTTTAATGGATGTGATTCTTTTGTCATGGAAATGTTCACTAAGTAGGAAATTCAGAATGCTAATGTGACATTATAGTATCTATTCACAGATATTTGTAGCCATTATGAAAAACTGCTATTCTAAGATACAGTGGGATAAGTTTTGCAGTATCGTCAATTCCATCGTGGAATAGGCAGAATCTGTGAAGAGCAATTAAAAATTGTAAATACACCATACATACAAATATAATATGAAAATGGTGGGGTTTTAATGAAAACTTGAATTATTGTTAGACATAAAAATGTTTTAGGACAGTATTCCATACCCTTTTAGAGTCTTAGATAGTTTACTTAGTAAGCAGCTGCTACAATATATGTAGCAGCTACTTAACCCTTTTAGTATTCATCACGTATTATAAATCCATTATGGGGATGCAAAGGCCCTCTGTTTGTAAATGGGGACATTCTTCACATTATCACAAGATCTTCATAATAATATGCACACACAATTTATCCAGGCTAGAGTCAAAGGATAATTCCTATTGCTCATTATATTTCTTGCTCTAACTTAACCTTGAAGGTTAAAAGTTCTAATTTGTGGGGAGCTGGTTGAGTACTTAAAGTGTGAGTCTCAAGGGAGTTTCTGTTCTAAAAGTACTTGCATTACAACTGCACGTGGTAAGATATGATGTTGTGTCATATTCAATGGTCAACATTCTTTTTGCACTGCAGGGAATCCATATTGCTAGTACATGGGCCCATAATCATTTTTTCCACCAGTGACATCACTGTTTGCAATGCATTCTGCAACAAAAAATGAGCCTATGATCGCGTCTTTGGGTAAATGACAAAAAAATCTCTATACGTGGGCACATTCCAGCTTTGTTGTACATATTACTTGGTGGCACTTCACTCTTTCGGCTAACGGGTGCTGACCTGCCACTCTCAATAATTTTCTATTTAATATTTCCTCTTTGCAAAGGAGTGCCACTCAGATTAGAAACAGGTTGCTAGATCTTAGTGTTTATTACTATTTATTTGTATTAATTTAGCATCGCATGGACCGGGATCCTGTTGTGCTAGGAACTCTACAAACAGGGCAAACTCCCTGCCCTGTGGAGTTTACAATTTAAATAGGTAGACATGCCTGTTTCCACACTCTATGTCTAACACACAAGCAGAGTCATACAACCATATGATGGTAGCAAGCATGAGGTTGGTGCCATTTGTGTGTGTGTGTATTTAGCTGGTGGTGGAAAGGGAATGAAGGGGACAGAGGGGGAAGAGAGTAAAAGAGGAGTCATACTGAGGTGAAGAGGCTGCGGGGGAGGGGGAGAGGGAAAGGAGGGGCGATGACTGTTGAAGCAAAAAACCAATCAGCAAGAGGGAGAGAACGTTCCTACTTTCGCTGCTTGTGCCCCTGGCAGCAAGTGCTCCACAGAGTAAGTCAAGAGAAACACTGGGTACGTCTAGACTACATGCCTCTGTCGCCAGAGGCATGTAGATTAGGCTACCAGACAAAGGAAAATGAAGCGGCGATTTAAATAATCGCTGCTTCATTTAAATTTACATGGCTGCCACGCTGAGCCGACAAACAGCTAATCAGCTGTTTGTCGGCTCAGCGCGATAGTCTGGACGCTCAGGTGGCGACATCAAAGGTATTTGTCGACCACCCAGGTAAATCTCATCCCAGGAGGCATACCTGGGTGGTCGACAAATACCTTTGATGTTGCCACCCGCGCGTCCAGACTATTGCGCTGAGCCGACAAACAGCTGATCAGCTGTTTGTCGGCTCAGCGCGGCAGCCATGTAAATTTAAATGAAGCGGCGATTATTTAAATCGCCGCTTCATTTTCCTATGTCTGGTAGCCTAATCTACATGCCTCTGGCAACAGAGGCATGTAGTCTAGACGTACCCACTGTGTGGGCTGTAGTGCAACTACAGTGCATGGCAAGGGAATCCCCTATGCACAAAAGCTTCCAAGGGGTAGCCAAGTTAGTCTGTCACTGGAAAAACTTTTTAAAAAACCAACAAATAGTTCTGCAGCACCTTGAAGACTAACAAAACATGTAAATTGTATCATGAGCTTTTGTGGGCACAACCCACTTGTTCAGATGACTGGAGTATTAAAAGTCCAGTTCCAAAAATAAATAGGAGGAGGGGGGAGAAAGGGAAAAATAGTGAATTAGAGTGTTCAAGTTACAAAAGCTGATAGAGAAGGTGCAAATTGTTCGGGGTTCAGAGGTGGCTCCTGCAAGACCCCATTGCTTCACCCTTGACATCCCCAGTGCAGCAGTCTCTGCATTGGCTGCTTCTGCTCCTACTGGCTACAGCCTCACTGTTAGTCTGCTGTTAAAGAAAAAGAAAATTAAGCAACGTCAATCGTGCTCTTCTGTTATACCAGGCAGCCAGTATAATTTGAATGATAGTCTGGATCTGAACATTTATTGATTCTTGTTCTATTGTTTCTATTATTGAAGGACTCATTTTTCAAGAGCAATGCAAGCTAAATTCCCTACAATCCTTCTGCTTGTAGCCACATTGCAAAAATGACCTTAACCAGATAGCTACTCAGAATTAAACTCTAATCCAGCAGTTACAACACCAGAAGGTCTTTCCACTCTACTGGCCTTCTCGTGTAATACCTGAATTGCAGGTGAAGGGCCTTAATGACACTGTATATTCCCAACATGTTTTCAGCGTTTCACACTGGTTCCTCTTGGCAGCTGTTCAAGGTCTCAGCTTCATTTGAATCCTCTTTTCTGTGCCTTAGGAGTTAGTGGAGATTGTAGGTATGCTGTACAAATATTTAAATCCATTTATACAGGCATGTTCATTTATTAAGTTAATAAACATCTTGGAAAGCCACAAAATCAATTAAAGGGAACACATTTCAAATATAAAAATATTATTACCAAGTCATGCACACAAGCCTAGCAATCATGTTCTTTATAGCAAACTCTTGCTTAATTCTTGAAAATCCTTGCCATACATGCAGGGCTTTGTTATTTATTTAATTTCTACTGCAGCATCTTCGACTGGTATAATGGTTTCATCTTGCTACAGACGCAGAAGCAGTATTGTGAAGACTACCCAGATGAGTTGCTACTAAAAATAGTAGAGTCCACTTAGAACAAAGGAATTGTATATTTCCTCATATAGGCCATTTTTGGCTTTGTTTTGTTTTGCTCCTTTTGTGCTTTTTTTCCCCTGAAAAGTGACTATATAAAATGATGACATTGTAGCAGTCTAGATCTGTTGTTTAAAAGACTCTCATAAAAAGTATTCAGTTTACAAGTAGACAGCTTTTTTCTCTCACTAGCTGCCAACTCAAAGCTCATTTTGGAAAGGAGAGCAGGGTGCCAGCATTGTTGCACATAATCACACAGTTTCTTCAAGCATACGATGCTCTCAGTGAGAGATGTGCCAACTCTATTGTATACTGTAATTGCACAAGTGTAACTGATTAGAGCTTAACACAAACTTGTGTTTTATATACAAGAGGATTCCACTTCCTTGATTACCTTTTCCCCATTTCTAGTGGCAATAAGAGGACAAAAACTTATTTTAAGAACTTATTTACTTCACTAACATTAGCACTTATAACAAAAGTTGAATTTTTGAAAGAAATAAAATAATAACTTTGCTGTGTAAAACGGCACTTTTGTCATACCTCAGCCTTGCATGTGCCTTAAACTTCTCTGCCTCATGATGCCTAAAAGCTTGGTAGTTTCACCCTCATGTGGTCAAAAATTGTTGAAGATCAAATTATTGAGTAGAGTTTGTCACAGTTTCAGGGTTGACTTACCTTTGAGCACCTCTTGCTTCTAGTCTTCCTCAAGGATATCCACTTAAGGTTTTAGACATACACAATTGTTACCTCTATTGGATGAGACTTGCATACCTCCCTATCCAGGCTAAAGATTGAGATTTGCATTCCCCCTGCATCTCAGTGAGATTTCTCCATAAGAAGGCCAGTAGAGTGGAAAGACCTTCTAGTGTTGTAACTGCTGGATTAGAGTTTAATTGTGAGTAGCCACCTGATTGTGTTCACATTGCAAAAATGTCCTAAATTAGGTTTTTAGACTATGTGTATTTTTTTGGTAGTCTAAAAACATTACAGATAAGACACACCTCTATGTGGAAGGTTAAGGCCTTCTTGGACAGAGGTGCTGTCTGTCTGCTGGGTCAGAAAGAGGGCTCCACATTAATTTTAAACCCAGTGTTTTTATATTAAAGGCCTTTTTCTGTTGGTTTCTGGGAAACTACGTTTGCAGTGATACATTCAAGCCTTCCCAGGGGGTGGTACCACTGTGGCCTAATAACCTCCCATGAAGTTATATACAATCCCTAGCCCTTAGTATTACATATACATGTTACACAAATTGCTCCCTGCAGAGATTGCAGGAGGTTGCGATACCTGTCACAGGTGCTTCTGAAAGTGTCCCTCCTTCCTCTGTGGCTGTCATAATGTTCCTTTAATCTTTCATGAGATGTGTCTCTTGAACAGGGCTACTCAATACATGGCCCGTTTGTTTGCAGCCTGCAGTGTGGTTTGGGTTTACGTGGTGCTCAACACATGGCCCACGGGTGGGAGTCAAAACAAAACAGGAGTCAATTTAATGGTCTTCTGTTGATATGCGTTTTAGTAGCAAAATTCCTTGATTGTCATTGCTCATTAAAAGTGCTGTCATATGGGTGGAAATTGGGTAAATATTGCATTTTATTAAATTAGCAGAACTGACTTAAATGGGGCCTGCATGTTGTGTAGTCTTGCCTTAATCTTTGTATTCATGCCGTCAGTGTGAAAGAAGCTACTTGCATATATTTTCATATATATTTGCATGGGTATGCAACCACACTTAAGTGGCGACCCTCGTCATGTGCCGTGAGTATCATTTTGGCCCCCGGAGCTTCCAAAGTTGAGTAGCCCTGCTCTAGAACCTCTTGCCGGAATGTACTGTACAGCCTGAGCCATTGAAGCATCTGGATCCAGATGAAAGAGATGTTGAACTGCATGACCATGCAGTCATTTCTAGCTGGATGTACTTCCAGTAGAACTGCCCCTCTTGTGTATAGATGCAGCTGTTGTATTAAAACACTGAAAGTATATGTAGTTGCATTATGCATGTACCCTTATCCTACTAGCTCTGTTTCAGATTACATAAATTGCCTTGTTAAACATAACCCAAATAAGAGCAGCCAGCAGCAAAAACAAAACAAAACAAAAACAAAACAAACAAAATAAAAAAAGCAAAAAAAAGTTGTTTCTTTCTACTAGGAAAAGTTTTCAGTCAGCTAATAAAAGTTTTGCTTCTGCAAGGTGCTTAATCTCAGGTCTAAGGCTACGTCTACACTGCAGTTATTTTTTGGAAAAATGTATGTAAATTGCAAATCACAGTTTGTGTACCTTTTTCCCATTCTTTTTTTTTTTGGAAGAGGCTTTTCCGATATTTGGCTTGTCTACACAGGGCCAAATGTGGGTAAAACCTCCTCTTTCAGAAGAGCCCTTATTCCTCATAAAATGAGGAATACAGGGTTTCTGAAAGACTGCGCCTGCTTTTTCGGAAACTGATCAGCAAAAGCGGACGCGTTCCCTGGGCGCGGCAGAGTTTTTCCAGGATGAAAAATTCTATAGTGTGGACATAGTCAAAGTGCACACACAGCCCCATTGGAGCTCCCTGTGCTTAGACTTAACATGTTTCCAGACCATCATTTCAAACTTTCTCCTCCTTAAGATGAAGTTGTGTTTCATGACTTCTCCGTAACCTGAAGCACAATGTAGGAGAATAGCAAAAACTTAATATTGTAGGTCAAATCCTCTGCTGGTGTAAGCTAGTTTAGGATCTGGCCTCCTGACAAGAAAGTATTCAGAACTGAACTTTCCAAGGAAAGAAGAGAAAGAAAGACCTTTTAGAAAAGCAGTTCCTAGACACGTGGAATGAATAGCGGAATGTTTCCCATTCTCTTTTTGCCCCCTGAAATATAACAATTGAAACTAATCATAGATGATTTTGACTAAGAGATTATAAGAGGCAAAAAGGACAGTTTGCTTAATGAGACATGTAGGGACATAGATAAATTTTAGTTATGTGAAGGGAATAACCCAGAACTGGTGGGATGTTATGGAACTGCACATGTAGGAGGCATATGGACAAGTGACGTTTCTCCTCCATCCTTGGACTACACACACACAAACTTTGTGTCCCAAAATCAGTTCTCGCTCCTGGGGTTTAACATTATAAATAGTTGACTAAACAATATTGCAACAGCCTTTTTCCAGAATGTAACAGTTTATATGACTTTCTACAACGGCTCCCTCCATATTAATTTCTTCTGACTTAAAGATACACCTATCTCCATCTATGTACTGCTTAGAGCAAATTGGAAATGCGTGGCAGCATAACTTGGCAATAACTGCACTGAATCTTAATGTCAGGCTTTAGCTTCTGAGCCATAATGGTTTCTCATACATTCTTCAATGGTGTTTTGGGATATGTTGCTGCCTTACAGGTAGGCCCCAGTGTTCACCTTAAAGTCATCAAACAGTGACTGAATTAGTAGATATGAGACATGCTAGATCCATCAACATTATTTATCTAATTAGTATCCAATCTAATTTATCTAACTAGTCCATCTTGGAACAGTGCAATAACCATTGGCATATGTGTTGTCAGCACTACCCAATTCATCTAGTGTACCATTTCAAGCGTAACCAAGCCCTGCAAAGTGGTAGTTATGGCTACAGACTCAGTGTTTTCTACACTACAGGGTAGGTCAGTTCAACTACATCATGCCAGGGTGTGGATTTTTCTCACCCCTGAGCAGTGTAGTTTCTTTGACCTAACTTCACAATGTTGACAAGACTACTGTAAATTAATCTACCTTCCCAGGAGGTGGTAGCTAGGTCAATGAAAGAATCCTTCTGTTGACCTAGCACTACACCAAGGATTACGCTTACCTAGCAGCATATCTCAGAGATTTTTCATACCCCTGAGACACCTAGCTACCCTGGGGGATGTTTTCAGTGCAGAGACTACTTTAATAGATTAGAATGAGCTACAGTTCTGGAAGTTAAAATGAAAAAAATCAGAAAAACTCCCATATTGTGGGATAACTGTTTTGCCCATGTGCAACTACCAACTGTTCACTTCTTTCTAGAATTAGGTTTAAATACTGAGATTTTCATTTTGACACAGGTTACTCACTCAGTGATCTAATTTTTTTCCCAAAATTTTCACGAAATTGCATCTTTTCAGTGTGAGAATAGCTAACTGTAGAATTTCATACGTCTAAGAGGAACAGATTTGATCTAAATCAACTAAAGAGTTTTCAGTTAATTAGCATTGCAAAAATCTTCCTGCTTCTCCAAATGACCATTTTTAGCAGACAGTGGTACATTTTGCTTCTAACTTTTCTCTGAAACTTTAAAATAAAATGGAAAAAATCCTATAACCTTGAATTTTTTTAATAATTTAGAAGCTTTCACACAGTGAAATTGTCATGTTGACTTTGTTACATTAAGATAGAAAATAGTCTGTTATAACAGGTGTCCCCAGATGGTACTACAACATATTTTCTTCCAAGTTATTTTTCTTAGCACAGAAGCAGGTTTTTAATACTAGATATGTTTGGTTACAAATAATTGTGTAGAGGAAACTGTTGCAAACAGCTTGAAGGTCTCTCCCTGACAGACTCAATTCTTGGTGCAGAGTTGCTTCCTTGTAACTGGACATTGACCCCAGTTAAGAAATGAGGCACTCTTGTTAGAAGAAGGAGTAACAAATCTTAGTGTCCATTACATAGATGCAGAAGCTCCCTTCACATTGTGCTAATGGAAGAAAGGCTGAGGGGGAAGGGTGTAAAAGAGATGGGTAAGCCTTATTTCCACTGTGTGAACATCCAGAAGTCCTTCTGTGCATGCTTAGACTCATACAGAGATGGTCCATGACTGGCAACAAACCATAATGTTATTTTATGTTGTTTGCCCACCTCCTTCCAAGAAACTCCAAACAGCATAAGAGAAATGGAGATATGAAATGTGAGGATACATGCTATTCCTTTAAAACTGTAGTGGGAAGAAAGCCGCACAATGGGAGCATGCCTGTTAATGTGTCTGTTTTAGGTGCAGATTTCAGAATAGAGAGAGTATTTCCCCCAGATTTGCTAGTTGGAGTGTTCGCCCTATAGCTGCTACTGTCCAGGTTTTCTTGTTCTCCTTTGATTTAGCTTTTCCCAGGATGTTTGTCATTGCTGCTTCTACTGAACTAATTTGGAAGAGGATGTGGGTGATGTGGCTATTATAAGATAGTTACTAAATCACCAATGTGAAACTTACAAAAGAAATGTCTTCAATTGTACTGCAAAGCACTGCCACCATTTAAAAGACTTTACATTCTGTTTTCTTTTACCTGTTTTGATTAGTTTTTTAAAGTGCCCTCATTGATACCTGTCTCTGTACTGCAAAGCTTTATGTCCAGTTCCATTTATGCTTTAGTGATAAAAAGTCAATTATTTTGCTGCTACCAAAGGGAAAGCACTTGAAAGTTGTAGAAATACTTTAAGTACTAACAAGGATGTTCTGGTACACTTGCATTTTTAGCATGCCTCAAAAGGGGAATTGTATCAATGTGAACTTCATTCAACGGGTCAGGTAATAATCCACTTGTTACAGTGTAAAATGAATGGCTTTATCAACTTGGTTTCCTACAGAATCGTATTTGTGCTTAAGTTTTCACATAAAAGCCAACCTTTGACCTCTGGGTTTCCTAAAAACTACTAGCAATATTTCCAGAACACTGCAAAAACAGCTGCCTAACACTGTGCCTTAGAAGGCAGAGATGGAAATCCCCTAACAAGCACCTGCTTCACACTTTCTGTATTATAGCATCGCTCCTTTGCATTTTGGTGTATGTATTTATTTATTCAGATAATTCATAAAGTCACAAGTGATGAAACGTCAGTTTGCACATACATGACAAATTCTTAAAATGTCTTATAGATAAACCAGTGTGGTGTAAGATGTATTATAATCATCATAATTGGAAATTTAAACACACAACAACAAAAAAAGAGTATAAATTGATATCATCAACATGATTAATATTGATGAGTATGCTTCTTGATCATTGTCTCAGTAGATAGAGAACTAAACGAGATTCAGTATATTTGAGTTATAATGGTTGAATTTTTTAAAATAATGTTTAAAAAGCATATATCAAGGCTACGTCTAGACTGGCAAGTATTTCCACAAAAGCAATAGCGGTTTTAAAGTCAATAAGTAAAGTGAATTCAGTGCTCATGAACAGCACCAGTTAGGCCAAACTAGAAACTGAAGAGTTATGTTTATTCATAAAGTAGTGATAAGGGTAGACAAGTATTTCCACATACAACCCATCCAGAGGGTTAAAACCTTCCCCAACTTTATGGTAATAGGGCCAGCATTTATCATGATCTGGAGAAAATATCTCTTGGAGAGCAAGAGGATAATGCAAATCCCCCAAATCCCAAAACCTTCACAGTCCATTACCTTGGTCCTGAAATGGTCAAAACCAAATGGGGCAGCTGTTTGATAGGGACACATCTGTCTGAGAAATTGGAAGGGACCACCACTGATTTGTGTCAGCTGTCAGATCTTAACAAACTAGCCAATTAGCCAGTCATAAGATGGGATTTTCAGGTCTCTCCTTCACATCAGTCTTCTCTCCTGAGCCTCCAGTCTCTCTCCTCCTCCTATTGCCTCCCTCCCCCTCTCTCTCAGCTCTCTTCCACCTCCTGCCTCTCTCTTTCTCTTCTCCTTCCTCTCCTGCCTCTCACTCGGGGGGACCACAGAGCCCAAGCAGCCATTTGGGCTCTCCATTCCCTGTGCTGCATGGGGAGCATGGAGCCCAAACGGTCGCTTGCGCCACTTGCTCCCACACAGCGGCCTGGCTGAGCGGCGCAGAAGTCAGCCAAGCACCACGACGAGAGGCGAAGGGAGGTAGGGCGGTGACGTTCGTGGACAGGGGACGGGGCCTGGAACTGCTGTCACACCGCATGTCACCGCCCCGCCCCCCTTCCCCTCCCGCTGTGGTACTCGGCTCACTTCTGCACCGCTCAGCTGGGCCTCCGCAGGGAAGCAAGCAGAGCAAGCAGTTGTTTGGGCCCCGCACTCCCCATGGACCATGGGCCGCCCAGAGGGAACAGCCAGCACTTCAGCAACAGCTCTGCTCAGAGAGACAGCCAGCATTTCAGGCAACAGTGCCACCCAGAGGGAACAGCCAGCATTTCAGCGTTGCAGACTCTCAGACATTGGGCTACTATATATATGATTGTAGTCACTGTAGAACTGGACAATATTCATAATAGTAATTTTGAGATAAAATGCACATTTTTCAATTTACCAAGCCCCTGAGATATGTAGGTTTTCTGGGTATCTACAGAAGTCACTAATCTGACCATTATCTATCTATCTATCTATCTATCTATCTATCTATCTATCTATCTATCTATCTATCTATCTATCTATCTATCTATCTATCTATCTATCTATCTATCTATCTATCTATTTGTCTGTCTGTGAGTCTGTTTGTTCACTAACTCCTAAAAGTTAGGAGCTAGGACCACCAAGCTTAATCTTATCCTAACTTAAATCAAGGTCAGAATCTGGTTGTGCCAGGAAAATGGGACATGCCTAGAATTTGATAGTTTTCCATAACATGGAAAGGGAGAGAGTAGGGATGCAATTCTCACAGTCACCATGGGGGCAACAAGCAGGGAAGAACTAGCCTGCAGAGTGACCACTGAGAGCATCTGCATCACCACAGGTGTAGCCAGCAGAGTGGGGACTCTGCCATCTTATCTGTCATTGGCAAGTGGCCTCACTGTTCCCCCTCCCCAAGCCCTGGGCTGGGCTGCTCCCCCACATCCCTGGGCCACACACCCCACATCTCAGGCCCACCTTCATAGTCCTTTCCCTCCCCCTACACTACACTATGCTATGCTAATACAGGATGGCTTGTACTTACACAACTGACATCTCTTTGGGGAATATTATTCACTTCTCAACATATTTTTTAGCAAGTATCCAAAAATCAGAAAAAATGACTAACTTGATAAATAATCACTTATCTGGGGGATTTTCATAAACCCACATTCAGAATAGCTTAAAATGGACAGTAATGAAATGACCTCACATGAGACTTCTCTTCCTCATGCCAGGCATTATTTCATTATGCCCTGAAGTATGAGGGTTTACATAACTCAACCTTTTTTATCCTACCTCTTGTAACTAAAAGTTCTTATATATAAAAGTCTATTCCCTGTTATTGTCAATTCTATTAAGCCCATTGCTTGAATGTTTCATGTCAGTATGGTGCACATCTGGATCATAAGTAATGCATTTCTCATTTCATAAACATATTGTTTTTCAGTGAAACTTTTCATGTTAGGAGGGTAAATCATAAG
Source organism: Pelodiscus sinensis (assembly GCF_049634645.1). Classification (NCBI taxonomy): domain Eukaryota; kingdom Metazoa; phylum Chordata; order Testudines; family Trionychidae; genus Pelodiscus; species Pelodiscus sinensis. The sequence goes on from NC_134723.1 coordinate 8,226,468, forward strand.
TTGTATTTAATATTGCCTATATCGCTTATTTTCTTTAACTACATCATGTGCTCACCTATGTTTCCTCTCCAAAATATCTGCCATCGTGGGGTGTCATTCACCTTTCTTCCACTAAAACATCTGGTACTAGCCCAGAAGACAAAGAAATCAGGATTTCTGTGGGATTATTGAACGCTTACTGTGGACTGCCAGAGCATAAGTCAAGTGGTCTGTGTTTATGCTGCAAAGCAATAGGGCTTGAACCCTGGGTCTTGGAGTAATTCAGGTTTGGGCCCTTCATTCCCATGTGCTCCAGAGACCTGGGTCTGAGCCATGGGTTGGTACAATTTGTATGTATATGGAAGGGGATTTAGGGTTGAGCCTGAGTTTCAAAGTTTCAGATAAACATACAACCAGTGTTTAAATGCTCAGCAACCACTAACACCTTTCAAACACCTAAATAAATGTCAGCTTTTCAAATATGCTAATCACCCAGCAATTTCCCTTGTGACACTTCTTATGGCTGGATTTAAAAATAAACAAAAAGATAACTTTGTGAGGTTTTGACATTCTGCACTTACACGGGTTCCTAGATGAGAACTGAGCTCTCTGGAAAAATCTGTCCCTAGGAGCTCTGCTTCCAAATATGGACATCTTTAATAAGCAGTCTAACTGCTACATTAGGGCAGTCAAATAAGCATTTATGCAGAGAAAACAATTAATGATCCAGGTGCTTTTAAAAGTATCTAGAGGCAGACTATAGATTTTCCACCAGGGCTCTCATGTTTCAGAATCTGGGCATTGACTCATTGGAACTAAAATAGGGGTTCCCTATTACTCTTTCTATATTGATTTTTTTAATCTGGTGAGCAATATGGTACATTTGCTTATTTGGGGGTAAAGGATTTCTACTGTACATTTATTTTTGATGTCTTAATTTTTGGTAAATACTGTCTATACTGCATTTTTACAAAGAGGTCATGCTCAGAGCCACATGCTTGAAGTATACTGGACGGGGAAAGTGACTCCCAAGCAGTAGCAGTTTCATGATAGTATTCTCTCTTTTCTGCAGAGTGTTGGTTTTTTATCCAGTTGGTGAAGGCACTAATGTAGTGTTGATAGTGAGTACATGAGCCAACATGAATTTCATCTAGTTAGCAAGGGAGATATTTCAGTCAATTACAATCATATATACGGCCATGTTCACTCTAATTTTCCCAATGATACATGTTTGAAATGAATCGTCTGTGCACCAGTGATGTGTGGTGGAGTTGGGGTTAAGGGGTTCAGTCTGTGAGAGGTGGCTCAGGGCAAGGGCAGAGGATTGGAGTGCAGGGGTGTGAAGGCTTCAGCAGTGAATATGAACTCTAAGCTAGGGGCTCAAGATGAGGGGTTTGGGTTGCAACTTGCCCCAGGGCTGTGGAGGGGAGAAAGGATTTCCCTCAGCCCTCCACCTGTTCCAGGGCTGGCCTTACCATGTTGCAAACTGAGGCGGCCGCCTCAGGTGCCAGACTGTGGGGGGGGGAGGGGGCCACCACTAGGACCCAGAGTGCAGAAAATTGTGTCTGCTGCTGGTGCATATGTGCATATGGGGGCATCATTTGAGCTCCCTGCCTTAGGTGCCAACATGTTGTGGGCTAGCCCTGACCTGCTCTCTGGCACCAGGAGAGCAGCAGCTCTCACCATTGAAGCTTTGACCAACTGCGTGTGTTACCTTGGATGTACAAGTGCAACCTCTATAGGCTGCTGTGTAGCCATGCAGGTTAAAGGGAACTTAAATCTGTGCTCCCCCTGAATTTCCAACTTGAAATTTCAACATCCTAGCCTATTTCAGTGAACAAATGTAGGATGTTGTTTGTGACACTGACAGGCCAAATGCCAGTCTTGCTTAGGCCAAGTTTACACAGGCATTTTACAGTGCTGTACCTTTCTAGCTCTGGGGTGTGAAAAAAAAAACGCTCTGTGAATGCAATCTGAACCGGATACAGAGCTGGGAGCCATGATTCCAGAACTCTCAGAGTAGAGCCCAGGGCTTGTGCCATGGCCACACTTTCTGACAAACTATAGTGGGGGACCAGACCAGGTGAGCTATATGTTAGTTTTGCTCAAAATAGGTATTAGTCTTATAAGAATGTATTTAGCGTTCTGAATCTGTGAAATGCTTGGAAATTGCAGCATGCTTTAATCTAATTTGTAACAGCTATATTCTCTGTTCTAAGGTAATGTTTAAGTGTTTGCTCTGAAACTGTAGACCCCCACACTCAGGAGAGAACATTACCAAGTGTGAAAAATTAGTTTGTCACAGAGGTGTTATCTCCTGCCTAGCAAAAGAAGGCCCATAGACACCAGACAAGCATTATGGAAAATCAGAGGACAAAAGATATTACTAATTGCTCCTCCCACACCTAAGAAGAGAAATGCTCCTCAACTCATCCCCTCATCTTGAGCTCTGGGGAAAGGGCATATAGATCTTTGGCAAGAAGAAACAGCATCTTTTGGCTGTTTGAACTTTGAAGGGCCAGAGATTCTAAACTGCAGCTAGAGATTCGGCTTGACAAGCCCTAGCTGGTTGATTTAGTTGGGATTGGTCCTGCCTTGGGCAGGGGGCTGGAATTGATGACCTCCTGAGGTCTCTTCCAGACCTGGGATTCTATGATTCACAGGGTCTGCCCTGAAAGACACTTGGAACAGAGACAGAGAATAGAATGTACTGTGTTTGCTCAGCTGCAGCTATGCTACCATTTCACTGCTAAAATTTGCTCATCATTGTCCCTGTAGTGATACTTGTTATGCTCTAAGGAATCTGTGGAACACTTTATTATATTACGAAAACCAAATTTATAAAATTGCAAGGAAGCTGACCAGATATGCCATGTAAGATATCTGCAAAAATGTCATGATTTGCCATATATGATGCTCTTGTATGTATATGTTTGTATCAACTTTTTTATTGTGATTTATAAATATTTATAGCATATCTCTTTGTTGCCTTTCTAGATGTCACCCCTGGACAGGCATCAGTGCTGCCTAGCCCATTTGATTTCCCATCAAGGGCTGTCAATTGTACAGTGAACCCATTTAAAGGAACTAGAGGACATGGGTAGCAGGTGCAGCAACCTCCTCCCCCCGGATGCTAGACCTGTTTCCACACCCCTTCCTGTACCCACTCCCTGCAGCTAGAGCTGCAAGCACCCTTCTCCACCATGCCTAGAGAATCCCCAAGCACACCCTCTCCCCCAGGCAGAGGACCCCTAAGCCTCCATGATCCCTTGCCAGGAGGAGCCTCAGGGCAGTCACAGCCATGCTGTGCCTTCTCTCCCGAGACCCAGTTACACAGCAGAATATAAAAGGCCAGCACATCATCTCTACTTTGTCTTCATTCCTGCTTCTTACCTCTGGAGTAACTTTTCTATAAACTGAAGCTCTGAACAAAGGACTGAAAGACCCATCCAAGCTGTAGGTATGTTCCAGGAGAACTTTTTGAGACACCAAACTCAGCAATGCTGCTGATATATGGGCTCTGAAGCCCCTAAATGTATCTGAGTTCTTTAGCATTTAACTACTCTATACATGGTCTTTCTTTTTTATTTATAATAAACCTTTCATTTTAGGCCCTGAAGGTATTTTTGGTAGCCTGGTATTTTTCAATATGAACCAAACTGTCAATGTGGCTGTCCCTTTGGGATCAGGGGAACATTTTCTATAGTGACCAGAGTTTCTAAATAACTGCTTACTGTCCTGGACCTCTGGGCTGACTGGGAGCCAATGAACTGAACTGTAGTAAAGGGGACTGTGTGATTTCCTTTTTCAGCTTCTTGATAACCCGCATAGGGGATGAGAAACACAGTTTGTGACTCACTGAGCTTAACTTCAGTATTACTCTCCAAACCAGTGGTTATCTGTCTCCCTTGTTCAGCCTGGTCATTTCCGTGACAGCTGCCCAAGACATCCCAAGGTCACAGTAGCAATGACCAGAGCATTAGCATAGGTGGATGGCAGTAACCTTCGTGTTTTCTAAATGTATTCAGATCATCTGAAAACCCATAGCATGGTTGCTGTCCCATTGTTCACAATAATGATCCCAGTGTTGCTATTGCTGTCAGAGTGAACCCAGAAGTAGCAACAATAGCCTTCTCTACCAATCGAAACTTACCACTATAAGAAAGTTTTCAATTGTTTGTAAAACACATCACCAGCTGGTTCTTAAGAGTACTCATATTTCAGCACACTTCAGAAAAGAATCATAGAATACTAAAACCGAAAGGGACCTCGAGAGGTCATGAAGTCCAATCCCCTGCCTTCATGGCATAACCAAGTAACATCTAGATCTCTAATGATGGAGATTCCACCACATCCCTAGGCAATGTATCCCAGTGAGTAAGCATCCTGACAGGAAATTTTTCCTAATGTCCAACCTAAACCTCCCTTGATGCAATTTAAGCCCATTACTCAAATTCATTCTGTACCACTTCCATCAGAAGTAGGTTTGCGGCAATGTTAATGTGCAGAAACTTGAAGTGGAAGTGATGCCACCAGTCCTCCACAAGAACATACCTGGCCTTTCAAAATCCCTCTGAATCCACTCCTGAGAGCTGCACTGGGTTTGGATGGGCTAGTTACCCCGAGGTTATTGCCACGGTTTTAGGTTACTACTAGCATGATACAGGGCCACCCTGCAACAGTTTTGTTTTAAACAAAAAGAATATGAGTACACATAGAACTGTACATACCCAAACCATTTCACTGTGACATGTTCAGTAACAAGAAGTTCAATTCTCTTGTGTAAAAGGAGCCTGCAGGACGTTTGGAGAGAGAAGAGTAGTGAAGGCATAGACCTTAGTGTAAAGAATACTTTAAAATATCAGATACAGACAGCATCACTAAAAGTTTATGAATGATAGTTAGAAAAAATGTACTGCAGCCTTAGAGACAAACAAATGCCTTTTGTTTGTATTCTTTGCTCCGTCTGGCAACCTTGTGAAGAAAACTGCAATCCCCCGTTACAGCTTCACTGGGAATTTTCTCAAGGAGCTAAGAATTACTGCTGATTGGTGTTTCCTGGTTCAAGCAAGAGACACCCTCTGTATTGTGCCTGGTGTGTTTCATTCTTTTGAACAAAGAAAACTTCTGTTGAGTAGACTGAATGTTTTCTGTGGCGTTGTGTGCAAAATTGGAAGCAGATGCTGTGCTATGAAATGCACCTTCTGGGCTCAGTAGAGTTGGCACACAATGATCAGGCTTCCATAGACCCGCGCTGGTGCCTTTGTGTAGTGGAGTGAAAAGTTTCTTTTTTAAAAAAAGGGTACATAGGTGTAAAATTGTGGAGGAAAACTGATGCTGAAACAGGTGCCATTTCCTTGATAATAAGAATGCAGAAGGGAATTTCTATGAATACAGTAGGACCTTGTTCCTGTCTCTGACAAGTGACAATACAATGAAATGATTTAGAGCAGAGCCAGCGAGGAAACATTTACCTGAGAGGTGGGGGATGAACCAACACTGTTCTCTTTTACTGCTGCTTTTCTTGAGAACATTTTGCATTTCTGTTAATCAGGGTTCCTAGTTAACAAACACCAAACATTGCTCATGAAAGCAGTGAACATTGGTTGCTGAAAACATTTTCATGAACAACTTTCCACCTGGTCTAGATACATTTCTCTCTTGCTCCCAGGGCTGCCAGATTCTGAGGTTTGCTGCACTGGAATTTTGCTTGCCTCCTGGAATGGCCCCCTTGGGGATGATAATTGGTACAGCACTGTTAAGTTTTAGAAATAGAAATTATATTGCCTAGGCCACAGGGGCTTATGAGAGCAGTAAATCAATCCAATCTGAGTGGGTCTTCCGATATATAATTCCCCTCCCCTCTGCAGTTTAAAAAATAGAATGTAAGGTGCCTCCTTTCTTTGATCCCTGATCACTTACCAATAGAATACAAGGGGCCTGAATGCCTAGACATTTAGGGTCAAATGGTTGTAAACAGACTGTGAACATGAGAGTTTTTCTGGAGTACAGCACGTAATTCTCCTCTTTAGACTAAGGAGCAACAACAGAGCTGCAAATGTCTCAGCTGTTAAATACCCTGCTGCAGGGGAGTTTGGCCTATACCCTCTTTTTCTTCCTCTTACCCTTCTCCCACTGCCTGAAACAACTTGTGATGTAGGGCAAAAGGAGCATATTGCTCAGTGTGCTCCACGTACTTTTGTTGTTTTGAGGCGGTGGAATCACATTTCTTCCTCCGTGTTCAGTCAAGCAAGATAGGGCAGGATTTCTCCCTTAGCAGCCAGTAAACAGAACAAATTCAGGGTTCGTTCCACTTGCCTCCGTTTTTCATCCATGTCTCTATTCCTCTCTGAGTCAACATTGCTTCCAGTCAAATTATCCTGTATTCTGTGTCTAACAGCAGTCTGCATCTGCTGTGGAATTCCCTTTGATATCAATTTCTGTGAAAGACTGACACAGGGATGAAACACAGAATACATATTGGGGACCTGCAGCAAAATCATACTACACTAGGTCTCTCTCTATAAACACATTGGTGAGGAATTCCCAGAGGAATGTAGAACCAATTGTACTGTATGGTGATTCTGCTTAGGGTTTGACAACCTTCATGGTTAAGAGAGCTTCGTGGTGCTCACAGAGCTGAGAGAGTCATGGCTCACTCTTTATTTCTTGGATTGTAGCAGTATTGAGATACAAGGGCTTGCTCACCATGGTTACTGCCCCAGCACCCCAAGCACTCCTATGGACCACGGCTGGAATTTAATGCTTTCCTCCACTGGGGTTTAATTCCATGGCTAGCAACAAAATTTCAGCTGAAACACACCCATGCAGAGGAATGGAGAGATGCTGTCTGGCCCACACACATCAACTCTGCGGGCTTCCCTCGCTATTTTATGAATTGTTATATTTTAATAAAGAGGTACAACGTCCAAAGTCTTAGGATGTGTCTACACAGCAAAGTTATTTTGGAATAACAGCCATTATTCCGAAATAACACTGCGAGCATCTACACAGCATTTCCGTTATTTCAAATTAATTTCAAAATAATGGACGGTTCATTCCAGCTTCGGTAAACCTAATTCTACAAAGAATAATGCCTATTCCAAAATAGCTATTTTTAAATAAGGCATGTTTAGATGCGCCACTTCTGCTATTTCGAAATAGCCCCTTACCAGGGCCATTCTAAGTTATTCCTCCTGGGGCTCTAAATCAAGATAGCACGTCTCTATTAGGGAAACTTGCCTCAGATTAATGTTGAGGCTTCCCTGCAGTATAGACGTGCTTTTTCGAAATAAGCCATTTCAGAATAACTATTCCGGAACAGCTTATTCCGAAATAACTGTGCAGTGTAGATGTAGCCATAGAAATGACTGAAAATACTGATTTTCTCCAAAGGCCTTACAAGATCTTACCAATGTTATTGTGAGGGAAAACACTGCAGTGTAGTTTCACTACTGTTTGGAATGTCTGAACATTTTCACCTTTTTCTCGATTTCTACAATGTTTTCTGACTTGTGCTGAATGAGGTAATTGTGACTGTGTTCGCTGCCATTGCTAATGTCTTCATGCTTGCCAGTTGCACTTCTTAAGGCCTTTAACAGAGTGACTATATTTGCAGCACATATGCAAATGAGCTACCAGGCTCCAGATGTCAAATCTGGGACAATACAAATAGTCGAGTGTTGACATGTGACAATGTGCTGCTGCTCTCTCCAGGATGTCATGCTAAAGTAACTAACACATTAGGAATGGTTTTAGAAAGACATGGGTTCTAAGCAAATATTATCTGCATTTAAAGTTGTTTAATTTACATCAATTTCCCCAGCTGAACGATACATAAATATTCATGATGATACTGCTGTAGTTTACATTATGAGATGTTTGATGAGATGAGAGAGAGAGATGGCATAAATATTTTAACTCTTTTAAATATGCAGTGCATTTGATTCCCTTGTGGCATGGTACTCAAAATCCTATGAACAGAAGAAAACTTCTTTGTAAAAGTTTTATTAGTAGTGGTAATGAGTCGTGCAATCGAGAGATATTTACTACTGGATTATCCAGGAGTGCAATGAAATTGCTACCTATCTCTTGCATTTATTTAGCTGCTGTGCTCTTAAACCCCTGGTTAAAATGTGAAGGGAAGAAATTGGGTTTTATAAACATTGCCATTGCCACTGAGTTGCCTCGTTTCCATCCTATCCACTTGTATATGGTGATGAGGACCAGAGAGAGTCATTAGATTCTCACTGTGTATGTGTACACTGTAGCAAAGGGAGTCTAAACAAGTAAAGCGGACTGCCATCGCCTCCTTCCTTGGCAGAAATACTTTCTTAGTCTAATGAGCCTGATCCAGCATCCATTTAAGCCAATTGGGAGCCTTTTAGTTGACTTGAATGAGCACTAGATTCCGTCCTGATGCAATATATTCCCCTGTTCAGTATTAACCATGTCACTCTCATCAACTTTACACTATCTCTCTGTAGCTAGCACAGAACAATTGCCTAGAGCTGGGTGAGAAACAGTTTTCCCATTCCTCAAAAATGTTTTGAGATATTAAGAAAAAGGACTTGCTCTAAATTAAACAAAAAAGTTGAATTGTTCTCAAAACCAAATTGAGATGGAGCGAGCAGGAAAGACACAGAGGGGGAAAATCTAATGACTCACAATAAAAAATAATTTGACTTGAAAAAGCAAAATGTTCCAGTTCAAAAATATTGAAATGAGATGTTTCAACAACTGTTTTTTTTAATGTTTCAGGTTGAGAGGTTCATCAAAACTTGGCTGAGTGCAGCTTTCAAGAATGTGTGTGTGTGTGTGTGTGTGCGTGTGTGTGTGTGTGTGTACACATGTGTGTAAGAAAGAGAAAGAAACAGACAGACAGACAGATGTCAGAACTGAAACTCACATCGGAGGTACAAGTGGTTAAATATCATATGTCTATGCCAAATCTGGCAACCATATATCTGGTACAGAATTTTTCTACTTACTGATTATAACAGCAGAGGTGAAATTAACTTAAATTTTGTATAGATACTGTCATATTTCATCCCGCCGGGGGAGGGGAAGGGATCAGGGCAGGGCATTGAGAGGATTATGATACAACAGTACCTGTAAGAAATTTAAGTGTGGAGTGGAGAGGGGAGGAGGGGTGATGGGTGTTTAGGGAAAGGGGATGAGGTGCAGGGACAGCAGAAGACAGAGCCAGGGCTTTGGAGTTTGGGGATTCAGAGCAGCGGGGTGGGTGTGTGGGTGTTTAAGAAAGGACTCGGAGCAGAGGGTTGAAACATTAGCATTTCCACTAAGAAATTTGCATAATAATAATGGAATTATTTCCAAAGGTAAAAATTAAACAATTCTCATTTTGCATCTCCTTCCTGCTGGTCTACTGGTTCTGTGTGACAGATAACCACACATAAATCTTATGCTTTTTAAATGGATACTGGAATATAGGCTCAACTAAACAGCCACCATCTTTCATATCCCTACCTACAATGGTGCTGAGTGGGATATTAAGCCAGCTAGACACCTTGATGCACATTGCGGATCCTTTAGGATTGGAAGGTCTGACAATTTCTGTGTGGTAAAGGGGAAGACCAGAAGAAATAAACAAACAAAAAAAGCTTCCAAAGATTTAGAAGCACAAGTGTAACCACTATAGGACTCATAATGCTTCTAGGAGGTAGGTGATAGAAAATTTCCCTTTGTACAGATAGAAAATTGAAGTACAGCAGCTTAATAGCTTTACCTCAAACTACTCCTACTGCAATAGTCCTGGTATTATAGTCCTGGGCTCCTGCTTCTCAGTTACATAAATAAACCCTTTTATTCTGCGCTTTTTGTCATAAACCTGCATGAACACCCAAATGAGTAAGAAAACTCCTCCTCAAAGAATTATACCTATTCTGAGAATGAAACCCCTCTGTCCTGTGAAGAGTGGCCAAGAAACCCAACTGCTTTTTTGGAGTCTTTCATGCCGAAAACAGACTCCTTTAGATTGTACGGTGAACCATTTTTGCAGACATCTTTTCCTACTGTAAAGGGATCCCCATTATAAAATTTTAAACTGGAGTGTTGATGTTATAGTACTTATTTTGTCAGGTGACTTATCTGAAAATAGTCATGTGGAGTACGTGCTGATCTTGGAAATCTACCTTATTCTCTAATTAAATAGAATTATTGCATAAGAAGATATACACAACATCATGGACAATTAATAGTCTGCATGCAGGCAACATGGAGATGGGTATATTGCCCCTATCTAGCCAGATAAAGAAAACCTGGCAGTATTTGGCCCTCTGACTAAGATCACTTTTCATAAGCACCTACAAAAAATAATAGAATTCCTACAGGAAGATTTCTGTGGTAGAAAGTTATCCTTCACTGATACATTATTGCCATATTATAATTATAATGCAAAGCTTGTTAATGATGTAGTGTGCCAAAAACAGTTTGTCATCATGTTTGTCATTACTACTCATGTGCTTTTTGAAGGCAGAATACAATATAAAACTTTAGTCCCTGACTGTTTTTAATCTAATGACAATTTTTGCACTGTAGAAGTAAATCTTGAATTGCTATTCTAACAGTACTTACCTGCCTATAAAACCAACACAGAGATGCAGTTTTGACTTCCTCTTGTAGATGCAGTACCTGTACAGTATTTTCTTCTGCCACCTTAATGTTATGAAAACCTTCTTCTGAATTTTTGGAGAAAAAGGATGCTGTTTCAGTAATTGGAGAGTTCATGACAACTTGCTATACTTTCTTTATTAATTATGATTCTTAATGTAGAGGAAATGACATCTCTATGTGTTTTGAATTCAGTTGCCCTGACAAAGTTAATTGCCCCTCACAAGATGCCAACCTGGAATGTGCTGGGAGTGTGAAATGAACAATTGCTGACTTTAGTATCTTATTTTCCAGTGAGTTACCATTTCTCATGTAATTAGACTCAGTGTTCTTTTTTACATTAACAGATCAACTAATAATATGTTATGCCTTAAATGACAAAAACAAGGAAGAACATAACAAGGAGCATATTCAAAGGGTGCCTGCTCATTAAACTAAGAGCACTGATAGATACAACATAGTTAACATTTAGACCTTCTCAAAAGCATATTTACATTCCATATACCATTCTAATAATGAATTGCACATTTATGGATTTGTCTTTTACTTAGCTTAATAGTCAGTTTGCTGACCTGAGTTCTCTATTTCAATTATAGTCCCAATCTTTGTTTCTAAGTAGAAATTCTGTTTTGCTCTTTATCTTCTGGGGTTTTGTTGCATGGTTTCCAGTAACCCTTTCAGTTACAGGCTAAGGAGAAAAAGCACTCCTAATCAATACATATATTTATTAGCAGTTGAAATCCAGGACAGAGCAATCAAAAGATGTTTGGAGTGAGTGAAGGTCATGAGTGAGGTATGCAACTGTGCAGACTTCTCTAACACGGATAATAAGAAGCTTGAAACAGATCTGGAAGCCAGAGAAAGGATTCAAAAAGAAGGAAGGACTAAGACTGAGAGTACGTCTAGACTGCAAGCTTCTTTTGAAAGAAGCTTTTTCAAAAGAGTTCTTTAGAAAAAAACTTCTTTCGAAAGAAAGAATCCACGCCTCAAAACCAGATCAAAAAACTGATCTGCTTTTTCAAAAGAGAGAATCCAGACTGCATGGATGCTTTCTCGAAAGAAAGCTGTGGCTGCTATTCATAGAATGGTACCTGTGTTTTTTTCAATTGCCTCTTCTTTCGAAAAATGTCCCTGTTCTGCATCCACACATGCCTTTTTTTGAAAGATCTCTTTCGAAAAAGGCATTCTACCTCATAAATTCAGGTTTACCAATGTCAAAATTTTGAAAGAATGCAATTGCAGTGTAGACGCAGGTGACATTTTTTCGAAAAAAGGGCAGGGTTTTTTTTTCTTGAAAAAAACAGTGTAGTTTAGACATACCCCAAGAAGGCAGCTTTTAAAAGCATCACTGTTTGAAGAGGTGCAAGGTTTGAACACAATAGTCAGAAAGACAGAAGCTGTAATAGTCTAGTCAAGATATAATCAAAACATGGGAACAGATTGTAGCACTGTGGATGGAGAGGAAAAGATGTATATCCAGAGGTGCTCTACAAGGCCTAATCTACACTGAAGGGGAAAGTCAGCTTAAGACACACACTCCCGTTATGTTAATTTCATAGCGAGGGTCAAAGTATCTTAAATTGCGTTTTCGTGCCATCCACACAGCAGGAGGTCAATGTGAGCACACACGTCTCTGAACTCCCCTTACACCTCATCAGAAGCAGGACTACTCGTGCCAACGGGGGTGCCCTCTCCATTTGAATTAACAGGTCTTCACTAGACCAGCTAATTCGAACCCTGAAAGATCGACTGCAGCAGTGTCAATCTTCTCTGTAGTGTAGACAAGCCCCAGATGACCAGAAGAACTAGATAGGAGCCTAACTGTGGAAGAGCAAAGTTCAAATAATTATATAGCAAACAATTAACACAGTGTAGTAAATAAATGATAAGCAATCCATATTAGGCTTCTCTATCTTCTAAATATTTATTTCTTAAAATATATATATTTCAAGAGCCTGATCAAAATTGACCTAGTTTGGTTTAGAGCATTGCTGAGAAAATGCTCTGTGTGACTTGACAGGTGCATATTCTGAATCGTGTTCATTAAAAAAAATAATATTCCAGTCTCTTGGTAGAATTATCCCATGGTGGGTTTGAATAAAGAATTGCTATGCACAGAAATGTCCCACAGGGCTGAAATAGTCTATTCATGGGATACATAGGCCAAGATCCACTGTGATATGCAGTTTGCTGCAAACCTTCATATGTTCATTGCTGGTAAGTGACCTAAGACTTACATCTTGTGCTGTTGTTAGTTCTCTCAGAAGAGCAAATTTGTCAGTAATGTTTGCTTGGCCATGAAGTATTGAACTAAAACTTCTTCCTGAGTCTGAAATAATGTTAATGACATTTATTTCTGGAATTTTTTGTAAAATCAAAATAAGACATTGAAAAGCTTGCAGACTTATTTCATACAGCAATAACAGATATCCTCCTGCTCAATATACTGTGTGGCTACGTCTAGACTGCCATGATTTTCCGCAAATGCTTTTAACAGAAAAGAATTTCCGTTAAAAGCATTTGTGGAAAAGAGCATCTAGATTGGCACGGACGCTTTTGCGCAAAAGCACTTTTTGCGGAAAAGCGTCTGGGCCAATCTAGACGCGGTTTTGCGCAAGAAAGCCCCAATCGCCATTTTCACCATTGGGGCTTTTTTGCCCCAAACAGTTTTTAGCTGACTACACTGGCCCTCTTGCGCAAAAGCATTTGCGCAAGAGGGCTTTTTCCCGAGTGGAAGCAGCATAGTATTTGCGTAAGAACACTGACAATCTTACATTAGATTGTCAGTGTTCTTGCGCAAATTCAAGCGGCCAGTCTAGATGCAGCCTGTGTATTATTTTTTAGTCCAATATGACTGAATGATGGTAGTAGTCACTTTCTATGAATTGCGCATTGTGCACTTGTCACAGATTCTCCCTTTAGAGATCAGGAAATATTGCACTGAACCATTGCTATCAAAGGCAATCATGTCCCCTTTTTGATGAAAACCAGTTCTGCATTTGGGTAATAGGAGTAAAATGACTTTAAAACATGTAACAGAGACATAAATACTCATAGATATTGGTCTTCATATTCAAAAATTCTGAAACTATTGCAACAAGAGGATGCCTTTCCACTCTAGGCTTTTTATTAACGTGACTTCCACAGGTAAGGATTTCTTTGCAATTTATTACAGTAAATGAATGTTTCTTAGTTAAGGCAGAAAATAAAGGAAAAAATTAAGGAATGGCCAACAGAAGATAAACTGCTTTCAAGCTTAACTGACAGCTATTAAATCCATGGCATGGGTGACTTCAGTGTATACACTACTGGCAATAAAATGGAGTCATGAAAATGTGGCACTGATTAAGAATAAATTCTACATACATTTGAAAAATCCACTATAAATCTTGACAATGCCTTTGAAATGGGCGTGTTATAATTGGGAAGGTCTCACAGCTTGCAGGGATGTTGGTGAGAATATAAATGCTGCCCCATCTTCATGTACTGCGGATAATTTCAACTAATGAAATGGTGTAAAATTTTCGACAAAGACCCTGAAAGTGTTCCCACTGGAAACTGGTATTTCAGGCAAAATAAACAGGGTGGGGTGTTTTTTTTTTCATTTTAAAAAAGGCATGTTGTGTGAATTGATGATGGTGAATAAACAGCCCTATAGACCTGTTGGGGGTAAGGAATAAAACACGGGCTATATCTGTATAAATGTCTCATGCTTCTCTCACAGTCCTCACTGACTCTGAATTGCAGAAGAGTCACTTTCAGAGGTTGTCAACTCACAGGGGTAAGGCCAACAGGATTATGGATTCGCTTCAAGACAGAGTCGATTAGGGATAGTTGCTTTTATTAATTTCACTACGTCACTACTATTGCAGGCTTAATACTGCCAAATAGTTACACAGCTACTGCAAAGTAATACGCCAATAAGCATAGGCAGTGCAATTCATAAAAGAGTAACAGGCACTTGGAAATGCTTACACCCCTTCAGTCTGCGGAGAGTACTGTTCTGGTCACCTCACACCCGGCCACAGTGGACCTCCAGCTAGGGGGATCCAAGGTACCCTTCGAGGTCTAGGTCCCCGGTGAGACTCACAGAGGGGCAGGACTCCCAGTGATCTTACACTTTAGCTGTTTACTGAGTGTGTGCGGGTTGGGCCAATGACACTCTCAGCATTCCAGGGGTCATGTTATTTATCCCATACTCGGCTCCCAGCTAGCAAGCATAGGGAGTTGCCACTGATGAAGGTCGTCTGATAAAGAACACCTGGTATTTTCACCCAGGGCTCAAGGCTGGCCTAGAGGAATACAAATTTAACCCCTGCAGGCTTACATATGGCTTTTTATGTGACAGAGGTGACCCTCCATGTTTTGTAAAGTTCTTCCTAGAGAAGTAACAGACATATGAGGGCGTGCAAGGTACATATGCATAGAGCAGTGTGTCTTGGTCTATGAATATCGTGAACAGACTATTTCAGGCTTCTTTAAAGTTCTTCCTACAGCTGTTTGCTGAGAATGCTAACAGAAGTGCTAATTGTGGAAGTCATGGTGATCTGGAGACATGTTAACTAAACTGAGCTGAAACCATCAAATAACAGGCAGATGGTAATCACTTTTATACAGTCCTGGGCTGAGTTGGATCACTAAGAACTGAACCAATATAATCTGCCTATTTTTATACAAGCCATTGAATAGCCATCTGTTCTTAACCTGACTTTGGTCTTTACAGATCTAGGCTTCTATTTATCTAGGATATAACGTAATAAGTTGCATCCTTTACCTGTCACTGGCGGTTTCCAGTCCTGTTATATTAAATGGGCTCAAAGAGTCAAAGGTGTTTAGATAACACATTCACTGTTAAACATGAAACAGTTTTATGCAGGCTTTGGGGTTTGGTATATAGAGACCTCAGACTGCTCAGTACCATGACCAACACACCATTAAAAATCCTTTTAATCTTTTATTAAAGATACAGAAAAGAAGGAAAACAGTTAAAGCTTTTGAAAATTAAATTGTTAAATAAGGTTTTCATTTTAACAACATCTCTTGTTCCCTTCCCCTTTATCTGGAGAGAGGTTTTAGAAGGGGGAGGTGGTGGGTGAGCAGGGGGAAGAAAGCCTTGCTTGAAATCCCTTAGATCGTATCAAAGATAATAACTATGCTTTTTTGGGGAAAAAGCAGTTACTTGAAAGGGGCTGCAACAGTCATCACTGCTGTTGTTCACATCTGATCCTGTTTCCCAGAAGACAAAACAAGACAAATGCACACAGAAGGGGAGAGTAAAGAACAGCAAATACAGAAAATGCAGATTCTGTCTCAGGTGTTGACTTGCACTTGCATTTCACTGCTGAAAAACACAGGCATGGCACATGGTCTTATTGGCCACTCCAAAATCTAGCAAACTTTTATCAGTATCACGCTGTTGAAAAATTACATTTTAGCTACCTCTTTTGGTCACAGCCTCAGACCAATGTAAATCTGTTGTCACTAGCACTGACCATATATTTACTGCTAGTAAGGCAAATAGGGAGAAAATAAATAAGGTAGATAAAGGACACACTGGGTGCATCTGCACAGCAGGGCTTAACTTAAATAAGCTACTTAAATTGAGCTACATCAATTGCGTAGCTTATTTCAAAATTGGGAGCATCTACAATGTACTTATTTCACGTAGAGCACTCTTCCTCCAACTTCTCTTACTCCTTGTACAATGAGGGTTGCAGGAGTCAGAGTAAGAAGTCCTCCAGCTTGACAGTATTTTGATATTATTTTGAAATAACTTCCTGCTGTGTAGAAACTGACTAAGTTATTTCAAAATAATGCTAGTTATTTTGAAATAATGTTGCTGTGTAGATGTACCCACTATGGGCATGTGTATACTGAGGAGTTATTTTGAAATAAATTTCCTTATTTTGAAATAAGGTGAGCATTCACACTACTAAGCCTGTTATTTTGAGATAATGGGCTTTTTATTTCGCAATAATACCTCCTGCTTATGAAGAGGAATAAGCTTATTTTGAAATAGTTGTTTCGGGAGTTATTTCAAAGTAACTTATTTTGAAATAATCTGGTAGTGTGGACATAGCCTGTGAATATGAGCAAGATACCAAGTCTCAAATTGCAGGCAGAAGCTGGAGCTAGTGATTACATCTGGCTCTCTCTCTGACCATGTCTGGTCAAGACACTAAGAATTACTGGGGGAAGGAGGGGAACGTCCAGGAAGCCATGACTGTGAAACTGACTATTTCCCCTTCTTTCAGTCAGCCTGTATAGTCAGCCCCTGTTTGTTCATCTGTCCTCTTCTCCACCCTGTAAACTTACACTCCTTTTTCACACTTGACAGCACAATTAAGAGTGAAATTTTAGGGCTCACTGAGATATAAAGGAAAGTTGCTGCACAAGAAAATATTGCCACTCTCTGTATTGACCAACATATGGGATTTCCCTCCCCCCCATTTAGATTCCTTCACATTTCATATACATTGTAACCTTTGCTTAGTTTTGCAATAAAAAAATTAAAAGCCAGATATGTTTAACTGAGATCTCGATAATGTTTAAAGCCAGCTTTGCTGTGTGTTGATACAGTCATATAGTACATTGACTCACAGTCGTACTGCTGTAATGTGAAGGATACAGCTTCTTTCATCACTTGTAACAGAGGAGAGATTTACCTAAAATTTTGCAACATCTAGCAAAATGAAAAAGCAGTTATTTGCAGAGCTTTAATTACTGCCCCAGATACATATGCTAAAGGCTTTTCTAACATGTAAAACAGCTAAATTATTGTGGGAGATTCATTATCCAGTCCCACTGCACAACATTTAAACAGCAGAGAGCCTTTTTCCCCTACAGTCGCTTGTCAGACAGAGAATGGGCAGAAGAATGTTTCCTTATAGCAGTAGAACTCCGTGGTAAGAAAGGGACTGTTAGCAGAGGTACCGTCTAACTACCAGGTTATTTTGAAATAATTTATTTCAAAATAATAATTCTCAAAATAACTATTTCAAAATAAGCTGATTCCTCTTAACAAGCAGGAGTTATTATTTCAATATAACAGGGTTAGTAGTGTGGACGCTCAGCTAGTTATTTTAAAATAACTTCCCAGTGTAGACATGCCTTTAGGGTGCATCTACACTGCACTGTAGGTTGACGTAAGATACGCAACTTGAGGTAGACAAATTGTGTATCTTATTTCGATCTAATTTCAAAATATGGTGCTGTCTACACAGTTCTTATTTTAAAATAAAGTGCTATTTTGAAATTTCCCTTACTCCTTGCGTAATGACATTGGAATAGCAAGCCTGTCATATTTCAAAATAATGGGCATGCTCAAAGGATGCAGAATAGCTATTTTGGGACACCTTGGAATGCTTAGTGGGCACTAAGCTAAGACTTTCCTAGCTAGGAGTCTAAACTCACGGAATTACTTTCATATTTCAGAGCTGAAATAATTAAGCCTATTTTTAGAAGTACTGAGCTTTTGGTGAAGCAAAATGCAGGACAATGTAGCACTTTGGTGTCATTGAGTTGCTCAATTCTTCTGAAAATCCACCTTATTTATTGTTCAGATTTTGGCTGGGACTTTTCTTTCTCTAAAGATAAGTTTTGACAATTCCTTATATTTTGATGCAAGCTTTGAACAATAGTTTGGAACTAGGCTTATGCAAAATGCTTGTAGAAATTTAAAAATACCCCCTCCCAAATTATTCAAGGTTTAGCAAAACTTTGGTGAATAGAAACTCACCCTTCCAGCACAGCTGACTGCTAAGTTAAAATGGTAGAAAAGGAACTCTTATGAAGCAAAAACCATTTTTTTGCAAAGCTATAATCACTACCTCTCCTGCAAAGACTTATACACATCAGCAACTTTACGCATGTGCATCACATTATGTTCAATGGGAATGTTCCTGTTCACAAAGTTATTCATATGCATAAGTCTTTATAGGCACTGATCCTAATTTAAAAATGAACATCCAGGCTTGCATTTTTTTTCTGAAACAGTGAAGGATGTAGTATTCCTTTGTTGAGCTCATTTAATCTTAAAATTGAGGGCATTTTGCTTTTCAACTATGATGTATAAATACTGCTGTGAATTCAATAAGGTGACTAATTTTTTTAAAAAGTGAACATTTTAGGCTATTGTGAAGAAGTAGGAATTTGCTGTAGCATGTTTGAGCCCTGTGTGTACCTCAGTTTCTCTCAACATTTTGCATGGCTATCTGGGCTGGACAGAAAGTACTACACCTAATCTCAGGAAAGAGAGAGATGGATGTATATTGCCTAGCTATCCGAGCCTAAATGGGTCAATGGAAAATCCAAGCTGACAATGGAAAAGCCTGACACCTAGTTATCAGGAACCCAGGAAAAGATGTATTTTCCCATCTCTCAGCAGGAAAGCTGGCACAGATCCCCACTCAAGAATAAATGAGTATGAGGTGGGACGATAGAGTGTTGGTTGTTGGAAGGTGCTAGGGCTGTTATATGGAAATTGTCCAAGAAGGTCAGACTGTGTGGCAAGAGAGAGCCTCAACATGAAGTTCATTACAGCTTGGTGGGACACTAGGGAAAAGGCCCAGCCTTGGAGACCTTGAGCCTTCCCCTGAGAAATAGTGTGGGTCCTTTTGGTCTGGCGTACTAGAGGAGTGGAGGTAAAAAATAAGCCCATGTATCACAGGCCCAGTATGAGGTCTGAGGCCTACACAAGGACAGCTAAGATCTTTGCTAATATAAAGCAAAGTTAAGCTGGGAGCAAGTGGTAGGCCCTGATCACAGAACTTGGCAAGAACCAGGTTTATACTGAGGAAACACTCATACCTGTAAGGTACTAGGCATAGGTTATAAACACATTCCAGAGGGATGGTAATAAAACACACCATTAGGAAATGTCTTGGTACCAACACACTCCCCGCACATAACAGGGGCATACCCTGATAACAGGCATCACAAAATGAGGGAGAGCGATGTTTCGATTGAATCTACATGTACAAGATAATGGGCGGTAGCTAGGTACATCAGAGAGTGGCACACTGATATGTGAGGGGCAATGTGTAACTTGTTTGCACCTAGGTATAAAAATGTATCCTAAAGGGGTTGTCATTGTCCAGCTTAGGGGGCAGCAGAGAGTCCCACCACTGACTGAGTCGTGACCACACACATTCTTAGTACCCTCCTAAAATCTACCAGGTATTGTTATTGTGCTGCATTTACAATAAACCTGGCCTGATGCTTCACACCATATCTGATTATATTGTCTTTGGGGTTCTTTCAGAGTCTGCTCTGCTGGCTATGGGTACAGAGTTATCACAACGCACAAGGGGAACACATGCATGCAGACAAATGGTTATTGTCATTGGATAGAGTAAGATACTTGTCAAGAGACCACACTGATGACTTCTGATGTTAGGGGTTACTCCCAGGACACTGGTGACAGGCTGGGAAATAAATCAGATTCTGTACCTAATAATATAAAATATAAATATAATATAAATAGACATGCCTCTGAAGTCAATAGAGATATACCAATTAGATGATGATATGGCTCATCTGAGAGTGTGTGTGAGTGTTTCTGTTGAAAAGTGGGGGGGGGGGGTTAACTTTTTTTCTTGCCTAATTTTGAACCACGAGAAACAAAGCATAAAAAACGACTTAAGATATTTGTTTATGTTGTAACCAATAATAGACAAGCTAGGCTACCTTTTCCTGTCAATTGCATAATCAACAAATTAAAACAATCCTCCTAAGTTTCATTTCAGTGAAAAGCAATTTATCTTGCTAGGAAGACTTGTGGCAAATCAATAAAGGTGTTATCTGACCAAGAACAATTGATTGTTCATTAATAGAAATGAGTGATATTTTTTACTCCACTATGTTCTATGTCTCAATTTCTTGTATTGATAATATCAAGGGCATAAATTCATATTAGATTTCATAGAACATCTTTTATAATTATATGCCAAAGTGCTCTACAAAGTACTTGGCTGATAATGAGCAGTAGAGTGATTGTAAAGGAAAACAGGTGACAGTCATGCATTGTTCAGAGCTAGATGGACATTACACAGAGTTTAACCAATGATTTTTATTGCATGATGCTATGATTAAACAATTATCCATTTATATAATAATATATATTCATTATATATTAGAGTTAATTTGTATGATTATAAAAGTATAAAATTGATTAGTATTTAGAGGAACTAAGTATTAGACATGAATAAGATAAGCTGAAATGCAAGAAGCTGTAGAGTAAAGCTTGCAAGAATTTAGCTTAGCTATTTTAGGCATTGGAGACAAGAAATTAAAACATAAGATACTAAGAAATAACTCAATGCCCAACAACCCCCAAAAGGGACCAAAACCCCAAATAAATTTGCCTTACTCTGTGTAAAAGTGTCACACAGAGAAAGCTCATAAGCCCTCTTAATCAATGAAAGAGAGATGCGCAGTGGTTGCCCCGAGCCCTCAGTTACAATTATTTACACTGAGCTTGATAATAAACAGTGTTTTAATAAACATAAAAAGTAGGATTTAAGTGGTTGCAAGTGAAAACAATCAGATCAAAGTAAGTTACTAAATTAAAATGAACAAAAAATGCTAGCTAGTTCTAATCCACTAATAAACTCGTTGCATGCAAATGCTCACCCTGAACAGCTACTCTTATCTCTGATAAAAAGCTTCAAGTCAGAGATGATCTTTACTCTGACATGGGTCTACAGCTTCTTCCAAGTTCTTTGTATCCTCTTAGGCTATGTCTACACTACAGGCTTCTTGGCAAGCAGCTTTTTGCAGAAGAGATCTTCCGCAAAAACTTCTTGCACAAAAGTGTGTCCATACTGCATGGATGCTCTCTTGAAAGAAAGCTCTGAGAGCTACCCACAGAATGGCCACCAGGGCACCTGTGCTTTTTCCTCTTTCCTGTTTTTGCATAAAAAAAACCCTGTTGCCTGTCCACATACCTTTTTGTGCAAGAACTCTTGCACAAAAAGGAGTTATTCCTCACAGAAGGAGGAATACCTACACCGGAAAAACCCCTCCGTTCTTTCCACAAGTTTTTGCACAAAAACTCTGTTGTGTATGTAGCTCTAGGGTGCCATTTTTAAAAGCCAGCTAAAAACAAAAGGCTGATGGCTTCCTGTTCCTAAAAAATAATTTCTCTGGGGGCAATAAACCATTGTTTGGCACCCTTTATTCCTTCTCCCTTGGAAAAATACCAAGTTCAAGATGGATTCCAGTACCCAGAGGCATGGTCACATGTCTTCCTAGGACCAATACAGTCATTCACAAGTCATTCGAGTACCAAGTCATATTTCCAGAGCATCAGTAATGGCCCTCATTAGCACATTTAGGATTAAAAACAGATTCACACTTCATATTTCTAACTTTGCATACAAGAATGATACATGCACGAAAAATAGGATATACAGATTCAGGAAATTGTAACTATAAAATTATTATGTTATATGATCTGTTTTAAATAAAGCATATTGTAAGCCAATTCTCATAAGACATGGGAGGTGCTCATGATACTGTGTATGTAGTAAAATTTCAAATGCTACATCCCTGCACCAAAAGTGATGGGAAGTATGGATCCATTTTAGCAGAAAACGCCATTGCAAAGTGACACAAACAACCAGTAAAAATACTGGTTCCACTGATTGTGTATAAAACTGAACTTGGTTAGGTACTGAACACTGTTGATATGCCTCATGTTGATTTTTTTTTTTTGTAAACTCCAGGATGTCTTCATTTATTACATTAAAACTTTAGAAAACTGATTTTTCATGCTACCGGGTGGTTTTCAAGATACCATTACAGTTTGCTGAGATAATTGGTTTGCGCAAGAATTACAACAGAACTTGCATGAGTTCCTAAATTAAAACTCTTCTCTCTTAAAGGAATGTTCTTCTGAGTTGTTCTTCAGGGAAACAAAAATTACAGGGAATTAATTAAGCATGAACTATTTACAGGCCACACTCCGGCGGTATCCAGCTTTTATTGCTAGAAGAGATACAATAATATTGCAATTCTGGAAAGCTTATGCAGAGCACTGTGGCCTGGTAAGAATTACTTAAATAAATGATAAGTTTTTTATTAACAATGTTCTTAAAACTTTCTTGATATGTAACAATGACATGTGCTATATTCAAAAAATCCATGACCTACCATTGAAATATTTTTCACGGAAGTGGGTATAACTGGAAATGCTGTAAGAATCCTTTTATGTGTTATAATATTATGCTAGTTTCATAAAATTACCTCATTTTCAGCCAATTTCAAAATAAGCAATAACTCTATAGTTTAGTAATCACTTTTCTTTTTAAAAAATTAAAATTTAAAAGCTTACTGTACTGATGAGAATTGCAGTTATGTCCAATTAGCTTTTGAAATGTGAGCCAAAACAATTGTGTCCCATCTGCGTTAAATGAAAACGTACAAGTTACATAGCCATCGCTTTTATGAGGGCTTTGACTTCCAGAGATCAAAACTGTAATAATTGAAATATATGTTTCTTATCATGGACATTGATCTCTTGTAGTATCTCATAAGTGCTCACCTCCAAATATTTGCTCAGTACCTTTTATGCAGCATGTCTTTGTGGAAATATCACAAAAGCAGGACTGGGAGGCTTGAGTTTCATAAGATTTCTGTTTGTTCATAAGCTTTCTCTGCTTGCCTGTGAGATCAGGTTTTCTTTCAGGGCTTGGTTGCTTCCACATTGTAGCATGGTGAAAGCCAGACAATAAAGTAACCCAACCATTTTAAAACCTAAAGGTAGAATTTATTGTTTCATATGAACCAGTTTGTTGCCCAGTTCAGGCAGTGGTTTGTTGTGTATTACAGTAGCATCTCTAGTCTAAGCCACTCACACAGTAAAGAAGTCTGTGGTTTAACAATTATAATCTATGTCCCTGATCTAGCAAAGCATGTAAGCGTGTTCCTACCTTTTAAAGAGGTGAGTAATTGCTTCAAAGTTAAATCGATATGACAAGCAAAAAAGCTGACACGCACAAAGTATTTATTTTATGAAAGAACACATACAATAATGTAAAATGTCTTCTGTAGAAGAGCTTATAATTTTTATGTATTTTCTCCTTTTGGTTTGGTCTTTAAGAAGTTGCCAGTGGCTATCTAAACAGACTTTAAAAAGATACAGATGCAGATGAAGTTAACAGTCCCATGAAAGTTGTTTTTCTTTGACTAAATCATTTATGAGGGTATCTATGCATGTTTCCCTAAGATGTCTTTTCCTTGTTTTCTTACCATTTTAATTACCCCATTAAAAACATTATTAGCTGGTATAAATTCACTCTCTGCCGTTAGGTTTACAACAGCCTGACTGAGCAACACATCACTCTCAGACTCTATTCATTCAGACTCTTGTTCCAATAAGGTTGGATATTAACTAAAGCTCTCCCTTGTCATTTCTACCCAGGCCAGAGGTGACAGTTAAAGTTTAAGGTGATTTTTTTAATTCTTATTTCTATAAAATTGACGGTTCTTTCCAGAAGACAGTTGATCTAAAAGTCCTATGCTCCATTTTGTTGTGCATATGGGCTTTTAAAAATGCCTATTATGCTTATCAAGGATACTAATTTCAGTTTTATGATCCATGCATGATGTTTTGTGTGAGGTTTTTTTCTGTTTTTTACAATTGTTCTATAGTTTTTTTCTTTGGTCTGATGCTCCCTATACTTAAAGCTGGCTTCTTATACAATTTTAATTTTCTTTCCAATAATTTTCTTCCTGATATTAAACTCCCTAAAAATGTTAAGGAAAGTTAGTTGTGTCTAGGGAGAATGGCTCATTTCTTTGTAGATCTCACATCGTTATAGCATCATAAATACAAACAATAAACAAATTGAAGCAGCTCTAGAAATCAATATCCTATACTATTACCAGCCAGACTCAACATCTCTCAAATACCTGGGAGGGTAGGGGCTGCAGGGTATTCTTTCCTCGGGCAGAAGACTTTGGCTCCTTAGTGGTTGGTCCAGAAACCACCAAGGTCAAAGGAGAGAAGTTCATTTTTCAAAATGAATTTTGCCTCAGGTCTTGTGCTCAAAGACTCCTGTTGTTCTAATAGAGTATCAGGGTAAAAGCTCGTTGCGAAGTTTCTTATGCACCCAAGACAATCTGCCCTGTAATCATAGGGTAGCAAGGTAGATGAGGTCATATCTTTAGTTAGCCCAGCTTCTATTGGTAACAGCCTTCCAGCCACATATTGTAACCATAGGGAAATACAAGTTAGCATGGAGATGTTGGATGTAATGCTTTTCATTGACATCAAAATTACATTTTTCTGACCTATTGGAATATTTTGTACTAAACATTGCAGTAAGTCAGGGCTACTCAACTTTGGAAGCCCTCTGGGCCCCAATGATACAGCACTTGCTGAGGGCTGCAACTTAAGTGTGGTTGCATATACATGCAAATATATATGCAAATATATGCAAATAGCTTCTTTCACACTGAGAGGCATGAATACAATGATTAAACTGTAAGCTGCGGCACCGGGCCCAAACATGACTAGTGTGAGCCATTCAGCACTTCTCAGGCTCTGCCCACAATGCTAAGCAGCCAGCACTTCCCACAATGCCCTGGTGCTCCTGGCACTTCCTCCTTAGGGACTAGAAACACTGACACTCTGCACTCGTCTTTTCCAGATAGCCCGTCCACTTGCGTCTTTCAATGCTCACCCTGCCTGGGAGATGCTTTGCCATTGTGGAGTGTGTTCCCAGTGGAAGCCATGTTCAAAGTATACCATCCTTAGGCCATGTGTTGAGCCCCACGTAAACCCAAACCGCACCACGGGCCACGTGTTGAGTAGCCCTGTATTAAGTCATTGAAATATAAAATAGAGCAAAATGCTGTATATTGTGTCTTAAGATAAGGGCAGCACAAAATCTGGGCATTCATGGACAGTTTTTATCATAGGCTATGTCTACACTGCAGGCTTTTTGCGCAAGAACTGTTTTGTGCAAGAGTCCTTGTGCAAAAGGTCTTGCGCAAGAGCGTGTCCACACTGCCGTGTGCTTTTGCGCAATAGCGTCCATGGCAGTGTGGATGCTCTCTTGCGCAAGAAAGCTCTGGTGGCCATTTTAGCCATAGGGGTTTCTTGCTCAAGAAAGCCCTGTTGCCCATCCACACTGCCTTCTTATGCAAGAGCTCTTGTGCAAGAGGGCTTATTCCTCATGGGGAGAGGAATAACTCTGGTGCAAGAAGACCTCTGTTCTGATGCTTTACTGTACACTTACTTGCACAAGAACGGGCATGCAGTGTAAACACTCCACAAGTTTTTGCACAAGAACGGACCTTGTTGTGCAAAAAGCCTGCAGTGTAGACGTAGCCAGAGTGTATGAGAAAAATGCTATGGTGTTAGATACTTCAGGGGAAACTATAGATAAGATAAATGATCTACAAGGATGGCTGGCATCTTCTAAACATCTCAATATCCTTAAAAACACCTCCGTGCCTCCCAGAGACACCCCTATTTGACAGCATTGGCCAGAGAGTTCCTGCAGCATTCACTGCCCGAAAGTGGTGTTGTGTGCTCCCTGAACTTTCATCTGTACAGTGGTGCTACTCTGATTCCATTGTGGCAAGTCCTCCCTCCTCTGCTCTTTGGAAAGAGGCCTCTTCATAGAGAGAACACTCTCTGCTTCTGGGGATAATGGTGAGTAAAAACTGATCAAGCCTCAATCAGTGCATCATTCAAGATTGCCCTGACATTCTGTTCAATATTCACATCTAAGGAGAAGCTACCTTAACACCTTTCTTGATCATGGCTGTGATAAAACTCTGTTAAGTGCACGGTTGACAATTAATGATAATATATTGCAATGTTAAATCGTACCTATATTCTGCAGCAGATCAAATAAATGGGGGAAGGCAGTTGTAATAAATGTCATGATATAAAATTAATGAGCTCCAAGTAGTATATTTGGGCTAAAACAAGGTCTCTAGCTGCAAATAGGCTCATACCCAGATTGATTTTTTCAGTGTGCGCTGGGACACTGGATCTGGGACACCCATTCTGCTGGCTGGTAATGGCTCCCATTTATCCCAGTATGAGCTGAGTGTATGACCTGGATCCTAATGAAGAGTCAGCAGGAACCTTTTCTTTGACTTCATTAAACTTTGGCTTAGCCCCTTGAAGAGCTAAACTTTACTCAAGACCATGTTCAAAGTGCCTATGCCCCGACTTTGCCTTTTCGTTTGTAGACATTGGGTTTGCCCCCCAATGGCCTAGAAGTGGTTAATGAGGCTTGGTAAGGGGCAGTCAACTGACTATGCCACATCTGAGGGGCCTAAATAATTCCTGAATGATGATGGAACCAGCTGTGAAGAAACAAGAGGTGCTATTTTAAAGTAAGGAAGCTGAGAACAAAAAGTGGCTATAGTAATGGAGCCTGTTGCCATTCTCTGGACATTTGAAAAGGAAACAGTGTGTTCTGTGGACTGGTACCCCAGAAGGGTAGGGGAATATAGTGGTCTGGCTTTAGGGCCAAGTCATGAAGAGAGAGCATCCCAGTGTGCAGAGAGGTGGCAGATGAGCAGAGGAAGGTAGCATTCGGCTTAGAAAGAGCTAATCCCTGGAGGGCCAGCCAGGAAGCGGTACCCTAGCAGTTAGAATCAAACCCATTCAAGGTTTTTAAAATTGTCCAACTGATTTTGTTTTCCTGAAAACAGCAGAATCCTCCATAGCAGTGACTGCACTTTTTTTTTTTTTTTGGTGATCCTTCTTATTAGGTAGCTTTTTGCATGCCCTGACAATTTTGAATGGGAAGAATGGATTAAAACTTATCACCACTTTTCTTATATTTGAAAAGTAGTCATGTGGCTTGTACAAGATCAGATTTTATGACACATTATGACACAAATCAGCGTTTGACCTTTTATAAGCCAATTTTATGCTATACACTATGTTTTTATAGGGTTTAATGTAGTATCACAGCCTTTAAATCACAAGAGGCTATGCACCTTTGTAAAGAAGATTATAACCTAAGTAGAGATTATTAATTTTACACATGCTGGTAGAATATAAAGCGTTTATAAAATTATGAAGCAATGAAAAAGCATCCGAGTGAGTGCAGAGTTTATTGAAATGTGGCTATTAACTTATTTATTATTTAAAAGAATGGATTCCATAATAGTATTTCACAATAAGGTTGTCAAAAATGGTTGCTTGTAAACTGGCTGAGTATTAGACACATGAGTATTATTTCTCAGTCAAACTAAATTCAGGCAGAGGAAGTTAGGAAAGTCTTTGCAATCAGTTCCTTCTAATGCTTGATTTTCCGGTACAGAAAGGAGTTGAGGACAAAAAAAAAAAAAAAAAAAAAACAGGCTTCTGCATAATCTGCAGAGAAGTTTCTTAGCAACATAAATACTTTATAACGTAAGTTGATAAAAAGGTAATACTGCAAGCAGGATGGAGGTTTTGTGTTAATTTCCCCAGCATTTCCACTCTGTGATATTGTGGACTAAAGAATTTAATGCAATTGTAGAGCACCTTTTGTGCATTGGGTGTTACCCTTTAAAATTCGGACATTGGAAACTTCTGAGTTAGAGGGGAAAATATTTTAAAAATATCTAGATGAAATTTATTTTTAAATCAATGGATATCAAGTGTTTAAAAGAGTGCCTGCCTCTGTGTGCTAGAGAAGTCAACTGCACAGACATTTGACCTGGTCAAAGGTAAAGAGAAAAGAGAAGGGACTGAAGAATTAGACTCTGAGGAATTCCCATATTCCTTATTAGGGGGTATAAACAGGACAAGTAACAACAGTCTCAAGAAATTGTTGTAACAACAAAAACAGCAAATGCTAAGAAGCATATTCAGTTATTCCAACAATGCAAAGAATAAGGTATTTGCAACAACAACAACAACCATCCAGGTATGAACACTTTCAAAGAGAGTCAAAAACAAGAGCTAGACAACTTTGTTTGACAACAACAACAAAGAATTGCTAGGAATTTTCATCTCGATGGAAATATTTCTGCTGGTTTCTGACAAACCACATATTTCTGTTACAAAAAAAAAGAGTTCTTCCATCCAAAACCATCCCATTTTCATTAAAAATAAAACCTGGAAACTTACATTACAAAACTTGCATTACAAACTTTGGGGGCAAATCTTTTAATTTGCTTTGGTCTATTAAAAATCTTCCAGGGGAGTAGCAATTAAATCCCCAAGATCATGTGTCTAAGAAAAAAACCAATGTCAGTATTAAAAAGTTGCAGCCTCAGTTCTTCAAAATCAGTACAGGTCTCGGATTCTTTCATGTCCCATTGCAGTTATTTTTGAGGAAGAGGCTAGCTGAGCAGAGACCACGAGACACGAATCTCAAGGCCATGGGGCACTAATCTTTCTTTAAAAATGAAATGCTGTATGGATGGTTTTTTAAAAAATGTTCCAGTGCTGGAAGGGATCTTATATAATTGACTAGAAATGGCTGAGGAAGTGGTTTCAAATAGCTACAGCTCAAAAGCATTTTTGAACCTTGTTTCTTTAAGGAAATCTAAAAGAACAATCTGTGCACGTTGTTAAATATGAGTCTTGCAAAGAGATGTTGGAGAGAGTAAGTAGTTGAAACTCTGTTGCCTTTGAATGAATGCTTCAGGACAGTGTTAGTGCTCCACTTTCAGGAAGAGTGATGGAGATGAGATTTTGAGCATGGTCATTACAGATCCTCTGGCTCTCTGAGTATTAGGGTAGTGAGTACCAGAGACCATTTGCCAGGTGTTCACTTGGGTGCTTATGTCCAGTCTTCCTATATTAATCTTACACTGGCAGTTGCAATTTGTTTAGGAGCTCTCCACCATTTGTCAAAAGCTAACATAGCTGTTTGCTGTTAAGCGGCTCAATTCCACTGCAGTGATGGTTACCCTGCAAAGGAGGGGCAGAGCGAAGAGTAATTGAAGTTATGATTGCAGTCTGAGATTTTTAGCTAGAAGTAGCTATGTATGTGAGATGTACTATGTAAAGCTTTATCTTGTATTCTTACCTTCTACTTATAAGTTCACCTGGCTGATTTTAAGACTATATTATTATGATTCAATGGCGCTCATAAACTGTTATGTATGATATATTTCCTTTGTAATTCCCGGATTGATAGCACTTGGATGCAGAGAGAAAATAGATTGGTAAGACAATGTGCCTGCACAAATCGTATATCTTGTGGAAAACCTCTGGATTACTTTGCATGCATGGCCTTAGTTCCTCATTCACTATTTCAGTACAATAAGAGGGTTTATGTAAGCTGAAAACCTTGCTCAAAAATAATGGAATTTAAATACACAATTTTTTTACAACCATTGTATAATTCTAATGTATTACTTGTTAGGAACTGCAGAACACACTCCCCTATGGCTAGGTACACAAAATTGAGAATTATCTTGTGAAACAGACTAGTTATTTTTACTTGTGAGATGTTATGGGCACAATGAAAAACGTGGCAAGGAAGAGTCAATAGCAGACAGGAAACTACATTCAGTCTTAATCAAATGTATTTAAATTTATTTGCGGAGGAACCTCTCAGTTATGCTTTTTCCTCCTGCCGAGCAACAGTCACTGGTTTTCAGTAAGAATAAATGAAATTGAAAACAATCATGGTTGCATCAATCAAGACTGTCACTTTTTAACTTAACCCCTTTTCAGACAGTATAAAATTCAGATTATTAAAGCTGTAATACTGGAGGTTTCTGGGGCTGCTGCTGAAAGGGTCAAGTCAGAGTAAATTGCTCAGGCATTAGGGAAGCCTGACAGGCTAATTTTGAGGCTTCCCTGCAGCGTAGACGTGCTATTTTGAAATAGCTGTTTCGGAATAACTATTCTGGAATAGCTTATTCCGAAATAAGTGTGCAGTGTAGACGTAGCCCGAGAGATTACAAGTGTCCAGTTCTGTACAGCCAGTTTTTCCTCTGAATTTGGGACACACACTGTCCACTTACAGAATCAAACATCATTGTCTTCCTAGTAAATTGCTTAAGCAGAACCCCTTGGACATCACAAGGCCATTCCAAATGTATGACAGTTACCACTCTAAGCTCTCCACACTGGATTGTTTTAAAGCAAAACCAGGTAAGTCATTTTTAACAAGAATATTCTGACTCTTAGGAACTGAAACAAGTCTCTCAACCAATAAATTGTTGCCTTCTACAGACAGATATTTCTCATTATTGCCCTCAATCAAATCAATTCCACTCCTGTCATGAATAGGAGCTGCAAACGAGATCTTGAACTTAGAACATAAGAATGACCATACTGGGTCAGACCAATGGTCCATCTAGCCTAGTATCCTGTCTGCCGCCAGTAGCCAATACCAGATTCCCCAGAGGGAGGGAACACAACAGGTAATCCTCACATGAACCCTCCCTTGTTACTCATTTCCAGACAAAATTTACCTGGATAGCGAGGAAAGGGTTAAGCTAACTTGAAGTTATTCTGCACCTGAAAGAGGGGGTTGGGCATCGAGTCAATGAAATGAGGCTAAAGAATTTCAAAGTGGGGAAATCAGTCCCCTTTGTTTGAGAGGGGGGGGGGGATTTTCCAGGCATAGAGGGAAGAAATGAATTCCCTTCTCTCTCCCCCACCACAAAAAAAAAGAGATCCTCTGGATTCATCAGAATGTGTGGGTAGGAAAAAGTTTAGGTAATCTGTTAGGTTTATTGTTTTCCTTGTTTGGGGTTTGGAAATTATGTTTGAGCTGGTTAATTCTTTTGTTTTTCTCTCTTGTAACCAAAAATTAATCCCAGGGAGAATCCCCGAGTTTTGTTTTAATTCATGTTTTTTTAACACCAAGTCATTTACTATGCTTGCAATTCTAGTCTTGCAAGTGTTCTTTCTTTTTTTTTTCTTTTTTTGTTTTGTTCCGTTAAGCAGTATTGGTTGATCTTTTGTGTCCCTAAACTTAAGTGCCTGGCTGCAGACATGCTACCGGAGAGAAAGCACAGGTTCATTACTCTCTGCGAGAATGTGCTTGCTTGTGTTCCAACTTTTTGGGGAAAGGAGGTTGGGAGGTTTTGCCCTCAAGGAAGAGATTCCTAGTGATTTCTTACCCGGAAAAAGATTTGGACACTTGCAAGGATATTTCTACACTACATGGCTCCGTCGACGGAGCCATGTAGATTTGTTTTTTTGGCAAAGGCAAATGAAGCCGCGATTTAAATGATCGCGGCTTCATTTAAATTTACATGGCTGCCGCGCTGAGCCGACAAACAGCTGTTCAGTTGTTTGTCCACTCAGCGCGCTAGTCTGGACGCTCCCCTGCCGACATCAAAGCCCTTTGTCGGCAGCCCCGGTAAACCTCATCCCATGAGGAATAACGGGGCTGCCGGCAAAGGGCTTTGATGTTGGCAGGGGAGCGTCCAGACTAGTACGCTGAGCGGACAAACAGCTGATCAGCTGTTTGTCAGCTTAGCGCGGCAGCCATGTAAATTGAAATGAAGCCACGATCATTTAAATCGCGGCTTCATTTGCCTTTGCCAAAAAAACAAATCTACATGGCTCCGTCGACGGAGCCATGTAGTGTACACATACACTTGGTGGTGGTAATGCCAAATGGATTTAAAGGGGAACTGAAATCAGAAAAACTTTGTTGTCTCTGGGAACTGCAGAGACAGAATCTGACAGTGGTTTTATTTTACTAACTGGCCCCCATTACCTACACTCAAAGTGTCAGGTGGGGAATTCAACTGAGAAAACTCCATTCAGCCACAGCAAACTTCTTGCAAAAAAACACCATGAGGATTCTCTTCCCTAGAAGCCCTAAGTAGCACTTTATCTTCACCTGGCTCTACAGAAGCATTGCTCTGCTGAACCACAACCTGCTCCTGAGTTTCTCTTACACCCAGAATCATCGTGGGCCCAATAATACCCTTTTCGAGCAAACAGACTCACTAGGTAAAAGATCAGGGGCACTCTCCTTCCCTCTGCTTTCCTCACTTGGTACCATGGTTGCCTGGCTCAGCACATACAAGGGTAGGAATCATTTGTTCCTCTGTACAAGTTTCCATACTGTCAATTAAATCAACTTTATGCTCTCCTTGTGCTCTGGCTAGGGTACCACCAAGTTGTTTCATCCTTTCACAACAACACACTAGCAACAGGCAACATACAAGCTCCAGAATCGTTTAGTCTCTGGGATTCTGTCATGACACTAACTGAATGCAACCTAGTTACAGTTTCATGCTTCCTAGCATACCTAGGGACATTCCCATTCTGGGCTTCAGTTGTTCCAGAACCAACTCTGAGACAACTGCATTATCCTCAACAATCACAGGCTGAGAGGCATCGTGCACAGACAAAGAACTGGAGAGAAACTTTTCCTCGGCATGCTGCTGCTGTTTAACACTGTTAAACAATTGGAGACACTGTCTGCTTTGTCCCAGCGCCCATGGCTGGTTTCAGACACACACCTGGAAATTGAGAGAGCTTTCTTCACAGACAAATTGCCATCCCCAGCAGATAAATTGCTATTCTCCACAGTGGCTGATCACACTGAGCTCCCTTAAACAGAATAATTTACATCTTGTTAAAGATCCCTTTCACAAGCTCCGCTAGCCAACAATCACTTTACCCTTTTCCTCATTTAGGCCTTCAACCTGAACATCAACTTCAATCTGATTTAGAGAACCCTTTACTTGACCAATAAGTTTGCTTTGTGCTTGATCTAATTCCAGATTAACTTCTGAGACATTAGACAGCCAATCAGAAACCTCATTCGCAGATACACTGCTTTTCTGCACAAACAGCTACCTTCCCCAGACAAACATTTGGCGAAACTCTTCACAGGCAAGTTATTGCTCCGAATAGAGAAAGGTTCAGGATCATTCTTTTGCTGTGCTTGTTTCCTGTTATTAACTTGACTTAACAAAGGTTTGATATCATTCCCAATGATAAGATCCTTAGGAATAGTGTTTTTAACTTCCATAATCATGGTGCCATCAAATTCCTTACAATTAAGATGGATTTTAGTCAAATGCACTCTACAATACATTCAGATAAGGTGACACCTGTTAGATTTTCACCTGGTAAATAATCTTCCTCCTTGACAAGGCTTGCTTTAACCAAAGTAATATCTTCTGCAGTCTTTCTCCATCCCATACACTCCACTCCATTAACTTCAGCATCACTAATAAATTCTGAATTATTGTTCCCATATTTAGCTCGAATAGGAGTTTTACCTCATTCAGAGGTAACAAACAGCCTCTGCATACAAGGCACCAGTGCTGGGCTCCATAGGGCTTGCCTGTGTGTTTAGAATAATAGAAATAGCATTTGTGGGGTTTGGTGAGCTATTTTTTACA
Source organism: Pelodiscus sinensis (assembly GCF_049634645.1). Classification (NCBI taxonomy): domain Eukaryota; kingdom Metazoa; phylum Chordata; order Testudines; family Trionychidae; genus Pelodiscus; species Pelodiscus sinensis. The sequence goes on from NC_134723.1 coordinate 8,260,380, forward strand.
TTTGGACACTCTGGTATGACATATCCAAATGTACCACACAAATGACATACCACTTTTCTAATGGAAGTGGGACAGGTCCAAAATGGTCAGGTAAAATGTCTAAAAATAGGTCCAAAGCTCTTCAATCCAGCAGTTTTCCAAAACTCCTATGTACTTCTGCCCTCCCAACCCACTTTTATGGAACGTGCTCAATATGTTAAAAAGCACAATGATTAGATATTTTCAACTTTCTAACCTTAATCATGTAAGATTCAAGAGTGACCTTGAACTGCCTCAGTATATAATCTTTATAATGCACATTGTCCAGAGCTTCTTGTTCTCCCAATTCAGGAAATACTTCCCTGGTTTTTCCAGTCAATCTGGTCAGCAGAATGGGCATTTGCTGGCCATCTGGAATTTGGTGCATGTTAAGCAATTAGGAGGAGCTGAAATCTGCCAGGGGACTTTGGCCAGCTCTTGATTTCCAGTTGGTACCTTTCAGTTTATATGGATATTTTCAGGATTACATCCTTGGTACTTGGTTCAACTCAAAACTGTGTCTGATGTTTCACCCCCTGGGGGATACTGCTTACTTCAAGAAAGTATTTCCTCAAGAAAACCAGTTGTATGTGCTACTTTGGGCACAATGCCTTCTTTCTTGCACACGTCAGAGTCATAGACTACGATATTCAAAATTAACTACGGACTTTTAATTTTGGATGGGCAAAAGATCACCTAAAAAGAGACTTCTGTTCAGAAATTACTGAACAGCTACTTGTTATGTCATGGGGAGTTTCACAGTATAGGAAGAAATCAGTGGAAATGCAGAGAGCTTGAGTAGTTGCAAATGTCCATTTTATTGCAAGCACAGAACTAACTAGAAGAAGCCCAAACTAGCTGGGCTGACCCCAGTGATCTATCTCAGTTACTATAACAACAAGATCTATATCTACAACCCAATACACAACACTACTGTCTGAAAAGGAGCCTCCTTTAAAGTATCCCAAGCAGGAAAACATTCATTCTTGAAAATCTTAGGCAGGGATTTTGTTTGTGTTTTTAAAATCAGTTGGACTCCTTTGTATGGAAGAGAGGTGGTTGGAAATCCCCTAGATCCTTAGATCCTACCAAAGCAACCACAAACAGTAAAGGAGAAAATGGCACGTCCTTTTATCATCTTTGAGTCTGTGCTGCAACTTTTCTCTAATCCAGAGAATGCATTTGAGTAGTTAACATATTTGAATAACAAACTAGTTTGTGAATATTTTTGTGAACGTCATAAGCTTGTTTCCTATGTGAGGAGGGAATAGAGTTGTAGTGGAAAGTGGGGCCAAATAATGCTTTTGATAAACTTCCTAAATTTTAAAATGAATGATTATTGGTTCCAGAAGTGTTTTATTTCTGTTTAAGACACAGATACTGTGTCATGTGACTTGATATGAATTGCTCTCTGTGTTGCAATTATTTCAGTTGTAAAGAGTTCCATGTTAGACATGAGAAGAAACAGCATTAGTCACATGATTGAGGTCAGGAAGACAGTTAATATCCCTACCACGAGCTTTTCTTCTTATCATAATCATAGGCTGCTACTACTACACTAGCAAATACAGGCTGAATGTTCTTAGTACAAACTTTCTGGTGAATACTAAGGAATAAGGAGGAAAATCAGTACTGGAATGCAAATGAGTCATGTGTACGAAAGACAAAAATTGTCAATTTTCCACTATTTCTAAACTCAAGGACTCCATCCATCCCCCCATGAAGTTAGCGGGAAGAACAGCATGGACTTCAATGCCAGTTGTTTCTGGCCCCCTAGGTCAAATTTCCTGACATGGTGAACATCACAACACATGCATTCAACCAAGATGTACCTAGGATATGAAGCAGTCAAATGACTAACATGATGCTTTTACCTGTATTTTGGATCTGGCTCTCTTCTAATTAAAAAATATAAAATTCTATGCCTATTGTTTGATGTAATGGCTCGTTCCTGCTGAGCACTATTCTTAGAAAATAATTTCAAATGTTTGATGTGAAAGGTGGATGATCTGAGTATTTTTTATTAGTAGTTAGTATGGTTGATAGCTTGTTCGAATTGCTGGGGAAGGAGAGACTTGCTTCATTACAACCATCAAGATGTACTTTTCTCTGGCATACAGTAACCTATCTTCTTAATAAATACTTCCATTTAATAATCATGAGCAAACCTTTGCTGATCTCTGACCAGAAATAAATAGGGATGCTTACTCAAGTATGCCCGAAGCAGATCCCCATCAAACTGCCGAGAAGCAATTGAAATGGGAGGACTGAGTACTTAGTCTGATATGACCCTTTCAGCACACATTTCTACTCTGAAATGCTTTTTCTTGACTTTTTTTATTTGATTTATTATAATTCATTGAGTACGCCCCAGGAAGCAAGTGGTGGCATTCATCATTCTTACAGGACACAGTGTCACTGAGGCTTCTGTTATACGTACGTGTTATCTGCTAGAAGTCCTTGTAGAAAGTCTAAATGTTCTTTTTTCTTTATTTCACTGGCATGCAGGCAAAAATCAGGAACAAAGATTCCTCTTGCAAAAAAGACACTTGTGATTTTCTATTACAACACAGTGGTTATATTTATAGAACTCTTTCAAGGATGCATCTAGCACAATCAGTTAGTGTGTCAGATATATGCAAGAGGAATATATACACTAAAATACTATAGCTCCATCTATAGGAGGGCTATTCAACTTTGGAGGCCCTGGGGGCCACAATGAAACTCACAGCACATGCCGAAGGCCACATCTTAAGTGTGGTTACATAGACATGCAAATATATATGAAAATATATGCAAATAGCTTCTTTCACACTCATGGGCATGAATACAAAGATTAAGGCAAGACTACACAACACACAGATCTCCATTTAAGTCAGTTCTGCGGATATTAATAAAATGCAATATTTACCCAATTTCCATCCATATGACAGCACTTTTAATGAGCAATGACAGTCCAGGAATTTAACTATTATAATGCATATCAACAGAAGACCATTATATTGACAGCTTTTTTGTTTTGGCTCCTCTGCCCCTCCTCTTCAGGCCATGCGGTAAGCCCCGTGAAAACCCAAACTGCATCGTGGGCCGCAAACAATTGGTCTGTGGGCCACATGTGGCCCATGGGACATGTGTTGAGTAGCCTTGATCTATAGCATAGTATTGGAGGCGTAAGTGATGGAACTGGAAGTCAAAGACAAAGGAGGAAAAGAGGATCAGAGTGCTGCATGAATGCAGTAGTTACAGACTCACCTACATATGAGCTGCAAGCAAGAATGTGCAGATTATGATGAGGTGCCCACCCCACACAAGCAGGTTTATGTGTGTCTGGAGGTGCCAACTAATCCTATACGCTGCACTGGAGAGAAGCCAGGGACTGACAAACACTAATCACAGATGAAGCCCAGATGGGGAAGGAGCAGAACTTGGAATATAAAGCCTGTAATTGTGCACAGGAAGCAGGTCTTCAATCATACATTATAGGAGATGAAGGTTAGCCAGGAGCAATGAGGAATCCAAGGGAAGAGTAAGCCATGGGGTCTTGCCCTGGAGCAGGGAGTCTGGCAAAAGTCCTAGGGAGGTGAAGTATCATGAGGAGCTGTGGAAAACCTGGAATCAGAGATTTAGTGGGGTAATGAGCATGATTAGCATATTGGTACACAAGGGTACAACTTGCTCAAGAAAGACAGGGGGAAAGGAGGAAATGTTTCCTAGTATATTATCAATGTATACACTTGAACTGAATTGGATATAGAGGACAGACTTTTTGAGTGTCTCTGGGCAAAGATAAAAAGGAGTAAAAAACAAGGGTGATGTCATGGTAGGGGTATACTACAGACCACCTAAGCAGGAAGAAGAGGTGGATCAGGCTTTTTAAAAACAACTAACGCAATCATCAAAGCACAGGACTTGTGGTGATGGGGTACTCCAACTATCTAGACATCTCTTGGAAGACATAAATTATCATCAAATTCTTGGAATGTCCAAGAGACATCTTTTTTTTTTAATTTCAGAAGGTGGAGAAAGCTACTAGTGGGGAGGCTGTTCTAGATTTGATTTTAACAACAGGGAGGAACTGGCTGAGAATTTGAAAGTGGAAGGCAGTTTGGGTGAAAGTGATCATGCAAATGGTAGAGTGCATGATTCTAAGGAAGGTAAGGTGCGAGAAAAAGAAAAAAGAGACAATGGATTTCAAGAAGGCAGATTTTAGCAAACTCATGGAGATATTAGGTAAGGTCCCACGAGAAAAAAAGACTTCAAGGAAATGCAATTTAAGATAGTTGACAGTTTTTTAAAAAGTGGCATTAATAAGGACACAAGAGCAAACTATTTCACATCACAGAAAAGATAGGAAGTATGGCACAAAAATACCTTGGCTTAATCAGGAGATCTCCGAATAATAATCTAAAAGTAAAAAAGGAGCTTGAAGAACTGGGTTTTGCCCACAAAATCTCATGATACTATACATATTTTTGTTAGTCTCTAAGGGTATGTCTACACTACCCTCCTATTTCGAAGTAGGAGGGTAATGTAGGCATACCGCACTTGCAAATGAAGCCCGGGATTTGAATTTCCCAGGCTTCATTTGCATAAACCGGGCGTCGCCATTTTTAAATCCCGGCTAGTTCGAACCCCGTGCCGCGCGGCTACACGCGGCATGGAGTAGCTAGTTCGGATAAGGCTTCCTAATCCAAACCAGCTGTACTCCTCATTCCACAAGGAGTACAGCTAGTTCGTATTAGAAGCCTAATCCTCATTCCACGAGGAGTACAGCTAGTTCGGATAAGGCTTCCTAATCCAAACCAGCTGTACTCCTCATTCCACAAGGAGTACAGCTAGTTCGGATTAGAAGCCTAATCCTCATTCCACGAGGAGTACAGCTAGTTCGGATTAGAAGCCTAATCCGAACTAGCTACTCCGTGCTGCGTGTAGCCGCGCGGCACGGGGTTAGAACTAGGCGGGATTTAAAAATGGCGGCGCCCGGCTTATGCAAATGAAGCCCGGGAAATTCAAATCCCGGGCTTCATTTGCAAGTGCGGTATGCCTACATTACCCTCCTACTTCGAAATAGGAGGGTAGTGTAAACATACCCTAAGGTGCCACAGTACTACTCTTTTTTTTACATTGTTTTTTGAGGTAAACAGGATGAAGTTTAAAAGTTTAAGAGGGGTATCTTAGTTAGTCTGTAACAGGAAAAACTTAAAAAACAACAATAGACTAGTAGCATCTTAAAGACAAACAAAACATGTAGATGGTATCATGAGCTTTTGTGGGCACAGCCCACTTCTTCAGATGACAGGAGTATTAGAAGTCCATATCCAAGAATAAATAAGGGAAGAGAGGGAGGGGGAGAAGAAAGAAAAAAAGAAAGGAAAAAAAGGAGGGGAGAAAGAAAAAAGAGAGTGAGTATATAAGTTTCAGAGGGGTAGCCGAGTCTGTAACAGGAAAAACTTTAAAAACAACAAATAGTCTAGTAGCACTTTCAAGACTAAATAGTTACAAGAGGCTAATAGGAACCATTAACACCTCCATTGTTTGGCTGGTAGGTTAAGTCATAGGATGTAGAAAATAGTGTGGGAGCCAGCCAATGTCTTTGTTCATACCATTTGTTTAATAAGGACAAATGCAAAGTACTCCACTTAGGAAGGAACAATCCGTTTCACACATACTGAACGGGAAATTACTGTCCAGGAAGGAGTAGGGGTCATAGTAGACCACAAGATACACTTTGTGGCACTGTAGCAAAAAAAAAAAAGCAAACATGATTCTGGGAGGCATTCCAGGAGTGTTGTGAGCAAAACACAAGAAGTCATTCTTCCGCTCTAATCTGTGCTGATTATGCCTCAACTGTAGTACTGTGTCCAGTTCTGGGCACCACATTTCAGGAAAGATGCAAACAAATTGGAGAAGGTCCATAGAAGAGCAGCAAAAATTATTATAGTTCTAGAAAACATGACTTGGAAGGGAAGATTGAACGAATTGGGATTGTTTAGTCTAGAAAAGAAAAAAACAGAGAGGCGACAAGATAACAGCTTTCATGTACCCAAAAGGTTGTTACAAGGATGAGGGAGAAAAAATATTCATCTTAACCTCTGGTGATAGGACAAGAAGCAGTGGGTTAAAATTAATTAGTAATCCATTATATGAATGAATTGATTATGGACATTACCAATCTCTTTCTTTTTCCTGAAAGCAAAATAATCACTAACTGAAATTAATGTTTATCTTCTTCATTTGAAAGTCCAGATGAAAATGTGCATTGAAAAGTATTGCTTTTTTAAACAGATAATTCTGCACTATTGCTGGGATTGCAGGCAGAAACATCTACTATACATAACGCTGAGACAGTCCCTCTGTTATATGTGGGTGGCATTCTTAACACTATGCAAGTAAAAAACCCAACAAAACACTTTGTTAAAAGAACTTGGAATGAATGAACCACCCGATTCATTATCCAACAGCATGTGATGCTTTTCTTTGCAGTATCTTGAAGGCAACTGTGCCAGAAAATCAGGAGTTGTTCATGGCTTCTATGTATGACTCATTGTATTTGTCCTTGATTGCCATAGACTTTTGAGTGAACTAGTTCTGATAACACCTCTATTCTTCTGCTGGGCTATTGACTGCCATGTGTGCTTTTCCTGCTTTCATGCTTGCTTGTGGGATGTGTGCTACCAGGCTGAGGACAGAATTGCCGGGCCCCTGGGAAAGGTGTGGGGGAACACTCTGGGCCCTCCTGAAAGGTGGGGCCTCAGGCAGAAGGGACAGGCTAGGGGATACTTTCATCCTGCCAGCCCTTCTATGTTGCCTGGACCACATAGCCAGAGGCTTCAACAGCAATTTATAAGGTCCCAACGCTTTGGTCATTTCCGTGGATGTGGTAGCAGCAGCCAGGAGCCCAGGGGGTCTTTTAAATCACCATGCCATGGGGCAAGTGTCCTGCTCCCTTCCCTCCCCCATCAGCAGCCCTATGTACTACACATCATTGGAGTAGATACCCCTGTCTTTGCAGAATGGAAGTACAACCTCACACAAACACTATTATTTATGAATGGAGCATGGGACAGGGATGGAAGGTTGCTATTTCACTTCCCAGTTAAGGTGCTTTGATTCTGAAAAAATGTGTCCTGGTTGCTAATTTGTCATTTTTAGAGTACTTCAGCTTCTTAGTAAATATACTGCTAAATGGTCAACAAGTTACATTTTCTATTAAAGCCACATTAATATATAAATAGAAATCTGTTCTTCCCTTTTATGGTTGCCCAGAAATAGAGCAGGCACCAAGGCTTGGCTTAAGGTGAGCTAACTCCAGATATGAATTTTACATACCTGGAGTTGCGTATCTTAAGCTGACCTTTCTGGTCTAGTGTAGACCAGGCCTTATAAAGCTTTCTGAGCAGTGTACACTTTAGATACATATGATGCTATAAACCAATTCAAATCCTCTTAGCGGACAATTCATTGGACGGTGATGCTCTAGAAATATTTTACACAGCTCTGTGAGACGTGATCCACCTATCAAGTGCTTGCAAAAGAAAATAAAGGCCAGACAAACCAAAAAGATAGGTTATTGTCTGTAGTAAGTATGGGTATGTCTACACTAGCCCCCTAGTGCAATCTATGGAGGCTAATGAGAGCGACCGAAATTGCAAATGAAGCACGGGATGTAAATATCCTGTGCTTCATTAGCATGTTCCCAGTCGGTCACCATTTTAGAAATTGACTAGCCCGAAGTAACTGCCCGCGTGTACATGCGGCAGTGAAATGGGATTCCGAATTAAAGCCCTAAATTGAATTCACTGTTATTCCTCCTGGAATGAGGTTTTTATGTGCTTAACTTTAATCAGGACAGGAACTGGGGGAGGGGGGAAGGGTCCTTTGAGGTGACATTGACAAAATATTAACTGTGCTATGTGGAAGAAAATGCCTTTCAGTGTTCCAATTAACATGTACTAGAAGACAATATTTCTTGAAGTTACTCATGCTCCTTGTTTTCATAGAAAGTGATATTTTATTTCTAATTGTATATCTAATTCCTGTTGAAATAGATCTATACTGCCTGTTTGCCTGAAGTAGAGTGAATTTCTACTTGTGTCGTTGGAGTGGAGTGAGTTTCTATTACAAGGACAAGGACAATCTACCCTGTGAGTGGCAGCTCAGGGGAGCAAGTTTCAGAGTCCAGGCTGACAGACTTGGGTTCAGGCTACCATGTTAAAATCAGCTGTGCAGCCATTGAGGCTTGGGCTGGGCCTCAGGATCTGAAGCTAATGCCCCTCCCTCGGCTTCAAAGCCCAAGTCTCAGCTCAAGCTACAACTTCTACACAGCTATTTTTACTGCCACAGCTACTTTTTCTGGCATAGGCTGAATTTATTGTCCTGTGCTCTGAGATTCATCCCTGAGGGCTGTGTAGACATACTCTAAAACCCCTACTGCTTGAGTTTCCAAGACTATGTCTACACTAAATATGCTAATATTTAAATTTAATACGCTAAATAGCAAAAAATATGCTAATTGACTCATTTGCATGAGTCACAATCTAATTTGCATATTTTCTGCCGATCCATTTTTGTGCTAGGGGTTTTTGCGCAAAACCAAGCAGCGTGGACGTTTTCTTTTTGCACAAAACCCCCTTTTTCTGCAAGATCGGTATGCCTCCTTTTTGGGGGCATAAGGATCTTGCAGGAAAAGAAAATGTGCACGTGGCTTGTTTTTGTGCAAAAACACGAGTGCAAAAATGGATCAGCAGAATATATGCAAATGAGATCATGACTCATGCAAATGAGTTCCTCATTAGCATATTGTTTGCCAGAAAAACTCGCAGTGTAGACATAGCCCAACTAATAGAGTTATGTGTCTACCTGCCATTGCAGCTGTCAGCCACTGGTCAGTTCATATACCCATGATGCCTTTATGCCTGAAACTGCCTCCATGAATTGCTCAATGGTGTACCATGCGAACAAAAATTTAACTTTCATCTTTCAGTATTTAGTTGGAAGTTTTCCCTGTTAAGAAGCAGAGCTCCCCTTTTCCCCTGACATCAGTTCCCTTGTAAGAGTTTCAAGGCCATCTTTGACGCTGAGCAGTGGAATGGATGATTAATATTTCAGCCTTATTTACAGTAGATGGAGCGTGTTGTTAATGGCAATTGTATGGAAATTTCCCAGATGAATATTTATGAATATGAAATATGAGTGCAGTGCTTCCTGCTGCGTATATTGCCACAAATATTTCTTTGAATGGATGTATTGAATTTTGCCAGCCTCAGCACAATTGAGAAATCTTTCAGGGAAATACCAACCTGCTTCTTCCATATACATACATCCCTTTGGCATCTTATAATAAAGACTTGAAAACATACTGTTTTACTGGCAGTAAAGCAGCAATAATGTCTTAGCAGAATCAGAAAGAATAACTAAGCACCCTAAATGTTTGAAATAAAGAGATAATTGAAATTACTTTGGGTTTAGGCCTCAGCAATTTCCTGCTTTATAATATCTCGGGTAATCATTTATACTTAATGAAATGCAATGAAACAAGTATATTATTGATTTAAAACTTAAAGTTTGGTTTGAGTCTACCATAGGTCTCATTGATACACAGAACATTTATGGAAGAAACAAATTGTTTAAATTGAATCTCATTATATTCAGTAAAAAATCAATAACTCACTTGCATAGGCCCATCTCTCAAGCTTTGCAAACAATTTTGATGGGCAAGTTGTATTAAAAAATTAAAAGCCGATTAGTAGTCTGATTTTATTTATTTATTTATTTATTTGTGTTGGTCTTGAAATCAAGTCCACTCCATTCTGGATGGAGCCAGAATTACCCCCAGATGTCCAAAAATCACATCAGCCCTCCCCCCAAATCATGAAATTTTTATAATAACTTCTGAGATCTCTATATTTGTCTCCAGGTGCAGTCTTTGAGGGTGTTTCTACACAACAGCACAAGGAGTATGATTCCTAGTTTTGGCAGACACAAAATGCTCTTTTAACTTGCTTAAATATGGCAGCATCATTGAAGAGGTATCTACTCCAATGATGTGTAGCTCAAGCTACTCACCCCAGTATGTATCTAAAGAGTTGTGCAGGATTATACATGAGTGTAGTGTATACAGTCTGTTTTCTAAGACTTTCAGTTAATTATGCCTTCAGGTATGTTTGCTAACACACCTGTGATGTGTCTACACAGCACCCTTACTCCTGTAGTATGCAAATTGTGTAGCTTATTTTGATCTTATTTTGAAGTAAAGCACTATTCTGAAATGTCCCTTATCCCTCATGCAATGAGAATTACAGGGTTGTTGAAGTATTTATATATTTCAATACAAAACAGTGGTTACCAACGAGTAGATTGGGATCTACCAGTAGGTCTTTGAGCCTCTTACAGGTGATCCTGACTAGTTTGGCTGGGAAGCTATCCGGTGTGGGCACTTCATTTGTCTCTCCTTCTATGGTCATGCTGCTCTGTCTTGGAGCTGCCCCTTGCCTATCTGGCCAGGATCTGAACCCACCACCTTGCATTCCCCCAGTAAATCCCATATCCCCTAGACCAGTGTTTTTCAAATTGTGCTCTGTGGAGCCCCAAGGCTCCATGAGACATCTCTAGGGGCTTCGTGAGGTTGACAAACTGGAAACATCGATAGGTACAACACATACTATCAGTGGACCGCTGGGGCTCTGCATAAATTTTTATGCATGTAAAGGGCTCCGGAGCCCAAAAGGTTTGGGTATGTCTACACTACAGAGTTAGTTCGAACTAACGGACGTTAGTTCGAACTAACTTTCATAGCCGCTACACTAGCGCTACGCTAGTTCAAACTTAATTAGAACTAGCGGAGCGCTTAGTTCGAACTAGGAAAACCTCATTTTACGAGGATTAAGCCTAGTCCGAACTAGCTAGTTCGAATTAAGGGGTGTGTAGCCCCTGAATTCGAACTAGTGGGAGGCTAGCCCTGGCCAACACCAGGGAAACTCTATTGCCCCCCTCCCGGCCCCGGACCCCTTAAAGGGGCACGGGCTGGCTACAGTGCCCGTGCCAGGTGCAAGCCTGCCAGCACCCAGCTAGCAGACCCTGCACCTGGCACAGCTCGAGCCCGCCACCTGATGCCCCCCAGCCCTCCCCCTCTTCCAGGGACCAGGCTGGCGGCTCCTGGGAGCTTGCCCGGTACCGCAAGAGGCGGGCACCCGCCTGGGCTAGTGCGGACATTGTGGACCTCGTCCACGATCTCCGCACTAGGCACAGGAAAGTGGCCGTCTAGGGCAGGAGAGCTGCCAGCCTGGCCACCCAGGAGCAGGTGTGCATGAAAATCAAGGGGGTCCACTGAGACCCCCGACCCTGAGCCCTAAGCTTACAATGGCCATCCTGGGTCAGACCAAAGGTCCATCTAGCCCAGTAGCCTGTCTGCCGACAGTGGCCAACCCTAGGGACCCTGGAGGGGATGGACCAAAGACAGTGACCAAGCCATTTGTCTCGTGCCATCCCTCTCCAGCCTTCCACAAACCTTGGGCAGGGACACCACTCCTACCCCCTGGCTAATAGCACTCCATGGACGCAACCTCCATGACTTGATCTCACTTCCCTTTAAACTCTGTTCTAGTTGTAGCCTTCACAGCCTCCTGAAGCAAGGAGTTCCACAGGTTGACTCTTTGCTTTGTGAAGAACAACTTTCTGTTACTAGTTTGAAGCCTGCTACCCATTCCTTTCCTTTGGTGTCCTCTAGTCCTTCTTTATGGGAACTAATGAAGAACTTTTCTGTATGCACTCTCTCCACCCAACTCCTGTTTTTAGAGACCTCTATCCTGTCCCCCCTCCGTCTCCTCTTTTCTAAGCTGAAAAGTCCCAGTCTCTTTAGCCTCTTTTCATATGGGACCTGTTCCCAACCCCTGATCATTTTAGTTGCCCTCCCCTCTCCCACCCTCTCTCTTCCCCTCTCCCACATCCTTTTCCCAGTCTCCCCCAGTTTTGTTCAATAAAGACAGATTCCATTTTGAACACAATTGTCCTTTATTTTGTACATCAAGAAAAGGGGCTAGGGAAGGGTAAGTGGAAGGAGGTGAGGGAGGAATGGGGTACGAGCCCCCGATGGGGAGGACTGGGCTGGCTCTGCGGGCTTCTGGGGGTGGAAGCTCTCCTGCAGCCCCCCAATTGCCCTCTCTCCCAGATGGCAGCCTGCGGCAAGTGCAGCCGGTCTGATGACCGAGTGCTGTGATGTGCCCAGTGTGGGCACTCCGGGCACTCCAAGCCAGGACTGGTTTGCAAGCAGGGCACCCCTGAGAACTGTCTGTCTGGGGTGGGGGTCGGGTCCCTTTAAGCGCCGCCCTCGGCTAGCCTGAGACAGCATCTCCACGCTCTAAGTCCTCCTGTGATGCCCTGCTGGCACTGCTTCCGGCCATCCTTAAGCCTGGTTCAGGGTCCACTTAATGTGGACATGCTAGTTCGAATTAGCAAAATGCTAATTCGAACTAGTTTTTAGTTCTAGACGCGTTAGTTCGAATTAGCTTAGTTCGAATTAACTAATTCGAACTAAGTTAGTTCGAATTAGCGCTGTAGTGTAGACGTACCCTTTGAGAACTGCTGTCCTAGACCACTCCAGAACACAGCCCATCACCTTGTCCTGCCTTCCTATTTCAGGAGCCAGCTCCATTTCTCAGGCAACAGCAGGAGTGGGGAGTAGGGGTGACTCAAGCACCCAACCCTGTGCTCCAGAAACCAATGCCCTATCCATAGGCCACTCCACCTTCAGAGGGTCCATTGTGCTATTGTCCTAATATGGGAGCCTGTTCCACCCATCCCAGAGCAGGGGTTCAGACTGGAATCTACCACCCTGTCCTCTTCAGGCAAATTCCTTATCCTCTACTCCAGAATCCACCTCTCTACCTTCAGAGGGTCCCTTACCCTGCGTTGGCTGCCTAGTCACTCCCAGGGTAGGCAGGATTTGAGCTCAAAAGCACACCTCTGTAGTCCCAAAGCAAACGCCCTATTCCCTTAGCCACTCCAGAACCCACCCCACCTACCTACTTTCAAGGTGTCCCCTCCCACACTCCGAACCCCTTAGCCCAAGAAAAGAGCCTGCACCCCTACCCCTTACCCCACACTGGTGAAAGTGAATGAGATTCGGGGAGGAAGGGGGAAGGAGTGAACAGGATGAGGCCTCAGAGAGGAGTGGAAGGAAGCCAGACAAGGGTACGAGATAGAACTTACATTGCACTTAAATTGAAAAAGTGATCTTGTGGTTAAAAAGGTTAAAAAGGACCACTGAAATAATGTATCCCAAAATAGTTCTACAGTGTAGACATAGCCTTGGAGTTCAGAGGGTGTTGCTCACTCACCTATGGGGAGAATTTGGTCAGTTGTACTAATTAACTTCTATGTCTGCTAGTGCACAAATAATTTGCTGGTACCATGAGGATCATCCCTAAGGCTGTGTCTAGACTACTGCAATTTGCGTTATCTTTTTCCACTTTTCTTCCAAAAGAGGCTTTTCCGATAATTGGCCCATCTATACTGGGCCAAATGTCGGGAGGAAAAGCCTCTTTTGGAACATCCCTTCTTCCTTGTAGAACAAGGTTTACAGGGATGCCCAAAAAAAGTCTGCTTTTTCGAAATTTATCAAAAAACTATGCAGTCTAAACATACCCTAAGACTGTGTCTAGATTGCATCCCTTTTCCGTAAAAGGGATGCAAAATAGACACATCGCAATTGCAAATGAAGCAGGGATTTAAATCTTCCCCGCTTCATTTGCATAAACATGGCTGCCGCTTTTTTCTGGCTCGGGGCTTCGCCGGCAAAAAGCACCAGTCTAGACAGGAATCTTTCGGAAAATAAAGCCTTTTCCGAAAGATCCCTTATTCCTGATTTTAATAACGGAGTAGGTAGTTCGAATTAGGCTCTCTAATTCACCTCGTTCTACCAAGAGTAACAGTAGTTCGAATTAGAGAGCCTAATTCTAACTACCTATTCCGTGCCGCGTGTAGCCGCGGGCACGGAGTCCACACTAATGGGGATTTAAAAATGGCGGCGCCTGGCAAGATGCAAATGAAGCCCGGGATATTTAAATCCCGGGCTTCATTTGCAACTTCAAATGCCTACATTAGCCACCCTAGTTCGAACTAGGGTGGCAGTGTAGACATACCCAAATAAACTAATTCCTCTATTAGCTTCAGCATTGGCTTTCCAAATGATTTGACCAGTTTCCACTGAACTGAGAAAACACACACATAATATCATGGATTATCAGAGCCTATGATCCCCATCTTTGTTGTGGTACTGCAAGTTTGATTCCAGTTCACTTCAGTTTTGTTGGAATGTACGTGATTCTCTCAGAAGTTGTTTGAGGCATAGTTCCCATGGAGATTCAAGACTTCTCTAAGGTACATTAGGACACATAAGAACACACTCGAATGTTGATGGTATATGGTTGAAAAGATAATTATAGCTATGTGATGTTTTGTTCATGACTCCTCTTTAATATATAGTACAATTACTTAAAGAAATCTGAAGGTAGTGGTATGAAAGATCAATTTGCAGTTTATGTAAACTGCACGAGGTTGAGTGTTCAGAAAGCTAAATATTTTATATTAATTCCCAGAAGTTTGTTTAAAAAACAAAGGGAAATGTGGCTTTTTGTCTCACTGGAACTATTTTTGACAGCAAGTCCTTCGTACTGGCAAAAAGCAAGACTTTTTAATTTAAAAAATATTTTAAATTATGACAAAGGATTTTTTAATTTGACCACAGTTGACTATGTCCATAAGCTTTCATTGTTGCATTTTATTTTTAAAATAAGCTTTTTTTAGGACCTGACTTTAAAAACACTAATGATACACTAATGATACCACCGTGGACTAGGAAACCATTATGCTCTTCTTTATACAGGAGATAAGGAATAACCCCCTACAACAGAGGAGGAGAAGCCTTGTACCCCTAGGATGGGAGGTCTGCTGCCACCACTGTGAAACATAGGGTAGTGGTGGTCAGAGACTCTCTTCTGCGGGGGACGGAGGCGCCCATCTGTCGCCCTGACATTTCATCTTGGGAGGTATGCTGTCTGCAAGGGGCCAGTATCCGAGATGTTATAGAGGCATTGTCGAGAATTATCTGACCCTCTGACTACTACCCCATGTTACTCATCCATGTGGGCACAAATGATACTGCGAGGTGTAACATTGAGCGGATCAAGAGTGACTACAGGGCTCTGGGAGTACAGGTGAAGGAGTTTGGAGTGCAGGTGGTATTCTCTTCGATCCTTCCTGTCGAAGGTAGGGGCCCAGGCAGAGACAGGTGCATCCTGGAGGTGAATGCCTGGCTGCGAAGATGGTGTCGCAGGAGGGCTTTGGCTTCCTCGATCACGGGATGCTATTCCAGGAAGGACTGCTAGACAGAGATGGCGTTCACTTTTCGAGAAGGGGGAAGACCCTATTTGGACACAGAATGGCTAACCTAATGAGGAGGGCTTTAAACTAGGTTCGATGGGGACACGTGAGCAAAGCCCACGGGAAAGTGGAGAACATGGAGACCTGGGAGATGGATAGGAAATGGGAGGGAGCATGGGCTATAATAGCAGAGAGAAAGGAGGGTCAGGGCAAAACTGGAAGGCAAGGTCAAATCAGTATCTTAGATGCCTATATGCAAATGCAAGAAGTATGGGTAATAAGCAGGAAGAACTGGAAATGCTAATAAATAAGTACAATTATAACATTATTGGCATCACAGAAACTTGGTGGGATAATACACAATTGGAATATTTGTATAGAAGGGTACAGAATGCTCAGGAAGGATAGACAGGGAAAAAAGGGAGGAGGTGTTGCCTTATATATTAAAAATGAACACACTTGGGCTACGTCTACACTGGCATTATTTTCCAGAAATGCTTTTAACGGAAAAGTTTTCCGTTAAAAGCATTTTCGGAAAAGCACATCTAGATGGGCAGGATGCTTTTCCGGAAAAGCACTTTTTCTGGAAAAGTGTCTGTGGCCAATCTAGACGCGCTTTTCCACAAAAAAGCCCCAATCGTCATTTTCGCCATCGGGGCCTTTTTGCGGAAAACACTATTGTGCTGTCTACACTGGCCCTTTTCCGGAACAGTTTTCCGGAAAAAGACTTTTGCCCAAACGGGAGCAGCATAGTTTTTCCGGAAAAGCACTGATGATTTTACATTAGATCATCAGTGCTTTTCCGGAAATTCAAGCGGCCAGTGTAGACAGCTGGCAAGTTTTTCCAGAAAAGCGGCTGATTTTCCGGAATAACTTGCTAGTGTAGACACAGCCTTGGAGTGAGGTGAAGATGGACATAGGAGACAGAAGTGTTGAAAGTCTAAAAGGGGTTAAAAATGAGTATGATGTCATGCTAGGAGTCTACTACAGGCCACCTACCAAGGTGGAAGAAGTGGATGAGGCTTTTTTTAAATAACTAACAATATCATCCAAAGCCCAAGATTTGCTGGTAATGGGGCACTTCAACTATGCAGATATATGTTGGGAAAATAACACAGCAGAGTACAGACTATCCAATAAGTTCTTGGACTGCATTGGAGACTTTTTATTTCAGAAGGTTGAAAAAGCTACTGGGGGGAAGCTGTTCTAGATTTGATACTAACAAATAGGGAGGAACTGGTTGAGAATTTGAAAGTGGAAGGCAGCATAGGGGGAAAGTGATCATGAAATCATAGAGTTCATAATTCTAAGGAAGGGTAGAAGGGAGAAAAGCAAAATAGAGACAATGGATTTCAGGAAGGTGGATTTTGGTAAGCTCAGAGAGCTGATAGGTAAGGTCCCATGGGAATCAAGATTGAGGGGAAAAACAACTGAGGAGAGTTGGCAGTTTTTCAAAGGGACATTATTAAGGGCCCAAAAGCAAGCTATATGGCAAAAGACTGCCTTGGCTTAACCACAAGATCTTGCATGATCTAAAAATTAAGAAGGAGTCATATAAAAAATGGAAAGTAGGACAAATTACAAAGGATGTATATAGGCAAACAACACAGGAATGCAGGGGCAAGATTAGAAAGGCAAAGGCACAAAATGAGCTCAAACTAGCTATGTGAATAAAGGGAACCAAGAAGACTTTTTATAAATTCATTAGAAACAAGAGGAAGACCAAGGACAATGTAGGCCCACTGGTCAGTGAGGAGGAAGAAATAGTAACAGGAAACTTGGAAATGGCAGAGGTGCTTAATGACTTCTTTGTTTCGATCTTCACCGATAAGTCTGGAGGAATACCTAACATAGCGAATGCTAGTGGAAAGGGGAGAGGTTTAGAAGATAAAATAAAAAAAGAACAAGTTAAAATCACCTAGAAAAGTTAGATGCCTGCAAGTCACCAGGGCCTGATGAAATGCATCCTAGAATACTCAAGGAGCTGATAGAGGAGGTATCTGAGCCTCTAGCTATCATCTTTGGAAAATCATGGGAGACTGGAGAGATTCCAGAAGACTGGAAAAGGGCAAATATAGTGCCATTTATAAAAAGGGAAATAAGAACAACCCAGGAAACTACAGACCAGTTAGTTTAACTTCTGTGCCAGGGAAGATAATGGAGCAACTAATTAAGGAAATCATCTGTAAATACTTGGATGGTTGCAAGATGATAGGGAACAGGCAGCATGGATTTGTAAAGAATAAATCATGTCAAACCTATTTGATAGCTTTCTTTGATAGGATAACGAGTCTTGTGGATAAGGGAGAAGCAGTGGATGTGGTATACCTAGACTTTAGTAAGGCGTTTGAGACGGTCTCTCATAATATTCTTATCAATACACTAGGTAAATAAAACTTAGATGGGGCTACTATAAGGTAGGTGCATAACTGGCTGGATAACCATACTCAGAGGCTACGTCTACACTGGCCCCTTTTCCGGAAGGGGCATGTAAATTTCAGCAGTCGTCGTAGGGAAATCCGCGGGGGATTTAAATATCTTAAATATTCCTTTGAAGTAGGAATAAGAGCCTCCGGAAAAGGGCACTTTTTCCGGAGGATCGGGGCCAGTCTAGACGCTCTTTTCCGGCTTTTTTAAAAGCCGGAAAAAAGCGGCGGACATTTTTATTTAAATGCCGCGGGGGATATTTAAATCCCCCGCGGATTTCCCTACGACGACTGCTGAAATTTACATGCCCCTTCTGGAAAAGGGGCCAGTGTAGACGTAGCCCGAGAGTAATTATTAATGGTTCACAATCCTTATGGAAAGGTGTAACAAGTGGGGTTTTGCAGGGGTCTGTTTTGGGACCGGCTCTATTCAATATCTTCATCAACAATTTAGATATTGGCATAGAAAGTACGCTTATTAAGTTGGCAGATGATACCAAGCTGGGAGGGGTTGTGACTGCTCTAGAGGATAGGGTCATAATTCAAAATGATCTGGACAAATTGGAGAAATGGTCCGAGGTAAACAGGATGAAGTTTAATAAAGACAAATGCAAAGTGCTCCACTTAGGAAGGAACAATCAGTTTCACACATACAGAATGGGAAGCGACTGTCTAGGAAGGAGTATGGCAGAAAGGAATCTAGGGGTTATAGTGGACCACAATCTGAATAGGAGTCAGCAGTGTGATGTTGTTGCAAAAAAAGTAAACATGATTCTGGGATGCATTAACAGGTGTGTTGTGAGCAAGACACGAGATGTCATTCTTCCACTCTACTCTGCCCTGGTTAGGCCTCAGTTGGAGTATTGTGTCCAGTTCTGGGCACCGCATTTCAAGAAAGATGTGGAGAAATTAGAGAGGGTCCAGAGAAGAGCAACAAGAATGATTAAAGGTCTAGAGAATGTGACCTATGAAGAAAGACTGAAATAATTGGGTTTGTTTAGTTTAGAAAAGAGAAGATTGAAGGGGGGCATGATAGCAGTTTTCAGGTAACTAAAAGGGAATCATAAGGAGGAGGGAGAAAATTTGTTCTGGCCTCTGAGGATAGAACAAGAAGCAATGGGCTTAAACTGCAGCAAGGGAGGTTTAGGTTGGTCATTAGGAAAAAGTTCCTAACTGTCAGGGTGGTCAAACGCTGGAATAAATTGCCCAGAGAGGTTGTGGAATCCCCATCTCTGGAGATATTTAAGAGTAGGTTAGATGAATGTCTATCAGGGATGATCTAGACAGTGTTTGGTCCTGCCATGAGGGCAGGGGACTGGATTCGATGACCTCTCGAGGTCCCTTCCAGTCCTGGTGTTCTATGATTCTATGATTCTATGATACACACCTGGGTACTGGCATTTGCATTCACAAATCCGATATATTTGCATAGGTATAATTAGTTGGGAGTATAAGTAATCATTAGTACGGACAAATACCCAAACTCTGAAGCCAGTGATAGTAACGGCATCAGGACTTTGTCTGCTTAAAGATCAGTCTTTAATGACCATGTATGTGTTTCAAATAACAAAGTAGTTCAAACGTATAGTGATTCAAGGTGTACCCCACCAGATAACTTATAGAAACAGTTACTATTTAAACACTACCTCCCCATATTAGGGAAACGCACAAACTTCATGCAAATGTGCCAGCTGTACTTTTGTTAATTGGTTGAACAATGATAATTCTTTCACGCCATGTTGCCTGAAAACATCATGCTCATAATGTAGGATATCTTAATAGGTAGTTAAAATCTTCTGTCAGGCCACCAAAGTTGAATCAAGCCAAGAAGTTAGAGTATGTCACAAAGAATTTGGAAAAGGGGCAAATATGGGAATGTAAAAGCCCATGATTATTTTGTATTGGTCAAACAGTTCTTCAGTATAAAGCTACATTATGGAAAATATGTCCTTATATCTTAAGGTACAGCTACACAGCAACATTATTTTGAAATAACTAGCGTTATTTCGAAAGAACTTGGTCTGCATCTATACAGCAGGCAGTTATTTCAAAATAATGTCAAAATACTGTCAAGCTGAGGATTTCATACTCAAGCTCCTATAACCCTCGTTGTACAAGGAGTAAGGGAAGTCGGAGGAAGAATGCTCTATTTTGAAATAAGTACTGTGTAGACGCTCCCAATTTCAAAATAAGCTACACAATTGATGTAGCTTAATTTGTGTAGCTTATTTTGAGTTAAGTCCTGCTGTGTAAATGCACCCTATAGTGTCCTGTGTGGATCCAAAAATGATCAATACTAAATTAAGTGGATCTTTGGTGAGGGGGGAAATAAGGCAAACATTTGCACATCTCTAAAAATAAAATTATCAATTTAAATTAAGTATCAACCTTGATTGAATCATTTAATTTCCTGTGCCTGTCTCTTCAAAGTAAAATAAGGAAGATGATATTAGTGTAGCATTTGTGGATAAAATATGGTGTTGTGAACACACCTGCAACATATGGCACCTAGTTTATTACAGTGAAGAGGATGGTATAAGTACCTAAGAGTTAAAAAGAACAAAGCAATTTAATCCAACGAGAGATTAAATGGAATCATGAAATGATTCACAACATATCACATCCAGATCAACAGCACAGTCTAGTGGGTATGCACTGATGTCTCTAGAGTTGTGACCTGTATTTCCTAGGCAGAATTCTTGATTAATTTTCTAGGAGCCACAAAAAAATTAATATTTTTGACAAAAACAACAACCAAAGTCTTGCGATGTCCTTTAAGAAATTTGCCCTAGTTTTTTCATACCTTCTTTTTCTTCTCGAATATCTGCCCATATATCATTTGCTATTATTTGAATCATGAACTAGAGTGGTTATTGCACTATCCTGCAGGCAGACCCTGTTCAGGAGAGGCTTTTTAAAATGAGAGATCATTAATACACTCTCTCCTAACAAACTGGTTGCTATGTGATAAGCTTGGTTACTGCACAGTAAAATAAAGCTGCCATCACATCAATATCTGTTCAAATGAAAAGAATAGTAATATGATGATCTAAAATGAAAGGCTATCTTCCAAGAAAGCTACCCAATAAATACTTAGTTATGAGAACTTGAGCGGTGAATTAGACATAAATCTTGGTTAGGAATTTCAGCAGCACCAAAATCACAATTATATCTATAAACATCCAAATTTTTGAGCTTGAGGGACTAACAGTTTAGTTTAGGAAATCAAGAGCCCATAATCAGTAATCTAGGGCACATGACTGCTGCCATTCTTGCTCTGCAAAAGGAGCAGAATCTCAGAGAAGGGGGTTCCAGGATGGTCTGGGATTCCCTTGTAGGCATATAGTCAGCTTCTACATCAACCCATAGTTTCCCCTTCATGCCTGGGGCTGTGACTGGAGGTTGATGCAATTTGACTAGTCTCTGATAGCAGCAATCCCTGGGGATCTTATGGCAGCTTTACCATCATCAGGGTAGGAGCAGAGAATTGGGCAAATGTAGTTTGTCTGTTCTCAGCTCTTCCTTGAGAAGTAAAGTGTTTTATGCTAGTACTCTCCCCAAACTTCTGAGTGCAGTGGTTGAGCTCCTATCCTGGTTTCTCTGTAGCATGTAAAGAAAGTACGGCAGGTAGTATCCAGAGCTAGTCTTCATTACTGCAAGTCAGCAGACAGCCAGCAAAGGAACCACTGTGCATCTGCAATCGGGAGCTGGCAGGAAAAACTGCTCTTGGTTCCCACGAGAGCTGTTTGTGTAGATGCACCCAAGAGAATAGGCTTTAAATTCATAAGTGAATACAAACTGTCTGAACACCATTGCCCTCCGATTGGACATTCCTGCTGAGGAGATTTCTAGCACCTAACTGGAGTTTTGAGTATTCTGCACTTCTCAACCAACCATACACATAGAATTGTCCAAGCTCAGTAACAGCGATTCACTACATTCAATCCACCCAGAATCCAACCTTATTATCGACAATTCAACAACCTACCTGTTCTGCCCAGGCCTGCCAATGGGGAAAACAGTAAAGGGGACACTTGCCCAGTGATTCAAAAGGGCCCAGGACTCCCAGTCCCTGCCACCACTACTAGAGCAGTGGTGGGAGCTCTGGTCAGGGCAGCGCTAAGGGCTGGCAGTAGGAGGAAGAGTGCAGCACAGTGTGGATGGCACCAATAGCTGGCTGCCCCCAGATCCACCCCTTCTGTCATGGAGCGCCCTTCCCCACTCCCCCACACACAGTGCCCAGGGGCCTGGAGTGTCTGTCAGCTCCCCTGATTCCACCACATGCCCAAGAAAGAGATTTGAGTTGTACAGGATGATATACACTGATGGATTCCTCACTGTTCAAATTCTTTGAACCAAGCCTTTGACTGAGCTGGGAGCCTGTGTACAGGGGCCAGGCAGGTAGAGGTCCCATCAATGTTGAATCCCTTTAGAAGAAAGGAACTACAGAAGAGGGTGGTTAGAAGAATCCACCTACCCAACATCAGCAGTGGGATACTCAGGATCTCCTTTAATATCATCACCCATTTTAGCTATTTTTCTGAGTTCATCCATTTTTCTTTCCTCATAGCTTATGCCTATTATTTTCCACAAGTACTAATGATGAAACTTATTTAACTACTTAGCATCTGTTTTCTTAAGTTGCCATGTTTCACTGCCATAGGTTTCACTTTCCTTGTTTTTTTTTTTCCTCAGAGCATGTGCCATCTTGGCTTTATTGTGCTTCCAAGATATTTGAATCAATCTATCCTCTCTAGCTCTTCATCATTACATTTCTTCACATCGAATTGCAGTCCTACCTTCCCTATCATTTCTTTAACTTGACTTGTGTATGCTCGATGTCCATCATTTTCATGTAGCAGATTGATGTCATCAGCAAAATCTAGATTGAATTATCTCGAATGATTCCATCTTAAGACATATTGATTATTGTTACATCACTTGAGGCGATAATCAATGACTAGCAAGAACAAGAATGGAGGCAGGATGCATCCTTGTCTTAATTTCAAATGACTTACTTAATCCTCTATTCATTTTAATATAACATTTGGAGTTAATGTAAAATGTCGTCATTTCATTGGTAACTTTCTTTGGAATTCCATACTGCCTAACAGTTTTCCACATTGTATCCCTATTTACATTATCAAATGCTTTTTGAAAGTCTATGAAATGTATACGTAGGATGCCTTGAAATTTATTTGTGTAAGGTAAAAATTGTATGCATGCATGACTTTGCCAAAAACCTGGATCTCAGCATGGAGGAGAAAACAAAAAACTGAAGTGCTTCAAAATAAAGACAAGGACACAAACCAAATCCATAGGAATATTGGCAAAGAAGCAAAGAGATGTTGTAAAAAGGATAAACAAAATTGGTTAGTAAGCAAGGCCGAGGAAGCTGAAGATGCAAAACAAAGAAACAACACTAGAACTGTCTATACAATCTAGAAATAGCTAGCAGGGTATGGGTTTAACAACAGTAGAGTCCCAGTGAAAGGGAAATTTGGTGAAATTCTGAAGACTCAAGAAGAATAAGAGAACAAATGGGTTGAAGACTTCAAAGAAGTGCTGAACCAGCCTCTAGTAACTCAGTTTGAGATCAGTGAAGAGGAACTCTTAAAGTTAGACAAAGATGCATCTCAGATTAAAGTTGATGTGGCTTTGGATGCTTTATGCAAACTAAAAAATAACAAGGTGCTAGATAGCAGGGAGGGATAGCTCAGTGGTTTGAGCATTGACCTGCTAAATCCAGGGTTGTGAATTCAACCCTTGTGGATGCTGTTTAGAGATTAGGGGCAAAAATTTGTCAGGGATGGTACTTGGTCCTGCTGTGAAGGCAGGGGACTAGACTTGATGATCTTTAAAGGTCCCTTCCAGTTCTAGGAGATAAGCAATCTCCATTAATTTATTTATAACTAGATGGCCCTCCCCCTTCCCCCCCATAATGCTCAAATATGTGGGTAAAGAGTTGACAACAGAAAACAGGAGACTTAAGAAACTGCGGGTATGTCGACACTGCAAAGTTAATTTGAAATAACAGCCATTATTTTGAATTAACTTTAATAGCGTCTCTACATGCTGTTATAGCATCTATACATGCAAACCACTATTTCAAAATTAAATTGAAATAGCAGAGTGCTTAATTTGAATTTGGTAAACCTCATTCTACAGGAAGTAATGCCAAATTCAAAATAGCTATTCCGAATTAAGTGCTGTGTAGACACTTAATTCGAAATAGGGGGCCTCCAGCTCTTTTCAGGGAGCCCTGGTGGCCACTCTGGGTACAACCAGGAAAACTTACTCTCCTCTCCCTCTGCCCCAGAGCCATTAAAGGGGTAGACTCTGGCTACAGTGCCTGTGCCAGCTCCCAGTCTGCCAGCCCAGAGCCAGTAGTGGCCACCGGGGCCCCGACCCAGTGGCCCCAAAACATGAGCCAGCAAGCCACTGGCAGCCAGCCCTCCACCGCTCCCCAGGAGCAGTCTGTCAGCTCCCAGGAGCCTGATAGGGGCTGGAGAAGGCAGGCACCTTCCTGGTCCAGGGTAGAGATCATGAACCTTATTCAGGTTTGGGGGGGATGTCCCCAATGTCTGTGATCTCTGCACTAGATGGAGGAATGCAGCTGTCTATGGCAGGATAGCTGCCAGCCTGGCCACCAAAGGCCACATGCGAACCCAGGAGCAGGTTCATCCTCCCCCCAGTTTTCTTCAATAAACCTAGTTTCTATTTTTGAACATACGTGTCTTTTATCTGACATCAGAAAGGAGAGCTACGGAGGAGTACGTGAAAGGATGTGAGGGAAGAATGGGGCACAAGCGCCCAGTGGGGAGGACCAGGGTGGTTCTGAGGGCCCCTTGGGGTGGACGCTCTCCCACAGGGCCTTCTGGATCTTGACAGCCCCCTGATGAGCCCCCCGAATGGCAGCCTGCAGCAAATGCAGCTGGGCTGATGGCAACGACCCCACGAGACACACCGGCGTGCCCAGGGGCAGCTCTGGCACCATGTGGCTGAATGCTGTGGTGTCCCAAGTGCGGGCACTCAAGGCACTCCAAGACAGGACTGCTTTGCTGTCCCTCATTGAGGTAGACAAGCAAGTAGGGAACCCTGAGAATTGTCTGTCTGGGGTTGGTGTAGGGTCCCTTTAAGCACAGAGCTCGGTTAGCCTCAGGCAGTAGCCCCATACACTAAGTCCTAACCTGATGCCATGCCAGCATTGGTTCCAGCCAGCCTTAACTTCGGTTCAGGGTCCACTCAGTGTGGACATGCTATTTCGAAATTAAGTTAATACAAAATAGCGCTGTAGTGCAGACATACCCTGCTTGAATTGAAGAGGAGTGACTCTTCTTTCCATCACAGGAAAAGTCTTAGCTATGATTGTGTCAAACAGGATGAAAGGAAAAGTGGATACCATTCTTCACAAGAAAAATGGGGGTTTAGGCACCTTTCCAAGCTACTTCTTTAATGTCCATGACAAATCTTGCATTGTTTTTTAACACTAAATTAATGTTAACTTTTTTAAACCTTAGCACTTACACTAAAACTTTATTTTGCAATTAAGGTCAGTTATTCCATTTTCTAGTTACTTGCTATTAGTTACTCTGCAGAGTTTTGGAACAAAATTTAGCTTCAGTTGTGTATCCATAGAACCCTACTGAAGTCTGTTGAGTAGATTGTATGTAATGGAGGTCCAATCTGACTCTCTTTTCCTTTCCCCTGCTCAGCATTGTGACCTGACAATGCCTTTGAATTTTGCTGTCTTTAACTCTTTGACTCCCATTCTTGAAGAACTACTATTTCACTCAGTAAGTATGATTTTTTTCCATATTTGTTTCATGTAAAACTCTCTCAGTATGACTCCCTTGTGTCTCTTACAGAAAATCAATTTTCCTCAACATGGATTAGATAGTGCACATAATGTTCTAGTCCAGCAAAATATTTACTTATCCATCAGTCATGACTGGCTGTCTTCTGAGCAATAAAACCTTAGTACATGTGCAGAATTTCTGGGGGGGAATACACAAGTCTTCCTGTTCAAATAGATCAGCATCATAAGATAAAGTATGCATAACTGATGAATAATAATAGTTTTGAAGAATGATATATATATTTATTGAGCTTTTTTCTGTTTTTCTAAATGTCAGTTCAAGGATATTTAGTTACATATTTTAATGAAATGACACAATCCTGCTTTGTTTAAATGTTCAAATAAATAAGAAAGTTCCAGTTCAATAGCAAATTCTCAAATTTGGGTCATAATAGAATTATAGAGATTTGAAATTAGTGTTATTAATTATGATTATTGTTTGAAATTAAGTTGTATCCAGAAAACTTTGAGCATCTACACAGAGGGCTGTAAAATAGACATAGGTATAAAGGTACCGAGCAAAGCTTCAGGTCTTCCTTTCAAAGAGCTGTAAAGACATGCAGACACTCTCAGTCATTTAGAGTATGGCTACACTGTTCGCTTATTTAGAAATAAGCTATTCTGGGATAATTATTCTGAAATAGCTTATTTAGAAATAGCACATCTACTCTGCAGGGAAGCCTGAAAATTACTCCGAGGCAGGCTTCCCTAATGTAGACATGCTATCTCGATCTAGAACCCCAGGAGGCACTGGGAGGGAATAACCTAGAAAGGCTCTGGTGAGGGGCTAGCTATTTCGAAATAGCAGCAGTGGAGGGTCTACACACACCTTATTTTGAAATAGCTATTTTGGAATACGCATTATTCATCAGGGAATGAGATTTACAGATTTCAGAATAAGCTGTCCATTATTTTGAAATAATGGAATGGCTGTGTAGACACTTGCATTGTTATTTCAAAATAATACTAGTTATCTCAAAAGAATGGTGCAGTATAGATGCACCCTTAATGACTTGCAATGCACCCTTAGGGTGTGTCTACACAACAAAGTTATTTCAGAAAAATGGCTGTTATTCTGAAATAACTATGCAAACATCTACACGGCAATTCTGTTATTTTGAAATAACGGATGACTTATTCTGACTTCGGTAAACCTCATTCTATGAAGAACAATGCCTATTCCGAAATAGCTATCTTGAAATAAGGCATGTGTAGACCCTCCATAGCTGCTATTTCAAAATAGCCCCTCACCAGGGCCATTCTAAGTTATTCCTCTTGGGGCTCTAAATCAAGATAGCACGTCTACATTAGGGAAGCCTACCTCCGACTAATTTTGAGGCTTCCCTGCAGTGTAGATGTGCTATTTCAAAATAAGCTATTTTGGAATAACTATTCCAGAACAGCTTATTCTGAAATAACTGCAGTGTAGACATAGTCTTCATGACTTAGGGTATGTCTACATTAGCTTGTTAATTCGAGCTAGGTAGGCAAATGAGTTGACCGGAGTTGCAAATAAAGCCCGAGATTTAAATATCCCAGTCTTTATTTGCATGGTCCAGTCCGGTCACCATTTTGAAATTTCACTAGCCCAAACTCACTGCCATGTAGCTACACGCGGCAGTGAAACGTTAATTCGAACTAAGTCCTCAGTTTGAATTAACTGTTACTCCTCATTCCATGAGGAATGCAAACTAAGATCTACCTTCCTGGAACATAGAGTCAATAAAAGCCCAGGTTACTGGTAGACAAATAGAGGCACCACTATGCATTTACTATTTCCAAAAAAAACAAAAGCAACCAAAAAAAACCCCAACATTGAGGAACTCATCTTGCTAGGTGTCCATTGTGACACTTTGTGAAAATGAAGAAATTTGTACATGCGGGGAATTTCTTTGTAAATTGGATGTGCAGCTTGTTTGTGATACAAGTTTTTGTGTTGAGGCCCTAAAATAGGGAGTGTTCTGCATTTATAATTTGACATGATTCATTCAACAGATGTAAATGATGATGCTGAGTGGCCAGACTTTCATTGACAGGCCAGAATTCTTGATAATTACAGCAGGAAAGTGTTGTCTTTTCTCTGGCTCACTTTTTCTCTTCCTCTTCCTGTCTTTAGAACCCTAGCTATTATCACTATCATTGACATATTTTGAAGAAAGATACAATAATTAGTATCAATTTCAGAAAGCTTGCATTTGGAAACAAGAGTAGGCCCTGGTCTTTGTATGTTTACAAGTTTTCCTTTCGAGGATGGAATTTTAAATGCTGAAGATGAGAACTGTTTTGCCTCAGTGCAAAATAATTGATTACAACTAGACACATTGATTACAACACATTAATAGATGTGATGCAAAACATTTTTTCTCAACACTTCTCTGCCTGAACCTCCTGTACCAAATTCTGGCCTGAAGTAGAGCTCTGTGCAGCTTGCTTGAAAGCTCGTCTTTTCCACCGACGGCAGCTGGTCCCTTAAAAAATATTACCTCATCCACCTTGTGTGTCTCATATCTTGGGACCAACAAATGCTGCTATAACAACACTGCAAATTCCAAATACTGTCAATCATTCTGCCAAGCTGTGTAGTTTTTTCAATATGGACAAAAGCCTACTGCCGATCATATTACAATCAACAAACTCTTCTGACTTGTGGCCTGTATGATGATGACTACAATCAATGTCTCATTGCCCCCTTTATCTAGCATTTCTTTTCCAGTAAATGAGGCTAAATGGCATCAGAGAGCACAATTTTCATTCATCATGTTACTCTGATTTCTCCACATTCAAGGTTTGCATTGTGAAATAATGTAAATCATTCCTCTCGTGTATTGTTATATTTTGAAGTGTTATAGTCAAACAAGGATGAAAAATGAAATGTTAATTTTCTATCTAAAACACATACCCTTCATTCTTCCCAAGCTGGCTGGATGCATTCTAAAGCATACTTTCCAATAATTTTATGCAACACAAGAAACACTACAACGTTAGTTGAATATTAACACAAAATACTTGCTGGCTCATTTCAAACAAGGTTAAAATCTATGCTGTTTTGCTAACACAAGAGCGATTTTTGTTAATCACTGTTAGTTTTTTATCTGAGAAACCAGGGTTCAATTCCTGCTCTACACAAGGCAGGAGAGGATTTAAACAGGGGTCTCCTACCTCTCAAGAGATTGTATTAACTCCAGAGCTGTGGGACATAGTGGTGTGGATGTTATTTCTCCCTTCCTCTGCCCTGTTAGGATAACTGAGAACTGAGTGAATAGTCAGTGCATCAGCAGGGCTGCACCCTTGAGTGATTATTCCCCTTTATTCAGCTCTGATGAGGCCACATCTGGAGTATTGTGTCCAGTACTGGGCCCCTCACTATAGAAAGGATGTGGACACATTGGAGAGGGTCCATCAGAGGCTGACCAAAATGCTTAGGGGGCTGGAGCACATGACCTATGAGGAGAGACTGGGGGGTTTGGGTTTGTTTAGTCTGCAGAAGAGAAGAGGAGGTTCCAGAGAGGATGGAGAAAGACTGTTTTCAGGAGTGACGGATGGCAGAACAAGGAGCAATGGTCTCAAGTTACAGTGGGAGAGGTCTAGGTTGGATATTAGGAAAATCTATTTCACTAGGAGGGTGGTTAAGCAGTGGAATGGGTTACCTAGGAAGGTGATGGAATCTCCATCCCTAGTGGTTTTTAAGTCTTGGCTTGACAAAGCCCTGGCTGGATTGATTTAGTTGGGATTGGTCCTGCCTTGGGCAGGGGGCTGGACTTGATGGCCTCCTGAGGTCTCTTCCAGCTCTATGATTCTATGAATCTCCAATCTTTCAGCTGTTTCCTATGGCAAAAAGGCTACAGAGTCATTCTCTATCTCTGGCCCAATGCCTCTAAGTATTTGCAGCTATTCTATTGTGGATAAACACATAGCCATTAGGCCAGAGAAAGCGAATGAGTCTATAGTGTTGTGCTTAGAGTACTTTCCTGAATGGTTGGGAGACTCCTGTTCAAATCGGCCACAGGTGGAGAATTGAATGCAGGTCTCCTACATCTTAGGGAAGTGTGTCAACCATGAGGCTGCACCATCACTCCCACAACTTTCCATTCATTGTACTGAGAGACTAGGCAGCTAGCTGAGACTTGCAAGTTGTAGTATATTTCTGGGTTTTTTTTTTCTAGAAGCCTAAATGTTAGGCATTGCAATACTTAGCATTATAAAACCTAAGTGCTTTTGTGAATTTCGGGCCATATGACTCTTCTAATAGCTTTTATACTTCTAATACTAAACTCTTTGGGAAAGGACCATACCCTCTGGTCTGTCTGTATCCAATCCTAGTTAGTGGGATTGGACCAAATCTGTTTGTATTTTAAGGCTTGGCTGTAAACAATAGATTGAAAAATGTGCCTTGGATGGGAGCTAGAGGCATGAAGATAAACTTAACAGTCAGTAGGTTTCCAGTATAAGGTTGTGGAAATATGTCTATCATGTAATTGTACTATATTGTCAAGGAAGTGGATCTCCTGTTTGGACTGGTCCAGGCTGAGGTTGATGGTAGATTGGAAGTTGTTGAAATTCCTTTGAAATTCTTCAAGGGTCTCTTTCCTGTGGGTCCATGATACCATCTAGAAGTTTTGTTAGTCTGTAACTGGAAAACCTTTAAAACAACAGCACCTTAGAGACTAACTCAGCTACCCCTCTGAAGCTTGTGAGTATTCTGAAAATGTTATCAGGTGGCCCTGAAGATTCAGTAACAGTTCCACATTCCTTCTATAAATAAAGCAGGGCATAGAGGATTAACTTCATCACAGTTCCTAAGCATTAGTGCTGTCCACTGATATGGCATGACTGCATTTAAATATCTGAATGTTAATTAGATTGACATTGTTGTTAAAGCAATTAACTTATCAGCTATTTATTATCACAATTAGGCAACCACAATGAAACATTGTGGTTAAAATCTTTCTGTTACTATTTCCACATAGTAGAGGGCAGATCAGGATCTCTTAATAAGTAAGGTACTGGGAATTACATACATATAACATTTTAACTATTTCACAAGTAACAGCCAACATTCATTTCTGATCTTTCACCGTTTATATTTAATGTCTTGCCTGTAAACTGACCACATAGACATAAATTGTCTTTAGGCTAACTGCTTTAACACAGAACACAAATTAATTTAATGTTTTAAGAGTTGGTTCTAAGGAACAATTTATTATTTACCCATTAGAGAGTCTTGCTGGTCTTTCCTAACAAACGGCAAATCTAATTTTCTTTAAAAACAAATTAATTATTCCTCCTAGACTAAAAGGACTACCTCATTAACCTCAAAGGAATGCTAATAAACAAAAATAATTTAAAACCATTATTAAGTTCAATTAATTGGTGGTAACAGTCTAATTTTGTCATGCTTTGGTAGCCAGTGTATTGTAAGTAATTTTGATTATCTCCAATTCAGCTGAGCAAATAAGCCTGCATACTAAAGCAAAAAATGAGTTGTCTTGATAATTACAAAAATCATTGGCCTGTTTTGTATTTGTGATAAATGGGTTAATTAGTCTCTCTCTTATTGCACTGAGAGTTTCACTGCTGCGGAACAATGGTAATTTATTTTACTGTGAATTAATAAATTCAAATTCTAACTTTTTGATTGTGCGCAATAAATTCCTTAGAGCAACTGGACTCCACACTAGATAAGTGTCATTGTAAGTAGCTAGTTATGACTGGATTTTTTGGCGAAAATGTTACACTTTCTGTATTTTCAACAGCATTTCATTAGAAGATGTGATTAACAGGTTTCCTGTTATTCGACTGATCTTTATCTTTCATCTCAGGTATTTCTGTAACAGATCCATCTAGTATCAGTTGTGAAAAACAGTATACTTACTACTATGTGCTTCATAGTAAAATACAGGACAACCGTACAGTATCATGCTCATTAGTTAGTGGCTGACTAACTCCAAAGAATAGCGTTTAAAAATCTTTCTAGTGAAACTATGGCTGGTGTAATATCTTTAAAATATCTCATCTTTTTAAAAAAGTTTTGTTAAGTTTCTAATCTCTGTCTTGAGACAATAAATGCCACAGGCTAATTATGCTTTATATTTAATTGACCTTTCCCCTCTGTGAAACATTTTGCTTTCCAATTTCAATTTCATTGGAATAGTCCCCTTGTCTGTCTTTCGACTGAATAATTGTACTTATCGTGCCTAATCTGTACTGTCCATTAGATCTGTCATCTCTTCTCAGCTGAACAGTCTTAGTTTAGCCTCTAACAATTAATTGCCCAGCTTCATGTCCACCCTATTTCTTTCCTATTAATTTTGAGATACAATATTTGGAATGGAACATGTTTAATGTGAGGGTTCACCATTGAGTTGTATCATGGGAAATATTTATGGACCTGATTCTAAAAGATCTTTGGGCACTTTTACATTAGTATCTGATCACCACGTCTGCTCCTGATCACATGATTGCCAAAAAGCTGACAATGGACCAATAAGATCACAAATGATAGATGTAACTTGCATAACCAGTCAGATCACATCAAGCTAAAAACTGAACCATTTTAAACTCCATTTTCAAGGAAGTTGCATCTCTGGGATTTGTCTTCATCAAGTTGATGTGGATATCTGCAGTATTTTCTATCTCTTCATTCATCCAAACTTAATTTGATTATCTATTTTTTGTGCATTAAGCAATTGGTTTTCTTGAACAGTCCACAGTAACACCCAGTTCTTATTCTGAATATATATAGTTAATTTAGGTCCTACCTATGTGAATGAATAGTTCAAATTATACCTTACAATGTACTTTATCTTGCGCTTATTAAGATTGAAGTTCATCTGTCATCATGTTGCCTATGCCCTTAGCTTTGTTAGTTCTCTTTGAAGTTCTTCAAAACTTTCTCTATTCTTTCTTAAAATAAATCAATGGTATCTGTAAATTTTCCCATCTCTCTGCTCTGCCCTTTTCAAGATTATGAAAGACTCCATGACAACAATAGACTTAGTGGCTCTCCTAACATTTCTCAGTATTAAAAATTGACTTCTTCTAACTCTAGTTTAAGCAGTTTGTAATCCATAGACGTATTTTGCCTCTCATCTCCAACTACTTATAATGTCTAGTTGGCTGTTTTGAGTCACTTGATGAAATGCTTCTTATAAGTACAATATATTATAGAAGGCATTATTGGGTCATGATCTTACATATTTTTTCTTGTTCTGTGTGTATGATCAAATGCTCAGACTTAGGAGGATGCACACTGGTGTTACGTTTCATTTCTGGTGAATTATTTCTTAATACAGAGTTGTTCCTTGTGAGTCAGGCACTGAGATTCTGAGAGTCCTGAAAAGCCAGGGTTGCCAACATGTTGTTTGTGATCACTAATATTTCAGGATTGGACTTTATGAGCTGCCTGCACAGTCACGTCCAGGAGAATTCATCGACATTTTCTAAAGATGTGCATTTGAAGTGGACCACTTAACTATACAATTCCTGTGGAAATGCTGTTGCACCAAATTAGTGGCCTTAATTTGGTTTATGTTAATTCACATTAGAAGTGAATTAAACTAAACCAAATAAAGGCTACTTTAATTCTGGATTAGTGTTCACATAGGGCACATCTACACAGCAGGGCTTAACTTGAAATAAGCTATGCAAATTGAACTACATCAATTGCATAGATTATTTTGAAATAGCTTATTTCAAAATTGAGAATGTCTACACGGCACTTATTCTGAAATAGAGCACTCTTCCTCTGACTTCCCTTACTCCTCGTACAATGAGGGTTACAGGAGTTGGAGTAAGAAGTCCTCCTGATTGACAGTATTTTGACATTATTTCAAAATAACTGCCTGCTGTGTAGACATGGACTAAATTATTTCTAAATAGAATTAGTTATTTTGAAATAATGTTGCTGTGTAGACATACCCGTGGAGGTTTAATGCAGTTAACTAATCCATTTCAAACGTATATCTTTAGTTTAGGATTAACCCTTTACTAAGAGGCCCCATGTAGATAAAGTCTGGATTTGTTATTTACAGCTAATCCTTATCACTAATTTGTCTTCTACTGGGAAGTAGACCTGCAAGGCCTTTGGTTGCTGCTACCACTCCGCAACAGCATGATTCTAGTATTAGAACAGGACTCTTTGGGAAAAAAAGCACATTATTTTCTGCTTATCCTTTATGTGCTATTTTGCTGACAAGCTCCAAGAACTCAAATAGATTTCTTGAGACCCTGGTTTTCATTTGGAGATTGTGGCTGTTTACTTTGTGAACTAAGTATACTGGTGGAAGTGATACTTTGATAGAGCTATCCACCTACAGGGAGAATAATAAATACTATGTTGGTGGCAAAGTGTATTGGTCTGTAACTACCAATATCATCCATGGTACCTTCCTAAAATACCAGTGCAACATTTGCTACAGTGCAATAATCTAGTTTAGTAGTTTATCTGAATGAGAATTCATATCTCTGGATCAGCTTCGCTACTTGATTCTTAAGTTCCATTTATGCACTATCCAGTTCTTGTGACATGTTTCTTCTTCTTCTTCTTCTTCTTCTTCTTCTTCTTCTTCTTTTTTCAGTTTGCAGCTCTTGATTCTTAGACAAGGAATAGTAACTTAAGAAAAAGTTTGTGTCATGAACAATCATGATGATTGGTCACAACTGTAAATGTATCCAAAGAGTTTTAACATCTGTCCACTGGTGCACTGTGCAGGAGGCATGCTGTGCATCATGTTCTTGGCAGAATGCAAGTCTGAAGTGCACCAGCTCCTTGGCTTCCGTCACTTACCAGATCATGAATAACAGAGTTTCATCATCTGCAGCCATCCCAAAGAGAGCCATTAAAATAAATGTTTCCCTCTTCTAGTTAGTCTCCAATTTAATCAGACATGCCATGGGCATCAGTATGATGTTACATTATGCCCTTGAGTTCAGCACTTCATGACTAAAGCAACTTGAAAGCTTGGTTTGGCTTCAGTTTAGCAAATCTACCATTGCAAAAGTGAGTTTTGTCTAAATTAACTGGCAGGGGGAGGGCCCAGTATATACACCCTCTCAGCTGAAATATATGGAAACAAAAAAATACATCAGAACTTTTTCCATGTGTTAAGGATGACTGCTGCTTTTAAGTAGTCATACAATAAAAACAAAAGCTTCAGAAGAGTAGACGAGTTAGTCTGTAACAGGAAAAACTTAAAAAAAACCAAATAGTCTGGTAGCACTTTAAAGACTAACAAATATGTAGATGATATTATGAGCTTTCGTGGGCACAGCCCACTTCTTCAGATGACTGGGAATAGAGCAGGAGTATGCATGGCACTTGAAAAGATTTTCCACGGAGAAACTGAGAGAGAGATCAAAGGTAGCTCTCCCCGCAGCTCATAACACAGGTGCTTAGCTTTCACCGCGTGACTACCTCATTAAAGTCACTGGGACTTCTCACATACTTTATGTTAATCTTTCATTCAAGAGGGAGATTGGGTTCTTAATCTGTAGGTGGTAAAATCAAGGGTAAAAACACCTTGGAAGCTTTCTGTATATAAAATGATCTGCTGCTTTCAGATAAATGAGCTTCTATAGGCAGTAAACCTGACAGGACTGAAACCTAAATTACTCCCAGCATTCTTTCCATAAGGGCATTTTTTTGAAAAGTATGAGAAAACATTAAACAGTTTTGAAGGTTCCCACCATGGTCTTTATTAAATGTCACCATCGTCATCATTTTATTGCTATTATAGAAGTTGGTCTATGTAGGCACATATTAATGAGGACTCAAAGACCTCATGCCTGAAATCTCTCCTTAGTCCTTGTAAAAGTATAACTCTAAGTTTGAACAGATTGGACTACTTTGTCAAATGACCAGCAACAGGAAAGTTGGTGAATTCACATTACCATGTATTTCCAAATATTACCAGTTGCAATATTTGTTTCTCTTTTGATGCAATCCAGCTGTTAGTTGGAGATTCAACAACACTATATTAACAATTCTGTGTTAAACATTCTGGCTATTGAATACAAAGTGTTAAGTAGGGGTTGGATGTGATGATCTCCAGAGGTCTCTTCCAATCCTGTGATTCTAAGTATGTGTGAGCAAGATGATAGCATGTGGTTTGTTGTGTTATGACAAAAGTATCACACAGTAATGCTGATGTGGTAACATTCATATTGAAGAGCTAATATATACCATGTGGTAGTTAGCAGTAATTCTTTACATAGTTTGGGAATGTTTATATATAGTTTGTTGGTGTAGAGGCCTTAAAATGTTATTTACTTGTGTTATGTACTGATGTTGGATGTTCTGTTTTAACTATAATTAAAATAGTGGTTCTAAGATATCAGGAGCTACATCTATTCATAATTACACTATTTAATGCATTTTAATGGCTGTACAATTAGTTGTAATTGTGTTCAGGACACACAAATCTTGTGTAGTAAATGGCACAGGCTGGTTTCATTATACATACGGTGTAGAAAGACAGAATGCTGACTCAGTGTAACTCCTCTCAGTCAGCAGCTTCCTTAACCTGAGAATCTCTGAGCTTGAGGCAATAGACTTAGTGTTAACTTGTGGCAATAGGCTTGTGCCACTGTGGTAAAACTAGCTGTGGTGAGAGGCGTCAGATTCCAATTTCTAGCCTCAGCCATAACATCTACAATGCTGTCAGTTCTGAGGCCAGTTTTGTTCAACATATTTATTAATGACCTGAATGAGGGGAAGGATTGCACCCTCAGCAAGTTTGCAGATGACAGTAATCCAAGTGGAGAGGTAGATGCATTGGAGGGTAGGAATAGGGTCTAGTGTGACCTAGACAAATTGGAGAATTGGGCCAAAAGAAATCTGATGAGGTTCAACAAGGAGAAGTGCAGAGTCCTGCACTTGGGACAGAAGAATTCCATGCACTGTTACAGGCTGAGGGCCAACTGGCTGAGCAGTATTTCAAGAGAAAAAGACCTGGGGATTACAGTAGATGAGAAGCTGGATATGAGTCAACATTGTGTCCTTGTAACCAAGAAGGCTAATGGCATATTAGGGTGCATTAGGAGGAGAATTGCCAGCAGGTCTAGAGAAGTAATTATTCCCCTTTATTCAGCTCTGGTGAGGCCACATCTGGAGTACTGCATCCAATTCTGGGCTCCCCATTACAGAAAGGGTGTGGACGCATTGGAGAGCATCCAGTGGATGACAATGAAAATGGTTAGGGGGCTGGAACACATGGTTTATGAGGAGAGGCTGATGTATTTGGGCTTATTTCATCTACAGAAGAGAAGAGTGAGGGGGGACTTGATAGCAGCATTTAACTACCTGAAGGGGGGTTCCAAAGAGGATAGAGAGAGGTTGTTCTCAGTGATGACAGAAGACAGAATGAGGAGCAATGGTCTCAAGTTGCAGTGGCAGAAGTCTACGTTGAATAGTAGGAAAAACTGTTTTACTAGGAAGGTGGTGAAGCCCTGGAATGGGTTACCTAGGGAGGAAGTAGAATCTCCATCCCTGGAGGTTTTTAAGTCCGGCTTGACAAAGCCCTGGCTGGCACGATTTAGTTGGAATTAGTCCTGCTTTGGGCAGGGGTTTGGACTCTATGACCTCCTAAGGTCTCTTCCAACCCTATGGGAGTCTATGATGTGGTGATTCCATGAATGAATGTAAAATGACACCTACAGACCATCACTGTAAGTTGCATCCATTCTTCTGAGCCCTTCTCACTTGTTTGTTTAGACTGTAGGGACTTCAGGATAGTGTCTTCCTCTGTTAATACAGTGACACGCACAATTAAACCATTATCTATTGGGGGTCCCAAAGCACTGCCACAGTGCAAACAATAGTAATAAATGGAATGCTGACACAGAGCTGTGAGAGTGAGATGTGAGAGTGGTTCATTTGCAACACAACTGGATTGCTAAACAGAAACAATTCTGGGGGGGAACCCCTTAAGCATATGTTCAGAAGCCAGTTTACATTCTCTAGCCGAGCATGTTCATCATGATTACTGATCTTT
This sequence comes from Pelodiscus sinensis, assembly GCF_049634645.1. Lineage (NCBI taxonomy): Eukaryota > Metazoa > Chordata > Testudines > Trionychidae > Pelodiscus > Pelodiscus sinensis. Next base: position 8,298,050 of record NC_134723.1, read on the forward strand.
CAACTGCTGTTCTAGCGGGGAGCCTGCTCAACCCTCTACCCCCACTTTGCTCCCAGCCTGCCTTTTCCTTTACTGGTTCTGCCCCCAGCCAATCTCTTCATATCCTCCCCACACACATAGGTCCACAGAGGGAGATCTGTGGCCTCCACAATTCTAAAACTGAGCTGTTGGGCACCAGCCATCTCTGTCTCTCTCCATAGATCCCTGAAATAAGTCCAGTCAAGCCATGCTTATGAGAGAGGTTTGTTCTCTCTTTTAGGGCAAAACAACATCTGAATATTTGCAGCAAGGCAGCCTTGTCAAAATAAAGCAACCACTCACCAGTCAGCTGGTGTATGGTCTCTAAAAGTCCTTTGGTTAGCATGGAGAAAAAAATGTTAAGATATTTCCATGCTGTCTAAAGTGAGGGGTCCTCCCATTTAGTCATGCTGGTGTAGGGATAATTTTCTCTTCCTTTCGGAGACCCAAACCCATCAATGGGGACAAGGTGGAGGTCAAAAGGGCCTCCAGGGCCCAGTGCCCAGTGACACAAAATGGCCCAGAGCTCTCACCTGCTGTGGCTCCTTTGGCAACAGTGGAGTCCCCAGCCCTTTAAATCCTGGCATGCTTCAGAAAGCACTCAGCTCCAGCTCTACTCCTTCCATCCGAGTCCCCACCCTTTTCAGGACTGCAGAGCAGGTTACCCTGCCTTGCCCAAGGGCCCAGCCAGGCTATTGACCCTCCTGCTGAGACCCAGTTGAGGCCCCATGTGCCTCTGTGAATTCATTTCTTAACACTGTAACCTAACAACTTTCCCCTTCTGTCTGCTCCGGCTGTTAGTTATTAATTGTGTAAGTCCTGGCCACTGCGGTTTCCACTTTCTCTTCTAGATCCTCCATTCATGTGTGTAGGTGCTAGTCAGTTTGTTAATTCCTCTGGTCTCCAACATGGAAGCTACATGAGTCAAGCACCTGTCTCTTCCCTTTGCACTCAGTGCATGGGCATCCAAACACAAAGGGAAACTGAAATGTGCATAGAAATCATACAAGTGTTACCAAAATGCCCACATTAGTCACACTTAAGACTCTTGGCAACCCTGCTGCCTTAATTGCAACATTTAGATCAGCAACCTGAGGCACCTGGTAAATTAACATATGCAAAAGTGCAGTGAGGAAAAACAATTTTTTATGGAAAGATTACTTCAAGTTTCATAACTTCCATCTGTCATTCTGACAGGGCAGGTTGTACTTGTGTGTAATATTTCTTTAAGAATAGAAAAATAGAACCTGTTAAATCTGATTAGTAAAATATGGCATGCTAAATCTGAGTTTTAATGGCATTGTTACAAGGAATATCACAGACGAGATGTTTCACTGCTCTTGTTTCTCTTGAAAGCCACATGTATTCTAGGAGTGCAAGTGTGATTCTTGTATTTATGTGTACATACTTACATTATCTCTCCTTGAGTGAGGATATGTCTGAATATCACAGTCCAGATAGTGGCAGCAGAAGCATGGGTTAGCCATGCTGAGTACATACCCACTTGAAACTAGTCCAGCATAGACAGAGTCAAAGTGTAGCAGGTGCCTTATTTGTCATAGAATCATAGAATACTAGAACTGGAAGGGACCTCAAGAGATCATCAAGTCCAGTCCCCTGCCCTCAGGGCAGGGCCAGTTACCATCTAGATCATCCCTGATAGATTTTAAATCTCTCCAATGATGAAGATTCCACAACCTCCCTAGGAAATTTATTCCAGTACTTCACCAGCCTCACAATTAGGAAGTTCTACCTTATGTCCAACATAAACCTCCCTTGCTGCAATTTAAGCCCATTGCTTCCTGTCCTATTATCAGAGGTCAAGGAAAACAATTTTTCTCCCTCCTCCTTATAAACCCTTTTAGATACTTCAAAACTGCTATCATGTCCCCTCTCAGTCTTTTCTAAACTAAACAACCCAATTCTTTCAATGTTCCCTCATAAGTCATGTTTTCTAGACCTATAATCACTTTAGTTGCTCTTTTCTGGACCTTTTCCACTTTTTCCATATCTTTGTTGATATGTGGTGCCCAGAACTGGACACAATACTCCAGTTGAGGCCTAATCAGTGCAGAGTAGAGTGGAAGAGTGACATCTCATGTCTTGCTCACAACACTCCTGTTAATGCATCCTAGTATGATTGGGGTATTTTGCAGTAGTGTCACATTACTGATGCCATATTTAGCTTGTGCTCCATTATGACACCCCTTTTTTGCAGTACTCTTTCTTAGATAGTCATTTCCCATTCTGTATGTGTGAAATTGATTCTCCCTCCCTAAGTGGAGTACTTTGCATTTGTTCTTATTGAACTTCCCCCTGTCTACCTCAGACCATTTCTCCAGTTTGTCCAGGTCATTTTGAATTATAATCCTATTCTCCAAAGCATGTGCAACACCTTCCAACTTGGTATTATCCTTTTAACAGTAAATTAATTAGTTTCAAGTAAATTGGGCATTTCATGTTCCTTTTACAAGCTGACCAATGGTTCTCAACCTTTCCAGTCTACTGTGAACCATTCAGGAGCCTGATTTTTCTTATGTACCCCAAATTTGATTCCACTTAGAAGCTATTTGCTTATAAAATCAGGTAAATATACAGAAAGGAACACTATTAGGCTGTGTCTACACTGGGCCACTTATTCCGGAAAAGCAGCCGCTTTTCCAGAATAACTTGCCAGCTGTCTACACTGGAAAAGCAATGACGATCTACTGTAAAATTGTCAGTGTTTTTCCGGAAAAACTATGCTGCTCCCGTTCGGGCAAAAGTCCTTTTCTGGAAAAACTGTTCCGGAAAAGGGCCAGTGTAGACAGCACAGTAGTCTTTTCTGCAAAAAAGCCCCAATCGCGAAAATGACGATCGGGGCTTTTTTCAGGAAAAGCGCGTCTACATTGGCCATGGACGCTTTTCCGGAAAAAGTGCTTTTCCGGAAAAGCATCCTGCCAATGTAGACGTGCTTTTTCCGGAAATACTTATAATGGAAAACTGTTCCGTTTTAAGCATTTCCGAAAAAGGGTTACAGTGTAGACGTAGCCTTACTGAAAAATTGCTCATTTTTTCATTTTACCATATAATTATGAAATAAATTGATTGAAATGTATGCAACATTCGTATTCCCATACATTCGTATTCTCGATACTTGAGCCTGTTTTTCCACTTGTGAACTTTATCTGAATTTTGAAACATATAACTTACCGTTGTTGGGTTGAAGCATATAACTTACCATTGTGGCTCTCTGTGGCATTGGCCTTGAGCGATTACCCTGCCTGCCACTCCCAGTGCCAGCCCAGCACTTGCAAACTACCCCCTCCACACACATCAATCTCTCGACCCACCTGGGAGTTGCAAACCCCAGATGAAGAAATGGTATCTAGAGGAGTTGAGTATCCTTAGAAGACCTTGCAACCCGTGTTTGAGAACCACTGCTGCAGACAATTGTGATGGTCAAAGGTACTCACTTAGAAAGAGGACCTAGTGCCTCTCTACTGTGTTTGCATGTTATTTTATGTGTTTGCATGTTATTTGAGTTCGCTAAATAATTTGTCCATTTTGCAATATGAAAGTATAAATGAGTCCTGAGGACTCTTATGGGTTTTATTGAACAGACTATGAGAATAAATATAATCTTAAACATGAGATGGTTGAGTTTAGGATCCTGAGGAAAGGAAGAATATGGACCCGGGACTTTGACTCCCTCAGGGAACTGATGGACAGGATCCCCTGGAAGGGTAATATGAGGGGGAAAGGAGTACGGGAAAGATGACCGTATTTTAAAGAAGCCTTATGGAAGGTGCAGGAACAAATCCTCCCAACATGCAGAAAGAACAGAAAACGGATGTTCCTGGGTCAGAGAGCCCCAATGTCTGGGAGTTAGGCATCAGGGGGGCTGGCAGCTGGGAGCTTCTGAGAGCCCAACGGGACTAGTAGCAGCACTCCAGGGGAGCCAGGACTGTGCAAGCAGGGGGCCCGAAAGGGAAGATGGGGCCAGCCCAGCTGCATAGCAGTGTGGCAAACCCATCAGGGGAGCTGGATCCAGGGCCACAACAGTGCAATAGGGGGACTCAGCTGTGACAGCCTAGCGGGAGGGAAGGGGGAAGCAACAGCCCAGCAGAGGAGCTGGGCTGTGGCTACACCTCAGGTAGCCCAGCTGGGGCTAAAGGCAGAGCCAGTAGAGGACTAGAAAGCTGCCAGGAGGGGACCTCCCCTGGTCCAGCAAATTCCCTTATTCAGGACTGGTCAGATCCTGAGGGTGCTGGACCAGGGAGGTCCAACCTGTATTGTCACCCTGTGACTGTTACAATTGTTTTCTTCTTTAAATTTAGCAGTGTAAAAATGTTTTTGTATATGAAAAAAATTGTAATAGTAATAGTTGCTTTATGTAAGTCAGATACTATTTGTAAGAACAGATCTAGTATTAAATATATATATAAATATTAAAGTAACTATATAATTTTTGTTTGTGTAAGTAAAAAATAAGAAATATGCGTTAAAATAAGTATAAATGTCATGACTGAACAAAATGCTCTAGGAAAAAGCTGGGAATAAATGTAAAGTTAATAGACTCAAAATACATTTCAATATTGTTCATTGGTACAGACAAAGTAAAGGTTTGTTTTTTTTTTCATTTTTTAACTGAAACACCTCAAAAGTGCCCAATTTTCATAAATGTGCCATTTGTAGTCTCTGATTCTCTTCAATAATTTTACACTTTTAAATAGAAGAGTAGTACTTAGGATAAAGATTTCCATGAACATGTTAATGCCTTCTTTTTTTAAATCGTTAATTACCTAAGACAACTTAAAAGCCACCTCGTTTGACTGATGTGATTTCTTCTATCACATTATAAACTAGATTCAATCATTTCAAACATGTTTTCTTGAAAGAAATGTTTTTGATATTTCTCCATTTCCTAGGCCTTTTTTCTTAACTTGCTGGGCTCCTCTGTATATCACAGTGCTGTGTGGACCACTCAAAATGTGAGTGATAGTTTACAAATGAAACTAATTCACCAGTGGTAGCATCCAGTTTCCAGCTTTGGAATTAAGAATGGGAATTAATACATGCTTTTCTTCCCATTGCTTTTAATGGGGAATCATACATTTTTGAGCATCACTTTGACCAACAGCGATGACTTCATAGATTTCATGATCTCAGATTTCAAGATCCTATTGGAAGGAGCACTTAAGAACAGCAAAACAAGGACACTGTACTTCTGAAAAGCAGATTTCAATCAGTTCACAGAAAGAGTAGGCAAGGCTCCATGTGAAGACCAAGTACGAAGAAAAGGTGTGAATGGGGGCTGGCAGTTAAAGTATGTAATACTAGAGGCTTAATATTAATATCAATACCAGTAATATTCCAGTGCAGATGAATGATAAGTGGTCTTCGTGAATTTAACAAGAACAAATTGTGCTAAACTAGTTTGATTGCCTTCCTTGTCAGGATAACTGACTTACTGGGCAGGGAGAGTGCAGTGGACATAGTATACCTTGACTTGAAAAAGACTTATTGACGTTCTGAGCTTGTTTGCTGGTCTGTGAGCTGATTTTGCTTGTTTGAAGGACCAAGTGAGACTAGCAGCCTACTAGGTAATGCCGAGATCCTCTTAATGAGGCTTTGATACCTAATCCTTTTCATACCATCAAGTCTTAACCATGGATCAGGGTTACTCAGGAAGGCCAGGACTTTAAAATCCTGATCCTAAGCAACCAGGGAAGCTTAGCAAATAGGAGCAGCTAATGGGAGTTTCCTGAGGGAGCTTAGTGGGGATATCTGAAGGGGAGTACATACAAATGTGGGGATTCAGTGCATTGGCCCTCAGAAACCACATATGAACTTTGGAGACCAGGGTGGCTGAACAGGAGGAGCTAAGGGAGGCAGAGAGGTACATAGATGAGACTTTCTGGTACACAGTAGAACAGTCCCACCCCTGGTCAGACAGCCCCTGTGATGTTGCGGAAAGTGAAAGGCTCAGGAAAAAAGAACATCCAGCTGGAGCAGAGGGAAATGATCCCATAGTAGAGATACTCCTTCTAGATGATGTTGTGGTATCCTCTCACACTGAGGATACCTCTCCAGAGGACGGAACACTAGTCATTAGGAAGAGACACGTGTTAGTAATGGGGGACTGTAATGGGTTCCTATCTGAGACCATGGGAAGGGTGGGCGGGCACAGCCCACCCACTTCTCAAAGCCCCTAGCCTTGTGGGAGGGACGACTAAACCCAGGCTCAACTGGTCACAGGGGACAAAGAATGACTAAAGGGGAAGGAGGTACAGGTCACAGGTTCAAAATGAGGGAACCGGATGGGGACACCAAACAGAGAACACCGGACAGCGCCAACTGCTCCTCAAAGCTGTCAATGGAGCCAGTGGATGCCGCCCAGAAGAACTCTGCCCAGATACATGACACAAAGGAGGAATGGAAGTAAGCCCCACAGTCGCAGAGAACCCCCTTGTCCAGCATCCTCCTCCTGGTATTATACATGGCGGCTTTAGCCAGGGCCAGGAAGAGGTTGACGAGGAGGTCTTGTGACTTTATGGGGCCATTGATAGGGTGTGCATAAATAAAAAGGTGTGGGGAAAAGTGCAGCCAGAACCTCAGTAAGAGATTCTGAAGGAGCCGAAATAGGGGCTGCAACCTGGTGCATTCCAGATACGCATGCACTAGTTTTTCCCTCACGCGGCAAAAGGGGCAGGTGTCTGGGATGGGGATGTACCGCACCAGGTACACGCCCATGCTCATGGCTCCATGAAGAAGCTGCCAACTAATGTCCCCAATGGGCCGCGGAACTAGGGTGGAATACACGCTGGCCCATCAGGGTTCCCCACCGTCTACAGGTCTTAGATAATCCCACCACTTGGTATCGGGGCGGGATGCGAGGGTGAGGAAGTGAATCATATGGAGCATGAGCGTGTACAGATGTTCTCTAGGCACGGTTTGAAAGCAGACCGGCTGCAGATTTTGCAGCCAGCTAGGGGTCCAAGGATGGAACGGCCGGGGGGCCTGTGGAACAGGGGCCCAATAACAAGGGACGGAGGTTTCACAGGAAGGGAGGGGCGAGGCATACCCTCTCACAGGGCTCTCTGCAGGAAATCGAGAGTGGGCCACGGCAAGGCCGCCTTCACCTCCTGGAGTAGGCACAGGGGGGTTTGAGGGGTGGAGAGCCCCATGCACTGAGCGAGTGCTCGGGGATCCACCCAGTCCCCCCCGTCATAGTCCAGACCTTGGTGGTTTCTGCCAAGATCAGCCTCCGGCGCACCGAGGGAGACTCCGCCACCTGCACACACGTCTGGATTGTGGAGCAGGGTCTCTGTGAGGAGGTCTGCTCCCTCGGTGGCCACAACGGACCTAGTCACTGAGAACAGCTTCCAGCTCTGGAGGAGTTCCTGATAGCATTCTGGCAGCTCTGAGAGGTCTCACAGAAGTCCCTTTGGGTGAATAAAAAAGAGCTGCCAGTCGTATCGGAGCCCTCAGAGGTGGCAGAGGAAGGCGTACCCCAAAGTGCTCCACGCCGGACTACCTGCGCTAAAGAGGAGTCTCTGCAGGGCCTGGAGGCAGAAGGTCCGGACCTGACTGCGCAAGCAGATGAGGCCCTGGTCCCCCTTCTCCAGGGGAAGAGACAGAACCCTTGCAGAGTCATAGACTCATAGACTCATAGATTTTATGGTCAGAAGGGACCATTATGATCATCTAGTCTGACCCCCTACACAGTGCAGGCCACAGAATCTCACCCACCCCTCCTAGAATAATCCTCTCACCTATATCTCAGGGTCTGTCTACACTACCACCCTAGTTCGAACTAGGGTGGTTAATGTAGGCAACCGAAGTTGCAAATGAAGCCCGGGATTTGAATTTCCCGGGCTTCATTTGCATCTTGCTGAGCGCCGCCATTTTTAAAGCTCCGCTAGTTTGGACTCCGTGCCCGTGGCTACATGCAGCACGGAGTAGGTAGTTCGGATAAGGCGTCCTATTCTGAACTACCGGTACACCTCGTTCCAATAGGAAGCCTAATCCGAACTACCTACTCTGTTCCGCGTGTAGCCGCGGGCATGGAGTCTGAACTAGCGGGGCTTTAAAAATGGCAGCGCCCGGCAAGATGCAAATAAAGCCCGGGAAATTCAAATCCCGGGCTTCATTTGCAACTTCGGTTGCCTACATTAACCACCCTAGTTCGAACTAGGGTGGTAGTGTAGACATACCTTCAGATATCGAAGTCTTCAAATACTTTGAAGACCCCAAGATGCAGAAAATCCTCTAGCTGTACTCCATGCTACAGAGGAAGGCAAAAAACCTCCAGGGCCTCAGCCAATCTACCCTGGAGGAAAATTCCTTCTCGACCCCAAATATTGTGATCATCTAAACCCTGAGCATGTGGGCAAGACTCACCAGCCAGACACCCAGAAAGTTCTCTATAGTAACTCCTATCGTCCCTCCATTGATCTATTTACCACTGATAATGAATGGTCAATTAGTTACCAAGATCATGTGATCTCATCAAACCATCCCCTTCATAAACCCATCTAGTTTAATCTTGAAGCCAGCTAGATCTTTTGCCCCCACTACTTCCCTTGGAAGGCCATTCCAGAACCTCACTCCTCTAATGGTTAGAAACCATTCGTCTAATCTCAAGTCTAAACTTCCTACTAGCCATCTTATATCCATTTGTTCTTGTGTCCACATTGGTATTAAGCTTAAATAATTCCTCTCCCTCCCTGGTACTTATCCCTCTAATATATTTAAAGAGTGCAATCATGTCCCCCCTCAGCCTTCTTTTGGTTAAGGTAAACAAGCCAAGCTCCTTGAGTCTCCTTTCATAAGACAGGTTTTCCATTCCTTGGATCAGCCTAGTGGCCCTTCTTTGTACCTGTTCCAGTTTGAATTTATCCTTCTTAAACATGGGAGACCAGAACTGCACACAGTATTCCAAATTTGGTCTCACCAATGCCTTGTACTATAATGTACAAGTAATGGAGTTACTATAGAGAACTTTCTGGGTGTCTGGCTGGTGAGTCTTGCCCACATGCTCAGGGTTTAGCTGATCTCCATGGCACTAACACCTCCTTATCTCTACTGGAAATACCTCACTTAATACATCCCAAGACCATATTAGCCTTTTTCACGGCCATGTCACAATGGCAGCTCATAGTCATCCTATAATCAACCAGGACTCCGAGGTCCTTTTCCTCCTCCATTAATTCCAACTGATGTGTCCCCAGCTTATAACTAAAATTTTTGTTATTAATCCCTAAATGCATAACCTTACACTTCTCACTATTAAATTTCATCCTATTGCTATCACTCCAATTTACAAGTTCATCCAGATCTTCTTGTATGATATCCCGATCCTTTTCTGAATTGGCAATACGTCCCAACTTTGTGTCATCCGCAAATTTTATCAGGACACTTCCACTTTTGATGCCAAGGTCAGCAATAAAAAGATTAAATAAAATTGGCCCCAAAACTGATCTCTGAGGAACTCCGCTAGTAACCTTCCTCCAACCTGACAGTTCACCTTTCAATATAACCCGCTGTAGTCTCCCCTTTAACCAGTTGCTTACCCTGAGCCTGGAGTTGCTTAACCTGAACCTCTCAACTTTCATATTAATCCCTATCTTTTCCAATTTAACCAATCATTCCCCGTGTGGTACTGTATCAAATGCCTTACTAAAGTTGAGGTAGATTAGATCCACTGCATTTCCTTTATCTAAAAAATCTGTTACTTTCTCAAAAAAGGAGATCAGGTTGGTTGTGATGATCTACCTTTTATAAAACCATGTTGTAATTTGTCCCAATTGCCAGTGAAGTCCCAGTGATGTCCCAGCCAAAAGAACTCCAAAGCTATACTCTGGTGCTTGGCCAGGACCTTTGGGCCCAGGGTCAGGGTGTTGAGCTGGTGCCAGAGCATGGACAGAACCGGCTGATTCAGTACCAGTGCCCTTCCTTGAAGGGAGAGACACCAGAGCAGTCATGTCCATCTCCACAGCCACTCACCCACCCTGGCCTATAAACCTTGCCAGTTCTCCAGCAGAGAGGGGTGCGTAGCGGATAAATAAACACCCAGAGAGAGCAGCGGACCCATGCCCCACCTGATGGCCTGAAGTGCGCGTGGGAGGGAGCCTGCCTGCCACCCGTTCCTGATCACCAGGCCAGAGCTCTTGACCAAGTTGACCTGGGCAGAGGAAGCTGCCAAGTAGACGGCTTGGCAGGCCTCCACCTGCGCCAGGTCACCCGGGTCCTAGACCACGAGGAGCACGTCATTGGTGTACACTGACAGGACCAGCCACAGCTCTGGTTCCCAGAGCACAAACCCTGTCAACCTTCTACAGAGGAGACAGAGGAAGGGCTCAATTGTTAGAATGTATAGCTGGCCTGACAGCAGAAATCCCTGACGTACTCCCTGTCCAGTTGAGCCTGACCAAACACTCCATGAGGGTATACAACACCCAGAGAAAACCCACAAAACGGGGCCCAAAGCTGAAGGCCTGCAGAGTGCCCAGGAGATACCCATGGTCCACCCTGTTGAACGCCTTCTCCTGGTCCAGGGACAGGAGGGTGAATGACAGACCATCCTTACACCCAAGTTCCAAGACCAGGTACAGATTATCAAAGATACTACGGCCCGGGACAGTGTAGGTCTGGTAAGGGTGGATCACGTCCGCCAGCACAGACCGCAGTCACAGCGAGATGCCCTTTGCTACGACTTTATAGTCCATGCTGAGGAGTGAAACAGGACACCAGTTCTGAAGGTCGTGGAGGTCCCCCTTCTTCGGCAATAAGGCCAGCACCTGCATGACAGAGGGAGAGGACCCCGCTCTCCAAGGACTCAGCCCAGATGGTGACATGGTCTGGGCTGAGGACATCCCAGAACACATGGTAGAAATTCACGGTCAGCCTATCCATGCCTGGGGTTTGTTGGTGGGCATGAGATCAAGGCCTTCTGAGAACGCGGCCAGAGTGAGGAGAGCATCACGGAATTTGCGGGCCTGCCGATAGGCCACGATGTCCTGCCTCTTGGTACCTCTCCCTTCCTGCAAAATGGCCTTCTGACCCCCAGTGCTGAAGGGCCAGCTCCACCTTCCCTTTAGCCCTGTGTGTATCTGCGAGGAATTGGCAGAGCTCAGCCCCCACTGTTGAGGGGGTGCTGGACTTTTCCTCCATCTGGACCCATAATAAACCTCGCAGGCCACGGAGACAGGCAAAGAGGATCCGATCCCCGGTGCAGCACCAGGAACTATGGCACCATGCTGCCTGTCCCCAACCCTGGTGATGGAGGGGATGGTGGATGGTGGATGGAACATGACAGCCCCTAGTGGATTACGGACTGGGTACATGTATGCCATCCCGAGGACTGCCCACAGCTAGTGGGAGAATGAGATGGCCCCCATGGTGGTGGCAGTGACAACGGGATGTGGGGATGCAAGAGGGGGGATGGATTCAGGGCCAGGTAGAGGGTCAGGCACAGGGGGGGGGGAAACGGTACCCATGAGAGAGGGGTCAGGAACGGGGGAGGACTCAGGGCTGGAAATTGGTTCATAGAGTGTGGGATCAGGACCAAGGGCATGAACGGGGGTGAGGAGAGGATCAGGACAAGATTCGGAACCAGAGCTTTTGTCAGGGTCAAGAGGAAGATCCCCTGAGTTTGTGCCACAAGGCTGTGGTGCCTCCCGAATGAGGGCCAGGGGGGCAGGAGCAGGGAGGGGGCCTGCGCTGACGCCGGGCTCAGGTGGGGAAGCAGAAGCTACAACCTTGGCATTGGCTAGGCGGGTGTTCTCTGCTGGCCCCCCCATAGGAAGGGAAGACGCAGTCCACCACCACCCCAAGAGCAGGTGAAAAAGCTCAGTTCCAAAAAACAAACCCCCTCCACAGTCCAAATGTTGGTCTTCCTCTTCTGTTCCTCCTTGGCGGGGTGCAGGTGGTACAGCAGCAGCAGCGGGCGGATGGCAGCCAGTTGGAGAAGGCCTCTGGGTGGTGGGTGCTGGTGGGTTCCTCTTCCTCTGGCGTGTGGGTGGTGAGAGGGGGGGCTGGCCAGCAGCCCCTCCCCCCCTCAGGCAGCAGCAGCAGCTGGTGGTGGGAATCAGGAGAAGGAGCTGCAAGCAGCGTCATCCAGGGGGAGCAGGTCCAGCAGTTGAGGCCTCAGCAAGTGGGTGGTGGCTGGGTGGGGCAGGGAGAGCTCCGGCTGGTGCAGGCAGCAGGAACAGCGGGGAGAGGAAAGCAGCACATACATCCTGCTCCTTCTTCTCTGGAGTGATTCTGAGTGGCCACCCACTGACCCTGAGGAGGAAGTGCCCCTCCCTGAGCCAGCTTGGGCTCACCTGGAGGACTCACCTTGGAGGAAGTCAGGGGCCAGGCCTAAGGATAGAAAAGGACTTCCTGCAAGGCCAGTTGGTGGCCTGACAGAGACAGAGACAGAGGTACTCTCTCCCAAGCCAGCAAGGGAACCAGAGGTCTCTGCCTCCCTGTCCACTGAGGAGCCAAAACCCTCCCTGCCCTGGCCAGTGGAGGAGTCAGAGCCAGAGCCAGAGCCAGAGCCAGAGCCAGAGCCAGTGGAGTTGGACAGCTGGCCTGGGCCTCCAAGCCCTCTTCAGGAGGATTACCACACAGGCCTGCTGTTGTGGACAGAGGACCCTGCTCCTGGCCGCCCGGAAGACTTCTCAGGGAATCAGGTATCTGGGATGGAGGGGAGAATTGGAGCCAGCCCAGGAATAGCCGATCTTGGTCTGGCCGGGGGCCAGTGGGTTGCGGAGTGGATCCCCCACTGACCCTGGTGCAACAGGTCAGTGAGTTTTGGCCCTGATCCCGGCTGACCTGGCAGCTGATTACCAGCTGCTACTAGGGCCCTGGGCCGGGGTGCGATGGTGAAGGGAGGGCATGCACCCCCCCGCTACTGCTTGATTGGGTGGCAGTCTCCCCTCCGGCAGCGTGCAGCCACAGGTGAAGGGTCTGAACCTTCCCTGAGTAAGGAGACAGACTAAGTACCTGGGTGTACTGACTGTGACCTGGTTGGTTTGTCCTGGGAGAAGCCCTTCCCCTGCCCTAGGGCTGGGCTACTGACTGTTAACTGTTGCAGGCCCTGCCTTGTGTTAGGGCTGGGCTGTCATTGTCTGTATATAAACTATTTGGGACTCAGTCATTAGAAACATGGACAGCTGGCTTTGTGATGACTAGAACTGCATGGTGACTTGTGTCCCTGGTGTGAAGGCTACAGATCTCTCCAGACATCTGTATACACTTATGTGTAATGCTGGGACAGAACCAGTGATCATTGTACATGCTGGTACCAATGCCATAGGGAAGGATAGGAGAGAGGTCCTGGAGGACAAATTTAGACTTCTAGGAAAGAGATTGAAATCCAGGTCCCCAATGATAGCATTCTCCAAAATATTTCCAGTCCCATACACAGGGTCAGGTAGACAGGCAGAACAGCAGGGTTTCAATGAGATGATGGTGTAGGGAGGAGAAGGTTAGATTTATTAGGAACTGGAGAAACTTTTGGGAAAGGGGGAACTTTTTGGGACTTCCCCTAAACCGGACTGCTTGCACATAAACGTAAAAAGGTTGTAGAGCAGTTTTTAAACTAAGGGTTGGGGGGGAAGCTGACAGGTGTGGAGGAGCACATGGATCAGACAGAGACATCCCTTAGGGGAAGGTCTATTAATAGAGATTCTATATGCCCTAGTAAAGAGGAGAGAATAGAAGATGATAAAATACAGGTAAGAGCTAATGAGAAATAGTCAAATGAAAGAGTCCCATTTAATCACATCAGGTAATAGCAGACAGCTAAACACTGACAGATTTTTAAAGTGCTTATATACAAATGCTAGAAGTCTAAATAATAAGATGGTGAACTAGAGTGCCTCATATTGAATATGGATATTAATATAATAGGCATCACAGAATGAGGTAGAATGAGGATAACTACTGGGACATAGTAATAGAGAGTACAAAATATACTGGAAGGACTGAACAAGTCGTGCTGGTGGCAATATACGTGAAAGAAAGCATAGTAGCAAAGGAAGGTCCCTTCCAGTCCTAGTCTTCTATGATTCTATGAAGTAACAATCTTAAATTAATCAATCTGTTACATAGAATGTTTATGGCTAGTAACTCCATGGTCTAATAATATGAATAAAGCAGTAGGGATACATTACTGACCACTTGACCAGGATAGTGATAATAATTCTGAAATGCCAAGGGAGATTAGAGAGTCTATAAAAACAAATACTCATCAATAATGGAAAATTTCAACTATCCCCATATTGATTGGGTACATGTCAACTCAGAATCGGATGCAGAGATAAAGGTTCTTGAAACCTTTAATCACTGTTTCTTGGAGCGGCTTGTCTGGAAGCCACAAGAGGAGAAACAATTCTTGATTTGGTTCTAAGTGGAACCCAGGATCTGGTCCACGAGATGACTATAGGAATTTGAAGTACAGCTAACCAAAAATTAAAAAAGTAAAAGCAAATTTTTAAGTACACCAGAGGCAGGAAACCTGTTACATGATGAGTGGGGCCACTGGATGATCGAGTTCCTAAACAAGCACTCAAAGATAAGATCTTTGCTGAGAAACTAAATGAATTATTTGCATCAGCCTTCACAGCTAAAGGTATGAGGGAGATTTCCATACTTGAGCCACTCTTTTTAGGTGACAAATCTGAGGAATTGTCCCAGATTGAGATATCATTAGAGGATGTTCTGGAACAAATTGATAAACTTAACAGTAACAAGTCACCAGGACCAGGTGGCATTCCTCCAAAAGTTCTGAATTAACTCAGAGCAGCTTTTCTCAGCAGACACCTCAGCTTGAGAATAAAGGACTGAGGGAAGCGAGGTGTGGGAGAATAAAACTGAGCTCTGGAGAAATGTTTGGCTAGAGTTTCCCCTACAATATGTACCAGGTCCGACTTACATACAAATTCAACTTAAGAACAAACCTACAGTCCCTATCTTGTATGTAACCCGAGGACTGCCTGTACCTGGCAAATTAGTTGAAACTGTAGTAAAGAACAGAATTGTCAGGCACATAGATAAATGTAATTTGTTGGGGAAGAGTCAACATGTTTTTGTAAAGGGAAATCATGCCTCACTTCTCTACTACAATTCTTTGAGTGGGATATAGTGCACCTAGTTTTCCAGAAAGCCTTTCGCAAGTTCCTTCACCAAAGGTTCTTAAGCAAAGAAAGCTTTTATTGGATAAGCGGGAAGGTCCTCTCATGGATTGATAACTGGTTAAAAGATAAAAAACTAAGGGTAGAAATAAATGGTCAGTTTTCAGAATGGAGAGAGGTAACTAATGGTATCCCGCAGGGATTTGGATTGGGACCAGTCCTATGCAACACACACCTAAATGACCTGAAGAAAGGGTAAACAGTGAGGTGGCAAAATTTGCAGATGATACAAAACTGTGCAAGATAGTTAAGTCCAAAGCTGACAGTGAAGAGCTTCAAAGGGATTTCCCAAAACTAGGTGTCTGGGCAACAAAATGGCAAATGAATTTTAATGTTGACAAATGCAAAGTAATGCATGTTGGAAAACATAATGTCACCTATACATATAAAATGATGGGGACTAAATTAGTTGTTGTCACTCTGGACAGAGATCTCAGGGTACGTCTACACTACAGCACTAGTTCGAACTAACTTAGTTCGAATTAGTTAATTCGAACTAAGCTAGTTCGAACTAACGCATCTAGAACTAAAAACTAGTTCGAACTAGCGTTTTGCTAGTTCGAACTAGTAAGTCCAAATTGAGTGGACTCTGAACAGGGCTTAAGGATGGCCGGAAGCAGTGCCGGCAGGGCATCAGAGGAGGACTTAGAGTGTGGAGATGCTGTCTCAGGCTAGCCGAGGGCTGCGCTTAAAGGGTCCCGACCCCCACCCCGGACACACAGTTCTAAGGGGTGCCCCTCTTGCAAAGAAGTTCTGGCTTGGAGTGCCCTGAGTGCCCACACTGGGCACATCACACCACTCGGCCATCAGCCCAGCTGCACTTGCCGCAGGCTGCCATCTGGGGAGAGGGAGTAATTGGGGGGCTGCAGGAGAGCTTCCACCCCCAGAAGCCCGCAGAGCCAGCCCAGTCCTCCCCATCGGGGGCTCGTACCCCATTCCTCCCTCACCTCCTTCCACTTACCCTTCCCTAGCCCCCCTTCTTATTGATGTACAAAATAAAGATAACGTTTCTTCCAACATTGACTCTGTCTTTATTGAACAAAAACTGGGGGAGACTGGGAAAAGGAGGTGGGAGAGGGGAAGAGAAAGGCTGGGAGAGGGGAGGGCAACTAACATGATCAGGGGTTGGGAACAGGTCCCAGATGAAGAAAGGCTACAGAGACTGGGACTGTTCAGCTTAGAAAAGAGGAGACGGAGGGGGGACAGGATAGAGGTCTCTAAAAGCAGGGGTTGGGTGGAGAGGGTGCATTCAGAAAAGTTCTTCCTGAGTTCCCATCAAGAAGGACTAGAGGACACCAAAGGAAAGGAATGGGTAGCAGGCTTGAAACTAGTAAGAGAAAGTTGTTGTTCTTGACAAAGCAAATAGTTAACCTGTGGAACTCCTTGCTGCAGGAGGCTGTGAAGGCTAGAACTAGAACAGAGTTTAAAGGGAAGTGAGATAAAGTCATGGAGGTTGGGTCCATGGAGTCCTATTAGCCAGAGGGTAGGAGTGGAGTCCCTGCCCAAAGTTTGTGGAAGACTGGAGAGGGATGGCACGAGACAAATGGCTTGGTCACTGTCTTCGGTCCATCCCCTCCAGGGTCCCTAGGGTTGGCCGCTGTTGGCAGACAGGCTACTGGGCTAGATGGACCTTTGGTCTGACCCAGGACGGCCATTGTAAGCTCAGGGCTCAGTGTCGGGGGTCTCAGTGGACCCCCTTGATTTTCATGCACACCTGGTCCTGGGTGGCCAGGCTGGCAGCTCTCCTGCCCTAGACGGCCACTTTCCTGTGCCTAGTGCGGAGATCGTGGACAAGGTCCACGATGTCCGCACTAGCCCAGGAAGGTGCCCGCCTCTTGCAGTCCAGGGGAAGCTCCCGGGAGCCGCCAGCCTGGTCCCGGCAAGAGGGGGTGGGCTGGGGGGCATCGGGTGGGTGGCTCTGTGCCGTGCCAGGTGCAGGGTCTGCTAGCTGGGTGCTGGCAGGCTTGCACCTGGCATGGGCACCGTAGCCAGCCCGTGCCCCTTTAAGGGGTCCGGGGCCGGGAGGGGGGCATAGAGTTTCCCTGGTGTTGGCCAGAGTGGCCACCAGGGAAACCTGGGGAGGGCTAGCCTCCCACTAGTTCGAACTAAAGGGCTACACAGCCCTTAGTTCGAACTAGCTAGTTCGAACTAGGCGTTAGTCCTCGTAAAATGAGGTTTACCTAGTTCGAACTAAGTGCTCCGCTAGTTCGATTCAAATTCGAACTAGCGGAGCGCTAGTGTAGCACCTATTAAAGTTAGTTCGAACTAACGTCCGTTAGTTCGAACTAACTTTGTAGTGTAGACATACCCTCAGAGACTTTTAGAATAATTATCTGAAAACATCCTCTCAATGTGCAGCAGCAGTCAAAAAAGCAAACAGGATGTTATGAATTTGAAACGGGGACAGAGAATAATGTATTGCCTCTATATAAATCCATGGAATACATACATCTTGAATACTGAATGCAGATGTGGTTGCTTCATGTAAAAAAAATATCTTGGCATTGGAAAAAGTTTAGAAAAGGGAACACAAATGTTTAGAGGTTTAGAACGGCTACCATATTAGGAGAGATTAATAATGCTGCAACATTTCTTCTTAAAAAAGCAGAAACTAAAAGGGTAGATGGTAGAGGTCTAAAAAAACATGGCCAACATAGAGAAAGTAGATAAGGAAAAAATACTTACTTGCTTCCATTACACAAGAATCATAGAATCATAGGGTTAGAAGAGACATCGAGGAGGTCATTGAGACCAACCCACTGCCCAAACAGGACCAGCCACAACAAAATCATCCCATCCAGGGCTTTGGCAAGCCGGGACTTAAAAACCTTTAGGGATAGAGATTCCACCTCTTCCCTAGGTAACCATTCCAGTGCTTCACCATCCTCCTAATAAAATAGTTTTTCCTATTATTCAACATAGATCTCCACTACTGCAACTTGAGACCATTGCTCCTTGTTCTGTCCTCTGTTACCACTGAGAACAGCCTCTCTCCATCTTCTTTGGACCCTCACCCCCCCCCCCTTTGGGTAGTTAAAGGTTGTTATCAAATCACCCTCCCCCAAGTCTTCTCTTCTATAGACTAAATAGCCCAAATCCATCCACCTCTCCTTGTAAGTCATGTGCTCCAGCCCCCTTAGAGATATTTGTCGCCCTCTTCTAAACTTTCTCCAGTGCATCAATATCCTTTCTGTAATGGGAGGCTGAGAATTGGATACAATACTCTAGAGCAGTGTTTCTGGAAGTGTTTCACAGAATCACTCTCAGAAACATATTAACTGGCCACTCCTGTTTATTTACCGGTGCTGTGGCCATGGAGCCTTGCAGCTCCCATTGGCTTCATTTCATCCTTTTCAGCCACGGGCAGCCGCAGGAAGTGATGGCTTGGCCCATGCTGCTTCCCATGGCTTCCCTTGGCTACAAAGGACAGAACAGAGCCAATGGGAGCTACAAGGATCCGTGGTCACAGCACCGGTAAATAAACAATCCGGGGTGGCCAGTTAACGTGTTTCTGAGAGTGATTCTGTGGAACACGTCCAGAAACACTGCTCTAGATAACCCCAAAATTTAGGTTCACCAAATGAAATTAATAGGTAGTAGATTTAAAACGAAACAGAGAATAATTTCTTCACAAACCACACAGTCAACCTGTGGAACACCTTGCCAGAGGATATTGTGAAGACCAATAGGGCTCAAAAAAGAATTAGCGACTTTTATGGAGAATAGATCCATCAATCACCATTAACCGTGATGGGTGGGAATGGTGCTCGTAGCCTCTGTCAGAAGCTTGGAATGGATGACAGGGGAGGGATTACTTCATGATTACCTGTTGTGTTCATTCCCTCTGGGGCACCTGGAATTGGCTGCTGTTGCAAGACAGGATACTTGACTGGTTGGACCTTTGGTCTGACCCCGTATGGCCATTCTTCTTTTCTTATGTCTCCAGTGGGGTTCTGCAGGGATCCATTCTGCATCCAGTGTTGCTTTTAGATCTTTATTTATTACTTTAATATAGTTTAAATTTTTTAGATGACACAAAGTTGGGGGGGGGTGTTGTTGGGCAAGAGTAAGGCTAAGATCCAACACTGGGCTCTCAAAGTACAAAGGACACTACACAGCTATCTGTCAAACACAAGGGCTGTGTCTACACTGGCCACATAACCTGTAATAGCTATGGAAATGAAAGAAGTCAGAATAGGGAAATGCGCGGGGGATTTAAATATCCCCCGCGGGATTTAAATAAACATGGCCACCGCTTTTTTCCGGCTTGAGGAAAAGCCGGAAAAGAGCGTCCAGACTGGCGTGATCCTCCGGAAAATAAGCCCTATTCCGGAGGATCTCTTATTCCTACTTTGAAGTAGGAATAAGAGATCCTCCGGAAAAGGGCTTATTTTCCGGAGAATCATGTCTAAACTGGCGCTTTTCTCCGGCTTATCCCCAAGCCGGAAAAAAGCGGCAGCCATGTTAATGCAAATGCCGTGGGGGATATTTAAATCCCCCGCGGATTTTGCTATTCCGATGTGTCTAATCTGCATCCCTTTTCCGGAAAAGGGGTGCAGTGTAGACACAGCCAAGTAGTTTATTTCCTGACAGCTAACAGCTATGCCCCATAACTGGAAGAACAATATAACAAAGAAGCAGCATATCTTCCATTCCTTCCTGCAAGTCTGGAACCCCAGGTAGGCTACGGAGGTTGTGGGAGGTTGTCTTAGCTTCCAAGACGCTGGTACCCAAAGCCCATCGGTGAGGTTCAAATTGCTGTACTTTGGTGCAGCCTTAAATACAATTCTCTTGCCTTGTTTTGCAGTTTGGAAATTTCCAGGGGTTACTCGTTATGTGCTGATGTAGGGCTTAGCTGTTAGTTATCGATCTGGTTCTGATCTAGTTCTGCTTGTTCTTTGGCCCTGTTTACGTGATTAGTACCTTAGGGTAAACAGAATTATTTATGCATTCTTGTCCTTTACCCCTATCTTATACTTGTTCTTGCTATACTGATAATAATACTTATCTTAAATGGTGTATGTTCCCAAAGACTTGCTTCTGGCTCATCAGATATAGGGAAAAGGGAAAGGGGGGAAAGAATGCAGGCCTCACCACCCCTAAACTAGCACATACAAATTTCTTCCGCAATTAACCCATAAAGGGGGATTGTCAATACTTTGTAGGATAGATCTAAAATTCAGAGATAAATTGGAGAACAGGGCTATTTACTACAGAATGAAATTTAGCAAAGACAAATGTAGGAGGCTACACTTAAGGGGAAAAAACAAATGTACAAATACAAAATGGGGGGAAATTTGACTTGACAGCAGCATGCTGAGGAGGACCAGGGAATTGTGGTAGATCACAATCTCAGCACGAATCAGCAATGTAATGCTGTTGGGGGAAAAAGCACAAGAACTTTTAAATTGCACTTACAGAGGGATAGCATGCAAGTCACAAGAGTGATAGTACCATCTAATAGGCACGGGTTTGATCCCTGCTGGAGCACTGTGTCCAGTTTTGGTCACTAGAAAGGATATAGAATAACTGGAAAGATAAAGGGTACGTCTACACTACAGCGCTAGTTCGAACTAACTTAGTTCGAATTAGTTAATTCGAACTAAGCTAGTTCGAACTAGCGCATCTAGAACTAAAAACTAGTTCGAACTAGCGTTTTGCTAGTTCGAACTAGCGCGTCCACACTGATTGGACGCAGGGGGGCATTTAAGGGCAGCTGAAACCGGTTCTGGCAGGGCATCAGGTCAGCAGTTGCTTTGTGTGGCTGCTGTCTGAGGCTATCTGAGGCTCGTGCTTAAAGGGACCCCCCCTGGACAGCCGGTTCTCAGCTTTTCCTGCTTGCTTGCCAACCTCGCCGAGGGACAGCAAAGCGTCGGTCTCTGTGCCCGTCTGTGTCGGTGCTTCCCTTCGGGGGGGACCGCCGCAGGTGGCAACATGGAGCCACGGCTCGCCCTGCACCTTCTGGTGCACGTTCTGGACTTGCTGCTGCAAGCCTGCCAGCAATGGCTCGAGGCTGCCTGGCACCACCTGGGGAACGTCAGCCCCCTGCCTCTCCGCCTGGCCGCCCTGGGGGCCGTGGAGGAGCCGCGGCGGCGCCCCGACACCGGCGTGCCCCGCCGCATCTGGCGTCTGGACACCAGCAGCGACTGGTGGGACCGCATCGTCCTGGAGCGCTGGGACGACCGACAGTGGACCCAGAACTTTAGGATGAGGAGGGACACCTTCCTGGAGCTCTGCGAGTGGCTCGCCCCTGCCCTGCAAAGAAGGGACACTCGCATGAGGCCCGCCATCCCCCTCCAGAAGCGGGTGGCCATCGCCCTCTGGAAGCTCTCCACGCCGGACAGCTACCGATCCGTCGGGAACCAGTTCGGCGTGGGGAGATCCACTGTCGGAGCAGTGCTCATGCAGGTACGGTGCTCGTCGGCCACCGAGCCGGGGGGGAGGGGGGCTGCGAGGAGGGGATGGGCCGCCCCAGGGACAAAGGGGGGGGCGGGAGGAGGCGAAAGCGCCCCGCACCGGAGGGGTCGGGCTGTCCCGGCCGTACTACACGCCGCCAGGGGGGTTGCTTCCGGGAGTGGGGCGCGGGGCACTGCCAGGGCACGCACGCTCCCAGCCACCCGGGCGCCCCACTGATTGACGCTTTGCTGTGTCTCTCTCCGCAGGTGGTCAAGGCCATCAACCGGGTGCTGCTCCGCAGGGTGGTCCGCCTCGCCGACCCGGACGCCGTCATCCGGGGATTCGGCGCCCTCGGCTTCCCCAACTGCGGGGGGGGCCATCGACGGGACGCACATCCCCATCCGTGCCCCGGAACACCAGGCGTCCCGGTACGTGAACCGCAAGGGGTACTTCTCCGTCATCCTGCAGGCCGTGTGTGACCACCGGGGACAGTTGACGGACATAAATGTGGGCTGGTCCGGCAAAGCACACGACGCCCGGGTGTACCGGAACTCCTCCGTGTGCCAGCGGCTGCAGGACGGGACCTTCTTCCCCGACTGCCACATCAGGGTCGGGGACGTGGACATGCCCGTCTGCCTGGTGGGGGATGCCGCCTACCCACTGCAGCCCTGGCTCATGAAGCCCTACACGGGACACCTCAATCCCTCCCGCCAGGCCTTCAATAACAGGCTGAGCAGGGCCCGCATCGTGGTGGAGGGGGCCTTCGGGCGACTGAAAGCCCGCTTTCGATGCCTCCTCACCCGTCTGGACCTGGCCGAGCACAACATCCCTCCCGTGGTGGCGGCATGTTGTGTGCTCCACAATTTGTGTGAGCGGAAGGGGGAGGCTTTCTTGCCAGCCTGGATGGCTGAGGCTGACCGCATGGCTGGACACTACGGTCAGCCCCGCACCGCCGCCGTCCGGGAAGCCCAGCGGGGGGCCATCCGGATCCGGGAAGCCCTGCGGGAGAGCTTCCAGGTGGAGGAGGAGGAGGACTGACCTCTCCCTGCATGCCCCACCGGGGCCTTCTTCCACCCTACCCCCCCCCTTCCCCTTTCCCCTCCCTATCTACTGTACAATAAAGACACCTGTTTTTCAAACAAAAACGTCTGTTTATTTCAGAGAACTGGGGTGGGGGAGGGAGGAATGAAGGTGGGAGAAGGGAGGGGGAAACCTGGGACGAGGGAGCTGGAAGGGGAGGGGAGGGAAGGGAGGAAGGGAAAGGAAAGCTCAGGGGTGGGAGTCTGGGTGCCTCTCCCGTCTCGCCACACTGCGGGTCCGGGGGCGTCGGTGGGGAATGGTTGTGGAGGGGGGGGCAGAGAGGACAGGGGGTGTGGAGGAAGCAGGAGCGGAAGCAGGAGCAGAAGCAGGAGGAGCAGGAGGAGCAGGGGGAGCAAGAGGGGGAGCAAGAGGGGGAGCAGGGGGAGCAAGAGGGGGAGCAGGGGGAGCAAGAGGGGGAGCAAGAGGGGGAGCAGGGGGAGGAGGAAATGGAAAGCGGTCTAGCAGGCTCTGGAGGTGGCCTCGCAGGGCACGGCCCTGCTCCTCCAGGGCCTCCAGACTCCTCTGGCGCAGCCTGAGGTCCTCCTGGACCCAGTGGTCCTGGAGACGGAGCTGTCGGTCCAGGAACCGGAGATGCCGCCTCTGGTAGTCCTCCTGGTTCCTGGCTGTCCTGCTTGCCCGGGCGCGGGCGGCTGCTGCAGGCGGTGTGGTGCGCCCTGCAGGCCCCGGTGCTGCAGCTGTGGTGCAAGAAGACCAGCGGTCAATTACCCCAGGGGCCCAGGTGTGTGAAACCCAGCTCCCCTCTGCAAGGCCAGGGCCCCTGCAGGATCCCCAGCTGCTGCTCCGTAGTGGGCAAGGCCCAGGCGCACGGTCCCGGGGCTCCCTCTCGCCCCAGCCCCCCGTACACATAAGGGGAACACGAGGGTACTCACAGGTGGATGCCTCCCCGGCCTCTGATGATGCAGGCGAGCGGCTCTGTGGGGTGCCTCGGGGGTCCCGGGTCCTGGGAAGGCTGGCAGCAGGCTCCTGGCTCTCAGAGCCCTCTTCCTCCTCCTCGGTGTCCAGGAGCGGTCCCTCTGCCCCGGGGTCAATCACGTCCCGGGGGGCAGGGACGGCATGAGGCCCCAGGATGCGGTCCAGGGCATGGAAGTGGGGGCAGGCCTCCGGGTCAGCCCCTGGCAGGCAGGCCCGGGAGTAGGACTGCTGCAAGTCTTTAATCTTGCAGCGCACCTGCTCCCGGCTGCGCTGGTGGCCCCTGGCGGCCAGGCTGGCAGCCATGCGTCCATAGACGGCCGCGTTCCGGTGGCTAGTGCGGAGATCGTGGACATTTGAGGCTTCCCCCCAAACCTCGATGAGGTCCACGATCTCCGCACTTGACCAGGCGGGCGCCCGCCTTTTGCGCCCCCGGGCAGGTTCCCGGGAGCCGCCAGGCTGGTCGTGGGGAGCAGTGGAGGGCTGGGAGCCCTCGGATGGCTGGCTCATCCTGTGGCAGGTGCAGGCTGTGCAGGCACGGGTGCTGGCAGCCTTGCAACTGGCACAAAGTGAGTAGCCAGCCCGTGGCCCTTTAAGGGCTCCGGGGCCGGGAGGGGGGCAATAGAGTTTCCCTGGTGTTGGCCAGAGTGGCCACCAGGGAAACCTGGGAAGCCTTAGCCTCCCACTAGTTCGAACTAAAGGGCTACACAGCCCTTAGTTCGAACTAGCTAGTTCGAACTAGGCGTTAGTCCTCGTAAAATGAGGTTTACCTAGTTCGAACTAAGCGCTCCGTTAGTTCGAATTAAGTTCGAACTAACGGAGCGCTAGTGTAGCGCATAGGAAAGTTAGTTCGAACTAACGTCCGTTAGTTCGAACTAACTTTCTAGTGTAGACATACCCCCAGAGACAAGAGATGGTCAAACTGTTGGGATGCAAGCCATCTAAAATTAGGCTAAAGAAGCAAGGTATATGGAGTTTGGAAAAGAGGAGATTAGAGAGGGATGTGAATGCAGTCTTTGGATTCTTGAAAGGGTGTCATAAAAATGATGGGGAGCGGGGAATTGTTCTCTTTTGCTACAGGGAAGGCCAAAAGAAGATGAGTTCAAATAACAACATAGCAGATTTAAATTAAATCTCAGGAAAATCTTCCTAACAGTAAGAACAGTAGGACAATGGAACAGACTTCCTCAGGAGGTTGTGCATGGAGGTCTTCACAAGGAGGCTGTCTTAGATGGTTTGGACACAACAAATCCCACATCTTGCATGGGGGTACGGGTTAAGACTAGAATGAACCATTCCCTTCTAACCCTATGATTTTTTTCTCCGTGAGTCCTAGTGTTGTGGTATATTTTAGTTTGTTCCTTTCTTTTTAGTTTTCTCAATTCTGGATCCTGCATAAATTAGTAACTCTATTGAATTGGGTATATGTCTCTGAGGTTTTCAAACAAGTGGAGCTGCCACATCTTACAGCTTTTACATTTATTCCTCATTAGGTGGTCAACAGATTGACACAAGAAATTTAGAGTTCACTTCTTTTTTCAAGCCATGGTTCAGTAAGCTGCTGCCAGAAGACTTTGCTGTGTTCTTGACATAATTAAATTTGCACCAGTGTAAAACTGTTTCATTTTTATTTTCTTTCTACTCTCTATAAGAACTCATGGGAAACACGTGAGTGTCTGAAGTTTTTTTTTATAGAGATAAGCACTAGCTCAGAATAATGATTTTTGATCAAAATAACCAATTTGCTAAAGCAGGAATCTGAACTTAGTTGCTGTGTACAAATGCCTCTAGTCCTTACCTGGCTACTTTTCCTCCCCTAAGTAGTAGGCAACTGTATGTGTCTGAAATTGCACTTCATACTTTTGGGCTGTGTCTAGACTGGCCAGCTTTTCCAGAAAAACTTGCCAGCTGTCTACACTGGCTGCTTGAATTTCTGCAAAAGCACCGACTTCCTACTGTAAGAAATCAGTGCTTTTTGCAGAAAAACTATGCTGCTCCCATTCGGGCAAAAGTCCCTTTTGCGCAAAAGTTTTGCACAAAAGGGCCAGTGTAGACAGCTGAGATTTGTTTTCCACAAAAAGCCCCGATCGCGAAAATGGCGATCGGGGCTTTTTTGTGCAAAAGCGCATCTAGGTTGGCCATGGATGCTTTTCCACAAAAAGTTCTTTTGCAGAAAAGCATCCGTGCCAATCTAGACGCTCTGTTCCGAAAATGCTTTTAACGGAAAACTTTTCCGTTAAAAGCATTTCCGGAAAATCATGCCAGTCTACACGTAGCCATGGAGATTAAAATAACTGCTTTTCTCTCAGGGCAAAACAACTAGTTTGTTTTAAGAAAATAAAATTAGGCATACTCTAATGTTATCGTTACACAAGAAAACCCTCCTAGTATAAACACAGTTATAACTGTAAAGTGCTTTCCACCATATAACTTACACCAATTTGGTGAGCAAAATAAATTATACTAGCCATGTTGGTAAAGCATTTTGTCATTTTTCCCATCCATTCCCTCAGCATACCTGTGCCTGCAACATTTTCTACTATAGGCCTGACTTTGTATAAAATCATGCATCACACCATTTTGTTAATCCAGTTTAAAACTATTTATTTTCCTCTGGTCGTGCAAACTGGTTCCCTCGGCTCTTACTACATATCACTTGCTTAGTTCTGTAAAGTACGTTGCTCATGTAGCTTTTTTCATCTGTAGACCTCAAAATAACATTTTTTACAAGTTATACTCAAGATACTTAGAACATAAGAGGCCACGGTTTCCTTAGCAGCGGGGTAGGCTTCATATAGTGGCACTAGATATTAGCATTTGAGGTTTGGCTTTGAAAAAGGATTTTAAATGCTTGACCAATGGTGGTAGAAGTATAATTGTTAGATGTTTATGGCAAGGCTAGTGAAGTGGAGACTACCTCTGAGCAGTGGTTGGAAGCATTTCCCCTTTATAGTTTTTCTAAGACATTAGTAATGGGTCATCTTGTTCACATAAAGGATTATAGTCTACTGAAGTTCTCCATAGTCTTCCCCTTTGTACATTTTGCCTTTATTTTCACAGCAGCAGTTACCATCTTAGTATTACTCTTTTTATAGGAAGCATTTAAATTTTATATTTTTATTTTATGTCCCAAAAGACACAGCACTCTTTTACCAAGTATCAGAGGGGTAGCCGTGTTAGTCTGAATCTGCAAAAGCGACGAGGAGTCCTGTGGCACCTTATAGACTAACTGAAGTGTAGGAGCATAAGCTTTCGTGGGCAAAGACCCACTTGATTGGATCCACCTGGTCATCTCCAGCCTGATCCTGGCCTGCATATTTATTCCTGCCTCTGGAAATTTCCACTACATGCATCTGACGAAGTGGGTCTTTGCCCTCGAAAGCTTATGCTCCTACACTTCAGTTAGTCTATAAGGTGCCACAGGACTCCTCGTCACTCTTTTACCATAAATCATGTAATCACAAATGAATCTGAGTATATATGTTTGTCTAAAATGTAATTGAAAAGTATTTGCAGTTGCTAGTTTTAAATTTAATTTCCAGAAATAAAGTTATTTTGTTAATTTTTTCAAGTTTGACTAGATTATCTTTCACTGTGTGTGTGTAACAAAAAAGTTGAAATAATTATTTCCTTATGGAAAAATTCTATTCTCAGTTGGAAAAGACCCAAGGGAAAAGAAAAATGTTTAAATTTGAAGGTGAAACAAAAAACAGGACTATGTAGCACTTTAAAGACTAACAGGATGGTTTAATAGGTGATGAGCTTTCGTGGGCCAGACCCACTTCCTCAGATCAGTTATCTGAAAATCACACTTGTATAAAACTTTGTACCTATGTATTTGAAGCAAGTACTAAGATTCTTTAATAGAAAGGAAGTCATTTTTTTTTTACCTTTTTTTCATAAAGAATTTCACTGTACCCTCTAATGGTAGTCCATCACTGACAATGAGTGTCACAATTCTCATTTATGGCTACTCATATGAATCAATGCAAACTTATCTCTGGGGAGTCTGCCAGAAGCACAATGTGGTTTCAGACTAGATCATAGGATTAAGGATATGAATTTTGTTGAATGGCACAGCCAAGAAAAATAGAGCAGAACAATGACCTGTATAAGCAGAACAATATAGAGCAGAACAATGACCTGTACACAGTCTTCACTGCCTTAAAAAAAACAGCTTTTGGTATGATCAACAGATTGGGTCTATGGGCTACTTTATATAAACTGGGTTACCCAAGAATGTTAATGCAAATCATTTGTCTGCCCCATGATGGCAAATCTTATCCAGCTAGTTTCAGAGTGGTAGGCATGTTAGTGAGGAACCAAAAAAACTTAAAAAGCAATGAATAGTTCTGCAGCGCCATAGAAACTAACACAAAATATAGAAAAAACGTTAAAAACAATGAATAGACTAGTAGCACCTTAAAGACTAACAAAACATGTAGATGGTATCATGAGCTTTGATGGGCGCAACCCACTTCTTCAGATGAATATTAGAAGTCCAGATCCAAAAATAAATAAGAGAAGGGGTGGAGTAGAAAGAAGGGGGGGGGGAGAGAAAAAGCGAGGGGGAAAGCATTCCTTGATTATTTGCTCCATTATCTTTCCTGTAAAAATGATTGCACTGTAGCTTCCTGTGTTATCCTTTTAATTCTTATAATTTTATAATCCGGGTTATCCTTATAGTCTTCTGGAATCTATCTTATCTTCCATGATTTTTCAAAGATGATAGCTATTGGCTCGTATGTGTTCTCCATCATCTCCATGGCTACGTCTACACTGGCCCCTTCTTCGGAAGGGGCATGCTAATTTTGAACTTGGGAATAGGGAAATCCACGGGGGATTTAAATATCCCCCGCGGGATTTAAAGAAACATGACCGCCGCTTTTTTTCCCGCTTGGGGAAAAGCCGGAAAAAAGCGTCTAGACTGGCGCGATCCTCCGGAATAAAGCCCTTTTCCGGAGGATTTCTTATTCCTACTTCAAAGTAGGAATAAAAGAGCCTCCGGAAAAGGGCTTTATTCCGGAGGATCGCGCCAGTCTAGATGCTTTTTTCCGGCTTTTCCCAAAGCCGGAAAAAAAGCGGTGGCCATGTTTATTTAAATCCCGCGGGGGATATTTAAATCCCCCGCGGATTTCCCTATTCCCAAGTTCAAAATTAGCACGCCCCTTCCGAAGAACAGGCCAGTGTAGACATAGCCGAGGCTCGAGTATTCTAGGATTAATTCAATTGGGCTCTGGTAACTTGAAGATATCTAACTTTTCTAAATAATTTTAACTTGTTTTTTCCCTATTTTAAATGTCTGAACCCACCCCTTCTTTTCACATTTTCTGTTCATTGAGCAATAAGCCTACCCTGTTCTTCCTTTTGCTTCTAATACATTTATAGAATGTTTTCTTTTTACCTTTTATGGCTCTAACTAGACTGAGTTCATTTTGTGCCTTTATCTTTCTTATTTCACCTCCACATAATTGTATTATTTGTTTATATTCATCCTTTGTACTTTGACCTCGTTTCAACTTTTTATAGGACTCCTGTTTGATTTTTAGATCATTCGAAATCGCCTTGTTAAAACAGGGTGGTCCCTTCTCATACTTCCTCTCTTTTCTACTCAGTAGAATGGTGTGTTCTTGCACTCCTTATAAAGTCTGTTTGAAAAGCTGCCTACTGTCTCCAATTGTTTTTCCTCATAGTCTTTCTTCCCATGGGAACTTGCCTACCAGCTCCCTGAGTTTGCTAGAATTTCTTCTCAAAATCCATGCCTGTCTTGTAACCATAGTTCTAAGATTTGAAAAGTCTTTATGTGGGATCACAGATTAAATCAATAGTAAGAAAATTAACCTTCAGCATTATTGCTTCCTCAATTTTCAGTGGCCCTTTATTTCAGTTCCCATTGACTTCAGAGGAGGCTGCTGGTTTTGGGTATCTCCAGAAATGAAGCACTCTTTAAGAAAGAGGAAGGATAGCATTGTTAAATAGAGGAGTTGGTCTCAAGAAACCTGAGATAAATTCCTGGTTCTTCCAGGGTGCGTCTACACTTCAACATAGCTCCAAATAAGATATGTAATTTGAGCTACGCAAATTGCATATCTCATTTCCAAATAGCTTAGTTTGTAACTTGCTGCTGTCTACACAGTGCCAATTTTTGAAATAACTCACTATTCTGAAACGTCCATTACTCCTCACGGAATGCGGTTTACAGGGACATTGGAATTGCGAGCCTGTTATATTTCTAAATAATGGGCTTGCTGTAAAGACAGTAGATAGCTATTTCGGGATACTCCAGTATCCCTAAAGAGCGTTGTAATGTAGACGTAGCCCTATAAAAAACATATGTGACCCTGGGCAAGTCCTTTACTCTCTTGGACTCAGTTCCACAGCTGTAAGAGAATAATAATACACTTTCTTTCTGCCAACCATTGATCTTATCTCTTCAAAGAAAGGACATTTTTACTGTAGTTTTGTGAAACTTGGCACAGCCCAATTTTTAGCACACTATGTAGAAAGTTAGACCTTGACTTTTAGGGACAGCAATAACACACACAAAAATTACATCCAATATCTTACAATTTTCAATTTGATTATTTCTTTGTAAATTAAAAAAAAACCCTTTGTACAAGCACTAAATTATATTTAGAAGCATATGTGAAAGTGGTGATCTTTTCAAGCTCTCAAACTTCCTCCCCAGTCGAGTTCCTTCTTTCTCCATTACAACTTTGAAAGGATTATTCAAATGTTTTGTAGTCCTAACTGCACAAAGCACTTTAATCCTATTGTTTATAGATCATCAGTCTCCTGGCTACTTTCTGCTTGCAGGCTCCCATCAGGCAGTACAGGCACATCCTGGTAATCTCAAAATCCAAGAAAGTGCTGTCTGGCAATCAATATCTGCCTGCCCTCTCTGTTTACTTTTCACGGCTTGCATATTTTAAAATAGCAGAACTAGCCCCACAATCTCTTCTCTTGCACAATACAAACTATGACTTAGAAAAAAGCATATAATTGGTATCTGTCCCTTCCCCCCTGCCCGAGCTTGCTGATGACATATCTGCTCCCGAGCGGCTAGCTTTTGATAACTCCAGTGGATTCACCTGTTTGCTCTCAGACAGAAATGCTTACTAGAAGACAGTGTTAACGGAGTAGAACAAGGCACAGTTCCAGGTTGCCAATTGCAAAGAATAAAGGATATGAACACATGCTTCCAAAGCTGGGGATCTGAAGCTAGTGTCCTGAATCTGTATTTTGGCACCAAAATAAGGGATATGATTTTAGATGTTGAGAACTCACCTGCTTTTGACATCCAGAAATAACAAAAAAAAAAAAAAAAAGCAAGATCAAGCTAACAATACTACATTTTTCACCATGGAAACAAGTTGGAGCAGCAACCTGTCCTTATTTTATCTGGTCTCTGACTCTAGATCACTGAAGCTTAATTTTATAGTAATGTAGACATGCATATGATATGTATTATGGGAGATGCCATCAAGTCAACCCTTCTCTCAAAGGGTGTGTCTACTCAGAACCCTAAACTTGAAATAAGATACTCAATCTGCAGTACACAAATTGCGTATCTTATTTCAAATCTATTTAAAAATAGCTTATATTGAAATTTGACGCGTTAAATTTTGAAGTAATGTGCTATTTCGAGACATCCCTTAAGCCTCGTGGAACGAGAGTTACCAGGATGCCGAAACAGCATGCCCGATATTTCAAAACATGTTTTGAAATAGCTTTACCGTGTCTTAACAAGCCTCCCATTATTTCAGGATACCTCTGGTATCCCTAAATAGCTGCACAGTGTAGAAATACCCCAAATGCTGTATGCACTCAGCTACTTGTTAGAGATTCTTAAAGAGAATTAACCGGAGAAAATATTTTTAATGGACCCAAATAGTTTCCTGGTTTAATCAGTTTTATTTATAAGCTGTGTAGTTACAATAGGAGATGCATTTTTAAATTGTTATTGCTGTCATATGCAAAAAAGCATCAGGCAACATGGATTCCAAGAAAACTTCTTTGAATGGTTCCTTTTTGCAAACTCTACCCCCTCTAGGACATATCTACCCAACAAAACACAACCATCATGGATTACTCTTATTGAATGTGGCATAGCTGAACTGGTGCAGAACTTGGAGGTTGGGGAGGAGGCACTTATTATCCATCCTCTTTGATGCTCTAAAAACTGTTATGTCAAAGAGGCATTGGTGCTGATATTAGTGACATTGTTTCTATTTCACCTTTCCTGCCTGGTTCATGATTTCCTGATTCTAAAGTAAGATACAGCATTGATCAATAGCAATACAACTATATGGGTGAGCGAGTTAATTCTGATAATACAGTGGTTCTGCTGTATTTCATTACTGGAGTGTTAAGCAAGGAAGTTTTGTTAGTCCTTGAGACGGAGCGTGAGTGCCCCGCCACTGGGCAGACGCGGCAGCTGGGAATCCCGGCTCCTGGGCCCCTCCCCCGTGCCCGTGCAGCACATGCCAGGAGCTTTAAATGCTGGTGGTGTGACCAGGGGAGGGGGGAGAGAACTGCCCTCCGGAGCAGGAGGCCGGGGGAGCCGGAAGCAGCAGAGGAGCCACCCCTCCGGCAGCACAAAGAGCTGGAGGGTCCACCTGCGGGGGGGGGAGTGGTCCAACCCCCTGACCGGGAGAGGAGCAGCCAGAGGTCGAGCGACGGACTGAGGCAGCGCCCCCAGGGGAAGCAGACAGTGTCCTGGCTGGAGATGCCAGAGAGTCAGGTACCTCAGTCTGAGCGGAGGGGAGGGGTAGGAAGGAACCCAAGGCGGGCTTGTCCCGTGCTGCTGGAGACTTGCAGAGCAGGATCCCGCTCCATCCTTAAAGGGTTGGCGTTCCCCGATCCCTAGGGCCCTGGGTTGGGACCAGGAGGTGACGGTGGGCTCGGGTCCCCCTCCCTCCCCTCCTTTCCCCTCCCTTGCCCTACGGTAGGGCAGAAAGAAGGCGAGTGACTTTGAGGGGCCGTGGCAAGCGTAGCGGCCCAACTAGGACATGGGGCAGAAGACCCCATGGCGGGACCCTTGAACCAGAGGGGTGAGCCCTCTAGGGGCTCCCGGGGGCACAGTACCGCTAGGCAGTGGTGGAAAGGTTGAAGGGTTGGTAGAACAGCCAACACGCCCAGGGGACCAGGAGGCGTTGGGAGAGGGGCCAGGCTCCCCCATGTCCCTTCGGCCTGCCCGCTCAGAGGGCAAGAGGAAAACGGTGGCGTTGCCGGGAGGGGATGCTGGGAGGCGACGTTACCAGGAGATGGAACCCCTGTGGCGCACCCCCCGACAGTCCTATAATAAATCAGAGCATTCCTGTCCACTTAGCCTTCAACTAAGCTTCTATGAATTTTGTTTAAAGCCATTTTTTCCATTGAGTAACCACTGTTTCATGAGCTTGTTTGTCTATCTTCTGGAAATAAACCTAGATGTGTGCTTCCAGCTCTTCCCACCCTTTCCCCCCTTCCCCACCAGTGCATGCACCCCCATCCTCTCAATTGCTGAGAAAATAAACAATTATGTATTTTCAACCAAATTGTTTGACAAGAATGTTTTTCTGGTGAGAAAGGATCTAGGGGCACATGTACACAACAGGGCATATGCAACTTGAGCGGTGTCAATTGTGTATCTTAAGTCGAATTAGCTTTTTTCAGCTGTTGGTGCTGTCTATAAAGCAGGAAGTCTGAGTTAGAGCACTCTTCCTCCAACTTCTCTTACTTCTCATAAAATAAGGGTTACAGGATTTGGAGTAAATAGTCCTCCAGCTCAACATTATTTTGACGTGTCAAAATAACTGCTTGCTGTGTAAACACGGGCTATTTCGGAATAACATCAGTTATTTTGAAATAATGCTACTGTGTAGACATAGCTTCATTGTCTTCATGGGTGGTAGTGTGTGTGTGTGTATGTGGGGGGAATTTGCAAAAGCAGCTCCTAGAAATGCGGGGAATTCTGCTACCCTTCTTGTTTTGAGCATAAAAATCCTCCTGAATGTTCTGAAAAACTGATTCATTGACTTTTCAAAAAGACTTCTCATTGCCATCTGCTAGGTACACCTGCATGACTATTTCCCTGCAAAACAGATTTCAAAATAGTTATGCAGCTGGGGTGTAATCAATAGAGAAATTTACAACAGATTATAAAAATGTTTTGTCTGAATTATTACATATTTTATTGTGAACATGCAATCCATCTAAAAACCAATAGATAAAAATATTATCAGAATGTGACTTATCTCTTATGTTGTAGGTACTACATGTTCTTAAACTTCCCCTAGAGTCAAACTAAGGATGACATTTGTCTCATGATGGTACAAAACATAAGGCACCTTTTTACCTTGCTACAACATGTACGTTGCTATGGTGACCTGATGATTGAATTTGGGGTAGTATATGCTTAAAGCCTCATTTGAGCCACTTTATCTTTGCCATTTATTTCAGTGATGGAGGATCTGGTCCTTCTCTATATCTGTGGTGTCAGACTGAGTTGAAGAGAGAATGAACTTGATGATCTCTCAAGGTCCTTTCCAGTTCTAGTATTCTATGATTCTATGAGGGGAGAGCAGAGAGGGACAAACTGTGAGGTACAGATAGGAAAGTGAGTAATTTTCTCATGATGCCAGGGTGAGAATTCATCCTGAGAGCAGGATAGGAGGTAGTACTATTCTGGCTTACTGCTAAATTAGCACATATATCTAGAATGGCTCTGCCAACTATTGGTTCATATTGATTAGGATAAACAATGTTTTCAACAATGTTACATGTTTTTCCCCCTAATTTGACATTTTATCACTTTAATGCTAATGGAAATTTCCAGCTTTTCTTATTATTTTTCATACATATTTAGTTTAACTTCATTCTGCTATTATTTCCCCTTGTTTATGAACACGCAGAATAAAAATGATGATGGCCTTTCCATTCCCAATAGGGGTTTTGTGCATAACTGATTTTTTTTTTCAGCTTGGCAGCTGAACTGAAAAATCCGTTTGTTCTTGTTTTTGTTTTTGGCAAATTGCAAGTCAAAAATGTTTTGTTTGGGGTGAAATAAAACATTTCATTTGGCCTAAAATTAAATGTTTCATTATCAGGATTTTTTTGGAAAAACTTTGTTCACATAAAAATGCAGTAAAATTCTAAAGAAAAGGGGAATCAAAGTAAAATGTTTCATTTTAAAGAAGTTGAAAATAAATGTTTATATTTTTAATATTTTCTGCCTTTGTCAGCTGAAACAATAGAGCAAATTTGTCTTGAACTTGGGTGCAGTTTCAGTGAACCCAAATCTACATATATTTTTGCAGAAGAAAAAGGTTTGCATTTTTAAAAAATGCCTGGGTCTGTAAGCAGTGTATTAATTCCTTAATGTTCTTTAAGAAATCTGAAGCATTATGTCCAGCTATGGACACTCTAGTGGCCATCCAGTTGATGATAAAAAATGATGATAGCTCTTCCACAGTAACAGCTCTCTTTGGACCCACCATTTCTGTTTCGCCTTGTCATTTCCCCCCACTAGACACAAGCCTGGAAATCATTAGAAAGAAACACTTAAAATACCAGCTAGCTAGTAGGGTGGACTAATTTCATACTCCAGAGCTGTACCTTGAGTCTCATAGCTGTATATGAAAGGAGGAAATTTTAAAGACGTGATATCTGATATCTGGTATTATCGGCTACATCCACAACTACATGAATCTCCAGGAAGGTTTACAAAGACCTAAATTCTTCCTTCAATCCATGGAAGCCCATGTACTCAGTGGAGTTGAGGTCAGTATTTGGTGTGTTATGTTCTAACCAGATTTAATTACTGGTAAGTTTGTTCCATTGAATGCTCTTACTTCAGTCATTGTCACAGGATGGTTTCATGTTTGCCATTTCTTGTGCTCTGCTTCTCCCAATGTATTACCTCTCAGAAATTAAATACATTTTACATTCGACCTTTCAAATATTTAGCATTTTGATGGGATGTCTATTACACCTGATCCCCCCCTGATTACATGGCCTATGGAAAAAAGGGTATTTTAATAGCCCACCTTTAAATCACCGAGCACCATAAAGTTCAAAGTATAGTTTACTGTCTTTAACAGAATTTGTGATGGGAAAATGTGGGCATTAAGTCATTTCCGTAACAAAATGGTGCCCTAAAATGGCACAAAATAAATCAGCTTCTTTGGCAGTTGTGAGAATGTCAGTATGACAGTACCAGTGGTATCAAGAATGTACAAATTTAGAGCAGTGGTAGAAGAGAGTCAGCAGTGGAAGAGAAATCTGTCTTTTTTTCCCTTCTATTTCCCCCACTTGACTAGCAGCGCATTGAATATTGCCATGTATTTCTCCCCTCTTTGGGTGTATTGGTCAGATTCCTGACTGTCAAATTCCTAACTTAGCCTTTTTTTCTTAAATGAAAAGAGTAATTGCTTTCTGGCTATACTAGAGTTACAATAATATTATGTTTCATAATGGCAAGACAGTAGTATGCTTGTTGAATTTTTGGCTGAGGATATGAGTGAGTAAAATGCATCAATTTTTAATTTCAAGGTTCCTTTTCTTACCCAAGGAAAAAGATTTTATTGCGTTTCTCAGTATGAGGAAATCTGCCTCTATGGATTCCTCCTCCTCCCACCCCATGACTCAAGGCTAAAATGTTTTCTACTAATTTCTCTTCTTTTACAGAACTGTGCCAATAGCACTAGAATATAAATGCTGTATAATCTGGAGTATGCCATTATCAAAACTGTTACCTTATAAAATAGTGTTATGAACATAAGTCCCCTTCCATTTAGGCCAAATCCTCAGCTAGGGTAGATCGACATAGCTTTACTGAAGTAAATGGTCTATTAATGAGTAAAATTTCATCAGTGCCATGTTAACTGTTTGAGATTCTGGCTTAGAATCTGTGGATAACGCAAATATATTGAATATTAGTTATGTCCCTTTTTATTTTTCAGACTCCTTTTCCATAGATAGTTGTCAATAAAACTTATTTGTCAATTCCTCTCTATTTCCCAGCATTTCCATATGATCATCATACAGCTTTGAAGATGTCCCCGTGGATTTTGTGTGTGTGTGTGTGTGTGTGTGTGTGTGTGTGTATAGGCTGTAGGGTATAGTGGACTGGTGTGATATTAATGGGCCTAATTGAGATAAAGTTTAATCATTTTACCTCACACACTTCTTCATTAGGCCTTTGGCACATTCTGCTGTCATCTTTTCTCTGTGGTGGTGATGTTAGCTGGTCCTAATTATAATTAAATGTTTTAAGGCTAGGATCTCATCTGCTCTGCTAGGTGGCTTATTTTCTTAGCTCAGAGCACACAATAGTTTCACCACTGTAGAGCAGTATTTCTCAAACTTTAGCAACGCCAACCCCCCCATTTTGAGTTAATTTTTTCTGGGACTCCCAAGTTCCCCCCCACACCCTCTCTGCCGCCCATGCAAACCTAGTCCTGCCCCTTCCCCAAGGCCCCACCCCTGCCTCACTCCATGTCTGAGACCTGGTCCCACTCACTCCATTGCTTGCTAGGCCTCAGTCTCACTCACTGTTCCCAGGCTGGGGGCAAAGGAATGGAATGGAAGGAAGCATTGGGCCTGGAAGCGAGTTTGGGTGCAAGATCCAAACTCTGGGAGGGAGTTAGCTTCAGAGACAAGTTCTGGGCCATGGTGGGGGCTAAGGTGTGGATCAGGGTGCAGACTGCAGGCTCTGGCTGGATGCCACTTTTCCTGAGTGGCTCCCAAAGAACCCGGCACATTTCTCTGGCAGTAGCTCCTAGATGGGGGACCAAGGGGTCTCCATATGCTGCTCCTGGCCACAGTCACTGCCTCCCCCAACTTGTCTCAGATCAGAACAATGGGAACTGCAGAGCTGGCACCCAGAACAGGGGCAGAATGCAGAGACCCCCGGTCTGCCCCAAGGCCTGCAGGGACATGCTGCCCACTTCCAGGACTTGTGTGGAGCAAGAGCAGGTAGGAAATCTTCCTTAGCCCTACTGAGCCACCAGAATTGTAGTGTGTGGGAGATACTAGGAAGGAAGGAGTTGAGGGAGGGGGAGGAGATGATCAGCAGGGGGCTCAGATACCTCCATAACAACGTTGTTCAAACTGGTGTCCGTGGTCTTGTTTTCTGGGGTACCCTCAGGGACCCCAGTGAGTCCACGGACCACAGTTTGAGCATTGTTGTTATAAAGGATCATGTTCCTGGACACCGTGATCTACATCAACAGTGGGATTCTCCCAACCCCCAATCTTCTTCCCAAACACAGCAAGAAATCTCCAGCCAGGCATTCAGATACCACAAAATATGGTCAAGGAGAAAACACAGACTACACACCTTAAAACTATTAAAAAACCCACACCTTTGCTAAACAAGGACAAGGCATTAGAGAAATGATCATGTCATGGAACAGGCTGTCCAAATACCCCAAGAGAACTTGCTTCAATACAGAAAAAAAGGGGGGGGGGAACTATCCAAAAATACTCTTCCAACTGTACACCCCTGATTATCATCTATCACCCCACAATGGAATCCAAATGGGCCGAGTCCCTTCTCTTGCCATTCGCTGTGATATCACCTGGAAAAAGGTATGCAAATTGAGAACCGCAATTTGCATACCTTTTTCCGATTCTTTTTTCCCCGAAGAGGCTTTTCCAACATTTGGTCCATCTACACGGGGCCATATGTGGGAAAATCCTCCTCTTTCAGAAGAGCCCTTATTCCTCATAAAATGAGGAATACATTGCTTCTGAGACTATTCCCGCTTTTTTTGGAAACTGATCCAAAAAAGTGGCCGCGTTCCCTGGACACGGCAAAGTTTTTCTGGGATACCGCTGGTATCCCGGAAAAACTTTATAGTGTAGGCATAGCCTAGCTGAACAGAAGAAATGCCGAAAGACCTTTCTGGACCCAGTGATGCATCAGCTCAGCATATAGAACTCCTTTTGCAGGCTGAGCAGTTGCAGGATCTGGCTTTAGGTTATGAAAAACAAAATTACAAAAGTTAAGAAAAAGTTAGACAAACATCTGTCTCAGTTGGTTCTGTCTCAGTTCAGGGCAGTGGACTAGCTGACCTATCAAGATCCCTTCCAGTTCTACATTTCTACAATTCTGGGAGGTTTTTATGTATTGTTGTGTACTGGCCTTGTCAGTGTGTGTGAGGCATATTGCTCTCCAGTGATTTACTCAGAGCTTATTTTGTGGTATCTGAATGCCTGGCTGGAGATTTCTTTCTGTATTTGGGAAGAAGAGTGGGGGTTGGGAGAATCCCACTGTTGATGTAGTTCACGGTGTCCAGGAACATGATCCTCTATAACAACAATGCACAAACTGGAGTCCGTAGACTCACTGGGGTTTCTGAGGGTACCCCAGAAAACAAGACCACGGACACCAGTTTCAACAACGTTGTTATGGAGGAATCTGCAGCCCCTGCTGATCATCTCCTCCCCCTCCCTCAACTCCTTCCTTTCCCTCCTAGTACCAGCCACACAATATAATTCTAGTGGCTCAATAGGGCTAAGGCAGACTTCCTACCTGCTCTGGCTCCACACAAGTCCTGGAAGTGGGCAGCATGTCCCTGCATTAGGGTCTTCTCCTTTATAGAGACCTCTACTTTGAGCTGAAGGCTGAGGTTTCTATCCTCATCTCCCTGTGAAGTATGGTGTGATCTGTCGACAAGACTCATTATTCACTTTGAATTTACTACCCAATAAACATTTTGCTTCTGCTAGCTAGCAGCCCCTCTACTGTGTTCATAATATTGGAAGACTGGGATAAATATTTAGCAAACCTGTTATGGAGATGAAAATGTCTGAGCTCATTGTGCCCCATTCTTCTGCCTCATGTCATCTGGGATTCACAGTTTACATAATTCCAACCAGTTGTGTTGGTTCAGGAGTTGGGATGCAATCCAGCACTCACACACACACTCTCAGCTGTTTTCACTGCAGTTTTAACAGGTTTCATGTGACAGTAAAGTGAGCATGATAAAGACAGAATAGACTCAGGAAGTATGTATATTGAGTAGGCAGGTGTCAATTCTCACACTCTTTTTCCAAACCTAATCTGTAAGGCATTGTTTAGGTGCTTTTTTTGTAAGTGACTTTGTCTGGCCCCGAAAGGTCTGAAGACAGCGTTCACAGTAACTTATTGTACAGGGAACATGTGTCCAGGTTAGGGATGTAAAATTTCGATTAATTGGCTAATCAAATAATCAATGCAATTTGCATCAACTATTCGATTAGTTGATAAGGATGCTTCCACCTTTGAAGTCTAGCAACAGCCCCAGGGCTGTTGCTACAATGAAAGGTGAAAGCACTGAAGGGAGCATGGGGCCAGCAGGGGACTCAAGCAGTCCCCCACTGGCCCCGTGCTCCTCTTGGTGACTCAGGGTCCCCGGCTGATCTCGGGCTCCATGAGATGCTGCTGCCTTGAAACATGGTGGGGAGCCCAATGTCAGGCTCCATGTGGCGTTTCAAAGTAGCAGTGCCCCATGCAGCCTGGGGCCAGCTGGGAACTCCCATCTGGCCCCAGGCTGCACGTGGCATTTCAAAGCCACACGGAACCCAGAATCTAGTCTCAGGCTTCACACAACGCTGCCATTTTGAAGCACCCCCACCACTTCTCCCCCCCCCCCCCCCCCCCCCCCGTTGCTGCCTCTTTCTGATAGGGGCAGTGAGCTGGGGGGGAGAAGTGAATAGTGGACTAGCATCCAATAAGCATTTGTTTATCGGATAGTCGACTAGTCAGTCACATCGCTAGTCCAGGAACAGGTATTACCTTATGCACGCACCCAGAATGAAACATTTAGATCTAACTTACTTGAAATGTGTGCCCTGAATTCGAGGTCCTGCATGAATCCATCCCTGATTTTAATAGTGCAAAGTTACCTATCTATGTTTGATCTGTAGAAGCTGTATGTACCTAATTCTGAATATGCTGGCTTCTGCATCTTTTGAAAATTCTGGTTGGCTTTCATTTTATTCTGCTGGCCTGGAGCCTGGATTCTAAGCCAAAGGTGGGGATGTGTTTGCATTTGTTTCATACTTTGTAATACCACCTGGTGTCCAGAGAGGGAATAGCAGTTACCTTTTTTTTCTGTTGTGGGGAAAAAAGGTATTTACAATTTATTTCCATTAATGAAAACCAAAGAAAAACAAAATTCCATATGAAAAAAACCAGTGTAAACCCTTTAATATTCTTTCTTCAAAGGAATGCATCTAGTAGAAAAGTGGACTTCTTCAATTCTAAAGATGAAGTGCACATGTTGGAATCATAGCTCCACACAATACAGTCATGCTTGTTCTTAAATGCTGATTGAAGCATTTACCCTTTGCTAATACCCTTTGGTTAGACAGTGTGGACTGGTATGCAGGATTGGGAGAAATTATGAATTCTAATCACTCTACCAGTGACATACTAAGTGGTGCTAGGCACCTTGCTGTTTTGAAAAGTGTGTGTGTGTGTGTGTGTGTGTGTGGAGAGAGAGAGAGAGAGAGAGAGAGAGAGAGAGAATTAATCATACATGCAAAGGTCTAAATACAATTTTTAATATGTTCATAAAATCTCAATATAAGCATCATCTAGAGATCTAAATGCCTCATTGGGTAGAACTATTCTTAGTTCATCACAATGCAAATCAGAGTGGGCAAGACAGCATCTTTGGGCTATTTGATCTGGGCAGTGCCTGCCCTGCCACTCCCCTGCCTCCAGGCCAATGGAGACCTGAGGGCATGGGAGCTCATGGAATCTTCTCCCCCTTACCACAGGCATGCAGCACCAAAGGGAACCTCCAGCTGTTTAAAACAGCTGGTGGTTCCTTCTAGGCACCACACGCCCCTGGCAGGGCAGGGGTGGGCAGAAAAGAATTCACATTCTCCCTCATCCCCAGGTCAATCAGGGTCTGTGGGAGGGGAAGCATGCAAAGTCTCCTGGCCCCGACCCTTCCAGGGCAGCCCACAATCACATCTGAAATTCATGAAGTGCCCCCCTTCAAAAATGATTGCCCACTCCTGCTGTATAGACTATCAGTTGCTGTTCTGTTGGGAAAAGTTTTCAGTGCTGTAATATGAGTTGAAGTAATCCTTATTGTGGCGAGCATCTAATCAAGCAATTAGCTGATTATCAATGTGATTGGTAATAGAAGATGTGTATCTGCAAAGACCTATTCATAATATGAGCAACAGACTTTTCCCTTGGATGTACACACAGGTCTCTATTAATTTCAATGAAAGTAAAGTATGCACATTGCAAGGTTAGACCAGCTGATACAAATTGGTTGGTTTTCCTCCCCACTTTGTGAGGCACTTAATAAGAATTGTTATCCATGACATGTTAAAGCAAGACTGGGTTACTGTTGCTCACCTTAGGTAGTAAATACTGGTCCTGGAAATACAGGTGACTAAATTTACACATGTGACTAATCAGGATTAGTCATGTGCTAAAAAAGAATGCTTATATGTTTTTGAACTGGGACGTTAATTTGCCACGTTTTCCCCTCCCCATACATAGATGCAACCACCAGCGAAGTTATTTTTGTAGAAGGTTTCTCTTCAAGATGAGCAATGGTTGCAGAATTTGGCACTAATTCCTCAAGCCCCATGTGGTAGTAAATTTATCACAAGCATGAGTTTCCATGAGAGGAAATTACTTTGGTCTCTCCGAATTTTTTTCTTAGATGCTGACTCGAGACTATATCAAAAAAGGAGGATGAAACTATATTTGTCTGGTGACATTATTTTCTAATATTGGGTGAA
This sequence comes from Pelodiscus sinensis, assembly GCF_049634645.1. Taxonomy (NCBI): domain Eukaryota; kingdom Metazoa; phylum Chordata; order Testudines; family Trionychidae; genus Pelodiscus; species Pelodiscus sinensis. The sequence continues at coordinate 8,340,382 of NC_134723.1, forward strand.
ATTGGGACCAGAAAAGATTAAATTTTGACACAAACAAAACAGACATAAATGTATTCCTTTCTGACCACTTTTCCTGGCTTGTATGGCTGGAGTATGGGAAACAACTGATGATTATTGTGTAGTGAAATTCATGCCGACCTGGACCATCTATGTATTTATGAACCTCAATACAAATCTCATCTGTGATTTCCACCTGGAGCTCCTGTTCCCATTTTCTTGTTATCTCAGAGGATTTCGTCCTCTTGAATTTAATAAAAACTAGACAAAAATATGCAGTTTCTTAACTCTAGACTCTTTTCTAGGGACAGAGGGGGATTGCTACCTTTGCAAAGGCTTTATCTTAGTATAACAGTGTGTTTTCAGCTTATTGTATGGATAGCTTAGTCTATCTATAAGTAGCCCATTGACATGCCTTTGAAAAATAAGCCCCTTTTCCCACTTATCCCTCTCCACACTGACCCTTAACATGGCCATCAAAGAACTGGAGGAGGGAGGGAAAACCAGTGCTTTCCTTACCATTCTATTCCTTCATCTAAGCTCCCCTTTGCTAGTTGTTTTTGATCTCTGGTAAGATTTCCCCTCCCTCTATGTGAACCAGTGAACCCATTAATATAAGTCAGCCTTCCTTATCATTGGGAGCCGTGATAAGGCTCCCAATACAACACACCCCCTTGGCAAACACAGCAATCCCCATGGTAAGCAAGACTCCGCTTTGCAGCTGCATTAACTGTAAATGCTCTAACGTTCTGCAGCAACTGCAGTGTGGGCTGCAGATGCCAGCATTGGTTCCTTGGTTCCTCACAATTTTAAGTTACCTTGGTTCCTCACAATTTTAAGATATTGTTTGTTAGATGCTTGTCACTGTCTTTGATGGGGAAGGAAGAGTTTTAATATTGGGTAGAATGAAAAATGGAAGTCAGTTTTCCAACTGCGAAACACTGAGTCACTGCATTTGCTTTTTCAGCAAGCTCTTTTTTGCTGCTCTGGGTTCATTTCCAGACTTCATGGTTCCTGAATGACTAATGGGAGCACTGTCAACTTCAAAAAAAAAAAGATATCAGAAATCAAAAGAAAAAACTGAAACAAACCCAGCGGCTTATTTCTTGCCTGATGTATACACAGAACTTGTTCCCAGTTCATGCCTCTAATGTGTCTTACCCCATTTCTAGTTATTTCATGTGCTGAAGGAACAGGAACATAATTGGAACTAGGGTGACTTATACAATGAAACTGGCTTGCTGTTCAGCATGAGCTACTTTAGATTCACTTGCATCAATCCCTCATTGAACTGACTCCTCTTTAGAGTTTTCTTACAGGCAAGGTCTGCAACTGTGTAGCCCAATTTGATTTAAGCTTTGGTTCTAGGGCCGGAACATCCAGGGCTGGCACAGATCTCAGGAATCATGAGTGTTTGTTTTAATCCCTGGCAAGTGGGGCATGGGATATGGAAATCCCTTTTGTGCTCCTCTCAAGCTTAGGCCAGAAAAGGATGCTGCTGCTGGACTCTCTAGCTGGGGTACTGGGCTTTAAGATTTGATAGCCTATGGGCTAGATTTACAAAAGCATTTAAATGCCTAGATATTAAGATGGGTGGGGCATCTAACTCCCGATTAAATTAACAGGAGTTGGGAATGTAACTTCAAGTATGTTTGAAAATCCCAATGTGTGTGTATTTGAATCTTTAGTTATCTAAAAATCTTTTTAAACTTGGGGCTTCAATTTGACGATATAATTGTTCTAGCATTTTAAGGAAAATTTTGTTCAGGTCAACTTCAAAAGTATGTTTTCAGCATGCACTTTTCCTTCCTTTTTTTTTTTTTTAACAATTAAACTTAATTTTGCATCATATGAAGGAACCTTTCAAATATTTCATGAGGGATTGCAGATGAACTTTTTATTGTAAACTAACCAACAATACCACAAAACATACCTCTAGTTATCCATTGCCTTCAGATATATTTTATCATCTTTTTAACTTCAGCCACTTGTTTGGTTTTTATTACCCTTTACTTGCCAATAGATGGCAGCAAAAGATTATCAACTAAATTTCGCTTGCAGTGTTTGAACAAATAATTATCCACGGAGCAGCAATTAAATATCATTGAAGGCATGTTCTTTTCATCTTGGCAGTATGAGATGAATTTTTAAAGACACTTTTTTGTGATCAGACAAAAATAAGAAAAAAGATATTATTTTCCAAGGCTTTTAAGTTCATCTTTCTGTTACTGTTTACACTTAACTTACTGTTTATGATTGCATGATCAGACTGAGATGCCTGTCATGCAATACATTAAGAAACACCTGAATTATATTGCCAACATGTATAAATGAATCATATTCATGTATTTCCACCAAGTAAAGTTTTTCAAGTAACCATATGGCAATATGAGATACTATGACATTTTCTAACACTAAAACATAATGACTGCACAACAGAATAATATACAAAAAACAGAATATTAAAATGTCTATAACTCTGTGAGCTCATAACCGGAAACCCCTATCAAAAGTTAATTTTGCCTGACATACACGATCTAACAGACAGTACCATTCTGGAGTGCAGGAAATTGTGAGTTCTAATCCCAGCTTTGACACCAAAACACATTGGTGGTGAGTTTGTTTGTTGAGGAGTTTTTGTTTTTAAATCAGTTGGGCCCAAATTTTCAATAGCTGTCTCTAATTTGGGAACTTTGTTTTTTTGGGGTGGCCAACTTCAGACACCTCAATCCTTACTTTCAGCAGGCTGAACGTCAACTGCTTCCATTCCCATCAGTTGCAGTTGTGACTTTTCTACCACTTCTGAAACTTGGACCAAGGTTGTCTTATACTGGGCAACCAGAATTGATAGCATCTATTGAACATTTCACCCTAAGCCTATCTATTTTCTCCATCTGTCTTTCACTTTGGAGGAGGCTCAGAATGACAGATTAACTTTTTTTATTTAGTGATAAAAGTACAACAGAGTATGAGCAAAGATCCATTCTGTCACCAGAAATATTTTTTATTACCATTAAGGTTTCCAGCAAAATGATAACACAATTGGAGGGAGGAGACAATAACTGGAAAATTATTAAAGTGACTTAAGCCATATTTAATTTGCTTGTTGGATTATCAGAATCTGTTCTTATGTCACCAGTCTTCCAGAGGACAAAATAGTTCTATATAGTTCCACTTCACTAGGTAGTCATTACTTTTCACCTTACTGGGATATTGCTAGATATTAATTGGCAAGAGTGCAGGTAGAAATTGTCTCTATTCTCGTGGAAAGCCAGTTATGTTTCTATAGCATAAGAATTAATCACTGAATTGCATTATATAGTTGGAAACACAAAACTAGCAGAAAACTCACACACCATGTTATCTCTTTATTTAGCTTTTTTCACTATTGCAGAAAATGGAGTAGCCTTGAAGACAATGTCGGGCTTTTTCTTTTATCTATTCTCTCAAGTATGATCATCATTTGACCCAAATTACTGCCAGTAGAAGAAACAACAAATTATCCAATACAAGTTTCTGAAGCCAACACTGCAGCTCTGTTTTTGTTCAAGGCCTCCCATAACAATCTTTCAACTATGCTGCAGCGAGCAAAGTCTTTCTGGGGCTGATCTGTCTCTAATTCATCTAGGTAGTAATGTGCATTCCTCCCATTCATGTCAGAATACCTGGAAGTATTGAACAAACAACATGGCCTATACAAAATACATCTTGACTAGATTACACTAAATAATCATTTTGATCTGTGGTCATAGTGGGTGTCATTTTTGTGGGAATGCAAAGTCCAATTGATTTTTGCATTTACAATTGAAGGCACTGATGTTAGTGGTCAGGCTTCTTATTCTTGCCTTTCTAACTCTGATGGGATGGAAGAGACATGTAAAGCCATACTTTTTAGAGACTGTACATCTGGTATTAGTCTGCAGGATATTAGGCCATCTAGAGAGATATTTAAAATGGAGGCATGTATCCCATCACTGTGCTGCTTATGTAAGTATGACTTACTTTTTTGGAAACTAACAATGTGGTGATAATTTTCTAATGAAATACAAAGGTTACCGTAGGTAGTAGTGACTTCCATATCCAAAACCCTATATGAAAGAATAGCTAATCACAAAGCCATGCCATGAGGCAGGCAGGGGTTAAAGTACTGTAAATGGAAACAGCTGAGTGAATTCTTTCAGCAGAAGCAGGGTGAGCTGTATTTCCCCATACTTTCCCTTCCCCTAACCTTTAATATATATAAGAATATAAGAACGTAACATCCATACTGGATCAGACCAAAGGTCCATCTAGCCCTGTATCGTATCTTCCAACAATAGCCACTGCCAGATGCTCAAGATGGAATTAACAGAACAGATAACTATCAAGTGATCCATTCCCTGTTAAAAATTATTAGTCCTAGGACACCTTAGAGACTATAAAAGTATATAGAACATCTATATACATCTATTCCCTATTGTTCATTCTTCGCTTCTGACAGACAGAGGCTGGGGAAACCCATCTTGGCTAATAGCTATTGATGGACCTATCCTATATGAATTTTATCTAGTTCTTTTATGAACTCTGTAATAGCTGGTGCTTTCACAACATCCTCTGCCAAAGAGTTCCACAGGAGGACTGTGCATTCTGTGAAGAAATACTTACTTTTTCCTTTTAAATCTCTTGTCTATTAATTTCATTTGGTGGCCCCTAGTTCTTATGCTTTGAGAAGGAGTAAATAGCACTTATCTATTTTCTCTACTCCAGTCATAATTTTATAGACCTCAACCACATCCCCCCTTAGTGTATTTTTTCCAAGCTGAAAAGTCCCAGTTTATTAAACTCTCCTCACATGAAAGCCTTTCCATACCACTGATAATTTTTGTTGCCCTTTTCTGGTCCTTTTTGCAATTCCAATATATATTTTTTGAGATGAATACTGCATGCAGGTGTGGTCTCCTCAAGATGTGGACCTTCTATGGATTTATAGAGAGACAAGATTATATTTTCTGTCTTATTCCCTATCCCTTTCTTAATGATTCCCAACATTGTTTGCTTTTTTTGATTGCTGCAGCACACCGAGTTGATGTTTTCAGTGAATTATTCACAGAGATTCCAAGAACTTGGTGTTAAGAAACGATAGCTAATTTATATCCTATCATTTTATATGTATAGTTGGGATTAAGTTTGCAAATGTGCATTATTTTGCATTTATCAACATTAAACTTCATCTGCCATTTTGTTGCCCTGTCACCCAGTTTTGAGAGATCCTTTTGTAACTCTTTGAATAGCTCTTTTGTATCATTTGCAAATTTTGTTCAGTGTTAGTTTTCCCCATAATTTATTAATATATAGAAAAGGACTGGTTTTAGAACAGATCTCTGGGATACACAATTAGTTACCTTTTTCCATTCTGAAAACTGATTATTTATACTCGTGCTTTGTTTCCTTTCTTTTAACCAGTTACTAATCCATGAGAGGACCTTCCCTCTTATCCCATGGCAGCTTAAGAGCTTTTGCTGAGGCTTATTAAAAACCTTCTAAAAATCTATATTCCCTGGATTCTCCTTGTCCACATGCTTTTTTTGACCTTCTCCATGATTTGTAGTAGATTGGTAAAGCATGACCGCCCTTTACAAAAATTTGTGTTCTTCTACACATATGCCAATACTGTTTTACTATTATAGTTTTACTACTATAGTTTCACCGAGTTCGCCCAGTACTGAAGCCAGGATCACCTCTGAAGTCCTTTTAAAAAATTGGCAACACATTTGCTATCTTCTAGTCACTGAGTACAGAAGCTAATTTAAATAATAGGTTACAGACTACAGTTAGTAATTCTGCAATTTCACATTCGAGTTCCTTTAGAACTCTTGGGTGAATACCAGCTGGTCCTAGTGAGTTATTACTGTTTATCACTTTTCCCCAAAACCTTCTCTAATGACACCTCATTCTGGAGAGTTCCTCAGATTTGTCACCAAAAATGTATGTCTTAGGTTTGGGAATCTGCCTCACATCCTCACCCATAAAGGGAGATGCAAAGAATTCACTTAGTTTTTCAGCAACAGCTTTACCATCTTTGAGTGCTCCTTTAGGATCTCAGTAGTCCAGTGGCCACACTAGTTGTTTAGCAGGTTTTTTGTTTCTGATGTACTTATTTTTGTTACTAAGTATAGAACCAAGAGAGTTAACTGACTTGTCTGAGGCCCTAATGCAAATCCAAGATGAAAAGTAATATTTTTAGCCCCTGGTCCTGTGCTCGGGCCATTAGAAAATGCTGCTTTTCAGATTTTTTTTTCTAATTGCTATTCATTCATTTCTCTGAGTGCAATAAGGACTGGAAATGCCACTTTGGCTAAATTAAGCAGCTTGGAACATCACCCAACCCCCAAAGTGGACACAAGAACAAATGGATATAAGCTGGCTAGTAGGAAGTTTAGACTTGAGATTAGACGAAGGTTTCTAACCATTAGAAGAGTAAGGTTCTGGAACGGCCTTCCAAGGGAAGTAGTGGGGGCAAAAGATCTATCTGGTTTCAAGTTTAAACTAACTGGGTTTATGAAGGGGATGGTTTGATGAGATAACATGATCTTGGTAACTAATTGACCATTCATTATCAGTGGGAAATAGGTCAATGGAGGGATGATAGGAGTTACTATAGAGAACTTTCTGGGTGTCTGGCTGATGAGTCTTGCCCACATGCTCAGGGTTTAGCTGATCACCATATCTGGGGTTGGGAAGGAATTTTCCTCCAGGGTAGATTGGCAGAGGCCCTGGAGGTTTTTCGCCTTCCTCTGTAGCATGGGGTACAGATCACAGCTGGAGGATTCTCTGCATCTTGGGGCCTTCAAAGTATTTGAAGGCTTCAATATCTGAGATATAGGTGAGAGGATTATTCTGGGAGGGGTGGGTGAGATTTTGTGGCCTGCACTGTGCAGGGGGTCAGACTAGATGATCATAATGGTCCCTTCTGACCTTAAAGTCTATGAGTCTATGAGTCTAAGTGATAAGGCCTTTTTCTATATATAAGAACTTTGCTGAATACTCTCCCTTAATCTATTCCTCTCCTACTTGCTTCATACAGAACATGGTTGGAAAGGACTGAAATACATCTGTTCTAACTTTGGGTAGCTGAGACCAAAGAAGTACATAGTCTTACCAAATGTCCACTATTTTTGTGAAAGGCAGAGGTTTCAGCTAGAATGAAATTATTTACCTTTGAGGTTTGCCTACTTCTTGTGAAAGCTCTTTGTCATCTTCTTGAGAATTCATTTTATTATCTACTTTTGTTTGCTACAATAAAAGTAACCTAGTGGTGGTTTAACACTTGGGGAAAGGCAGATCTGAGATGTTACTGGCCTGGAGGTTCTGATTATAACACTGTAAACCTCTAACAGATGGCTGATAAACTGGAAGGAGCGCCACATTTTAAGGACAAACCAGAAGAATGCTGAAGACAAATCTGAGGCATATGGATGCTATGAGAAAGCAAATTGAAATGCCATAGAATTGCTTGTTCCAAGGTCCCTCTCAAATTAACTTTGAAAAAAACCTCTTGTTTTATTTGAACTGCCACAAGTTTGGAAAATCCCATGCTTATTTGAAGATCCGCACAGGCAACAGATTAACCAAAGAGGGAAAGAATCAATAGTCTTGGCACAAACTAGAGGACTAAGACTTCTTGCTGTTTTAAGGTAATCAAAATCTCCCATCTATGGGTGCAGATTAAATACATTATAAACTAGTTATTGTATACACTGTGTGAGTGATATTACAGAATAAGTTTTAAAACTCTTTCCAAAATAAAATAATTTAGATAGGCTCTAACAAGCCAATTTATATTATTGTCATTAAAGTACCAATCAAGAGCCTACTGAAGTCAAGGGGAGTCTTTCCAATGACTTCAGTGGTTCTAGCATTCTAATAGTGTATTGCAGTATTAAAATCAACAATAAAATAGTTCTGTGATGAAATAAAATAGTTAAAGAGCCTGCACCATTTGCATGCTTAATTATGGCCAAGCAGAATGACTGAACCTGAATTATGCCACTCATGTGCACTTAAAATCCTGCTCAAGTGAACTTTTCACACTGAGCTTCCTGCACAAAGCTTGCAAATTCACTACCATTTACTTGCGCGGATTGTTATGGGAAAAAAGCCTGAGAGCTGCATACACATCTATATTTCCACATGGAGATTATGATAGCTTGGGGAGGCGTGTGGGAGAACTAGCTATATTGACCCAGAATAGCACATTTGAAAAGCTCTTTTCTTCCTAGTAGACTACTTAGGGGTTACATTCATCTCTCTCTTGCCCCACAAACTTGGAGAAATTTGTAAAGAAAGAGGTTGCTTATCAGGAGATTTTTTTTCTAAGAGTTCAAATATTTTACTTAGAACAAAATGATGATTGTTAAAGTGTATTAGTATAAAAATACAGCAAGTAAAAATGTGCATGAACAAGCTCCCCCCTCACCCCCCCATACACTGTAGTAGCGCTTCTATTTTCAAAATATCTTCCTTTTGCTGAGGAAGATAATAAAAATAGACTCTGCAGTTAAGGTAATGGCATCCCTGCACATGCAACTGAAAGATTAGGGCCTAAATACAGGCAATCCCCGGGTTACATGGATCCGACTTATGTCGGATCCCTACTTACGAGCCCCCCCCCCCCCCAGCAGACCGCCGAGACATGCCTCGGCGGTCCCACCGCCCGTGTCCTCCGCAGCGAGAAAAGCTGCTCCGCGTCTCCTTGGTCTGTTGGGGGTGGGGGGGCAGAGCAAAGCTGCAGAGGACGTGGGCAGCGGGACCGCGGTGCGTCTGGGCAGTCCCGCCGCCCGCGTCCTCCGCAGCAAGAAAAGCCGTTCCGTGTCTCCCTGGTGTGCTGGGGGGGCTCTCTCGCTGACACCTGGGGTAGAGCAGCTGGGGGGCTGCCGGGTTGGTCCCACAGCGCCGAGGTGCGGCGCTACTGGACCAACCCAGCAGCACCCCAGCTGCTCTGCCCCAGGCATCCCCAAGTCAGCCGCTGCTGAAACTGATCAGCGGCTGACTACAGGAAGCCCGAGGCAGAGCTGCTTGCCCAGGGCTTCCTGGAATCAGCCGCTGATCAGTTTCAGCAGCAGCTGACTTGGGGACACCTGGGGCAGAGCAGCTGGGGTGCTGCTGGGTTGGTCCAGTAGCGCCGAGGAGTGGCACTGCGGGACCAACCCAGCAGCACCCCAGCTGCTTTGCCCCAGGCGTGTCCAATTCAGCCACTGCTGGTCAGTTTCAACAGCGGCTGGATCTGGACGCCAGTTCCGACTTACATACAAATTCAACTTAAGAACAAATCTTCAGTCCCTATCTTGTACGTAACCCAGGGACTGCCTGTATAAATGATTCTTCTATGTGATTAGAACTCTTTTTAAACTAGGGATTTGTTAATTTTTCATTTTAATCACATTCCATGTTAAGTCCCTGAGGTCAGTGGCAGTCTCTTTCAGTGGGATTTGGAATTGGCCCTCAGGGACTGAGAAACGTACTGCCCCCCAAAGAAATGGTAAAAAGATTCTCTGAACAAATCCATCTTAACAGTTCCCACTGGCATTAAAACCTATATCCACATATTAGATATCAGTTTTCAGGTTTCATGGCTTCGTCAAATGACAATATGCTTTCCAGGCTAAACAGACTTGCTCTTTAACACTGTTTTTTATCATTGTTTCACTGTTGTTGCTCATTGGACAGACAACTTTCTTCTTCCAATACAAAGGATCTTGATTATTGAAGATACTTAATCTATTATCCCTTTTTGACCCAAGTAGTTACCAAAACTGGGAGCTATTTCCATTTGAAAGAGTCTGTTGCCTTGCGTGCTTTTCTGTTTATTTACAATGAATATACACAGTCCCATTTCCTTGAACTCCGGACAGAGGGAAATTAAGAAGGAAAGTTTCAGGCAGCACTTTGCCCCCAGAATGTTCTCCCCTCACTTTTCTCCAGGCTACATTCAAAGGGCTTATTCAGTTGGCCTGTGTCTACATTGGCATGATCTTGACAAAAGCAGCTGCTTTTGCACCAAAACTTGCTACCTGTCTACACTGGCCACGAGTTCTTGCGCAAGAACACTGATGTTCTAATATATAAAATCAGTGCTTCTTGCTCAAGAATTACGATGCTCCTGCTCAGGAATAAGCCCTCTTGTGCAACTGTTCTTGTGTAATAGGCCAGTGTAGACAGGCAACATGAATTTCTTATGCAAGAAAACCCTATGGTTAAAATGGCCATCAGAGCTTTCTTGAGCAAGAGTGCATCTACACTGGCATAGATGCTCTTGTGCAAAAGCACATCTCTTCTGGAAGAGTTTTTGCACAAGAACTCTTCCGCAAAAGAGTTCTTGTGCAAAATCTTGCCAGTGTAGAGATAGCCATTGTGTTTGCTGCTTCTTTGCTACTTTCTTTCTCATCTACTCTAGTCTTTGTGCCTGCCTATCTTGCACAGTCATACAAACCTTCGCAAAACAATAGCCTGCATAACCCCTCCACCCACATATGAATTTAGGTACTATAGTAAGAGTCTCCTTGACAAATTCTGCTCTTCTCCCCTTGGTGAGAAGGGCCTAAGGCAAAGCACCTCCTTGTCTATCATGGAGGGGACAATCAGACTTCCTTTCAGAAGCAGGTTAGTCTGCCCCCTGGGATGAGGGGAGGGAGCATAGCCTTTCCTCCTGAAGCACTTCTCTCCCCCAAGTATCTGTTGTGTATATGAGTGAGTTTCAATCTTTCTTCACCTAACAGGGGAGGCTTTTAAATGGTCTCCAGCAGGCCCAAAGTGGAGTCAGCTGGCCCTAATTGAGCCAAAGTAGCCTAGCCTCAGCTGATCCCTAAACTGGCATAAACAGGTCCTTGTTAGCTGCTCCTAACTGGCTTACTCCTCACTAACAAGGGAGTTGGCTTTTCTTTTTTCGCCCATGTAGGGCTGCCTTTCTCCTACTCTGTTGCAGCCCTCAGACCTGACTTGGTCACAGTAAGTAAACAGAAGCTAGAATGTATGATGCTGGGAATCATACCTCCCCACTGCACTGAAGAGATACTCCTTGCCTTAGCTTAGACAGTGACATGTGCCTGTGTTTGGAGTAAGGGCCAACTACCTGGTTACATAAAGGAACTTAATGTTTTCTTACAGATCTCTCAAATGAAGAGCAGCCTCAGAGACATATAACCTAACACATAACTGTATTATTGCAATATAGCCATGAAGAAGTTAGTTCTGATTTTTTTTCATTAAGTCTCTGATTTTAGTAATATCTGAGGACAGGAGTGCAGTTTGGAATTATTTGATTTTTCAAACATAATGGTTCAGTTATGTTGCTTTCTTTGTTATTTATTTGTTTTTGTTCCTGTTTCAGACCAGATGTCTGACCCGAAAATGATCTAAGTTTAACATGAAGGAAACTTGGAAACCTGTTTTCTGGTGCATCTTTAATTTGAGGACATAATTAATTTTCCAATAAGTCATCTGGGAACTTCTCACTGAAGGTAGCAGCAGAATGAAATACTGATGGTTCATATAGTCCATTACAAGACAGCCATTAAAATATTCAGCCCGATATACAGGGATTTTTATGGCTCTCTTATTTTTGAAAGACAAACAAGCAGTAACTTACTGTTACGGCTCTGAATTGCCTGAGCTAAGGAAAATGCTCTGCTCCACCACTGAGATCCTAATGTTACTAGTCAATTGAAAATAAGTTAAACTGACTTAATTGTCATTGTAAATCATATGCAGAGTGGTTAGTATGCTCACAAAAGAAGGGCTACCATACTTTCCCCCACTTAATGCATTTCTCCTATCAATAAAACATAGTTTTCCACATGAGCTTGTATAACATCTCTGTCTTTTTTTCATGGAGAGGGTGGTGCACAACTATGTAAGAAGATTCTGATTGTGCTATGCTACTGCTAATAAATTTTGCTGTACAATTTCACAGACACCTGTTAAGTATTTTTCTAAAACAGATAATGCAGCTTCACTACACAAGTGACTCGAAGTGAGAGATTTCTTGTCTTACCCGCTTCCATTATAACATATGAAAAAGCTTTTGGGGTGACATCTTGAAAGGAATTGTCATTATCTTTTTGGATCTGTCAGACTTTCAAGTCACAAGGGGTTGGGTTGGTTTTTTTTTAATTTGTGCCTGATATTAAAAGACTTCACTGAAGTAAAAATTAGATGAAGTGACTAGGCAGAAAATCTTCTATACAAGACTTGCCATGTTAATAGTGTGTTATCTTAAATGAACACTTGAGTCTCAATCATTTCCACCTGAGAATAGTTTGTCATGCAAGGATATGAGCAGAGATCAGTACTGATGAAACACCAGTTTCGTGCAGTTATATGCATTTAGGACCAATTAGTGCATATAATAGTGAGGTATCTGGGGAGTTTTGTGTGTTTTTGTGCATTTTTTGTTTTTCCTAAAATTGCAGTATGTTGAAAAGCTAAACCAAATGTACAAGAAGACAGAAGTGTACAAGTTTGAGGGGGAGGGAAAGAGTAGGTAGCAAGAAGAGCTTCAGTCTACTTATGTTATTTTACAAAGACACATGATGCAGGCCATGGGGTAAGAAGCATTTGATTATCAAACACCTCTCCAAGACTCTCCTCTTCAAACACAGTCTCTCTTCAGTGGATGCAATGGCTCGGGGGAGCTGGAACAAATCTCCCCCTCTCTCATACTGTGGACTTGGAGTTTCTACGTTGGGGTGAGCCTGCACAGCAAAGTTATTTTGGAATAACTGCCGTTACTCCAAAATAACTATGCGACCATCTACTCAACAATTCCATTATTTCAAAATAATTTCAAAATAATGAACAGCTTATTCCAACTTCTGTAAACCTCACTCTACACAGAATAATGCCTATTCTGAAATAATTATTTTGGAATAGGGGCTGTGTACACACTCCTCTTCGGCTATTTCGAAATAGACCTTCTCCAGGGCCATTCTGAGTCATTCTTCGTGGATCTCTAAATCAAGATAGCACGTCTATACTAGGGAATACCTTCCTTAGATTAATTTTGAGGCTTCCCTGCAGTGTAGACATGATATTTCGAAAAAAGCTATTTCAGAATAACTATTCTGGAATAACTGTGCAGCGTAGATGTAGCCCTAGAGATTTGATTAGTTAGATCAGATCTTTTTTGGGGAATCAAAAGAAGTTCTGTAGAGGCATGATAGTTGTGCTGTCACACTTAGGTAAATTACTTTCCCACACACCTGCTGGCTAACATACACTGGGGGCTGTGTCTACACTGGCGTGATCTCGTACAAAAGTGGCCGCTCTTGTGCAAAAATTTGCTTCCTGTCTACACTGACCATGTGTTCTTGCGCAAGTAAACTGACGTTCTAATGTATAAAATCAGGGCTTCTTGTGCGAGAACTATGATGCTCCAGCTCATGAAGAAGCCCTTTTGCGCAAGAGCTCTTCCAGAAGAGGCCGGTGTAGACAGGCAACATGAATTTCTTACGCAAGAAAGCCCTATGGTTAAAATGGCCATCAGAGCTTCCTTGCGCAAGAGAGCATCTACACTGGCATGGATGCTCTTGCACAAAAGCACATCTCTTGTGCAAAAGCACATGCCAGTGTAGACACTCTCTTCTGGAAGAGTTTTTGCAGAAGAACTCTTCTGCAAAAGAGTTTTTGTGTCAGAATGCGCCAGTGTAGACGTAGCCCAAGGGATCTCTCTTCAAGCAGCTCTTAATTCAGCAGTGCGGAGGGCAGTGAAGAGCCCAATGTATTGCTTGTTAAGGAGTGAAAAAGGAAGGCTAGGATGAAGTACTCCTTTTAAAACCATACCCGGGGAGAAAGAAGCTGGAAAGATTTGGAAGCGGAGTATTAAAATATTTGTAACTGTCTTTATTTTTTATTAAGTAAGAAAGAGGCTGAGGAGACTTATAGTAAGAATTTCTTTCTTATACATCCTAAGGGCACAGCAAACCTGACCTTGAACTTTGTAATTCAATAAGAGTTTTGCCATTGATTTCAATGGTGAAAAATTGAGTCCTCTGAGAACAGAGAGGGCTCTCCAAAAACAAGTAAGTCCCCGTTCCCCTCCTTCTCCCTTTCCCCATGACCTGTCACAAACTAAGCAGCCTTCACTCAGCCATGAAAAGGGGTAAGGCCTGGAGCCATGCTCCCCTGTGTGACCCAGTATGGGCTGCGACAATTCCATCCGCAATGGTCGGATGCGTATTCTTGAGGTGGCACTCAAGGCTCACCCCATAAAAATGGTTGCTAAATGTCTCTAGCAAATTACCTGGAGAAACAAAATTTCAGAGCAATCAGTAGCTCACTGCAAATAGACTGTAAAGCTTCATGACAAGTTAAGTGTGCTTCTATGGCAGTGCGGCAGCCTTATGCTGCTGAATTACTGCATAGAAAGAGCCGCTCTCTCATTCTTGTGCTACTCAGGCATCACAAACACACAAATCCACCTCTTTACAAATATATTTTAGTGGTCTTACCTTTATTATATCAAATTCTTATTTAACTCTAAGTGCTCAAAGTGTTCCCTATCCCATAGACCATTGTTAGTGTCTCATCTGAGCTGTGAAAGGAAAAGGCTCTGTTAATAATAATGTAAAGAAACTACAATGTCTGACACTTTGTAGTTGTGTTATTAATATAAGAGTGAAAAGCTCCATCATTTTCAATCTCCAGATCCCCCACATTGATGCTAATAGTTACTACATTTATATTATCAGGCCAGACCTGTTTAAGTTGGTTTTCACCCGTGGTCTTGACTATCTGAAAGGTATTATGGCTAGTGCAAAATAAAGTCCTGATGGAAATATCTCCATCAGCATCATTCAAAAGGACTGAATTAATGTTGCCCTTGATGCTGTGACATCAAGGTTTGCATGCACATAGATAATGTATTGTCTTTGTGATGCTTGTAGTTATCTTTTCAGAACAGGCATGAGATACATGGGCAAAGCATATGTCATGGAGTCCCTACATCTGTGACGTATAAGGGATTGCATTCACTCTTGTAGTCACTATATTCACTCTGTTTGTTCATTTTGCTATGTTGTATGTGATTCTACTGTTCTGTGCTGTTCTGTAGTAACTGTGTATCCACGCACCTCAGTTTCCCTGAAACATTATCTGGAGGGCAAGGCTGGGCATGACTCACTGTGGAAGTATGTTCAGTCTCTCACATCCTGAGAACCAGGTGAGAGCAGTTACCCCTTGCCCAGGAACCTGAACAAAGGAAGGGAACGGAGCTGCCAAGAGGGCTGGGACCAGTTGCTGGGTGTGTGAATTTAGTTTTTTGGCTGGTTTAGGGAGAAGGGAGTCTAGATGGCTTGGGACTACAGGGCCCAGTGACTCCCTCACACTCCATGACAACACACTATTGATTCAGCTACCAGACTGTTAATGCAGTTTCTCAGCCAGAGTTGAGGGGAAGGCTCACAGCTGCTATAAGAATAAAAGGGCTGAAAGGGAGGCGGGTGAGGGGTGATTGACAGAAAGGCAGAGGGGACACAGAGAGAATCCCCCTCCCCCCAGCTTCTTGAGTGGGTAAGAAGCTGCTAGACCAGCAATTCCCAACCTTTTCCAGATGGGGACCCATTTTGACAATTCAGGAAGTCTCAGTGGCCCAAGGCAATTCAAAAACGGGGGGGAGGAGGAAGGGCAGAGACACCTAGGGAGACACTTGGCAACCCTTTTGAAATGTAATGGCGACCCATAGGTTGGGAAACCCTGTGCTAGACACACCAGTACTCCAAGGAGAAGTAGGGTAAGAGGCTAGGTAGCCTACAGAAGAAGAAGGTAGAAAGCAGCCCAAGAAGCAGCAAGACAGAAAAGACCTAGCCCTGACTGTTCAAAACAAATGCCCTGAGCCTCCTGGAACCCAAGGGAGGGGGTGAGCCTGGATTTCTCCACCTATTCCAGCCACAGACTTTTACAGAAGAATATCCTAAAGCCTGGGGACCTAAGCTGATTAGCTCCCTGCTAGCACCATGGATCTTGGGACTCCCCATCACCCTGAAGGGAACAGAGACTATTGAGCACCCAGGTTCCGGTTATAACAAGGACTTCACTAATGCAGAATGGTGTGTGGCTGCATGAGGAGAACAGAACCAAATGGTGTAGCTCTCCTTTCCTCAAGGATGTGTAAACAGACTAAGGCCTCCTATTTCAGGATGGTGTGAGGAAACTGGCACTCACCATAATCTAAATGAATAGGTAATTTTGGTCAGCTGTGTTCTCCATTTAACTGCGTGGGAGGTGGGGAGGGAGGGTTAATGGCAATGAGATAGTTTTAGTTTGATTTCTCTTTGATTAGCCTACCTTCCATTGCTTTCTAACTTGATCCTAGTGTTCAACTAGGATTTAACATGACCCACCCTTTTTTCTGAAAGCTTGGCAATCAGACCCCCTGCACTACCTAAGCCACACTGGAATTCACTAAGGGCTATGTAGCAGCTTTTAAGCTGACATTAATTAATCATGGTATTTGTTACAAAACATGCATGTAATGATGAATTCATGCATTTCCCCTCCCCCACCCTCTCCTACTCGGAGCTGAGTGGACTTCAATCACAATGTTCTGGGACAGCGAAAAGCCATGGCTGGCTTAATTAGAAGTCAGCTTTGTATTCTTGAAGGGAGGCACAGAAGGAAGCTTAATGATCTTCCTGTTTTCTGCGTGTAGAAGGCCTTCATGAAGACATAAGAAATTGTTTTGCACAATAAACACTTTTTTTCTTCAGTACTGGGGAAGAAATCTATTTCCTGGGCTTCAGAGCAACATTTCTAATGAATACTGAGACACTGTATAATAACGCCCTATTGAGAACTCATGCCCTCAAACCTTTATTATCAAGTTGACACCAATTTTCCCCTTTGTGTTTAGAACAGTGTGCTCCTTGTCATGTTTTCAGGAGCATCATCTCAGCCCAATGTATTGTTTTTATTGTGGTGCTGCAAGTACCGAGAAGAGTTCTCTGCCTGCTGACTGGGATGGCAAATATAAAAAAACATCTTGCTCACCACCATGACCTTCCACCCTAAATGAGACCTCTGGATGCAAGAAAGAAGTTGGGTCAAAGTTCCAGGTGAAGGAAGATGAGAGTGCAGATTGCTTGGCAAGGAGTTGTTTGCAGGAGGAAATAAAGGTGAGGAGATTGCTGCGGACAATGAGGCAGCATGCTAAAGCATGGAGTTCAGAGTGGGATACTGAGGTAGAATATGGGAGGTAACCAGGAGAGCGCTGCCTACCAGAGTGTATCACCCTGCAAGGGAAAGTATTTTGTGTACAAAATTCTCATGTAACTTGCTTTTAGACGCATTCCTTATTAGTACCTTTTAGGAATCATTAATCAATGGTAGAAATTGACCATTAATATGATTAATCATTATTTCTGGGCATTAACTGGTTAAATATTTAGACTCTTACACATCAGTGCTAATGGAATCTACTTCTTACTGGTGATGGGGGAGGGAAGCCACTGAATCCTCCCTATCCCCTCTCCAAGATCTCCCCTTTACTCCCACTGTGCCTTTGGAACCACAGTGGCGAAAGGAACAGAACATGGGGAGGCTCTGTCACCTCAGCCCTTACACACAGGGTCTCTTCCATCCGCACAGCAACCAGCCCTGCCAGTAACAGGGCAAGGGCTGGCACGACTGGGGCTGGTACAGCCACGCCAGAGGAGCTGCCTGCCTGGAGCCACCTAGTGTGCACACGTTCTGCTCCTTTCCATACTGTGCTTCCTAGGGGAGCTCTGGAATGGGGGGGGGAAGGAGTAGAATGCCAGGAGCTCCTCCAGTGAGTGTACCACACCCAGCCCTATCCTCTGAACTGTAGGGGTCTGCCAGGAATTGCAGTGGGGGGACTAGGGTGCTTATAGCCTCTGTGGGCCCCTCGCCAAGCTGTGCGTGTGTGTGGGCGGAGTCCGGCTCTGCACTCCTGAAAGAGGTGGAGTCTCAGGCAGAAGGGGCCCGGGCAGTGATTTAAAGGGCCTGATGGTGCTCCAATCACTGCTGCAGTGCAAGTGGCAGCGGCTGGGAGCCCATAGACCCCCCCTTTGATTTGCTAGGCCCTGGGGCAACTGACCCTGTTGTTCTCCCCATCCTGTCAGTGGGCCTTTAGGGAAAGGAGAAGAACATGGGGCCACCACGCTGCCCCATACAGTAGGCTTTCCAAAATGGCTATACTTCCCCCAGCCCCCGCTAGAGGATTTGAAGACCCTGTGTGGAAGAGCTAGGGGTGGTTCGGCTGTGACAGAGGAGCTGTGGCTCCACATTATGCCACTCTTCCTTCCGGTGCTCCATACCAGCTTTAAATATTTTATTGGTATGGCACACTGGACCATCCTTGCTCTGTTGCTAGTACACCGTAAAGCTATTTTTAAACCGTTTTTTTGTTGCTGGTTTTTTAATTGCTTGGGCTCCCATCCCAGCATCTTGAAGTCTGGCACTTTTTGCTCTCACATTCCAGCTTTTGATATGATCCAAATTCCTGAACAACTTCAAAACTGGGTGACATGTTCTCACTTTGTTCTAGCCACTTTTCCCTACACTAATCTTCCAGTACCAAGCATACTTCGAAAAAAGGGATTTTGTAGCTGGATAACCTCCACAGTGGAATCTCTCTAGGATGTAATTACTCAATTGGAAGTCGTATTTCATCTTGAAAAGATTGCCTGTTAAACTTGTGTACTCCAAAGCAATTAGCTTCTTTTAATTGGTGCTACAGGTGCAATTTTGCAGTGGGGAGCACTTCTGAAACTATGGCAGTTCAAACAATATGCCGACTAGCATTCATTCTAGAATCTGTTAATAGTCATGAGGATATACAGCAGAAAGAAAGGACATGCTTACTGTAAATACATTTTCTTATGCCCTTCTCTTGACAGGGAATAATAATAATAAAAAAAACCTCTTAGGAATCACTACTAGCATAATTCAGACCAGTTTCAGAACTCTTAAAGTTGCTAACTACTAAGAATAGATTGTTCCAGTCTAGTATTTGTGTGAGCAAGAACAAGCTTAAGATTAGTTAAAAATTCCTTTTTTAAAATGTGAACTACTTTTAAATGTCTGATGGGAAGGCTATGAGCCAGAATTCAAATGATTTGAAATCTTATTCTCCCCTTCATGTGCTCTTAATTTCCAGAGATGCCAAAATTGCTCCATGTGGACGTAGGGTTCAGAGAACACAGACTGTTTTATAAAACTATTTGCACAGTAAACCTAGAAACCTCCCTACTGAAAATGAATACCGGTTGAGTCACTGAAAGATAACCTCTTTCTTTATACTATTTAGTCTTACGGAAGCTCCCATGGGTCTTTCAAAATGCTCTTGATTGCAAAGTTACAAGAAGTAGGAAATCTTGAGGGGAAGATTTCATTGTGGTTAATGTACGGAGGAAAAACAAGCAGGCTATGCATTACAGTAACTCTAATTTACACAGCGGACTGTGACTTTAATAACTTTGGAAACTAGAATCTTGCAGGAACATTATTGCTTAAGGAAACCCTGTCAACTCAACGTGTAGGGATTCAGCACATAACTCAGTTAACTCTAATGGGAGCAGCTCAGCTAATCTCTGCACTGAAACTAGATTTTTGACATGCTCAGCTGTTCTTATGAGTAGAGAGATCAGATGGCAAGTGTGAAAAATCAGAACACCTTTTTCAGGGAGGGAGGGAGCAGAGAAGAAGGTACAGTTGCCTATACAAAGTCCCTAACATCAGAACAAACACAATAATATTGGCATGTCTGTTTACACTACTTATGGGTGTGGGGATTGTAGCTACTAAAGTGTCTGCCTGATGGTGAAAGATTGTGTCTCAAGAACAGATTTAATACAATATTTTTGTCTTAAAGAGTATGCTCATTGGAAATGTTGTCTTCAAGCCCATGTAATATATTTCGCCCTCACTACCTTTTCAAAAGTAACTCATCTGTCCTACAGAATTATTTCTTCTCTGCTTCCTTGAAGGTCTTCAGCACACAAGCAAAAAGACAGGGTATCATTAAATACATCTCTTTGTGCTCCCTTTAAAGAATACCAATTCCATTTTAACCTGAATTGAAAACAAGGCTTTGCACAGGCACTGCGTTTAATCATCATTTAGGAAGAATACCTTGCTCTGAGCAGCAGTTGGTGATGGCATTGCCACTGGGTCCCAGCAAGGACAGACTATTTTTCTATTCCAAGATGAGATTTTATTGTGTCAGCAACACACATTTGATGCTCCCTTTGTACGTGGTGTTTTGTCTCGTCCTGCATGTTTCCATGTATCAAGATGATGTGTTCATCTATAAAATGTGTTCTTTTCCATGGAAAGCAGAGGTGTCACCCAGATATGGGTTTCTCTAATCCATAGCCCATCAAATCATTTCACACAGTGAACCACATCACGACTGAGTATCTTAGTGAGGTGGCTCACTGGGCTATTGCATAATGCTGTTTCTCATGATTGCATAGCATCACTGTGCCATCTACAGCCACTGCTTATGTAAAGCTGTAACATTACTGAAGCAATGAATGTAATTTTAGCTGCATTTTTATGATTTAACAGCTGGAAATACGTGACTAGCCAGCTCTCTGCAGACCATTAGCACCTCATAGGCCACAGTTTGGAAACTGTTCTTGTATGACACACAACCCCCACATTAGTCAAAAGTCTGTCATTTGTGATGGGCGGGCTATTCTGGCCTCACTTACCATTTCATTTTGTCACCGTCTTGATAATCGTGTGTGCCAAAACAGAATTCCCGATTGGGAGGGGAAAGAAAGAAGAGAAATCAGTGGCACTGCAAACTGACAGACTAGCTGTATTGCTTTTGAGAAACTTGGCAAATCCATCATGGCCTCCTGGGATGTCAAAATGTACATTCCCTTACATCAAGGTACTGCCCTTAAGCACTCTCTGGGTGACTGAAAGCTCGCTGCAGACCAGTTTATCCACAAAGGAGGCAAGGTGTTGGAAACAATGTGTGATCTGTGCAGTCACCCTGAGAATGCAAAAAGCAAAAGACATTGCTAACTAGCCTCTCTGTTGTGCAGTTTTTTCCCTTGCAGAATAAAAGCAAAAGTTACACTTCATGTGAGCACAGCAACAGAGTGTGCTCTGGTACATGGGACCAAGTTATGCAGGGAAGAGAGTGAGAGTAGAAAAGAGTTTCTCTTTGCTTTATAGTGGATGTGGCTAGACTGGCAATGTGTAGGAGAGAAGCAAGCAGTGCAACTGAAAGAAATGCAGGCAATTCAGGCTATGTCTACACTATAAGGTTTTTGCACAAAAACAGCTGTTTTGTCCCAAAAGCAGCAGAGCTTCCATACCTCAAGCATGTTTTTGTGCAAGAAAATTGACAGAACGGAGGGCTTTTGATGGTAGAGTTATTCCTCTCCCCAGGAGGAATAACTCCTTTTTGTGCTACAGCTCTTGCGCAAAAAAGCATGTGTGGACGCTCCGCAGTGGTTTTTATGCAAGAAACCCCTATTGGAAAAAGCACAAGTGCTCTGATGGCCATCCTGTGACTGGCCCTCAGAGCTTTCTTGCGCAAGAGCATCTATGAAGTGTGGACGCTCTCTTGCATAAAAGCGCATCCAGACCTCAATGTGCATCACAAAAGTGATGTGCTTTTTCACAAGAAGCTTTTATGCAAGAACTCTTCCACAAAAGGCTTCTTGAACAAAAACCCTGCCGTATTGACTAAGCCTCAGAGTTTAGGGGATTTATCTAGAGCTCTTTCTCCCTCAAGAGCAGGCTCTTATGTGACTCCATTACATCACTATTCTTGGTGTCTGAAGTACTATGACAATAGCTTGTTTTGCAGTAATTCATTTATAGTCGGTCCCTTCTGACACCCAGATCTTCAGGTAGTGAGAGGTGTGCATGCATGGGTGTGTCTGTGCATGTGGGAGTGTGCGCCTGCTTCCTTTTAAGTGGTTTATACAACGACAGGCCTACAAGAATAGTTAATATTGGAGCCCTGATATATGGAGCCCAGACTTAGAGACAAACTAGAGAATGTCAAGTAGGGGATTAGGCCTCCATTAATTACAGTGGATTTTAATCTATTGTATTTCAGATTTTATTTTAGAAATGACGTTTGAAGGTTAAAGGTGGGTTGTCTGTTTGAATAAAAGGATGCACTGTCCTCAGTGTTACAAGAGTGCCCTCTGTTAATATAGTAGCTATTTACAATACAGGCAGTCCCCAGGTTACGTACAAGATAGGGACTGTAGGTTTGTTCTTAAGTTGAATCTGTATGTAAGTCGGAACTGGCGTCCAGATTCAGCCGCTGCTGAAACTGATCAGTTTCAACAGCGGCTAAATCTGGACGCCAGTTCTGACTTACATACAGATTCAACTTAAGAACCCCAGGCATCCCCAAGTCAGCTGCTGCTGAAACTGATCAGCGGCTGATTCCAGGAAGCCCGGGGCAGGGGCTTCCTGTAGTCAGCCACTGGTCAGTTTCAGCAGCGGCTGACTTGGGGACGCCTGGGGCAGAGCAGCTGGGGTGCTGCTGGGTTGGTCCAGTAGCACCGCCGCTCCTCGGTGCTACTGGACCAACCCAGCAGCACCCAAGCTGCTCTGCCCCAGGCGTCCTGATTCAGCCACTGCTGAAACTGACCAGCAGTGGCTGAATCAGGACGCCTGGGGCAGAGCAGCTGGGGTGCTGCCCGGTTGGTCCAGTAGCGCCCAGAACGGCGCCCCAGCTGCTGTACCACAGGTGTCCGGAGCAAAGCCACGGAGCACGGGGGCAGCGGGACAGCCCAGACGTGCCGTGGCTGTCCTGCTGCCCTCGGGCTCTGTGGCTTTGCTCTGCTTTGCTCCCCGTCCCCCTGGTCTGCAGACCAGGGGGACGGGGGGGGAGGGGCAAAGCATAGCCAAGCTGCGGAGCGCGCGGCCAGCTGACAGCCCTGTCCGCTGCCCCCATGTTCCGCCGCTTTGCTTCCTCTCCCTGGTCTGCTGGAGACCAGGGAGAGGAAGGGCCCCGTTCGTAAAGTCGGATCCGCGTAACTTGGGGACTGCCTGTATATGGGCACTCAAGAACATATAGTTTATTTTGTTAGATTTGTGGGACCAATGAATCTTGTTCTTGAATATGATTTCTCTGTTCAACTCTTCACATCTGCTCTTAACACTGGCGGTAATAAACATAGGCTTTCAAGTTCAGATATAAGGGTATGATTGCATTTTAAAATAAATAAATCAGCACCCTATCGTCTTCTCTGTTACCCATTTTAATGCCTTAATTTTAATTTGATCTTGTAGCGTTCTTACCTCTCCCTAGTTAAATGTGCAAACTGTGCTATGACATCCTATATATTTTGTCAAGTTGTTTTATTTGATATTGGGGAGCAAACAATCAATATTATTGGTTGCTATCAGTAAGTGCCTGGGAAAAAAAAAAGATATTGAATGGATTTTTTCCTTTGAAATAAAAAAACTAGTGAATGTGTATTTGACAGAGTTTGTTATCAAATAACAGGATTATTTATAGAAGTTCAATCAAAATGTAACATGAATCAGGACAGTTAGTTAAAAACACCAAATAATAAACACATTACAAAGTAAATGGGTGACAGCTTGTGGATGGCTAGTAAGATAAACGATTCAGAGGAGCAGGGAGAGTTGTAGAAATCACATGTAACATCAATATAAAATTTCTGTAGTGGACGGAGGAACAAAGGTACTTCTCTACCATGGTGATGAGTGAGATATAAAAACGAAGATAGATTTCTCCTCCATATACAGCCACTGCCTCAAGTTGCCCTAAGACAAATTGCAGGCCAACAATTTGTTCCCAATAGTGTTTCAAATAAAGAGGAGCAAGTAACTTTTGAAGATGAGAGCACTGTCCCACAGGCACTGTTGGCAGAAGATGGGGGGAGGGGAAACATATAAGAATAGATTGCATGGAGCTCATTGGAGGATTAGGACATGAGTGGGTAGCAGTGAAGGTGGAATGGGTAGACCTCAGCACTGTATCTCAAGCTATT
Source organism: Pelodiscus sinensis (assembly GCF_049634645.1). Classification (NCBI taxonomy): domain Eukaryota; kingdom Metazoa; phylum Chordata; order Testudines; family Trionychidae; genus Pelodiscus; species Pelodiscus sinensis. The sequence continues at coordinate 8,364,372 of NC_134723.1, forward strand.
TGAACCGAGAAGATGCAGGTTCTTAGTGGCCTCAATTGTCCTTTCCCCAGAGATGAATGTTTTTCCTGGGCAGATTGTTAATAGGATATTTGTCTTTGAAAAGTCCTTTCCCAAGATTTTTAAAGACAATTTCAGAAACAGAATGAAGTATTCAGATTCCCCACACCAGATGCCCTGCCCTGAAAAATGGGTAAAGTTTTCAGTTTCAGTAACCAGCCTCTGTCCTATGGAGACAGGATAGGAAAGATTAATAAAACCTAGAGCCCATGGGTGAGTACTGAAAGTGGCTCCATTAAAACCAAAGCAAGCAGTTGTGAGAATAACTGTCCATCACTGGGAGCAATAGGGGTATAATCCTGCCCTGGTAAAGAGTTCGGAAGAATTTATCTTCAGAACTTTTCCTGGGCATCAGAGCAAGCTCAGATTCACCTGTGTGCACTTGAACCTGGATGCTGATCATAGCAGGGACCCCCAACCAGATGTGGGTCTAAGGTCACCACCTGGCCAATCTTGGACTGGCATATTTTCCCCCATTTGTAACTTGCTTACAGGTGGTGATGGTGGGAACTACATGTTTTTAATCAGGGGGGCACCAGTTCCCGCTTCAGCTACCATGCCCAGGTTACATGGCTGATGGGAATACAGCCATCATGGTACCCAGCACTGTTCTGTAGTTCAGACCCACAACATGCTGATGTGGCAGCGGATGCCTCTGCTTCCATTATCTCCAGAAAGCAGGACCTACCTGAGGCTTACTATTAGGAAAAGATCCCAGAGGGGGAAAACAGGGGTTCCCAGGAAGAGTTCTTAAGGAGGCTCCTTCACACAGTTGAAGGCAGGTATAGGGGTTCTGGGGAAAAGAGGCTGGTGAGAGAGATGTCTAGGAGAAGAAGAAAGCCAGCTGGGTGCAGGGAACAGTATAGTTTTTCTACTTCTTGGAGGTGACAACCTTGTTTGACCTAGCTGATGCTTCCCCCATCATGACTCACGGCAACGGGGTGGACAGGATAAATCTGGCACATGATGTAGCAATGCTGCTCGAGACTGGGAACCTTAGCTTGCTGGCCCTCTTCTTGGCAGTCTCAAGGATGGCCATGGTGATTGGAACCATGTAAGAACAGGGGTTTCTCTGGGAAGTCCAGTGTGTCTGGTCCCATACAGTAGGTAAGAGTGGTAATTTCCTTACCAAAACTTCTTTAATTTGTCTCTTCCTCAATGGTAAATCATGTGCTAATCATCTGCACTTGTGTCCTCCAGATATAAAGACCTTCCTACTTCATTAGGCTTCTAATTACATTCTCCTCAGGGAAAGTGGGGGAAAGAGCACATTGTCTTGTAGCCAGATTTTTGCCATTAAGTCACAGCATGAAACTGGAAGCAAGCAATCTCTGGAGAAACATCAGAGGGCTCTGGTGTTACTACAGAGAGTTGGGCAGGCCTTTATTCCTTTTGCAATACTGACAGCCTGCACTGGTGGTAACAGGAAGAAGTCTCTTCCTGAGGGCCACAAGATGGTAAAACTTCTTGTGCTCTTCATCCTTACAAGAACCATGCTCACCTAATAACCAGACACAGTTAGTCCCACATATCAAGTTGCACCTGGTGATTTTCACAATTGCTGTATTTCCACTCTTCAGCCATGCAATATTACATTACTAAAATAAATAGATTTTAAATCCCATTTGTCTAGAAAGCATCCAATGTAGGAGAGATTCTGCCTCATGGTCACAGAGAACCTACTGTTCTGTGTTTGCAGCATCCCTTCTGGTCATGGTAAGAATGCCAGTGGGTCAGTCTCATGCATTACTCTTTGTGTTAGCGATTAGTGCATTTCACTGGCGTACGTTTAATTTGAATAACACTGTTGGAATCATTAGTTGCTCTCTTAGCCACACAAAGATAATTGATCTTTTTGAAGCTCTTTAAGTGCATTATGAAACTTTGATTGTGTTACATTCCATTGTGCTGCTTTCAGTGCTAACATAGCGAAGTATTAAGTGGCACTGTACGTGACATTGACATTTAATAGTTTCATTTTTATAATACTCTTTCCTAGGAGCTGGTAGCATATTATTTCAAAATGCAAATAAGAGAAGCTGTCCTGAAAAGACAACTATATTTATTGCACATATTTCTGCACAGTACTTGAAAAAATTGTCAGCAAGGTACAGAAACTGCTGTGGCTGTCCCTATTCAGATAAACTCCTACTACCTTCTTGAGGTGGCCCACTGCCCACTCTGGTACTAGTTCCTTTGACTACTAACACAAAGGCGAGGTGCCATATTAACCAGTCCTCCTCCTGGTGGGCATCTGTGAACTGGCTCTTGCATTCTGAGATTAAAGAAGCAGAGTACTTTTCGATTTTACTGAAGGTTATTTTTTGTACAAAGAAAGCTTTAGCCGTCCTCTGGACCTGAAGAGGAAGATGGCCTTAGAGGAATAGGAAGGGATGGCAGAGGTGTATGGCATGCACCCGCCTAGATCTGGACAAATCACTGATTATTATTTATTTATTTTGATTCAGTGGCAATTCCAAAAAAATAAAAAACAAATTTTGGTTCAGCTCAATTCTTTTGGCAAGTTGAAAAACATCCATGGCAGGGATTCAAACCTGAGTATCTCATGCCCTGACTGCTGGGCTAAGTTACAAGAGGAGGCTGTAGCAATACCAACAACACTACCCCCGGACCTGTCTCTTCTGGCCACTTTTGTGGATGGCTGAAGCCATTTGTGTCAAATTAGTGAATCGTTTCGGGTCAATCAAAACTGCCTTTTATGTCAAATAAACTGTTCAACAGAACTGGGTGAAAGATGGCAGCTGTCTTCTGGGCAGTATAGGAGCAGAGGATTCTAGCTACTCCCCTAAGAAAGAAGAGGCAAGTAGTGAGTTAGGATCTGCTGCATTCAGGCATTGCTTGGCTGAGGTGCAGCCTCCCAGCTTTGAAGACTTTCTTTAGATGTTTGATTGCTTAGGACACCGAACAAGAGGATTTCTTTCTTTGCCAACTCAAATCGATCCTACAGAATCCCATATCTTTCAAACCTCATTAGCCAGGACAAACTATGGATGGCAAAGAGAAAAGTTCTCTGAAATTTCCACACCAGGTCATCTATAATAGGCAAGTGCCAATGTCAAACCATTATTAATAAACTCAAGTTTGCCATTAGTTTTGATCACCTACTTAGTGGCTGAATATGTTTATGTCTTTATTTGCTAGCTGCTTGTGCTGATCTTTTGACTAGTAACAGATCACAAGTAAAACAGTGTGTATGTATAAGCATGCCCTCTCTTCCACTCCCCCTAGTATCCATTAATATTTTTTAATTTGGGGAGGTAACATGGCTTGTCCAGTCTCTAAGAGGGGGGTGGGCAATAATTTTTGATAGGGGGTCACTCCAAGATTTTGGAAAGTGGTCAAGAGCCTCACTCTTCCATGATATTTATGAAGGAGGTGTGGGGTCTGCATTGGAGGTTGGGTGAAGAAGGGAGCTTGGGGTAAGGTACTGGAGTGCAGGGGGTAGAATGGGGTTTGGGAGAGAATTTGGGTGAAGGAGGCAGCTGTGATGTAGGGCAGGGGAGTGGAGTACAGGAGGTTTGGGATGTAACCTAGGATAGTAGGGGATTGTGATCTGGGATAGGGGATTGGGGTGCCAGATCTGGGAGGGGTATGGCTACAGGAGGAGGCAGAGAGTTTGGGTATGTTGAGTTGGGGTCAGAGGGTTGGGGCAGGCTCTGGACAGGGGACTTGCCAGCCATCAGACCATCCAGCAGCCCAACCAGCCTGCCTGCCTGCAGAGTTAAATGCTTGCAGATCTTAAAATGTTTCTCAGAGAGCCTGCCTGCCTACACCAGCTGCATGGTCATGTGCTTGTGTGAGTAACTGAACCAGAGGGGAAAGAGGCATGGTGCTTTGTGTGCTGCCTGTTATTCAAACAGACAGCTCCTATTGACCTGTTTCTGGCCAGAAGCTGGCCAATGGGTTATGGTGGAGGATGGGAGTTAGGCCTAAAGCTTCCCCCCACCCTGCGCTCACAGTTTGGAAAGAGAAACGGCCCAGCAGCCAATTTTATGAGCAATATGAGGGGCTGCAGGGCAAGCAGGGGAGCTCCCCACTGCATCCATGGATTGGATCCAGCCTGTGGGCCATATTTTGCCCAGACCTGCTCTAAGAAGAGATGTTGAAAATGGTATTGCACATTGAAAAAGCATGCTGTGAAGCTGTGTCACCTCCATGCCACAGTGACTGAAATAATTGATTCTTCCCAATCCCTTGCTTGTTATGATTGGACAGTATAAAGCTAAATGCACAGGAATTCTCTTGAAAAAAGGGGTTAAATCCCATCCCAGCCTACCAGAGGTATCCCGGAAAAGCAATGCCATGTCCAAGGAACACGTCACTTTTTGGAAACATTTTTTGAAAAAGCAGACATGCTCTTTTACCATCCCTGTAAACCCTGTTCTATGAGGAAGAAGGGATGTGTCAAAAGAGCAGGTTTTTGTTAAATTTGGCACCATGTAGCCAAATTTTGGAAAAAGTTCTTTCAACAGAAAAGTGGAAAAAGATATGCAATTTGTGTATCTTATCTAGACTTACCTTTGTAGTCTAGATGCAGCCTGTGGGAGGAAGTATTTTGTCCCAACAGACATGTGTGAAGATGGAATTATGAGACCCAATGACTAGCATATCGAAGAGAAGATAGGAAAGTTTTCTCTAGGGGTTGGATTCGTTGACCTCCTGAAGTCTTTTTCAACACTATGATTCTATTATTTGCTAAAATGAATCTTTTTTTTTTGTAAGTTAGATACCTTGGAAACTCACCTCCTCTGGGAACGCTGGATCAGGCAATGTTGGATCCAGCATTTTATAGGGTAGATCACTGTAGGTATTGATGGGATATTTTGAAGCTCAGCTATGCATAAAACAAGGTGACATCTGAGGAAATCCTGACTCCATTGAAATCACTGAGGGTATGTCTACACTGCCACCCTAGTTCAAACTAGGGAGGCTAATGTAGGCATTAAAACTTGCAAATGAAACCTGGGATTTAAATATCCTGGGCTTTATTTGCATGTTCTCGGGTGCCGCCATTTTTAAATGCCCCGTAGTTCGAACTACCTGCCCACGGCTACACGCAGCACGGACTAGGTAGTTGGAATTAAAGCTCCTAATTTGAACTACCGTTACTCCTCATTCCATGAGGAGTGGAACCTTGTGGAATGAGGTTTAACAGTTAATTCGAACTAAGGGGGTTATCTCGGAATCCCACTTCTCTGCCACGTGTAGACGCGGGCAGTTACTTTGGGCTAGTCAGTTTCCAAAATGGCGACCGGCCAGGAATATGCTAATCAAGCGCTGGATATTTAAATCCTGCGCTTCATTAGCAATTTCGGTTGCCTTCATTAGCCTCCCTAGTTTGAACTAGATGGCTAGTGTAGACATACCCGAGGGAATAATAGCAAACAGTTATGTCTTTTTAAAAATATACTTTATATTTTACAAGGGCTGTAAGCAAATACTAAATTAAGAAATGTGCATGCTATACTTTCATTGTAAATGCAATTCTCTATTAGAAATGTTTCTTTAATGTATACTGATTCAGCATAAGCATGCAAATTAAAAAGAATGGTTCCCAGGATTATACAATATTATTTTTGTTTCAAGTATAAATACAATGTGAACTCTGCCCTAAGATATTGCGCTGCATTCTTTCAATGGTGGTTGTGTATATTTATGCACAGACAGAATTTGGCTCTATAATTTGAAAACAGATTGTACTAAAAGTGTATGCCATGGATTGTATTGTAAACTGCTCAGTAAGGGGGTCATATTTACCATAATTTGCTTTACTGATGTGGTCTATGTGGCCATCAGAAGAAACCTGAAATCAGCCAGTTTTGTTAAATCTTATTTTGGATTAGATTGTATACTCAGCTTTACCTGGACAGGCCGGTGTGCCGTATCATGCTGCTGTGCTTTGTTATAAACTGAGAAGGTAGTAGTTAAAGGGTGAGGTTTTGTTAAATGTTTACCAGCAGGAAAACAGAAGTGCCAATTGCTTTTAATTGCACAGTAATCTTAGTATTCAAAAGATGGAATTTACAGGGAACAGCTGCAGTTATAACATAACCAGCTCCTTTACTGTGATTTTGATTTTTCCTGTATTACATTTTTAAGTGATAAACTGCCTGTTTCATTCGTATTTTCAGAGACAGTAAGAGTAGAATTTAGGGAGATGTGAGAGTAAAAATGCAGTATGTTTGTTGAAGAAGGCATTTGTGTATTTGATGGTCTTGATCTGTATTTGGAAATCCAATTCCTTACACTAAAGCAAATTTAATTCTTTGCTCTCTCTGTCTAAAAAAAGAATGTTAAAGCTTATCATATATTTTAGTTGGATTTTCATGTGTTGTTTGTAATATCTTCCCCCCCCACCACACACACACAAATGCACATACAATTTTGTTATTCTGTATGCATGGGAATGCAACCCTGCAATGAAGACACATTGTGCATTAATTAGCAAATTTCTATAAACTAGGCTATTAAGAGATATTGAGGACAAAATGGTAAGCAATAAGGGCTCATAGATTCATAGACTCCAAGGCCAAAAGAGACCACTGTAAGTCCGTCATGTATAACACAGTCCATAGGAGATAAAAGGCACTGAAATTTACCGAAAGTCTAATCTAATAAAGTGCTTGTAGAGATTACAGTTGTGGTGCACTGTGGCTGGGATGAACGCCAGACTGTCTTGATTTCTTGTTTATGCTCTCTTTCCCTAGTGGCCACTCTAAATATTCACAGCTAATATTACATCCCCCTTTCTGAAAAAGATAAGGGTAATGAAATCTTTATCCAAACTTTATATTAAACAGCAACATATAAGAGTGAAATACCAACTCACAACTCTATGAAGGACAAGGTAGATTGGAATTCTCAATTTGTGTGTGTGTGTGTGTGTGTGTGTGTGTGTGTGTGTGTGTGTGCTGGAACCCCCTTGAGAATCATGCAAGCTGTGATGGTTCCCACTGCCACCCCCAAAAGATAGCCAAAAGTCCTCTGACTTTGCTGAATTCTGATGATCTCATGTCATCCTCCAAGAATACAGAAGGATCCTATTGTAACTGAAGCGAAGAGGGGTTCAGGGAGTTGTTTACAGGGAAATGCCTTGTGGGTAGGGAAACACACTCTTCAAGGACCTTCCAGTGTGCTCAAGCTTACTTCACAGCAGGTCATAGCCCCCTTCTTATAGTCATGTCTCTTTAAGCAAGTTACCTTCATGCACCAAACTGAAGGCCTTAGTATGTATTTAACCTGAAGTAAAGTGTTCAGGACAAACTGAGTAATGTTGTAAGTTCCCTCTTCTTCAGTGGGGCATTGATGCTATTTCCTGCCTTGCAAATGATAGTGGTTAGAATGTCTTAAGCTTAAGAACACTTGTATATTTGAGAAAGGTAAGGGTTATGTGCTTATATATGGGAAAGGTAAGGGCATTTGAAAAAGGTAAGGGCTGTTCACTGCATTCTTTAGCCTGCCTGACTGCCTACATGACAGGTTAGCATAAAATATGGTCCCAAAGAGAAATGTCTGCTTTTGGCAAATCGTGCCATTCAGCTATAATATGTTGTTGTAATTAAGTTTCTCTTTTAATTTGAATCATCTAATTAAACAAATATTTTTCCTTTGGAGAAAAAGTAAACAAATTGATGTTAATTGCTTCTATTTGTTTCTCAGCATTGGCATATACCTAGTGTAAAAGTAACTTAATACTTCCAGTACAGCCATGTACATACATAACTAACTTTCTTTCCTCATTATCTTATTTGATAGCTAAATAGTAATTGGTACATAAGGAGTGAAGAAGCACTTGTGGGGAAGAGACTACTCAAGGGATTGAGAATTTAAAAGAAAACGATGATGTCAAATTTCTTCATGAATTGGGCTTTTTCTTGTTATTTGTGAAGTGCATATGAGTGACAGATAATAGAAGTGAGGTGGTGGGAGATTCAGATTAAGTTCCCAATGCGTAATAGGCAAACCACAAAGCTATGAACTGTCTAGTTCCTTTACAGTCTGTTCTCAGTCCTCTCACATGGTGCAGTGTTCAGTTTACAATGCTATTATAAGAAAGGGGACTGACCCATTTAAAAAAGAATAGGTTGAACATTTGTGTTTGGTTGACCACCACCAACTGGATTCTAGTCATAGAATCATAGAACTGGAAGAAACCTCATGAAGTCATCAAGTCTGGTCCCCTGCACTCTTGGCAGGTCCAAGCAACATTTGGTCTGCAGGCTGGATTTGGCTCATTACCATCCCATGGCGTAGCAGGGGCCTCAGGCAGATTCCCTGCCTGCCTCAACCCTACACACCATCCAAAACAGCTGGCTGTGGGGGCCATGTGCATCTGGGAGTGTGGAAAGAGGCATAGTACACTCTCCCAGCTCCCATTGACTGTAAACTTGGGTCATGCATTGTGGTGCAGGCAGAATGCAGAGAGTCTCACAAAAAGGGTGTGGACTGTGTAGCACACAGAGAAGCACATGGTTCCTGTAGATGGCCAATTTGAGTGGCATGTGGCAGGCAGGAAACCTGCCTGAGGGTCCTGTTGGGCTGCTAGCCAGGAGACACCTAAGGTAAGAACCTCCTGGCCAGAGCCTGCCCCTGGCAATCCACTCCCTTTCTTCCCCCAAAATCTCTGCCCCATCTCCTGCTGCCCTGTTCCAGGTCACAACCCCTTCCCAGACCCAGCACCCTCTCCTATACCATCCTCCATGTCAAAAACCCTTCCTATACCCATATCCCCTCCTGGACTCTGCACTTCCTCCTGTATCCGAATCCCCAGTCCCAGATCACAGCCCTTTTCTTCATGCAAACTTCCTTCCAAATCCCCCACCCATCCTGCATCCCAATCCCTTAGCACAATCTCTCCATCCCATACCCCCTCCATTAATATCATGGAAGTATGCAGCCTTGACCCCCTACCAAATTCTTGGAGTAGCTCCCCATAAAAAATTATTGCCCACTCCTGATCTATACTACCCATGACATGGTATCAAGGACAATCAGAAAAACAGGCAGGAAAGGAAAGAAGCTGCTTTTGTATCAGGGACTGTATTCAGTGAAAGGTTGACTTGGAATGTTACTTACTTGTCCTGGATTTTGCTGCTGGAGTTCCTGTAAGGAGCAAATCCTCCCACAAACACCTATCTCAAATAGCCTATTTATTTGCTTCTGAGTAATATCTAAATATGGGTGGACAACTATCTTCCCAAGATGTGAAGATCAAACATGTGTGACTGACATGCCTTCATAAAACCTGAAAACATCTTGTGCTCTTTCAAAATCCAGAAACTATGCACTCAATTTTATTTTTGGTAAATATTGTCAGCCTCCAACTTTTCAGAGTATGATCTAGCATAAGTAGTATTTTTCCTCATCCAAATTATGTAGAACATGCTCAAGCCCATTGACGTAATCCGCTATGGACAAAAGTGACTAATTATTACTTTAGTTCCTCCCCATGTGCAAACATTTCAATACACACGGTTCACTTTAGGATGAGTAACATCTTTTGTTGTTATCAAACACATTAAGAAATCCATCCTGGTTCAAAATGTCTGATATTCTTAAAGAAAAAACACACTGGTCAAAATGTCCCTGGTCTGATAGCACCCACGAGTATTAAGCTGTTGTGCACACACTCCCTCCCTTCCATTTGGCTTGCAAGGGCAGGTCTACACTACAAAATTATCAACCTAAAAGTTACCTCAACATACAGATGCAAGTGGTCCACACCCTCACCAGGAGCACTTGCATCTTTTTAACTGCCAACACAGGGTATTATGGGACAGTTTCTGAAAGGCAGCAACAATTGATGTAATCAGCGTATCATCTATACTGACACTGCATTGACCTAATTACATTGTTTTAACTCCTCTTCCATGAGAGCCATAGCACTTAAGTTGGTGTTTTGGATAAGTTGCAGCAGTTGGAGCCCTGTTTTGGGGGGGTTGGCAACATATGGCACACATGCCACAAGTGACACACAAGCCAATTTTGAGTGGCGCACAGTCCGCAGCGCGAGCTCAGCCTCACCTCCTCCCCCACGCAGTGAGGAGCTCACCCTGCTGTTCCAGCCTGAAGGTCACCGCGCAGCCATGAGGCACAAAAACAAGGTCCAGTGCCTACGCTCCGGGGTCTTTCAAACGCTTTGAGCAGCTGCACTCAGCTGAGGCACAGTGTCTGGCCAGTGACAGGAGCTGGAGGTAAGGATGCTGAGAAGGCTCAAGCCACACTCCTTGCCTCCCCTGCACCTGCGAGAATCAGTCACTAGTGCTTGTTCATGGTGACTCCGTGAGTGACATGCATACACGACAAGCTGCTCCTGACTCCCCTGCCCATCGCACCAGCACTTGCTGCACACCTGAGGAGAGAGAGGTGGTGCGGGGAAACCTCCTTGGCACTTCAGTGTGTGGGATAAGGGGGGCCACTGCCTCCCCTGTGGCTTCCCAGATGGTGGGGCAGGGAGCTGGTCTCATCCCAGGGTACACACAGGGGGTCCCTCTGCCCCAAAGCCATGTTGGTCCTTGGGCACCTGAGTCCCTGGCAGGAAGACAAGGGCACCATGGACTCTGCCCCCAGTAGGGCTGGACACCCCCCTACCCATCCCTGCCTTGCCAATTTCTCTAGCCCACTGCCCACCCCCTCTGAGCCACTCAGACCCCCGCCTGTGCTGGTGATCCAACATCATGCCCCCTGCAACACTGGAGCCAGCACCAGCTTCCTGTGAGAAAGCCATGAGGCTCTGTGCCACATTCAGCTTCTGGGGAAGGATGCAGGTGCTGCTTCTCCCCTCCCCATAGAAAAAGGTGGTGCAGAGCCCAGGGCAGGAGACCAAGCAGGATGCCCGGTGGAGAGAGCTCACCCACCCTGGGAATGATCACGGTCTAGGGCAGGAGGGTTAGATCTTAGCACACCACTTCGGAAAGTTTGCCAACCCCTGGTGTAGATGCTCACAGAATGAGGTCACCGTCAGATGCCTTAAATTGACCTAACTCTGTAGCGCAGACCAGGCCTGAGTAGAGAGTCATTCAAAGTCAGTGGTCATACCAGTAGAAAACTCACTGCTCCGGTAGTGGAGAAACATTCACTGTTGATGTCCTTGGACTCTGTCACAACTTCAGACATGTTAAACCTCTGCTGCAAAATGAATTCTGTAATCCACAAAGAAAGCTGCAGTATGACATCAGGTTCACACTTCAAAATAGTTCCAATACAAACCACAGCCTATGAACCAAAATGAGGTTCACCAAACATGTGGAGGATACAACTCACATATCCCCAATATATTACACCTGGCTCATTTAAAAAAAAAAAGCTTTTCTCTTAAATAAGGAGAAGGAAGAATGCATCCCCAAAAATCAGGATCTGAGAATTCTTGGCCCTTATTGAGGCATTATTTCTATAACATACCATGGTCGGGTCTTTCAATCATTCTCATTTCATAATTTTTGTTAACACTGAGAAGACTTATGAAGTATTAGAAAACTTTTCCTAATTGATTATTGTTGAAATTCCTTCAAAGTTTTGACTAAAAGATTATTCAGAGGTAAAGCTAAAACTATATTCTTCCTCCCCATGTAATTGTGTAATACAAATACTTGATTTTTTTAACCAGATCATAGTTCAATAATATTATAGTATTTTATCATCACAAACCCACTTCATTTCACAGCTGCTTATCAAGTGAGTCCACTTAGTAGTTTAAACACACACCTGCTTGACATTTTTCTAGTTTCCTAGTCACAAAAGTAAATGCCTAGCAGATGCACAAGTGCACCTTAAGGTAAAGTGATTGTATACAGAGCCAGCAATGTTGCCCTCCCTTACCCATGAGGTATGCCCATGTACCTTATTGCAGTCTCACAATTTGAAGCCTTATAGCTTTGGTTTTTTAGCTCTTTTTTTTTCTTCTTCAAACCTTTAAATGGCTTCTGGCTCTTTTAACTAACACCTCATCTTTGGGTTGTTCAGCCCCTTATGAATATAAATACCGAACTCCAAAAATACACACTAGCAATTAAAGAATCACAGGTGTAACTTGCAGTCGCTTCCCTAAGTCCTACTACCAGTATGTCTAAAAGCATTTTTGTACTTCAGCCAAATCTGGAATAGCTAAATCACTCCACTAGAGGTAAGAAATAAGACATTTTGAAAATGCATGACATGAAATATTTGCAGTAGATCAGCATAGTTTTATTTAGAGTGTGTGTCTGGGTAACTGCAAAGCTACAACTTCCATAGCTTCAAACTTCCTACCATGGAAGTGGTGTGCTAAAAGAGGACAGAGACACAGTTGTACTATTAAACAGGAGGGTGTGTTAAGCTAGCAGATGCACACAATGAATCCAGTGACCCAAAGGTGCTTAGATATAAATAGCTATTGTCTTTCCCAATGGCTCCTCCTTAAGAATGATTTGGGCAGTGTATTTATTTGTATATTGCTTCTTATGAAACACTGTCTTGTGTTTTCAACAGATGATGTCATCTAGTGTCCTTGGATGGCTCTTCCAGAAGAAAATGCATACCTTAGGTACAGCAAACAGGGGTGACTGCCTGTGGTCCTTGAGCTTTGGGAGGCCCCGGGGGGAGGTGAGGCAGGAAAGTAGGGCGAGAAGGCGAATAGGGAGGTTAGTAGCAGGCAGGAAGCAATGAGGAGGCATGGGGGGAAAATGGCGCAGCCTCCCGCACCAGAATCTCTCCTTCTCCCCCAGAACTTACTGCCTGTCACAGATCAGATGTTCTGTGGCCTTGGGAGATGTTGGGAGAGGAGGGGAGTGAGGACACAGCATGCTTGTGGGAGAGTCAAAGGGTGAGAAAAGGGGGACAAAATGGGGTGGAAAAAAACCGGGGGGAGACCGAAGTGGAGTGGGGGCATGGCCTGGCTAAGCCAGGGAAGAACTTTCCCCAGCAGATTACAAACTCAGGCCGTGAACTCCACCTGGTATGGTCCTGCTTTCCTGGGTGCTGTTTTGTCCGTCAGTGAATGACTAAAAGCAGAAGAGCCTGTATTAACTTTGGTTCCCAGACTGCTTCTCCATTCAGCATGCCTTGTTAATGGACATTCGTAGCCAGGCCTTGATTTCTCCAGGCTCTGTTGTGACAGGATCCTGTTCAGCACCATTCCTGAGTGTTTTCCTTACGCTAAACAGGCAGCCAACCTGATTGCTGGTGCCTGCTTGTGGTGACTGTTCAGTGCAGAGACACCGTAGGGAATTTATATTGGTTGATAAAGAATTTAAAGGAGGCATTCTGTAAAGGAGAAGAGAATGGTAATTTGGAGTATGGCAGGGAAACATCCCATCTTCCTTTATTGACCCTTCCATAATTGCCATATGGGGGGCAGGGGCCCAGGAGCGGGTTAGCTTGGCTTTGAATGGAAACGTTGGAGGGCTGATGTGGTACGTCTAGACTACCGCGTTTTGTCGACGGAAGTTTTGTCGACAGATACTGTCGACAAAACTTCCATCAACAAAGAGCGTCCAGACACATTGAGTTCTGTCGACAAAGCAAGCCGCTTTGTCGACAGAACTCCGTAGTCTGGACGCAATGTTACAGGCAATAACACCTTCTGTCGACAGAGTTCTGTCGACAGAAGGTGTTATGCCTCGTAAAATGAGGTATACCAGCGTTGACAAAACTGCTGAGTTCTGTCGACGTTATGTTGACAGAACTCAGCGGTAGTGTAGACGCTGGTATAGTTTTGTCGACAAAAGTCCACTTTTGTCGACAAAACTAGGTAGTCTAGACACACCCCTTGTTTGTATTGAAATAATGATGGAATTACATACACTTTATAATTCTATCTTTTGGGTTCTCCGAGATATTTAAAAATAAGGTTGCAGCCTAATTTGAACCATGACCAGTGCTTGCTGGCCTTCTTCCAGAATGGCCACATAACATCTCAGGTTGCGTCTACTCTGCACTATTGTTTCGGAATAACAACCGTTATTCCAAAATAAAAATGTGGGTGTCTACACGGCAATTCTATTATTTTGAAATAACGGATGGCTTATTGTCACTTCTGTGAACCTTATTCCATGAAGAATAACGCCTCTTCCGAAATAGCTATTTCATGTGTGGATGCAGCACAGGGAGTTATTTAGAAATAAAGGGCCTCCAGGAAATCCCACAGGTGCCCTTCTGGACACTTGGTGCACATGCCTCAGGACTCTATTGTTCCTTTTCCCATGCAGCCCTTAAAGCTGCAGCCACAGGGGAAAGGGCTTGTGGCAAGAATCTGGCCCTGACAGCCTCCAGCCACACTGTAGCTGCCACAGTGACTCAGTGGGCCACCATGACAGTCCCTCAAGCCCCTCATGAGTCCCACTCCCACTCCCAAAGAGCACTCTGATGGCTCCAAAAAGCCTGCCAGGTGGTGCAAGAGGCATGCACCATCCTGGTCTGGGGCGGAGAGCCTGGCCCTCATTGAGGTATGGAGTGAGGAGGAGAACCTCCAGGATTTCCACTCCAGATGGCACAACGCTGACACCTATGGCCACATGGTCCAGATGAAAGTTAAAGTTAAAGTAGTTAAAGTTACTGAAAGTTAAAGTGCTCCGACAGGGCGCAGCTCCCACTCAGGGGCAGAATCCCACTGCTGCCCCTATTATGAAGACCTGCACTGCATCCTCGGGGGCAGTGAAGCCCCTTTCCCACCCCTGGTGGTTGACCCAGGGCTAGAGATGTCCATCTTTGCCTGCCTGGGGGTTAGAGCTGGTGAGGAGGAGGAAGAGAAGGATGAGGAGGAGCCCAAGGCAGCCAGCACCGTCACCTTGGTGACACTGGAGCTGGTATCCACGGCCTGGATTTGTCCCAGGCATCCTCCAAGGCTGGGGAGGGAACATTTGGTGAGTGAGCATAGTTTTCTCACACAGACAGGGGGAGGTGGCAGGTGGCGAGGAGCTGTGGGATGCTCCTCGCTCAGCCTTCTCAGCCTGGGGAATTGCACTGCAGTCTGTGCATGTGGATGCACATGCAGCAGCAGTCTGTGCCACGCAGGCCCAGGAAGCTGCATCTGCAAACCCCTGGGTTCCTGCTCACAAGGTCTGGAGATGCCAGCCATTCTTCAGACACCCAGGTGGGACACCCTCCCACCATAAGCCTCCACTAGAAGGAGTCTGGGGACACGGACAGACACACATGCACACACACAGACTCTGAAGTCCTGCACTCAAGGTAGCACCTGCTCCCGGGGACAGTGCTGCCAAGTGTACGTATATCTGCTGCTCACACTCTCCTCCCCTGCTACAACCTCTCTCCTTCTCCCCCAGCAGTCAAGGTACAAGTTCTCTCCCCTTGGGATGCCACCATTGTTGGACAGTGTATGTGACACCAAGACAAGCCCAGCCAGCCTGAGGATCCCTCCTACACACTGGATCCCTGTGTGTCCAGCAACTTCCCATGCCTGCTTGTCCATGGGACATGGGGGAGCATGCTCCCCTGAGGACATCTGAGTAGGCCTCTGTAAGAAAAGGGCCCTCTGTCCAGGCCACAACGGCCTTGCTCCCAGGACATCACCTTCATTTGACCAAGAACTGTCAGTCTTTGGCTCCCAGATGAGGGCAAGGCTTCTGGCACAGTGTCTCCAGGAATGACTGACCATCTCTCTTTATTCTCCCCAGCCGGTACAGCTGTGAGAGGGGGGCTTGCAACTCCACCCAAGCCAGCCATCCGACAGTGGGGGAGCTGCAGGCACCGGAGAACGCAGGAGGTACTGATGAGGGAGAACTTGTCCATACTCCAGGCCCTGCATGAAACACTGGTCCAGAAGGTCTGGGAGGACACACAGCGGTGGAGAGAGACCTGGATGGAATTGCTGCAGCAGGGACACAATATGTGTGCGACCGTGCAGGCTCTCCTTGCTCACCCAGCATCAGATCCTGCTTCTGCAGCTGCTTCTGTCCCTCCTCCCATGTCAGACCCTGCCCCTCTCCCCCACCACCACATCAGGAGCCACCTCCTATGTAGTCCAGTCCCCAGGCAGGTCTGTGTGAGAGTGGGACTTGAGAACTGGCCAGGGAACGGGGCTTCCCCCACCTCCACCCTCCCCTTTCCCTAGGCTTCCCTTTCCAGCACTTCATTCCATCTCCTGGGACTGCAGCCTGAGAACATGACAAGGGCTTGACCTGCATGACAAGGGCCCCGATGGTTGGTTTCCCCATGCCAAACTGCTTCCCAATGGATTGGTAACTGTCCGGCGTGATGAGCTTCCAAATAGCAATGATGACCCGGTTTTCCAAGGGGATGGAGAGTTGCATCTGGGTGTCCCATCACAGGAGGGCAGGGGCTAGCCAGGCACACAGCTCCAGAAATATCTCCTTCCAAATGTGGAAATTCTAGAGCCACTGCTGGCTGTCCCACCGCTCCATCACAAGCCAGTCCCACCAGTTGGAGCTGGTGTCCAGCTGCTAGAAGCGGCGGTGCAGAAGGGGATGCAGTTGGAAAAGCTGCATTCCCTAACAGAAGTTGAGGGTCTCCTCAAATAGCTGGGGGTCATGTTCAAGCAGGGCCTGGAGGGCAGCCTGCAGAAACTGCTGCATGAACTGCAGCATGGCAGTGTGGGGCCACTGAGTGCCCAGAGGCAGCTTCAGATCCATAGCTGGGAGTGATGTGGTGTCCAAAAACAGGGCAACAGTGAAAATGCTTTGCTTTCCCTCAGAGAGGTAGGCATGCAAGAGAAGAACCTGAGAAATGGCAGTACGGGGAGGTCCTGTTACGCTCCTGTCTCAACCTCAGGCAGCAGCTCCAGGAAGTGACCTGATGCCCTGCCTGAACTGGTTCTGGGTAGCCTTAAATGCAAGTTAGTGTCCAGTCAGTGTGGACACTCTAGTTCAAAACAGCTCAGCGCTATTTCAATGCGCTTTTTGTGTGTAGATGCACTATTTCAAAATAAACTATTCTGGAATAGTTTATTCTGAAATAATAATGCACTGTTGACGTACTCTCAAGGTGTGTCTAGACTACAGATTTTTTTTTGAAAAAAGTGGCCTTTTTTCAAGAAAACTTCCCCTGCATCTAGACTGCTGCCATGTTCTTTTGAAATTAAGTCAAAAGAACGTGGCAGTTTTTTTGACCGCGGAAAATCTCGTTTTATGAGGAAGAAAGCCTTTTTTCAAAAGTGCTCTTTCAAAAATAGGAGCTATGTAATGCAAACTGTGATTTTTTGAAAGAGAGCATCCAGACTGCCTGGGTGCTCTCTTTCAAAAAAGTGGCTTGCTTTTTCAAAAGTACTGGTTGCAGTCTAGATGCTCTTTTTCGAAAGAGGCTTTTTCAGAAGTATCTTTTGAAAAAGCCTCTTTTAAAAGAGGCTTGCAGTCTAGATGTAGCCTCAGTGTGTAATGTCCCTCAAATGTATGGATAATTTTCCGGTAGACTATAGGAACCGTGGTTGACTTGGGAAATGTTCATTTTTTCTCACTTTATTTTATTTGCCATTATATTGTGTTGTGGGTTTGGAAGTTTTATGAATGATTCATTTAGAAACAGACAACACGTAACTGAAGCAGCAAGATTCATGCACTCAAAAACAAGCATACTGCCCTAAAGCCATTAATAAACTCAATCTAAATAGCTTTGAATGTGATGGAGAAGTAAACATAGACATATATTCATCCCCATGTGTATGCACTTGCATTACACAAACTAAAAAGTGTACTACACAGATTAAGACTTTTTTATAGTAAGTGTTTTTATGTAAAGAATATGAATGTGTACTCTTCTCACTGTTTTACATTCTTCTGTTAAATCTGGGAAATTCCGTTGCAATAGGCATAAGATTAAGTTATAGAAACCAGACATTGAAAAGACTTAATAGCTTATTTACAGTTGTTTTCTCCTCTTTTATTACTTCCTGTAGTCATTTCATGCTGTACATTATTGAAGCTAATAACATGTAACTTGAGCTGCTAGGGATAAGCGGTATTATATGATTACTGTAGTGGGAAACTGGTACATTGCAATGAGAACTTTAGTCTGTGAAAGAAATGCATTAGCAGTTGCGTGGAGTTGAATCAATAGGAAAATAGCAAACACTGACAATGATGGTTGTATCTTAAAGGATATGAGATTAGTCCAGAGATTGTTGCATGGAACAGAGGGAATGTGAATCAGTGTTATTTAAGATTCTGCTATTGGCTTGCTGTAGAGCCTTGGAAAAGATTCTGGTTTTGCCTTTGAGGCAGTGGTTCACATTGGCCTTTATGTGTGCAGAATGTGTGTACAGAATTGGCCTTTATGTGTGCAGAATTACTATCTTCTTGTTACTATGGGTACAAGCTCAAATTGTAAGGCCCTTCTTGGGTTGGCTAGCCCTGTCTGGAGTGGACAACAGGTGGAGTGTAGTCTCTTCTTTCTCTAACTATCCTATTTCTAGCACTAGTATGTGACCACCTTATTTTTGGGGGAGCCTGCAGTTGTGCCCCGCCTCGGCATGGCAAGATGGGGAAGGACATTCTTTATCCATTCCCCCATCTTTTGAATCCACAGAGGAGCCTGCTGACAGCTGGGTTCACAGTAGGTACTGAGACAACTCATGCAACTACCTACTTAAGAATGTGCTGAATGTAAAGCCCATAAATAGTTCTCTGAAGTCTCTGAGACGTCTCATGTGCTTAGACATGTCAGGTGCACTGAGGTCTTAACAAGGTGAGATTTTTAATGCTGTGTTTTTTAAAAAAAACACCTCAGTAATCTGGGGTTTAAATTAAAGGTTTCAAGCGATCATTGCAAAGACTCATAAATGTTCCATATGTCATTTCCCCTGAAATTATAATCTATTATCTCACTCAAGTGGAATAATAAAGCTTTGAAAAACTAAATTTATCCCAGGTGCCCCAGCAGGTTGTTTCTTCATTATCAGTTAATCATTAATGGCAGCTTTCCATGCAGTGGCTGCCAATTCTGGTGAGCATAGCTTTCAGAAATGATGTTTTAATCTTAAACATAGACACTGATTAACAGCAAGAACAAGAGTCTTGTGGGCGGTATTTTTTCAACACTAACCTAAATTATATGTATGTAAACTAGCTGTGTATATGGTGTATTTTTTAAGCTAGAGACAACTGTTTAAACTGAGCAATCTTGTACTACATATTTTTTCACCCTTGTGTGGCTTGTTGGCCTTGTGGTGTAGTTTTAGCTTTATATATATATATATAATGTCTTAGGTTTGAATCACTGTTGTTGAAACAGAAATAATTAAATAATTGCCCCAGGTACAGTGATAGTCATGTAAATGCCTTGTTAGTTATATCATTTATGAGGTAAAACTTTGAGTAAGTGTCTAAGTCCTTAATAGGAATTAAACATGTGCTTAAGGACATTGAAGAATATGGATAGATTTAAATGTGTGCAGAAGTGCTTTGTGTATTGGGCTTAAATTAAACAATTGATTCAAGGCAATTGAATGCTGCATTTAAAACTCACAGGCGTCCTTAAATTGCTTAATGTATTATTGTGGAGATTCTCCAATTATTCTTCTCTGACATTTGTTATGGTTAACTTATATCAGCTTCTTTAAGGTAAGTGACTACCCCAACTCTTGATTTATTTTACTGGTTATAATAGATACATTTCACCAAATGTATGGATAGATCTGACAGATCTAAGTCACAAAGTTTCTGCCAAGTATAATAATACTGATTATAACTTCACCTTTGGGACCCTACATATCTCAACTTGCCCTTTACTGAAAAGTGAAGCCATGTAGATGAAAAAAGTCAATACAGTAAAACTCCAATAGTCTGGCATCCAATAGTCCGGCACTCCTGATAGTCCAGCATCAAAATGGCAAGAGCCTAGTGAGTGAGCGTAGGCAAAAAATGAGTCACACGGTAACAGCGGCAGCAGCTCAACTGAGCAAAAATGGTAAAAAAGGTTTAAAAAAAACTAAAACATTACAGTATACTGTATATAATACGTACAATAAAAAGGGTTAAGAACACTTTATATACAGTATATAATGTATACAGTATATATATATACAACCATCTTATATATATAAGTATATAATGTATACAGTGTATATATATATATACAACCTCCTGATAGTCCGGCATATCTGATAATCCGGCACCACCTAGGTCCCATAGGTTCTGGATTATCGGAAGTCTACTGTAATTAGAATGATAAATTGTCTTCACTATATTTTCGGAGTACAAATGCAACTTGCAGCCTACATCTTCAACTGTGTTAAAAAAATCCTTACTTCAGTGTTAGCAAGTTAGCTCTTGCATAGCTGCATTAAATAATGACTTTGTTGCTACAAAGAAGTCTAAATTCTACCATATGCATAAAAATATCTCTGCAATGAGCTCAGGTAAAAGTTCTGGATCCTGAATGTGGGGATTGTTGGAATCTGGATCAAGAGCTAAATATGCTTCCAACACATAATAGGAGATAATCCCTTCTTCACAGTTTTTACAACAGAGGTGAGGAACCATTTTGGGGTTGAGGGCCGCTAATCTGCGAAAAAATCAGTCAGGGGTCATGCACAAGTGAGAAGCTCCCCCCAAAAATATCCCAAACCCTCACTGACAGGGCCCCTACTGGGAAGGAGAAAGATACTCCCCACATTCCCTTTGCACACCAGAATCTAGTGGGGCCTAGTCTAGTAGATTGTGTGTGCTCCAGTCCCTCAGTAGACACAGGGTCCCCAATGCTAGGAAGGGAGCCCTGTGGCTTGGGGGCTGGATCCAGGCAAACCAAGGCCACATCACCACCCCTGGTTTACAATCTAAATAGACAAGATAAAGGATAACAGACCAGTTTACTACTAGTTTGCATATGGCACCTTACATAACACCTTTCAGATACAGCTTATGATTACAGATTACATTATATTACATTTAGGATCCTCTTCTTTATTTCTTGGTTATAAGGTTCAAGTTCCTGGCCTATAGACATGCCCATCAAGGTGTGAATAAAAAAACTCTCCCATCCAAACAGACAACAGAAATCTAGCATTCGACAGGGAATCGCTAAGTTTCATTCATACTCTATGTATATAAGAATCATGGTGTTAATCATTCACATATTGAAGATTGATACTAATTTGGATATCCAGAAATGATTGAAAAGATTTCTCGCATGCAAGCTGGGCATGGTGAATGCTCATTCATGCTTCTGAGATTCCTGTACCAGTAAATCCATATGGGTAAGATATCAGAAGAGTCTGGTAGATATTTGTAGTAGAAACGTGAATGAAAGACTGTGTAAACTATGGCATAGCATGTTAAGGATTTTGATTTTTTCCTTTTAAATAATCCAGTTCCTGACTTTTTTAAATTTTTGAATTCTCATAGTTAGCACCAGTTTTCCTCTTGCTATGTAATTAAATTGCTCGCTCACTAAAAAATCTCCATCTCACAATAGTAAAATTTTATGGTGAAATCTTGATTCAGGCTCGTCTCCCTTCTGAGACACACAACTTTATGGAGGGACTTACATGTTTTGATGCCAAGTTTTGATGCTTTGTTTTATATAACAGTGGGTTTTTACACTATTTCATTTCTGGGAAAATCACCTTTCCTCTGTTAAGGAAAGGGATTTATTTATTAGTAGAAGAGGCAAGATGGGAAAATGCAAATAGGACCAGTGGTGTTGCTGAATTATTGGATATGCATTTGGAGTACTCTGAGGCTACGTCTACACTGGCCTCTTTTCCGAAAGGGGCATGCTAATTTTCAACTTCGTAATAGGGAAATCCGCGGGGGATTTAAATATCCCCCGCGGGATTTAAATAAAGATGTCCGCCGCTTTTTTCCGGCTTGTAGAAAAGCCGGAAAAGAGCGTCTAGACTGGCCTGATCCTCCAGAAGTAGGAAGAAGAGATCCTCCGGAATAGGGCTTTATTCCGGAGGATCGGGCCAGTCTAGATGCTCTTTTCCGGCTTTTCTACAAGCCGTAAAAAAGCTGCGGACGTCTTTATTTAAATCCCGCGGGGGATTTAAATATCCCCCGCGGATTACCCTATTACGAAGTTGAAAATTAGCATGCCCCTTTCAGAAAAGGGGCCAGTGTAGATGTAGCCTGAATGTGTAGGAGAAGACAGTAGAACAAAATGAAATTTTAGGTATTCTGGGGTATCACAATATTGGACGGTCTGTTGCTGTCAGATATTGCTAAACAGTCATTAGTGTTGCCACTCTAAAGAGGAAACCAAGTTGAGATGCAATAGAGATGTAGCCATGTTAGTTTGGATCGTGCTGAAACAAAATCCAGGACTATGCAGCTCTTTAAAGACTAAAAGCTCATCACCTAATAAACCATCTTGTTAATCTTTAAAGTGCCGCATAGTCCTGTCTTTTGTTTCAAGTTGAGATTCAGAAATAGTAATTCTGAAAATAGCTTGTTGGATAGCATATGTAATACTGTCACACAAATTTGTCACTCTGCAATGGGTGCAGTGGGAAACTGGAGTGATGTGTTCTCCTCAGGACTTCATTGCTGCTACACTTGGGCTTTATCTACACAGCAACATTATATTGAAATAATTAGCATTATTTTGAAATACTGTCAAGCTGGAGGACTTCTTACTGCAACTCCTGTAACCTTCCTTGTATGAGGAGTAAGGAAAGCTGGAGGAAGAGTTCTCTATTTTGAAATAAGTGCTGTGTAGACGCTTTCAATTTCCAAATAAGCTATTGAAGTAGCTCAATTTGCATAGCTTATTTTGAGTTAAGCCCTGCTGTGTACACGCGCCCTGGGAGAGCACTTCAAGCATCTCTTTCTTGCCACTTCTCTGTTCAAGATCAGTGACTTGGTAGCCTTCTTCCAAACAGTGATCATATTTGAAGCAATCATACAGATTGCACTCTCTGAGCTCCGCTGATATCTGAGCTGTGGACCCAGCTTTTGGTACATGCTTTGGTCATCTTCCATTCCCCATCATTTAAAAAACCAGCCTTCCAATTTAACTTTCTGGTCTCTGATGGATATGTCCCTAACAATGTTACCTAGTCACTCCCAACTTATCTTAAGTTGGAGCAACCTATGATAGACCCTATAAACCCTCATTTTGTTTCCTGCCATGGAATGTCCAACTGAGGAGTAACGGTGGAATGAGGAGTAACGGTAGTTCAAACTAGGAAGCCTAGTTCGAACTACCTAGTTCATGCCGCGTGTAGCCGCGCAGCACGGGGTTTGAACCAGCCAGGATTTAAAAATGGTGGTGCCCGGCTTATGCAAATGAAGCCCGGGAAATTCAAATCCCGGGCTTCTTTTGCAATTGCGGTATGCCTACATTACCCTCCTATTTCGAAATAGGAGGGTAGTGTAGACATACCCTTAGATATTGACAGTCTTTGGTTATAATGTACTTTCAGTTTCTCTTGTCTGGGATTTATGAAAACCTTTCATAATATATTTATTAAACATACTGTAGTTTAAACAATAGCCAGTTGTTGTAAAGACATCTAGTTTAAATTTGCAGATCTCAGAGGTTTGGATAAGCAATGCTAACTTCTCAATAAACCCTTATATAATTGTAACTTACTAATGGATATTTGAAAGTTGTGTTATTAAGTGAGGTGATCCTGAGAAAGAGGACACCTAGTGGACCACATTTTACAGTGGTGGCATCTGTCTCCCTGAGATGACAAATTGTGTAGATGTAAGACTACAAGACCTTCTGAAGTGTGGGAAAGGCTTTTGGGTAACAGTGCTCTGTTTAGTAACAGGAACCCACCCTGCCTGTGAAGTTTTTTTAATCAGAGTTGTATTGATATATTTTACTTCAGGATTTCCCCTGTGTATTAATGAAGTTATTTTTGTTTGAGGTCACCTAATTTGGTTGGTGGTTCCTGTTATCGTGGGGGAAGCAATGTCCTCACTTTGCCCTGGTCTACACTAGGTCATTATTTAGAAATAACCCCCTTTAAGGGCAAATTTATAGGCGGTGCATGCACACTACCAAGCACGTTATTTTGAAATAATGGGCTGCTTATTTTGAAACTGGTACTCCTGCTTTCCTTGGGAATAATGCTAATTTCAAGGGCAACCAGAGCATGAAATGCACATGCCTACTGCATCTCTTTTGTGTCCTGCCAGGGGGGAGGCAGTAGAGGAGCCACAGGATGTCTCTGGCCTCCTGGTGCCCCCCCCCCAGTGTTTTTGGGGGCCGTAAGTCTGAAGCAGGCTCCACTCAGTGTGTACCTGATGTTTCAGAATAATACTAACTAATTTAGCTGCTTCCCCATACTGGGGACATGCTATTTCGATTTTGTTAAATTAGGAGCTATGTCAAAATATTTTCCTAGTATAAACATGCCTTTAGTTTTCCCTCTGGTTTCTGATCTTAAGGGAGGCAGAACTGGCCCAGAATTAACAAATTGATCTTTCATTGTCGTAAGACCGATAGGACTGTGGGATCTTTTTACTAATTGTTCTAAAGGAAAGCTGACTGGGCTAATGCCGACTCTGACATATGAGCAGAACAGTTAAGCATTCTGAAGGATAAATAACTCAAATTCAACCTTTAGAGACTTAAGGATAGATAATGTTTGTATTTTGTTTGTTTACATAACAGAGTTAGAGATGAACAGTTCCTGCTCCAATATTTGCTGTGTTCTGCTAATTCAGAAAACTAACTGTAAATATAGTATTATCACAATATTGATTTCTTGTTGAAGTATATAGCAGATCACCTGCAAATGGTGGAAAACAGGCAATTGCCTGAAGTTAATCCATGCAGTTAATTACCGGTGATGCTTAAAAATAGGTCTAATTAAAACCTGGGATGATTGCCTATTGTTCAGTTAAAGACTCCAAACTATCAACATAAGGTTTGGAATTGTTTAAAAAAATCATTGAGTCCTGATCTTTTTATCTCAGATCTGGTTAATATTTTATGAAGGGGAAACTTTTGTGGTAAGATAAGTTGGATATGATTTGGAAATGTGTCCAAGCCTTTGGGATTGATAGAAGTGTCATATTTGACTTGGCTGTCTTGGAGACCCAAGCTAGCTCTAAGGAACCTGTGTTTCAGGCTTCTGGGTAACTAGTAAGGTATTGTAGAAGCTGTGTTCTGCCGATTTGGTAAATCATGTATTGGAATATCGACCATCTATGTCGATTGTCTGCCCCAGTCTTTGCAGTTTGCCTGAGTAACCACAGTGGTGTCCTTTGGTCACAGTGACATACACAGGAGGGAAGATGTCAGGGGTGGGATACAATTCTGTGATGTTAATTTAAAAAACATAATATAGTCAGCGCTGTATATTTATTTCCCATTATTTTGCGGTATCTTTATGTTCTCCTGACATATCTTTTAAGATACAAAATCACCCCATTGTCTTATTTTTTAATACATTGTATGGCTACTGCATAACAATTAGTCTCTTCAGTTTTTTATTTTTCTATCCGTATGACTTACTGGTTCCCATTTGCTGTTCTGGACTGTTATTTACCCTTTGTAAATGTCATTTAATATGATGGCAGTAGTGCATTCTGAAGAGAAATAAGTGGTTACAATCCATTTTGGAAGATTTCTGCGCCCTAGGGGATGATCTTCCCTGATCATGGAGGGCCACATTTCAAATAATCTTGTTCTCTGTGGGTGACTATTTATTTTCAGCCTCGTAATAGGTGGGGGTATTTATCATTTTAAAAATGTTTCTATCATAGCAGTGTTCTCCTGCTGTTACTCTGACAGCCCAAGTTGAAGCCTGTCCTGCATCTAAAGGAAATGATGCATAATAAGGAGGCAGGTCAAATTCAGCAATCCTCTATGAGTATAGCAAACTCCCTGATATGTAAATAAAAAAAAAAGAATTTTCCAAACTTGGAAGACTTGATTGAAGTTGTCCTTCTAGGAACCCTGTCAAAAATAGATTGGGTACTTGAAATCTCTGCATGGGGTATTTTAACTTATACTACCTATCCATTTAAATGGAGGTTATTATATAGTGAAAATCAATGCATTTTACACATTGTTAGTTCTCTTTGCAATCAATGCATAGGGATTTATGAGGGTGACTATTATCAATGCTAATGGGAATTGACTTAATTCCTACATAAGGAGACTAGTTCCTAATATGCATGTGCATTTTTTTTCACGACACAAACATAATTATCCTTCCTGCGTGTTGGAAAAAATTCATCAGATTTATGATGCCTTATGCAGTCAGCAAGACATAGTCTGTTGAAATCAATTTAGTCAAATGTAGTTGTTTCTATATCCTTAATCTGAGGCTGTTTGTTCAGTCTTTGCTTTGTGGAGGAAATCTTCTATTGCCATTGAAGAAATGTAGGGAAAGAACACTTTTTGAAAATCTGTATACATTCAAATTATCCTATGCTGGATTTTACTTAACTACACAATTTCATAAAAAATAGTCAAGATATGGGTAGTAAATAAATAACATGCTGCATAAGACACTTGATGCTTAGAAAAAAACATTCTAATACACAGTGAGATGAGGGATCTAATATAATGTATTAAGATATCAATGTTAATTACAACAGTGCTATCCTTCGCTCAGCAATACACTGAACATCAGTATTCATATATTTTTCTACATATTCTGAAATGTTTTCTAAAGTTAGCTTTTATACACATTTTCTCACCACTTGCCACCCTGCAATCCCATTTTGTGTTTGATATATTGTATGTGCCTTCATTGGGCAAACAGAGAAAATGTTTCTCTCATGAAAAGTTTCTTCCTCTTTTCCTTCTTCATAGTAATTTTCCTTTTATGTATTTCCTCTCTTAAGATATGTCTACACTTGCCTCCTAGTTCAGACTACCGAAGTTGCTAATGAAGTGTGGGATTTAAATATCCTGCGCTTGATTAGCATATTCACGGCCGGTCGCCATTTTAAAATGCCAGTCGCCCGATTTAACTTGCTGCATGTAGACGCGGTAGTCCGATCCAAAACCCTTCCCTTGAATTAAGTGTTACTCCTCCTGCAATGCAATGTAGCGACAAGTTAATTTGGGTGACCGGCATTTTAAAATGGCGACCGGCTGTGAATATGCTAATCAAGCATGGGATATTTAAATCCCGTGCTTCATTAGCAACTTCAGTATGCTTCATTTGCCTCCCTATTTCGAACTAGGGGGTAAGTGTAGACATACCCCTATAGGGCATGTCTACACTAGGAAATTATTTCGAAAAAACTAAATTCAAAATAACTTCCGAAAAAAACAAAATCAAAATAGTATGTCCCCATTACATAGGAACCTTGAAAGTAGTTTGAGGCAGGCTCTGTTATTGTAGATGCACTACCTCAACTTAAAGTCCCAGAAAGCACAGGGGAGTAATAACTTTGAATGAATGTCACTGCTCCCTTTTCTTTCTCTGGAGTTGTAGCAGAACTTGAGGGACAGGTATTGCTGTCTGGTCCTCTTCTCTGTCAAGTTAAAATCCTTGATGTAGAGCTGGATATATTCAAAATGCAGCTTGGTTTGTTTACACACATGCACCAGTCCTAGAACAGAAGCAGTCATAAACAGCAGCCTCAGCTTAAATACCAATGCCTATTTACTATCAAGATTCTCTGTCTAAGAACTGACTCTAATTAAGGAGATTAAGTGATAAATCAAATTGTCCTTCTGCTCATCACAGATCTGCAGAAAGACCCCTCCATAACAACATTAATTACCAGACAAGCATTTTTTTCAAAGCCTCAACACCTACGCATCGGCCCTCTTATAGGAACATTCTAATTTCCACCTTCACCCACTCTGCAGAAATAGGGAGCTCTTTTGTTATGTGGCTCCCATTTGATTATTTCTGTGTTTTAATTTATAGTGTACATTTAAAATCACATTTGACAAGTCTCCAGATCCATATCATTCCATCCTAGATCCACAGGATATTTTGGTGAGGTAGGAGGCAGGATCAGACAGCAGTTTAACATTTCACTCCAGCTTTCCCATCTGTCTGTTCAGCCAATGAACAGAAACCAGTATACTATACTTCACTGAACAAAACCCACAATAGTCCCAACATGTGAAGTAAAACCACAATGGACGGTGCTAAACAAAAACGCCCTAAATCTGAACGAGTGGAAAAAACATTTAGAGAGTTTCTGCATTAGATGTGAATTCATAACTCCCACAGAGAATAGGAGTTTGGTAGTGAATAAATTGCAGAGACGTGATAAAGGATCAAAACATCCAGCAGACATAAGAATTTTACAGCATCAAAGTCAAGAGAAATTCATGGGCTCTACATGATGTATACAGCATGACACTCCATTATATACACCAGGAGAAAAATAGTAAACTGTAGAATTAGAACTTTAAATCTTTCTCTCCACCAAAACCATTAGCAGAACAAATACAAGTTTTCTTTGCCCACTAGATATAAGTGTTAACGCAGCAACATAACAAAAGAGTGATAATCAACTGTCACAAATTAGCTGAAGTGGTAAGTGATGATCAAATAGCAGTGAACACTTTGTAACTATAAGGCCAGAGGCAAACACCAAAGCTTTATTTCTTTACAGAATTAACTTTTATATATTGATGAGCTAGACTATAATATCAGAGAAAGTAACATCTAATACACAGTTCCTGTTCATTAGATCACTTGTCTCTGACCTCTTTAACTAAAAAGAAAGGCTCTGTGAACCCTCAGGGTCCCTGCAACTTACAAAAGCTTTTATACTGTATCTAGAAAGAGCAGAATTTGGAAATTGGGTCAACTAGGACATTTAATGCAAACATTTTAAAAGTTCCTCACTCCAAAACCCTACCACTTCCATAGCTGATCCATGTATCTTATGGGACAAGGAAGTCAAGCTCTTTTCGTGAAGAGGGCCGAATTCCCAAACCGTATACACTTCAGCATGTTTACATTGACAAATTTTGTCACTCAAACCTGCCCTTTGGTGACAAAACAGTGAGAGCATACACACTGAAATGTGACTTGTGGTAAAAATTCCAAGTTTCAACAACAAAAAACTTGGACCCCCATGAGAGAGATTTTTCTTTTCTCCTCCCTTTACTATGTGCAGTGGAGACACCATGAGTCTTTTTTATCGTGTTCATTGCTGTGCAGAAAGTGTCCCAGAATCCCCATGCAGACTCTCAGGTCAGCTCTTTGAACTCTGCGCTTTGCCCTGCAGCCAAGTAAACACCTCTCCGCCCCTTCCCTCTCCCCCCCCAGCAAGCACAGGAAATTTTACATTCTGTTTCCTGTTGTTTGGTCCAGTGTGGAGTGGTCACATGGGGTTTTCCCAGGTGGCCAGGGCTGGCTATTGCATCAAGCGGTCTCCTGTGTGGAGCACTATGGAGCTGTTGGATTGATAAGTGTATGGAGAAAGGAGTCTGCTCAGTCCCAGCTGGGAGTGACCTGTAGGAAATGGGACCTGTATGGACAGATTTCTCAACGCTTGTGTGGAAAGTGCAATTAGGAGGACATGCTGCAGTGAAGAACAAAAATAATGGTGAGGGAAGCAAACTGTCACTCCAGTGCTGTACCTAAGACATGCTCTTTTTATAAAGAGCTGGATGCTACCCTCGTTGGTGACCCCACCTTCATTGCCAGTGGATACCTGGAGGGCATGGAGGTAGCATAAAAACAACCTAACCTGGAGGATGAAATAATAGATGAAGAGGTTGAGTTAGATGAAGAATCAGAGCATCCAGCAGCGTTGCTTAGTTTGGTTGGGAGCCCAGAACTATTCACCACTCCTCAGATGCAAAGTCAGTCACAGCAGCTGCTCCCTGGGGAGCAGGAGGCAGGAGATGAGATACATGGGAAATTGCTGTGGCTTGTGAAGTTTGTTGGACAGTCGGGGATCATTTATATCTACAGGGAAGGTGGTTACCAGTCTACAGATGGCTCCTCGTCTCCTCTTCTGTGCCTCTCTGGTCTGATCTGCTCCCCCAAAGCAAGACCCTGATAACCTTGAAAGCCCTCTGGTTACAATCCCATGATCCACAGAGCAGACCATCATGAAGTTTTTTGGGTGCTCAAAATCAGGAGCCCAACTGCCTAGTAAGTTAACTTGTTTCCTTCTTTATTCGTATGTTACCTTTCTCCCAAAGGAGTCACATGTCTTAAATGCCTGCCCAATGGGTATATTATTACTAATTTTTACCTAATTAGAATATTTGGAAGGGGCTAGGAAGAGTGGTACTCAATATTTCCCCATAGCCACATGTTCATCAACCATTTACTCTGGCTTTTTGCCTACTGTTAGGTTATGATGACCAAGTCAGTTTGTGCTCCACCCTGGAACTTTACTCATATGATATGTACTTTTGCATGAGTCCATATTTAGTGACCAATATGTTCGTTACTGATTGTACGCACAGTCCAGTCCTCAATCCTTACCTGTCTGACTCATCAAATTTACTTCAGCTCACTTCTGCTTAGAGAGGACCTGCTCCCAGAATCCTCTGTCATTCAGTCATCTTTAAGTCATGCAAAACTACACTCGCATCCATTCAGTATAATTACACCAACTTGGCCATCATAACAATAGAGTTCAGAGGTGGATGTAGGGCATAGAAAAGTGGGAGGCTGGCTGTGTTTCTGGAAGCTGCACATAGCCCTGTGTAACTAATTGTTATGTCCAAGCAGGGTATTGATGCACACCCAGATCTCAATGGACTCCTCCAGGGAGATACTTTGGAAAGTTTTCTTGAGGTGCTTGTTAATCCTGTGCCTCAGGTTCCATGGCTGTATGCCTGTGTTCCATCCCCCATTGTAGGACACTGTCCTGTATCATTCTGCAATCACTTGGTCAGAGACTAAAGCAGCATATAAGAGGGATGCATATGGAGCAAGGCAAAAGCCACAAGCATCCAGTAGTTGAGCCCTGGTTTCCTCTCTTTATTCTCAGCAGTGAGATGTCTGGTAAAGCAATACCTGCTTGTGGAGAAGTGTGGGATAATTAGAATAAATCCCTGCAAAACTGCACCACATGCCCTGACTGTAGTTTCTTTTGTCCATATACTCCTCCCCACCCCAGCCTCCAATCCCCACCCTCATGCTTATGGTGCTTGCAAAGATGAGTGTTTGGACATGCTCCAAAAAGTGCTTTTAAGTGAAATATTTCAGTTTTAAGATGGAATTTAACAATCCCTCTTTCATGCATTGTATTTTGCAGTGAAGACCTTGAGGTTCAAGAGACAAACCCTAGCAGACAAGCTACAGCAGATAAGAAAGAGTCCAAAATGCAACACCCAGAAAATAGCTAGAGATGTGACCCAGCACTGCTCCTCAGAGTCAAAGAGGTGAGAGGAGAGCTAGGAAGTGGAGAGACATACCCTTATACTCCATACTCCCTGAAAAGGATAGGAGGAGTGCTGGCCAGCACCCAGTAACTAAGGGCTTAAACTAAGGTAGCTAGCGAGGAGGTTGGTAGGAAGTCAGGAGAACCAATAGGAATAAAGTGCTGAAGTTTGAATTGTATAAGGTACCTTGCCTGCTTTCTTTGTGTGGGAGAGTTAAACCAGGAGTTGAGAGAAACAGAAAGATTTAAACCCAGGCAGGATTACCATATTTCCAAGGAATTTAAGGCATGGAAGTGGACTGAACCAAGAAAAGATTGGGAGTAAGTAAAGGAAAAAAGGGAATCTAGTCATGGTCATGGTATTTTCTTTATTCCATGGCTTGATTTGAACTTCTCTGTGTGAATCTATGCCTTTCCTCCCCATTTACCATCTAAGCATTGTTCCCAGAGATTTTCTCTGTGTTTTAATTTGTTTGCCTTAGTTGCTCTGTAATATCTAGCAACCAAGTATGCTTTACCAAGTATATCTTTTGTTTTGTAATAAAAAAATCACTTTTTAAGATGATTTCATTCCTGTGTCCTGGAAGGTACAGGAGGTCTGTCTGTGTGTGGATGTCTGCATGCATCATACTGAGAGGTCAGCTACCAGACACTGCAGCTTATTTTTCTCTTCCTTATTTCAAACTCTTTTTGGGGCAAAAGAGCTTGGGAAACCCGTGGGAGCGAATTCAAGTGTTTGCCCCAGTTTTAGGCAAACTGGATGGTGGCAGCTACCCCCTAAAATCTGTGCATTTGTGATTGGGGGGGGGGGGGAGTTTTTGTAACCAGTGCCTGTAGTGGCAAGGTATATTTAAAGACTTTGTGGGTCTCCACCTTCTGCACTCAAAGTGCCAGAGTGGGGAACAGCCCTGACACTCCCCTTGATTGAATTTTCTCCGCAGACATCAGTGGGAAGTTAGCACAAAGAATAAAGATGAAGAGCAAAATTACTATTGTAATAGCAATGTCATTACTATCACTATTTGTTGTTTATTCACGGTCTGAGGCTTTGTCTATGCAATAATGTTGTTGCTTGTTTAACTAAAGTTTACTACTTCTGATTGACATTAAACTAATGCAAAACTCATTGTGAACAGTCTTATTTGAATTTGAGCAGCTTTTTTATGTTTTGCTGAAATGGATTCCCAATCAATACAAAATATACTGAAGTAAGGCTGTGCTATTTGCACTGGTTAAATGAAATGAGTTTAAAGTATCAGCTTGAATAAATAACTGCAATTTCTGATGTGGACAAGGCCTTATTTTAACATTGACCAGCAGTAAAAATATGCTGTCCTATACAACTGTTGCCATTTCTGTCCACTTTTTTTTAATAATACATTTCCCTTTCCCCCCTTCAACATCTTCCTTTTCTTTGCATGTTTTCTCCTTCTTCTTCTTCTCTATATTTTTCCCTGTAGCAGCTTTCAGTCCCCAGATTCCATAAGTTTCATTTGTATACTCTTCACTATTTTATCTGCTAAGTAATCTGTGTAACAATGCATATTGGCCCTTTCGGACAGAGGATGGAAGTATCCAAGGCCATGCCATTCTGACCTGAGGCTTAACAAAAAACCAAAGAGTCAGTCACTAGGAGAGAAGTGGCTCCAGGGTTATGATCTCAGGAGAGCCCATTGTGCTGATTCTCCAGGAGTAGATGAGGCAAAGCTCAAACTTAAAGAGTGGCGGTATTGCTTACTGGGGGTGACTTTTGGCTACATTCGGCAATAAATATGCTCACTGTTGAAATCTTTCAATCTATTTTAGATATTGATGTTAAGCATAGTAGGCACGTGTGCACCAAGAGTGGAACCTATATAGACAACACACCATTTCACGCAGGGTCTCTCAGTTATGCTGTCATGGAACATGATTGGCTACGTCTAGACTGGCATGATTTTCCGCAAATGCTTTTAACGGAAACGTTTTCTGTTAAAAGCATTTTCAGAAAAGCGCATCTAGATTGGCACGGATGCTTTTCCACAAAAGCCCTTTTTGAGGAAAAGCGTCCGTGGCCAATCTAGATGCGCTTTTGCACAAAAAAGCCCCGATCACCATTTTCACGATCGGGACTTTTTTGTGCAAAACAAATCTCAGCTGTCTACACCGGCTGTTTTGTGCAAAAGTTTTGCGCAAAAGGGACTTTTTGCCCGAATGGGAGCAGCATAGTATTTCCACAAAAAGCACTGATTTCTTACAGTAGGAAGTCAGTGCTTTTGCGGAAATTCAAGCAGCCAGTGTAGACAGCTGGCAAGTTTTTCCGGAAAAGCAGCTGGTTTTCCGGAAAAACTGGCCTGCCTAGACACGGCCATTGTGTATGTGGGGTATCATCAGTAGTATGCTACAGCCAGTCATGTGAATGGGAATTTGCAACTTAGCAGAACTTGTTTGTGATGTTTCAAGCATGGAAGAAATTGTCTGAAGCATGAAAAAATGTGACAGGTTGCACCATGCATATTGCTAGTGGTTGCCTAGCAATAATTCATTGCCATCCAATGGCTTTTAGGGAAGTGGACTTATAATAATAAAGCTCTCTTATACAGTGCTTTGTGGCAGCTGATCTCAAAGAGCTTTACAAACAAGGTAAAAGGATCATTATTCCCATCTATCAAATGAGGATTCACTGAGGGGCAAGTCACTTCAGCACTGTGTGCCTGGTGTAAAGGGGTAACACATTGGATCATTAGAGAAATGCAGTAAGTGTGTCAAACAAAAGAAGAGTAAGCCGGGGAAGGTCCCTTTGTTTTATGGTAGGCACCAATGGTTAAGCTACTCTAAGGAAGGAATAGTCCTATTGGTGGGGTGCCCTTATGTGGGCAGTAGATTTGGATGGCATAAGTGAGGGCAAAATTTAACCTATAGCCTATATTACTTTCATAATACAGATGTACAACATGAATAGGAAAGCATTTTTATTTTGCAAATGCCTCATTTACAAGCACGTGAAAAAGTTCATAATGTGTGAACATCTGTCTGTTTGTGTACATTGGATATGATTTGGGTAGAATTAAGATTATATGTGCCCTTTTGCAATATAGATTGAAGAATTAAGTGCATGCATCTAGTTGCACAACTCCCATGCCATCACTTTGTCACTGTTTTCTGCCTCCCTGAATTCCCCCCATAGATTCAACTGTATACATTGTGGTATTCATTTGTGGTGGCAAATTGTTGTTCTCTGTTAAACAGCTGCTGCATGCCACACCAGAGAGAGCTGCTTTTCCGTGGTGGGGAAAATAATATTTGTAAACATAGCCTCTAAAGTGCATTAGTACCCTTCCGAATAAAATATGCCACATAAGTGTAAGATAATAATTGAGAATGACTTCTAACTTAAGGATTAATCACCTTGTCTTCGTACTTAGCTCCCTAAGGCTATTTTTCTTTGCTATATTTTGCAGTATGAGAGTTGGAAAACAAGGTTTCATTAGGGAAACCGTATGTACACTTGCCACTCCCACTGTACACAGAAAAGTATTATCAAGTTTTTGAGACATCCTGCATGTAAAATGAGGTCCTGGTTCTACAGAAAGCACCACATGAATTTGCCTCCACAATGCTTATTGTAGGACTTTGGCTTTCATTTGTGTCCCTGGGGATATTATAGCTAGGCAAATGATGTGACAAAGCAAAAATCCTTAACTCTGGTTTAAAAAAAAAGAGGAGCTGTAAAATAAAGTTCTCTCCCACTATCCATTCTTGCACTACTTCTGCCTGTTTCCCAAGCTATTTGCTCTACCCAGTACCTTGTGTGACTCTGTAATTACTCGGGATATAAAAGAGTAGTCAAATAGTCTATTACTCACATTCCCCCTTGCTTCTTCTATATGGGTATGTCTACACTAAAGCGTTATTTCGAAATAGCTTATTTCAAAATAACGCATCTAGACAAAAAATGTATTTCAAAATAGCATTTTGCTATTTTGAAATAGCATGTCCACAATGATAGGATGCTGAATTGCATTCAACCAGTTCTGGCAGGGCATCAGGTCAGGAGTTACCTTGTGTGGCTGCTGCCTGAGGCTATCTGAGACCTGTGCTAAAGGGATCCCCCCAGACAGCTGATTCTAAGGTTTCCCTGCTTGCTTGCCTACCTCGCTGAGGGACAGCAAAGCATTTTTGTCTCTGTGTGCTGTGGTTGCCCTCACTCAGGACACCACAGAACTCTGCAACATGGAGCAGGAGCCGCCCCTGGGCACTCTGGTGCTTCTCCTGGATATGTTGCTGCAAGTCTGGCAGCATGTTCTGCAGGCAATAACAGTCTCCCTGGTGTGCCCCACTGGAGTCTTGTGCCTCATTCCTCCCTCATGTCCTTCCACTCACCCCTCCCTAACCCCCTTTCCTGCTATACAATAAAAGACACATGTTCATTACAACAAAGCTTCTTTATTGAACACAACTGGGGTGGGAGGGAATGAAACTGAGGTGAGACCAGGGAAAGGAGGTGGGAGAGGGGAGGGGAAAACCTGGGAGAAGGGAGCTGGAAGGGGGAGGCAAAGGGAGGAAGGGGGAGGAGAAACTCAGGGCTCAGGGTTGGGGGTCTTGCTGGCCCAACTGTCTCCCAGCACCACGGGTGCGGGGGCCTTGGTGTCCCTGGGGGTATGGGGAGGGTGGGGAGGAAGAAGCAGGAAGGGGAGAAGGAGTGGGAGCAGAAGCGGTAGCTGGGAGGCAGCAGGGGCTGGAGCAGCAAGAGGCAGCAAGCTCTGCCCCAGGGTCGCTGACTACCTGGGGTGCACGGACCATCCTGCCCCCCGGATGCAGCCCACGGCATCAAAATAGGGGCAGAGGTCTAGATCTTCCCCTGGTTGGGAACTGCCCCCTGTGGCCCTCGCATACACCTGCCGCAGTTCCTTTATTTTCATGCAAACCTGCTCCTGGGTTCGCATATGGCCTTTGGTGGCCAGGCTGGCAGCTATCTGCCTGTAGATGGTTGTGTTCCTCCATTTAGTGCGGAGATCATGGACGTTGGAGGCATCCCCCCAAACCTGAATTAGGTCCCTGATCTCTGCACTGGACCAGGCAGGCGTCTGCCTTTTCCGGACCTTGGCAGGCTCCTGGGAGCTGACTGGTCCTGGGGAGCGGTGGAGGGCTGGCTGGCTCATGCTGGGGCCACTGGGTCAGGGGCAGCGACTGCTGGCTCTGGACTGGCAGGGTTGGAGCTGGCACAGGCACTGTGGCCAGAGTCTACCCCTTTAAGGGCTATGGGGAGGAGGGAGGGAAAGGAGTTTTCTTGGTTGTGCCCAGAGTGGCCACCAGGGCACTCTGGGAAGGGCTGGAGCCCCCCTATTTCGAAATAAGTATCTACACAGCGCTTATTTTGAAATAGCAATTTCTAAATTGGTGCTATTTCTCGTGGGACGAGGTTACTAATTTTGAAATAAGCCCTCCACTATTTTGATTTAATTTCAAAATAGCGGTTTGGCTGTGTAGATGCTGGTAAAGTGATTTCAAAATAACGGCTGTTATTTCGAAAAAACCTTGCTGTGTAGACATACCCTATCAGAGGCAGCAAGTAGGGGGGAAGCTGGAGCTGGTGTTGGGGGAGCTGGCATAAAAGCCTGTTCCCCTCAGCACTGTCTCTGAGGTGTAGGAGGGACAGACAGGGGAAGCAGAGGCACAGCGAGGAACCAGTTCCCCCTACACTTCTGTCTTTGAAATGTAGCAAGAGTCGCATGCAGCTTTTACTAAATTTCAAAGGCAGAAGTACAGCAAGGATAGCGAGCGCCACCCTTCTCCTTATCAACTAATCGAGTAATTGATGGACATTCTATCGACTATTCAATTAGCTGATTAATCAAAAGTTAACATCCCTAGTTGTTACCCTTCTTCAAACATGTATAAATCCCATAACCTGTTAGGGCTATTGAGTGTGATAGATTGACCGACATATGCTGCTTGACAGTAGCATTTTGATTCTTTCTCTGCTACAAATCCATTTGCTGAGCTGCTACAATCCATTGGAGTAAAAGGAATTTTAGGATGGTTGAGGCACTTGACCCTTCAAGCCCTAAAAATTAGAGATGCTGTCCAAAAGCTCGATTTTGTCATTTCTTCCGTGTTAGCAAAACATCCAATTGATTTGTCACTTGTCACTGTACTTTTTGGTAATACCTTCCTTGCATTGCGTTCTGTCTGTAAAGAATATTATCACCTGTCCGTTGGAAGCACCCTCATATATCCACTGGTCGATTCACGCACAGATTCCCATGTATGCTAATTGCAAAGATTAACTTATTCTAAAGCTGTAATTCCCATTCAGATTGTGTTAAACTCCTACCTATCTTTTGCAGTTCTTAGAAGGAGGGGGGGTATTGATATTCTCTGCTGTTTAAGATAGATGGTTCACTTGTTCCTCACAGGAGGAGAAAAAATTTCCAATCATTCTGCACCACTGGAGTCTAGCTCAAGCTGCTGAGAAAGTGGAAGATAAATGCAAGTGGAAGAAAGCAGATATGAAGATACTTTTCAGTGTAGACCGACATCCCTGCTAAAACAGGTGACTAAAATGTGAAAAGCACAAATCTAAAAATAGCATAAATGGAGAGTTTACCTACCTTTAAATTACTGTCACAGTTAAATTAGCAGGTGCCCTGCTTTGCACATCTGATGAATATTTTCCCCATTGCCTTTACATAGTGAAATCACTGAGTCACAAGAGCCTTGAAGTATATAATTGCTATTTTCTTCCCACTGAGTTTGAGCATTCCTCTCTCTTATGTGGCAATGTACCCACTCATGATTTTATTTTAATAGCTTCAAAAAGTTTTTTTGGGGGGTCTTGAACAGGACAGTTCCCACTATGAACGCAAAACAAAACCCCCAGTTTCAAGCTGTGTAGTTTCTCCAGTCTTCCTCTTATAGTGAGAACTCTGCATATTGGGAGGCAAAGGTTAAAGCACTGGACTGCAGTTCAGGAAACTAGGGATCTGCTTGCAGTTCTTCCCCTGGCCTTCTGGGTAACCTTGGACACGTCACTTCATGCACCTCACATCTGCATCCACTTTGTCAAATGCACTACCTCTTTGTGTAGTGCATTCAGAATTACTGATGAAAAATGCAATACACAAGGCTTGGTATTATTACTATTTCAGTTACTGAGGGCAAGAATTGTACTGTTATGACTGAATGCAGCCCCATATTCACACCACACCCACTATTGTAATAACCGCAGCACAAAATACGCCTTGTGAGGTATAATTTGAAATGTGTAATGGTCAAATAATATTATGATAAAATGTGTGTACCAACCAAAATGTGTGTATATATAAAGCTATGAGCATTCTTTAAATGATGGGGGCATATATTCAAAACCATGTAGCTCTATTAGGCACGAGTGGTCAAGTAGCTCTTAAATGAGTATATGTTTTCCTCAATTTACATGTAAGTTGTAAACAGGGGGCTCCGACAGTAAAAGGGGAAGATAGGAGACAAGGAAAATCTTTATTTTCAACAAACAGAAGCGAGAAGAAATATCATGGAACTTCTTTCACCAACACATACTGTCACCTTCTTTTACTGTCTACATAAACTTGGGTTTGAGGGATAACTTTCAGGAAAATTCATCTCCAAGAGGACGTGCACTATGAAAGTAAGGGTCAAAACCATCCCAAGACATCTCTCGCCATCTAGTTCTCTCTTTTTACCTAAAAAGACAAATACCACCATTGGAGTTCAGTCAACATATCACTTGAATCATGTGCTAAGGGATTTCACATTGAAATCTAGTTGGCTAAGCTTAGCATTTTTATTTCTCTTGTACCCATTTTTTACCTTAATGCCCTATGCTTGTGCTTATTTTTAAGTACTTTTATAGTTAAATAAACTTCTTTTATTCTTCAATTAAAACTAATGCAGTGTTGTGAATTGTTTGAGTAATTTTATGTAAGATAAGAAATTGTTGTATGTTGATCTCCCTTAGTGAGGCAATGGACCTAGGATGCCTTGACTATGAAGGAGGAGACGAGACAGTACAAAACGGGGAAAATCTGAGTGTGTTCCAGTCCCCCTGCCAGTAGTACCCAGGCTGCTGGAAGCCAGAGCATGACTGATGTCTGTCGACAGGCTGCTGGGCTCTTAGGGTATGTCGAGACTACATCCCTTTGTTGGCAGAGGGATGCAGATTAGGCAGGTCGACTTTGCAAATGAGGCAGGGATTTAAATATTTCGTGCCTAATTTGTACAAAAATGGCCACTGCATTTTGCTGACTCAGCACTTTGTCAGCAAAAAGCGGCAGTCTAGAGGGGGATCTGTTGAGAAAGAAAGCCTTTTTCAACAGATCCTGTAAACCTCCTTGCAAGGAGGCATAAAAAATCTGTCGAAAAAAGCTTTCTTTCTCAACAGATTCCCCTCTAGACTGTCGCTTTTTGCAGACAAAGTGCTGTCGGCAAAATGCGGAGGCCATTTTTATGCAAATTAGGCATGGGATATTTAAATCCCTGTCTCATTTACAATGTCGACCTGCCTAATCTGCATCCCTCTGTCGACAGAGGGATGCAGTCTAGACATATCCTGAGTTACTGTACCAGAGCTCTGTCTATAGACAGACACTCAGGGTATAACCTTTATGCTCTGTGGCTGTTTGTGAGGAGCCCAGTTTAGGAGCTACAGTGGAAAAATTTTGTGAAGCTTTCCAGGTTGCAGGGCAAGGGTGATGAAGCTCTTTGATGGTCTGGATTGCATGGCAAAATGTCCTAATTATATATAGGAGGAAATGTGGCCTGTTGGGACAGTTGACTAGGTCAATATATTCTTTATACTGCTCTTTGTCATCATCTATCCTTGCAGGGTTCTAGAGGTAACATTAGCAAGGTTTACTGAAACAACAATGCAGTCTCCTCCGAGTCCTAAATGGGGGGATATGTTTAGCTCTGAGATCAAGGCCTCTCCATGTAGTGCTTTTGGATTTGCTGCAGAAAGACACAAACTGGATCTACTTTTGTGTGATCCCTTTTCAGTCTTCAGAGTTCTTATGAATCTAGGTCTTAAAGCTTCATTTAAATCCATCTGATGAAGTGGGTCTTTGCCCACGAAAGCTTATGCTCCTACACTTCAGTTAGTCTATAAGGTGCCACAGGACTCCTTGTTGCTTTTATTTAAATCCATGTATTCCACCATGTACTGTTGCTTAGATACAGAGGAAAGTTAGAAGTTGTCTGAATAAAAGAAAATGGTGTGTCTTGTTCCAAAAAGGTTCCCTGACCAAAAAAAGGAGGGGAGATCAGTATGACATTAAGCTTGTTTCTTTAGGAACACATTCATTCATTCTATGCAACTATGCAAGCTGGTTTCAGTTTAATAAGTTTCTTTCTTTAACAGCAAAAGAAGTCCTTAGTTTGGCTACATCTACATTGTACTGTAGTTTGAAATAAGATATGCAATTTGAGCTATGCAAATTGTGTATCTTATTTCAATCTTATTTCAAAATAGCTTATTTCGTAATTTGGTGCTGGCTACAAAGTGTCAAATTTTGAAATAACCCACTATTTCAAAACATCCCTTACTCCTCATGGAATGAGGTTTACAGGGTTGTCGGAAGAGCGAGCCTGAAATAACAGACTTTCTGTGAAGACGCGGGATAGCTATTTCAGGACACTCTGGTATCCCAAAATAGGACTGCAGTGTAGAAATAGCCATTATGGACAAAGATACTAACAATTACAAAATTGTTGGAGAGATTTTTCCTGCTGAAAAGCATGGAATACTCTTTATAGACCTTATGATTGAATGCAAGGGATATTTTTAAAAGCCCGATGTTCTTTAATTTACTTAAGAGGGCTATCTATAAGGGCCCAATTCTCAGAGGTTTGTAGATTGCTTGAGCACGAAGGCATAGCCCTATCATGGCAAATTAATCTAACCACTATTACAGCCATGTTCGTGGGAGCAGAAGGAAACAAACCACTTCTAAAAGAGAGAAATAATTCTGTTTCCAAAAGCAACAGGTCTGCGTAACAATGTAGTGTACATGAATTGTAGTATTTATGTATTGAAGTGAATTTAACATGTTCATGAGGATGGTGTTTCTAAAGTTCTGTGATTTTTTGTTTTGTTTGCTTTGGAAAGAGCTTGACCTTTCTACAGAGAAATGTATTAGAGCAAAGAGAGAAGGCACTTGTGGCACTGATTAAGGACTAAGTGTCCACATTAATTTGAATCACTGGATTTTTTTTCTAGCTTGTGTCAACTTTAATGATAAAACATACATATATGGCTGGTTCTCACTTACCCCATGTTATTTGTAGATGTCTTTTCCTGTTTGTTAATTAGGTCTCAGGACTTCAGTCATTAATATAAATCATTAATACATTATGAATAAAAGCTGTACATGTGTACAGGGGCACTTAACTGAATAATTAAAGCACTTATTCTAAAGCACCAAGTACCTTAGATAGTAGGGCTTCATTTGTGTAATAATCTATTGATTGACATTCAAAACTACAGTATCAATGATGATTTCATAGCAGTAATTGTGGTACATGACAATAGAATGAAAGATGGTCATTTGGCATCATGACTATTCGTCAGTATTCAATGGATTTGATCTGTGTTTCAGGTGTGGATCTGTTTCTCTGTTAGTGCATCACTCAGCTGGTCGAGATTGTTGAAACAGGTGACTTGATGGCCTCTGGAACCTCTGTGGCTAAAGGATGATCGGGGTAAATTCCTGCAACTTAACTCCTTTTGCCTTTTTGTAGGAGTGACATTGCACCCAAACGTGGTAAGGGATGGAAGCATGGGGTGGAAAGAAAAACATGACAGATGTGCATGCAACACAGAGAGTGAATGTTTAAGGTTTACTTGGTTCTTCCACAGTGCAGGGGACTGGGCATGATGAATTCTCAAGATCCCTCTCAAGCCCATGGTACTATGATCCAATTGTAACCCACTCTTTCCTTCCTGGCTAACTTGGGAGCAGGCAATGCTCACTTAAGTGCCTGGACGCCTGATGGTTTGAAAATTAAGAGATCCGGAGTATCCCAATGGTGATGTTGGATAGTTGAACAGGATGGAGAGGGGCTGTTCTCAGTAGTGACAGATGGTAGAACAAGGAGCAATGGTCTCAAGTTGTGGTGGGAGAGGTCCAGGTTTGATATTAGGAAAAACTATTTCACTATGAGGGTGGTGAAGCACTTGAATGGGTTACCTAGAGAAGTAGTGGAGTCTCCATCTCTAGAGGTGTTTAAGTCTCGGCTTGACAAAGCCCTGGCTGGGTTGATTTAGTTGGGATTGGTCCTGCTTAGAGCAGGGGGCTGGACTTGATGACTTTCTGAGATCTCTTCCAGTTCTATGGTTCTATGATTCTAAGATCCCCTATCCACCTTACTATAGTCCCTTGCTTCTACAGGAATATACAATGGTGGTATCTTCACCTGGCTGGCCCCCAGACAAACTTAATGGTGTGCAATAAACTGGATCTAACACCAAAACAAAAATTATAAATAATATACATCTAACTGATTAAATCAGAATTCACACACTTTAATGACTTAAACAAACAGGCTGCGTCTAGACTGGCAAGCAGCTGCTTTTGCGGAAAAACTTGCCAGCTGTCTACACTGGCCACTTGAATTTCCGCAGGAACACTGACAATCTCATGTAAGATCATCAGTGTTCTTGCGGAAATACCATGCTGCTCCTGTTCGGGCAAAAGCCCTCTTGCGCAAATGCTTATGCACAAGAGGGCCAGTGTAGACAACGCGGTATTGTTTTGTGGAAAAAAGCTCCGATCGTGAAAATGGCGATTGGGGCTTTCTTGCGCAAAACCGCGTCTAGATTGGCACAGACACTTTTCCGCAAAAAGTGCTTTCGTGGAAAAGCATCCATGCCAATCTAGATGCTCTTTTCTGCAAATGCTTTTAACGGAAAAACTTTTCCGTTAAAAGCATTTGCAGAAAATCTTGCCAGTCTAGATGTAGCCACAGAGTTTAACAGACTAAAAGTGAATAAAATCCATTAACAAAGCACACAGAAATAAATGAAACTTGTCTAACTGGCATTTACACTGACACCATTTATCCCACCCCAGAGTGTATACTCCTCTGGATCTCAGAGTGCCAGACACTTGCTGGCATAGGCATACTTGAAGGTCTGCAGCTGGAGTGGAGACAGCATTGTGAAAGTTGTGTGTGTGTGTCAGTCCAGGCAGGCAACAACTGAAAAATTCCCCCAGCACTGGAGCAGGCCCCACCAAACGCTAGCAGCCCTGGTTCACTGGGCAGATCACTCTGGCTCTCTTCGGATTCAGTCTTCTGTGTTCCGTTACTGGCAGCATTTTCCCAAACAGCCACGGTCACTTACAGTTACTTCTATGCAGTTCTTCCCAGTCACAGGCACATCCTGAGTCTCTCCCCTTCAGGGACAATCACACCCACAGCCCCTGGAGCAGCCTGCTAGATCCAAGCCCCAGCAGGCTCTAAGCAGATGGCTCTCACTTCCAGCAGCAGCTCCTGGGCTATAAAAGACTCCACACCAGCAATCTGTCTCTTCTCTCCAAACTGGAGCCCGCCCCCCCCCCCCCCCCCCCCCAACTCTCTCCCTGCACCGCCTGGAAAAAAACAGTTTTCCTTCCTTTTTTTCCCCAGGCATCCTGGGAGTTGTAGTCTCTAGGGATAAATTGCAGCACACAGGATCCTCCCAGCAAAAGTCAGAGGATCACTCTATTATTCTATAAAGAGCTGTCACCAATATGCAAACAAACTCTGTTTCTCTGCTTTCCCACCAGGTTACTGTGTTTTGGATTTCAGTGGAGGAAAAGTTGCTAAGGCTGAAACCTGGACAAAATGGAGATAACTATGGATCCAGGGATCTGCCCAGAAGGACAGAAGAAAACTACTCCTGCATATTTCACTGGGTATGTAAGTCTGCTTCTACTCCCCCCTTCAAGCCCCTCCCTCAAAAAAAGGTAAGCAGTACCAATATCTTACTGGCTAATTCCCTTTTCTAGAACCCTGGGCAGCAGTGGTGGTTTCAGATTGTTTGTTTCTCCCAGGATGGCTGATGAACAGTTTGTGATTGTTTCTTGTGTTTCATGAACTTCACACAAGTTGTCCTGCTTTTCCAGCTCTGGTGCATACTACTTAATGAGAACTCTCTAGGGATGCCAGCTAGCAGAATGTGGCCTCTTTGGGTGGGATGGGTGGACAAGAGTACACGTGCAATTTTGCACTGGTGATCTATCCAGTTCCAGCTGCACAATAAGGTCTTCTCTTTAAAACCCTATATGTCATTGGA
This sequence comes from Pelodiscus sinensis, assembly GCF_049634645.1. Lineage (NCBI taxonomy): Eukaryota > Metazoa > Chordata > Testudines > Trionychidae > Pelodiscus > Pelodiscus sinensis. Next base: position 8,408,898 of record NC_134723.1, read on the forward strand.
CCCATTCATTTCAGAGATTACCTTCCTCTTTATGTCTCATTTTGAAATAATCTGCTGGGGAACCTTAGATCTCTCTGTGTGCCAAAATGTTTGATTTTGTGAGCTCTCAATGGGGCATAGTTGTTTCAAAAGATCTGGTATTTTTAATTCCTCAGATCTTTCAGTAAAGCTATAGAAAACAATAAAAGTAAGTTTCATTTACAAACCTGTCTCAAAGTTCCAAATGCTGAGATAAATAGAATTTAATTTGTTTTCCTGTAACTCAAATTTGAAAACATGTGGACCCATCACCCACAATTTGAATTAGATACTCTTTATTTTATAATATTTAAACTAAGCATTTATTCTGATACTTGGTTTCTCTATGAAATCTGACAAATTGTCTTTGGGTGTCTATCTACTTTCTTTTCCTACTTGTAAATAAACATGAAATCACTCCATTATAACGCTTGGAGTCTAATTTATTATTGGTTTTGAAAAAGTTCAGAGAACTACTTTTAGAACAAACCATGACAATATGTTTTCATGTTTTAGGTCAGTATAATGGAAGCTAAGTTTGTGGCCTATCTTAAATGTCATGTCCTGTTACTACTGGTGGACGAATAGGGATGCAGGCCTGTTGTAGCAGGAAATCTTACTGACACAGGGCAGATTCATATTGGCAGCAAAGAGCTAATGTCTACTGACTGTGTTAAGGGCCTGTTTGATATATTTTAAATTATTTCTGCAATTTATTGTCTGTTACTTTCTACAGAAGCTCTTGAATATCTGCACAGAACAAATTTAGGTGCCAAACCACTATATTATAATGAGACAGGCTGAGATTTTTCAGGATATTTGATTTGGTTTATAAAATATAGTTAAGAACAAGAAACAAAACCAGTTAATGTTCAAACAAATTGATTGGACAGGTCTTCAGATATTGTAAATTGGCATTGTTTCATTGACCTCTGTGCTAAATATTTGTGAGGACTTATTTACAGTTGAAATTTGCTTCGATTTCAGCCATTGGTGAACAAAGCAAATACTCTGATGTAAACCCTTAGCATAGACAGGATACATTATAGCAAATCTCAATCTGCACTCATGGGCTCCATCTAGACTGGCATGATTTTCTGCAAATGCTTTTAACAGAAAAGTTTTTAACAGAAAAGCACTTTTTGCGGAAAAGCATCCGTGCCAATCTAAACACGGTTTTGCGCAAGAAAGCCCCGATCGCCATTTTCACCATCGGGGCTTTTTTGCACAAAACAGTTTTCAGCTGTCTACACTGGCCCTTTTGCGCAAAAGCATTTCTGGAAAAGGGCTTTTGCCCGAACGGGAGCAGCATAGTATTTGCGGCAGAACACTGACAATCTTACATTAGATCGTCAGTGTTCTTGCGCAAATTCAAGCGGCCAGTGAAGACAGCTGGCAAGTTTTGCCGAAAAACTTGCCAGTCTAGACGCAGCCACCAAGTTTATCCTAGTTTTGAGCACACATAAGAAGAGAATTGGCAGGAGTAGCAGTTTTTCATTTCCCATGATATGGCTGCACAAGTAGCTGGAAACTGAGGCTATATTTACACTACACTTCTTTTTCGGAAAAAGGTATGCAATTTGCACTCCACAAATTGTATACCTTTTTCCATTTGTTTTTTTCAGAAGACTTTTCCAAAATTTGGCCTGTCTACACTCGGCCAAATTTTGGAAAAACCTTCTCATTTGGAAGAGCCCTTCTTCCTCATAAAATGAGTTCGCAGGGCTTCTGAAAGTTCGCGTCTGCTCTTCCACAAAAAATGTCAGAAGAGCAGATGCATTCCCTGGACATGGTGGAGTTTTCCCAGGATACCTCTAGTAGCCCAGAAAAACTCTGTAGTGTACATGTAGCTTGATAGTTGAAATCAGGGCAAACCCCCAGTGTGGACAAAATCTAAGGCTATTCCTCACACTCAGCCCTTCTAAAGTCAGAGTTTAGAAGCGTCATCTAATTTGCTAAGACTCTTGGGATGGACAATCATGAGCAACTCAGACTCAAATGAAAGAATAATCATATAGATCTATTGTTGTTTTATTGCAGCATTCCAAGCCTGTAGATGTACTATGGCTTGTCTCTTCATTAAAAGTAATTTCAAATGATAGTGTTTCAATATCTACAAAGATCATTTTCTGAGTTTGTTTCCATCTGGAAAAACTCTATCCTCACCTGATATTAGTGCTTGAACAACAGTTTGAAAAACAGAAACAAATGAAGAGAGATGTGGAAATAGTAAGCATTTCCATAGTCCTAGTTCAAGTGTATAAACCAATCTTCTCTAGGGAGCATTTTTCCACGTTAATTCATTTATCTATAAGATAACCAAAACCATAGGGCTATGTCTACACTGGCACCCTTTTCCGGAAATGCTTAAAACGGAACCGTTTTCCATTATAAGTATTTCTGGAAAAAGCGCATCTACTTTGGCAGGATGCTTTTCCAGAAAAGCACTTTTTCCAGAAAAGCGTCCGTGGCCAATGTAGACGCGCTTTTCTGGAAAAAAAGCCCTGATCGTCATTTTCGCGATTGGGGCTTTTTTGCGGAAAAGACTACTGTGCTGTCTACACTGGCCCTTTTCCGGAACAGTTTTTCAGTAGATCGTCATTGCTTTTCCGGAAAAGCAAGTGGCCAGTGTAGACAGCTTCCAAGTTATTCCGGAAAAGCGGCTGCTTTTCCGGAATAAGTGGCCCAGTGTAGACACAGCCCTGGTGTTTAACTTTAATGAGGCATTAGTTAACAATTATATAAAACACTAAAAACAAGATGTTGATGAGTCAAAATATGGAGAAGATGCACATGGAGTGAAAGAATATTTAACTACAAAACTACGCAGATTTATAACAAAAAGGGGGAATTTATAAAAACGTGCAGTATAAAAGTTGTTACACATTTTAAAAGATCATGTTAGGGGAGACATGTAATAGGTAAAGAAACCAGGAGTACTCATGTGAAATGGGGCACTAGGGATTGTTCTGGCTCTGTTGATAAATGAGAACATTTTTGGTTTTGATTAAAATGTGTTTTAAAATAGTGTGGAATGAGCCTTCCCCCTACTATGTAATTTTGCATTCCCTGTGATTTATGAAATCTCATTTTAATTGCCAACCAGTGGTTCCTCTCATATATGTGCTTGAGCACTGTATAATTCCACAGACAGCTAAACTAGCACAATTGCAAAAAGGAACAGAAGTGTTCAGAAAACAAGATGTATTAATCCTGAAGAATTGGTGACATGCAAAAAGTACTCCAGCTCTCATGTGACGATGAAAATGTCATTCATTTGTTGGAATGCACTGTACCATAAAAATACTAGCACGCCTGACCTAGCCATGGAAGTAGTTTGCTGTTTTATAAACGTCAAAAGGAAAACTTAAGGTAGAGGGTCTCTCATTTCTGCATAAGATGGTGTCTTGTGCACACCTTTGTTCCCAGTCATGCAGTTTCCCTCCACTTTACTAGCATCCTGTGGCAATTACAGCAATTACTTAAATAAGTAATAGGGAATAGGAAATGGAAGAATGATCCTGTCCTTAAAGCACTAAACTGGGACTTGAAAGTGCTATGTTCAATCCCCATTGATATTCAGGGGGACTTGTGCTTTTAAATCATGGAAGTGCTTTTGAAAATCCCATCCTAAATAACTAGCCATATAATAGGTCTATGGCAGAGCTGGGGTCCATATACAGAATTCTTGAATCCTAGCTCAATGCCCTAGTGACAAAACCATTGATCAATTAAGCAACTGTTTTATGTTAGCTAAGAAAGAACTGTTCAGTTCTCTCAGACTATATCTACACTCAAAGACTCTCTCATGTCTTTTTCCTATAAGTCTAATTTACTGTAGTTTATGAAATTAATGCTTCAATCCCATGTTAGATACTTGTGAAATGTCCTGAAATGGATATGGCCCATATTTCAATTTTATTTGTTACTTCAAATAATCGCAACTCAGATGTCACAATACATAGATTTTTTTCCTCTGTAAACTATTAGCTTTTGTATAATTGGTCAAACACCTAGGCTACGTCTACATTGGCATCCCTTTCCGGAAAAGGGATGCTAATGAGACGAGTCGGAATTGCAAATCTGCGGGGGATTTAAATATCCCCCGCGGCATTTGCATTTACATGGCTGCCGCTTTTTTCCAGCTTGGGGATAAGCCGGAGAAAAGCACCAGTCTAGACACGATTCCCCGGAAAAGGGCTTATTTTCTGGAGAATCGCGTCTAGACTGGTGCTTTTCTCCGGCTTATCCCCAAGCTGGAAAAAAGCGGCAGCCATGTAAATGCAAATGCCGCGGGGGATATTTAAATCCCCCGCAGATTTGCAATTCCGACTCGTCTCATTAGCATCCCTTTTCCGGAAAGGGATGCCAATGTAGACCTAGCCCTACTGTTTCCATCATAAGCATGTCTCTTACATGTCTGTCCTTGCAAAAAGACATCCTTGGGGAACATGTGTGATCTCTGCCTACAAAATGTGTGGGTTTTGGTATTTATTTGTTTGCTTGTTTACTTATTGAAGTAAATTCAGTGACATCAGCCATTTCTGTGCAATTGGAGAATGGACCAAAGTGCATGTTTCCCATTGTAAATGCAAAGTTTTAACCACGTTACACTTATTCAGGGACTCTTTTAAGGACTAATGCTCTGTTCCATGTACTACTTTTTGGTTCCTATTTCTCTTTTAATATATATCTAACTGAATTACTTGAATTGCAAAGGGTACATTAGTACATATACACAATTTTCAGTATGGCTGAGTTACTATTGCTGTTGGAACCTTAAATTTTGCAATTTCAGGGTTTCTGTAGCTCTACGTGTTGCAATTAGAGTTTTCTGCAGCTAATAATACATACGATTTGTTTATGATGCCTCAGGACTTGGATACCTTGCCTCTGGCCAGCTATTAATTTGCTAGTAAATATTGCAGAAACCCACAAGCACAGCAAATGGAATCAGAAATTTACACACAGTGGAATGTAGTGTGAAGTGTGACTGAAGAGTACTGGGGTATGTGGAACACTTGAGGGATCTAGTTGTTGAAGGAATTATCTTACTGCTGACTTATTCAGAAGGGGTGGAAATATTTTTGTTATAGTGCTTCAAATGCTGCTATAAGTGGTTGTGCTATGATGGGTGACATGGCGAAAAGAATTGTGCAGATCACAGTTTAGTGACTAATGCAGCTGATAACCACGAGCTGCATGATAAGGCATGTACTTAACAATTAGATCAAAAGAGTCTGCTACCTGCTACCTGCTACCTCTGTTTCATTGTTGTACCTTGCACATTTTACAAAGAAAGAAAGAAAGAAAGAAAGAAAGAAAGAAAGAAAGAAAGAAAGAAAGAAAGAAAGAAAGAAAGAAAGAAAGAAAGAAAGAAAGAAAGAAAGAAAGAAAAAGGCCAGCTTCCGTGTACAACTTTCTGAAATAAAAAACACATGTGCGTTTTACACATTAGGATATTAGTATCTGGCTCAGACATGTAGGAAGAAAGGCTAGATGATGAATGTGCTTTAATTGGACCACAACTTCATTATTTAATTCATCTGGTAATAACAGGGAATATTATGATTCTTTCTTTAACTGTTTCCTGCTGATGGAGGGCAGACATTAGCTTCTGACCTTCCATAGCTAGTCCCAGTCCCATGGCCCTCCCTTCATACAAAGATTAAAGGGCTGTGGAAAGGGGGCTGTCTCCTAGCTGGTCCAGACACGAGGAGCTCTTACCCTCTTTTTCAGCTTCTTTCATGGATGCCTTCCCCTAAGTCCATTTCCAATTCCAGTTTATTAAGGAATTGGATCCTTTTTGGAATGATTGCATTAGACACCTGCCATGCAGAAGTGCCAGCAATTAGTTTGGCTGCTTCTCCTCACCCCAGCCAGCTTCTCAGATAGTTAACAGTTCCCTCCAGGATATCAGCCAAAAACCCATCTGCTCCCCAGCTGGAGATGCGTACCTCACCATCCCTGAAAACTCAGGCAGTAAATATAATCTCTTTGGTGGATAGTTAACAATCCTCCATAATCCAGATGTCTCATGTCTCCTGGCCTGATGAATCCATGGAGGCCTTTAGGCTTCCTAACAAATCCTCCACTGAAGTATTCCAGACCAGTTTTTTGTACCTCCATGGAAAAGGTCCTGGATATGCCTTTTGTCTTTCTGTCCTGATGATTAAATCAACCCACTAACCCAATCACAATTCGTTTTCAGCCCAGTGCATAGTAATCAATCTGAGCGGCTGTTTCCTGGCTGCCAAAACATCTAAAAGGGGTATAAGAGTGTGCCCCTCTTGCCATGTCAGTTCAGTTTTGTCTCACTCTTGAGGCCCAGATATGAACTTTCAAGAAAACTGGCTGCATGTTTGTAAGCCTACTATGAGCCATTGCAAATGTGACCCTTCCCCTTGTTCTTCATACAATGTCCTTTCACTTCTTTCATTAACAGAGTGAATAGTTCAACGAGTGGAATTAATTAAACCCTGTGGACTGCTCTGATTGCGTGGCTGAGTTCTTTTCTGCCTCACTCCACCTATTCTCTTTTCCTCTGGTGTGCCCTGAGGCTACCTCTACACTGCACAGTTGTTTCGGAATAAGCTATTCAGGAATAGTTATTCTGATATAGTTTGTTTTGAAATAGCACATCTACACTACAAGGAAGCCTCAAAATTAGTCCGAGGCAGGCTTCCCTAATATAGACATGCTATCTCGATTTAGAGTTCCAGGAGAAATAACTTAGAATGGCCCTGGTGAGGGGCTATTTTGAAATAGCAGCAGAGTGTCCACACACACCTTTTTTTCAAAATAGCTATTTTGGAATAGGCATTATTCTTCATAGAATGAGGTTTACAGAAGTTGGAATAAACCGTGTTATTTCAAAATTATTTCAAAATAACAGAATTGCTGTGTTATTTGAGAATAAAATAACTTTGCTATGTAACCACACCCCAAGAGTCCATACAGGGAACTTGGGCCTTCTTACTTCAGTCATCATATATCATCCCTATTTTACAAACATTTTATCATGAACATTACTAAATGGGCATATAGATCTCCACCCCATGTCTTGTCCCTCAGAAGTTGCTAGCATGTAGCTCAGCTGGAATCCTACCACGTACTCACATATATTTGTATAGTCTTTGAGAGAGGTCACTCCATTGGTGTTGCCAGTAGAAACTATTTCTGTCATTTGTCTCCAAGTCTAGTAAACTTTCTCTTTCTGTGGGGTCTCCTTTCCGCCTTCCCCCTTGTTGTTCACTTCTGGATTGTTCTGTCTTTCCATTCTGTGATTATCTCTGTTGGCTGGATGATGAGTCAAATGACCCAGCAGTCAGTGTCCCTGGTTCTTTCAGTTTACTTATCCTTCTTGTGTAGTAGGCTCATGCCTCTGCATCCCCCTCAATTCCTTTAGGGATGGATCCTCACAGGAGTGCCCGACCAAGTAGTCCTTGACTAACCTGTCATACTCTAGTGCTTGCTTTCTCTGATTTGTGATCCATCTCCTCATGACAGTGCCCCCATCCTTCAGATTGCAGCAGTTCTCTCACCTCTTATTGCTGCAGGATGGCTACTTTTAGATCTGCAATTGTGTGTCCATCCTGCAGCAAAAAAACTTCAGGACCAGACTTCAAAGAGAAACTGCTGAGCTACAGTTCATCTTTAAGTTTGACACAATCAACTCTGGATTAAACAAAGACTGTGAATGGCTCGCTAACTACAAAAGCAGCTTCTGCTCTCTTGGAATTCACACCTCCAGATCAGCTGCTAGAAGTGGGCCTCATCCTCCTTGATTGGATCCACCTGGTCATCTCCAGCCTGATCCTGGCCTGCATATTTATTCCTGCCTCTGGAAATTTCCACTACATGCATCTGACGAAGTGGGTCTTTGCCCACGAAAGCTTATGCTCCTACACTTCAGTTAGTCTATAAGGTGCCACTGGACTCCTCATCGCTTTTGCAGATTCAGACTAACACGGCTACCCCTCTGATCTTTAAACTCTGTTATAGTTCTAGCCTTCACAGCCTCCTGTGGCAAGGAGTTCCACAGGTTGACTATGTGCTGTGTGAAGAAGAACTTTTGCGTATTAGTTTTAAACCTCCTGTCCATTCATTTCATTTGGTGTCCTCTAGTCCTTATATTATGGGAACTAATTAAGAACTTTTCTTTATTCACCCTGTCCACACCAATCATGATTTTATAGACTTCTATCACATCCCCCCTCAGTCTCCTCTTTTCTAAGCTGAAAAGTCCCAGTCTCTTTAGCCTCTCTTCATATAGGACCTGTTCCAAACCCCTAATCATTTTAGTTGCCCTTTTTGGAACCCTTTTCAAGGCCAAAATATCTTTTATGAGGTGAGGAGACCACATCTGTACACAGTACTGAAGATATGGCGTACCATACTTCCCCTCCTCCTTGTTCCGCTGGCTTCCCCCTTCCAGCTCCCTCCTCCCAGGTTTCCACTTTCCCTCTCCCACCTCCTTTTCCCAGTCTCCCCAGAGGTTAATCCCCCGATCCTCCAGTTTTGTTAAATAAAGAGAGTTTCTATTTTTGAACCCACGTGTCCTTTATTTTTTTCCATCAGGAAGGGGGGCTAGGGAAGGGTAAGTGGAAGAAGGTGAGTGAGGAATGGGGCACGAGCCCCTGATGGGGAAGACTGGGGTGGCTCTGCGGGCTCCTCGGGGTGGAAGCTCTCCTGCAGGGCCTCCTGGATCCTGACAGCCCCCCTGATCATCCCTCCCAGATGGCAGCCTGCAGCAAGTGCAGCTGGGCTGATGGCCGAGTGCTGTGATGTGCCGAGTGAGGGCATCCAAGTCAGGACTGCTTTGCTGTCTCTCATCGAATTAGACAAGCAAGTGGGGAACCCTGAGAACTGTCTGTCCAGGGTGGGGGTCGGGTCCCTTTAAGCACAGCCCTCAGCTAGCCTGAGGCAACAGCTCCACACTCCGAGTCCTAACCTGATGCCCTGCCGGCACTGGTTCTGGCCAGCCTTAACTTCTGTTCAGGGTCCACTCAATGTGGACATGCTATTTCGAATTAGCAAAACGCTAATTCGAATTAGTTTTTAGGTCTAGATGCACTAATTCGAATTAGCTTAGTTAGAATTAACTAATTTGAATTGTTAGTTCAAATTAGTGCTGTAGTGTAGACATACCCAAAGAGAAGTCTCTGGTTCTTACTCACCACAACCACACACTTCAGTTGGTACTGTCTTTGTTTGTTTGCTTTTTATTAGTTACCACAAGGTCCCATATTGCTGTAGGCTGCATTATGCTCTCATTGTACATTATTATAGTGTGCCTGCTTTTTTGTAATGTGTGTTAGTCCGATTCACCCCGAGGAGTCACACCTGAGGCCTTGCCATTCAGCTAAAATCATACATTATTAACATTGTGTCATATACAGAGTTTATTCCTTCTTCCCTCCCTGCCCCCTCGCTCTGAATCCGCTTTGTGTTCAGAGTCAAGGAGAGAGTTCTACTCCTTCCCATGACAAGCCCGACTGAATCTTTCATATCCTGCTGCGCGTGTTGGTTAAATGGTTAAACTTGCCATGTTCTTGCAGTGCTGTCCTTGTTTATCTGCTCGTGCTGCCTCCCATAATCACTATCGGTATGGAACGCTGGCCACATCTTCCCCTTTTTTGTCACGGACTGTGCTTCTGGACCTTATGTGCCCAAGTGCAAAATACCCATCACAAAGGCAGCACCTGGAGTGTGAAATTGAAGATGTCCAAGCCCATAGTTGTCCAAGCCCATGAGATGCCCATGTCCAAAGTAGTTTCTTGGATGAGAGTCCTCCAAGACAACTCCTGTAAGCTTATTCACAGTAAGTAGAGACACTCATCTGTTTCTAATCCAGTCTAGTCTAAGACAGAGGAGGGCACAGTGTACTGTGTTTTCTTTTGCTGGCAGGCAAACATGCAATTCAAGAGACTGGTATTGTCCATGGAATCCACTCTTGTCCTAAATAAGGGTATCCAGCTGGGCCCCCTACTGTGCTGTGAGTTTTAACTAATCTGTAGCACCAGGTCCACAGCTACCTAGTGTCAGACTCCTGCTTTCTCTGGCATCTGTCTCCACCTCTGGGCTGTGTGTGTATTAGGAACCAACTCCCCTTGATGGATTAACCCAGTGCTCCCTTCCCCAAGACCAGCTCCTCTTTCTGCCCCACCTCCATGTGGGGTGCTGGTCAGGGCAGCTATAGGGTATAAAGGGTAAAGGGTTTGCTCTTGTAGACGGTGGCCTCATGACAGCTGCATGTGTATCTGTACAGTCCAAACTCCTCCCTCCAACCATGGATTAGGCTTATGTCTGGAAAATCCAAGTGGCATGGCTCATTTCCCCACTCTCTGCTAGGAACCGACTATCATGCAGTGCTCCTTTCCTGATGCAGCCGTCCCTTTCATCACTCAGCCATGCTTCAGTTTCCCCATTCTCAGCTGTGTCGGGTTCCAGCTGGGATCCAAGTTGCAACCACGTGGAGCTGTTGGTTGGTGTTTTAGCCACTACTGTAATAATCTGTGTGTCATTGTCCCACTAGACAAAGGCAGTTAGTGACCTCTATGGGTAGGACTCCCAGCTCGCATTACAGAGTCATCTGCATGAAGCAGACTCTTCTGTATAAGCTCTCTGAAGACAGACTGTTGCCTATCCTTGTAATATAAATTACATACAGAGGAACTCATCCTACCAAATGCCCTCTCCCTGCAAGGATAGCACTCTCAGGGCTAGGCTACTTTACCATGCTACATCAGTGCAGCTGCACCTGTGCTGCTCTACCACTACGGTACATCAGGTGAAGACGCACTGTGCCGATGGGAAAGTATTTCCTGTCTCCATAGCACTAGTGTGGACAGCCCTTAGGTGGAGGTAACTTGTGACACTCAGAGTAGCTTTTTCACATCCTTGTAACATGAGTTACACAAATGTAAGTGGTAGAGTAGACAAGCCCTCAGTGACCTTTAGTTTCCATCCCTAATTTCCTTCTGCAAGCTGGATCAAAGGTGTTGGATCTGTAACAGTTCACCTGCTACGAAGATTTACGCTTTATTGCCTGCTGCCACTACTCTCACCCTGAACCCATGTGTGGTGTGCAGAAAGTCATTGGGATTGATTGTATATATTTTCTGGAGATGAGGAGATGGGAGATCTTGGATCAGAAATTCCAAATCAGGTACAAGAGGCAGGCTGGTGGTATCATGTTGATAGATTCTTCCAGAGCTCAGGTGATGCCTTCCTCCTCCTACAGAGGAAGTATGTATGGGGGGGAGGGGAGTTGTCAGTACTCCTTTCCCACCTATCCAGACAATGGCCTTCCCCCTAATTTGAGTTTGTGAGGGTTATATTCTGGCCCACCCAGAAGTAGACAACCATCAGAAATCTCTCATTAGACTGTTTTCATGAGCTTTTAAGCTTTGTATCCCCGGGGGCTCGTCTACACTGGCCCCTTTTCCGGAAGGGGCATGTAAATTTCATGAGTCGTAGTAGGGAAATGCGCGGGGGATTTAAATATCCCCCGCAGCATTTAAATAAAAATGTCCGCCGCTTTTTTCCGGCTTTTAAAAAAGCTGGAAAAGAGCGTCTACACTGGCCCCGATCCTCCGGAAAAAGTGCCCTTTTCCGGAGGATCTTATTCCTACTTCAAAGTACTTCAAAGTAGGAATAAGATCCTCCGGAAAAGGGCACTTTTTCCGGAGGATCGGGGCCAGTGTAGACGCTCTTTTCCGGCTTTTTTAAAAGCCGGAAAAAAGCGGCGGACATTTTTATTTAAATGCTGCGGGGGATATTTAAATCCCCCGCGCATTTCCCTACTACGACTCATGAAATTTACATGCCCCTTCCGGAAAAGGGGCCAGTGTAGACGTAGCCCGGGAGTTTAGCTTAACTGGGTGCAGAAACCAGATGTGGAATTGTTCCTCCAAATCTTTTTGTCTTCTCCATCATTATTATTCTCCCATAAAGACTAATTTCCCTATTAAAAGTCTCCAAACTACAAGGATAAATTGAAAAAGAATACAATATGAGGTGAGGCTACTTTTACAGCATGAAGAAGACACCAAGATGCCACTGGCCATGTTCAGTGGGTGAATTTTTTTGCACTGGATTACACCAAAGAACAATTTGTCCCAGTTCATTTTGTGTTAATTCATTTAGCATATTTCATGCATGTTCTTCTGCTCTGGTATTGGGCTTTCCCCCAAGATAAGCCAAAGCTTTTATCACCCATTTAAGCTTAATTTTATATCAGTTGTGAAAGAAAACCAATGTTACTCTCCCTGGTGGCTACATTATTCAGTTAATCAATTAGTAGGCACCCAGATTAATTAAAAGCACTCCTATCTGCTTTTGGGCACAGAAAAATAGTAGTGCAATAATCCCTTTAACTGAGCTCTATGGGATAACACTTGTTCACATTAATTCAGACTGACACTCCTGAAACATTATTTATATCTTCTCCCTGTTGTATGGCACTTTTTTATATTTACATGTGAAAATCAATGTTTTTGATTTGACAAATGCCAGCCTTTCCCAGTGTTATAAATCCTGAAAAGAGCTTTAATTGACAGATGGTATTCTTGCCAAAATCAACCTAATGAAAACATTGATGGAGTTTATTAGTCAAAGGTTATTAATATCAATTTCAATACTAACTGACCTGGCAGGAAGCTTGATAAAACAGAGAACAGTATTTCTCAAAGGAAAATAATACACTTAAAAAACCCTCCGCAGGAGACACAGGACAGCGATAGCTGACAGGTTTGATGTGGCAACCATATTAATTTTTTTTCCTTGAAGGAAAGGTCACTGACTTTAGCATGCCAGTTTTCCTAGAGCAATAAAAATTCCAGTTCTCTCAGTACAAACATTTTCTCTCCTAATTTGATACATCATTTCTTCTTAATGGGGAAGGGCACATTCTTATATCCTCTTCCCATCGTATTTGGAAAACACTGTGCCGTTTAGGCACTAAAAATGACAGTGGTGTGTTGGTGTACGTATTTTCTTGATCATAAATATATCTTATTCATACTGGGGATATTATATGTGTTAGAGGGAAAAAGTGCATGCAATACTACATGAAATTACAATGAACAAATCTAGTCTCTATCCGTCGTATCTAGTATGACTATTGCATATTATGTTGTAGTAACAAGTGAAGTGCAAAGTGGATTAGAAAGATCAATAAGAAGAATTTTAAAAAATCTTCAATTATTTTAGGAAGTATTTGGTAGGGGTTGATATTGTTTTTTCTGTGTTTGTTTGATACAGCCTGTACTGGGTTACTGGCCCTTTAAGGCAGCAAGCAGTACTTTGAGAGAACAGTGATAGAAATGTAGCCGTGTTAGTCTGGTGTAGCTGAAACAAAATACAGGACTATGTAGCACTTTAAAGACTAATAAACCATCTAATAAACCATCTAATAAACCATCTTGTTAGTCTTTAAAGTGCTACATAGTCCTGTATTTTGTTTGAGAGAACAGTTACCCTATGCTATGTGTCTAAGGGGAGTGGATAAAGTTAAAAGGGGAAAAAACAGTCATTGAGACAAAGGCAAATAGTCCTGGGGAATGGTTAGGCCCTGGTCCTCAAAGGAACTCAGGTATTTGGGTCAACTGCAGTCTACAAAACTGTTGCTGAGTCCTGTATGCAACTTAACCCTCCTAGTGCCTAAGTTTTCAGAGTAAAAATTCATTTGGGTCCTATATTCCTGCCTCCAGGTGCATGCATTGCTGCCTCCCACTTGCCATCCATGTGACTCCCACCTCCCTTAAAGCCCAGCTCAACCCAGGAACTGTAGGAAGTTAAGCATGTGCCTGCCTACCTCATGCGTGGGGACCAAGCTGGTAGGTGTGTTCAATGGCCAAATGTCAGATTGGGTCAGATTCAAAACCTGAGTGGAAAAAGATCAGCCCCGTCATTAGAGCATTCACTTGGGATGCGAGAGACCAGATTCAATATTCCCCTATGTCTGCTCTGCTGAGAAGGAAGGATTTTGACAGGAGTCTTCTACCTCTTAGGAGAGTGCACTAGTCACTGAGCATTAGTGCACTAGTCACTGTTTCATGGTGAATAAACAATTAAAGAGTAATTTTACTGGGGGACTGAACTCTGTGAGACTCCCACTTTCCACATGAGTGCACTAACTACCTGGCTACTGTTATATAAAGAGACAGCAAGAGGACATGAGAAACAAAAGATCTATGATAGGAGAATAAAAAACTATGCCTCCAAAAACCATACTGATGAGTTCCTTTGGATATTCCTTTAAAAGGAATAGAAAGAGATCTAGATAATTTGTCATCATTGCACAAGAGATTAAAACAGAAGATGACTGAGGTCATGTGGGAGCTGCAAATAAACCCATCCCCCATTCATGCCTTTTTCTATTTAAAGTTTTAGTAGAATACTTTTGTTAAGGGAATGAAGAATGGGCATGTCAAGGTGAAAAATGGTGCATGAACAACAAAGTTTGAAACATGTTGTGTAATTTAAAACAACAGTAAGTTCCTTTACAAGATTAGGAGTCTCCACTAGCTAAACTGAAACCATGCCACCTAAAATCTCTAACTTTCCAAGGCAAAGTCTTAGGACCTAAGCTCAGTTTGACCCTTCCTTGTTATTTATTTTACCATCAGCAACCTCTTTGATATTTTGCCTTTCTTTCTCTCTATTTCACTCTGGTTTGTAGTGGTTCTTCCTGGGACTTTTCAAGGTCTCATCTGACAGTTCCTCTTCTTCCCCAATCACCCTTGTCCTGGGCACGTTTTGTCCTTGGCCCAGTCCTGCCAACTTTTCCGGATGGCATTCATCCAAGGGTTCTAAAAGAACTCACATGGGAAATTGCAGAACTATTATCTGTGGTTTGTAATCTATCCTTTTAATTGGCTTCCCATACCTAATGACTAGAAGATAACTAACAAGACTTCAATATTTAGAATCTAGAGGCGATTCTGGCAATTACAGACTGGTAAGTCTAACTTCAGTACCAGGCAAATTAGTCAAACAATAGTAAAGAATAAAATTGTCAGGCACATAGAAGAACATAATATCTTGGATAAAAATCAACAAGGTTTCTGTAAAGGGAAATCATGTCTTACTAATCTATTAATGATAGAGATGCAACATGAGGACAAGGGGGATCCAGTAGATATAGTATACTTAGATTTTCAGAAAGCCTTTGACAAAGTCCCTCACCAAAGGCGCTTGCATAAACTACATTGTCATGGGATAAGAGGGAAGGACCTTTGTTGGACTGAGAACTGGTTAAAAGACAGGAAACAAAGGGTAGGAATAAATGGTAAATTTTCAGAGTGGAGAGGGGTAACTAGTGGTGTCCCCCAATGGTCAGTCCTGGGACAAATCCTTTTCAACTTATTCATAAATGATCTGGAGAAAGGGGTAAGGAGTGAGGTAGTAAAGTTTGCAGATGATACAAAACTGTTTAGGATAGTCAAGACAGAAGCAGACTGTGAGGGACTCCAAGAAGATCTCACCAAACTGAGTGATTGGGCAACAAAATGGCAAATGAAATTTAATGTGGATAAGTGTAAAGTAATGCACATTGGGAAAAATAACCTCAACTATATGTACAGTATGATAGGGGCTAATTAGGCTGTGACAAATCAGGAAAGAGATCTTGGACTAATTGTGGATAGTTCTCTGAAAACTTCCACACAGTGTGCAGCGGCGGTCAAAAAGGCAAATAGGATGTTAGGAATTATTAAGAAAGAGATAGAAAATAAGACAGAATACCTTACTGCTCCTGTATAAAACTATGGTACGCCCACATCTTGAATACTGTGTACAGATGTGGTCTCCTCACCTCAAAAAAGATATTTTGGCCTTGGAAAGGGTTCAGAAAAGGGCAACTAAAATGATTATGAGTTTGGAACAGGTCCATATGAAGAGAGGCTAAAGCGACTGGGGCTTTTCAGTTTAGAAAAGAGGAAACTGAGTGGGGATATGATAGAGGTATATAAATTCATGAGTGGTGTGGAGAGGGCTGATAAAGAAAAGTTATTTACTAGTTCCCATAATATAAGAACTAGAGGACACCAAATAAAATGAATGGGTAGCAGGTTTAAAACTAATAAAAGAACGTTCTTCTTCACACAGTGTGTAGTCAATCTGTGGAACTCCTTGCCAGAGGAGTCTGTGAAAGCTAGGAAGCTAGATAATTTCATGGATGTTAGGTCCATCAAAGGATATTACCCAGGAGATAGAAATGGTGTCCCTGGCCTCTGTTTGTCAGAGGCTGGAGAAGGATGGCACAAGACAAATCACTTGATCATTGTCTTCAGTCCACCTTCTCTGGGGCTCCTGGCGCTGGCCACTGTTGGCAGACAGGCTACTGGGCTAGATGGACCTTTGGTCTGACCCAGTACGGCCATTCTTATGTTCTTATGTTCTGATTTTCATCACAAATTTCATGGAACTGAGTGTGTTTTGTTAGAATTCTAGTTCCTGGAATCTTGTACTTACATGAGAATAGCTGCTTTAATTTTAAAAAGAAAAGTAAGTTTGTAGCTCTCATGCCTGCTGAGAAGAGTAACATTTTCAAAATAACTTTAGTTAATTGGGAGCCATGGTTCTGATGTTTAAAGAGACTTAGGTGCCCAATTCTTTGGGTTTTGCCACGGATTTAGCTCCTAAGTCATGTTAGAAAATGGGAATTAGGCTTTTTGTGATTTTGAAAATGTTACTCTTGATTTGAAAATATGACCTACCTGTACCCTGAAAGTGCCAAAGACAGCAGAAAACTAAAAATGGTGATCTTTAATATCTAGTGATTTGTGCACCAATTATTGCAAAGTCAACTCCTCCTCATAGGGTTCAAGGGTGTTGCCTTTCAACACTCCTTGTCCGAACTGGATCTGGTCCTTGCTTCTTAAACCCCCCCGGTTCCACAGTTTGGCACATTTCACTGCTTGATAGCATTTGCAAAGGGGACTGTGAAGACGACCAGGACTGTCCCTTCGGTATCTCATTCTCTTGTTCACCAGGACCTCAGGGCTTCTGTTGTTAGGGTTTCTTCCTTTACTTTATACTTTTCTGATTTCCTTGTACTTTATTCACCCCACTCAGCAGTGGTATGGTTTACAATATTTTCCAGTACGAAGTAAAGCGATGAACATTTATATTACTGATCCATCATGATTATTTTACTTCTGCACAAATTGTGTCTGCTGGTTAACCATCATTGGTGTCATCTGCCACATGCTCACTTTTCCAAGAAGGCAGAAGACACTTTTATTGGTAATACCTTGCAAAGAAACCTGTTACATATGAAATGGAAATAATATTACCATGCTGCAGAGAACAATTTTATTTTCAAGGAAGTGACAGTGGTCTATTAAAACAACAGAATAGCTCATCTGAAAAGTTGATATATGGCAGCAAACTAGGGATCTCTTTAATTAGTATCATGTTGGATTTTTTTAAAATTTCTCTCCATGACTAACACTCTGTCAGCTGGTAAATAAATATTTTACAAAAATGTAATCAGTAACTTCAGCATTTACATGTTGTACGGCAGTAATAATATTGGGAAATTAGATTGTTCTAAGCCTGGATTTTCAATCCTTCACAAAGCAAAGGTAAGGCCTGGCACATTTTTAAAGATTTATATTACAACAGTGCATTTAGTAATAGTAATAAACTGAGTAAACATTAATATTTCACAGTAATGTGCATTTGGAAGGAGGCATAAGTTAATCAGTCACTGTGTAAAGTAAACCCACATGGATATCAAGACATAAGAGTTCTGAATTGGTCTTACTTTTAAACTTTAGTATTAAAAAGAATAAACCAAATTTTATATTATATTAACAAATGGCAATATCAATTCATACAGAGAAGGAGAAGTCTTTAAGAACAGTTACAATATGTTCCTTAGTATCATTAACATTTTGTATGGAACTGGTGTAGGGCCAAGGGGAGACTTGTTATCCACTCCAAAGGATTTTGCATCCAACCCTGTTTTCCCTGTGTTTAGACTTTGGATGTTTCATTTGCATACTTTGTTTACATCTACAGTTTTCTGCTATTCAACCAGCTTTATGTATGGTCAAAAACTATTTTACAAATAATTTTGTGAAAGATTGTACTGTCAAATGATTTGATAATTATTTGTAATATTTTCCAATGCTCAGCCCATTTGATTCACTACCATTATGCTGAATAACTGTATAATATTTATTACACTAGCTTGAAATGCATATTTTTTTAATCTACCAGCTGAATGTACAATTAAAAATGGGTTAACACTTAACATTTAGATATTTAATTTATGTTTCTAATATTTTCTTTAATTTTCAGTTTCTTCCTTAGAACCATCCAGAGCTACATTGAAGATTGAAAGTTTAGAAGACCCAGGCTTACTGATGTGTGCTTCAGTTCCTGCTGTGACTTTTACCATTACTCTATTACTGCTCTTTCAGACTTCCCCTAGGTTTTAGTTATTCAAATGCACACATCCAGTATTTTCCTTTAATGAAATAGGTGCATTAAAGCATGCTACCCTCCTCTCTACTTGGGGAAGCAAAGCTGTATAGATTGATCAATGACTTCAAGTTCTTCAAGTCAGAAACTATATCTTAGTTAATGTGAGGAAAGCTCCTAACACAAGGTTGATACTGTTAAAATTAACAAAAATACAATACCAGTTACAATTACTGTTGGAAAATATAACATGCTGTAACAGGCTTTGACCAGCCATCTGCCACTCACTGGTCCTATTGGAGTCTGCACCCTCTCACATCTAAAGGACCTTCCCCCAGCCTACGGAGAGGGGTCACAGAGCCGAGAGGGGCCACAGAGCCTAGAATGCCAAGTGATTATGGGCAACAAATAAAAAGGAAACAGGGACAGGTATGGAACTCAAATGCCTAAAATGAGGGAGCCAGACAGGGACACCAAGCAGAGAACTCCAGACAGTGCTAACTGCCCCTAGAAGGCCTCAAGAGAGCTAGCGGATGCCACCCAGTGGAACTCTGCACAGATGTGTGAATGGATAGAGGAATAGAAATAGCCCCCACACAGTCTCAGGCCCTTCCCTCAGCCAACCTCTATTCCCTGGACTTGTAAATTGCCATTTTGGCTATAACCAGGAGTAGGTTGACGAGGAGGTCCCACGACTTTGTGGGGACATGGATGGGGTAGATTAATAGGTGAGGGGAGAATTGCAACCAGAACCTAAACAAGAGATTCTGGAGGAGCTGAAAGAGGGGCTGTAACCTGGAGCGCTCAAGATAAATATGTGCCAGGGGTCTCCCTCATGGCAAGTGCTGGGAACAGGGGTGAACCACACCAAGTACGTGCCCGTGCTCACTGTGCCATGGAGGATTTTCCAGCTAACATCCCCAGTGGGCCACGGAACCAAGGTGGAGTAAAGGCTGGCCCATCAGAATTCCCCACCCTCTGTTGGAGGTAAGAGATCCAGCCATTTGTCACCTGGGCGGGACACAAGGGTGGAGAAGTGAAGAAAGAGACGCACAAGTGTTTACAGCTGACTTTCTGACGTGGTTCAAAACAGGAACAACTGCAATGCAGACATCCGGCTTGAGTGATGAGGGGGAGGTGGTTGGGAAAGCACGTGGAGTTGGGGGCCAATGGAGAGAGCCAGATAGTCAGGGCTGAGTGGTAGGTGGGGTGAACCCTCTCACAGGACCTGGTCGAGGTAAACCCAAACAGCAGGCAGCAAAGCATCACTTACCTCCTGATGTACATGCTGGGAAGTATGAAGGACGGAGAGCCCCATGCACTGGGTGAGTACTGGAGGAACCACTCAGTCTCACCAGTGGTAGTCCAGGAGGTCTCCAATCCTGGTGATTTCTACCAGGATCAACCTATGGTGCACCGAGGGGGACTTCACCTCCTGCACACAAAGACGGGCATTTAAAGTGTTTGTGCCAGGTCCAACCTATCCCCATTGCAGTTCTGCCTTTCAAGTATATTAGGGGCTATGTGGGCAGGCAGACTGACTCTGTTCCAGTTTTTGCTGGGTCTGGGAGCTCAGACTCTTCCACTCCACCCCGCCTCAGACAGGGGCAGCTACCATCCCACACTTCTGTATCTGAGGCAGCAGTATGGGGTGACAAACAGCCAGTCTGCGAGGGAGCTGGTTTTTTAAACTGGCTTCCCTCATGGATCAGGTCCCGCCTGGCACCCTACACTGCTGCATCTGATAGATTTAACAAGTTACGTAGTTCACCGACTGCAAAAATGTATGGTGAAACACAAACATTTTGAAAGGGGGGGAGGACATGGTGAATGAGCTAGATAAGGTTCACTAGTCAAGATACTATTTAGGATTCAGTTACAGGTGATATCACTGCACAAATTTAGCCAGTATAAAGCCATCAATAACTATTACTAATGAAAGGGTAGGATAAGGAAGACAATTAATGATTAAGTCTAATTGCGCACGATAGCCATTCAGAAGACAGGACAGAGGCATCAGCGCAGCGTGACTGGGGGCTCCTCAGAAGTGGGCCCAGAGCGCACTGGCTGCCAGCCCTACCCACACAGTCGAATAATTCATGAGGCTACTCAACTATTCAATTAACTGATATTTAACATCCCTACCGGGGGCAGATTATCCCATAACTTTCTTCTCCAAGATTTGCTCAAAGTTCTTTAGACAAATCTGTCACTGATTGCTCTTGGTGAAGTGGCACTGAACTAGCTGGACCACTGGCCTGCTTCAGTATGGCAGTCCATTTGCTGGTAATTTTGTAATGAATGTGCAAGTTATAAAAGATGCAGCCATAAAAAGAAAAGGAGTATGTGCGTGTTATTAGAGGTGTGCAAGAGATTCTGTAACACCCTTGTATGATTTTTGTTTCTGGGGGCCTACTTACCTTTCCCTACTACATCATTATTCTGTTATATGAATCTATTTCCCAGCCTGCCTTCTGGGTCCTGGCCCCTTTACATATGACAGAAAGATGCCACTGCAGCATCAAAGGAGCCATTTTATAATTGGCTTCTAGTTTCTATACCATCTTAATTTCTTCCAGCTAGTAAGGACTTGTACTTTCTTGAGAAAGTGTTCATTCTCACACTTTCCCCATTTCTTAACTATTGAATGGTTTATCTCAGGATAATAATTTGGCTTCTAGTAATCCATATGGGGAGGGGCAGAATTTTAGTCTTAAAAACCTTTAATGGTGATTTCATTATGCTATTAGTACATCGTTGCAGCCAGAAGGCTGGGGTTGGCGCTGGAATGGAGAAATGGGGATGAGGCGTGAGAAGCACCCAAAGTAGCCAAGTGACAATTCAGTATTGAGGGTTCTAAATAAGGAAACCGAGAAAGCTGCAGGTGAAAGGAGAAGAGGCAACCAGGGAATTGGCGGTAATAAGAGGGAGCAGAGGAATAAGAGAAGATAGAACACAAAGGAGGCATATCACAAATAGGAAGATAATGGCACAGACAAGAACAACACTAGTATTTCATTTAATCTGTGAATGCTTGGTAAAATATTAAGAGGTACAATTGATATAAAAATAGTGTCTAGCAATTTCTGATTATCCTCAAACCCTAAAGCACTAGGTTCGTTCTTAAGAAAAAACAAGTTAAAAGAAACAGAATAGGGAGAGTGCTGCTAGAATCAATGAAGGTAGATTGCCTTAGTATTTTTCTTGCTGAAGGGGACACTCTCTTTCTAGTCATTTTTCCTCCTTTTGTGTTTTAAATAGTTGGCAAGCAAATTTTATTCCTGTTGTGTGACTTATGCAGTATTTTAGAGATAAGCAATGATCCTCTTTGTGTGGTGCTTTGTGTTGTTGATTACATGCAATATATCTAAGTGTGGCAATATTCCTGTCTTCTGAATGGCTATCGGGAACAATTATACACCTGATCATTAATAGTCTTACTTAACCTACCCCTTATTGATGGCTTTATACTGGCTAAATCTGTGCAGTGATACCACCTGTAACTGAATCCTAAATAGTATCTTGACTAGTGAACCTTATATATCTCATTCCATGTCTCCCCGCTCTCAAAATGAAGGCATTTTTGTAGTTGGTGAATTACTTCACTTGTTAAATCAAACAAATGGTAAAGTCTACAGCAGAGTCATAATATTTCTCAGGATGGTTCTGCAGTTCAGCAAAAACAAACACAATAATTCAATGAGAAACCAGAATGTCCAGCCTTTGTAAATCAGAATCCTTCTGAGAGAGCTTACCTAAGGACTTGAAGCCCGCTCTACAAGACAAGAGAGGTAAATGGTGTGGATGGGCAAATATCACAACAAATTTTCCAAGCACAGACTCATATTTAAAGATAAATTCCCCGCAGCTGAGGGAAAATTTCCCTTTTATTTTATATTCGATTTCCATGAAAATTAAAGTGAACAGGTTTTGCCTGCTAAGATGGTTATGGAAAGGGAGTTTTAGGCCTTATACTCCAATACAGGTAAGTGAGATAATATCTCTTATGTTCCAGTAGTCATACTAGAAGCAATATATTCCATAGCAAATGCTGCTTGACATATTTTACTGAGACCCTTTTACAGGAGCAATTGAGTGTTGTATCAAATCCAAATTTTAAAAATTAAAGGAACAATTTGTAATTGTTCCCTGGAATGAACGGGATGATGATATTGTGCTTCTTTGTGGAAAGACGGCAACAGTATCCTTCACATTCTGGATGGGAGCTGGAGTAATCAAGGTAAAATGTTTGAAAGCATGAGTATAGGTTATGGTGTTAAGCCAGTGGAGCTGAGGTACACTAGGTCTGGGTCAAGGACAAGTTATTTTTGTTTGGTAGTTTGTAACCTATGCGGAACCGATTTTCACTTTGTATATGGACATTTCCCTCTACAAGTTGCATTGAAAATCCCTGAAGACTTTCTTGTGCAATAACCTTGAACTAGAATACATCATTACAAATTACACATGTGGCTATGGGACTCTTTCAATGTAGGCACCAGAGGCCTGCTTAAAAAATTGATGTAGTTACTATGGTATTGATGCCTTGCTGCCCTGGTCATAGATATCTTATAAATAGCTGAGTAAGAGCCCACAATTTGTGACAGGATAGCATTATCCTGTATGTTGGAGTATTAATATATAATACGGTAGGTTTTTTTATATAAAGATAAGCAGTGGTATGTATACTCAAAAATTAAAAAAAAACATAGGATAGTGAGTTAGGTTATGATTAAGCAGCTAATAGCAATTACAACTGATTTTGGATATGACTACACAAGTAAACAATAAATTTGAACACTTGGCAGGTAACAAAATGTCTCTCCTTTTGGCAACATGTGAGGGATAACCCTTTATAAATTGTTCTTTGAATGATTTCTTCGACCAAACTTTCGAGTAGTCTCAGGCCTGCATTCCAATTTGTTTGTTTTGTAAGAAGAAAAAAAAATCGCTGTCTCTCATAAAAAAAAGAGAAAGAAAATCACTGTTTGAGATTTTCACTATATAAGATTCTCACTATATAAGAAAATCCATGTTTTCTTACAGTCTTAGGATGCAGATGGTGTGCAGAAACATCATCCGCACCTCAATCATTTCTGTCTGATTACTCTCTTGCCATTGAGCCTCTGGTAGCATATAATGACTTTGTCTAATCTTCTGAGGGAATTTAATAGGTGTCCCATTTATAAACCTCACCTTTCTTTCCTTGCAATCATACACAGTAGCCCCATCTTAAAAATAAACCCAGCATTTTTCAGAAAATATTCCACAATGATATCTAACACACTAGTGACATGGCCATTTTCAGCAAATGTTGATGTCAGTGGCTACTGCTATCTAGGCTGACATGGAAAGATTCAAAGGATACGTGTTTTGCCGTACTAATCCCGATGAATCTTGAAAGCAAGGAAGACTGGTAGGAAGAAAGAACCTGACTGAATAAATGCAGTAACACGTTACGACTATGTTTACTTACACCAATCCATATATAAGCCATTATCTTTGCGTTATGAACCCAGGCACCAATACCGCAAGATGCTGTGAGCCTCTTGGAAGGGGCTGAATGACCTCCACTCCTTCGACCTCAATAAGAGTTGAGGTTAGCCCAGCATTTTGAACAGACTCCACCAGCCAGTAGAATAGAGGGAGTTTATTGCTTCTCCAGGATACAGTACAGTATAGATGTAATCTGGTTACAGGGCAGGCCTAGGATGCGTCAGCCCCCCTTGAGATGTGGCAGACTAGGCCCCTAAATCCCAGCCCGTTGCTTAGGCTCCTTACTCCATCATACCAGACAGAAACTGCCCAACTTCCAGCCCTGCCCCCCAGCCAGGGGCTCCACTCCACCTTCCGTCCTTTGTTCCACTCCCTGGGAGATAACCGGTAGAACAGGTTACCTCCCTGTCCCATCAGCTACTCGGCTGGGCCCTGGTACAGACAGCAGCCAGTGGGGGTCACCCACAGCCCAAGCCAAGCAACCAGCAAGGTACCCACACTACGTCACACTAGACTAGGACTCAAGAAAGGGAATATAGCCCCTTTTATGTCCATTTGGATACATGCAATTTCCTTGAATGAGAAATTCCTTTTCCTCAAATCTTTAATCATATTGTTAGTATATGATTAATTTCCCAGTAATACTGAAGAGCTGTGTTTTTATGAAAGATGTATATTAATCCACTTGTATGCTAGGTGTTTTTTTATGTCCAACAACTGTCATGTAAACTACAATATACCACTGAGTATTCAGCAGTATAACTGCTTGAATAGGAGAGGATGGTTGGAAGGGACCAGAGAATAGCCTGATCCAAAATAACTTAAGATCCATTGCAAATAATATGTATGGATTCTTGGCCCATCCTTTTCCTACACTAGTTACATTCATTGGCTGCATATTAGTTCTCTATTGTACCTGCAGCTCAGTGAGCACCTCTGCCTTTTGCAAGTGATCCACGAGGACAAATATAATTGAGGTACACATGATAATTACATGCCCAATACCCATCATTGTTAACGAGGCTAATTTCTGTTACATGCTATGCACCTTGCTGAAAATTTGTACCTTGATATCATTTTAACAAAGATGTGTGATGGGGGAGACTTTTAGCTCTGTGTGTGTGATGTTTTGTTAAATTAAATTTTGTATTTCAGCATGAAGTTAATTGACACATACTGACACTAAAGACCAATTATTAATGAAGTTCCTTTTTGTGTATTAGTTCCTTATCAGCCTTCCAGAGAGTAAGAAAATTTTGCAATTAGTTTTGTAAATGGCACAGTCCATTTCTTTAGCTTGATCAGGCAGAAACAAGAAAACAAATGAAGCAGAAACCAGTGTCTTCTGCTCAGTTTTAGCAGCTGTAACAAAACAATGTGGGAGTATTGAATATTGCTTGTAGTGTTTTCTTTTGCTTGGCAGTAAAGGCCAACTACAGTCCAGTGGCAGGCTTGGTATCAATCTGAACTTTCAGTCGTAAGGTGGTAAAAATTAGGCAAATATATTACTAGCATAAAAGTGTTAAATAATAAAGTCAGTGACCCGCTGTAAATTTACTCTTGTCAAAATGTGTATACACAGGTATTTTCAGTTACTTGTAATTTGCTGAACAAGCAAACATACAGTATATTGAATGATTGAATTTGTTCCATCGTGTTCAGGAATCCAGTATAAAGTGTTTTCCTGTTTCTGAGGAAAGTGTTTTTGTAGAGCCGAGAGACATACTCATGTGAATAAAAAATTATTGCAATCTTCTTGCTGTAGTTCTGCCAGTGGTTTACTAGATTTGACAATTACTGCAGTAGCCTCATGTGTATTATATCCAACTCTGAAATGACTTTGCCTTGCCATATGCAGGAAAGAAGAGGCATAATTTATATAATTCCTTACCACAGAAATCATCATATGTAACTTGCTTATTACATTGCATGCATTTCTGCAGGTGGGGAAGCGACGTCTGCCCTGAAATAATATATTTTGAAATAAGCAGCATTTTAGTACAGATGTGGAAATTATATATTAGACGTGAAAATACATACAGATGAGGAAAATGTATGGGTTTCTCTTCCTAACGCCTAGTAGCAATCTTGCCTAATTTTGTCCCATTTCATAGCAATTTCATTGAGAAATTTTCACTGTTATCTGAAGCTTCCTTAAATAGCTAACATAAATGGTGTTTTTCACACTTTAGTACTGTGATCAGAAGTGGTGGCTGGGTCTGAACATTTTACTCCTAAGAACAAGACACCTGGGAAAATCAGTAGTGTCTGAGCTTGTACGTCTAAAACAAAACAACTATTAGAGCTTCCAAGTGGCCTGCAGGGCTATCAGTCGCAGTAGTGGATTGGTCCAATGGCCTTTGAACTCTCATGGCCTAGGGTAAATTTGCACATAGCCTGCCACAGTTTCTCTCTTTGTAGTGTTCATAAAAGTTTTAAAAAAAATGAAACACCCTCTTTTGTCTATTCACGTTCCTTGCCAGGTTGTGCTTATTAACAAACTTTCAAAATAAATTTTTCTAGACCATCCAAAAATCCGCACATTCACACAACAAGGTTTCTCTTACAGCCTCCTGCCCGAGCTTTCCTGTATTGGCAGGCAATTCCCACACCCTATCTGGAGGGAGTGTCAGTCTCTCTGCTAGCTCTGCTCGCTCTCAGTGGTTTGTGATCCCTGCACGATTCCACCACTTCATTGCAGTCTCCTGCTGCTCATTATAGGGCAGTCACCCTGCTCCTCTTCAGGAATGTAAGACACCCTGTTACTGATGCCAAAAGCAAAGTGCAGCTAATACATTGAATCACAGGGTATCGGCACAGCACAAGCAGCTGTGCACAAACATTTAGCCAGACAGCTTTTTTTCCCACAGAACTGGTGCCAGTGGCTGTTAACTCCTTCTGCTGTTTTTATCTATTTACCAGTCTTTCCACACATGTTTTCGGCAGGCCAAGTCTATTCCACGTGGTGAAAAACAATTTTCACTTACAACCATGGAGCAAAGCGCTTTTATTTTTTGATGGGACGTATGGAAAAATCTAGTGTTACATTTGCTTTTTTCTTTGCCGGGCCACATCTGCACACTTGTAGCTCTGGAATACTCAGCATCAAAACATTTTAATGTGCCTCTGTGCTGACATCTTCCCTTTCCTTTGCTTCATGCCCCCTGTAGCCCTTATGTTGACTGGCCTTCAAATTGAGCAAGAGTTTAATGTAAGTAAGGACCAATCTTGTATTCACTCTCTGCATCTTAAAGTGCAAGTGGTCAGCTCTCTCCATCTGCTGCTTTTGCCCTTTTTAGTTTGTCAGTCAGAAGTTCAATAAGAAGTTCACCTCCCAATCTCTCAGGAATTAAGTGCCCTCTATTCATGCTACTCATCTGGTCTGTCAGTTTTAGTCATTGAGCTCTTTGCAGTAAGTAGGAGTGGGTTTACATCCCCCATTTTCTCTTGGGTGAGGTAAAACTAATATTTGCTCAGTGCTCTCAACTAGAGACAATTCTTTCCCAATACAGCAGCCATATTATTCTTGTAAATGCATTCAGTACCATATCTAGCACTCCCTGCTCGGTATTTATGTGCCCCCCCTAACTGTATCAGAGTATCCCACTGCTTAGCATGTCTGTCACATACTGCTCAGGCAGGTAAGTAGGATTATTTCCATTTTACTGGGGTGCTGACCAATGTTCTCACTAAATTTTTCTAATCATGCGTGGAACAAATTTTGTTATGTACAGTACCAAGGTTTGTGAAGATGTGCACCGCCAACAGAAACACATGCTGCCAGCAGGAGACGCTCTGCTAATCAGCTGGGTAGCATTTGAATCTCAGCTGGGTGGCCACCCAACTGCTCTGCTTACATAGAATTGGTGTTAAGGCACAACAAAGCTTACTGATTTCTCCAAGGTCACTTAAGTATCTGTAATAAAGCTGGGGATTGAGCCCAGGTTTCCTGAGTCAAAGGCTAGTGGTCTAACCATTGAACCATCCTTCCTCTCTGGAGAGGCTTTTTTTTTTTAATAAACCAGGTGCCATCAATCCTAGTCTCGTCTCAGATTAATGTCAAAGGCTTCTTTGAGTGTACAGAGGTATCTGCTATCCATGCATGTGCTTTCCTGGCAGATGGTAAAGGTCATCTGTATATCATTTCTGTCCCAGTCCAAACTATCCTCCTTTGCCCCACTACATTCCTCTCAGGCATCTGTCTTTTCTGTCTTCAATCCTTTTGGATCCTAATTAGGCTTCCAATTGCTTGGCTCAGAATTTTACCTTAAGCAAGTTATCATTTTTTCTCTCGCTGGGACATTTGTTTAAAGGGCCAGTACCTGAATATTTTCACATTATCTACAATTTCCAATCTCTGTCAAACATGAAACCTTGACAGATGGAGTCCAATCTGTCACAGTAAATAAACATATTTCTCTTGTGTTTGAGTGTATCCATTCTTTATTGCACAGAGAACTACAGCAGAGCTGTAAAGAGGAATATTTTCATTTATGTATTAGAAGTAGCGGATCCAATTGTTTACATCTGAAAAGGAAAGTGGTTTATGTATTACTAGGGAGATTATTATTGTTTCCCGATGGAGGAGAGGCGTGACAGCATTCACCACAATGGAAACAGATGTAATGAGGAGAATTGCCGCATGTCCCTGTCTTCTCAATGCTCTGACACTGACCAGCAATGAATTCAAGGGAACAGTCTGCCCTCTGCCAATATTCCCTGGTTCCAATGAATCAGTGGTTATAATGGCTCTTGAAACACATTCTGGAGTTTAAAATGATGCTGCCAGTGTGCCGGGCCAATCAATCGTGTGTTAATGATGGATCATGAAACCCATTTGTTGACAGATAAAACCTTTCATGCTATGCCAGTGACATGAACTGAGTCACCTCTCTCCCGGTTGCCTACTCTGAAATATTATTTGCAAACATATAATTGATGGACGGAAAGAACTAGTAGCGCTTCCAGCTCATCCTGCTGACCTAGAGCAGGTGCATCTTGCTATTCATGAGACATGCCCTCACCGTTTACATTCCAAATGGACAATTTTAGCCTTAAACTCATTAATGCTGGTAGGCCCTACTATATTAGACTGTAGTGACCAATAGTCCAATAATTCTGCAGAAAGGATGGACAAAGTCCAAATATCCAAGCTCCTCCATTTAGATCTCTGGGGGTATGTCTACACTAGCCCCTAGTTCGAACTAGGGAGGCTAATATAGGCATTCGAAGTTGCAAATGAAGCCCGGGATTTAAATATCCAGGGCTTCGTTTTCATCTTCCCGGGCGCCGTCATTTTTAAATGTCCCTTAGTCTGAACTCCGTGCCTGCGGCTACACGCGGCACAAAGTAGGTAGTTCGAATTAAGATCTCTAATTCGAACTACTACGAGGAGTAACGGTAGTTCGAATTAGAGATCCTAATTCGAACTACCTACTCCGTGCCACGTGTAGTCGCGGGCACGTTGTTCGGACAAAGGGACATTTAAAAATGGCGGCACCTGGGAAGATGCAAATGAAGCCCAGGATATTTAAATCCCGGGCTTCATTTGCAACTTCGAATGCCTACATTAGCCTACCTAGTTCGAACTAGGGGGCTAGTGTAGACATACCAAGAGTTACTTTTAATACTGTGAACCATGAAGTCTTGATGACATGGATCCAGAACCTAGAAAAATAGTAAATAGAATATTTTTCATCTGTGAGGGGATAGGATTGGGTAATGGTATCTATGTCCAAAAGGGTCTCCACTATGAAACAGTACCAGACTCCTTCTGTCACTCATCCTGTTCAGTATGTGTGAGGCTTATGAGGAGATACAGTCATTTTTTACCGCAGCGCCATCAATATGCAGATAATATTTTTCTCTACCCTGACTTTACATTCCCTGCTCTCTGAGTGCCAAGCCAATACTGTGGTCTGGATGAGGCATAGCTGACAGATGAAGAGTCCAGACAGGACCAGCTTGATGCTGATGGGCTAGAGAAAACAGCTTTCCTGAAATTCTGTGTTTGTGTTTGAGGAAGATTTTCTAGCATCATTAGTCCTTTCCTATGGCAAGTTGTAGAGGAGTTAGGAGAAGGAAGAAAAGAAGTGAAGCTTCTACCACTTCCAGTTTCCCCTTCAGAAGGACTGAAGGTGCTGTCTCCAGCAAAATGAATGCCTCTCTACTACTTCCTCAAATTATCATAGTGGAAAAAATCCCACAAAGGAAGAGGGTGGGTACCTGGGGTATAACGGTCATCTGGAGGGAAAAAACCCTCTTTTCTCAAATGGACAGATAGTGTATCCCTCAAAGTCTCTTTTCCTCACACCTTTCACATCTGAGTAGTGTAAAATTTTTTGTCCCAAAAATGTTTGGCAAAAAAATTTAGATTGGCCAACACTAAAACATTTTATAATTTTATCTGGTTTCTCTAATTTGTTCATGTCAGGGGAAAAAAATAAACCAAAAATTTAAAAATATCTAAACTAAATATTTTAATTGTTTCCTCTTCATACCAACTTTTAATTTCAAAGCTTCCTTTAATTAAATTTATTTTTAAAATTCTCAAAATTGATATAAAATGTCCAAAATGAAGCCTTTTGTTTGATCTAAAATTATTGTTTACGTCAGTTGTTCACACAGCTCTACTACTAACATGTATTCCAGCTGTTTGAGGAGAAGCTGAAGTGTCTCTGGGTGTGTTGGTGGGGAGCAAAAATGATGACTGATCACACAGCGTGCGTCTACACTACAGAGGAAGATTAAAGCTGCCGCTGTCGATCTGTCAGGGTTCGAATTAGCAGTCTATTGAAGACAGCTAATTCCAAGTGAGAGGGGCATTCCAGTTGATGCTGGTAACCCTGCTTTCATGATGAGCAAGAGAAGTCAAAGGGAGAGTATTCTTCCTTCAACTTCCTGCAGCGTAGACAGCGTCAAAAGCCAAGGTAAGCTACTTCGACTTCCCTTACTCCTCATGAAATCAGGGTTACTGGCATGTAATTAACAGGGCTTGACAAATGGCGACAAAAGCCACTCGCCAGCCCCACACTGCGCATGTGCAAGAGCTGCATTTCGCATGTATGCGCTGCCGGTAAACAGGGCACGCGGCTGAAATCTACTCGCCACGGGCTAGTAGATTCTATAGTTTGTCGAGCCCTGGTAATTAATATAGCTGAACTTGTGTATCTCAATTCAACTTTATACTCTATATTGTCTGAGGAATGGGCTACTGAATCTAAGATCAACGATTCAGGGAAAATGTGCACTAAGGACTGAAGATTCCACTGCATAACCCTACTGAAAACATGTGAAGACAGTCACCAGAAGGGCTAGAAGCCCTTGTAGCACAGACTGATGAGGAAAAGGGAATTCTAAAGCACTAGTTATTCATCTTTAACATATTTTAGGTGAATCACAGTGGCAAACTTTCTGCCCTAAAAATTGCTACATATTTTGAAAACTAAATGTATGATGTTAAAAGGTGAAAGCCATTATTTTAATGGGAATTCAGTAGCACTTCCTTTTAAAGAGCTGACTGCCAAGTTGTCCATGAGATATTTGACTTCTGAAGAGATGCAATTTGGGCCAGTCAGTTAACAAATCCACTTTGGTTTTTTAGAGCACTTTTCTTCTTATCTTTCAAACTGCCTCCTCTAGTGCTTTGACTTTCTCAGGGGGTGTGCTTACACAGCACCCTAAACTCAAAATAAGATACACAATTTGCACTAAGCAAAATGCGTATCTTATTTCAATTGAATTTCAAAATCGGCTATTTTGAAATTTGGCACAGTGTCAAATTAAGAAATAACATGATATTTTGAGACATCGCTTAACCCTCATGGAATGAGGGTTACCAGGATGCTGAAATAGTGGTCCTGTTATTTCGAAAAATATTTTGAAATAATGGGCAGCTTGTGTAGATGCGGGGTCGCTATTTCGGGATACCTCCGGTATCTCAAAATAGCCATACAGTGTAGATGTACCTATGCTGTTTATCCTTTCCATTCTCAATAAATTCAAGCCATTTATAATATCTATCTTCCCAGAAAAGAGCAGACCCTTTTTCCAGAGTCCCAAATACTAAATTTCCCCTGCCCTGCCACACAGTAATTATTTATCTAATTCATATGAGACTTACCCAAAATATTCTTCCCTGATTTAAGAGTAAACATAAGAATGTCATTTCAAAAGGAAGCTTGTTATGTTTAGTGAAAGTTTCAAAATCTGATGTAGACAGGAATTTTGAAGGAAGCCCAAAATATTGCCTGAACTATGGTCCAAGATGTAACAAGGTATCTCTGGTTTCTGTGTCAGGAGCAGCTGTAAGTTGGCTGGCAAATGTTTGCCACTGCCTCTTTGTGATGCACCTGTCCAGATATCTCATTTGATAAGATAAGTAGCCTTGAGTCACCCTTAGATGGAGGGTTACAATACATTAGCTCATACACAGTTGCCAATTGGCCTGTTTTTCTAAACTTCATATCTGTTTCCTTAGGACACCTACATCGAGACTTCTTTCTTCTACTGAAAGAAGATATGCAAATTCGGAGTTAATTTGCTTGTCTTCTTCTTCCAATCACATTATCAGAAGAGGTTTTGTCGAAAAAGAAAGCAGTTTAGACACGGTTCTTTAAAAAAAATCCCCTTTTTCAAAAGAACCCTGGACTCCTCATTTTTTTAAGAAGAGTCTTTCGAAAGAAGGGTTTTGTTCTGAAAGAATCACATCTAAACTGCTTTCTTTTTCAACAAAACATCTTCCGATAACATGATCAGAAGAACACATGCAATTTAGCTCCGAATTTGCATATCTTTCTGTAGAAGAAAGCAGTCTTGATGTAGCCCTATGGTCCCTTGCTTTTGGTCACACTCAGATCAACATATGCTGCTGCAGTACATGTACACAGTGCATTGTGGCCCATTTCTCTCTCACACACACACAATTTCTTATACAGACCCATTTGCAGACACTGGGTTCTCTGCTCCTCCATTTCATTTTATTGACAGAGACATGGCAGGCATTTCGGACGCTCCCCACCCTCTGAACCGTTTCCCTCTCTCTCATCAGCCCTGCTCTTATGTTAGAGCAATAGTTCCCCAATCATTGCCAAGCGCATAAAAATAGTTCAGCAGCAGCCGCTTGCCCAGCAGACCAGGGAAATGGTTCAGAAATGAAAGCCAAAGAAAACAACTTGCAGCAAACAAACAGAGACAAGTACAACAATCATACTAGATCACACTGCCAAACCTTTTCCAACAACTTAGGCATGGTATTAAACATAGAATAACAAAGCAGGAGAGATTATTTTCTTTTCTTTAAGTCTTCCAGGCACTTTATTCTGGAGACAGTGAGTATGGGGGAAGAAGTGATATAGCTGCAGGTCTGGGGGCCAGGAATTCTTAAAATGTAATCCTGGCTCTTCCACTGACTTCCTCGGTAGTTGTTCTGTCCTTAGGACCTTAAGAAGTGTATTCACTGCAGGTCCTTGCTGAGGCAGGAAGGATGGAAGGGAATTTCTAATGTATGGTCCCTTCTGTATTTCAGTATGGTTCGGTATGGTTATTTAATGAGATATATGGGAGAGTATCTCATTGAAGGGTTCAGCTGGGGCAGGAGAAGAAGCCAGCAGAGTTGGACTCACCATGGGAAAGAGGCCTACTCAAGGCCTTCTCTCAAACTGCAGAGCCTCTGCCCTCCCTGGCATACTGCTTTCCTGTGGCTTCAGAACCATTGGAAATAAGTACATCCACCTAGAGCTAAAGGTTTAGCTCTTTGCTGATGTTTTCATTCACAGAGGAGGTGCAAGGCTAAATCAGTTAGTGCTTGTTTAAAATTTTGTGGATGTAATGTGTTATCTTAGTGTCCACCATCTACAAAGCTGACACTGGACTCTCATTTTTTGCCTCAGTCTACATTTGATGCTCTTTTGTGGCACAACATAGCAAAACTGCCCCAGAAATATTCTAACATCATATACGCTCTCCCTAAATGCTGTAGAACAGCACCACACACAGATAGTTGGGTTGTCCAAGAATCTGGTAGTCTCCACTAGAAGTAGACAACAGACCAGGCAACAGAGGCCTCTGTTCCCTACTGGCTGATGCCCTACCAGTAACTATAGCAAGTGCAAGAGGGATATGTCATGGTCTGAACTTTAACCTTCCTTTGATTGCCCTGAATAGCGTAGGCACGTCTTATTTTGTGTCTTTTGTCCACATGCTCAGCTGGGGCTTGCAACAATCTTGGACCATATGTTTGGACTCCTCATATTAAAATATGATATGAAGCTAAGACACATTGCTTGGTGTGTATTTATATTTGACTCCTAGGGAGAAGTAGCTGATCAAGTTAAGGCTTGGTCAAGGCTGATATGATGCACTTCACTGTTGATAATTGTACCTATAACAATATAGCTCATCTATGAGGGAGCCCATGAGAGTATACTGGTCCTCACTACACAAAAGAATTATGAGCAGCCAAAAAATCTCACCATAATGAAGACCACAAAGTAATGTGAACTACAGGACGGATAGTCAAGTATTACCCTAATGCAATAGAATGGAAGTTGCTGGGCCATCCTTCATGAACCAGCAGATTATGAAATGGTTCAAATAAAAGTTTGTTTCCATGTCACAAAGTTCTCTTCTAATCACTGAAAAGCAATTTGTAGGTTGGGGGTTTGGAACATAGGCTGTTGCTCGGATACGCTGCATGATTATTAAGAACTCTTTGATTGAGCATCTTCACAGGCCATGATCAGTATCTTTCCTTTAGGTTGGCAGATCTGTGGCTGTTTCCATCATTCAGTCAAAGCAAATGAGCATTTCAAACATGTTCAGTCAGAGAACAGTTTTCCCAGTATTGCATGTGATGTTTCCATGTGATATTTTACATCAATTGTTTGTGAAGAAAATTGCTTTTCATACCATCAGTTTTGAGATGCTCCTGTTTGCTTTGTGAACAGCAGACCATAATGGTAGCATTTGTAGGGTTTGTTAAAACAGTTACTATTTCACTCCTAAACGAGTTTTAAGGAGCCAGGTCACCCTCTTGATATGCATGCAATTAACTAATTAGATATTAAACAAAAGCTGAGCAGCAGAAAGCAAGTTCAGTATTATTGTAGCT
Organism: Pelodiscus sinensis; assembly: GCF_049634645.1. Classification (NCBI taxonomy): domain Eukaryota; kingdom Metazoa; phylum Chordata; order Testudines; family Trionychidae; genus Pelodiscus; species Pelodiscus sinensis. Next base: position 8,443,960 of record NC_134723.1, read on the forward strand.
CTTTTTGAATTGTATTAAAAGCTAAACAACAAGAACCTGAAAGTGCAAGATTCACACCTGAATGATTCTGTCACACCCAAAGGAAATATTAAATGTATGCAAAGTGCAGTCGGTCACACAGCAGCCTGTGCTCAAAAACAGTGAAGTCTGGACTGGTTTTGTTGCACATCTCACAGAATAGGTTTTATGGTTGGCTGAACATTGTCTGATTGGCGTAATACACTGGCTTAGTCACAGATATTCTTCCTCTATGTGTGATTGATTGTGTATGAAAAATGGGGTTACCATGGCATCAGTGCTTCCTGCTACAGTTGAGGTTTGGGTGGCCACAGAAGGAATTTTTTTTAGCTTTTGTGTTTTGCAGCTGCTGATCTGGACATCACACTCAGTTCAAAATAAACAGTTTAAAAATAAATATATTAACATCCAATATATTTGACTTTTTAGAAACCAGTAACGTTGATCTGATGAAAGTGTTATATACTTTTATATAACACTGCAGTTATCAAAGGTGTCTTAGTTCTCTCATTGAACAGCTCCATCTCTTATATACACAAAGAAGAGAGAGAGAGAGAGAGAGAGAGAGAGAGAGAGAGAGAGAGAGAGAGGTAATTATGTCTCTTAAGGATCTCAGAGGTTATTAAATATTTGTAACAAGATATGGGACTGACTCTTAAAATTTGTATCTGGAACTTTTCCTTTGAAGATTTCAAAATGCTTTGTAAATATGAATGAAACAGGCTTCACAAAATATCTGTGGAGACAAACTATTGTTTCCTATTGCATGTAGCAAGAGCCAGGCATAGAAAGGTAACGTTCCTTACCCAAGATACCTGAGTCCATTAATGGCAGAGATGGGGAACAGAACTGCACCAAGATGGGAGACTAAGAGAACTAACTCATAGAGTGTCATGCAGCCTCCCTTCCATTTTATATACAAATCTTAAAGCTATTCTCAACTTTCAAGTTTACTTAGCACATAATGTATCCTCACTTTAAAAATATGATTATATTTCAAGTTATCTGCAACATATGTGTTGTGAGAAAGAAGGTAAAATATAGTGCACAACATAAAAACTTGTAATAAAAAACCCTATGGTGTGCATATTTTCCGAACAATCCTCTTGAATACAGATATATTTGGGACAAGTCTTTTTTACTTCGCCTGTTTCCTTTTTGGTTTTTGTGATTGTGTTTGTTGTGATGCAGACTTATGTTTTCAGATGATTTCAATTTGTCCCCGTCGGTCATTTGCAGCATGTCTACCCGAGGAAATTATTTTGAAATTACTAAAAGTGACTCAATAACTCCTGATTTAACAAAATTGAATTAGCATGGACACACTACAGGGATGCCTTGAAATTTGTCTGAGGCAGACTCTGTTAATTTGGATACAGTACCTCGACTTAGAGCTCTCGGAAGCACTGTGGAGTAATTCGTTCAAATTACTCTGGGGAGTAGTTATTTTGAAATAGCAGCATGGGAGCATCCACACTGATGCTATTTCAAACTAATTATCTTGAAATTAGTGTTATTCCCCAAAGTTATGTCTACACTACAAAGTTTTTGTGCAAAAAGAGCTGGTTTTGTGCAAAAACCGGCAGAGTGTCCACACCTCAAGCACTTTTTTGTGCAAGAAATTTTTGTGGAAGATCTCTTTTGCGGAAGACATAGCCCAAGAAAAGTAGGAGTACAGATTTTGAAATGACCAGCCTGTTGTTTTGTAATAACTGGCTTGGTAGTGTGGATGTGCCTCTTATAAATTCTACCTAAGAGGGGTTATTTTAAAATAAAGTCCTAGTGTAGTTCCTTACCATTTTCAGTTTTACTGTTAAATTGTATCAATTATTTAATCAGTGTCCTGCTAATTTCTCTTCAGCAACTAGATGTCTCTCTTTCCTCTGTTATTAAAAGTTATAGTATTAGAGTAGCTTTATTTGCCTTTGGAAAAGACTCTTTGCCCTGCATCATCTCTCTACTTTAGTGGCAAATTTAAGGTCTGAATTCTGCCATAGATCTGTATCCCAGGGAGCATATGACTTTATTTTGCACGTTCCTTTTTTCAGATCATTGATTGTTTCCCTCTGTTAATCTGCCTTTGCCTGAGGCTGACCCACGTATTGGTAGAATCTGTTTGCCCTTTCATATTCCTCTGTGTTTTCCAAGCAGGATTGTAGACTGAGAATTTTTCCTGTTGTGTCTCTCTTTTTCCCCTTTAATTCTTGTATCTTTCCATCTGAGACAATAGATTTGGGTTTTACTTGTTCCTCCCCACCCCAAGCTGGAAATGTTGTCCTATTGAAAGGATCTACTGACCTTGTGTGCTGTGCACGCTATGGAGAATGAGTTATTCCTTTCAGAACCCTGACTCTGTTGATGTGATTTAATGAACCTAGTGTGGGGAAAAGGGGCTGAATCAGGGATAAGTGCATAGTATATGCTTCTGGGCCATTAGCAGACTTACTTGCTATTACCACAGGTTCTGATGAGGTTGATGCAGATACATGATATTATACAGACACAGAAGAGTGGACTCTTTGCCTGACATTGCTGAGCATACTGTGGAAGTCTGTTTCTCTGAAGCAGATTATATCTGAATCTCCTCTGTGCTTTATCTGAACTTCCATCCAGTTGCCTTCCTGTTGCTGCCTTTCTGTTGGGGAAATTCTCACTATTGGCCTCCTCAGTGTGAGCTGAGCTGACCATTAATCCAGGATAAGGTTCATGACTCAGTCTGCCCTGTGGTGAATATAGAATAACTCACCTGGTACTTTTCTCTTTTAAATCTTTCTTCTGAGACCAAAATATCTTCATTCCTTTTGCTCTTCAGAGGTGTAATCACAGTCAACAAACACTCTCATTTCATAGACCATTTGGCTTGCCCTCCATGCAGCCCTGATGCATTAATACCCGTTTAGACTTTTTACAAACCGGCTTTGGGAAATATTGGGGAAGGGGGTTATATAACTTGTCCTGTTGCCAAATGGTATGTATTCATAATAAGGGCACAAGAAGAATTACATCTTTTAAAAAGTGAGACTCTTGAGCTAGTGAAATGTTTTGCATGCCCTCACAGTCACGTCACCAGAGAATTAATGCTCACAAATCAGACATCAGACATCTCCACACAGAGAAACCTGTTAGCCAAAATTTCAGCCAAACTGGCCATTACCTTAAAGACCTGACAACATGCCTTTTACTTCAAAGAGACTTTAACACCAGATTACAGAGGGACACTTCAGAACTTTTATTTATGCTTAAGTTTGACCCTTAATTTAGATGATAATTACCTTACACATTACAAAAACAGACTCCCAAGCTTTTGATATTTGTAATAACTCCAGATTAGCCACTTAATTGACTCTTACAATAAGCAATTTCCTCCTTCTTTCCTTCATCTTCCTTGTTCCCTCCCTCCTACCTTCTATTCTATGTAGCTGATTTGTTTACTTCTTCATTGTATCCCTCTGTTATATATGGTCATGCCATTTCACTTTCAGAATATGATCTGAAGAAGTGGGTCTGCCCCAGGAAAGCTCCTCGCCTAATAAACCATCTTGTTAGTCTTTAAAGTGCTACATGACTGCTTTTTTTTTTTGGTTTTACCAGAGAACCGAGAGGAAAAGTTTCTGCTTTAAGGCCTAATGTTAGAAAGATCAAAAGGAGGTTACCAAAGGTTTCTATGTTAGTGTCTTTTGTATGTTCTGTTTACTAAAGACATGCAGAGAATAACCTCTTTGTGAATGCAAATTATACACTGCACATCAGGAAAAATACAGGACTTGAGGAAATTCTTAAGATTGATTTTGATGGCATCTAAGACTGGTTCAAGAAAAAATATCACTGTTTGAATGTTAAAAAGCCCAATTATTTTTAAATCACAGAAAGGCTGAACATGATGATAATGATCACTGCTGATTGTGCTGTGCTGGAAACAGCTACAGCAGAGTAGATGGAAACAGTTAAAATATCTTGGCTTTATCAAATTATTTTCTTAAACACTTGCGTTAATTATAGCAAGTAGATACATTTCAAAGTTGGAAGATGATCTAGGACAAACACAGACCTGTGCAAATGCTGCTTCTGTATAAGATAATAAGGTTTTTCAGGGGAGCCAACAATCTCTGCGGGTTCTTGGGCAAGATATGGGGGAGCCAGCTCCAAGCTCTTGAAGGAGAGGTCTCTCAGGTGGAAGAGGCAGGGCTGGGGGCAGCCAGCCCTCAGTGCCATCCAGACCATGGTGCCCCTGCATCCCCAGCTCTCAGAGCTGCCCAGAGTCCTATGTGTGGTGCTCTAGTGGCAATTTAAAAGGTCCAAGGCTCTGACTGCAGTCACATTGGCTGTGGCCAGGAGCCCCAGACCTCTTTGAATCACTGGGCACTGGGGCAACTGCCCATTTTCTCCCCCTCCCCCACATTTCCGGGCCTGGGTTTTAGTCTAAAACTGGTATTAGGAAGGCTACTTACTGTGAAATGACTGTAGAGCAATCAACAGTTTCACTGTGAACTGCAATACCGAAGTGTGTATAATGAAAATGTTGTATAGCTTCCTGTTTACAATGCAGGAAACTTATTGTTAGAAAAATTATATTACTATTTCCAAAGTATCACGTCCTTTTTCTTTGTAAACCACTGTATCTATTAACCTGTGAGATGCCAGTCCTGCAAATACTCCTAGTCTCGTTCATTTAAAAAAAATACTTTAATTTGATGCGAGTTGGACTAAGAATAATTAGACTCAGAGCCTAAGGGTTGGACTCAGAGCCTAAGGGTTTAGCATGTGCTGCTGTGTTTCAGAACATGCAGCCTGGCCACTTTGAAAAGCAATTGATTAGCAATGAGTTTCTTCAATTTCTGTCCAAACTATTTCATAACCTATGCATTGATATACACAAATGCTGTTCATATGGTACTTTTCACTGATGGTTTTGCAAGATAAATGAATGGGGGATGAGAAAAGGTATCATTGGTTTAGCATGAATTGTACCTTAGTACTGAAAACTCTTCACTTTAAAATTGTTGCCAAGATGGCACCAAGCCTGTTCAGTAGCAAGGGACTAAGGAGTTTGAAGCCTGAGCTTATTATTTTTGAGCAAGTTTCACTCCTTAATTAATATCTGAACAGAAGTTAAAATGTCTAGTAGAATATTAATCATCTTCAAATATCGGATTTGCTACTGAGAGTGTAAGCTCACAAAGCAAGATACTAAATTTCAAATTCCATTAATAAATAAAGGCCCAAATCTGGTGAAGGCACCTGTGTAGGCAAACCATCATTGTAGATAAATTTAAAAGTCCAATGCAGGAAAAAAAATTTGTTAATGATTCCTCAAAGTACTTAGAACATCAAGAATTTACATGTATTTCTTCTGAATTAACTCCATGCTCTAAAATTATTCACTGTTAACTTTGCTGAAGGCAGAAGACATGACTGGGGTTTTTTTTAGAAAATTTGGTTAGGTGACAAGTACAAAACCATTCCACTGACCAGGCTTTAGATGAGTTCTTACTATTTCTGAATAAGTTTGCTTATTGCTGCCAAATGCTCATTCCCCCATATTTTAGGGAGCTATTACACACTGTCTGCGTCTAGACTGGCATGATTTTGCAGAAATACTTTTAACGGGAAAATTTTTCGGTTAAAAGTATTTCCACAAAAGCGCATCTAGATTGGCACGGATGCTTTTGTGCAAAAAGTGCTTTTGTGCAAAAGCATCCGTGGCCAGTCTAAACGCGATTTTGCGCAAGAAAGCCCCAATCGCCATTTTAGTCATCGGGGCTTTTTTGCACAAAACAGTTCTTCCCTGTCTACACTGGCCCTCTTGTGCAAGTATTCTTTTTCCCAAGCGGGAGCGTGAAAGTGTTTGCTCAAGAAACACTGATTTTGTACATTACAAAGTCAGTGCTCTTGCACAAATTCAAGCAGCCAGTGTAGACAGCTGGCAAGTTTTTGCGCAAAATCTTGCCAGTCTAGACGCACCCACTCTGTACAAAGTGTTGGTTTGTTTTATTTGTTTGTTTCTCCTTTTTAAATGAGGCCTAAAGTTAGTTTCTCAAGCCCATATTTTATTTAGAAGACTAAAGAACTGCCCAGAATTTCAAAAGTTCTGGGCACCTAATAGTCTGTTGGATTAAATCACTGGCTAAAACATAAAGGAAAGATTTTCAAAAGCACAAGTGGGAGTTAAGCTCTCAGTTTTCATTGAGTGACTACATGTTAGACATCTAACTCACCTTTGATCCTATGAAAATCTCCCCTGCAGTTTCCACCTGCTTTCAGGACAAGCTACAATGGTGACCCATTAATCAAGTTTTGCCCCCGCCCCTCAAGATAGAGGAGTCCCTTTGTTAAGTTTTCATTTGTAATTATTCATTTTACTTTACAGCATTATTGATGTATGAAAGGGCTTGTTAAAGTTACCCAGATCTAAATCATTCTGTTAGCAGCATAAAATTACGTAAGATGTATTTCTGACTTGGTTCACAGTGTAATCTAGTAGTTTCCAAACATGTATCAGGTATTGAAAATCAACCCCTATTCTATTAAAAATATAATCCTAGCAAGTTGCTTTTTACTTTATAATGGAAATGATAAAAAGAAGAATCTATTTAAGCAAAAGATTACCACAGAGAACCTCTTGTACACTTGTGACATCATGGTGTAGTGGCTTGAGTTGTAACTGCATCAGCATTCGCTTGAAACAGAATGAACAGTATGTTTGGGAATGAGCGGGGGAGAATGAGTTCCATCGAGAATGGCCTTCTATCCCTCTTCATATGGGGTATCTGAACCATTAGTGTAACCTTGGGAGATGGCTCATGGTCATAGGATTTAAGGGTTAAGAGGCCACCAGATCATTTAGCCCAACTTGTTGTGTATCACAGGCCACCAACATTACCCAGCACCCACATACTAAATCCAACAGCCAAAATCAGACCATAATATTACAGACCACAGGAGACTAAAATACAGTGTGCTACAGTAGACAAAGGGAGGCACTGTGGCTATGTCCACACTACAAGGTTTTTGCGCAAAAACCGGTGAGGCGTCCACACTTCAAATGTGTTTTTGCATACAAAAAATAGAGTAAATCAACTGGACAGAAGAGTTTTGCCAATAGAGTTATTCCTCTCCCCATAAAGAATAACTCCTTTTTCCGCTACCACTCTTGTGCAAAAAGGCACATATGGATGCTCCGAAGGGGTTTCTTGTGCAGAAAAAGCACAGGTGCTCTGATGGTCATTCTGTTAATGGCAATCAAAACTTTCTTGCACAAGAACATCCATGCAGTATCGATGCTCTCTTGCACAAAAGCATATTGTGCTTTTGAGGTGTGGATGCGCTTTTGCCCAAGAAGTTTTTGCAGAAGATCTCTTCCACAAAAAGCTTCTTGTGCAAAAATTTTGCAGTGTAGACAAAGCCTGAGATGCACTTCGGGTATGTCTAGACTACATGGCTCTATCAACAGAGCCATGTAGATGAGTTTACTAGACATAGGAAAATGAAGCGGCGATTTAAATAATCGCTGCTTCATATACATCAAAATGGCCACCGCGCTGTGCTGATCAGCTGTTTGGAAGCATAGCAGGGCAGTCTGGATGCGCCGCGGTCAACAAGAGAAGCCTTTGTTGACCGCTCCGGTATGCCCTGTGAAATGAGGTTTACCGGAGCGGTCGACAAAGGCTTCCCTTGTCGACCGCAGCATGTCCAGATTGCCCCACTGTGCCGCCAAACAGCTGATGCGCACAGCGCGGCAGCCATTTTGATGTAAATGAAGCGGCGATTATTTAAATCTCCGCTTCATTTTCCTATGTCTAGTAAACTCATCTACATGGCTCCGTCGACGGAGCCATGTAGTCTAGACATACCCCTAATACCTGAGGCCCTCACAATGGCAGATAAGTGAGTGATGGCATTCACATGCTGCAAAGGAAGGCCAAAAAAAAAAAAAAAAAAAAAAAAACCTTGGTCATTGCAAGTCTAGGCTGTATCTTGCAGTGCGGCAGCTTCTCTGTCCATGCTTCCTGAGTCTCCGGAGCCTCTCCGCTCAGAGAAGGAAAGGAATCAAATCAACCCAATAGTTAAAAACAAACCAAAATCCTACAAGTCCAAAAGCCCATTCCAAACATGAATTTGGTTCTTACACATACTACATTTCTGCTTATCACTATAATTTTTTTCTGATTATATGATATCATATACAGCTATGTAATTGTTTTTATAATACACCTATTTCAGATGGCAGAAAATCTTCTTTCTTTCAACCCCAATTTTGTACTATAATTAGAAAGAGTAGTTTTTCAAGCAAAACAGTCACCACAAGTTAATGGGCAGAGATGAGATTTTTCAAAAGCACCTCTGTGAATTAGGAATATGAACCCTACCTATTTTTAGAGGAACCTATCCTCTTAAATCATTCAGAGGCTTTCAAAAATCCAGTACATGACACTAGTTTTTGATGAAGTGAGCTAAACAAAGAGTAGTCCAAATGTAAGAGTAAATTACATGGAGGCCTGCTGCTGCAGGGGGTGGCAGGGAACAGTGCAAAGGGGACAACTGTCCCAGGCCTCGTCATTCTAAAGGCATGCTCTGGGTAGCTCTAAGGGCAGGAGGACTGGTGTGGCACACTCTAGGCAGTGCTGAGGTCTGGCTGCCCTTGGCCCTGCCCCTTCTATCCAAGACCCTGCCCCTTCCAGGATCGTGGAGTTACCCACCTCCCTCCTCCCCCCCTTCCACACACTTTGCCCAGGGGCCCGGTGTGACTGTCAACTTCCCTGACTACACATAATGCTCAAGTGGTTTGAATTTTCTTCAAACTTTGTGGAAACATTTTCCTTTGTCATCACAGTAAATTGGATTGGAATGATTATTTGGCCTGGAAATTTCCAAACTCATGAGGATGCTACTATAGAGCTGGCTATATCCCACAGAGATAACACTCCCTCTACATAATTTCTTCTCTGTTTTCTATTGCACCTGTTAGTTTTAAATATATCTTGGCAGAGGATTTTGTTGTTTGTTTTGGATTTCATTTGTTTGCTTGTTTTGCCCTGCAATCTTCTCAAAAGCAAAGTATATGTCTGAACCGTCTCTCCCCCGCCCCTCGGGCTTTATTCCTGAAACCATCTATCATCTGTTGTTTTTGTTCTTTCTGACTGTTTTGGAAGAGCATCACTCACCAATCCTCAGAAATTATGCACAGACGTTCACTTCTCTTTGGAGGAAACATTTGGGTTGATGCTAGAGAGCTATTTAAAGAAACAGCGGCCAACAACATCCAGGAATACTGTTCAGAGATGTGAGAGCTTTCAAGACCCGTTCCACAATTTTGGCTGTGGGATATTATAACTTTCTGGTTCAGCTTGAAGAGGAAATCTGTACAGATGTACCTAGTCCAATGTCATTCTCACACTCCAGATGTTGATTTCCGTACTCTGAACAGTTTTTAATTCTCCATCATGGGCGTCCAGGACCCTCGGTGGGCGAGGGCTTTGCCTTCCCAAACCGCCAGGCATGACTCCACCCACATTCCGCCAGAAATAGCCTCCTCTTTGGGTAGAGGGAGAATATTTTCTTTTTCTCAGTTTATTTAATTAGTTAATTTCAATGACTAATTTATTTAAAGTTGAGAAACCAGCGGGGAGTTCAAAAAGCATAAAAGGTTATTTCTTCTTTCTGTCTATGAATATAAGCAAAATGTGAGACAGTGAGATCTACAATTTCTGAAATGTTAAAGGAGATGGCAATGAAGTTTATTTCACTAACAACAGGTAATACTTCATTTATTTCATAAAGCAATTAGTTTTAAATGCATTTTTTTTACTAATGCTTATTTCTTATGTGCTCTGCACATTTAAAGCAGTTCTATTTTATAAAATACAAATTTAAATAGGTGTTTTTCCATCTTTTATAATTTATTCCAATTTTAATGCAAATGTAGCATTGATGCAAACCAAGATTGAAAACTTAATTATTTAGTAAATACGAAATACATTGCCTGTCCTTTTCTAACATAACAAAAAAGGTAAAAAAGGTACACTATTTGTACACATTAACTTATCCTCCTGGCTCCAAGAGGAAATACCAGTACATTAGGATCACAGAACTTAGGGTAGGGAGGAACAGATATGTACTCCAGTAATTACTGTATTATTCTGGTTATCCATACAGTATAGGCAAAGCAAGTGGTCCTACCTAAAAAGCCTCTCTCACTGGCAAAGAGGAATCATGCTTTTCAAAGCTATGTGGGTGAAATCATGGCCTCTTTGAAGTAAATTAGAGTATTGTCATTGACTTCAACCAGTGTCACGGTTTCACCAAATGCCTTCAACCGCCACTGATTTTTCGTCACTTCCAAGCATACCTCACCACCAACTTTCCCTCTATTTTTTTCTTCCATATGCAGAATACATTTTGTTATGTGTGCCAAGACATGTGTGGCTGTGCGCCGCCAGTAGAAACACATGCTGGGTGCTGTAGGCACTATGCTAATCAGCTGGGACCCAGCACTAGACCCTCCACTGTGGCAGCAGCGGCACCCCAAGCTGGCCAACCCCGGAGGCGCAGGCTGCGTCAGAGGGACCAGCTTCTGCACCGCCACATGACCGCCATGGAGGGAATCCAGGGCTCCATTGAAGAGCGGGTGCAGGGGGACCTGCAGTGGCCGCAGGAGGGCTGGGCTTCCTTCCTCACTGAGTGCAGAGGGATGCGCATCTCTATGGACATGCTCACGGCACATTTAGTGCATGCCATCCACTATGGCATGGCCGGACCCCATGCCCCCGCCATCCCTCCCGGAGCACAGCCCATGCCCCCTCCTATGCCTGCTCCTATCCCAGCTCCTGCCCCTGTTCCTGCCCCAGCTCCTATCCCAGCTCCTGCCCCTGCCCCTGCCCCTGCCCCTACCCCTGCTCCCGCCCACCTCCCCGTGCAGGCTGCCCCGATGCTGTCTGCCCAGTGTGTGCAGGTCCCCCCCCCAGAGGAGCGCTCGCAGGGGCCGCCCGCCATAGTAACTGCCCCCCTCCCTGTCCCAGTTGAAGGTCTCCCTGCTCCGTCCCAGTTGAAGGTCTTCCCTCCCCTCCCTGTCCCAGTTGAAGGTCTTTCCCCACCCCCTTGTAAATAAAAAGTTGTCTATTTTTCAGTTCATTTTTGTGTTGGTTATTGTGTTACTCTAGTAACTGTAAGAAATGATTTGAGATGCCAATTAGCCACTTAAATTTAACAGGGTTACAAACTGTGGACAACAAATTCTTTACTCTATCACCGGGGGGGCCCTTTATAAGTGGTCATTGGTTTGTGGCGCATAAAGAAATACTGAGACTTTTCAGTAAAATGTAAACCACAAACTATATTTACATAGCTAACAAACAAGCAAGAACGGTTAAAAGATGCACACTACAGAGTATTAAACATAGTCTAGGTGCAGGGAGGACAATTGGGTAGTGTTGCTGGCCACCTCAATCCTTTGGTCCTTCCGGGCCTCAGGAGAGGAACAGCCAGGAGATCCCTCGACGGAAGACGACTGGAATCAGGTACGCTGACTTGAGCCTTCCACACGAACCCCGAATCCTCTTGGCTGTTCTTCAGGACAGGCGATGGTGGCCTAAACCCTAGCCTAAAGTAAAAAGAAAAACCCTACCTAAGCCCGATGCACCCGACGAACAGTCACAATGACGGCCGATGTGCTTTGACCCGACGCTTTACAACTGGGGGGGAGGTAAGGGGAGGGGGTGGGGAAGGGTACGGGATGGGAGGGAGTAGTCTGGGGAGACCCAGGCGACTCTACTACGGGGCTTGGGCAAACATGTCCACCAGGGCCTCTCTGATGTGCACCGCATCCTGGTGCGCCTGGCGGATGGCAGCTGTGTTGGGCTTTCCAATGTCTGTGCCTCGGCTGCCATCCATGCAAGGAGGAAGGCCTCCTCACTGCGCTCCACAATGTTGTGGAGCACGCAGCATGCGGCCAGTACCGCTATTGCATTCTTCTCACCCATCTCGAGACGGGTGAGCAGACAACGGAAGTGGGCTTTTAAACGTCCAAAGGCCAGCTCCACTGGGTTTCGGGCCCGGTTGAGGCAGTCGTTGAACCGGGCCCGGTTCTGGTCCGGCTGCCCCGTGTACGGCTGCATTAGCCAGGGCATCAGGGGGTAGGCTGCGTCCCCGACGATGCAGATGGGCATAGGCACATCCCCGACAGTCAAGTCCCGCCGGGGGAAGTAGGTGCCCGCCTCCAACCTGCAAAAGAGTCCAGAGTTCTGGAGGATGCGGGCGTCGTGTGCCAAGCCGGACCAGCCCCCGTAAATGTCCAGGAAGCGGCCCCAGTGGTCCACGAGGGCCTGCAGAACAATGGAGCAGTACCCCTTTCGGTTCGTGAAATGGCCCGCTCGATGCTCCGGGGCCCGGATGGGGATATGGGTGGTGTTCAGGGCTCCCCCGCAGTTGGGGAACCCGAGGGCAGCGAAGCCAGCCATGGTATCATCCACGTCGCACAGGCGGATGATTCGCAGGAGCAGGACGTCGTTGATGGCGTGGACGACCTGCAGAAGGGTGCAGAGAAACACAAGGGAACACATCACATACGGCAGGGGTGAGTGTGCGCTCCCTTGGGCCCCCCCTTGATTCCCTCTGTCCTCACACACACACACACACACACACACACACACACACACACACACACACACACACACACACCCCAGGGCCCCCCTCATCCCACGGCCACCCCCCCCACCAGCGGGCCTGTGCAAGGGAGGGATGGCCCAAACCCCTGGGCGACCCAGCCTAGAGTCTTGCTGTCCCTGGGCCTGGAGTGCAGCACCCTCCCCTCATCCCACTCCCGCTGGGACTTACCTCCACGACGATCACTCCGACGGTTGATTTTTCCACCCCGAACTGCTGTGCCACCGAGCGGTAGCTGTACGGTGTGGCCAGCTTCCAGAGTGCAATGGCGACCCTCTTGTTCACGGGGACGGGTGCCCGCAGTCGGGTTGCGGCTCTCTGCAGCGCGGGAGTGAGCCAGGTGCACAGCTGCAGGAAGGTCCGCTTTCTCATCCAGAAATTCCTGATCCATTGCTGGTCGTCCCATAGTCCGAGGACCACCCGTTCCCACCAGTCGGTGCTGCTCTCCAAACTCCAGACGGGCCTCACCACGGTGGGGTGCTGATGCGACATGGTTGCCAGGGCCTCCCTGGTGATGGAGTCCAAGGCGATCTCTGCCTTCTGGTACATGTACATCATGGCACCCGCCTCTAGCATGAGCAGCAGGCACTTGTACAGCTGAAAGAGGGGCCCGAGCAGGTACATGGCCACCCATGGCTCCATAGCAGACAGAGTAGGGCAGAAAAAACAAAACTCAGGGAAAAGCAGTTGGGGGCCAAAGGGTGGTGACCCCAAAACTCAGAGGGCAACCACCTACCCTGCGAAGGGTGTCAGTCCCTGGAAGAGGCCCCAAGGCACGGGAGCAGGAGACCAACGGCTGTCCGGCGAGACCCCTTTAAGCACGTGTCTGAACGGCGCTCTGGCCCCGCCCCCGGAAAGGTCTGGTGGTCTTTGCCCTCTTCAAAATGGCTCTGGGCTTCTGCTTTTCCAGAAAAGCGTGCCGCCAATGTAGACGCGCTTTTCCGGAAAGCGCATCGTTATAACGGTAACTCCAGGGCCAATGTAGACGCTCCTTTTCCGGAAAAACTTAAAACGGAAAACTGTTCCGTTTTAAGCATTTCTGGAAAAAGGTGCCAGTGTAGACACAGCCCAAATGGATTAGATACATAAGTCCCTGTTTTGTCTCCACTGCAACGCACAACATTCCTGTTGAGCCCTGTGGGTGTCAAAACTCACCTGGCACCTGAGTTTTTGCAGTTGAAGATCCCTAGCTTATATATCTGCCCTCAGGCATTTGCACTATTGCCTTCCTCTGTGTGAAAGAGCCTATCTTCTCTCTAAGCTCCAAATTAATTTATAGACTGGGAAAGTAGGCAGCCAGATGTATAACGTGGAGCCCAAACTCAGTAGGCACCTTCTGAGCATAGCCTCTAGATTGGACTTCTCAGCCAAAGTCTTACAAAAAACATAAATACATGAAGATTGATAGGAGAGGGAGATTCAATGTCTTCTGGATGACTGCTTTAACCACTGACCGATGGCCATTCTTCTGTTGTGTGCATACACTTGCATGCTCCCAGATCGGTCCAAATAACTCTTTAATTCAAATTGCCTTTTCCCCCTAAGGTGGGGAAGGAAATTGTGGTGGAGGGGGTCTCCCACACCCAAGTGAATACTCAGCCCACTTCCATAAAAGTTAAGAGGGAGATCTTCCTCCTCTTCTTCTCAACAGTGGTGTAGGTGACTATCTCGGTGAAGTCTTAGCTTACTCTCCCACCTCTGCCCTGTTGGCATCTTCCATTGTTTAACTTAGGGAGCTTCCTCCCTATTATGCTGGCTTTTATGAACATCAGTATAAACCTTTGTGAATTGTTGTGGTTCTCTAGACACCTAAAAGTTAGGATCTATAAAGCAGCAGGTTTAAAACAAACAAAAGCAAGTTTTTCTTCACTCAGAGCACAGTCAACCTCTGGAACTCCTTGCCAGAGGATATGGTGAAGGCTAGGACTTTAACAGGGTTCAAAAAAGAGCTAGATAGATTCATGGAGGTTAGGTCCATCAATGGCTATTAGCCAGGATGGGTAGGAATGGTGTCCCTAGCCTCTGTTTGTCTGGAAATGGGTGACAGGGGAGGGAGCACATGAGGATTACCCGTTGTGTTCCCTCCCTCTAGGTCAGCTGATATTGATATTGGTGACTGTTGGCAGACAGGATACTGGGCTAGATGGACCGTTGGTCTAACCCAGTATGGCCGTTCTTATGTAAGGCTCAGTGTCATTCTGCCTAGATTTATTTGTGCGGGGGTATGTCTACACTATAGCGTTATTACGAAATACCTTATTTCAGAGTAGTTATTTCAAAATAGCTTATTTCAAAATAATGTGTCTAGTAACAAAATGCATTTAGAAATAGCATTTTGCTATTTCAAAATAGCGTGTCCACATTGATAGGACTCTGAATCGCATTTAAGGCTGGCCGGAACTGATTCTGGCAGGGCATCAGGTCAGGAGTTACCTTGTGTGGCTGCTGCCTGAGGCTATCTGAGGCCTGTGATTAAAGGGACCGCCCCCAGACTGCAGGTTCTAAGGTTTCCCTGCTTGCTTGCTTACCTCACTGAGGGACAACAAAGCATTTTTTTCTCTGAGTGCTCTGGTTGCCCTCACTTAGGACACCACACTCTGCAGCATGGAGCCGGAGCCGCCCCTGGGGACTCTGGTGCTTCTCCTGGATGTGTTGCTGTGAGCCTCTCAGCATGTTCTTTAGGCAGTAACAGTCTTGGTGGTGTACCCCACTGGAGGCTTGTGCCTCATTCCTCCCTCATGTCCCTCCACTTACCCCTCCCTAACTCCCTTCCTGCTGTACAATAAAATACACTTGTGTTCATTACAACAAAGCCACTTTATTGAACAAAACTGGGGTGGGGGGAGAATGAAACTGAAGTGAGACTGGGGAAAGAAGGTGGAAGAGGGGAGGAGGGAAACCTCGGAGGAGGGAGCTGGCAGGGGGAGGCAAGGGGAGGCAAGGGGAGGAGAAGCTCAGGGCTCAGGGTTGGGGGTTTCACTGGCCCAACTGTCTCCCAGCACTGTGGGCATGGGGACCTCGACATCCCAGGGGCTACGTCTACACTGGCCCCTTTTCCGGAAGGGGCATGTAAATTTCATGAGTCGTCGTAGGGAAATCCGCGGGGGATTTAAATATCCCCCGCGGCATTTAAATAAAAATGTCCGCCGCTTTTTTCCGGCTTTTAAAAAAGCCGGAAAAGAGCGTCTACACTGGCCCCGATCCTCCGGAAAAAGCGCCTTTTTCCGGAGGCTCTTATTCCTACTTTGAAATAAGCATCTCTACAGCACTTATTTTGAAATAGCAATTTTGAAATTGGCGCTATTCCTCGTGAATGAGGTTTACCAATTTCGAAATAAGCCCTCCGCTATTTCAAATTAATTTCGCTGTGTAATTTTGCAGTGTAATTTGGCTGTTATTTCGAAATAACTTTGGTGTGTAGACATACCCCAGGTTAATACCCCATCACCAGTGCTGATCCAGTTCTGTTGTTTGTAGTGCTGTGCTCTTCAGCCTGCCAGCCACAAACACATGGAAAATTTTAACCTTGAAAGGAGTCCTGTATCCATGTCCTGCCTTGCTGTATTGACTTTGGGGTAGTCACCTCAATGTCATTGCGAGGGCTCGGTCCTAGTGGTGATTGGAGGAACAGTATAAAGAGGCCCCAAAAGCACAGATTATCTTTGGTTTCCTGCTTAGCTGGATACTTCAACAGTGTTACCTTCTCAGGGTTCCACACCACCTGCAGTGTTGTTGTGGGATTGTTAGTTACTACAGATCACTATAGACCGTGCTGACACCATTTTGTGTGAAATCCAACTTTCCTGACATTAGACAGTGAGAAGCTGTTTTCAGAACCCTTCTAGGTTTAAAATTGCCGGTATCTCTTTATCCCAACTCCCCTTCAGCTCTGGATGAATTAATCAGAAAAACAAAGGCCTCATAATTGCTTGTTTATTTTTTCCCATATATTAGCTCAGGCTGTTTATATTGCCCATCCCAATTGCATCCTCTCTCTTGCTGTACTGGAGGGAGAACAATGAACAGTGTGGATGTCAGAAATCCCAAACCAACTTTAACCTCACACAAAGACACAGTTTTATGAGGATTTTTTACACCTTTGTTTGGCTATAGGACAGGTAATTTTGGTGGGTGGAGTAGCAGTACTTAAACCAAGTTAAATTAAACCAAAATGTGTTTAGCTGTACAGGCTCATCTGCAGCTGTCACTGCCAAGCACTAATTCCTTTCCTGCTGGCAGAAGGAGGGAGAGTGAAACAATGCTGTCAATTGCACAAATTAAGTCACAGCAGCAGAAACACAACAGAAAGAAGCAGAGGAAAACAATGCAAAGAAAACTAGACAGACCGTCACTGTTACACAAACCTTCCTGATAAGCCTGCGGGCTAGAGAAAGAGAAAATAATGACTTGGTGGGTATCAGCTTATACCCTGAGGTCTCTTTCAAAACAGAAATAAGTGTATTATTTCAGTAGAAAGTTGGAACAATATGGGCAAATAACTCTTGCTGTCCACCCTGGAAAAAGAAAAGGGTTTTGTGGTAATAGAGCAGGACTTCTTTAGCAGAAGAGACAGAAACATCAGAGTTCAATACAGCTGCAGCTAATGACAGCCAGAGAGAGCTAATGATTTCTCCAAAAGAGAGTGCAAATATGCAACTGGAATGTAAGTGTAATAGAATGTTTTTATTATCACTGACTGCCATACTGCTTTGTAGCATTAGGATTTACAGAAACCAACCTTCAAAATTCCTTCCTGAATATAAATACATCTCTTTTTACAAAAAGTTCTAAACATTCCCTCTTATCTCTCACAACATGTAAGGAAAAATATTTTTCTTCTCACTTTATCAGATTATTACCCGGGGGGTGGGGAGGGAAAGAGGTTTGCAGATATTTTCAATCACTCTTATCTTTAATCATCATGCTTCTATACCTTAAAGTTATCCAACACATTTAAGATTTGTCTTAGATATTTACAGTATTGCTCTTTCCCGACATACTGTCATTTTTTTATTATTTCACCAGCCCAACTGTCTCAGGGAGTTTTGTTATAGTGCAATAAATGGAGGTTGAAAATAGAAAACATATCAAAGCAAAGGAATTAAACACATGTCTCACTAATAAAAATCTATATTAAGAGCAGATGCTTCTAGCAACAGGGGATTGAAAAATTGTTATGGATCAACTATAATTCTTATAATATTTTAAAAGCCCACAGTTTCTAAAATACAATATTCATTATCTGTTTCCCTCCTACACTAATTTAATCTACCTACCCAGAGTTTAAAATAATACGTCTAAAATCCATTATCCGGAGCAATCGTATTAGTTGCTAACTAGATACACACTTCACTAGGCACAACAAATATTTGGCCTATAACCAGCACTCAAAACTGACAGGAACACAAAGGAGTGAAATCTTAGTACTTCACTCAGAGGGAAAAGGCACTCCCAGGAGAAAGGCCCTGTGCCAAATCCACTAGGTTCATGTCAGATCTTACTTAGTATAAACACTCCCAATAAATATTGGTATTTGAAATGGGAGACCTCCCAGAGTATACTTGTTACAGGAAGCCTGGGTGGTAAGCCAAGGGCAAGTTGTTATGAATCTTAATTGAACTCTATGCTAGTACGTGGTTGTATCCGATGCTTGTGCTGGAGGTGACCACATCATCTGGATGTGAACAATTGTTGTACTGTCTTGTTTCTGTTTCCTTGTGGCTTCTGAAGATCCTAAGCCCTGAGCACGCAGCCACCAAAAAATCTGAGTCCTTTGCAGGTTGATTGCTAGCTGACAGACTTTTAGAGCTAGACCTTTAAGGCTTGATTTTTCTGAATCTCTATGTACTCAAAAGGTCCTGAAGCACCTCCAGCCCATGTATCTGCCCTTGTGGATGCCACATGTGCTGAAATAAATTATTTATTCCGGCTCATAACTTATTTTTTCCTCAAATGCAGAAAGTGGGAGAATCACCTGATTCAGGTGTTATGGTGGAAATTCAATTTCAGGGCACACAAAACCAGCCTTCTCTGAATCACTTTCTACCCATTCCCAGAGACAGTGATGCTGTAGAGCCGTGGTCACCAACCAGTAGATCATGATCTACTGGTATATCTCAGGGGCTCTAAGAGAGGATCTTGAGCCCTCTCTGAACTGTGCACCTGCGCAGTACATTTACATTAGATTTCCTCATGTAATGTAGGCGGGACTTCAAGGAAGGGGCGGGGCAGTAGATCTTCGCCTGTTCTGAGACTTAAAAAGTGATCTTGGGTATCAAAAGGTTGGAGACCACTGCTGTAGAGCCTCAGAAGTTCTTAAATAAAAGTGCAGTAGAAATTACAGAGCTGACTAGCTACTGAGAGAGACTACCACTGAGAGCTTTGAAAAAATGAAGGGGGACTTTATGGGTGGTTACGCGGGACCTCTTGCAATGAGGAAGAGGGAACAGCCAGATAGCTGGTTGAAGAGGAGATTTTTCCATTAAATATTTCACCATGGTGCAAATTTCTACCTTTCAAGCAGTATCAGACCTGGAATACGGACTCTACTTGCACAAATTGAAGGTTAGATACAATTATTTGGCTCAGCTTGACTCAGAATAAGATTCTGTAGTCAGGATAGGGTACACCTGGGGAGAAAAATAGGGGTCATGAGTGAGACATGGAGGTGGCAAGGGTATGGCATTTCAGACTAACAAAATACTGTTCAGAGGACAGGAACTTACCAAGCAGGTACAAGAAAATATATCAGAAATTTGCCTCTCTTCTTCCCACCAGGTACTGCTTAATGAGCATGTGCTTCAGAGCTATCGTAAACTAAGTTAAAACATTTTTTTAATTCATACTATATAGTTTTGGGGGGATTTAGTTCATCAATCTAAAGTCCAAAGAATTTCAAAGAAATTGCTGAATGCTACAAATACTTTGCTCCTGCGACATATCTTTTGAGATGCATTTCTGTAATGACATTGTGTTTTCTTGACTCATTGTTTTGGCATCAGGAAGGTGTAAGTCAATTTAATTAACCATAATTTGACCAAATTAGACAAGAAAAATGCCTGCCATTATAGGTTCATACAATAAACAATAAATAAGCATGAAATTTGTGAACTGTTCATTCTGATTCAAGAGAGATTGAAAAGCTAGTCTCTTGTCTGAAGATGGCTTATTAATTGTTGTAGAATGGAGCTCATCAAACAAAATATAATTATTCAGTGGTGGGGAAAAATTAGTTGGATCTGATTTTGCTCAAGGCTGTTCTATGTTTGCTTTCTGCAAACATTTAAACCGATGATCTTTACTTGCATAAATACTCTGAGAAATGAAATTTAACCTTGAATATTTATTTCAAATGTTTTTTTATTTGATTACAATATTCTAAATGTTAATGTTGATATTCAGCCATGAAATCAGTGAATAGAAATACATGACTGAAGTAAATAATTTAGAGCAAATTTTGTCATTTAAATATTATTTTATGACCTCTTCTTTCTGAATGGGACTAGAATTAGGAGTAACAGATCATTTTGATTAAATGTGAATATTTTTACAAATGTCTTATAAATAGATTGAAGACTCAATAGACACAGTGAAATAAATAATTATTCCAAATTATTCACTTTTCTCTGCTATAGAGCACAAGTGATTTCCTCAAAGATGTTGAAAATCAGGCACCCAGAACCAAATGGTTTAACGATGAATTAAATTAGTTTGACCTAGAAAATGTGTGTGCATATGCATGGAATCAGTAATGGCAATATATTTGTGAAAACTTGTCTATTCACTGATAAACAGAAATCGATGACAAATGTCAAAAATTAAGCAAATCCCTGGGAATTAATATAATCATTCCATTAAATTCATTTGAGTAGTTTTCATATTTTAGCTCTAATAGATGCCTTTAAATTTGGGACTGTCAATTAAGAAATTAATTAAGAAGCACTGTCTGAGACTGCAATGGTCCTGATCCACCACGTAGCAAGGCCCATTAAAATTCACTCTCAATGCAACATCTTATATTTTAAGAAAGTAAATAATATCTGCCTATGAGGCTGTGAAATGCCCTTGAATCAGAGAGAAAAACTGGTACCCAGGAACTGAAGCATAAATACTGGCAGCTCTTGCCTGCATATGACAGCACTTTGCACAGCTTTGGGAAGAATACATATAGGGCCATAGGGAATCTCTCCCCCACACTTTTGTTTGGAAGAAACTCCGCCAAGAATCCCGTTTGTAAAATATAAATTAGAGGGCTAGGTTTCTGATCAACATTGTTGTTGATAATTACTAAATTTCAAACCTGTGTGAAGTGGGTGATTTTTCATATCAGAACATGATTTACTTTGGCAGATGTTTTACTACCCCCACGTCTCTAGTTTTATCATTAGAGTGTGGCACATAAATCTCATGAGAGAATGAGCAATAACTTATTTCTAAATAGAAAGAAAGCAGTGTGAACATTTCTTCGCATCAGAAATTCCCCAGTCAACAACAACCATTCTATGTGCCTGAGACTATCCGTGTGCCCTAGCAGGAGAAAGACAAATTGAAATGTTTGTGGGGTGACTGAGAATTATTGTTACCCCCAAGCGTATTAGTCTCCCAGTCAACTAGCCAATCAATTTGCACCAAGCTATTGCTTTACACCACATTGTTCAGGTCAATAAATACGATTCTAAAGGCTGGTTCAAACAAATCTGGGGGCCTCATGTGATGTTGTGTGATTGGTGCCCCGTTGTGGCGAGAGAGAAAAGGAGTATCCTAGAGGATTTCAGCAGGGGAGAGAATTAGTAATAAAACTTTTACAGAATTGGGGCATGTGTTTTGAGAATGGCATTTTGGGGAGTAGTCAGTAGATTTTCCCATTCAGGAGGAGGAAAATTGAGAACTCATGCAAGCTAGTCCTTCCTTCATTCTCTAGGGGGATCTAGATGTTTCCCAAAATTCTGTCAGCATGAAGCAGATTATAATGAACATCACATGGCTGTTGGAGCACAAAAAATAAATCCCACTGAACTTGGTAGTGTCCTTCTGACAGGAGAAAGGTTTGGGAGACCAATGGCTCTGCAGGTTTTAGCAGCACTAAGACTGTCAAAATGTGAAGCAGAGTGGCCTGAGACAAAGGAGGAATTGTACTCAGCAGTATTGAAACTAGTAGGCAATAGAAAGATGTACATATGAAGTGACTAGCCGACTTGGGAGACAAATATGCATTGGGGTAACAATAATTTTCAGACACCCCACAAACATTTCAATTTGTCTTTCTCTTGCTAGGATACATAGATAGTCTCAGGCACATACAATGATTATTGTTGACTGGGGAATTAAATCATTTTGTAGGAGACGGGCAGAGAAAGTTTTAAACTAGAAAGTGAATGTAAGAGTTTCCATGTCTGGTAGAGTTCCTCTTCTGCTAGATCACTGCAGTCAGGAAACGCTTATTACTACCTGATAAAAAGATTTTGAAGAGATCATTTGTTCTTTTGGAATGCACCAAACAAGTTGTGTGTATATTTTACATAAAGGTTTCTAGAAAGAAAATACCTCCAAATCACCCAAAAAGCATATTTTCTGTTTTACATTTGTCTGCAATTATTTAATTCAATGAATGGTTTCTGGAGCCTGCAAATTGGAAGGAGAGAACAGCTGAGCAAAATAAAAAATACATAAAAATGCCATGTGCATAAACTGAACATAAAAGAAAAGCCTTTTTAAAGAATAACTCATGAATGTTTTAGTAGAATTCACTTTAAACCTGGTGTGTCCCACACAAGTCTCTCTTTCCCTTATGGAAAAGGAATATACTTCAGGTTGGCCAAGTACATATCTTTTTCATAAATGTTTGAAGGAATAAGCATTGGTAATGCAACAACACTGTTGTTCAGAACACAGAATAGCAGTACAGTACCATAAGGCTAATTAACATCCTGTGGTCCCATTGCATTCCCTATGCATTGCATTCCCCATGGTTTTAAATGATAAGTACATAGATTGAGACATTTATTAATCTAGGCAAGTAATGCAGTAAAGCATACTTCTCACAGAGTAACCAAAGGAATACAAATTTCATACAAGGAAGTACATTTTCATTAAAATTATGTGGTTCACTGCAATTAGTTACACTGATTCAGTCACTACCTTATAGAAGATGAGAACATGGTGGATGTCGTATTTTTTACTTTTTGTATGCAGTTTCCTGTATTTTAAGAATTTTTTATTTGGGATAACCTGCTTTTTGGAAGTGCTGTCTGGGCACTGCTTTGTTGATTCTTCTAGTATGGGGAAATTCCCAGAGAAACTATGAGAATTGAAACCTGTATTGTTTTTCCTTAGAAAAAACAATAGTTTTAAATAGAATAGAATATCCTTTTTTGAGTTTCTGCCCACAATCTTCTTTTAGAACTTTCTTAATTTCTGTAGGACTGTGCGGACATGGACATGGACTTATCTATATATAGTCCCCCAAGTACAGTCAGGATAAGTAGAGGCACATTGTTGTGAACACTTGCCACCTGGAGGGCACAATGCCTTTCCTTTTGTATGTCACTGTAAAGTTGTTAGATAGTTATGGATTTTGATTATTGCAAACCAGAGCCAGAATTCAACCACTGACATAGAGGTGGAATTGTCTTCAAATCCAACCTAATCTCATGAGCCATTTACCCTTTCAACCAAAAGAAGCCAAGAGAATTTTTGCTCAAAGCAAATAAGGAAACAAGTGACTAACATAGCATGCATGCACATACATGCGTGCATACCACACATTGCAATGTAACATTCTGGTATTATAACCTATCCACCTGCCCCCAAACTCACCAAAAAGCCTTGTGTATTAGAGTTGCAGATGCTGGTGATACAATTTTGTTGATAACTCTTATGGATTGTCAACATAGTATTTGAAGTTTTTTCAGTTAACCTTGAGAAGCTTCTCTTTACAATTTGATTTCTCAGAGATTTGATTTCATATCAGTTGAACTGTTTAGCTGTCTGCCCATATTTTTCATGGGGGAGTGCCCTGTATTTATGTTAGCTGGAAACAAAATGATCAGTTTTAGTTCATACAGGTCCTTCATACAGAAAGAGGAGTGCAAAAAATAAGAAATCAAAATGTTAGAGTGATTTTTTTTCTTGGTTATGAAGAGTAATTTGGGTGAACTCATGGAAAAATTATATTGGCCAAGGAAGAAATTATTTAGGAGTCTGACACAATTATTTTAAGTGGGGAAAAACACAGAATAATGGAGTATATCTTAGAAATTCACTCAAGTTTGTCGGACCATCAGAAATGTCAATTATCAATCAGTAATGCACAGTGTGTGGATGGGAAACTGGGAGAAGAAATGCATTGACAAACTGGTATAATGCATTGATAGACTTGTGGAGTCATGATTCAAACCTCAAATGTTGGGAATTCACAATTTAAAAGATTGAGTGGATCTTTAGTTCGGTCTGTAGATATGGAGGCAAAATATCTGTCTGGTGTGCTGTCTTCTGCTTTGCAAATATTTCAAAGAGGGTGAGAAGTCTAAGGATAAGTCTACTGCACTTCTAGTATCCTGTAATAGCTACTCCGTGTCTACACAAGCCACCCATTATTTCAAAACATTTTTTGAAATAAGGGGCATGCTATTTCACCATCCGAGTAAACCTTGTTGAACGAGGGATGAGGGATGGCTCGAAATAGAATGTTATTTTGAAAATTGGCACTGTGTAGGCATGCCAAATTTCAAAATAAGCTATTTCAAAATAATTTTGAACTAAGATATGCAATTTGTGTACTGCAAATTGTGTATCTTATTTCGAGTTTAGGGTGCTGTGTAGATGCACCCTAACTGAACTATATGAGGAACAGATTAAATTAAAATGTGTCCAGTTCAGCAAAGTAATCAATGATTACCACCCAGGTCAATGAGTTATATGCTAAATTACAGCTTGTGCAAGACTTAGCATCTGCTAACATCTCAGTGATGTAAATGGTCATATCTCCATTGGCATCAGTGCGACCGTGACAATTTATGGCAGCTGTAGAGAAGCTGTCCTGTCCTCTGAAGAAGAACTTCATAATAGGCATGTGCTAGAATTCATTTAATTCAATGCCAAAAATTCCAATGACTTTCACAGAGCAGGAGCAAAGCAATGAGATGCATATTACTTCAACAAGGCACAAAAATTCACTTAAATGCCCTATCAGATTTCCTTTATCTTCTTTGTAATCACCATGAATAGACTATTTAAAATCTCTCTTGCCAATAAAAAAAAAAAACAACTACTCAGCAAACCAAAAGGTTCTTAAAAAGCTGCAAATATCCTTTAGCATATGAAATGTATTTTTTCTTTAATCAAATTAGGTAGTATTTTATACATGTTAAGTTGCTTTTTCCATTGAGTTTACAGACTAAACGTAATTTTTATACAGTTTTCAAGGAAAAGCATATTATAACAAAATATAGAGAAGTGAAAAAGTTATATTTTATTACCTATCAAAATAAAAATTAATGTGTTTCGAGTTATGTGCAT
Source organism: Pelodiscus sinensis (assembly GCF_049634645.1). Taxonomy (NCBI): domain Eukaryota; kingdom Metazoa; phylum Chordata; order Testudines; family Trionychidae; genus Pelodiscus; species Pelodiscus sinensis. The sequence goes on from NC_134723.1 coordinate 8,469,151, forward strand.
AATATTTCACATTCCTTCTTTGTTATATTTAGAGTCTTTTCAGAAGGCTAAAAATGGAGACCAGACATTATTGCACAGGTTGATATCAGTAAAAGGTCATAAGAAGAAGAATTAACATCACTTTCATTTCTTGTTTTTTCTACAGCAGATCTTGGTATTTTGCACTTTAAGGGAAAGAATAGGTTTAGGATTTATAGCTGGTTGTCCATAATGTTCAGAAGCCTTTCTTGCCTTTCCCACCCAGCTGAAGTGTATCGGTCTGGATGCACAGGTGTGAAACAGGCCCACCAATGGGGGGAAGGGTACAAAGGGGGTAAGCGCCTGCGGGCATGACATTTTAAAAGGGCCCGGGACTCTGGTTTCTGTTGCATTAGCTGTGCCAAAAAGCATTTCTTGATTAAAAGATTCTTTTGATGTGCCCCATGCAAGTGCTAGGGAGGGGCTATGTGGTACCCTTTTTTTGGCACACCAGTTGGTTTCCACCTGCCCCTTCATGTAGGAGTCTGTGGCTACCTCTATACTGCTTCCTTCTTGCACAAAAGCCTATGCAAATGAAGTGCAGATAGGCATATTGTGGTGCTTCATTTGCATAATTAATTAGGGGCTGTTTTTGTGCAAAACCCCCCTCTTGAACAAGAACCATTCTTCCTGAAAAAATGAGGAAGAACAGCTCTTGCGCAAAAGCGGTTTTTGCACAAAAAGGAGCCGTCTACACAGCTCCTTTTTGCGCAAAAGCCTCTTGTGCAAAAATGGCCCTTAATTAATTATGCAAATGAAGCATGGCAATATGCTAATCCAGGCTTCATTTGCATAGGCTTTTGCACAAGATGGAAGCAGTATAGATGTAGCCCCGGTGTTGGCATCTGGAGTACTGTACCCAAAGATGTCCATTGCTTCCTTCTAATTTTAATAGAGGTAAGCTGCTGGTTGGTAATTTCTCCGATCTCTTCATTGACCCTGAAGTGTCTCCATTCAATGCCCAGAATCTTACACAGGGACTTAGTTTCAAAGACATGTAGTTTTCTAATCAACATTTTAATAGATCTCCAGATCTTGCAGCCTTATGATGGCACTGAAATGAATTTCTGTTGAAATTTCTCAGTTTTGTTTTGGTACTAATATCTTGGATTTCATGTTGCAGAGGTTAGTGAATCCTATGGATGCTTTTTCTATCTCTGATGTCACTTCTTGCTCGAAATCTCTGTTGCCTAGTATGTTGCTCTCTAGGTAAATGAACTGGCCTACTTTCTTTATTTTTTTGTCTTCTAACATGATGAAACAGGTTTGTATCTGGATATTTGTTTCAGACTATCTGGTTTTTGAGCCCTACTTATTGTTTTTTGCCATGGTATCTGTCTTTGTAGCTTTTTCTATGTGTTGTTAAATAGCAAGGTATCATCAGAAAAGTCTAGTTCTTCAAGGTATTTGTGTTTTACTCATGTTATGATAGTGTTTGGCATTTCCACAGACTGGGTAATAAAGACAGCAACACAAACAGCAGAGTAGACATAACACAGTCCAGTTTTATTCCAAGGTCTATATTGCCTATCCTACAACACTGTATTGTAAATAGATATGGGTGAACTATTTGACAAATAGTTTATTCAATGCAAAATGTAGCTTTGGTCAGCCCAGCACTTAACAAATCTGACACAAAATGTTTTGGCTTCCTTCAAAAAGACTTTGAGGTGACTTCTTTGATTCACTATCAATGTTTAAAAGTTTCAATTTGGTTTGACCCAAAATGATTTTATTTTCCAGAGCCACCAGCAATCTGAAAATGTTGTTATTTGTTGAGCTCTAATTGAAAGCATTGCTTACGGGTCTAGCTGTACACACAGCAAATAATGTTGAAATAAACTAGGACTGACCTACATGTTGGCAGGAGATGAGACATGGATTTCTTAGCTGACTTCCATCAGAAGGCTGAATCCCTGTTTTCAGATGGTCTGCTCAAACAGTGCTTTGGATGCTTGCTTTGTTGTAGCTGTCTTTTTGAAAAATCAACTTTCCTCCAGTGTGTTCAGGGTGTAACATTTGTTCTGTGACTCATTCTGGGACTTATTTTAGAAATTCACAGGATTATCACCAGGGCTACTGCTATCAGACCAAACACATGCATGTCTTATTATCTCATCCAACAGGTTTTCATTTTTGTTGCACATTCAGTTAGTGAAGAGGACGAGAAATGCTGCCATCACCACTGGCAATGCTCAATAAATATTATGACCATCTTTTCAGAGCTGTAACAGCCAGTTCTAAGACCATATTTCAAAATGTATAGTATTTTATCCCTAATGGATAGTATTCTGGTCCCGAATAGCTCTAAAACCCCAAAGAAGGAGCGTTACTCAAACATAAACTGATCAGATGAACCAAATGATTTTACAGGGCTTATGAAATGTATACATGTCATGGCAGCTCATTTTTGGGGACCTTAAATATTAAATTTTGAGACTTTTATCTGGGCAGATAAGACACATGCTTCAAAAAATGGAAAAAAATAAATTAAATCTGTCAAGGAAACTAAGTGAAATTAGTTTCCTAGTATGTCTAAGAACAGCAGACTGAACGTTAGCTTTATTTTTATTAATTTATAGTAAATAAAAAGTAAAATGTTGTAAACTCGATATTTTCTCATCATAGTGAGGTCCTATGAACAGCTGTGAAAAAACAAAGGAGACATCATAATCAAATATTCATTTGCTGATGCAATAAACCTATTCAGGAAAGAAGAGGTCCCTTTCTGATGTACGTGAGGAGGCCTTGGAAAAATCCTTTCAAGCAGGAAACAGATGTGGAATCCTGAAGCAAGGATGTAGCGAAAGGGGCTATATGGGAGGCAGTCCAGGGAATAGCAGCAGCCATTACAGGAAGCAGCACATGGTTGCTATTTGGACCTGGAATATTGAATGGGACCTGGTGACCTCACAGCCACTGGCAGGGTTGCCTAAGTCCCAAGAAAGAGTTAAGATTTGTTTAGAGGCTAAAGTGATGGGCAGGACATAGAGTTTCTAGAGAGAAAACCCTAGGGGCACTGCTCCATACTCGAGAAGACATGGACTTAAAGCTAGCACAGAAGAGGCTGAGGACTAAGCCCAGAGACAGGGCTAAAGACAATATCAGGGGCAAAGCATCACTGGACCTCTTGCCCCAGAATGGGGTTCCGTCAGTGCTGAGAAAATGAGTAACTTTGCCAAAGGGCTGCACCACTGAAAATCCACCGGATGGGGGCAACAGCCCAAAAGAGGTGACAAAAAAGGAATGAGTGCAAGTTCACAACTAGCCAACAGGAAGCACTCATGAGAGGTGAGTGTCCCCGGTCACACTCCTCCAGAATTAAATGGAGCAAAACAGTAAGGGTATGTCTACACTTGCAGCCTATTTCAGAATAGGGCTACAAATGAAGGCATTCGGAATTGAAAATCAAGCCCGGGATTTAAATATCCCGCACTTGATTTGCATCATCCCGGCCGGGCGCCATTTTTGAAATTTACAAGCCCGGAATAACTGCCCGTGTCTACACGCGGCAGTGAAACAGGTGTTCGAAATAAAGCCATATTTAGAACTACCTGTTAAATATCATTGCAGGAGGTATAACAGGTAGTTCAAAATAGGGCGTTCGAAATAAAGCCCTATTTCGAACTACCTGTTATTCCTCCTGCAATGATATTTAACAGGTAGTTCTAAATATGGCTTTATTTTGAACACCTGTTTCACTGCCGCGTGTAGACACGGGCAGTTATTCCGGGCTTGTAAATTTCAAAAATGGCGCCCGGCCGGGAAGATGCAAATCAAGCACGGAATATTTCAAAATAGGCTGCAAGTGTAGACATACCCTAATAGAATTTCAATTGTGGATTGTTGTACAATAGAAGGTTAGTGCTAGGTCTGTATTCTAGCTTCTACACAGGTGTGCTTGTGGAGAAGAGATTCCCCAGATTATGCACATTCCTTTCTCTTCCCCCCATGACAGTGCATTTATCCAAGATAGACATTAAAATGTGCTAGCGGATTGAAGAGTTGCATTTCTATAACTTTGCTATCCTTCCCACCCTGTGGAAGTTTTTGTCTCACAGTCACAGAGAAGCTGCAATTTTTTGCTGAGAACTGATAAAGAAAACTGAGAAGAAGGTTGGGTATAGACAACACTCCTCTCCAGCCAGATGAGACAAGTCTAAATTACCTACCCAGTGAATACATCGCTGGTGTGCTGAGAATTCATTACTCACCATAACACTCTATGATATGAAGAACCAGAACTCTTCTGATCCAGCTGTGCCCATCTCTGTTTATGTTTTTTTCTCTTGTTATGAACCTCATCATTGGTCTTTAAATCTAGGATGTTATTTGCTGAGAAACAACGCCATTATTCAAGGAACATATGTTCATAACTAGTACAAGTCATGAACATTTGAATAGTCTCCATCTGGCAGAAATCAATGTAGAATCATAATAAATGAGAACTGTTAATACTGATAACTTTGTCTGGAGTTGTAGATACAGCCATTGTTTTGAGCAATTTTAAAAGAAATTTTAAGTTTTTAGTATTGGTTCATCCATAAGGGTTTTGCTTGGTTTGTCCTTTTTATTTTCAATACTGTAGAAAAATTTAGAAATTGACATACTAAAGCAAATCATATTCTGCTGCTTACGGCAACCAGATGCTTCCGAGAATGGTACAAGAAATTCTCAATGGACAATTATAGAATAATCTTCCTTTGAGGGAAAATTATTTCTCAATCACTGGGTGTTTTTTAAACCACTGAAAGTTACCCATAGAAAAAGTAAAAATAACAAATACAAAAATAGAAGCAGGCAATACTCATACACCAAGTCATCATTATATGTAAACATATACTCTAAAACCCTCACTATCTCTTGAGTATACAACATTCATCCAACATCCGTACCACCATATGGAGATTCTGAATTCATTTAAATAACTAGTGCTCAATAAAATTATGTTGTCCTCTGAGTGCACATTGTTTATTTAGGAGAGCTGCTTCTTTTTATTCTAAATTAAAACAAAAATACAGTCACTATGCTGAGTTTTTTTATACAGTATTTCAGGCAACCATTGGTATCTCCCATAGTTGACAGCTAATAGAAATTTTGAAAAAGATATCCTCTTTTGGTAATATTTTAGCCAGCGTTCTTGTAGACAACAGAGTTTTATAATGTTTTATGCAATGTGCTTAATGGGTAGTGTGAGAATATATGTTAAGCAACTATATCTCTGTCTGCTACCCTTCTCTGGTTAGCAGGGAGTCTTTAGGCCCTTCATAAAGATGCATCAAACAGATTGCTTGTGTCTGTATCTGATGTCAAAGAAGGAAGAGATCAGAAAGACCCTTGTGATTTCAGCATGATCACGATGTTGCTTTTAGGAGTAATTAGAATACAGATTGTGTTATAAAGAACATATGATGAATGATTAAATGTTTGTACTGATAGAACCTTTGTATTGGAAATAGATTGATACCTTTTGTATGGACAACTGTGTCTCTTTTACTAGGAGAAACAATCAGGTAGATCCTGGGAAGGGGAAGTGAATGAGTTTGGCATGTGAGTGTTTGGAGAAAGATAACTTGTAGGCTCAGCAATTTCAGAATCCAAAATAAGCTGGAAAAGTCAGGGATGCCAAGGTACCATCAATTTGATTCAATATAAGACAGACCAGTGCAGGACATGTAGACTGCCTTAGAGTAATGAGCAAGAACCCCTTTATAGATAAACAATGGGTAGGAGCACCAACATTCTGATGCCAGATAACAAAGAAAAACGACTTCTAGATAAACAGTTGTTAAACAGGACTGATGGTGAGTAAGAGCGGATGCAGCAAAATGTATAGACCTGAATGGGAGAGAAGTCCTATAAAAGATAGGGTGCCTTGCATGAATCTCCAGGTCTCATCTTCTCAAGATCGGAGTGTTGGTCCAGACCGAGAGAAGTCCCCCGCTCCTCCTCCCTCACATTTAACTCACCTGCCAATGAGTTAATGTGAGCAACAAACTGGTAACTTTAAGCCACAACAAAACTCTATGTGTGTGTGTGTGTGAAAGAGTGAATATGCATATAACAGAGTAACGTTACATTGATAATAAATGTGGCATTTTGCCTTATCCCCCTAAAAAAGATCCTGTGAAATTCTTTCAAGTATAACATTCTTTGGGTATCACTACTAGTCAATCCATAAGATGATAGAAAATATAAGGAATTTAAATTTTCCTGCTTGATCTTACTCTTAGAATGGTGTAGCTTTGCTGTGAAAATGTTTCTAAGCCTTCCAAGAGCTTCCTCGGCATTATTTCCAGTTTATTTTGAGACGCCTACAATACTTTGAATGCATGGGAGAGGGAATGCAAATGTGAAGATCATTATAGAAGCTGGTCCATTTTTTCTCATGAGCTGTAGTTATTCTGGCACATTTAAGCCTAGAGCATTCTTTCCAACATGGGGTTGGTATTGCTTTTTTAGTTAAACCTCTTTTTCCCCGTTTTATTTAATGTATAGTGGAATTTCAGCTGACATTTGTACTGCAGGGATTTTGCTTCTTGAATTACCCATCCCTCCAAGTCTCAAGTGGGATCATTTTTAATGGAAAATGTAAGGTGAAATAATGTTTGGTTCTGGACCAGAACACTGGGTCAAACAGGGATCCTGGATGCTCCAGTGAGCACCACTAACCAGACTATTGATTGGCTGGCAGCAGTGTTGTGCTGCACAGCAGTGCTGGCAGACTCCCTCTTAGCTGCCTCCCAGGTTGTCCAACCTCCTAGGGGCAGCTGGGGGCACGTGTGCCCCTCACCTGCAGGCACAGCTCCCATTGGCTGGGACAGCGTAGGGGAGGAACTAGTACGAGGCATGAGTGCTCGGCAGGAGGCTGTTGAGGAGCTGCATGGCTCATGCTTCTCCCCCCTGCTAACTAGCTCTCATCTCCTCCTGCTCCTCCTATGGCTGGGCTTGAGCTGTGGTGCTTGCCCTTTGGTGAACCCCTGTTGTCGCCCCATCACTGGAACCCAGGAGTTCAAGGTACATGTATCCCCACCCGTGAGTGATGGGAAGGGGGCTGCACTCCCATTTCTTGTCACTGCATCCCCCTTCCATCCCATCCTAGCTAGCCTGCCCCCCACACCTATCCATCCCAGCCCTGTACCACTAGAGTGCTCTCCTACTCATCCTCCAGAGCCACCACCCACCCCTATGTCCCTCACCCCCAACAGCCTTGCACCCCATTCACCTCCACATAAAGCTTCACTCCTATTGTGTCTCTATAAACCCTTGTGTCCCAATCTCCTCATACACTTCTAGCCTTCTGCCTCCCCAAGCACTTTATCCACTCCATCTAACACTGTAACCTTACTTCTCTCTCCTTCACTGTCCCTTTTGCCCCCAGCCTACTTTCCTCTTTGTCATCTTTCCTTCCACATCTTCTCTCTCTCCTATTTTCCCAATCCATCCCACCTCTTCTCCCTCTCTCCCCCGGACAGGAAAAATGTGCCTCTCTGTAGTCAAACATGTGTTTGCATGCATTGTATATGTATGAGAGACTGTGGGTATGTCTATACTAACCACCCTAGTTCGAAATAGGGTGGCTAATGTAGTCATTCATACTTGCAAATGAAGCCCGGGATTAAAATAGCTTGGTTTTTTTTGCATGTTCCCAGGCGCCGCCATTTTTAAATGCCCGGTAGTTTGGACTCCCTGTCTGCGGCTACACGCCGCACGGACTAGGTGGTTCTAACTAAAGACCCTAATTCGGACTATCTTTACTCCTCATTGCTGGAGGAGTAATGGTAGTCCTAATTAGGGGCTTTAGTTCGAACCACCTAGCCCGTGCTGCGTGTAGCCGCATTCAGGGAGTCCGAACTACTGGGCATTTAAAAATGGCGGCGCCTGGGTACATGCAAAAAAAAACCCCCAGGATATTTTAATCCCGGGCTTCATTTGCAAGTTCAAATGACTACATTAGCCACCCTAGTTCGAATTAGGGTGCCTAGTGTACACATACCGTGGGTGTCTTTGTGAAGGCAGGTCTGTGTACTGCTGTGTGTGTGTGTACCTGTGTAAATAAAAGTTGCAGCCTGACTCTTTGACTTTTGTTCCTTTTGCTGGTTTGCATGCAAACACGTTGATGACATAAAATGTGTAAATTCATTTCATAATAAGTTTTTAAACAAGAAAGGAACTCAAAAGGAAATGTATTAGTTTTAAAAAAGGGAATGTTGTTGACTAGGAATTTCAGAAGAGGCAATAAATTTCTCTCTACCATTCTATGACTAAATTATGAACTCTTTCCTTCAGACTCTGTGTGTGTGTGTGTGTGTCCAGCACCTATCACTCTGAAGCCCTGATCTTAGTGCGGCACTAAACAATTCTAATCTATATATTTGAGAGAGTCTGTCTGCCTGTGTGTCTGTCAGTTCAAGAACACCTCCTAAACAGTAAGAGCTAGGACAACCAAATTTGGCATGAAGCTTCCTATGATCACAGCTTAAACCAAGGTAATGGTTTGGTTGTGCCAGGAAAATGGGATGTGCCTGCAATCGGATTAAGTCTCATAAAACCATACAGAAAAGAGATAGAATCACCAAGCAGGTGAAAGGGGCTGGCTGGGCAGGGGGGACTGCCTCATCCCCAAGCTTCCTACCCCCCTACGTGCCCTTTAGAGAGTGGGAGGGGGGAGGGGCTGAAGCTCCAACCCTCCCCCGAATTTGTATGGGACCATTGCTGGCTGCCCCCTTCATTAGGGAGCAAGGAGAAAGTGCACAGTTTGCCGCATTCCTCATTTGGGCTGGGGAGCACGTAGGGAAGGAGAACCTGGACATGTCCCAGCCGGGAGAAATGCACCCTTCCTGCAGCTGTGGCAACTGGAGCTTCCGAAGCCATGGAAAGGTACTTTTCACCTGTCTCCAAGCTGCTGTGGTGAGAGAGGGCTGCAGTAATCCTCTCTACCCTGGGCAGCCTGCATACTGAACCTCTTATCCCCAATCCCACCCCAGAGCAATGACTCAAATAAAGCATTACATTTTCATTTTATTTCAAAAAAATGAGTTAAGGACCCAAGCAATGATGGGTAAATCTTCTATACTACATAATGTGGAAGTACAGGCAGTCCCCGGGTTACATGGATCCGACTTACATTGAATCCCTACTTACAAACGGGGTGAGGCAACCCCGCACTAGCTGCTTCCCCCCAGCAGACCAGGGAGACGCGAAGCTAGCGCCCCCCCCTCCTCCCCCAGCAGACCAGGGAGACGCGGAGCGGCTTTTCTCAGCAGACACCTCAGCTTGAGAATAAAGGACCGAGGGAAGTGAGGTATGGGAGAATAAAACTGAGCTCTGGAGAAATGTTTGGCTAGAGTTTCCCCTACAATATGTACCAGTTCCGACTTACATACAAATTCAACTTAAGAACAAACCTACAGTCCCTATCTTGTACGTAACCCGGGGACTGCCTGTATATGTGTTAGTCATATTAGATGTGAGCACAGGAATACACACGCACATCTGCATTTATGTGTGGGAGTCAGTTTCTACAGATTTATTTGTATAGGTGTGTGGACAGGTGTGCATTTAATGGTGGTATTCTGTAGATCTGCATTTGGACCTCAGGAGCAGGCCTTTAATGGACCCATTGCATTTTTGATAATGCGTGGTCCTAATTCCACACACAAATTTACAACGCCTTTAGTGGACAAAAAACCACGCAGCGGGTTATGAAAAATGAAAAGAATCATGAAAAACATTGCGAAATTTCATTTAAAAAATTACCTGTTTTGAGTATTTTTGTACCAGTGCTAGCATTTCCAGGTGTGAAAATAGCATTTGAGAAAGGATGGAGGAGAGCAAGCGACAGAGGACAAGGGATGGTGTGAGCATGGGGATGTGGCCTCATGTAGGGATGGCATCTCAGTAAAGAGTGGGAGCCAGACCTCAGGGGTGGGGCAGTGGGTGGAGCAAAGGTGTTTGGTTTCCTTGAATTAGACAGTTATCAGCCCTACAAAGATGACATCTTAAGTGAAAAATACGTAAACACCCCCACATACATGCATAGATACATGCAAGTGTGTGTGTGTACACAAAAGGACAAATTAAAATCTTTCAGTGTTCACTGTAAAAACTGAATAGATTAATTGTGGATAGCTAACAGGATTGGTGATAGAATGGAGAACCTTTCATTACTGGTTTAAAGTTAAAATATAGTCTAGCTCAGCAGTAATCCAAAGACATTGATGTCTGATCTTTGTGAGTTCAGTAGTGTGAGTTCTTAGCGGACACATATCTTAGGTGACCCACTATCACATCTGGTACCAATTACAAGTCTTAGCACAGAGGCCAAAGATTTAATGGGCATAGAGACTTAACCTCTTTCTTACTTTCTGAGTTCCATCTAAGTTCCATCCTTCAACTTCCTAAAGGGGGGTTCCAAAGAGGATGGAGAGAGGCTGTTCTCAGTAGTGAAAGGTGGCAGAACAAAGAGCAATGGTCTCAAGTTACAGTGAGGGAGGTCTAGGTTGAATATTAGGAAAAACTATTTCATTAGGAGGGTGGAATGGGTTACCTAAGCAGGTGGTGGAATCTCCATCCCTAGAGGTTTTTAAAACTCAGCTTGACAAAGCCCTAGCTGGGCTGATTTAGTTGGGATTAGTCCTGCCTTGGGCAGAGGGCTGGACTTGATGACCTCCTGAGGTCTCTTCCAGCTCTATGATTCTATGATTCTAGGTCTGATTAGAGAGTACCTAGCAGGCTATGATGGGAAAAGTTAGATTGTTGCGGGTTTTGCTACAACTGTGCATACAAGCAGGGCTTCAGTCCCTAGCCCTCTCAGACCTTCACCGTTCATGAGAACTATAGAATCATAGAACTGGAAGAGAGAGACCTCAGGAGGTCACCAAGTCCAGCCCTCTGCCCAAGGCAGGACCAATCCCAACTAGATCAGCCGAGCCAGGGCTTTGTCAAGCCGAGACTTAAACACCTCTAGGGATGGAGATTCTACCACCTCCCTAGGGAACCCATTCCAGTGCTTCACCACCCTCCTAGTGAAATAGTTTTTCCTAATATCCAACCTAGACCTCTTCCACTGTAACCTGAGACCATTGCTCCTTGTTCTGCCATCCATCACTACTGTGAACAGCTTTTCCTCACCCTCTTTGGAACATTCCTTCAGGAAGTTGAAGGCTACTATTAAATCCCCCCTCACTCTTCTCTTCTGCAGACTAAACAAACCCAAATCCCTCTGTCTCTCCTCACAGGTCATGCGCTCCAGCCCCCTAATCATTTTGGTTGCCCTCTGCTGGACCCTCTCCAATGCGTCCACATCCTTTTTGTAGTGGAGGGCCCAGAACTGGACACAATACTCCAGATGTGGCCTCACCAGAGCTGAATAAAGGGGAATAATCACTTCTCTGGATCTGCTGATAATGCTCCTCCTAATGCACCCTAATGTGCTGTTAGCCTTCTTGGCTACAAGGGCACACTGTTGACTCATATCCAGCTTCTCATCCACTGTAATCCCTAGGTCCTTTTCTGCAGAACTCCTACTTAGCCATTCAGTCCCCAGCCTTTAACAATGCTTTGGATTCTTCTGTCCCAAGTGCAGGACTCTACACTTGTCCTTGTTGAACCTCATCACATTTGTTTTGGCCCAATCATTAGTCTGTCTAGGTCACTCTGGACTCTATCCCAGCCTATCTACCTCTCCCTCTAGCTTAGTGTCATCTGCAAACTTGAGGGTGCAATCCATCCCCTCATCCAGGTAATTAATAAAGATATTGAACAAAACTGCTCCAAGAACAGATCCTTGGGGCACTCAACTAGAAACCGACTGCCAACCTGACATCAAGCCATTTATCACTACCCGTTGGGCCCAATAGTCTAGCCAGCTTTCTATCCACCTTACAGTCCATTTATCCAATCCATACTCCCTTAACCTGCTGGCAAGAATATTGTGGGAGACTGTATCAAAAGCTTTGCTAAAGTCAAGGTATGTCACATCTACTGACTTTCCCATATCCAGAGAGCCAGCTACCTCATCATAGAAGCTAATCGGATTGGTCAGGCATGACTTGCCCTTTATGAATCTATATTGACTATTTCTGATCACTTTCCTCTCTTCCAAGTTCTTCAAAATGGATTCCATGAGGATCCCATCAAGGAACTGAGGTAAGGCTGACTGGTCTGTAGTTCCCTGGATTTTCCTTCTTCCCTTTTTTAAGATGGGCACTACATTTGCCTTTTTCCAATCATCCGGGTTCTCTCCTGATCTCTGTGAGTTTTCAAAGATAATGGCCAAAGGCTCTGCAATGACATTTGCCAACTCCCTCAGATGCATTAAATCTAGGCCCATGGATTTGTGAACATTTAGCTTTTCAAAATAATTCCTAACTTGTTCTTTCCCCACCAATGGCTGTCCACCTTCTTCCCATACTGTGTTGCCTAGTGCATTTGTTTGGGTGCTGACCTTGTCCGTGAAGACAGAGGCAAAGAAAGCATTGAGTACTTCAGCTTTTCCCGCATCATCTATCACTAGGTTACCTCCCTCATCCATTAAGGGTCCCACACCCTCTATGATCACCCTCTTATTGCTAACATGCCTGTAGAAACCTTTCTTGTTGCCCTTCACATTCCTTGTTATCCACAATTCCAATTGCGCTTTCGCCTTCCTAATAACTTCCCTGCATTCTTGAGCAATATATTTATACTCCTCCCTAGTCATCTGTCCAAGTTTCCACTACTTGTAAGCTTCCTTTTTGTGTTTAAGCTCACCATGGATGTCTCTGGTAAGCCAATCTGGTCGCCTACCATATTTGCTTTTCTTGCTGCGCATCGGGAGGGTTTCTTCCTGTGCCTTTAATAAGGCTTCTTTAAAATACTGCCAGCTCTCCTGGACTGTACTGAGGGAGTTTAAAAGGGAAGGGGGAAAATTAATCTTACATGTATTTTGATAACTTCTGCTTGTGTGATCTCTTGCTCTCTTTCTCTAGGTCTGCCACGTATGGTTGATATGTTTTCTTATTTTTAGACTCCTAAAGGTATCTCAGTTTGTCACCTCATTAATTTTCTTTCACCTACATTAGACAGAAACTGTTTTCTGATTTGGCCTGACTGTGTCTTTCTCCATTTCAAATTGCTAGTTTTTTGGATTGATTTGATTTAATTCCCATATGCTGCAAGGCATTCAAGGAAAATAAAGCACAGAGGCTTCAATTTGCTAAAGCATATGGACAAAAATGACTTTTCAAACCCAAATGAATATCCTGGTAGGTATGTATGTAGATGCACTCTTCATTGAGCTGTTGTTACTGCAACTGCACAGAAAAGCTCTGCTGGCTGGCAGTAAAGAAACACATGAATGTGAAGCGTGGAAAAATTCATAATGCCCTGATACGCAACATGTTTTGAGTTGCTTCATAATGGACATTAACAACCAATACAGAGTGTTTAATATATAAGATAAGCAGAGAATGGCTTCCAAGCAGAAGCAAATTTAACATAATTGTTCTGGCTTGTTAAGGTTTTTCACTCAATGGGTGCAGATGCATATTTTGAAGAGTTGTCCTGTAATATCATGTGCTACAATGGTTTCATCTTGGGCTGAGATCTTCTCAGATTACACAAATTAACCTGAACAATAACTGGAGTGAAAGGTGTCCAAAAGTTTGGACAGTTCAAGCTTCCAGCCCACTCAAATAGCCTCATTAACACCGGTCCTATAATTGTAACATACCATCCTCTCACTCTTCTTTTTCCTTAATAAATTCTGGGTTCCTGTTATTTCCAATCCAGCTCATCTGAGGAAGTGGGTTTTGCCCATGCAAGCTCATGATAGTATATATATATTTATATTTGTTAGTCTCTAAAGGTATGTCTACACAGCAAAGTTATTTTGGGATACCAGAGGTATCCCAAAATAGCTACCCTGCGTCTTTTGAACAAGTCCGCTATTTCAAAATATAGCAGACACACTATTTTGTCTTACCTGTAAACCTCATAGCGCTATATTTTGAAATTGGTGCTGTGTAGACAGTGCTAAATGATGAAATAAGCTATTTCAAAATAGACTCGAAATAAGCTATGCAATTTGTGTAGCACAAATTGTGTATCTTATTTCGAGTTTTGGGTGCTGTGTAAATGCATCCTAAGGTGCCAGAGAATTATTTGTTTTTCAAGAATTATTAGTGATTTAGAAGGAGATGCTCTTCCATCTGAGGTAGTAATAAACTCACTAACCAAGTATTAGTTTAGGACCTTTTAAGGGTTAAGATCAAGTGTGGCACTCATGGTACACCCCAAGTATTGTCCCACTTTTACCAAATAAAGAGGACCATATTCCTAATGCAACCCATTTCCATTTTACCGACTATAGTATATTTAAATCATGTATAATTTTCAATATTATTTTAGAATTTTCATGTATGAATTTTGGAGAAATGTAGGGTTTTCATACATCTCATCAAAAATACATTAAGGTGTGTATTTTATTTAACACAGCTATAACTTTAAAACAACATAAAACTGTCCATAACATCTATAATAGAGTAAGCAGGTGGCTCCGCCAAGATAGTTCAAAATCAAATAACAGATAATGTTTTTATTTATTAAAAATGCTCTACTTTTAAAACTTGAAAAATGAGTTTTCTTCCATCTCCATATATTTTTGTGTCAATGTTTCTTGGGAACTCTGGGAGCATGTCTGAGTGTAAAACACCATGTTGTGCCCAGATAGCTTCGATTATACAGCCTATGAACAAAATTAAACTTAGGATCTGCCTAAAGGGAAGGGGAAGCCTCAGGGTGAGATAGTAGCCAAAGAAGTCTTGGAACCCCTTGCTAGCTGATTCCCCAATCTATAGTTCTGACAGACTTTATTGCAGGGTTTTCTCTATTGTACTTCATGATTCTGTACATGTATGGGGATGGCAGCCTCATTAGAGGGAGTCTCTCTGGACACCTTTTACTAAATTAGTCCTCAGAATGACTTTAAAGGGGGCAGAGAACTCATTTCATTTAGAGAGTATGTGTGAATGGGGAGTTGGAAGTAAAGGGATGGAGTAAATGAGTTGGGATCCAGATTGTAAGCAGCATCTAGTAGTCCCTACAAAGTTTGCATACATTTTCCCCAAAACTGTATAATAAAGACACTACCACTGCCGTGCCTTGCAGAAAGACACTGTTTCTGTGGAAGGCAGTGTTAAGGGAGGGACATAGCCCTAGATGAATTTCCTCATTCAAGTTTGTTTTTTATAAAGGGCTGAGAATTTGACTGTCTGAAAGTGGTAGATGAATAGTGGGGTATCAGTCTCAACTAGTGGTCAACCACATATACAGCCTCCACATGCATTATGTTTCTCTGTCCATTTTTTTACTGAGGCACTATAAGCTGTCAGTTGGTCAAACAGCATTGTCTGGCATGCTGAAATGTCTTCCAAAAGCCCAGCCTGTTTGCATAGTGTCACCATAGAACATGATAACCACACTGTATTGAAGGGTAGATCAAGTATCAAATAAATATATAGTTGGTACCCTGGCTATTTCCAGAATCAGCGGGACCATTTCTGCTAAAGAAGAGTGAGCCTGAAGTGTGTCAAATTCATCAAAGAACTTTAAGTGACTCTTTAAATACAACCAGGGAAGTTGGGCTAGTATGTGCCACTCAAACTACCGTGTAATAGTCACAATGAGATTGTCCTACCTCTGTGCGGTCTTATCATCAGAGACCAGACAGGAGAAAAGAGGAGAGTAACCCATAAATAGATTAGGTTACATACCACAATTCATTTTGTTTGTAAAGAGAAGATTGTTTGTGTGTGCACATTTCTTGATTAGTTCAACTAGGTGTGGGAAGCAAATATCTTTGGTTTATTTTCCCTTTCAAGAGTAGGAAGGCAGTAGATTTTTGTTAAATAAGGATGATTCTTATTCTGAGAGCAATACACATCAAGAAGATTGCATATCACACACACACATACATACCACTTTTGTACTAGGATACTTGGGGCTGTGTATCTGTTTCTAGCTAAATAACTATCATCAAAGATGACAACTGGGATTTTTCTTTAATGATTGAGAAACACGTATCTGATTTGCAATGGGAGTTTTGTCCTAAGTTATTTAAGCACTTTAGAAATCCCAACCTTAATTATTAAACAAATCTGGAGAGCCAGTTATTATAATCAAAATTAAGCAGGGATTATAGGGACCAAGAAATACAAAATACATGCAAATGTGGAAAGCCATAATTAGGGACACTGAAAATTGTTGCTTTCCAACTGTATACTGGCTTTTCTATAATGAGTTTGTCAAGTAATGCTACTATTCTGTGGTACAGAGTATAACACCTTTTGTGGTTACACAGAGTATAACTCCACTTTGTCGAAAAAGTATTCTTGAAGTATTCTTCATGTGTAGTTGGTAGGTAAGTGAGGTGTGAATCAGTGATTTGCCTGAGATCATACACACAGCCTGAGGCAGAATCAAAAGAAGAGCCTAGTCCCAAGAGTCATTCTAAGAGGTCTTTGAATAGTTTTAGGAAATAGATGAGTAATGTTTCACCCCCAAAACACACAATATTCCATTCACTCAGGTAGCTGAGTTAATCTGTATTTTTAAAAATCTTAAAAAAACGATGAGTGATCCTGTAGCACCTTAGATGAACAAATATATATAGATGAACAAATATATATATATAGTATTATGAGCTTTCGTGGACACAACCCACTTCTTCTTGCTCCACTCATCTGAAGTGGGTTGTGCCCATGAAAGCTCATGATGTTGTTTTTATTTTTCGTTATTCTCTAAGGCCATGTCTACAAGGCAGCGTTATTTCAGAATAGCTGACTTTATTCTGAAATAACAAAGAGCGTGTCTACGCTGCAAGCAATTATTTTGATATAATGGTGAGCTGAAGGACTTCTTACTTGGACTCCTAGTAACCCTCATTTCATGAAGAGTAAGAGAAGTCAAAGGAAGAGTGTGCTTTCTACTTCCTGCTGTGTAGACAGCATCAAAAGTTGAATTAAGTTATTTCAACTTAAGCTACTCAATGTAGCTCAAGTTGCATAACTTAATTCAAGTTTTGCCCTGCTGTGTAGATGTACCCTTTGGTGCTACAGGCTACAAGACAATTTGTTTTTTTAAGTTTTCTGGGGTGAATGACATTAATTGAAAAAGTAAATATGGCAAGGCGATTATAGAAGCTTTTGAGTAATTTAGAAAACAACAGCATCTGATCTGTTTCCAGTCTGCAAGGACTGTTTGTATCTAGTAATAGTTATAATCTAAACCCATCTATTTAAGGGTCTTTTCACTCAAACTACATATTTGCAGAAGCTGCTAATACTCTGAACCATAATGGGACCACTCATATAACCTTTATCTCATATAGTAGTAATATCACTACCCACTGCAAGGAAAGCAGCTAATGCCGTCAGAAAAGATCTCTCAAACTTGCCTAAATGGAATTTAGCCAATTAAATTGATTCAGGAAATGCTATGACTTCACTTTTTTGTTTTACATTTTAAAACCCATCTTACTGTTGCATTAAGAGACAATACACTATTATTGTCCTATAAGAACCCCAAATATCTCTTTTAATCTCATAAAAACTGGGTATCCTTATGATGGAATGTGTATTCTTCAGTCATTATTGAATCTACAATGCGTATTAGGTTAACCTGGCTTTCTGTGTATTTAGAAGGGTAAATTTCACTTATCTGTTTATCTTAAGTTAGAAAATGAAACGTATGAGACAAGCCCCTTTGAATATGCCAATAAAATAAGAGCACTGGAAGCATCAAGGAAACAGACAGTACACTGAAATCCTTGCTTCAAGTTTTAATTTTTCATTTGCCACAATTAAGAACAGTACCTTAGACTGGGTGCAATCAGTTCTCCTCTTCAGGCAAGTATCATGCTGGGAATTAAGACTGGGCTTCTTTCTACCTTTAAATTATTATTTCGGGCTTTTTTCAGGTAATTACTCAGATGCACAGGGCCAATCCAAAACTGTACTTCTTATCACTCCTTTTCTGGAAGATTTTCAGATACCACAATGATAGATGAGCTTATAAAAACTCTACACACATAAACCCCAGGCATTAAAGAGTGCACAGTTCAGCACTGGTTTGAATTTACTGTATCTGTTGTTGTTTTTTTGGTCTGTGGATACATATTAAATCTGTACATACCTGAATCCTTATTGTGATATGTTTTCCTTGACCCTGATGTTGTGGAGGGAATATGTTGCAGGATGCTTGCTGCATTAGGATGAGTTTGTGCCTTTTGTTGAAGCAGAACTGAATCCTGTATTATCTGTAACTTGCTATTCACTGGGTATATTTTGTGGATAGTCCCTTCAAAAAGAAATATCAAACTCCCAAAATCAGAAATGAAAGCAGCCTACCACCTGTGTGAAGTACCTGTTTATCAACATAGTCTGAGATTTAGGGAAAAAATATTTGTGTTGTCAATGGAGTTATAATGAGCCACCTGAAGCCTTAATACTCAAACAGCTTACTTTACCAGCCAGGCTTGTAACTGTCAGAAAGATGTTCGTTCAGCTATATTTATGTAGAACATCCAGATGTCAGTTAGCTAAATCAGAGTCATATATCCTCTAGAGAGATTTTAGATCTTGTTTCCAGTTAAATGGTACAGCAGGTGGTAATCAGAATTCTGATCATATGTCATTACTCCAAAAGTTTTCTACATGTCTCTTCACCTCCAACCCTGCCTTTTGAGAGTGTGTGATAGAGAGAGATTGTGCACAGCCTTGCATCAAGTGTAACAACACTATGACAGCTACAATGTAAAACAGACATAGAACAAGTAACATTAACCATGTTCCTCATCAATTTGTTGGCTTTGGGGTTGCTTAGTTACAAGTGCGAACTAACTAGACCTCCATAAATGTATACATTCTGTTCATCAATATGTAAAGTTAAATAAGTAAGTAGAAAATAAAACAAAGATGGTGATATGACTGTGTTTGCAAACTTTGAGCGGAATTAATTTACTGCAGGATGTTGCAACTGATCAAGATCCAATAGATCAGGTATCTTTTAGCCATTTCCTTTTCACCAGTATTCTGTATTCATCCAAGAATACAGATAAAGTTTTCTTTAATTTCTTGGAATAGTCACTATTTGGTTCAATTATAGGTGATTTATAATTCTCAGTTACCTATACCTAGCTCATAGAACTGGAAGGGAACTTGAGATGTCATAGAGTCCAGTCCCCTGCCTTCGCGACAAGACCAAGTACCATCCCTGACAGATTTGCCCCAGATCCCTAAATGGTCTCCTCAATGACTGAATTCACAACTGTGGATTTAGCAGGCCAATGCTCAAACCAATGAGCTAACCCTCCTCCAGTTAGCTATTTACAGTTAAGTATTTACACTTGGGGTATGTCTAGACTACATGCCTCTGCCGACAGAGGCATGTAAGTTAGACATACCGACATAGTCAATGAAGTGGGGATTTAAATATCCCCCACTTCATTAGAATAAAAATGGCCGCCACATTGTGCCAGCTCAGCTGTTTGCCGGCACAAAGTAGCAGTCAAGACGGGAATCAGTTGACAAGAAAAGCCTTTGTCGACCGATCCCTTATGCCTCATGAAATGAGATTTACAGGATCAGTCAACAAAGGCTTTCTTTGTTGACCGAACCCTATTTTGACTGCTGCTTTGTGCCGACAAACAGCTGAGCTGGCACAATGTGGTGGCCATTTTTATTCTAATGAAGTGGGGGATATTTAAATCCCCCTTTCATTGACTATGTCAGTATGTCTAATTTACATGCCTCTGTTGGAAGAGGCATGTAGTCTAAACATACCCTTAGTACTCAAGCCAAATGTAAAATAAGCCTTTTGGGTATTCACTTCTAATAACCCTGGTTTGAATTTAAAAAACAACAAATAGTCTAGCAGCACTTTAAAGACTAACAAAACATGTAGATGGTATCATGAGCTTTTCTGGGCAAGAGCCACTTCTTCAGATGACCACCCTGGTTTGGTTGGGCTTACCTTGAAGGCTTTCACTTCATGTTGTGGTATTTTTTGTTTGTTTTTTCCCCCTAATTCATCAACTCCCTATTTCTCCCAGTCTTGTCTGCACTTGATTCCTCCTTTGAGGGAGGAATGCAAATATAGACATCCGAAATTGCAAATGAAGCAGGGATTTAAATATCCCATGCCTCATTTGCATAATCACAGACTGCCACTTTTCCGCAATAGTGCTATTTCAGGACATCAAACTAGGTCCCCACGGGGTTATTTCAGGAGAAAATCCTTCCCTCGAAATAACCCTTAGTCCTCAAAAAATGAGGTTTAAGGCTTATTTCGAGGGAATGGTTTTCTCTCGAAATAACCCCGCGGGGACCAAGTTTGATGTCCTGAAATAGCACTATTGTAGGAAAGCGTCAGTCCGCGATTATGCAAATGAAGCACGAGATATTTAAATCCCCGCTTCATTTGCAATTTCGGATGTCTACATTTGCATTCCTCCCTTGAAGGAGGAATCAAGTGTAAACATACCTTTGGTATAAATCTATTTCCCCTTGCAATCTTTGGTATCTGTTAATAGGTTAATCAACCAACGTTTTAAAGTTGGAATAAAACATTTTCCTGGAATCTTGTGTTTATTCTCTCCTTGTAAGAAAACTAATCAAAATAATCTTTGTTTTATCTCTGTATGGAGAACAATTTGGATACCTCCAATTTTTAGCATAATATGTTGAGTTTAATTTATCTCATAAGCTTAGCTTCTTATAAAATGGGGTGATTACTGAAATTTGAATTGGCAAATGATAAAGTAAAATTAATATTTTTCATGGAAAATAGAGATTCCTCTAAGATCTTATGAGTTAGTTGGCAGTTTTTCCACAGCCATGAAAACTCTTCTTCTATGAAGCAGAGAGAGAGAGAGAGAAAAAAAGTTTCCCAGGTTCAGGCCTATATTTTCTCAATATTCGAAACAGTATTACTCACTAATAAAAATGTACATTTTATGAGTGTCATCACAGAAGGTTGAAATGTGTGTTAGCAGAGCTTTTTAGAGAACTTAATCACTGAATCTGCATTGATTCCCATTAAAAGTTACTTCAGAATGCACAGCAACTCTTACTAAGATGTCAGGTGATTTATTAAATGCATATACATTATAAATTGCAGTACCGTTGAATTGATAGAATATATTCAATTTTTCATACTTGAAAGTTTACATTGATTTGTTCATTTTAAAATGGAACATGCACACAATCAAATCAGCAGTCTATTTTAATTGGATCTATTGTTTATAATATTGGATCTATTGTTTATAATATATTATTAGAATGTGTATAGTCTATTTAGGACAGAGCTCTATTCTGTCTCAGCTGTAACTAGCTGAGATTGCATGCAGGGGGCTGACAAACTGGCTGGGTCCCTGGGACAGGTGGGGGGATGGGAATCTGGCTCCATGCTCCCAGAAGGGTTGGGGTACTGGGTGAAAGAAACAGGGCTGGGGCTAGCCTCCTTCTACCAAACCTTCAGTGCCACCCAGAGCTCCAGCAGCAATTTAAAAGGCCCAGGGCTCTGCCCACTGTCACTGCAGCAGTATTAGTGGCTGCAGCCAGTGGTCCCAGGCCCTTTTAAATCACTAGGGCTGTGTCCAGACTCAGGGTTTTTTTCGGGAAAAGTAGCCTTTTTCAGAAAAAACTTCTCCTGCGTCTAGACTGCAGCCGCGTTCTTTCGAAATTAAATCGAAAGAATGCGGCTTTTCTTTCGACAACGGTAAACCTCATTGCACGAGGAAGAACGCCTTCTTTCGAAAGTGCTCTTTCGAAAGAAGGCGTTCTTGAATGTAAATAGGGCTTCTTCGAAAGAGAGCATCCAGACTCACTGGGTGCTTTCTTTCGAAAAAGCGGCTTGCTTTTTCGAAAGTTCCTCATGCAGTCTAGACGCTCTCTTTCGAAAGAAGCTCTTTCGAAAGTATCTTTCAAAAGAGCCTCTTTCGAAAGAGGTTGCAGTCTAGACATAGCCTAGGTCCCTGATTCGCTTGTCCCCTTTGCTCCCCTCGCCCGCATCGGCTAACATGATTGCATGATGATCTCAGTCTATTTAAAGCAAAGAACAGTTTTGATTAATCTTACACTTTTTAAAAAAATTAGCTCCATTTTGACTCTAGAATTTTTTAAAGAAAGTGTAGGATTAGATCTTATTATATTGCCATTTGGCTGATATATAAAGAGTGGGAAATAGTCCAATTGCGATCTATCTGTGAGGTCCTTGCATGCATACCTCATTGAAGAATCAAGATCTTTCCATTTAAAATATGGGACAAAAAACTCTTTATAATATCGCAAAAAGAATGTTTTCAGTCAAGGTTGAAAAGGGGAGAAAAAATAAAACCATTTCCTATTTATCACAACCAAACATTAAATTCATGCTTATCTCTCTGATAATCTATTGGATTGCATTTTACTTCATAATGCACAGCTCTTCTTATCACACTAGTATGGTACTCAGTTTTATAATTTAAGGATTAGTGAATTAGCTTTTAGGGGAACTTTGAAAGGATCACCTTCATCTCTCACTTTGTACAGGGGCATAGCATCAATTTCATTTTGATGCATCTAGGTCCTAATGTATGACTATCACTCAGTGGAACTGAAGACAAAAGTTCTGGAAAGTTTCACTTTAGTAGCTATACGAAGTGAAAAACACTAAATTGTCATGGACAGTGATGATTAAAAGAAGCCAGTTGACAAAAAGAATATGTGGTGTTCAGGTACTAGTAACACAGTTCCAAATCTGTAAAGAATGCCCATTGGGAAGAACCTCTTACCTTGTGTGGGATCACTGGTACGATCAGGACCTAGGTGCTTTGTCCTCTTGTAACTGTTATATACATACTCTAGATATCAGGATATTTATTTTGTATGATGATATGAAAAAATCAAGTGTAATCCGTAAGGGAGTAATTGATTAAAACCAATCTTAACAATTTGAAAAAAAAATGTGAATGGGAGTTTAGAAATGCTAAGGATAAATTCTTTTTCTCATTTATAAACCACTAAAGATATGAGCCCAAAGCAGTAAACACCTCACTTCAAAAGAGGCGCAGCCAGGGATAGATTCATTAGATGCAATGCATGCATTCCTGGGGAAAAATATTTTTTTTAAGATAGTGCATAACTTAAAGCTGTCCCTTGATGACCATAACTTTTAAACTGACAATTTGTATACATTCCACGTGCTTGTTTTCCTCTACAGTTCATGAATAAATGAATAGGTAGTGTAGCAACAATGTTATTGCATGGAGTTCTGCTATTTTTGTAGACTGGCAGCTAGACATCGGGTAAAGAAACATGTAACAGTGTGATATATAAACACCAACATACTTCATAAACACCAACATACTTCATAATAGTTTTAGGTAAAATAGTATTGCAAGAGATCAAGTGTTGTAATTAACAATTTTATATTATTTTCAATCTTACTATTTTGGTGGTGGTTCTCTTGTCCATTCATGCAACTATTTTGCATGTGTTTACGTAATAGTAATTGTAATAGTAATAATATTTGTATTATCATAGGGGCTAGGAGTCCTAGTGATGGACCAGAATCTTTCTCGGCTAAGTTCTGTACAAATTAAAATACAAGAGTACCTTACATTTTTTGGGTATAAACCATAGGCATATTTTTGTAAAAAGAACATAGCCTTTTCAGTGGGGCTATATACCATTACCAATTTGGAAAAATCAGACTTCCATTCTTCCCATTCATTCAAAAGGACCTTTTCAGCCTCAGAGATAAAGAAAAGTTGGGATAAATGAGAAATATTTAGCATAGACATTCACAGGGGAATGCCCACTAGGATCTATGTTCAGACTAGTATTTACTAAGGAACTAGAGAAGAGAGTGCATAGGGTGGTAAAATCTGTACATGACAGTTTAATCAAGCCTCGAGAAGACACTGAGGAATTTCAGAAAGCTCTAACAAAGCTAAGGAATGGGGAAGCATGATGGCAAATGAAGTTTATATATATAAATATATATGTATACACACACACACACACATACACATTGCAATGCATGCTGGAAAAAAATTGATTTGCTCCTAAGCATGGGTTCCAAATGAATTTTAACACTCATGAAACAGGCTTTAGTATTAGTTATCATGCTAGGTTACAGGAAATGGGATAGACAGTACTAAGCTGTTGTTCTATAAACTGATGATAGGTCTCCCGGCAATCACTATTCTCACATCTGCTCAGAACTTCATTCAAAAGATTTGGAAAAGAAGAGGTCCAAAGATGGACAAGGTGATTAAAACAAATGGAGATGTGTCCCTGTGAAGAGAGACTGAAAAAGTAGCTTTTGCCATGAAAGTTATGATTCTCTCTCTCTCTCTCTCTCTCTCTCTCTCTCTCTCTCTCTATCTATCTATCCTCTAAGGGTATGTTTACACTAGCCCCCTAGTTCAAATTAGGGAGGCTAATGTAGGCATTCAAACTTGCAAATGAAGCCCGGGATTTAAATATCCCGGGCTTTATTTGCATGTTCCTGTCTGCTCACCATTTTTAAATGCCGCTAGTTCGGACTAACTGCCCGCAGCTACATGCAGCAGTTAAACGGTAATTCAAACTAAGTCCTTAATTCGAATTACCTGTTACTCCTCCTGGAATGAGATGTAACAGGTAATTCGAACTAAGGACTTAGTTTGAATTACCGTTTAACTGCTGCATGTAGCCACGGGCAGTTAGTCCGGACTAGTGGCTTTTAAAAATGGTGACCGGATGGGAACATGCAAATAAAGCCTGGGATATTTAAATCCCGGACTTCATTTGCAAGTTCGAATGTCTACATTAGCCTCCCTAGTTCAAACTAGGGGGCTAGTGTAGACATACCCTAAGGGTGTGTCTAGACTACAGGGTTTTGTCGACAAAATTGGACTTTTGTCAACAAAACTATACCTGCGTCTACACCACCGCCACGTTATGTTGACAGTAAGTCTACAGAATGTGGCAATTGAGTCGACGACAGTAAACCTCATTCTCCGAGGAATAATGCCTTTTGTCGACAGAGTTCTGTCAACAAAAGGCGCTATTGCAGCCACAGGGTATGTCTAGACTACAGGGTTTTGTCGACAGAAGTTCTGTCAACAGATAACTGTCGACAAAGCTTCTGTCGACAAAGAGCGTCTAGACTACATCCAGTTCTGTCGATAAAGCAAGCCGATTTGTCGACATAACAGTGTGGACACAAAGGACAGTGTAGATGCAATAATGCCTTCTATCGACAGAACTCTGTCAACAAAAGGCGTTATTCCTCGTAGAATGAGGTTTACATACGTTGACAAAATTCCTGAGTTTTGTCGATGTTATGTTGACATAACTCAAAGGCAGTGTGGACACAGGTATAGTTTTGTCAACAAAAGTCCACTTTTGTCGATAAAACCCTGTAGTCTAGACACACCCACACTGTGCTTTTTCAAAAGAGAGTGTCCAGACTCTCTGTCGAAAAAGCAGCTTGCTTTGTCGACAGAACTGGCTGTAATCTAGACGCTCTTTGTCGACAGAGGCTTTGTCGACAGTATTTGTTGACAAAGCCTCTGTCGACAAAAGCCTGTAGTCTAGACTTACCGCATGGTGCTACAGGATTACTTGGTGTTTTCAAAGATAGGGTATGTCTACACTACCCCCCTAGTTCGAACTAGGGGGGTAATGTATGCATACCGAACTCGCTAATGAAGCCCGGGATTTGAATTTCCTGGGCTTCATTAGCATAAAGCCGGCTCCGCCATTTTTAAAAGCCGGCTTGTTCGAACCCCGTGACGCGCGGCTACACGCGTCACGGGCTAGATAGTTCGAACTATGTAGCCATTCCAATCTATCTGTACACCTCGTTCCACGAGGCGTACAGATAGTTTGGAATAACTACGTAGTTCGAACTATCTAACCCGTGACGCGTGTAGCTGCGCGTCACGGGGTTCGAACAAGCCGGCTTTTAAAAATGGCGGAGCCGGCTTTATGCTAATGAAGCCCGGGAAATTCAAATCCCGGGCTTCATTAGCAAGTTCGGTATGCATACATTACCCCCCTAGTTCGAACTAGGGGGGTAGTGTAGACATACCCTTACAGACTAATACAGCTACTCCTCTGAGACTGAATAAATTAAGAATGGTTAGAGAGGGAATAAATAAAATAGGAGATGACGGAGACATAAAATAATATTTCTATAGAGAGCATTAATCATGTGTTTGCACTTCCTCATTCTTGCAGTATAAGTACATGGAAGCACCTAATGAAATTCAAAGACAAAATATGTGCAAATGATGAAAGAAAATTATATACAAAGAAAACTGTTTTTAACTGTACATAATTGATGACTGGAATTCACAGCCCCATATATCACTAAGGCCTAGGAATGCTTAACACAGAGGTAGACATTGTTATGGATATGTCCACAGTCATTCATGAATGAAAAATGAAACAAAAAGTAAAGAGAAAGAGAGAAATAATACCTTGTGCTACAAAATATAAGCAAAGCAAAAGTAGCAAGAGGTTAAAAAGCATGTAATGGACTAGTTAATACCCTCTGGGGTTTCATGCACCATATCCTGGTATATCTGATTCCACCCTGAGATATTTAACTGTTTGATCAGGTGATTTCCATATCTCATGTTTCTTTTATATTGGAATGCCTGAGGCATTCAGAGATGCAATCTAATTGGCTAACCCAACAAAGGGCATGCCAATTCATTCTCTTTATGAATTGTACAAGCATAGAAATTCTGCACACTCTTTCATTCTGAGCCTCCACATTCTCTTTCTCTATTCCACCCAATTTATTCTACTGCTGAGAGTAACAGGCCTTTGCTAAGACTCTTGGTTTTGGCTACACTACTGAGAAGATACTTCAGCTTCAGCAGACAAGAGGTGTGAGCTCTGTCTGAGATGCTATAGGCCATTGGCAGGGTGTGCCATGTGGAAGGGTATGCACTAAGCCCCACCCATCTCTCAGATCTGGGCTTCAGAGTGGCACCACCCACTGCTTGGGAGTCTCAGCTGCCCACCCTCTCTTTGTGTTAGATGTCTGTGTTGCTTAATAGGGAGAAGTATGCCCTCATAACTTGTAGCCCAGTTGATTGAGTGCCCACCTAAAGTGTGCGAGACCCCTCTCTTCAAATCTCCCCATCTCACATAGAACTGGCTCAAGCCCCCACCCAGTAATCTGGGAAATTCACGCACCCCTGGGTGCCTCTGAGAGGCAATGCTTCCCCACTTGCAAGCACTGAGTCTAAGTGTAGGAAAGAAACATTTAGGCTACGTCTACACTGGCCCCTTTTCCGAAAGGGGCATGTTAATTTCACAGGTCGTAATAGGGAAATCCGCGGGGGATTTAAATATCCCCCGCGGCATTTAAATAAAGATGTCCGCCGCTTTTTTCCGGCTTTTAGAAAAGCCGGAAAAGAGCGTCTACACTGGCCCCAATCCTCCGGAAAAAAAGCCCTTTTCCGGAGGATCTTACTTCGAAGTAGGAATAAGATCCTCCCGAAAAGGGCTTTTTTTCCGGAAAAGCATCTGTGGCCAATGTAGACGCGCTTTTCCGGAAAAGAGCCCTGATCGTCATTTTCGTGATTGGGGCTTTTTTACGGAAAAGACTACTGGGCTGTCTACACTGGCCCTTTTCCGGAACAGTGTTCCAGAATAAGGACTTATGCCCGAGTGGGAGCAGCGTAGCTTTTCCGGAATAGCGGCTGATTTTGTACAGTAGAGCGTCGTTGCATTTCTGGAAATTCAAGGGCCAGTGTAGAAAAGCGGCTGATTTTCCGGAATAAGTGGCCCAGTGTAGACACAGCCCTGTAGTGGTCACACCCACCCCTCCTTTTAGCTGGCTGATAGCAAGCAGCAGTTCAGCCCCTGCTTACAGATATAAGGTTGCCAGATGGTGTCAACAAAAATACCAGACACACCCGAGATTACATCACGATCTATATTACATCTTATTTAGAAATACCAGACATTTATATTTTCTCAATTATATGTTCTCAATTTGTTTCCCGAACAGAAAGCTCAAACACCGGACTGTCCGGTTCAAAACCCGACACCCTATGTGGATACATTTAAAAAAAAATCAGAGCAGAGGCACTGGATCCTGGCCCCTCCCCTCGGTGAGTGCTCAGAGAAGCAGGCTAAACTTATTCTCATGTTTGTTTGCTCATGGTCTCTGGTCCAGTGTTGAACTATAGATAAATATCGTAAGAATCATTAATAACCCCTTGTTCCAATGTATTTCCACAGGACTAGGCTAGGGTGTGTGTTTTGCGAAGTAACAGAAATCCCTGTTTAAATCCCTATTGTGCTAAAAGTCATGGGACCTCCCCTTCCTCAAAAGGGGGCCTAGAGTCAGTCTCAAGCCTTTGCACAAAAGAGATCAAATGGCCTCTCTGCTTCTGGGAGGTACTTTGGAGTGCTTCCCCTCTGACTGCTGTAACTGCCTGCTCTTTCCCATGAACTGTCCCTATCCAGGCTCAGCTTGCACACTGAAGCAGTCCCAATTATGTACAGGCTATCCAGGCATACAGGTCAGTCAGAGTATGGCCCAGTTTCTCCTCCCAAACATGGAGTCTGTCCAGGCACAGCACAAATGTTTGGTCAGTTCCATGCAGTGCAGATTCTCCAAGACCTTATTCCAAGGCTCTGTTGTCTGTCTGACTCCTGTTCCAGACACCATAATCTGTGAGTCTCCCTCAAGGACAGGGGTGACAGGCCATCTCAGTTTGAGTCTTTTATGCTGCACTTTCACGTCTCTCAAGCCCTCTACCTGGTAAATGTAGATACACTAGTTAAACCCAACTTTATTTCATAGCTGAGCAGTTTTCCCCACTGCTGCATATCTGCAAGATGAGTACAATGTCAAAGATGTATCACCTGTTATCTAACATGAACCTTCTGTGTTTAAAGCACAGGAGGAAACTCAACTTAAATTTCAAAGGCCTGCCTCTGTCTTGGCCATATTGTCGCTTCTGTTTTTTCTTTTAATTGCTCATTTCATGTACACCTCTCCAGAAGTTTACTATGAAAGTTCACTCTTCCTCCAAGATTTGGTAGCATCTCTGACAGATTGTGTAGCTACATTGCTCTCATTAAAGTAAAAAGCTGACGTAGCAAGGTCAGGATGTTCTCAAGTACTGAAACTATGAACCGAAAGTAGCATCCTTTCACAATTTACATTGGCTGTTATTACACTGTGTTAATTAGTCATTTCCAACTTATTCATTATTAACTGCCTGACAAGTTTAGAAAAGGTTTCCAGGAGCTGTAACTGTAGCTGTTTCTGAGTTTTGCTAATTAGTAATGTTGAATGCGTTCATTATTTATTTCCAAACAAGTTTAAATGCCCCCAAAGACTCCTTGTTAAATAGTGGGATAATTCATACTGTCCATGATGAATGTGAAAATTTTATGAGATTGAAGATAGCCAGAAGCAAGCAATTTGACAGGGCCTGCAAATCTCATGTGAGTGTGAGTTCTGATGCTTCAGTGCATTGTTTGCTGCTGCAGTTGCATGAATAATATGGTTATCTTTATTAACAGGATGCGTTCAGCTTGTGTCCTAAAGAAATGCTGCTGAGTGGGTATTTTATGAGATTTTGAGTTTCTTTTGGGTATCATAAGGTAAAAGAAATCTGCAGAGATCTGCTCAGAAATGTAAAATTCTGAGGAATGAGGCCTTCCATGCCTTCTCAAATCTTGCTTGATACTTGGATTATTCAGATGGCACAGGGAAAACTTCAAAGAGAAAATCCCTCATAAAGTCAAAACTCTCTATTAGCTGTACTAGCAACAGGGAGTTCAGGAAGAAAATGTTCTCAGGGTTTGCATGGACCATGAGAAACCACAAATGAATAGACCTAAGGCAGGGTGAAGAAAGATTGAGTAGGATCAAAGATATTTGGTTAAATAAAGTGTATTAGAAGGACGCCATTCAGCCTATGGTCTTTAATACTAGTAATACCTAAGGGTACGTCTACACTTGCTCCCTAGTTCGAACTAGGGATGCAAACGTAGGCGACTGAAATTGATAATGAAGTGGAGATTTAAATATCCCGCGCTTTATTAGCATGATCTCGCCGCGCATTACTCCGCTCAACAGCTGTTTCGAAAGTGAAAGTTCATGCTGGGACACGTTAGTTCAAACCAAACCCCTTGGTTCGAACTAACATTACTCCTCATTTTTTGAGGGTTAGGGTTAGATATTGCTTCATTAGCAATTTCGGTCGCCTACATTTGCATCCCTAGTTTGAACTAGGGAGCAAGTGTAGATGTATCCTGAGAGAAGAAGTTCTGCCATTGAGTCTTCAGTGGCAAACAGAGATAATCTCCCCTCTCCCAGAAAGTTCATAAGAGCTAGCACATCCCAAGAAAGGAAATTAACTGCTAGGTGAGGAGTAAACTGTCGGCTAAGTCAGAGCATCCCCTTCGTGGTTTTTCAGTGGAGTTCCTGTGAAGCCCTGAGTCTAATTTCAGCTTCCCCAGGTCATAGAAACCTCCATGAAGGGGACAATGGTACCAATGTCTGCTTTCCTTTTTTAGGTGAACGAGACTTGGCTGGCATAGGGAAAGTGTAACTTTCATCACCCTTATGCCAACACTACTGGGTCCAGCCCTAAGTAAACTGTCATTGTCTAGCAATTAAAAAAACAAACGGCATCAAAGAGAAGAGTTAAAATCTCTGTAGCGCATTCCTGCTAGAGATGCATGAAAACCTCTTCTCTTTCTTTTTGTATCAAAACATAGCTCCTTTCTGGCATGCTTTAGGCTCTGGCTCTTCTGGCTTGTTATTGCTTCAAATCACATATTAGTTTAACCAGTTTCTTTTCTGAACATTTTTTGCTTCTTTGTCCACTCACCTGCTTATTTTGGTTATCCTTAACTTATACTTGCTGCTGTTGAAATATTGCCTTTACAACATCTCTTCCTTCCACGGGTAGCTTTATTCTACTAATTTATGTTTATTCAGAGTATCCCATCTCACCTGTATATGTACATTCCCATACACATCTAAAATGAAGTTTTCAGCTCCATTATACTTGTGCTCTAAGCTCTGTCTACAAGTATGACTTTGGCAGCATTTCTTAAAGCATCTTCAGTGTCAATTGAACATTTTGGTTCTCTTTGAAATGCTTTGTTTTATTAAACTTTTCAGTATTGGTAAAGCCATTCTACCCAGAAATTTCCCAATTTTCATCATTCAATTTGCTACTACACCTACTAGAGTTTCCACTGGTATTTTTCAGATTTTTCATTCGTGGGGACCAGGGCATGTAAGATGTTTTAATTAATAATTGGGTGCTTAATGGGGTGACTTGTTCTTTTAAAAACCAGAGGCCGTGAGCCAGCCAGTTCTGCTCACTGATCAGATGTATTTGAGTGTTCCCTGTAAAGCTGGAGGAGAAGGGGAA
Organism: Pelodiscus sinensis; assembly: GCF_049634645.1. NCBI lineage: Eukaryota > Metazoa > Chordata > Testudines > Trionychidae > Pelodiscus > Pelodiscus sinensis. Next base: position 8,500,607 of record NC_134723.1, read on the forward strand.
CTACAAAGGGAAGTTGTAACAGGGAAAGGACAGGTTCTTGAAGAAAGGACACTCCAGGTGGGAAGTTCCAGCTGGAAGTTTTGTTTTCTTTTTTATAATAAATGGAGGCTGGAAGCAAGTCCTAAAGACTGATTTGTTTGTGACTGATAATTTTCTACATTGGTGAGGGAGGCACCAGTGTACAAAACTGGGTGCTCAACCACTTTTCCCTGGTGGTGTTCCTCATAAAAAAAAGTATTGTTTGGTGTTCCTCGGTCTTAAAAAGTTTCAGAAACAATGGACTAGTTACATCACTAGTTGGCTATCTGATAAGCTTATGCTTATCAGATAATCCACTAGTTACTTACATCCCTACTAAAGAATGGTGCAGGACTCTTCCACAGAGGGTCATTCAGCTACGTAAGCTGGTTCCTCAGCTTCAAAGCAGACCTTGCAATAGCAGATTTGGCTCTTCTGTCAAGGATATAATGCCACTCAGCCTGGATCCATCTGATCCACGTTAGGTGTTTGATTTCCTACTTGCCTGATAGTCCCTCACACTAGACAAATGGGCTAAGCCTGTTGTACTCAGGCATGGGCAGTGGGAGAAGCTGCAGCTTGGGGAGACTAGCTCCCCAGCCTGTGGCCATGTCCATACCTCACCCAGGTCCCACTCCCACTCTGAGCAGGCCTGCCCCCTTTTTTCTCCTTCTTCTCTTTCCTCTCCCTCCCTGCTCACCCTTTGCAGTCAAATGCCTGAACCCAAATGCAGCAAATGACATTTGAAAAAAAACCCACACTTTTCTAAAATTTCTTTCTAAAGAAAATGGTGCATGCTCTCCACAGCATGCCAGATTGTGAAGATGGGACATTCTGACTGTACCTAATTAAAAGCACTACATCTGGGAATAAAAAAATGTCAGTCACAGGTGTTTTGATATATCCTGAACTATATCAGAGATTTATTTGCAAAAACGGTATAGTAAGAGCAAATCCACTGTCCTGATGAAAATAACATTAAATATTATGGCATACATAATGCAGCTCATCTCTCTTTTACATTTTCTTAGCCAGTATTTCCAAGATTATTTCATATTTTAAATGTACTCTTAAACCTTCATGAAGTAATCATTCCTGATTCTGACATATTTAACATACTGAAACAAAGACATTATTTTAAATAAATCTGTCCGAGCGGCTTAGAGTGTTCATAACATTCATTGCTTTCAGAAACAAAGAATGCTAATTTATTTTGTGTGATCTGCTCAACAATAGACATCTTTATGAAATGTCACCATATGTTAAAGTTAAAAATATGTTCCCAAGATTTTAGGCATAGAAGAATTTTATATCTTATTGACTTTGATGGAGGGATCTTTTAAAACTAGGTCATCAAATAGTCAGAAATAAAGAAAGGTAAACTCATTTGTTCAGCTACCTGGAAGGCTGTTGTCTCTTTAAGGACTCTCTTCAACACTGGGGTGAAAGAAAAAAGATTACAGCAGCAGCGATGGACAAGAAGACTTTGGAGGCAAGTTTTTGTATGATAGATAACTAAAATTATAATGTGTGTTTTAGATAAGAGTGGTCTTTGAAAAATTAATTTAAAAACTATGTCTGAAGAACCAAGCATTTAAGGCTAAAGCTGAACACTCAGATTGTGCATCTAAAAATCTATGGGAGGATTTTTTTTACAGATGTGATTTTATAATGTTCAGCAACAAACTGATGAAATATTTAAAGCAAATTTTAAACCAAGGCCCTGTAGACACGTTACAATAATGCACAACTGCTTTTCTCAGAAATTTCAGAAACTGATATTTATATCTGGGTTCCCTCATGCTTGTTAAATGGTTTCATTACCACTTAATGGCTCTTTCACAGGTTCAGAGTTGTGCTAGTAGGTCTTGCAAGCTGGAAGGCTTTTCACTTTTCAGTTACTAGATCCCATCCCAAGAAAGACTCATCAGGCTGCCACAGCCTGCTGTGGGAGCCTGCAAGAACAGTCAGAATAGGGATAATAAGATCAGAGAGCTTGAGCACTAAGATCCAGGGAAGACATGCCTCCATTGCCTCGTATACCCACCGCACATATTCTCAGGATATAAATTCTATACCCCCTCTCTCCATCCAGAATTTATGTCCCTTCAGTAGACATTGTAAAACAAAGACATGGTCCTTGATTCATACTTTCATCTGAAATTATGAACTGTCTCCTACTGCAAGGGAAGATGTAAATGCAGGTAAGGCAGGCCTACAGTCCCTCTTCCAATGGGAGTTATCCAAGTGTAGACAAAGTCTGATTATAAAACAGATTACAGTGGCTTTACAAAGAGCATTTTGTGTTTAGTGCTGTTGGATTTTTGCCTGTATCTCTAATCAAGACTCTGGGTTCAATCTGGACCACATCATGCAGCTCCAGAAATGTGAAAGGTCAACAAACAACCATATCTCCCAATGGGGGAATTTTTATGGTGCAAGAAGAATGCTTTATGCTAAGGTTAGAGAAACAGCCCTTACACTGTGTCCTAGAATGTACAGATAGCCAAAAGAGCCCAATTCTGTAAAAAAAAAAAAATCTTCAGCATTCAGCTGTTGAAATCAGAGGCATTAATTGAATGAAGCTTGATTAAGTGAGTAATACACCGATAGCAGATCCCAATTTAAAAATGACATATTGTGAGTAGAGCCCTACCAAATACATAGTTCACTATGGCCGTATTCATGACCAGGAATATTTAAAATTGATCAATTTCATGTTTTAAGATGTTTACTGCTGAAATTTGATAGTGTACATGTGATAAAGAGCTGCAGAGTGGGAAAGACACCATCAACAGATGCCAGACTGGCTAATCTCTGTGATGGCCAGCAGGAGGCACTGCAGTGGTAAGTAAACCCCATGACAGTTATGTTAATCTAAGCAAATATGTCATGTTATTGTTTCACTTAATTAATCATGTGCATCTGAGAACAATGCAGTGAAGTGTTTAGATAACAACAGTGAAAGTAAAGAACATACAACAGTCCTATGCCAAAATAGGCAGTTATTCTAACCTCTTAGTGTTCTAAGTTCTAAGGGAATGTTACCAAGACTGATCAAAAGCATATCTTGTTAAGGGAATATCTGCTGAATGCATCAATTTTGCACCAAGATTTGAAAGTTTCATGGCTGGGCTCATCCTGATCTGTTTGGAGTGAGTTCCTGGGCCACAGACCTTCACTGAGAGCATCTGCTTTGAATTTAAATGAAGGATTCATTAGCCATAATGCTGCTGTGATGGAGGGAGATGGCTTGAGAGATAACTTGGCTCATTAAGAACCAAGACCTTGAATTGTACCTGGGATGGTACTGTCAGTTCATGAACTTCAGGGAATATTGATAAAAGAGGTGATGCTACATATCTATCTTTAGCAAGTGAATTGTGACAAGACAAAACTGGTATGTAAATAAAAAAATTCTCTGTATTTACATCTTTAGATTTGAAGATTACTTCAATACCTTAAAGATGAAAAAAATCCTTTAAAGATTAGTATTCTGTTTTTCTCCTGCATTAGTCAAGGACACCAGTAACAGCTACTGCCATGCAGACAGTAATATCCCATACTCCCTGACCTGTTTTAAGTTTCCTGTCATTTGGAAGTTGCATGGCATAAGATTTTGATCTCAGATCTCAGCAGGCAAGTAAAGAAGCTAATATTTTCAAACATTGTGGTTTTAATATGAATTTGTCCTTTACAGTTCTATACATAATTTAGGATCATAAGGACATTTATTTTTCCTTGATTATAACCTTTTCTGTACACAAAATAAAATGTAAATTATATAGCTCTGATTCTGCTAATCCCTAACCCATAAAATGTTCAAACAATTCTACGAGAATTCCAAATGTATGAACCTCACAGGAGGAGGTCATATACTAACAATATTCATCAGGTACACACAAATTTCACAATTGACCCAACATCCAGAAAGTAGGCAGCTTTAAAATGGTGTAATATTGTAATTAAGGGAAAACAAAATTCTTCTATTACTTTAACTTCTCAAAACTTCTTCAATGTTGGGAGTGTTACAGAATGGCAAAATTCATGTTTCATCTTCCATTTTTCCACTTGCTTTTCCAAAGAACTTTGAAGAATTGGACAAAGAAAAAAGGTGGGGAAATGGAGAAAAGGACTCCAGACATCATTCATTCGATTGCACCCCACAGCACAAAAAAGAAAGAAAAACAAACTTGATTTTTTAAAAAACAGTTTTGAAATCCAAACCAAAAATTTAAATGTGAAAGAATTTATTCAGTTTTGTTTCAAAATTTATCATTGAACATTTGTATTAAAATATTTTCCCATGAAAATGTGGCCTGTTTTGAGGAAATCACATCTTATTATTTAGCTCTACTTAGAATTTAATTCCTAAACAGCCAGAAGAAAACTAATTCCTGCTCTCAATGAAATAGCAAACTTCCGTTAATTTGAGTGGGTCTAAGATTAGGCAGTAAGGGTGCATCTACACGCACCCATAGCTCAAAACAAGCTATGCAATTTGAGCTATGCAAAGTACATAGCTTATTTCAAGTTAATTTCTAAATAGCTTTTTGGAATAAAACGCTATTCCAAAATGTCCCTTATTCCTCATGGAACGAGGTTTACAGTGATGTTGGAATAGCAAGCCCGTTATATTTAGAAATATCAGGCTTGCTCAAAAGATGCAGAATAGCTATTTTGGGATACTGGAAGTATCCTGAAATAGCTCTGCAGTGTATACGTAGTAAGAGAATTTAGACCTGTAAATGGCATTCAGCAGAACTTTAGATTGAAACAGCCTGCTTATCTGCAGAAGATGTATGGCATAGCCCGAAACAATGTAAGACTTCCCAAGCTGTCCCACTCAGAAACATTAGTTTTCACTGATCCAGATCATGATTGGTAGTGAAAGCATAACATCCAAAGGCTTGTTTAAAGGAGAAATCTTTTTAAAAAATCAACTGAAGGTGAAAATTCTTACAATTTACTCACACCACTGTCAATCATAAGTAGCTGGAATGAACTTCCCAGAGTTATAGTTATATAAATAGTGGATGAGAAAACAGAATCAGGCTACTCAAGTACAATAGGCTAGACCCTGTTCTTTTGTTTCATTAGTATAAATCCAGAGTGCATTAATGCTGTGGATAGAGTTGATGTAGCCTTGTTACATCCAGAAACATGGCTTACATTTTTTGAATAAATACTTCTTATGGGATTCACTGATAAATCCTATTTTTTTTAAATAGAGATGCAAAATGTAGTACTTTCAGTATGGATCACAGCTGAGAATACAAACTAAGCAAAAAAGAGAGGTTCACATGAAACTAAACTTCACACAAAACTTTATGCCTTGACCTTTCCCCATCTCCATCTAAAGACTCATTAAGATCAATGAAACTTTTTATGAATTATTCTGTACTTTGCTTAGAGCAGAGGTTTGGACTAGATGACCTCCTGAAGTTTCTCCCTGTCCTAATTGTCTATGCCTTTATGTTTGTGTATTGCAGTCACTAACTTTTTTATAGCCCTTTGTACCAAATTCACCAGTCTGAATATTCTAAAAACTACCCAAGGGCTCATTTTTTTCTACCAAATATTCATGCAAATATGTACTATACAAGTTCATATATTACATAAACTGAGTTTTATGCTCCAGCATAGCATTTTACTTTATCAGTCTGATGTTGGAAATAGCAGCTGCAAATTAGCAATTCTAACTCACTCTTTTTAATCAATTTCTTTAGCATTTGTAAGGTTTGGAATCATTTAATAATGGCATTCTTCAATTTACATAGCATCCCAGGATAAAGGAGTTAATCATGACACCGAATATAAACTACAGATTGATCGAAATAAATCAGATGAGGGAGAAGAATTCCCACCAATATTATTTCACAAATGTGGCATCTAATTGCCTTCCGCATGCTCACTAGGAATGCTCTGAATCTTGTTTCCGAATGATTGATTGCGCAGAGCAGCTGTTAAACTGGATTTGCGGTTTATCGAAGGTTGTTTGTGAAGTGACTAAGCCCAGAAAATGAGTAAAACAGCATCATACATTACTGCTTGCTGCTATGTTGGTTAATGCTGCACATCTAGCCCCCTGACATTATCACAGACATTATAATCTTCTATTACTGCAGGGGAATGGCCTGCTATCAGTAATGTGTTCAGTACTTGAAAGATTCAATATCAAAAGCCATTTGCTTCTATAGAATTGTGAGCTTGTTCTGCGGATTCTTGCTGCTTCACAAAGGCATTCATGAGCAGTTAGACTGACCACTGTGTTCAGTAGCAGACTCCTATGTAGCTTGTATATGGGCAGGCTTTTGGTTTGACATTCTAAATGCTGCCAGGTTTAATATATTATCTGTATATTACTGTTTCTTTTCTACTCACTGTGTTTTCCCCTGTATATTTACAGAAATATACTGTACTGCACTATCCCTTTCCATTCAAGGATCAAGGGCACATGACTTATGAGCAGAAACTCAGGAAATTGGGCTTGTTTAGTATTCAGAAAATAGAGGGGGGATTTCATAGCAGCCTTCCACTACCTGAAGGGAAGTTCTAAAGGTGATGGAGCCATGCTGTTCTCAGTAATGGCAGATGAGAAGACAAGGAGCAATGGTCTGAAGTTGCAATGTGTGTGTGTGGGGTGGGGTCTAGGTTGGATATTAGGAAACACTATTGTAACCAGTCGGACACAAACCTATGTCCTCCTTTTCACTGGTGTCTAGCTGACCAGACATATTCCTCTGCTTCTCCCTCTTCCCTGACCTTGGTTTTCTTAGTTATAATTCGTTAAGCTTTTTATCATGCCTTTGGTATGTTATCTGTAGTACAATGCAATTTCTTGTACTCAAGGCTATGAGGCCCCATTTGGCTTAGAAACCATATTGTTTATTAATATGTATGTAACCTATGGAATGTGTGTGAGGCGTGAATGAGAAATACGCAACCAAAAAGGCAGTTTAGGAGCCATGACCTTTTAAGGCAGAAGTAGAAAGCACCATCACTTCCCATCAGACAGGTGCGTAGAAGATTTAGGCGAGATCAACGTTTCTCTGTATACATATATACAAAGACCCTGCAAGCAGATACATTAACTGAGAAGCAGCCAGAGAATCTCTGTCTCCTTGACAAAATGTAACATCACAGCAGAAACCTGGGACTGGCCAAAGGAGTAAAACTTCCTGCAGATCTGAAAGGATCTCCCAAGGAAAATCATGGTCGAGGCTCTGGGAAGCTGGTGCCTGGCCAGCACTCCAGCTGCCAGTGAAATCATAAGTAATCTACGCTGCACTTGCAGCTGGCCTCCAAATTGCCAGCATGAATGTGATGTGTGTGTATATCACTTTACTGTTAAGAATCGGTGCCAATAAACAACCCCAAAAGCAATACTGCTCCAGTCCACCCTTTGTCCAGGTTTGTTCCTCAGGTCTGACGAAGTGCAACAACTATTTCAGTAGAAGGGTGGTGAAGCACTGGAATGGGTTCCCTAGAGAGTTAGTAAAAGTCTCCATACTTAGCAGTTTTTAAGGTGAAGCTTGGCAAAGTCCTGCCTGGAATGATTTAGTTGGAATTGGTCCTGCTTTGAGTAGGGAGTTGTACCACATGACCTCCTGATGTGTCTTGAGAGCCTAACCTTCTATGATCTCCATATGCATAACAAACATAAATTTAGACTAAATCATTGGTTCTGGTGCTTGATACATTTATGGGGACAGCAAAAAATGAATGTCTATAAATCATGTCTTGTTTCTATCCGGATCTAAAAGTGCAGCATGTTTGGATCTGTGGATTTGACAAGCAGTAGAAACAGGATGTCTAGTACTTATTTTTCGCTACATGTCAGACTCCCATCAACAGCCTTTATAAGATACCATAGCATTTGGTAGTTCATAGAATCATAGAGCTGGAAGAGACCTCAGGAGGTCATCAAGTCCATGCCTTCCACCCAAGGCAGGACCAATCCCAACTAAATCAAACCAGCCAGGGCCCTATCAAGCCGAGACTAAAAAACCTCCAGGGATGGAGATTCCACCACCTCCCTAGGTAACCCATTCCAATACATCACTACCCTCCTAGTTAAATAGTTTTTCTTAATATCCAACCTAGACCTCTCCCACTGTAACTTGAGACCATTGCTCCTTGTTCTGCCATCAGTCACTACTGTGAACAGCCTTTCTCCATCCTTTTTGGAACTTCCCTTCATGAAATTGAAGGTTGCTATCAAATCCCCCCTCACTCTTCTCTTCTGCAGACTAAACAAACCCAAATCTCTCAGGGTATGTCTACACTACAGCATTAATTCGAACTAACTTAATTCGAATTAGTTCATTCGAACTAAGCTAATTTGAACTAGTGCATCTAGACCTAAAAACTAGTTCAAATTAGCATTTTGCTAATTCAAACTAGCATGTCCACATTGAGTGGACCCTGAACCAAAGATAAGGCTGGCCAGAAGCAGTGAGGGCAGGGCATCAGGTTAGGACTTAGAGCATGGAGCTGCTGTCTCAGGCGAGCCGAGGGCTGTGCTTAAAGGGACCCGACCCCCACCCCGGACAGACAGTTCTCAGGGTTCCCCGCTTTCTTGTCTACCTCGATGAGGGCAGCAAAGAAGTCCCGGCTTGGAGTGGCCTGAGTGCCCACGCTCGGCACATCACAGCACTCGGCCATCAGCCCAGCTGCACTTGTCGCAGGCTGCCATCTGGGGGGGTCAATTGGGGGCTGCAGGAGAGTTTCCACCCTGAGGAGCCCGCAGAGCCACCCCAGTCCTCCTCATCAGGGGCTCGTACCCCATTCCTCCCTCACATCCTTACACTTACCGTCCCTAACCCCCATTCCTGATGTATAAAATAAGGGACACATGTGGTCAAAAATAGAAACTCTCTTTATTTAACAAAACTGGGGGAGACTGGGAAAAGGAGGTGGGAGAGGGGAAGAGAGAGAGTGGGAGAGGGGAGGGGGAAACCTGGGAGGAGGGAGCTGGAAGGGGGAAGCCAGGGGAACAAGGAGGAGGGGAAGTATCAAACTATGGTACGCCATATCTTTAGTACTGTGTAGAGATGTGATCTCCTCACCCCAGAAAAGATATTATGGCCTTGGAAAGGGTTCAGAAAAGGGCAACTAAAATGATCAGGGTTTGGAACAGGTCCCATATGAAGAGAGGCTAAAGAGACTGGGACTTTTCAGCTTAGAAAAGAGGAGACTGAGGGGGGATATGATAGAGGTCTATAAAAGCATGAGTGGTGTGGAGAGGGTGCATAAAGAAAAGTTCTTCATGAGTTCTTATAATAGAAGGACTAGAGAACACCAAATGAAATGAATGGGTAGCAGGCTTCAAACAAATAACAGACAGTTCTTCTTCACAACGCAAATAGTCACCCTGTGGAACTCCTTGCCGCAGGAGGCTGTGAAGGCTAGAACTATAACAGAGTTTAAAGAAAAGTTAGATAAAATCATGGAGATTAGGTCCATGGAGTGGTATTATCCAGGGGGTAGAAATGGTGTTCCTGGCCTCTGTTTGTGGAAGGCTGGAGATGGATGGCACAAAACAAATGACTTGGTCATTGTCTTCAGTCCATCCCCTCCAGGGTACCTAGTGTGGGCCGCTGTTGGCAGACAGGCTACTGGGCTAGATGGACCTTTGGTCTGACCCAGTATGGCCGTTCTTATGTTCTTATGTTCTAAGCTCAGGGCTCAGGGTCAGGGGTCTCACTGGACCAGCTTGATTTTCATGCAAACCTGCTCCTGGGTGGCCAGGCTGGCAGCTATCCTGCCCTAGAAGGCCTCTTTCCTGTGCCTAGTGTGGAGGTCGTGGACGTTGGACGCCTCCCCCCAAACCTGGATGAGGTCCATGATCTCCGCACTAGACCAGGTGGCTGCCCGCCTCTTGCGGCCCTGGGCAGGCTCCTGGGAGATACCAGCCTGGTCCCGGGAAGAGGCGGAGGGCTGGGTGGCAGCGGATGGCTGGCTCGTGCTGTGCCAGGTGCAGGGTCTGCTGGCTGGGTACTGGCAGGCTTGCATCTGGCACGGGCACCGTAGCCAGCCCGTACCCCTTTAAGGGCTCTGGGGCCGCGAGGGGGGCAGACAAGTTTCCCTGGCTGTGCCCAGAGTGGCCACCAGGGCACGCTGGGAAGGGCTAGCCTCCCACTAGTTCGAATTAAGTGGCTTAATTAGATCTACTTAATTCGAACTAGGCATTAGTCCTCGTAGAATGAGGTTTACCTGGTTCGAATTAAGTACTCCACTAGTTCGAATTAAGTTCGAACTAGCGGTTTGCCTGTGTAGCGCTTATGAAAGTTAATTCGAACTAACGGCTGTTAGTTTGAATTAACTGTGTAGTGTAGACATACCTCAGTCTCTCCTCAGAGGTCATGCGGTCCAGCCCCCTAATCATTTTGGTTGCTCTCTGCTGAACACTCTCCATTGTGTCCACATCCTTTCTATAGTGGGGCCCCAGAACTGGACACAATACTCCAGATGTGGCCTCACCAGAGCCGAATAAAAGGGAATAATCACTTCTCTAGATCTGCTGGCAATGCTCCTTCTACTGCACCTTAATATGCTATTAGCCTTCTTGGCTACAAAGGCACACTGTTGACTCATATCCAGCTTCTCATCCACTGCAATCCCCATGTCCTTCTCTAAAGAATTGCTATTTAACCTTTTGGTCTCCAGCCTGTAACAATGCTTGGGATTCTTCCGTCCCAAGTGCAGGACTCTGCATTTTTCCTTGTTGAACCTCATCAGATTTCTTTTGGCCCGATCTTCTAATCTGTCTAGGTCACTCTGGACCCTACTCCTGCCCTCCAGCGTATCTACCTCTCCCCCTAGCTTAGTGTCATCTGCAGACTTGCTGAGAGTGCAATCCATCCCCTCATCTAGATCATTCATAAAAATGTTGAACAAAACCGGTCCTAGAACTGATCTTTGGGGCACTGCACTAGAAACAGACCGCCAACCTGACATCGATTCGTTGATCACTACCCGTTGGGCCCAACATTCTAGCCAGCTTTCTATCCATCTTACAGTCCATTTATCCAGTCCATACTCCCTTAACTTGCTGGCAAGAATATTGTGGGAGACCGTATCAAAAGTCTCACTTCCTAGGCTTCAGCTTGAGCCCTCAGTGGTGGGGCTCAGCTTTCAGGTAGCAGCCACAGCAAGTCGAAGCTAACCTTGGCAACCACATTACAATGAGGTTACAACCCACTCTGTAGCCCTAAGCTGCAACCTGAGAACTACTGGAATGGGACATGCTAGCTCCCCTGCAGTTCAATGTACATATGGACTCTGTTAGAGATGATTTTTTAAATGATTGTCTGAACAGAAATGTACAATATTAAACTGTGAACTCCAAAAAACAAGCAAGCAAACAAACAAATCACAGCTGCTCCTTGATGGTGAAAAGACTGCAGGGAAAACATACCATGAAGTGAAAAGGCAACGGAAAAATGGAAATGGAGGGTGAAATCCTGGCTCAGTTGAAGCGTGTGGTAGATCTGCCATTAACTACAGTGGGGCCAGAACGTGAATGTAAAGGGGCCCCTAGGGAGTGTATCCCTCCTATAGTTTTCAATTTTAAACTTCTATTTTTCATGGGTACTTTATTTCTTTTCCAGAACACACTGCAATAGTTGTTTTAGCTCTTTGGGTGAATGTCACGCATATGGATTTGGTTTTGCAGGCTCTATGGCAATGGGTTTTTCTCTTGTGTTATCCCTAACATAGCTTATCCTATAGTGGTAGTTACTTACTGTCAATGAACTCATGCAAGAGTATTAAATTGCTGGATAGAGGTTTTGCTTATTGACTATTACTAATTCTATAATGGGGCCCCTAAAACTCCACCTGCCAGAAGCCAGGCCTGCTCTAACCCACGGGGCTAGATCATTCAATAATTTTTCAGTTCTCTTCATTCTTTCTGAAGAGTCTGGCACCCATCCCTGGTGGAAGACAGGATGGTGGGCTGGGTTGACCATTGGTCTGACCCTGTGTGACAGTCCTCTTGGGGTGCAAGCTCCTGTCCCCCCAAGAGGACAGTGCCCCCGCTACTAACTTGGGCCAAGCGGCGGATTTACAGGCACAAGCGCCTGCCCCCTAATGGAACAGGGACCTGTGGGCCCACCATCCAAAGTGTCCCAAGGTCTAATGGGGTCTTTTTTCCCCTTTCGTATGGTGGCCCCTCTTTTGGAACCCCCACTAATTCTAACGTCGCCCTATGGACAAGGCAAATATCCAGGCAGCGGGGGAGGGAGGGCTAGGGGGACACAGGCCCACCCAGTCCACCGGGTCCCATCCGGGGCCCTAAGGGACAGGGCGTTACCCCTACCCGACTGATGGGGCTCCTCCCCGAATCACGTCAGCCCAAGGGCACCAGAAGCGCTCTGCCCCGGACTGCTTCCTACCACCCTCCTGTCTGGTGGGCCCTCCGGCGGAGTCTGCCAGGCTTTCTGCTTCATCGACTCTCCTCAGTCCTGGGTCGGTGCACTTCCCCTCCCGGTCGCTTCCCCGGCTCTGCCACCTGGGAAGAGTAAAGTGCTCCCCCCGGCTTAGCTGACGACTCCAGCTGGGGGAGCCGCCTCGCTGCTTCCTCCTTATGCCCTTTCAAGGGTCTCACCATGGCACGTCCTCTTTGGCATCTCTCTGCCCGGGGACGCCAGGCCTGGGGCCAGAGCTCTGCCCCCCCCTCCCCCATGATGTGTCAGGCCGACAGTAGTCCGGCCCCTCCGGCAGACAGCGGCATTCCTCTGACGTGGCCTGGGCCCTCCCCCAGGCTGGCAGGGCCGTCCGAGCCCCGCCAGGCTCTGCAGTGGCCCCGGCTGTCTCCTCGTCCTGGCCATCGCTCCACCGCACCGCATCACCCCGCCCCTGGGCCGGACAAGCAGAGGGCCCCCCGCTGGGCTCCACATCGGCTCCGGTTAGCCCGGTGCCCCGGCACTGGTTTACTGGCATGGCGTGCTCTCTCCCCCTTGTCAGCAGCATTGCTTAAGTTCCACCAGCCACAGTGCAGGCCTCGATCAGCCTGTCACACCCTGTATAGTATATTGACCCAGAAAAATCAGTCTTCACTCTAGAGGATGATTTAAATCATAGATGAGATGCTAACTATTTATCATTACCTCAATTTTGCTGAGGTAGAAGTCTTGCCATGTGGTTAATACCTTCTTGTATAGATGATATGTTCCACCCTGACTGAAGGACAGCCTTTTTATCTGGAATGAGTCACAAGATGAGAGACTCAACATTTAGCACTGGGGCTGAGCATTTTCAGCGTCTACACTATAGTAACATAATTTGGAATTGGCTTCATAAAAGAGCATTTCACTTGGGCTCTGTGGTTTAGCTGGGAAAGTTCTTTACAAAATTATCCTAATGCCACCTGTGGCAGGCAATGGCTCGAGTATTTCGTTGTTTCCTTGTTTCTCCTGTTTTATTCTAGCTCAGTTTTGCACAGAAAATTTTGTTAAATCTGCATTTCCCCACTGTATCAGAAGTTAATAGTTTAATATTTCTACATACTCTCTTCGGGAACTTTCCCAGTTAGGCCCTCACCTTGGGACCCATTCGTGTAGATGCTTAAGTTTTATGTATTTTCATCCATTAACAGCAGTTGGACCCTTCCTGTTCTCAGAAATAAGCATGTGCTTTCTGGATCAAGACCATTGTGAGAACTCATATATTTTGACTGATAATTATGTATCAGGGAATTTTTTTCCCCTGGGAAGTGTCAAATTTGGACATCTAAATTAAGTCTTTCACTTCCTATGAACATGCAAAGGGATATGAACCCAATGAGCCTAAATCTTCTCTTTCCATTTTGATCAAAAGCAAATGGGTTCAAACATACACTGGGAACATATACCCTGCACTCTTACTTTGGAATAAGCAATTCCAGAAGAAATACACTACAGGAAAGCCTTAAAATTAGTCTGAGGCAAATTTTCCTAATGTGCACATGCTACCTCAATTCAGAGCCCTGGGAGGCACTGGAGAGTAATTACTCTGAATGGCCTTGAGAAGGAGCTATTTTTTCGAAATAGCAGCAGTGGAGCATCCACACAATTGCTATTCTGGAATAGGCAATATTCCTTGTGGAATTAGTCTCACAGAACTTGGAATAAGCTGTCCATTATTTCCAATTCATTTTGAAATGATGGAATTACTGTGTAGACGCTCATATTATTATTTCGAAATAATGGCCGTTATTCCAAAATCATGCTGCTGTATAGATGCACTCACTTTTCCAACTTCAACTAAGCCATGATAGTTCTGTTTTTGAAAAATGTTGAAAGATTGTTTTAAAAAAAATGTTGAAAGGGTTTGTGCAGCAGGATCATAATGCACCTAGTATTTTCTTCAGCATCCACATTTTAGTGCAGTTTAATAAAACACTGTTGAAATAATTAGAAACTGTCAGTCAACCAGGAGCTGCGTACATCCCAAGTGTCACTAAAAGCTCTCTCTGAAAGGGATTCTATAATTTTTTGATGATTCACCAAGTCACCTGGGTCCTTGTTTCATTCTCATTGCACGATTATAATAGAACTAGCATCTCCCCTGTCTCCAAACTTAAAAAGTACAATAGAATTTTAATGACAAACATTTAAAGACAGGAAACTTCACTTGACTGCAAAACATCTCAAACATTATGTTAAAAAAAATCTCCAGTCAATAAAACACGGACATTAACATGCATGGGTCAATTTTATTCATAAAGAATAATATACATTTTATTCAGCTGAGGTTTGGTTTCTTTTTTTAAATATACTTTTAAAAAACAAGACAAAGTTAATAAGAAATTCTCACACATCTCAATTACGTCTGATAATTTAAAGACGCATGTTATTGTAGCTCACCGGAGAATATACAATTTGAGAAAATTGTCAACATAAATTTGTTTGATAAGGTCATAGTGATGCTGCTGACAACAAAATGAGGAAGAGAAAAGATTTTACTGCTGCCAGGCATCTTCATGTTAAATGAAGTAAAGAATGAAAAAAGCACAGCTCAAATGTACAAGGAAAAAAGGGTTTCACTCAAAGGAGAAAAAAACACAAGATAATCTGGTGTTGTGCATTATAAGTACCCTAGCAGTATTCTCTTACTGAAAATGAAGTACTGAAGCACATGGAAATTTGTTCATTCCTTTACATGTCATTTGAGTTCAGCTTTACATTTACTCTAAATCAAGGCGCTGTTTGTAATCTGAGATCCCAATCTTACAGTAAGAGATTGTCAGGTTTTCGCCTCTCCTTGTGATTTAAAGGAACCTTCACATTTGCATTCAGCTTGAGCAATTGTACTCATGTTACTAACTTTTTGCCACAAAAAATGGTTGTGCTTTTATGTTTGATGGCTACAATTTCAAACAATTCGTAGTCCTGCCTCATTTGCCTGACCTGACCTATATTGACCAGCCATAGTTTTGAAAAGCCCATGCAAAGCTATGATTTCTTAAATATTCAACACGTTCATAAAAGTGTCTCTGTGTTGTAAGTTTTATCACACTTGAGTTACATCTTTCCTGTTCTCATTAGTGCTTAACGGTTTTGATATCTCTTTTTTCAATATACTATGTGGATTCCACAACCAATGCTTAATTTAACTTTTTCTCTGGAAACCAAAGATGGGGTTTTTCAGAAATATTCTGTATCGCGCTACTTTTTTCTTTTACTTAAGTCAATAGGAGCAGTTAATTCAATGTGGAATCCTAATGGGACTGTTCACGTGCTTAAATGCAAGGTCAAGATTCTAGTAACATAAAGGTTTGTCTACCGAATAATTAATTTTAGGGTTTTTGTTTTTACTGTAAAATGCTTTGTATATACATGCACATATTTTTAAAAAATTGTTTGCTGTCTTACAATGCAGTGAGTAATTCCCATTGGAAAAGGAGTAACTCCTTTTCAAAGTGAGTTTATCTGTTCTTAGATTTATATGGATGCATGTCTAACTATTCCACTTTTGGCAGTCTTGATGTAATCCCATACTGCATTGTTTCATTTCTGGGTGAGCCTGTTTGTACACTGGCAAGCCATTGACAAGTCTGTGGTCATCCTGACTGAATATCACCTCAGCCAGCTGGGGATCCTGGAGTCACAAATGCATTTTTATCACCCCTGCTCCCTTTTGTCCCTTCAGATCTCCTGGACTTGAGTGCTTTCTTTGGCAAACTGCATGTCCAGTGGCATTTAGAGATGTTACCAGAAAGCAGATATAGATGAGGCATTGTCAAAAAGAATGAAGACAAGGGCAGATGCCTGGATCAGTGTTGACTCAAAGCAAAGAGCTGTATGTACTACAACTCAAATAGTTGTTGTATTGGGTACTAGGTAATGAGTACCCGTGATGCTTCATCTCCGTATTCTTATGGTTTTTTGAAAATGGATATGCATAACTCAACTATGCTTTATGCAATACAGGGCAAGTAATCTACCATTCAAGAGTCTGTAATCCCCTGAATGTGTATATTCTAGTTGTGCACATGCATCACTCTTGTATGTGAAGTTAGTTATATGATGTGTACATTTGTTTATTAATTTTTAGGTCTTCTAATGAAAGCCATGGACACATGACTATGGCAACTGGTGCTGGAATCCAGCTTGAATTTGGTATTTTGCCATGGGGATGGGGAGGATTGAACAAAGTATTCCAGTCTTGAGGAAATTCTATTTAAGAGAGATGGAGTAAACAAGGATGGTCTTCAGCTTACTTTTGATACTGCCTTTCCACCCTAAGAGGATGCATAACACCTGGAAAAGAGAAGAACTGCAAAGAATTGGAAAGAGTTGGAAAACGCCTTCTGAACTCAGAGCAGGGAAGAGCCTTGCCAGTCCATGGTGGACACCAGATACTTTGTTTACCTGCACATCTCTAGGTATGGCCATTCACAGCTCCCATTGGCCACAGTTGATCATTCCTGGCCAATGGGAGCTGCAGAAAGCAGCATAGGTTGGGCCACCACTTCCTGCAGCTCCCATTGGAAGAGAATAGCAAACTGCAGCCAACAGGAAGTGTGAGTTGCCATGCAGGTAAACAAAGTGTCTGGCAGCCAGCCATGGGTTAACCCTGGCAAACCACATCTGGCCTACAGCTGATTATTGCCTACTCCTGCACTATGTGCTTACCTTAAACTTGGTATTTCATTTACTTTTAAGGCTTAACTTAAATTACAGAATGATTGTCAAATAATTGCAGCTGAGTTGTGGACAAAACATTGAAAATCACAGAAATGAATACTGGACCTTTAATATTTGCAGTATTTTGGAAAGTCATAGAAGGCTTATCTGTTTAAGAAAAAAAATCTGGAATAATATAAACACTCAAATATCAGGTCATGCTTGCTATTTTTTTTAAGCTAACCAGACATTTTGCTGCGACCGTATTACAGCTGTTAATGTGGGAACTGACTGCCACTGATATCCAGAATTGCTGCTCTGAGCTCTGGGAAGCTGACAAAATTGTGGAGGAAGCCCAATATTTGTGAGATAAGCAATATCACACATCAAGTAGGGCCTTATTTGTTAAACTAAATCTCGTAGCATGTTTTCAGTCCATATGATAATGTTTAAATTAATTAATTACATCAATTTTCAAGGGAGACTTGTGAGGGGCTGCATATAAATATTAAGGATTGTTGTAGGTTTTTGAGATCCTGAACTCTTTAAATTGAATTCACAAAACAATTTCAGATGGAAGTAAAAGCCCAGGAATCAGGGTATGTCTACACTACCCCACTAGTTCGAACTAGCGGGGTAATGTATTCATACCGAACTTGCTAATGAAGCCCGGGATTTGAATAGCCATCCTCGTGGAATGAGGAGTACAGATAGTTCGGAATGGCTACGTAGTTCGAACTATCTAGCCCGTGCCGCGTGTAGCCGCACGGCACGGGGTTCGCACTAGCCGGCTTTTAAAAATGGCGGCGCCGGCTTTATGCTAATGAAGCCCGGGAAATTCAAATCCCGGGCTTCATTAGCAAGTTCGGTATGCATACATTACCCCGCTAGTTCGAACTAGCGGGGTAGTGTAGACATACCCTCACTGACTATAACCTGTGTTATACTTTGTTCTGAGTATTTCTTTTCTCAGTAGTAGTTCCAGTATCATACAAAGAATAGCCATCAGTTGACTGGCCTCTGTTGTTTATAAAATAAGCCTAAAGGAGTTACTAATTGATAGGTATCCAGGTAAGAAGCAGCATTACAAATGATACCCAGATTGACAGCATGAAGAATGAACCATCCGCTATGGCAGGGGTGGGGAACCTCAGGCCCAGGGGCCAGATGCGACCTCCAGCTTGCCTGGATCCAGCCCCTGAGGCTCAACATTGGGGAGCCTGTGCTGGCCCTCCAGCCCCTCTGCCACTCACCAGCAGGGCTGGTATACACAAAATCTGCTAGCCTGGGCCCCGTAGACTCTGGCGTGCAAGAGGAATGCAGAAAGTGTCTTTCTCCTTCTCAGTCAGGGGCTTCTCACTTGTGTGCAGCCCCCGACTGTTTTTTTTCTGTGGGTCAGCAGCCCTTGACCCAAAAAAGGTTGCCCACTCCTGCTCTGTGGGGTGCCGTTTGCTGGGCATGTTTGAAGCACATTGGTTTAAGCAATGTTACAAAATGTGTCTTCTAAGTAAGCATATTTCCCCTACTCAGTGGACAAAGAGGTCTTGAACTGCAGGATTTGTGCAAACATTTTGTTTTGTTTTGTTGTTACATTTGTTCTCCCTGGGTGTTTTGGAAATGCATCCATGGACAAGCAGATACTGTATTCTAAGCTCATGCTTATTGAGTTTATCCTTAGGAGAAAAGAACTACAAAATGCACATACTGAACATTTTGGGGATTAAAGCGGTTTCCAAATTCCCCACTGTTATCGGGTCTCTTTATAAGCATCAAATTCATAAGAAGAAAAAGGAGGAAAAAAATCCCTGTAGTTTTCTTTTGGACAGCAAAGAACAAGCTGGCAGTCTCAAAGAGGCAAATTTTTCTTTTATCATCTGAAAACCCCTTAATACAATGATGGATAAAAGTGTGAAAGAAAGTCAGGCCAAACTATGGCATTTAACCCGAAAAGGAATGCTTCCTTCTAAAGTACTGCATTCTCTCCAGCTTTTGGAGGTGTTATCCATGGTCATTGCTAATGATATGAACCCCCCGCAAAAAAAAAGGCTTAAAAGTAATACTCAATACATTTTATTCCTAGCACTCGTTCTTTTAATAGTGGAGCTAAACCAGATGTCTTGTTCTAAGAATATAATATTAAAATAGTGCTGAAGGTGGGATGTGTGATACAGCAGGCTTGAGAGTTTATTTGCCTAGGTGCAAAGTATTTATTGTGTTTTCCAAGAGAGAGAAAAGATTGTATGCTAGTAAGGGTTAATGTTACATATATTCTGAGATAGAACATTATACTGGGTTAAAATGTAAGTTCAAGATGGATTATTGGAAGGACAAGATTCAATATTTACATCATATCATACAAGTAGTTATCTGTGTTTGACAGCCCAGAATGTGTTCAACCTCATTCCGCCATTCACACATGATTCAGATGGCACTCAAACTGAACTGGAAATAATGCCATGTTACATTCTATTACCAAAGGAACAGTTTGCCTTGACTCCTGTGATGCTGTCGTGGCTTCAGTGGTGAATATATGCCTCTGTCTTGTGATGACTAGCTCTCTGTAGAAAGCAGTGATCATTAGGCCCAGGCATACCACCCTAGCAAATATTAGCATTTTCCTGGGTGGTTTATGAGGAACTACTACTTGAACTGCACTCTGTTCCTTTCCTAAAGTCTTGGCCAGTGGATCTCAGATACATCTCTCTTCCCTTAGTCTCTTTGCCTTTTTTATTAACATTAACCACACAGAGTTATTTTAAGGGTAATTAGATACATGCTGTTGTGAAGTTTCATCAAGCCATCTGTCACCTGACTAGTTGTGGGCTTGACACACAAGTTGTACCTAATTGCTTTGTAGTCAAGGTAGCTTCCTAACAGAAATAGCTTTAGCTCTGATCTCTGATGTCACATGATGTCTGACATCTATTTTCATTAGTTATGTAAGAAAAATGTTATGTTGCCAACAAGGCTTCAAAAATTAACCAAAAAATAATCCTTTCTGAATTTTAAAATAGCACAATTGAACTAATGTTTTGTTAATTGATACCTTGAGACAAAAGCTTAATATACACCAATTAGTGTTTTACATAGCATTTGTGGTATTCATCTTGAATTAATGTAATCCTCGGGAATTTTTATGGGACAGGTAGGGTTTACAATATATCAGAGCAGTTCAATGGGAAAGTAAGTGATTAGGTCAAGGTCACACATTGAGTCGGGGGGGGGGGGGGGAAGAATGAGTTTCTACTGGCCTCATGCCAAATGAAACTAATTGAATTATTATGGTTGATTGTGGGGAGTTATTTTTGTTTTGGGGTGGGGATGATATGCAGTGGGAGACTCAGTGAAACTCTCTGTTTAGTAACCTGCAGAGAGACTTCCTAGCAACTAATAGCTCGGGTCTGTTAGGTACTAGAAGATGGAATGATACTGTTTTCATTTTGGATTACTGTGATGTATGTGCTATCATGCTGTCAGACCTACTATCACAGGTATTTATCACTTTTTATTCAAGACTTATTCCTTAATGTTGAGTCATGAGGTCTTTGTTCACACAGCTCAGATTATCTGTTAGGATTCAAACCATTTATCAATCTTTTTAAACGTTTGAGTCCAACATTTTTGTCTTCATTTAAACCTCTTTTTTACCATCAATTTTTCCTTGCTTTGACAAGAATAAATATATATATATATATTACTTTTGTTGGTTAAACATGAGTAATTTTCTAGTTTGGACTCACATGAAGAAAAATGCTTATTTCTGCAGGTTATAGATGGTTGTATTTCATTTAGTAAATGAGTAAATGATCATAGTTGTCTACACTATAGATCTATTTTCTTTGGCCTCTTTATCATTAGACAGGCATCAACAGTTTTCTTATCAATTATCTGACTTTGTTATTCTGTCCTGTGTCATAGGCAATATAAAATCAGCGTATTGCTAAATATCCTGTTTTAGCTTTCATGTGCCAAAATCAACTGTTCAGAACAGCTTATTTTTCTATTTAAAAATAAGGGACAAGGATGTAATATGGATATAATTCCATGAACCTTCATATTTGTGTCATGAATATTAACAACAATAAGATATAGTTTAGCAAAAAATTCAGAAATAAGTTGGAAAACTGCACAAATTTATCATACAGTTAATATACAGGCCATTGTTGCTTACTAAACTTCATTCATCAGCATTTAAAGTATGTCATCATTAATGCTTTTTTCTTTTCTAGATATCACAGTACCAAATATGGAAGTTTACATACTGAAAATTCTTTGAAACACAATTACCCCACCAAAACAATACAAAAATTCTATCACTCAACAATTTAGGGCTGTGGGGAGAGGTGGAGGCTATGACCAGGGATGGAGATAGTGCAGTCAGTATACATTAGTTATGTGAAATACACAGTTCAAGTCTGACTATGTTTGATAGACTTTTGTTCAGTGTGTTACTGGCTAGATGAATTGGCAAATAGCTAAGGATCAAATTCAGATGAATTTGAGGTCATTCCTTCAGGTCAGCTTTGAGATACATTAGTTGGGTAGCATTGGAGATACTTAATAAATGCTAACTGTTTTGTATCAGGAAAAACTTAAAAAACAATGAATAGTATACTAGCACCTTAAAGACTAACAAAACATGTAGATGGCTTTTTAAAGTTTTTCCAGTGATAGACAAACTCAGCTACCCCTTTGACTGTTTTGTGTCAGTACTGTATCATTCATTTTCACCAGAGACTTTACTAACAGAAGAAATGTAAAAATTGCAAAGAATTGATTTAGATCAACCTTAAAACAATTATAACAAGGTTTAATTTATACCAGGAATTATAAAATAGTACCATTTGGTATCTTCATTAAATTTAATTAAAAATTATGGAAGGAACTATGAGAATGCCAATCTTTGTGAACTAGAGCTCAGATTATGTAATTTGGACAACTATTCCCGGGTCCTGATATGAAATCATACCAAGAGATATGTGATAATACAAATAATATAAAGATCCCATGGTTTCAATATTTATGGCAAATATTTTATTGTGAAATGTGGATGGGAGGTGACATTACCTAGACCTTTCCCAAAGTTTGAGGATTTGACTCAGGAGTAAGCTGGAACAAATACACACACACACACACACACACATATACACACACATATACACACACAATTTTAATTGAAAAAAAGTTCTTGATGGAAGAGGAATTTGGACAAAGAAATTGATCAGACCAGTGGATCTCTCTATGGCAGTGGTGGGGAACCTTTTTTGGATCCGGGGTTGCTGATGTACAGAAAAATCAGTGAGAGGACACACACAAGTGAGAAGCAAAAAACCCAAAAGCCCTCACCGACATGGCCCCTGACTGAGAAGGAGAAAGACATTCCCCACACTCCCCTCATACATCAGAGCAGTGGAGGGCCCGAGCTAGTAGATTTTGTGTGTGCCAGCCCCACAGAAAGATGATGGGATGGGGTGGGAACTGGAGCACCAGCATGGTCTTTCCAATGCTGGAGTGGGAAATACCTGGGCCTCAGCAGCTGAGCGATGTATGCAAACCAGCATCCGCATCCAGTCTCTGAGCTTTAGGTTCCCCACCCCTGCTCTATGGGAAACAGATATTCATCTTCAACTTGCTTATGAAGAAGGGTTTTTTTTTAATAAATTAGGGTATGTCCACTCTGCATTCCACTTTCGAGAGAGGAATGCAAATGCAGACAAATAAAATTGCAAATAAAGCGCGGATCTAAATTTCACGCTCTTCATTTGCACAATCGCGGCTGGCTGCTTTTTTGAAATACCCTATTTCGAGATAAAAAAACACTGTTTAGACACGGTTATTTCAAGAAAAAAACCTTCTTTCGAAATAGCCCTTAAACCTCAGAGAAAGGGTTGTTTTGAAAGAAGGATTTTTTTCTTTAAATAACCGCATCTAAATAGCGTTTTTTATCTCAAAATAGGGTATTTCAAAAAAGCAGCCAGCCACGATTATGCAAATGAAGGGCAGGAAATTCAAATCTGTGCTTCATTTGCAATTTCATTTGTCTGCATTTGAAATCCTTTCTTGAAAGAGGAATGCAGTGTAGACATATTATATATGGCATTTGATTCTTTCCTATTTTGATAACCAGTGAAGCACTCTGTTGGAGGTGGTGCAGAGGATGGGGATGTGATTGCTGTGTTGGAATAAGATGGTTGGGGAGGAACTTGAGAAAGCGATTCAAAATGCTGCTTCCTAGGGATCTCCTGAATGCTTCAGTAAAGGAGCAGTGTTAAACAGGATGACTTATTTCCTTACTGGTAGCATCTAATGTGCCCCCTGTTCCCCCTGGTAAAATATAAGTAGTCCTTGGTTATGGTAAAGCTTTCATACCAAGTTCATACACAAGAGAAATGCCATAGAGGACTGGAATTTGGAATCTGACCATCCATTTTAAGCATTCTCAAAGGAGAAGGCTCTTCAGCAATAAGCCAGAATCTTGAGCCAGTTTCTTTGAATATTAACCTAATCTGGAATAAGTATTGTACTGTGTAGTCTGTTAAAGTTTTATTGCTACTTTGCCTTTAATAGAAAGCTACACAAAAACCACAGTGGTACCTCCAAACCCTCATTCTCAAAGACAAGAAATAAGTCAAAAGTCTGCCATTCAGCTGTGCCCAGTAGGCAATGAATCCAAGGGACAGGAAAGTCGGATTTTATGTTTGCCAGCCTTTGACAAATTTGAAGTCAATGAGAATTTAATTTTTGAACTTCACTCATAGTTAATTTACTAGCTTTACTACTATTTATTTCCCTAGTTACACTTCTTTATTCACGCTCTCTTGCATTTCATTAAAATATTACAGAAAGATAAATGCAATCCCTGTACCTTGGAATAATTAATAGAAAGATAGTATTAGAGAAAAATAAGACATGACAATTATTTGGCCTAATGCTCACAACTGAATGAAGTAAACACAACTCAGGGAGAAATTCCAAAGCCAGAATTCCCGCTTTCCAAAACGGTAGATAAATCTGCTGTGAAAACTTCAATAAACTCCCTGAATACAATTCTGTTAGAAAGTAGAAGTTACTAGGTCATGTAACCCCGAGAATAAGCATAGTTTATAAATGTTTGTGATGCAGAATATATTAAAGCTCATGCAAATTGGATAATACATTTTCAAAATTCTACAGCTTCTGTGTAAAAAAAAAGTGACATTAAATGTAAAACTAGTGACTGCACAATTTCTTCATTGCATTACAGTTTTGTCACTTCATATTTCAGTGATTGTGCCCCTTTTATTGGGAATGTCTTTGCCTGTGAATTCCCTTTAAGTACTTTGCATCTCAAGAAACCTTTAATAGTCAGGGGGGAAAGGGAGAATGTTGCCTTATTCTGGGACTAGCGTGTGGCATTAAATTCCAAACCTGAAGGATGGATGCAATGCAACATTATCTGGGGTTATGTCAAAGCAATATTAAATGTATTAAAGCAGTGTTAGTCATAGACATTTCCTTGCAGAGAAAGCAAATCTGCAACACTTCAAAGCATGAAGGAGAAGAGGTGAGTGCATGTGAATGTTTGCACACATCTGCTGCTTTTCAGGTGGCACTAGTAATTAATGAAGATGCAATTTTTGTTCACCCAGCTTTCTCTGACTCTCATAAACATTTTGCTGTTGGCAACCTCAGACCTGTTATACAAGAAGAGAACTTAAGACATCCTCCTTCTGGGGCTCTTGTCACTGGGGAGGAAGATGATCAGAATGATTTGAATATCCACACATCATGTGGCACATGTATACGTGCTTCTCACAAACTCAGGGAAAGGGTTTTAAATAAAACATAACTTAAATCTGAATAATGTCTTGCCCCCTCTGACTGTGTAATTTACAGGAATAAAAGTAAGTGAAGCTGTGTGTGTTGTGACTAAGGAGACTTTATTTTAAAGGGTGCATTTCTTAAATAAAGGTCAAACTAGTAAGTATGGGTGGCCAGAATGACCACATTTTACATTACTTCAGTTTTGGCAACAGGGTAGTATTAATATTAGGGCCTCTCAAACATTTCAGTTCATCTTTGGGGCAAACCCTTTTGCTAATCCTCTTGTGGGATGAAACCTGATCCCTCATAGAGGTGCTATTGGTAATGATGTTATTCCCCAGTTGTGGGCTTACTAACCTTAATTCAACAGAGGGCCTCATTTGCAGCTTGGATTTTAAAATGGGATGGAAAACGGGCAGCCTTCTGATTAGCAAGATAAATATGGAGAAGCACAGTGAACTGAGCCTGTTGAAGATGGCAACTTTATGAAATAATCATATGAATGCCACATATGCCAAGTGACACTCAACATGAAAAATCTTCCAGTGTGCTCAGAAGATTGCTAGAGAACATTGTGAGGCAGAGAAATTGAGGGGAATATAGAGGTTACAGAGAAAAGGAAGAGCCAAACAGGTAGATTTTATGCCCAGCTTTGCCACTGACTTGTTGTTTGTGACTTATCCAAATCATTTAGCCTTCTGAAAAACTGACTTTGGCAAATGACCTTACAGGATTGTCATGAGACCTGTTCCAAAAGTCCTTGAAATCTTGGAAGGAAAACTGGTATGTACGAGTGCTAATTATTATAGATTAACTCCGACAGATATATAATGCCAGTTTCTTGTTTAGTCTCATAGTAATTCCACATAAACAAAAATATGCAAGAATTAGTTAGGACCTTACATTGGTGTGCAACTAAGCCATGATCCAGAAGATGAAATTGGGTTTCTCTGCTTTCTGCATCAGATGTCAAGAGGATATTACAGTTGGTGCACTTGTGCCAAGTACTCAAATGTTAATTAAAAGCTTCTAGTAACAAGATGGAAAGGGGAGAAGTTGCAATTGGCTCATAGCCAGCACTTCCTCCACAGCCAGCCAAATCAAAATTAGTTGATCAAGAAAGAGAAAATAACCACTTAAGGTATATTAAATGTTACTACTTTGATTCAGGGAGAACAGCCTTTTCCTTAAGTAGTTACCATCTTTAAAAGTGTAATCGGCTAGTTTGTATTAAGTTTTGCAGGTGCATGCTATAAAATGATTATTAAATTATAATATTTATTCTGGTGTTTTGCTTGAGCTTGAATTCTGGCACAATCTATGAAGTCACCTAATTTTAATTTCGATGTCAAGGGAGATTTTTATTAACCTTTGAAATGATTAAGCATTTATCGAAGCATTTATTATCTATATACATTTTATGTCTTTCTGTCCCATTTATCAGTGACACTCAAGAACCATTTTTGTCAGTAGTTAGGTAATCTCTAGTTCAGTCAGCACAATTTAACTATCACTAATGATGATAAACACCTCCTGGCTGTCTCCAAGCTGAAGGAAATTTCTGTACTTGATGTGTCTGAAACTTTTTTGAGGCCAGACAGGAAATTGTTTCACCTCTCTCTTGAGACACTCAGCATTTATTTTAAATAAAATATAGCTAGTCCCTGTTCTTTATGATTTGTACAACCAGGACCACAGAGCCCAAGTATAGGGAAGTCGGGCCATGGGGCAGGAGTGCGGGGGGACTCATCTGGGAGCCCCATGTGGGGAAGTACAGAGAGGCAGGTGGTGCTGGAAAGAGTTCTTCCCCCTTTGGCCGGGAGGTAGCAGGGATCGGCAACAGCCACAGAGCTTGGGGTCCAGCAATGGCTGTGAAGCTCCAGCCCTCACTGTGGAGCATAGGGTCCAGGGTTTGGGGTCTGGCAGCTGCTGTGGAGCTCCAGCCATGGGGGCAGAGCTCAGGATCCAGCAGCTGCCCTGGAGTTCTGGCCTGTGGCAGCTAGGGAGCTCCAGTCTGGGGAGCAATGGCTGGGAAGACTGCAGCAGTGTCAATCAGCTTGAGATGGGAAAGTCTACTTCTCAATGTGTGCAAGGTAATAAATCACATATTTTCTGTGGAGAACTGTGACTCTGGGAAATATGGATGACCTAGTGGCTGGCTTTGCGTAGATGGGTTTTCCTAACTGTGACCATACATGGTACACGTGTTCCAATTGTGCCAACCCACCTGGCCACAAAATACATCAGCCAGAAGGATACTTCCCCATAGTGCTTCTGCCATGCAGTGACCCCCTTACTTTCTACGGCCGCTCCCTCTCCCTTCACAGGGAGGGGGTATTGGTGCTGGGTTGAGTAGGACATCAGCACAGCCCTGTCAGGGAAGAGGATGGAGTAGGATCAGGAGATGGGCTGAACATGGGGTCTCAAGGGAGAGACTAGAGTTGGGTGGAGATTTGGGGTGGAGTGGGGGTAAAGCATTCACTGGGAAAAATGAAATTCTGAACCTATGGAAAGGGAACCCAGCCCCACAGTGAGTTGAGGACACAGTTTGTTTGGATGGGTGAAAAGAGTCCCTTGTAGATCCCTATTGTTTGCGGGGATGAAGAATCTTGGTGTTACTTGTACATCACAATGAAACAATGTGGAGGAAACTCTGTGAGGAGACCTTTGTGCACGTTACTTTCCCTTAATTCATTTCAGTGGCATTTGCCCCAGGAGGAGAAGAATCCCTGTTGTCAGGCATATGGTTAATTATACAAACTCTTTATAAGCCTCTATCTTCCTGGATTTATATGGTGCTCGTTAATAATTTTGGTTGCAATTTTCTCATTATTTCCCACCTTCCTTTTTTGCTTTTGTTTAAATACAGTGGAGTTCTTTGTGCAGACAGGGGCTGGCAATGGAATTGACTGTGTAAATGGAGCTCTGTGGAAATGAAATATCCCTATTGACACTCTACGTCTTCCACTCTCAGATACTCTTAGGAATCATGCTGAACTTGTTCGTTAGGTGAATATGTTAGACACAGTGAGATGCTGGCACCGCTGGTTTTCTTTTTGCAGTTAGCAGAGTCAATTGAGGCATGTTTTCCATGCAACTCGCCAAACTCCTCTTGGCTACTGTGTGCTAATTAAAGTTATTTCTGTGCAGATGAATACTGTGTGTAGTGAACTTGGCAAGCAAAGGCACAGGATGCTACCTTGTGCAGTCAAAAAGAGTGCTTACCTATGGATGCACTTGAAACGTGCCTACACAAAAACTCATCCAACCAAATCCCAAGCAGATGGCAGCCTATATCTTGTGTTTCTCTTATGCTTCATAAAGAATATCATGATGGCCAATGAAACCCACCTCCCTCTCTTTCCACACACCAAACTCACTTAAAGTGAAGACTAACCACTTATGGCCTAATCCTGTAAAATGTCTTTTGAGCTCTCTATGCATTTAAATTGCACTCATCTCCATGGTACCTAAACACCTATTGAAGTCTATGAGAGTTGAGGGAGCTCATTGCTTCTTGACATGCACTTAATCCTTGCAGGAGCAACCACTGAAATAACTTGGTGCTAAA
The DNA here is from genome assembly GCF_049634645.1 of Pelodiscus sinensis. Taxonomy (NCBI): domain Eukaryota; kingdom Metazoa; phylum Chordata; order Testudines; family Trionychidae; genus Pelodiscus; species Pelodiscus sinensis. The sequence goes on from NC_134723.1 coordinate 8,529,113, forward strand.
TAGAAGTTTTATAAAGTAGTCTTTTTATAAGACCTATGCCAAAAAATGCTATTGAGATCTATTGAGTTTAAGGCACCAATACAGTGCTGAGCATATTAGCACTGGGTTGTGCTTCCTTGACCCAAAATAATTCTGTATTTTTTCTTTTCTTTTCTTTTATTGGAAAATCAGTACAGCTTACAGACCTTCGTACGAGCATGATTTGAAAGCTGTAAGTGAAGGTACACAATGGTCTAAGACTTTTAGGATGAAAGCGATTGCATTATGCAGAGGGCACAATGGCTATTTTCCTCTGTGTAAACAAAGATTATGAATGGCTGAACAACAAGCAAAACCAATTCATTGTAAGAGGCTATGATTAGGTCGGTGAAGTGATTTAAATTAATCATGCAATGAATTGCACTGTTAATAACAGGATTCCATTTATTTAATGATTTTTGGATGTTTTCTATATTTTTAAATATATTGATTTCAGTTACTGTCCAGAATACAAAGTGTTAAGTGCACATTTTACATTATTTGTTCACAAATATTTGCACTACAAATTGGAAAAGCACAGAAATGGTACTTGTCTTATGGGAACTGAACTGCTGTAGCGCAATCGCTTTATCACAAAAATAGGTGGAAGGATGTACAAAAGAGGACTGTGCTCAAAAATAAAATAACGTGAAACTTCAGAGCCTACAAGTGCACTCAGTTCTTACTTCTTGCTCAGGCAGTCACTCAGACACACAGAGGTGAAAGTGGGCCAGTGCAGGCCAGTGGAGTGCACCAGTAAGAACTGGCTGTCAGTAGTGACCCGTACATGACCAACGTTAAACTGATCCCTTCCTGTCGGCAGCACTGCAGGATCCTACTGGCAGGGCTATTTGATGGGGGTGGAAGAGGAAATGGACAGCTGCCATGGGAGAGGGGCCAGCAATTTAATAGGGTCCATGGCTCTCAGTCACTGCTACCATGGCAGCAGCCAGAAGCCCCAGGCTATTCAAATTGTCGCCGGAGCCCTGATACCACAGAAGCGGTGTCCTTGAAGGGCTGGCTGGGAGAATCTGGGCCCCAGCCCCACCCCTTTCATCTGAGGGCCTGCCCTTTCTGGGATCCAGAGCTGATCCCCCCACTTTGCCCAGGAGACCTCCAGCATAATGGTAAGTCCCTTGACTTTCACCCCTACAGTCAAACAAGTTTGTTCCATTTGCAGGAGATTATGTTTGTGTTTACTTTAAAATATGACATGAAAGTGAGACCAGGCCAGTTTTACAAGACATTTACATGTCAAAAGCTCTAAATTGTGTCCCTTTATGCTTCAACCACAATCCCAAAGTACGTGCATCCATGCTGATGATGGGTTTTGCTTGATAATAACTCAAAGCAGTGCCAACCAATGCATGTTTATTTTAGTCACCTGAGTCAGGTGCCAATAGCAGAAAGCTGATTTTTCTTTTTTGGTGGTTCAGGTTTTATTGTTTCAGCATTGGAGTGTTGCTCTCTTAAGATTTCGGAAAGAATGCTATACGCCTCCTCCCTCTCAGATTCTTAAACCACGGTCAAGTGCTGAAGCTCTCTTTAGAAATCTCACGTAAACACTTCTTTTTGTCAAATCTGCAATGAAAGTGTTCTTAAAAGGAACAGTGTGTGCTGAGTTATCATCTGTGTTTGCTGTAATATGAAATATATGGCAGAATACAGGCAAAACAGTGTAGGAGACATATAACTCTACACAAAGGAGTTCAGTCACAAATATAATTAGCACCCTTTTTAAAAAAAAAAATGGTATCATCATCATGGAAAAATGTCCCCTAGAATGGTGGCCAAAGCATGAAAAGGCATTTGGACGTTTAGCATGTCTGGCATGTACATACCTTGCAATGCCAGCTGCAACAGCGCCATGCGGCTATTCTTGCTTTCAGGTAATACTGTAAATACAAAGTGGGCAGCATTATTGCCTATAAATGTAAATAAACTTGTTTGTCTTAGCAATTGGCTGACATAGAAGTAGGACTGAGTGGGCTACTGAAGTTTGTGGGCTCTGAAGTTTTACATTGTTTTTAATTTTGGGCACAGAGCTGTGACCAAAAAAAATCTACATTTGTAATTTGCACTTTTGTGATAGAAATTGCACTACAGTAATTGCATTTGATAAGCTGAAAAATACTGTTTGTTTTAGTTATCATTTTTGCTTATCATTGTTAACCATGGTGCATTTTTTGAGTTAATTGCACAAGTTAACAGTAATTAATTGACAGACTTCACTGTGATATACTAACTGTTGCTACAAATAGGGTCACTCAAAGAGCTATTGGATTAGGGTTAGACAGTTATATATTGGCACATCTCCCCTGAAGGCAATAGAGTGACACTATAACAAAGTGTGTTGAATTTTATTCCATGTAGCCTGGGAAAATAAGATGCAAATAATAAATCTAGTTGAGATACACAGTAGTTATACTGTATAAGCAATCCCCATAAAAATGCACATGGTTACCCATAATTACACTAAATGCATTGTTCTCGGAAAAATTTTTATGAACCAGCATCAAAACAAATGTTTCTGAAACATCAAGGATAAAAAAGTAATTCTTAGAGATTTCACCTACTGTTTGGAGATTACTTTATTTTCTTAACAGTTGGCAAAGACAAGAATTTCACAAGTCTCAGCAACTGTTTTTCTGGTGGAAAAATTTAAGTTAAATGATTAGAACATCTGGCGAAGCTCTTAAATAAAGCAGGACTTTGAAGCAGTAATGATTCACTGTATCCTAGGACTTTATGTCAATGACATTATAACAATTAATATTCAAAACATGCTTAATTATAATTATACTTCACAGATGTTTAAGGAGAAAAAATGGAAACATGGTGCTTTCAGGTTGAACTCCCAGGAAATCTAATGCAGTAGCACTTCACGGTACTTTCTGTAAAGAAGTTTCAACAGTTATTAATAACGATATATAAAATATTTAGTTAGGTTCTTTGTTTTTATATCTACCATGTATTTTAGAGAATGTGTGTGTCTGTCTGTCTGCCCATCTCTCCATAAGTCTGTTTGTTCAAGAACTCCTCCTGAACGCCAAGAGCTAGGACCACCACATTTGGCGTACAGCTTGCTCTTCTCCTAACTTGAAGCAAGATAAGGGGTTGGCTGTGAAAGGATGGGCTGTGCCTGGAATTGAATTGTTTCTCGTAACATGGAAAGAGAGGGAGTCAGGTTGGAAGGACAGTGTACCAAAGGGGGTCCGAGCTCGTCGGGTCGCCGGGCCTCCTGCCCCCTCCCCGCGAGTGTGCATCCCCAGCAAGTCTAATCTTCCCACTTTCAAGGCGGGAGATTCGAATTGTCGACCGCGTTTGGTGCAGCCGCACGGGCGGTCCTCTGACCATATGCTTCTCCCCCCCTTATGGAGGGGGAGGGAAAGGGGGGCCCGGGCCCGCCCTCACTCACGGGCCCCAGCCCAGGGCCCTAAGGACACGGAAGTAGCTAACTCCGGTCCGGCTGACGGGGCTCCTTGCCGCAACTCGTCAGCCCGCGAGCCTAAGTGAGCTCTGCCCTGGTCTGCTTCCTCTCCCTCCTCAGGTGTCCCTACTCCCCCCCCCCCCTCGGGGTGGTCACCTTTGATTCGTCCGTCAGCCTGGCGGTCGGGCGTCCGTACGCCCGCAACCTGCGCTGGGCTGGCTCTACAGTCGGGGTGGCTGCCGGCACTGGGCTCCGAGAGGGGACTTGCTCCTCCTGACCTCCGCCCCCCTTTCAGTAACCCTCCCCTCCTGCTCGCTGCCGCGCATTTCTCCCCCCCCCCCGAGTGGAAGGGGTTACCCTTTTTAAACTCCCCGCCGGGCTACGGCCCCCGCCCATGTCACCGGGCAGGCATTGCCACGGCCGTCCGTCCGGTCCCCTGATTGGCCAGCTCTCCTGCCCATCAGGGCGGGGAAACGCCGCCCACGCTGCCCCTGCGCCGTCTGCCGCTTCGCCGCCGCTTGTGGGGGCGGCCCGCTTTCCCTGCCCCGGCGTGGTGCGCGTGCACGCCGCACACCGCTGGCAAGCCCCCCCCCCCTTGCTGCTAGAAAGGCCTGCTCGGCGGCGCCCCAGGGACGGGACGGGGTCGCCCCGTCACAGACAGTTATACAGTAAGGGGGCAGCAAGGGGCCAAAGATGGGGACCAGGACAGTTATAAACCCATTGGGCCAGCAGGGGACAGGGGTGCAGAAAAGGACAGCTATTTACTACATATTTCAGAGAATTTGTCTGTTTGTGCATCTGTGTCTGTGTCTGTCCCCCAGCCGAAAGACACCCCCACCCACCCCCAACCCTGGGTGTGCCTTCTGCAGCTGTAGCAGCCATGGACAGGTGAGTTTAACCTGTCCCCCAAGCTGCTGCATTGAGGGAGGACAGAAGTTGTCCTTTCTCCCCAGGGCACCCTGCATTGTGAACCCGTCATCCCCATTCCTGAACAATTATTTAAATGAAGAAATCCAAACTTATTTGAGATAAGGACCCGAGCAATGCCAGGTAAATCTCCAAGTTATATATAAAATATAAGTCCAATCAAGTCCCCTGATAAAACATACTGTTTTAATAATCCCATTAACATTTTGCATATACTAGAAAATTGTAATAAACACCTTAAAGGAATAGTTGTAATTTTTAATAAGAGGACCATGTATGGATTTGATGTAATTAAAGTATCCTTCTTGACATTTATGAAGCCTATATTTAATTTGGCTGCTTTTATTGTTAAGTCCCAAATCAACACTTGTGAACAACCCCTCTTGCTACCCATTAGTCATCTACTAATCATGAACAATCTGTAATAATAAACTTGTTATGGGGAACAGACTCTTAACTGGAAAAATCATGAAATAGATATACATAATCAAATAGTCAACTAAGCTTTAAACTTCAAAGAAAGAGGGATCAGTAACACAAATCTTCTATCTTCAGGCAACTTGAAAACCTGAGCACCAAAGACACTAATTAAAAGTATTCAGTTGTGCCTCTGAGTTTTAATTAACAGTACTGGGTTGTAGCAGATGCTTTGTTTGTGTGTTTTGTCTTATGTTTAACTTCTACCTATGTTTACTGGTTTGTTTTCTACTTCGGTTATCTAGTTAAAAACTCCAAAAAATACAGCGGCTAAAAAAAAAAATAAGAAATTATTCTGTAAAACTCAAGAATTCTTGTAAATTCAATTATTTAAATTGCACACTCTTCAAGAAATCCAAAACCCTTTCGGGCTCAATCTTGCAAACATACAGCTTTATGATACTCAAATTTGACAAAAAGCGTATTAGTTAGTCTCATTGAGTGCAAGCACTAAAGGTTAAATGTGTTCGGGATTGGGATAGGGGTTCTCCCATCCGTATCCTAAAAAGGATGATGCACCTTGTGGAAGTACTTTAAGCTTTAGTACGTTCACAATTGAAGGCATGGTTATATAGAACAGTTCTTCAATAATGAAGAGATAGCCACTCCAAATATGTGCTGTTGTCTATTTGCAATATAATGTGTAATGGGGAAAAAAGCAGGCAAGAGGAAATAAACTAAAGGATTAAATAAACTAAAGTGTCTGCTCTTTAGACTGTATATAAGTAAGTCTCCATACCAGGACCAGTTTGTAAGAGCACTGTAACTCTATTATTCCTATGGGCTATGCCTAGACTGCAAGCCTCTTTCGAAAGAGGCTCTTTCGAAAGATACTTTCGAAAGAGCCTCTTTCGAAAGAGCGCGTCTAGACTGCACGCGGAATTTCGAAAAAGCAAGCCGCTTTTTCGAAAGAAAGCACCCAGTGAGTCTGGATGCTCTCTTTCTAAAAAGCCTGTTTGCTGTCAAGAACGCCTTCTTTCGAAAGAGCACTTTCGAAAGAAGGCGTTCTTCCTCGTGGAATTAGGTTTACCACCGTCGAAAAAAAAGCCGCATTCTTTCGATTTAATTTCAAAAGAACGCGGCTGCAGTCTAGACGCAGGTGAAGTTTTTTCGAAAAAAGGCTACTTTTTTCGAAAAAAACCCTGAGTCTGGACACAGCCTTAGTGTAGAATAGTGTTGATCAAAACTGGATAAAACTGAGCCAATACATACTTGTGTCAAAAGTATAAATGTGTTTCCACTTTTTTGTGTTTTATTTTTTCACAGAACTGAAAAGATCCCACTGAATTTGCTTTTCATCTGGAATCATTCAAATCAAAATGAAACTTCAGGCTGAAAACTCGAAACACATCAATATTATTTTGCATGATCTCCCAACTGAAACAAGCCCTCGGATATTGTACAGTTTTATTTAACGCAGTCATGACATGAACGAGATGGGGTGGGAAGAAAAAAATATTTAATTTTCCTCCCTTTAAATATTACCATTCTTTTGCATAAGTACATAAGAATGGCCATACTGGGTAAGACCAATGGTCCATCTAGCCCAGTATCCCCTGCGGACATTGGCCAATACCAGATGCCCCAGAGGGAGGGAACACAAGAGGTAATCCTCACATGAGCCCTTCCCTGTCACCTATTTCCAGACTAACAGAGGCTAGGGACACCATTCCTATCCATCTTGACTAATTACCATTGATGGACCTAACCTCCATGAATCCAACTAGCTCTTTTTGAAACCTGTTAAAGAACTAGCCTTCACCACATCCTCTGGCAAGGAGTTCCACAGATTGACTGTGCACTGAGTGAAGAAAAATCTTCCTTTTGTTTGTTTTAAACCTGCTGCCTATTAATTTCATTTGGTGACCTCCTAGTTCTTATATCATGGGAATAAGTAAATAACTTTTATATAGTCATTTTTTCATTATTTTAAACTGTGCTGGCTGTATAGCTTATACAGACCCTAAGGACAGTGGGTGATGTCTCCCTTTTTGGCAGACAACTCTTTGAGTCTGCTCTTCCAATGAAATATCACAAACTGACACAGCATTTTTTCCTCAAATACCACTTTTTCTAATTGGAGTTTTAAGGCCAAAGAATAAAATCAGTTACAGGCAGTCCCCGGGTTACGTAAAAGATAGGGACTGTAGGTTTGTTCTGAATTTGTATGTAAGTCGGAACTGGCGTCCAGATTCAGCCGCTGCTGAAACTGACCACCGGCTGACTACAGGAAGCCCGAGGCAGAGTTGCTGCAGCACCTCAGCTGCTCTGTCCCAGGAGTCCAAATTCAGCTGCTGCTGAAACTGATCAGCGGCTGATTCCAGGAAGCCCAGGGCAGAGCAACTCTGCCTCGGGCTTCCTGTAGTCAGCCACTGGTCAGTTTCAGCAGCGGCTGACTTGGGGATGCCTGGGGCAGAGCAGCTGGGGTGCTGCCGGGTTGGTCCAGTAGCGCCGAGGAGCGGCGCTGCGGGACCAACCCAGCAGCGCCCCAGCTGCACTACCCCAGGCGTCGTCGGTGAGAAAAGCCTGGTCTGCTGGGGGGGGAGGCGCAGTAGCTGCGCCCCCCTCTCCAGCAGACCAGGGAGACGCAGGTGGCGGGACCTCCGAGACGCGCCGCGGTCCCACCCGCATCCTCTGTGGCTTTGCTCCACGTCTCCCTGGTCTGCTGCGGGGGGACTCCCCTCAGCAGGCCAGGAAGACGCGGAGCAAAGCCGTGGAGGACGCGAGCAGCGGGACAGCCCAGACGCGCCGCGGCTATCCCGCTGCCGGTGGCCTCCGAGCCTTTGCTCCCCGTCTCCCTGGCCTGCTGGGGGGAGCCCCCCCCCCCAGCAGACCAGGGAGACGTGGAACAAAGCCGCGGATCACGCGGGCAGCAGGTCAGACTAGAGAGACGCGGAGCAGCTTTTCTCGCTCCGGAGGACGCGGGTGGCGGGACTGCGGCGCATCTGGGCGTCCCACCGCTCCCATCCTCCGAGGCGAGAAAAGCCCCGTTCGTAACTGCGGATCCGACATAAGTCGGATCCACGTAACTCGGGGACTGCCTGTATTTAAAAAACTTGCTATTTTTGAAGGAGATAATCTTGTATGTAGCAGCTTTCCCTACCTTTTTGAGTGTATTCCTTATTTTTAAAGGAGATCTTTCTGAGCTGCTCTCTTGTCAGATTAAAGGGACTTGTAAGATCATGGGACCAATTCCTTTTGTACACTGGATTTCATTAAGGAAGCCATTCTAAGCACAGGGAATTAACTGTCTCAGACCTCCCAAGGCTGATATTGTTTAGGACAAGATGCAAGGAGATGGCGTGTAAATCATACTGCTGACTTTCCCAGAATTTAAGCTGGTGCTTCAGCACTTTGTTGAATAAGCAGCAACATGTGCTTAAATGTATTCATGAATTGGCCAATAGAACATTTATAACAACAAGAAATATTCAATGCACAGAACTGCTACTGAAGTCAGGTTTTTGCACTCAACAGTGTTTAGTTCTGGAAATAAAGTCAATGTAGTGTTCTCCAAAATTGACAATGTATATTGGCTGTCCTATAATAGTCCAAAAATAGACATTCAAAGGAAAATCTTATCTGTGAAAGACACAGGGCAGAGTCTTATCTGCAAAGTCCATAGACAAGTGCCGATTTATATCAGCTCTAAATGTAAAGGAAATACAATAAGTAAACGCTGGATGTTTAGCTTTAACACTGGTTTATTTGCAAAAACCCTACTGTATTGTACAGGCCCGCCAATGTATGGGGGGGAACAAATGCAGAAACTGCCATGGGGCCCACTATTCAAAAGGACCCAGGGCTCCCGGCTGCTGCTGCCGCTACTTGGCAGCAGCGGTATCTAGAGTTCCAGGCTCTTTAAATTGTCACCGGAGCACCGTGTGGCACGTTCTGAGTGGTTCTCAGGGTTGGGGGGTGGCCAGCGTGGCAGGCTGCAGGTGGCACTCCTTCCACCTGAGGCCCCTTCTCTTCTGGGAGGGGAGAGCTGCCCTCCCCCACTTTGCCCAGGGGCTCAGTGCAGTTTCCCTGATATGGAACAAAACACTAGTGGCTAAATATCATTTATTGGGATATTTAGCAGATACTTTATTCTCATGACAGATTTTTCGATTCTGTGGTGCACTTTTGTTTATCAAAACTCTGTATATATTGTTATATAATAAGGCTGCATGTATGCTCATCCAACTGCAGCAATGATATCCAACTCCCCCAGCTTATGATAGTGACAGTAATTAGCAATAATTTTCAAATTTTTTCATAATAGTAAAATTAATAATAATGACGATAATTTGATTTTAGAAAGCAACTTATGAGGAAAAGGTGTCTCAGAGCACTGCATGGAGATCTTGATTATGCCATGCAAGGGAATTATTCACAGAAGGGAGTATTAGCACATCCACATGCCATTAAAAACACTCGTATGCTTGCCAAGTTTCTGTGCATAAAATGTTGCTCATACTGTGCTGAAGTTATTAGCCTTCATCTTCCAAGCTGCTGCAGTCCCCATTGTAAAAAAAAATTAAATATAGATGTACACATGTCAGGGAATACTATCTTTAAGTTCCTTGTGTGAAAAAGTGAAACACTAAATGGAATACAAAGCAAAATAATAACATCCACTATGTCAAGATAGGGGAAAATCACCTGGTGACATGTTTCTTTGCTATTTTCTAGTGAAAATGGAAGTGAGCTCAGTTAGAATTATTTTTAGATGTTTAAAATGTATTACTTTTTTGGACTTTAAGAACTATTTTTTTAGGTTCTGTGTCTGTGAGATCTTATGGCCAAGCAAACTACAATTTTGATGCATGCTATATAAGGGGATGTCTAATGTTGTGCAAGCAGAATAATGCAATTAATCATAGAAACATAGAATCCTAGGGCTGCAAGGGACCTCAGGAGGTCATCAAGTCCAGCCCCCTACCCAAAGCAGGACCAATTCCAACTAAATCATCCCAGCCAGGATTTTGTCAATTAATCTGACACTTGATTTGGAAAAAATGCCTCTATCATTTAGCTTCGGTGCAAAGCTGTGTATAGTTCACAAAAGGATCGCTAAATCTATCTATCTATATATTTTAGAGAGTTTGTGCATGTGTCTATCTTGTCTATCTGTGAGATCATCTATCCGTCGGGGAGTCGGTTTATTCAAAACTCCTCCTAAACGGTAAGAGCTAGGACCACTAAATTTCATAGAATCATAGAACAATAGAGCTGGAAGAGATCTCAGAAGGTCATCAAGTCCAGCCCCCTGCTCTAGGCAGGACCAATCCAAACTAAATCAACCCGGCCAGGGCTTTGTCAAGCCGAGACTTAAACATCTCCAGGGATGGAGACTCCACTACTTCCCTAGGTAACCCATTCCAGTGCTTCACTACTCTCCTAGTGAAATAGTTTTTCCTAATATCCAACCTGGACCTCTCCCACCACAACTTGAGACCATTGCTCCTTGTTCTGCCATCCGTCACTACTGAGAACAGCCTTTCTCCATCCTCTTTGGATCCTCCCTTCAGGAAGTTGAAGGCTGCTATCAAATCCCCCCTCACTCTTCACTTCTGCAGACTAAACAGACCCAACTCCCTCGGCATCTCCTCATTAAGTCATATGCTCCATCCCCCTAATCATTTTGGTTGCCCTCCGCTGGACCCTCTCCAATGCATCCACATCATTTTTGTAGTGGGGGGGCCAGAACTGGACACAATTCTCCAGATGTGGCCTCACCAGAGCCGAATAAAGGGAAATAATGACATCTCTGGATCTGCTGGCAATGCTCCTCTTAGTGCAATCTAATATGCCATTAGCCTTCTTGGCTACAAGGACACACTGTTGATTTATATCCAGCTTCTCATCTACTGTAACCCCAAAGTCCTTTTCTGCAGAACTACTACTTTAGTGGTTGGTCCCCAGCTTGTAACAATGCTTGGGATTCTTCTGTCCCAGGTGCAGGACTCTGCACTTGTCCTTGTTGAACCTCATCAGATTTCTTGTGTCCCAGTCCTCCAATTTGTCTAAATCACTCTGGACCCTATCTCTGCCCTCAAGCATATCTACCTCTCCCCCTAGCTTAATGTCATCTGCAAACTTGCTGAGGGTGCAATCCATCCTCTCATCCATGTCATTAATAAAGATATTGAACAAAATCGGTCCTAGAACCAAACCTTGGGGCACTCCGCTAGAAACCGACCGCCATCCTGATATCGACCCATTGATCACTACCCACTGGTCCCGGATTTCTATTCATCTTTCTATCCATCTTACTGTCCATTTATCCAATCCAAATTTTGTATGCAGCTTCGTCTTATCCTAACGTATAACAAGGTCAGGGTCTGTTCGTGCCAGGAAAATGGGATGTGCCTAGAATGTGTTTGTTTTCCATAACATGGAAAGAAAGGAGTCAGAGGGACAGTTATGTTCCGTAATGACCACAGGGCAGAATCACCAGAGGGAAGGACTACACCAGGAAGTCAGTAGACAGCTGGGTCCAGCTAAGTGTCCTCCCACCCTCCTAGCACCTAAACTCTTCCACCATGGCCCTCAGCCATAGCACCAGATGCAGTCTGCCATCAACCCTGACCCACTGAGGAACTGCCAGCTGGGGATGCTGAGCAGCCCTCCTCCAGCAAGGAGTCACCTTTGAGGAGGCCAGGCAGTACAGCCATGCCCCCTGGGAGGAGCCACCAGTTCAATGTAGCTCCAGCCCCTTGGGAGAAGCAGCACCACCCTCATCACTATGGCGGGCCCCAGAGTGCCCCACAGACCTCCCAGCCCCTTACCCTGAGCCCCCTGGCCTGAACACACCTGCCCTGAATCCTGCACCCCCAATACTGAGCCCGTTCCCACTTCCCACTCCTTTCCCTGAGCTTTCCACCCTCCACTCTGACTCCTGTATTCTTATCACCTGCCTTCAGACCCCCACACATAGCCAGTCCCCTGCCCTGAGCTTCTCACAGCCCCCAGCCCCTGCCTGGATTCCTGCACCTTCCACACCCGCAGATCCCTGCCCAAGCAACTCCAGGTAAATCTTCTAGTATATTTTAAGGAACATCAATAGCAATATTAAATTGAAGACTGAGGCCCCTGTCAGTGTCTGTGATACTTACCTCTGAATTTGTTTACGCCTGATTAGTCATCCCTGAGCCACAGGATATGATGAATAGTTAGAGGTAATTATCTGCAAGTCTTGAGAGAGACCCCATGCTATTCAATCTGTATTCAGACAATCAGGGTGCATCTACACTGCACCCTTACCTTGAAATTAGCTACACAAATTGCGTAACGTATGTTGAGGAAATTTCGAAATAGCTTATTTCAAAAGTTGGCACTGTCTACACAATGCCAAATTTCAAAATGATGAGCTATTCCAAAATGTCCCTTACCCCTGGTGGAACGACGATTACAGAGATGCTGGAATAGTGTGCCCGTTATTTCAAAATCTATTTCAAAATCACAGGCTGCTTTAAAGATATGGAATAGCTGTTTTGGTATGCTTCTGGTATCCCAAAACAGCTCCACGGTGTAGACATAGCTTCAAAAGCAAAAAGCCATGTAGGTGAGTCCCAAGGCAGGAATATAGGCTTCCAAAGGAAGCTCTTAGCAGTTGGTTCAACATCTGTACCTGAGGCTACATCTAGACTGCTCTGCTTTTCTGGGATACTAGAGATATCCCAGAAAAGCAATTCCATGTCCAAGGAATGTGTCCACTTTTTCGGATAAAATATTCAAAAAAGGGGACACGCTCTTTCGCCATCCCTGTAAACCTCATTTTATGAGAAATAAGGAATGTGTCAAAAGAACACTTTTTTTTTTCCGTTTTAAGCATTTCTGGAAATTCATGCCAGTGTAGACACAACTGCACTGTGTAGACGTACCAAATTTCGGAAAAGCCTCTTTCAACAGTAAAGCTTCTTTTTCTGACTTATCATTACAGTATAGAACTAGCCTCAGTTCTTCTACCATCTGCTTGTGCTGACCCTTACTCATGTTCTAGCCCACATGTGCTTTTATTTTAAAACTAGCCACCTCGTATTCGATCCTGCATCTGCTCCTGTCTCAGCCAGCAATCCAGCAATTCTGATTGTGTGATCTTGTGTTACTCAGCTGCATGCCCTCCTGAGCGAGTGTGAGATATTAATCCAGATGTGCGAGGAGCTAGTTAGGAGTCTTGTTTCTCAGGAAGTCATTTCCCCCTAAGACATTGAGGTTTCTGCACTTGTATCATACCTCTGTGGATGTCCTGATACACTCTAGATTTCCTGCAGCTCTCATGTCTTTCATGAGTTGAGAACAATGTCCATTGGCCTCCCTAACTTAACAAAATAATTTAGATGAAATAGAATGGCTAATCTTTTGTCCTAGTGGGTTTTTTCTGTGGCTGGACAGTAATTGTTCAAAAATAGGTATATAATTTTAAATTATACTCAGGGCAAACCAATAAATCAGAAGATTTTTGGAATCTGACAAAGAGCATGAACATATACAGTGGTGCAGCATGAAGACTTTTTGGTAAATATGTATTTCAAAGAACTTGTGTTACTTTATACTGGTAGATCAAGAGACTTTGAAAGCAATGTTTTCAAATAACAACAAAATTCTAGCAAAAGCCATAGTAGAAGAAAACAAGAACAAGGTATATACAAATCACTGTTCAAAGTATGTGCATATATGCATTATTTCAGATATTAAAATAGGAAGATAATTAGAGCTAACTGATGCATGTATATCTTGAAGAGATTTCAAATAAAAGGGGTTAGTTTCTTTCAATTTGGTGTTAGAGCAAGCCACCTGAATTGGTATCTACTTTTAGCCAACCATACTCTGAAAGTGAAAACTCTTCTTTGTTGTTTATGCCAATCATGTGCAAGACATTTCAGTTCAAAAACAGATCTTTATGCAAGTCTAATGGCACAAAAAGAAGGTCAAGCTGAATATTATTTATAACTAAAGGTATGTCTACACAGCAGCGTTATGTCGGAATAACTAATGTTATTCTGAAATAACATAGTGTGCGTCTACACTACAAAGCTTTATTTCAAAATAACGTCTAGCTGGAGGACTTCTTACTCCGACTCCTAGTAACCCTCATTTCACAAGGAGTAAGGGAAGTTGAAGGAAGAGTGTTCTTTCTTCGACTTCCTGCTGTGCAGACAACGCCTAAAGCTGAATTAAGTTATTTCGATTTAAGGTACGAAATTGACGTAGCTGAAGTTGCATAGTCTAATTCGACTTTAGCCCTGCTGTGTAGACATACCCTAAGTGTCACACAAAACTTGGCTAATACTTTGACAAGCAAAAATAAATCTAGAGGTTATTTACTTCAATTTTCTGCAAATAGAACGTTCATCCCTGAAGATAAAGTGGTGGGAAGATGGCTTTGAAATGTACAAAGAAAAATTATGAGGGAAACAGGTAGTGTCACCTGTTAAGATTGTTTAATACTTCACATTATGCAATTGTGATTTCTGTTGCTTGCTTTTTGACAAAATTATAAACGTTCTGTCTGAAACTTCCCATGCTGGGTAACTGCCTCAAATAAAACTTTTGTGGAAAGTTTAGGCCAAATGCTTCATCTATTTCTGAAACTAGTAAAAATTGATTTACCTGTTTAGTGTGCGTGTTCGACATATTTGCTGCAAGTCTGTGATTGCTCCATGTGTTAGAGCAGGGACTCGAAATCTGGAAAAATCTGCCTTTTGCTCTCCCTATGCAAAACTACCCATATTTGCCCAGGTTTGTAACCCTTTCTGAATGTCGGGTTTCTGCATGTTTCCCCATAGAGCATTGTTAGAATTTGGCTAGTAAGTTCTCTAAGCTTTAAGTCTTCACTGAGCATGCCTCAGCCCAGAGTTACAGGAGCTCAACAGGACTTCCCCTGCACTGGCTGCTTTTGGCAGCAAGGAGCCACAGTGGAGCTGGGCAGCAGAACTGAGAGTTGGAAGACTGTCTCTCCTGCATATTCAGTGCACTCTCAGGCTACGTCTACACTGCCAGTTTTTGCAGCAGAAAATATGCTAATGAGGGACGCATTTTCATGAGTCGCAATCTCATTTGCATATTTTCTGCCATTCCGTTTTTGCGCAAAAACAAGCAGTGTGGACATTTCCTTTTTGTGCAAAAACCCCCTTTTTGCACAAGATCCTTATGCCTCAAAAAAGGAGGTATACTGATCTTGCACAAAAAGTTTTTTTGCACATAAAGGGAATGTCCACACTGCTTTTTTCTGCACAAAAACCCGTAGCGCAAAAATGGATTGGCAGAAAATATGCAAATGAGAGAGCGACTCATGCAAATGTGTCCCTTATTAGCATATTTCTGTTGCAAAAACTGGCAGTGTAGACATAGCCTCAGACAGCATGGAGGAGGAAGACAAAGTAGCCTGACTGAAATGCATAGTGGACTTCAGCTTCATCGGGAATGAACAAGCAGATTGTGGTATCTTATGAATATGCAGTCCGGTAATCTTTAAATACTGTTATTTTTTTCTACAGGATCCCTGCCTCCTTCAGTGCACAGGAAGTATCCCCTTTAGGGATGAATCAGCATTGTTCACGGAAGGGGACTGTTGTCTACAGACACTTGACTCATTTATTGAGTAATTTGGAAGGGGTATAACGAATGAGGCAGGGGATTTCAGGAAGAAAAATATTAGTTCTAGTTTTAAAGCAGTTAAAAGCTTCGTGGGAGGACTCTGGCATGTCTGTAGGGTGTGGCAATATGGTGCTACCAGTGTGTGACCCTAATTGGTCAGTGTAGACCGGCTGATTCATGCTCCTAATGAACTTTCACATGGTACTTAAACAGTATCACCATAAAGAGCACTAGCAAACTTTTAGTATGCACACAGACCAATTAATGTGAAACACATTCATTTGCTTTAGACATCACACCCCCATAGTTTACTTTGCCACAGTGAGTAAATAAGCCATTTTATTTTCCCCCTGCTTCTGCTGCTTAGTCCCTATGGGTATGTCTACACTACAAAGTTAGTTCGAACTAACGGATGTTAGTTCGAACTAACTTTAATAGGCGCTACACTAGCGCTCCGCTAGTTCGAATTTGAATCGAACTAGCGGAGCGCTTAATTCGAACTAGGTAATCCTCATTCCACGAGGATTAAGCCTAGTTTGAACTAGCTAGTTCGAATTAAGGGGTGTGTAGCCCCTTAATTCGAACTAGTGGGAGGCTAGCCCTCCCCAGGTTTCCCTGGTGGCCACTCTGGCCAACACCAGGGAAACTCTATGCCCCCTTCCCGGCCCCGGACCCCTTAAAGGGGCACGGGCTGGCT
The DNA here is from genome assembly GCF_049634645.1 of Pelodiscus sinensis. Taxonomy (NCBI): domain Eukaryota; kingdom Metazoa; phylum Chordata; order Testudines; family Trionychidae; genus Pelodiscus; species Pelodiscus sinensis. The sequence goes on from NC_134723.1 coordinate 8,545,249, forward strand.
ACGGTGCCCGTGCCAGGTGCAAGCCTGCCAGCACCCAGCCAGCAGACCCTGCACCTGGCACGGCACAGAGCCACCCACCCAATGTCCCCCAGCCCACCCCCTCTTCCCGGGACCAGGCTGGCGGCTCCCGGGAGCTTGCCCTGGACCGCAAGAGGCGGGCACCTGCCTGGGCTAGTGCGGAGATTGTGGACCTCGTCCACGATCTCCGCACTAGGCCCAGGAAAGTGGCCGTCTAGGGCAGGATAGCTGCCAGCCTGGCCACCCAGGAGCAGGTGTGCATGAAAATCAAGGGGGTCCAGTGAGACCCCCGACCCTAAGCCCTGAGCTTACAATGGCCGTCCTGGGTCAGACCAAAGGTCCATCTAGCCCAGTAGCCTGTCTGACGACAGTGGCCAACCCTAGGGACCCTGGAGGGGATGGACCGAAGACAGTGACCAAGCCATTTGTCTCGTGCCATCCCTCTCCAGCCTTCCACAAACTTTGGGCAGGGACACCACTCCTACCCCTGGCTAAGACTACTCCATGGACCCAACCTCCATGACTTGATCTCACTTCCCTTTAAACTCTGTTCTAGTTGTAGCCTTCACAGCCTCCTGCAGCAAGGAGTTCCACAGATTAACTATTTGCTTTGGGAAGAAGAACAACTTTCTCTTACTAATTTCAAGCCTGCTACCCATTCCTTTCCTTTGGTGTCCTGTAGTCCTTCTTTATGGGAACTCATGAAGAACTTTTCTGAATGCACCCTCTCCACCCAACCCCTGCTTTTAGAGACCTCTATTCTGTCCCCGCTCCATCTCCTCTTTTCTAAGCTGAACAGTCCCAGTCTCTTTAGCCTCTCTTCATCTGGGACTTGTTCCCAACCCCTGATCATGTTAGTTGCCCTCCCCTCTCCCAGCCTTTCTCTTCCCCTCTCCCACCTCCTTTTCCCAGTCTCCCCCAGTTTTGTTCAATAAAGACAGAGTCAATGGTGGAAGAAACGTTATCTTTATTTTGTACATCAATAAGAAGGGAGGCTAGGGAAGGGTAAGTGGAAGGAGGTGAGGGAGGAATGGGGTACGAGCCCCCGATGGGGAGGACTGGGCTGGCTCTGTGGGCTTCTGGGGGTGGAAGCTCTCCTGCAGCCCCCCCAATTGCCCCCTCTCCCCAGATGGCAGCCTGCGGCAAGTGCAGCTGGGCTGATGGCCGAGTGCTGTGATGTGCCCAGTGTGGGTACTCCGGGCACTCCAAGCCAGAACTTCTTTGCAAGCGGGGCACCCCTTAGAACTGTCTGTCCGGGGTGTGGGTCGGGACCCTTTAAGCGCAGCCCTTGGCTAGCCTGAGACAGCATCTCCATGCTCTAAGTCCTCCTCTTATGCCCTGCCGGCACTACTTCCAGCCATCCTTAAGCCCTGTTCAGAGTCCACTCAATGTGGACTTGCTAGTTCGAATTAGCAAAACGCTAATTTGAACTAGTTTTTAGTTCTAGACGCGTTAGTTCGAATTAACTAATTCGAACTAAGTTAGTTCGAACTAGTGCTGTAGTGTAGACATACCCTATGTGATACTGAGCAAGCTGCTTAAACCAAATTTTTCAAAGCTCATTTCTAAATGCGTGTTCTCATTTTTGGGTGTCCAATGTTAAATCTTGTGGTCTGATTTGCAGACATGTTGGGCATTCACACTTACAACTGAAGTCAGTGCAAGCTGAGCTTTGAACATAGAGACTGTGTCTAGACTGGCCAGTTTTTCCTGAAAATCAGCCTTTTTTCCGGAAAAACTTGCCAGCTGTCTACACTTGCCACTTGAATTTACGCAAAAGCACTGACGATCTCATGTAAGAAATCAGTGCTTTTTGAGGAAATACTTTGCTGCTTCCGTTCAGGCAAAAGTCCTTTCGTGCAAAAGTTTTGTGCAAAAGGGCCAGTGTAGATAGCCCAGTTTTGTGTTCCGCAAAAAAACACCGATCACAAAAATGGCAATCGGGGCTTTTTTGTGGAAAAGTGCATCTAGATCGGCACGGACGCTTTTCCGCAAAAAGTGCTTTTGCGAAAAGCATCCATGCCAATCTAGATGCTCTGTTCCGAAAATGCTTTTAACGGAAAACTTTTCCGTTAAAAGCATTTCCGGAAAATCATGCCAGTCTAGATGTAGCCAGAAAATATTATATAATGGTAAATAAGCTGAAAAATCAGGCACTAGGTAACTTAAGTTGCGCACCCAAAATTAGGGAAGATTTCTGACCTTAATCTGCCTGGACACATCTATGCTTACCAGAAGATCACTGCTCTGGAGGTCAATCTTCTAGTGTTTGATTTAGTGGGTCTAGTACAGACCTGTAAATCAAACGCTGAGGACAACCCCCACCTGTGTCCGGTACTCCTCCTTCTGTGAGGATTAAGGAAAGGCAACAGACATTTCATGAGGAAATTCTGAATTAGAGTAACATTTGATTGGTGTGCAGAAAGTAAGGCATGAGTCCACACGTTGGTTGAGGAGGGTGAAAGGAATACTGAACAGCTGCTTATTTAGTGAGCACTGTTGATCCTATGCACTGAATGAGGGAGAGATCTTGTGGCAGAATAGTGTGTGACCATGTTATGAAAGGCATCAATTCATCACACAGAATGCATAAACACATCAGGATCTAATTAAGAGTGTATGTGTATTCTGGGACTTCCCAACACTTTGGTGCTTGACTTTGCAAATTTTTGATTGTTTTAATGTAGGCTTTGTCAATAATAGATACAGAGATTAAGGAGCAATTAGTAGTCAAATACATTACACAGAGGGAGCAGGTTTTTAAAATGTTTTATGGGGGAAGATGAAGTACACCAATTGCCAGACACAAGACTTGCCATCTGCACAATTTGGAAAAAAAAGTGCTTTTAACAGTGACTCTGTTTTAAAATTAACTTACAAGATGGTTTATTAGATGATGAGCTTTCGTGGGCCAGACCCACTTCCTTAGATCAAAAAAGGGTCTGGCCCACGAAAGCTCATCATCTAATAAACCATCTTGTTAGTCTTTAAAGTGCTACATAGTCCTGTATTTTGTTTCAGCTACACCAGACTAACACGGCTACTTCTCTATCACTATTAAAATTAACTATAACTGTGGCAGGGTGGATCACAGAGATCTCCTTGAGACAGTCATCTGATGGGCAGATCATACCACTGAGCTCTCCTACCTGCCCTCTTGGCTTAGCCACCACCATGTCCTGCTGAACCAGAACCTGTGGTCTCCCCCAGCAACGACGCAGAATTGGGGTAACAGCCCCTCCCATTACAGTAACACAGACAATGAGTACAGCTCAGCTCCGGGAGGGCTCAGTCACAGGGACTTGACAGATGCAGGTGTACAGCCCCAAGGGGACCAAAACCCGAAATAAATCCAACTTAGAGAGAGAATGATGCACCGCTGTTGTCTTCCTCTGGGTAACAATGATTTATACTGGGTTTGATAATAAACAAAAGTGATTTTATTATGCATAAAAATAGGGTTTATGTAATTGCAAGTGATGACAGACAGATCAAAGTAAGTTAGTAAGCTAAAATGAAACAGGCAATTGCCAGCTAACCCAATATACTAAGAGAAATTGTTATAAATCATCATTTCTCACCCTAGTTCTTATTTCAGTTCTTCTTAGTAAAGTTCTTTCTGGCCAGAGATTATCTTTTTCCTGACCTGGCTCTAGAAGTTCCTCCCCTAGTTAGAATTCTTTTCTTTTCAGATCATTTCATGTGTCCTCTTGTGGTGGGGAAGCAGTCTGTGAACTGAGCTGTGGATCATTGTTTTTTGCTTCCCATCCCCTCAATAGAATCTCCCCAGAGCAGGAAGTCTTTATCCCATTCCCCACACTCCTGTGCAAAAAAATGCAACATTCAAGATGGATCATCCCAGCCAGGGCTTTGTCAAGTCAGGACTTTAAAATCTCTAGGAATGGAGATTCCACCACCTCCCTAGGTAACCCATTCTAGTGCTTCACCTCTCTTGTATGGTGTGTCTAAACTACACCCCTCTGCAGACAGAGGGATGTAGATTCGGCACATCACTATTGCAAATGAAGCGGGGATTTAAATATCCTGCGCTTCATTTGGATAGAAATGGCCACCGCTTTTTGCCAATGTGGCACTTTGCTGGCAAAAAGTGGCAGTGTAGACGAGGATTGGTCAACAAAGAAAGCCTTTTCCGACTGATTCTGTAAATCATGTTGCATGAGGCATAAGGGATCAGTTGGAAAAGACTTTCCTTGTCGACCGATCCCCATCTAAACTGCCGCTTTTTGCCGGAAAAGTGCCATATCAGCAAAAATTGCCGGCCATTTCTATTCAAATGAAGCACAGGATATTTAAATCCCCGCTTCATTTGCAATTGTGATGTGCCTAATCTATATCCCTCTGTTGGCAGAAGGGTGTAGTTTAGACACACCCCTAGGCTCTGTCTAGACTGCTAGCCTCTTTCGAAAGAGAGCATCTAGACTGCACGCAGAGCTTTTGAAAAAGCAAGCCGCTTTTTCAAAAGAAAGCAGCAAGTGAGTCTGGATGCTCTCTTTCTAAAAAGCTCTGTTTGCTTTCAAGAATGCCTTTTTTTGAAAGAGCACTTTCGAAAAAAGGCGTTCTTCCTCGTGGAATTAGGTTTACCGCCGTTGAAAGAAAAGCCGCGTTCTTTCGATTTAATTTCGAAAGAACGTGGCTGCAGTCTAGACGCAGGTGAAGTTTTTTCAAAAAAAGGCTACTTTTTTTGAAAAAAAACTCTGAGTCTGGACACAGCCCTAGTGAAATAGTTTTTCCTAGTAGTGAACCTACACCTCCCCCACTGCAACTTGAAATCATTGCGCCTCATTCTGCCATCTCTCACTACTGAAAACAGCCTCTCTACATCATCTTTGGAACCTCCCTTCAACTTCCTGAAGGCTGCTATCAAATCCCCCTCCCCCCACACACTCTTTTCTTCTGCAGTCTAAAATAAGACCAGATCCCTTAGTCTCTCCTCGTAGGTCATGGGCTCTAGCCCCCTAATCATTTTTTTGCCCTTTGCTGGACCCTCACCAATGCATTCAAGATATGGAGTGGTAGATCCCAATATGTTGTAAAAAACAACTGCAAGAAAAGGCTGCAGTAACATGGTCTCCTTCCTGTCAAATACAGATCAGGCACAGGTTCTTCCTATTGTTCTGCTAATATGGCTGCTCTGAATGATTACTGTACTGTACATGCAAGAGTGTGATCAAGAGCTATGAGGCTAAAGCAATTCTCTACACATCAATTCCCACCAGCATCAATGTGTCATAGAGCATTTGGCATTAGAAAGGGAAAACGTGGAATATTATTACTACAATTCTCCTTTCTTTCCTCTACAGAATTGCCAGCTGTCAATGGATTAATGTTTGGCATCTTAAGAATGATATAAGGAAGCCTACAGCCACTGCAGAATATTGCAGGTGCAGGTGGGATATGCTACTTGATGCTGCAGACAAAAGTGGATTGCTGAAAGGTTGAGGCTCCGGGCAGAAAATGTATCCAGCTAAACTTGTTAGTAAGGAGAAGGCTGCTTTGTCCCCATTACTTTCATGTTATTTATGCATCCAGAAACATTAGTGGCCAGGGTATGTATTTGCACGGCAACATTTGACATGTTTCACATACTTACAACAAATTTCTTTTGACTAAACTTTGTTAGTTTCTTCCCGAGAATGCCTTCAATGTATGATCTGTTTGGATTACTAGATACAAAAGTTTCTCTCGATGTAACCCTACTCTTCCACTGTCCCAGTTTCACATTTATACAGATATCATGTATCATGAATTTTGTACAGATTCTTGACAAGGTCCCTCATGTCACTAAGCCTGTAGTCAGTGCTGCTCAAAGCTGTACATCTAAAATCAATTTCATTCACATTTGACCATTGTGCAGATGGAACATTATTCATAGATTAGACTTTCTAAGTGGGGTAGAACAGGACCTTACATTTATTTCTTACAATTGTATCTGCATTTTTGCATTATACATGGTTCAGTAACCTTTAGTAGAGGACCAGAAGATGCCTCTGGAGGCAATACAGTGTGCATCAGGGCTGATTTATACTCTAACATCTGTCAACTTTTCCCTGGGATCTAGTTGTACCAGGATACACATGTCATCTCTTCTAATGACTTATCAAAGGAGAGATGCTGACTGTGGAAAGGGAAGTACCATGGGAGAAAATATGATGTGGCTTTCTGCCACTTTCCTGAGGAATACAGTTCAACACTCATTTATTGGAATGTTGCATTAAATATACTTTCTGTGGTTCAGCGTGTGTTATAACTATGGGGTGAGCTTGTTCAGAGAATTTCTGAAAACAAGAAATGTTGTAGTACTATGCCTGGCTATACTGACAGTGAAGCACCAAAAATTATTGACTTTTTCACAAAGGGATCATGTGACAGGGAGCTTGCCCTGCACTGGTCCTTTAAGGGCAAAAAAATACCATCCCTGAGGGAGGGCTGAGGGTGAAACCCCAGCTGAGGCAGTTCTGGCTAATGAGGGCCCATCTGGGGGCTTTATGAAAAAGGGCTCCTTGAGTGAAAGAAAAAAACTCACTCTTGCTCTGGCTAGAGAGCAGGAGGGACCTGGCTGCCTGGGAAGCAGGAGGCTTCCTAGAGGTAGAGCAGTGCTGAGGAAGGCAGGCAGGCAAGGATGGCTGGGGAAGCTCTGGCCAAACAAGCCCCCAGACTTCAAGGTCTGAAGCTCCTGGGGCAGTCCTGGTAGTCAGGGGCAGTAGGTCCACACTCCTTTGCCAGTGATGAGTGGCCATTGCAGACTGCAGTTTGCCCCGAGGCAAGAGTTAGATGAAGACTGGCAGTGGGCCACTGAGGCAAGGTGGGCACAGGGGAACTGGGTGTTCTCTGGGAGAAGAACTGGGTGCCCCTTGGGAGGGGAGGACCCTGGAGTGCACAGTTGGGTAAACAACACCCTCTGGGAAGGGGGTGCAGAGAGACTGGAGAGGGCACTGCCAGAGGGCAGTGTCTTGAAGAGGACACCGTGGTCAAAGAGTGACCTGGGTCCAGACTAGAGGGAAGAGTGTGAACATGGGGAGACATCAGCTAGCGGGAGATGTCCAGCAAGTCAACAAGCTAATTTCCAGATCAACCAGCTGGAAGCCCCACAACAGACCACTTAAGCATATATAAAAGACTAAACTATCACCTTTAAAGATGAAATGTTTACATGAAAATATTTTACTAAGCATATTTGCATTTGTTTGATTTGCAGCCCTGGGGAAACTGTGTCATTTTGTTCATAATTGTAGTTTAATTAGGTTCAGTTTATTAGAATTGCTAAATTGTTATGGCAAACATAAAATGAATCCATGATTCCTTGAACAAAATCAAGTTGGTGATCATTTATTATGCAACAAATAAGTATGACATATCTTCAGGGGAAAAAAAGCTTCCCAAATCTGAAGTGATCAATAGAGAAATTGTTGAAGTGCCAGGTGCAACGGCCGTATCCTGCTTCAGAGCAACTTGGGGAAAGCTCCAGTACCTGGAACTCTGCCACTCATGAGCACTTGTCCCTAAAGTTGACATTAGAAGCAAACACCTGCTGATGCTGTTCTGTGAAGAAGCCGGCAGAAAGTAGAGTTGTATTGAGTTGGTTAGCACTTACCCACCAGACCCAAACCAAATCCTTTGTTTACTGTAACTACTCAGTTCCAGCCTGAAACCATAGATGACCATAACTCTTTATCTAAGCATGCCTGATGCTTTGTTGTCATGTCCACTTCTGCTTAAAGCTCTGATGAGATAGGACAGTGTGATCCTCCTCCCCACCTCCCAGCCTCCACACCTAGTGAACTGTTTGTTTAAATGTGATACCTGTTGTTTGGTAAAATCTGAAGGAAAAACAAGGAACTCAAATACTTGAAAAGTTTAGAACCTTCTTCAATATACTTCAAAAATTTAATCAGGAAGAGGGTAAGTGAAGGGCAATTTGTATTTCACTTGTATGCAGTAAGTCAGCCATCTCTGGTTTAATACCATTAAAGTCTTGTTTCAACCTGTAAGAAGTCTCACTCAATCAGTCCTATCTGTAAGTGCAGCTGCAACCAGTATTTTTCTTTTTCTTTGTTTCTATTCTATCAATAGAATTTTGTTATGAAAATGGATGAGATCAGAGAATATGTTTCTAAATTCTGCATTAAATAGGAATTAAGTAATATTCTGAAGTAATATTCATTACTTACTATTCTTCTGTTTTAAACTCATTATTAAGTTATCCTTTATCTTTTCATTTGGGATTTTATTAACATAGAATTGTAAAAATGGCATTTGTTATTGTTTTTACTGCTTAAATCCGTTTTCCATATTCCCAAATACACCTTGTATTTGATGTACTACATTGTATATATGCTCAAGTTACCTCCACAAGGTACCTTTTTTAAGACTCAACCTCACTGTATAATGAAATATTGAAACTGGAGGAAGAGTAACTTTCCATACCTGGCTAATGAGTACTCATTAAAGATTGGCAAAGACTGAGACTTTTAGCAAAATAAAACTTCACTTTTCTATAGTGTCTGCTATGTGAACATTTCAAAGTGTTTTACAAACATTAAAGAAAGTAGACTCTGAATAACTCTGACAGAAGTATAATTATCCCTGTTCTCCTATTTATAGAGGTTTTTATGCCATGTTCATGCCTCATCTTATGTCATGCTGTAGAATATAAGTTTCTTCCAGCAGTATATTAAGCACTATGACTTACATCTGCCATAAGATGTTTTTCCCTTCACAGTACACCTTAGGAAGATGTGTGTGCAATGGTATGTCATATCACACACACACACACACACACACACACACACAATGTAATAAGTTACTGTATGCTTATATATATTAGAAGATGCAAGGTTAAAGAAATCTGCTTGCAAGAGCAAAAGGTGGTGAGGTTTGTGATGGCCCTTAGGTCTTAACAATGTTCATTAAATGTTCTTGGGCCTGCCCTTGAGAGAAGATTGTGTCTCCAAGTGTGGAGTTTTGGGAGGGTGAGGGAAGGGTAGCTGCCACATGCTCTGGGACGTGGCTTGCTTTTCATTCTGTTTCCTGGGCTATCAGGGAGTGAGGAGAAAATCCTTCCATTCCGTGCATGCCTGTCACACTGGGCTGGTGAAAGGAGCTCACCAGCCAGGTGTGAGAAGCATGCACAGAATGCAAGTACTTTCCCCTCACCTCCTCATATTCCGGGGAACAGGATGAAAATCAAGCTATGTCCCAAAGTGCACAGCTGCTGCCCCCACTACCTTCCTGAAACTCTGCCCTTGCATGTCTCCCACACAGATGAGCTTTACCCTGGCTGCAGAAAGGTCCACGGTGCCAGAGGAGTGTATTTGTCACCACAGTCATCATTCAGAGCTTTACGCAGTCTTTAAGATATATTGGGCCCAGGCCATTGAATACCTGTAAGGTAAAGACTGAGACCTTGAACTCGATTTGATTTTCTATGGGGATATAGCATAGGGAGCGTGTGACATGGTGTTGGGTCCCCGCATGGCGAAGCTCCCCGAACCCTGCACTAGCAAGTGGGGAGAGGAGGCACTCTGGGCTTGCAGAGCCGCTCCCGTATGGAGGTACCAGGGCTGTTCCCTGGCCACCACCGGCACATGCGCAGAAGCACTTGGGGCCGGCTTGCCAGCCAGTGGAACAGCACCTGCACTGGTGTCCCGAAGGGATGGCGCCAGCTTTGAAAAGGTGTAGGCCCCTGCAGCAAAGGGTGATGGACTGGAGGTGAGGACTGTGGACAGTTGGCCTCAGCAGGACGCAAGCTGTATGGGGTGGAGAGATGGGCAGTGGACTGATGACTCCTTCACAATGGGTAAAGGCTTCTTGACCCCCAGGTGGGCCCAGAGATAGGAGAATTGATGGCGCCAGATGAGATCCCGGGGCGAGACGCATCCAGCGGTATAACCACGGACCAACGTGACGAAGGGGGTAGGAAGTAACCCAGGAAGGGTGTAAAACAGATGTCAGGCCATGGGTAAGGCCTTGTTGGAGCCCGCAGGTTGGTGCGTCATGGGACGAGTCCCAACAAACCGAGCAGTGGACCGATATCCCTGCTCTTAGGGTCCTGGGTTGGGGACTGGAGTGGGGGTGGGACCAGTCCCCCCTACCCTCTACGAGTGGGCCAAGTAAACATTTAGGACTATTGACTTTGTCCAAGAGACTTGAGATTTAATTGTGTGGGGTTCGGGACTTGTGGGGAGCACATAGGGACATTGACAACGGGAAAGGAGGGAGGGCAGCTGCCAAAAATGGCATATATCCACTCACGATGATAAGGTAGACTGGTGCCTGAGTGAGCGTTGACCAGAGGAAGTAGTCCCATGCTGGGACAGAGTGAATTACTTGTTTGCTGTGCTCACAATTGCCCATGTTACTGAGGAGACATACTGGAGCATTCTGTACCAGTTGGAGTTTTCTGAGGGCTGAAGATTTCAGGACCCATGTATTGCATTGCTCTAGTCCAGTTGCGAGGTGACAAAAGCATATACAAGAGAGGCAAGGTCATCCTAAAGGCTCCAGTGCAATCTCCTAGCCAAGCAGAGATAGCAGTATTCATGAATAGTACTTTCTACCAAGTGAGAGTGCAACATTCGTGTGAAATCCAAAAGTGCTTGTTAATGGACTGAACTGACCAGTTGTGCCTTCACCCAAAATCTGCCAGTGCCCACCAGCCTGGTCTCTGTCTTTTTGGGTTCAGCTTCAGCCATCTCTTTTGTTGTATGGGCTAATTTCGCCAAAGGTCAGGGCCATGTGGGTGGTGATAGTATGGTTGTGTGTGGTGAAGAATAATCAGTATTGTGTTCATCTGCATGTTGCAGGCACTTGAGTCTGTATCATCTATCAGCACATGTTCTGGCTGCATGAAGATAGGAGTAGGTGAGATGGGACTCCACAAGCAAAGTGTCCAGCAGGGGAGGTGCAGTTTCCCATCAATATTTATTTGGTGGTTTCCTTTAGGAAGAAAATAGCATGTAACACTGCCCCCCCATTGCCACTATAGGAAAGACAGGCTAATGGGAATGGATGTCTGTTCTCTTTCCATTGATGGGAGGAAACTTTTCATCAGTGCTACTAAAATGGTTTTAGTCCCATATCCTGGCCTGAATCCAGCTCATGGGGAGTCTAAGGCATTAGCTTTAATGACATGAACGCTTACTTGGCCGTTGGCTGACTTTTCTGAGCTTGAGAGGTTTGACACTCTGCTAATTGGCTAAAACTGATTTATCCAGGGTCAATTTGTTCTGTGATTGGACTACTGGGTGTTTGAAAGAGGAAGGGAAAGATTCTTTCTATGAATGAGTCACTGGCTATTTAGGTCATGAGAGGTAACAGTTGCTCATAACTTTCTCAAGCCAGGAGAACATGGGTCAGAGTCAGAAGTCATGGGTTGTAACTCCTCTGTGGTGTCCAGAATTCCTTGATGATTGAACACAAAGAACCCTGGGAACACCAGTGGGCTACTAAGTGGATACAGGTAGGGTAGACCAGGTAGAGAAACTTTCCCAGATGTATATGTCCTGAAGTAGGATGATAGCTCTTCTGGGTTGTGTGTGATTGGTTCTGATATAGGCTGTACATACTGCAGATAAAGCATTTCACAGTCACGCACATCTCTAAGGGGAAGGATTTAGCAACTTCAGCAAAGACAGAAAGGAAGGTTCATTATGATTCCCCAAAATTGTGATTCCTTGCACTGTGGGTGGATGGCTGTTGTCCAGCATGCTTTGGAATTTGGCGGAGTCCATAAATCTTTGTAGTCAAACTGGAATCACCAGTCGCTCTTGTAGCTTGGGAGCTGGATACTGATTTCATACTTGTTTATAGGCCACAGACTATTGGATTAATAAAGGCGCTTATGGTCACCTTGTCAGCTGCAAAAGCTCTAACAGCTGTCATAATGAGGTGCTAGTCAGTCCAAGATAGTGGCTAGGTTGTGATATCTTAGCTATTGGCATCTAGGCAGAAGATTTCATGTGGGATGTAACTGGCTAGATAGGTTGCACCAAAGCTGACCTAGGAAAGTCCAGCGGAATCAGGTTAGATGATTGTTTCTTGAGCTTTTGCATCTATGGTTTTGTTGACATGCACATAGAAATCGCCCAGGATGACAAGTTTGAGAGATCCCTACCATTGCTGACAAGGTTTCTGTGAGCTCCTTAATGAATCCAGAAGTCTGTGGTGGCCTGTAAATGAGTATGAAATCTGTTAGCTTTGGTTCAGGTTTCTATTGTTAGATGTCTGAATTCAAATTAATTTGTCTTACCTGAGGCACTTCTTTTGGATTTGATGTTTGATGAGAAGTTGAATGTAGTGCCATCTGCCGCCTTGTCCCATCTGGGTCTGTGATGTACCAGGCACCCTGGAGGGACACAATAGCCTAGCACATGGATTGCACTGTTATCCACTCAGATCTCAGTCCTTATCACTGATGAAGTCATATATTGTGTGTTGTCAGCAAGATCTTGCTTTAATCAACATCAATTTTAATGTGCATTGCACTGTTTTCAGCTGATGCTAAAATGGTTTTGTGCAGTATTACATGTCTCAAAATTGGTTTCTTATGTCTGCTTTGCCGTTTCCTTGGGCAGTTTCTCCTAATTTGGCCTAAGGTTGGCAAAGCATTGGATTGTGTTGTGGGATGATCTGAGTTGTCAGTCACCAAATGCTATGGGGAAGGCAAGTCTGTTAGGCATCTTTTTGAAGGTGTAACCTGATTGCACCATGGGAAATGGTGGAGCCAGAATATTCTGTGGCTGGCATGGCAACGTGTGTAGGAAGAACAGTAGCATTAATAATCAGAATAATAACAGTGACAATAAAAATAGTAGCAATGAGATCGACAAAAAGGGGAGGGGAAGTGAGAAACCTGAAGAATGTGGATAACTAATAATATAAATGAGTTTGATGTAGACCCAGAATGTATGTCTACATTTTAATGTGTAAAGAGGTTGCTTACAGGATTTAAAATTAACCAGGTAATCAAGAGCTTTATTGAACTGAAGATTAAAGATAGGATTATACCAGATTTAGGGACCTAAATCCCATTGAATGTTACTGGGAGTTTGACACCAAACTTCCTGGTACCTTTGAAAACAGCCTGAGACCTGCCCAAAGGCTACCGAGACAGAGAGCTCAGATTTCCAGATCCCCAGTTCTAATGAATAGAAGAAGAATATGTCTGGATGCTGTGGAATCTTGGGGCATGCCTGGCGGGTTTGTAGGTTGAGTTGTAATTTCAGTCCAAAGTGCTTTATCTTTACACATAACATATGGAATTAATGTTTTCCCTCTACATCCAATTCATTTATAGTAAGCCACTACAACAGAACACAGTTAGTAGTGAGGAACATTAAACCCTTAATTACTGAAAAAGAATTCTCTCAAAATAATGGGTATGGGGACTCCTGTGTCTCATTTGCTGCAGCACCGGACTAAATAGGTGTGATGACCTACTTTTGTTGTATATTCTTCCTCAGCAGAGTACCTGGAAAGACTTTTATGTACTAAGAAAATGGTAAATAACATACACTGAATCAAGATTAATCAATTTTTCTTGTGTATAAAAATGTATCAACAATGGGGGACTATCAGATCACTCACCTAATTAAAAAGAAATCTTTCATTTAAAAAAAAAAACCTATCCATATTTTAATCTTTCCTTGTATTGCATCAATTTAAAAGAACATATTATTTTAATCACCTCTAAATAGTGTATCAGTAGTTCACTTTGAAGGAAACTAATTTGGTGCAGATTTGGGATCCCAACATTGTGGCGTGATCAATATCAACTCAGTCTGGAAAAAGGCCTGAGGAATAATTCCTCTTTGTAGCTAGTTCTTTAACTTGTATATGGTTTAAAGATTTTTTTAGCTCCATTTTTTCAAGCACTCTATTCTTTATCCTGCCCTTCAATTGCCATATGCAAAGGAATATGATTTAAAATATTAAGCAACACAGCTTTCTCTCTTGAGATTTCCGTAACTTGAATTAACAACTTGTCCCATCACCCTCAAAAGGTCAAACTGTGAATCACTGGGATTGGAATATCGCATGCAACTATATTAGACAAGATGACTTAATGTTCAACTGTCTTCTCCTCCAGTAATAAGTTATAATCTTCAGACACCAACTATAAGTATAATTCCTTTTATATTTTAGAAAATAATTTTATCTGTGTTGTTAATAATAACAATAATAATTATTATTATTTGTTAAATAACAGTAAACCTGTGGTTATCAAGCAAATTCTCTGTCTGGCATTTGTGAGCTAATGAAAGAACTGCTTATCTATGACAGGTGGATTTCAAAGTACAGTTTCTAGGGAAAGTGTACTGTAAATGTAATGTTACCCATGCCTCTCTTAATGAGAATTTAAATAAAGAATAACCCAGTGGAATTTCAGCAGCGCTGCAATTTAAGAGAATGGAATCATGTCTCAAAGCCTAGAGCCAGTAGAGAGTAGGGAGTTGAAGTTTCCAGTCCCAGGGGGGAAACTAAGTGCTTTTCAGTTTCTCAGGCCAAGCACTGCTGGCTAGAGTAGCCTGCCAGAAACGGTCATTATGCACAGAGGGAGACTAACAAGCATCAGGATGTGTCTAATATATTAAATGTGTTTTTATCATCTTTTTGCATTTGTTTTCATCATCACCTTCACGGTAAGTGCTCAAGCACCAGAAAAATTCATTTTTAGGAGAAAGCAATCCATGTAAGATGAGCCAAGATAACATTAGAATCAATATTCCCACATGCTTGGCCAAAGTTTCATCCTCCTCTATCAGGCTGTTTCCCATTTTTGTCTGACTGGCTACATCTCTCCATCCTAGATACAGCTACATTTTACAGATGCATCTGGACAGTTTAAAAAGAGGAATGACAGTAGTTTACATTCACATAAGGTACATCCACTAATGTTGCTCAAAATAAGCTACAAAATCTGAGCTACGCAAATTGCGTAACTTATTTTGAGATGGACAGTGCCAAATTTCAAAATAGAGCACTATTCTGGCATCTTCTTTGTTCCTCATGAAACGAGGTTTACAGGAAGCCGGAATAAGATGCCTGTTGTTTCAAATATGCATGCACAATGTTATTTTGGGATTCTGGACATTATCCCGAAATAGTGCTGCTGTGTAAACTTACCCATAGTTTCTATTATTATTCCTCATATATGCAAAGCAAGGCACTGTTTTACAAATAAAGGTATGGAACAAAAGAAAAATAATTCAGACACAGACATAGACGAGGAGCAATGGTGTCAAGTTGCAGTGGGGGAGGTTTAGGTTGGACATTAGGAAAAACTATTTCACGAGAAGGCTGGTGAAGCACGGGAATGGGTTACCTAGGGAATGGGTTACCATCCCTAGAGGTTTTTAAGTCCTGGCTTGACAAAGCCCTGGCTAAGATGATTTAGTTGGGTTGATCCTGCTTTGGGCAGAGGGTTGGACTCAATGACCCCCTGAGGTCTCTTCCAACACTAGGATTCTATGACAAATACATGAACAATCTAAAAAACTGCAATGGCTTCCTCCACCATGAGCTCTCCTGGTAAAAAAATCCAGCCAGGTGAACAGATTTCAATGCTACTAACTGAGAGAAGGGCTAAGCTAGGGTAGATGGCAACAGCAGTTTATTAACTCCAAAAATTCCCTTAGGTACAGGGTGCCCCTTTTTTTCACTGAAATATTTGATTTCAGCCATCTTGCATCAGCTCTGTTTTCATCTGGTAGCATAGTTATATTTTTGTGTCATATTCCTTGTGCAATGAGATTTTTAGAAGCAGCCGATAATTTTATCATCTTACATGGATTGCTTTCTCCTAAAAATGAGTTTTTCTGATGCTCGAGCACTTACCCCTGAAGGTGATGCTGAAAATAAATGTAAAAAGATGATACAAACTAGCAAGTTTGTTTTGAATATGACATTGCAACATCAAAGAGCTTTACAAATATTCGGTAATCTTGACAATGCCCCTGGAAGACTTTTAGAAAGACATCCTCATTTTTCCAAGGCCACAAAGTCATTTATGTAGCGACTCAAAATTATAATCCTCTAATGCCTGGTTCCTAGTTCTGTGCTTAGTCCACAACACTAATTGCAGGGACTCCTTTGCTTTTCTGCCACACCTAGAACTATTGGCTCTTGCAGGTATTTCTCCTGCAAATTATGATGATAGTTTATGGTGTTAGCCTGTGTAGAGGCAGATTTTAGTGGGTAATTTGCCTTTTCCCTTTGTACTACCAAATGTAAATTACAACAAAGTGAATTAATTCAGATACTTTTAAGTGAAAAAGCCAGCTCTGTAACTTGTATCATGAATAACTCCAATTTTTCAGGAATATGGAGAGTTTTTCTAATGAGGGAGAAAAATAAATATGGTCAGTTTCAAACAAAAGCGGCTATTTTGTGCACTCACTTGCTGTAGCTTTTATCCAGTTAACTTTTATCCAGTTAACACAGTGAATCAGACACTCAATAAGATATGCTTCTGTTGGAGTCAAAAGCAAACTTTCATTGACTTTCTTGGGAGTGGGTTCTGATCCACAGAGCCCAGAAGTGAAATTCTGAAACTGTTAAAGGTAGTGTAAAATTTTGCTTCTGTTGTGTCAAGATTTCACCCCAGTTTTACTCACTCCAGGGCCTCTGGTCTAATCACTCATTCCCTGAGATGCAAACAACATCTGGTCTTCAAGTCTTCCTTCACAGTTTTGCACATGGGACTATTAAAAAGAGATCAAAGTGTTTTGAAAACACAGATACTCTAATGTTTCTTTTCTTTGGGCCATACTAAGAACGTATCTACTTCTGCACTTTAATTATTACTATTTTGATGAATATGTATATTAAAAAGCCCAACCTGTGAAGATCTCTTCACACAGCTGACGGTTTCACTCACTAGAACTTGCCTGTGGCTGGGGAAGGTTTATAGCTGCTGCTCAACATATTTGAGAGAGGATTATTGCTGCTGACACACTGCAATAAGGTAACATTTGTGTGCATCAGTGACTAAATTGCACTCTATTATACCACATCCCATAAAATGACAAACATCATCAATAAAAAAGGGGTAATAAAAAGGGTAGTTTGGGATTTGTGTAGCTTTGGGGAACTGGAAGTACTTAATATCATTACAATGCTGTATCCAATGGCAGGTAAGAGGAAATATTGCTTGCACATTGGGAATTATCAAAAACTTATGACTTTCTGGAAAGTTTCCATTGTCCTCTAATTGCCCCAATAAAGCAGAAAAACAAATTAGTCATGACTGCCAAGCTTTAATAAAGAAAAAGACTAAGGTGACTGTTTCTTTAACTTTACCAACATTTTTAAAGTGGCTTTATTACCTGAGCAAACAGCACTAAATTCTGTTTGTAGGGGATGGTGCAAACAGTGAAACCTGGAAGCTAAGTAATACCAAAGGAGGTGAGAGGGGAAAATATTAAAAAAGGACACAGTCTTTGTAAAAAAACGTTTTATAGGTAGAGATAGTTTTGAGGAGGAATACAAGGAGATTACTAAGACTATAGAGTGGGTCCTTGATTTGTCTAAGCAGAAAATCATTTTTTATTTCCTTTATCATTAAACATAACATTGTCCATTAGTGTCACCTTGTACAGTGCACACCCACATGAGCATCACCAGAAGAAAAAGGAGAGTCAGTTGCTCACAAAGAAGAAAGTTTCTTCTGGTCATTTCTGGTAACAGACAGTGTTCCACCTCCACACTCAGGACCCCTGTCCATATGGGGAAGAACCAGTATGCTGTACTGGCAATAAGAAGTGAGGAACAAGACTGAGGAAGATGAGCCATGATGCACCAAGGAAGAGGAGTTGCATCGTTCTGACTTGACACAATGTCCTGGGTGATGTGCTGCCTGGAGACCCCATTTGAGACATTATGGAAGGGTTGCTGAGGTGTATATATTCTTCTGATCAAGACCACACACTGCTTATCCACATGGGCACTAACAATGCAGCTAGGCATGGTCCTTAGCAGGTCTGCAATAACCACAGGGCTCTGGGAGTGAAGGTTTATGAGTCAGGAATGCATGTTGTGTTCTCATCCATCTTCTTGATTGAGTGTAGGGACCTGGAAGGGATGCATGCATCCTGGAGATGAATGTATGACTGTTCAGACTGAATTAATTGGAGGGCTTCCACTTTCTGAAGCGTGGGATGCTATTCTGGGAAGGAGGAATGCTAGGAAGCATTGGGGTTCACCTGAACAAAAGGGAGAGACCATAATTGCACACTGATTTGCCAGCCTGGTGAGTGTGTTCAAAAGGGCGACAGATTCTAAAAGCCCAGTGGTAAGCACAGAAAAGGGCTCCTTAACAAAGAGTTAGATGTAAAGAGGTACATGGTAAATTGCAGTATGGTTATAGGAAAACCAGTCGTCAAAGATGCTCAGAGTTTTAGGTCTCTATAAATACATGAAAGAAGTGGAGGAAATGAACAAAACAACTGGAAATATTTCTGCATACACTATTTTATGATGTAACTGGCATCTCAGAGACTCATAGAACTGGAAGAGACCACAGGAGGTCATCAAGTCCAGCCCCTGCCCAAGTCAGGACCAATCCCAACTAAATCAACCCAGACAGGGTTTTGTGAAGCCGAGACTTAAAAACCTCTAGGGATGGAGATTCCACCACCTCCCTAGATAACCCATTCCAGTACTTCACCACCCTCCCAGTGAAATAGTTTTTCCTAATATCCAACCTAGACCTCCTCCACTGTAACTTATTCTGCCATCCGTCACTACTGTGAACAGCCTTTCTCCATCCTCTTTGGAACCTCCCTTCTGAAAATTGAAGGCTGCTATCAAATCCCCCCTCACTCTTCTCTTCTGCAGACTAAACAAACCCAAATCCCTCAGCCTCTCCTCATAGGTCATGTCCTCCAGCCCCCTAATCATTTTGGTTGCCCTCCATTGGACCCTCTCCAATGCGTCTACATTCTTTCTATAGTGGGGGCCCCAGAACTGGACACATTATTCCAGATGTGGCCTTACCAGAGCCGAATAAAGGGAAATAATCACTTCTCTAGATCTGCTGGAAATGCTCCTTCTACTGCACCTTCACATACTATTAGCCTTCTTGGCTACAAAGGCACACTGTTGACTCATATCCAGCTTCTCATCCAAAATCCCCATGTCCTTTTCTGCACAATCGCTACTTAGCCTTTTGGTCCCCAGCCTGTAACAATGCTTTGGATTCTTCTGTCCCAAGAGCAGGACTCTGCACTTGTCCTTGTTGAACCTCATCAGATTTCTTTTGGCCCAGTCCTCTAATCTGTCTCAGTCATTCTGGACCCTATCCCTGCCCTCCAGCGTATCTACCTCTCCCCCTAGTTTAGTGGCATCTGCAGGGAGACTCAGTGAGATAAAACTCATGGCTGGTATAGAAGAGTAAAAAGGATACAGCTTGTTCAGGAAGGACAGGCTAGGGGCAGAGGAAAGGGAGACAGTGTTGCCCTATGCATTAAGACAACATAATTTTTCTGAGGTCCAGAAAGAGGCGAGAGGCAGTCCAGTTAAAAATTGCTGCACAAAAATAAAAGGGGAAAAATAGGAATGATGTCACCATGGGGTTAAAAAAACAGGTTTTTTTTAACAATTTCAAAGAAATTATATGTAAGGTCCCACAGAAAGAAAATACTGAGGTTATGTCTACACTTCCGAGAAAAGTTGGAAAAATTGAGAACCGCGATTTGCATACCGTTTTTCTGATTTTTTCCGAAAGAGGCTTTTCTGAAATTTGTCCCCGTATAGATGGGGCCAAATTCAGGAAAAAAATCCTTTTTCAGAACATCCCTTATTCCTCTCAGTGAGAGGAATACAGGGATGCCGAAAGAACATGCCCGCCTAAGGGATGAAGGGGTTGAGATGAGCTGATAGTTTCCTAAAAATACTATATTAAAGGCACAATGCCAACTATCCTAATGCAAAAGAAAGATGGAAAGAGTATTATGAAACAAATATGGCTCCATCAGGACCTCTTTAGTGACTGAAAATTAAAAAGGAGTCCTACAAAAATGATAACATGTACTTCTTAATAATTTGGCCTAAAGAATAGCATAAGCATGTAGGGACAAAAGGCTAAGGAACAAAATAAGTCTCACTTGACAAGTGGCATAAAAGGAAATAAAAGGTTCTTTAAATATGGGAGCAAGGAAAAAGACTGAGAAACCCATGAGTCTTCTACTCAGTCCATTTGCTGGCATTTTGAGGACCAGATTAGCATTCAAAATGACCTGACCAATTTGAGAATTCATTTGAAATAATCAAGATGAAATTCAGTGAGGACAAATGCAAAGTACTATGCCTAAGAAGGACAAATCAAATGTTCCACTGCAAAATAGGGACTAAATCGCTAGGTGAGAAAACTGTGGAAAAGATTCTGGGGGTTTTCATGGATCACAAACTGAATGTAAAAAAGTTATGAGGGGTCCTATGGCACCTTATAGACTAACAGATTTATTGGAACATAAGCTTTCATGGGCAAAGACCCACTTCGTCAGATGCATGTAGTGGAAATTCCAGAGGCAGGTATAAATATGCAGGTATAAGAAAGGAGTACCAATCAAGAGTAAGGCTAGAAATAATGAGGTCAATTCAGTCAGGGAGGATTAGGCCCACTTCTATCAGCTGATGAGGAGGTGTGAAAACCAAGAGAGGAGAAACTGCTTTTGTAGTTGGCTAGCTAGTCACTGTCTTTGTTTAATCCTAAACTGATGGTATCAAATTTCCAGATGAACAGTAGCTCAGCAGTTTCTCTTTGAAGTCTGTTCTTGAAGTTTTTTTTGTTGCAGGATGGCTACCTTTAAATCAGCTACTGTGTGTCCAGGGAGATTGAAGTGTTCTCCTACAGGTTTTTGCATATTACCATTTCTGATATCTGGTTTGTGTCCGTTTATTCTTTTACGTAGGGACTGTCCAGTTTGGCCGATGTATATAACAGAGGGACATTGCTGGCACATAATCGCATATATTACATTGGTAGATGTGCAGGTGTTGGAACCCATGATGGTGTGGCTGATCTGGTTAGGTCCTATGATGGTGTCGCTGGTGTGGATATGTGGGCAGAGTTGGCACTGAGGTTTGTTGCAGGGATTGGTTCTTGAATTAGAGTTACTGTGGTGCAGTGTATAGTTGCTGGTGAGAATTTGCTTCAGGTTGGCAGGTTGTCTGTGAGCGAGGGCTGGCCTGCCTCCCAACGCCTGTGAAAGTGAGGGATCATTATCCTGGATGGATTGTAGATCACTGATGATGTGTTGGAGAGGTTTTAGCTGAAGACTGTAGGTGATGGCCAGTGGTGTTCTGTTGGTTTCTTTGTTGGGCTTGTCTTGTAGTAGGAGGCTTCTGGGTACACATCTGGCTCTGTTAATCCATTTCCTCACTTCCTCAGGCAGGTATTGTAGTTTCAAGAATTCTTAATGAAAATCTTGTAGGTGTTTCTGTCTGAGAAGAACAGACTTCAAAGAGAAACTGCTGAGCTACAGTTCATCTGCAAATTGAAAGCCCATGAAAGCTTATGCTCCAATAAATCTGTTAGTCTATAAGGTGTCAGAGGACTCCTCAACGCTTTTGCAGATTCAGATTAAAATGGCCACCCCTCTGAAACTGAATGTGAGGCAACAATGTGGTACAATTGTGAAAATGGATAATATTACACTCTGGTGTATTAACCGAGTATTATATGAGATGTATGGGAGGTAACTGTCCCTCCTACTCAAGTCTCAATTACATTACTTTGTCCTGATCTGGGTGCCACATTTTAGGAAAGACAGAGAGAAAAAGAGTCCAGAGAAAAGTAACAAAAATAAGAGGCTTAGAAAACCTGACCAATGAGGAAAGGTTCAGAAATTGGGCATGTTTATTTTAGAGAAAAGACTAATACTTGTGGGGAATCTGGTAAGTCATCAAATATTAAGGACTGTTATCTGAAACGACTGTGATCAATTGTTCTCCATGTCTACAGAAACTAGGACAAGAAGAAATGGGCTTAATCTGCAGCAGGAGAGATTTGGGTTATCTATTAGGAAAAACTTTACAACAGCAGTTAAGTTCTGGAATAGGCTTCCAAGGGATGATGTGGAAGCCCTCTCATTTTTTAAAGAACAGGCTGGCTAAACAACAGTCAGTGATAGTCTAGGTTTACTTGGTTCTGTCTCAATGCCTAGAACTGGACTTGATGGCCTTTTGATGTGCCTTCCAAAGGCCTCCATTTCTATGATTCAAGCTGTATCATTTTTAATGGTACCTTCAGGACAGCCTAAAATTGTTTTTCACAGTGTGGCACGTAGCAATCTCTGTGCCTCTAACTAATACACAAGTTGTCTCTTGTTGCTTTTCTTGCTGCTAATAAGAGAGAGGACAAAAGAACATTTTTTTCAAGTGCATGCGTCCGTGTTCCAATGATGTATAACTGCACTAATTTGATTTAGAAAAAAAATTACTAAAAGCTACAGTAGAGAAAGTAAAAAATGGTGTTCGATATTAAACGTCTTTCATCAGTTTCTTATGAAGATACTGCGGTAATAGGGTCCAAGCCTATAAATGCTTATGTATATGCTTATCTTCACATGAGTAGTCTCATTGACTTCAATGGGTATATTCACATCTATATACTTAAGCATGGACATGGGTGCTTTCAGAAAGAGGGCCTTCGTTACTATATGCTGTCTCTTGCTTTTATTTGGCAGTAATGTCACGGTAATTTCATAACTGCAAACCCTTTCTCTGAACACAAGCAGAGTAGTTTAACAATTTTACTTTTGTGGGAGTCTGATGTCTGTCTATAGAAAATGTTAGATGCTCAGAAGTCAACTTTTTCTTCTCATCTAAATGAGAGGACATAAGAAATCCGTTTTTGTATCAAAGAACGTAGCAGCTTTTGATTAACTGACATCTTTCTATTTGAAGTTTGATAAACCAACAAAACCTACAATTTCTTCCTTTCTTACCCTACAAAACATGCTCATTTATTATTAGTATGCGCCTTCCTTAACTCATTAGCCAAATCACACCTGTTCTCCATTTTTCAACAGCTCAACCATCCTTTGCCCAAAATGCCACACAGAATATGAACTATCAAAATTTCCCTGAGCTTCTTGGTGCCTGGATGAACAGAAGTGAACACATCTGTATGAATTATAATAATGTCCATATGCCCATTTTTGCAGCCTTAACTGACATTATTCTGAAATAACAAAGTGCACCTCTACACACAAGTAGTTATTTCGACATAATGTCAGTGCTGTGTAGACATAGCCTAAGCCAGAGGACTTCTTACTCTGACTCCCATAACCCTCATTTTACAAGGCTTAAGGGAAGTTGGAGGAAGAGTGCTCTATTTCGAAATAAGAAATATTTCATGTACATGTGCCCAAATTTGAAATAAGCTACTTCGACTTAAGCTTCGCAATTAGCATAGCTCAAGCTGACTAGCTTATTCCGAGTTTAGCCCTGCTGTGTAGACGTGCCCTACGCGTGCATTGGCAAAACTGGGGCTGAGTATGCTTCTGTCACAGTGTTTATAGTCTACAGAGTCATAGTCTACAGTCAATAGGCCAACAAGGTCTAGACCCATATGCATGGATTTGGGATGCACATTTTGTATTTACATTTTTTTAAAAGTACTAACTCTTCCTTCTTGAATTTTACTTGAGGCCTAACAAGGAGATATGTTCAGTATCTTTAGGGACATTAAGTTCAGCAGGAAGAGCTGCAGTGTAGAGTGGAAAATATGATGCATTTAGTGATCCCTTTGTGCTCATTGTGCTTAAAAGACATCTGTTTTATTCTCAGTCTAGTTCCAACTGGCTGTGCATAAGAACAAGTGCTTCATAACACACACTGCCAGACTTTGTTTGAGGACTCAGCCCTTCAAAGTGCTCCACATCTCTGTGTCTCAGTGTGGGACTCCCTTTTCTTCAGTGGCTGTGGTTGTTACCTGCCTTACACCTTCACAGGTGCAATAGTAGCCTCAACTTCCCTTTTCTCCCATAGCATATATGTGTTGGGTGTGACAATCTCATATGACCACAGGTTTAACCCTTATGACATCACTGCCATTTCATCCATTATTTGTGATAATAGAGAGGCTAAGTCATTAGGATGCGGAAGGTAGTGTGCCAGCCCTTATCTTTATTCATTCCTCCCTGGTAGGAATCAAACTTGTAAATGAAGTTAAGTACCAACCCTTCCCTGTGTATTTGGCTTGTGGAATTGGCCTGAAACAACACTATGACTTTGAGATCCATTAATGAGTGCCCAGGAAGGTTAAAGTGTTCTCCAACAGGTTGCTGTGTGTTGCCTTTTTGGATATCTGATTTGTGTCCATTAATTCTTTCCTGTAGAGACTGTCCTGTTTGGCCAATATACATGGCAGTGGGGCATTGCTGGCATTTGATGGCATAGATCACATTAGTGGATGTGCAGTTAAATGACCCCTTGATGTAGTGGCTGATGTGGTTATGACTAATGTATCTCAAAGTCACAGGGAGGAATGAATAAAGATATTGGCTGGCTCGCACACTACCCTCCACATCCTAATAACTTAACCAACCAACCAACCAATGGGTACTTAAAGAAGTGCAAATTGTTCTTATCAGCCTCTTGTGACTTAAACAATCCAATTCACTTTTTCCCTCTCCCCTTCTCCTCCCCCATCCCCCCCGCCCTCCCTTACTTGGACTTGGATCTGGACTTTCAATACTCCAGTCATCTGAAAAAGTGGGTTACACCCATGAAAGCTCATGATATCATCTACATATTTTGTTAGGCTTTAAGGTGTTGCTAGACTATTGGTTGTTTTTTAAGTTTTTCCAGATACAGACTAACTCGGCGACCCCTCTGAAATGTGCATGGTGGCAGTGGTGCAGTTTACTAAAGTAAAATCTGTGTCTACTTTGTCCCAGGGGATAGTTTTTCCTATGCCTCCAACGTGGACTCCATCACTTGACTTAGCTTGTATTTTTGGCATATGCCACAAATCTTAACAGCTTCATCAATGCCACTGTTTATTTGAGGCCAGAATAAAACATCTCCAGTCCTCCTCTTAGGTTTTCAATCTCTAAATGACCTTCATGTGTGTTTCTTTTCCCCTAATGTTTTTCTGTAACACTTTTCAAATCACTGTCTTGGTGCCTCTTAAACAAAGTTCCATTATATACTGAGAGATCCCCTTTAAACTGATGATAGAGCTGGGAATATGCTGTTCCAGTCCGTGCTCATAATCTTAATTGCTTTCTACGAGGTTTCACCCTGAAAATTAGCTCTGGCTATTGTAGTCCTAATTTTGTTTGAGACCAGAAAAGATTTTTTTAAAAATCAGATTTCCTTGTATAAAACGCTACATGAAACCTTTGATACCCCTGAACTTAGGAAGCCACCTTCTCTATTTAAGCATATTGACACTCAATTTTTTTCTTGTTGTTAGTACTCATGACTCAAACACTGATCTCCATATTGATTATGCTGTTGTAAGCGGACTGTATCAATAACTTCCTTAGAGGTGTCCTTAGATTACTTAATATCATATATTCATTACACAATGCCAAAGACTGTGTTTGTAATAGATCCATTTCTTTCTTTATTAGTTTAAAGGTTCTTTTTTTGCTGATCAAATTTATTACGATTTAATCCCACTACAAGTTCATCTGAGGTGCATGGTTCTTCCAGGAGCTGGTAGACCAACAGAAGTTCCATGATTAATGGTTCACCAAAGTCATGTGTGTCTGGGTCATTGAAATAACCCCACTGATGCATATTAACATTTGAACTGCCAGCATTTGTTTGGAGGCAATGTAAACATCTCCAAGTCAACCAGTCCTGGTGATAGGCATGTTGATATCCTTGTTGAGTATTCTAAGCAGTGTGAGCCACATTTCCCATTGTGTAGCACTTCCATTGCAGCGAGGAAGATTTTCTACATTTTCAGGTAATTAACTTCCATTGTGTTGCCATACAGTATTCAGTGATAGAATCATAGAACACTAGAACTGGAAGGGACCTCGAGAGATAATCAAGTCCAGTACCCTGGCCTTATGGCAGGACTAAGCACAGTCTATATCACCCCTGATAGATGTCTATCTAACCTGCTCTTAAATATCTTCAGTGATGGAGATTCCACAACCTCCCTGGGCAATTTATTCCAGTGTTTAGCCACCCTGACAGGAAGTTTTTCTTAATGTCCAACCTAAAAGTTGGTTCAGGATGACCCAATGTTTAGAAGTTTGAAAGGGATTTGCTTTGTTCAATGTCCAGTTCAAAAGGGGTGTCCAAAATAAGAGCTTTGTAGCATGTCGGTAGCTTATTCTTGAAGAGACAGTCCCCAGTAACACAACTAGGAGAGATATTGAGGAGGTGGGTGGACAAGGCAAGTTGGAGCCAGGTAGATCAGTGACTATGAAGAGAATGTAAATTACATGTTTACTCTTTGGGTTTGCACAAGACTTGTTCCTATGTCAGTGCATTTCTAATATGTTGCTAGTAGCGCTCTGTCATGAAAAAAAAATCAGTGAGCATAAAGGTAAAAAGGTTTAGAACAGGAGGCACTCTACTCTCCATTTAGATCAAGGATCTATTCCTCAGGAACTAAAAGACGCGTCCATCGTACACCTCTACAAGAGGAAAGGAAATCAACAAGTCTGCGATAATCATAGAGGAATATCACTGCTCTCCATCGCAGGCAAGATCCTTGCACGAGTGTTGTTGAATCACCTGATTGACCACCTGGAACAGGGTCTATTACCCGAGACACAGTGCGGCTTCCGCAAAGAGCGTGGCACTGTGGATATGATCTTCGCAGCCCGACAGCTCCAAGAGAAGAGTCAAGAGCAGAATCGTGAACTGTACACCATCTTTGTGGATCTCACCAAGGCTTTTGACACTGTCAGTTGTGAAGGTCTGTGGCGCATCATGTCGAAGTTTGGGTGCCCTGACAGATTCATCCTGATGGTACGTCAGTTCCATGATGGCATGACGGTTCGTGTTCTGGACGACGGAGAAGCTTCAGAGGCTTTTCCCATCACAAACGGCGTCAAGCAAGGGTGCGTGCTGGCACCGACCCTGTTCAGCATAATGTTTTCAGCCATGCTGTCAGACGCCTTTCAGAACAGTTCCTTGGGAGTCAGCCTGAGATACAGGACCGATGGGAAACTGTTCAACCTGCAAAGACTCCAGGCTGTCACCAAGATAAAGGAGACTGTGCTACGAGACTTCTTTTTTCTGACGACTGCGCCCTGAATGCTGGATCAGAGTAGGAAATGCAAGCCAGCATGGACAAATTCGCAGCAGCGTGCAACAACTTTGGCCTTTTCATCAACACAAAGAAAACCGAAGTGATGCACCAGCCAGCTCCGAAAACCCAACATCAAGAGCCCACCATCACAGTGAAGGGACAAAAGCTGCAAGCAGTGGACCAATTTACATACCTTGGCAGCACCCTCTCCTGCGCAGTGACAATTGACATCGAGGCCAACTGCAGAATCGCCAAGGCAAGCTCTGCATTCGGCAGACTGCTGACCAAAGTGTGGGACCGCCGTGGAATAAGCCTTGCTACAAAGCTTAAAGTCTATCGAGCAGTAGTGTTATCTACCCTGATGTATGCCACTGAGACTTGGACTGTATACAGGAGGCATGCTAGGCAACTGAACCACTTCCACACGATTTGCCTCCGCAGACTTCTGAGGATCCGGTGGCAGGATAAGGTGCCAGACACAGAAGTCCTTCTTAGAGCAGGCCTGCCGTCAGTTCACACCCTGCTGATGAAAGCCCAGACACGCTGGGCAGGCATGTTGCAAGGATGCCAGACAATCGCATCCCTAAACAGCTCTTCTATAGTGAGCTGTCTCAAGGAAAGCGATTGCACAGGGGACAAAAGAAGAGATACAAAGACATGCTTAAAGCCTCTCTCAAGTCCCTGGAAATCGACACCACCTCCTGGGAGACCCTGGCACAAGACCGATCGACATGGTGCATGCTGATCCACCAAGGTTGTCAAACATCTGAAGCCAGAAGGACAACCATAGCACAAGAGAAGCGAGCACTCTGTAAAGCCAGAGTTGCAAACGCTGCAACAGTGGTGCCTGCACATGTCTGCCCAACATGTGGCAGAACATTTCGTGCCCGCATCTGCGGACACACCGTGGACAGCCCACAACTCGTTAGATGTCAAGGTCCTCTTCGAACATGATGGACAAACATCAGATGCAGTGTACTTAAGTCCTGGACTGCATAGAAGTGCCTATGTGTGGTGCTCTGCAGAATGAAGGCTTTTGTTGAGGGAGTGCTGTTTCAAGCTAGGGCTGCCTCATTGCACCAGCCATGAGCTTGCACTTACAGCCACCTTAGAGCATACTCCTTTTCATTGACACGTATTAGTTTAAAACAGGGATATCATCTTTGTCTCATGGCCAGCTTTTTTTCCAGTGCTGAACAAGGTCAGTGTTGTGTGCTGATTAGCTTTTATATTGACAAGTTGGCCTGTGCAGTCACTAAATCATTCTTATGAAGTGTTTGGAGGAGGGGAGTGAATGTGACAAGTGCTTTTATTGAATGGAAATACTCGTAAAATTAATTCTGTTTATCTGAGAAGTGCTACTAACTTTCAAAGGGGCTGGGGTTAACACCTAAAACTGTCTGAAACGTGACAGAAAGCTTATATACATTACACAATGTTAAAGCAGTGGTTGCCAAAGACTGTGTTTGTAATAGATCCATTTCTTCATTTATTAGTTTAAAGGTTCTTTTTTTGCTAATCACAATTTTTATCTTAGAAAAGTCATTTACATATCGGAAAGCTTTATTTTAAAAATAATGCCCTCCTCGTTAATGCTAATCTTCCCTTAGAACACCGAAACCTTTACTATTTCATGGCACACGTTAAGTCTAGGCATTTCCCTCTGTTTGATAGATAACTTGCAAATGTACATTTCTATTAGGCACCAGACAGTGCTTTTATGACTGACTCCAGTTCCTTTGTATCGACTTCAGGATTGTAAAACAGTGGCCTAAGGAAGGCTGCCTATACATGAAATAATCACTGATGAAGCTGCTACATTCATTAGCTGTTAGACTTCCATTGATTGTTTGGCCAGATTGCCCTGGGGGGATTTCAGACTTTATTTGCATGTTACTATTACCTCATAACAGAGTATTTTGTTTATCACATATACTTCAGGGTGATTGTTAGGCAGATATAAATCAGTAGCAGAGGCAAACACATTTTTTATCTTATTTATTTGCAAGAACTCTCTTATATTCTTTGTCTTCACTTTAAAAGACCTATATTTTATCTATATAAAATTACTAAACTTCCCTAGACTTTTAAGGAAAGTAGGAACTAATGATCTGATTCTTGACTTGAATGTACAAAATAGGTTTCGCTGAATAATATTTCTCATCTGAGGATCTCATAGAACTTTATCAATGTGGATAACTTACCACTTCACAAGGGAGGGAAATGAGGCCCAGGGAATCGGAGTGGGTTGACCAAATTCATACCGCATGTCATCAGGGATAGATCCTAAGGGCTTGTCTACATGAACATTTTGTTCACAGCAAGCTGAGTAGGAGTCTAGGCTGGGCTAGCCTGCTGTGCTTTAATTGTCCATGCGGAGCCTGTTGGTGAACATTAACAGTCATTAATGCACTTTGATCTAGCCCTTTTTTGAAACAGGAGTAGATCAAAGGGCATTGTTAATGCACCACAGAAGGGTCCACATGGAGAGTAAGAGCTCAGCAGCCTTGTGTGGTGCAGATTCACACACCAGATTACCTCAAACTAATGTTGTGCAGACAAGCCCTAATAACTCTCCAGATTCCCAGCCCCTTAAGGGTAAGAACAGAACACGCTGAATTTAATGCTAGCCCTGTGCATGATATTAAATGGGAATGTAGTCCCTTGTGTAGAAGGGAAGATACTAAATGTTTAAAAACTCATGTTAGCATCTCTTCTCTGCAATATACTCTCGGAAGTTTGAAATAAATCCTGCTTACTAATTTTGGCCTCTCATCAACAAACACAGATTATTTTTGTGCATTAGTAATGAAGCAGAAGGGAGGAAATAAGCAGACATTTCAATCAAATAGTACGCATAGATCTCCTATTAGATCCTAGAATTTTTTTGCTTGGGGATTAGGGTAGCCTTCTGGCAGTCAATAAAGCACATGAAGTGTTCCTACTTAAAGCTTCTATGGTCACCAAGAGAATAATTGTTTAAGAACTGGAAGTCAGCAAACAGAATTAATATTGCTGGATGGTATATTCAGTACACTGCAGTTCAGTAAATTTGGAAAAGAAGCACATACCTAAAACATTTTAGTTATAAAAAGTTTCAGGACATTTGTTGAACCTCTCCTCCCTCCAGGGATTTTTTAACAAGGTTAAGTGAGTATTGCCCGATGGGCTTTTGCACAAAAAACTAAAGAAAACACTCCCAGTTTGAGCTTGTACTGTAGAAAAATTACCAGTAAGTTGTTGGGATGCTGTGGGAGTAACACAGTAGTGCAAATCAGAGTAAGAGCTCAATCTGCAAGTCCTTCTGGGGGATCATTGAAGTTTTTCACTGGTACTAAATGAAAGCTTGTTCAGTTTCCAACTTGAGGATTATGGTTCTATTTTTTTGGCTTTATGAATCACATAGTAGGATCTGAAACAAAATACAGGACTATGTAGCACTTTAAAGACTAACAAGATGGTTTATTAGATGATGAGCTTTCGTGGGCCAGACCTACTTCCTCAGATCAAATAGTGGAAGAGAATAGTCACAACCATATATACCGAAGGATACAATTAAAAAAAAGTGAACACATATGAAAAGGACATATGTGTTCACTTTTTTTTAATTGTATCCTTTGGTATATATGGTTGTGACTATTTTCTTCCACTATTTGATCTGAGGAAGTGGGTCTGGCCCACGAAAGCTCATCATCTAATAAACCATCTTGTTAGTCTTTAAAGTGCTACATAGTCTTGTATTTTGTTTCAGCTACACCAGACTAACACGGCTACATTTCTATCACTATAGTAGGATCTGAATCTTCACCCACTCTGAATATTAGGACCAAATGGGAAAAGTACCGGACAACCTGGAAATTGTGGTGTTATAAGACTGCTTTCGTGGTGATGAAATCTTTTGTTGTTAATTTCATTCTCATCCAAAACTTTTTATTTGGGTTTATTGCAATATGATTCTAGAACATATATAAACTAGGGAAAGCAGAAGGATGACTCATTTGGACTCTCACAAAATCTAAGGGCTTATCTACATTGGCAAGTTTTGTTGAGGAAAAGTGCCTTTTGTCAATAAAAGTCCATGAACATTCACACTCCACTGTAACTTTTGTCATGAAAAATGGCTATTTTAATCGACAAAAACCTTCCAGCTCCACAAGCGACTTAACTTTTCCTATCGTAGGGTGTGTCTAGACTACAGGGTTTTGTCGACAAAAGTGGACTTTTGTCGACAAAACTATACCTGCGTCCACACTGCCTTTGAGTTATGTCGACATAATGTAGTCAAAACTCAGCAGTTTTGTCTACGTATGTAAACCTCATTCTGTGAGGAATAACACCTTTTGTTGACAGAGTTCTGTCGCTAGAAGGCATTATTGCATCTACACTGTCCTTTGCGTCCACACTGTTATGTCGACAAAGTGGCTTGCTTTGTCGACAGAACTGGGTGTAGTCTAGACGCTCTTTGTCAACACAAGCTTTGTTGACAATATCTGCCGACAAAACTTCTGTCAACAAAACCCTGTAGTCTAGACATACCCCCTGTGTTGTCAACACCCATGCAGTGTAGAAACCTCAAGGCATTTTTTACTGATTCTGGCCTCCAAGAAGTGACCCACAATTCCCAAACAGTCACTCTGATCAGCAGTTTAAACTCCGTAGCCCTTCAGCAAGGTGATCAGATAGTGGCCCCACCTCCTTACAAGCTCCACAAAATTTAAATCCCATTTCTTGAAACATGAACACTGAGAAGTCTACATACACATGGGCTGTCTCTGCAATCAGTGGCCTGATGGTGTCTTCACAGATGCCCATGCCTGGCCATTGCACCAAATGTTTACCCACTTGGAGCTGTTGAAGCTGATGAGTGTAGGGGAAGAAAAGTCTGTCCAGTCCCAGCTGCAAGTGACCTGTAGGAACTAGGACACATCTGGCACATTTCTTGAGCCTTGTGTGAAAGGAACACACTGTATTGTGGAGCGAAGATTAAAGAACAGAGTCAAGCCTATCATAAGGCCCATGAGGCAAACCAATGCTCCAGTGCTTTATCGAAGACCTGCCATGTCCATAAGGAGCTGGATGCAATCCTCGGTGTTGACTCCACCTTGATGATCAAGAGCCCCATGAATACTTTGAAGGGCACAGAGGCAGTATGCAGAGGAAGTAACCCAGAGAATGAAATTGTAGATGAAGAGGTTGAGCTAGATGAGGACCCAGGGCTCCTTCTGGGGTTACAAAGAGTATATAACAGCCAGGAACTGTTCTCCACTACTGACAGACATAGCCAATCTAAGCAGCCACTTTCCAGCAACTAGGAAGTGGGGTATGAGACATAGGGGGGGTGGCTGTGTTTTATAGAGTGCAGGGCTGGAAAAGTGGGAGACTGGCTGTGGTTCTGGGAGCTGTACATATCCCTGTGATTCTAATCCATGTTGATGCCTCGCCATGATCTCAACGGACTCCTGCAGAGAGAGGCTATTACAACTATTTGTACATTTTCTGCCATAGATTCCTTGGCAGTGCTGCCTTGTCCCCTTCTCCATTGTAGAACACTAGCCCACACCATTCATCCATCAGTTGTGCAGGAACAATGTCGGAACATAGGTGTGCTGCATAAGGAGTAGAGAGAAAGCCACAAGCCTGGAGAAGTGGTGCCCTGATTTCCTTGCTTTAAGCAGGAAGATATCTGCCACATGGATAAGTGTGGCATAATTAGGACCGTGTTTGTTCTCTCACAGGGAATTTTTTAGCCCCGACTGCAAAGTATGTTGCTCGTACGCACAGATGCACCGCCCCTCTCTTCTCACTTATGATGATTCAGGTGCTTGGTGGGTCATCAGGACAATGAGTTTATATGGTGAGAAAGGGAATTGTAAATGGGAAATGTTCCAAATGCAGGATTCAGTGTTAACAGACTCCTTTATGTGCCTTGTGTCCAATATCAGAGACCTCGGTGGCCCTGTTGCAAACAGTTTGCTATAGATAAGGCAACTCCCACACAGAAATAAGGAGGATTTAGTTTGGAAAATGCTAAATTGGTCCTTGAGTTAATGTCAATATCGGGAACAGTGCTTGGAAAGGAAGTTCAGGACCCACAAGGTGAATGAGGCCTTTGCCAGTCAGACCACAGATTGCATGATCCCGGTCCTGGAGGAGCAGATTCCCACCTCCACGGCAGATTCAAAATTCCATTATCCGGCACGTCCTCACATTCCTTTTCCTTCTTTGAGAGTCAACATTTTCCCATGCACTACACCTTTTCTTCCAGCTGTGGTGACACTTGAGCCTACATGCGTCTGTGAGTTGCAGCACCACTGGGAGAGGGGGCGGCTCACTATGTTTCAGTGCACTGCTTTCTAATGAATAATGGCACACTTTTGGAACAACTCTATGCTTTCATTTACTGTTTACCCATGTCACAGACCAGTCACTGCGACCTCAGGTGCAGGCATTAAAGGCATATTACTGATTGCGCTTATAGGGTGTATGTGAAAGCAACTTTTACAGAGGTTTATTTCAGTGCCCCTCACTTTCAAAGCGCATCCTCAAAGCCTGCCTGATGTTGGTAGCAGCCCCTTGAACTCTTTTGACAGCTCTAGTGTCTGGCTGCTCAAACTCTGCAGCCAAGTACTGTGCACCCCAAGCCAACAGTTCCCCCTTACTTGCGCACAAACTGTGCAAAATGCAGCAAGCCACATTAACCATGGTAATATTGTCCTCTGTGAAAGTCTAGCTTGCCATAGAGACTCCTCCATGTTCCCTTTAATCTGCCAGAGGCACATTCAACCACTCTGCAGCACATTCTCCCCTTGTTGTTAAATGCTTCTCGCTGCTATCCAGGTGCCCCATATGTTGGACAGTAGGTGATTTGGGGCTTATTCCTGCCCTCACTCAATTCCTCCCACACACACTTATCCCTTCTGGATCTTTACTGGCTCCCACTGGAGTAGGTTGCTGTTTGCTGTCGGTGAAAAAGGTCAAATCATAGAATTTGCCCATGCCAATGTGGCAAGTTTTTTAAGAAGGAATCACACAAGCAGTAAAAGAGTTACTCCTAGCACATAGCTTCTATGTTAGACACAGCAATATGTGAGAAACATTCCCTTAAATGAACTTCTCTTTCACAAACATACACAGAGACTTCAGGTGCTGGTCCCACAGAGTGCCTGTCCAGCGAATAGGGAAGATGTTTGCCAATCTATGAAAGACTCATTTTCTCTTCTTCTGTTCCTCTCTCATGTGGGTCTGGTTTATTGAAGCAAGGGCTTGGTTGCCTCGAAAGCCCTCTGTTTTAGAGTCCCACAATCTACATAGTGGAGTGTCACTGTTTTTTTCAGGTATTTGAATTAATCTCCACCACCAATCAATCTATTGCATTTGATTTTCTGTTCCTATACTACCTTTTTTTCCCAAAGGAGTCACATGCCTTAAAAGCCTGCCCAGCAGGTGTATCATTACTATTTTTACCTAATTAGTATTTTTACAATTACCTAGGAGGCTAGGAGAGGTGGGATCCAAAATCACCCCACTTTTATTCACTCAACAGTCACTCAGGGTACGTCTACACTACAGCGCTAGTTCGAACTAACTTAGTTCGAATTAGTTAATTCGAACTAAGCTAGTTCGAACTAATGCATCTAGAACTAAAAACTAGTTCGAATTAGCGTTTTGCTAATTCGAACTAGCAAGTCCACATTGAGTGGACTCTGAACAGGGCTTAAGGATGGCCGGAAGCAGTGCCGGCAGGGCATAAAAGGAGGACTTAGAGCATGGAGATGCTGTCTCAGGCTAGCCGAGGGCTGCGCTTAAAGGGTCCTGACCCCCACCCCGGACAGACAGTTCTAAGGGGTGCCCCGCTTGCAAAGAAGTTCTGGCTTGGAGTGCCCGGAGTACCCACACTGGGCACATCACAGCACTCGGCCATCAGCCCGGCTGCACTTGCCGCAGGCTGCCATCTGGGGAGAGGGGGCAATTGGGGGGCTGCAGGAGAGCTTCCACCCCCAGAAGCCCGCAGAGCCAGCCCAGTCCTCCCCATCGGGGGCTCGTACCCCATTCCTCCCTCACCTCCTTCCACTTACCCTTCCCTAGCCCCCCTTCTTATTGATGTACAAAATAAAGATAACGTTTCTTCCAACATTGACTCTGTCTTTATTGAAAAAAACTGGGGGAGACTGGGAAAAGGAGGTGGGAGAGGGGAAGAGAAAGGCTGGGAGAAGGGAGGGCAACTAACATGATCAGGGGTTGGGAACAGGTCCCAGATGAAGAAAGGCTACAGAGACTGGGACTGTTCAGCTTAGAAAAGAGGAGATGGAGGGGGGACAGAATAGAGGTCTCTAAAAGCAGGGGTTGGGTGGAGAGGGTGCATTCAGAAAAGTTCTTCCTGAGTTCCCCTAAAGAAGGACTAGAGGACACCAAAGGAAAGGAATGGGTAGCAGGCTTGAAACTAGTAAGAGAAAGTTGTTCTTCTTCCCAAAGCAAATAGTTAATCTGTGGAACTCCTTGCTGCAGGAGGCTGTGAAGGCTACAACTAGAACAGAGTTTAAAGGGAAGTGAGATCAAGTCATGGAGGTTGGGTCCATGGAGTGGTCTTAGCCAGGGGGTAGGAGTGGTGTCCCTGCCCAAAGTTTGTGGAAGGCTGGAGAGGGATGGCACGAGACAAATGGCTTGGTCACTGTCTTCGGTCCATCCCCTCCAGGGTCCCTAGGGTTGGCCGCTGTCAGCAGACAGGCTACTGGGCTAGATGGACCTTTGGTCTGACCCAGGACGGCCATTGTAAGCTCAGGGCTCAGGGTCGGGGGTCTCAGTGGACCCCCTTGATTTTCATGCACACCTGCTCCTGGGTGGCCAGGCTGGCAGCTCTCCTGCCCTAGCCGGCCACTTTCCTGTGCCTAGTGGGGAGATCGTGGACGAGGTCCACGATGTCCACACTAGCCCAGGAAGGTGCCCGCCTCTTGCGGTCCAGGGCAAGCTCCCGGGAGCCGCCAGCCTGGTCCCGGCAAGAGGGGGTGGGCTGGGGGGCATCGGGTGGGTGGCTCTGTGCCGTGCCAGGTGCAGGGTCTGCTAGCTGGGTGCTGGCAGGCTTGCACCTGGCACGGGCACCGTAGCCAGCCCGTGCCCCTTTAAGGGGTCCGGGGCCGGGAGGGGGGCAGACGAGTTTCCCTGGTGTTGGCCAGAGTGGCCACCAGGGAAACCTGGGGAGGGCTAGCCTCCCACTAGTTCGAACTAAAGGGCTACACAGCCCTTAGTTCGAACTAGCTAGTTCGAACTAGGCGTTAGTCCTCGTAAAATGAGGTTTACCTAGTTCGAACTAAGCGCTCCGCTAGTTCGATTCAAATTCGAACTAGCGGAGTGCTAGTGTAGCACCTATTAAAGTTAGTTCGAACTAACGTCCGTTAGTTCGAACTAACTTTGTAGTGTAGACATACCCTCACTCCGGCCTTTGCATGATCTTCTGCTGTTAGGTTATAATGACCAAGTCAACTTCTGCTCCATACAGAAACTTCACTTGTATGATATTTACTTTTGCATGGACCCACATTTACAGACCAATAAGTCCAGTATTGATTGTACATGCAATCCAGCTCACAATCTTTGTCAGTGACTCATCACATTCACTTCAATTCATTTCTGCTTAGAGAAGTCTCTCCATAGTTTTTCAGGGTTTTCCTCTTCCTAAAGAATACATGTTCCTGGTAATTTCTGCCCAGATGTACTTAGTCTGTATTTTCTAAGTTGAAATTTATGATGTTCTTTTGTCCATATGTTTAGTCTCCCATGGTTCCTGTGTTTCATTTCTATACCTTCTTTAATATCTGCAGCAATTCCCAGTTCAGTATCAGCTGTAAATATTGTTAACATGCTCTTTTGTCCTACTCTTCACTCATGAATTAAGATATTAAATAAAATCAAACTTAACATAGAACCTTTATGACACTTATCCACTTATAAATGGTTCACCAGCCAGTATTCAGTCAACCTGGGGTTCCTTAGCAACTTTGTTATAGTTTCCTAGCAACTGAGTGATGATTATTGGCTTTTTTATCCCTTTCCTCAGTGTAGCAATGCTAGTATTGGACAAGGGCAGGTGAGTAAATTTTCTTAGTTTGTCATATTTTAATGGAAATGTTTTAAGTATCAAGCTGTGAAAGAATGAGATTATACATTTCCTTGTGTTTGTGCAGAACAGTGATAGTCAAACCCTAGAACTATATTTGTTACATTTGCAGCATAAACATAGAGAGGTTAGATAAAAACAATACAACACTAATTCCATTAAATCCAGAACCCTAACACGTTAGAACTAAAAGCAGAGGAAAAGCTCGTAGTTCCCTAAGGGAGAAGCACAACTCAAAGCAGACTGGCTCCTTACAAATCTGCTCCCAAAGGCCCAGCTTGCACTTTTCTCAACAGAGCTTCTTAGTCTGCAAGTAGGAGCAGGAAATCCCTTGCAATTTAAAACCATTCCTTGCAATCTTAACACACACATCAGGCTCTTTAAGGTGTCACACTTTGGCAACCCCACATCACTAGTCACTTGTAAAAATTTTGATCTGTATGATAAACAAGAAGCATTGCTCTGGGAAGCATGTGATAGGAATAAAACACAGGTATGGGAAAGAGTACGAGAATATTATTTGACCTTTCAGCACAACAGGGGGGTAAAATATTGAGTAAAATATTGGAAGACCAGAAAAGTGTGATCCAAAAAGTGTGCAAGACAAATCAAGCAGAACCCAGGGAAGCTAAGGTGGAACCAGAAGTTACTCTGTGACCATCTCTTGCAATCAAATCTGCTCAACTTCTCAAGCAAGTCTTTTTGGGCCTGAATATTTTCCATATTTTCATTTGGAGTGCAACATAAGACTGACATAATTTATTAAATTAATAGTAATACCTATTAATAGTGATACCTATTTATCTGGGACCCTACAGCTGTGCACCCATGAATACTGCCTACGCTCTGGCATCATATTTGCGTGTATGCCTGTCCCCCCCATTATTGATTTTGTTGGGGTGAAAAGATTGTTCCTCTATGTTTCCCTGAAAAGCTAATCAATCAGGCATTGCCATATCATCAGTGAACTTTTGAGTGAGGATGCAGTGCTTTTAAAGGAACCCTTCCCATCATGTTCTGCTTTGGCCCTTTAAGTAGCCAACAAGCTGTGGCCATAAGGTATCCATTTTGAATGGTAACACACTATTGCTCTAGACTGTAGCTTCTTCTGCTCTAGCAGTGAGCAATATAGCTCTGTTTGTGGTGTTTTTACTCTTTTCTTTCTATTTCACTTGTTCCTAAGAAGGTAGCATATTCTCACAAGCTGGATTCAGAATCTAGGAGCATTCAACTGAACATCATGTCATCCTTAATTCTGTTGCAAAGTATCTGCGGGCAATGTGGGGCATTCGGGCATGATTTTGCAGCTTGATGGTTGGTTTTGTGTGCAAGACTGTTTTTGGTGTCTTGCTTTGTGTGTTCCCTTGTGATTATCATTGGTTTTATTTCGTATTTCAGGCATGAAGGAGGTTTTTGATGGGTACTTTTTTTTTCCTCACTGCAGGGGTTTTCAGCAAAACAGTTGAAATGGTTGGGACAGTTGAGCTGTTGTATGGCAGACTTGAATCAGTGATGTTAATAGAGTTATGGGGCAGTTGTCTGAATGCCCTCAGTGCAGACCTACTGTTTGTATGGAGCTCAAGTTTGTTGTCTTTTTATTGCCAACATCCCTACTACCTCATTACATTATCCATTATATCAGGAGTAGGCAAATACTGGCCCAAGGGCCAGATCTGGTCCACCAGGGTTAGTCCCTGGCAGGCCCCCATCTTTATATTTACCTGCACCTCTGCAGGTATCAGGTGATCGTAATTCTCATTGCCTGCAGATCACCATTCGTGGCCAATGGAAGTAGCAGGAAAATGTCTCCATCTGCGCTGCTTCTCACCACTCCCATTGGTCGTGAAAGGTCATCTGCAGCCAACAGGAGCTCCAGTCATCCAATACCTGTGGACACTCAGGTAAATATAGCAGCAGTGGCCCGCCAAACACTAACCCTCCCCTGCTTTCCATGGACTGCTAATTTATATTAGTTCAGTGATTAGAGTGCTCAGCAATGGGTTTGTTAGTATCTAAGAAACACACTGAGTTTTATTGTCAATATTTTGGGAGTTTAGTTTCCTAATTTATCCAAGAATTTTATGTTTAATGTTTTTACTAACTAGAGAATTTTCTCATTTACAACTCCCTTAAAAATATTGAGGATATTTCTACATTGAATGGGGAATAAATATTCAAGGCACTAAACATATACTCGGGTTAGATAATACATTACTCCTGATTATTGTTGTAATTATTGTATTTGGACCAGTAAAGCTAATGTTGAATGTCAGTTCTCATCATAAATTTATCTGCAAAACTTCAGTACAATAGTTTTTAACTTTGCTATGAAACTTTACTCTGAAATGAAATATAAACAAATGTATTTCAGTCTGAGAGGAACTTTTTAAATTAAATATAACTGTATGGGAGAGTGCATGTGTATAAACTTGAAGACATTTTACAAGTTCATATCTTAATATGAACTAATTGGGAAACTGGTCATTTGATTTTTAGCAAATGTTAAACAGACCAGTTTTACTAAAGGCATTTAAATGTGAATCTCCTATATATGCACAACAACTGTTTTTCCTTTGAAGTATTTACCATTTAGAACTAAGTTTTGGAATTACAATGTATGATACCCAAATACACCCCTATTCTATTACATACATACCTGTGTATGAGTGAATGAGAGGGAAGAAATACACACACATATGCACTTGTATGTGAGTAGAGACTTTCAGTGTGCCAGTAAAAACTGAATTGTTGATGAAACAAGAAGCTTCTGAAAATGACACTCAGTACCCTGGCAATATATATGGCAGACTTCTTAATTGCTAGACTCGTTAAGTGTGCATGTGCTTAGTGAAAAACTTAGGGAAAATGCAAGCTCCTTTGATTTCAATGGGCTTTGGATCAAACATTAAATAATACATGGGAGCCCTTGCTTCATTTATTTCAAAACTTGCATGGTATGTAAAGCAAAGGCTCTGCAGATTAACAGTGTTATATATATGAGAGACTATGTAATTGCATATACACAGGCGGGTGGAAGACTTCAGTTAGGAAATGAAACCATTGATATTGTAGACACAACCTTGAGTGCTTAACCATGCAGCTTAGTTGTATGGAATAATGTGCATTTATGTTAGAGTACTGCAGTGTGTTTATTATAGCCCTCTCCATCTAGATGTAGAAAGGTTTTAAACATGCTATGGTATTCTTAAAACACTGCACTCTATTTCATAATGCTACCTATTAAAAATTAATGTTAGTATTTCAGAAAAGTGTAGATGTTTAAAGAGGATACTAGCTTTCTTTCATTTTAATAATGAGAATTGTATATTATAGGACTATTTCAGGAAGTAAGAAAGCACTTTGCAAAGGAAGGAGAATGCATGTGGTTTAAAATATTAAAGCATTACACTGACAGCTCTGTTTTTATTTAAATTTTTATTGAATTTTTCCTTTGAAGTAACAACAAGAGACATGCACTGTTGGCAGATAAACGATGCTATACTGAATGAGTGGCTACTTAACCCTAGAACTGTCAGACCCCATTATTTTCAATGTCAAGGAGCTGGCAAGCTGCATGCAATTTATTCCTTTCTTCAAATTAAAGTCGGCAAATTTCTGTCCCTTCATAGGTTCCTATAACACAGCTGTGCAAGATACCCTAGAATAGCTCAGAAGGGAATGCAAGTTTGGCTATAGACTTGCTAACAACACAAAGCCAAATTATGCTACAAGATACCTTGAGAAATTAAGCCTGAAAGCACTAATGCCATTCCTTTGCCGTGAAGTTTAGGCCATTCTAATATCTGAAGCAGAAGTGTGATTGTCATGTTTTATAGGAATATGCAAATCTCTCAGGTCTACAGTGTCTAATTCTGCAGAGGCAGGACAGGCACTCTTTTCTGCAACATTGCTTATTCTTCTTCCCCAGCTAATGTTCTTTTTTGTCATCACTTAAGTGTTTTTCAATTAGAAATGAGTGTGTTGGGTTTGTCGTGCTACCCAAAAAGACTTTTATTTAACGCCTGCCTCCTTACAGAGAGGAAAGATCATTTACAATTTGGATGATCCACAACCAACGTTTGAAGTCAACTGTTTGGCACCAGAATGAAAATTCCCAGTCATCTGGAAAATTTCCCTGAGAAGTGACTGGGATTGAAAGAACTCTTAGGGCAACCGCATTACAGACACAAAACTGTCAACACTCTGCTCACAGGTGCCCTTTTTCTCACCTACTCATGCAGTGAAGATCAATGTAATGCTAAGGCTGCACTTGGTTACAGCATAGGAAAGCTTCCAGATTCATAACTAATGTTCATGAAGCAATTACAAAAGCAGTACAGTACATGGGCTTTTAGCTAGGAAATTCAACTCCCTTTACTATCACACAGTGCCCCAATTTAATGCACTGAAAATGTACCCTTCATATTTGATTTAAATATGTGGTTGTGAGCTGGTTTCAGCCTTACAAGTTTTCTATGTGCACTTACTTTTCTCTAGCATTTGCTTTTCTTTTTCATTTCCAGCTATATCTCTTGGCCATGACTCCTCGCTTATACCTTCTTCACCATAGCAACCTCAACCAGGGAAAATTTCTCTTTGCTCTTTGCATTCATTGACATTAAAAAGTAATCTATTCATGTATGTACCTTTGATACCATGGGACTAAACACAAGAATTATTGCAGAAAAATAGATCTCTTTTTTACAGAGAGCAGCTTGATGTTTTGAATAATTAAGCAGAAAGATCGTATTTCTGGTTTTAATTGTATATTTGTCAGCCTTTTCACTTGTCTCTGCAGGGTGCGCAACTTCATCAGTAACATCTTCGGGGAGGGTAAATATTGTCTGCACAAAGAATAGATAGAACATTCAGCTTTGAAGCATTTCTCAAACTAAGCAAAACAAAACTGAACGGTGGAAAATGTTTTGATAGCCTTCATCTTGAAATATTCTTCAGTTTTACCTTCTTCCACTTCTTGTCTCTGACCAGATCTAGAGGTAGAAGCAAAGCAGTACCATGGAAAAACCTGTTCTTTCGCAGCTTTGTCAGGAGCATGTATGACTGAAAACTTCATAAAAGTCTGTTCTCACAAGATTTAATACAATTTCTTCCCATTTATCCCCCCAGCAAACAGCAAGCCCAGAGATGGATATAAGGAAAATGTTTTTTTGTTGTTGTTGTGACAGCATGTTGACCTGAAATAAACCCAGATGAGGTTCACTATCCTATTGTTGAACATCTCTGATGTGTCGAAAAAATTAGTTCAACTTCAGTTACTTTTAAGGGTAGTCAGCAGGCTGTGAGTTTCAAGGGGTTTGGTGTTGGTTTATTTTTATTACAATCACACCCACATAGAATATGCAAGGGCATTATCTCCCTAACCCTGAACATGCTCCTGAATATCAGTGGTAGTCCCATAAATCTAAGTCAGCTTGCAGGTGACGGGGTCATTTGCTTCTCAGGCTCAGAATAATAGTGTGACTCCAAGCTGACAATTAGCCCTGGTCTACATTAGGGAGTTATTTCAAAATAACCCCCTTTATTTTGAAAAAACAAGCGGAGCATCCACACTACCAAGGTCTTTATTTCAAAATAACAGTCTAGTTAGTTCTAATTCTGTACTCCTGCTTTTGTCAAGGAATAATGCTAATTTCAAAAGAGTTGTTTCAAAATAGCATTAGTATGAAATAGCATTAGTCCGGTGCTGCTATTTTGAAATAACTACTCCCCAGCGTAATTCGAACTGATTACTTCACAGTGCTTCTGGGGCTCTAAGTTAAGGTAGAATGTCCACAGTAATGGAACCTGCCTCGGACTAATTTCAAGGCTTCCCCAGAGTGTGGACACACTATTTTGGTTTTATTATTTCAGGAGCTATTAAATTTGATGTTAGTTATTTTGAAATAGTTCCCTAGCGTAGACATGCCCTTATAGACCATTCATGATTCTCAGACTTTGTCTGCGCTACGT
Organism: Pelodiscus sinensis; assembly: GCF_049634645.1. Classification (NCBI taxonomy): domain Eukaryota; kingdom Metazoa; phylum Chordata; order Testudines; family Trionychidae; genus Pelodiscus; species Pelodiscus sinensis. The sequence goes on from NC_134723.1 coordinate 8,588,595, forward strand.
AGCTTTTAGGCTATGTCTAGACTACACTGAAGTTTCGCTCTCACTTTCGAAAGCAGAGCTTTCACAAATGAAAGTAGTCAGGACGTGGGTTTTTTTTGACAACCTCCACTTTTTCAAAAAGCCTCTCTTCTGCAAAAAATGAGGTTTACACAGCTTTTTGAAAAAGGGGGGTTGCTGTAAAAGCCGCGTGCTGACTACTTTCACTTTCAAAAGCTCTGCTCTCGAAAGTGAGATCGGAAAAGATATGCAAATTCCACAGGAATTTGCATATCCTCTTTCAAAACTTCAGCGTAGTCTAGACTAGCCCTTAATGATGTGGCCATGTTAAAATGGCTGTGTTGCTAAACATCTGGCAGCATGGACGCTATTGACCGTTACTTTTGAAAGTACTTCCTCCCCATATGAGTGGAATTCATGTTGCCAACTGGAGAGTGCTTTTGCCGACAAAGAACCATTCACATTGCCACACAAAACTATTGTCATTTGGGGAAGTGGGCTTCTTTAAGCACCTGTGAACAACGAAGGTGTAATACACAAAGCCTCAGATTGCTGTGTTTCTCTGCATCGGTTGACCTTGTCAACTCTAAACAACAGCTATGGTTTCTATAATGCTATTACATTTATAAGTATGGTTCAATGAATTTACAAGCTTGGTTTGCAAGACTTGCAGAGTATAATGTGTGTGAGAGAAAGTAGAAGAACTATAAAACTTGGCTGTGGGAGGAGAGTGGAAGAGGATCCTACATGATGCTTTTACCTAGGACTCCTGCTCGACAAGATTTTGCCCAAAGTAAGGGTGTGATTACAGGATCCCCAAAAAAGGTATACATAAAATGAGCCTGAATCGAGTTTTAGAAATAAAGTTGATATTACAGAAATGTTTTCTTTTTATAACTCACCTAAGGTTTCACTGCAAGTTGCTAGGATTATTAGTGTGTATGTCTATATATTTTAGAGAGTTTGTGAATGTCTATGAGTTCATCTGTCTATCCATCCATCTGTGAGTCTGTTTGTTCAAGAACTTTTAAACAGTAGGAGCCAGGACCACCACATTTGGTATGCAGCTTCATCTTATCCTAACTTAAAGCAAAGTCAGGGTTGGATTGTTCCAGGAAAATGGTAAGTGCCTGGAATGGGATTATTTTCCATGACATGGAAAAGGAAGGGGCTGATAGTTGGGACAACTATACTGCAGGAGGGTGGCTGCATCACCAAGAGAGTGGCCAGCTAGGGCTGGGACTCCACATTGCCAGCCATTGGACCAAGTAAGTGGTCCCCTGCCCTAAACAGCACCAGAAGGGGGGAGGGATACCCATTGCCCTCCTGCTTTGACAGTGCAACCTCACCAACACCACCCCTTTCCCAGCTCCCTCCAGTTATGCCCCACCAAGGGAGACTGGAGCCAAGAACTATGGCCTGGCCTCTCCCAGGAAGAAACATGCCCCTGAGGAGAGGCCAGGAACTAAGGCCCCAGATCTCTCTGGAGGAAAGGTCAGCCGTCCCGAGAAATGACCCAGGATCCATGACCCATCCATCCTCCTGAAGAGACACCCCCCAAGGGTAGGATGGGAACTGAGGCCCGTCTCCCTCCCCCGGAAGAGACCAATGGATGTTGGGTGGAGACATCTGCAGACCAGGGTCAGCCTGTGGAGCCCTGCTCTCCCGCAGACCAGCTGGAGAATGTGGGGGTGGGAGGCAGCTGGAGGCTTCATAAGCAGGAAGGAGGTGGTGGGCAGCTGGAGGCTGGATCTGGAGACCAGCTACGGAGTGGGGAGCAGCTGAGGCCAACCCATACAGCTGGAAATTGGGGCTGGCCTGCACAGCCACACCCTCCCTAGGAGGAGCAGACAGCTCAGGAGTACAGACCTCAGGAGAAGCCACTGGCTGTGGAGTACAGCCCCAGCCCCTTGAAGGGAACTTCCATGGGACCAGCACTGCCGTCAACACAGGCAGCTCCAGTTAGCCCCCCCCCCCCAATCTTCCAGGCTCCTTGCCCTAACTTCTGCACCTCCATTCTTCCCCTGAGCCCCCCACTCACAGCCTTGAGACCTCACACACCTTTCCACTCCAGCCCTGAGCCCCTCCTCACCCCCAACCCTCACTCCTGCACCTCCACATACCAACCCCCTGCCCTGAGCTTCTCCTCACCCCAATCCCCTGTCCTGATTCTTACCTCCCATATCCTACCCTGACTCCTGCACTCCCACCCCTTGCCCTAAACCCCCACTCCTGGCCCTGACTCCAGCACCACCACCTCTTACGTGAGCCTCCCAGCTCCCAGCAATCACTCCTGCACCTGTGCCTTATGTCCTGAGCTCCCCCCACACCCAAACACTTGCCCTGAGCCCTTCACCTCCAGCCCAGACTCTGGCACTCCCCACCCTCTACTCTAAGCCTCCCATACCTCCCAGACCCCTGCCCTGACTCCTGCACCCCCACCCCTTGCAGTGAGGCCCCAACCCCTCCACTACTACTCCCTGCCCCGAGCCCCCATCCCTGCATGCTCCATTCACTACTCTGAGCTTTCCACACCCAATCTCCTGCCTTGTTTCCTGAGCCCCACATTCCTTGCCCAGAGCCCCATCATTTAAATAAACCATGTACATATTCCTTTTATTGAAAAAAATTACTACAGTGAAGGACCTGAGCACTGCCGGGTATATCTGCTAGTACATTAATAAAGCCTGGGGACTATGTCATATTAGATATGCAGAATGACCTCTGGCCACCCCAGGACAAGGCTGTATTTTAGTGTTTCTGGATGAAATAATTTCTGTGCATGTGGTGCAGTCTGCAGTGCATTCTGAGATGGCAATTGCTGTGAATATTGTTGATTGTATTAACATTGTTCTACCCTCTCTCATCTTTTAGTTTTAATACTGTATCTGGATTAAGCAAGCCTCTATGAGTTATGCTAGAAATAAACTATGCTGAGTTTTAAAAATGTCATGTTTTAGCCCTCATTTTTAGCCCTGTCTACTATACAGAAATTTCCCAGTAAATTCCCACCAGATAAGAAACAGGGTTAGGACTCGTGGGAGTTGCATTGCAGATAAGTCTGCTAGTGCCAGGGCCATTTCTTTACCATAGTTTCTATTTAACTTGCTTTTCCACTGTATAACTAAAATAGTAAAAATAGTTCTGGCTGTGGGAACATGCTCTACACTGCATTTTAGAATCATAGAATCCTTTGGAAGAGAACTCAGGGGGTCATAGAGTCCAACCACCTGCTAAAAGCAGGACAAATCCCAACTAAATCATCCCAGCCAGGGCTTTGTCAGCCCAAGATGTCAAAACCTCTAAGGCTGTGGTGTCCAACCAGTTCTGAAAGAGTAGCCACTATAGCAAACTAACCACACTCAACTGACCCAATAGCCACACGTGGCTAGTGGCTAGCGGCTAGCATGTAGGACACTGTGGTGTAGGGACAGATATTCTACCACCCATTTCTGCTTGAGACTATTGCTCCTTGTTCTGTTAGCTGTCACCCAGGGCTGGCCTTACCATGAGGCCTTACCATGGCCTCAGGTGCCAGACTGGGGGGCGGGGAGGGGAGCGCCACTACAATCGAGAGTATAGAAAATTGTGTCTGCTGCTGGTGCATATGTATTCTCTCTGCAGTACCATGAGAGGAGTAGAACAGGAAGGAGGGAGAATTGAGACCTTTCAAAATTTTGGCCCAAGCGAGAGGGTATTAGGGTATCATTTGAGATCCCCACCTCAGGTGCCAAAATGTTGTGGGCCGGCCCTGCCGTCCCCACTGAGAACAGCCTCTGTCCATCCTCTTTGGAACTCCCCTTCAGTTTGTTAAAAGCTGCTATCAAATCCCCCCTCACTCTCCTCTTCTCTAGACAAAATAATTTCATATCCCTCAGCCTCGCGGTGTAAATCATGTACTCCAACCCTCTAATAATTTTTGTTTCCCTCTGCTGGATTCTCTCCAATGCGTCTACATAATTTCTGTAATGGAAGGCTCAGAATTGGATGCAATACGCTAGATGCGGCCTCACCAAGGCCGAATAAAGGGGAATAATCACTTCCCCAGATCTTCTGGCAATTCTCCTGCTAATGCTCCTTAATATACCACTAGCCTTCTTGGTTACAAGGACACACTGTTGAGTCATATCCAGTTTCTCATCCGCTGTAACCCTTAGGTCCTTTTCTGCTGAATTGCTGCTTAGACAGTCGGTCCCCAGCCTGTAACAATGCTTGGGATTCTTCCATCCCAAAGGCAGAACTCTGCACTTGTCCTTCTTGAACCTCATCAGATTTCTTTTGGCCCAATCTTCTAATTTGTCTAGGTCGCTCTGGAACCTATCCCTACCCTCCAACAGAGCTACCTCTCCCCCTACCTTCTAGTCATCTGCAAGCTTGCTGAGGGTGCAAGCCATCCCCTCAGCCAGGTCATTTCTCACTAGTTTCCCTGAAAAGGTGAGACATTTGTGCTAAACTTCCACAAATTTGATTTGTCCTTTTCATATGTGTTCATTTTTTTAAATTGTATCCTTTGGTATATATGGTTGTGACAATTTTCTTCCACTATTTGATCTGAGGAAGTGGGTCTGGCCCACGAAAGCTCATCACCTATTAAACCATCTTGTTAGTCTTTAAATTGCTACACATTCCTGTTTTTTGTTTCAAATGAGGCCCAGACAGAGTTACTCTGTGAACATATCTGTATGGTGAACAGTTTATTCCAAGCAGTTTCATAAATACTAGAAAGAGAGTCACAAGCAGATCTTTTGTGATAGTTGTGTATGTCTGAACAGCAGGGAAGGTGTAAACAGGTGCTAAAGAGCAATTATTAGCATATGTATACCAGCTGATGAGGTGTTAAACAGTGTCTCATGCAGAGGTGTCAAAATCCTGACCAAAGAAAAGGTTCTAATCATGTGAAGCTGCACAGCTGAATGAAAACAAAACAATATTACAAAAGACTTCAGTCAGAAATGGCCTGTTCAAAACTTGGAAGAATTCTTTCAAGAGAGGCATGAGTTTATATAGAGATTACCCATGTACACAGGCAGAATACAGTGTGCTGATTTGCAAGTTTTTAGGAGAAGGTGATTTATAGGTAAGGCATTATCGGTGTTGTCCACAACCCTGTCATGTGTCATATTTTTGCAGTGCGTATTCGATTGATTATTTTCCATTTTTGGTGACTCATTGACACTAGTTCTGTTCTTTGTTTCAGGATAACACTGGGCTGGCGCAGACTGCAGATTTTAGTGATCCTAGTTAAGTCATTGCCGTTTGTGCTATACAACTCTTTCTCCTGCTGCATGCGTAGGATACCAAGGTTCTATTAGCAATTCTCTTGTCTTGCTTTCCCCATTTATTCTGTTAATTACTTCACTGTAATGATGATAATTTCATCTCTACAAGAACATTTCTTCTTGGATATTTGTATTCCCTTTTTTCTGTCCCAGATATGGCTGTTGACATATTCCAACTGTCAATACATCTTTTATCCTTTTCCCTCCAGTCTATTGTCTTGATTGTAATTCGGTGTGGAATTGGCTGCTGCAGCGGTAACCACTGGTGCTATAGTACCTGCAGATTCTCTTTCTGTGTCTGTGTTAACCTTTATTTGGAATTTAGTGAAGAGAAAAGAACCTGGTGATACAATATACAATAACTGGATGAGCAGCAAATTTCTCTTCCATTTGCCGCATCTCTTTCTTAGATTTATCATTTCCAGTATATCCAAGAGTACTGAATATAAGTAACTTACCCAGTGAAAACTGCTGTTAATACTTTTATAACTAACCTGATCCTTTGAGAATTCTGGATGGAGGGACCTCAGTTATTAACTTCTGTGAGCTCTGCATAGGTACAAGGGTCAATGCTCTTTGAAGGATTGGGGCCTAAATTTCTAAGAAAATCACCCTATATTTTTGGAGCATGTCAAAACAGCCCAGAATTGCACTTTGGTGCAATTTCCTTCCTTTCTGTACCCTCCCTCTAGCACTATCATCTCAGCTCATGCTTATTCCTCTTTGTAACAATTCAAAAAGTTATTTGTGAGTCTCTGTAATCTCTGGAATGACATTATTCTGTTTGACCTTGTCTAACCTCACTTGCTCGGCAGCAGAACTTTCACACTAAATTGAGTTAGTGATAATGATCAAAAAGAGTTTCTTGCATCTTGGCAGCTTCATTGCCACTTTGGCCTCCCATGATGAGCTTCTTGCTACCTTGGTTACATCTGCAAATTTGGCCTGCTATCCAAAGAATTAGAAATAGCAACAGCACATTGATTCACCTCATTCTCTCTACCCCTCAGTTGTCATTGCGCACATTTTTACTCATGGTATTTTGGGACATTGACCATCCACACGCAAGAGAAGATTGTATGAGGTCCTCACCCCTTTCATTGTTTTTTCCTCCTCATTCCAATGATGAACAATGGAACTTGCACTACTGTTCCTGTGATGGATTTCCAGGGATGCCGGCTCCAGTTCAGCCCAATACTTAAGGATATGCTTAATTTAAACCACATGAATAATCCCATTCCTATATGGCAAAGTAGTTAGGCATAAGCATACATCTCATTGAAGCCAAAAGGTCTGTAGTATATGCTGCAAGTTAGGATCTTGTTCCTAAGCTCTCACTACTCATTCTTGGAACTTATACTGTACAAGGTGCAACCTTCCTGAGCCACTGGGGGAAGGCTGGGACAATGCCCCCTCTGCTCCAGGCCTTTCCCCTAGCTCACCTCTTCCCCTAAGCCACTCCTCCCAAGCAATGCAGCCTAGGGGACTAGTCAGGGCACCTGGAACTGGCAGCAGAGATGGGTCACCTTGCACCCACCAGCGTCCACACCACCTCTTTCACTTTACAAGGGGCAGGGACCACAGCTTACTTAGCTATACTCATCACAGGCTAGTTTATGGTATTGGGTTGAAAACCCCTTGATAGTCCTGATCTCCCTTCTTAGGGGGAGACTCTGTGTTGGTGTAGGGTGACGTTTGGAGCGAGTCCAGGCCCACCCACTACTCCAGATTCTGACCCAGGGACCCTATGGCAGCACCAATAGACAGGGTTGTTTTACTTCCAATTTGGCTGCTTTTTCCTGGGCCACTTCCTCAAACAATCCCTCCAAGTGCCTTAGAATCAGACTCATAGGGTTGGGAGGGACCTCAGGAGTCCACCCTTGTGCCCAAAGCAGGACCAACTCCAACTAAATCATCCCAGTCAGGGTTTCATCAAGCCAGGACTTAAAAACCTCTAGGGATGGAGATTCCAACAGCACCATAGGTGACCCATTCCAATGCTTCACTACCCTTCTAGTGAAATAGCTCTTCCTAATATCCAACCTAGACCTCCCAACCTGAGACCATTGCTTGTTATTCTTTCCCTCTAGTACCTGCCAGCCAGTCATCAACTCACCCAGATACAGCTCTTCTGTACTGCACTTCCTCCTTCCAGTCCGTCACTCTTTGCTTTCCCCCTTCCTTCACTGGGGGAAATATTATAAAGCAGCCCCATAGGCTTTAATAGGCTGCAGGTGTTTAATCAGCTTGTTCTTTCAGGCAAGTCATTAACTAGCCCCAGGTGTCTGCCTGCCTTCATTTCATGGCAGCAGTCTCTAGGAGCTTATTCAGGGAAGAGAAAGCTATTTACCTAGTGCCCTGTATATCTGCTGTCCATTAGAGTGCGGCAGCCTGCTGGTTTAAGTCTGTCACAATATATATTTTTATTAGTCTCTGAGGTGCCACAGGCATACTTGTTATTTTTAAAGTTGCAGACTAACGTGGCTACCCCTCTGATACCACTTAAGTGTGAGCCAAAAAAATTACTGTTTATCATAGTCAGGGCTTGACAAATGGCAGCGAAATCTACTTGCCAGCTCTGCACTACGCATGCGAAAGACCAGCATTATGCATGCGTGCGCCGCCGGTGAATGGGGCGACTGACTGAAATCTGCTTGCCATGGGCTAGTAGATTCACTGATTTGTTGAGCCCTGATCATAATAGTGATTTTGAAATATTAAAATTACCTCAGAACAAAAGAAATGGAGGGCTTGATGGAACCTTGAGAAGTTTGTTTAGCTCACAGGGGAGCGGGATAGCTCAGTGGTTTGAGCATTAGTCTGCTTAAACCCAGGGTTGTGAGCTCAATTCTTGAGGGGGCTGTTTAGGGATCTGGGGCAAATCTATCAGGGATAGTACTTAATCTAGGGGACTGGACTCAATAATCTCTCAAGGTCCCTTCCAGTTCTGTGAGACAGGTATATATCTATATCCCTGACAGGTGTTTGCTTATCTTACTTTAAAAAACCTCCAAGGATGGGAATTTCCACAATATTCCTCAAAAATATTTCCACTGCTTAACTATATTTTTAGTTAGTAAGTTTTTCCTAATATCTAATCTAAATCACCCTTGCCGCAGATTAAGCCCATTATTTCTTGTCCTACCTTCAGTGGGCATTGGAGAACATTTGATGATTAGCATATTTGAAATCTGTTTCTGAATCCTCTTGGTCATCCTTTTTCAAGACTAAACATGACCAAACCTTTCCTCATCAGATAACTTTTCTAATTTTTTTCCCATTTTTGTTGGTCTTCTCTCCTGTACTCCCTCCAATTTGTCCATGCCTTTTCTAAAGTGTGGTCCTCAGAACTGGCCCCAGTACTTCAGCTCAGGCCTGACTACCTCCATACAATTCCTGATACAGGAGGATGTACGACAGCCCGATTTACAACCCCCCCACATTTACAACCTTTTCCGTAAGTGCGGAAGGGGCTGAAATCCCCCGACTGAGGTCCTCGCCCTAGCATTTACGATGGTGTACGATGCCTGTTGTAAATGCAAGCTCAAGTTACGATGCCCCCAACTTGCAATGCTATCCCCGGAGCTGATTGTGTAGCAAGTCGGGGGCAGCCTGTAGGCTTTTTTTTTTTTAAGCTGCATTGCTTTGTTGACTCTCATTCAATTTGTGATCTCTGGATACTTTTTCAGCAGTGCTACCACCTAGCCAGTTATTTCTCATTTTGTAACTGTGCATTTGATTTTTCTATCTTAAGTGTAATTCATTGCTCTTGTCTTTATTGAACCTCACCTTGTTCATTTCAGATCAATTCTACCATTTGTCATGGTCATTTTGCATTCTAATCCTGCCCTCCAATGTTCTTGAAACCCCTCCCAGCTTGGTCTCATCTGTAATTTTTTAAACATATTCTCCATTCCATAAATCAAGTCATGAAAGAAAATACTGAACCCAAAATAGACCTCTGTGAGACCCCTGACTTGACAGTAAAATACTAATAACCGTTCTTGGAATATCATAGAATCATAGAATCATAGAATAATAGGACTGGAAGGGACCTCAAGAGGTCATCGAGTCCAGCCCCCCGCCCTCAAGGCAGGACCAAGCTCCACCTACACCATCCCTGACAGATGTCTATCTAACCTGTTCTTAAATATCTCCAGAGAGGGAGATTCCACCACCTAATATACAAATATGATTTGTATAGATTCTGCACCCTCTTTGTGGTAATTTCATGCAGACCACAGATATACCTAAGGAATATGGTGACAGTTTAAAAGACAATTTTTCGAAGATTTGGTGAGTTGGTAAACAGGAAACCTTGATTCTCAGATCATATGGTGATAGATTATATTTGTACCTCTGTCATGCATCTGCTATTTAAAGACTGAGCAAATCACTTAAGATGGGATTTTCAGATGCAGACTCTGTGGGGGTTTTTTTCTTTTTTTTGGTATGCAGTTTTTATCATCTTGGGCATGCTTCTTCAAAAGTACCACTAAGCAAAAATCTGAGTGGGAAAAAAATGGCTACTACACCTGTGAAAATCAGTTCCCTAGTGTTCCAAGTGGCATGAACAAAAATTGGGACATCCCTAACATACATTCTTTTGAAAATCTCTGAATATATGGCACCTCTCTTTGTAAAATGAGGATTGTCTAGTTATGTTCAAAGAGTACTTTGTGAGCTAAGGATGACAAATGCTAAACAGAGATTTTGTTGCTAGTTCCACTGTTACTTCTAACAGAAATTTTTTCCTTTTGGATCTCAAAGCTCTTCACAGGTGCCCATTAATGAGATTTCACAAAACATTTCTGAGGTGGGTAAACACTGCTGTATTCCAGAGAGGTAGTGTGATTTGGCTCTCTCTGGTACATTGACATTAATGGCAGAATGTAGAGCAAGGGTAGGCAATAATTTTTGAAGGGAGGCCACTTCACAAATTTTGGAAGCAGTTGTGGGCCAACCCGGAAGGGGCGGGACTTCAGGCAGAAGTCGCTGGGCCTCACGTGAGCCCTTTAAATAGAAGCAGTTAAAAGGTCTCATGCATCTTGGGCCCCCAGGCAACATGCTGGGGGTGGGGCCAGGAACTGCCCTGTGGGCTGGCCCACTAAGAGTTTTTGCCCACCCCGATATAGAGTATAGATGTTACATGCCCTGCTTACATGGGTATAAATAGCAATGTAGATGGTGAAGCACAGTTTAGGACAGTAGAGCACCTTACATGCCTGAACCCAGGTGTGTATCCTACACAAACATTGCCTCCTATGTCAACTACTATTTTTAGCAGTATAGTGTCCTGCTGCCTCCCCAATGCCAGCACCTTTCCCCTCCACAAGGGACAGCTGCAACAGCAATAAGGCAGAGGGGCTAGGCTACTCTAGCTTGTAGGTCTGACCCATAGGTTACATTTGGGCTGAAAGCCTCTTTCAAAAAAGAGCGTCTGGACTACAATCAGTACTTTCGAAAAAGCAAGCCACTTTTTCGAAAGAGAGCACCCAGGAAGTCCAGATGCGCTCTTTCGAAAAAGCACAGTTTGCATTACATAGCGCCTTTTTTTGAAAGAGCATATTTGAAAAAAAGGCGTTATTCCTCCTAAAACGATGTTTTCCACGGTCGAAAAAACTGCCACATTCTTTCAATTTACTTTCGAAAGAATGTGGCAGCAGTCTAGACGCAGGGGAAGTTTTTTCAAAAAAAGACCACTTTTTTTGAAAAAAACCTTGTAGTCTAGACACACCCATAGTAGTAGCTATATAGGCTTTATTTTATAGCTTTGCTTTCTATAAATATATAGATTTTCTTTCATAAGCTTTGTTATGCATAAATATATATAGGTATTAAAATATATTCTAGGTATTATAAGCTAGTAAAAAATAGTTTAAAATTGTCTTTTTAACTTTGCAAGTCTGTAAGAAATCCTGCCTGTTCCTTTGTAAGAGAAATTGCTTTCTCTGAAATGAACTGTCCTCTGTGTCAGTGAGGAATGTGTGAACATGAGAAGACTAGAGACCGGAGACTCTAGCACCAGATGGTCAAAATGATTAACAAAGAGGTGTGAACTCAGGTGTCAGTCAAACCTAGGATGGCAGAAGAGGGGCAGAATTGACTACTCTAAAGCAAGGGGCAGAATTGACTACTCTGTGAGTGAGATAATCCAACTGCCATTTCCCCCAGGAAATTCATCAAAGTAAGAAGGATTACAAGCAGCCATGAGGTAAAACAATTAGATGAGGAGTAACAGTAGTTCGGAATACGAAGCCTAATCTGAACTACCTACTCCGTGCCGTGTGTAGCCGCGGGCACGGAGTCCGAACTACCGGGGCTTTAAAAATGGCGGCGCCCGGCAAGATGCAAATGAAGCCCAGGATATTTAAATCCCGGGCTTCATTTGCAACTTCGGTTGCCTACATTAACTACCCTAGTTCGAACTAGGGTGATAGTGTAGACATACCCTGAGAAATAAAAAGATACTCCCCACATTCCCCTCACACACCAGAACAAGTAGAATCATAGAATCATAGAACCATAGAGCTGGAAGAGACCTCAGAAGGTCATCAAGTCCAGCCCCCTGCTCTAGGCAGGACCAATCCCAACTAAATCAACCCGGCCAGGGCTTTGTCAAGCTGAGACTTAAACACCTCTAGGGATGGAGACTCCACTACTTGCCTAGGTAACCCATTCCAATGCTTCACCACCCTCATAGTGAAATAGTTTTTCCTAATATCCAACCTGGACCTCTCTCACAACAACTTGAGACCATTGCTCCTTGCTCCCTGGGGATCCACATGGCTCCGTGTCCCCTGCTGCTCTTATTGGCCACTATTACAACCAGTCAAAGTGTCAGGGAAAAAGCCTCCAAGCAGCACTTTTCTGTACTGCCTTTTCCCCAGTCGAGAGGGGGGGGGGGTGAGGAGCAGCAGCATGCAAAGCTGTTCCCTCCATGTGCCAGGACAAGCCTGCAGGTCGGACCTGGCCCTGACTTGCCTGACTTTGGCACGGGAGGCTTGGGGTTCCCCACCAGCATCAGGGAGCTGGAGCTCCAGTCCCACAGGGGGGCCACAGGGCTGGAGCACCAGTGTGGGTTCCCCAGTGCAAGGAGAGGGGGGGAGCCCCAAGCCTCAGGGGCCAGATCCTGGCAATCCAGAGGCTGGATCCAGACCCCAAGCCATAGGTTCCCCACTCCTGCTGTACACACTGTGCTTCACACAGTTCTACAAGTGCAGACCTAGTTGACAAACATAAGCATAGTTTGACACTAAATTTGGAGGGGGGCAGCTCCAGTCAGGCAAATGGGGCTGTGTCTGGGGGAGAGAGGGACAAATTCCATGTATGCCTAAAACCTGCAATTTGGGGGCAGGGTATGGAGACATTTCCTCCCCAGCCATGCCCATGCTGGCATGTCACATAGGTTCTGGTTTAGACTTTTTGCTATAACTGGTAAATGCTTCTTTTTCTGAAATTAGCTTCTACTCTGAACTTTATGAATTTTGGTTGCTTCTAAAAGCAGCTGCAAAGCTATAAAGCCTGGGATCTTAAAAACAAAAAAATCTCTCCAACATTTTGCCTGGTCTATTAAAAAGAGACTTGGGTACAGATCAGGATCAGCCTAATTTCAACGTGGTTTTTAAAAAATGTTACTGGAGAAACCAATGACAGGAATTATTTGTAAGTAGTGGTTTCAAAGGACACGATGGGGGTGGCTTGGAAAGAGAATGCACCAGATGGCTTCCATTAATGTCCACTCAGCTGAAGCATTATCGTTGCTCCATTAGGCAGGGAAACATGAGGAAAGTACAAATCTTCCTTGTTTCAACTTGTTGTGACTATTAGTACAGTAAGTGGTGCTTTATTTTAGATCTCAGCTAAAGACTCAAGAGTTGGTGAAATGGTTGAAATGGGTGACTTTCCTATGGGCAGTGCACATTTTTTGCAAATTCAAATTTTGCAAATTCTAGGTTCATTACTAGATATCTGCAGAAGCAGCAGTTAAGAAAAATGCCTTGTTGCTTTTTTCACAGAGCGTTCTAACACAAATACGGAACATTTTGAGCCACCCACCCCAGATTACAAGAGAAAGTTTGTGCACTCCTTTCCCATATATTCCTAAAGAAAGGCAGGGCAGTCACACTGCAACTGGTCTGACACACTATTTCTCCAGAGAAGAAAAAGTGTAGCAAAACTTCTTGTTGCAGTGCTCAAAACTTTTAATATTCCCCCCAATGGCAGGTCTTCTTATTGGTGCACATGTAAACATAAAAAATTTCATCTTCACATTAAATTCATTTTCAATATTTGCCAATTGTCTTTAAGAGGTGAGGCAAACTTCCAAGCAGATGTATTTGACTAATTTTTAAAATCTGGTATGAGGCAGTTGAGCTTTCATAGCTTAATTACAGTATCAGCAGGTTGCCAGTTAATTAAATGAATTTCTTTTGTGCAGTTTCCAGCTGTATTTAATTAAACTATGTGTTTCTCATTGAGGAGAGATGGGTATTGTCTTTTGAGTGGCTAGATAAAGCGGCATCTTCACCTTTGTCGTCTTCTTTTATTGTTTTCTGTACTTCACTTCCTGTTGAGAAATTTGCTCTTCCTAGAAATGCTGAAGTGTTCACATCAGTAATAATATACAAATCTGTGTGTATAATATATGAGAAGCTCTGCTAGAAGTTAAGTCAGTAGGCACCGATGTTTGTAGCTTTCTAATATAACAAATCAACTGGAAACGTCAGTGGATTATTGTCATTATGGTTGGTAATTCAGATGCTATTAAAGTTGATCAGGCAAAAAGAAAATTTCTATCAACTCAAAGACAAGTTTGAAGTTGCTACAAAAGTAGTTTGCAAATGTAAGAAATTCTGTATATGAAACCGTATTTCAATTACAGAAGAAAGAACCAAATCTTAGTCTCATTAGACCAATAAAAATACTTTAGTTAATTGAATGCATCTGGGATTTGGCCCTAAAAGTAGTCTTTGGGGCATGAATTAGCTGATGTAAAGGATAGTATCAAATTTTCATGAAAGGATAATACAGTTTTTTTATATCTGAACTGGAGAAACTGTTAGTATCTCTGCATAGATCATACGTATTTTTTAATTACTTGACGCATATCTACTTTTATTAAATACATTGTGGTAAAAACAAGCAAATCTCAGGCTCCTTTTATAGGAGATAACAATTACTCTAGTCTCAAGCAAGATTAGGGCAGCTTCCTTTCCTCTTCCCTTGAGTTTCTTCTTTACCTTGCTATCTAATTTAAATGAAAATGCAGGAGTAAATTATCTGGTTAACTTTTCTTCCTACTCCGATGCAGAAGCATCCCTTAAGCATATTCTGAACCATCCTAGGCAATGCCCCAGGCACTGATAATTATTGTAGAATGTATGAGATGGCAATAGGATGCGTGTTTCAATATATTAAGCAGATGGACACAATAGTCATATGTACGGATAGATAGTGTATTACACAGGACAAGTTTTAATACTTTATCCCTTCTCAATAAATAGCATAGCCAATATTCCTTTTGTGCTTTGGCATATGATATACCTCAAAACTAATGTTTGGGCTAGAAATAGCAAAGCGTTACTGGAGCAGTGACAACAAGAGAAGCTGAGGCTAAAAGCAACTAGCAATAATTGTTTAAGAAGATAGTTTTAAGAACCTCTACTTTTACTTGGGGGAAGTAAATATCTCATCGGTGAGTTGGAGAGAAGGGAGAGGCTATGGAGGAGCAACTAGATTAGAAAGAAAAAAAGCTTGAATGTGGCAGTGGCATATAAGAGTAGGTAATCAGATTTATGCATGTTCAAGTCCTATTTAAATGGTATGGGAATAATTGTAAATTACAGTCTGCAATGGGCCTGGTTGCCAATTCTGTAATATTTTGTATTTAAGCGTCTACCACTTAACAGTAGTGCTTGCCTTTACATTTGTTTTGCATTGGCCTCAGGCTAAGCCAACAAACAATTCCACAAAAGGTCCTTGACATTTTATCTAGCCAGCAAAGTTAGGAGCAGTTATAAGCTGCAGTATATTAATGCTGCACATTGCAATGGGCTCTATTAGCTCATTTTAGGGTTACTTGGGTATCTCCAAAGAGGTGCGCTAATCAAAATACAGTTATCACCCATATTAAATTATACACTTCCATTGTCAAATGTAAATTGCCATTCCCTGCTACATTCTGTGCTAAGATATAATGTAATGGAACCAGCTAACCAGAAAATTCACTGAAAAATAAAAAGTTTGTTAAAAACTTCAAACTATGATGGTAAATCATTAATCTTAACGGCTCTGCTAATAACAGCACATGCACTGAACTTTAGTTTTTAAATCTTTTCCATTATTATTTGTTACCTTCTTTGATCAAAAAGAGGAGTAAATAGTCAATAGGAAGGCTGTATCTTAAAGCCTCCTGGTGTACTCCCATTCAAGTGCTGCAGGCACCTGTCTGCCATTTAAAAACCAGATCGTCCCAAAGATCACTAACGCTAGAAAGCCTTCCCTAGATGGAAGCAATAGTTGGAGCATGGGCTGTGAGTGTAATAGGCTAGGGCAGGCTCTGTTTCCTATGACACTGCTGCATCCACCAAATCCTTGGTTGCGGGGTTTGGGACATGCAATACTAGCGTGTTTCAGATGGGGAGTGTGAAGCTGCATTATAAATACACCTTCAGGAGGCATTCCATACCATGCATACAATACTGCAGATTGTCAGTTTCAAACGCTTTTTTTGTAAATGTGGACTGCAAGGGTGTGAACATACCCCACTATGGTCCTCCAAGTAAGCATGCTCCAGCTGGCCTGGGAAAGGCTGGGCTGATTTCCCAGCCCCCTCCTCCAGGAGAGAGGCCCAGCCTTACCCCCAGACTCACTCCTGAGGGAAAGGCAGGAAATCAGCCGCAGCCTTCCACTGGACAGCTGAAGTATGGGGAGGGAGAACTGGGGCAATGCACCGCTCCTGCCTTCCCACAGTTGGCCAGAATCAGCCCCAGGGGGGACTATGGAGGACCATGGGGAGGGGGTGCTTTCACCCCCTTCAAGCTTCCTCTACATACAGGCCTGCAAGTAAGTTGATGAACCTTTTTTGATTATAAGTAGATCCTGCTTAGCCTAACAGTTCTTTCGTCTGACCATTGCTAAGCCATGTCAGGAGAGTGGTGTGTTCTTCGGGTTTTCCGGAAATGAATGATGCTGTTCAGAACTAAACTTTGGTATTGGTAAGCCTGTGTGCTGGGAATAATGGAATAACACTTTGGCTGGATGTTATCCTTAATCTTGAATGTTTTCATCTAGAATTGAAGACAATGCTCAAACTCTCATTCATCTGGATGCTTATAATATTCATAAGAAATTTAGATAAATATTTTAGTTCAAAAATACAGCCTAATATAAAAAAGCACTATAATTGTATATGGAAAGATTTTTCAGTAAACATCCAAAGTGATATTTGTTCCTTTTTCCTTACCCATTACCAAGATAGCTTCCCCAATTATCACCTCTAATACCATTAGCTCACAGACGTCCCACTCTCCCCACCTCTAATATCATCAATTCACAGACACTTACCTTCCTTCCTCTCCCCCCCCCCCCCCCGCATCCCCCTCCTGTTCTGAAATGTGATTTGTCCTTTTCATATGTGTTCATTTTTTTTAATTGTATCCTTTGGTATATATGGTTGTGACTATTTTCTTCCACTATTTGATCTGAGGAAGTGGGTCTGACCCACGAAAGCTCATCATCTAATAAACCATCTTGTTAGTCTTTAAAGTGCTACATTGTCCTGCATTTTGCTTCAGCTACCCCAGACTATCACGGCTACATTTCTATCACTATTCCTTTTTCCTACACTGTTTTAAGTACTGTGCTCTCTTTGCTGGGTCTATAGCAGATGTCTACTGAGTACCATCAGCTGGCTGGCTGGCTGCTGCTTCATTCTGTGCACCAACCAAAGTTTCATGAAGACCGCAGATATTTCATAGAATCATAGAATCATAGAGCTGGAAGAGACTTCAGAAGGTCATCAAGTCCAGCCCCCGGCTCTAGGCAGGACTAATCCCAACTAAATTAACCCAGTAGGGACTTTGTCAAGCCGAGACTTAAACACCTCTAGGGATGGAGACTCCACTACTTCCCTATGTAACCTATTCCAGTGCTTCACTACCCTCCTAGTGAAATAGTTTTTCCTATTATCCAACCAGGACCTCTCCAACCACAACTTGAAACCATTGCTCCTTGTTTTGCCATCTGTCACTATTGAGAACAGCCTTTCTCCATTCTCTTTCGAACTTCCCTTCAGGAAGTTGAAGGCTGCTATCAAATCCCCCCTCACTCTTTGCTTCTGCAGGCTAAACAGACCCAACTCCCTCAGCCTCTTCTCGTAGGTCATATGATCCACCCCTGAATCATTTTGGTTGCCTTCCACTGGATCCTCTCCAATGCGTCCACATTCTTTTCGTAGTGTGGGGCCCAGAACTGGACACAGTACTCCAGATGTGGCCTCACCAAACCGAATAAAGAGGAATAATCACATCTCTGGATCTGCTGGCAATGCTCCTCTTAATGCAATCTAATATGCCATTAGACTTCTTGGCTACAAGGGTACACTGTTGATTCATATCCAGCTTCTCATCCACTGTAACCCCCAGGTCCTTTTCTGCAGAACTATTACTTAGCTGGTTGGTCCCCAGCCTGTAACAATGCTTGGGATTCTTCTGTCCCAAGGGCAGGACTGCACTTGTCCTTGTTGAACCTCATGAGATTTCTTTTGGACCAATCCTCCAATTTGTTTAAGTGACTCTTGACCCTATCTCTGCCCTCAAGCATATCTCCCTCTCCCTCTAGCTTAGTGTCATCTGCAAACTTGCTGAAGGTGCAATCCATCCCCTCATCCAGGTCATTAATAAAGATATTGAACAAAACCGGTCCTAGAACCGAACCTTGGGGACCTCCACTAGAAACTAATCGCCATCCTCACAAAGAGCCGTTGATCACTACCCACTGGGCCTGGCCTTCTCGCCATCTTTCCATCCATCGTACCGTCCATTTATCCAATCCACATTCCCTTAACTTGCTGGCAAGAATATGGAAGGAGTCCGTATCAAAAGCCTTCCTAAAGTCAAGATATATCACATCCACTGACTTTCTCATGTCCACAAAGCCAGTTACCTCATCATAGAAGCTAATCAGATTGGTCAGGCATGACTTGCCCTTTGTGAATCCATGCTGACTATTCCTTGTCACTTTCCTCTCTTCCAAGTGCCTCAAAATGGATTCCTTGAGGATCCCTTCCATGATTTTTCCAGGAACCGAGGTAAGAATGACTGGCCTATAGTTCCCTGGATCGTCATTCTTCCCTTTTTTGAAGATGGGCACTACATTTGCGTTTTTCCAATCATCCGGGTTCTCTCCCGATCTCCACGAGTTTTCAAAGATAATGGCCAAAGGCTCCTCAATGACATTTGCCATCTCCCTCAGTACCCCCAAATGCATTAAGTTTGGACCTATGGATTTGTATATGTTTAGCTTTTATAAATAGTTACTAACCTGTTCTTTACCCAACAAGGGCTGTCCATCTTCATCCCATCTTGTGTCACTTAGCACATTAGTCCAGGAGCCGACAATGGCATAGAGAAAGGATGGTCAGGGCAAAACTAGGAAGCAAAGTCAAATCAGGATCTTAGATGCCTATACACAAATGCGAAAAGTATGGGAAATAAGCAGGAAGAACTGGTAGTGCTAATAAATAAGTACGATTATGACATTGTTGGCATCACAGAAACTTGATGGGATAATACACATGATTGGAATGTTCGTATAGAAGGGTACAGGTTGCTCAGGAAGGATAGACAGGGAAAAAAGGGAGGAGGTGTTGCCTTATACATTAAAAATGAACACACTTGGAGTGAGGTGAAGGTGGGCATAGGAGACAGAAATGTTGAGAGTCTCTGGGGGTATGTCTACACTACAAAGTTAGTTCGAACTAACGGACGTTAGTTCGAACTAACTTTAATAGGCGCTACACTAGCGCTCCGCTAGTTCGAATTTGAATCGAACTAGCGGAGCGCTTAGTTCGAACTAGGTAAACCTCATTTTACGAGGATTAAGCCTAGTTCGAACTAGCTAGTTCGAATTAAGGGGTGTGTAGCCCCTGAATTCGAACTAGTGGGAGGCTAGCCCTCCCCAGATTTCCCTGGTGGCCACTCTGGCCAACACCAGGGAAACTCTATGCCCCCCTCCCGGCCCCGGACCCCTTAAAGGGGTACGGGCTGGCTACGGTGCCCGTGCCAGGTGCAAGCCTGCCAGCACCCAGCCAGCAGACCCTGCACCTGGCACGGCACAGAGCCACCCACCCGATGTCCCCCAGCCCACCCCCTCTTCCCGGGACCAGGCTGGCGGCTCCCGGGAGCTTGCCCTGGCCCGCAAGAGGCGGGCACCTTCCTGGGCTAGTGCGGACATCATGGACCTCGTCCACGATCTCCGCACTAGGCACAGGAAAGTGGCCGGCTAGGGCAGGAGAGCTGCCAGCCTGGCCACCCAAGAGCAGGTGTGCATGAAAATCAAGGGGGTCCACTGAGACCCCCGACCCTGAGCCCTGAGCTTACAATGGCCGTCCTGGGTCAGACCAAAGGTCCATCTAGCCCAGTAGCCTGTCTGCCGACAGCGGCCAACCCTAGGAACCCTGGAGGGGATGGACCGAAGACAGTGACCAAGCCATTTGTCTCGTGCCATCCCTCTCCAGCCTTCCACAAACTTTGGGCAGGGACACCACTCCTACCCCCTGGCTAAGACTACTCCATGGACCCAACCTCCATGACTTGATCTCACTTCCCTTTCAACTCTGTTCTAGTTGTAGCCTTCACAGCCTCCTGCAGCAAGGAGTTCCACAGGTTAACTATTTGCTTTGGCAAGAACAACAACTTTCTCTTATTAGTTTCAAGCCTGCTACCCATTCCTTTCCTTTGGTGTCCTCTAGTCCTTCTTTATGGGAACTCAGGAAGAACTTTTCTGAATGCACCCTCTCCACCCAACCCCTGCTTTTAGAGACCTCTATCCTGTCCCCCCTCCGTCTCCTCTTTTCTAAGCTGAACAGTCCCAGTCTCTGTCGCCTTTCTTCATCTGGGACCTGTTCCCAACCCCTGAGCATGTTAGTTGCCCTCCCCTCTCCCAGCCTTTCTCTTCCCCTCTCCCACCTCCTTTTCCCAGTCTCCCCCAGTTTTGTTCAATAAAGAGAGTCAATGTTGGAAGAAACGTTATCTTTATTTTGTACATCAATAAGAAGGGGGGCTAGGGAAGGGTAAGTGGAAGTAGGTGAGGGAGGAATGGGGTACGAGCCCCCGATGGGGAGGACTGGGCTGGCTCTGCGGGCTTCTGGGGGTGGAAGCTCTCCTGCAGCCCCCCTGATTGCCCCCTCTCCCCAGATGGCAGCCTGCGGCAAGTGCAGCCGGGCTGATGGCCGAGTGCTGTGATGTGCCCAGTGTGGGTACTCCGGGCACTCCAAGTCAGAACTTCTTTGCAAGCGGGGCACCCCTTAGAACTGTGTGTCCGGGGTGGGGGTCGGGACCCTTTAAGCGCAGCCCTCGGCTACCCTGAGACAGCATCTCATGCT
The DNA here is from genome assembly GCF_049634645.1 of Pelodiscus sinensis. NCBI lineage: Eukaryota > Metazoa > Chordata > Testudines > Trionychidae > Pelodiscus > Pelodiscus sinensis. The sequence continues at coordinate 8,609,478 of NC_134723.1, forward strand.
CTAAGTCCTCCTCTGATGCCCTGCCGGCACTGCTTCCGGCCATCCTTAAGCCCTGTTCAGAGTCCCCTCAATGTGGACTTGCTAGTTCGAATTAGCAAAACGCTAATTCGAACTAGTTTTTAGTTCTAGACGCGTTAGTTCGAATTAGCTTAGTTCGAATTAACTAATTCGAACTAAGTTAGTTCGAACTAACTTTGTAGTGTAGACGTACCCTGGGTTAGGCTAAAAGGGATTAAAAACAAAGGTGATGTCATGCTAGGAGTCTACTACAGGCCACCTACCTAGGTGGAAGAAGTGGATGAGGCTTTTTTTAAACAACTAACAAAATCATCCAAAGCCCAAGATTTGGTGGTGATGGGGGACTTCAATTATCCAGATATGTTGGGATATATGTTGGGAAAATAACACTGTGGGGCACAGACTACCAGTAAGTTCTTGGACTTCATTGGAGACAACTTTTTATTTCAGAAGGTTGAAAAAGCTACCAGGAAGAAAGCTGTTCTAGATTTGATCCTAACAAATAGGGAGGAACTGGTTGAGAATTTGAAAGTGGAAGGCAGCTTGGGTGAAAGTGATCAAGAAATCATAGAGTTCACAATTCTAAGGAAGGGTAGAAGGGAGAACAGCAAAATAGAGACAATGGATTTTGGGAAGGTGGATTTTGGTAAGCTCAGAGAGCTGATAGGTAAGGTCCCATGGGAATCGACACTGAGAGGAAAAACAATTGAGGAGAGTTGGCAGTTTTTCAAAGGGACATTGTTAAGGGCCCAAAAGCAAGCTATTCTGATGTGTCAGAAAGATAGAAAATATGGCAAAAGACCGCCTTGGCTTAACCACGAGATCTTGAATGATCTAAAAATAAAAAAGGAGTCATATAAAAATGGACAAATTACAAAGGATGAATATAGGCAAACAGCACAAGAATGAAGGGGCAAGATTAGAAAGACAGAATGAGCTCAAACTAGCTACAGCAATAAAGGGAAACAAGAAGATGTTTTATAAATACATTAGAAGCAAGAGGAAGACCAAGGAGAGGGTAGGCCCACTGGTCAGTGAAGAGGGAGAAACAGTAATAGGAAACTTGGAAATGGCAGAGATGCTCAATGACTTCTTTGTTTTGGTCTTTACCGAGAAGTCTGTAGGAATGCCTAACATAGTGAATGCTAGTGGAAAGGGGGTAATTTCAGAAGGTAAAATAAAAAAAGAACAAGTTAAAAATCACCTAGAAAAGTTAGATGCCTGCAAGTCACCAGGGCCTGATGAAATGCATCCTAGAATACTCAAGGCACTGATAGAGGAGGTATCTGAGCCTCTAGCTGTCATATTTGGAAAATAATTCCAAAAGAGACAGGAGAGATTCCAGAGGACTGGAAAAGGGCAAATATAGTGCCCTTCTATAAAAAGGGAAATAAGAGCAACCTAGGAAACTACAGACAAGTTAGTTTAACTTCTGTACCAGGGAAGATAATGGAGCAAGGAATTAAGGAAATCATCTGTAAATACTTGGAAAGTGGCAAGGTGATAGGGAACAGCCAGCATGGATTTGTAAGGAACAAATCACGTCAATCCACTCTGATAGCTTTCTTTAATAAGATAACGAGCCTTGTGGATAAGGGAGAAGTGGTGGATGTGATATACCTAGACTTTAATAAGGCATTTGATATGGTCTCACATGATATTCTTATCAATAAACTAGGTAAATACAACTTAGATGGGGTTATTATAAGGTGGGTGCATAACTGGCTGGATAACCATACTCAGAGAGTAGTTATTAATGGTTCACAATCCTGCTGGAAAGGCATAACAAGTGGGGTTCCGCAGGGGTCTGTTTTGGGACTGGCTCTGTTCAATATCTTCATTAACGATTTAGATATTGGCATAGAAAGTACGCTTATTAAGTTTGATACCAAGCTGGGAGGGATTGCGACTAATCTGGAGGATAGGGTCATAATTCAAAATGACCTGGACAAATTGAAGAAATGGTCTGAGATAAATTGGATGAAGTTTAATAAAGACAAATGCAAAGTGCTCCACTTAGGAAGGAAGAATCAGTTTCACATATACAGAATGGGAAGCAACGGTCTGGGAAAGAGTACGGCAGAAAGGGATCTAGGGGTTATAGTGGACCATAAGTTAAATATGAGTCAGCAGTGTGATGCTGTTGCCAAGAAAGCAAACATGATTGTGGGATGCATTAACAGGTGTGTTATGAGCAAGACACGAGAAGTCATTCTTCTGCTCTACTCTGCGCTGGTTAGACCTCAATTGGGCTGTGTCCAGACTCCATGCCTCCGTCGACAGAGGCATGTAGATTAGCCAGATCGGAAGAGGGAAATGAAGCCGCGATTAAAATAATCGCGGCTTCATTTAAATTTAAATGGCTGCCCCGATCTGCCGATCAGCTGTTTGTCGGCAGATCGGGAGAGTCTGGACGCGATGCCCCGACAAAGAAGCCTTTCTTCATCGACACAGGTAAGCCTCGTGAAACCAGGTTTACCTGTGTCGATGAAGAAAGGCTTCTTTGTCGGGGCATCGCGTCCAGACTCTCCCGATCTGCCGACAAACAGCTGATCGGCAGATCGGGGCAGCCATTTAAATTTAAATGAAGCCGCGATTATTTTAATCGCGGCTTCATTTCCCTCTTCCGATCTGGCTAATCTACATGCCTCCGTCGACGGAGGCATGGAGTCTGGACACAGCCTTGGAGTATTGAGTCCAGTTCTGGGCACCGCATTTCAAGAAAGATGTGGAAAAATTGGAAAGGGTCCAGAGAAGAGCAACGATAATGATTAAAGGTCTAGAGAACATGACCTATGAGGGAAGGCTAAAGGAACTGGGTTTGTTTAGTTTAGAAAAGAGAAGATTGAGGGGGGACATGATTTCAGTTTTCAGATATCTAAAAGAGTGTCATAAGGAGGAGGGAGAAAACTTGTTCATCTTGGCCTCTGAGGATAGAACAAGAAGCAATGGGCTTAAACTGCAGCAAGGGAGGTTTAGGTTGGACATTAGGAAAAAGTTCCTAACTGTCAGGGTGGTCAAACACTGGAATAAATTTCCCAGGGAGGTTGTGTCTCTAGAGATATTTAAGAGTAGGTTAGATAAATGTCTATCAGAGATGGTCTAGACAGTATTTGGTCCTGCCATGAGGGCAGGGGACTGGACTTGATGACCTCTCGAGGTCCCTTCCAGTCCTAGTATTCTATGATTCTATGATTGTCTGTGAATACAGAGGCAAGGAAAGCATTGAGTATGTCCGCTTTCCCCACATCATCTGTCACTAGGGGTACGTCTAAACTACATGCCTCCGTCGACGGAGGCATGTAGATTTGTGTATTCGAAAAAGGGAAATGAAGCCGCGATTTAAATAATCGCGGCTTCATTTAAATTTACATGGCTGCTGCGCTGAGCCAACAAACAGCTGATCAGCTGTTTGTCAGCTCCGGGAGCTAGTCTGGACTCTCCCCTGTCAAAATGAAAGCCTTTTATCAACATCCCCTGTAAACCTCATCCTACGAGGCATAAGGGGGATAAGGGGGATGTCGATAAAAGGCTTCATTTCCCTTTGCCTATCTGTCTAATCTACGGAGGCATGTAGTCTAGACACACCCTAGGTTACCTCTTTCATCCAGTAGGGACCCCACACCCTCTCTGATCACCTTTGTCTTCTTAACATGCCTGTGGAAACATTTCTTATTATCCTTCACATCCTTTGCCAGTTACAATTCCAATTGCGCTTTCACCTTCCTGATAACCCCCCGGCATTCTCGCGCTATACATTTAAACCCCTCCTTGGCCATTTGTCCAAGTTTCCACTTTTTATAAGTTTCTTTTTTGTGCTTAAGTTCACAAAGGATTTCCCCTGTAAGCCAATCCGGTCTCCTACCATGTTTGCCTCTCTTGCTATGCATCGGGGTGGTTTCTTTCTGTGCCTTCAAGAAGGCTTCTTTAAAATACTGCCAGCCCTCCTGTACTCCTTTCCCCTACATGTTAGCATCCCATGGGATTCTGCCCATCAGGTCTCTGAGGGAGTCAAAATCTGCTTTTTTGAAGTCCAAGGTGTGTATTTTACCACTCTCTTTTCTTTCTTTGGTCAGGATCCTGAAATCTACCATCTCACGATCACTGCTTCCCAGGTTGTCATCCACCTCTACTTCCCCTATTAGTTCCTCCCTATTTGTGAGCAGAAGATCAAGCTGCGCAAGGCCCCTGGTCGGATTCTTCAGCACCTGGACCAAGAAGTTATCCCCAACATTCTCCGAAAACTTCCTGGATTGCCTGGGTACTGCCATATTGGTTTCCCAACAGATGTCAGGGTGATTAAAATCCCCCACGAGAACCAGGGCCTGCAATCTGGAAGCTTCTCTCAGTTGTCCAAAGATAGCCTCATCTACCTCATCCACCTGATTCGGTGGCCTGTATTAGACACCAACCACAACATCACTGCTGTTGTTTGCTCCTTTAAACTTAACCCATAAACTCTCAACAGGTTTTTCTCCCTCTATATGCTGGAGTTCTGAGCAATCATAGTGCTCTCTTACATATAGTGCAACTCCTCCGCCTTTTGTCTCCCTGCCTGAACACTCTATACCCTTCCATGACAGCGCTCCAGTCATGTGAGTCATCCTATCAAGTCTCTGATATCCCAATTAAATCATATTTCTTGGACTGGGGCATGGCCTTCAGTTCTTCCTGTTTGTTGCCCAGGCTTCTCGCATTAGTGTACAAACACCTCAGATAACCAGTTGATCAACCTATCTTCTCCATTCGAATCAGGGGTCCTCCTTTCTTGCTCATTCCTCTTTGCATTTCTTCCCGGTATCCAAATTTCCCACTCCCCTCAGGGTTTTGGTTACCATCCCCCAACAAACCTAGTTTAAAACCCTCCTCCCTAGGTTTGCAAGCCTGCCGGCAAAGATGCTCCTTCCTCTCATGGTTAGGTGGATCCCATCTCTTCCTAACAATCCTTGTGCCTGGAACAGAGTCCCATGGTCGAAGAAACCAAAGCTCTCTCTGCGACACCACCTGCACAACCACGCAACTTCCTCAATTCGACGATCCCTGCCCGCCCAGTCCTTTCCCTTCAACAGGGAGGATGGAAGAGAACACCACTTGCGTTCCGAATTCTTTGATCCTTTTTCCCAGCGTTACATAATCTGCAGTAACCCACTCAAGGTCATTCTTGGCCGTATCATTAGTTCCCACATGGAGAAGCAGGAAGGGGTAGCGATCCAAAGGTTTGATCAGTTTTGTAAGCCTCTCAGTCACATCCTGAATTTGAGCTCCTGGTAAGCAGCACACCTGTCAAGATTCCAGGTACAGATGGATGGTCAGTCCCAACCTCCACTACCCATCGTCTTCTTTTGAGGGGGTGGTCTAGGAACCCCCATCCCTAGGACTATGCATCCCATGCCTTCCAGTAGGTGGTGTTCCCTTGCAGTTTCTTGCTTGTGAGGTCCCTTCCAAAGCATTCACCACTGCAGAGCCTATGGAGAGAGCCTGGAAGTGATTACTTACCTCTATAGCATTGGGGGATTCCTGTGCTGGTCTTTTTCCCCTTCTAGTAGTTACATGCTGCCTGTTCTCTTCCTGGTCCCGTACTGCCCTCTCTTGCTCTTTCACCTGCCGTGCTTGCAGGATTAAATGTTGCCTTCTATCGAGGAAGTCTTCAACCTCTCTGATCGAACGTAAGGTCGACACTTGGGCCCCAGCCCTCTAATTTTTTTTTCCAAAATGGCGAACAGCTTGCGCTTAGTGCAGATGAAATCCGTTCTTTCTTCAGGGAGGAAGACAAATATGGCAAACCCTGTGGAAGTAACAGCAGCAGACCTATCACCTTCCATACCTGCTGTCCTGGAGAAAGGATTTAAAAGAAAGGAAAGAGAAGCTCATGCCCTTCTCTCTTCCCTTCCAAACTCCCTCTCTAAATTCCCTGTTAGCACTCACCTGTTTGCAAGCTCCTTGGTCTCTTGCTCACTGCTTTATAAAGTCCTGGACTACCTGAAAGTCCCTCCCCCCTACCAAGGCTTAGCCAATCAACAGAGGCTTCTAGAATTCAAACTTTAATTAGAAGCCAGCCGTTTCCACCTTCCAGTCACAGCACACACTCTATGAAGGGGAGAGAGAGGGGAAAAGGGAAGGGAGGGAAAAAAAAAGCCTCACTCACAAACACAGGGGAAAAAAAACCTCACTCACAAACACAAGCTGAGCACACAGCAAGAAAGCCACAAACACAACACATACTGCAGACAGCCACTTCGCTCAAGAGTCCTGTATCTGCTTCTCCTTTACCTGAAGATCTCCCTCTCTAAACTCCCTGTTAGCACTCACCTGTTCGCAAGCTCCTTGGTCATTTGCTCACTGCTTTATAAAGCCCTGGACTGCCTGAAAGTCCCTCCCCCTACCAAGGCTCAGCCAATCAACAGAGACTTCTACAATTTTGCCTGTGCAAAGGCCATGCAATGTGGCTCCTGGTAGCTTGTCATACAATGTTAGTTAGGGCCCTGTGTGCTAATCCATGGGAGCTAATCCCTTAGCCTGTACAGAATCTCAGCAGGGCTGATGTTTGAGGTTGTGAAAGAAATGCACCTTTGTAAAGTGGAAAAAGAAAAATCAGTGAAAATAAATAAATATTGTCCAGCTTCTGTTGTAGAATAAAAACCCGAGTCCCTTGAAATTCTTTCCAGATGGTCACAGCTCTCTTATGTCATCTGAGTGTTGTACTTTGATTGTCCTACATGCAATGGTAAAATATAAATACAAAGGGGGCCAGGAGTGCATCATTTGTCTGTTGTAAAGAAACCAGCTGGAACAAAGTGGGCCACTGAGCCCACTGAACCTGGGGACATGTTAAGAATGCACTTAAAGAGATGATTTATCAAGAAGACAGTAGGTGTTTGTTCTAAGCAGTGGGGTATTTCACCAAATAGACCTATAGATATAGCAGCTGATATTCTTCCTGTGAAATACTGTTCCCAAACTGGGTCAAATAGTACTTAACATAAAAAAATGTTTATGTAGAGCTCAGCCACTTTCTGGCAATAACACTTTTGCAAGAAGTGAACCACAGGGTAATAATAGTGTCACTTATACAATACCACCAATTGAGAGGGGAGCATAATTTGAGATGTATTTTTTAAAATTATATCCATTTTTCTTTTTAGAATACTTTTGGATCATAGGTGATACAACAGTTCAGAACCAAGTCCATTATATTTTTTTCTTCCCACTGTGTATTGTCATAATTGATGTATGAGATATTAGAATTCTTTATTCTTTCCCATAGTTTCTACATCAGTTGTACTTGATTATCTTCCCTTTTTGTCTTCGTCATTCTAGTTGGAGTCCAAAATATTCTGAATATAACTTTGAACTAGTTTTTGCCTTTGGTCTTGCGGAGACTATGCAATTTCATCAGTCAAACTGAAAAACAAACCAAAAATGGAAACTGACAATAGGATTGAAGTAATGCTGAGAGCTTGAGAATACAAATTAGGAAAGTTGTCTTTTGGAATTGAATAAAAGTCTTTTGAAGAGCTAGTAAAAATCTCAGAAGTTGGATTAAACTTCTTCCTGTTCATTCTGCTTGAAGAACAAATGCAAAATAGGTTTATTTTCTCTGTTACTTTTGTCTTGTTCTCACATGTTTGTTTGATCACGGCAAGAATTTGGTCATGTTACAAATGGCACACGTTAAATGGATTAACAAATGGCAGATAGGTCTCAATAGGTAATTGCAAATGAGGGAACATCACCAAGTGACTGTTCTTGTTAGATCCCTCATGGTAGGTCTACACTTCAATCAAACACCTGTGGCAGGCCCAGCTCAGCTGACTCAGGCTCCAAGGCTGCTTAATTGTGGTATACATGTCGGCTGTGTCTAGACTGGCAAGTTTTTTGCAGCTGCTTGTGTGGAAAAACTTGCCAGCTGTCTACATTGGCCGCTTGAATTTCCGCAAGAACACTGACTTCCTACTATCTGAAATCAGTGTTTCTTGCAGAAATACTATGCTGCTCCCATTTGGGCAAAAGTCTCTTGCACAAAAGGGCCAGTGTAGACAGCTCAGATTTGTTTTGCGCAAAGAAGCCCCGATAGCGAAAATGGCGATGGGGGCTTTTTTGCGCAAAACTGTGTCTAGATTGGCACGGACGCTTTTCCGCAAAAAGTGCTTTTGCGGAAAAGTGTCCGTGCCAATCTAGACACTCTTTTCCGCAAATGCTTTTAACGGAAAACTTCTCTGTTAAAAGCATTTGCGGAAAATCATGCCAGTCTAGACACAGCCATCGGTCTAGAGCCTGAGCTATGGGATCCTTCCTTCACTATAGGGTCTCTGAGCCCCAACATCTGTGTTACAGTTGAACAGTGTTGCAACCAAAAGCCTGAGCTAGCTGATACAGGCTAACTGGAGGGCTACATCCACACTGGCATGATTTTCTGGAAATTTCAGACAGTAGGAAGTCAGTGTTCTTGCGGAAATTCAAGCGGTCAGTGTAGACAGCTGGCAAGTTTTTCCACATAAGCAGCTGCAAAAAACTTGCCAGTCTAGACACAGCCGACATGTATACCACAATTAAGCAGCCTTGGAGCCTGAGTCAGCTGAGCTGGGCCTGCCACAGGTGTTTGATTGAAGTGTAGACCTACCATGAGGGATCTAACAAGAACAGTCACTTGGTGATGTTCCCTCATTTGCAATTACCTATTGAGACCTATCTGCCATTTGTTAATCCATTTAACGTGTGCCATTTGTAACATGACCAAATTCTTGCCGTGATCAAACAAACATGTGAGAACAAGACAAAAGTAACAGAGAAAATAAACCTATTTTGCATTTGTTCTTCAAGCAGAATGAGCAGGAAGAGTGAACATCCAGCCAGTTACATGACAGATTATTACAGATACAACATTTCCTCAAGAACCCTGACGTGCTTTTTTTGTTAACATTACAGGGCATCAGCTTTCACATCTCATCTACCGGAGGACTTCTTATCCGTGTAAGTAGTCTAACTGGATTCAAGGGGACAGCTCACACATGCAACTATTTGCAGAACTGAGGCCTAATTTTCCCTACGGACCCAGGAAGAAATGGTGGAGCTTGCACTGTCATAATAGTGATCTATTTTTGGAACTAGTCTTAGCACCTCATCAATGTGCACCGCGGAGATGTTGCACGTTTTTGCAAAAGGAGAGAATACTTCCTCAACAGCCCTTTGAGCCAGTGGCAAAATTGGAAATGCTGATGAAGCTGAGGCCAGTACATCTCCTTCCCTCTTGTCTGTAGTGAAGATAAGTGTGTCATGATTAGCAGCTGTCAGTATAACAGTTATTATTTATCTAATGTCCCCCACACAGAAGTGGACATCTTCCAGCAGAAACAGAATGAGAGACCAGTCTCAAAAAAACAGAGTTCACATACCTTTTACCCTCTCTTCTGTCATTCAATTGTTACAACTCTATTCAGAGAGTAGTTATAGCTCTGATTCTTCCTGGTGACCTCTTCCAAATGTAAAGGGAAATAGAAATGCTATGTTTGACATCTCTCAAAAGATCATTCTGAGAGAAGTAGCTGTGTTAGTCTGTGTCTGCAAAAGCAGTTAGGATTCTTGTGACACCTTAGCTCTGGTCTACACTTCGACTTTATTTCTAAATAACCCCCGTAGGTCAAATTTATAAAAGGAACATCCACACTACCAAGCCCGTTGGTTTGAAATAACGGGCCACTTATCTCAAAATCTGTACTCCGGCTTTCCTTGGGAAATAACATTAATTTCAAAATAATTATTTTAAAATAGTATTAGTGTGAACGCTTTGGTGCCACTAATTCAAAATAACTACTTCCCAGAGTAATTTCAACTAATTATTCCCCAGCACTTCCTGGCTGTTTGTCGAGGTAGCGCATCCACATTAATGGAGCCTGTTTTGGACTAATTTCATGGCTTTGCCATAGTGGGGACATGCTATTTCAATTTTGTTAAATAGGGAGTTATTTTGTTGATTTTAGTAATTTCAAAATAATTCCCTATTGTAGACCTGCCCTTAGAGACTAACAGGGTATGTCTAGACTAGAAGCCTTTCGAAAGAAGCTTTTTCGAAAGAGCTGTTTCAAAAAAGCCTCTTTAGAAAGAGATCCTCTAGACAGCCACATGACTTTCGAAAAAGCAATCTGTTTTTTCGAAAGAGAGAATCCAGGCAATCTGGATGCTCTCTTTTGAAAAAGCCCTGTTTGTGTTTGTGACGGATTTGGTCTGGGCACGAGCTCCCAACCCCTGCCTCTGGGTGGGGCTCAGCGAGCCCGCCATTTCAGAGTCTCAGGGCATGGCAGCTATATGGGCGTGAGCTCCCAACTCCCCCTTCCCGGGTTGAGCGGGGCCCAGCGAGCCCACCATCCGGGGCACCCTATGGCCCTTCAGCCCCTACAAGGGGGTCTGTATTCCATAACCAAGTACCACTGGGGCATCTGACCCTCCCAAGATTCCTTAATTTGGTATAAGGTTGATGTGTGAGACAATAAGGGTGGGGGCTAGGGAGACCTGGGCCCACCCTCTCCACCGGGTCCCAGTACGGGATCCTATGGGATTTGGGTACAACCCTTACCCGTCTCACGGGGTCCCACCCCGTAACATGTCAGCTCATGGACACCAAAAGCACTCTGCCCCAGGCTGCTTCCTAGCCTTCCCTGGCCTGAGGGCCTCCTGTCCCAGCACCCCGGGTCCTACCGCTCCGACGTGGGTCCCAGACTCCTTGCCACGGCTCTCCGGGGTCTGGTGCTCCTGCCTTCAATGAGGGGGAAGGAACTACTTCGAACTAACTTTAATAGGTGCTACACTAGCGCTCCGCTAGTTCGAATTTGAATCGAACTAGCGGAGCGCTTAGTTCGAACTAGGTAAACCTGATTTTACGAGGACTAACGCCTAGTTCGAACTAGCTAGTTCGAACTAAGGGCTGTGTAGCCCTTTAGTTCGAACTAGTGGGAGGCTAGCCCTCCCCAGGTTTCCCTGGTGGCCACTCTGGCCAACACCAGGGAAACTCTATGCCCCCCTCCCGGCCCCGGACCCCTTAAAGGGGCACGGGCTGGCTACGGTGCCCGTGCCAGGTGCAAGCCTGCCAGCACCCAGCCAGCAGACCCTGCACCTGGCACGGCACAGAGCCACCCACCCGATGCCCCCCAGCCCACCCCCTCTTGCCGGGACCAGGCTGGCGGCTCCCGGGAGCTTGCCCTGGACCGCAAGAGGCGGGCACCTTCCTGGGCTAGTGCGGACATCGTGGACCTCGTCCACGATCTCCGCACTAGGCACAGGAAAGTGGCCGTCTAGGGCAGGAGAGCTGCCAGCCTGGCCACCCAGGAGCAGGTGTGCATGAAAATCAAGGGGGTCCACTGAGACCCCCGACCCTGAGCCCTGAGCTTACAATGGCCGTCCTGGGTCAGACCAAAGGTCCATCTAGCCCAGTAGCCTGTCTGCCGACAGCGGCCAACCCTAGGGACCCTGGAGGGGATGGACCGAAGACAGTGACCAAGCCATTTGTCTCGTGCCATCCCTCTCCAGTCTTCCACAAACTTTGGGCAGGGACTCCACTCCTGCCCTCTGGCTAATAGGACTCCATGGACCCAACCTCCATGACTTGATCTCACTTCCCTTTAAACTCTGTTCTAGTTGTAGCCTTCACAGCCTCCTGCAGCAAGGAGTTCCACAGGTTAACTATTTGCTTTGGCAAGAACAACAACTTTCTCTTATTAGTTTCAAGCCTGCTACCCATTCCTTTCCTTTGGTGTCCTCTAGTCCTTCTTTATGGGAACTCAGGAAGAACTTTTCTGAATGCACCCTCTCCACCCAACCCCTGCTTTTAGAGACCTCTATCCTGTCCCCCCTCCGTCTCCTCTTTTCTAAGCTGAACAGTCCCAGTCTCTGTAGCCTTTCTTCATCTGGGACCTGTTCCCAACCCCTGAGCATGTTAGTTGCCCTCCCCTCTCCCAGCCTTTCTCTTCCCCTCTCCCACCTCCTTTTCCCAGTCTCCCCCAGTTTTGTTCAATAAAGACAGAGTCAATGTTGGAAGAAACGTTATCTTTATTTTGTACATCAATAAGAAGGGGGGCTAGGGAAGGGTAAGTGGAAGGAGGTGAGGGAGGAATGGGGTACGTGCCCCCGATGGGGAGGACTGGGCTGGCTCTGTGTTCTTCTGGGGGTGGAAGCTCTCCTGCAGCCCCCCAATTGCCCCCTCTCCCCAGATGGCAGCCTGCGGCAAGTGCAGCCGGGCTGATGGCCGAGTGGTGTGATGTGCCCAGTGTGGGCACTCAGGGCACTCCAAGCCAGAACTTCTTTGCAAGAGGGGCACCCCTTAGAACTGTGTGTCCGGGGTGGGGGTCGGGACCCTTTAAGCGCAGCCCTCGGCTAGCCTGAGACAGCATCTCCACGCTCTAAGTCCTCCTCTGATGCCCTGCCGGCACTGCTTCCGGCCATCCTTAAGCCCTGTTCAGAGTCCACTCAATGTGGACTTACTAGTTCGAACTAGCAAAACGCTAGTTTGAACTAGTTTTTAGTTCTAGATGCGTTAGTTCGAACTAGCTTAGTTCGAATTAACTAATTCGAACTAAGTTAGTTCGAACTAGCGCTGTAGTGTAGACGTACCCCAGGTGTTTTTTGAAGCCCCCGCCGAGGGCTGTTCCACCCTCCTTCTCCCTTCCCCCGACGTTCTGAAGTATGGAGTTTTGGGGGGCGGGGTTATGTTGCAGCATGCCAAGGGGGGTGAGCAGTAGTCTGCCCCTTGCCACCAGCATGCGTCCCCTCCCAGCACTGGTTTGCCCCACTTGGTGTGGGAATTGGCGGGGCCAGTGTCCCAGCCACACGCCTGCTGTGTCGCGCCTCCTCGCCCTCCCACCGGGGCCAGGGCTGACGTCTCACCCGTTACAGTGCGGGCCTCTGCTGGCCCATCACAGTGTTCAAGAACATCTTTTTTTGAAACAGCTCTTTTGAAAAAAGGTGTTCTTCCTTATAAAATGAGGTTTACTGCTGTCAAAAAAACCGCTGCATTCTTTTGATTTAATTTTGAAAGAATGTGACAGTAGTTTAGATGCAGGTGAAGTTTTTTCAAAAAAAGGCCACTTTTTTCGAAAAAACCTTGTAGTCTAGACATACGCACAGATTTATTAGGGCAGAAACTTAAGTGAGTTTTACCCACGAATAAATCTTTTAGGGTATGTCTACACTACCACCCTAGTTCGAACTATGTTGGTAATGTAGGCAACCGGAGTTGCAAATGAAGCCCGGGATTTGAATTTCCCAGGCTTCATTTGCATAAGGCCGGGCGCCGCCATTTTAAAATGTCCACTAGTGCGGACTCCGTCCTGCGCGGCTACACGCGGCACGGACTAGGTAGTTCAGACTAGGCTTCCTAGTCCAAACTACCATTACTCCTTGTGAAACTGAACTACCTAGTCCGTGCCGCGTGTAGCCGCGCGGCACGGAATCCGCACTAGCGGACATTTAAAAATGGTGGCGCCCAGCTTTATGTAAATGAAGCCCGGGAAATTCAAATCCCAGGCTTCATTTGCAACTCCGGTTGCCTACATTACCAACCTAGTTCGAACTAGGGTGGTAGTGTAGACATACCCCTAGTCTTTAATGTGACATAGGACTCCTTGTTGTCTCAACAGATTAGGTATATAATGGGTAGCATTTTCCCTTTTTGATCCTGAAGTTCAAAAAGAAATTTCCTAATAATTTATAGGCAATTAAATGATTATATTCTATTGATGACCTAATTGTCCTCAGATGCCCAGGGAGCCACAACATAAATTCAGATGACACAATGAAGAAGATGCAGGCACACCCACTTGGGTCATCCAAAAAGTGTCATTTTTATGACTGATGAACTTTGAGCACACTTTTTTTAATTATTGGTCCAAATTTTCCATATCTTTGTGCGGCATCCAAGAGTATTTATGGATTTTGAGGAGGTTAGAACTGTAGTTCTCCTGCACTGTAACTTTGCTCTGAATCAGGGCAGAGTAGAGATTGGAACCTAGATATTCCAAATCTTTGGTTGGAACCTCACTCAGAGAGGCCTCAGTTGAGATGGAGGTACATGGGGGGTGCGTCTAGACTGGCAAGATTTTGCGCAAAAGCCTGTCTACACTGGCCACGAGTATTTGCACAAGAACACTGACTTTGTACTGTACAAAATCAGTGGTTCTTGCGCAAATACTTTGACGCTCCCACTCAGGGATAAGCCCTCTTGCACGAGTATTCTTGCGCAAGAGGGCCAGTGTAGACAAGCAAGTTAATTTCTTGCGCAAGAAAGCACAATGGCTAAAATGGCCATCGGAGCTTTCTTGCACAAGAGAGTGTTTACACCGGCACATATGCTTTTTGCGCAAAAGATGTCTTTTGCGCAAAAGCATCCGTGCCGGTGTAGACGCTCTCTTGCGCAAATACTTTCAACAGAAAAACTTTTCCATTAAAAGTATTTGCGCGAAATCATGCCAGTCTAGACGCAGCCATACAGTTTCTGTTTTCCCCTAAAAAATTGAAAAGGTTTTGGTTTTGTTCCAATGTGAGAAAAAAGGTCAAATTTCCAATATTTCTGTGAAATGACACCTCTGTAAGTGGCCTCATATTCAAGAGTGCCTGGCTCCTCTTAGCAATTCATTTGAGCCAGAGAGTTTACCACATCATGTATCAGAATAAATTCATAAATTGAGCTTGGGAGTGGAGAGAAAATACCATCACTCTGACCTGCAGAGTACATGGAAATCAGGAAAGTAAATGTTACATTCAGCTGTTAATATCCTGCAGTAGACTGTTATTATCTCCTGATAAAAATGGCCCTCGTTAGTAATTATTCAATGTAAAGCGAAACAGCAATTTTAAATCTTTTCACAGGCTGGTTTACTTATATTTATCACTGTCTCCCATGTTCAATAAACATTCAAATAATATAAACTGAGCTAATCAAAGGATGACATTTCTGTTACATACAATTGTGGGGTAAAGAGAATGTTGCAATCTCAGGAGCAGAAGTGTCAAATTCCAGTGTTGAGTCATAGGCTATCATATGTTAACTTGTATCAGACTCAGAGTCATAGTCACTACCCAGGGATGACAGGGTCACTATTCACTCTTGCTGAAAATTGAAAGAAAAATTGCATTTAAACAACAGAATTTTGCAGTTGTTTCAATATCAGAGGGTTTGAAATGAAACATTTTTTAATTATCTGCTAAATGTTTTATGAAAAAAAAACGTTTTTTTCTTTCCTTTTGACCTTGAAATTGATAATAACTAGGGTGTTTTCTTTTGCTTTTTGTTTTTTTTTCCATTTTGTCCATCCCAACATTTTATCGCTATACTAGAAAAGGAAGAATAAAACTCTGTAATTTTTCCATTTTAAATTTCAAAACTATTTGAACATGAAAAAATTAGAGTAGGTAAATTAGCATTTCCTTCTGTTTAATATGAAACCTTTTGAAGCCTGGTGTATGTTTATTTGGTGGAAATTTTGACTTTTTTAATTGAGCAAATTACTTAGAACATTTTTTCATTAGTCAGCAAACTCTAATTGAGAAAAAGTCAATACTTTTGTGGATAACTCATAAACATATCAAGTCAGTACATTTGCTGTCTAAATTACTATCAATTAATTAAGCTGGTTCTGCTTGAAGTTTTCAGTATAAAACTACAAATTCCTAAAAGTATTTTTAATTTTATGTGTTTAAAAAAAGCACTTTTAGGAATTTGTAGCTTTATAATGAAACCCAGAAGTAGATCCAGTTTAACTGATTTTTGAAGCAACTTAAAAAAAAACATGTTCATCCTTCCATTGCAGAGGGGAAAGAGACATTTTCTGCAATATTATTGCTCCAGAGCTCACAAATATAGCAGTAGGACAATGCTGCTTTGCAGCATGGCAAATCCCTTATCCTTTTTTACTCAGTTTCTCCATCAGTAAAGTGAGGATAGTAAACATAAAAAACAGCAAAATGCAGGACAATGTAGCACTTTAAAGACTAACAAGATGGTTTATTAGATGATGAGCTTTCGTGTGCCAGACCCACTTCCTCATGCTTCAGCTACCCCAGACTAACACGGCTACATTTCTATCATTATTCTACATAAAAAACAGTGTTGCTATAATCAGTTTTTCAATATACTGACTTGAGTATAAAGTCCTAAAATTTTGGTCACATGCATTATAATGTACATATATATAATCCTGGATGGCCCATCATCTCCAGCATTGGCACACTTACCACAGGATTATCTGGCTATATCAACTCCCTCCTCAGACCCTATGCTACCAGCGCTCCTAGTTACCTCCGCGATACCACTGACTTCCTGAGGAAACTCCAAAACATCAACAATCTTCCTAAAAATACCATCCTAGCCACCATGGATGTAGAAGTCCTTTACACCAACATTCCACACGAAGATGGATTACAGGCCATCAGGAACACCATCTCCGATAACACACTTGATTACAGAGATCTGTGACTTTGTCCTCACCCACAACTACTTCCAATTCACAGACTATTTCTATCTCCAAGTCAGTGACACAGTCATGGGCACTCACATGGCACCACAATATGCCAACATCTTTATGGCTGACCTTGAACGTTTCCTCTGCTCTTGCCCCTAACACTCCTAATTTACTTATGCTACATCGATGACATTATCATATGGACCCATGGAAAAGAGACTCCTGAAGAATTCCACAAGGATTTCAACAACTTCCACCCTACTATCAGCCTGGACCAGTCCACATGAGTCCAACCTCAGCCTGGACCAGTCCACATGAGAAATCCTCTTCCTGGATACTACAGTACAGTTAAATAATGGACAAATTTCCACAACCCTATATCGTAAACGCACTGACCACTACACTTACCTTCATGCTTCCAGCTTCCAACCCAGACACATTTCTCAGTTGATTGTATACAGCCAAGCCCTACGATACAACCGGATTTGCTCCGACACCACAGACAAAGACGATCACCAACAGGATCTTTACAAAGCATTCCTAAAACTGAAATACTCACCTGGAGAAGTGAAAAAAATTGAGAGAGCCAAAAAAGGACCCAGACATAAACTATTTCAAGACAGACCCAAAAGAGAAAATAACAGAACTCCTCTTGTTGTTACCTACAGTCCACAACTCAGACCCCTCCAACGCATTATACACAACCTAAAACCCACCTTGGAAAATGATCCCTAACTCTCAGAGGCCTTGGAAGAAAAACCTGTTTTTGCTTACAGACAACCCCCTAACCTGAAACTTATTCTTTCTGGTAACCATACCACACAACCACATCATAAGCCTCCAGGAACACAGCCATGCAACCATAAGAGATGCCAACTCTGCCCACATATCTATACTGGCGAATTCATCACCATAAGCAAACAACATAAGCCACAAAATCAAAAGGTCATTTGACTGCACATCCAGTAATTTGATCTATGCCATCAAATGCCAGCAATGCCCCACTGCTATATATATTGGACAATCTCTGTGGGAAAGAATCAATGGACACGAATATGTAAAGGAAATGTACAGAAACCTATTGGGGAACATTTTAACCTTCCAAATCATACTATGACAGATCTCCAAGTAGCTGTCTTGTCACAAACCAGCTCTACAAGCCAGATCCACAGGGAAGCCTTGGAATTTCAGTTCATCCTCAAATTCAATTCACATGCTAATGGACTCAGTGGTGAGGAAGGTTCGTTGGGACACTACCAATTTAACAACCATTGAAGATGCTGACAGCTCTCTGAGTAGTATCCTTCCTGACATGGGAATCTATCTATTAACTATGATTTTTATCTGCTTAGGTTTAAGTACCCATTCTCCAAATATTTACTGATGCTGTCTCCCCCCCCTTTCCTTCTTCCTCTCCCTCCCCTTCCACTCTCCTATTTATTTTGAGTGTTCACATCCCAAACTCATAACTCTGGTCATCTGAAGAAGTGGGCTGTGCCCACGAAAGCTCATGATACCATCTATATGTTTTGTTAGTCTTTAAGGTGCTACCAGATCATTTGTTGTTGTTTTTTTGGTAGCAGACTAGCTCTGCTACCCCCTGAATACCCTAATACCTCTTTCAACTCTGTATATATATATAAAAGTCAATCCTGGTATAAATACCACAAACTCCCATTTAATTTCACCCCATTTGAACATCCATAAAATTCTTTGAAGATTAAGTGCTGCAGCATAGGTGGGGAAGTAAAGTATCCTTCCAACCATTCTTAGGCTGTGATCTGATGCTCAGTGTATATCTTTTAGGGTATGATTGTACTGAAATCACAGGGTACATTCACAACTTGAATAGGTCTAATAGTTTGTGCAGAAAATACTTTTTCATGTCTCTTCATTAGCTTTCTGTGATGGTTTGTTAGTGAATTATTTGTGCAGAGGCCAGAAATATTTTTTTTAAGTATGTCATCATTCATCTGATAAACAACAGCATTTCAAAAGGTCTCCAGAGCAAGTCTATTCTATCAGGACACATCTACACAGCAGGGTTAACGTTGAATTAAGCGATTCAACTTAAGCGATGTAGCTTAAGTCGAAGTAGCTTAATTTGGCTTTTGGCTCTGTCTATACAGCAGGAAGTTGAAGAAAGAGTATTCTTCCTTAACTTCCCTTACTCTTCATGAAATGAGGGTTACAGGAGTGAGAGTAAGAAGTCCTCCATCTTGCCATTATTTCAAAATAATGACTGGCAGTGTAGACACTCTTTTTGTTTGCTTGTTTGTTTGTACCTGGAATTAGAATAGAAAGGAAAGTAGATAGAAGTAAGAAGGCACTAAGGGTATGTCTACACTGCCACCCTAGTTCAAATTAGGGTGGCTTATGTAGGCATTTGAACTTGCAAATGAAGCCCAAGATTTAAATATCCCGGGCTTCATTTGCATGTTCCCGTGCGCTGCCATTTTTAAATACCCCATAATTCAAACTACCTGCCTGCGGCTACACGCGGCACAGATTAGGTAGTTCGAATTAGGAGCCACAGGAGGTTTAATGGTAGTTTAATTCAAACTACCTAGTCCGTGCCACGTGTAGCCGAGGGCAGGTATTTTGAACTACAGGGCATTTAAAAATGGGGGCGCCTGGGAACATACAAATGATATTTAAATCCCAGGCTTCATTTGCAAGTTTGCATGCCTACATTAGCCACCCTAGTTCGAACTAGGGAGGCAGTGTAGACATACCCAAACATAGGAAAATACAGACAACACTTGAAAAGTTTCTTGATTAAAGAAATTCAACTGTCTTGGGTTTTGGATTAGCCCCCAAATATACGACTGCTATTTCACATTTTAACTGATTTTAATTATATGTTTTGGAGCAATTGCATGTTAAATTTGGTAATTTTACTTAGCTTATAGCTGACAAATAGTAATGAGCTTGGATTATTCTTGCCAAAAACTATAAATTATTTGTGTTTGGAAGTGTTTCCCTATTAAAGCCTCTGCCAAGCATACCTTGGGAGTGAATCTGAAACTCATTTTTACACTTTTTTTTTTTGGTTGGAAATGGTTGGGTCTTCAATCACTTATGCCAGGAAGACTTCACCTCTGTTATAGTACTATCTAAGGGACAAACCTGAAGAGTTGATGCATGCAGGATTTCCTCTATATGGGAATCACAGGAAAATATAAATATCCATCAAGAGAGATTTGTAGAAGTACTTTGAATCAAATTTTGCATCTCATCCAAATAGCCTTAAAATAGGGGAAAATATCTGAGAAATTTAGTGTAATTTTCTCACTGCTTTGCAGTAGGAAATCGACAGAGAGAGCAGTGCTGTAATTGGCATCATATTAAACTGGATGTTTATCACTTCTTTCAAAGTGCAATTGTAATTAAATACTTTTATGGGAAGAAGTGTACCTGTGCTGGCAACATGTGTATTGTGAACAACCCAGAAGGTCAGTGTACTCTTGTTACTGCTGATTTGTGGCATCATTTTAATTGGGCCCACTGATCTGAATGCTTAATTTGCAAAAGAAATGCCTAAGAGCATTTGACTTTAATCTCAAAATATAAAAACCTCCCTACACCAGAGGGTTAAAGCTGGGATTAATCCCAATGTTTACTGCCTCACAGTACAAACTCAATGGGCCACTTGACATTGAAGATTTCCAGTCAATAATTCTTATTACATCTAGAGCACGTGGAGAAATTAAAAGTGTGTGAGGCAGGAAGACTGGGTCATTGAACAAAATGAAATAAAAGAGTATAAATCAAGCGTTAAGAAGGTGAGTTAATTGTGTTTGGTTTCAGGTTCTATTACATTAATGTCTTAATCTCCACTCCCAAATAAAGCCTTTGACTTATCTGAAAACAGTCACACTAGCCCGAAGAGTACTTGCCATTATTTGGAGTATAATTTTTGGAAACAGAATGAGAATGCTTCATTTACATGAATCTTCCTTTATAACCAGCTCATTTTACGTGTGAAACAGACTTTTTACTTCCTCTCCAACACCCTCCCAACCCTCTGTCTCAAACTGAGTTTCTACTAGGAACTGTATTTCTACAAGTTTTTGCATCTAAGGAAAGTTTTGGTAAAAAGTAGCCCAGCTATAATGGGGGGTAACAAATAATCAGAGCCTTTACGTGTAATGCCTGCTGCAAATTGTTTTACAATTGTATAATATTGTATATTTCTTACTAATTAATAGCATAGAATAAATGATTAAGTGTTTGACAGAGCATCTTATGTATGTCTTTTTCTCAGGTTGGCAATCAGCAATAAAAGCATATTGCTTACATGGCTCGGTAACTTTCATCCCTCTACACCAGCCATATTACAGCAGATGAAGTGTTATAAATTTCACGGTTCTTTCAATTCCTCTTTAGAATGATCAGAGAAAGAAGATAGAAGTGGTTTGGAAATGTACAGATGTCAAAGCCTTTGATTGGATACCATTGGTGGAAAATAGAAAAGAGGAGGACAACATCTGACATAATAAAATGAGTGAGAAAGATACCTTTGGTATGGAATCAGATTATAACAAAATAAGAAATGTATCATTAGGCAGACTGGGGAGGAAAGAATGGATTTCTCATGTCACAAAGCAGAAGAGCATCTAATAAAAAAACTCTGAGAATCTCAAGTCCAGTGAGAAAAGGTCCTTCACTAATAGTAGTGGCCTATTAGCTTTCTTTGTTGAGAAAGTTAAAGGTACAGTGGAAGGGCAAAAGGTAAATTCTGCTTGCTGTGATATACTTTCACGCTAAATCTTAACCAAATGATCAGGCGCACAATGGGAAGAGCCTGACCTGAGAGAGGTTAGTTAGAGTCATCAAGATCAAAAGTGACAAAAATGCTCTAATATGTGCAAAAAACCCTCTCTTTTTTGCCCTCCTTTTTACCCTTCTTTTTTATACAACAAATATGTTTGAAAAGTTTTCTTTATTCAGGTTATGTCTATACTTGCAGCCTATTTCAGAATAGGGCTGCAAATGTAGGCATTCGGAATCACAAATCAAGCCTGGGATTTAAATATCCCGCGCTTGATTTGCATCTTCCCGGCTGGGTGCCATTTTTGAAATTTACAAGCCTGGAATAACTGCCCGCGTCTACACGAGGCAGTGAAACAGGCATTCAAAATAAAGCCATATTTCAAACTACCTGTTAAACATCATTTCTGGAGGAATAACCCTCGCCCCCTAAAAGCAGGAGTTGGGTGGAGATGGTGCATACAGAAAAGTTCTTCATTAGTTCCCATAAAGAAGGACTAGAGGACACCAAAGAAAAGGAATGGGTAGCAGGCTTCAAACTAGTAACAGAAAGTTGTTCTTCACAAAGCAAAGAGTCAACCTGTGGAACTCCTTGCTGCAGGAGGCTGTGAAGGCTACAACTAGAACAGAGTTGAAAGGGAAGTGAGATCAAGTCATGGAGGTTGGGTCCCTGGAGTGGTATTAGCCAGCGGGTAGCAGTGGTGTCCCTGCCCAAGGTTTGTGGAAGGCTGGAGAGGGATGGCACGAGACAAATGGCTTGGTCACTGTCTTCGGTCCATCCCCTCCAGGGTCCCTAGGGTTGGCTGCTGTCGACAGACAGGCTACTGGGCTAGATGGACCTTTAGTCTGACCCCGTACGGCCATTGTAAGCTCAGGGCTCAGGGTCGGGGGTCTCAGTGGACCACCTTGATTTTCATGCACACCTGCTCCTGGGTGGCCAGACTGGCAGCTCTTCTGCTCTAGCCGGCCACTTTCCTGTGCCTACTGCGGAGGTCATGGACAAGGTCCACGATGTCCGCACTAGCTCAGGCGGGTGCCCACCTCTTGCGGTCCTGGGCAAGCTCCTGGGAGCCGCCAGCCTGGTCCCGGGAAGAGGGGGAAGGCTGGGGGGCATCGGGTGGGTGGCTCGATCTGTGCCAGGTGCAGGGTCTGCTGGCTGGGTGCTGGCAGGCTTGCACCTGGCACGGGCACAGTAGCCAGCCCGTGCCCCTTTAAGGGGTCCGGGGCCGGGAGGGGGGCATAGAGTTTCCCTGGTGTTGGCCAGAGTGGCCACCAGGGAAACCTGGGGATGGCTAGCCTCCCACTAGTTCGAATTCAGGGGCTACACACCCCTTAATTCGAACTAGTAAGTTTGAACTAGGCTTAATCCTCGTGGAATGAGGATTACCTAGTTCGAATTAAGCGCTCAGTTAGTTCGAATTAAAGTCGAACTAACGGAGCGCTAGTGTAGCGCCTATGAAAGTTAGTTCGAACTAACGGACGTTAGTTCGAACTAACTTTGTAGTGTAGACATACCCTCAGAGCTTCTACCTTCTGGCTTCTCTGCAGAACAGGACTGATTGCTCCCTGGTCCTTAAAAGGGGCAGTTTGCTCTGTTATGGGGAACTTCCAGCCACTCCGTCTTATAATAGACAATAAACATGAGTACCAGAAAAATGAAGGCAACTGATAACATTTCACATCCTTTCTTTCTTCTTCCTACTGCCATGACTATTCTGCCAGTAGAGCATCTGCCAGTGTTATGGGGCCATGCCTTAGCTGAGCCAGACTTGCGTTGGATTTGCCCTGTGGGGAGGTGGACTTAGGCTGCGTACACTTTCAAGCATGACCAGCATGACAGATGTCAGCATCACCCCTCTTAAGAAAAGATGTTAGGTTTTTATATTTAGGTTCCCTCATATGTCAGCAAATGATTCTCAACTGCAGCCAAATTTTATAGTAAGTTTAATGATTTTGTAGCCAGAGGCACATTGCCATTTTGGCTCAAATCCAATGGTTTGGGAAGCAGACACTTCATGACTGATGGCTTTGTCCCTGCTAAATCAACTGGTTAAATTATGCTGCATTTGTAAATCATTCTGTGACATTTTTTTCCCAAGCAGTCTTCTTATTAGCATTTGTAGCCTGGAACTTTACGAGGCATTACAACTTTAGAAATGAAGGGGATAGATGAACAAAGAAGCCTATTATCTTATGAAATGCTGGTCCATACCAAGTTAGCAAAAGCATCTTATGGTTATGAAATAGTTCACTCTCCTGTAATGCACTTTTTTTTTGTTGTTGCTTCTGTCTGACTGGGAGTCTTCTTACTTGGCTACCCCTCTTGGATACGTCAGCACTCATTTAAGGACTATAAGTGAAGGCAGTTTACCTTAATGGCCACTGGGAATAGTGCATAGAAATGGAATAGGTCATTGCACCTTTGATTTGTTGTTTTACGTTAGTAGTAATTATTTATTTTTCTGATTTGTCTTGTATCTTGGTTTATCCTCTTATGAATAAAATTCTGCAGACTGTGAGTGGCTAGATGGATTTTCTTCAGGTCCTATACCTAGCTTTACCTGTCTCATTCCACTTCCTAAGCACTAGAGGGCTTTGGACTTACTTGAAAACTTGAAAGAAGAGACCTCTTTTTAATAGTTTGGTACATTTAACTATTTGTTTAATAGTCTGCTTTTCTTTTACTGCTGTTCTTTATGGAACAAATGATCTTACAGAACATAAACAGAGCTTTGTTAAGGAATAACTATGTAAATAACAATGAATTTACATCTAAAGTAATATGACAGATTTTTTATATTATATCTATGTTCTATTGAGCTATGGTCTTAAGCCTGTAGGAACTGGCAAATCTACTAGATGAGTGTGATTTTGAATTAATGTTATATTACATGACCTAGGGACACTTTAGAGCACACCTAAGGATTGACAAGGGGCAGTTAGAGTACAAAATGGTAGTGCTTTTTGCAATGACAGTTGTCTATCAAACCTTGCCATGCCAACAAGCACCTGAGATGGTGACCTTTAAAGAAAAAAAAATCAATGTTCTGTAAGGATATCCAGTAGCTAGTATTTTGACACAATGGGTGAGTTCTATTTCTATGGAAGTCACTAGCAGAACCCTCACAGAAATCCATAGGCCAATGGATTTCACCGAATGTCTCTGCATGGTGTTGGTGGGCCTCTGTACAGAAGTGGAGATGGTGGTGAGGGTGTTTTCTTTTTTATGGAATACTAAGCCAAGGAACCGGCCACGTCGGAGCATCAACTATCTCGTGTCAAGTTTTACAAGTTCCCTGTGTCATCTGTCATGTCTACATTATTCAGTTAATGAATTAAATAAAAATAATGGTGGTAATGTCATTGTGAAAGGGGAAAAAATCCTCTGCAAATTGTTCCAGATAAGCCCAACTGTCATATACTTAGCAATTACAATGATGTGACACAACCGGGTGTTTCCAGCAGTTAATGCTAGCAAAGTTATAACAACGATTTCTGAATCCAAATAGGGTCTTCTATAAAATCCTTTCAATTCATATTAGATACAGCAATACCTTTAGTTGGAATTGTCAGTCTCAATTTTATCAATGCACTAAGTGGAATAGAGAAAAACGAATATCAGATCCTAGACCAGGGCCCTCGGTACTAGGGCATGTTTAATCTGCATATATATAAAGATTTGAAGGTGTAGTATCGGGCTGGCATAATTAATTTGAATAAAAACACTAAACAATAAAAACCTTCTTAAACTCTAGTCAAAACAAAGCAATTGTGCATGTAAGAATGTATTATATTGAGCATAATAAAACTTACAGGGGAAACTAATTTCTAACTTGACCAAGTTAGTACATGCTAATTGCTTTGTCTGAACCCAAACAGTAAAAGAAATTAGTTAGACTGAAGTAGATAATCCAGGCTATGTCTACACTGCAGAGAAAAGCTATCATCCAAGGAACGCATCTGCTTTTCTGGAATAATTTCCAAAAAAGAAAGACCCTTTCTTTTGCCATCCCTGTAATCCTCATTGTATGAGGAAGAAGGGATGTGTGGAAAGAGGAGGTTTTTCCAAAATTTGGCCCCGTGTAGATGGGCCATACTTCGAAAAAGCCTCTTCCGAAAGAAAAGCGGAAAAAGATATCTAAACTACAGTTCACAATTTGCATATCTTTTTCCAACTTTTCTTTGCTGTCGAGACATTGGCTATGTCTAGACTGCAAGTCTCTTTTGAAAGAGCCTTTTTTGAAAGATACTTTCAAAAAAGCCTCTTTCGAAAAAGAGCATCTAGACTACAACCAGTACTTTCAAAAAAGGCAGTCGGATGCTCTCTTTTGAAAAAGCACAGTTTGCATTACATAGCGCCTTTTTTCGAAAGAGCATTTTTGAAAAAAGGCGTTATTCCTCGTAAAACAAGGTTTGCCACGGTTGAAAAAACTGCCACGTTCTTTCAATTTACTTTCAAAAGAATGCAGCAGCAGTCTAGAGACAGGGGAAGCTTTTTTGAAAAAAGGCCACTTTTTTGAAAAAAAACCCCTGTAGTCTAGACACACCCATAGTGTCAGTGTAATAACATACCTTTTAAATTCTAGTTTAGACAAGGTCATAGTGAGAACCAGTCCTTTTTTCAAAAAAGTCTAGTTAAAATAATGAAGATATATGGATGACAGAATGGGAAACACTGGCCCAGAAAGGGGATGCGATTTCCCTAAGGCCTTGCACACCAAGTGACTGGTTGAGCTGGGAATGGAGCCCAGATCTCTTGAGCTGCAGTTCAGGAACTGCACCAAAGTACTTCTCTTAATTAATAAGATTAAATGCCATGTTGAGATATGCTATAAAAGCTAGCCCAGCTAAAGTGATTTACAGCCTTTTCAGATCTTTTGGTGGTGTGGTTCTATAAACTAGTAGACGACTACCATAAATGTTAAGCACATAGACTTCCTGAAAGGCCCTTTCGCCCCACACTAGCAAGAACAGTAGTGGCAGCCACTATCCCCCTGAGCTGAATCTGCTCCAATAGATTAAATGTAATTGTTCTCATAAACAAAACAACTCTTAATGTGCTAGAAGGCTTATTCAATACAGAAATATCAAATGTTCTAAATGTTAAAACCTGAGGAGAGTTCACTTTGTTCTCCAAATACTGTGTGCTCTCCCTGTGCACTGAAGAATGGCTCAGCTAGAGGAAAACCAGAAAGGACAGGTTTAGTTTAGTGACTTGGCTTGAAAATAATTATATTCCAACCAGTCTTTGTGAGAGAGTGTACAGAGTATATTAGCAATGGATCATGACACAGATCTGGCACTTAGGTGTAACTGTTCATGTAAATTACTAACAGCAAGATTTGTGATCCCATACATTTTGTATAGTCATTCACAGCTCATTAAACCTTCAGCAGTGCTGTCATTTACTAAATAAAAAGGTAGCATGAGAACAGCATAATTAAGGAGGTTAAGTCCAACTTTTCTGCAACTGAATCTCTGAACAGTAAGTATCCTACCTGTAATAAAAAAAAGTTTTTTTTGAATATCAGAGAGCCAATTCAGGTAAAGAACAGAAGCAACAGTTGCTAAAGTTGAAAGCTGACCCCAGCAGCTATGACTTTTTTTCAGTTTAATTGAATTAATGGACTCCCCGCACTCCATCCCCCATGCCGAATGTGAAAAATAACATCTTCTAGTTACTGAAACACATTGCTGTCTTCATCCATTATTACACTGTGCTGATTGTCATGGTCTTGATATGTTCCATTACTCTGATTTTTCTAATGTGAATTCTGATTTTTCAGTGGAACCTTTTGCTCTTATGGAGAGCTATTGAATCTACAAGTGCAGCAATATGTGAGCAAGGACTAGGAACTGGGACCTGTATTCATGAAATTGTCTAGAGGAAAGTTAAACCACAGTTCTAATGTGGCATAGGCTGAATGGCCGTCCAGGCCTTACGATCAGCTGGATACCAGTGACACTCGATAAGCACATCAAGGGGTTGTGCTCATCAGAAAGGCCTTGAGGGAGAGTTTCATCCAAGGCTACCTTTGAGACTTTCCCTTGTGTCTCTCTACAATGGGTCCTTGCTTTCCTTCTGTGTGCCTTTCCTCCCTACACTTCCCACCTTCCCCATTCCCCTGTAGAGCAAAGAAAAAAAGCCTCTTCTTTGAAAACAAGACTGTTTATTTAGGGGGGTATACAACAGGGGAGGGACTAGGGAAAGAACCTGGAAGGGAGGAGAGAGGAGGAGGGCTCAGGGATGGGAATGGGACTGTTGCATGCTGCAGTTAGCTTGGGAGGCCTTGGCTGCCTGAAAGGTCCTCCTACTCCATGTTCTGGGGCCCCAGTGGCCCCTGAGAGGTTAGAAGGGGAAGCCATGGGGTGAGGGAGGTGGCTGGGAGGTGGCTGGTGGCCCATTCCAATGGATGAAGCTATGTGCTCCATCATCAAGGTAAGGGAGGAGCACATGGCCTCGTGCTGGCATACCAGCTGGTCTCAGGGGGTATGTCTACACTACCACCCTAGTTCGAACTAGGGTGGTTAATGTAGGCAACCGAAGTTGCAAATGAAGCCCAGGATTTAAATATCCCGGGCTTCATTTGCATCTTGCCGGGCGCTGCCATTTTTAAATCCCCGTTAGTGCGGACTCCGTGCCTGCGGCTACACGCGGCATGGAGTAGGTAGTTCGAATTAGGCTTTCTAATTTGAACTACTGTTACTCCTCATGGAACATAGTTCTGTTTTCCACAAAAAAGCCCCGATCGCGAAAATGGCGATCGCGGCTTTTTTGCAGAAAAGCGCGTCTAAATTGGCCACGGACGCTTTTCCGCAAAAAGTGCTTTTCTGGAAAAGCGTCCTGCCAATCTAGACGCACTTTTCCGAAAATGCTTTTAATGGAAAACTTTTCCGTTAAAAGCATTTTCAGAAAATCATGCCAGTGTAGACGTAGCCAAAGAGTGCATGGGCATGGAGAGACTGAACTACTTTTATTAGAACTGTGACTTCCAATACAGGACTGATCCATATTGGAGGAGGGGAGCCAGCATAAAGAATCCTGCCTTGCTATTGCCCAGTGAGTAGCTGTGATCCTTACATGAAGGCCAGAAATAAACACTTTAAATAAAATGACACCAACGTAAAAATTGAGCTGGTGTGTTTTCAGAGGCAAGGAGAGAAGAAGGGTACAGGACAGTACCCCAAATTCCCAATGCCTTCCTGGTTTTCACACTGGCTTCCTTGAGTGATGGTTTTCCTTTGGGGGAATTGAAAAGGTGTCTTTCAAATGGTTTGCTCTGAACCCCTTCACCCAAAACATGTACAACAACAATAATAAAGATGGGGCAGAGAGAGAGAGAGATCATTGTCCATAAGAACCAAAGTGACTTGACATTTAGACCAGCCACCTCTTTAATACACAGAGGTTGGCATTTTGTTGTCAATCTGTTGGTTATTTTAGACATTTCAAGAGCTGCGCACAGAGCTAGGAAACAAAATAGGTGGTTCCATCTGGGAGCAACTTCAATGGTGCTTTGGATTAATGGACAGGCATGTACTGTAAATAAATAGAATGATTTCTGCCAAACTTTAGAAAACTTTGGCAATGCATTGTTTTTTGATGTTTTTTACACTGTAGGTAAAATTTCAAAGGTGCTTAAGTGACATAAGCACCTAACTGCTCTTTTGAGCACTCTTGAAAATTTTACCCCATATCCCTAGTAGATCCCTTCTCTACTTCTTCTAATTTGTTTACTCTTTAGATTTAAAGCTACATATGTTATTTGAACAAATATATCCCAAAGTATTTCTCAGTACACCATCTTCATAATCAAGTTTAAAACCTTTCAGTACTTAGACAAAACATGCTTTGTGTTTTGGCGCTACAACTTTAATGTTAATGGTAAATCCCTTTTTTTTTCTTTGCTCAAAAGCATAATGTTATTTATGAAAATCTTCTTGTTTTTCAGTGCTATTTTACATGGTCTATTGTTTGCATAATTCATGTAATTGCATGTGATTATGTAATTACTGTAAATATATGTAATCAGTTATTATAATGTGTAATTATATAATTCTGGTGTGCACTGGTATAAAAAAAATCCTTACAAAACATAGAGGGGAGAAAAAAATACACTAATCATGCACTGCAGAAAATTGAAATGTCAGTATTTCAGACATTACACAACTTTTTTCGATATACCAAAATTATTTTTTTCCCCATTATAGACTAATTGGCTACAAAAAAGTTGTTAATTTAATTATAGAAGCATAAATCTCTATTTGGCTACCTTCTTATATTATCGCTGAATTGGAGGAACAAAATAATAAATGAGTAGAACCTTCTGTGCCAAATTTTACCCCATAATAAATCAGAGGAGCCATTTAAATAGAAAGAAATTGCAGACATGTGAAAAAAGCAAATGGTCTCATGGAGCCCCCAAAGCAACCAAGCATACATTGGCTGCTCTGTGGGCCCATGTCTACTCAGAAGACTTGCTATCCCATTCAGCAAGGACACAAAGAAGTACATGCATACAATTTAGCTTCACACCTTTTGCACATCACAAGATCCTGCCTTTATAATAGGGATGTTAGCTATTGGTTACTTGATTAATTAGTTGACTAACTGCATGAATCCTTAGAGGTCAGTCAACTATTCCGTTGTCCCTGGGGGCAGGGCTGGCAGCCAGTGCAATCTGGCACCACTCCCAGAGAGCCCCCTTCCATCCCGCACTGCTGCCTCTCCATCAGATCATGCTGTGCCAGGCAGGAGCTGGTCCGCTAGGAGATACAAAGGCAACAATGTAAGGTGGCAGCAGTCTGAGCTCCCTTTGGACAGAGGCCACTGTGGCCTGAGCTAGCTGCAGACAGAAGCTGCTGTGGTAACTGCCCCATCAATGGGGGTGGGGCCCCCCCGGGTGGGACCCCCCCACAGACAGGGACTGCTACCAGGAAGCAGTCCCTGTCTGCGGCAGTCCCAGGCCACCGCGGACAGGGGCTATTGCCAGAGCAGCCTCTGCCTGCAGTGATCCTGAGCCCACCGTGGGCAAGGACTGCTGCCACGAATCAGCCTCTACCCATGGCTGGCCTGGGCTCGCCATGGACAGAGGCTGCTTCACAGCAGCCTCCATTGCCTCCCCTTCCCCAGTGCAGGACCCACTAAAAGGGGACTAGGAACTCCATAATAGGTTAAGAGACCCCTAACTGAAGAAAACCAATTCTGAAAATCTTTTGCTGGTATGGTGAAATATACTGGACAGATGGGCTCTTCTGGTTCTCCTCGGTTGAGCAATATATTTTTGGTAAAAGAACTATAGATACGATTTTGTCATGGTACAATTAAGCAAAATTAATGGAACAGTCATGGGGGAGGGGAGAGAGAATCGGGGTATGGTCACAATGGGGCCAAAGCCAGAGCCTCACTGCCTGGGGTTGAAGCTGAAGTCCAAGTGCTGTGAAAACTGAACCCGAAGAAGTCATAGAGACCCGCTAAAGACATTGAATCCATGTCCAACTTTTACCTTAATAATAACATTTCTTATATCTTCCCCCTCAACTGCAAAGTAAATAGTCAAAGCTCCCAACAGTCACCCTGAATTCTTTTCTTTTCTGTATAGGCCCTTATACCATTCTCCACACCTGCCAATAGTGGATGAAGCCATCTACAGTAACTACACAACTGGATGTCCTATGTGTTTGGCCTTATCATCTCCCCTAAAGAAGAACATTTTGTAGTGGAGCAGTATCTTGTTTTGGAAGGATTTCTAAATATAGATGCTTCTATGTATTTCCTTCAGAGAAGGCAAAGACATCTTTTAGAGAAGGCCTTGGGGCATTGCCATTCTCTAGTAATGTGAGATGCTAATCAGTCTGGCACTCAAAGTCCAAACCTAGGCTAGGTAGAATCAATCTTAAGCTTGTTTGCTGTAATTAATATGTCTAGAACTATAGGGAAATCTCTCTCTCTCTTTCTCTCTCTACCTGAATACTCATAAGCTTTCTGTGTGCATCGGAGCAGAATCCTCTTTGTGGCAAACTTGAAAGGTGGATACTAATCACAACATATTATTAGAGCACATCAGAACTATTTTTCAGAGGCAATTTTTGACTTTTCATAAAAAAAGAAAAAAAATTCTCTAAAAATCACAAGAAGTCATTAGCATTTTAGTGACCCATTTTCCTTTTCTTTATTTTTGATAGTGGTAGCTGTTTGTGTGTATGGGACACAGAATGGATTTGGATTTTCATCTATACAAGCTTGGTATTAGTAATAGTAGGTGATGAGTTTTGTACACAGGGAGGAATTGAGTAAAATCTTAAGTATTCTTGGTGAAGGTTACAACATAACACTATTTCTTAGAATTCAGAATGATAATACAAAAGACCTGCAAAATAGAGAAAGAGAGAGAGAGGGGGGGAGAGAAAGCAGAGTGCTCACTAAAACCAGAGACCTAACTTACTCCACTTTATGCTAGGCTTTCTCTCTGGTGATTGATGCTGATTGGTCCAGATCACATGCTCTCTCTGGACTCTCCAGGCTTCAAGCTAGACCAGGTTAAAAATATGAGCATTTAAAGTGATAGATTACAATTTTAATACAGTTTTCAATACTCTACATTACTGAACTAGGAATCCAATTACATCTGATTTTCCTAAGTTATTAAATAGTTTAAGAAAATGTTTTAGTTGAATTTTCTCTGTCTGTAAAATATCAGACTTACAAGTGTTTTCTAATGTGTGATTGGTGGAAGAAACGGTGGGAGAGTGAGCCAAGTAATTAGACTTAGATTTCCTGACCTGTTGTTAGTCTGGAGAGGGCCTCAGTGTTAACTTGAGAAGTGATTTGGTTGTAGTCTGTATGTTTTGAACTTAGGTGTTTGTTGACATATATAATTACATCTGCCCAGAATCCATGTGTTATCATTACTACATAGGTAATGAATTAAAAGTGCTTCATTTACTCACTGAATATGTTTAGTACTATAAAATCCTTTACTGGAATATATTTGCCTCTTAAAATTACTTCTGATTTTCAAAAAGGAAGTGTTTTTAAGAGAAACTTAATGTTACTCAATAGAAGTTCTCATGACAGATAGAGGAAACTTTAAGGAGCCAGAAATCTTGGAAGTATTTAATTTTTGTCCTTTAGAAGTTGTAATTTTTGAGTGATCTGAAAAAGCAAATAAAAAATATTTTCCTTCTAAGTAACAAACATGCGAAGCGGACAGGGGACTGCAGACAGGGGAGTTGAAGAGGGAGAGCAAAGCGACCCCACCGCCGAAGAGGCTACCCGGTGAGAGTACAAGCTGTGGCGTGAGTGTGTGTGTGTGCCTGACTGTTTGAATTTTACAGTTTGAAGTGTGAATTGAGTCTGATTCCAGGGAGTGCTAGCAGTTTCAGTTTCAGCTTCTGTGGCAGTTGGGACTGAGAGCCTGCCATTGTTCCCTTGATTGCCTCTGATTAGCCTCAGGCTCAGCCTTCCCCTGTGTGACTCAGAAGGGGGCAGGCCTGACCTAGGCAAGCAGGCTTTAAAAAGCCAGAGCAGTGCGACCAG
This sequence comes from Pelodiscus sinensis, assembly GCF_049634645.1. Classification (NCBI taxonomy): domain Eukaryota; kingdom Metazoa; phylum Chordata; order Testudines; family Trionychidae; genus Pelodiscus; species Pelodiscus sinensis. Next base: position 8,642,253 of record NC_134723.1, read on the forward strand.
GGGAGCGAAGCGGACAGGGGACTGCAGACAGGGGAGTTGAAGAGGGAGTGACTGATGGTGATGAAGACCCGAAGCGCTTGTGCCAGTACTTCTCCTGTCTCCTCCACCTGTGCCTGTATCCAGACAGAGAACCTGAGCATGGATGCCTCTACCCAGGTCCTGATGTGGTCTTGCTGTATTTGTGGCTTGCAATTCCCACTGAGTGATCTCCAGGCTGGGGGAGACAACCATTGTGAAAGGTGCCTGCTGGTTGAATCTCTCAGGCAGCAGGTGGGAGAGCTACAGGAGGAGGTGGCCAGGCTGAGGAGCATTCGAAGCCATGAGGAATTCCTGGACAGTATTCCTGTGGAGTCCACGGAGGTCACTGTCCTAGGATGTGGGATTGTTGACCAGCCACTTATAGAGGAGGCAGTGGTGCAGGGTGAGCACTGGCAGCTGGTTACTTCCGGCAGCGGGCAGTGTTCCACCCCTGCTCCTAACCCTCCCACTGTGTTGTTACATAACCGTTACACTTTACTTTCTGCAGGAGACAAGGAGTCACCCCCCACAGTGGAGGAGACCAGGCCTTGCACCACCAAGGTTGAGCAGTCTCCTGCCACCACTGCGAGGAGGAAACGTAGGGTAGTGGTGGTTGGAGACTCTCTTCTGAGGGGAACGGAGGCGCCCATCTGTCGCCCTGACAGCTCATCTCGAGAGGTATGCTGTCTGCCAGGGGCCCGTATCCGAGATGTTACGGAGGCATTGTCGAGGATTATCCGGCCCTCTGACTACTACCCCATGCTACTCATCCACGTGGGCACAAATGATACTGCCAGGTGTGACACTGAGCGGATCAAGTGTGACTACAGGGCTTTGGGAGTACGGGTGAAGGAGTTTGGAGCACAGGTGGTATTCTCTTCGATCCTTCCTGTCAAAGGTAGGGGCCCGGGCAGAGAGAGGTGCATCCTGGAGGTGAATGCCTGGCTGCGACGATGGTGTCGCTAGGAGGGATTCGGCTTCCTTGATCACGGGGTGCTCTTCCAGGAGGGACTGCTTGGCGGAGATGGAGTTCACCTTTCCAGGAGTGGGAAGGCCTTGTTTGGACACAGACTGGCTAACCTTGTGAGGAGAGCTTTAAACTAGGTTCGACGGGGGCAGGTGAGCAAAGCCCACAGGTAAGAGCTGCATGTGCGGGACTGGGAGATGGGTTGGAAATGGGGGGGACTACGGCCTATAATGGCAAGGAGAAAGGAGGGTCAGGGCACAACAGGGAGGCAAGATCAAATCAGTATCTTAGATGCCTATATACAAATGCGAGAAGTATGGGTAATAAGCAGGAAGAACTGGAATTGCTAACCAATAAATACAACTATGATATCATTGGTATTACAGAAACCTGGTGGGATGGGACACATGATTGGAATGTTGGTATGGAAGGGTACGGCTTGCTCAGGAAGGACAGACAGGGAAAAAAGGGAGGAGGGGTTGCCTTGTATATTAAAAATGTACACACTTGGACTGAAGTGGAGATGAATGTAGAAGATAGCCGTGTAGAGAGTCTCTGGGTTAAGCTAAAAGGAGTAAAAAATGAGGGTGATATCATGCTAGGAGTCTACTACAGGCCACCTAGCCAGGTGGAAGAGGTGGATGAGGCCTTTTTTAAACAATTAACAAAACTATCCAAAGCCCAAGTTTTGGTGGTGATGGGGGACTTCAACTATCCAGACATATGTTGGGAAACTAACACAGCGAGGCACAGGCTATCCAATAAGTTTCTGGACTGCATTGGAGACAACTTTCTGTTTCAGAAGGTTGAAAAAGCTACCAGAGGAGAAGCTGTTCTGGATTTGGTTTTAACAAATAGGGAGGAACTAGTTGAGAACTTGAAAGTGGAAGACAGTATAGGGGACAGTGATCACGAAATAATAGAGTTCATGATCTTAAGGAAAGGTAGAAGGGAGACCAGCAAAATTGAGGTAATGGATTTCAGGAAGGCAGATTTTGATAAGCTCAGAGAACTTGTACGTAAGGTCCCATGGGAAGCAAGACTGAAGGGAAAAACAACTGAGGAGAGTTGGAAGTATTTCAAAGGGACGTTGTTAAGGGCCCAAAAGCAAACAATTCCGCTGTGTAGGAAAGATAGAAAATATGGCAAAAGACCAGCTTGGCTTAACAAGGAGATCTTGCATGATCTCAAAATAAAAAAGGAGTCATATAAAAAATGGAAACTAGGACAACTAACAACTGATGAATATAAGCAAGCAACACGGGAATGCAGGGGCAAGATTAGAAAGGCAAAGGCACAAAATGAGATCAAACTAGCTACAGGCATAAAGGGAAACAAGAAGACCTTTTATAAATACATTAAAAGCAAGAGGAAGACCAAGGACAGGGTAGGCCCACTGCTTAGTGAGGAGGGAGAACCAGTAACAGGAAACTTGGAAATGGCGGAGATGCTCAATGACTTCTCTGTTTCGGTCTTCACCGAGAAGTCTGGAAGAATGCCTAATGTAGTGAATACAAGCAGAGAGAGGGTAAGTTTAGAAGATAGGATACACAAAGAACAAGTTAAAAATCACTTAGGAAAGTTACATGTCAGCAAGTCACCAGGTCCTGATGAAATGCATCCCAGGATACTCAGGGAGCTGATAGAGGAGGTATCTGAGCCTTTAGCTATGATCTTTGAAAAATCATGGCAGACAGGGGAGATTCCAGAAGACTGGAAAAGGGCAAATATTGTACCCATCTATAAAAAGGGGAATAAGAACAACCCAGGAAACTACAGACCGGTCAGTTTAACGTCTGTCCCAGGGAAGATAATGGAGCAGGTAATTAAGGAAATCATATGCAAACACTTGGAAGGTAATAGAGTGATAGGGAATAGCCAGCATGGGTTTATGAAGAACAAGTCATGCCAAACTAATCTGATAGCTTTCTTTGATAAGATAACGATCCTTGTGGATAAGGGAGAAGCGGTGGATGTCATATACCTAGACTTTAGTAAGGCATTTGATACGGTCTCGCATGATATTCTTATTGATAAACTAGGCAAATATAACTTAGATAGGGCCACGATAAGGTGGGTGCATAATTGGCTGGATAACCGTAGTCAGAGAGTTGTTGTTAACGGTTCTAAATCCTGCTGGAAAGGGATAGCAAGTGGAGTTCCTCAAGGGTCTGTTTTGGGACCCGTACTGTTCAATATCTTCATCAATGATGTAGATATTGGGATAGAGAGTACGCTTATTAAGTTTGCAGATGATACCAAACTGGGCGGAGTTGCAACTTCTTTGGAGGATAGGGACATAATTCAAAATGACCTTAGCAAGTTAGAGAAATGGTCAGAGGTAAACAGGATGAGGTTTAATAAAGAGAAATGCAAAGTGCTCCACTTAGGAAGGAACAATCAGTTCCATACATACAAGATGGGAAGCGACTGTCTAGGAAGGAGCATGGTGGAAAGGGATCTAGGGGTCATAGTGGACCACAAGTTGAATATGAGTCAACAGTGTGATGCTGTTGCAAAAAAAGCAAATATGATTTTAGGTTGTATCAACAGGTGTGTTGTAAGCAAAACTCGTGAAGTCATTCTGCCGCTCTACTCTGCACTAGTTAGGCCTCAGCTGGAGTACTGTGTCCAGTTCTGGGCACCACATTTCAAGAAAGATGTGGAGAAATTGGAAAGGGTACAGAGAAGAGCGACAAGAATGATTAAAGGTTTAGAGAACATGACCTATGAAGCCAGGCTTCATGAACTGGGCTTGTTTAGTTTGGAAAAAAGAAGATTAAGGGGGAACATGATAGCGGTTTTCAAATATCTAAAAGGGTGTCACAAGGAGGAAGGAGAAAATTTGTTCCTCTTGGTTTCTGAGGACAGGACAAGGAGTAATGGGCTTAAAGTGCAGCAGGGGAGGTTTAGATTGGACATTAGGAAAAAATTCCTAACTGTCAGGGTGGTCAAATATTGGAATAAATTGCCAAGGGAGGTGGTGGAATCTCCCTCTCTGGAGATATTTAAGAACAGGTTAGATAGACATCTGTCAGGGATGGTGTAGACGGAGCGTGGTCCTGCCTTGAGGGCGGAGGCCTGGACTCGATGACCTCTCGAGGTCCCTTCCAGTCCTATTATTCTATGATTCTATGATTCTATGCCTTTTCCCTCTTAATAGGCCTGCATGTAAAAATAGTAAAATTCATGGGAAGATTTTGCCCAGTTGCACAGTGCATATTTAAAAGGCTGTGCTGTTGTAATGCAATACACAAAACTGAAAGGGTGAAATCTATTAAAGTCAGTGACAAAATTCTCATGGGCTTTAATAGGACCAGAATTTCATCCATGAACTTCAGAGATTCAGTTAGAAGTATTTATTCTTTTTTGTTCCTTTCAGACCTTTACATTTGGGCTAAGAATCTCATGAGATGTTTGGGGTAGGAATCTCATGAGAACAGGATTTTTAAAATGTAATCAGAAGTTGCAGAGATACATAAATATGAACTTTAGAAGCTCAACGTATTTAGTTCAATGTTCTGGAAATAAGGTTTTAGATTTATGTTTATCCACGTGATACATCCCCATGAATTAGTGCCTGGAAATCATAATGGTTTTGTTATTGTAGATGCTCTTTTAACCACGAGGCACTGACAGTAAATATATAGGAAATAAAGCTATCTGGAGGACAAGTCGTTACGTTAAAAAGAAGAAAAAGATGAGAGCAACACAGTGTCTTGTGGAAGTGGAAAATGGTACGCAGCTGAATTTTCCAATTCAGGTGAGCCATTCCGATGAAGTTAATAGAAACAGATAATCCAAGAGTCCAGGCAGGAAAAAGGAGCTTAACATTGAAAGGCAATCTTAGTGCTCTTTCCTTGTGGGAGAAAATCTGATTTTTCAGATTACATTTTGAATCAGATTAAATATGTTCTGGCTGTCATATTTCAAGCTCTAAAATCCAGATATATCAACAGCACTCTTAGCTCTTACTTTTTGACGTGTATAAGATTCCTTCTATTGGGCTAAGAAACTGTATCAGCCACTCTCCAGCTTAACTGTAAGGCAGTAAGTAACTCCTTCTAGAGCTCCGTCTATTTATAATTGTTAACAATACTGTACAAATTTGTTCATGATAAACAACTGTAAATGTGCTAAGTGTGTTCTGATCTGTAAACCAATTACTTTTAAACAATGTTTTGGCTCCCCTGGTTACAACAAAGCTAGAGCTAAGAGAAGTTTTTGGAAAAAAAAAACCTGTAAACATTTTTAACTGTAAAATATGTATTTTTGTTCAAGTAGAGTCAAGTCATAGAATCATAGGAGGTCATGAGTTCCTAGAAGCAGGACCAATCCCAGCTAAATCAAAAGGCTAATGTTTGGGCTCTGAACCCAAGACGGCTCAAATAGAAAGCAAGAGTCATACATCTAGACCAATAAGCTACATGCATTCAAATCACCTTCACTAAATTATTTCTGCCCACTAACTTCATTTAATTTCATCTTGTTCAAGATGAACAAAATGTTAAATTCAACCTGAAATTATTTTTTTTTACTTTCAGTTCTGCCAGCCAATTTAAAAACCAGTTATTAAAACAAATGTAGACAAACACATTTTCTGAGATCTTTGCTTTTCTTATTTTGTATAACAATTTCAAAAGAGGGTTGGACTTCATTTTAGCACTCAGAGTACATCTACACTGCATGGTTATTTTGGGATACCATAGGTATCCCAAAATAGCTATCCCCTGCCTATACAAGCTGCCGGTTATTTTGAAATATCTTTTGAAATAACAGGCACGCTTTTTTGCCATCCCAGTAAACCTTGTTGCATGAGGGATAAGGGATGACTAGATATAGCATGTTGTTTTGAAATTGGCATTGTGTAGACGCACCAAAGTTCAAAAGAAGCTATTTTGAAATCGTTTCAAAATAAGATACACAATTTGCATCGTACAAATTGCATATCTTTTTTCAAGTTTAAGGTGTAGATGCACCCTTAGTTTAAATATTGCAGCAAGGAATTAACTGTGTGTTATGTTAAAAAATCAATTTTTTGTCAATTGTAATTGGTACTTTTCAATTTTCACTAGCTATCTCCTTGCTCTTTTATTATGAGATGTTGTATACTTAGTTTCTTGTCTGTACAGTAAACTTCCAATAATCCGGCACATGTAGGATCCAGGGGGTGCCAGATTATCAGATATGCCAGACTCTCAGAAGAGGGGGTTTGAGGGGCCTGGTGTGGGGGGGGGATGCCACCCCAGACCCCTTATAGCCCCCCCTTCCAGTAGTCCGGCTCTGCTCCAGGTGTCCCCAAGTCTGCCGCTGCTGATACTGATCAGCGGCTGACTCCAGGAAGCCCGAGGCAGAGCTGGACCAGAGCAGCTGGGGGGCTGTCGGGTTGGTCCCACAGCCCCCCAGTGATCCTGCCTTGAGGGCGGGGGGCTGGACTCGATGACCTCTCGAGGTCCCTTCCAGTCCTATTATTCTATGATTCTATGATTCTATGATTCTATGCTCTACCCCAGGTGTCCCCAAGTCAGCCGCTGCTGAAACTGATCAGCGGCTGACTCCAGGAAGCCCGAGGCAGAGCTGCTCTGCCCCTGGCTTTCTGGAGTCAGCTGCTGGTCAGTTTCAACAGCAGCTGAATCGGGACGCCTGGCACAGAGCAGCTGGGGTGCTGCTGGGTTGGTCTCTGCAGCGCCGCACCTCGGTGCTACGGGAACCAACCCGGCAGCACCCCAGCTACTCTGTCCCAGGTGTACCCAAGTCAGTTGCTGCTGAAACTGATCAGGGGCTGATTCCAGGAAGCTGGAGCAGAGCAGCTCTGCCTCGGGCTTCCTGGAGTCAGCCGCTGGTCAGTTTCAGCAGCGGCTGAATCGGGGACAGCTGGGGTGCTACCGGGTTGGTCCCGCAGCCCCGAGGGGCAGCGCTACAGGACCTACTCGGCAGCACTCCAGCTGCTCTGCCCCGGCTTCCCCGATTCAGCCGCTGATCAGTTTTAGCAGCGGCTGAATCGGGGAAGCTGGGGGCAGAGCAGCTCAAATGGTCCGGGTTCCTGATGGTGCCGGACCATCAGGAGTGCCAGACCATCAGATGCTGGACCATCGGAGTTTTACTGTACCATCTTATTTCTTTAATGTCCCCTCTTGGATCAATTTAGTTTGGTACATAAGCAATGCAGCTTCTGGTTGAAATGCTATCCTGTATGAGTTTTACTGATTAATTTATTAAAGATTAGCACTACATTCTATAAAATGCTGCCAAATATACTTTGGGGAAGAATCCTGCACTGACTGAAAAGAGGGACTGATGAGGTCTAGAAATACTTAGCAGTCTATTTTTGTGATTAAAAATGTCAGAATGTTAATGACCCAGGTTCCCATAGACTAAGTAAAATCCCATCTAAAAACAGTTTGCTGTGTAGGTATCACAAGGTGATTCGCCTCTTTCAGAGAGTGTGGGATCCAGTGCTTGTGTGACTCATTAGGTGCCTCCTAACTGGGTTGTAGGAGAGAGCACTGGGGCTATATAATTGAAACAGGGTCAATAAGGAGATTGTTAAGTGAGAGCTGCCAAAGGCCAGAAGATAGAACACATTTGGGAAAGCTTCAGAGAACAGAAAGCTTCAGTTGAATAGTGGGGTGGGGGGGGGGGGAGAGAGCTGTTTCCCCAGGGTGCCATGCTAGGGGAGCACCCATTTAGTTCCCCTCCACTCCCGCTGTCATTCCTTGGCTCACCTGCTCCTGTTCACCCGCAGAAGGGTTTTTATTGGCCAGTATTACTAACCCCTATTCTGGGAACTAAAGGCCACCTCTAGATTCGTCAGTGGTTAAAAGTTGATGCCCATTCTGCAAATGGCCTAGCTTTCAAACCCTCTTTGAAAAATGAGGAAAAACATGGACATTGTAATGGTCATCATGTCCTGGAGGAATCCTTCTGAAACCATGGCCTTCATTTTGGATACGTCAGTAATGGTAACTATTTTCAATCATGAAGAACATGAGCTGACTTTGAATTGGTTGACTAGACATGAGAATCCTGCTTTACTGGACTCATGAGCTACTTCACCAGACCTTAAAGTGGCCAAAAACAGTGAATAAACATGTAGGTTTTAATGTCTTCCTTTATAGTTTCTTCCAGTATGTCTACACTACAGCATTATTTCGGAATAGCTTATTTCAAAATAATGCTTCTAGACACAAAATGCATTTCAAAATAGCATTTTGCTATTTTGAAATAGAGTGTCCACACTGATAGGATGCTGAATCGCATTTAAGGCCAGCCAGAACTGGTTCTGGCAGGGCATCAGGTCAGGAATTACCTTGTGTGGCTGCTGCCTGAGGCTGATTAAATGGAACCCTCCCTGCTCCAACAGCCAGTTTTAAGGTTTCCCTGCTTGCTTGCCTACCTTGCTAAGGGACAGCTAGGCATTTTTTTTCTCTATGTGCTCTGGTTGCCCTCACTCAGGACATCACAGCACTCTGCAGTATGGAGCCAGAGCCACCCCTGGGCACTCTGGTGCTTCTCCTGGACGTGTTGCTGTGAGCCTGGCAGCACGTTCTGCAGGCAGTAACAGTCTCGCTGGTGTGCCCCACTGGGGGCTTGTGCCTCATTTCTCCCTCATGTCCTTCCACTTACCCCTCCCTAACCTCCCTTCCTGCTGTACAATAAAAGACACAGGTGTTCATTACAACAAAGCCTCTTTATAGAATAAAACTGGGGTAGGGGGGAGAATGAAACTGATGTGAGACTGGGGAAAGAAGATGGGAGAGGGGAGGAGAGAGGGTGAGTGTGTGTTTGTGGGGGGGGAGACTTGGGAGGAGGGAGCTGGCAGGGGGAGGCAAGGGGAGGAAGGGGGAGAAGAAGCTCAGGGCTCAAGGTTGGGGGTCTTGCCGGCCCAACTGTCTCCCAGCACCACAGGTGTGGGGGCCTCAGCATCCCTGGGGGCATGGGGAGGGCAGGGAGGAAGAAGTGGGAGGGGGAGAAGGAGTGGGAGGAGGAGTGGTAGCTGGGGAGGCAACAGGGGCTGGAGCAGCAGGAGGCAGCAAGCACTGCCCCAAGGTCAATGACCACCTGGGGGGCACGGACCATCCTACCCCCCAGGATGCAGTCCACAGCATCAAAATAGGGGCAGGGTCTGGGTCTGCCCCTGGTTGGGAGCTACCACCTTGTATTTTCATGAGAACCTGCTCCTGGGTTTGCATGTGGCCTTTGCTGGCCAGGCTGGCAGCCATCCATCTGTAGATGGTTGTGTTCCTCCGTTTAGAGCGGAGATCATGGATGTTGGAGGCATCCCCCCTAAACCTGAATTAGGTCCCTGATCTCTGCACTGGACCATGCAGGTGCCTGCCTTTTCTGTCCCCTGGCAGGCTCCTGGGAGCTGGCTGACTTGTCCTGGGGAGCGGTGGAGGGCAGGCTGGCACTGGCTGCCTGGGTCATGCTGGGGCCACTGGGTCAGGTGCACCAACTTCTGACTCTGGGCTGGCAGGCTTGGAGCTGGCACAGGTACTGTGGCCAGAGTCTACCCCTTTAAGGGCTCCGGGCAGTGGGGGAGGGAGAGGAATTTTCTTGGTTGTGCTCAGAGTGACCACCAGGGCACCCTGAGAAGGCCTGGAGGCCCCCTATTTCGAAATAAGAATCTACACAGCACTAGGGCCGTGTCCACACTCAGGGGTTCTTTCGAAAAAAGTACCCTTTTTTCGAAAGAACTTCCCCTGCGTCCAGACTCAAGCCGCGTTCTTTCGAAAGTAAATCGAAAGAATGCGGCTTTTCTTTCGACAGCGGTAAACCTCGTTTCACGAGGAAGAACGCCTTTTTCGAGGGAGATCCGTCGAAAGAACGTGAGTCTGGACGGGGGGAGCCCGTTCTTTCGAAATTATTGGCCTCCAGGAAGAAGCCCTGGTGGACAATCTGGGCCATGGGTTGTACGTCTGTGGTTCCTGGCTGCAGCCATTCCTTAAAGCGACAGGCGCACCCTCACAGCCACTTGTTGCAGACAAGGAGCCAGAGCACACGGCGACCTTGCTGCAGCATGTCCCAGCCCCAAGAGTGTCCTGGCCCTTCCACCGAGCCTTCTGGGGACCCAGCCAAGGGCTCCAAGCACCGGGCACCATCCTGGTCCGGCGCAGAGATAAAGAGCCTGCTGGAGCTGTGGGGAGAGGAGGAGGCCTTACAGGCCCTCAAAAGCCGGCGGCGAAATGCCGAAATTTATGGCCGCATGGCTGAAGCCCTGTCCCAGAAGGGCCACTACCCCCGCACCCAGGACCAGGTGCGCTCCAAGGTAAAGGAGCTGCGGCAGGGCTACGCCAAAGCCAGGGAGGAGAGCTCCCGGTCTGGGGCAGCCCCCCACTACTGCCCCTACTACCCAGAGCTGGACCAGATCCTGGGTGGCAGTGCAGAAGCACGCACCATTGGACGCTCCAGAGCGGGAGCTACAGCAGTCTGGAGACGGGGACATGGTCCCAGAGGAGGAGGACAGCGAGGAGACAGTGACCCTCACCCTGGAGCCAGTCACCCAGACCTCTGAGGCCTCCCAGGCGTCATCTGGCGCGGGAGAGGAAGCAGCAGGTGAGTACAGTGAGTTTGTGTCACACCCGGGGGGGGGGGGAGGTAGGTGGGTGGGTGCACAGTGGGTGATGCACAAGGGAAACCTGTCATGCTCAGGCTGATGCCCAGGTCACACACACACACACAGTGTGACCTTCAGAATGTCTGCTCCCCCTGTCTCAAGGGAGAGGACAGCTGTTGCACACATGACTGATTGTGATAGAAATGTAGCCGTGTTACTCTGATCTGAGGAAGTGGGTCTGGCCCTGGAAAGCTCATCCCCTAATAAACCATCCTGTTAGTATTGTAAGTGCTACAGAGTCCAGTTTATAGGACTGATTGTGTCTTCTTCTTTTCCTCCACAGCCGGACCAGCCGTGGAAGAGGGCCGCAGCACCCCAGCCCCACCTCCATCTCCATCTCGGAGACATGGGAGCCGCAGACACAGGCGTGTCTACGCCGACATCCTCCGGCAGCACGTCGAGGCTGTGCAGGAGCAGAACGCCATCCTGCTACAGAGGGCGGAGGCAGAGGAGCGGTGGCATGATCGGCTCATGAATGAGCTGGTCCTGCAGCGCACGGTGCTGTACGCCACTCTGAGGGAGGTCAGTGGCTTGCCTGCTGCTGTGCCTGGTCCTGCTCCTCCAGCACCCCATGACCCCACCCCACCAAACCCCCCTTCCACAACAGCATCCCTTTCCCCCCTTGGACCTCCCTCTCCCCCAGACCCCTAGCTCCCCAGCCCCTCTCTCCCCCTGGCCCTCCTCTCCCCCAGGCTTCCACGTCCCAAGAGCCCCCCAGCAGCCAGCCAACCGACAGGTGCATCACCCGATCCCGTAGCCGGGGAGCACCCCAAACACGAGGCCCAGGCAGGAAAGGGAAATCTGCCAAGTCCCGTTCAACCTGATCCCCTTCCCCCCTCCAGGTTTCCAGTCCCCTTCCCCCCTCCAGGTTTCCAGTCCCCTTCCCCCCTCCAGGTTTCAATCACCCCCATCACCCCAGTTAAAGCACAAACAAAGGGTTAAACGAACTGTTTCTTTATTGTATATAGTTTGGCAACAACAAAAATGAAAAAGTTTTTTGTTATGTTTGCAACATTGTTTGATAATATGTACAAAATTATAAATAAGTAAAGAGAACATTTTATTTTGAAACACACCCTGGTGTAAGTGATGTGTCCAAACTGGGTCAGGAGATGGGTTGTGGAGGGAAGCTTCTATTGGGGGCCAGGGCCCAGTCCCCAGGCAGAAGCCCCTCAGTGCACTCAGTGGCCTCCACTGGAGAATTGGTCCCGGAGGGCCTCCCGGATGCCAACTGCAGACCAGTGAGCCTGGCGGATGGCAGCTGTCCGGGGCTGGGCAAAGAGCCTCTCCTGGGCATCAGCAGCTCTTCCCCACCCTGGTAGGAAGGCCTCCCCTTTCCTCTCCACGAGGTTATGGAGGACGCAACACGCGGCCACCACCTCGGGGATGTTGGTCTCCCCCATGTCGAGGCGTGTGAGCAAGCACCGGAATCTGCCCTTTAAACGGCCAAACGCACATTCGACCTGGTTGCGAGCCCGGTTAAGGCGAGCATTAAACTGCTCCTTGCTCGCATCCAGCTGGCCGGTGTAAGGCTTCATCAGACACGGCATCAGGGGATAGGCGGCATCAGCCACTATGCACACCGGCATGTGCACATCCCCAACCGCAAACTGGCGATGGGGGAAAAATGTTCCTGCCTGAAGCCTCCGGTACAGGTACGAGTTCCTGAAGATGCGGGCATCGTGTGCCCGCCCTGACCACCCAACACAAATGTCCGAAAACTGTCCACGATGGTCGACCAGGGCCTGGAGGACCATAGAAAAGTAGCCCTTTCGATTGATGAATTGGGCTGCTCAATGGGGCGGTGCAGGGATGGCAATGTGTGTCCCATCGAGCGCTCCTCCGCAATTGGGGAAGCCGAGGGCAGCAAAGCCGGCCATGACGCTGTCCAGATCCGGTAGACAGATGAGCCTGTTGAGCAGCTCCGAATTGATGGCCCTCACCACCTGCAGAACGAGACAGACAACAAAGTGTTAGAAGGGGTGCCTTATCTCTTAGGAGGAGAACCCACCGCCCACCTTCCCTCTCAACCACCCCGGGAATCCCCTCCTCAGAACCCTCCCCCCACAATTCAGGGTGAGTGGAGGAGCTCCCTCCCACTCCCACTCCACTTGGCCCTTCCTGACAGTCTCCCTTCCCCCCACCCCAAACTGTGAGGCTACGTCTACACTGGCCCCTTTTCCGGAAGGGGCATGTAAATTTCACTAGTCGTCGTAGGGAAATCCGCGGGGGATTTAAATATCCCCCGTGGCATTTAAATAAAAATGTCCGCCGCTTTTTTCCGGCTTTTAAAAAAGCCGGAAAAGAGCGTCTAGACTGGCCCCGATCCTCCGGAAAAAGTGCCCTTTTCCGGAGGGTCTTATTCCTACTTCAAATAAGACCCTCTGGAAAAGGGCACTTTTTCCGGAGGATCGGGGCCAGTCTAGACGCTCTTTTCCGGCTTTTTTAAAAGCCGGAAAAAAGCGGCAGACATTTTTATTTAAATGCCGCGGGGGATATTTAAATCCCCCGCGGATTTCCCTACGACGACTCGTGAAATTTACATGCCCCTTCCGAAAAAGGGGCCAGTGTAGACGTAGCCTGACTGTCCCCAGACAATGACTTACCTCCATCAAGACGGCCCCGACAGTAGATCTCCCCACGCCAAATTGGTGTCCCACAGAGCGGTAGCTGTCGGGGGTTGCCAGCTTCCAGAGGACAATGGCGACCCTCTTTTCCAGGGGGATGGCGGGCCGCAGGTGGGTGTCTTGCCGTTGCAGAGCAGGGGCGAGCCAGGTACACAGCTCCTGGAAAGTGGTCTTTCTCATGCGGAAGTTCCGTAGCCAGTCTTGGTCATCCCAGATCTCCATCACGAGCCAGTCCCACCATTCAGAGCTGGTGTCAAACCTCCAAACACGCCTGTCCACGAAAAAGTTCGGAGGCAAGGGCAGTGTGGCTGCCGGACGGAGGAACCCCTCGTCCCCGTGGTCTGGGTCCAGCTCGGGAAGGAGCCTCATGACTGTCTCATGAAGATGCAGCAACAGCTGCAGTATGGTGGTGTGGGGCCATCGCCTGCCCAGGGGCAGCTCTGGCTCCATGCCAAAAATAAGGGTCTGCAAGCAGAAAAACCTCAAAAGAAAAAAGCTGCTGGGGTGTCCCAGGAAGCTGAGCACTCCAAAGCAGCACTGCAATGCCTTGCAAAATTCCTCAAGGGACAGCAAAGGCAGCTGCAGGAGCAGAGCAACGGGTATTCAGGAGTGTCCCTTTCACCACGCGTCTCTGCAAAGGGCAGGCAGGCAGCACCCGGAAGGAAATGCTGCCCCCATGCCCTGGCAGAAGCAGTTCCGGGTGGCTTTGAATTTCGAAAGAGCATCCAGCAGTCTGGACGCTCTTTTTCAAAATAGCGGATCGATCTTTCGATCCGCGCATTGTAGTCTAGACGCGTTCTTTCGAAAGAGCCTCTTTCGAAAGATGCTTTCGAAAGAGGCTCTTTCGAAAGAAGCCTGCAGTCTAGACACAGCCTTATTTCGAAATAGCAATTTCAAAATTGGTGCTATTCCTCGTGCAGTGAGGTTTACCAATTTCAAAATAAACCCTGCGCTATTTCAATTTAATTTTGAAATAGCAGTTTGGCTGTGTAGACACTGGTAGTTATTTCGAAATAGCAGTTGTTATTTTGAAATAACTTTGCTGTGTAGACATACCCTTCTTGAATAGAATTTGTTTCTCAGGGTATGTCTACACTACCACCCTAGTTCGAACTAGGGTGGTAATGTAGGCAGCCAGAGTTGCAAATGAAGCCCGGGATTTGAATTTCCCGGGCTTCATTTGCATCTCGCCGGGCGCCGCCATTTTTAAATGTCCGCTAGTGCGGACTCCGTGCCGCGCGGCTACACGCGGCACGGACTAGGTAGTTCGTGAAACGAGGAGTAACAGTAGTTCGGAATAGGAAGCCTAGTCCGAACTACCTAATCCGTGTCGTGTGTAGCTGTGCGGCTACACACTAGCGGACATTTAAAAATGGCGGCACCCGGCGAGATGCAAATGAAGCCCGGGAAATTCAAATCCGGTTGCAACTCTGGTTGCCTACATTACCACCCGAGTTCGAACTAGGGTGGTAGTGTAGACATACCCTCAGTTATTTCTAGGGTGATGTCCTTTGTGCTGAGTAAAATTGGGCATAACATGCTAACAGGGTAAGAAGAGCTAGGGCTTTGCTCCTACTCCCTTTGGTTTTTAAATAGAGTAGGATGCAGCCCTGGTTTAAAATGAGACCGTAAAGATTGGTGGAAGGTTTTTTTGCTTGTTTTTTTCCTTTCATTTTTTATTTCAGGTATATTCCCCAGATTCTGTTTTGCCAACAAATGATGCAAAAGAAACTGGTCTCCCTTGCCTAAAGTAACAGCTTTCTAAATTTGATGCTATTATTTATGCAGCTGAGCCAGTGAATCATTTTGCTCTGTCTTAAATACTGAAATAGTGGATTATTGCAAACTGAGTTGTCATTATGGAAAAAAATAAATGTTAAATTTTTCACAGAATGACAGTCAACATTTTCTGAGAGAACAGATGTGGTGCTCTTCTGTAAGGGTACGTCCACACTGCGACGCTATTTTGGGATACTTTCGGTATCCCGAAATAGCTATTTTGCGTGTCTGAAACAAGCCCATTATTTTGAAATATAATGGGTTTGTATTCCAACATTCCTGTAACCCTTGTTCCACAAGGAATGAGGGATGTTTTGGAAAAGAGGTTTGTTTCAAAATTTGGTGCTGTGTAGATAGTGCCAAATTATGAAATAAGCTATTTTGAAATTAACTTGAAATAAGCTATGCAATTTGCATAGCTCAAATTGAGTAGCTTGTTTTGAGCCAGGGGTACGGTCTAGATGCACCCGGACAAACCTGGCAGTAACACTGAAAGAGGGAGACGGGGGGATTGACGTCCAAATTTTGTCTATTTCCACTTGGTCTGGTCTCAGCTGAGTATGTGCTCACCAACCATCTGATCTTGGCAGATGCAGAACAATTGCAATTACCAGTGAAGACCATTTCTATTGCAATGGCTCAGCACCTCTCTGGCACACACCTCTGTTAAGCACATTTTGAAAGTGTCTCTGTTCTAATCTGACTCCAAGCTTGCCAATGAGGTCATGTTGCTGCTGCTGCTTTGGGACCTGCTCCCTGCACTCTCTCTAGGGCTCCAAAACAGGAGCCACCATATACAGCCTACACCTGGGAGAGAGCGAGTCCCTTAACAGCTATAACTTGAGCACATAACTGGAATTATTTCATTATTTAAAATAATGTATATAGTACCAGATCTGTGCATAGCACTTTACAAACATTGGCCTGAAGGGATGGAAACAGGTGTATTCACTTTGAATTTTAAGTGGGTCAATGCCTGAGGATCTCTAATTACAGAACAGAGATTTGGTGTTTTAGTCTGTAAGAATCTTGGTGTTTCACATTTATCTGCCATTAATATGTTAGCTCTTGTCTGAGAGGGAATGGTAAGTCAGAAGTTTTTGTACATTTTTTTGGCCATCATTCAGTGTCTATCCCATCATCCACTCTCTGGCAGACACAATATCCTTGAAAGTTATATTTATATTTCCCCCCAGAATAGGACTATACATCCATAGATGTCACGTTTTTGTAGTGCTATATCTCCTATTGCTTGGAAATGAGGGAATTTGTAAAATCTCAAAACATACATCAGTTTTCTTCTTTTCCTATGTTTTGGACAGGATTTTGTTTGATAGGATTTGGAATCAAAATACATTAGAGACGGCCTATGCCAATTCTGGCCCATGATTAAGCCCAAAGGGCCAAATGTTGCTCTCAGTTATGTTTGGAGTGATGCCTCTGCAATCAATGGAATCACTCTGCTCATAAATTTGGATTAAAAGGAGTGGAGGATTTATCTTATCCAGACATTACTGGCAGCACCAAATACATGAAGCTTTATTTTGCCAGCTGCTTCCACTTGGTTTTCACAGATTCTGTGTGAGGTCCAAGATGTTAAAAATTGACAATGTAGGAAGTCTGCAGTTACTTTTGCAGTTTTATAAAACTGGGGAAAACTCACCTGAGTAGAATGAAATCAAACACGATAATTAAATCAGCTGATGTCCATACTACATCTCTATGGATCTTGATTACCCATGGACTGTAGGGGCAGAGGCACATACTTCTGAATGGATAATCAAAGCGCACACCTGAAAAATATATCTGGTGGCAAATGGAACTCAGGAGCAGGTGCTGACAGAATTTACAGCTGAGCAAAGCATTAACCGATCTTGTCCAGGGGTCCCACCTCCAACAGTGGCCTATGATTGCTTGTTGCTCCAATGGAAGATGAAGCCAAGGGTCTCAGCTAAATGGCTTTTGCATTAACGTAATGGTCTGTGCATTAAATTCTAACCCTTTACCTACCAAACTGAGCCTTTGGTGGAAAGAAGGTGAGGGAGATAATGGAAAGCCAGTTTTGATATCTCAAACGTGCTACTGTTTGCAGCAATAGGATCCATACTTCCCCTCTCCCTCTTCCTGGCATTGGTGAGAAGAGATTGTGCTGGCCAGCTAAGAGTTGGGTGAAGTGTCAGATTTAGTCAGCAGGTAAAACCCAGAAGTCAGAGTCCAGCTTCCCTTTTACTGACAACATTGGAAAAAAGAATCTTCTTTCCACGGGCCTGGTACAAAAGGTGCTGACCAATTGCAAAAAGGTGATGTTAGAACTGGGAAAATAAAGCATGGAAAGCACTGGGTGGGGGAGGGGTGTTACACATAACAGTGGAGAATGGAGATGATAAGGTGATGTAGAATTATAAATGTGCACATGTTTGAGAATTATGTTATAGACATATAAATCTGTATTTTTTTGGTTTTATTATTTTTCATATCTTATCCTAACATGGTGCCACAGCTCAGACTAACATATGAATTACAGAGCATTGTATCCCAAATGGAGGGGGAAAACCCTAACACATATATCTTCTAATCAAATCAACACAAAAAAATGGCCAGTCTGTTTCAAAAGTGGCCAGGAGAAACCCTATGTCCAAATCTTTATTCCTCCAAACTTTCAGGTCTATATAACTCCCCTTGTAGCTGCAAAAAATTGGGCTGTGGTTACATGTATGCCCTTTGGGTGTTTTCTATGTAAGAGATTATTTCATCTTCATTAACAATTGTTGTCAGTTTACTTTTACAGAACCCATAAAAGTATGCTAGATTCCTCATAATGCATATAAGACACCAGCTCTGGATAACTGACAATCCTATCTAAGGTTATATCTACACTACATCAGAAAGTTGATTAAAACTACATAACTCCATCAATGTGAATAATGTAGCAAGAGTCGATGCCCCTTAAATCATATTACTGTACCGCAGACTCTACAGAATGGGGGGTTGACAGGAGAAATTCTCATGTTGACTTCCCTTACTCTTCTCATCCAGGGTAGAGTAACAGGGTCAATGGGAGAGTGACCTGAGTTTGATTAGGTGGGTCTTAACTAGACCCACTGAATCACCTGCAGGTAGATCAGTCTCAGAACGTTAATCCGGGCTTTAGCATAGATGTAGCCTAAGGCTGTGTCCAGACTCAGGGGTTTTTTCGGGAAAAGTAGCCTTTTTCCGAAAAAACTTCCCCTGCGTCCAGACTCAAGCCGCGTTCTTTCGAAATTATTTCGAAAGAACACGGCTTTTCTTTCGATGGCGGTAAACCTCATTTCACGAGGAAGAACGCCTTCTTTCGAAAGTTCCTCTTTCGAAAGAAGGCGTTCTTCAATGTAAATAGGGCTTCTTCAAAAGAGAGCATCCAGACTCACTGGATGCTTTCTTTCGAAAAAGCAAGCCGCTTTTTCGAAAGTTCAACGTGCAGTCTAGACGCTCTCTTTCGAAAGAGGCTCTTTCGAAAGTATCTTTCGAAAGAGCCTCTTTCGATAGAGGCTTGCAGTCTAGACATAGCCTCCGGGAGCATCTATGCTGCAAGATTATTTCAGCTGTGTCATATACATGTGCTGGTAGCCCCCCGGGTGGGGTTTAAATCACTGTGTTGATGGTGAGGTACAGATTAAGCTAGGAAAGGCAGGCCTTGAAGATATGGGTCTGTATTTGGAGTAAATGCCCTCCTGGCCTGAGCTGTTCCTCCTGTCAATGGGGTGTACCACTGCCTCCCGCTGCTTGAGCCACTTCCCTCCTTGGGAAGAAATGCAGGCTGTGGGAAAAGATGCCAGCAGCTGGATCCCTTCTCACCAGGTAAAAGCTCTGACAATGAGGGGGCAGCAGGGAGTGCAGCTTCCTATTGCTTAGGGCCACCCCCTCTACAAGGAAATACATAGGGATTGGGAAAGGCGTGGGCCTTTTTCACAGCTGGAGCCACAGGGGAAGGCTCTGGGAGTAGGTGAAAGGCCCACAGCTCTGCCTATGCTGCTTCTCACTGCAGTGAAAGGCTCTAGCCATTCGCTGCTGCTTGCTCTCTTTTTACACAAGTCACGCCATACAGCAGTGTGGGCATGGTGTGCTTTTCACCGCTGCGTGGAGCTACGCTCATGTAGAGGAGACGTAGCCTTTAGATAAGATGCAATGAATGAGCCCAACCCACACGCAGGAGGGAATAGAGGAAAGGGTGAAAAGGTCTGTAAAAATAAGGTGGTGAAGTTAATGTCTTGAAGTAGGTGGTGTCTTGACATTTTCAATTGATGTGTGAGTTAATATACATGCACGCGCACATACATGCATAATTACAGAATGTGCGTACTCATTGTTCACCGCTCTTATTCACTGCATCTTTTAAAGGTATTGTGTATATATCTATAATGAATAATCATAGCTTTTTCAAATTGCTTGTCAATTATTGCCTTTTTAAAGAAAAAAACATTCTGCACTGGTAAGTGATGGCATTTTTAAATTTTGTCACTCAGCACTTGTATCTTTAAAAAAAGAAAAAGCATTAAATCCTGCATCACATTCTCCAAATATCATGGTCCCTAAAAGTCCAATGGTTAAAAGCAGAGAGGTAGGTATTTCATCCCTAGTCTATTTTCAGTGGAGTTTAAATAAGGAATCCATTGTATCTACATAATACAAAAGCATATAGCTCTACACTGAATCCTTGAAGATAGCTTTTGTCTAATATTTAAGAATGTTAAACTATATCATACCGAGACTGCAACTTAAGAACTTGTACAAGTCAACAGCTGTGACCTCAGTGAAGCAGGCAACAGAGTTTGCAGATAGCAAGCTGTGCCTCATTCTTCTTTGGCTGGAGCTATGTATATTTAATTAGTGTCCTCTCACCTTCACACTGCGTGTTTTTCCACTTGACAGTTCCTGGCATCAAAAGAATGTCCTTGAGGAAAAAGTCAGGCCTATTGACTCCTAAGCATATTATTTGACTTGGTGTTCAAGTATTCTGAAGAAAGAGCTAGAAATAATGAAAGACTGCAGTGTGAAGACGCCTTAACTGACAGTGTCAGGTGGGTCGAAGCTATTGAACAGTTCCTATTAAATTAGCCTACCTTCATCTCAGCTAGTTAAAGTTGGCGTGCTGACAAATTAGTTGCTTTCTGTATATAAAAAAAGGCAAGATGAGATTCCCATTTTAGAGCTTAGTGACAGTAGAGATGTCACATCACAAGGTCAATAAGAATCTGTCCATGGAAGAAATGTAAATGTTTGGCTGATGTCAATACAGTTTGCATTAAATTGTGGAATATTCATTCCTAAAGCAGAGGAGCTTATATTACCCGTAAAGGCTACCGTGGACCAACCCAGTTAATTACCGTGCTTTATATTCTGTTTTAAATCTGATCATAACTTTTGTTTAGCTTTTTCTCAGATATTTTGCATAATATTTGTTAATTCTAACCAAAAAGTCTTAATGGAGAAAGTTATCGGACATGCTTTGTATGTGTGGAAAATAAGGTTTTGTTTGGATTTTCTGTTCATGAAAACAGATGAATAATGCAATTTTCTTTTAAAGCGAGTTTCTGAAGTCATCTTGGACCAAATTTGAAATCAACACAGAGGAAATATTATTTGAGTTTGATTGATTGTGGTAAAAAAACAGAAGGTGTGTGTTTATTTCCTACATTCTTAGTTAAATACAGTTAAAGAAACTCAAAACAGACCAAATGGGCTTACACCATTACAAAAGTAAATTGATTTTTTCCCTATTTTGTCACACTGTTCTGCTCCTGTCCTGTCTTTTCAACTTCAGTACATTCACTGCAGTACCATAATTGTCAGAGAGACTCTGTTGCCATTGCTGGCATATTCAATTCAAACTGCTCGGCTTTGATCCTAAATTGTGTGCTGGCTAAAAGGCTCCACTTTTCCATCTGCCGGGAGTAATCTCTGGTAAGGACATCATGCCCTTTACTTTAAGCTCTTTGAAACACACTGCTAATTATTATGGAGCTAAATTGTGCTGCTTTGAATAAAATTGCTCTCTCCTAGATTTAGAAATATTTTTTTAAATAAAGATTTTACTGAGATTTCCTTTAGTCATACTTGACTAATTCAGCTAAGTACATATTAATAAATCCTCACAATATACTGTAAACAAAGCAGCAAGGAATCTTCTGTGGTTCTTCACATTAGCAACTTAATAAAATGCTTGTGTCTGGAAATGTGGAGTAACAAGTTGTCTCTGAAGTGGAAGAAGAGTCCTTAACCAACTACAGCAGTTATTTTTTTTCTCTCTTTTCTCAAGATTGAAGCTAGTGGGAGTGTTGTCTGAAGAACCATGACAGCACCGTGTCCTTATTTTTAATCAGTGCAATCTGTATTTTTCCATCTGTGTTTCACTGAGTTCTTAAGATGGAACAGAACCATGACTCAGTATCAAGTAATTTGATTAACGGTAAAACTTCCTCCTAAATTTCCGATGATTTACCACTTGGTACCTGGTAAAAAATTCAATCCAGATGATGTGTGCTGTAATTTAGCACTCGCTGACACCTCACTTCAAGAGCGTGCACATGTCAGGTCTTTGAGCTAAAGCACTAGGAGAGTCTGTGAAGTAGTTTATTTTTTCAAGATCTTCTAAAACTTAGAAATCAACCTTTACAAACTTCCAGAACACATGCATCCAAGAACCTACATCTCCATCTGTTCAAGGCTTTCTGTGAAGAGCTTGTGATGCCATATCGGTTGTTTCACCTCTTTCCTCCCACTTCCCCCCCCACATTTTATGAAGGATAACAGCAGCCATATCATCAATCAAGAGAGCTTACTTATGTCTGAGAGTAGATACTGTTATTTAGCATGTAATCTTCTTGGACATGGAGAGAGCATATTCTGATATCTTCAAGCATTTTGAGAGGCAAATAGGCATATTTGATATCTCTGTACGTAAAAAGTGTGATCTTTTTTTCTGATTTATATAATTCTTACTAAAGTCAGGCCAAAAGATAAATTACTATATGTCAAAAGCTGGAGGGATTAAATCCTCTTGTTAAAAATCTCTTCAGTGGAGTATCATCAGCCTGTAGCCTAACTTGTCAGCTACTCTGTGAGTATCCTTCACTTTAACAGAAAATTCTGCTTTTTGTCTCATAATTGTGTGAACCAATACTTGTGTCATTGATGGGGAGAAAAATATAATAGAACCACCCATCCTTGTTCCCCTGCCTAACTTAAAGGATTGTAAGGATCTGTTCTTAGCCCAATGCAAGGCACTATTTTTAATCACTCATTTGGAAGAAAATACGAAATTTTTGCTGGTCAAGTTTTCAGATAACACGCAAATTCAATGTTCCATAGAGACCGCTCAGTTTTAACATGTATTTTAATATACCACATGAAAGGGCACCTGTTCAAGAACAAAACATATCAGTCTCACATAGGTAGTATACAGGGTGTAAGGAAAAGACTGTCTGTGTTTTGGGAAGCAGTGATTCTGAAAGGATCTTGGGGTTGTGGTGGATAACTAATTGAATGCAAGGTTGCAAGGTCATTTAGTGGTAAGAAGAGGTAATGCATTCCTTAGATGTTTATGCAGGAACATAAAGAATAAAATAAAGGAAGTCTTTTATTACTGTAAGGAAGCCTTTTTATTACTGTATGTCATTAGTGAGACAACAGGTTTCTACCAGGAAACATGGGAGGGAGAAGTCACAGATGCCATGGATATTCTATTTCTTAGTGACATTTATCCTACCCATGTTTTTTTCCCAGAAGGTGGGTTTCCAATCCAGCAGGGCAGAGAGACCTCACAGGGGCTAAAGGTAATTGGGTGGTGAGCCTGACCCATTGAGGAGAGGAGACACTAGGGTGGGGGAGGTTTAAAAGGGAGCCTCAGAGTTGTAGCACCGCTCAGATTTGCCCCTTCATCTTCCATCAAGAAAGGGAGCAAGGGGGAAAGTTCAGCAAGTCTCACTGCAACCTAGCACAGGGTGTGATCAGGTGTGATCCACCACCCCTTCATCACAATGGGTAATGGGAGCGGGTGTCAAAAATGAGCAGCATGGTGACCCTGCATGCTAGGCCACAGCACCCGGCATGCGGATGAGCCCCAACCCCGCAGACAGGAGCCTCTCTGGGATGAGTGTGGGGTGGGCTTATTCTCGAATGACATTTGGGAGGAATTAGAACTACTATGCTGGGGTGCTAGATGCTGCTGCAGATGGTCTGAACCCCCTGGGATGGAGGAAGAGGAGTGCATTGTTATCAAAAGGTCAGAGAGCAGTCATGAAAAATGTAGTTACCCATGACATCTACTAAACGTACTGTCACTGTGCCATTTGGTAACATTCACACTTTTAAAGGGGGATATCGATATGATGGGAAGGGTTTCCAAAAAGAGCTACAAGAATGATTTATTAACAGTTAATCCTTAGTTTTTACATACCATTTTCCACCTCTAGGTCTCCTCGTACTTGACACAGAAGATAAGTATCACTGTTGCCATTTTTCAGATGGGCAGACAGAGTCAGCTAGTGACTTGCCTGATGTCTCTACACTGGTGTGACAGCTGGAAAATCTTCTTTACAGTAAGATGCTTAAAAAAACTCAATAGATTTATCATACCAAAGAAAAGCATAAGGGGAACTTGATGCATACATAAGTACCTCCCTTGGGAGATTTCTGATACAGGGATCTTTTAATCAATGCAATACACTGAATGGAGGCAGAAGAAGAACACACTCATGCTAGAAATGAGAGATTTTTAACTAAGAGGATAATTAGCCGTTGGAACAATTGACCTAGAGGTGTCACTGGAAGAATTTTTTTTCAGGATGTCTTTTTAAAAGAGATACTTAGCTCCATCAGAGGTTACAAGATTGTTTCAGGAATTACTGGATGAAATTCTGTGGTCAAATGCTGAGATGACAGTAATGGTTGCCAATGGCCTTAAAATCTATGTAAGGACTACTTTTCCATAGCCAGGCAGAATGGTAGCATTTAACACACACTCTCCAAAGTTATAAACAACTGCAGGTGATGCAGAGCTATGACAGGTCTGAAATCCTCCTTTATGAGGATCTTGGCCAACATCTCTACTTTCAGTGACTTTCTTTAGGAAAAAATATGTATTGTCTCACCATTCTAAGGCATAGTCTACCGGGACCTGGGATTTAGTCAGTGTGATGTTAATACTGCCTTTCTGAGAAGTAAGTGTCTGGGAAAGAGAATCATAATCTGCTCTTCAAATAGTAACATTAATCTGGAAACCCATTACCCTTTGTGACCTATCGCTTATGTTAGAGTAGCTTTTCTCCCTTCTCTCTCCCTTTTGTCCCAACTGATTTAGGTGGAGCAAAATGATTTTCTTATAGAAGTTGGACTAAGGTAGCAGGGTGTTTAAAGTACAGAAGAAGCTGTAGTCAACTTTTTTTTTTCAGGAGCAGTAATTGTTTCTTTGTAATATTTCATCTGAATTTGTAAATGTCATTTGATGTGACTGTTACATCTTGTGAGTAAACCACTTTCTTGTGTTTGCCCCTTTGGGATGATGATTTTTCTTGAGCCCTGCTAAAGATTTCCACTCCATAATTATGTCTTGAAATGTAGTGTTGAATTTCTTCCATAATTTTCGACTTGTCCATAAAGTTGTGAAGCCTCATTATTCCTACCCTTGGTCCCATGAGCTCATCTGGAAAACAGAACAAAGCTCTATGGGTGTATGAGGGGGTGTATGAACCCTGCACTAGAACTGAAAGAGTTAGAAAGCGAACTTGCCAAGGTGCACTGAGGAGCATTCACTGGATGAAGGAGGAAGCAGAAAAGTGAGCCAGGCAAAGCAGAAAAGGTGACAGGAAGCTCAGGAAGGGGCTGAACAGGCAGGGAGAAGGCGGTGCCCTGGCTGCTCCCAAGAAAGAATTGTGCAGGAAAGAATTTTGAGAAATGGAAACAATGTGTTGAATCCTGATGGAGTGAAGGGGCTGTGAATACCTACTTCTATTACCCATTCACAACAGACAGCAAAGCTTGGACCATTGAATGGGTGATAGGATGTGCCCTAGGGAGGGAAGCCTTAAGCTGTTCCGGGTTTCCAAACTTGGATAACCTTTACAGGCCTGGGGTCAGAGCCCAGTGGAAAGGTCAGTGTGCCTCTATAAACCCCTTCCCTCCATTAAAGAGAGCATAAGAACGGCCATACTGGGCGAGACCAAAGATCTATCTAGCCCAGTATCCTGTCCAATGAGTGATGCTTCCAATTATCAGTGACCATCACAGGGTGCTATCAATTTCAATTCTATCTTCTCAGTGAAATTCAGGAGCATTGCTAACACAAAGGGCTTGGTCCAGAAAGATGATTGGTGTCCCTAACTCCCTTGAAATCCAGTGTGGAGGTGAAGGTGCTGTGCAGCTTGCAGGATCAACACAAAGAAAGCTTGATGTTTTAAAAAATCCTTTTGAAAGATGTGGATTAATTTCTTCTTGCCAATTTGGATTTCAGAATGTCAAGCCCCGTACAACTCCGGGGTGGATGACAAAGTATAAAGTCTCTGCATGGCACACGTTATATACATCTTTTTTACTTGATTATCATCACTAGACAAAAAATATGTATCCTATTGTTGTTCCAGTTCTCATTTTTCACAATACTGGTGAGTGTACTTTATTCAGGGCCTCAGCCATCCTCTCTCAAGAAGTTGTTAAACTGGCCAAGTAGATGTAATTATTAGAAGTGCATGCACCACAACAGCATGCAAAGCCTTTGATATTTCCAGGGTGTTTACATCTGATCCTGCTAGCAATTACGTATGATTAAGTTGAAGTTGATGGGAATTCTAACACAGAGCACATCCATGTTTGCAAGTTTAGGACTTAAATATGGTACCTTATTTTCAGGAAGGACTCTAACTACATAGCATTCTCAAAAAGTTATTAAAATGACTGTCTGTGGTAGTGTGATAGTCCATTCCAAAAGGGGAGGGGCAAAAGGAGCCTTAGAGAGGCAGTGCAAACCCACAGCCAGTCAGGAAGGGCCTTTAAGAGTCAATCAGGGAAAGGATAGCCAGTAGGAGCCAGGCTCCATCTGATAAAAAGGCTTCAGAGTGTAAAGGAACTCAGATTAGTCTTGACCAGAAAGGGCAAAGGACTGGATCCCTCTAGAAGGATCAGCACCTTGGACAGAGCCATGCTGGGCTGACTCTGGGAGCAGAGGGAGAGCTGGAGCCTGATTCTTTCAAAGCTGAGGCCCTGACAAAAAGGACCAAAAAAGTGCAAGGACACAGTGAAGTGGCCCATGGAACATGGGCAGTATAGGGCCATCACTAGAGCAACCCTGGATCATGGCACAGAGTAGCAGGTGGACCCAGGTCCCTCTCCTCCCCCCTTCACTGCACTTGACTCAGAGGAGTGGGGCCAGATCAGACTGTGGGTGCTCCTGAGTCAAAGAGCTACCCTTTGAAGCTGCAGCTGGCCTTAGGGTCAGATGCAAAGACTGCAAAGTGACTGCCAATTTGCCTGGAAAGGTAGAGAATAGAGTTCGGGGTACAACCAGAGGGCATGCCCTAAAGCAGATGCCGTGGTTCATGGGAGTGATGTGGGTCCAGATACAGATGGTGGAGACAGGCAACTGAACAACGGGTGAGACACCAGCTGTAGGTAATGCACTCAACTGGGATTAAACTAATTCCTGCACTGACCAGCAGGAAGTGCCACAGTGGTGAGTATGAGTTCTGTTACTTTTCCAGATATTCCAGTTACCTATTCCAGATCTTATTGGCTGGCAGTTTTACAGGATGTTTTTTTTAAGCATAGAAAATGGTCAAGTCCTTCTGATATGACTATGAGATGGGGGAAAGAGGTTGGTTTTGATTTTGACTTTTATTATTTGTTTGTTGTTTTAGAACATGTTAGCTAGAACATGTTAAACTGTAGGGCTGTTTCTAGACTGGCAAGTTTTTCCGCAAAATCATCTGATTTTGCGGAAAAACTTACCAGCTGTCTACACTGGCCGTTTGAATTTCCAGAAAAGCACTAATGATCTCATGTAAGATCGTCAGTTCTTTTGCAGAAATACTATGCTGCTCCCGTTCGGGCAAAAGTCTTTTTCTGAAAGACTTTTGCGCAAAAGGGCCAGTGTAGACAGCACAATAGTGTTTTCCGCAAAAAAGCCCCGATCGCAAAAATGGTGATCGGGGCTTTTTTGCGGAAAAGTGCGTCTAGATGGGCCATGGACGCTTTTTCGCAAAAAGTGCTTTTGCGGAAAAGCATCCT
Organism: Pelodiscus sinensis; assembly: GCF_049634645.1. Taxonomy (NCBI): domain Eukaryota; kingdom Metazoa; phylum Chordata; order Testudines; family Trionychidae; genus Pelodiscus; species Pelodiscus sinensis. The sequence goes on from NC_134723.1 coordinate 8,669,515, forward strand.
GCCAATCTAGACGTGCTTTTCCGAAAATGCTTTTAATGGAAAAATTTTCCGTTAAAAGCATTTTTGGAAAATCATACCAGTGTAGACATAGCCTAGGGGAGACAAAGCAAGCTGATTGACTGAGCACATCCTAAATTACAACTTGTCCTGCCACACTGGAGTTTTAGAACATGTTATTTAGAACATGCTGGTTAGCATGTTGCAAAAATAAATCTTTTTATCCTCATCAAGACAAACTCTGAGACTGAAGAATTATTCCATATGGAAATCAGCATAATTTAGTGCTATTTTGACAGGTCTTGTGTGTTCTGAGCAGCCATATGAAAGCTGTATATATAGTCCTTCAATTACAGTTGGAGAAATATTGGATCTGATTCTCCACTGCTCTATTCTGCAAAGTGAGAGTGAGATGCTACCATTCTGCCTGGTAGTGTCTTATTCCCATCATACATTTAGTAAATAACTACATAGGGCTCAAGAACTTCATTTCCCCTCTTACCTGTTTTGGTTGGGTCCAGTATTTTATTGCTTTCTCAGGGTCCTGATTCCCCTTTTAGCCAAACCAGCCCAAATAATTGTCTTTCCCATCGGCGAAATTTAATAACAAAGCAGTTCAGCATATCAGACCTCTAAAACTGGAGGAAAACATGTAATTGGGGGTGAAAATCAGGGAAGCTGGGTTTAAGTTTTATCATCCATCACTTGAGCCCTCACCCGACTGTGGAAAATTTGCTGTCATGTAAGGAGCAGAGTTTTATCCATAATTGGGTCCATGTAACAAATATACCTCTTCACAAACTGGAAAGGCAGTCATGCTACATCAACATCTTGCTGAGAAAAACAGGATCTATATAAATAAATAATCTCAAATGATAAGGGTACCTGGTGGAATAAGAACTGACATATCAACTTAATGTGTTGCTGTATACCTGCAGGCAGGAGAGAGATAAAGTACCTGCTATTTTGTTTCTCAGTTTCTGATGAGCGCATAACAGACTACGGAAATACAGAGGTATTAAAATATAAATCTTTCATCTGGCATGTTCAGCAAGCTAGTTCTCTTTGCCTTATCTATCCTTCAAGCATAACAGTCTCTCCTTTATGGAGGGAGAAATGTCTTAATGTTTTAAATCAGCAGTGGTTAGGATGAGTCACTATACATTACCTTCTGGTAGTGGGCAACCTGGTGTGCCAGATCTCAGCAGAACTTAAGAGTGAGTGTTTGTTTCCCCAAAATTTACTCGGGGCAAGTTTGGCAGCAGAGCAAAAAGGGAAAGTTGTTATGTATGTTCCCTATTGATAGTGACAGCTCTTGGTTTCTTATTAAATAGAGCATGGCACAGCAAGTGTATGTGTGTTTGTGTGTGTGTGTGTGTGTGTGTGTGTGTGAAAGAGAGAGAGAGAGAACCCTCAGTTCTTACTACAATACTTCAACATATATGCCCCAATATGGGAAGAAAGTTTGACAAGTGGAGTGACAAATTTATTCTTGTGGACTGAGCCCCGGTAGCTGATTTAACTCAGAAGGGCTAAAACTAGAGGGCTACATCTAAACTGGCATGATTTTCCGGAAATGCTTTTAACGGAAAAGTTTTCCATTAAAAGCATTTTCGGAACAGAGCGTCTAGATTGGCATGGACGCTTTTCCACAAAAGCACTTTTTGCGGAAAAGCATCCGTGCCAATCTAGACACGCTTTTCCGCAAAAAAGCCCTGATCACCATTTTCACAATCGTGGCTTTTTTGCAGAAAACAAATCTGAGCTGTCTACACTGGCCTTTTTGCGCAAAAGTTTTGCACAAAAGGACTTTTGCCCGAACGGGAGCAGCATAGTATTTCCGCAAGAACACTGACAATCTTACATGAGATAGTCAGTGCTTTTGCAGAAATTCAAGCGGCCAGTGTAGACAGCTGGCAAGTTTTTTCCAGAAAAGCGTCTGATTTTTTGGAAAAACTGGTCAGTCTAGACACAGCCGAGGTGTTAGGGATACTGCTGCACCCTCTGGCTTGAAGTGGTTTCCATCCTATGTAGTATTTACGATCTGATTCAGTGGTTCTCAGGACCACACTTAAAAATTGTTTTAGCACCCCTGAGTCTGCCTGAAATAAATCCATAATTGGCAAGCTATTGTATTCAGATTTTCACTTCCAGTAACAAGGTAACATCTTCTGTTGAGGTGTAACCTGCAAAAATATTTTTGTAATTTTAGCAGAGCAATAAACATGCCTGGAACATGCATATGTGCTTCCAAAACATCACTGGGCAATACTTCTAGAGCAATGAAGAAGTGGAGCCAGCATGCCAGCACCAATATGTAAAGACAGAACATCACTGTGAAGAGTGGCGCTCTCTCAATTCCAGATGATTGCAGGATCATGTACGCCAAATGGTGCTGCTAATGTAACTAGGGCCACTATTTGGTTTCCATCAGCAACCCACTAAAATGAACAGAAATTTGAATCAGTATCCATTCTATTGATGTACAGTGAGCAAAGACTTTACTGAAGGCTTTTGTTGCACAAGTATTACCGTTATCCTGCATCTCGATTTTCTGATGAGCACCCTTGACTTCACATTTTCTCTCCAAGCACAGACAGGAAAAAAAAGAAGCTTATGAGGATCTGAGGGTTTACAGAAAGGTGGTAGGAGAGATGGTACTTTTCAATAGTGCAAAGTCCAGTGGGTTTTTTTTCATTCTGAGAGAGGTTGTTGTTTTGTTTTGTTTTTTGAAGGATGGCAAAAGGAAGTTTAGTATTTTAATTACTTATCACAGCTTCCTAAGTCACTTAGAATCTAAGCCCAATTGCAGTCAAGGGACTTGTGTTCCTAAATTAGTTAAGATTGCTTGTCTGTCCCACCATGTGTGAGATTTGTGTTTAATTGTGAATGGTTAGTAGTTTCCTCCATGTGTTGGAATAATTCCCAGCCTTCTCATAGAAAAGGACCATGTGGAAAAGGAAGAGAAATGAAGGAGCGGAGTCAGCATGCCATCAGAAAGAATGGTGATCATTCTCAGTTTAAAGAGTGACTTAGGGGAACCTCTTGTCTGTGTCCACAGGGAAACAACAGTGTAGTAAGGGATCAAGTAAGCTATACACAATGCCTTTGTCATGGCTTTTCAACTCCTTACCTCTTTCTAGGAGTAGTACTCATGCCTTAGTTCTGGGTAGGAGGAGGTGCTGAATGATGATGTAGCTCTGAAATGACTGGTTTTAGTAGGACAATAGCAATGGAAAGGCTCTGTCCAGCCAGATGATTCCTATGATGTGGGACAGATAACATAGATTTCAGCATTGGGACCTGTTTACTTTGACAGAAGGTACATTGCAGTCATATTGAGCTGACAACGGGAATGCAGGCCAGGAGGCACTGGTTACATCCATCTGTTTTCCAAATATTTCATGAGATTTTTTTACCTCCATTGCAGCCGTGAACTGTTTAACCTGTCTCATTGAAAAGACAACACACAACGAATTGCAGTGTAAGCTTTGGATAAGCCTCAAAGGACTCTTGTGGGACAGGAAATAACCTTCTGACCTAGAAATGAGTTCTATCAACTGAGTCTTCCTAATGCCTCTCTCCACCCTACCCCACCCCACTCCACCCCATAAAAATCATCTTTAGAGCAGCAGGTCTGAGTCATATTTGCTAAAGCTATTTGCAAGAGCAAATGGTTGCCTGCATTGAACTGTGGATACAAAATCAGGAAAGCGCAGTTTGAAAATGTTGCCCTTGTCTGTTGCCAATGAATGCTGCAGACGCAGAACTGATTGCAGAATTAAAGAATTAAATTCTGATTCTGTTACCAAACTGCCTCTGACTACAATGTGACCAGGCTCTTAGCAAGTCCAATAAGCTTCATGCAAATCTACCTTCAACTCACTTCTCTTAGTAGTTAAGCTCTCAATGGAAAAAGATGGACAAGACAATGATCTTTGTTCCTTTGGCCAAAGAACGAAAGACTCAAATGCTGATAAAAGCAAGTACAACCATGGGAAGACTGCTTAGGAATTATACAGGGAGGCTGTGTCTACACTGGGCCACTTATTCCGGAAAAGCAGCCGCTTTTCCGGAATAAGCTGCGAGCTGTCTACACTGGCCCCTTGAATTTCCGGAAAAGCAGTGACAATTTACTGTAAGAAATCAGCTGCTTTTCCGGAAAAACTATGCTGCTCCCACTCCGGCAAAAGTCCTTTTTCCGGAAAACTGTTCCGGAAAAAGGCCAGTGTAGACAGCCCAATAGTCTTTTCTGCAAAAAAGTCCCGATCACGAAAATGACAATCGGGGCTTTTTTCCGGAAAAGCGTGTCTACATTGGCCACGGACGCTTTTCCGGAAAAAGGGCTTTTCCGGAAAAGCATCCTGCCAATGTAGACGCTCTTTTTCAGGAAATACTTATAACGGAAATCTGTTCCGTTTTAAGCATTTCCAGAAAAAGGTGCCAGTGTAGACACAGCCGGAGAGTGCAAGGTTAACAAAATGTCCTCACATTTGATGGGCCTTAAATTTGCATGGTTGCCTTTGATGGAAACCTGAAAATGTCCCTTTTATACTTATCCATTATAAGTGTTTACACTTTTTCATCACTTTTCTCCTATGCTCAGTTTCATACAGATTTTTCCCATCACCAGTTTGATTAGAATTCTTCTCTCTGTTTGGTTAATGCTACTTGAAACACTGCTGCTGAGCCTACAAGTTCCGCAAAAAAGCGGTGAATCAGGGGCAACATACTAATGTGATGTTTTGACATTGTTCCATCAAATATTTCACCTCCCTCACTTCTGTTGTACACACTGCTTATTCCAGCAGCGCCGCTTTGGTTGCACAGGGCTTAATGAGTACTGGATGCTGACAAGGACTGCCTTCAGCATTCAATTGGTAGGTCTATGCTAAACCTGCTAAATCAAATGCTAGAAAATTGACCGCTGGAGGTTGATCTACTCATGGGAACCAGGACAACTTTAAACTGCTTGCAGCAGCTTCACTGTGCTTGAAGAAACTGCATCTATAGAGTTCATTTGATTTGGTTGCATAATTCTGAATTATACACAGCCACATTTTCAAATGATGTCTTTAATTTTATGCCTGAAATTCTGTTGGGTGCCATGTTGCACACACGAGTGTGGCAAGCCAGGCAAGGGATTCTGTTGGCAACTCTTCTGTTTGTGATGGAAGGTCAGCACATGTCTTAAATGGGGTTCTGCATGAGCGCAAGAGTTGACCTCCATGATCCAGTTGCAGGTCTGGGGTCCAAGTCTCAGGAGGGAGCTTAAAATCTCATTGGCCTTTTGCTGCTCTGAATACTGATGTTCAGTGGTTGAATATTTCCTCAAGCCCTGAGATCAGCTAGCTAGTCATCAACGGTATGAAAGTGTCCTTCCGCTTAGCCATTATAACTGGATTATAATGTCTTTTACGCATCTTCACAAATCTCAATGCTCTCTGCGTGCTCTCTCATCCTTTCCTCCATCCCTAGTATTTCAAAGGCTGCAAAAGCCTGATTTCATGTGATCAATGGTTCCATCTTGAATGCTTTTGGTATTGATTGTGAGGGGGTCTATGGATCTATTCTTTTTAATTCTTCAGGCTGCTTTTAGCACTGGTGCAGGGCTTCATTGGCGCATGTATTGTGTTTACATGGGTGAAGTGTTGTTACCTGGCCAATTTGTGAGTGTAAACCAGGCCAGATACTATCTTTATGCCAGCTGAACTTCAGTTCCAGCTGAGTCTGTGGTTGATTTAGGGTATGTGTGCATTGCTGAGTGCAGCCAGATATGTGTACCGGAGTTAGCTACATCCCCTTGGCATGCTGCAGAGCCCCACTCAAACCTGGTCCATCCACCTGGAAGCTGTAATAACCCAGGTAAGGCATTAGGATTTCTGGGGGCATGTCTCATTGTTCTTAGCACTGAACTAGGTTATAAGAATTGTTCCCAGGTGTATTGAGCTGTTCTAGGAATTGTTCCATGGTGTATTGAGGTAGACCTGGTCCTTCCCAAGCCCCTGTGCAGAAGAATATTGAGCCTCTCTCGACAACAAACATAAGCATCTCCAGTTCTTTGTCTCTGTCTCCTCCAGCCAGTGCCAAGGCCTTGATCCAGTTCAGGTCAGTGGCCTGTTGCTGCCTTTGACACTCTTTGTGCAGGGAGGGATTTCAGCCCTGGATTGGGACAATCAGAAGGTGGTGACAGGCCTTGGTGAGGAAGCCATTTCGGTTCCATATTGACAAAGTGAGATGGAGATAAGCGGATGCAGGTAGCAGTATTTGAGGATTCCCCTTTAGGACCACAAGCACAGAGTGGTGGGACTATACTACATGGGCAGCTAAACCTGGGATGACCAGAAGTGACACCAGAACTCCTGTATCATTAGCTGGGAGTGGCAAGAATTCAGGTGAACACCAACAGGATGCTGAACTACGATACAAAAGCTAGCAATGAGCAACTTCTTCCCTTATTACAGTCAGTGGCACTTACAATGCAAGCTGTCTGGAAAACTAGTCTAATGTTAGTAACAACATAACAGGGTTATAAACACTGTACAATATATATGAAAACTGCAAAGTAGTGTATTTGTAGCTGGGGCATCCAGGTTTAACAAATGTGCGTGTTTTGTATACATAGACATGGATATGTATGTGTGCTTACTACACCTGCATTCTCACAGCTTCGAATAAATTATTTGGCAGTAACAGTTAAATCCTGGCAACGGTAAATTGCTTGTATGTTTAAATATTTTCCTCTGTTTGGTTTTCCCCCTGCATTGTGCTTTGGGGTAGGGGAGAGGGGTGGGCCTTGAGGTCTCATCCACCCTCAACTGAAGCAAAGTCCACCTCCTGGCATGCAATTCCTCCATCATAATAATTGCATTAGTCATAAGCCGGTGAAACTGCCACTTACACTGCAGTTTGCCCATAAGAGTGACATAGTTGGCTGTGGCATCTTGCATGGTTACTGTTCCAGCTTTAGCACTGCTTCTTCTACAGTCCATTCCCTGAGTCCATACCAGAACAGAACTGACCAGCCTGAGGATCTCCCCTAGCCACTTTGGCTGTGTGCTCTGGCTAGGTTCTTTTCCAACTCCTCTGCCACTGCATTCTCTTCTGGCTCCACTGGTCCTGCTGCCTCTGAGCTAAAAATCAAACCATTAATCTCAGTAGCCCATGGGGCATGAGAAGTAGGTTTCATGCTTAGGATGCTGATAAGCACCTGGTCAAATCCTTGCACTATAGGGCATGTTGATAGGAAATTCCAGATTTGTGTGGCATACTTTGCCCTTTGGGGTTTCTAATTCTCAAAATCTTGATGCCCCTTGTACACACATCAGAGGTCCATCATAACCTTGGTGGTCAACTTCGATGAGGATCTTCTAGACAATATCTTCTAGTGCTAGCTAAGGAAGCTGAGCTTTGCAGAAATGGAGCAGGCAACAAGGAATTAGGGATCTGAACACCAACCATCTGCCAAATGGTGGACATCTTCTAGCACATAGGAGGAAGTCAGCAGGTTGAAAGGTAAGAAAATACTGATCCCAAGGAATAGTTGGTAGGCGGTGGAGGACTATAGCAATCCAAGCTCTGTAACCCAGGTTCTAGTTGTGTACACTGCAAAGTGGACATTTTAGAGACTATCTTACAGTGAAACCTGCTTCTAACTTATATTTTCATCTGCAAAAATAAGCCCTGGTTCAAACCACCTAATGCATGTGTGAAAAATTTTTGTCTATGGGAGTTTGAACTATAAATGAGGAAACAGTCCAAGTTAACTTTGCATTGAAGATAAACACTTAGGCTTAGTCTACACTACAGAGTTAAGGTCAACTTAAGATATGCAACTCCAACTATGTTAATTATGTAGCTAGAGTAGATGTATCTTAAATCAAGTTTCCACGCTGTTCACACAACAGAAGGTTGACGGGAGCAAACATTCTCATTGGTTTCCCTTACTCTTTATGAGGAGCAGGAGCACTACTATTGATGGGGGCACCCTCTGAGTTTGATTTAGTGGGTCTAAATTAGACCCGTTAAATCCAACCCCGGGAGATCGACAGCCGCAGCATCGATCTTCCGTGTAGCGTAGACATGACCTTAGAGAAACTGCGGTAAATATATGAATATTTGAGGAAAATAAGTAAATATATGAATATATAAGGAAAATAAGTGTACCTTCCCAGTAGACATGAAGAAAAAAATAGGATATAAATGCAAATCATTTTGACTTACTGAGTCCCAGTTTCATTGTCACTAAAATAGGGGAAGTGTTATGTGTGGCCTTTCCTTATGGGAAATGCAGCATTTACATTGCATGGACATTGGGACCATAGGCCTGGGGAATGTAAAAATAGAAGTTGTAACTTGCCTCAGGGGCTTGTACTCTAGAGGATTAGAATAAAACAAGAGCCCAGTCAATGATTTGATAAAGGCAAATATTTCAAACCTGAGGTAGCTATAGCTAAGCATGTAAATATCAAAACTCCCATTCACATGAGTGAAGCTTTAAGGTTCTGAAAAATAACCTCCTTTTCTGTTAAGCATAGGACATACTGGCAAAGTTTTCAAAACCTAAGTGCCTAATATTAGTTCTGGCCCAGAGTTGTTACGTGAGCTTAGGCATGTCACATCATAGCTCAGTCTCATTTTTTATCTGTGTAAAATATAGCTAATGATATTTATCAGATAACCACATAATCAAGCTAGCTGCATAGAAAATGCAGAGATGGGTACAGAATCCATATATCTCTTAGCTCTGAAATGTGGTCTAAATATATCACACCATGTGGCTTTGGTAAAAGAAGGGATTCTTTTGTTGCCACCTATTTGTGAATGGATATTGCTTCCAGCAACCCTATATTTTATATAAAAGACAGCTGCTTCATCGCCCCCAAAAAGGTCTAACAAATGGCAGAAAATGCTTTAGGTGAAAGTATAGTACCAGTATTTGTCATTCTGGCAAGAACTAAGGTTTATAATTGTCACCCTTTTGCCAGGTGAAGCGAGCAGCAGCCAGAGTCAGGTTCAATATGCTTTCCATCCATCCAACTCAGAACTGGCTTCAGTCCACACCCACTAACCTGGGAAATTTACACATCACCCCTGGGTGTCTCTGAGAGGTATGAATGTTTCCCCATTTGCCTGCACAGAGTCTGAGCATAGAAAAAAAGTATAATAAAAGGGGGAAAGAAACGTGCGATTTATTTGGGGAAATACCATAAACAAAGTACATAAACAAAAACCATGAGTAAAAGTCCCACCTCAAGTAGGCTGGACAATGTTCTTTTCCTCTCGAATTCTTAAGTCCAGCAATTTAAATGTCCATGTCACGTGCCCAACCCTTCTCTGTACCCACTCAGAGCTACTGCCTACAGTCAGAGTAGACCCAGAGCTCAGAGGTACATCCACAGAGCTCACCTCCCATCCTGAGTGGGGGGAAGTAAAGAGGCATGTTACTGACTCTGCTGGCCACTCACCATCCACCTGCTCACTGCTGTCGGCTGCCATCCTGCTGGCTGCTCATTACGTCTCTCTGCTACCACCCTGCTGGCCACTCATCATGTTGCCACCACTCTACTGATGCATCTCTCCATCAGCTGGCCCACGGCCATACTCTCTCTGCTCCTGTCTGCTTGTGGTGGATTTGGCTTGGACCAAAACAGCCAGTCATTTCAGCTTTTGTCCCAAAGCACAGTCCAGTCACAAGAAATTCCAGCATCCGCTGGAATAAATTTAAAATAATAAAAGAGACTCCCTATGGAGACTATTTTAGCTTTACCATTGAGACAGTGGGGAGAAGGAGATTAAACCAGTCTTACAGCTAACACCTGGAGGACCTGCTCTCCCCTCTTAACCTCACGGAACTCTGCAGTGGAACCCTTGTCCATCGAAGGTCCTTTACACTGATAGTGTCTCTCTCCTCTTGAAATGAGTTAAGCAATGCCTGTCGTTTCTGTATTCCCACAGTAAGTGCAAGCTTGAGGGATACTATTTCACAATTCTTGCATTTAGCATTAACATAATTTCTGATCCCACAACAATTAAAAGTATCAGTTGAATCTCTAGCAAATCTAAGCAAACAGGAATGAACTGTATTTACAGGCAAATACTCAGAGTCTCATTTTTAAACTGAGAGCGTTTCCCTCTTTTGAGCCAGTTTAGGCAGAGTCTTTCTTTTTTGTATTCCCACGATACTAACAGACATTGCAATTAGTATTAACACAATTTGTGACCCAACGCCAGCCAAGGTGATTACAATGAGCAAAACACCACTCCATCAGCTGAATAACAAACCACAGCAAAGTGGTAGCAAAGTAGTATTTATACATATTCACCCAGGGTCTCTACCCAACGCCAGCTAGTTGTAAGGGACTCATTCCTTCAGAATCTGTTAAGTAAATATTAAAATTGGCACTGGGCCAATAGAACAATAGAACAATAGTTATGCAGAGCTATCTTGAATTGTAAATTGCATCTAGCATAAACCATGGCCTAATTTACAAGAGGTTCTGAGCAGCTACTGCTCCTTCGAATGAGGTTGTAATTTCTCGGCATCTCCCACAGTTAGTTTAATGGCAATGTGGAAGAAAATCTGTTCAAAAATTTGAATTATTTTACATTGTGTTATATTGACATCTTTGTAATGTATTATCACAATTCAACTATGGAAAACCTGCGGATAAAGCATCCAGGGCAGTAAATGGGTATGTATATGCATGTGGCCAACACACCTAGAGAAGAGAAGATGAAATGTGAAAAAATATAGTGCCAAAACAAGCAGGAAGAAAAGATAAACAAAAAGGGAAAAATAAGCATATTCAAATAAACTGGGACCAATACAACTAGAACATTGTTTATTCACAGATAAATAGAATTTATAGAATTTAATTCAGTTGTAATTTACACTGAGTAAAGACACTTCTCAATTATACATGTCCACTTAGCATTTTGCAGCAATAGTCACAGTAAGTGTTTGCGTACCAAATTAAATGACGGAAATCCACACGGAAATACTTTTATCTATGTAACATTTATGTCTATAACTTTAAAATCATACCTATAGATCTCTTTTGGAACGTGGTATAAAGAAAAGCACAACACGACTCTCATTAATTTGTGAAAGCAGGGTGTCATAGATACACAGCAGTTCAAAGAAGTTTTAATTTTTCATTACTTCTAATTAATGTTGACTCTTCATGTTTCATTAACATTACATCTGCTGACTTGGGAATTTATAAAAAGCACTACAATGATCATCAGACTAAATACTTTAGTCAACTCGAAATAAACCTTCCAAATACGTTTTACTCTGGAAGTAAATGGAGTTCATTCACACTAACTAGAGGGAGAACTGAGCATGATTGGGAAGAATTAGGTACAATTACTAATTATTCCAGGAACGGTCTTACCCTATAACCTACCCCTTCTTTACCACACACATTTTAAGTTCACTTTCATTTGCTATTTGTAAATTGACACACTGCTATTGAAATTACAGGGCAGGATGTTCATCTTGTCTGGAGAGATGGAGATCACTGAAATGGTGCATGTCTTGGAAAAGTAATTTTGTAATTAGTAAAGCAAAGAATCAAAAGTTGATTGTACAAGGAATGCAGCAAAAGTGGCTTTGATACAAGTCTCAAAGAAACTTGTCAGAGTTTGGTTTAACTATATGCAATGTGTATTTTGCAATGTGCATATTTCCTAATGCAAGAAATGGGCTCCCAAGATATTTCTATTCAAGCCATTCACATACCATGATCATAAGCATGGCATAAAGATCTAGGTAGACAGTGCCTGGAAATGTAATTGAGCGGAGTTTTCAACAATTCCCATTACCATTTATTTAAAGTATGTAATCAATTGGTTGAACTGAAATGAGATGCATCTGGGAAAATGCAAACACCAAGAGCAATTATTTAATCAGCTTTGCAAAAGAAGGGGGGTTGTGAAATTAAACCTTTTTGCTTCCTGTTAGAATTGGAAGACAGTCAGTAGGTAATAGGGTAGGGTATCCATCTATGGTTTATGTAGACCTGCCATTCAGGTGAGCATAATTTTTCATTCATGACCATTAATCAAGGAGGAGAGGAGGAAAGGTTCCTATACTGTCAAGGTGTTCATTTTCAAGAAATCATTTTGGCTGAATTAAGGACTAATTGGTGTATGTGTATGTGCAAACTTAGAACCACTCCACTATAGCCTATTGTCCATCTAAGGGCTCAAACTTGCATTCACTGAATCCAGTGAAAGAACTTGGGTAGGATCAGGGCCTAAATGGTCAATATCCTCTACATCAGCATAGCTTTGGAGACTGAAATATTGAGTAGAGAAGCCTGCTATTCAGAAAACCAATGCCCTTCTGATATTCAGCAAGTAGTTGTCAGTATGTGAGAAATCAGGCATATGAATAACTTTCTTATTTTGGAAGTTTATCTAAAGACAAATGCAATTTCCACACATGGCATTCCTAAATTCTTGTAAGATACCTTTAATGAAGGTTTGTGGACGGGTACATGTCGCGACTTGAAGAGAGCGTTTAACAATATGTGGGGCAAGAGCTAAACATTAAAACAATTTTCCAGGCAAATACTTTCTTTAATTTTAAAGGTCAGAAGAATCATTTCTCTATGGAAACTTGATGCCATTTCTCCTACGAGAAGAACAACTGAGTCCACCTATTACTATTAAAGACAGATTCTGTAATTCGGGTCACAAAAGACCTTGAGAACTTGAGATCAGGCAAGATTTTCAAATGTACTTTAATCAACCACGTTGTTTTGTATGTAGTTGGTTTTATATGCACAAACACCTATGACTTGGGTGGTCAGATAAAATCTTGAGTCATAAGCTACGTCTACACTATCAGGTTATTTTGAAATAAGTTGTTTGGAAATAATGGGTACGTCTAGGCTGCAAGCTTCTTTCAAAAGAGGTTTTTTCTAAAGAGCTCATTCAAAAAATCTTCTTTCAAAAGAGAGCATCCACACCTCGAAGCCGGATCGAAAATGCTTTTTCGAAAGAGAGTGTTCAGACTGCATGGATGCTCTCTCGAAAGAAAGCCCAGTTTGCTATTCACAGAATGGTCATGAGGGCACCTGTGCTTTTTTCAATTCCCTCTTCTTTCAAAAAATGTTCCTGTTCTGCATCCACACATGCCTTTTTTCAAAAGCTCTTTTGAAAAAAGGCATTCTTCCTCATAATTTGAGGTTTACCAATGTTGAAAACACCCCTGAATTCTTTCAATTTAATTTCAAAAGAACATGATTGCAATGTGGACTCAGGTGAAGTTTTTTCAAAAAAAGGGCAGTTTTTTTGAAAAAACTATGTAGTCTAAACATACCCAATAACTCCTCAAATAACTATTTTGAAATAAACGTAATCCTCTTCACAAGCAGGAGTTATTATTTCAAAATAACAAGCCCTTTTTTAAAAATAACAGACTTGGTAGTGTGGATACTTGCCGGCTACGTCTACACTGCCACCCTTTTCCAGAAATGCTTAAAACGGAACAGTTTTCTGTTACAAGTATTTCCGGAAAAAGTGCGTCTACATTGGCAGGATGCTTTTCCGGAAAAGCACTTTTTCCGGAAAAGCGTCCGTGCCAATGTAGACGCGCTTTTCCGGAAATAAGCCCCGATCGTCATTTTCGCGATCGGGGCTTTTTTGCGGAAAAGACTACTGTGCTGTCTACACTGGCCCTTTTCCAGAACAGTTTTTCCAGAAAAGGACTTTTGCCCGAACGGGAGCAGCATAGTGTAGACAGCACAGCGGCTGCTTTTCCGGAATAAGTGGCCCAGTGTAGACACAGCTGCCTTGTTATTTCAAAATAAGGGGAGTTATTTTGAAATAATTCCCCAGTGCAGACATGCCCATAATGTTCACATCCTTATGCTGGCTGAGTTGAAACTGGTACTTTATTTTCAGTTTGAAAACATCTCTTCCTGATGTCAGGAGAATGTACACAACATATAGTGACATGGAAAGGAGGAACTTATTAAACCAAACGTTAGAACCAGGGCAATCTTTTCTCAAAGCGTACAACAAACTTCACATGAGAGTTTTGAGAGAATAAGTAAGGAACAGCACAGAGTCATGATTCCAGAATCAGTCTTCTGACTGTACCCAGTCTTTAATGCATTCCCAATACTGTATTCCATAGCCTCCGGAATTAGGAGCTGTTCCTTTCAAGGTCCACTTTTTCAGTGGTGCCTCTTTTATGTTTTATTTAGAGCTTTGGGTTTTTTCTCTCTCTGTTTCCTTAGCTCTTTTGAGGAGTCCCAGCTTACAGAGATTAAACAAAAAAAAAAAAAAAAAGAAGCTTTTTTTCCCAGAGATCAAGTTGGCATTAGCTAACATCCCAAAATAGATATTAGAACCATTCAAGTGGAGGACATTTCCCACTGCCTTATTCACGTTCAATAAACCAGAACTACTTTCCTCGGTCAAAGTAGTTTTATGCGCTCTATATTTATAACATGTTATGCCATTTTGTGTTCATTTGTATCATGCCAGATTGTAGTATGATTCAAGGTAACCCAATTTAATATGACAGAGCACACAGGAAATTAAAAACAAGTTCAGGTCTAATCTATTTATACAATGAGTAACCAATTAAAAATGGAATAAGCAAATAGAAGCAGAGGGAATAACAAAGTATATGTAGCCTTTTTTTTTAAAAAAAGAGGCAAATATCATGCTTTGGGAAATATGCATTCACTAAAGGAAACTTGCATAAAAGAATTCCTTGTATCTTGAATTTCTTTCCAAAAATCCTGTGTCTTTATAATGCAGCTGAGTTGTGAATAAAACATTTCTCACCAAACCTGACTCCAGTTATAATTCAAAGTTGCCAAAGAGAATAGATTTTAATGGAGTACAATAATACTGAAAATGAAGCTCACAACATCTGTTTTACACTCATATTCTTGAACAACATATCTCAAAATTATAACCATAAATTAAGATAAAAGTAATGTATACGAATGTATATTTCTTTTATGCAGTGCAACATGCATAGTCAATGTTTTCATAGCATTTCAGTTTTTCTTCTAATGTAGTACATTTCCTACCATACAATTAATAGTAAAAAGGCCTTTTCATAAGTCCTCGTATATCATGTTTCCTATTCTCTGCTTGTGGCTGAGTATGTGTTAATTGCATAAATGGGGTTTAATGCTGCTTACTGTATTTACTTTCTGCACATGTCTGACCTAAACTTCACCTTTGCATGTCTCTAGTTTGCCAGGTATATCTTAAGAGTTTATAACTTGGGAATGCATAGTTATGATCTTCCTTGGGGGAAAAAAAACCCTGACATATCTGGCCTCCGTAATTATCCTTGCAGAGC
The DNA here is from genome assembly GCF_049634645.1 of Pelodiscus sinensis. Classification (NCBI taxonomy): domain Eukaryota; kingdom Metazoa; phylum Chordata; order Testudines; family Trionychidae; genus Pelodiscus; species Pelodiscus sinensis. The sequence goes on from NC_134723.1 coordinate 8,684,852, forward strand.
TACTTCTGTTGATGCTTTGCTGGGCTCCGTCTGTGGTGTATGCACTAGCTCAGTGGTGGGTAATAACTGACCCATGAGGTAGACATGGTTTAGTCATGGCACTCCCTGGTAGGCCACCATCATATTATTTGCCTGCACATCCATCAGTATGGGTGCATGCAGTTCCCATTTGCTGCAGATTGCTGTTCCCAGCCAATGGGTGCTCCAGGAAGCAGCAGAGACTGGGACACCACTTCCCTCTGCTCCCATTGGCCAGTAACAGTGAGCTGCAAGAACTCATACCTGTGCAGGTGCAGAAAAATACCATGGTGGTGGCTGTTAGGGGCTAACCCAGGCAAACCCTCTGACTTATTACCCATCCTTGCACTAGTTAAAACATTAATCAACTCCGTTTTAAAATGGTCATAATGCATTCCTATCCAGGATTGATATGACCCGTCACCAAGTCTGTTTCATGAGTGAAATATTTTTGAGAAACCTGAAACATATATTTTAAAAATATGAATGCATATGAGAATTAACATCTATTCACAATATTGACTGATCAATGTTAGGAATGTTTCTTAGTTGTTGTTTTTAATGTACAATACTGTACAAAAGAGAATTCTGAGCTAGTTATTTAAGTTATATGTCAAGGGCACCATTCTGTATTTTAATAATATATTTTCCCACTGTAATTACCTGTATAGAAGGTTTGTTTCCTGTAGTTGGGACCAAGTGCTTTGAAAGAGTAATTCATTTTTGACTGCTGGCTCTGGGGACTATGTTTGACTAACGATTTCAAGAGATGGTATAAACTTTCTTTGATGTGACTCTTGTTTACAAGGAACTCTCTAGTATTAGACTAAAAACTGTGGCTCTAAGACCCTACACTAAAGCAAACATAAAACAAAGGTGTGAAAGCAAAGAGCAGAAAACAGAATCTGAAATCAAAAATAGTCTCTCAACTTAAGACATTCCGAGAAGCTCTCCAGCTAGTTCAGTATACCACCATATTCCTTCAATTGTCTGTCTCTTAATTTTATGTTGACATAGCATTGCAAAACTGAAAAGCTCCTGTATCTGCAGCTTTCCATTGGTATTCATGTCATGAACTGGCTCTTATAATACCTCTAGTGCACAGTATTATATCTTTTGGAGAGATGGATTTATTGTTTTGCATCTTTTTTTCCCTAACCCAAGCACCAGCTGTTAATATCATCCTGCATCTGTGTAGCAAAACACATACACTATTACACACAAATAAACTACATAAAAAGAACATTATTAGCATTGCAAAGTCAAGCAGTCAAAAGCTTGGAAATGTCAGAGTTAAAGTTGCTTGTGTAATCTTAATTTGTCTCTTTTCTGCATATGCAGCATGATGCACTCTTCAATAACATGATCACATTCAGGAGGCCCCCGACATGCGGTGTGCTTGGTTCCAGGTGAAGCATCGCAAAGTCGGAGGAATCATAACTTGAACCCTTATTTGCGATATGCACCGTTCTCTGTCATAAATGCGGGCTGAAGACATAAGTAAGGGGGTTTCAGCCCCTTCCACACTTACAAAAATGGTTGTAAGTGCAGGGGTTCGGAACTCAGGCAGTCGCAAGCTGGGGGCCTCCTGAACTCTTTTTTTTTTGTGTGCAGAGGACTGCTGCCTTATTCAGTACATAGAATGGACCATGCTCATTAAAGGAGATGTCTACACAGCAGTGTTATTTCAGAATAACTGAAGTTATTTTGAAATAACAAAAGGTGCATCTACACAGGAAGCCATGATTTTGAAATAATGTCAAGAGGGAGGACTTCTTACCTCAACTCCTGTAACCCTCATTTCATGAGGAATTAGGGAAGTCGACTGAAGAGTGTTCTTCCTTTGACTTCCTGCTATGTAGATAGCGTCAAAAGCCGAATTAAGCTATTTCAACTTCAGCTATGCAATTGACATAGCTGAAGTTGCGTATCTTAATTTGACTTTTGCCCTGCAGTGTAGACATGCCCTTTTGGAGCGGGTATTCAATATTTTGTTTTCTTGTCAGAGTTCTCTGTGTGGCCCTGACTTTTATATACTGCATACTGTTCAAACCCTGCTCTGAAAACAAAATTATTAATGTCCTCGGTGGCTTTTTTTGATTGTGCTGCTCACTGTAGAATCTGTGTCATTCATATTCATGAATGTTTTTTCATTACACCATGCTTATGTGATGGGGTATAATCCCAGTATTACTGATAGGGAACTGAGCCACAGAGAGAATAAGATTAAAGTATTCCCTAGGGGTATGTCTAGACTACAGGCTTTTGTCGACAGAAGTTTTGTTGACAGATATTTTGTTTGACAGCAAGCCGCTTTGTCAACAGAAGTTTTGTTGACAGCAAGCCGCTTTGTCAACATAACAGTGTAGACGCAAAGGACAGTGTAGATGCAATAATGCCTTCTATCGACAGAACTCTGTCGATAAAAGGCGTTATTCCTCATAGAATGAGGTTTACATACGTCAACAAAACTGCTGAGTTTTGTCGATATTATGTCGACATAACTCAAAGGCAGTGTGGATGCAGGTATAGTTTTGTCGACAAAAGTCCACTTTTGTCGACAAAACCCTGTAGTCTAGACACACGCTAGGCTTGGATGACTAATTGGAGACACCTGGGACTTTATTTTTTCAGAGTGTTTAGTTTTCTATAACACTTTAAATGTCAAAAGCACAGTTCCCATTGATTTACATTAGGGTAGTGAGAGTTCAAAATTTCTGCAAATTGTGTGAGGAAATACTAAAATTGCTCTTTAGTATTTTCTTGATTTTCATGTTGTGTCTATAATAAAAGGTGGAAACATCCTATCATCTGAAAACAGATATTTAACGATATGTAGGCACCTTAACAATGCAGATAAACTCTTTGGCTACATCTAGACAACAGGCTTCTTTTGGAAGAACCTTTTTTCAGAAGAGATCTTCCGAAAAAACTTCTTCCAAAAGAGAGCGTCCACATACAAAAGCACATCGAAAAAGCAATCTGCTTTTTCGAAAGAGTGTCCACACTGAATGGCTGCTATCTCATATTTAAGCTGTGATTACTATGAACGGAGTGGCCACTATGGCACCTGTGATTTTTCCTCTGTCCTCTTCTTTCACAAGAACTCCCTCTTCCCTGTCCATACATTCCTTTTTTTGCAAAAGAGCTCTTTCTGAAAAAGGCTCCTTCCTTGAAGACAGAGCATTACCAACGCTGAAAAAACCCTCTGTTCTTTCGATTTACTTGCAGAAGAACGTGATTGCAGTGTGGACGTAAGTTAGGTTTTGTTGGAAAAATGGCTGTTTTTCTGACAAAACTTTGTAGTGTAGACATAACCGTAAGGGCATTTTCAAAAGCACCATGGCTCCTGTTTCACCTACTATATTCTGGGCAGTGACATCAGGGGGTTCCATATTTCTAAAACTATACTTGCTATTTTGTTAAAAGAACTCTTTACACTTGTGCTAATAACTCACATTATCTCAAAATAATGCTCCAGTGTGGACATGCCCTAAATGAGACAAATCTGCAGTTCTCTCTCTCTCTCTCTCTCTCTCTCTCACACACACACATATATATAAACGTGTGTGTGTATTGCTGGATCTTAATCTGTATTAATTATATATAAAATATGCAGTAATTGTAAAGCATTGGACAATGTGTTTTGTGTTTACAGATTAGCTTATCAGGCACATTTCATTACAAGCCCATTAACCTGCCCCACCCTTCAATCTTTTCAGCCATGAGTAATGGAATTTCTTTGTTTAAATTACCAATACCACAGCGTTCATTATAATGCAGATGAATATATTTTCAGTTGTAGTTTCATAATTTTGAATAAGCATAAGACAGATAGTGCACAAAATATCCCTTCTAATATTTCTAAAACAAAAAAACAAAAAAACCAACCCTATTAATTCGGTAGACTGGATGGAGGTAGGGAAAATACATAAAGACTACTTCCACACTGTTTAGTATTAGTTTCTAAAATATATTTACACAGTAGTGTTGAGCAGAGAGCTCTACAGCACACTGTAGCCCTATTAGCTCTTTAGAAAATTTGTTTTGGCTTTAGTTTGTTACAATAATGTACGTCTTAGTTTTTCATACAAATTAAGTAGACTCTGGGCATTTTCCCCCCTGCAGGGAATGTTGGTTTTCCTCCAACTAGTGAGCATCTCTCTTCATCTTATTTACAGAGTCACTCACTTGAATGCTTGTCTCAGAGACTCCTATTTCTTTCCCCACCACGAGCCCTAACCGGTTTTAAAGCTTGGGGCACTAATGGCTATGTTGCATCCTCTGTGACTCATGCTTTTCTCTTAACTGCTTATATATCTCGTTCCCATCTCTGAATATAGAAGTCTCTAGGACTGAGCAATCCCTGGCCATATGGTCATTCTCGTCCCATGTATAACAGAACAAAGACATAGGTTAACATTCATTTATTTTAGGGCAGTGTTTCCATTTGTATGCAGCTGCTCTTGCCTGAAGCTTGCCCAGAAGTCTCTGGAAGTGTGGCAGTAGATGTCCCTTTACCTTTGCATCAGAGAGCCTTTGCTAAAAATCCACACTCTGCTTAGAAAGCTTTTTCATTTTCTGGTAAAACTTGCTACAATAATTCTTCACTCTCTATGAATGGGGATCTAGGGTCTTACCACTGTGCTTTGTAATGACAAATTCAGCTAGTACAGCTTACAATATCAGAAGTTTGAACTGGAGAACATCCGTTAGGCCTAAAAGTGGGAAAACACTTCATAGTCTTCCTTTGGCTATCTCTTTTTATATTGTTGAAAGGGTGTGTGAAATCTGAAATTGTAATTTGCTTGTCTATGGGCCTGATTCAAAGCCATTTGGGAGTCACTATTTTCTGTGGGCTTCGCATCATACTCATACAAGTTATGAAAAGATACAGCAAACATAAGACATGTCAGGGAGACATAGGGAAAGACAGCTCTTTGGGAATCAAGTGTCAACCCATTGAGAGCTTTGAAATTGAGAACCAGGAAGCTGATTTGGATCTGCCACTAAATGGAGATCCAGTGAACTGCTTGTGTACTCTGTTGTTTTCTCTTTCCTCTGTTTAGACTAATTTTAAAGGTATCAAGCACCCATCGTTCCCACTTATATCAATGAGGACAGTGGGAGTGCAACATCTGTGAAAAAATTAGGCTTCAAGTGAATTGCTTTGGATGCACTGTGGTGAGGCGGATTAGATGTAGGACAAAGAATTCAGAATACATGGATTTCATTAATGATTTTGTGTGATCTTCAGAGTCACCCAATCTCTGAACCTCAGCCCACCTGGATGTAAATATGGCTCTCATTGATCAGCTTCCATGGTGAATTACTCTGATTCCTTTGGCTTCTGTTATATTTTTAAGGGCTCTGTAAGAAGTACCCTGGTAGGCCAATTAACTCCACAGGCTGCACATGGAGAAAGTCAGGGAGCAGGGAACTAATCAGAAGGAGGTTGACCTGTTCAGGAACAGGAGGAGCCTCAATACAGCCAGGCTGCTGGCACTAGAAAGGGACTGCTGGAAGATGCTGCAGGAAGTAGCCCACCTGTAGGGCGGAAGGAGGAGAGTGATGAGGGGAAATAGATATGGTAGGAAGCAGTCCAGGGAAGGAGTAGTGAAGGCTTAGAGAGGAAAGCCCCGAACTGCTGAGCTGAAGGTCCCTGGCCTGGAACCTAGAGTAAAAGATGGGCCTGGTTTCACTTATCAGCCATTGAGGGAGTGGTGCTGTGGAGCAGTGAGAGGGAAGACTGCCTAGAACTGCTAGGAAAAAGGGGACTCTGCTACCCTGGAAAGGGGATCTCTGAGAGACCCAGCTGCAGGACTGAGTCACATAAACGCGGCAGCTCCTGGAATGAGAGAGGGGCAACAAACTCGATGGAGAGACAGATCAGTAACGTGCATATCACAGAAGTGGGGTGTCAGCCTTAAGAGCTAACCCCTAAAATCACCAGTAAAAACTGTGATTGTGAATGGACCGCATCATAGATCTTTCTTGACTTATTGTGACTTCTCACTGCTGAGACACTTCAGTCCCTTAGGGTACGTCTACACTACAGCGCTAATTCGAACTAACTTAGTTCGAATTAGTTGATTCGAACTAAGCTAATGCGAACTAACGCGTCTAGAACTAAAAACTAGTTCGAATTAGCATTTTGCTAATTCGAACTAGCAAGTCCACATTGAGTGGACCCTGAACAGGGCTTAAGGATGGCCGGAAGCAGTGCCGGCAGGGCATCAGAGGAGGACTTAGAGCGTGGAGATGCTGTCTCAGGCTAGCTGAGGGCTGCGCTTAAAGGGTCCCGACCCCCACCCCGGACAGACAGTTCTAAGGGGTGCCCCGCTTGCAAAGCAGTCCTGGCTTGGATTGCCCGGAGTACCCACACTGGGCACATTACACCATTCGGCCATCAGCCTGGCTGCACTTGCCGCAGGCTGCGATCTGGGGAGAGAGGGCAATCGGGGGGCTGCAGGAGAGCTTCCACCCCCAGAAGCCCGCAGAGCCAGCCCAGTCCTCCCCATCGGGGGCTCATACCCCATTCCTCCCTCACCTCCTTCCACTTACCCTTCCCTAGCCCCCCTTCTTATTGATGTACAAAATAAAGATAACGTTTCTTCCAACATTGACTCTGTCTTTATTGAACAAAACTGGGGGAGACTGGGAAAAGGAGGTGGGAGAGGGGAAGAGAAAGGCTGGGAGAGGGGAGGGCAACAGGGGTTGGGAACAGGTCCCAGATGAAGAGAGGCTACAGAGACTGGGACTGTTCAGCTTAGAAAAGAGGAGATGTAGGGGGGACAGGATAGAGGTCTCTAAAAGCAGGAGTGGGGTGGAGAGGGTGCATTCAGAAAAGTTCTTCCTGAGTTCCCATAAAGAAGGACTAGAGGACACCAAAGGAAAGGAATGGGTAGCAGGCTTGAAACTAGTAAGAGAAAGTTGTTCTTCAGAAAGCAAATAGTTAACCTGTGGAACTCCTTGCTGCTGGAGGCTGTGAAGGCTACAACTAGAACAGAGTTTAAAGGGAAGTGAGATCAAGTCATGGAGGTTGGGTCCATGGAGTAGTCTTAGCCAGGGGGTAGGAGTGGTGTCCCTGCCCAAAGTTTGTGGAAGGCTGGAGAGGGATGGCACGAGACAAATGGCTTGCTCACTGTCTTCGGTCCATCCCCTCCAGGGTCCCTAGGGTTGGCCACTGTCGGTAGACAGGCTACTGGGCTAGATGGACCTTTGGTCTGACCCAGGACAGCCATTGTAAGCTCAGGGCTCAGGGTCGGGGGTCTCAGTGGACCCCCTTGATTTTCATGCACACTTGCTCCTGGGTGGCCAGGCTGGCAGCTCTCCCGCCCTAGACGGCCACTTTCCTGTGCCTAGTGCGGAGATCGTGGACGAGGTCCACGATGTCCGCACTAGCCCAGGAAGGTGCCCGCCTCTTGCGGTCCAGGGCAAGCTCCCGGGAGCCGCCAGCCTGGTCCCGGGAAGAGGGGGTGGGCTGGAGGACATTGGGTGGGTGGCTCTGTGCCGTGCCAGGTGCAGGGTCTGCTGGCTGGGTGCTGGCAGGCTTGCACCTGGCACGGGCACCGTAGCCAGCCCGTGCCCCTTTAAGGGGTCCGGGGCCAGGAGGGGAGCATAGAGTTTCCTTGGTGTTGGCCAGAGTGGCCACCAGGGAAAGCTGGGGAGGGCTAGCCTCCCACTAGTTCGAATTAAGGGGCTACACACCCCTTAATTCGAACTAGTAAGTTCGAACTAGGCTTAATCCTCGTAAAATGAGGTTTTCCTAGTTCGAACTAAGCGCTCCGCTAGTTCGATTCAAATTCGAACTAGCGGAGCGCTAGTGTAGCGGCTATGAATGTTAGTTCAAACTAACGTCCGTTAGTTCGAACTAACATTGTAGTGTAGACATACCCTTCCAGTGTTCCTGAATCTCTTCCCTTGGTTGGTTATTCAATGAGTGATAAAGCTTTTTTATCTACCTTAACGCCACCCACTTCACTTTAGGCCTATATATATTTTTCAAACATAGAATCCCAGGAGACCTTCCTTCTCTGTTATTCTTACTATAAATAAAAAATAATTAATACTGGATACCCATTTAAATGCTTGTATCTGCTGAGGAGACACCATTTCCTGTACTGACAGCATGTTGTGCAAATGGGAGATTAGATTTTTAGGGGAGCCAATTTACATACCCTTCTGGCAAAGAAAATTATTGAAGTCCTTTTGAGGCTCTTTACCTCATGGTCTTCTCTGTCTTATTATTCCTTTGTGTGTAGAAAATTAAACAGATCCTTATTCTTCCTCATTGATTGACAATTTTTGGCAGCAAAAATGATTAGTGGGATGAAAGGCTGTGGGATTTGGGTTTAGTTAGTCTACAGAAGAGAAGAGTAAGGGAGAGGATTTGATAGCAGCCTTCAACTGCCAGAAGGGGAGTTCCAAGGAGGATGGAGAGAGGCTTTTCTCAGTACTAGAATAAGGAGCAATGGTCTCTAGTTGCTATGAGGACAGTCCAGATTGGATATTAGAATAAAAACCATTTCACTAGGAGGGTGGTGAAGCACTAGAATGGGTTACCTAGGGAGGTGGTGGAATCGCCATCCCTAGAGGTTTTTAAATCTCCACTTGACAAAGCCCTGACTGGGATGATTTAGTTGGGGTTGGTCCTGCTTTTAGCAGGGGGTTGGTCCTGATCAACTCCTGAAGTCTCTTTCAACCCTATGATTCTATGATCTATAGTTGACAATTCTCATGTTTATTTCTCTCCAAACACTGGATGCCTATAAATAGATCAGTGTTCCCAACTTCATCCATTATTTGCCTGGCACTTACTACAGTAAAACTCCAATTGTCCGGCATCCAGTTGTCCAGCACTCCCAATAGTCCAGCATCAACTGGAACTCAGAAGTGCTCTGGTCAGCCACTTTCACAGCCAGGCCGCTGTGAGCTGCCTGTGCGCTCCCGTCCCACACTGTTCCGCTCACGGTCCCTCGTGCACACAGCGTCCAGCCTGCCCTTGCTAGCAGCTGGCCGCTGAGCACATGTATCTGCCTTGGTACCCGGACATAAGGTTGGGGGAGAAGGGGGACTGGGTTACCACAGGGAGGGGAGGCGTTTGGTTCTGGTGAAGAGGAGGGGAGGGAGATTGGGTTGGGAGTATGCCCCCTAATAGTACCTCCCGGTATTCTGGCATATCCGATAATCTGGCACCACCTAGGTCCCAAAGGTGCCGGATTATCGGAAGTCTACTGTACTAAGATATTCAGCGAGTTTCATTCGCTAATTTCTTTTGTGTTTCAGCTTTCTTCCAGACAACACTTTCCATTTACTATGGCCACATTATTGAGCAGATGGAAAATCATTTTTCTAACGTGGTAGAACAAATTATTGCACAAGAGGGGGTTAATGAAATTGTCTGCCAGAGGAATAATAATTGAGGGGACAGAGTTCTGGTTATTAGGTTGAATAGTGGCTTGGCGTCCTAAATTATAGCTTGTTAGGGGTAGGGAACTTCAGCATTGTTTCAGTAGAAACAGATGACACTGACTTAAGGAAGCAATATTGTAAACCTAATAGTTTCATGTGGGGCTCGTAATTTCCTCTGGAGTGTTCAATATCATGAAGATGTAGCCATTTTTAAGTGTGTATTTTGGGTAATATGTTTTACAGAGAAGTTGCTGTGATTAACTTACAGCTCTGGATCCTTCATAAACACATTAGCAGCATCCATTTCTGTGGTCTAATAAAAAATTGTTATTAGAATCAAACTTACAGCTTCTTTGCTGTAATTTTGGTCTCCTCTTCTTTTGCTGACAGTTTTCTAAATACTGAATTCAAATTGCTTTCTGGGCTTTTTGTCATCCTGGCTTCCTCAATTTCTATGGGTTGTTGGGAAGCACTTAAAGAGTGCAACAAATGAAGCCACTATCTCCAAACTGAGAATGTACAAGTTACTACATCTTACCAGATCATAATATGAATTTGTAGTCTCTTAGCTTCCCATCTCTCATCAGTTATTTTTTCCTACTAGTGTTACAAGTAACACCAAAATCTAAATGATTAGAAATAGTATTTCCTTATTTTTGTCAATTTGCTTGCCTCTGTATATAGTCAATTTCCTATGCTTCCTCTGGCAGTAGAGGAGAGTATTAAAAAAAAGGAAGAAAAAGTGCTTGCATGATTTTTGCACCCTGGAGAAGGACTCTGGAGCTGCTGGACAAAATGAATCTTCTGAGCATTTTTAAGACCAGGGTAAGGTTCAATTTCTCAAGGGTATTTAGTTGCCTAAAACCTTTTGTGGATCTAGTCCTAAGTTGCAAGTTGACTGCAGGTGAAAACTTGAAAAGTGCCAAAAGGGCCATATTTTAGAGATATGTAGGCATCAATATGTTTTGAAAAATCCCATTAGATGCCTATGTGCTTAAAAAAATCTGTCTCTAAGGCTGCGTCAAGACTACAAAGTTCTTCCAGAAAAAGGTACGCACATTGCAAACTGCAATTTGCGTAACTTTTTCCGCTTCTTTTTTTCAGGAGAGGCTTATCTGACATTTGGCCCATCTACACTGGGAAAACCCCCTTTTTTTGGAACATCCTTTCTTCCTCATAAAACGAGGTTCACGGGGATGCTAAAAAAACCATGTCTGCTCTTCTTAAATTTTTTTTGGAAGAGCAGACACATTCCTTGGACACGGCAGAGTTTTTCTGGGATACCTTTGGTATTTCGGAAAATATCTGCAGACTAGATGTACCCTAAGGGTACATCTATGCTACATGTTTCTTGCAGTTACATATTGTGCTATGCGTGTTGCAGCCCTCCCCCAGAATATGTGTTAATTACCATAGCTGAAGAATACATGCATAAGCCAGGCCTCTCAGTTGACACTGCTATTTTTAGTGTGTCACTGCCTCCCTGCTTCTGGCACCTTTCCTTGCTTCAGGGTAGGACATGGGTGGCCAGAAAGGCTCTGACAGTGGAAGGTATTGTAGAAAGGCTCTGATTTCCTGCTGCCAGATCATTTCACTGACACATGTAGCTATACACTGCCATGCGGATGTAGCCTGCCTTGTGCTATGGTGTGTAGCTACACTTACATTGTGTGTCACAGCCAGCGACGTGAACTGGAGATGTAGCCTTTGTGACTTACAAAATGTTGGTTACAGCTTCCCAAATGTCAGAGCATACAAAGACCATTTCAGTTCAGAGCTACAACCTAAAATTAACCCTGACTTTCTGATGCTGAACTTTTCAACAGAAGAATTACTCACAATTCCTGCTGGCTGTTTATTTTTGCCCCGTGACTCAAATTGGGCACAGCTGGTGTTCATTGGAGCTGGGGTAGTTACAGGAAGATGAGCTGTCAGAAAATAGCTAACAGTCAGCCTCTTTGGATCAAACTGAAGAGAGGAATAACTACTATTTTCTCCAGTCGAGTAGGTGTCTTCAGAAGCTGAAGAGACAAAAACTGAGCCAAGGCTTTGATTGTGAAACAAGCTGGTGTCCCTTCTCCTCTTTATGTATTCATGCATCATTCCCTTAATATTGAGGTGCTTTAGCAGAGCTGCCTTAGCCTACCACACACTTAAGCCATGTCTTTACTAGGGGGAAGATCAACAATGCCACGATTTATCTTCTGGAGTTCAATTCAGCGAGTCTAGTAAAGACCCACTAAATCAAACTCAGAAGGCACCCCCATCAGTGCCAATACTCCTGTTACTGTGTTTGATACCATCAGCATTCTTCTGTGAGGATGATGGGGAAACTTGATGTAAAGTATGTCAAGTCCAGCTATAATTAATATAGCTAGAGTTGCATATCTTAATTCGACCTTCCCCTTTTGAGTAGACCTGGCCTTAGCATAATCTTCAAGAATGTGGAGGGCATTAATAGTATCTAAAGAGAGAGGAACAGTCCGAGAGGAACAGTCCATTCTGGCCAAGGGAACATACCCAGGATTAATCACAGGAAACTGTGAGGAAAATTGAGTCCACGTATCCAAGGCTCTGTGGTGGAGGGGAGGTCACATAGCTGAAGATGTTGAAGCTCTAGTTTTAAACTCAGAATTTGTCATGTCTTGTGAGTGGTATCTATAAAGGGCATAATATAGGATAAAGCAATTTGATTACTGAAAAATTGGGATGGGGAGGAAGTCAGAAGGGGACTATGCCCATCCACTCATGTATAGTCACAACAGCAATGGCTCTTTCATTTGAGTATATCTGCTATGTTAAATTCTGTTGCACGTAATACATTTATTAATAGACTGCAAATTTATTTAGTGCCTGCTATCAGGTTGGTGGGATGGAACTTCCAGGAGACATTCATGCATTATTTAAATTATGGAGATGATGTCTCGGTGTGTCTCATTTTCATTTTGAGATTGAGATTAATGATGCCTCAGGAAAGAGAAACCTGCCAACCGAAATTGTTGGTAGTTAGCCAGGCTCTCCTTAAAGCATTTTTATGAGGGAGTGAATTTTTTCCTGCTTTCTGGTGCAAACCAGTGTCTGGGTCCTGTCACTGAAATAGAAGAGAGTCCACAGCTTTACCAAATAGAAGAGAGTCCATAGATTTAATGAGATCTCCTTGTGATCCCATGGAATAGGGAGCACTACATGTTCTACAACAACTATGCCTATTCCTTGCTGCAAGAACAATTCCTTGATTTGTCTTGCATTCAATTGCTCAGAATGCACGCCCCATCTCATACTTTCCAATATGGCTTAGTCTCCTCTTCGTAGCAACCTTGGCCTTACCATTTCCTTTTTTTTAACCAGATACTTTTGATGAAACTTGGAGGTCAAAGTATAATGGACTGAATACATTTGGAGGTTCTATGGATATCATCTGTGCAGAAGCTAGGCATAGTTTTTGCCAAACTTTAGTTCTAACACTGTATGAAAATTTTTTATAAGAGTTTGGCAATCAGGAAATCATACAATCTGTTGTTTCTTAAACAGCTTTAAGTAAACCTACAAGTTTGAGGTGTTTCCTATACTTGAAATAGAGTAATAGGATAATACAGTCATTGCTGATTACATTAAGCACAAATATCTATGGAGAAAGCACTTGGAAAAGAGGAAAGTGATCAGGAATAGTCAACATGGATTCACCAAGAACAAGTCATGCCTGACCAACCTGATAAGCTTCTATGATGAGGTAACTGGCTCTGTGGGCATGGAGAAGTCAGTGGATGTGATATACAGTAATTCCTCACTTAACTCATGCCTGCTTAACATGTTTTTGTGGTAGCACGATTTTTTTTTTAGGGAACATTTTTCAAACAACACATCCCCGTCCCTGCAATAACATGATTTCCCCTAGGGCTGGCCGGTGGCCAGCAGCTGTGCGAGGCTTCCTTTGCCTCCCTGCAAAGCAGAAGAGGTTTGCCACTTGCAGTGCTGTTCCCCGGTGACCCCCTCTGGACGGACGCAAGGCATCTGGCCAGATGGGGTCTCACCGGGGAACTGCGCGGCGAGTGGCAAACCTCCACTGCTTTGTAAGGAGGCAGAAGAAGCCCCGTGCAACTGCCGGTGACCGGACAGCTGGGGAAACCCAGCCGCCGGCTGCAAGTTCCTTCCCCTGTCCTTCCCTTCCCTTCTCCAGAGCCAAACACCTCCTCTCCCTGCTATAACGCAGTCCCGTTTCTCCTCCAACCTTATGTCCCGATCCCAGCTGCTAACAAGTGCAGGCTGGAGTTGCGAGCGCATGTGCACTTGAAATGCAACCCCCACCTTTTCTATTATTTTCAATGGGAAAATTGACCCTGCATAACACGTTTTCACTTAGCACAATCATTTTCTGAAACGAATCTACTATGTTAAATGAGGAATTACTGTACCTTGACTTTAGCAAAGCTTTTGATACATTTTCCCACAATATTCTTGCCAGCAAATTAAGGAAATATGGATTGGATAAATGGAATATAAGGAGGATAGAAAGCTGGCTAGATTGTCGGGCCCAAAGGGTATTGATCAATGGCTCGATGTCTGGTTGGTGGTCGGTTTCAAGTGGAGTGCACCAAGGATTGATTCTAGGGCCAGTTTTGTTCAACATCTTCATTAATGACTTGCATGAGAGGATGGATTTCACCCTTAGCAAGTTTGCAGGTGACACTAAGCTAGGGGAAGAGGTAGATACGCTGGAGGGCAGGGATAGGGTCCAGAGTGACTCTAGACAAATGAGAGGATTAGGCCAAAAGAAATCTGATGAGGATCAACAGGGAGAAGTGGAGAGTCCTGCACTTGGGATGGAAGAATCCCAAGCATTGTTTCAGGCTGGGGACCAACCAGCTAAGTAATAGTTCTGCAGAAAAGGACATCGGGGTAACAGTGGATGAGAAGCTGGATATAAGTCAACAGTGGCCCTTGTAGCCAAGAAGGCTAATGGCATATTAGAGTGCATTAGGAGGAGCATTTCCAGCAGATCTAGATAAATTCTTATTACCCTTTATTCAGCACTGTTGAGGCCACATGTGGAGTATTGTATCCAGTTCTGGGCTCCCCACTACAGAAAGGATGTGGACTCATTAGAGAGGGTGCAGCAGAGGGCAACCAAAATGATTAGGGGGCTAGAGCACATGACCTATGAGGAGAGGCTGAGGGATTTGGGTTTGTTTAGTCTGCAGAAGAGAAGAGTGAGGGGGGGGATTTGATAGCAGCTTTCAATTTCCTGAAGGGAGGTTCCAAAAAATATGGAGAGAGGCTGTTCTCAGTAGGGAGGGATGACAGAACAAGGAACAATGGTTTCAAGTTACAGTCGGGGAGGTCTAGGTTGGATATTAGGAAAAACTATTTCACTAGGAGGGTGGTGAAGCACTGGGATGGGTTACCTAGGGAGGTGGTGGAATCTCCATCCCTAGACATTTTTAAGTCCTGGCTTGACAAAGCCCTGGCTGGGATAATTGAGTTGGGATTGGTTTTGTTTGGGCAGGGAGCTGGACTCGATGACCTCCTGAGGTCTCTTCCAGCCCTAGGATTCTATGATTCTAAATCCTGGTTTCTCTGAAAACTCCCTTTGACTACAGTGAAGGCAGGATTTCATGTCAAGATTTCATGTCAAGCATTCTTAACATTTTAGTCTCCAATGACAACTCTGAATTTGATGACCGGGTGTAATTGTTGTAAGAACTTGTGGAGTATTGTTGTGCAACTGGGAGCACAATTATTATTTAGGCTTGGTGGGATCAACTAGGAAGCAATCACTCTTTGCTTGTTACACTGTTTCGTTCCATTGTCCATCAAGGATGCTCCTTAAACTTCTATCTATTGCCTCTTATATATGTCAATGTATGTCTCTCATATATGTCTATGTAATTAATGTATTCAAAGTATCTACATAATTAACATAGCTGGAGCTGTGTATCTTAAGTTGACTTTCCACTTTAGTGCAGACCAGGCCTTAGAGAAGTTACATTCAGTTCCAGAATAACACAGCAACAAACGCATTGTTAATAGAATGGATCTCAAATATATTAATTTGATTCAACAAGGTTTATCCAGGAGATTTCCCTGTTTTTCAGTCCATTCCTGACACAGTTTCACCAACTGTTTTGGCTTCCATTGTTGTATTGAGCTTGGAGCCCAACTGCATTTTATTCATACCGATGAATCGCCTCTAAGCTAGCTTTGGCCCCTGTATTGAACAAGGTCACAGAGGGGAAAGTAAAGTGCCAATTAAAGCGAAGTAGAGGAGCTATGGAAAGAAGGGCTGAATTCATGCATGTTCTTAATCAGGCTTTGAAGTTAGTAGCATTCTAAGGTCAAAAAGCAACAAGTACTTGGAGCTGTGGAAGATTTTGTATGCATTTTTTGCCACCAGAATATTTAATATATCTGATACTTAAGTTCTTCATTATTTCCTGAGACCTTTAAGAATCACAACTGCAAGCAATAAAGACATTATATCAAGACATCCCCAAGGGTAAGTTGAATAAAAATTCCCCAGAGTCTGTTTGAAGGTGTTAACCTAATCACTGGTATGCCTGTCAAACCTCAAGGAAAGTGATAAGTAAATCAGTAATTCCATGAAATATGGACTTTTACTTATCTGGCTTGACCTTTCTCTCTGCTCTTTCACCTTTCTGCCCTTCAAGTCTCAAAAACGGTTATGTACAAAGATTAATGTAAAGATGACTGCTACTTGGTAAGCTGGTAATGTACAGGGTACTGAAGAATATTATTTCACCTCTGAAGAGTCTGCCTGCAAACAGAACACTGGAAAAACTAACATAATGCAACTGCCTTCTCAGTTTAAAAAAGAATTTGTCCTGTTTGAAAGAAACAACTTATATGAGGATACAGACCTTATATAAAAGTTAAAAATTGTTCCACATGGGTGTCACCTGGATGGGTTTTACCGTAATTTTTCTGCATCGACCAGATATGCTCCAAGATAAGATTTTTTTTCTTCTAGTTTAATTTCAAAATAAAATGATCACTGCAGATTCTCTTTGGCAAAAATAAAGATGACATTGATCACAAATTGTTCAATTTATTTTTAAAATTCTGATGGGCAACTGTCAAGTGGTGGTGATTAAAAATGAACCCTAGCAATTAGCTATTTTTTAAAGAATTTTTTCAGTAGAACTTTCTGTAAACTAATGTTCTGCCAAATCAAGACCTTTTCACTGAGATAAGACCATACCATATGCTAAGAAATCTTTTTAGAGGATCATAGACTTAATCTTCAGTGTATGTAAATCACAGAATATTTTAATTTTCTGATTTAAATGGACCTTTTATAAAACTGATGCTAAAAATGGATCAATTCAAACCTGATTGGACCAAATTGCATGGATTTAAACTACATATCACCCAATTTGTCCCAGGTCATAGAGAAATTGTCACCAGATGGTGGAATAAGTGAAATTTCCAAGCCATCAACTCTTGTAAATAAGAGTTGTCAAATGTCTGTTTATCAAGAGTGTTCTGTAAGTCTATTATAATATCTGTGGTTATGGGAAGCAAAGGATAATGTTAACCACCTCCAGAAATAGAATCCTACAAAAGAAGATTCATAGTTCTAAGTATGTGGTTCAAACACAAGGTAGTTTGGTTTCTGTATTACCCAGCTCCCAAGACTGGATTGAATTTAATTAAAACACTTGAGTTAGGATTTATACTCAGACACTTTCTTAGACTCCTCTTTAGAATTTATAAGGAGAGATTATGTTTAGTATTAATTGAGCAAACTTATTTTGAGTATGTCTGCACAGCAGCATTATTTCAAAATAATCAATGTTATTCTGAAATAACAAAGAGCGCATCTACACTGCAAGCCATTATTTCAAAATAATGTTGAGCTGGAGGACTTCTTACTCTGACTCCAGTAACCTTCGTTTTATGAGGAGTCAAAGAAAGAGTGTTCTTCCTTTGACTTCCTGCTGTGTAGACAGTGCCAAAAGCTGAATTAAACTATTTCAACTTCAGCTACGCAATTGACATAGCTGAAGTTGCGTATCTTAATTCGACTTTTGCCCTGCAGTGTAGACTTGCCCTTCATGACTTAATTTCAGTACTATATCAAGTCTATCATGTAGATTTAATCTTATTTTCATGTTTATCTTGCTTTATTTTTAGTTTAGCTTTGCTGACCTTTTAAAAATGTAATTGTTGGTTGTATCACTTTTAACAGAGATACCAAGTCCCATTTCTTTCAGTAAGAAAAGTGAGACCAATTCTGGGTGGATACCAGTTAGTCAGTTTAATAGCCTCAGCAACTCCCTATAATTAGCCTTTGTTTCTAATGCTAGGCTCAATAATTATTTTTACAATCCATGGATTCTTAAATCCATGAACGATTTACTTCTCACAGTTAAATATCACTTGCTGATAAGTGATCAAAAGGATGATTAACATTAGCGTGTTTAATAAACTGCAAGCCATAGAGATGTGGCAGCTGAACCTGTGCAAAAAGCAATACATTTACTATATTATATTTGATCATAAAAATCCAGAAGAATATGCACTAAATAGTTGCATGTAACTACATCTATTCGAAAAATATAAACTACCGTAATTTCTCAATGAAAATATTCTTGCATATAAAATTTAAAATGCAAACACTTTATTTTATATATGAACATTGTTCTTTCTGGTCAATAACCTGACTTTTTGATATCATCATTTTAGATTAATGGATAACATATTATGTGTTGGGGAATTATCATGGATTTTTGCCTGAAAAAGATCTGGAATCAAAGCCCTTGGTTTAGTCAATGAGCCTCTTTATATGAGCTACAGTGGCTATGACTCTGCAAGCACACATGTTTAACTTTCTCCTCAGGAGTAGTCCCATTCACTTCAGTAAGGCTACATCTACACTGCGGAGCTATTTTGGGATACTGGAAGAATCCCAAAATTCCATGTCTTTTGAGCAAGCCTATTATTTCAAAATATAATGGGCTCGCTATTCTGATGTTCATGTAAACCTCATTCCATGAGGTATAAGCGATGTCTCGGAATAGTGCTCTATTTCAAAATTTGGTGCTGTGAAGACAGCATCAAATTTCAAAACAAGTTATTTCAAAATTAATTTGAAATACGCCGGTAATTCACATAGCTCAAATTGAGCAGCTTATTTCAAGCTCTGGGTACAGTGTAGACGCATCCTATGTGAGGCTATGTCTAGACTGCAAGCCTCTTTCGAAAAAGCCTCTTTTGAAAAAGAGCATCTAGACTACAACAGGTACTTTTGAAAAAACAAAATGCTTTTTTGAAAGAAAGCACCGAGGCAGTCTGGATGCTCTCTTTCGAAAAAGCACAGTTTGCATTACATGGTGCATTTTTTTGAAAGAGCACTTTCAAAAAAAGATGTTCTTCCTCATAAAACAAGGTTTTCTGTGGTAAAAAAATCTGCAGCGTTCTTTCGATTTACTTCAAAAGAACACGACAGCAGTCTAGACACAGGGGAAGTTTTTTCGAAAAAAGACCACTTTTTTTTAGAAAAAACCCTATAGTCTAGACATACACAGTGTAAAGTTGAGTATGTGCACCAGTGTTTGGAGATCTGGGGCCCATTGTGCAATAAATGACTAATGAATAGCTTTCAGCTAATATATATTTGAGAGCATTTGTCTGTCTTTCTGTGCGTTTGTCTGTTTGTTCAAGAACTCTTCCTAACAGTAAGAGCTAGGGCCACAAATTCGATGTACAGATTCCTCTTGTCAAAACTTTAAGTGAGGTAATGGTTTCTTTGTTCCAGGAAAAGGGGGATATACCTTAAATGGAACTGCATCTCATAAAACCAAACAGAAAAGAGAATCACTAGTCATGTGAAAGGGACTGGCTGAAGGCATGTCCCATCTGTCTGAGAATGCCCCAACCCTGAGTCTCTTCCTCCTGGTGCCCTTTAAGGAGGTGGGGTGGGGAAGGCTGAAGCTATCCCCCAATTCATACAGGGATGTTGTTGGATGTTCCCCTTCATCAGGAAGCAAGGGGAAAGTGCACAGTTTTCTGAATTCATCACTCAGGCTGGGGAGTTCAGGGAGCAGATGAACCTGGACCTTCCCCAGCCCGGGGACATGCATTCCTCTCCTGGTTGTACCTACTGGAGCTGCACCAGCCATGGAGAAGTGCTTCACACCTGGCTTCAAGCTGCTGCAGTGAGAGAGGAACAGGATAGTCGTCTGAACCCATTCAGCCTACACACTGAATGCCTCATCCCCAGCCCAACCTCAGAGCAATGATTAAAATTAAGCATGTACATTTTTACCTTAAATTAAAAAAAAATGAATTGAGTGAAGGATCTGAACAATTCCACGCCAATCTTCTGGTAGTAAATGTGCTGTCAGCCAGTACTCACTCAAGGTTCTGATTGGTCAGGGATAGGGCACAGCTAATTGTCTGGATATGGACACATGAAGTGTTTCTTCAAAACAGTCCAGAAGTTGATTCCAAAGTTAGGATGTTTATCCAGCTCATGGGGTTGGTTGTCTAAAATTCTCATGGACGCAGGAATTTTCCTATGATTTTTGGCATTTCGAGCAGAATCAGAGATACTGTGAGAATATCTTTCCAAATATCAAAGCACATTCATGAACTGTTAATCTGTATCAGAAGGGTCCATGTGGCAAGATAATGCAGGAAGTATTAACATCCAAGGTTGCTGCAAACAAAATGTTTCTATAGAGAAGCCTTAAGCGTGTGTTATAGAGATCAATATAATCAATCTATGAAAGCAATGTGATGATATTCCATTAATTAGAGATAAGAGGAATGTCTGGCCAGCTCCCAGCCAGTGGAGAGAGCTCCATAGGTGAAGTATGAAAAGCAGTCAGTTTTTCAAGCCATCTGTAGTAAGTGTATTTCCCCTGTACATGCAACTGTTGTTCTTGTTCCCTGAAAGTGCCTCAAGGCCCATAGACAGATTTAGATGTTTAATTCATTTTCGTCATTGGTAGTCAAGAAATAAAAATAACACTGCTGTTTGCGTGGTACGGTTTCATTACCATTTATCTGTAGCTTTCAATATATGCGGTGAACTTTGAAGTTTGTGGTGACACATTTATGTGATTCACATAAATAGAGATGTTGGTCCTTGGTGGTTCTTCTTTCATCCTGTGATGTTAAAATAATGCATTTCCATTATATATATATACACACACACACACACACACTCAGAGATTTAAAGTCAGAAGGGACCACTTTGATTGCCTAGTCTGACATTGTGCATAACATAGCCAATAGAATTGCTTAACTCAACTTTCACAGTAAGAACATAACTTCTGGTTGAACTAGAACATATCTTGATAAATAGACAACATGGTTTAAGGTTTCAAGTGATTGTGAGTCAATTGCACCTCTAGGTGTATTGTTCCAATAATTAACTACCTCCGTGTTAAAAAACCGTGCTTTACTTCTAGTCAGAACTTGTCTAGTTTTATATCCAGCCAAGCTTTTGTTTCCTCACTTGAAGAGCCATACACTAATCCAGGCTCTTTACTCTCATAAGTACTGGTGGCCCATGATCAAGTCACCTCTCCAACTTCTTTTAAGATAAGAATTCATCAGTCTCTCACCATACAAGAGGTTTTCTAAACTTCAAATTATTCTTGTAGCTCTTTTCTGAATCCTTTGCCAATGTTTTTCTTAAAGTGTTCTTAAAGTGTGTATTCCAGTAAAAGCTATGTACACAGTGGTAAAATAACCTTCCTACTTCTCCATGATATTTTCCTGTGTATACACCGAGGCCAGATCTATACTATACCCGGAAAGTCGGCTTAAGGTTCACAACTGCAGCTACATAAATAACATAAATTAAGCCAAGCTGGGTGCCATCTCTACAGTGACTTGAGGAGTACTGGCATTGACCAGGATACCCACTAGTGGGTTCCTACTAAATACATTAAATCGAATGTCAGAAGATTGATTTCTGGTGCAGTAAGTATAGACATGGCCTAAAGAATCTAAGTGGAACGTCTTATGCAACATACTGCACTGGGAGGTAATGCTCAATGGGTTATCCACCATGATGCCAAAGTCTTCCTGAACTGCTGCTTTCCAAAATAGGATCAGGCCTCAGATGGAATATTGTGTCCAGTTCTGGGCACCACACTTCAGGAAAGATGTGGAGAAATTGGAGAAAGTCCAGAGAAAAGTAACAAAAATGATGAAAGGTCTAGAAAACATGAGCTATGAGACTGAGGGTATGTCTACACTACCCTCCTATTTTGAACTAGGAGGGTAATGTAGGCATACCGCACTTGCAAATGAAGCCCGAGATTTGAATTTCCTGGGCTTCATTTGCATAAGCCGGGCGCCGCCATTTTTAAATCCCGGCTGGTTCGAACCCCGTGCCGCGCGGCTACACGTAGCACGAACTAGGTAGTTCGAACTAGGAAGCCTAGTTCGAACTAACTAGTTCGTGCCGCATGTAGCTGCGCTGCACAGGGTTCGAACCAGCCGGGATTTAAAAATGGCGGCGCCCGGCTTATGCAAATGAAGCCCGGGAAATTCAAATCCCGGGCTTCATTTGCAAGTGCGGTATGCCTACATTACCCTCCTATTTCGAAATAGGAGGGTAGTGTAGACATTCCCTGAGAGAATTGGGATTGTTTAGTCTGGAAAAGAGAAGACTTGAGATGACACATGACAACAGCTTTCAAGTATCCAAAAGGATGTTACAAGGAGGAGGGATATTCCCCTCAACATCTGATGATAGGATAAGAAGCAATGGGCTTAAATTGCAGCAAGGGAGGTTTTTGGACATTAGGAAAAGTTCCTAACTATTAAACACTGGGATAGTTAAACACTGGGATAAATGGCCTGGGGAGACTGTGAAATCTCTATTACTGGAGATATTTAAGAACAGGTTAGACAGACATCTATGGGGGATTATTAAGATGGTGCTTGGTCCTGCTAGGAGTACAGGGGACATCTTGAGATCCCTCCCAATTTGATGATTCTGTGTGCCTCTTCTTGAAAATAGCCTACGTTCTTTGTTTCTCAATGAATGAATTTGCTTTTTGCTGTATCAAAAAGTATATAGTTCAAGTGAGTCCAGTCTAATGTGTGATCCATATAGATATGCCCTCAATATTATCTGCTGTTACACCAGTTTTTTTAAACCTGCACAACTTACCAGCAATGATTTCCTAATTTCTTCCAGATCATATGTGCTTTTTTTCCATAGAAAAACTAACTGCCAGGTCAGATTGCAAAACCTATATCGAAGCAATGAAGGGAAAGAAGAGGACCAGGATCTATGGAGAGTAATTGTGGGGAGAGATCTCATTTAAATGAACTACTTGCCCTTTCCTTCTGAAGATTAGGGTATAGAGCAGACTCAGAGACTCTAGTTTTTTAGGTGCCTGTTCTGGTCATCTTTTGGATTGTTTAGGATGATGAATGGACAAAAGCCCCAATAGGGAACTTCTCTACACCATAGGGCTGTAGAAAAATTGGTCAGTATTTGGCTACTCTATGTCCAATCCCAGATCCTAAAAATGAAGGTTTAAATGATGTGGTGCACTTGTGGCATCCTTTATAATGCCATATTTCCCCCTTCTTTGGTTTGTGGCATCCAGCCTCTTGAAACTGCATTTCTTTGCGATGTGACAGATTTCTAGATTAAGGAGTTTTGGGGCCTGTATATGGTGATACTAGAGATTTTTCCCTTGATTTATTCAGTTTCCTAAGCACAGCATCGAAAGCATTGCTTTGCCACCGTTAACTGAAAACTGGGGAAGATTTAAAATCAAATGGTAATAAGATCAAAATATAAAATCAGATTAAAATATATGTGCAATTTTGGCACACAGCTAAGAAGAGTGAGCTGACAGTTTTCAGTTCAGCGCACAGCTGGTGTGCTGGGAGGCAAACAAATGTAATCTAGGGTCAAATGAAAAGGGGTCTGTGCGGCATGCTCCATCTAACACTATTGCAATAATAATAAATAGACCATAATATGAATGCTTATTATGTAACCAGTTTGATTGACATCTGGACTGAGCAATTGTGATTGGATTATAAAACTGGACTAATCCAGGGCTATGTTTGATAATCCTTCCTTCTGCTCCAATCAATCAGAACAGGTCACAATTGTATGAAAGATAAAGGCAGGAGGCAGAAGTTCAGAAATTCGGACAAGGGGAGCAGTTAGGAGCAGATTAGGTTAAGAGGCAACCACAGGAGAGCAGCAATTCTGCTGGGGCAGAGCAGAACAGGCCCCTGACAGAACAGTGGGAGAGGAGACTACAAAGAGTAAGCATGCTAGCATTGTGTAAAATATAGATGTAAATAGGACTATTGTGTCTGAATGTTTGGGCTAATAAAATGTGTTTATGTTGTGAATGGTGTCATTCATCTGTAATTTATGGTTACTGTCAGCGATAGCAGGTGACTGATCACCGAGAGCAGAATGAAGCCATTTAGTATCGCTCTAACAATATGTTTATGGTGCAGGGACTTTTTGCCAGTACTCCTGGATTGTTCTAAGGGATTTATATTTACACTTGTTGTAACCAATATTCCCTGATACATTAAGTAAAGAAAACACTTCCTTTTGCAGGAGCACTGCATGGCTGCTAATCAGATATATTGGAAAGCCGTATCATTGTCGTCTTTTGGGTAGCGGGTCTACTGGGACATTTCCGGTAAAACCCCAGCAATTTCTCTACGGCGGGCCCATGGTCATCTTGCCAAAAGTGGATAACTAATGCTATGTCTACACCTCAGAGCTTTTCCAGGATACCTCCTGTGTCCCAGAAAACCCATGCCACATTCAAGGAACATGTCTGCTTTTTCAGAGCAGTTTCGGAAAAAGTGGACACATTTTTTGGCATCCCTGTATTCCTCATTGTATGAAGAAGAAGGTATATTCTGAAAGAGGAGGTTTTTTGAAATTTGGCCCTGTGTAGATGGGCCAAATTTCAGAAAAGCCTCTTCCAAAAAAAAGCGGAAAAAGATATGCAAATTGTGATTAGCAATTTGCATATCTTTTTCCAACTTTTCTTTGCAATCTAGACATAGCCTTTATCTACTGAAGGAAGCCTCTAGTAAATCCAGGGAAGGACAATAGTTGAATACCCTTGGTCTGTTTTGTAGGGTAGCAAAGGCTGGCTTAGTTGTTATAAATCATGTCCCACAGGAGCAAAATGCTGAGTCTTTACTTAACTGTAAGCTTGTGAGTAGTCTCCCTGGAGTGGTTAAATACCCTCTTAAGTACTTTGCTGGTCACATTGGTATACTCACAGGCCAAAGCACGATTATAACTTGTACATCCATATACACTCACTAACTCTCTCTGCCCCTCACCCTTCTCCCTCTGTCACTTGCTTAGATAACAAGCCTTTGCCATTTCACTAAATAACAACTTGCATTGTGCTTCTTTTAAACATAGTGTAAAATTAAAACAACCAAGCTTCCTATACATGGAATGGGAAAATATATTTGAAGGATTAAAACTCAGAAGAACAGAAAGGACAAATCCTGAAACAGTTCACAGTGTTATAAAAGTGTGACACAATATTTGAGAGTTTTAATTTCTGCCAAGGTTCAAACTTGGAGGAACTTATTTTTCTATGTGGAAATGTAGTACCCTTGTGTTGGGGTTAGCCACTGTGCTTGAACCTGTTTGGCTGAATTCTGTCCCCTCTTCTCATGCACACAAAGAAGCAGAGAAGTCCCTTAATAGTTTAAAGGCTGTCTTTGCATGGGTCTTATTCATCGTGAGGATGTGTGTGCCAAATGCAGTGAGGAAATGACTTTTCCAAAGCTTTTTATCTGCAAACTTAGAAAGCTGCTGTTGAGAGTATAAGTAAAACAAAAAGAAGTGACCATGGTGCTGTGTAATCTGCCATTGTTCATCTCTTATCCAGTGTCATCTCCTCTTGCTCTTAAGCTCAATACTTTCTAATTTGTATCTCTTTATTTTTGACAATAAGGCAATATCCTCCATCTCTTTTTCCTAAAACATCAATCACAACTTTAATATTGCAAATTACAGTAACAGCCCAAGCAAGACTTTTGTTGTGAACAAAAGTGTTTTGGGGCCCAACAAAAGGAAACATTTCTGCATTCAAACTACCTTAAAATCAATCAATATATGGGCAACTCTGACATTAATGCAGACTTTCAGTAAGAGATCTTTTTTCTAAATTTATGTAGCAGTGATGTAGTCTAACCAACCTGTTTCTAAGGTAACTGTCCTTGATTTTATTAAGTTACAGAAGGGAACAATTGGCATACATTTAATTATTATACTGCTTGAGAAGTAAAGAAGAGAGAAATACATGTATTAAGTACACATGGCCATCACACTCATTGGCACACTCAGTTGTAGAATATTTTCTGTCACCAGAATAGTATTTTAGCTGGGGAATTTTTCCTGGAGATCTGTGACTGGTTTTCCAAAGCAAATACGTATTTTCCTAATTGTAATCTGAGATGTTCAGCTGTGAAGAGGTGTCTTCATAACTTTCCGCTTCTTTTTCCATACAGCTGCATTCCTATATATGAAGGACGGATGAAAGATGGATGCTTTTCAAAACAAAAAAAAAGCACTTTTGCACTAGGCACTGCACTGACATAGAGAAAGACCATCCCTGCCCCCAATGAATTTAATAATTCCTGAAGCAAGAGTGGTGTAATGATTTAGGACCCCTTCACAATTTGTTGGCCGAACCGTAGACCAACTGAGAAGACTGTCACCACTGAAGAATCTATATAGATTTTATGGGGAACACAATGCATGTTGGGAATCACACCATTGGTTATTGAGTCGGCACTCTGTCAGCACCCATGCTGTGCAGACATGATCAATAGATCTCCTATTTGTTATCTTGATATAAGGTACTCCCAGTGGAGTGTGCACAATAAATTCTTCATAGAAGGAATCACTGTTTTAAAAGAAAAATGGGACATCTCACTATACGACACCTGAAGTTATTCACAGCAAACCCAAAAACCGGTTAGAATTTCTGATTTCAGTATTTGCTGCAGATGCTAAAACTACCCTGAAATGGTCACAAACATTTTTATCAAATATAGTCTTAGTTTTTATGTTGAGTTGTTATGACTTCTAACTGATACACTGTAGCACTTGAAGCCTTATTGTACTGTGTGCTGTACAAACACTAGGGGTATGTCTACACTACCACCCTAGTTCGAACTAGGGTGGTTAATGTAGTCATTCAAAGTTGCAAATGAAGCCTGGGATTTAAATATCCCGGGACGAGGTGTACCGGTAGTTTGAATTAGAAAGCCTAATTCGAACTACCTACTCCGTGCCGTGTGTAGCCACGGGCACGGAGTCCGTACTAACGGGGATTTAAAAATGGCTGCGCCCGGCAAGATGCAAATGAAGCCCGGGATATTTAAATCCCGGGCTTCATTTGCAACTTCGAATGACTACATTAACCACCCTAGTTCGAACTAGGGTGGTAGTGTAGACATACCCTAGGAGAGTGGGGGGGAAGGGAAAAGCCCTGCTACCTACCCAGGTGAAATGTAAAGGTTTTCCTTAAGACTATTTCTTGAGTCCTGAAAGCAGCAGCAACTCTGAGAGATCTGAGCCACACAAAGTAACTATTTTTGGGACAGCTATTCATGACTCTACATTTTCATTCATGGGAAATTTCAATATTTTGACATTTGTTTTTCTTCCAAACAGAACCAAAAACAATCTCTATGGTTGAAAGGCCATTTTCAATTGTACTTGTTTTGATAGAAAATATTTCAAGCAGTGGTGGTTTTTTCCCACACACACTAAAAACACAGCTTTTTAACACTCTTCAGTATTTATTATCCCTTAATCGGTGTTAATGGAGAACATTATTAAAAATATTTCCTTTAAAATAAAACTCCCTCCCCACATTTTCTGTTTTGTTGCATTTCAGCTTTGTTCCCCAATTGTACGCGTGTGAGATTTTTTTAAATGGAAATAAATTTGAGAATGTTAAATAAGCAACATATTTCTAAAAAGGTGGCATTTTAAACCACCTCAGTTTACTTGCAAGATTTTTCTTAGTTATGCTTCATTTTTCCTGAGCAGCTTACAAACTATAAAACAGCAACATTCAATAGATTAAATCAGTATAGGGCCTGTTCCTGTGAGGTGCAGAGTGCCCTCAACTCAACCCTACACAATTTGTCCTTGCTCAGCACTACGTGAAATCTGATCCTTAATTATCATTAATATTCTCTCTACTGAAAGGACGCTGGATTCAATATATTGTACTAGTGCTTCTGGAATTTATATGCCTCTTCAGTGTGAAAGAAGACTTGCTGAAAGAATGTTAAGCAGCGGGTTAAATATAATGGTCTTTAGCACATCTTCAATGTGGGGTTGAGTAAAATTGACTTCCAGATTATTTTATGTCTTGATGTCATGTATCTTAGGACCTATGGAGATCATTTAAATGGTAGTATCCATAGCAATGAGAACACTTTTTGTGGGACTAAAAATAGGCTGATTAGATTTTCCATGTTGTGACTTAAGATTGTCAGGATATTTTCAATGTGCATTTTAATATGCATGAGTACCTAACTTTTAAGTAGATGGAAATATCCTCATTAATATAGGAGATGATCGAGAAATCCTTAAAAAAATGTAAGCGATTATTGACTAATGTTAAAAATTAACAAGAAAGATTCAAAATCAGTACACTAAATATGCAGACTTTTAAAACTTATCACCACATGTTTTCCATTTACATTGGTGATTTGCTGTCACTACATATCAGGATGTATAACATGGGACTATTAATGTGAATTACTAGTATTGCCAACATAAATCTCTATTAATATATTTCAAAATAAGATTTATTTCATATGCTCCCAGCCCTGATGTGGAAAGTAGCCGTGACATAGCAGAAAGGGACAAGTGCCTAAGCACTATTCTCCATATAATTGTCTTGTCTGTGACCAAAAAAAAAAAAAAAAAAATCCATGGGAGCCATGGATTGCCCAGAGAACTTCCCTTCCTTCCCTTCAGAATACCCTTTGGGACTTAGCCTGGCAGTACAAGCATTGCCTGGCCTCCTCATCCTCAAAGTGTCTCTAACTACTGCCCTTTTGTCTGTTCATTACTAAACAAATTGAACATGCCATTTGCAATCATTGCCTTGTTCGTCTGGATCACTTCCAAACTGACTTCTGCTCCCTGCTCTATTGAAATAGTTCTAATTAATATCTGTAGTGACCTCTTCTTCTAATCTATCTTCCTTGACCTCTGACATGTTTGACACTTTCTGTCATGTTCTCCTTGACATCTCATCCTCACTTCAGAAACGTATTTCACACACCAACCTCTCTGAAGGTTGGTTCAGTTTGTATGTCAGTACGTCTGCGTCTTGTTCTTTCCTGCTCTCTGTGGAAATCTTTTTGAAGCTGTCCCCTCCTATTTCCCTTGCACCTTGTCTTTGGGCAATCGCATGTCTCTGCTAGCCCTGTTCATTGTCACTAACTACACTAAAAAGCTGTCTCAAAATGCTATGCTCATGCCTTGCTACTTTGTTCTCCCCATTACTGATTTTTTCCTTTCATTACAAATGAAGCAGCTCTCAAAATATTCTTGCCTGTTCTAACAATGTAATCCTGGTCTTTGAGGGCATGTCTATATTATAGCGTTATTTTGAAATAGCAAGGTGCGCATTTACACAGCAAGCCCGTTATTTTGAAATAATTCTGAAATAACGGGCTCTTATTTCAGAATAATAAACTCTCATTTTATGAGGAATACAGGAGGCCCCTGAGATGCAACCGCCCGCCTTCTGACCCCCCACACTTACAACCATTTTTGTGAGTGCAGAAGGAACCAGAACCCCCTGACTTATGTCTTTGGCTCGCATTTATGATGGCACACGGCACCCACCGTAAATGCGGGTTTGAGTTACAACGCCCCCGATTTGCAACGCTTCCTCTGGAATCAATCACACCACAAGTCAGGGGACTCCTGTAATGGCTATTTTGAAATAGCTATTTTGAAATAGGGTATGTGTAGATGGGGCAGCTGTGGTTATTTCAAAATAAGTTGCCTCCAGGGATTCTCAAAGCTGCCCTGGTGGCCACTCTGTCCACACTATCAGAACTCTATAGTTCCCCTTCCCCTGCAGCCTTTAAAGCTACAGCCACAGGGGAAATAGTTTGTGGCACAAAGCAGGCCATGCCAGCCCTGTGCCACATAGCAGTACACTGCTCTGCCTTCCCTAGTACCATGGCAGACCCTCATACTCCCACCAAGCCCTCTACGGCAGCAAGTGAGCCAGCAGCTGGCTCCCAAGCCCCTGGCCAGGGTTGGAAGAAGAGGGCACCATTCTGGTCTGGTGCAGAGATCCTGGATCTCATTGAGGTCTGGGGAGAGGAGACAAACCTCCAGGACCTCTGTACCATGTGCAGAAATGCCCATATCTATGGCCAGATGGTGGACAGCCTGGGCCAGGAGGGCCAAATGCGCACCTAAGAGCAGGTGCTCATGAAAATCAAGGTTCTGAGGCAGGCCTACATGAAGGCCAGAGAGCGAAGTTCCCACTCAGGGGTGGCACCCCAATCATGCCCCTATTATGAATAGCTCCACTGCATCCTGGGAGGGGGGTCAGTCCCTTCCTCTTTCTCTCTTGTTTTGGATTCTGGGCTGCAGATGTGCACTGTCAGCCTCCCGGAGAGTAGGGCTGTGAACGAAGAGGATGAGGTAGTGGAGAAAGAGAGGGAGGAGGAAGACCAGGGCAGGCAGGAGACAATGCCTGCCAGCCAGGCAATCGGCCTGTCCCTGGAGCCAGGACCCACCTCCCAGGATATCACTCAAGGCTAGGACAAGACCAGAGAAGGCCCATCAGGTAAGCTCCATTACTTTCCCTAGAAACACCTGCACGGGGGCAGCAGGCAACAAGGAGCTGCACTCCTTGCTCAGCCTTCTTGGCCCGGGGATTGTACTGTAGCCTGTGCACATGGGTGCACATAGAGTACTAATCTGGTGCAGACAGCCACAATGAGCTGCCACATAGGAACCTTGCACTGCTGCTCATAGGGTTTCTGGAGAGGCCTGCATTACTCCCGACCCCATCGTGGGACACCTTCCCACCATAAGCCACCACTAAGGAGGATGGGGTCACGGATACACAAAGCAGTGCCACACATGGCACAGGCTCATGCCCTTACTCTCAGGGCAGAATCTGCTCCTGGTCAAATGCAGCAAGGCGGAGGGCACCAAGCCCCAGTCAGGGGAACCTGCTGAAAGGGAGGAATAAGAGGGGACCCTAGTATCCCCCTCCTTGGTAAGCAGAATCTTCCACTCTCACACACCTTCCCCAAAACCCACCTCCCTTCTTCTCCAGCAGGCGGGATAGAAATCCTCTCCCCATGAGATACTGCCATTTCCAGAGCAGGATTGTGTGTGGCATGGAGGGAAGCTGAGCCACCCCATCCCCCACTCTTGTCCCCAGGCTACTGGCCTGGCCAGCACCTTCCCATGCCTGCTTTTGTCCCCAGGATGAGGGGGAGCAAGGCTCTCCTGGGATGTCTGTGTCCCACAGGCCACAAACGGCCTTTCTCAAAACACATCACCTTCGTCTGAACCAAGCCCTTTTAGTGTCAGCTCACACATGAGGGCTAGGCTTCATGTAACCTGTCTCCTGGGACAGCAGCGAATTAGGCATGTCCACCACTGCCTGTGCCAGCCTCCTGACCCCACAAGACTCGCAGATGCCGGCGATCTCAGGAAGACACATTTCCTGCCTGCATACCTTGCAGTGGTTTCTGCAGCAGCAGGAGCAGAGGTTGGACACCAACCTGGAGCTGTGCTGCACCACCTGGTAGGAGCTGTCACAGCAGTCCTGCAACATGTGTGAGGCATATGCTGCTGATGTCAACCAGCTGGTGGCCATGCTGAGCCTGGTGTTGAATGGTTCTTTCGTGGGGTCCAGGTGTCCTGTGTAGGGCTTTATGAGCTAGGGAAGCAAAGGGTAGGATGCATCTCCCATGATGCAGACAGGCATATCCCTGTCCCCAGCACTGCAGTCAGGAAAAATCTGCCAGTGTGCATCCTCTGGAAGAGGCTGCAGTTGCAGAATATGTGGGCGTTGTGTGCCTTCTCCGACCTCCTGATGTTGATGTTGGTGAAGCAGCCTCTGGGGTCCATGAGGGCCTGAAGGACTATTGATAAGTACCCCTTCCAGTGGATATAATCAGAGACCCGGTAGTCAGGGGCCTGGATGGGGAAGTGGGTGCCCTCAATGCCTCCCCTCCCCGCAGTTGGCATGGCAGCAAAGCCATGTCACCTAGGATGATGATCCTTCACAACAGGATGTCATTGATTGCCCTAACCACCTTCAGAAGGATACAAACAAAGAATCACAGTGTTGCTAGAGCCTTTGGGAATTCCCTGAGGCCAACCCTGTTCCCACAGCAGAAGCAACCTCAACTTACCCTGGCCCCAGCAGGGCTTTGTTAAGGCAGAAGTGCAAAACCTCTAGTGATGGAGATTCCTGCCCTCTTCCCTAGGGAACCCCATTCCAGTGCTTCACTACCCTCCTGGCCCAATAGCAAGAGAATGATTCCTGCATGAACATGACCCCAACAGTTGATCTCTTTACGCCGAACTGGATCCCTACAAAGCGGTAGCTGTCCAGCATGACAAGATTCCAAAGTGTGATGGCAACCCGCTTCTGGAGGGGGATGGTGGGTCTAATATGGGTGTCCAATTGACAGAGAGCAGGGGTGAGCCACTCACAAAGCTCCAGGAAGGTGTCCTTCTGCATACAGAAGTTCTTGAGCCACTGCTGGTCATCCTACTCTTCCATGAGTCAGAACTGGTGTCCCATCACCAGAAGTGGTAGTGCATGGTGCAAAGGGGAGGGTGTGTGGAGTTGTGCTGCATGAGCAGCACATGGAGAGAGGAGAACAGGTGCCCCTCAGTGAGCTGCAGGTCATATTCCTGCAGAGCCACGTGGGCAACATGGAGTAACTGCACAAGGATGGGTAGCATGAGGTCCAAAAGCTGGAGAGTGCTTTGCAGCAGGCCTGGTTACATGGCTGGAGTGCTGTCGCCTCCACAAGGGCAACCAGAGCACACAGTGAAACAAGTTTACTGTCCCTTGAGGGCAGGGCTTGAGACACAGCTATAGAAGGAAGCCCCATTAAGTATGAGCCTCAGGTAGCCTCAGACAGCAGCTACAGGAAGTGACTTCGTCCTGATGCCCTTCCTGGGGTGTTTCCAGGGAGCCTTAAATGCAATTTAGCCTCCAATCAGTGTGGATGCTCTATTTCGCTATAGATCTGTGCTATTCTGATGGGCTTTTGTAGTGCAGAAATGTTATTTTGAAATAGCTATTTCAGGAGTTATTCTTCCGAAATAGCTTATTTTGAAATAACACTGCAGTGTAGATGTACCCTGAGATCTTCTGCTATTCTGAATCCAAGCTGCTCATCCCCAGGTTCAAAATCTGACATGTTATCTACATCTCAAGTTATTCAACCTTGTCTCATGAGTATTTCTGAATTTAACCCAAGGCAGTCTCTTTTTTTCCTATTTACTTCTAAACTTTGAAGCATCTTACGCCTTTTCATTTTTGTCTTGAAATGATCTTCATTCTGCAGCAACATCCTTCTGTTTTTCAAGAAAATATGTCAATAAAAATGTACTTGCTGATTCATCATATTCTGAAAGCCTACCACCCTTTCACCAAAGCAGTCAAAACATTTTGCTTCAATATCTGAACTACCACCTATGCTCTGAAACCCCTGTCTCTTAATTAGTCCATGTGTCCTTTTCAGTATTGACTTCTTTCCTCAAACATCCTTTTCTCCAAATTTCCAATATGAGTTCATCAAGCATTCTGCATTTTCTGCTTATTTTCTTAGTTCATAATTACTATCAAATTGTTTAAGTAACACTATCTTTCTAAATGTTCGTTCCAGCTCTCGCCTGCCTGGAGAGTTCAGCTTGCATAGCCCTTTAAACCTGTAGTTCAGACCATACTTTAGAGTCATTGACACTTGTGTTTTCTTTTCTTATGATGATCTCTTATGCATGGCAGCTAAATTCTTTAGAACCCAACCAAATTAAACACTCTTCATTCTAGGAAACCTGATTCCTATTTTCCCAGCATTCGTGCGAGTTCATTTCTTAAGAGAGATCTTTTTCAAAGATATAACATGAAGTTGTGCCCAACTCCCATTGAAATTCACTGTGCAATTGCCTCCTCATCTTTTGTGCCCTTGAA
Organism: Pelodiscus sinensis; assembly: GCF_049634645.1. Lineage (NCBI taxonomy): Eukaryota > Metazoa > Chordata > Testudines > Trionychidae > Pelodiscus > Pelodiscus sinensis. The sequence continues at coordinate 8,718,514 of NC_134723.1, forward strand.
AATCTACCTGAGTTCTGAAGTAGGATCCACTTTATAACTCTTATGTAGTATTCGTGTTCTTTATTGATTTTTAGAGAAGTATGTAGGGTTAAACTTCAGCTAACAATTATACCTTCTTCATTGGGATGTTCTGCTCTTTCCGGATGTGGTGGCTTTCTGTTTGTTCTTTAAAACTTTCTAATGAAGACATTATCAACACATCCCAGCATAGCACATGCTTCTGCCACCTTAAGTAAGTGCAAGGTTACATTAGCATATGTAACAAGTGAAGATCTATTTTATATACCTTGACTTTAGCAAAACTTTTGATACAGTGTCCCACAGTATTCTTGCCAGTAAGTTAAAGCAGTATGGATTGGATAAATGGACTGTAAGGTAGATAGAAAGCTGGTTAGATTCTCAAGTAGTGATCAATGGCTCAATGTGTGGTTGGCAGTCAATATCAAACAGAGTGCCTAAAAGTTGGTTCTTGGGCCAGTTTTGTTCTACATCTTTATTAATGGTCTGGATGAGGGGATGGATTGCACCCTCAGGAATGTCATGGATGACACTGAGCTGGGGGGGGGGGGAGGTAGATATGCTGGAGGGTAGGGATAGGGTCTAGAATGACCTAGATAAATTGGAGGATCGGGCCAGTAGGAATCTAATGAGTTTCAATGAGGACAAGTGCAGAGTCCTGCACTTGGGCCAGAAGAATCCCAAGCACTATTACAGGCTAGGGACAGACTGGCTAAGCAGTAGTTCAGCAGAAAAGGACTTGGGGATTACAGTGGATGAGAAGCTGGAGTCAACAGTGTGCCCTTGTAGCTAGGAAGGCTAACACAATATTGACGTGCTTTAGTAGTAGCATTGCCAACAAATATAGGGAAGTGATTATTCCCCTTATTCAGCACTGGTAATGTCACATCTGGATTAGTGCAGCCAATGCTGGGACCCTGTAGCCCATGGAGGGGCTATTCTAGGTCAGTGGGCAGCCACTCTTCCTAAGTTCTCTGGGCAAACCAATTGTTGCAGAGTTCAAATGCCCAGGCCCTGGTTCAGGGTGGTGCAGCAAACAAACAGTTTCAGATCTGCTGGCTTGGGCGGAGATCCAGGGCAAGCAAGCGGCTTGCCTGAGATGGCGAAGGGAAGAGATTGCCACCTGAAGATTGGGTAGCAAGAGGGATGCAGGCCCACCCACTCCACTGCATCCCAGCCCAGGGCCCTAACAGCAGCAGAGCAGTCAGCTTCTTGGTCAGCGGGGATACACACCACAATACACTGACCACTACTGTGGCCTAGCTAAACCGTGGCTGGCAATTCCTGGGCTACTTCTATTCCCCCCCTCCATGGGTACCTGGGTCTCTGACAGATCCACTGCATAATTGAGGCTTGTCAGTTTCAGCCAATCTGCTGATTCAGGCCAATCCTCAGCCTCTAGAGAGTGCGGGGTCCAGGCCAGTCCTTAGCCTCTTAGCCTGGGAGCACAGGGCAGACATCTGCCTCCTCTGCTGTCTGGGTCCCTACTGTGCTCCTGGGGAGGCTTTTATAATCCTGGCCACACCTCCTATCTTCCAGTCAGCTGAGTGGGTGGGGTCAGGCTCTGCCCAGAATTGTTCTCTGAGGGTCTCTTTTCCTTCCAGGTCAGTGGGCAGCCACTCTGCCCCACTATAGGCCCCCATTACAAGGATGTGGACACATCAGAGAAAGTCCAGGGGAGGGCAACAAAAATGATTAGGGGGATGGAGCACATGACTTATGAGGAGAGGTTAAAAGAACTGGGCTTATTTAGTCTTCAGATGAGAAGACTGAGAGGAGAATTAGAATCCCTGGCCCAGTTAAACAACTATGGTTTGATTGGAATAACAGAGACTTTGTGGGATGACTCACATGACTGGAACACTGTCATGGAAGTGTATAAACTGTTCAGGAAGAGCAGGTGGGGGAGAAAAGGAGGAGGAGTTGCATTGTATGTAAGAGAGCAGTATGATTGCTTGGAGCTCCAGTACTTAGAGGGAGAGAAGACTATTGAGAATCTAAGGGTTAAATTTAGAGGTGGAAGCAACAGGGGTGATGTTGTGGTTGGTGTCTGCTATAGACCGCTGGATCAGGTAGATGAGGTAGATGAAGCTTTCTTTGGACAACTGAGAGAAGTTTCCAGATCACAGGCCCTGGTTCTCATGGGCGACTTTCATCACCCTGACATCTGTTGGGAGACCAATACAGCAGTACACAGACAATCCAGGAAGCTTTTGGAGAATGTTGGGGATAACTTCTTGGTACAAGTGCTGAAGGAACCAAACAGGGGCCATGCACAGCTTGACATGCTGCTCACAAACAGGGAGGAACAAGTAGGGGAAGTAGAGGTGGGTGACAACCTGGGAACAATGATCATGAGATGGTAGATTTCAGGATCCTGACCAAAGGAAGAGAGGAGAGTAGCAAAATACACACCCTGGACTTCAGAAAAGCAGACTTTGACTCCCTTAGAGAACTGATGGGCAGGATCTCCTGGGATGCATACATGAAGGGGAAAGGAATCCAGGAGAACTGGCAGTATTTTATAGAAGCCTTATTAATGGCACAGGAAGAAACCATCCCAATGCGCAGCAAGAAAAGCAAATATGATAGGCAACCAGATTGTTTTACCAGAGACATCCTTGGTGAGCTTAAACACAAAAAGGAAGCTTGCAAGAAGTGGAAACTTGGACAAATGACTAGAGAGGAGTATAAATATATTGCTCAAGAATGCAGGGGAGTTATCAGGAAGGCGAAAGTGCAATTGGAATTGCAGGTGGCAAGGGATGTGAAGAGTAACAAGAAAGGTTTCTACAGGCATGCTAGCCATAAGAGGATGATCAGAGAGAGTGTGGGGTCCTTACTGTATGAGGGAGGTAACCTAATGACAGATAATGTGGGAAAAGCTGAAGTACTGAATGCTTTCTTTGCCTCTGTCTTCACGGACAAGGTCACCTCCCAGACATATGCACTTGGCAACACAGCATGGGAAGGAGGTGGACAGTCCTTGGTGGGGATAGAACAAGTTAGGAACTATTCAAGAAAAGCTAAACATACACAAATCCATGGGCCCAGATTTAATGCATCTGAGGGTACTGAGGGAGTTGGCATATGTCATTTCAGAGGCTTTGGCCATTACCTTTGAAAACTCGTGGAGATCAGGAAAGATCCCAGATGATTGAAAAAAGGCAAATGTAGTGCCCAACTTTTAAAAAGGGAATAAGGACAATCCAGGGAACTACAGACCAGTCAGCCTTACCTCAGTCCCTGGAAAAATCATGGAGGAGATCCTCAAGGAATCCATTTTGAAGAACTTGGAAGAGGGGAAAGTGATCAGGAATAGTCAACATGGTTTCACGAAGGGCACATTGTGCCTACCTATCCGTGGATATGGGAAAGTCAGTGGATATGATATACCTTGACTTTAGCAAGGCTTTTGATACGGTCTCCCACAATATTCTTGCCAGCAAGTTAAGGGAGTATGGATTGGATAAATGGACTGTAAGATGGATAGAAAGCTGGCTAGTCTGTTGGGCCCAACAGGTAGTGATCAAGAGCTCGATATCAGGTTGGAGGTCGGTTTCTAGTAGAGTGCCCCAAATATTAGTTCTTGGACCGGTTTTGTTCAACATCTTTATTAATGACATAGATGAGGGGATGGATTGCACCCTCAGCAAGCTTACAGATGACACTAATCTAGTGGTAGAGGTAGATAAGCTGGAGAGCAGGGATAGGGTCCAGAGTGACCCTAGACAAATGAAAGGATTGGGCCAAAAGAAATCTGATGAGGTTCAGCAAGGACAAGTGCAGAGTCCTGGACATGGGACGGAAGAATCCCAAGCATTGTTACAGGCTATGGCCTGAATGGCTAAATAGCAGTTCAGCAGAAAAGGACCTGGGGATTACAGTGGATGAGAACCTGGATATGAGTCAACACTGTGTCCTTGTAGCGAAGAAGGCTAATGGTATATTAGGGTGCATTAGGAGGAGCATTGCCAGCAGATCCAGAGGAGTGATTATTCCCTTTTAGTCGGCTCTGGTGAGGCCACATATGAAATATTGTGTCCAGTTCTGGGCCCCCCACTAGAGAAAGGATGTGGACACATTGGAGAGGGTGCAGCAGAGGGAAAACAAAATGACAAGGGGGCTGGAGCACATGACCTATGAAGAGAGACTGAGGGATTTGGGTTCATTTAGTCTTCAGAAGAGAAGAGTGAGGGGGGATTTGATAGCAGCCTTCAATTTCCTGAAGTGAAGTTCCAAAGAGGATGGAGAGAGTCTGTTCACAGTAGTGACGGATTGCAGAATGAGGAGCAATGGTTTCAAGTTACAGTGGGAGAGGTCTAGGTTGGATATTAGGAAAAACTATTTCACTAGGAGGGTATTGAAGCACTGGAATGGGTTACCTAGGGAGGTGGTGGAATCTCCTTCCCTAGAGGTGTCTAAGTCTCAGCTTGACAAAGCCCTGGCTGGGTTGATTTAGTTGGGATTGGTTCTGCCTTGGGCAGCAGGCTGGACTTGATGACCTCCTGAGGTCTCTTCCAGCTCTATGATTCTATGATTTGATAACAGCCTTCAGTTTCCTGAAGGGGGAGTTCCAAAGAGGATGGAGAGAGATTGTTCTCAGTGGTGACAGATGACAAAATAAGGTGCAATGGTCTCAAGCTGTAGTGGGGGATTTCTAAGTTGGTATACCCCCCATTTTCCTCCTTGGGTTACTCAGGAGCAGGTCACACTCACATGTGGGCCTGGGAACCTGATGTTTTAAAATAACAGCAGCTCACCAGTGGTGATGTTGTTTAGTTGGGGATTTTCTATCCATCCGCCCCTTCTGCAGACCCTTACTCCTAAAGAATATACAGTGGCGGTGCCTCCACCTGGCTGGACCTGTACACACTTATGGTGTGCCTTGAGAACCTCCAGGGATAAAATAGATCCAGATTATTGCTGGAATAAACTCCAAGACAACAATTATAAATAATATACACCTAGCTGATTAAATTAGAATTAACACACCTTTACTTAACAACTTAAAGAAAAAGTGTTTAACAGATTAAAAGTGAATAAAATCCACTTGTTAAAACAAAGTACACAGAAATAAAGGGAACTTATCTATCTGGCATTTGCACTGCCACCATTTATTCCACTCCAGAATACACACTCTTCTGGATTCAGAGTCCCAGACACTTGCTTGTGCTCTTGAAGATCTGCAGCTAGAGTGGAGACAGCACTGTGCAGGTTCTCAGTGTGTTAGTCCAAGCTGAGCAACGGGCTGCAACATCCCTCTGCCACTGAAGCAAGCTTCACCAAATGCCAGCAGCTCTGGTTCAGCTCTGGTCAGTCTGCCTCTCTTTGGACCCAGAGTTAGTCTATATCTCTGAGGTCTGTCTCAGGCAGCACTTTCCCAAAGAACCCAGTTACTTACAGTTTCCTCCTGTGTGCAGGTATATGTAGCCCTTCTCAGCCATAGGCACAGTCAGAATCTCTCCACTCTGGGGACAATCAACAGACTCTGAAGCAGCCTGTTGATCCAAGCCCTACAGGCTCTCAATCCCAGGTTCTAGCTGCAACACAGCAGCTCTTGGACTGGGCAATGGCTCCTCCACAGCAGCCTGGCTCCTCTCTCGCAAAATGGAGAGCTCCTCTCTCTCTCTCCCTAAATGCCTGGACAGGCCCCCACGTCCTCCTTTTTCCTCAAGGGCTCATGGGAGTTGTAGTCTCTAGAGCTAGAATGCAGTACAAAGATCCTCCCAGAAAAAGTCAGAGGCCACTTCAGTAAGGGGATTATATTTGATATTAGAAAAAAATGTATTTCACTAGGAGGGTAGTGAAGCACTAGGATGGTGGTGGAATCTCCATCCGTAGAGGATTTAAGTCCTGCCTTGACAAGCGCTAACTGGGATGATTTAAAAGCTTCAGGAGGTAGCCGAGTTAGCCAGGATAAACCTAAAAAACAACAAATAGTCTGGTAGCACTTTAAAGACTTACAAAACATGTAGATGGTATCATGAGCTCAATGACCTCCTGAGGTCTCTTCCAACTTATGACTCTATGATCAATGCACCCATTACAAAGTTGTTAATAATCTTCACTGTGAAGAAAAGTCAAATTGTTTTAACATTGAAGAGAGCTCTCTTCTGGAGTCATCCAATGATTTTTCAGAACAGTTAGAAACTTCCTCTTCCTGAAGACAGTCTAGTCCAGTATGTATTTAAATTGGTATATTTACAATGGCCATTGTGAAACTCACAATGCATATAAAGCAAAAGTAGTTTAATATGCAGTTGCATACAGTCACAATGTTATGTTAGTGTAAACATTACAATAAGTAAGTCAGTTGCTTTTATGAAAAAAATAACATGCAGAAGCTTTATCCAGATATCATTCGAAGAAGTGCTATCAGCCTAAACCTTGAACGTGGCAAAATAAGTAAGTTTTGAACTTCATTACATACTGTTATGTGAAACCTATAAGGCAGATATAGGCTACGTCTAAACTATGATCCTCCTGTGGAAGAGCAAATGCAAACAGAGCACTCGTTTGCATTTGTAGTGCTCTCATTTCCATTTCCTCTTCCTTTCCCTTTTGTGTAAGAGGTTTTTGCGCAAAAAAGCACTGTGTAGACGGTGCCTTTTTGCACAAAAAAACCCCTTTTGCGCAAGAGCCATTCTTCCTCAAAAAATGAGGAAAAAATGCCTTTAACAATTTTCATCACAAGTGCTTGCAAAATGGCAGGTGCCTCTAACAGAGAAAATAGACTTTGTTTTAGTGTGGCAGTCAATTATATTTTAATATTGCATATTACAAATCCATGTATAGTATTGCCACAAGCAACATGTGGGCTTTTGTTCATTATACCTTTTTGTAGTTGTGAAGATCAACATACAAACTGTTCAAAAGTCTTGATATGCTGTATTGTTCTTTCAGGTGGGTAAAAGAGTTTATTTTCCACACACAAAAAAATCTACCCCAAAATTGTGGTTGGTCAAAACTTGTTTTTTGGAAGAAAATGTTATTTTAGACCGAATGTAATACATTTATTTTTGGTTAAAATAGATTTCCAATTCAATTGTAATTTTACATTTCATTGTAGTTCTGTTTTTAACACCACATTTTATTTTCTTGTATTGTGGGACATAGAGAGAGAGGGGTTTCCTTTTTATTAACTTTTTTAAAAAACAAATTTTTAACTTTTCCAATTGAAAAAAGTAAGGTCCTTTCCTTTCTAGAATAATATGGGGGATAAAAGCCAGTAAAATCTGGAGACATTTTGGAGAAACCCAAAATGAAAATTTTCCTTAAGAAAATCAGAATGAAATGAATCACTTTATTTTACTTGAAATTAAAATTTCCAATACGACAATTGTTTTTTAGGACTTTCACATGACAACCATCCACAGAACATTAATAAGCATGCATAGTCAAATAAACGATCATAATTATTATCTTTCCAGATGTATTAATGATGTTCTCTGTAATCTTCAGCACTTGCACACAAAAAAATCAGTAGTGTGTCATTAAGTGCATCCACGTATTTAATTTATCCCTCTTGTATTTAATTAAAAGTTTATAATACTTACTATCCTAGCAGATAAAGTATTTGTCTGAGCTGCTATTCTCTATTTTGAAAAGAGGACATTATTGTGCTAAGCACTATATCAGCATGGAGTTAGACAGTCCTTGCCCTAAAGTGGTGACATAAGGGTGTTTTTAAAAAATTAAAGCTAATTTATTCCTAGGTGAGCAATTTATTACTGACCTTTATTTTGCATTTTTTTATAAGCACAGGCTTTTGATATTATGACACTTTACCTCAAACAGCTGGAAGACCAAGGATTTGTCTTACTGTCTGTATGTGGAACACTTAATGTGCCCTTGATCATGAATAACATTGTGTAGGCTGCTGTAATACACCATTTTATTAGTTACATTTTTCATGTATTCATCTAGATATAGTTTCTTAGCATCTATATATAGTATCTGAGCAATTTTTAGCAAGTTTCTTCATTTTAGGTTCAGCTCTCCATACAAAATAGTACTTGATGCTGAGATCTTTCAGCTCTGCAGTTGGTTTAATGTTATATTTTCCATGGAAATCACTATCCCTATCCATTAACCTTACTCCTGTCCTCTGATGCCTTCCAAGTTTTTCAAAGCTGAAGGATTTACTCCTCAATATTCCTTAAAGAATACCGAGGGGTGATTCATGTGGGTCACATACAATGACAACTTTTAATAGGTTACATTGTAAAACTGTTATATCTGTTCAAGAATAAGGATATCTCCAGGATAATGCCTTCCTATTCTATAGGAGGTGACCTTCACGTTCTTTTATGAATACCAGGATAAAGAATTCAGGCCCTTGGTAATATCAGTCTCGCCTGTCACTAACTTCCTATTTATGTCTCTTAATAGCATGGGTGGAGAATGTCTGTGTGCTCCTTAGATCTTTACTTATATTTGTAATCGGTTCTTTATTTTGTAGTATACTATGTTTTTGTGATTTACCACTCATTGATTTCAACTCCCATTCCTTTGTGTTCAGACAAAATACCCCTCTTCCTTTGGCCAATTCCCCATTCAGTGTTTGAGTTCCAATAAGCTTATCACTTACTCTAATTTCACTTATTTTTCTATAGCTTATTTTGTCTATTTCTTAGTGCCATACAATTTTTGTCTGAGACCTCATACATATATTTGGGGGAGGGGGCTCTATTTCAGCACTACTTTCAAAACTAAAACCTCACTTGTGTTAAGTCTAATTAATGTGACCAAATATCTCCAATTAATATAGAACCAATTTCTTACAGTTCAGTGCTTCAAAAACAATTGGTTCTCTAGAACCTGCATCTTTTACTGAAGATGCTTTAGAGAAGACCAAATGATGTATTAGCACAGCAATCACTAAGGGTACATCTACACTAGCTCGTTAGTTCGAGCTAGGTAGGGTAATTAGGGCAAGTGGAGTTGCAAATGAAGCCATGGATTTAAATATCCTGGATTAAATATTAAAATATTAAATATCATTTGCATGTTCCTGGGCGCCGCCATTTTTAAATCCCCCTTAGTCCGAACTCCGTGCCCACAGCTTCATGCGGCATGGAGTAGGTAGTTCAAATTAAAGATCCTCAAGGAGTAATGGTAGTTTGAATTAGGATCTTTAGAGGGATTTAAAAATGGCGGCGCCCGGGAACCTGCAAATGAAGCCCGGGATATTTAAATCCCAGGCTTCATTTGCAACTCCGCTTGCCCTAATTACCCTACCTAGCTTGAACTACTGAGCTAGTGTAGAGGTATCCAAAGTGTGTTGTGCTTTCTCACATATTAAGGCACTTGTTCATTTAATACAGTAGTCAAAATTAACGACCTCTGTAACTGAGCTTCTACAGATTCCAGGGAGGAGACTCAAAGGGTGGAAAACTTTTATAACCTAAAAAAGTAGTGTTCTTCCCTTTGGCTGCCAGATGCTAAGAAGATCCTGTAGTTCTAATGGGTTGCAGAGTTAAGATAGCAGATAAGGCCTCCTGAAATCCTGGCTTGGACTAAGTCATGGGTGGGATTGCTCTCTATGGGTACCAAGATCTGAACAAACTTGTGTCAGTGTCTGTTTGAGGTAACAGAGTTAAAATTTCTTTCTCACTGCATGGTACCTGTAGTATAAACAGGGTCTTGCAAGGGGATCACTCTCAAATGTGTGATCAACTCAGTGAACCTCAGCCAAAATGTGCTGGGCACTTCACAGGAATGCAAGAGGAGAAACTGTAGCTGCCCTTATGAGTGTATACATGCTGAGTTAGTCCAAGCATCTTTTATTTGGCTTTTCTTCTGTGTGGTGTTGAGAATTTGGTTGGGGCAGGGGGGAGAGCATGGATTGATTGTTTGGAGTTGATTGGACGCTTGTTCCCTAATTAGGGAGGTATTTTGGGAAGTATTTGTACTTTATTTTGCCCCTTTTAATACTATGTCTTTCACACCAATGGGTACTTACAGAGCAAATATCCATAATAGCAGCAAACTTAAGATAGAGAGAATACCACATTGTACACAATGTATGAAACTCGTATGAATATGAAGTGGACTGAAAAGGGACAAAGATTTTTTTTTCCTAATCGCACAAATGGGAGAGAAGATGATGGAAGGAGAGAGAACAAACAGACTCTTATGCTGTGGGTAAAGTGTTTGAGCAAAATGTGTGAATGGGTCAGAAATGTATGATAAGTGGGTTTTTCCCTGTGTGCTTGGGGAAACCTGGCTATTATCCTGTCTAAATTTGACTTTCCAGAGCTTGCAAAGGCTGTGAGTATGTGGGTTCATGGTGGTGGCTGTGTCTATTAATGTTATCTTTTGTGATTTCATCTTCCTATGATGCCTGAGAGCTTTGCTTTAAACTAGTATTCTGTGATTGTGACTAGTGAGATAAAATTTTCAGAGTGCTCACGCTAGTATGTATGACAAATTGCAATGACAAGGCTGTGGTGATGGCAGTTCATGATGTGAAATGAAATCATGACCACAATACCAGAAAGAGGTGTGCTTGAGGCATCCCTGCTGAATTCAGAGTGAATAAAGATACAGATAAAATGCCCACCAGAACTTGTGTTCACTACCTGCATTCAGCTATTGCCAGAGCTTTTCAAATCTTGTTCAGATGCCACATTTGGGGAGAAGAGTGAATCATTCACAAACTAGTCCTGTGTTCCGAGGATACACACACTATCTGAAAGTAGAATAGTGATAGAGATGTAGCCGTGTTAGTCTGGTGTAGCTGAAACAAAATACAGGACTATGTAGCACTTTAAAGACTAACAAGATGGTTTATTAGATGATGAGCTTTCGTGGGCCAGACCCACTTCCTCAGATCAAATAGTGATCACTATTTGATCTGAGGAAGTGGGTCTGGCCCACGAAAGCTCATCATCTAATAAACCATCTTGTTAGTCTTTAAAGTGCTACATAGTCCTGTATTTTGTATCTGAAAGTATTCATCTTCATTACAAAAATAGTGATAGTCACTCTCGTGGACTGTTCAAATATTATGATGATGTTTGATCTTGCAGATTAGCCATTCATTCACATGAACAATTTGGAGACGGCAACGGAGTTCAGGACCTATTTCATCCCAAGCTTCCTAAAGTACTGAGCATATTGTGCCTCCTACCCCTTGTGAGGAGAATACTTCATGGAAAGTGTGCAGACTTTAGTGCATATGAGGGTTGCTACAACAAGAGGCTTTCAAGAAGGGGTAAAAGGGAGGAGAAATAGGGGATTTGGCTCCGGAACAAAAGTAGGGCAAAAGAGTACACAGTAACCAGGAAATTAAATTTCTCTAAATCTTAATGCTCTGAACTACTAATTAGAACAGTCATTAGGGGGAAAAAGGAGTTTAATCTGAGCATGCCCCTGAGTTAGATACTCCTTTGGTGCAGAGGGACTACACGTTCAGGGCAGACTTCCAAAGGTACTGGATGGCTTTGCTTGCAGACCCAACTGCCAAAACAAATTGCAAATGTATCTCTGAACCCTTTCTCTTCCAACTATTTGATTAGAAAGTGGCTGCAATTTTTTCCAGTGCAAATTGCATCCAAAAATAGAAAGGTAACTCATAAGCACCGGCTACACTTTCTTTCGTTTCTATTTCTTAACATTTCTTTTCTAGTTAATTACCATTTAAAGGATAATCATCCGTTATCTTTTGGTACACTATCTTTTTGTAGTTGACAAGCTTGCTAAGATTTAGATGAGAGAATGTCTGTGTTTCCTTTGAAAAATTGTGGTTTTCATCATTTGATTTCTGGCCCATCACACTGAGCTGATTAGTGTACTATGTAGATATTCTGACTGCAATCATAAATCAGTTGAACAACTTTTAAACTCCAGTTTTCTTTGAGAGGAAATAAATTAACGTTGACGTGGTTTCAAGTGGTTTTTTGGACTACTCCAAAAAGAGTTTCACACTCATCATATTCTCTCAAACAACATGTGTTTAAACAATATAAACAGTTAACAGAATGTACTTTCCTAATGAAGGGGGAAAAACAAGTAATTATCATATAAAACTTCCAAGTTCCTGATTTAAGAAAAAGTACATATGAACATGTAGTGGTTATGATCTACCAATAGGTGCCAGTATAAGATAATTGAGATAAAGGATCAAATGACAAACTTACAGAACATCATAAAAAACAGAATAAAAATCCTAAAAGGTATATGTTATATTTAATTCAAATGTTATTAGTTTCTTATTCTCCAGTCTTTTCTTTAGAGCTAAAAAGAAACATGACTGTATCAGAAATTCAAAGGAAGAAATAGGAGAAGAATCATTTCCCTCCTTAATCATTTATTAAGTATTTTTACTGTCTTCAAAGAGACTGTCCATATTGTATGCAAGCTTGATTTCAGCAATGTACTCCACCAGCCACTACATGTTTTCTGCAGCATAAGAGTTCTGATATCTGCAACACTTTAGCCTTCAAGTAGGCAAAGGCACAGATCTAGGCAGGACCTCCATGTCAAAGAACAGACTAGGCCAGTGTTTTTCAAAGTGGACCGCAAAACCATTTTGAGAAACCTGCTATTTGGGCTATTTGGTTTTCTTTCTAGAATTTTTTCCATTGGTGATCCACACTGCAGCCAACATACTTTACTGAGTGCATTTCAGTCCATTTTAGAGAAATATTTCACAAGCATGCAATAAGGCAGATATTCATAAAATTTCCCTTCAATGCAAAACATCCTGCTTACAGCGGGGAGTGAGGGGGGAATCTATAAACCACAGAAACTGGCCCGAATTCAAGAAGAAACCAATAAAATTATACTGCTGAAGAATGGTGTGATACTATGCAAGTCAACATTTTATCTTTTTTTTGGTTAAACAGTTTCTTTCAGTTTTGTTTCAGCCATACAACAATTCAGAATCACTTAAAGTGAGCCATGATGAAAGTTAGCAAACATGGTCTCTGTTTTCATTCTGTAACACAGACTAAAATCCAGGGAGATCTGGCCTGGGCTTTTATTCTGAAAGTTTTTGCATTTTTGCTCAGAAGCCATCATGTGATCAGTGTACATTATAGTTCAGTTTTCTTTGGTTATTCATGCCATTTGGGCTTTTTTTCACCTTAGTGGAGGTGTGATCTTTCAATCAACTGGCACTAATGTATTTAAAAATTTTTATTCCTACAAATCCCTTCCCTGTAAAGTTGAGATGTAGTTGATCTATACGGGTGCATATACCCGTACCTCAAAATAAGTTACACAATTTGAGCTACGCATTTCAAAGTAGCTTATTTCGAAATTTGGCACAGTCTACAAAACACCAAATTTTGAAATAGAGCAATATTCTAAAATATCCCTTAATCCTTGTGGGGTGAGGTTTACAGGGATGTCAGGATTTTGAGCCCTTATTCAAAAGCTATTTTAAAATAACAGATGTACCGTCAAGATGCAGAATAGCTATTTCAAGATACCGGAAGAGTCCCGCAACAGTGTCGCTGTCTAGATGTACCCTATAGGAGCATGGCTGCTGGTCAAACGATAGACTAAATAATCCCACTCCCCGTCTCACTTTTACTATCAATGGGATTGTTTAGGGCCCAGTTGGATGATAACGTACTACTCACTAAAGTAGCAAAATCAGATGCTTCTTTGGGTAAAGTAACACAATAAGTCATTGGACATCTAACCTCTGCTAGACAGAAAACTGCTGTCTCTGCCATTTATATTTTTCTTTTCTAACCTACCTCACTGAAGAAGTGGTGCTATGAAAATGCAAAAAGTAATTTCAGTTTGGAAACCTAAGGAAAAATGAAACTTTATAAAAATACACTTGACATATTGGGGCAAATTACATGGAGCAAAACACAGTAGCCCTACAAAGCAATTATCATAAAGGCAGTTTTTTACTATCCATTTTATAGAGTACAGGCAGTCCCCGGGTTACATGGATCCGACTTACATCGGATCCCTACTTACAAACGGGGTGAGGCAACCCTGCACTAGCTGCTTCCCCCCAGCAGACCAGGGAGATGCGAAGCTAGCGCCCCCCTCCCCCCCCAGCAGACCAGGGAGACGCGGAGCGGCTTTTCTCAGCAGACACCTCAGCTTGAGAATAAAGGACTGAGGGAAGTGAGGTGTGGGAGAATAAAACTGAGCTCTGGAGAAATGTTTGGCTAGAGTTTCCCCTACAATATGTACCAGTTCCGACTTACATACAAATTCAACTTAAGAACAAACCTACAGTCCCTATCTTGTACGTAACCCGGGGACTGCCTGTACTCTAGTTTCTCTATTTGTCAAGTTTAACCTACTGAGAAACCTAATGCAAAATAACTAGGCTTGTTGGAACAATCTAATGTTTGTGCAGTAATCGAAGAGCCCTAGGAGGTGAGAGTTTGTTGGGTGAATTTTGCTGTTTTACAGGAATTTTCAAGATTTCAGAAAAAAAATCCTGTCCAAAGCTGGGTTACATAGTCCATTTTAACAATTTGGACCTGAAAGTACCAAAAAAGTTGGATCAGGCCACTCAAAATACTTTGTCTCCATGTTGACCTTTCTCAATTTTTTCAACATATAAACTTAAATCCCTAAACAAAAAAAAAATCATTAAAAATCAAAAGCCAGAATATTCAGGACGTTTTTTACCATATCAAATGCTTCTTAGTTTTGGAATGGAAAATTTGTTTCAATATGTCTTTTTCCATAAACAATTTTGCCTTTTTGGAGTGAAAGAACAGAGCAAAAAGGTAGAGAAATCTGATAAATTAGAAGGAGATGTTTGGTTCTGATACATGTTTCAGTAAATGGTCATTAGGCCTTAATTTCATGTGATGTCTTTATTTATTTAATGTAGGGAAATGTTCTACAACTGAATTTCTTTTTCTTTGCAAAGTAACATGGGCTTTGCAATGTAGAAGCAATTGTGAAGCCTGAGAAAGCTGTTAGATAAGTATGCGAAATAACCCCACAATGCTGAGCTAGTTGTTGATTTAAAACTATTTTGTAAAGAAAACAAATGATTTTCTTTCCTGGCTTCAGTGATCAGCAGAAGACATTAGGTTTGCAGAATGCTTTGCAGGACTGGCCACAACATTTTGGCACCTGAGGCGGGGATCTCAAATGACGCCCCCGAGCCACCTTTTCTCCTGCCTGCCTGTTATGTCTCTTGTGCCCTCCTTCCTTCAGCAAAGCACCCCACCATCTCTGTGCATCTAGAGGAGAGAGAATACATATGCACCAGCAGCAGACACAATTTTCTACAGTCTGGGTCCTATTGGTGCCCCCCCACAGTCTGGCACCTGAGACAGTCGTCTCAGTTCACCTCATGGTAAGGTCAGCCCTGATGCTTTGGTATTGAGCACATGCTAACGTTGAACCAAAACTATATCACTGGTATCTTAAAAATCTGTCAGTGTGGGCACATTGTTCACCAGACATTTTACATTGTGTAAAGCATGAAGAGCAAACATACTGAAGACTAGCCTGTTGGTGGCAGCAATATCTTATATTTAACTTGTGAGAAGTCTGGAAAATACACAGCCCACAAGCAAACAGTCGCCACTGCTCGTAGTAGAGGTTTCCAGTTATACACTTGAAAATTCTACATGGGTTCTTAACTCTTTAATTTTTAAATCCAGATATAAAATTACAAAGTGGCTCTAGTCTGTAGTTCAGTGGTGAGCAATGAGCTGGCGGCGGTTTGTTAGGGTTAGGCCCTGGCAGGCTGCTGGTACTTTATTTACCCGCATGTTTGCAGGTACAGTTGTTTGCAGCTCCCATTGGCTACGGCTCGCTGTTCCTGTCCAATGGGAGTTCCAGGAAGAAGTGCAGACCAGAAAACTATATTCCCTGCCTGATTACTCTCAAAGAGCTGGACAAAATGTATCTAATAAAGTAAGAACTCCCTAGAATGTTCATCCAAAACTTAAAATGTGACTTTTAAGATATTTTCTCAAAGGATCCCAGAGAGTGGTTATGAATTACTGAAGGTGTGTATCACATTGTTAAAGAAACACAAAAATTTAAGATGGGGCAGGGTCATTCCTGCAATGCTCCCATTTCCCTCTCCCCCCTCCAACTACCTCATTGTAAGTAGGAAAATTGTACATTTTGTCAAACTGTTAGTGAAAATGGCCATCTTTTCAAACCTATGGGCACTGGGCCACCTGAAACAGTATGGCCAAGTTGCTCAGGAAATTCTATTAAATAAAAGCCGTGCAACAGAAACCATTTTGATCTCTGTCACATTTTTCCTAATATTATTAATTGAGGAGGATTTCCTTGGATCATGAGATTGGCACTGAACTGACAAGATGTCATCATTCTACTCTCAGCTCTCCCTTACAGAAGATAGATGGAAGCTGGTCCCTTGATCTCACTTTTTGTGCAACATCTGTGAGCCTCCACTTTGAGTAATACTCAGGTTTCCTGGTGGATCTGCAGAATGTATAGTAACCCATTGGCACTTGCTTTTTCTTGGTGTCTTACCACATCTAGGGTATGTCTAGACTACGTGCCTCTGCCGACAGAACATGTAAAATAGGCTACTCGACATAGTCAATGAAGTGGGGATTTAAATATCCCCGGCTTCATTAAAATAAAAATGGCCACCGCGCTGTGCCGGCTCAGCTGATCGTTGGCACAGCACGTGAGTCAAGACGTGGATCGGTCGGCAGGGGAAGCCTTTCTCAAGCGCTCCCTTATGCCTCGTGAAACGAGGTTTACAGGAGCGGTCGACAAAGGCTTCCCCTGTCTTGACTTGCACACTGTGCCGATGATCATCTGAGCCGGCACAGCACAGTGGCCATTTTTATTTTAATGAAGCCAGTGATATTTAAATCCCCACTTCATTGACTATGTCGGGTAGCCTATTTTACATGCCTCTGTCAGCAGAGGCGTGTAGTCTAGATATACCCCTAGATTTTAAGAGATGATTTTGAAATGTATTGTAACCCATCCTGAGGTCACGCAGCATATATAACCAGCTTTTCTTACATTCAACACCCTATTGACATCAAAAGTGAAGTGTGGGACACTTCCAGCCCATTCAACCTCATTAGCACCAGGACTACAATTGACAGGGTTTTTTTTTTTCTCCATCTCCCTTCTTTTTCTCCACTCAAGATCATCCCATCTGAAGAAGTGGGTTTTATCCGTGAAAGCTCCATGTGCTCAGGATAGTCAGCTGAAATCATTTCAATCTGTTTTGAATCATTTCAATCCGTTTAGAATCTTTTCAAGTGTCTGTTTTGTATCTCAGCTAGCGTGCACTTTGTGAGTTCAAAGCTCAAAGATGTGTTAGCAATGCCATTTTAACCATAGAGGGGTGTCCTGCTGAGATACTGGACCATAGAGTTCATCTGTCTGTTTGCACTTTACAAAACATGCTCTTGTCATTGATACAGGCCAAAATGGCAAACCTGCAGGAGAAGTTGTACAAGTCAACAGGAACTCCCTGGTCTGACAACATCCAGGGTCTGGCAGGAGTCAGGAGTACTGCGGGGGCTGGGAACCCAGCCAGGCTGGCTGCAGGAAGGCCAGCAGCTGAGTGTCCTTCCATGGTAGTCAAGCTAAGCCGGTGGCAGGGTCAGAAACTTTGGTGGCCGAGCAATGGTCTGCAGCGGGAGTGGTGCGAGTCTCGGTGGCTAGAATGTATTTCAGTATTGCTGAGTTCTGTGTCCTTAGGTTGCCTGCCTATTTTGAATTCCATCATACATTTCCCTGTTCCAATGTTGGCCCAAATGTCATCAGCCAATCTACTCAAGAGAGGAAGCTGAAATTCAATGGAGAAAAGACTTGATGGCTAGTGTTCAGCCCACTGATGCACTGAGTTTAAATGCTCAATGGGTTAGCTTTTGGGGGAGGAAAACTAGGACAAAGAATAGGTATTCGCATGTAAATCTTTGCCCATATTAGCACTATGGGAATCTGAAATGAAAATTTAAGTTCCATGGCTATTCCAAAATATAGTATTTCCTTCTCCTTCACCTTTCTTTATAATTTTTTAAAATAGTGCATTATGATTGCAAATTATTTCTTATTTCTTTGTCATAATATAGGCTTAGTAAAAGATTGCATCACTCATCCTTTCGATTATAGATTTGAGGGGAAAAAAATTAAACTTTATGAAATTTCTTTAGTAAATCTTCAATTTTTTTTGGTAATCCCAGAATGAATCAGGTTCCCCACACGTAACTTGATTTATCTGTATGCAAGATTTTTCCTTGACATAGCACACATTTTTTCTTTTTTCTTAATATCATGCTGAGATGAATAATAGGTTTGCAAATACAAGTTAAGTGCAGGTCAAATCCCAAAGTCATGTACATACCTAGTTAGCTCATTTTAGCCCAGTTTGATGCCCAGAAAGGACATGCTCATTTTTAAAGTACATTAGCGTAACTTACTTACTTACTTACTGCCCGTTACGCCAATGGCGCATAGGGCAGCAACAAAGTCCTTCCACTTCTGTCGGTCGCAGGCCAAAGCGCCTATTGTTCCCCAAGTGTGATGATGGTCTTTTAATTCTTGTTCTACCATTCGGCGCCAGGTTGTTTTTGGTCTTCCTCTCTTCCTCTTCCCATCTGGTTTCCAGTGGAGTGCAATTTTCGTAATAGATCCGTCTTCTCTTCTTAACACATGACCTATCCATCGCCAGCGTCTTTTCATAATTATAGTGGCCATGTCTTCTTGTTTACACTGAGACAGTAGATCTTCATTGGAAATTTTATTTGGCCAAAATATCCTGATTATTCTTCTAAGATTCTTGGTATGGAATGTAGACAATTTAGTAAGGTCTCGTTGTATCATGCGCCAACATTCTGCTCCATACAGAAGCACTGGAAGAACACAGCATAAGTATTAAACATTAGCGTAACATTAGCGTAAGTATTAAACTAAATTCCATGAAACTTTAAGTGTTGCTTTGATAAGGATCTTCAAAACTTGTTAAACAATTCTAAGAAGGTCTCCAGTGCACAGTGGACAATGTCACCCACTGCTGTTAGGATAAAGGAGTCTGTCATCAATAGGAGAAGAGAGTTTATTAAAATAGGGAAGCTACTATAATTCAGACATATTAGTTGCCCTCCTTTTCTCAGAACTTGTGGGTGTCAGGCTGGTTTTGACAATCTTTTGTTGTTCTCTTTTGCTAAGTAATGTTCTAAAAGTATAGACTTCTTCAATGGCTGGTAGGGTTTTTTTTAGAATTGTGATAGGGTGTCTGAGCTAATTCACAGAACTAGCTAGCTGGAGGCTCCAGAGCGGTGAGCACTCCTTGGCTAGGTTTACACTGCAAAAAGAAGCAGCATGGACAGGGTTTTTTGTGCAAAAACCCAGCTTTGCACAAGATCCTTATGCCTCTCTGGGATACTCATAAGGCTCTTGTGCAAAATGGTGTTTTTGCACCCCCAAAAAAGTTCTCATTGCTTCTTTTTGCGCAAAAACCCTTTGCACAAAAAGAAATGGTAGAAAATATGCTAATGATGTTGTGGCTTATGCTAATGAGTCCCTCATTAGCATATTTTCCGTCACAAAAATGTGTAGTGTAGTTGTAGCCTTAGTGTCAGGCATAATGAGGAACATTTTTTCACTCCTGACATTTCTGTCCAGTGAAGAGTTGTAAACCCTTTCTCACATGTTAGAGCAGTGGTCACCAACCAGTAGACTGGGATCCACCAGAAGATCTTGAGCCTCTGACAGGTGATCCTGACTTGTTTGGCCAGGAAGCTGTCAAGTGCTGTTTCTTCAGTTGCCCCTTCACTTACTGTCATGCTGCTCCTGCCCTCTGCCTTGGAGCTGCCCCTTGGGAAGCTCCTGCTTGATATGCAGGGTGTGGGAGGGAGATAAGGGGGGTACTGATGTCAGGTTGTCCCTCCTCCCCACACTTCTGTACCCCATCTCCACACAAAGAGTATTGAGAAATACTGGTATTGATGTCTGGCTGCTCCCAGGATGAGTGGGACTCAAACTTACAACCCTGCCCTCCTGCAGGCAAATGCCCTATACCCCTCCAGCCCCCCCTCCCCCATCTTCAGAGGGCCCCTTGTCTTGCTTTCTGAATACTGGAGTCAGCTCCATCCTTGGGGTAACTGAGGTTGGCTGCCCTCCCCAGGCAAATGCTGTATCCCCTAGTCCACTCGAGGACCCACACCACCTCCCTACCATCAGAGGGTCCCTTATCCAGTGTTGGCTGTTTGGTTTCTCCCAGGGTGGGCAGGACTTGAATCAAGCACCCTGTGCTTCCCAGGCAAGTGCTCTATGTACATGCTGCTCCAGGGATGGAACTGGCACCCACATTTGGAAAGCAGGATAAGGGACCTGGTGAAAATATGGAGGTGGAGCGGGAACTCAGGGATAGGGCATCAGCCTCTGGACCACAGGGTGGTGGACTTGGGTCTCCCCAACCCCCACTCAGGTAGCGGCCTAGCAGGTAACACCAAGGGCCCCAGGGATGGAGCTGACGCCCACATTATGAAGGCAGGATAAGGGATGCCCTGAAAGTAGGGAGGTGGTTTTGGTTCTGGAGTGGCTTAGGGGATAGAGAACATAGGAATGGCTGTACTGGGTCAGACCAAAGGTCCATCTAGCCCAGTAGTCTGTTTGCCGACAGTGGCCAGCACCAGGTGCCCCAGAGAGGGTGGACCGAAGACAATGATCAAGCGATTTGTCTCCTGCTATCCTTCTCCAGCCTCTGACAAACAGAGGCCAGGGACACCATTTCTATCCCCTGGCTAATAGCCTTTTATGGACCTAACCTCCATGAAATTATCTAGCTTCTCTTTAAACTCTGTTATAGTCCTATCCTTCACAGCCTCCTCTGGCAAGGAGTTCCACAGGTTGATTACACGCTGTGTGAATAACTTTCTTTTATTAGTTTTAAACCTGCTACCCATTAATTTCATTTGGTGTCCTCTAGTTCTTCTATCATGGGAACTAATAAAGAAAAGTTCCTAATGTGGGCATCAGCGCCATCCCTGGGGCACTTGGTGTTGCCTGCCAGGCCACTACCTGAGTGGGTGTTTGGGGGCACTCGAGTCCACCACCCTGTGGTCCAGAGGCTGATGCCCTATCCCTGAGTTCACACTCCACCTCCATATTTTCACGACATCCCTTATCCTGCTTTCCAAATGTGGGTGCCAGTTCCATCCCTGGAGCAGCATGTGTTGGCTGTCCAGCAGCTCCCAGGGTGTGAAGGGAGAAGGGGGCAGGACTTAAACCCAACACCCTGTGCTCTCCAGGCAAATGCACCCTTCATACACCTCTTCCCCAGGTCAGAATTCTGTCCTGCCCCAAACCACCTCCCAGACCCTGCACCCTGAACTCCTGCCTCAGGTCATAACCCTTTCCTTCACCCAAACTCCATCCCAGGCCAGACACCGCCTAGTGCACTCCAGTACCTACCCAGAGTCCCTCCTGTACCCAATGAACATCTTAGACCCTTCATCTCCTCTATTAATATCATAGAAATGTGTGGCCTTTCACCACTTTTTTGAATGCCCCACGCCCCTCAGAAATGATTACCAGCTCTTCTCCCATGGCCTGAGGTTCATAAACAATGTCATTTGCACCCTTAACTGCTGCTTTTTTAACCTGACTTGAGTGTTTCCAATTTTCTTTTCAATGAAGAAATGTTCTAAATCAATGACTTTTAAAGCTTGGACATTATTTTGCAGAGATTTTGGTTTTATTCTTTTACAGTTAAATTCCATGTAACTATTTCTCTGCTAACTTCTCTAAACTCTTTATTTCAAATCCCCTTTTTCCTTTTCTAAGGAGACATATTGAGGTGGAGATTAGTATGCAGGGCCAAAAATTCTCCTTTCAAAAGAGCCATATACCCCAACTTTTGGTTCTGGCAACATTTTCAAAAGGGGCAGGGCAGGATTTATCAAATCCATTGCTGCCCAGATTCTGATGTCATGTAAAAGTGTGGGCCATTCAGTAAAGGGGAGCAGAACTTTTTGTCATCTGCTGTCATTGGAACTTATACTTTCTCCTCTTTTTTCAAAAGTGTCTCTGTCACCTACCTCAACATTCTGGGTGCACATTTTTTGAAAAGGGGAAGCAATGTAAAACACCATACCTAAGAGAACCATTCTTTCAGGGTTCACTTATGAACTTCAACAATCACCACACATCATTGAATAAGAAAACATACACTTATTAAAGTAAGTAATCTAGGTGACTTAATAAAAAGCTGTTTTCAAGCTGCATTAATTGAGACCTACAATTTCGCAAACATTTTATGTGTGCGTTGACATCAGAGGTGCACAGGAACCACATTTGCCATCTTACAGTTTTGAAAGTTATGTGTTCTGAAACATAATGAGAGAAAAAAAAAAGATTTCTCAAGAATTGAAATTCCAGAAGAAGTATTTTAAGCCAGTTGAAATGTTATTTTGATTTTGCCATTGTCAAACTTTATAACCACATATAAAAGTTAGAATAATAGAATCATAGATGTTTTTGAAACATCTTTTTCGAACTGTAAAAGTTCCATTCCAAAAATCTAGAGAAAAATCTCAATTCAATATTATCAAAAATGTCTTGTCTATTTTTTCTCAACAAAATTTCTTCAAAAGAGTATATTTGCCTAAACATCTATGTAGATAAAAATGGCATTTTCTTCATATTCCATTTTGACAAAATTTTTGACCAAACTGTCATTGACACTACTGTGTATATCTAGTCCAATACTATATGACCGTGAAAATCCTAATATGACCTGAACATCTTCAGGTAATTGATAGAATTTATTCCTTTTTATAGATGCACCTGGGCATTTAAAGACCAAAGGTAGTGTATAGGGTAAAGCATATAAATATATTGGAAACTCACACTTGTTAATAAAATAAAATGCTGTCTATCTAAATAGATATTTTCTTCTTCCAGGTGGCAGTTTCAAAGTATAAATCAAAACCTAAACCTAAACCTAAATCAAAGTATAACACCAACTTCAAGATATCTTATGTCCTTTATTACAAACAATAAGTGGGCATTAATATCCATTTCAATGCTGTAGCTTCAAAGTAAGTTCTGATGTTTTAATTTTGCATGACATTTGAGGAATAGTATAGTCTAAAGCGATTTTCTATAAATACAGAGACTATAATATTAAAAGACTTTATTCTTTTGGTGGAAGTTAATAATTCTGTTACCATGGCACATTTATTCCTTTAATTTCATGTAAATTTAAATTTTATGATGTTTGCTTCTCCAAGATTATATAATCCCTTTTTTATTGAAAAGAATCACAATTATGCAAATGATGATATTCAAGGAGACAACCAGCAATTAACTGTGAAAGACAGGCTGTTACCCTAAGAGTTTTATTCACACCGAACAAAATAGGACTTACTTTAAAATAAACCTTTATTAAAAAGATTCAATTTAGTGTAGTGGGTTTTTTTTAAAAGCACTTCGTTCAGACAAAAGTTAGTAGTCCCAGAGATTGTCATCATGTTTATTAACGTCTTCAGTTTTTGTTCCTTTTTTACTCCAAATAGATGAGTCTTTTCCTTTGCTTAAAAAAGAAAAGGATGCTTCAGCAATGACTAAAGCACTGATCTTAAAAAACTCAGAGTTCTGTTACATCTGCATGAGATTCTGGTGGTAGTATTAGTATGATACCGTAAATGAGTGTAGGTATCTTAATCCCAGATTTCAGAGAAGCTGTAAGTAGAATTAGCTGTGTAGCTAGAACTCACCAATTGTCACACTAGAGGCAAATAATGCACCAAGTACTGTGCTTGGTGGCCAAAGAGAAAAACCCCTGTTTATGCACTGCTATCCATGCCATAGTCTCTACACCTACACTCCATATGATGCATCATCCTCTGTTTGCTTCTGAGTGCACTTTTACAGATGACGTGGGTCCTGGCTGCATTGAGAAGCGTATTTCCATGGGTTTTCCTCCCTGTGTCTTGAGATGAGTTAATGCACCTGAATGACCAACAAGACTTTCTACTGAACTGCATCCTGCACACTGGAATTCCTTCTGCTACCTGTCCTTTTTGCACAATGTGATCAAGTCAGTGTCCTATAGTACCGAGAATAGCAGTGGGCCAATGGAGATAGCAACATGAGAAGCGAGAGACCTTGGTCACTTTGGGTGTCACACTTCTACCACTAAAGGGGCAGAAAAACATGGAGGGAGGCTCTGAGGGACCAGGGGCAACAGATCTTGAGCAGGTGAGGAGTAATCTGGCAAGTATGCCAGGCCACTACATTATTCACATAAAGGAAGTGGAAGCTGGTGTATTTTACAAGCAGAGAAGTACCGCACCCTCTCTATTCCCTCTTATGAAAAAAGTGATGAGCCACTTTTGTTTTGCTTCCTTTCCCATCTTAGTAAAACATGTCCCAGCACCTAAGCAGGTGGGGTTCTCTTTCTTCTTTGAAAAAAACAACAAATAGTCTGGGAGCACTTTATAGACTAACAAAACATGTAGATGGTATCATGAGCTTTTGTGGGCACAGCCTGATCTTCAGAGCTGTAGTTTCTGACTTGGGTAGATATATGCAAAGGAGCTTCATCAGTCCTAATGTGACAAAAATATGAAGCTGTGGTGATGCACATGGTGGAATGGGCCAGTCATGCAAATTCATACCTAGGGCTTCAGATAGACTCTTAACCTAGGTCCACACTAGACCAGGCAGATTGGCTTAAGATACGCCATCCAGATAAGCAAAATGTGTAGCTGGATTCAGCTTCCCCTAAGCCAAGCTGCTGCAGCATCTACACTGTGGGAAGCCGATAGGCGCACACAGAATAAGGAGGTCACAACACCAGTGGGGGTCGCCCTCAGGATTCAAGTTGGTGTCTACACTAGACCCACTAAAGTGAAAGTTAGAGGATCGACCTCCAGGGGGTCGATCTTCTCCATAGTCTAGAAAAGCCCTTAGAATGGTTAGTTCATCCAGCCACTTGTGCTGCCAGGGCTACACTTTAATTTTTAGTATATTACTTTGATCAGAGGTAGGTTTAGTCAAGATAGAAATTACACCTCTGGCTGAGTGTTAACATATCCTTTGGGGAAGGGAGAGAAAAGAGTGAGGACACAGAGCTGCCAGAGCAGTAAGACCTACTGGGAGGCAACCAACAATATTAGACTCCAGCAGAAGAGTAAACCATTCCCCTCCTGCCTCCTTATGTTCTGAAATAGTTGGGGTGGAACTCATTAGCTTTTAATGTGGCTGGTGCTTGTCATAACTCACTTCAGTACTTTTGTAAAAACCACCTTCAATGACTGGTTAAGGATGGTGTTTGGATTCCTTTAAATTATGATCATGGTTGTGAATAATCTAGAGATTGTCTGCTTGCTGCCAACTCTTGGCAATTTGTTACTACTGTGGTGAGTTATAATTTAAATACTCCCAGAGGTTTGTGTGATAGGTAAATGCCTTATAAATACAGATAATGCATACTAGTGTGTTTTGCCAAAAAGCAAAGCATTCTTTATTCGTGGGCTATTTTTCACAATGAACAGCAAAGTTTTCAGCTGGGGAAAATTCCTTTTTTATAAGCTGGTATTACATTCTTGGGGATGGTGAGAGGGGCCTGTTGTTATCACAAGAAATAAGTCTTCATTTACTTATTGACTCTCATTTGACATTCTCAGGGCATTTAATGATTTACAGCTCACACTTGTGAGGTAACCATTACTGTTCCCATTTTAGTTAGATAAATATTAAATATAGAGATATTAAATGAACTTTGTACTCTCTTTTTTCTTGGCATGCATATCGGGGACCATGTACAGTAACTCTAGATTCCCTGTGTGTGTAATGTAGATCCAGTATTGAATGGGAATAATTAAATATTGTGCAACTTGTATTTGTGGAGCATGATTTCACCACACTGACCAGTTCATGTACTACCACCTCTTGCACACTGAATATCTGGGAATGCAGCAGAGCTAAGGCAAACGTCTGAGCTGCCCTGACTCCACACTGCTCCCAGAAGCAGCTGACATATCCCTGTGACTCCAGCAGGTGGTGGTGGGTCGTCTCCATGTGCTGCCTCAGCCCTGCATGGATTGAAGCTCTATTTCACAGAATACAGATACAGCTTCCATTCCTAAGTCATATTATTCAAGACTTTGTTCTGATGGCAACTGTAGTAGTGCCAGCCTTGGTTAGGCCCACATTACTGTGGAAAAGGGAAAATGTACAGAGAATGTCCCTTGTTCAGTGGCTGCTCTCTCTGTTGACTCAGCTATGCTTCCAGCAAGTTAAGAAGATGCATATTTCAGAGGTCATTTTTGACTCCAAGTAGAAGGAGTGAAAGCCAGTATTTGACAGGTGTCAGAAGAGTTTTTTTTTAATATCAGGAATATTTTGAAGTCTTCTCATCCTCTCTCCCAAACCCTGAAGAAAGATTTCTACCATGATAATTCTCACCTTCATGATCTAAGTAACAGTAATATAATGTCATGGCTTTACATTTTCCTTTGAAACTAGCTGAAAATATTTCAGGACATTGCATGGTACTTGCTCAAGGCATTGTGAGCCTCCTCCAACTCCCATTTAAGTCAGTGGAAAGACATGTATTGACTTTGATAGGATGGAGCCCTGTGGCTGTGAGAATGGCAAACTCCTGGCCTTGTGACGTGAACTGATTGCTGATGTTCAGCAAGTCTAATGTAATGTCTTACTATTAGTATTTAGAGCCCTATGTTAATTTAAAATATACACACATACATGTGTGCACATGTATCATATGATTCATGTATATTTAACCTGATTATACTGTTTACCTGACTGCTATTAGGTAGAAAATGGCTAAGAGGCAGGCATTATGTTCACTAAGCAGTCCTTTGGATGAGAAACAGTGAACATCAAAGTCTGGGATCAAGAGTTTGAGCTGATCTTGGTGTAACCAGACAGAAACCCCCCTTGTAACATCCATTTTTGCTTGCCTGGAGCATCCAGGGCACACAGAGCAGAAGGCCCAGGCTGCTGTGACCATGAATGGCTGTAAACAGAGATATGCCAATTGCTAACCAAGAGGCTGCCAAAGAGTGCCCTTGACTCAAACCCATATTGATACGAACACACAGCCGCCCGCGGGGGGAGGAATCTCTCGCCCAGTAAAAAAAATGTCTAGTACTCACAATTTAGTTATCTCTCTTGCAAGTGTAAATTAATTTGAAACTTGCTTGTAAGAACTGGCGCCACAAAACGGACCAGTATAATTCGGCATCTTAGATAAGAAAGAGGATACGGGCCCCCAGGGGTATATAGATGGGTCCAGCAGCGCATTTTCTCTGAGTGTCAATCTACCATCTATCTGCTGGTCGGGTTAGGTGTTTGATCTCCCGAGGTTCCAAAGGGGACGCCCACCTCGTATTCGCCTTTCCTAGGAATTGAGAGACCGGCCCTGGCCTGACACGCTGGAGTCGAGAGGCACAGAAAGGGGTAAAAATTGTACCTGCATGCGGTCCTTTGTTTAAGTATATATACATAGTGTTAGAGCTCTTTAAAGATTAAGCTGTCACTTGGTACCATTATTTCTATTTTCTATCTTTACCTTTTTCCTGTAATCATTGTTAAGACCTATATATATATATTTGCTAGCATTTAAGAAATAGAGCAATAGCCATTGTAACCATATGATTTATAAGCTTCTTTAATAAACCTGTAACTGTTTAAGCTTTAACCTGACTCCTTCAATTACTGTAATAGAACCAAGAACAATTTAAAAGAACTTCAGCCGGTCATAAAGGGACAGACATAGGGAGAGCTTGGGCGTTTGGATCTGTGTCACTCCCAGGTAACAAGATCCGTTGGGGCACCTTTTCAGCCTTTCCTAGGCTGCCCGCTGCGAAGGAACCCCTGTGTTCTAGCAGCTAAAATCTAAGGTGTAATAAGCTCTTCCTATATAACGGGCATCTGTTGGCCTGCTGGCCACCCTCTGTGACGGGACCCCGGTCCTAGCAGTAAAGACATGGACGTTAAACCTTTTCTCGGAAACACACACACACACACACTGCCCTGACCGTCGGCTGACACTTGGTTATGATAGTTCGTTTCTTAATAAGTCAAACCCCAGGTAAGAAATGTACTATGGATTACATGTACCATGAGAGATGTATATTCAAATATATAGATATAGATTTGGGGACAAGTCAATCTACTCCCATTATAGGGTTGGTATATAATATAAACTTTATTAATTTTATTTTGATCTTTACAATTTGTTTTTATGCAACATGGTCACCTGATGGAGGATAGCATGTCATATTGCACCCAAACCATTTACTTTTGAACAATAGACCTGCTATAGAAGGCTAATAGCTATAGTTCATGCCATATTCTTATAAATGTGTAGCTGTTACAACTAGAGTTTCTTTTCTGGATCTTCAGCATACTATTCAAGTGCACAGTGGTGTCAGAGGTCCTGTTCATGCAAGGTGCAGAGAATATCTTAATATCCTTCTCCTCTTGTCACTAAGGCTCTGTATAGACAAGGCATTATTTTCGAAAGAGTATATACAAATTATGTGGGAATTTGCATATCTTCCTCCGATCTCACTTTCAAAAGTGGGTCTTTCAAAAGTGAAAGTAGTCTGGATGTGTTTTTTTCAGAAAAAAAACCCTTTTTCGAAAAACTGCTCTTCCTTAAAAAAATAGGTTTATGCAGTTTTTCGAAAAAGGGATTTTTTCCGAAAAAAACACATCCAGACTACTTTCATTTTCAAAAGACCCACTTTCAAAAGTGAGATCAGAAGAAGATATGCAAATTCCTAGGGAATTTGCATATCCGCTTTCGAAAATAACACGTAATTTAGATGTACACTATATATGAGAGAGCCTGGTCCACAGGACTTTTCTGGAGCTAACAAGCTGACACCATGGGACCTGTTGAGTGTTGCCAGAGGACCCCAATGCTGGGATCTAATTGGCAGAATGCAGGGAGCCCTGATTGGTCCATAGCCTCTATTGAAATCCAACACAGGAACAGAAAGTTGTTCATGCAACTGGGATCCTCTTTGTTTTGGACTGTGGCTTCCTACTCCAGCTCCCTTGTCTTGATTTCCCCAATCTGACCTAACTAGCTATTAATTCATCATTCCACTCTCAACTTTATCTCCCACTTCTGATCTCCTAGTAACCTGACCGGCCTCACTCTTGATACTCAACTTTTGGTTTCCCCTTCCAGTATTTGACCTGGCCTGACTCCTGCCCCTGCTTTGACCACTAGGACATGACCCTAAAGTCCATGGGAGTTGAGGGTGTTCATCTGCAGCAGCTGAGGGCCTTACACTCCCACTGACTTTATCCAGGAAAGTTGAGGACACTTGACATCCTGAAAGGTTAGGTAATGGCAGTAAAACATTACTCTGATTAAAAATAGCTTCTAAAATTGTGATGTGGTACTTGAAGCCAGTAGTGTATAAAACATACAATCTGAGACTTTCAATTATTTGCCTTAGAAAATTTTACCTGTGGTCCCGTCCCATTTTCAAAATTGATTTCAGCACTAAAGTGCTTTTTAAAATCTTTCCTCATGACATCAGATTTCCCCAGTCAGTAGTAGTTTTATTAGCTTTTATATTTCAGAGCTGCCTGTTCAACGCTTTTCAAGAAGACATGAGATATGAAGGATTTGATATGAATATATTACAAACAGGCAATCCAACAAGAGATGAGGAGGATATGAAAAGTTATCATCTTGGTCTCTTTACTGTGATTAGTTTCCCAAATTCTCCTCATCCAGGGTTCTTTATCTCTTCTTATAAAATGGTTTCATCTTGCATTTGCTTCTGTAAATCTTTTCATTGGTGATAATTAAGTTTCTTCCCTTGCCATCTGAATCCTGTCCCTTTTCTCAATGTGAACAGTAATCAGCTGAAGTAGCTGATTAAATATCTGTTGGCCAATATAGATATCTAACTCTGTCACAGTCCAGTCCAATAGTTCATTCAAAAAAAAAATTAAACTCAAATAGGTTTTTTAAAAATTTTCCTAGGCCATGTCTACACTAGGAAACGATTTCAAAATTACTAAATTTCACTTAAGAATTCCCAATTTAACAAATTTGAATTAGCATGTCCTCACTACAGGGATGCATCAAAATTAGTCTGAGGTGGGCTCCATTAATGTGGGTGTGCTAACTCAGACTTAAAGACCCAGGAAGCACTCTGAGAAGCTGAAGGAAGCCTCCTGGGGCCAATAAGTTTGAATTAGTGGCACCAGAGCACGCACACTAATTTTATTTTGAAATTACTGTTTCAGAATTAGCATTACTCCTCATGTCCTGGCTACAGTACAGATAAGGTAGAAGCAGCTACAGCTGATCTAGGGTTTGAATTAGCGGGTCTAGTGAAGACATGCTAATTCAAACTGAGAGGTTACTGCTTATGATAGTTCTGCTTCTACAAGGAGTAAGGAAAGTCAAAGGGAGAGTGTGCTCCCTTCAACTTTCCAAAATTCGACACCAAATAATGGGTTTGCTAGTGTGGATGTACCGCTTATAAATTCAAACTGGGGAAATGATTTTGGAATAAGGTCCTAGTATAGACCAGGGCCTACAAAATTACTTAAATGACCACATAGGTGGAAAAAACCCCTCTCAAACTGATTGCTAAAAACTGCTGCTATCTGCCCAGTAGGTTCAAGTGAACTAAAATACAAATAATAAACCACAATTTTGCCCATCCCTCCCATTTCCAAGAAGCAGAATCCCGTTTGAGATGAAAAATGAAGTGGTTGGTCAACTTTAACATAGTTGGCTTCTTCCTCTGTATTTCTTCATTTCAACCAAAATGTTACAAAAAATGCTAATTTCAGGGAGAGTCTAACATAGACAAACATGGTGAAAATCAGGGGGAAAGATAGGAGGTTTGTTCTCTGGATGGTTGTTGACATTAGTATTGTAACAGTAGCCTGCTTCCTCTAGAGGCTTCTTTTTATGACTCTAACTTGTATGACTTCACCTCTGGGTCAGGTAGGCATGTTCACTTTGAAATGGATGGCTAACTTTCAAGTCCTTTTTTTCCCTGAGAAATGAACTCTACTCCAGCTTCCTAGTAATTAAATCAGGGAGAGGGGAAGTACTAAACACTCCGGCTGTGTCTACACTGGCGCGATCTTGCGCCAAAGCGGCCGCTCTTCCGCAAGAACTTGCTGCCTGTCTACGCTGGCCGTGTGTTCTTGTGCAAGTAAGCTGACGTTCTACTGTATAAAATCAGGGCTTGCGCAGAAACTATGATGCTCCTGCTCAGGAATAAGCCCTCTTGTGCAACTGTTCTTGCGCAAGAGGCCAGTGTAGACAGGCAACATGAATTTCTTGCGCAAAAAAGCTTTCTTGCGCAAGAGAGTGTCTATACTGGCATGGATGCTCTTGCACAAAAGCACATCTCTTGCGCAAAAGCACATGCCAGTGTAGATGCTCTCTTCTGGAAGACTTTTTGCACAAGAAGCTGCCAGTATAGACGTAGCCTCCCTGTGAACATATAGCATAGAGGCAGAATGCTAGAGAGGACATTGGTTTCCAAAGATTTGGTGCAAAACAGCATATTTAAGTTGTTTGCAGTTCTTTAGTAGGCCTATCAGCAAAAAATACAGTTCATAACCACCGTCCGCTTTTTAGGATGGTTGTCATCCTATGTCTTAAAGTGAAAAGCAGTGAATTCTTCAGCTTTTCCTGGAGAGAATAATTGGCTTATTTATTAAAGGCCAAGCCCTCAGTGAAATGCTTATATCATGTATCTCTGTTAAATACATGACTACAGTGTAAAATAATAGATATGCTTTAGGTGCTTGATTTATCTTTTAATTGCACATTACACTATCTTTAATCCTTCTTTAGACTGTGTAATCTAAATTTTAATCGTGTATAATAAAGGACAAGATATCTCCATACAGACCAATGTGTAACTTCCCCATTTTAAACTGACTTCCTCACTATGTGGGTGTCTCTCACTGGATTTACTTTATAAAGTAGCAAAGGAAGAGAAGATTATTCAGGCTGCAGTAAAAAAAGTGGGATTTATAATAACCCAGCATAGATACATTGAATCCTGCCCTTGACAGAGCTGGTAGAGAAAGAATTTCATGGCTGTGTACAGCCACCACCCAAGGGAACCCCCCGATGGTATAAAAGTCTATGCTATTGGAGAAGGCAATTTCTAGATCCCTCAACCAATATAAATTTTTACTTCTCTCCACAGCAAACACAAACTCTCTGCGGGAACCGGAGAGCAATTGGGACCTCATAAAAGCAGCACAAAAGAGGGTCCATAGAGTATTGAGGTGAATGTAAAATCCTTTTGACAAGGAATCCTGCTGTTCTCTGATTACACCAGATAGAACCTGAGCTTCATTTAATTACAGAAGCCTTTAGATGCATAGGAAGGATTTAGACCTCAGTTTCCTCTGTTCCTTGAAATCGAGCTGACTGTGTTAACATTCCTGGCTGTGATGGCCTTGCCACAAGGCTCAAAATCCTTGTGCCCATTTTAATACTCAAACCATACAGCTTACTACAACATCTCTTCTGGATGGGAAATAGGGTACGGTGAAATGAAGATAGTGATTTCTGTCCTCTATAGCTAGCAGCTCTTTTCAAGCTGCACAGAACAGCAGCACTTAGGGTATGTCTACACTACCCTCCTAGTTCGAACTAGGAGGGTAATGTATGCATACCGCACTTGCTAATGAAGCCCGGGATTTGAATTTCCCGGGCTTCATTAGCATAAGCGGGGAGCCGCCATTTTTAAATCCCCGCTGCTTCGAACCCCGTGTAGCGCGGCTACACGGGGCTCGAACTAGGTAGTTCGGACTAGGGTGCCTATTCCGAACTACCGGTACACCTCGTTTCACGAGGAGTAACGGTAGTTCGGAATAGGACCCTAGTCCGAACTACCTAGTTCGAGCCCCGTGTAGCCGCGCTACACGGGGTTCGAAGCAGCGGGGATTTAAAAATGGCGGCTCCCCGCTTATGCTAATGAAGCCCGGGAAATTCAAATCCTGGGCTTCATTAGCAAGTGCGGTATGCATACATTACCCCGCTAGTTCGAACTAGCGGGGTAGTGTAGACATACCCTCAGGGAGCACAGGATGGGAGCAGAGATCATGGCCAACATGTACATCCTGGAGCACTTGATCCAAAACGATTCTGTCTTGCAGTAGGCTAGGCACTATCCCTTCATGAAAATGAAGAGCTGGAAAGCTACAAAAGGGCAATGTAGTACTACAGAGTAATGGGTAATGTAAAAGTAAGTTTGGAGGAAAAAAACACTGAGGCTGTGTCTACATTGGCAAGATTTTGCGCAAAAGCCGCTTTTGCACAAAATCTTGCCACCTGTCTACACTGGCTGCTAGTATTTGCGCAAGAACACTGATGTTCTACTGTATGAAATCAGTGCTTCTTGCGCAAACACTCTGATGCTCCTGCTCAGGGATAAGTCCTCTTGTGTAAGTGTTCTTGCGCAAGAGGCCAGTATAGACAGGTAACATCAATTTCTTGCGCAAGAAAGCCCGATGGCTAAAATGGCCATCAGAGCTTTCTTGCGCAAGAGAGCATCTACACTGGCATGGATGCTTTTGTGCAAAAGAAAGTCTTTTGCGCAAAGGCACATGCCAGTATAGATGTTCTCTTGCACAAATACTTTTAACGGAAAAACGTTTCCTTTAAAAGTATTTGCACAAAATCATGCCAGGGTAGACGCAGCCTGAGAGAAAACTGATTTGCCAACCCAAAATAAATCTGGAGTAATTCCACTGGAGTTAAATCTACAATGGCATAATTTACAGCAGAGGGTATTTTTCCTCCATAATATATTAAACTTAAAAAAGAAACCCTGGCAGAACTCACAAAATAAGCTATTCAATGGCTAATTATTGATAAATACATAAAAATGCTAGCTGTGCTTTTCAGCGTAACATGTTTAATAACACAAGGCAGCACTAACACAGAAAAAGCACATTTAAAGCATATGTTCCCTTTTCTAATCACAACATTTACATTATATAAAGAGCTACAAATGGAAAATAGATGTGGTTAATGCAGAATAAAAACAGAGGATACATTGCAGATAGGTGGAATTACTACAGGGTTTAGAGACTCATTTTGGATATGTTTTAAGGATCTGAATAATGTAAATGATTCCTCCCCATGATAGTCCATTTTTATTGTCCTTTCTCCTGAATCTAGATTCCCGCACAATTTCTCCAAAAGGATTTTGAAACTTTCTTACCCACACTTAATTAAATATTATAATTGTACAAAAGCAAATTGTCTCCAGTATTTAGAATCTTGCTACATGTACATCTAACTAACCTGGAGAAGTGATGATCATGGTAAACTACAGAACCATACAATAAACTGCTCATATAGCTCCCCTTCACTTGGTAAATTAATCCATCGCCCAGGACACATTCTAACTCCCCAAGGAACACTCAAATTACATCAGCCTTCCATATAAACATTTTTTCTTATCAGACACAAATATGGGATTTTCCCTCCAAATCACACCCGCCTGAGGCCTAGAGTGGGGAAGATTGGAAAATGTATTGCTATTTCATGGTCCAATAGCCGTAAAAGGACTATGTTTGTCTTTAATTGGGAAGTGCTAATTTATCAGCTTTCCACGGGGACCCAGCACTGACTTGTACGCTGCAAGGGCCAGAGACTTTATAAAATCATGTCAAAGACTTAAAGACCACCAGTTATTTCTAGAGATTTTACCGATCCCTCTGTATCCTACAACGAACTATGGGTAATGAGGCTCTTAATGCAGGGAATATTT
The DNA here is from genome assembly GCF_049634645.1 of Pelodiscus sinensis. Classification (NCBI taxonomy): domain Eukaryota; kingdom Metazoa; phylum Chordata; order Testudines; family Trionychidae; genus Pelodiscus; species Pelodiscus sinensis. Next base: position 8,753,259 of record NC_134723.1, read on the forward strand.
TTAAAAAAATTAAAAATATTTCCAAATGCTCCAAATGGTTCCTAAAATGCATTGCCCTGTAATATGCACAGTTTGCTTGATGTGATACTCAGGCTTATCAGTGGTCATTTGGGAAGTTGTGAAGAGCTTATTTGTGGCTTATCTTCTTGTGAGTTAGACGTCAACCTCAAACAGATACTGACAACTTAAATTGTTTCACAGTGGTTACAGATGGGTTTATTGCATTTCTTTAGATTTAATCACTTTAAAAAAGTCCATACAGAGTCCGAGAACCCTAACAATAATTACATTATAAGAAAACTCTAGCAGAATTAAATACTAATATATAAATGTATTGCCAGCCAACAAAAAAATTTAAAAAAATCATACAGAGATGATGATTTACCTCAGACTGTAAAGCTATCAAAATAAAATAGGGACTCTAAAAGAGATTCTTTGTTTTCTCCCAATTCTTCTCCTCTCACCTCTTCCATCCTGTCCATAGGAAAATATGTCAGGCTTTAAACATACTCTCTAAATGAGCAAATTAAAAACCTCTGAGCCAAAGTAGCAATTACTATGATAAAGTCAAATAGTTTCTCAAAATTTGTTCTTCACAATGACTGCCAGGATGTATGTCTGCATTAAAATACTGTGGGTTACCTAATATATCTTTAAGTGCCGTAGTGAACTATCAAGCCAAATAACTTGTATTGAACCAAATAAATATAACTCGAACTTCTTCCATTTTCCCCCTCGTGACTTCAGCTATTATGCAGGAGGTGGAGGTGAGAATGTGGGAGCTATACTTATATGTATAAGTAAAAGCAGGGAAGGGTGGATTTGCTTATTGGGGAAGGGAAAGAGATCCAAACTAGCTAGTGAACTGACAGAAAATTCAAATTTAAGACTCTGAAGAGGAAGGAGCAGAGTGTGTGTGTGTGTTTGTGTGTCAATGAATGTAGGTATATGAAATAGAAGGGAAAGGAACCATCCCCATTCTTTGTTTTGGGTGCCAGCCACCACTTCACTCTTGTGTTCAAGATCTAAGGTAACATTTCATTGATACTGAAGGAAAACAAAGCAGAAACACAATGGCCAAAATAAGGTAGGGATGTAATTTTCCTTTAATATTTACCTGATGTCTGTTTTACTGTCATATAACATCTGACCTCTAATGAAGCAAAATATTTCTGTACAAAAATCTGCTCCTTTATTGTGTTAGAAAAAAGAGCATTTCATCCTTCAATGAGAGGAAGAATAACATAGAGGGAGGGATACAAACATCCACTTTCTCTAAACAGACAATTTATTTTGAATCTGTGTTATAATGATAAACGTATTCATTTCCGTCTCTCTTGCCTTCTGCTCTCCCTTTTTCTGTCAGACTTTTGACATCTAATCCAATTACTTTGTAGTTTGTCTTCTCCGGGCCTCAATTTTCCTAAGAGAATGTGTGAGATCATTGGATAGAGTATTAGCCTTCTGTGTGGTGCCAAAGGAATAGCTGTGCTCTCCCTCTTGGGGTGGTTTTTGTCAGACATCCACAATGCATAGCAAAACTCTGCCTTTGACAGGAATACATATACTGACCTTCAATTAGACTGCAGGTTAAGACAATACTGGAAAATCAATAGCTCATTTTCTCTCTCTTGTGCTCAGATTTTGATGTTTACTAAGATAAAGGATGACAATGCTAAAGGCAGGAATCTTGGCTGAACATCCATTGATGTTACCATGGGCTCAAGGGGTCGTGCGTTGGCCTAATCGTTGCAAAGCTTCCAAACTCAGATCTGTCAATAAATATCAGCCACTGCTTTAGACAACAACCACTACTTCCCCTTTGGCATCAACTATCACTCTCTCTCTTTTCTCCCACAGACTTGTCCCTGAGCTTTGCTAGGGAAGGTGCTGGGTAATTGGAACTCTGTTTATGGAGCACTGTGGCACTGAAGAATGTTGTTTAATTCTATCACTCTTTGCAATTGTCTATACTTACATTAAGTCCCAAAGGAATGGAAAGAGGGATTCTGATGTCTGTCAGAGGTGTGCAGGTAGAAGCATAGTGCAATAAAACTGTGAGGAAGAAAGACAATTATGAAATGTTCATCAGTTTTCTAATTGGGGGAAATTTACACTAAGAACACAGTAGATAAGAATACTCTTATCCTGAGTATTACTGGCTCAGTTAATGCAATTTTTCTTCCTTCATTTAATAATGGCAGCCCTACTGACGTTTCATATTGAAACTGTGCTCTAATGATGTTGAGAAGTGGTCACAGCCCAATAAAAGCAAGGAAATTCTTCATTTAAGATGCCAACCTCTTTTTTTTTTTAATTTTCATAAATGCTACATAGTCTAGGGAACTAAATCAAGGAGTCAGACCAGATACTGCTCTTCCCAGTTCTTCCACTGATTTTAATGAATGGCCTTACACAAGGAACTTGGGCCCAAATTTCCAAAACTGTCTGCTGATTTTTGCTTGTGACATTTAAATACCTTGAGATGAATACTCCAGTTGAGGTGCACACAGTTAATGGGCACTCTGAAATGAAGTCTATAATGTATTTGTGCCACTTCCCTAGAAAAGGATATACCGAAGTGCTAAGGTCTAGCCTCATAGGAAAGCACAAAAGCAAGTTATGAAAACCTAAGCAAATTTTCATGACAAGATGACAAAAAATATATTTGAGGTTCTTTGTGCTGTGTTGCATCTTTGTCAGAAAATTGATATGAATTTTTCTGTTTTACACAACTGTCTCAATTTTTCTATCACCAAAATGGATGTAATGATTACTCCATCTGAATGACAAACAATGTGTTGTTAGTTTGGAGTGGGTTATATAAACGGAGGCAGAAATCATAAACAGACTTCCTAAGAATCTCCTTTTCAGTTATCTATAAAACATTAAACAATTAATCCAAGCAGGGGTATCGCTGCTTAAAAAAGACCATTTAGTAACCAAAGAAAATGTGTAGTTTCAAACATCAACCATTTTCTCTCTGGTTCTAAAATGTCTGGCTAGATTTATTTTTTAATGGAACATATATATTATCTTCTGAAAGTCAGTTAATAATGGACATGTTTCACCTTTACTATTGTGTCCACTACCAGTGGAAGTTTTCATAAATAATACGTATGGCCTTATAATAGATTTTTTATGCAAAAAAATATTTTAAATAATCACAACTATACACTATGCATTGTGCAAACACTAAAATGAAAAATATGTGCCTATGAACACAATAGAAGCCATAGTGAGTCACACCAATCCAGCCCAGTAATGCCAGTTGCTTCAGAGGGAACGAACAGAACAGAGTATTTATCAAGTGATTCACCTCATGGGATCCAGTTCCAGCATCTGGCAGTCAGAGGGTATGCCTACACTACCACCCTAGTTCGAACTAGGGTGGTTAATGTAGGAAACCGGAGTTGCAAATGAAGTCCAGGATTTGAATTTCCCGGGCTTCATTTGCATATTGCCGGGTGCCGCCATTTTTAAATGTCCGCTAGTTCGGACTCCATGCCCGCGGCTACACGTGGCTCGAACTAGGTAGTTCAGATTAGGCTTCCTATTCTGAAATACCGGTACAGCTCGTTCCACGAGGAGTAACGGTAATTCTGAATAGGAAGCCTAATCCGAACTACCTAGTTCGAGCCGCGTGTAGCCGCGGGCACGGAGTCCGAACTAGCGGACATTTAAAAATGGCGGCGCCCGGCAATATGCAAATGAAGCCCGGGAAATTCAAATCCCGGGCTTCATTTGCAACTCCGGTTGCCTACATTAACCACCCTAGTTCGAACTAGGGTGGTAGTGTAGACATACACAGAGACTAGGGACTTCTAGTACATGGGACTGTATATCTGATTATCTTGGTTAATAGCCCTTGATGAACCTAGCACCTGTGCTTTTGTGATAGGGGTTTCTTGTGCAAAAACCCCTCTGGAGCGTCCACACCTGCTTTTTTGTGCAAGACTTGTAGTACAAAAGGGAGTTATTCCTCGTGGGTAGAGGAATAACTCTATTACCAAAAGCTCTCTTTTCTGTTGATTTTCTTGCGCAAAAATGCATTTGAGGTGTGGCCTCTCTGCTGGTTTTTGTGCAAAAAGGGGCATTTTTGCACAAAAACTTTGTAGTATAGACGTAGCTTCAGTTTTATGAGATCATTTAATAACTGTGATCTCCCCGTGGGGATTCAGGAATAATACATAGCATATATATTTCATCATAATTTTTTTTGTGTGAAAGTGCCTAATCTGCTTTTTTTGAGCTAACACATACTCTATTGATGCACTTTCAATAAAAACTGGCATTTAAAAAAAAAGCTAGGCATAAAAAATCAGCCAGCTAGACCCAGTGATAGTTCTTTGACTTGCCATGTGGGAGCCATTTTTAAACTAGCTGTGGCACTGTTATTCCTCATCACTTTACATTCACCTCTCTGGGGAGAGTGGTTTAGAAAGCTCTGAGTGGCAGATTCCTGAAAGGGGGGGGAAGTGTAAAGTTAGGAAACTTATTAGGTCCCTAAAGAGCTACTTGAGGGAGATGGAGGAGTCCTTAGAGACTGCCAGTGACTAAGAGTACAAGAAAAACACAATAGTATGTAGCAGATTTCCCTTTTCTGGATGAGTAATCTTTAACTTCTTCTACATTTCTGCTAGCTCCCATAGTACCTTTTTAGTTTCTTTCACTTTCCAAAAGGTTGGCATCTCTCCTCTCTTCGGGTCTATTTTCCTTAGGCCCTGAATTTTGTATTTTAAAAGCAATAAAAAGGGTACTGTTCTCCCTGGTGAGGTCTGCCTACATTAGTAATCCCAGTGACATGCTGCTTTCTAAGGCACTAGCTGTGCATTAGTGCAGGCTTTTAGAGAGGCAGAGCAGCACAAGAGTGCTTGAGGCAGTTTTCTAATGAGCTGTCCATGTTTCCTTTACAAACTTTCTGGTGCCTCCTTGATGCAGAGGGAGCCTTGGAATGGGATATCTTTTCTTCCTTTTTGAGTAGATGTAGCTATGATATATACATGAAATGATATTCTGGGACTGCTGAGTTAAGAGAGGAAAAACCCAGCTCATATGTATATTCTCAGGGTAGGATTCAAAGGACTTTAGTCCTGACCACAATGTAACCTCTCACATCTATAATCACCGCTTCAGTGAATAATGGTTTGCAGGACTAAGCTTATGCCCCCCTCCCCTCCAACATTTGGAAAGAAGCTGTTTGCCAAGCACCTCTCTCCCTAGAGGAAAATGGGGTTTTTATTAAGTTGGATGACATGGATAGTAAAATACATTCAAAGCTGGCCTCAGAACATTGGTTGTTTTTCATTTTCTTTTAAAATTTTTATATTCCTTTTCTTCTTAAAAATAACCGACCAGTTAGATTTTACAAATTTCATCCCTCCATAGGTGCACTCATTATCTCCCAAAATATTCTAAATTGCTGAAGCAGGTTGAGCCAAATTTAGTCAAATTATTTATTGTGTATTATTTCCTCAGTTCCCTTTTTGGTATTCTCTATGAGCAGAGTATCTGCAGTGTTAATCCCAGGATATGAGACAATATGAAGTAATATCTTTTACTGGATCAATTTCTGCTGGTGGAAGGTATAAGTTTCCAAGTTTCATAAAGCTCTCCTTCAGGTCTGGGGATGGAAAATAGAGTGTCTAAGCTAAATTTGGGACAGATTGTCAAGCATAAGGCATTAATGTATATTGTGGGAGACCACTTTAATGAAGTGAGCAATTGGGTGTTGGACTGTTGAACATAAATGGTTTACTCATGTTGTAGGAGACCACTTAAAGCAAAGTGAGCAATTAAAGGTTAGCAGACAGTACCATGTGTTACAAATTGTTGTGATAAGCCATATGAGTGTCTGAGTCCATGGTTTTTAGTGTCTAGAACAATTTTCCACTTCATTTTAAGTGGTCTCCCACAACATGTGTTAACCACTTATGCTTAACTGTCTGTCCCAAATTATTCTTAGCTCAGACACTCTTGTTTCCTTCCCCAGACCTGAAGAGGAAGCTAAAAAGCTTGTATATCCCACCAACAGAGTTTGATCAAATAATAATAATAAAAAACTTACCTCATCTACTTTGTCTCTATGATCAGATTCTTTTTTCTACAAATGTTAATAGCATGACATAGTTTAAAATAAATCTAGATTGCTCATGAACCAGTTCTGTGGAAATTCACTACTGGAGCTGTGGGCTTTTTGTGACTAGTCAGATAAATCCCAGAGCAGCAAATCCTTCCCAGAGCACAAATGCTTGCGTGCGCTGATTTAAAATTCTCTTTCTGGAAATACTGGTGCAGCTATCTTTGCAATTCATGTTGCATAAATGTGCATGCCAGTAAACTAGTCACAGTATGTTCATGAAAATCAAATGTACTGAATAGAGGTGAGTGTGGCCTAAGAAAACAGATGAAAATGTAGTTGAACATCCATAGAGATATTCTTTCACCCTGCAAAATGAGCCTAGTAATTGCTATATTACAGACAGAACCTTAACTCTGGCAATTCTCATGGGCACTTCTATAACTCAGAAGTGATCCTAGCCCAAGGGGAAATATGCATTCAGTCATAACCAACTGGGAAGTTTAAAAAACAAGCAAGAAGTACTTTGCTTGAGGAAAAAGTATCCCCACCAATTCAAACACAGAGAGATGATGGTTATGGCTATGCTATACACCACACCTGGGTCTGTGTGCTGATATGCCCATGCTACACTGACTCAGGTCTCCAAATTGCACTTCATCAGTACTGCAAATTGTCATTGGATGCACATTTTAGCAGGAGCGATTGACTAACCCACCGCCCAGCAGGGTCGTAGGCCCAGTCCCAGGTGCTCCCCCTAAATCAGTCTGATTTGCATGTTGACAGAAAGGGGATTAGGTTCATACCTGACCAGACTTAGTTTGAAGTGTAGTCATGCCCACTCATGGAGTCCCAGAGCCTGAGCTCCAGTCAGAACCTCAATAGCTCCACTGTAAATGTGTAGCCTGCCACCTAAACCTCTCAAACCTAGTCATCTGATACTTTTTTTGTAATCACTCATACCCTGAATTTCCCTCACTCCGGTGTGATTTTGAAAGCTAGCTCATTCAGGGGTCTTTCAGTTCTGACCCCATGCTTGTGCACCAGTCATATCTGGTGCTTTACAATAGTGCACCTGTCACATCCCCTCATGCACCCAAAATCTTGTCTTGGGACACAGGTAATAACTCTGGGAGTGGATAGCAGAGAAGGAAAGAAAGTAACCATTTTTTCTTTTGGAAGACTTGCTTATTTGATACTGGTGCTATGCTTTGGCATGGCCGTTCCAACTATATAGGTAATCTAGGTGGTTGCCTACGGTGCCAGGCTATAAGAGGCGCCAAATTAGACACAAGTGAATTTTTTCTTATTTAAAAATAGATGAATATGTTATCTCTTATAAATGAAAGTATGAAATATTGTACTTGTGAAATAGTGCCTCATTGCTGTGTCAGAAGCTGAGTTATATTAGTTATTGCGGACTGTGGGTGTATATGTAAATAATGTTAAAGCGTGTCATGGCATAGCTTCAAAAAAGCACCATCTGGGTTTGCTGCCTGGGCACACAGGCTGGCACTTCTGTCATTCTCAGTAGCCCACTGTTCACCAATCATACAATTAAGTTGGTGTTGCTTAGTGCTCAGTGAAGCTTGATCAGCAACCCGCAACAACTCTTCTCCCGTGTTACGAGCCATGATTCTGAAGAATTTGTGCCCATGAAAAATTTGTATTGTGTTGGAGTTGAACAATTTAGTAAGAAGTTTTAACAAGATTATAAAATGAGAATCACAAGTACTCGTAAGACTAAAATTGTGCATTTATTGTAGACTATAACTGTAAAAGTAATAGTAAAGCCCTGGTTTTCGAACACCTGATTGCTTAGGTTAATAAATCAAATAAACATATGCATTCCTTTTTGTGCTAGTTATAATTATTTTCAATAACAATAGAAATTCTGGCCTTCTGTTTAATTTTTAAATAGTTTTAAGTGAATGTTGTAATGAGAAAAAAAATTACCAGAATTATGTTGTTATGATGTCATTGCATGTATGACAATACACGCAATGCATGCTCTATTGTTCTGTGATATTGCAAATTCTCTCTTTCCATGAGTTATTTACTCCATATTTAATCATTCTTACTAATCATCTTGATTCTTTTATCTTTTCGTTTAACTTAAATTGTATTCTACTTTATTATCAATGTTTTCCATTTTGATGATTTATTTGAAACAATTGCTTAAAAATTTTCAGAAAATTAACACCATGGTAGCTAAAAAGAAACCATCTGGATCTCAGTATCATAAAAAGAAAGCTGAACAGATAAAAGAACAAGCAAAACAAAAAGGTTTCTCAAGATGTACTGAAATTTATTATTGAACACAGACTCATAGACAGCTTTCCGAATATCTTCCTTGCTCTTAGAAATGTTTTGATTCTCTCAGTTTCTGTTGCATAACTTTTCAAAGTTAAAATTGATAAAGACATACCTGCATTCTTCCATACTGAAAGAGACACTGGCCTGGCCACCATATCGATGGAACACAAAATAATTTCTAAACTTTATCTCAATTATGCCCAATTTGTTTAGGCAAAAGCATGAAACTGAGGTTCTAAATATTTACACAAATTGATGGCCCAGTGCAAAAGGATTATAATTAAAAAACTGACCTCATTCGGTAACAAGGAATAAAAATGTTTATAGCTTTCCAAAAATCAGTTCCTTTGGAAGAAAGACAGTGGTAACTTGAAAGGCAACTGTTTATGACGCTGACCAAAAATACTGTGTACAACTCAAAATGGTTAATATTTTAAAAGTGTCATCAACTTGGCAGTTTACCCTATACAGTATAATTGTATGAGGATTAATGAAAAGTAGAAAAAATAATCAATCAAATCCATTGATCAATAATAATTAATTATATTTACGTTATTTATTTTGAATAAAAAAAATAAAGATTAAGTTTCATTCTTGATCTCTCATTTTTCTCTATGGGAGGAGCAGAAAAGTGATAGTTTGCTTAGGGTGTCAAAAACCCTTGGGCCGGCCCTGTGCTCAGGCATATTCTGAAGCACCATCCATTTCCTCGGCTCAAATGCACAACAAATTTTCCATCTTTCACTGAGATCCTGTAAGCTAGACTCTGAATGTGATCTCATGTTGTTTTGCAGAAGTCAGGCCAGTCACTTAATGGAGCTATGTTGACTTAGGGTACGTCTAGACTACCGCGTTTTGTCGACGGAAGTTTTGTCGACAGATACTGTCGACAAAACTTCCGTCGACAAAGAGCGTCCAGACACATTGAGTTCTGTCGACAAAGCAAGCTGCTTTGTCGACAGAACTCCGTAGTCTGGACGCAGTGTTACAGGCAATAACACCTTCTGTCGACAGAGTTCTGTCGACAGAAGGTGTTATGCCTCGTAAAATGAGGTATACCAGTGTCGACAAAACTGCTGAGTTCTGTCGACGTTATGTCGACAGAACTCAGCGGTAGTGTAGACGCTGGTATAGTTTTGTCGACAAAAGTCCACTTTTGTCGACAAAACTAGGTATTCTAGACACACCCTTACACTGGTATCACAGTGTTAATAATTGAGCCTCTAATGAGAACTTTGATGTCCCTGTTCTCTCTGGCATACACCTCACTAATGCTTTGCATAGCTCACTAGTAAAAGGAATGTGCTGGAAAAGAAGAGGAGGACTCAGATTTGGATGGACTAGATGGGCTTCTTTATTGCACATACTCATTCCAACTCGGATCTTCAAAACCCTGTCCAAGTGAACAACACATTTATTACAGGTACTATGCAATTTTATCCAAGTTAGTATGCAAATACACAGCTACTACAACTGCCCTTAAACCTGTATTTGGTAATATGAACACCCATATAATGAACAGTAAGAACCATGTGATGAATATAATTATACCCACCCCTGTTTACCATTCACTGCACTTTTAGATGAAACATGCAGTTTTACATCACAAACTCTTTGATTCAGTAGCTTATGGGAGTGGAGTGAAAGGAGCTGCAACCTTGAATATATTTCAAAGTGAATGGGAAAGGAAGAGGAGGAGGATATTTTTACACTCAAGAATATTCATTAGAAGTTACATTCTTGATGCAGCTACTCACTTATTGATCCCAGGAAGCAGGAAGGGAAAAAAAGGGGGCATCAAAACACATCTGTAAATAAATAGGGCCACGTTTAACCTACAGAAAAGATCAAAGCTGCCGCATTTGATCTTCCAGGGTTTGAATTAGTGAGTCTAGTGAAGACACACTAATTCAATCTGAAAGGGAGCCCATCAATGCCGGTAGTCCTTCTTCTATGACACATAAGGGAAATGGAAGGGAGAAGCGCTCCCATCAACCTCCCGCTGTGTTGACAGCGACAACATTCAATTTAAGATACTTCGACTCAAGCTATGCAATTAACATCTCTGGAGTTTCATATCTTAATTCAAACGTATGCCCTAATGTAGACCTTGCCTAGGGCCAGTGCCTGCCTGTGCTGTACCCCTAATACCATGGTAGTGATTACCTAGACCTCTTATTTAATGCATACTTACCTCCAACAGAATTCATTGGTGTTTGTTTTCCTATAAACTCTTCCCTGAAGGATATGTATTATGTCTCCTATTTTCTTTTCATATTTGACATAAAAGCACCCTAAACCTGCATTTGTGCCCCTACCGTTGGAAAAAGATATTTGACTGCAGCGTTGCTTTATAAACAACTTTCTTTTTGTGCTTCACTTGGTTAAGTAATAACTTGCGTTCATTTACACCGCACAGGATAAAAGTGTTTATAAAATCCACCTTCAGAATAACTTTTCTATTAACCTTGTGAATAACTTCCTTACCCAAGTCTCACATTAGCAGTGTGTGCCAAGAACATGTGTAGTAGGGCATGCTGGTGTGACTGCTGCCAAGTTAAAACCTTCCTTGTCTCCATCTTTACACTTTCACTGGGATCCCATAAAGGTAGCAACTTTTCTGATGGCTGAATTTCAGATTGAGAAGTGTCAACTGAGGTTTTGAATATGAATCTTTATCCTCTTCCAGGGGCTCAGACCTAATTTAACTTTCCAATCTCTGCCCCAGATGTCCAATAAAGCATCAAAGTTACTTTTTTAATGATATGTCAGAGTATAATTTGGCTGCTGGCTTGTCAGATCCCTCTAGAATTTTCATTAAATAAGTCACTTGAGTAATTCTAAATTACAGCTAACATGGTGATAAAATATACAAGATTTGCCAGAACTGCTTTCAGTATAGAATAACTTTTAGGTGTGATATGGCTGCTTTTGGTACAGATGATCATAACTGTCAAGTTACACATGCCCTGAGTTATTGTTTTTTGTTAAATTCTTACTAGATCATCAGATTTTTTTTAAAAAAGTTTATTTTCTGTTCTCATTTACGCAGCACTTAGCACTACAAGTGCAGGCTTGTTTAAGAAGCCAGAAAGGAACAGAAGAATCTAGCTACCTTCTTTGTGGATTTTAACTTCAAATGTTTGTCATTCTAGCTTTTCATTGCAGGTATAACAGGATTTATAAGTGTGGCTTGGAGCCATTGTTCAAATCCCAAGACAGCCAGTAAGCTTCTAAGCTGCTTCAGTATAGATAAACATGAAATACTAGTATGGAGGTGTCAGTAGCAACTCCATCATTAGAGTGTAGATTTTGGACTCATTCCTCAGATGCACTGATCATAAGCCTCAGGGCTGCTCTTAGTTATTCTGGCTAAGATGGTTCCACAGGGATTAACCTGCTGTCCAAACATGGCCTGGAGAACTGTGTGCTCCTAACTCACCTCTTCTGTGGGAGAAGGTAGCGTAAAGCTGGATCTGTCTATTTAAATCCCCTTTTGAACTTCTTGAGCACTGCTGAGGGGACGTGAGCAGGGCCAAACGCCTGGCTTTTTCATTGTAAGCCTGATTTTTTAGCACCATTGCAAGGTTTTTATATAATTTTAACGTCACAGTAAACCCAGTAAACACAACAGTGGAAGCTAACAGACATAGAATAAAGATACAAATCATTACATTTTATACATAAAATGAAATGCATTTCATTATTACATTACATTACATAAATGTATTACATTAAAGGTGATAAAAATACAGAAGACACAGAGGCTGTGTCCAGACTCAGGGTTTTTTTCCAAAAAAGTAGCCTTTTTCCGAAAAAACTTCACCTGCGTCTAGACTGCAGCCGCGTTCTTTCGAAATTAAATCGAAAGAACACGGCTTTTCTTTCGACGGTGGTAAACCTCATTTTACAAGGAAGAACGCCTGTTTTCGAAAGTGCTCTTTCGAAAAAAGGCGTTCTTGAATGCAAACAGGGGTTTTTCAAAAGAGAGCATCCAGACTGCCTTTCGAAAAAGCGGCTTCCTTTTTCGAAAGTTCCGCTTGCAGTCTAGAAGCTCTTTTTCGAAAGAGGCTTTTTCAAAAGTATCTTTTAAAAAAGCCTCTTTTGAAAGAGGCTTGCAGTCTAGACATAGCCGGAGAGAATACAGAAGAAGGTACTCTTTCTGGTGTTTAGTCTGCCATTTCTGTGAAGTCTGCCCATCTTGTCAATGAACTTGCCTATTGTTCTCTCCAGCTTTTGATTTAAGTAACTTTCTCTTTGGCAAAGTATTATGCTTTATAAGGTTACAGGAAAAACATCACTGAAAAATTTATTGAGGGCAAAAATTGTCAGTGATGATTTTTTTCCCCAAGTGTTTTTTTTTCTTGTTGTTTTTGACACATATGTTCACAGCTTCTCACAGTCCTTAGCTTGTGCAAAGATATCGCTCACTTGTCACATTGCAGTATTAAGTGAATAGGGTATCTTCTGTCAGGGTACGGCTACACTGTGGGGGGTTTTTCGGAAGGAGTATGCAAACAGCGCTCGCATTTGCATACTTTCTTCCGGTTTTTTTCTTGGAAGAGGCTTTTCCGCCATTTGGTCCCGTCTACATGGGGCCAGCTGTCAGAAAAAAACCTTCTTTCAAAAGCCCCTCTAAACCTCATTTTATGAGGAAGAAAAGGGCTTTCAAAAGAGCAGGGGTTTCCGCCATTTGGCCCCATGTAGATGAAAAAAACCCACAGAGTAGCCATATCTTCGTTGTGGACTGAACCAGTGAAGAGTAGAAAGGCATCCAAGGGAGTGTCTGGACTGACTGCTAACCTGAGGTGAGTGTGTGTTGTGGATCCCTTTCTATCCTGATCTGCCAAGGACATGAGGCTGTTACACCTTAGCAAGAGAGCAAGAGCTCAGACCATAGCAACAATGGGCTTAAACTGCAGCAAGGGAGGTTTAGGCTGGACATTAGAAAAAATTTCCTAACTGTCAGGATGATTAAACACTGGAATGAATTGCCTAGGGAGGTTGTGGAATCCCCATCTCTGGAGATATTTAAGACTAGGTTAGACAGACATCTGTCAGGAATGATCTAGACAGTGCTTGGTCCTGCCATGAGGGCAGGGGAGTGGACTTGATGACCTATCGAGGTACCTTCCAGTTCTAGTATTCTGTGATTCTATGCCTTTACCTCTGAAGGTCTCCATTTCATCCCTCTTTGTGTGAGTCAAGAGTTGATTGTCACACTACTACTTTCTAACACCATCACTACTAGAATTGCCCAGCACTGTAGGTACTGGTTTTGGTGGTAACAGTTCCAAATCAGTCTTGACAAAAAGATAGTATCACCTACAAGATAGGAGAGAAATTGGGTAAAATAAAAATATTGTAATTGCTGAACTCTGTACCCACTTGGTGATCCATACTGCACAAAATGGGAAGTTTGAAATGTGGTTTATATAATAAGAGGGTCCAGAGAGAACAGAAATGAATAGAAGTATGGTAACACTTTGCTATTAATCACATGCTTCACAGTTTCTCCCCGTGTCAGACATAGACAGCGAAGAAGAGATGCTTTTTTGCACAGTTCATATACTAATCTGGGTGAGATAGTAGGTGTTAAGAAACGTAATGACCTATTATATATCTAGTTGCAATAGAAAGAGTAAACATGGGGGGTTAGCCAGATGCTAAGACCAAAAATGTGTTTATGAATAGGACATTCCACAGCTGTCTGTGATGTGGCTATTGAACTTTCCTTGTGGCATCTGGAATAGATGCTAGTAGTACTGTAGTACTATTGGAAGCAGGATACTGGACTAGATGGATCAGTAATCTGATGCAATACAGAGGGGTTAGTCTGAATCTGGAAATGCGGCGAGGAGTCCTGTGGCACCTTATAGGCTAACTGAACCCTATAAAGTTAGTCTATAAGGTGCCACAGGACTCCTCACTGCTTTTGCTGATGCAATACAATAATTCCTCTGTTTTCCTGCACTACAAGAAGTATAGCATAATGCTATGCAAGGTAGAAAAGCAGTAACAAAATGGAGGTTAATGTGCTTGCTCGGGCTGAAATTCGGTGCAACGGTGCCTAAATATAGTATAGCATGCCCTTCATTTTTATCAGAAAATAAATGTACCATGAGAATTTTCATTTCATGCCACATATGTAACATACATATTCTACCACTCTAACTATAACAAGGTGACCCAATCTTTCTAGCTATAAAATTTTAGTACTTCATTTTATTGAATCCTAATGAACATAGCAAGCAGTATCTACACTTGGAGCCCTGTGGAGCTGTAAGGAGGTATAGCTCCCACAAGCCCAGAAAGGAGAAGCATAGGTTCATTAAAAATACCTGACTCTAAATGATGTTCTCCTGGATAAGAAACACGAGGAGACACCATAATGAGTTAAAAGCAGATGAGATGATCAGAATTATGTTAGCTATAAATAGCTGCAAAGAAGCTGCCTGTGAAAAGAAAATGTAACATTTCAACATGTGATTATATTTCACAGCTAGTTACAAAATTCCCATGTGCAAAATACACATTAATAAATAGACAGCATACTGCACACCTCAACAGAATTGTTGATGTGTCCTTTAATAAATTTTAAGGCAATTTCTATTTGTGGGTAAAGTCGCTGCCTTCCTGGAGGATTAATCCAATATTATGAGTTCTTTATCATGTGGCTTCCATTATCAGTCATAAAATCACCCCAACCATGTGGTGTAGGATTATTCCCAACTATTTAATCAATTTAGGAAATTATATGTTGCAAATCATCATGGTATTTAGCCACTGACTAGAGATAAAATGAATAATTTTGTTTATCATTAACCTAACTGCTCTGACCTACACCGAGTTGTAATATGCTTCTGGGGCTGTTAACCAAGCTGGAAATTGCAAGAGAACATAGGCCACATACCCAGCATGCACCCTGGGCCAAAGGAGGTTGCGAAAGGGTAGTAAAAAGTCAATAAAGCCATCATTGTACTAGCAGAAGATCCACTTAAACCAGAAAATCCACAGTTGCACTAATAGAGCAACTGTCTCACTGACCAGGATCTGGCCCCATGTATCAATAAGTCTTTCACCCATTTCTACCATTGCCTTAAAAATGGTAGGCTGTGCATTATGATAATCCTGGAGTTCAAGTGCCTAAGAGAGTTTGAATTTCTGCGTGTGAAATGGAATTCTCTTGGCTCCCACCGATCTGAGTTCTCTGCCATTTTCTATGAGGAAGATGGAGTCAATGTTTATTTAAGAAAACAAAAACAAATCTATTACTTTTCATATTTCTTGATCTTAAGTTTCCATCACTAGTTATGAGATATTTTTCCTTTATTTCAGTTGAAAAAAAAAACTTTAGTTTACCATCTGTCATTTGATATCTTTTTTCCTCTTCTCTTACACACTACTATCACTGTCAAAGTTTTTACAATTTGTTGATCCTTTTCACATCCTAATTTTATTACATTGCTCTTTCTAACCTCTGTGTGTGCGTGCGTGCGTGTGCTCAGATTGTACTAGGGTCAATTTAAACTGACATTCTAATTCTGGCTTATTTAAATATGTTTATTTTGTGTATCTGTGCATTTTACCGTATCATACCCAGAATATATTTTTATAACTCAAAATCAGCTTTCCTAAACTGATGTATGTTCTTGTGCATGCTTCACTTTGTATATACAGGTAACCCAAAGGCACTGGTATCATAATGAACATCCCTTCCATTTTTAAGTGAGACCACTGAAAAAGGGAAAGCTATACCACATGAGCTAAAAGCCAACTGGCTCTTAATTAAGGCTGCAGAGCAGGCTTCACTCTGGCTTTTTCAGCAGTCTCAAAGCCTCTGGGTTACATACACATGGTATCAAATGATGATTTAAAATTCATACATCCAATGAATCCCTGTTATCATAAATGACTCCATAGGGGCCTGATTCCAAGGATACACATACACTGCTTGCTTATTTCAAAATAAGCTATTCCAGAATTCCTCCTTCCTTAGTTTTGATTCCAAAACTCAAAAATTTGACATCCAACACTCTGGTCATCTGAAGAAGTGGGTTGTACCCACGAAAGCTCATGATACCATCTATATGTTTTGTTAGTCTTTAAAGTGCTACCAGACTATTTGTTGTTTTTTAAGTTTATTCCAGAATAGTTCTTCCAAAATAGCTTATTTCAGAATAGCACATCTACACTGCAGGGAAGCCTTAAAATTAGTCTGAGGCAGGCTTCCATAATCTGGACACACTATCTCGATTTAGAGTCCCAGGAAGCAAATTCCATAGAATATAATCCTGAACTGTGCATGCTGCAAGGATTCAATCCAACTTCTGTTAAAGAAAAAAGGAAAGACCCTTTCTGTCCAGAGTCAGACTTTTAATATGAAATTATACATCTGTACTGACTATCCATGTACATTGGCACCCCTGAGCCGGGAGACCAATCTACGTAGATATGTGTATAGCTGTTTTCCACCAGCTCAAACAGAAGCAAAGAATGAGAAAGTAAACTAGTCAAAATAAAGGACTTGTTTAGATGACACAAAAAGAAGTAGCAGCGAGCAGTAAGTAAGATGAAAATGAAAGAGGACAATGAGATTAATTTTCCTACTTTAGCTATAGTCATTGATTTTTTTTTATTTTTATAGGAAAATGCACCATCATTTTTTTATGTCTAAGCATATCTTTGCTCTGTCTAAAATGCTACATTTCTTCATACAGGAAACAAAATTATTTCAATTTTCCATTTAGAATTTGATAAAAATGCCTTTAGGAGATATAACCATCTCTAAAGATGTCATACACAGAGCTAACTGCTGGCATAATGTATCTACACCTTATTTACACAGAGAACAATGAGTACTGGAAAAAAATGCAATGGCCATAGTTAGATAATTAACAACACTTTAAAAACAAAACTGTTTATATATTCTGCCTGATTTAGTTGGGATTGGTCCTGCCTTGGACAGGTGTCTAGACTTGATGACCTCCTGAGCTCTCTTCCCGCTCTATGATTCTCAGCTGGGTTAAATCATCATTAGCTCTATTTATTTCATTTAAAGTGATTCATTCCATCTGAGGATCTGGCATCCTTGTTATTTAAAAAAAATGTAGTTTTAATATTTAATTAAAAATTATTTTAAATAACATATGCCCTTAACACTGCTTTGTTTTGATTAAGTATTGATGTTACTTGGCAAATGTATTTACTGAAGGGTATTATAATATTACCTCTAAACTAAAATGCTTATATATGTGTGGGGAGGGGAAGCCTAAGATTAAAGCAAATGATATTTATCTTTAGTAAAAAAGTGATCCAGGTAGTGGTATATAGTATTTTGGGTCCCTATTACTGAGAAATACAGAAGTGAACCAAATCCACAATGCTAAGCAGATGTGTGGTTCTTTCTATCACCCTACAAAATGTCCTCCCAATCCAGGAGCCTATTGATCTACCAAGGCTGTCAAACATCTGAAGCCAGAAGGACAACCATAGCACAAGAGAAGCGAGCACTCCGTAAAGCCAAAGTTGCAAAAGCTGCAACAGTGGTGCCCACACATGTCTGCCCGACATGTGGCAGAACATTCTGTGCCCGTATCGGCCTTATCAGCCATTTGCGGATACACCGTGGACAGTCCACAACCCATTAGATGTCAAGGTCCTCTTCGAATACGATGGACGAACAACAACAATTGTCATATGGGAGCTAGACATAATTATTACATGAAAACTCTGATTTTGTAGCATGGCTCCTCCAGTGATGTTCCCTCCATGATAGAGACTGTTCAAAGATGTTATTATGGTTGCTCTATCTTGGTGCATGAATAGGCAGTTTTCTGTTAATGCTATTTCACTGGATGGCAATCTTTCCATTTCCATTCACTTCAATGGTTATTAGATAAAGCCGTTTCCTCTTTTTCTTTGTTTGATCTTAAAAAAAAAAGAAAACAGGAAATTTTAAGGGAAATTAGTCTTTGTAACTTAAATTTCTTCTTCATAGCCTTATAGGTATTTTAGTAAATAACCCATTATCTATCTATATGTTTTAGAAATGTATATCTTTCTGTGAGTCTGTTTGTTCAAGAACTCCTCCTAAACAGTAAGAGCTAACACCATCAAGTTTGGTATACAGCTTCCTCTTATCCTATTTTAAAGCGAGGTCAGGGTTTAGTAGTGCCAAGAAAATGGGACGGTCTGGGAATGGGACTGTTCTCCAAAACATGGAAAGGAAGGGGCACAGAGAAGAGGGACATGATCCTGCAGAGTGGACACTCGGGGCAACCATACCACCAAGAGAGTGGCCAGCATGTCTGGGCCTCCACCATCTTGCCTGCCACTTGGTTGGGGAAATAGTCCCCCTACCCCAAAACCCATCGATCCTTGGCCTCAGTTCCTGAGTGGGGAAAGAAAAGGCCCCTGGTGGCTGAGGAGAGCTGGGGGAGAGAGAAGGCCTCTACTGGCCAAGGGAATGGGGAAAAGATGAAAAGGCCCTCCCATGAAATGGGGGCAAGAAAGACTTGGTGCATGGAACCGCATGCCCTGAGTCACTCTCAAACCTCAATGTCGCACCCCACCTCCACATCCCCAGCCTCCATATCCCCAAGGCCCTGCCCTGACTCCTGTACCCCCCACAATGCCATGCCTCCTCCTGAAAGACTCTTCTAGTTCTATTATACTGGAAACATGGCAAATAAAATAGAAAATTGGCCTGAAGTCTCCCATTGACTTTGCCTGGTTTTGGATACGTCTGCATGGAAATGAATTAACATCAGAATTCTTTAAATACCTTTTTGGGCTTTTCTTCTTTTCCCTTCATTATAATTTATTTTGATAAGTCTTGTTTGTAACTCAATCTGGAACTAAAGAATGAAGCCTCCATGGAGCTCATTATACCTAATTCAACCTGAAAATTAAATATGGCAATTTAACGTTTCAGAAGCAATGTTTCCTGAGTGGAAAACAATAGATTCTTACAGTAGTTCTATTCTTATGAAGCTATATCATAAAATTTTAATAAGTCATTCAATATGTTGTGGCCCTGGGCTATTGATAAACTAGGAATTGTATCCATGTCTGTGGAAAAGATGTGTAGTTTGGAAACCTTTTCTTTTCTTTTCACAGGTAACTAGTTAAAACCTATTTAGTTTTTATGTAATAAATGGGAGCTTTGACAGACTTTTGTTTACCTGCAACAAAGCTTCTTGAAGGCAGGTGTCTATTTGTTTCTTTCCTACCACTGAAACATTGCTCATTTGTTCCAGATGTAGTGAAAAGAAACCTGCATCCTATTAAAGAGCACAGCTTTCAGTGGATAGTTGCATATATTTTCACTTTCCTTTAGGGCCTCTGGTTTAGTTAGTTATTATTTAATATGATTTTCAGGAGTCCAAAGAGTGGATAGGCTCCTGCCCATGAACCTTCAAGCTATATATTAAGTATTTATTAGCTGGAAACCAAAGCAGGGGAACAGCATTCCTTTTCCTGAGGTCTAACTAAGTCCAAACACAAATCAGTACATAATCATGTATAGTATTCTCCCAGCAAAAGCTGTACTTTAACATGCACTTTCTCCTCATAAGTAGAAAAATATTAACTACTATTTTGAATGTGTAAACAAAATTTGTGCACTTCTGATCAGTAAAAATAATTTAAAAGAAACCTAACAATGTTGGTGGAGAGTCTGAATTTCTCAGTGTATTTAGAAGTATTCAGGGGCGAAAGGGATGTTTCTTGCATACCTCTAGGCTGTGTCTACACTGGCATGAATTTCCGGAAATGCTTAAAACAGAATAGTTTTCGTTATAAGTATTTCCAGAAAAAGCGCGTCTACATTGGCAGGATGCTTCTGGAAAAGCCCTTTTTCCGGAAAAGCGTCCGTGGCCAATGTAGACGCGCTTTTCCGGAAAAGAGCCCCGATCGTCATTTCCGCGATCGGGGCTTATTTCTGGAAAAGACTACTGGGCTGTCTACACTGACCCTTTTCCGGAACAGTGTTATGGAATAAGGACTTATGCCCGAGCAGGAGCAGAATAGTTTTTCCGGAATAGCGGCTGATTTTGTACAGTAGAGCGTCGTTGCTTTTCCGGAAATTCAAGGGCCAGTGTAGACAGCTCGCAGCTTATTTCGGAAAAGCGGCTGATTTTCCGGAATAAGTGGCCCAGTGTAGACACAGCCCTACAGTAATTAAGGGGTGAATATTTGCTTCCCAGAATTTATTTTTAAATCAGCACATTTTTGTATCCAATATCCTTGGAGCCCCTATATTGCTTTCATAGGTCTTGGGCACCAGTGTGTCTTGGGCCATCCTATTCTTCTGTAGTCTAAGTCTGGTCACCTAGGGACTATAATATTTTTTTATTCATTTTGGTTGATGGGTTTGCTTTTCAGGTTGCTGGCTGGAGATGGTGGCCTGTGATATTTGGAAAGTCAGACTAGATAATAAATTGGCCTCTTCTGGCCTAGGACAAGCTTCCGATATGAACTTGGACAAGTCATTTCATCTCTTTTTGTGAAATGGGGATAACAATAATCCTGTCTCATTCCTCTTGTCTCTTCTACTTAGTTTGTAATGTCTTCAGGGACAGAACTATGTATCTAGGGGCACATCTACACTTCATGGCTATTTCAGGATACTTGAGGTATCCCAAAATAGCTACCCTGTGTCAACACAAGCCACCCCTTATTTTGAATTAGTTTTAGAAATAATGGACACGCTATTTTGCCATCCTAGTAAACGTTATTTTGCCATCCTGTTGCATGAGGTTTAAGGGATGGCTAGAAATAGTACATTATTTCAAAATTTGGCGCTATGTACATGTGCCAAATTTCAAAATGAGCTATTTTGAAATAGATTCAAAATAAGATATGCAATTTGCATATCTTATTTTGAGTTTAAGTTGTTGTGTAGACGATATCTATGTACAAAGATATCTATCAACTTCCGTAACTATGCAGGTATATAATTTAAGACTTTAGGCGCAATTGTAGTAAAGTGTAGACAGCCAGTGTGATTCATCACCAGAGACATTTCATATTTAGTGCATTCAAGAAGATGGCTATGAGCAATAGTGCCTCTCAGTGCTACAACTAAGCCACATTTTAAGTGCCTTGGAACTTGTGGGTATGGGGGGGGAATGAACTTTGTAATCCAATTAGTTGGAGAGGGCAGATCTTTTTACCCCTCCAACACATTGGGGCTACGTCTACACTGGCCCCTTTTCCGGAAGGGGCATGTAAATTTCACCAGTCGTCGTAGGGAAATCCGCGGGGGATTTAAATATCCCCCGCGGCATTTAAATAAAAATGTCCGCCGCTTTTTTCCGGCTTTTAAAAAAGCCGGAAAAGAGCGTCTACACTGGCCCCGATCCTCCGGAAAAAGTGCCCTTTTCCGGAGGGTCTTATTCCTACTTTGAAGGAATACTTGAAGTATTCCTTCAAAGTAGGAATAAGACCCTCCGGAAAAGGGCACTTTTTCCGGAGGATCGGGGCCAGTGTAGACGCTCTTTTCCGGCTTTTTTAAAAGCCGGAAAAAAGCGGCGGACATTTTTATTTAAATGCCGCGGGGGATATTTAAATCCCCCGCGGATTTCCCTACGACGACTGGTGAAATTTACATGCCCCTTCCGGAAAAGGGGCCAGTGTAGACGTAGCCTAAAAGTATTTAAAACACTACCCTATGAAAGAGGCAACATTTACTAGTAAAGCACAAAAAATATGAATATGCTGTTGATTACCAAAATATAGGAATTTTGTGTGTTTGGAGGCAGTTGTTCCCCTTTTTTGAGGTAGAAGTCTATCTTCTGAATTATCTGCTCAGAGCTGTACTCTTATTCCTGTACCCTAGACCAGGATAGGGACTCTTTCATGATGATTTCTTTGTGGGATTGTAAGAAGTCCCTGTCCACCTTTCCTTTTTTGCTTGGATTTGCTGTTCCTTTTCCCTAGGATAATGGAGACTTTATATGAATTAATTTTAATTTTTTTTTTGTTTGTTTTGTTTTTCTGTGTAGATTCAAGCTGCTGATCTTTCTCCTCTGGCATAAGTAGTGAAAAGAAAGGAAATAAACTGTGAAATTAGAAGAAAGATGAGGTGCTCTCTTGCTGTTAGTTTTCAATATCTCCATAGCTCCAGTGACACCGACATTAAGATCCACAACTGCTGCCTCTCTTTGGACATGGAGCAAGGATTACCACCTATAGTCCGGGCACAGACACAATCATAGGGCTGGATCATCCATGGTACAGTCACCAAGCTCTCACAGCAGAGATTCTTTATGGCCAGTAGAGCTGTGATAGCTATTGCTGTGGTTGCTATAATTCAGGCAATAAACCCAATGAAAAGAGAGAATGAGAAGTAATGGTATCCCCTTTTCCAGTGCAATGGGTAATAGCTACAAAGGTGACGTTGTATGTGTGTTTCCAGAATACTTTCATACCCTAGGAGTATTATTTCCAGTCCCCTTTTCCTTAAACTTTTTTACTTCTTCCACTTGTTTTTTATGTTAAGTGCCATTTTCTAATGTATATTCTGTGTTTTTATCCTAGTTTTTGGGTTGGCTTTATCAAAAGGATGTACATAATTTTAATACCGCCCTCAAAAAAAATCCTCTATGGAAAAATAGCATCATAGTGTAATGGTGTAATACCACTAAGGGAAAAAATATAAGCATAATATATGCTTCCTGTCACCCAACATTATCCACAACAATACAAACCAGTTATGATTTCCTTTGCCAAGTACTCAACTAATTCTATTGTTTTTTTCTCTTAAAGAATTTCCATCAGACACACTGATATTGATCATCAGTGACATCCAAAACTTCATTTACTTAGCCCTTTCTACCTTTGTATTCCATTTCCATAGCTTCTATTTTTTCTCGTACTCGTGCATATTCCATCAACCATTACAAATTTTTCATTAAAATAAGCCATATATCAGGAACACAATATGTGAAAATATGACTACTTCTGATCTTGGGGCATGGAGGTAAGGATACTAGCTACTTTTCCCACATGTATGCATGCTTCCCTGCTGTCTTTTGGTTTTGACTATTTCTTGTTTTGTTCTTACTGTGATCACATTGCAAATCTCTTCCTTTGCATGTGGTGCTTTCAGGAGGCATGTTCTAGTCCTGAAATCCTTGATTCAATAGGATTTGGAATTGTTAGTTCCAGGAATTGGGTCAAAACAGCTTTCACATCTAAAAATGCATCAAAATTCTGCACTGATACATTTCGACAAAAAGTCAACTGGTGCTAGTTTGAAACCAAACTTGAACAAAGGTAAAAGTCATCAGCCCACTACAGCTAAAGGGAACCGCTATTAGTTGATGATGCACCGCCCAGAACAGCAACCACCACAAATTTTGAACTATACGTTTTGCTTTCCAGTGGTAGCTGCATGATAAAGGGGCCAATACTGCATGACCATCTTGACCTCTGCCTAATCAATGAGTATTTCCTTCTCTCTGTACCATATAGCCAATGACACAGAGTTCTTTATATACTATACACTTATTTTAATGATATTGCCATTCATAATTAAACTACAGCTAAAACTGAGTTTTGTGAAAGACCAATTAACTATGGCCAAAGCTGTTAGTCTTCTGTGGTGAGAGAGTCTTCTCCAAAATTTTCCTTTGTTGCGTGATTCACTCTTCAATGATGACTTCTTTGTGTGATTGTAAGAAGTCCCTGTCCACCTTTCCTTTTTTGCTTAGATTTCCTGTGCCTTTTCCCTGGGATAATGGGGACTTATTTCAATTAGTTTTAATTGGCAAATATATTATTCGCATAATTGTAGCAGAGATAATGTCATGTGTTGAAGCCTCTTGTCGCAAATCAATTTTCAGAGGAGTGGCTTAAAGCATATTGTTGCTCAATAAAGCACAGAATGTGCATCTTTTGTGCGCTACTCTGAGACAGGAACAGTTTTATAAGTTGCTTCTTAAAGGTATACGTCTAACCTAAATTAAACCAACAATGAACTGTTACTTACAAAGGGCATGTACAGTAAAACTCCAGTGGTCCAGCATCCAATGGTCCGGCACGCCTCATGGTCCAGGCTCATCGGGAACCCAGAAGTGTTCCGGGCAGCCAGACAATTGGAGCTGCTCCACCCCCGGATTCCTCGGAGTCAGCCGCTGGTCAGTTTCAGCAGTGGCTGACTTTGGGAAGTCTGGGACAGAGCATCTGGGGTGCTGCCGGGTTGGTCCTTCAATGCCGAGGGGCGCGTCCCCCCCCCCCACTCCACCCCAGGCCCCTAGCCCCTCATTCCAATAGTCCGGCATATTTGATAATCCGACACCCCCTGGGTCCTAAAGGTGCCGGATTATCAGAAGTTTACTGTATGTAGTTCCAGGTATGACACTCGTACTTACATTCTTTTCCCACTACTTACACATATACTTTATAAAAAACATCTTAAAATATCTCCATTTTTGGAAAATATTTTGGTCGTATTCATAAGACCCGGGCTGATTGATATGTAGGAATGAGAGGGTTGTTGACCCATAGTTTGCATTTAACTGTATTGTTTTGTCATGCTGATGCTTATCAATAGCACAACACAAGGATTCCAATCCTACCCTAATTGAAGATGGCATTAATAAGGGTATGATCATTTATGCTGCCCTTGGTTATATATTCTGCCTCCTTCCCAAGAACTGTTCAGCATATTTATATCAAACTTTGAGACATTTGAAATGAGATTGGTGTTTGCATTTCAATGTATTCATGAGCCTCAAGCCATGCCCATGGATATTGAGCAGATGTGGATGGGAATCTTCCTCCCCTTCATCTCTAATAGGCAACATCCTTTCCAATAACCAGGTGCTTTGGACCATAGAGGTGTTTGTGGAATTAACAGTTTGGGGGCCTGTTAGGGTATGTCTACACTACAGCACTAATTCGAACTAACTTAATTCGAATTAGTTAATTCAAACTAAGCTAATTCGAACTAGTGCATCTAGACCTAAAAACTAGTTTTAATTAGCGTTTTGCTAATTCAAACGAGCATGTCCACATCGAGTGGACCCTGAACCGAGGTTAAGGATGGCCGGAAGCAGTGCCGGCAGGGCATCAGATTAGGACTTAGAGCGTGGAGCTGCTGTCTCAGGCTAGCCGAGGGCTGTGCTTAAAGGGACCCGACCCCCACCCCAGACAGACAGTTCTCAGGGGTTCCCCGCTCACTTGTCTAACTCGATGAGGCACAGCAAAGCAGTCCTGGCTTGGAGTGCCCTGAGTGCCCACACTTGACACATCACAGCACTCGGCCATCAGCCAGGCTGCACTTGCCGCAGGCTGCCATCCGGGGGGGGCCAATCGGGAGGGCTTCAGGAGAGCTTCCACCCTGAGGAGCCCACAGAGCCAGCCCAGTCCTCCCCATCGGGGGCTCGTACCCCATTCCTCCCTCACCTCCTTCCACTTACCCCTCCCTAGCCCCCCTTCCTGATGTACAAAATAAAGGACATGTGTGTTCAAAAATAGAAACTCTATTGAACAAAACTCGGGGAGACTGGGAAAAGGAGGTGGGAGAAGGGAAGAGAGAGGGTGGGAGAGGGGAGGGCAACTAAAATGATCAGGGGTTTGGAACAAGTCCCATATGAAGATAGGCTAAAGAGAGTGGGACTTTTCAGCTTAGAAAAGAGGAGACGGAGGGGGCATATGATAGAGGTGTATAAAAGCACGAGTGGTGTGGAGAGGGTGCATAAAGAAAAGTTCTTCATTAGTTCCCATAATAGAAGGACTGAAGGACACCAAGGGTGTGTCTAGACTACATGCCTCCGTCGACGGAGGCATGTAGATTAGCCAGATCGGCAGAGGGAAATGAAGCCGCGATTAAAATAATCGCGGCTTCATTTAAATTTAAATGGCTGCCCCGCTCTGCCGATCAGCTGTTTGTCGGCAGATCGGGGCAGTCTGGACGCGACGCGCCGACAAAGAAGCCTTTCTTGATCGGCACAGGTATGCCTCGTGAAACCAGGTTTACCTGTTCCGATCAAGAAAGGCTTCTTTGTCGGCGCGTCGCGTCCAGACTGCCCCAATCTGCCGACAAACAGCTAATCGGCAGAGCGGGGCAGCCATTTAAATTTAAATGAAGCCGCGATTATTTTAATCGCGGCTTCATTTCCCTCTGCCGATCTGGCTAATCTACATGCCTCCGTTGACGGAGGCATGTAGTCTAGACGTACCCCAAATGAAATGAATGGGTAGCAGGCTTCAAACTAATAACAGAAAGTTCTTCTTCACAAAGCAAATAGTCAACCTGTGGAACTCCTTGCCACAGGAGGCTGTGAAGGCTAGAACTATAACCGAGTTTAAAGAGAAGTTAGATAAATTCATGTAGGCTAGGTCCATGGACTGCTATTAGCCAGGGGATAGAAATGGTGTCCCTGGCCTCCGTTTTGGAAGGCTGGAGATGGATGGCATGAGACAAATGGCTTGGTCATTTTCTTCGGTCCATTCCCTCCAGGGTACCTAGTGTGGGCCGCTATCGGCAGACAGATGGACCCTTGGTCTGACCCCGTATGGCCGTTCTAAGCTCAGGACTCAGGGTCGGGGGTCTCACTGGACCACCTTGATTTTCATGCACACCTGCTCCTGGGTGGCCAGGCTGGCAGCTATCCTGTCCTAGACGGCCACTTTCCTGTGCCTAGTGCGGAGGTCTTGGATGAGGTCCACGATGTCCGCACTAGACCAAGCGGGTGCCCACCTCTTGCGGCCCCGGGTAGGCTCCTGGGAGCCACCAGCCTGGTTCCGGGAAGAGGTGGAGGGCTAGGTGGCAGTGGGAGGCTGGCTCGTGCCATGCCAGGTGCAGGGTCTGCTGGCTGGGTGCTGGCAGGCTTGCATCTGCCATGGGCACCGTAGCCAGACCGTGCCTCCTTAAGGACTCTGGGGATGGGAGTGGGGCAAAAGAGTTTCCCTGGTTTGGCCAGAGTGGCCACCAGGGAAGCTGGGAAGGGCTAGCCTCCCTCTAGTTCGAATTAAGTGGCTGCACAGCCCTTAATCTGAATTACTTAATTCGAACAAGGTGTTAGTCCTGGTAGAATGAGGTTTACCTAGTTCGAATTAAGCGCTCCTCTAGTTCGAATTAAGTTCTAACTAGCGGTTTGTATGTGTAGCGCCTATCAAAGTTAATTCGAACTAACGGCTGTTAGTTCGAATTAATTTTGTAGTGTAGACATACCCTTAGAGAGGTAGGACAAAGGATGGCTCTCCTTTGAGATACCAGTTTTTTCATGAAACCTCCAGTGCAACCTGAACACATGAGTACCAAATTGTCGAGTTGAGTTTGTTAACCTAGTCACAAAGCACACCCTGGTAGCATGCAGAGCCCTTCTAGACACAATGTACTTTTCTGTACAAAGATTTTGTATTTCAGGCAAAACCTTGAAGTGCACACATCAGTTAAATGTCCCTGTAAGACATTCATTAGAGTTCAGGTAATTTAAACCACCGCTCTGTATTTATTCCTCACTAATCATAAGAAATAAAGTTGTACAAATCAAGTCTGGATAGAGACTGAGGAAAATTAAGGATCCCAATGCTATCTGCTGAGATAAATGCACATAATAGATAGGTAATGTGTACACAATATCCAGAAGATATACAATTGTTTTGATAAAGTTCTTGTGTGGTTGAATCACTGACAATTTTTCAATTGTATGAACTGCATGCAATTCTTTGTGCTGAGATACTTGAGAATCTGACTTATAGTCTTTGCTCATTTTATGAGAACATGGTTTGCCAACAGTGTGCAAAGATTTTTATGCCAATATAGTAGGCTGTGCATTTTCTCCCAGTTACAAGAGGGGCCTCAGAATTAAGAGACTAGGGAGCTTTTTTAATATAGTTTTGAGATCCATTGATGAGCTGCAGAGAGAGGAATGTTGGGGACTGTATGATTATCTGAAACAATGAGATCCTGACATGCTTTGCTTCTAGGCACCAGGGCAATATAAATGTTGAATGTAAAAGCAATAAAATTAAATCTAAGGGAGAGTTCTGAAAAACAAAAAATGGAGTTTGGCACTCCTCTTTCATTGACTCTCACTGGAAGTTGGATAGTTAATTGGCTTTTTGTGCCTTTTGTGAATCCTCTTAGCATTTCATTAAAAATTAATATTTCTATTGCAGTTGCATTTAGAAGCCAACCATGTTGGAGCCCCTATATTGCTTTCAGTAATTAGTATTTATTAGTAACTAGTACCACAGTCATTACCAAATCAACCTGTTGTAGAAGTTTTGATTGGCAGGACCTTTTTTCTCTCTAGTGAGTTTATGGTGGGAGTTTGTACTCAGAATGAAACTTAGTCATTTGTTATTTAATATCCTCTAGAGGCTTCCACAGACAGCAATATCCCATTCTGCTGGTTGTTGTACATATGCAGAGTAAAAGCTTCCACCAAAAGCACTGTGGTCCATTGCCTAAAGAAATGATTGCTAATTGATTGTCCTCTTCAGTTTTATTAAGAATATCCCATTAACTTCTGCTATAATGTGCTCCAAAAGCAGCTGCATTCTGTGTCAGGTTGCAGAATGTTGCTATTAAAGGCATTCTCTTGCATTATTATTCAGTAAACCAATTCCCCTTCTACAAGCAAGAAGTTCTTCTGAAGAAATAGTTTTATAGAGCTTCATAAATATTCAGCTCCCCCATTAGGAAAGTTATGTATACTACAGTAGGTTTCTAAACTCACGAGTTTTGTAACCAAAAACCACTTTTTATATTAAAAGCAAATTCTGTCTCAGACACCAACTTGCTGGTCTTGAGTAGATATAATTCAGAAATGGAGGAGTTATAACTTACATAGCTCCTTTTTTAACAGCAGGGAAAACAGGAGAGGCTGACAGTTCACCCTCCCACAACTGTCTTCATCATGGATTTTACAGGAGAGAAGCTGATAAAGGGTATTTTAGTACTTGTGTTACTCTTGGTACCAATCAAAAATTAATATTATTTCCAATTTAAAATGTCATCTGATTACATAGCATTCTATGATCCCAAATATCTTTAAGGAATGAACACTACTGTCTATAGAACATTTAATTAAATTGAGAGGGAGACTTAAGTTTGTTCCTTCCCTCCACCCCCCATTTCTCTAAGTGGAGTTAGTTCTTAGAAAAGGTATCAGACATTAGTGGAAACAGGGTAGGTACAGAATTAGAGATGAGAAGAGAGGCCTCCATGCTGATGTGACTAATATCTGTTCTGGAGGGAGGGTACAAAAAGGCAAGCTATTAATTAAGCATTGTAACTTTTCATGCTGCTTTATACCAGGTAAACACACCCTAATAAGGGATGTATTGCAGTCTGTTTCCCTTGATGCGGATAAGTAATTCTTAATGATCGTGTGTGTGTATATATAACTAAGAAATCGTCCCTTTTCTCTGGCTTGTTTCCATTATTACAAAAGTGGCATGTTTAATGCTGTTTGTTTATTGCAAATGCCACCTCACTGAAACCTGACATTTCCTGATTAGTCTCTTGCCCAGATTGAATTACTTCATTATTCACAAAAGGAACAGCTGAAACTTTTGTCTTATAGAAAATTGTTCATTAGCAACAGCAAATAACTAACA
Source organism: Pelodiscus sinensis (assembly GCF_049634645.1). Lineage (NCBI taxonomy): Eukaryota > Metazoa > Chordata > Testudines > Trionychidae > Pelodiscus > Pelodiscus sinensis. The sequence goes on from NC_134723.1 coordinate 8,783,236, forward strand.
TTAGCCAACTTGAAAAGAACAGTTTAGAGCATTTGATTGTTCAGTGATGAAGTATATGCACAGTAGATTATTTTCCCTCAACAGAATTAGTGGTTGGGCTATTTGTGTGGGTTGGGGGTTGGGGGCTGGAGAGGGCGGACAGGGAATTGCAGAGAGAACTGTGTAAGGCAAAAAAACCAATAGATAGATGCAAGAGTTGAATGTTAAAGGCTTTATCCTTTCCCTAATGTGCTTTTAACTCTAATGTTGTTGGAAGTTACATGTGCACATGAAAGCCCTTAAGAGGGAGCAATTAAATTTGCATTTTTTCTTAAAGGCCTGATTCTCCACTGTTTTACATCAGTTTTATGCAGCTGTAACTCCAGTGTGGCTCTTAATATCAGAAAGTCTCACATTCAGTGTGGGTATCAGAAGCATCAGGTATGCCCCACATGACATCATAGCCCCCTTGGAATCAATGGCAGTATTCCCAGTGACTACAATAGGCTCAGGATAGTTCTCCCATTTTTATTCCCTTTTCTATTGCAGCTTGTTTGTTTTCACCAGATGTTTCTGTTCTCCCAGAGGGGCCTCCTAATCCCTCTGAATGAATTGCCTATATAAGAATATGAGACCTTCTGGGGGAAATTCTTTCTTTGATCTTTTTCCTAGGACACTGACTATTATCAGGGGAAGGATGAGAGAGCCATATTCATTAGGTCCTGCTCTATCATCTGTCTGTTTGCTGTCCATAGCAATCGCACTGCATCTTTTCCATTCACAATTTTAGCGAAACCTGGCTTTCACTGCAGCTGTCACTCTTGAGTTAGCTATTCAGTGTACAGACATTCTGTATGCTACCTGGCTGCATGATGAAATACACTGCACTCTTCACTCTGGGTAATAAATATTGTCTCTCTCACACCAACATAAATTTGTACATAGAATAAATTACTCTGTGCAGCCCAATTACACAGGTGTCCCTGCCTCCATCCTAGTTTTAATTCAGTGGCATGTTGTTCTCATTGCATTTTGCTGAGAAATAAGCTAATTTTATTTGTTTTTCACTCCTGCCTCTTGGCCATGCACTTCTGGTTTTCCATTCATTTCTAATTCACATGTCTAATTCCCATGCTTAAACTTCTTCTTTAATTCACTTTTGCGTGTAGACTTTCTATGTGCTCCCTTTTCAACATCTTGCCTTTCCTACAGCTAAAAGGATTCATTTATGGCATATTTAATGGTTTATTTGCAGATTATGCCATGTCATCAACTACTGAAAATGCATCAACTACTGAAAATGCATTTGACTTTTTAAGGATTGGCCATTTCCTTGTAAATGGCTTCCTGAATATACCTAAGGGTTTTATAATGAAATGGGGAACCCTTAAGATATAGAAATTCCATTTGCATGGATTGCTGAGGATTTATAATTTTTCTCTCCTGTAAATAAATTGCAAGCTATTTGTAAGTTATTTATGTACCTTGGTACATTATGCAGCATGCTTGTGATTATAATATTAATTCTTAATAGCTTATTGAGAGACCAAGCATAAACCGACCCATTACTAAGAGCACTAGATGTATGTATGACCGCTGTGAACAAGAAACCTCACTAATGGTTTTGCCCTGGTCACCCAAAGAAGATAGTAGGTCTGAACCTTCCCCGTTTATGCTGAGATCATTTTGAATTTTGCATTAGCACATCACATCAAGAAATCGTAGCAGTCACTAAATGACTACAGAAAATATGTAAATAGCTGCGCCAAGAAGGGAGAATTTGAAAGAAAGTTGTAGAAGATTGACAAGGACTTTAATGAAAGGAGTTGAACCATGTTATCTACATCCATCTTTGGCCTTGATTCCTGCAATTTGCTTTGCTGCTAGTAGACACAAACCTATCTATCAAATATGTTCTACCTCTCTGGACTCCCCATGTGTTACTAACAAATACTATTATAATGTATCTCTAACAGTAAGGGTCATATTCTATCCCAGGTTTTTGGCTGTTTCTCTGTATTTGGAGTATCCCGCTAATTAATTCTTATTCACTACAGTCTAAGATAGTTGTCTTATTTACACTGACTTCTTCCATTTCTTTCAAGATGCTCCTTTTAGGTTCAAACTACAGTAAGAGTTATCACTGCAAAGTTTTTAATTTCGGTCCCCCTTACCACTAAACACCCAAAATAAATGCATAACCACAGAATTTACTAGAAACGCTGCCGAGAGTCAAAACCTAGGCTGTAACCATCATGTGGATTAAACTAGTTGTGCTGGTTTTAGTTACAGCACTCATCATGGAATTGTAATGACAAATTATTTCTATTCATATTTTGTAGATTTGATACGCTGTTGTGTATTCTAACACACTTTAACTCAAGAAATGCCGCTGGAATTGGCAGAATTCACACCAAAACACTTATCTAATGCTGGCACTGTCTCCAACAAACTATGTACGTACCACTGAATATGTGTATTTTTAAGCCTTATTTTTTCAGCATAGACTTAGGACATAGAAAATAATATATATATTCTATTCTATGTTTGGCTGTTATAGACAATACATTGCTTTGAAGAACGTGTGAATTTGCCACATACAAATGTGTCCTCAACTCAAAACAGGAAAGAGAAGTTATCATGAGAATGGAAAAAGACTTTTAGTTTAGCAAGGAACCATATGTATTATGAAGTTGTCACTCCCTCTTGTAGATCATGACAACTAAAGTTCTATTTGACTTTCATTTTTGTCTTTTACATTCATAATTTTCATATGTAAAAAGAGACCTCAAGATCTGGATAATTTGAAAATTCAGTTGAAAGATAAAAAAAAAAGTCTGCTTATTCTGTCAGCAAACAGAGTTTTCATTCTGGGGGTTTTGTTTTAGGATGCATCATTTTCAGGGAAGGGACTGTGCTTTGCTCTGTGTTTGGAAAGCAATGAGCATGTCTTGGAGACCATTGCAATATAAATAATAGAAACACTAAGTGTGAAAATACTGACATTTACCATTAACTAAAAGAACAAATCCCAGGTTTGCTCACATTTTGAAACTTCATGAAAAATGCCTTTGGGCACAATAAACATCTAGATAGATTGTGCCTGAGATGACCCCTTTTTACAGAGAATAGCTAAAACCCAATGTGCCAAATGTTTCACTTTTTTGCAGAACTGAAGATATGTGGTGGAAACATACACACAAACATATATATGCAACATGAATGTTTTCGCTCATTTTGCTGTTTGTTAAGGACTAGGTCCTCCCATCTGTCCATGTGTAGAACTCACATTGTGTGTGGATTAGAGATAGGATCAGACACAAATTACTAGGAAAAAAGTACAGGCAGTCCCCGGGTTACGTACAAGATAGGGACTGTAGGTTTGTTCTTAAGTTGAATCTGTATGTAAGTCGGAACTGGCGTCAGCTGCTGCTGAAACTGATCAGCGGCTGATTCCAGGAAGCCTGGGGCAGAGCAACTCTGCCTTGGGCTTCCTGTAGTCAGCCGCTGGTCAGTTGCAGCAGCGGCTGACTTGGGAACGCCTGGGGCAGAGCAGCTGGGGTGCTGCTGGGTTGCTCCAGTAGCGCGGCTCCTCGGCACTACTGGAGCAACCCAGCAGCACCCCAGCTGCTCTGCCCCAGGCGTCCTGATTCAGCTGCTGCTGAAACTGACCAGCAGCGGCTGAATCAGGACGCCTGGGGCAGAGCAGCTGGGGTGCTGCCGGGTTGATCTGGAGCAGCGTTGCAGGACCAACCCGGCAGCCCCCAGCTGCTCTACCCCAGGGGTAGGCAAGAAAAGCCTGGTCTGCTGGGGGGGGCACTAGCTGCACCCCCCCCCTCCCCAGCAGACCAGGGAGACGGGGGTGGCGGGACCGCTCAAGTCCTCCACGGCTTTGCTCCGTCTCCCTGATCTGCTGACCTGGGAGACGCGGAGCAAAGCCGCAGAGCACGCGGGCAGCGGGACAGTCCAGACGCGCCACGGCTGTCCCACTGCTGGCATGCTCCGAGGCTTTGCTCCCCATCTCCCTGGTCTGCTGGTCAGACCAGGGAGATGGGGAGCAAAGCCGTGGAGCACGCCCGCAGTGGGACAGCCCAAGCACGACTGGGCTGTCCCGCTGCGGGCGTGCTCCAAGGCTTTGCTCCCCGTCTCCCTGCAGACCAGAGAGACGGAGAGCAAAGCCGTGGAGCACGCCCGCAGCGGGACAGCCCGGGCGCGCTTGAGCTGTCCCCCTGAGGGCGTTCTCCGCGGCTTTGCTCCTGTCCCCCTGGTCTGCTGGGGGGGAGGTCCAGCAAAGCTGCTGGATGCCCCCAGCAGACCAGGGACACCAGAGCAAAGCCACCACCTGGGCGGCTTTGCTCGTTTGCCCGGGAGCAAAGCTGCCAGGCGGCGGCTTTGCTCTGGTGTCCCTGGTCTGCTGAGGGGGGGGGGGGGGTCCAGCAGTTTTGCTGGACCCCCCCAGCAGACCAGGGAGACCGGGAGAAGCTTTTCTCGCCCCGGAGGATACGGGTGGCGACCCAACGCCTGTGAGCTCCGGGGCAAGAAAAGCCCCATTCGTAAGTGCGGATCCGACATAAGTCGGATCCGTGTAAGTCAGGGACTGCCTGTATGTGAATCATCTCGGCACTTTTAAATTCCTACTCGGGAATTGATGTTCCATCCTCAAAACATTATTTTTGAGTAATCTATTTTAAAAGTTACTCCAAATATTTATCAATCAAAATATTTTGGTAATGGTTTGAGAACTAGTTGTGATTCTGCTATCTCCTTCAAAATCTCAGTCAGCAGTAACAGTTTTAAAAATGGTGAGAGCTGCAAGGGGGAAAATATGTTTGCAAGGAGCTCCCATCAAAGATTACAATAAAAATAATCATAAATATTACCTGGCAGCTGTACAAGAACACAAGTCTTATTTAGAAAGTAAATTAAATTTGTTTATCCCCAACATGTCTGAGTTGGAGAAGACGTGTACCTTTGTTTAAAAAAATCCTTTGTTAGTTTATAAGAGAATGTTACAGATTTGCAATCCTACACTGCACGTTTTAAAAAATCTCTCAGGTGTGATGATTAAGGATAATGCTTTTATACTTCATAAAATTGGAATATTGGAAGATAATAAAAGCAGAATCTGGGTTTGCCTGTGAATCAGCAAATTTAGATTTAATACGGCATTATTGAGCATGTGCGAGAGAGAGAGAGAGAGAGACAAATTTGCCAACCATTGGCTATTCTTGCATCATTTATAGTTCATTTAAATATAGATCACTGATTTAAAAAATTCCGTTATCTTACTTAGGCTATTATGTTTACTTCCTATAGAGGAAAAGAGAGAGATATCTGTAAGAATGCAAGAAAAACTGAAACTAGCAGGGTAAAGATTCTCCTTTATCCTCCTGGCAATTCAAATTTATCACAAGTAACTTTTGATGTTAAAGTTAATGAGATTCTGCGCTGTACTTCTGAGGTGCAGGACAGAACTCACAGAAACCAAGGGAAACCAAGAGGGGGCACGAGGGTTCGCAGACCCCCCCCCTCTTAGGCTAAGAGGGGGTGATCGCACCGCGAACCTCCACACTATGTTAGACTTGTACATACTGGCAAACAACGCTGATACATCTACCAACCCTAGATGGAGACTTATTGACTTCTTTTCATTTCTCAAGAACTTGGTCTGTCAGATGTCCCTGAATCAGAGTTTTGGTGACTGCAAAGCCTTCTTGATCAAAAGTCTTTCAGAAGTCCCTCTGTCTTACATGAACCTCTTCAGATGTTAACTAGGGAACTAGCTGACAAACTGAACTTAAGAACATAAGAACAGCCATACTGGGTCCATCTATCCCAGATCCTGTATTCTAACAGTGGACAATGCAAAGAGCCCCAGAGGGAGTGAACAGAACAGGTTATCATCAAGGCCATGTCTACACTAGGAAACTATTTTGAAATTACTAAATTTGACTTAATAACTCCTGATTTAACAAATTAGAACCAGCATGTCCACGTTACCGGGAAGCCTCAAAATTAGTCCGAGGCAGGCTCTGTTAGTGTGGGTTACTTTGGACTTAGAGCCCCAGGAAGCACCGGGGAGTAATTAGTTCGAGTTACCTGCACCGGACTGTCCATACAACCGTTATTTCAAAATTGCTATTTTGGAATTACCATTACTCCTTATGAAAAGCAGGAGAACAGAGATTGAATTTCATGACCCGTTATTTCAAAATAATGGAATTGGTAGTGTGGACACACTGCTTATAAATTCAAAACGGGGGAGGGGGGTATTTCAAAATAAGGTCCTAATGTAGGCTAGGGCAAAGTGATCTCTCCCTCGTTATCCATTCCAGCCTCTGATAAACTGAGGCTAGGGACCCTATTCCTACCCATCCTGGCTAATAGCATTGATGGACCTATTCTCCATGAATATATACATTCCTTTTTGAACCCTGTTGAAGTCCTGGTTCACAACATCTTCTGGAAGTTCTGTAGGTTGACTGTATGTTGTGTGAAGAAATACTTCCTTTTCTTTGCTTAAATCTGATACCTATTAATTTCATTTGGAGATCCCTAGTTTTTATGTTATGTGAAAAGTATATATATAACTTTTCCTTTTTCACTTTCTCCACACCAGTCATAATTTTATACACTTCTATTATGCTTCTCTTTTTCTAAGGTGAAAAGTCCCAATCTTTTTAATCTCCCTTTATATAGCAGCTGTTCCCAAACCTTAATCATTTTTGTTGCCCTTTTCTGAACTTTTTCGAATGCTATGATATATTTTTTGAGATGAGGCAACCACATCTGTTATTCAAGATGTGGAAATACCATAGATTTATACAGAGGCAATAAGATATTCTCTGTCTTATTATACTGCACCTATAAACGCATGTAATATTTAAATGTTTTGTTTTTGAATGAGTTATATGTCCCAGAAATATTCATGTGGGTGTTTAATTACATGTTTTATAATTAATATCTTAGAAGGGGCTACAAAAAGATACAGACCACTATCTCAGCAATATATAAAAAGAGATATAAGTTGTAGGTATACTTTCAACTCAGTTATTCCTGAACTGAGGGATGAGGGCTTTTCTGTCTCGAATAATTAATTTTCACCCAAATGCTTTTAAAAAGCATTTTCTCCCTTCTGGCTGCTGAATATTTACTTTATAGAACATTTTTTTAAGGAAAAGTAACTTGACCAGCACTGTAGAATATCTATATTGAGAATTCCCATATTGTGCTTTTAGTGAATGAGTTTTGCAGTAACAAAGTACATGCCCTTATATGTAGATGATGTTTTGTTATATTACCAGTATTTTACTCTGTTTATTTCAAAATAAATAAAACATACCAAAAATCAGCTTTAAAAGTGTATATTTCTAAAAAGTATAAGCATCTGCAGATACAAGTTTATCATTGAATTTAGAACTGTTTTAATTCCTGTTTGCTGGAATAAACAAAGATGGAAGGAACTATTCTAAAAAAATTTCCTGATGAGACAATAACCTGCATGATTAAATTCTGTACTGAGTTTCAGAGATTTACAATTTCCATAGGCTTCAGAATGTGGACCACAATTGGTAGAGGAGCATATGCCTCTTCTAATTGTCTGAAATATGGGAGTGTATCATTTGAAATTAAAGCTACTTGCACACTTGTTGGAAAATCATGATTATCACATTATCTGTTTTAATATAAAACTGCGTATAAAAAAGACTTTGTATCAATTTCTTAAACTTAAATTTGCATGACAGTTTACCTAGTTTGCCTAGTAATTTTACCTGACTTAATTTTAAAGGTAATGGTCATAGAGCAGTTTAATAGCCGGAGTGCTGATGATGTAAACCACTCATTTGGTATTGGTTGTTACTTCAAGACAATCCATGTGGTAGCACGTCATACACCCCTAGCAGCAGTACGACTGGGTGGGGGAATTATACATAAAACAACAATGGCTGAAAGGATTAGCAACATGAACTACAGTAAGAGAGTCTTTTAGTGTGCTAGACGAACAGGTTTTTAAATCCCCCACATACTCCCCACCAACCAGATCCATAATCCACTTCCTGAATTCAACTCAAATGAAATGCAAGGAGCTTTGAGTTTTCATCTGCAATCCTCAGGGAATGTATTGTCTGTTCCATTAGCCCTCTCAAAAAAATATGAAGATTGGTAGAAAATGAGGTAAGGAGAGAAAAGGCAGGGTATTGTGTTTCAAAGGTCAAGCAGAAAAAGGATGTCAAGGATCTTCTTGTGGAACATTTTGAAATTAGCCATGAGGTTGGCTTGGCATCTGACACCATTTCAAAGGTAACTAGATTTTTCTGCTTATCCTCCTACCAGTTTTTCTCCATTAAGATGTTTTTAATTTCAGAATTGATAAACCTGTTTATACTGTGACCAGCAAATTCCACGAACCACAGGTGTCCAATCCTAGACTTTAGCCGGGAAAAGAATATTGTGCCTAATTGAATATGTAACACAATAACTACGGTATTTTTTATATTGACATTTAGGGATTTTTGCCATGGGATTCTTTCCTATTCTCCCATCAATACTACATTTCTGTGTAAAGCAGCCAAATCATTTGAGATATTCTTCCTGTGTGATTGCAGTTTGATAACATCTTGAGCAATTTAATGGATATCTGTTTTGCATAACCTATTTCTTGCACCCCATTATTTCACATAAGGTTAATCAATTATAAATTATGCTGTAAGAGAGGGTTAAAGTGGTCCTTCTACTACTCATTACTGGATCTCGGTACATATAAATCACAAGGTCAAAGTGGTGTAAGCCAATTTAATATGTTTAATTGAGACATCAGGATAAATGTTTCCAGGATTTCAGATAAGCTTTTTTGCCTAATCAAATCATAAAGTTTGCATGTGCAGTTTTTACGAAAACAATTTAGTTGTGATCGAGGACATGGGGGTATTCAAAAGGCAGAGAACAGCACCAGCCAATCAAATGATATCAATGTGGATATCATTTTGAAAGACCACTTACCTTTAGGTTCTTCATTACACTCCTGCCTCCAGTTCCCTCATGCCAGTTATCAACCAGAGTCTTTTTGAAACTCAGTGCAGTGTGTGATAGAGTTTGGCCTACTAGGTACTTAGTGAACTCAGGGAGATGGGAATCTGTGGTAAAATGTATCTTTGGATAAGACTTGTTGCAATTCATAAAAATAGTAGTAAAACTAAATAATACTTTTTCAAAGACAAGGTCCCTCAAGGTGGGAGTGACTTGGGGCTGAGTTTTCCTGCTGCACACCTCTGGATTCTCAGGCCATTGAAATCATCTGAATACAGATATGCTGGCAATATTGTGCTTTGCATTATGGGTCATGAAATAGATGTACTGGAGAATGACCTGAATGAGAACCTGGATATTGTAACCAGATAGGCAAAAAGAATATATATTCCACCTGAAACGAGCAAAAATAATGTCTGCCTACTTTACTACTAATCTTAAGATGTTCAAGTGCAGTCCAAAACTCACTTTGGATGGAGATGGTATTGCTGTTGGGAGGAATCCAGTGTACCTTGGAGAAACCTTGGACACAGAACCATGCTTTGGGTCACATATCAGAAAAAATGGCCACCAAAGCAAAGAAGAAGTTGAATGTTCTGTGATTGCCAGTCCCTATTTGGAGATCATGAGGCAGGACAGTGAAAGCAACATACAGCTCAGTAGCTCAGTACAGGTGGTACCTCCCTTAACCAGGACTCCCTGGTCCAGCAACCTCCGTGGTCCAGCACTGACCATGGATGTTCCTGGACCACGGAGCCCAGGAACAGGGAGGTCTGGCGGTGGGACAGGCGTACTATAGGGGCACCGGTTACTCAGCCGGGAGCCCTAGTGTGTGTGTGTAGGAAGAGGGGAATGGGCAGCATGGCGGGGGGCTCCAGCCCCAGCAGCGGCTGTGGAACTCCAGCCCTAGCAGTGGCCAGGGAGCTCTAGACTTGGCTGCACAGCTCTAGCCCCAGCCGCGGACCCAGCCAGCTGCAGAGTTTGGCCCCAGCTGCAGAGCTCCAGCCCCAGTCACAGAGCCAGGCGGCTGCAGAGCTCTGTTCCAGCGATGGAGCTCTGCAGGGCTGCTGGAATCTAGTGAGTCCTGGGGGGCTGGTGCAGCAGCGGGGGACAGGCTGGCACCCTAACTTGGTGGAAGCCCAAGTCAGGAGAAGAGGGACCTTCCCTGATCCAGCAAATCCCCTTGATAGGGAACAATCAGGTCCTGAGGGTGCCAGACCAGCGAGGTCCAACCTGTACTTAAAAATGCCTTACCTGTCCGGTCACATATTGCTCTTATAATCTTGTGCAGCCATCTGTACTCCACACAATAAACAGAGCTGTAACATCTACTCTGGAAGCACTTTATTATGAACAAGAATCTGATGTCCAACATCCTGAGGATCATAGAGAAGAAAATCTCATTTTGTATGAGAATTGTCTTTGCTCCCTACTCAAGTACTATTCATGGCATCACTACTCAGGTCTATTCAGAAGTTGTGAAAACAAAATCAAGGCTGAAACAATTGTTTTGTCTGGAAGGGTGTATACAGGCTATTAAGGAAATGGAAGCACTTGAGGCAGAGTGAGTGAAGAAGTTTGTTTCCCTAGTAATTCCTTCACCTGAAACTATTTTCTTTAGTAAATCTCTCTCCCACTTGAAGCCTTGCTTGAAAGAGCACACAGAATTGGCCCCCCAAAAGAAAATTGAAAAAAAGATTGTCCAACGGTATCAGTAACAAGTGAGACAAAATCAGGCCAGAGGACTGCAGGAGGGTGGTGGAGAGTCTTTCTGTTAACCCCACGTTGAACGTTAATGACCCTCCCTCCCCCCTACAATTTGGGAAGTAGGGTTGCCAGCTATCTAACCACACAAATCCAAATGCCATTGCCCTGCTCTGCTCCTTCCCTGGGTCTCTTCCCCTTCTCTGAAGCCCAGCCCTGCTCACTCCAGCCCTCTCCCTTCACCTCTAACTCTCCCCAACCTTCACTCACTGTCACTGGGCTGGGGCATGGAGTTGGGGTATAGGAGGCGCTCAGGGCTGGGTCCAGGGTGCAAATTCTGGAAGCGGGCTTTGGCCAGGCAGGGATTACTTTGGGCAGCTCCCACTCAGTTGCACAGTCTCTCTGCCAGCACTAGCTCCTCCCAGCAGCAGCTGGCATGTCTCTTGAACCCTGGGGGTGTGGCTAGGGATCCTCTCTGTATTGTCTCTGAATGTAGACACTGCCCCCACTACTCCTATTGGCCACAGTTCCTGGTTGATGGGAGCTGCAGAGTAGTCACTCAGGGTATGTCTACACTACAGCACTACTTCGAACTAACTTAATTCGAATTAGTTAATTCGAACTAAGCTAATTCGAATTAGTGCATCTAGACCTAAAAACTAATTCGAATTAGCGGACCCTGAACTGAAGTTAAGGCTGGCTGGAACCAGTTCCAGCAGGGCATCAGGTTAGGACTTAGGGTGTGGAGCTGCTGTCTCAGGCTAGCCGAGGGCTGTGCTTAAAGGGATCCGACCCCCACCCTGGACAGACAGTTCTGAGGGTTCCCCGTTTGCTTGTCTAACTCGATGAGGGACAGCAAAGCAGTCCTGTCTTGGGAGTGCCCTGAGTGCCCACACTTGTCACATTACAGCACTCGGCCATCAGCCCAGCTGCACTTGCCACAGGCTGCCATCTGGGGAGGTCAATCAGTGGGCTGTCAGGATCCAGGAGGCCCTGCAGGAGAGCTTCCACCCCAAGGAGCCCGGAGAGCCACCCCAGTCCTCCCCATCAGGGGCTCATGCCCCATTCCTCCCTCACCTCCTTCCACTTACCCTTCCCTAGCCCCCCTTCCTGATGTAAAAAATAAAGGACACGTGTGTTCAAAAATAGAAACTCTCTTTATTTAACAAAACTGGGGGGGGGGGGATTAACCTCTGGGGAGACTGGGAAAAAGAGGTTGGAGAGGAGAAGAGAGAGGGTGGGAGAGGGGAGGGGGAAACCTGGGAGGAGGGAGCTGGAAGGGGGAAGCCAGGGGAAGAAGGAGGAGGGGAAGTATAAAACTATGGTACGCCGTATCTTCAGTACTGTGTACAGATGTGATCTCCTCTCCTCAAAAAAGATATCTTGGCCTTGGAAAGGGTTCAGAAAAGGGCAACTACAATGATTAGGGGTTTGGAACAGGTCCCATATGAAGAGAGGCTAAAGAGACTGGGACTTTTCATCTTAGAAAGGAGGAGACTGAAGGGGGATATGATAGAGGTCTATAAAATCATGAGTGGTGTGGAGAGGGTGAATAAAGAAAAGTTCTTCATTAGTTCCCATAATATAAGGACTAGAGGACACCAAATGAAATGAATGGACAGCAGGTTTAAAACTAATAAGCGAAAATTCTTCTTCACACAGCACATAGTCAGCCTCTTGAACTCCTTGCCACAGGAGGCTGTGAAGGCTAGAACTATAACAGAGTTTAAAGAGAAGTTAGATAAATTCATGGAAGTTGGGTCCATGGAGTGGTATGAGCCAGGGGGTAGGAACGGTGTCCCTGGCCTCTGTTTGTGGAAGGCTGGAGATGGATGGCATGAGACAAATCACTTGGTCATTGTCTTCCGTCCATCCCCTCCGCAGTACTTGGTGGTGGCCACTCTCGGCAGACAGGCTACTGGGCTAGATGGACCTTTGGTCTGACCCAGTATAGCCATTCTTATGTTCTTATGTTCTAAGCTCAGGGCTCAGGGTTGGGGGTCTCACTGGACCAACTTGATTTTCATGCAAACCTGCTCCTGGGCTCGCATGTGGCCTTTGGTGGCCAGGTTGGCAGCTATCCTGCCCTAGATGGCCACGTTCCTGTGCCTAGAGCGGAGGTCGTGGAGTGGATGTTGGAGGCCTCCCCCCAAACCTCGATGAGGTCCACGATCTCCGCACTAGGCCAGGCGGGCGCCCACCTCTTGTGGCCCTGGGCAGGCTCCTGGGAGCCGCCAACCTGGTCCTGGGAAGAGGCGGAGGGCTGGGTAGAAGCAGGTGGCTGGCTCATGCCATGCCAGGTGCAGGGTCTGCTGGCTGGGTGCTGGCAGGCTTTCAACTGGCATAAGCACTGTAGCCAGACTGTGCCCCTTTAAGGGCTCCGGGGCTGAGAGGGGGGCAGAAAAGTTTTCCTGGTTTGGCCCAGAGTGGCCACCAGGGCAAGCTGGGGAGGGCTAGCCTCCAACTAGTTCAAATTAAGTGGCTACACAGCCCTTAATTCGAACTACTTAATTCGAACTAGGCATTAGTCCTCGTAGAATGAGGTTTACCTAGTTCGAATTAAGTGCTCTGCTAGTTCGATTTAAATTCGAACTAGCGGTTTGTATGTATAGCCTCTATTAAAGTTAATTCGAACTAATGGCTATTAGTTCGAATTAATTTTGTAGTGTAGACATACCCTCAGTCCGGTGCCTGGAGACCTCCTACCCCCAACACACTGGCTATAGGAACATGCCAGCTTCTTGCTAGAGCAGTGCAGAGCCAGCACACACATGGAGCCTACCTTAGCTACTGGACTTTTAGTGGCTTTAAATCTCCCAGATTGGCTTCAGTAGCCTCTGGAAGATAAAAGCCAATTCCAGGAGACTGCAGGCAAAACCAGGAGGCTTTGCAAGCCTACTGAGAAAGGGTTACCTCAGGCCAATTAGGGACACCTGCATACTATTAAGGGTTGCCTAAAACCTTTTAACACCTCATCTGGTGAGATAAAAGAGGAAGAGAGAGACAAACAGCTTCCAGGCTAGTGGCGGCAGAGAAATAAACTTCTCGGAAGCACCCTCCATGGGAATCAGACTAATCTGAGTGTCGCTAGGGGAAGAACTGACACCTCAGAGCAAATAGCAGAACAATACCCCACCCCGCTAAGGGGGCTAGAAAAGGAGTCCCCCTTTGTTTTGTGTTTGAGAAATGGTTTCCTTTTTGTTTGGTAAAGGATCACCCGTTTGGCTGTGTCTTAGGCCTACCCTGAAAATAAAGGCTAGAGTATCACATAAGAGGGGAAGACAAATGCTACTCACGAGGGGGCAGATTTATCCTTGGCCTGCCATCACCGGAGGGGAAAATGCTAGGTCTAGTGAGATGAAGGAGGTGCCTTGCCACACAAAACAAGGTGACTCATGAAGGATTTGAGTCATGAATCAACAATGGTGGATTTGGTATCAGAACCTAACATGCACTATCATGAGATTGTGGACAGGGCAGGGCAGTAACAAAACTCAGCGGAAATTGAATATATCTAGGCTGAAAGATGTTAGTACCAGGCCTTTAACAGCTGCCCATGCATTTGTATGTAATAGTAGCCTTAACTCAAGTTGCTACAAAACACCTTCTTTGAATTTCCAAATTCACTCTCAAACTAATGCAATGATGTGGTTTCTACAGAACAAGACGATAGCATCCATGTAGCCTCACAACTCTGATCTTCAGCATCAATGCTATTCTGCTTCCTAGGTAACCTTAATTAGGTACCCCCCATACAAAAGAAAAGTATTCTGAATAGTCTGAAAGCTTTAGAAACCAGGGAAGTGAGTGATGGATGATAAAGGAAGTGATAACAGTCACCTCCGCCATGTCTTCACTAGGAGATTATTTTGAATTCTGGGCACCCGATTTTACAGATTCGAACTTCTGTGTCCTCACTACAGGGAAGCCTCAAAATTAGTCTGAAATAGTGTATCCACAATAACAGAACCTGCCTTGGCTTTAGAGCCCCAGGAAGCAATCTGGGGAGCGCACCAGGAGAGTGAATACTTTCGGTGTCTTCTTGGTCCAGCAAACTGTGATGGGTGTTTACAGGGCCTTATCTCCACGCCCACATCTGACAAGGCACTAAAGTCTCAGGAAAACTGGACCAGGGGCCCAAGAAACACAACTGGTGCACAAGTCCTGCCCCTATGCTCTGACTGGCAGCATGGCAAGGCTCCTGATTATTTGCAGCCCCCCTATGTGAGTGAGAGGGAGAAACAGGAAGTTGTCTGTACAACTGGGCCTCACCTTGCTGTGGACTGCTGGCATGGTGTTTACCTGTTCCTGTCTTCTGCTCTATTGTATTCTTATTCTTGATACCTGCTTCCTGGTTCATTTCCTCATTTCCATCACCTGATCCCAACCTCCTGGCATTCTGACTTGCCTGGTTTTTTGTAAACTGTCTCCTGGTTCATGCCTTCTGATTCTGTCATTTGAACCTGGTCTCTGCTCTTGGCCAGATTCTTGATAACAGACTCTTAATTCCTGCTATTCTTTTTGTGTCTCAACTCTGATCTCCTGGCATTCCACCTTGGCTTGATTCCTGATAATTGGCTTCTGAACTATGGATCTTTGGCCTATGACTGGCACTAATGAATAGACCAGGCTGGCCACATCCCAGTCCTGAGGCATATCCTTTCAGATGATGTTGATAGATACTTTATTGACAAGACTTGAGTTCAAATAGACTATCTTGTACTAATCCAACATGAAATTTGGATGGCTAGGATCAATCAAGTAAAGGCCCTATTAGATGTATTTTTAAAGAGTTCTTCAGATATGAGTCTACATTTTTGCTAGGATTGCACAAATGCCTTAAGGCAACAGCAGGAAAATTGATACCCTAAAAACAGGGGTTAACATATTTAGACACAATTGTCTAAAATTACCATCTGAACAGAACTAAGCGATGTCATAATCTAACGTGCTGGACACCAGGAATTCCTGCTGACGTCAATAGAAACTATCAGTATTCAGTATCACAGAAAAGACTAGGGCACATTTAAGTATGGTTTTATTTGCTGAACTTTAGACATGCAAGTCAGAATTTTTTGTGTTCACAATTATTAATTTCTGAGAAACCACAAATGAATTACCTCCTCTCTCCCTACTGCCATTGTTCTTCCATCAGGTCTTAGCCTTATGCTATATAGTTCCTTTCTTTTCACTAAAATAGTTATCTTTATCTTTCCAACTTCTGATTCTTAAATCTAAGATTACACTTTTGAAATAATAAATCTATAAAAGTCTACTGGCTAGCTTGCCAGTTTACAGTCTAAAATAAGCCCTTAAAGGCTACAAAGACCTTTCTAGGCATATGTCCTCTCAGTGGCACAAATCATTGGTTAGAGGGTAACTCGTTATTTTACACAACCAGGCCTCTAGGTATTTCTAAATGAGTTTAGGCTCTTGTGAAAACATCATTTTACTGTAACTGTTGGTGTTTATTTTCTTAAACTAAGCTTAATTACTACATAAATATTGCAGATGGCATAGAAAAGTGTTTCCATTAATCTGTATTCTTTATTCGCTGTATCCAATTAACATCCTGACTCTAGGGCTATGGTCAAGCCAGGACATTATTCCAAAGGGGTCATCCTCTCTCATCACATCTATGTCTTTGCTCTTTTATACCCTCAACAAGAACACAACAAAATCACTAAACAAGCTAATTATAAAGTTGAACAATGAGTTGCCTCGAGCTGACCAGACTATGATCTGAAGTACTCATTTTACAACAGGAAATTATGTAGATTTCTCGTGATTATGAAAATATTATTTAGCTAGGGCCTCTATGTGCTCAAGAATGAAAACAAACATGAAGTAAACTTGTGAAAAGATAATTTGTCAAACCAAACATTGCCATAAACCAAGAGAAAAAAAGAACAAGTGACTTAGATTAATACAATGTCTAGTCCTAGAATTCTGCTCTTTCCAGGTCTCATCCAAAGACGACTGAAGTGACTTTCCTGAGCCTAAGTTCCAACATACTTTTTAACGTGCTGAGTATGGGAGTGCTAAATGGATATCAAAGAGTAAAATATCTAGGTGGCGATTTTTATACCATTGATTCATGTGGTGCTTTAAGATTCAACTCTGGTGCTAGGGGATGTCAGTGTTGCAAACATGTTTGAAATATCCTTTTTTTTTTTGCATCTTCTGAAGAATGGTCAAATAGTTTAAATCTAATGACCATATATCACTTTCCATAGAAAAACCGAGGAAAGGTCTGACAATATATCCTTTAAAGATATGTGAATTTTAGTGAGCAAATATTTGAAGACACCTAGAGCTGGCTTTTGAAATTTTTACCCATCATAACCAAGTCTTTAAAATAGGGAAGCGAATAAGCCTGTTCAGTTGACTCACAAATTAGTCTGAGTTTGCAAAGTTTTGTAAGAGTGATTGCATTTTTTTAATAAAAGATATTTAACTAGCACAGGGAAAGCCTGAGGAAAGTGAGTTGGGAGGTTGGTTTCTTATCCCAAATAATTTCCTCAACAAAAGGTTTGGCTTACTCTACTGGATGCTCTGGATGCATACAATGGGTCATTTGCTCAGCTGAGATTACTCAATATAGCTCTGAGGCCAGTGGAGTACAAGCTAAGAATGTGGTACAGTGCCTCTCTAGTTCCTTGGCATTTTTTTCTTCTTTCTGTTCCTTGCTATATTTTATGGTATCGTTGCATTTATATCCAAACTGTTCATTTTTGTCCCATTTTCTCCTCGGTGCCCTTTTCCTTCTATGTATTTATTTATTAACACTTTTTTCTATGCCAAAATAGACAGTCAAAGTGTTACATGTGCAGTGATAAAGTGGGTTGAAAATTAAGTTGAATAAATTTACCTGTCCATATTTTTATATGTCACTTACAGCCATGGAAGACCACTTGCTCACATATTCCTTCTTCTTCCCCTACTGCAGTCAGCCAGCCATTGTAAAAAGGATCTTAAGTGAAGTCACCTACCCTTTGGGGTGTTTAGTGCTGCTGATGATATTAATGCCTCTCTCCAGTTATATGTTGGTCATGGTTGTCCATCAGATCAGGTACAAGAGAAACAGGTAGCTTTGTTATACTTTGCCTCCCATTAAGTTTGGCCATCCATATTCTGTATCTCAGTATTGGACAAAATGAAACAAAGACACCTACAACCATATATAATGGGACAGAACCCACAATCCTTACTCGGGAAAAGTCTTATAAACTTCAAAGAGCTTTGTTCGAAACAGGACTGTGAGATTTGATGCAGTGTTTGAGGTTATTTGCATGGAGGACACCTAGAACATCAATAATTCTGAAAACAAAATATAATATCTTCAACTTTCCAGGTTCTCCTAGTCTTACTCTGGAAACCACAAAAAAAAAAAAAAAAAAAAAAAAAAAAAAAAAAGGAATCAGCGGGGCTTCATTAAATACAGGATGAAAACTGGGCGATGATAATAGGAATCCGTTCTCCATTATGATTTAAACTACCATAATCGTTATTTTACATTTTGACAAGATAGGGAGATAGCTCTTGTATGTTACAGTGACAGCTGAGTGAAAATGCTTTTAACAGGATAGCCTCACAATGTGCAACATTTCATTTTCAATAGCATCCCAGAGGAGGGTAGGTACAATTTAATAGGCATAGAGTCAAATTCTTGATTACACTGGTGTAAATCTATTCCTCCAGCTATATATACTTGAGAAGAGATTTTGGCCCACTCTTTCACATTTGCAAGCTTAAAATCTCCAAAATACAGTAATAAAATTGCTTAATCCAGAAAACAAATTATAAAAACACCATTTAGCTTACCATAAAAGGCACAGTACTATATAAATCTCATATAAACAAGATATATAGCTTAAATGGTGATATTACTCAAAATTACAACTGTCCTATAAATAGCCTTATAAGCCATGCTTGAAGGATATTATGCTATTTAATCACTTGAGCTCAGGAGGAAGCCTATTCCAATCACCAGGGGCTCCAGAAGAAAAACCTCATCTACCAAGTTATATCTTTGTCTTAGGTATAGTAACTCTAATTGCATATCTAATTGTATATCTAAATTACAATAAGGACCTCAAACCATAGGTTAC
Organism: Pelodiscus sinensis; assembly: GCF_049634645.1. NCBI lineage: Eukaryota > Metazoa > Chordata > Testudines > Trionychidae > Pelodiscus > Pelodiscus sinensis. The sequence continues at coordinate 8,802,057 of NC_134723.1, forward strand.
AGAATTCTCAATTAATAACCTTTGAAGATAAGAGGAAGCTTTTTTTCCCCCTTGATGAAATGAAAATCAAAATTCAGGCAGGGAAACCATCTGCTTTAATGTGGATGTAGTCAATTTAGCTTTTTGTAAAGGGTAAAGCAATGTGTTTACAGTAATTACAAAGCAAAACAAATCAGCATATGATTTATTATATTTGAGCTGCAGCATCCCTACTAATGTTCCAGCATATTTTTTCACTACTTTGGAAATGTACTTTTCTGTATATTATGCCTATCATGGATGTGAATGGGGAAATAGAAAATAGGAGGTGGACTTTCTGGTAAGCAGAAGTTTAAAAGCAGAGTGAAATTTATTTCCTTTGTCCTTAATATAGGTGTCTATAATATTTTCCACAAATATTTATTTGAAATACTTTCATTTTATATTCTAATATAAGGGAGTACAAGTCTAAATCAGAACAAAAGTATCAAAATAAGAACATAAGATTGACAATACTGGGTCAGACCAAGGCTACGTCTAGACTACAGGCTTTTGTCAACAGAAGTTTTGTCAACAGATACTATTGACTAAGCTTCTGTCAACAAAGAGCATCTAGACTACATCCAGTTCTGTTGACAAAGTAAGCCGCTTTGTCAACATGACAGTGTAGACGCAAAGGACAGTGTAGATGCAATAACGCCTTCTGTCAACAGAACTCTGTCGACAAAAGGTATTATTCTTTGTAGAATGAGATTTACAGCCATCAACAAAACTGCTGAGTTCTGTCAACGTTATGGCAACAGAACACAGCGGCAGTGTAGATGCAGGTATAGTTTTGTCGACAAAAGCCCACTTTTGTTGACAAAACTCTGCAGCCTGGACACACCTTAAAAGTCCAACTAGCCCAGTTTCCTTTCTTCCAACAGTGGCCAATATCAGGTTCCCCAAAGGGAATGAACAGAACAGGTGAAAGAACCATCAAGTGATCATAGAATCATAGAGCTGGAAGAGACCTCAGGAGGTCATCAAGTCCGGCCCCCTGCCCAAGGCAGAACCAATCCCAACTACATCAACCTAGCCAGGACTTTGTGAAGCCGAGACTTAAAAACCTCTAGAGGTGGAGATTCCACCACCTCCCTAGGCAGCCCATTCCAGTACTTCACCACCCTCCTAGTGAAATAGTTTTTTCAAATATACAACCTAGACTTCTTCCCTTCCCCCATCACCCATTCCCAGCTTCTGACAAACAGAGATTGGGACACCATTCCTACCCATCCTGACTAATAGCCATTGATGGACCTATCCTCCAACGTTCATTGGGATGGCGCCCAAAGGCCAACCAAGAATGGGGCTCCATTGTGCTAGGCACTGTACAAATACAGAGTAGCAGATTGTTCCTGCCCCAAAGGCTACGTCTAGACTGGCATGATTTTCTGCAAGTGCTTTTAATGGAAAAGTTTTTCCGTTAAAAGCATTTGTGGAAAAAAGCGTCTAGATTGGCACGGACACTTTTGCGCAATTTTGCGCAATCTAGATGTGGTTTTGTGCAAGAAAGCCCCAATCGCCATTTTTGCCATTGGTTTTTTTTGCACAAAACAGTTTTCAGCTGTCTACACTGGCCCTCTTGCGCAAAAACATTTCCGGAAAAGGGCTTTTGCCCAAACTGGAACGTCAAAGCATTTGTGCAAGAAGCACTGATTTCGGACAGTAGAATGTCAGTACTTTTGCACAAAATCAAGCGGCCAGTGTAGACAGCTGGCAAGTTTTTGTGCAAAAGCAAGTGCTTTTGCGGAAAAACTTGCCAGTCTAGATGCAGCCAAAGAGTTTAAATTCTAAATAGTCCCATCAGACATGGAGCAGAAGAAGGTATATGACACAATCAGTATGAACAATCTGATGGTACCAAACATCAGGGAAGCACCACAGTTTTTTGGATGTGGGACGTGTGGAGTGTCTGTGGTGAAAAGACTGATCGGAGGGGAGGGACAGGACAGTGGAAATCAGACAATCAGTACAGGGCAGAAACTGCAGAATGGTGTCTTAGGCCTGGTCTATACAATGTAGTCAGGTCAACTTAGCTATTACACTCAGGTTACATCTACACTACATTTTGCGCAAAAACCCACAGAGTGTCCACACCTCAAGCACATTTTTGCACAAATATATTTACAGCGCAAGAAGCCTGCAGTCTAGACGTAGCTTCAGTGCCATGAAAAAAATAGATCCTCAGTTGACCTTATCTCTCTTTAGATGCGGCAATGGAAGAGATCTTTGGCTGGATCCTTTCATCGGTTTTCCCCCAAGGCCACATGCTGGAGAGAGGAGACACGACATGGATCCTAGTGTCTCCAGAGTTATTGGTATCTTCTGCCTAGTTCTATATCACTGCAGGACTTTGGGAGAGCCATGGCTAGATCCTATTTCTTTTCCCCTTCCTTCTCTCTCCAAGGAGTAGTTGGTGGTGTTGCAACTTTTGCTCCCAAATGGAATGTTTTGATTGTCCTGGAACTCTTGTCAGTTTTTGTTTATAGCACAGTTCAACCTTTTTTCATTCCAAATTGGAATAAAAACATTTTAAAATGTTACAATTCCCCACAGATAGAAAATGTGAGTTTTGACCCACTCTACTGATAAATCAATGCTATCTAGCTCTGATTCATCAAAATGCTTAAACATTTGGTGTGCTAAACTTCAAGCCCAAACCAAGTAAATGTTGCTCACTTTGGGATTTAGTTGCAATAAATTTTCACAACTCCATTTTTAAGACCTTTCATTTTGACAATAATTCCAGAAAGCATAGTGTTACAGATGATGGGTTATACTATGTTGTGTCCATTTGGGATAAAAAAAAAACCAAAAAACAGAGAGACATTTGCAAATCCAGCTGTACCTATTTTGATACAAGGGATACATTTATCTCAGAATGTTCAATGTTTTATTTGAGCTTGGAAATCAGCTTTTCAAAAAACAGATACAATACTAATCATACTTCCCAAAGTGGGATTCTTCCCCATGGTATTTAGTGAAGTACATAGGAAACAGATTTGTCATGAAACAATGCTTTTCTTAACCATATAGGCACTCAGCTCAAATTTATATTAACCCTGTCAAGATTTTTCAAAGGCAAAGAAGTGACCAACTTTCCCTGAAAATAAAATAACTTCCCTATTTAGCTTTGAACCTTCCTCTTTGTTTCACATAGAGCATGCTGTGAAACTTAAGACAAGCATATTCATTGTAGCAGTTTGAAAATTTTTCAATGGATCAATTTTCCATTGAAATATAATTAAAATCAATGTTTTGCAGGAATCTGTTGTAGTATATAATATAAAAGCTAAACTAAGAGGATCAAAACAATGCTATCAAAATAAAACTTTTGGGTGGTCCATTCATGGTTCACAGGATATTTTGGGATTTTATGGGGTTCTGAATTGGAACAAAAAACTCCAAAAATGTCAGATTTTCCATAGGAACAGAAACATCAGTAAGGGTATGTCTACACTACCACCCTAGTTCGAACTAGGGTGGTAATGTAGGCAACTGGAGTTGCAAATGAAGCCCGGGATTTGAATTTCCTGGGCTTCATTTGCATAAAGCTGGGCACCGCAATTTTTAAATGTCCGCTAATGCGGACTCCGTGCCGTGCGGCTACACACGGCATGGACTAGGTAGTTCGGAGTAGGCTTCCTAGTCCAAACTACCGTTACTCCTTGTGAAATGGGGTATGTCTACAGTACCACCCTAGTTCGAACTAGGGTGGTAATGTAGGCAACCGGAGTTGCAAATGAAGCCCGGGATTTGAATTTCCCGGGCTTCATTTGCATAAAGCCAGGCGCTGCCATTTTTAAATGTCCGCTAGTTCGGACTCCATGCCGCACGGCTACACATGGCATGGAGTCCGCACTAGAGGACATTTAAAAATGGCGGTGCCCGGCTTTATGCAAATGAAGCCCGGGAAATTCAAATCCCGGGCTTCATTTGCAACTCCGGTTGCCTACATTACCACCCCAGTTCGAACTAGGGTGGTAGTGTAGGCATACCTATGAGGAGTAACGGTAGTTCGGACTAGGAAGCCTAGTCCGAACTACCTAGTCCGTGCCGCGCGGGTACACATGGCACGGAGTCCTCACTAGCGGACATTTAAAACTGGCGGCACCCAGCTTTATGCAAATGAAGCCCGGGAAATTCAAATCCCGGACTTCATTTGCAACTCCGGTTGCCTACATTACCACCCTAGTTCGAACTAGGGTGGTAGTGTAGACATACCCTTAATGACCACCTTTATTAATCATAGTCTCATTTATACAGTGACCTTATTTTTCCCAGAACAAATTTCTGAACTGTCACTCTAAAGACAGTCTATATGTCATCTATTGTAATTTGCTAACAATATTGAAACAAGTACAAAAATCCTACCTTTTTTGATTACAGAATAACCTAAATATTTCGTTTGGCAGAATAGTATGTGGGGAAATGTTTAGTGGGTTTTTTTAATTAAGGAGGAACCAATTAATTTTTACATGTTTATCATTACACTCTTTACACAATTACTGCTTTAGGAATACTACATGTATGATATTGAAATAATAGCTGACTATAGGAAGGGACATGTACTGTTTATAAAGCTCTTTTCTCACATCTTCCACACAGATAATAAAGTTTTGCCCACAAATAATCCATTTTACAGTAAGAAGTCATTTTGTGAGATGCAAGTCAACAAACAGAGCTATGGAAAACTTTCACTATATCTTCTAGGTGAGCCTGGGTTGAGTTTCCAGTGAGCTGAGCTTGAGGGACTGATATTTTTGTTTTTATCCAATGTTAAAGGGCATGTCAGCAGTATGAAACTACTTGAGGCAAATCAAACTCCTAAGCAAACTTAACTAGCTATGTTACACTATGTTTGTCCATAGCCTGGTCAGCATATGCATATGTGGCAATGTTTTCCCCTGGTTTACTTTGTAAAGAAAAGCAACTTTCCACTACCCCTCCCTCTCCTAACTTTGGCCCAACTATATATTTTAGATGCAAGAGGATATTCTGTTTGAAGTTTAAAAAACCACCACTGGCTAACTACAAAAGAACCAGCTTGGATCAAGATCAAAGATAGATGTGGTTTAAAAAAATACATAAAGCTATTATAAACCTCCAGGGCAGTGTAAGGAGGTAGAGAAGGAAATGTTTGTACTGATAAGGGAGGCCTAATGAAAGAACAGAAATTTGATCACTGGTGAATTTTATCTTGACATTGTCTGGAATAAGAACGGAGAAATGATCAAGAAATATGACAGGTTTCAAGAGATAGTCTTGCAATGCTGCCTTCCTAGTTAATCAGCAAACAAGACACTGGAAAGAGGCTATCACAAATTTAGTCCTAGGAGCTGAACTAGATACAGTAAATAGAATAGAAGTTTGGAAGTGTTTTATGGGTGATGAAAGCAGATGAATATAGGAAGAATTAGGAAATACACTGTGGTAGATAGAAACATTAAAATGCTGAAGTTTAATATTGCAGGTGTTGAGACAATACAAAATGAACAGAAAAGCAATAGCTGAAATCAAGCAATGTTTGGATTTGGCACTAAATACATGATGGAAGAATAGGACGTTTTAAATTATAGTTCAAGGTCCTTATTGTAAAAATTATTAAAATAAAATGTATGGTTGACTGCGAACTTCTTACTCTAAACATTTGTATGTTTTGATTTGAGTGACTCGTCCAATGGGTTACATAAGTAATGAGTTCCCCTCCTCCCCATAGAAACTAGGCCAGTCATTTAGTAGAGAAAGACTGGACCCTGGGTGTCCTATTTCCCAGTGGGTGCCTTAATCACCAGACTACAGAATTGTTTTCGCTGTCTGGCCCAATCACTGTTTGGCTACGTCTACACTGGCCCCTTTTCCGAAAGGGGCATGTAAATTTCAGCAGTCGTCGTAGGGAAATCCGCGGGGGATTTAAATATCCCCCGCGGCATTTAAATAAAAATGTCCGCCGCTTTTTTCCGGCTTTTAAAAAAGCCGGAAAAGAGCGTCTAGACTGGCCCCGATCCTCTGGAAAAGGTGCCCTTTTCCGGAGGCTCTTATTCTTACTTCGAAGTAAGAATAAGAGCCTCCGGAAAAGGGCACCTTTTCCAGAGGATCGGGGCCAGTCTAGACGCTCTTTTCCGGCTTTTTTAAAAGCCGGAAAAAAGCGGCGGACATTTTTATTTAAATGCCGCGGGGGATATTTAAATCCCCCGCGGATTTCCCTACGACGACTCGTGAAATTTACATGCCCCTTCCGGAAGAGGGGCCAGTGTAGATGTAGCCTTTAAGTATTTATACCAAGTGTAGGGGAGAGGAGGTAGCTTCAACAGGAGAGATTGAAAGATGTGGTTCTCCCACATTCCGGGTGAGTGTTCTCAGGTCTGAGTTAAAAGGGATGTAGCATCACTTCCTTCTTCCCCATCTTGACAGAATTTGAATGAGGCCCAATCCATGCTTGGTGCATGCCTACTGGATAAGACCTCACAGAAGAGTTCACCAGTCATCTTCCCCTGGTTTATGCAATGTGCTGCAGCTTAAGTAGAAGATAGGTATCCAGATACAGCACAGAGGCAGAAATGTGGGAACACTACGGCCAGGTCCACACTAGATCCAGCAGCTCAGCCTAGGGTACTCAACTCCAACTATGTAGAATAATAGCTGTAGTCGTCATACCTTAAACCAAACTTGGCAGTGTCTCCACATCAGGAGGCCAACAGTAGCACATGGTGGCAAAAGCAGGAGTACTGGACACGAGTGGGGATGCCCTCTGAGTTCAATTTAGCAAGTCTTAACTAGACTCACTAAATTGAATGCTGGAAGATTGATTGTGGCAGTGGCAGAGCGGTCTTCTGTGCAGTGTAAACATGGCCTTACAGTAGAAAATTAGCTGCTAAGTGAATTGAAACATCTGCATAGTTGGGCAGCAGTGAAGCAAGGATTCTGTTGATCACACAGACCTTCTTTAAACCAAGCTTTGGGTGGATAAAACTGGTGCTTAGAGAGCTACCTCCACTTGTGGATCTATGCCTTAGTTTGTATCTCTGTTTACATGAAACATGAGCATTAGTATACGGAGACTGAAAAAGTACTTTTTCATAACTTCTCTACCACTTGGAGTCACTATAATATTTTACTACAAATTCTTTTGCCCCTATTTTTCTGCTTATTTCAGGAAACACACTGAAAGCAAAGGGAATCACTATCTGTAAACCGAAAGTGCAACTGAAAATAGCTATGAAACCCAAGAACATGAAATAGCCTGAGAGGCTAAAAAAACCAAAGGATCAGAAGAATAAAGCAGAGTTGAAGAGGGTCTGGTGTCACTGGAAGATTTGAAACAGTAGTACTGGAACAGCAGAAAGATGTGATTGGAATAACCTGGAGAATTACAAAGAGGGAAGCAGAGTGGCTGGGAAGCTGAGAAAGATAAGTGGCATGTGTAAGAGAACAGAGATTCTCATCAACCAGGAAAGGGTTTGGAGAAATTCACACCCACAAAGTCATTTCATGCTCAGAGGAGGTAGCCAGTTCTTATTGCTTTTGCTTCTCTTTTATTCTTGCCTCTTGATCTCTTCAGCTGTCACTCTGGCAAAATAAAACCTCTGGATGGGAAGGAGAGTTCTGTGCTTTACCCACAAAATTTGAATAATTTTATTTAATGGATCCTCTTTTATCTATTTGTGAAAAAGATTCCATTAAAGAAAAGCAATTACACCCCAACTGTTTATAATGTTATAAAGATGTTAGACAAAGTAGCAGGACTTTCTAGGGTAATTACCCTGAGTGCTATATTAAGAGTACCATGGCCTGCTTTAATCAGCCAATGGCCCTGAAAGTAGTAGTAAACATTCACTGCAGGATTTTGTATGGGAGAAATGAAATTAAAAGCATTTGGAGCAAAGATAACAAGGCTGAATGAATGAACTCAAGAAGAAAGAAGAGGTGTTACATTCTATAATGACTATCTGTTCTGCTGTTAAAGAAACATTACATGAATGGTGATCTAGACAAGTGTTGGCCAAGAAGAGGTGAGAGCTTTTGTGCTTGAAACTGAAGCCACAAATCCCCAGGCAGTGCCAAGACCAGATCACCATCCAGCAGCTCGAAGTGCTAGCCTGCAAAGGGTCCATCCCAAAGCTCCCAACTGAGGAAAATGTCCAGTACCCCAGGGAAGACTCATAAAAAGTTGCATGGGCAATTGGAGGAATCCTTGTCTGACTGTTATGGCAAACCCTTCTTGCTTAAGTGACTCTTCAGGGCTGTTCTCCTTATCCTAGACCCCTTTTCTGTTCCTGGTTCCTGCTTTCCTATGTCATTCTAGGTCCCTTTTTTTTATGTCTTACCATGAATCTGGCTCCAGATCTGATCCTCTGATCACCTAACCCAACAGAATGACTGACCACACCTTGATCACTAGATCATGAGAATAACTGGAAACGTGCAATTAAAATCAGTCTAAACTTACCGTATAACAGCTTATATCATCAGCTTGTTGTCCTGATATCAGATAACTAATTAATCTTGTGAGCATTAAATAATCAATCAGTCTCTTGTCAGCTAGGTGAGTCAGATATAATTACTTACCTACAATTTTGCTTCTCTGAGGGAATTGCTGAACTGAATATGCCCATCACTGGTGCGATTTAAAACATGCTTTAAGCGTGATTCTCCAAAGCACTTTTTGTTTCCTATTCTCCATGAACACTACACAAAGTATTGAACACTTCGTGGCATGGCTTTTTGGAGATTCTGTTTGGGGAGGCCTACCTGAAGAACCGTTCTATCCATAGGATGAATTGAGGTGGCTGCCCTAGACCCAGGACTTTGTGGGACCCCGCAGTGGCAGACCCAACCTTCCTATGGATGGGAGGGACACGGTGGATTATGGGGCTTGGTACAGGGAGACAGGGGGGGTTCCCCTCACACACACACTCACCCCAGCAGGATCCAGAGCAGCCTGGCAGCCTGCTCCACTGTGCTGCCCTCTGCCAGCCAGCTGAATTTTGCTTCTCCATAGCAGTGGGAAATAGAGCACCCCAGGGCTAGGATGCTCCGCTTACAGCCACCATGCAGAAATGAGGCGCAGCAGGCTGGGAGGGCATTGTGGTGTGGCAAAGCTGGCTGCTGGGCTGCACTGACACCCCACCAGGGCAATGAGAGTCGGGGGGGACCCATACTTCCCTGGTTCATGTTGATCAGGCGAGGGGCAGAGCAGTGGTGGGGCACAGGCAGAGCAGGGATGGGGCAGAATGAGGCAGAGTGGAGCAGAGGCAGTGGATTTGCCCTGGGCCCCAAACCTGAGGCCTTGGGGTGAGAGTTGCCCTAGGCCCATGTTCTCTTAGGGATGGCCTTGCTGCCTGACAGTAATGGGAATAAGTCTGGGCCCTTGGAGTCCATTCTTTTTTGATTGGCTCTGCTACTAATTGCGTGATGCAGAACAAGTCATTTAGCCTCAATTATCAAAAGTAACTAGTGACCACTTACGGTATCATATTTAGATATTCTGAATCAGTTTTTCCTTCAAAAAACAGACCTTAACCTCTGTGCCTCACTTTCTGAACCTGTAAGGTTAACTACTGCACTACTGGAAGGCACTTCAGTGATGAGTGTGATCTAAAAACCTATATAGAGTAGAATTCCTACAGGTAACACGGTGACACTTATTTCATATGTATTTTAACAGGCATTATACATGTCATTTTATATAAATATTGGAAGTGTTAAAACATTATTGTTAATTACAAAGGGTGTCCCAAGATATAATTGTATCTTATTTTTATTAAACATTGCACAGAAACAGTGGTTTTAATGGGGATCTGTTAGTGTTTTGGAAAATGACACTTTCATGTGGTACCTTTCCTAACATTTTAATCTCTGCAAATCAATGTCTCCATGCCCAGGCAGTATTAATGCTCTTACTGATTTAGTTTAACTTCTTAAGCTTTCTGATGTGGCCACATATGAGGTCTATAAAGAATTCCTTTTGAACATTTTTGTGTCCATTCATTTCAAAGAGAAATACCAGAAGCATTTATTTCATCAATTAGATATTAATATTGACTGAAATTGAGAGGGATTTTTAATATACATCAAACATTTGTCTTCCTTTTAAATACTATTACATTTTCCAAAGAACTTTGCAACCGTGTTATCATTCCCATGACTTTTGTCTTCTATTTTATTATTAACCAAATACTTTTGATCGATGTCTCTGTGATATTTCTACTGAAATAAAATAATGGTTTGATTGGTGTATGAATTAAGTAACTAAAGAGGGATATTTCTTATAGGAAATGTGGCTAAGCATTTAAATTTGCTGTCTTAATATTATGCAGTAATTCAAGATCTGAGCCAGAATTGAAAGATTTTCTATGTCTTTTTTGCATGGTGTCTACCAATAATGTAGCAATATTGCCTAAATAACTGGAATCTTCAGGATCTGAATGGTGTTTAAAACATCTACAGTAATTGCCCTTTGGCAACACTTAAAATCCTTTAATGGAAGCTCAAGGTATTTTCCAGAGTCTTTCTGGCAATGTATAGATATGAAACTAGGTCGAGAAGATCAGTAATATAAGATTGTGCTGAAACTGCTCAGTCCGCTGATTCAGATTTGAATACAATGTATGTATTGCAGTTTTCTGCCACCATAAAAGGGGGACATTAAACAGAAGATGCTAGTAACCATGTATCACAGAGTGTGGGGGAGGCCCCAGCCCCGGCACCCCATCTGCAGCCAGATATGACTCTCAGCCAGCGGTAGAACAGAAGGATTATTGGTGCACAGGGACACAGCGTAGCCCTGACTTCTTGTTACAGGAGCCAGCAGCATTCAGTATAATCCATCTTGGGAATAAGAGGGCCCACAGCTCCAGCCCCCCTAAGTCATCAAGAGTCCCTTCTCCCTCAGGTAGCTGAAAAACTTAACTCACACTCACAGCCACTGCTCACAGTCGCCCAGGCAGCCCCACCTCCTGCTTTGTCCTGCTTCCGAGTCCAAGGGGTTATCTGCTCTCACCTGGTTCTCAGGACATGAGAGACTGAACATGCTTCCGCAATGGGTGATGCCCAGCCTTCCCCTCCTCATCCAGGACAGCTTGGGGCGGCTACCCCAGGTCCCGTGCTTTAGGGAGGAGGGTGGCTGCCTCAACCATGCTATGGATGGGAGGGAATAGAGGATTCTTGGAGCCTGGCAGGGAGTACAACAGGGATCCCCATCACACACCTACCATGATGGCAGGATCCAGAGCAGCCAGGAAGCCTGCTCCTCTCTGCCCTCTCCCAACTGGCTGTGCTCAGCTTCACCGGGACCAAATGTTACATTGTATTTCATTTATCACTCCTATTCACTGCTCAAAAGAGGTATTTCCTCCAGGGAAGAAGATGCACAATAAATAAGAAAAATAAAATAACTAAAGAGAATCCAAGTATTGTACAGAGTAAGCAAAGCAGAAGCAAAAGTGACACAAGCTCAGCTTGGACCTTGCTAATTCTTGCGAAGCCTGGTTGCTAAGCCGGCAGATAGCACTACTAGTTTCCTGGATCACTGCTAGAATTCCAGAGAAACTGATCAAGTATCAGAGGGGTAGCCGTGTTAGTCTGAATCTGCAAAAGCGGCGAGGAGTCCTGTGCCACCTTATAGACTAACTGAAGTGTTGGAGCATAAGCTTTCGTCAGATGCATCTGATGAAGTGGGTCTTTGCCCACAAAAGCTTATGCTCCAACACTTCAGAGAAACTGATGACACTTCAAACAGCACAGTTCACAATCAAGTGGATTGTTACCCCCACGTAATGACAAAATTCATGGAGGTTACCTCACTACATTCAACATATGGGTCAGTTTTAAGTAATGTTTATTTTAAAATAACATCTGTACGGTTTAAATCTGAGTGCTTGCAGTTATTTGAAGTTAGAAACATACAAATGCCATATTTGCAATAGTCTGAGAAGCTTTCCTCTCTTTTTTCCTTGATTATGGTTAAGATTTGTAACAATGTAGGGTCAATTTTTATCTCAGTTTATGCTGCCTTAACTTAATAATAATGCCTCTTGATATTAGAGATTCACAGACTTGAGAATTGGGCTCAGAACTTTTGAGATCATTTAATCTTAATTGTAATGTTTTGGGCAGGGTAGTTTTTCCTAGTGTACATTTATTTATGCTTTTCTTTTCACTACCAGGAACCTCTATGGTTGAAATCCATCCTAATGCAGTGTGTCCCTCAATCCCCATTCTGCTCCTATTTAGAAATGTGCCTATGAGGAAGAGGTGAAGGCAAACTGTGGTGCTTTCCATCACTCATGCATCACTGCAGAGTTCTCCACAATATAGATGCATGACCTGAGTTGGTCAGAGGGGGGGTCAGGCCCCAGGAAAAGCTACATGGTCTACTGCAAGTGTTTCTGCACCAAATGGAATGGTGTTGGTGTGGGCGAGAAACCATACTGCAGCAGCGTGTATGCTCTTTGAGTTGTGAGTTTGATTTCACAACCTTCCCCGTCCCTCATCTTACCTGAATGAACCAGTTACACTTTGTTTTTTTTCTGGAAAAGTAGATTTGATGCTGAGTTAATAAACCTGGAACTAATAGGGCAAGAAATAAAAAATATAAGTCTGAAATTCTTCTGAAATATATGTTAATGTGGATGGAAAGGAAATCATAATTAATATTTGCTTAACATTAAATTAATGTGTATTGATCCAGTGATTTTCTCCTAAGACTTATTTTAAGTGTCTCTCCAGGTCTATTCCTTTTAAATCATGGCAGAATCTTAATAAAAGAACTAAACTCTCTAAATCTTGGAGAAACCTATTCTAAAGATTGCAAGTGTACAATTAAATATTTGTATTTGTAGAGAGTTTTCTTGCTTCATTCAGTCAAATCTCATAAAATATGTTCACCTTAAACATTTAGGAAAAATAACTTTGCAAAATTTTCAGTCTTGTGGGTTTTTTAAATAAGCCCTTTTTGAGGCTGAAATGCCTGTTAACATGACCAATCCAAACAAGCGCCATAACATTCAATCCTCTATGTGTAATGTTCTGGTAGCAAACCTAATGCTATGACTTTTATCTTTAATTTGATACATTTAAAAAATTCCCCATAAGAACTTGCAGATATTTGAGCCATTGAAAGAAAACAAATGCAGTTAAGGAAGAATTTCTGATCAAGAGGTGGTGTTTTTTCTAGCTTTTACTTTTTATCTATAGCAGCAGGAAGCAAGAGATGTGTGATCCAAAATAAGGGCAAAGGGAAAACACAGAGAAGAGGAAATAAATCAGACGGTATATATTTGAAAATAATAAATGAATGTGATTGGCAATGGACAGCAGCTGGCTAGTTAGACTCAAATTTATTGAAGTTCCATTTTTACATGCAATTTCAGATGTTTTCAAGCTCTGCAGATAGCATATGAAAAGCTTTGAAAAATATTCTATTTAATGGCAATTTTGCTGGTAAATCAAAATATTCTGATGTATTTCTTCTTCTTGCCTCAGTTATTTTTTAATATTAGAAACATCAGCTTAAAATTAAGACCATTGAGCCTGCTTTTAAACTTAGTGACAGCACTAAAACCAAAGGGATTCCATCTGTTAGTGTTGTTGTCATTAAAAATGTGACTCCCTATTTTAAAGCACATCTACCTCAGCTGTCTGTTCCTCCCATGAGGTCATAATTGTTCTGTGGGTACCTCACAAGCAGAACAAGTTGCTAGGAAAGAAATATAGTTCTTCTAGTAATCTTCTGCTTTGTACTGGATTTTTGAAAAAGAACAAATAACCCTTTGTTAAGCCATACATGGCACCCATATTATTACATATGCACTGCTACACCTCGACCAGTGTTTTCACTCAGAGGTGTAGTGCAGACACAACATATCACCCAAAGAGTTTACTTCCCTTGGTTAAAGGTCCATTCATAATGCTAAACAGAGTTACCATTTCAGATAACCAATTTGCCTCAGCAGAACAATACTAGAGTACAGCTCTTTTAAAGTGCCCTTTGTGACCCTTGAAGCTAATTGATTTGTGGGGTGGGGAAACCTGAGATGCATTTCAGGAATGGATTCTACAACTACAATAATGAAGGAAAGTAAATCTCAGTAAGTGTCTTATCTGCAGGTGCCAGTCACTAGCGAGGGAGTTGGATAAACTGCTGAGCATGTCATGCAGACAGTGGCATAGCTTAATAGTTCAAGAAATTGTTTGCTTTACTGGACCCAAACAAAGAACTGAGACCAAGTGAATCCTTTGCCAAGTCATCTTACCTTTCTGCAGTAATGCCCACCCCCCAAAACTGTGGATGTACACACTTCATCTATTTACTGGTTGTAATGGGACAGTTAATTTCATAGGAATCAAAAATGTAAGAGGTGCTTGGATGACAGAAAAAGAGAAAAAGTAGAATATAGGTTGTGATAAGCAGAACAAGAGTTAAGAATACTGGGCACTACATTTATCGTAACCTGAAGAATCACCTCAACAATCTTCCTCCATATTGTAAGGCCAGAACTGAAGAGGATGCAGAGGTGTCAAAGGTGATGGGAATGACAAAAAATGGTTTTACAGACAACTTCTAATTATGTGGGGCAGAATCAGAGTCTGGAGAAACAACCGCCTAACCTTAAACAAATTTCTTCTAATAACCACGCAACACATCTCCATCCTACTCATTGAGGAACCCACCCCTGCAATCAACTCAGATGCCAATTCTGTCCACATATCTATACAAGCAACATCATCACAGGATTTAATCACATAAGCCACCCATAGAGGCTTATATAACTGTACATCCACCAATGTGATCTACGCCATTAAGTGCCCACAGTGCCTCTCTGCCATATGTATCGGCCAAACTGGAAAGGATTAATGGACACAAATTGGATATTCAAAATGGTAACACACAGAAATCTGTTGGGGAACATTTCAACTTGCCTGGGCACTCACTAATGGATCTAAAAGTGTCTCAAAAGTCACATGGAGAGAGAAACTACAGAACTGGGTTTCATTTACAAGTCTGAAATAAAAAACGGATTATGCAGCACTTTAAAGACTAAGAAGAAGGTTTATTAGGTGATGAGCTTTCGTGGGCCAGAGCCACTTCCTCAGATCAAATAGTGGAAGAAAATTGGCACAACCATATTTACCAAAGGATACAATAAAAATGAACACATCTATAGACAACCACCTAGCCTCAAGATGATTCTTACCAACAACCACAGGACATACCACACTAATACCAACCCTGGAACCTTCCCTTGCAACAAACCCCGTTGCCAGCTTTGTTCACATATTCACTCTGCGCATCCAGAAATATAATCTATGCTATCATGTGCCGAAAGTGTCCGTCTGCTATGTACATTGGACAAACGTCTCAGACACTTCGCCAAAGAATCAATGCCCACAGAACAGATATTAGAAAGGATCACAAAGAAAAAACAGTCTCTTGTCATTTCAACCAGAAAGGGCATTGTCTCAACGATTTGATTACCTGCATCCTGCTTCAAAGACCTTTTCACACAAGACTTGAAAGAGAATCCTCTGAACTGTCATTCATGCTTAAATCAACACTTTATGCCTCAGTCGAAACAAAGACATTAATTATCTTACCCATTACAAAGATAGCTTCCCCAATTATCACCTCTACTATCATTAGCTCACAGACATTTACCTCCCCCCCATCATCCCACTTCTGTTCTGAAATTTGATTTGTCCTTTTCATATGTGTTCATTTTCTTTGATTGTATACGTTGGTATATATGGTTGTGCACATTTTCTTCCACTATTTGATCTGAGGAAGTGGGTCTGGCCCACGGAAGCTCATCATCTAATAAACCATCTTGTTAGTCTTTAAAGTGCTACATAGTCCGTTTTTTGTTTCAGCTACACCAGACTAATACGGCTACATTTCTATCACTATTTACAGTCTGACACCTTGAAAGAAGTTTAAATAAAGATCTGACCTGAATAGGCCACTACTTTCCATATCCTAAGAACATAAAAAGCTAAGCACCAGGTACTTTAGACTACTTAGAGTCCACTCTATTAGCATCATTTACCATGGACACGGTAATTGACTATATGTTTTCTCCATTTTCTCCATTCTCTTTCCCTCCCAATCCCTTCTTTATTTCTGCTATTTATTTGCACCCTGTAGCTCCATTCTTCTGAAGAAGAGGATTGTGCCCACAAATGCTCATGATACCATTTACATTTTGTGTTAGTCTCCAAAGTGCTTTAGGACTAGTCACTGGGTTTTTTACGTTTTTTTCGGTTACAGACTAACACGCCTACCCCTCTGACACAGGTAAAATAAAAGACAGAATTAGGCATTCCCAGGAGTGTACCTGCTTCAGAAAAGCAATCCTTCTCCCTGGATGCAGAGTTCAGGAGTTCTGCTCAGAATCCATGGACCCAGCAACTGCCTTCTTTGGAGTGGAGTGGGCCTCTGCAGTGTGAAAATGGCTTCTGCCTTTGGATGTCAAGAAAGTTCTATGACTCCACACTAAAGAGGAAAAGTGTATAAGTGAAAACCAATTGTAATAGTAAACCTTAAATGCCCATTGTTACATATGCAGCCTGCAGAGGTCACTTCCTCTAAAATAATCTCATTAAGTTAGCGAGCCTCGAATATCTGGCCTTCTTCTGAACTGAGACTGGTCCCAGAGCTTAAAGCCTGACCACGCACTGACAGCTGTATAATGCAGGCGCCTTGGCTGCTACAAATACCTTCCATTTCAATATGCTCTCTGAATGTCTCCAATGTTATTATTGTAGTAGAAAAGAATCCTAGCATAAATATTGCATGTAGCAGCTCCAAGGCATGTCCTTATTGCTCTAAATGCATTGGTTTGCTCCTGGATAGATTTATCTATTAAAGCACATTACAAAAACAAGTTGAAAGTTCTGTTTGTGTCATGAAAATAAGTACTGCATAGCAGCACACAGCAACTGGAAAAATGACAAAATCCTAAGCAACTTCATAACAAAGGACTAGTGCTTGTCAGCTACTTTTGATCCTCTAACGACTCTCTTCCTGCAGCCAAATGTGCCACCAATAATCTATGTTCTAGCTGCTTGTTAGGGCAGAAGTTCTTCCTTATATCTGTTCATATTATTGCTTTTTGAATGTTATTTGGAAAAAAGGGATAAGTTTTCATGCATGTGGTGCTGTCTGCCCCAAGGTAAAATCTTTCAGTTTGATGGCCTAGCCAAAGTATGAGATAAAAAGTTCTTTGTGGGCTTAACTAGGCACAATTACTTCTGATTCGGATCCCTTTGTCTGTTTCTGAGTGTGGGGGGGGGGGGGGGGGGAATGCACTGGGTAATTGTAAGTAACTATTTACCTGTGACAGGGTGTGTTTGTCTCACATTGATTCTGCGGGGATTAACTCCACCCTATGGGCAGTGCCCCCTTGAACATACTGGGCTTGCTGTAGCTGGAAGTCTGGTGTAAAAGGGAGGCAGTTGGCTCAGTGGAAGCTGACAGCTGAAGAGGGAGAATGTACACTGTAAGGCTACGTCTACACTGGCCCCTTTTCCGGAAGGGGCATGTAAATTTCACCAGTCGTCGTAGGGAAATCCGCGGGGGATTTAAATATCCCCCGCGGCATTTAAATAAAAATGTCCGCCGCTTTTTTCCGGCTTTTAAAAAAGCCGGAAAAGAGCGTCTACACTGGCCCCGATCCTCCGGAAAAAGTGCCCTTTTCCGGAGGCTCTTATTCCTACTTCAAAGGGCACTTTTTCCGGAGGATCGGGGCCAGTGTAGACGCTCTTTTCCGGCTTTTTTAAAAGCCGGAAAAAAGCGGCGGACATTTTTATTTAAATGCCGCGGGGGATATTTAAATCCCCCGCGGATTTCCCTACGACGACTGGTGAAATTTACATGCCCCTTCCGGAAAAGGGGCCAGTGTAGACGTAGCCTAAGGCTGTGTCTAGACTACATGCCTCTGTCGGCAGAGGCATGTAGATTAGGGTTGTAGGCAAAGGCAAATGAAGCCGCGATTTAAATGATCGCGGCTTCAGTTACATTTACATGGCTGCCGCGCTGAGCCGACAAACAGCTGATCAGCTGTTTGTCGGCTCGCGCGCTAGTCTGGACGTTCCCCCTGTCGACATCAAAGCCCTTTGTCGGCAGCCCCGGTAAACCTCATTCCACGAGGAATAACGGGGCTGCCGACAAAGGGCTTTGATGTCGACAGGGGGAACGTCCAGACTAGCGCGAGAGCCGACAAACAGCTGATCAGCTGTTTGTCGGCTCAGCGTGGCAGCCATGTAAATGTAAATGAAGCCGCGATCATTTAAATCGCGGCTTCATTTGCCTTTGCCTACAACCCTAATCTGCATGCCTCTGCCGACAGAGGCATGTAGTCTAGACACAGCCTAGGCTCTGGTCTCACATGATGGAAGTCAGAGATGCCAAGCTCCTGGTGGATATCCAGGTACCTGTGGAAACCAGAGGAAGGTTGGAGCCTCCAGGAGTCACACAGGCTAAGCAGCCCAAAGACACTGGATTGCATCAGGGAGAGAGCAGGAAGCATTGCACCAATACATTGGTATTTTGGGGTCAGACCCCCCCTGACTGTGTGACAAGCACTCTTATTACTGTAAGGGTCTTGGGCTGGGATCAAGAGGAGTAGGAAGGGCCCAGACTCACCCCTTTATCACTTCCCTAACTGACACATCCTGGCCAGGAGTCTTGTGTTTGACTGAAACTCCTGATCTATGTCTAGACTACGCTCTATTTTCGAAAGAGGGTATGCAAATTCCGTGGGAAATTCCCACGGAATTTGCATATCTTCTTCTAATCTCACTTTCAAAAGCAGATCTTTCAAAAGTGAAAGCAGTCTGGACTCTGTTTTTTTTTGAAAAAATACCCTTTTTCAGGAAAAAAACTGCGTAAAACTCATTTTTAAGGAAGAGCGGGTTTTTCTGAAAAAGAGGGTTTTTTCCAAAAAAAAAAACCCCACGTCCAGACTACTTTCACTTTCTGAAGATATGCTTTCAAAAGTGAGATTGGAAGAAGACATAAATATTCTCGTGGAATTTGCCTATCCTCTTTCGAAAATAGAACGTAGTTTAGATGTACCCCTGGTTGACAAGGGATCCTGGCAGCTCTATTCAGTACATAAGAACGGCCATACTGGGTCAGCCCAAAGGTGCATCTAGCCCAGTATCCTGCTTTCTGACAGTGGCCAATGCCAGGTGCCCCAGAGGGAATGAACAGCACCGGGAATCATCAATGATCCACCCCTGTTGCCCATTCCCAACTCTGACAAGCAGAGGCTAGAGACACCATTCCTATCCATCTTGTCTAGCAGCTATTGCTGGATTTACCAGCCTTTACTTTATTTAGTTCTTTTAAAATCCTATTAAAGTCCGGGCCTTCAACATCTTCTGGGAAGGAGTTACATAGATTGACTGTATTTTATGAAAAAAATACTTATTTTTGTTTATTTAAAATCTGCTGCCTAATCATTTCATTTGGTTAGCCCTAGTTCTTGTGTTATGGAGAGGAGTAAATATTTATTTTCTCCAAACCAGTTATGATTTGATAGACCTCTATCATGTTCCCTCTTAGTTGTCTCTTTTCCAAGCTGAAAAATCCCTGTCCAATTACTCTTTCCTCATGTAGAAGCCGTTCCTTACTCCTAATCATTTTTGTTGCTCTTTTCTGAATCTTTTCCAATTCCAACATATCTTGTTTGAGATGAAGCAATCACATCTGCACATGGTATTCCAGATGTAGGGGCACCATGGATGTATATAGAGGTAGTATGATATGTTCTGTCTTATTTTATGTCCCTTTCTTAATAAATCCCAACATTCTGTCTGGTTTTTTTAGCTTCCATTGCATAGTGAGTGGATATGTGCAGAGAACTAGCTGCAATGACTTCAAGATCTTTCTTGAGGAGTAACAGCTAATTTAGATCCTATCACTTTAGTTGTCTAGCTGGGAATATGTTTTCCAATATTCATTGCTTTGCACCACTTACCAGGCTATTTACTCTCTGACTGGTGGTGTAATGGGGCTGGCAGGGTCCCTGGGAGTTGCTGTGTGACTCGCAGGAAGCAGCCAGAATGTCCAGCTCCTAGCTTTAGAGGTTGTGGGGGGACTCTCTTCAACAGATGCAGCTCCTATTGGCTGGGTCAAAGCAGAGAATGAAGTCGTGTGACTCACAAGTGTTTAGCAGGTGACTGTTGAGGGGTTGTGGTGTATGCCTCTCTTGCTGCTGTGTTGCCCCCTTCTCACATGGCTGGGCTCAAACTGTGGTGCATGCCCCATGATGAAGCAGTCTGTGGTGCATGCCCTCCATTGCCAGCAGCCAAAGATCTGAGGTATGTGTATCCCCATCTCTGAATGCTGGCAATAGGGCTTCACTCCCACCCCTCGTACTGTGTCCTCCATTTCCATCCCCCCATCACCGTATCCCTTGCTGCACCCTCATCCACCTCACTGCATTCCCCTCCCCATCCCATGCAACACCTCTCCATCCCCTCTACCTAACCATTCCAGCCTATATCCCTTATGGCTCTTTCTCACCCGTCATCTCTCCATCTACTACAGCCACCACCCCCATGTGTCTTACCCATACAGTCCTACACCTTGTTCACCTCCACAGACTGCTGCACTCCCACTGTGTCCCCATACGCCCCATATCCTCAGGCGCCTGTAACCTTCTGCTTCTGCTTGCATCCCCATACACCACACATACCTACCCACCCTCTCCTCTCTCCTTCACTGCCCCTTCTCAGCCCTATCCTGTCTCAGCCTTGGCCTCTTTCCCTCCCTATCCTCTCTCTCCCATCTCCAAACCCAGTCTTTTCCCCTCCAGCCCACCCTCCTCTCAGTCCCTTCCTGGCTCAGTGATTTAGGCAGACCCCGGAAAAGTGTATGAAAAAGTGTCTTTTTGTAAGGCAAATGTGTGCATGTTTGTATGCACTGTATGTTTTTAAGAGACTGTCTTTGTGTAGGGATTACATAGAGCCACCTGTATGTATACTTATGTGTATAAAATTTACTCTTTGACTTCTTTTTCTTTTTGCTGGCTTACACCTCCCCCCCCCCCATTACCTAAAATATGAGTGTAGTGTAGTCATTTCATAATGAGTTTTTAAAAGTACAGGGAACTCTAGAAGAAATGTGCATGTGGTTGATTGGTAATTATAGAAGAGGCAATGTATCAGACTTTTCTTCAATCTTTGTCAATAGCTACATTATGAACTCTGTTTCAGACTCTCTCTTCTCATGTGTATGTCCAACACCTACCATCCTGAAATCCTGATCTTAATTGGGGTCTCTAGGCACTTAACAACAGTTGTGATAGTAAATAATGTGAAAGTATATGTGTTAGCGCATGGAAGGTGTATACACATGAATACTCAAGTGTATCTGCATGAAGGTATGGGAATGATTTTCCACAGATCTATTTATATAGGTGTCCATTTCATTTTTGTGCTCTATGGATTAGTCTTTTAGCTTCAGGAGTGAGCCTTGATTAGACCCATTGTAGCTATGATAATTCGTGCTCCTAATTCCATGAACAAACTTGCAATATAAAATAAAAACCAACAAATTAATTGATTGGTCTGTCATTTCCAGATCTTACCACCATCGACAAATGTGAATTGTAGTCTATTTTCTCATAGAGGGAACATAATTGTTACACCAATGTTGCATCATGCTAAACATTTATATTGATAATGTGATCAATTAAATGTTATATACAGCAGGTTT
This sequence comes from Pelodiscus sinensis, assembly GCF_049634645.1. Taxonomy (NCBI): domain Eukaryota; kingdom Metazoa; phylum Chordata; order Testudines; family Trionychidae; genus Pelodiscus; species Pelodiscus sinensis. The sequence goes on from NC_134723.1 coordinate 8,823,802, forward strand.
TATAATTTCAAGAGCAATATCTGACAAGTCATTAAAAAAAAGGTTCTTGGTTTTCCTTTTAGATTACACTTTATTCCCCTCCTCTCCAAAGAAAGGAAAATAAAATTCCCAATTTCTGTTTTAAAATTTCTCTTTTTATCAGTTGTCTTACCAACATTTGAAGTTTAAATTCACTTTGACCATTTCCTCTTTTTATCACTCCTTGATTTTTGGAGAAAAACACCAGCATGTAGGAGTATATGTATATGGTATTGCTGAGTACTCTGTTTCTGATGTCTACATTTTAAATAGGATACTGACAAATTAGAGAAGATGTAGAAGAGAGCCACAAGGATAATTTAAGGATTTGAGAAAACACTTTCCTATGAGAAGCTTAAAGAGCTTGATAAGTTTAGTTTATCAAAAAGAAGTCTGAGTGGTGACTTGATTACAGTTTAGAAATATCGTCATGGGTAAATAACATCAGGTACTATAGGACTCCTTAATTTAGCAGAGAAAGGCATCTGCAATATCTGGAAGCTGAATCCAGAAAAACTCAAATTAGAAACAAGGCACATATTTTAACAGGGATGAGTGATGAACAATTTGGGCCTGGCTGTGAAAATGAGCACAGGAGTGAAATGAGAATGGAGGACAGCAAGCGATGGAGGGAAGGGATGGAGTGAGGAGGGGTGGAGCTTTAAGGAAGGGGCAGAACAACGGGTGGGGCAAGGACATTCAGTCTTCTAGCATTAGAAAGTTGGCAACCCTAGATTGGTCACTACGCCACGCTGCACACCTAAGGAGGCTCTGATCATTGGGCCACACAGCTCTTGGGTAGAGGGCAGCCACATTTGACTCTGAACACTGGGCCACACTACCCTGCATCTAAGGGGGATCAGGCAGACTTATATGCAGAGTATGTATTTCTTTAACCACTAGTAACTAGTAACCATGTCAGACCCATTTAAAAACTTATCTAATATTATATTAGAAACAACTTTTCTTTTCCTTACAGATTCTGTAACTAGAGTTCGATGCTCTTTAATCCAGATTATTTTTGTTCAACTCTGAAAAAAAAAAAAAAAAACAATGCTTCAGAGGGGTAGCCGACTTAGTCTGTAACAGGAAAAACTTTAAAAACAGCAAATAGTCTGGTAGCACTCTATAGACTAACTAAACATGTAGGTGGTATCATGAGCTTTCGTGGGCCCAGCCCACTTTACAGATAACTGGAGTGTTGGAGTGTTGGTGTTTTTTTAAAGTCAACCTGCTGATAGTTTTGCCAGTAAATTTAATATATAAGAAAGTCTGTATTGCAAGATGAGGAAAAAAGCTTATGAACTATCTGTTACAATTATTAGAGAAAGTGAGCCAGACATTGCATTCTGTTATATCCATTTTATGCCAGTATGACTCTGTCAATGTCAAAGGCATCACACTCAAGTAATGGAGTGGTGAATCAGGCCCAGCGTATTTCTCCATTGCAAAGTCATTGTTATGGGAAAATCATATTAAAGTATAATTTCCATATTTCAGGGATTACCAGAAAATGACTCATGATAAACTGACTGCATTTCTGGAATTGGCATTACAATATATATTTAGCCTCTCTCGTCAAAACCTTAAATATTTCAGAATATAATTTAAGAACTTGTCCTCCATTGCTTTCATTAATTGTTCTGGTGGTTTTGCAGAATCTTAATAGTAACTTTTACATCCACTGTATATAAGTAAAGGATAATTCAGACAGCCGGAAGTAAAAAGGTATTCTGGAATATAAGAAGTGGGGAAGGGGAGAAAATCCATATTCTTCCAGTTTTGCTAAAGCAATATAAGTGTAATACATGGCATTGTTGCTTGGGGGGGGGGAGGGTCTGAATTTACCTCATTGGGGATTAAATTGCCAGACTTTCTTCTTTTGTAGATTACCCGAGACCATTCAGTACATACTGTTACCAAGATATTGCTTATAGAAAGGAATAAATAAGGGAAAGGCAGATATGACAAATAAATAATTCAGTTGGTGTTAAGACTCATTGCTCCCTGCATATGAATAATTTTAGACTTTTTCCCAATACTGCTTGCATTGAATTTGTCAAATATAGGTGGAATTTTCACAAACACCTAAAATATTTAGGAGCACAAATCCCACAGGTGCTTTAGCAAATCCCACCCATTATTAACATGTAGGAGTAAACGCGATACAGTGATTTATTATAGTGTTATTTTACTAGTAGGTTGCCTGCAGATAGCTAATTTGATAAATCTGAGAAAAAGAAAAGGAATCAAAAATAGAAAACAAGTTAGATGTAATCAATGTCCATTTAATCATGTATCACTTCTATGCCAACATGTACTTCAATTGTAGATATATTTTTAATTGTGTTAATCTGCCAAGAGAGTTGGTTTAATCTATAGATAAGTTTAGAAAAGAAGAATGCAGCATATTTTCAAAGCACCATACAGTGAAGAGCGGAAGTTTGCAATCTGTGATCTGTGGCTGTTTGCTGGCAGTCTGGAAATCTTGCCATCCAGATGGTGTTGCCCCTCCTCCATGCTTCTACCTGCCAAATCACATTAATGACAGTTAAAAACACATGTTTTGCTGGTTCTGATTTTCCATGTGAGTAAATGTTGTGGTTGCCACAGGGATGGGATTTGATTTCTCAGGCGAGGGTAATTTGCACAAGTGGAAGTGGGAGGGAGGATGGTCAATCAGTTCAAAGTCTCCATTGAGATGTGGTTCACTCAGAAAAGGGGGTGTCCGCTTGCATAGCATTTTCCTTTAATATCCATAAAGGGTCTGGTTTGAAATCCACTGAAGTAATTTGAAAGCCTTCACCCCAAATGTAGCACACGGTGGATCAGACCCTGCCTGCCTCGATCTCTCAGACACAACTTGAAATGATGAAATTCAGACTCAGCAAATACTGAGTCTCTTTTGCACTGAGCTTTTGATTAGTCTCCTGCTCACCAGTTGCTCTTCACTATAACCAATAAATTAAGAGGCCTTTGACCTAGGGTTTATCTGAATCTTTTTCTTTCAACAATTTAATTTCCCGTCACTTACTATAAGCACCTTACCCATCTCTGTTATCCCAAAGACATGAAGGACCAGCAGAACAATCTTCATGCATTAATTTATGATAGTCTGCAAGAACTGCCTTGTACTCTTTTCTCCAGACATGCAACATTTATTGAAAATTTCGCTCCAGTTCAACACAAAATCAGTCAATAGTGCTATTCTTAGACTTCAGCAATCTCTTTTATCCCAAAAAGATAGGGTGGCTGGCCAGTTCCTCACTGTGCAGTACAACACATTAGAACACAAGTATATTTCTTTCCTCATTGGCTTAAGTTGAGACTCAAATAAGTTGATTCTTACTTGACTTAAATATTTTTCAATACACCTATAATGAATTGCCAATATATAGTTACAATTAATCTAAATGCCATGGAGCATGCTTGTATTTCCTTCTAATAAAAACTCTCCTGTGTTCCAACTGAAACAATGGTAAGAATTTGGAGTCAGCATTATTTCAAAATTCATTTATTTACAATGGGATGTGTCCTAGTCTCTCTATCTGGCTTTTAATTATAATTTAGTAGGATATTTACTCAGCATTGCTCAAGTCCTTCAGGGCAGGGGGGCTGATGGTATGGGGAGTGCAAGTGTCAGGGCGGGGGGTTGAGTATATGGGGGTTAGGTCAGGGTGTGGGGAGGCTCAGGACAGGGATTTGATGGGCTCAAGGCAGGGTATGGGGAAGTAGGACTCAGGATAGTCAGTGGAGTGGGGGCAGGGGCTCAGAGTCAGGGTGTGGTTGTAGAAGTCAGGGCAGGGGGTGAGGGATGGGGTGCTTACTGCCCCCTGTAGTCATTCTGGGGTATAACCATCCCCCATGCTTGCTGCCCCCCTGTGGTCATTCTGGAGAATAACTATCCCTGCTATCAGTGCCCTGCCTCTCCATTGGATAAGAAACAATCAGATTCCAGGCACATCCCATTGATCTGGCACAGGCAAACCTTGACTTTGCTTTAACTTATGGTAAAAGGAAGCTGCATACCAAATTTGGTAGCTCTTACCATGTAGGAGGAGTTCTTGAACAAACAGACTCATAGACAGATTTACAGACAGACAGAGACACAGACAAACACATATGCAAACTCAAATATATAGTGGAAGAAACTTTACTGGTCACTGACAGTCCTTTTCTTGCACATTTACACACTGTAAATAGCATTGTAGTCCTTAAATTGTCCCATTGAAACTTTGAGGGTTACTAGTTTGAGTTAGTTCTCAACAAAGTGGCAAAGGCTGGCACAATTTGCCCTTAAGAAAATAACCAAATTAACTTTGAGTCATATTTGATGTAGTTCTAGTAGTATTTTATGTGCAAAGCACAGCTGTGAGACACAACTCTATGTCCCACTGAAATCAATGGACATTGCACATGTTGTAAATTAGCGGGAAGAACGGGGGCCTCTGGACAATTCAAACTTCCTTTAGTGAAAATGTAGATATTTTGAAACTGCAAATTTCAAATTTGTGTTGATTTTTAACTAATTATTTGATTGTGGGGAGCCAAAATGTTGCTTCTGACATTTTCAAAATGGAATGATTTTATGTAGTGGGTTTTTTTGCTGCTGTTTAAAAAGACTTTCTTTCTAAAAGTCTTTAAAATGCTATAACAAAATAATTACAATAATGGTTTAAATAAAAACAAAATGTTTTTCCAGTGTTAGAAATTGCCAATTGACCAAAAATTCTGCTATTCACCCATCTTTATTCATAATGTGATTTGTAGAGATGCTGAACACTCCAGCCCTAAATGTGCTTGGCAATCCTTAAAAGCAGGCTGCTAATATCTCTCTCTGTCTCAGTGTCTCCATTTGTAAAGTGCACTTAGAACTGCCCTGCTTACTGTGGATGTTGGAAAGGTTATGTCATTCATGTTTGGAAGGCACGTAGATTCAAAGGAAATGAGCATCATAAGAAGGCCGATGCATAACACAGGCAGTGATATTAGATACAGACACCCAGAGAGGGAAGAGATGTCACTAAAGTAGGTGATTATACCATGAAGTGTGACTTACCTCCTGGAATTTTGTGGGGGGGGTTGGTTTTGGTTTTGATTTTTTGAGATTGTTATGGACAGGGTTTCAAAATTATGACTAGAATTTTTGAGGAGTTTGAGCAAGAAATGTTGACAGCTAAGCTATCTAAAAGTGGAGTTTGGGGATGCTCTGGATATCTGTAAGCTTTTTCAAAGGAGACATAACAGACACTGTGCACCAGGATAGGAAGGAGGGAATAGGGTGGGACAGAGGTCTACTATGGTTATAGCCATTTCCCTCATGTTTTAAAGAGTCCTAACAGGGTCCAACACACTCAAATGGCTGTCTAGTCTACTTAAAATCCAAAGATTACTGATTCCTCAGGCATACATGTACCGTTCAGCTCAGCTGGCTACTCACTTGGCTCATAGAGATGCATCTCCAGACCCTATTACACAATGACTAAGAGGTCACCTAATTACAATTGGCTGAGTCATCTGCATAATAACTATTTGCAGCACTAAACCTATTATCACATCACAAATCTTTACAGAACATTTGGCATGATAGACTGATAGAACTTCCCACATTCATCTTCTGTTTTGCAAGAGTCCTGCTTTTACCTGTGCCTCCACTATTATTAGGTCTTCTGGGTCTGAAGGTACCTCAAAGGAAGAGGGAAATTGCCAGTAATTTCTCTTGGTGAGCCCTGCTTCCCCTTTCAAAAGACAGGCAATTTCATTGCCTCTTTCATCATCTAATGAGAAAAGTTCTGAAGTAGTTTAATGAATAATGGATTTTGCAACAATCATTCTATTTGGCTTTTTTTCAGAGGATTCTCTATAGAGCAAAAACACATGTTCCAGCTTGTCTTCCCTCTTTTGTGGTAAGAAAAGTTTAATAAATTATCAAAATTAAGAAGAGAAAAGGACCCATCTTTGTGTACACCTAGCAAACAGGCAGAAAAAGAAGATTAGTGCAAAAGAAAAAAGCACCTGTAGTGGTATTAAAATACTCTGAACTTTCTATAGACTCAAAATACAATAGACTATATGCATAATAGACAGGCACTGAAAAGGTTACAATTACCGCTGAATTCATGCTGGTTCAAAAAATTTGTCTTGGGTATTTCTAAATGTTCAGGTTCTGTATGTTGCATAGAAATGGGTAAAAAAATAATGAGCTGGAAATTTTGAGTGGGGGAACAAAGATTATATGGGCAGGTTGTGATGTTGATGCCTTGGCTTGTACTGGAGAGTATGCAGGACACATTCCTCCAGTAGTCTCCTGTGGCACCAAACATGCTCCACCATCCTTTATACAAGTACAAATATTGAAAATGGCCTAGTGCCATGGGGGTAAATAAATAACTACTCAACGCCAGCCAATCAGTATTTTTCATGCTGAAATGTTGACCCAGGAATTAATGTTGGATCATGAAAACTTTAGAGCCCGATCCTAGTGAGAAAGGGAAAACGAAGCACAGATTACCAGAAATATTTTCCTCAGAAAGATACCTATTAATGTGGAGAATAACCCCCTAGGGAAGTGGTGAAATTCACATTGCTCCTGGAGACTAGATAAACTCTAGAGACTGCAAGGTCACCGAGATGAACTGCACTTTCTCATCTTTAACTTCTGATATACATAAGTCACTGTTTCGAGAGTATTTGCATGTAGTGACAATTCAGCACACACTAAATAGTAGTAACGGGAAATGATAACGTTTGACAGTAAAGTTCCAAAACACTGAAAAGTTTAGGGCACTGTCTAAATCCTATTAAAACTTATTGAAACCTCTTTGTGATGAGCCGGTTGCCTGCACTGATGAACAAGGGCTTAAATAGCCCTTGGAGACAGCTGTATCAGCAGTCAATCAAAGGGAGGATAAAAGCATCCAATTAGGGCCAGGATGGGCTGCAGGGGAGCTTTGGAGACAGGAGGACTGGCTGCCTACACAAACAAAGTTACCTTGGACAGTCCATGCTAGGGAAGGTCAGGAGCAGCCATGGAAACTCTGGTCTGACCAATTCCTAGTCCAAAGGTGGGGATACAGGAGCCCAAGGAGCTACTAAAGAACTGCATTGGGGCAGCCAGGGGCGGAGTAGGCAGCACTCCTCCCCTTGCCAGTTGGGGATGGCCAGTTCAGAGCGCAGTATGCCCCTGAATGAAGAGATTAGATGAAGAACTGCAATGGGACGCAGATGTGGGTCCCATACTATGGGAAGGATATGCGTCCTGACAGGTGACAATAGTGGTAGGGAGACCCTGCCCAGTATGAGGGGTCCAGACTGGAAGGTGCTAATTCCCAAGACTGGCCAGCAGGAGGCACGGTGAGCCAACCTGTTACAGTGGACAAAAGATAGTGGTAATGGAAAAGCTTATGGTGCTTTTTTGAACATTACATTTAAAAGTGAAATAATCAGATACTGGATGAAGGTTTAGACAGGTTCTTTATTTTATCTGAACCATTCATCCATCCTATTAAGGCGAGGCAATGTTGGCAAATTGCCTTACCTGCAGGTTCCATAGCATGCTCATCAATATCTCTAGCAGGAATGTTACATAAAGGTAATTCACTTATTGGCACATTTAACCCTCCCTATTTTATGCATAGCTTTGTCAAGGCTGATTGGAATCAAATCAGTCAAATGGTCAAATTTACTAATTCTAACAAGCAGCAGCCTCCGGTAACGCAGTTATCAGAAGGCTGCCCTTTCCTAGCCCTCTGCAAGGTGGATCAATGCAATTATCATCCGCTGACATATGGCAAGGAGCTATGAGTATTTTCACATGAACTAAATTGAATGGGACACAAATCATCGACTTATGTCAAGGAAACCAGAGTCAGCACCTGAAATATAGAAAATTTCTGTGGGAGTTGACAGGCAGTGAGTGAGGAAAACAGAACAGCATGTTGTTGATATTATGGTGGACAAAAATCACTCAGCCATGGTGCAGGTTAATATTTGCCTTGTCACCCAGAGCAAGTGAAGAAGAGCAGCATGTTCTGCTCTCTGCATGTCCATTTTACTTGTTTGTTTTCATATTCTTTCCAGTGGGTAAGTGTTAGAGTGTTAAGTATTCACTTAACAAGTAAGTTTTGTTAAATGTAATCAGGTAACTGCACGTGCACCTGGCAAAATGTCTTTTCTTTAATTCCCATCTGTCAGCTCAGCAGTGACAATGGGCCAAATACAGTCTTTTCAACACTTTGTCTTATACCAGCTGCACTGTTTCATTTATCTTAAACCTTTTTGTTTGATGTCATGCTTCACTATGTCTATCCAATGGTCCTCGTTTATTTCTAGCTCCTTGCACTCTGATATGTATGATTCCTTTTCTGGGTCTATTCTTCACACGTGTCAAAGCCATGCAGGTGTCTTTCTTGAGTCTTCTGTCCCAGCCCTTGCCTTATGACTTCATTTTTGCACCTTTCAGTTTGGCCTCTCAGCCAGTTCATATCTGCTGTCAACAACTTTCATTCATTGGTTTTCCTCCTCAGACTGCAACATTCCAACCCAATGTTTTCTTATCAGATACTGATTTTATTAAAACTTGAAGATTTTACAGGTTTTTTTCCAACTCAGTAGTGGCTAGTCTGAATCTTCTTTTGTTATTTTTATTTTTTTTCTTCTTCTTCTTCTTCACAATTCCCATTCTCCAATACTAGTCCTCATAGATACATAATTTTCCTCAACTTGTTCTTGTTTTTCATCTTGGACATTGAACTTTACCTGTTCTCTTGTTGTCTAGTTGTCATAATGTTTTATCTGTGCCAATTTTTTATCAGAATTTTCTGCTTGCTATTCTGCCTTATAACTTATACTCTGTAAATCCTCTGTGGTCAATACAGTGAGGTCAATATCAGCAAATCTAAGGTTATTCACTGTCTTCCCACACAATGAGTCCAACTGCTACATCTGTCAGTGCTACAGCCTTTACTGTCCTGCTACTGGTGATGTGTGTGGGAAATAGCAAGTGTTTTAGTTGCACTTTTCTGTACTCACTCAGCCACTCTAACATCTTTTCTATTACTAGCCTAAGCAATGTAGATTGCTATTTGATGGTAACTGAAAGATCTCTTGTCATAGAGGCTATATATACCCCATGCTGGCCTAACATCCAAGGGTGTGTCTAGACTACATGGCTCCGTAGTTTACTCGACATAGTCAATGAAGTAGGGATTGAAATAATCCCCCCTTCAATAAAATAAAAATGGCTGTCATGCTGTGCTGACAATCAGCTGATCACAGTCTAGACACAGATCGGTCGACAAGGGAAGCCTTTGTCCACTGCTCCTGTAAGCCTCGTTTCACATGCACTTTGGCAGCGTATACGTTCTCTTTTGGAAGAAGATTTTTCAGAAAATCTATTCCAGAAAAGCTTCTTCCGAAAGAAGCCTGCAGTCTAGATGTAGCTTCAGTGGTAGAAGATGACTGAACCAGAAGCAGTGGTCCCAAGTTGCGGTAGGGGATGTATAGGTTGGATATAAGGGAAAGTTATTTCATTAGAAAGGTGCTGAAGCACTAGAATAGGTTACCTCTAGAATGGGGAATTGTGGCATCTCTGGTCTTAGAGGTTTTTGAGTCTTAGCTTAATAAAGCCCCGGCTAGAATTATTTAGTTGCTTTGAGAAGGGGCTGGATAGATGACCTCCAGAGGCCTCTTCCAAGATTAATCTTCTATGATTCACAGGCTATGTCTACACTGAAGGCTTCTTTCACAAGAACGGCCATTCTTGCACAAAAACTTGCGGAGTGTCTACACTGCACGCAGGTTCTTGCACAAGTAAATTTACAGTAAAGTGTTGGAACGAGAGTTATTCCTCTTCCCACGAGGAAAAAGCCCTCTTGTGCACAACCTCTTGAAAAAGAAGGCAGTGTGGATGGGCAACAAAGGTTTCTTGCACAAGAGAGCATCCACACTGCCATGGACGCTCTTGCGCAAAAGTGCATCTCTTGCACAAAAGCACAGGACAATGTGGATGCACTCTTGTGCAAGACCTGTTTTGCGCAAGAACTCTTGTGCAAAACAGATCTTGCACAAGAAGCCTGCAGTGTAGACATAACCTAAGGGTTTTCAGGACCACCTGAATATAAAGACCAAGTGCCCCTCTAAGTAAAAGGAAAAAAAGCTGCACAAACCAATGGGTTTGCACTTTTTTGTGGGGTTGCCCAGAATGGGACTACAATAAAGACTCAGGCAAAAGGAGCTGATTGACCATGGCATGAGAATGAGTGAATTTTGTCATAGTCCATCTGAATAAAAAGAGCCTGGTAGAATTAATGCTTGTGGGCAGAACTGTGTTGTATGACAAAAAAATATAACAATGACATAATTAAATATGTATCCTGCCAATATGACTTCAGATTTTTAATCCCTCAAGATGATAGAGGAGTGGACCAACTTATTTTGTCCAGACTGATTTAGACATGGTTCTGTAAGACAAGAGTGTTAGCTATAAGTATCTGGTTTCTGGCTGGATCCCATCTCCCATCATAGACGTAAATATATTTTACATATGTAAACTAACTTTCATTCCAAAGCAGCACAAACTAAGGCAAAAACGGTATCTGGAAAAGTTATGGTATATTTCTTCTCCAATATATTTATTTTTCCTTCTTTAAACTGCCAGCAGTGAGAAATGTGGCACTAGCTTCACTACATATTTTTATTTACTATATTGCATTATTAGCTCCTCTTTTTTTCTAGTCATTACAATTTACCAGAAATAAATATATGAAGTATAATACTCAAGTTGCTCTAAATGCTATAAATCTGCATGGCTGCTGAATTTCATTTGATTTTTTTTCTTTACTGTTAAAAAGTCTTTTCTCTTCAGGGTTCAAAGGTGAGTTGGCCCTGTAATTTTGATTTGATAAGTGCAGTGTTGATTGACAGGTGTTGACAGCTCTGATGCAGGAGCAGCAGCAGTAAGTTAGAAAGACAACAAGCATTGCCTGTATGAATAACAGGAAGAGTAGCGAATGTGAGACTTTTGTTTGACAGTGCTCTGAAAGACATGATGAAGTACATTAAATGTTCAGCTTGGTTATCAGGTACTTTAACACAAAATTATTACTGCAGGGGTGGACGGAAAAGAGTATTATGAGGTTAAGATTACAGAGAAAAAAACATGCAAGTAAATCAGTGAAACTTTAACCTTCAAGCTACCATGGAGTCTTGTCTGCTTCTTCCTAACCTTGTCCTTTGGAAAGGACAGGTAGGACCTCTCTGGTCTGGGATTCTCTAGTGTTGGACCATTGATGTTACCTGACCAGAAAGAAAAATAAAATAATCATGGAAATGAGGGCATTTTGGATTGTTCTGTTGCAACTCAAACCTTAGCTTATGAAAGATGCATACTCATGATGCATACACTTTTTTTTTCTGTCAATACATTTTATTTTTATATTTCAGTGAGACTCCCTTGGTAACATGTAAATTATTTTGTCAGCATATTCAGCCACTGCTTCCATTACTTCTAACCTGCGATATAAAACAGTTTGGGGAGCTTTGTGTTCAGAGAGGCTCCCCAAACTGCTTTCCATTCTAGGTTACAACTTTTTGCTACATAGATTCAGGTAAAAGAACATAGTTGTTTAGAGGGACAGCTAAGGAAGTGGTTCAAAACCTGATGTTTAATTTCTCTTCATGCACATTTGACACTTAACTGAAGTTAAATCCTCAGTGTACAGCAGGCTTCGGTAAGCAGTAAAATACCTTCTCTTGAAAAGGAATTATTACAACATCAGGGCAAATTATGAGTGTTGTCAATAGCTACATTTCCATTCTTAACTGATACTGTCAATTATACAGACTTGGTTATACAGGTTTAATGTTACATTTCCTCTATCTGTTTAACAATTAATATTGCAATAATAATGTATATGTCCAAACATTAATATTTAGACAGCTGTCTCCCAATTACACAATCTTGCGCAGCCAGAATGAACTCTCATTTAAATGACTTGCAGTATTGTATAGTATTTCAAAGGCACATTATTTGAACCTTCTGTTCTCATTGCTACAGTATTGTTTTGATCTGCCTTTGGGGAAGACATCATTGATAGAGAAGGTGAAATAAATAATATATATTTTAAAACACCAGCTGTTTTACTCTGCAGGGAAGTAAAGTACAGAAGGAAATCACAGAATCTGATCATACAAACAGCCTTCAGGGTCTCCTATGGCTGTATTGGTTTCTTAAGGATTGTGACACATTAGTTTGCATAGAGACATCATTCTGAAAGCATTCAGATGGAGAAAGCTGTGTATGTATGCTTATCTTTTTAAATATGTGTCTGTATTTAAATATTAAAGCCACAAAGAAGAGAGCATGTAATGAAACTAGACTAATCTGTTACTTGGTTATTATGAGGTAAAACCAGAACCACATTTCACCATCACACTCAGAAGCATTTCTGCTCAGTAAGAATTCATTTTCTACACCATTTCAGTGTTAAAGCTATGCAAATATTTTTTCAAAATCTTGAAGCCATTTTTTTATTAAACTTTCCACTATTACGCACTTTTGGGAAGACCCTTAATTTGCAAAATGTCCATCTAAACAGTTAATGTTTACGTGAAGCAGAAAAGTCATAACAGTGGCATATTCCTTTGTGTCCCTATGCATGCATTCAACTACACTGTACCTTTCCTTATTAGCAACAGCCACTATGTAGTAAATAAGGAATTTGTGTGTTTTACCCCCAAGTGTCCAAGAATTTCCTTTCCAGGGGATGGTGATGTCTTCCCTGATTCAGATGAGTTTGTAATCTCTTACCTGTGGTGAAAGGTTAGCATGACACAATATTCTAGTCATACATTCTTACTGATTTTTCTCTCCAACGCTGATTAAAAATTATGTTTCTATGACACTTTTCCTGAATAGCTCTTAGCCTCCAATCTAAACTCAAGTAGGATACCTGAAGAAAAAATATTTAAAGTATGTTGTGCTTTCTGGAATCAGCCAAATTATTGAATTTGTCTGAATACAGCCTTTCCCGTTAGGAGCCCATCTACAAGTGGTATATGTGGAAAGAATACAAAATAAAATTAAATAAAACAGAACCAAATCAGCCATGGCTACGTCAGGTGCAGATTTTACTGTCTTTCTTTCTGTGGAGAGATCACACCAATTAGATTTAGTCTTTTTTGGGAGAAGTTAAGAAAGACCAAAGTGTATTACTGTATTGCCTAAATCAGCAGTTAGTCCTGCTGATTGTATAATATAGATCACTAGAACTATCTGAAGATGGACAAAGTCATTTATTTTAAGGGATAGTGAATTCGGTTTGGTATATCCTAGATCACCTAAACAGTTTCTAAATGGGCAGATATAAATTATCTTAACTAAGGACCATGAAACAAGAGAAAGTATTGAACTCTTGAGTCAAGCAAATTAATAAATTTTAAATTTTGAAGGAGCAGAGAAACTGCTACCTGGCATAGCAGAGATTAAAGAAAACTTGCAGGTTCTGATAGCTCATTGCATTATACCAACAGACAATGTCAGGCCTGGAGAGGGGAGAAAAGTGGGGAGACGGTCTCAGTTAGGGGCTGACTGGTGAGGAAGCAGGAGCTCTTTGTTTGCCACCTGAAGACGTGGACTGGCAGCCTGACAGTCAATGTAGCTACTGGAGGTAAGTCTTCCCCTGCCCTAACTATGGAATGAATGGTCCAGTGGACCCCAAACTAAAAGAATGTTCATAAAGAGAAGCCCAGAAAAAAAGGCCCTGAACCCCCTCTCACAGCTGGGAGAAAGCTCCATCTCCTCCTCTGTTTAGGGCTTGAGGGGCACAAGACCCTAAGCTATCACCTGAGGGAGAAGGAGGGGTCAGATCCCCCTACAGTCTCCCTAACCAATGATCTAGCCACTAGGCTTCCTGGCTACTGAAGGTCTTATAACAAAAAATCAAAGTAAATCTCACTGGGTTTGTTTTTTTTTTGCCATTTATGAAGATTCACTTTGTCTCCTTCCCAGATATCCATCAGCTAAACAATCTGTGTTTAGCAAGAGAAACTGTTAGTACCTTAAAAATTATAATAGCATTTCAATAGCTCATTAAAATTAAAAAGAAACATTTACATATAATCTCTTGGTAGTGAACTGCTTGGCAATAATGACCATAATATAATTAAATTTAACATCCTTGTGGAAGTGAAAACACCAAAGAAGTCCACCTAAGTCATATTTCATTTCATATAGGGGAGCTACACAAAACTGAGGACACTAATTAAACAGGAATTAAAAGGTACAGTCCAGAAAGTGAAATGCCAGTAATCTGCATGGAAGCTTTTTTTAAAACATTATTAAAAGAGGCTCATATTAAATGTAGAGCCCAAATTAAAAAAAAAAATGTAAAAGGACCAAAAGTGCTACTCTGGGTAAATAACAATGTAAAAGAAGCTGTTAAAGACAAATAGGCACCCTTTTAAAATTGGAAGTTAAATCCTATTGACAAAAATAGGAGGGAGCATTACCTTTCACAAGTCAAGTGAGAAAGTATAATTAGGCGAGTCAAAAATAATTTGAGGAGCAATTAGACAAAGACTAAAATGTAACAGCAAAAATACTTTAGCCCACCAGAAGCAGGAAGCTTGCTAAACAATCACAATTGAAGTGGTATAGGAGCAGTCAAGGAGGGTAAGACCATTACAGAGAAACTTAATGAATTATTTGTATGACTCTTCACAGCAGAGGATGTGAGGAATATCCCACATCTGAACCATTCTTTTCACGGTGGAAAATCTGAGGAACTATCCCAAACTGAGGCATCATTAGAGGCTGCAGACATATTTATGTGGTGCAGGAGTCATCAAGCCAAAATAAGGATCATGAATCTTCCCAGAAATTTATCTTAATCTGCCAAAAAAAATTAGTCCAGCAACTATTACTAGATTTCAGTTAGTAAGCCTCTGAGAGCTGCCACATACTGGTCTGTGAAAACAAAGTATCAGTACATATTCCAGGAGCAATGGAGATGTGAATTCTAATAGCTATAAAAACATGAATGGTGTTAACTGTATTGTAGCCAGTATGAAACAGAAATAACTCAGGGCTTAACTGGAAAAGACTGAGGGCACGTCTATACCACATGGAAGTTTGATGCTGCCATGATCGATCTTTGGGGGGTTTGATTTTGTGGGTGTAGTATAGACCTGCTACATCAAATTCAAAGAGTGCCTGTCCCCATCAGCACCAACTTCTGCTCCTCATGAGGATTAAGGGAAGCCGACGGGAGCATTTTCATTTGGCTAGCATGGAAATGCAATGTAAGGGTACGTCAAGACTACATGCTTCCTGGGCTGAGGTATACCTGGGTTGTCGACAAATGCCTTTGATGTCGACACCCGCGCGTCCAGACAGCTGATCAGCTGTTTGTCGGCTCAGTGCGGCAGCCATGTAAATTTAAATGAAGCGGCGATTATTTAAATCGCCGATTCATTTTCCTATGCCTGGTAGCCTAATCTACATGCCTCTGGCGACAGAGGCATGTAGTCTAGACGTACCCTAAGATATGTCAACTTTGGTTGTGCATCTTACCTTGACCTTCGCATGTAGTGGAGAACAAGCCTTAGTGCCTTGCCCTGGATATTTTGCCACAAGGGCTTTGGTGCATGTGTGGGGCAAGGACAGGTCAGGGAGGGGATTGTAGGGTAGCCACAGTAATGCAGTGCCGTTCCCTAGGAAAATTCTGGGCTGCTATGGAATGTGGAGAATGATCTCTTACTGTAAGTTTGGGGAAGGGAGGGAGCATAAAGTTGTATCATAGAATCATAGAACTCTAGAACTGGAAGGGACCTTGAAAGGTCATAGGGTCCAGTCCCCTGCCCTCATGGCAGGACCCAGTACCATCTAGACCATCCCTGATAGATGTCTGTCTAACCTGCTCTTAAATATCTCCAGAGATGGAGATTTCACAACTTCCCTAGGCAACTTACTCCAGTGTTTAACCACCCTGGGTATGTCTACACTACAGCGCTAATTCGAACTAACTTAGTTTGAATTAGTTAATTCGAACTCAGCTAATTCGAACTAACGCATCTAGAACTAAAAACTACTTCGAATTAGCGTTTTGCTAATTCGAACTAGCATGTCCACACAGAGTGGACCCTGAACCGGGGTTAAGGATGGCCGGAAGCAGTGCCGGCAGGGCATCAGAGGAGGACTTAGAGCGTGGAGATGCTGTCTCAGGCTAGCCGAGGGCTGTGCTTAAAGGGTCCCGACCCCCACCCCGGACAGACAGTTCTCAGGGATGCCCGCTTGCAAAGCAGTCCTGTCTTCAGTGAGCCACACTGGGCACATCACAGAACTCGGCCATCAGCCCGGCTGCACTTGCTGCAGGCTGCCATCTGGGGAGAGGGGGCAATTGGGGGGCTTCAGGAGAGCTTCCACCCCCAGAAGCCCGCAGAGCCAGCCCTGTCCTCCCCATCAGGGGCTCGTGCCCCATTGCTCCCTCACCTCCTTCCACTTACCCTTCCCTAGCCCTTCTTCTTGATATACAAAATAAAGATAACGTGTCTTCCAAAATGGAATCTGTCTTTATTGAACAAAACTGGGGGAGACTTGGAAAAGGAGGTGGGAGAGGGGAAGAGAGAGGCTGGGAGAGGGGAGGTCAACTAAAATGATTAGGGGTTGGGAACAGGTCCTGTATGAAGAGAGGCTAAAGAGACTGGGACTTTTCAGCTTAGGAAAGAGGAGACGGAGGGGGGACAGGATAGAGGTCTCTAAAAGCAGGAGTTGGGTAGAGACGGTGCATACAGAAAAGTTCTTCCTGAGTTCCCATAAAGAAGGACTAGAGGACACCAAAGGAAAGGAATGGGTAGCAGGCTTCAAACTAGTAACAGAAAGTTG
This sequence comes from Pelodiscus sinensis, assembly GCF_049634645.1. Taxonomy (NCBI): domain Eukaryota; kingdom Metazoa; phylum Chordata; order Testudines; family Trionychidae; genus Pelodiscus; species Pelodiscus sinensis. The sequence continues at coordinate 8,840,702 of NC_134723.1, forward strand.
TTCTTCACAAAGCAAAGAGTCAACCTGTGGAACTCCTTCCTGCAGGAGGCAGTGAAGGCTAGAACTAGAACAGAGTTTAAAGGGAAGTGAGATCAACTAACATCCGTTAGTTCGAACTAACTTTGTAGTGTAGACATACCCCCTGACAATTAGAAAGTTTTTCCTAAAGTCCTACCTAAACCTCCCTTCGTGCAGTTTAAGCCCATTGCTTCTTGCCCTATCCTTAGAGGCTAAGGAGAACAATTTTTCTCCCTCTTCCTTGTGACATCATTTTAGATACCTGAAAATCACTATCATGTGCCCTCTCAGTCTTCTCCTTTCCAAACTAAACAAGCCCAATTCTTTCAGTCTTCCTTCATAGCTCATGCTCTCTAGACCTTTAATCATTCTTGTTGCTCTTCTCTGGACCTTCTCCAATTTCTCCACAGCTTCCTTGAAATGTGGTGCCCAGAACTGGACACAATACCCCAAATGAGGTTTGATCAGCACAGAGCAGAGCATAAGAATGACTTCTCGTGTCTTGCTCACAACACACCTGTTAATTCATCCCAGAATCATGTTTGCTTTTTTTGCAACAGTGTCACACTGTTGACTCATATTTAGCATGTGCTCCACTATGACTCCTAGATTCCTTTCTGCACTATTATTGTCCAGATTATTTTTAATTATGATCCTATCCTCCAAAACAGTTGCAAGCTTCATATTATTTGCAAACTTAATAAGCATACTCTCTATGCCGATATCTACAACGTTGGTGAAAATATTGAACAGAACTGGTCCCAAAACAGACTCCTGCGGAACCCCATTTGTTATGCCCTTCCAACAGGATTGTGAACCATTAATAACTACTCTCTGGGAATGGTTATCCAGTCAGTTCTGCACCCACCTTATAGGAGCCCCATCTATGTTGGCATAATTATGGCATAATGCACCTTTTCCAAGATCCCATAAAAAGCCCTTAAGGATTTCAACTTCTGAGAGCTGGAGTGCAAAAGAGGGGAGGACGGAGGTTGAAGAGATTGTATTAGACGTGTTATCTTGGTTCCTCCCAGTTCTTCGAACCAAGAGCACACAGGAACCAATCAAATATAAAGATGCATCAACTCCCATTAGTTTTCTCTTATGAAAAACCCGAGGAACCTTCTCTTTTCAGAAAAGAGAAAGCAGTGCAAAAAAAAGCTGTGGCCAATAAGCCACTAACAGTATTGCTCTAGTTTCCTTTTCCTTATAGGAGAACACAGGACATTTGCCTTTTTTCTTTCTATTTTTGAAGGTACAGAAAATACCTGTGAAGGGAATAGTAACTGTAAATCCAAACTTTTGATTCAGGACTATACTTCATAAACTGTTTAGAAATATGTCAATTTACAATTAACATTTCAACTAAAATATTACTTGCTTAAAATTGGGGTGTGTGTTGGTAGTGGGAAGTGTATTCCTTGTTAATTTATTTCTGAGAACCATTTAGATTATGAAACCAGTTTTTTCAATAACGGCAGTTACCATAGCAAATGTCACTAAATCACAGTTACAATATCACTTTGGAACATATATTCCACATGATGTTACAATTGCTATAGTAACCATGCAGTTATTAAACAGAAGTAAAAACAGCAACTTTGAAAATCTGTTCAATGAATTGTCCTCTTATGCTATAAATGTGTCACTTGGTATAATTTTTTCTTTACTGAACATTTTCCATTGGTACCAACACAACATAATTACACAGCTATTACAAGTGTAGATGTACAGTATCTATATTCAGAAAAAGAAATGATCAGAGTTAAGAAAATGTGTCAATAATAATTACAGAATGCAGTGTGTTTTAGTAAGTTTGCCTTTTCATTATGCATTGGGCTTGTAGCTGTGGCAGTCCCAGATATTTGAGAGACAAGGTGGGTGAGGTTGTATCTGTTATTGGATCAGCTTTTTCTGGTAAGAGACAAGCTTTCAAGCCACACTGAACCCTTCTTCATGTCTAGGAAACTATTCTCTCTCCCGCTTTGTCTCATTGTGCATTAGAAAAATATTGTAACTTAAGATTTCGCTATCATGTAATTTTAATTAATATAGGAAACAGCGAAATAATTGTGCGCTTTTGGAAATTTAACTCACTGTTCAAAAGGTATTGTGTGTCTTCCTCTAATAATTGAGCTACAGAATTTTGAGTCTGCTTCTGGTTTCAGCTAGAGGACTTTGGATCTGAGAGAGGATTCTTTGGCTAAGTCTATACGGGTACTTTACAGTGCTGTAACTTGCTGTCTCAAGGATTTGAAAAAAAAACATGCACATACCTCTGAGCTCAGCAAATTACAGCACCATAAAGTGTCAGTGTGAACCAGGCTATAATGCTGGGAGCCACTCTCCTAGCGCTGTTAGCTGCCCCCCTCCTGGAAGTGGTTAACACAGAATGCTGGGAGATATTGCTCTCTCAGCACTTGTGCCATGGCCACACTTTTAGTTTAAAGTGCTGACACATCGGTCCTTAAACTTTTAAATGTCGACAAAGACTTGTATGCACACAGAATGTAAAGTCAATATATCAAGTAAAGGAGAGTCATAGATTTATTATTATCTGTCATTGCGTATTATTTGTTGTTAATTATATATTTATATTATGAAAGTAGCTAAAGGCCCCAAGCATTATTATGGCCTCATGAAGTTGTATTCTTGGCAAATACAAAAAAAATGGACAATACTTGCCATGAAGTGTTTATATTTATAAAGCTTTTACAGTTAGGTTCAAATTCTACTTTTAACCTTACAGTGATGGACTGTAAATACGGCACCCAAGTGGGGCTTGAACTCTGGAAGATGTCAGACACGTGAGATAAAGTTTCTCAAATGAAAGAAGTTCAGTGTTTTTCATACCCTCCTCTAGCCGCCAGTCTATGGAGTTTGGACTTCTGTAATCTTTTCTCTAAGATTTGTCTAAAGGATCTTTTGAAATTCCCAGTGCCAGTCCTATAGCATTTGAAGTCAAGAAATCCAAACTCATGGTCTAGACAATCAGCTACAGAAAATGTGCTAGGTATGGATACCTCAGGAAGCTTATATAGCAAGCTGCCAGCTAGCCAAGAAATTCTTCCTTTCGTTGTACAAAGTGACAATTATGGGGCCATGGTGGAAAACATCACATCTAGATTTAACTGTTAGCCAGTTCAACCCAATACTTAATTATTCATTGCAATTATGCTGTAAGTCAAACTAAGTTATGCTACTTCAGTTGCATAAGTTATGTAACTGAAGTCGATGTAGTTTAGTTTGACTAACAGCAGTGTTTACATGGGTACTGTATAAATGGGAGACTCTCTCCTGCTGATTTACCGTATGTTTCTTGGGGTATGTCTACACTACAGAGTTTTGTCAGAAAAATGGCCGTTTTTCCAACAAAACCTGAGTTATGTCAACACTGCAATCGCATTCATCCAAAAGTAAATCAAAAGAACAGAGGGGTTTTTCCGGCATTGGTAAACCTCTTTCTATGAGGAAGAAGCCTTTTTCTGAAAGAGCTCTTTTGGAAAAAGGGATGTGTGGACGGTGAAGAAGGAGTTCTTTCAAAAGAAGAGGAAAGAGGAAAAATCACAGGTGCCCTGGTGGTCACTCTATCCATAGTAATCACAGTTTAATGAGAAATAGCATCCATTCAGTGTGGACGCTATCTTTCGAAAAAGCAGATCACTTTTTCGATGCACTTTTGTATGTGGATGCTCTTTTTCAGAAGACATTTTTTCAGAAGATCTCTTTTAAAAAAGGGTTCTTCCAAAAGAAGCCTGCAGTCTAGACATAGCCTCTGGGAGCTGCACACTAGTGACAGCAGGAGAACACTGTGCTATTAACGTAGCAGGTCTTTACTAGACCTGCTTAATCAACATCTCTGCATCCATCACTGTAGTGGTCATCTAGTCATAAGTATGGTCATGCCCTTAGTTGTTTAGTGGGTACGTCTACACTACATGGCTCCGTCAACGGAGCCATGTAGATTTGTTTATTGGGCAAAGGGAAATTAAGCGGTGATTTAAATAATCGCCGCTTCATTTAAATTTATATGGCTGCCGCGCTGAGCCGACAAACAGCTGATCAGCTGTTTGTCGGCTCAGCGCGCTAGTCTGGACACTCCCCTGCCGACATCAAAGCCCTTTGTCGGCAGCCCCGGTAAACCTCATCCCACGAGGAATAACGGGGCTGCCGACAAAGGGCTTTGATGTCGGCAGGGGAGCGTCCAGACTAGCGCATTGAGACGACAAACAGCTGATCAGCTGTTTGTCGGCTCAGCACGGCAGCCATGTAAATTTAAATGAAGCGGCGATTATTTAAATCACCGCTTCATTTCCCTTTGCCTACAGCCCTCATCTACTTGGCTCCGTCGATGGAGCCATGTAGTCTAGACACAGCCTTGCAGCATCAGGTTAGTCCAGTGGAAATTTTTGTTTTTATTGAACTGGAAAAATAAAATGGCAGCAATAAATAATCTGATCTGTTAATACACAGAATGCATTCTGTACTGCAGAATGGGATAATGTGGCCATTAGTATGAATGCTTCTGCTTCCTATCAGTAGCGAGATTGTGGTTACAGTGAGCTGCCAAGACAGCAGATTCATGCCTGAAAAGTAGATAATCATGCCACCACATCAGATACTATGAGATATTATGGTGTGATATTGGAGGTGGTATTGTTTTATCTTTACGTGTAAGGAACATTCATAATTCAGTTGTCACAGGGGAAAATACACCACAGAGAAGCATAAAGGCGATGAGTCATGTAATTCCATGAAATGCAACACTTCCTTTTAAGCTTAGCTAAAGCACAACATCAGCTTTGATTTAAACATTTCTCAGATTTTTATGAACTTTTTATGTCACTTCTTTGGTATCCAAGAGTTAAAATACTTGTACTCTAGCTTTAAGTTTGAGCTGCCAGTTACAAAGTAAAATAACTGCTAGGAAAGAAGAACTAACTCTTGTTAGTATATGTCAGAGGTCTCTTTATGGTGATAAACTTTAATGGAGGATGAGAAGCCCATATTTTTCTGTGCTGAGATGGGTACCCATTTTGTCTGCTCAGACTGACAGGTCTGAAAATTAATGATTTTTTCCTCATTCTTGATGGATACCTCTTCTAGACATTTTGCTGCATAACAGACAAATATCCTCTCTTAAAGACTTGCTATATAATTTGAAAAAAATGTGTACCCCTGAGACAGACATTTCTATCAATATCCCATGGGAATAATGAGGCCCGAGAGCAGAGTTTAAGTCTAGGAGATGGTTCAAAATAGTGTGCTGTGTCCTTATCTCCTTTTCACAGATAAGACGGGAGAAGGCTGTTTCTTTCTTAAGAATCAGAAGAACAGGCTATAAAATAGTAGCAAAGTAAAATCCACAACTGACAATTCCTCACTGTCCTTCAAAGAAAATATTTTTTCTAGTATTTATCTCCTCCCCTGTCCTCCTCCCCAGTCCCCCCCCCCCCCCCCCCCCGCCTTTTACTTTTCTGTAGGGTAAGAGTATGTAATGCAATTATATTTATGTAAAATGAATCACATCTTATATTTTTTAAATATATGAAGTTGAACTGTGAATTTGGTTTTTAATCATAGATTTTGTTTTCAGTATTCCAATGAGGAAACCTAAAGATTTTTCTGCTAAGAGGGAATAGTCCTTGTATAATGTGTGCTTAGGTTTCAAATGGTTTCAAAGTCCTATGTAAGTCGCAGATGATGATATTCGTGGTAATAGCTGCTATGCCTGTCAACCATTTTGATTTCTCAATGAATGTTTCCATAAATTGTGTTATTCTTTTGAACTGAATGTCCACTTCACTGCCCCAATTCAGCAATGTACTCATGTATATGCACATCTACCAGCAGGTGAGCAGCCCTATTCAAGCTGATGAGATGACTGATATGTTGGAGTATTAGTACATGCATGACTGTGTACAAAAGGTTCTCTTTTAATGTCAGATACAGCCTCCACTCCACAGCAACAGATAACTGTGCACTGAGGCTGTCCATCTTGGACAAATGAGAATTTATTTTAATCAATCAATCAATCAATCAATCAATCACAATTAAATAAGAGGATTCAGATTGGGGATATGGGAACATTCATGTTTGGAATCTTTCAGGTCCTATTCACTCATCCCTTTAGTTAGTAGAAGTAACATTATTGTCATCTAGTATATAAAGTGCCTAGTACCAATGCTACTGTGCCAGAATTTTTAAATCTTGCTTTAGTTTAGTGAGGAAGGTTAATACTTAGCACTTGTCTATATGTGAAAGTTGTTTATGGTTGTTCTTATCCACACTAAGTGATCCAGAACAACTGGTGCATGAGCAGTAGACCCTTTCTGCTTTTTTATCCCTTGTTAAGATATTTTCCTTCATCATGTCACAAGGAGGAGGGAGAAAAATTGTTCTTCCTGGCCTCTGAGGATAGAACAAGAAACAATGGGCTTACTGGCGGTTAGTTAAGCAAGGGAGGTTTAGGTTGGACATTAGGAAAAAGTTCCTACCTCTCAGGGTGGTTAAACACTGGAATAAATTGCCTAGGGAGGTTGTGGAATCTCCATCTCTGGAGATATTTAAGAACAGGTTAGATAGACATCTGTCAGGGATGGTCTATGCAGTACTAGGTCCTGCCATGAGGACTCTCGAGGTCCTTTCCAGTCCTAGTATTCTATGATTCTATGATCGCAACCACATAGAACTGCATTGTTCCAAAATAAGAGACAAGATGGCTGAGGTAATATATTTTGCTGGACCAACTTCTCTTGGTGGAAGAGACTGAACATTCTTCAGGTCTGGAAAAGGCAGTCAGTGTGTCAAAACCAAATACAAGGTGAGACAGATTGCTAAGCATACTGAGTTAACACTTGTTGAAAGAAACCACATGAATTTAGATGGACAATTAGTACCTCTGAAATCATAGGACAGAGGAGAATTAGTAGGTTACAAATTTTGTAATGAACCATAAAAGGAGTGTCTTAAAGACCATGGTATTTCATGGCTAGTAGTGTGTCAGAGTTATGTATTTAAATTTCCAGGCTTTTCTTTTGAAAGCCTGGAACAAGTTTTCCTTGAAGAAGGATTGTTAAGTCAGATGTGGAATGATCTTTGTGTTTGCATGCAGATCATAAGGTGATTTTGCTTTTTATTTTTTTTCTGTATGAATTATTTGACAGTGTGTAGTGATTGTCTGGTTTCACCCACATTGTTATTATTGGGACACTTGATGCACAGACTGAGCTACATCACATGTGTTTCCCATAGATCCTGAAATGTGTAACAGGGGCTATTGGTCATCATTGCAGTGAAGCTGTCTGCAGGTTTTGTATCTATTTTTCTGGTGTGACTTTGAGTTGAGTATTTTACTTCTCTGATGGCGTGTCCTTATCTGGTGAAGGTAGTTTTAAGTGTTTTAAGGTGTTTTCAGAGCATATTCTATGTTATCTGAGTGTCTGAGGTGGATAGCAGGTTTCTTGATGTACCTAGGGAAGCTTCAAGATCTGTGAACATAAATATGGTGATCCCTGGGTTCCTTGTATATAGCTGTCTGTAGGGTTCCATTGTTGAACCTTATTGTGATGGCCAGGAAGTTAATACAGTTGCAGAATTATTCTAGAGAGTTTGATGAATGGATGGTAGTTTTTACATTGAAATCTATGGGGAGGGAGGGTTTAGGTCTGTCCAGAGGATGAAAATATCATTGATGTATCTCTGGTATATAATTGATTTTATGGTGTATTTTGTCCAGAATTTCTTCCTATGGGTGGATCACAGAGAGTGGCATATTGAGGAGCTATCCTAGTACCTGGGGCTGTTTTCATAGTTTGGAGGAAATGTTACAAGGAGAAGTGCATAGTTTTTATGGATGAGAATGAAATGTATCAGTTCAGTGATGTGCTCAGGGTGGGTATCTGAGTGTTATCCATGGTCACGAGATATTTGAGGCAGGTAGTGATGCCAACATGGTGAAGGATATTCTATAGGTAGGTGAAATGGTTGGTGTTTTGGATGAGGTTTTCAATATTGCAGAGTTTCTGGAGGAAACTGATCCTTTGTGTGGTAACTGGTTTCAGGATGGTTTGTATAAGAACTGATATAACTTCTGTGAAAACGCAATGGCCAGATATGATGGGTCTGCCTGGATTCCCCATGATTTAAATATTGGGAAACATGTAGAAGGCACCTGAGGTGGGTTTCTGGGAATTAAGTTGTACAGTGTATATTGGAATTGTTTGGGGAAGGATTATATGATATTCTTAAATGCCTGAGAAAATGGTAGCGTGGCATCATCTTTTACATCTTTATGGTAGGTGGTATTGGGGAGTTGTCCTGTTAATGCAGTCATTCTGGTTCAGAACTACTGTCGCACTCCTTTATCTGCTGGTTTTATCACTGTCTGGGGGTTGGGTTTCAGAGACTTTATAGCTGTCTGTTAAAGGTGGCGACATTGTGGTGGATGTGATTATTAAGGATTTCTCTATTTTCTAAATCAATCAATGTCATGAAGAAGTGCGTGGTTTGTTCTGAAATAAGTGCACAGTACTCTGGGCAGTGATAGAAATGTAGTCTGGGGTAGTTGAAGCAAAATGCAGGACAATGTAGCACTTTAAAGACTAACAAGATGGTTTATTAGATGATGAGCTTTCGTGGGCCAGACCCACTTCCTCAGATCAAATAGTGGAAGAAAGTAGTCACAACCATATATACCAAAGGATACAATTAAAAAAAATGAACAAATATGAAAAGGACAAATCACATTGCAGAACAGAAGGGGGATGCGGGGGGGGGGGGTGGGAAGGGGGAGGAAGGAAGGTAAGTGTCTGTGAATTGCTGATATTAAAGGTAGGGAGAGTGGGATGTTTGTGAGTTAATGGTATTACAGGTGATAATTGGGGAAACTGTCTTGGTAATGGGTGAGAAAGTTCAAAGACTTGTTAAGTCCTTGTTGGTAAGTGTCGAATTTTAACATGAATGACAGTTCAGAGGATTCCCTTTCAAGTGCAGATGTAAAAGGTCTTTGTAGCAGAATGCAGGTGGCTAAGTCATTTAGAGAGTGTCCTTTCTGGTTAAAGTGGCAAGAAACTGTTTTCTCTTTGTGATCTTGTCTGATATCTGTTTTGTGGGCATTAATCCTTTGGCGAAGTGTCTGAGATGTTTGTCCAATGTACATAGCAGACGGACACTTTCGGCACATGATAGCGTAGATTATATTTCTGGATGCGCAGGAATATGTGTTCTTGATCTTATAACTCACTTGGTTAGGTCCAATAATGGTATCAGCAGAATGAATATGTGGACAAAGCTGGCAACGGGGTTTGTTGCAAGGGAAGGTACCAGGGTTGGTATTAGTGTGGTATGTCCTGTGGTGGTTGGTAAGAATCATCTTGAGGTTAGGTGGTTGTCTATAGGAGACTATGGGTCTGTCTCCCAGAGCCTCTTTGAGTATGGTATCCTGTTCCAATATAGGCTGTAGTTTATTGATGATGTGTTGGACAGGTTTAAGTTGGGGGTTGTAGGTGATGACAAGTGGTGTTCTATTGTTGGTTTTCTTGGGTCTGTCTTGAAGTAGATGGTTTCTAGGTATTCGTCTGGCTCTTTCAATTTGCTTTTTTGTTTCTCCGGGTGGGTAGTTGAGATTTATAAATGCTTGGTAGAGATCCTGAAGCTTCTGGTCTCTGTCAGTGGGGTTAGAGCAGATGCGGTTGTATCGAAGGGCTTGGCTATAGACGATGGATCGTGTGGTGTGTTCTGGATGGGAGCTGGATGCATGTAGGTAACTGTATGAGTCGGTGGGTTTTCTGTAGAGAGTGGTGTCTAATTTTCCATTGTTGATTTGTACGGTGGTGTCCAGGAAGTGGATCTCTCGTGTAGAATGGTCCAGGCTGAGGTTGATGGTGGGGTGTAGGTTGTTGAAATCTCTGTGGAATATCTCCAGTGTTTCTTGGCCATGTGTCCAGATCATAAAGATGTCATCGATGTACCGTAGGTAGAGGAGGGGTGAAAGGGGACGGGAGTTGAGGAAACGTTGTTCTAGGTCAGCCATAAAGATGTTAGCATACTGTGGGGCCATGCGTGTACCCATGGCTGTGCCGCTGATCTGGAGGTATAAGTTGTTCTCAAACCGGAAATAATTGTGGGTGAGAACAAAGTTACATAGGTCTGCTATCAGGTTGGCAGTAGTGTCCTCTGGGATAGTGTTTCTAATTGCTTGTAATCCGTCTTCATGTGGGATGTTGGTATATAGAGCTTCTACATCCATGGTGGCAAGGATGGTATTATTGGGGAGGTTATCGATGTTTTGTAGTTTCCTTAGGAAGTCAGTAGTGTCTCGGAGATAGCTGGGGGTATTGGTTACGAAGGGTTTGAGAAGAGTGTCTACATAGCTGGATAGACCAGTAGTGAGCGTGCCAATACCAGAGATGATGGGACGTCCGGGGTGCCCAGGTTTATGGATCTTGGGAAGTAGAACACATATTCCTGCACATCCAGAAATATAATCTACGCTATCATGTGCCGAAAGTGTCCGTCTGCTATGTACATTGGACAAACATCTCAGACACTTCGCCAAAGGATTAATGCCCACAAAACAGATATCAGACAAGATCACAAAGAGAAAACAGTTTCTTGCCACTTTAACCAGAAAGGACACTCTCTAAATGACTTAGCCACCTGCATTCTGCTACAAAGACCTTTTACATCTGCACTTGAAAGGGAATCCTCTGAACTGTCATTCATGTTAAAATTCGACACTTACCAACAAGGACTTAACAAGTCTTTGAACTTTCTCACCCATTACCAAGACAGTTTCCCCAATTATCACCTGTAATACCATTAACTCACAAACATCCCACTCTCCCTACCTTTAATATCAGCAATTCACAGACACTTACCTTCCTTCCTCCCCCTTCCCACCCCCCCCCCCGCATCCCCCTTCTGTTCTGCAATGTGATTTGTCCTTTTCATATTTGTTCATTTTTTTTAATTGTATCCTTTGGTATATATGGTTGTGACTATTTTCTTCCACTATTTGATCTGAGGAAGTGGGTCTGGCCCACGAAAGCTCATCATCTAATAAACCATCTTGTTAGTCTTTAAAGTGCTACATTGTCCAGTACTCTGGGCAGACATGTCATGGCTCAGTATTTGAGTCTGCACTCTTTGATATTTTTTGACTGTGCATTGTGAGGTACCTATCACAGGTCTCTGGGATTTGGGGCTCAAGCAAAGAAAAAAATCTGAGGATTCCTCTCATCACATTGTTTATCTGGCTTTTGCAAACCTAGTACCATTTTCAAAGTACTGTCAGGTAGCATGCCAGAAATTCTGCTAAGCATGGTGATTCTGTTGGGCATTAGTATGTATTAACTGATGTTGATGTATCAACTTGTGCAATAACTTGAGAGACAGGCTATCAGGGAGGTGTGGATACTTGCCAGGCCCTGCACACCCATCCGTAGTCATATGTGACTTTCCACCAGCAGGTAGAACAGAAGGGCTACGTCTACACTGGCATGAATTTCCGAAAATGCTTTTAATGGAAAAGTTTTCCGTTAAAAGCATTTTCGGAAAAGCACATCTAGATTGGCAGGATGCTTTTCCGCAAAAGCACTTTTTGCGGAAAAGTGTCTGTGGCCAATCTAGACGCAGTTTTCCACAAAAAAGCCCCAATCACCTTTTTCACGATCGGGGCTTTTTTGCGGAAAACAGTACTATGCTGTCTACACTAGCCCTTTTGCGCAAAAGTCTTTCGAAAAAGACTTTTGCCCAAACGGGAGCAACATAGTTTTTCCAGAAAAGCACTGATGATTTTACATGAGATCGTCAGTGCTTTTCTGGAAATTCAAGTGGCCAGCGTAGACAGCTGGCAAGTTTTTCTGGAAAAGCAGCTGATTTTCCAGAAAAACTTGCCAGTCTAGACACAGCCTTTGTGTATTAATTCACAGGAACACAGCGTAGAACAGACTTGTTAGCACAGTAACCAGAAGCTGTTAATACAATTCATCTGGCGGGGGGCGGGGAGGAGGCGGCAGAGTCAAGGCCCTGCTGATCACCTGTTATATACCCTAAGCCAGGGTAGACTAACTCACACCCCAGCAGCCAACCCCACCTCCAGCCTTTGTCCAGCTTCCCAGGAAAAAGGTGTCGCCTGGTCACCCCGCCCCCCCAAGCTCAGGTTATAGAGAGCCTCCATCATCATGCTGGGCTGAGGCAGCCTCCCTCAGTGGGAGTCACACCTGAAATTCCCATTCCCATCTAGGTAGAAGTGCTGTGCCCAGGGAAACTCAGGCCCACACACTCAGGGTTAACACAGTTCAGTAGAAATCACATTCGACACAACAAAGCGAGCAGAGCAAATACCATCCCAACTTCATCACACAGGACAACAAAGGAGGGTCTGGTCTGGCAGAGCTCCTGAGCCTGAGAGCCCCAGCAGTTAGGAGTGGGGGCCAGCTGGGGGTCCAACAGTGGAGGAGCCTGACTGGAGGTTTGGAAGCAGAGCTGATCCAGAAGCTGAGGGAGGATGGCAGTTAGAGCCTGGTTTGGGGGCCAGGAGCCAGCCAGGGTTGGAAATGGAGCCAGTGGCTGGGTCTGGTGGTTGTGAGAGAAGCGCAGCTGAAAGGCTGGTGACCCCCAGGGAGAGCTCAGGGGCCAGCCGCAGAAGGACCAGAATTGACTATCCCTGATCCAGAAAACTTCATTCAGGAACAATCAGGTCCTAAGGGACTCTAGGATGTCAAATGCCATTTTTCTAGAAACCTGTGTGCTGCTGACCCTGGAGCTGCAGCACCATGACCCCTATGTTGGAGCTCTCCTCATAGTGAAGAAGCAGTGTGGCAATTTGTAATTTGGAAGCTTGCAACCACTAACTCATACTAGTCAGTAGTTAATTGTTTTAGTGCTGGTAGATCAGCTTACAGGGCTGGTGTCATGGATGTGAGCACTGCTATCTAGAAGTTATTGTCCTCTGTGCCCTAAGGCTTGGCAATGCAAATGCATCAGTCCCATCTTGTGCATGTTTGGGATTCCCAGTTTGAACTGGGGCATTCATAGAACCCAGATACATATTCTTTGCCAGATCTCACAGGTTACATCTTTACTTGCTCCCTAGTTCAAGCTAGGGATGCAAATGTAAGCAACCGAAATTGCTAATGAAGCAGGGATTTAAATATCCCGCACTTCATTAGCATGACCTCGCCAGACTCATTTTTTGAGGAGTAACATTAGTTCGAACCAAGGGATTTGTTTCAAACTAACATGTCTCAGCGCACACTTCCTGGTTCAAAATAGCTGTTGAGTGGAGTAACGTGCCGGCGAGATCACGCTAATGAAGTGCGGGATATTTAAATCCCCACTTCATTAGCAATTTTGGTCACCTACATTTGCATCCCTAGCTCGAACTAGGGAGCAAGTGTAGACATACCTATAGTGTGTCTAGACTACAGGGCTTTTGCGAAAAAAGTGGCCTTTTTTCAAAAAAACTTCCCCTGCATCTAGACTGTTGCCACGTTCTTTCAATAGTAAATCGAAAGAACGTGGCAGTTTTTTCGACCATGGAAAACCTCGTTTTATGAGGAAGAACGCCTTTTTTCGAAAGTGCTCTTTCAAAAAAAGGCGCTGTTTAATGCAAACTGTGCTTTTTCAAAAGAGAGCATCCAGACTGCCTGGGTGATCTCTTTTGAAAAAGCGGCTTGCTTTTTCGAAAGTACTGGTTGTAGTCTAGATGCTCTTTTTCAAAAGAGGCTTTTTCGAAAGAGGCTTGCAGTCTATACATAGCCTCGGAGAAAGGAGTATTTCTCTATAGTGAGAGAACGAGGGTTCTCTCTACTATTGAGGTGGAATCATCTGGAATGGTCCATGATGTCTGAACATTTAATAACTCTGCACTGTTTTCTGTAGTGAGAACTGGAATGTTTGCTCTGAGAATAACTATGTATCCAGGCTGGGAGGATAGATAAGGTCAAATATAGAGAGTGTGGGTGATGTAGCAAAAAAAAAAAAAAATTAAAAAATGAATGGCATCTGTCAAATGTCATTAAAGATTAATCATAACAATGGATGTAATTTACTTGAAATATGCATAATAACTAATCTGGAAAACAATATTATAAAGCAGGTAATAAAAATTTGGGTACACAGTGATTGTTTGTGACAAGGCATCAGTGTAACTACTTTCCTTCCAAATTGCCACATGTAATTGATCAATTGTTTTTCATTTTTTAAATACCAGACCACGTAGTATCTAAGGCTATGTCTAAACTACACCCCTCTGTTGGCAGAGGGATGTAAATTAGATGTTTCAAAAGTGCAAAAGAAGCAGGGATTTAAATATCCTGGGCTTCATTTGTATAATCGCATCATGGCGCTGTTTCGAACAAGCACCATTTTGAAACTGAAACCGTGATTTAGATGCGTTTTTTTTGACAACGGGGAGCTTTTTTGAAAGATCCTGTCTAAACCACTGTTTCAGTTTTGAAATGGCACTTGTTTGAAACAGCGCCATGACGCGATGTCTAAATTCGAAATGTCTAATTTTCATCCCTCTGCCGACAAAGGGGTGTAGTTTAGACACAGCCTAAGGAGTATCTCTCTTTTTTGCATTATGTAAAAACTGTATGCCATGCTATTGTAGCTATGTCAGTCCCAGGATATTAGCAAGAGAAGGTGAGTGAGGTAATATATTTTATTTGATCTTTCTGTTGGTGAGAAAGACAGGCTTGCACAGAGCTCTTCCTCAGCCTTGCCAAATGTACACAGAGCTTCACAGCTAAATACAAGGTGGAACAGATTGTTTAGCAAAAGTAGTAAATATGAATTTTGAGGGACCATTCAAGGTGAAGCGGCATCTGAGAAGGGTTGTTAGTGGCTTATAGATTGCTGTAAAAAAGCCATAAATCCAGTGTGTCTATTCAGTCCATGATTTTTAGTGTCTAGCAAAGTTATTAATGTTAAGCTCCCAGATTCATCTTTTGAAAGTATTATACAGGTTTTCTTTGAGGATGAGTACTGATAGATAACTATAGAGGGATTGGTTTGTGAAAAACACTCACTCAATATGCAGTTTCTATGGACAATTAGGTAACACATTTCCTAACAGTATACTTTGCTACATCTGATTACATACCTGAAATTACAATGCAAATATCTTATTGCCAACAACTGGAAAATTTACAGGTTCTCACCATGAGTATGGTATTGCAAATTATGCTGGATTTCACTAGAACAAATGTGATTTGACTTTATTTGATTTGATTTCAAGCATATCACTAGATGCAAGTCCTTGATAAAGAGATTGCAACTAAAATATCATTTCTGAATGGTCAAGAATAGTTTGGAATATTGCAGTGGGGTGTTTCATCACTGGGATAGCAGAGTGACCACTGACAAAGAATACTGTATTTGTATTCTGTTTTAGTTACAAGTATTCATGCTCTTCAAGAGCAATTATTATGATACAAGCTGATGCAAAGTCTCACAAGGAGTTGCTTTGCTCTGAGAATACCACACCCTTCCATTAATTTCAATTGGAATTGTGCTTCAATAACACATGAAAGATTCAGCCTTTAAATACACAGTTGCATAGCATCTTCCATTCCTGGGTCTCAAATTCCTAACAAATATTAAGTAATTAAGCCTTAAACACTTCAGTCAGGCTTTCAGTTATTTTAGCATATCCATTTTCCAAATTGGAGAAAGGAGATTCAGGCTATGTCTACACTACTCTGATTTATCAGGAAAAGGATAGTTTTTTCTGATAGTTTTTGCAGAAGAGGCTTTTCTGAAATTTGGCCCATCTACACTGGACCAAATTTCGGAAAAGCTGTCTCTTTTGGAAGAGCCCTTCTTCCTCATGGAAGGAGGAAGACAGGACTTCCAAAAGAGTGCGTATGCTCTTCTGCAAAAAAAAAAAAAAAAAAAAGTGGAAGAGCAGACGCATTCCCTGGACATGGCAGAATTTTTCCAGCATATCTCCGGTATCCCGGAAAAGCCCCGTAGCATAGACATGGTGTAGAAAGGTTAAGGGCAAAATATTCATATGTGGGTTTCTGCAATTTGGGGACTTACATCCACATTGATTTCCAAAGCTACTGGAAATCAAGCTGCAGAGGCTTTAGAAGGAGCCAAGTGTTCATGAGAGCTGTGAGTGCACAACACTTTTGAAAATCAGGACTTTTATTTTGATGACTCAAGATGGATTTAGCTGCCTTTAGTCATCCTACACTTGACCAAGTTTTCATAATAAAAAACTTGTGAAGCCTACAATAGAATCTGACTCCCAGGAAATAATTTTAATTGCTAGAAGATACTGCATCTTAAAACTAATTGGGCTACAGTCTGCAAATTAAGTCAACTAGACTGGTCCTTGAGAAAAAGTGAGTATTTACTAAAAGGTTACTATAACTTGGTATGCAATGTTGTAACCACGTTGTCCAAAGATATTAGAGTGACAAGGTAGGAGAGACAATATCTTTTATAGAATCAACTTCTCCTGGTGAGAAGGCAAGCTATTGAGCTTACACACAACTCTTCTTCAGGTCTTCAGAGGTATTCTTCGGTTATGTCTACACTACAAAGAAATTCTGGAAAAAGATACGCAAATTGCAAACCACAATTTGTATATCTTTTTCCACTTTTCTTCCGAAAGAGGCTTTTCCAACATTTGGCCCATCTACATGGGGCTAAATGTCGGGGAAAACCCTCTTTCAGAACATCCCTTCTTCCTCGTGAAACAAGGTTTACAGGGAAGCCGACAAAAATGCATTAACTTTTTTGACATTTTTTTCAGAAAAATGGAGGCATTCCTTGGATACGGTAGAGCTTTTCTGGAATACCAGTGGTATCCTGAAAAAGCTCTGTAGTCTAGACATACCCTTCATAACTTGAAGAAAAGCTTAGCGTACACTTAAAAGTTTGTCTCTCTCACTAGCTGAAGATGGTCCAATAAAAGATACTACTTCATCCATCTTGTCTTCCCACACGATTGAAATATTTCTCTATGCATAGAACAGGCAATAACTGCTTTATCTCATATTCAATGCTATACTTGTTGAAATTTTAATAGCACTACTTTTTTGAAGATTAACTGAGTTATAGCACCTCTCTCAAAATTTCAGGTTCCAACAATGAGCTTTTTCTCATAAAGTCAAACAAAATATCTGAAAAACAGCTTTTAAAATGTTTTCTTCTTTTTTTTTCATAGGTTTAATATAAGAGCAAAGAACATAACGTGAATTCAAGGTATTTTTATGTTCAACATTTCTGATTCCTTACATTTCTGATTTCTCAGTATAAACAACAATACAAATATTTTTAAAAAAAGCAGGAACAGGTCTAATTTGAGACTGAAGACATAAATCACGCGAGCATGACTGCTATGTATTTCATGGTGTGTTTCCCTTTTCTGGAGATGTATGTATACATCTGTACATGTATAAGTTGGATATGAGTATTTAGCTCATAATTATCTGTATAATTGTGTGTGGAAGGGGTTTTGGTATGGGCTTCCACATGTGCAGGAAATGCACACACTTGTGCTCTATATAACCTGTAGATCTACACAGTTTTTTCCCTTTAAACTTCATTAATCATCCTTGCAAATGGAATGTTTCCCTGGAGTGACATTTTTATGTTAAAATTATATTATATTTGATTTGAAAGCAACCTAATTAAGGTATGCTTCCTGTAAGCTATTTAAGTCTCACCTCCCGATGGAATCATGGAACATTTAGAAAAATAATGAATTACATCTTATATAATCTTTATTGCTACTTTTTAAATGAGTAATATATTCAGTATTGGTTGAAATAACATAACCCTGAGGAGCAATTCATTTCCACAAATTAGACTGGCTCCTCACATATGAGATTGTTAAGCATGAAGAAGAAAGTTACTTGGCTCTGTGTCCCCCCCAGGAATAGTTTTTGTAGAACTGAACTATAAAATGCAGTCTGATTGAAGGTAAAACTGGTTAATAATAATAAAAAAATGCAGCAACAGCTTGTTCTAAAATGGTACTAGCCTCTTGTTTTTTTCTTTCCACTTCTTTGGTATTAGATCAGATGAAGCATACATATGTGATTTGTCTGTAGGGCTCAAAAGTGAAACCCAAAAAGATGGAGAAGCCAGTGTGCATCTGACTTGGTAGCTTCTATGTGACATCTATCTATCTATCTATCTATCTATCTATCTATCTATCTATCTATCTATCTATCTATCTATCTATCTATCTATCTATTTTTGAGCTTTTAGTTTCTCTTCTAGTATTACACATCTGTTAACAATGAATAAAGCCACGGAGATTCCGTCACCCCGTAAAAGAGAGTTGAGTTAGTATTTTAGGAGAAAAGTCTGATTATTTCTGTGAAATACAGTGATGTTCAACATAGAGTGTCAATTAAATATTTTATTAACATGATAGTTCAGCTGCAAAATACTTGAATATTATTATGCACAGTATTGTGGAAGAGGGTTTCCATTAGGGATGTAAAATTTCAGTTATTTCACTAATCAAATAGTTGATGCAATTTGCATCGATAAGGGTGCTTCCACCTTTGACAAGGGTGCTTCCGCCTTTGAAGTGTAGCAACAGCCACAGGGCTGTTGCTACACTTCAAAGGTGAAAGTGCTGTGGGGAGCCAGCAGGGAACTCAAGCTCCCCACAGCATTTCAAAGCGGCAGCACCTCAGCTGACCATGGGCTCCATGTGGTGCTGCCACTTTGAAATGCCGCATGCAGCAGGGAATCCCAGCTGGCCCTGCGCTGCATGGGGCATTTCAAAGAGGCAGCCCCACATGGAGCCCTGTGTATGACCTCAGGCTCCACGTGGCAATAATGCTTTGAAGTACCTCCTTTTCTCCCTCCCCCGCTTGCTGCCTCTTTCTGATAGAGGTGGGGGGGGGCAGGGGAATGACTAGTCAGCTAGTCTATTGACTATCTGATAAGCATTTACTTATCGGATAGTTGACTAGTTCACATCCCTAGTTTTCATATGCTACAGGACATACCCGCTGAAAGTCACCCCAGTATACATCCATTCTGCACTAAAGTCATTGACGTTTGTAGGAACTGATGCTTTATATGTCCTCCCATTTCCCACTCTTACATCACGCAAAAATCCCACCAATTTGCACAAATGGAATTCAGCTACAGGAAAAAAAAATCATAGAATCATAGAGCTGGAAGAGACTTTAGAAGGCCATCAAGTCCAGCCCCCTGCACAAGACAGGACCAATCCCAATTAAATCAACACAGCCAGGGCTTTGTCAAGCAGACTTAAACACCTCCAGGCATGGAGACTTCACCATCTCCCTAGGTAATCAATTCCATTGCTTCACCACCCTCCTAGTGAAATCGTTTTTCCTAATATCCAACCTGGACCTCTCCCACCGCAACTTGAGACCATTGTTCCTTGTTCTGCCATCCATCACTACTGTGAACAGCCTTTCTCCAACCTCTTCGGAACCTCTCTTAGGAAGTTGAAGGCTGCTATGAAATCACCCCTTGCTTTACTCAGCTTCAGCCTCTCCTTGTAGGTCATATGCTCCACCCCCTTAAACATTTTGGTTGCCCTCTGCTGGACCCTCTCCAATGCATCCACATCCTTCCTGTAATTGGGGGCCCAGAACTGGACACAATACTCCAGATGTGGCCTCACCAGAGCTGAGTAAAGAGGAATAGTCACATCTCTGGATCGACTGGCAATTTTTCTCTTAATGCAACCTAATATGCCATTAGCCTTCTTGGCTACAAGGGCACACTGTTGACTCATGTCCAGCTTCTCAACCACTGTAATCCCCAGGTCCTTTTCTACAGAACTGCTACTTAGCCATTCCATCCCCAGCCTGTAACAATGCTTGGGATTCTCCTGTCCCAAGTGCAGGACTCTACACTTGTCCTTGTTGAACCTCATGAGATTTCTTGTGTCCCAATCCTCCAATTTGTCTAAATCACTCTGGACTCTATCCCTGCCCTCCAGCATATTTACCTCTCCCCCTAGCTTAGTGTCATCCACAAACTTGCTGAGGGTGCAATCCATCCCCTCATCCAGGTCATTAATAAAGATGTTGAACAAAACCAGGCCAAAAATTGATATTTGGGGCACTCCGCTAGAAACCGACTGCCATCCTGACATTGAGCCATTGATCACTACCGACTGAGCCCAACCTTCCATCCATTTATCTAATCCACATTCCCTTAACTCCCTCCTTTAAGTTGTTTTGCAATAAGTCCACGTTTTTTTGGAACCTATCTTGGATTCATAGTGAGGACGGCCTGTAATGTTAAAAGATTTTTTTAAATAATTGCTTGAGATAATCACATGGTTCTCAGTTTATCCTGCTTACCTAGTTACTGTAAATTAGTATTTGTATTTTTTTTTTTGCATGTAAATAGATGTCTAGACTTAGTTCAGTATTAATAGGTTCAGGAAAACAAATGTTATAGCTGAGGACTCTACTGAAAGTTACATCTTAAAACACATAAAGCTTTATAATAAATTCAGAAGTAGGCCATGAAATCTGTGGTGTCTGCTCTTTCTTAGTTAAATAGTGTATATTTCTGATGTAGTTAAGGCCCTGATCCAACAAAGTGTGTACTTAGCTTTAAATGTGAGTATTGTGGCATCATTCAAAAGAGAAGGATTATTTGTGTGGCTAGATAACTTGCTAGAGAGGGCCTAAATGATGAAGTTATTGTAAAGTTGTTGTTTTTTTTTAAATGTAAATACTGGCACTTCAATCTCCATTCTTGAAAATTTTAGCTTTATCAGACACGTTTTTAAAGTTAATTCTTTACTTTGCCCATAAATCATTTACACATCGTCTGTTCACAGCTGTAAATTTTGGAAATGTTATCTTAAAATATTATTGTAATGGAAAGTGGTATTTTGTGATATAAATAACAGTGGTTTAGACCTAGTTTCTCTAAATACAGTATACATTTTATGTAGGTTTTCATCTTTCCACATAAAACAATTCCAACAGCTTCTTATGAAATGTTCTTGTTATTCTTCTCTGAAATATTTTGACTTTGTCTTTTTTTTTAAAGGTGGCCAAAATTGAGTGCACTGACCCAAGATTGATAAGTCCACAGCTGTACAGAGTGGTACCATTACCTCTTTGTTCTGTGATATGATGACACTATGGCTACGTCTAGATTGGCATTGTTTTCCGTTAAAAGCATTTTTGGAACAAATTGTCTAGATTGGCACGGACGCTTTTCCACAAAAGCGTGTCTGTGCCAATCTAGACGCGCTTTTTTGCGGAAAACAAATCTGGACTGTCTACACTGGCCCTTTCGCGCAAAAGAACTTTTGCCCGAACGGGAGCAGCATAGTATTTCCGCAAGAACACTGACAATTTTACATGAGATCGTCAGTGCTTTTGAGGAAATTCAAGCGGCCAGTGTAGACAGCTGGCAAGTTTTTCCGGAAAAGTGGCTGATTTTCCGGAAAAACTGGCAAGTCTAGACACAGCCTATATGTATATACAAAAACTTCATTGTCCATTTTTGCTCGTGTGGCACATTATAAAATCTGATCTAACTTGTTGTCTCCAATCATTTCTAGGCATCTTCTGGGATCTCCACTTTCCTGGATGCCTACTCCTATTAAATATATGCGCTTGGAATGATTTATTCAAGTTATATTGGTTTCACATTGTGCTCTTATGTTAATCAGTCTCTGCAAATAGCTTCAACACACACATTTAGTTCCTGCAATAGCTGACTTACTTTTTATAGCCAAGATTGTTCAAATATGTGCTTAGAGTGAGCTTCCAAATACCATACTTACACATAAATAAGTGGCCTGGCAGTGTTGAGCACCTGGCAGCTCTATTTTTCCCACCATGTAGCATTAGTGCAGGCAGACTTCTAGCCGGATGCTAGGGTTTTAGCCACTGGGTCATCTCAACCTGCTCAGAGCTCAGCTAAATGATATACTTGTTAAAATGTTAGCAATGGAAAGGGCTTTCTATAGCAAAGCTTCTACCACTGGTGAAAAAGAACTAAGGGTATGTCTACATTGCCACCCTAGTTCGAACTAGGGTGGCTAATGTAGGCATTCGAAGTTGCAAATGAAGCCCAGGATTTAAATATCCCGGGCTTCATTTGCATCTTGCCTCGTTCCACGAGGAGTAACGGAACGTGGAGAGAGCCTAATTCGAACTACCTACTCCGTGCTACGTGTAGCCGTGGGCACGGAGTCCGCACTAACGGGGATTTAAAAATGGTGGTGCCTGGCAAGATGCAAATGAAGCCCGTGATATTTAAATCCCGGGCTTCATTTGTAACTTCGAATGCCTATATTAGCCACCCTAGTTCGAACTAGGGTGGCAGTGTAGACATACCCTAAGAGAAAAATGTGGTCTAGCAGAAGCCTCAAGCTGTCTCAGATTTAAATAGGATGGCATTTTCCAATTAGAGGCAACAGTAGTAGGCTGAGAATGGGAAGACAAGATTCACTTCTCTGTGCTAACCACAGACTCCATATGATTACTTAGGGCTTGTGTATGCAATAAGCTAGGGTATGAGTCTACCCTGCACTGGCCTGCTGCAGACTGTCCATGAGGACCCTACTGATGCGCATTTACAGTTTGTTAGTGAACTTTGATCAAGTCCTCTTTCAAAGAGGACAACATGAGTGTACATTATGAACTGATAATGGATGTCAGTAGGGTCCATATGGACAGATAGGGTGCATCTACACAGCAAAGTTATTTCGGAATAACGGTTATTATGAAATAACTATGCGAGTGTCTACGCAGCAATTCCATTATTTTGAAATAATTTTGAAATAACGGTCGGCTTGTTCCGACTCCTGTAAATCTTATTCTATGAAGAATAATACCTATTCCAAAAGACTTATTTTGGTATAGGGGCAGTGTAGATACTCTACTTCTGCTATAGCGCCCCCCCAGGGCCATTCTAAATTATTCCTCCTGGGGCTCTAAATCAAGATAGCACATCTATATTAGGGAAGCCTGCCTCAGGTGAATTTTGAGGCTTCCCTGCAGTGTAGATATGCTATTTCAAAATAAGCTGTTTTGGAATAACTATTCTGGAATTGCTTATTCCGAAATAACTGGGTAGTGTAGACATAGCCTTAGTCTTGCAGCAGGCTAGCGCGGGTGGAACTCATGCATCCTAGCTTGTTGCAAACTAAACCTTTATGTAGACAAACCTTTAGTGTTTCTGTGTCGCAGTCCTCCTCTGTGAAAGGATATCAAATTACAACTTTCCATTCACCATACGCTGCATCTGTGCCCATTTAATACAATAATCCCTGGACTGTGAACCTCTCTTTGGTCTGTAGATATGTGATATAAGAGGACTATAAAGTATGCTTCTCTTCCTTCTGTACTTTACTGCTGGATTCTGTCTTCCTAACTTTTTCCTAAAGCTGAGAAGCTGGTCTTTAAGTTTTGATCTCTTTGCCTTAATAAAAAGCTCTTTTACTTGATGATGACAGACTTTTCTTCTCCCCAGTTTGATTTAGGAATCACCTGATCTGTGAAATAGTCTGTCCCGCTTTGGCAATTGCTGCCATTAAGCATAGGCTACAACTGGGACTAATTTAAAGTCTCTCAGGTATGGCAATCAGGTGTTAATAGGAGCAGCCACCATCAGGGTACTGCAGATGTACCGAAGATGAGAAGCAGTAACCTGCAGTGTACATCAGGATTAATTTTTGCTCCTGGAAAACAGGTTAGAAGGTAGAGGAAAAGCTGATGTAATAAAAATTCTGTGTGGTACTACACTTCCATAACCTGCCTGGCGCTGAAGTGATTGAAGGAAAGTTGTGATGAATTGTGCATTTGGATGCACCTAGAAGCAGGAAACATTTCCAATCACATTTGTTTCCTATATTGTGCACTACATGATGTCATGAGAGGATTCCATATTTCTAAAATCTAAACTGGCTCTTTAGGAAAAGGACTATTTACAGAGGGGCTGCAATTGCAGCTAGTGCAAACAGACTCTTTTCCTGATTACTCCTCCTAACTGTTATCTTCTGCAGTCTGTAATCTTCCCTCCAAATTCCATGCAGGCTGCTACAAAACTGTGAAAACCTAACACACTTGAATGAGGTCCTGCTAAAAAAAGATATGGGCAGAGGAGTCATCATTCAGATCTGGGTCAGTTTTAGAAAAGGGCCAAAATTTTCAAACTTGGGTGCTATAAGTTGGTTTTATGTACCATTGACTTGGGCCTACTTTATATGAAGGTAGCTAAAGTTATCTTTTCTTCCTGTTTTATTAGACTTTAGGTACCAGCCTTGATGTCCTGTAATATCATTTTTTCCAGTATAAAAATACTGGTGTAATTAATTGAGGATTTGGATCCATGCACATTTTTTTCCCCCCTCAGACTTTTTTTTCAGATTAGATTCTTGGTCACACATTAGGGAAAGAACCTTATATTTAAACTTCTCACGTTGGTATAAAGTCGCTTTGAGTTTTTAGTCATGTCTGTTATTTTATTTAATTCCTCAGTCTGCCACCTTGTTACTTTTCTAGAATGAGTATTCTATTAAAGTTGGCTATTTTTGTTTAAGAACAACAGTGAATTCAAATTGAATAGCATAGCATTGTATCATGCCTCTTTGTTCACTGGAGTTATCAGTGGTGTCAGCATAGTTCTGGGAATAGTAATAGTAATTAACTGCCACACTCTGAGGAAGACATACCGTTCAGGCTGGTGGGCTGTGCCAAGTCAGCAACTCTGGGTGCTGTGCGAGAAACAACATTGCAGACTGAACCTAAAGCTAAAAATTTATATCAGAAGAGAAAGTGGAGCAAAAGGAGGCCTCTGAGTGAAAAGTAGGCCTTGTGTGCTTTTGATTCCTGCAGTCAGATGTCTTCATTCTGGGAATAAATAAATTATGGAATGGAGATCAGTAACAGCTTCTCCATGTCAGCCTACCATTGCTCCTCAGATTCAAAATAAAAGTATGGTTGGAGCTTTCAGCGAAGACTAAAGTTAGTCACTATTTTATGCAAACTTGGTAGCCATTCAGGAAATATCATTTACATTTGCTCACTCTGCATACACATGGCATACATTTCTTGGGGTCACATGACATTTGTGAAAATGAGTGAGCAAAGTAATTGCCTGGAATCTGGGGCTACGTCTAGACTACACTTCTCTGTCGACAGAGAGATGTAGATTAGGCACGTCAAAATTGCTAATGAAGCAGGGATTTAAATATCCCACGCTTCATTAGCATAAACATGGCCACCGCTTTTTTTCAAAACGGAGCTTTTTCGAAAACCCCCTCAGCAGTCTAGACACGGATCTGTTGAAAATAAACCCTTTTCCAACAGATCCTATAAACCTCATTTTTTGAGGAATACAGGATCTGTCGAAAAAGGGTTTATTTTCGACAGATCTATGTTTAGACTGCCGTTTTTTTCCGAAAAAGCTCCATTTTGAAAAAGGCGGCGGCCATGTTTCTGCTAATGAAGCACGGGATATTTAAATCCCTACTTCATTAGCAATTTCGACGAGCCTAATCTACATCTCTCTGTCGACAGAGAGCTGTAGTCTAGACACAGCCTACGGTACTTCAAGAGGTGCCATACACAGTCCAAGGTTTCTGCCATTTCTCTCAATTCATTTCAGTCTTTGTCTGCAACCTTACTGCTATTTCAATCCTGGATCTTTACTGAGCACAGCTGTTCCACATTATTTTATTTTATTGACAGAAGCCCATTAAATCGCTAGTAAGTTTCTCTGAATTTCCATTTGTGTCCTAAGTGGTGCATGAATTTTTAAGATAAAATTCTGGTTCCATGGAAATAAATTGGGGTATGTCTACACTACCACCCTAGTTCGAAGTAGGGTGGTAATGTAGGCAACCGGAGTTGCAAATGAAGCCCGGGATTTGAATTTCCCGGGCTTCATTTGCATAAAGCCGGGCGCCGCCATTTTTAAATGTCCGCTAGTGCGGACTCCGTGCTGCGCAGCTACACGCGTCATGGAGTAGGTAGTTTGGACTAGGCTTCCTAGTGAAACGAGGAGTAACGGTAGTTCGGACTAGGAAGCCTAGTCCGAACTACCTAGTCCATGCCGCGTGTAGCTGCGCGGCACGGAGTCCGCATTAGCGGACATTTAAAAATGGCGGCGCCCAGCTTTATGCAAATGAAGCCCGGGAAATTCAAATCCCGAGCTTCATTTGCAACTCCGGTTGCCTACATTACCACCCTACTTCGAACTAGGGTGGTAGTGTAGACATACCCTTGGAGTCTTGCCATTTGATTCTAATGGGTCCAGGAGTTTCACAGTTGGTAAATACTGCATTAGCTTCCAAAATCATACGGCCCCATCCATCTTATTTGAAAACAGGGAGACAAAATATAAAATTCAGATTTTAGCATCCCCAAAATCTCCCCCTGCATTTCTAGAGATACTGTAGTCTTTTTCTGCATTGCGAGTCACTGCCCAAGAAATCCCCTATGTTTCTCCAACTGTTACCACAGTAAAAGAGTCACTAGGATGACTTTGAATCATACTTGCCAATGTTTTCTGCTCTAGCATATCTTGACCTTCTGAGAACTTTAATATTCACCAAGACTTAGCAATAAAGCAAATAGCAGCTGTAATGAATATTGTTAATGATCTAACTGCATATCTATTTAGAATTCATAATTTTTTCAATGTCCAATCCCATGTCTTATGGAAAACTTGAAACAAGTTTCTTTTGAGAATGTTTTTTCCTTTTCCAAAGCCCAGATCTAAAAGTCAAATGAGAGACTTTCCAGGTCATGACTAAAACTGTTATCAAAACTGTTCATTCAAAGCTTGTTTTCAATTAATAATATACTTTCCTAAAGCAGAAACCTGTCATGAAAAATCTTTTTGGTTTTCACTTTTTTTAGCTTTTTATGGAAAGCAAAATTTCCAAAACATAACTTTTTAGATTTTGGGTTCCCTTTATTTTCCCTTTTTGGGACTAGAATGAATGTCTTGAAGCTTTTTCTCCCACACATAGACATTCAAGCTTTTTGAAAGACTCAGCTTTGGACAGAGTGGCAAATGAAAAAAACAAACAAATACCAAAACTTTGTCACTTTTTAAGAGTTGGGGAGATTTTATTAAGTTAGAGTAGTATAAGGAAAACTAAATATGTTTCGGAGTAAGGAGGGAAAGACAGAAACCCTGGATCTTGCTCATTTTATCACACTCTAGCAAAGAGGGGCCAGAAAGGAGACAAAGAAGGAAAACAAGTCTCACAATCCCAAAAATGTGTTGCATTTGGAGCTCTGAATGTTGTTTGGGTGTTTTTTTCAATATTTTGAACATTTTGGTGAGGTTGTTTTCCTTTTTCTGATCAGCTTTAGTTAATAATCAAGTCTGATACTACAAGACTTACTCATCAGATAGTTCCCATTATCTTCTTCCTATGCATTCTTAGGAGCCATGCATTTATTAGGATGCTGAGACTAGTTTTTGTTTTTACATCCATATTATAGTGCTGTGAATTTATCACTAAAATGTCCAATTCTGCTACCCTTGCTCCTGCTGAGTAGAATTTACTCAAACGCATACGCCCATTGTGTACTAAAGGTGATAAGAAAAGGGTCTTCAATGGAAAGTTCACAGCATGAGATAATTAATTACAATTAGACTGCCTAAGACAGATCCAAGAGCTTGGTGTGCATCAGACAACCCAGCCATTGGAAAAAAAATAGGGTAACCACTTACATTAGTGATGTGAATTCATTTTTATGAATCAACTGTACCTTCAGGGTATGAGTCAATTCCTGATGCAAGTCATTGTGTCTAACTTGCATAGCTTTCCTGAAAAAATGAGTTTTTGATGACACTTGGTAACGAGATGCTACAAGCTGTTTAAAACCAAATGACCCAGAGGCAGAGAGAGGATAAAGGCTCAATGCTATTACTGCAATTATTTTTAAAATTACTGTAGATACCATGTCTTTTGCATAGTCGACCATTATGAAGGAACTGATGTAACAGAAAAGCTGGGTTGAGCCTTATTTTATTCCAGAGGAAAAGTAACAGCATAAGTAGCAGAATCTAAATACTTAGACAAAGGAGCTGGAAATCCATGTTCAAAGATCCCTTCATTGGACTTCTGCTGTGTCAGGGGTTCATTCTGACCGCTTACCTCCTGTAGAATAAAGAACACTACAATAATGCTGATAGAGTAGTAATTCACTTCCTAGCCAGCTGTGTTCAGATCCCACCATCGAAGGGGGATTTTTTTCTTTATTGGCTGATATAGGATTCACTATTCAACCAACCCAGAGGTTCTCTCTGCAGGCTGTATTTTATATGATATATAGAGTGTTAGCCTACTCAGTCAATAATGTCTCACTAAGATGAATGAGCAGGTGAAGCAGCTAGGATGCAATAAGTATTGCATTCTGTGTGGTGCGCATGGTGGTCATGAGTTGTATGGATTTTTTTCTATATTCCATTTTGGCTTGGGCTTCCAAAGGCTATTTTGTGGTGTTTGTTTTGTGGTGTGGTGTCTTTAGTTTTTGTTTTTAGTTTTTGTTTTGTTTTGCTTCTTTGTTTTTGTTTAATACCTCAGGATCTAACTTCTATGCATTAGATAAACTGCATAGAGCAGCAAAGAATGGACCGATGAAAATTAAAAGACAAAATACCCATACTCTAGCTAAACCTCCTAGTAAAGTATTTATCTGTGTCTTGATTTCTGTGCAAAAGGAGAACATGCACTTGACGGAACTACATGCTTTTACAAATCATTTTGATCATTGGACCCATTAGCTTTTAAGAAGCAAGTGATTGTGTTCTGATCAGTTTGTCAAGCAAAGCCATTCATTTTTGGAAGTGGAGGGAAAATCTGAATTTGCAAACCAGTTTATATTCTCTTTGATAACAACCCCCAGGCACATTGCAAAGCCAATACATATTGAGTTAGCAGTACTAAGCTATAAAGACTTTTCATTGTTATAATAAGGATACTAATTTGACCAAAAGTTTTACCATCACCTTTTCATGTAGCCATAAACAGCCTCATTTATCATTAACTGAACAGTTTTAAAAATTATGCTGACTGCTTGGAAACATGTAAATCGATGTTATGGCAACATCAGAAAAGTTTGGTAAAAATCTGTTGGCTCTGACTGTTCATGTGACTTCTAAAATTGTCAAATGAATAATCACCCAGCTATGCAATAATATAGCCTTTTAAATGAGTGTACCGAGATTTATAGCAAACCTAATCTGCTTTCTGTTTCTAATTCATCAAACGAAATGATCACATTTGCTCTGAGTGAGAAGGAAAATCTGCCTCTGCATATTATTCCCTTTTGTGTGCTCATAAGGTCCACAATATTAATTTGAAGGAAACTTTAACTTAGCAAAGAAGAATATTTTAAACAGGCCTGTTGTCTATTTTTTTCAGTGTGTGTGTGTGTGAGAGAGAGAGAGAGAGAGAGAGAGAGAGAGACACTGATGATGGGAAAAGATCTAGGGGAAATGGATAGAGTTGTAACTGTCAACAGTCACCCCAGAATCCAAATTAAAGTCTATGTAATGCACATAAAGGACAGCCTTTATTTATTTATACTGAGCATATTTCCTCTTTAGGTGTCAAACCATTTTACATGAGAGAAGTCAGTTTTTCTAGATTCCTGTAGAGATAGATGAGCATTGTTGTGTCAGATATCACTTTGTGTATAATAGCACTGCCTGATACATCTGTGCTGTAATTGGAAGTGTGACTTGGAAATGTTGTGTAGATGTACTCTACCAAGATGGAATAACAACAGCAGCAAAAGCCACAGCATCGCAGGTCACCTGTTCAAGTGGATATCCAAGGGCCTGGGTGAACTTGTATAGCTGTTGTGCTGCTGTGGCTTCACTGCTATTATTATTTGAGCTGTCTAGATCAAAGGCAGTTTGGTTATCTTTACATCTTTGATCGCAGTATAGACATATTTATAGGCTACGCCTAGACTGGCATGATTTTCCGGAAATGCTTTTAACGGAAAAGTTTTCCGTTAAAAGCATTTTCGGAAAAGAGCGTCTAGATTGGCACGGACGCTTTTCCGCAAAAGCACTTTTTGCGGAAAAGCGTCTGTGGCCAACCTAGACGCGCTTTTGCGCAAAAAAGCCCCGATCACCATTTTCGTGATCGGGGTTTTTTTACGCAAAACAAATGTCAGCTGTCACTTTTGCCTGAATGGGAGCAGCATAGTATTTCCACAAAAAGCACTGATTTCTTACAGTAGGAAGTCAGTGCTTTTGCGGAAATTCAAGCGGCCAGTGTAGACAGCTGGCAAGTTTTTCCGGAAAAGCGGCTAGTTTTCCGGAAACACTGGCCAGTCTAGACACAGCCATAGTGTTCCAAGCGCCTGCTTTCTCTCTTCATATGCAAGAAAATTTTCTGTCTTGGAAAGACATGCTCTGTAGTGATGTTTAGTTTTGTAATGCAAGATTCTGAATAGTTGGAGCTATGCAAGCAGCAGGGAAATTTGCCCTCTGCTTTGCACTCTGTTTAGAGTAACCTCTTGAGGCAGAACTGCTCCCTGGGTATTTGGTATTGGTATTGGGCTGAGATTCTTAAAGAGAAGAATTAATATGCATGCTGTTGGACAATTGCTTGTTCCAGGGCCAGTGTGTGTGTCTGAATAAAATATATTATTTTAGAATATACCCAAACTTCATATCACCAATTTCTCCTCCACTGGCAAGCTATCCTGCAACCAAGGCTCTGGACATTTGCCAACGCTTGGTACAGGGGCAACAGTATTGTTGATATTTCCATTTTAAAGACCAAATGATTCACAGGGGCATTCAGTAACTCCCATGAAGTCCAGCAGCAAGCATGTAGCAGGGTCTAGTTGCAGAAATCTCTGCTGTGTCTTCCCTTGTCAAATGTTTCTATTTGAAACCAACTTTTAAAATGTATGGAGTATTACGTTAGTATTCTGTGTCCTGCACACACTGGGTCCAGCACTCACAGATGTTACCAGATTTGCCCAATACTAAGGGGTATGCTCATTTATTAGGGTTACTCTTATGGGACTGGGGAAGGTTATCAATTCTATCAGTGTGCTGCTGGTGCTAACTTGTGCTCTCTTTTTAGTTTGGAAAAAAGAAGATTAAGGGGGGACATGATAGCGGTTTTCAAATATCTAAAAGGGTGTCACAAGGAGGAAGGAGAAAATTTGTTCCTCTTGGTTTCTGAGGACAGGACAAGGAGTAATGGGCTTAAAGTGCAGCAGGAGAGGTTTAGATTGGACATTAGGAAAAAATTCCTAACTGTCAGGGTGGTCAAATATTGGAATAAATTGCCAAGGGAGGTGGTGGAATCTCCCTCTCTGGAGATATTTAAGAACAGGTTAGATAGACATCTGTCAGGGATGGTGTAGATGGAGCTTGGTCCTGCCTTGAGGGCGGGGGGCTGGACTCGATGACCTCTCGAGGTCCCTTCCAGTCCTATTATTCTATGATTCTATGATTCTATGGAGCTGAATTCTCTCCCTGCTGTCAATTCCCCCTCCCACTGGAGCTCTCCTGCAGGAACTAGGTTCCTCGGGATGGGGTTCTTTCTACCTTAGCAACACACACAGACACTCACACCCACTAACAGATCACGTCTGAGAGGACTGGGTATTCAGCACTCCCAAGCTGACCCCTCATATTCCCTGGACTCAGCAGGCTGGGTTTAACAGCAACACACATTGCACCCTCATGTGCCTTTGGACTCAGTGGGCTGGATTAAACAGCACTTCAAGCTGCCATCCTCATATGCCCCCCGGATCAGCACCACCCTATCCCCACTTTCACACCACAATCATTTGCAGATAAACCACATGATGAGCAAACCCCACAGTTTTTTGGGCACTACAGGGATCTTTAGCTTGGGTACAAGAAGCGTTGTTGCAGAGCGAATGGAGAAACTAAAACAACACCTCTTGAGGAAGAGTGAGCGAAAGAGAAAGAAAGAGAGAGAAGCAACCCGCTTAACAATGAAAGTGATTTATTTCTGGGTAGTGATAGGAAGCCAAACACACATAACAGTTACAATATTAAATCTAAATTGAAACTGATTACAAATGTTAGGGTTAGCTAAACATATAAGGGTATGTCTAGACTACATGGCTCTGTCGACGGAGCCATGTAGATTTGTTTGTTCAGCAAAGGGAAATGAATCCACAATTTAAATAATCGCGGCTTCATTTAAATTTAAATGGCTGCCC
Organism: Pelodiscus sinensis; assembly: GCF_049634645.1. Taxonomy (NCBI): domain Eukaryota; kingdom Metazoa; phylum Chordata; order Testudines; family Trionychidae; genus Pelodiscus; species Pelodiscus sinensis. The sequence goes on from NC_134723.1 coordinate 8,872,909, forward strand.
CGCTCTGCTGATCAGCTGTTTGTCGGCAGATCGGGGCAGTCTGGATGCTCCCTGTCAACATGAAAGCCCATTATTGACCTCCCCGGTAAACCTCATCCTACAAGGCATAAGGAGGAGGTCGATAAAGGGCTTTCAGGTCAGCACGGAAGCGTCCAGACTAGTGCGCTAAGCCGACAAACAGTTGATCAGCTGTTTGTTGGCTCAGCGCGGCAGCCATTTAAATTTAAATGAAGCCGCGATTATTTAAATCACAGCTTCATTTCCCTCTGCTGATCAGCCTAATCTACATGGCTCCATCGATGGATGTAAACCCTAACAGTTTACATAAGGCAGAGTCAGGAGGCTATGCTTGGGGTGGGGGGGGGGGGAGGGAGGAGGAAGAAAATTGAGAGAGAGAGAGAGACCTCACCACTCTGTGGAGCTTGCACTGATTAGGATTCCCAGATGGTGATGGGAGCTGGGGGTCCAGAGGGCAGGGGACAAGCAGAGCAGAGCCCCCAGCACTATCAGACAGGAGGTAATGAAGTCTCAATGTAGTTGATGCAGTTTAAATCCAGGTATCAGAACAGTTTTTCTTGGGCCAGGGTAGGAGTTTTTATAGGGATAGGACAATAGTTCAAAGAGAAACAGAGGCGAAACAATAGAGGCTGATCACCCCTGGTTATGGGTGATGTTCCTTGAATGAACTCACAATGCAGGTAGGCAGTTTCAGAATTTTGGATGTCAATAGGATCCATTACTAGAATTGGTCTAATAATGACTAATTTGGGTGTGAGCAGGCGTGGCTTCATTAGCATCTGGAGCAGAGATTTTCCATCAGGCAGTGCTTCTCTGCTTTTGGTATCCCATAGTTCAGTGCGGTTCTGCTTTGGAAGAGCTGGTCTCCATTCTGTATGCTAATGAGTTCTATCTTCAATGCAGATGAGGCTGGGGTGTTTCCTTAATTAGTTTAGGTGTGTCTTCCCTGGCCTTTTCCTTGCTTTGTCTGATTCTAGCAGAGGCCTAAGGGAAGGGGGGGGAGGACGGTTTTCCATGAGTGTCACTCCCTGGCTCCCCAAGAGCACAGGGCTGGTAGGTAACACAGAGAGAGAACTTCTACTCCTGCCTGCCAGAGGAGACGATTGGGTTGTAGGGGTAGAGCGGGGAAGGATAGGGAAGGTGTCTGTGAGCCTTGTGAGAAAGATTGAGGGGTTCCTGTGTGACAGCATCATGGGGTTGAGTGCTCCGGACTGGAGCTCCATGTACACACACATGAACAAGCTATTGTGCGACTCCCAGGCCAAGTAGGCCAAAAGAGGATCATGCAGCCCCTCACAGCCCATTGCCTGACCCCACTTGTAGATAAGAAAAGTTAGAGATCTCACCTGAAGTGCCCTCCATGGCTCCAAAGCCTGGGAGATGTCCTGGGAGGGAGGACTGTCTCCAAGGTGAGGAGCAGGTCCTGCCTGATGGGCATGGTCACCTGACTGGTCTCCTCCTCTCTCACTCCTCCTCCTCCTCCTCTGCCCTCCTCCCTCTTGGAAGCTGACACTGGACATGTTCTGGCCAGACGCTATGATGATGGGGGGGAGGGGAATGATCGGCACCCTCCCAGGATGGCATGCAGCTGCTCATAGTAGCAGCTGCTGTGTGGTGCTGTCCCAGAGTGTCCGCTCTATTCCTAGGCCTTGTGGTTGGCCTGCTGGAGGTTTTTGACTTTCATGCAGACCTGGTCCAGGATCCGGGTGTACCTTTGTCAGCCAGGCTGGTGGTGATCCAGCCATATACATCTGCATTCTTTTTCCAATGACAACTGAGTGAGGAGCAGTAGTGTTGGCAGCCATAGGGAGCTCTGACGAAGTGTCTCTTCAGTGACATCAAGTTTTGCATGAACACCTAATCCTTACTAAACTTTTCCTTCTAGATGTGGCTCCTTATGGATTGGATTAAGGCAAATTGGGGAAAACAATGTTGGGGAAACTTGGACAGTCTGTCTCTGCTGCACCTGCTCTGGCTTCATATCTCAATTTGGTACTTTTGGGAACACAGACTTAATTTTAAAATAATCAGATGTGTGTGCCAGCTCTGTAGAGAGCTGTGTGTTATTGCTGTGCTGATCCATTGCCACAGCTGGTGGGCTGGGTGACTCATCAGAGGAAAGTACACAAGGCCATTAAGAAAAACCTAATTTTTATTCTCCCTGTTCTTTTATGTTCTCTCTCTCTCTCTCTCATTTTAATTTCTTAATTTTTATAATTGATTTTAATTAGGCTCTCGCTAGACTTCTGATCTTGCTTGCTACAGAACATGAATTTCCAAATCCCTCACAGATTTAATCTCGTGCCTTTAGAAGACAAGTTTGCTTTCCTACTGGGACTCAAAATGACTAGACTTACAGGTATGATTAGGAATAATGTCTGAAATGTTTATATTACTTGTTTCTAAATTGCAAGGTCCATTTTCTTTGTACCTGGGGGCCTATTAAACACACATTGAAATTCCAAGGGCTCTTTTCCCGAATAAAAGAACATTGTTTAAATCAAAAGCATAGAACTCTGTTTTAATAGCCACACACTAAACTTGGGGGTAGTGCAGAGGTGCATTGTGCCAGCGAGGCAGAATGTTCCTCTGGCACTGGGGGAGCAGCATGTCCAGGACTGACTTGTATACCTTTCATCATTCTCTCCACCAGATCTAGTCTACAGCTGGTAAGAATATCCCTGCAAGAGAAACTGCCTAAGTAAGCAGGCTTGGTTACTTTCTCTTCAGAGACTAATGACAGAGTAATCACACACAGGCATAAATTTTCTATGAAAGCCTATTTTATTTGTAAAGTAAAAGCGCTACAGAGGAAACACAATAAAAACCTCCATGCATGCTGATAAATTTTCCAGATCGTATCATAGCATGTCCAATCAAAGTAGCAAAAACATCTCCTCATTAGCTTAATAATGACATCCTGAATATAAAGAAGGTGGGAGGGGCTCCTTGCATAGGAGGAAGTAGGTACGAAGACTCAGAAGAAAACATTAAGGGCTGCCATTCTCAGGGAGACACGCTTTGTTGGTTGTTAGAGTAATTATTAAAGCAGAACCCTGGAAGGGGAAAAGTTTAAATTCTGGTCAGGAATCAGGGTGGGAATGCCATCTGCTCTTAGGTGATTGTTGGTTAGGACGTCATCTTATTGGCTGCTGAGACTCTGGGTTGGTTAGATTACCCATTTGTAGTCAGCTATGTAACACATACACATCCCTTTTTTGGAGTGGTACTTTTATCCTGGAACCATTTCCTTTTTTAAATCTTTTCCACTGGCCAATACTAAAGTGTGGTTAATGAGCATCAACATTTTGTTTCTTCAGTTCAGCTCTTGTGGTGTGTGTTCATTCATATTATATGTGGGTATTTATATGTTCCATAACATTTAAACTTATGATGTATTGAACCAATATTAATGCTCAGCTACATAACTGCAAAACAATAGTGTAACAAAATTACAGCTCTTGGCTTTGAATAAAACAGGATGGAGCCCCAATATGATAAACTTTGAGACTTTGTAATCAAACCAAATGTGCTTGGCTTTTTTAAAACACAGCTATTAAGCATTCTGATTACATGTTTCCATCATATTACTGATATATTAGCAAAATAGAGGGAGATCATTTGTTTAAGGGACAAAAATTATCCTTTCCTTGTTTTCACCTGCCAGCATATGAAAAAAATCTTAAGTGTGTTAATAAAACAGAGAAGTACATCCATTTAAATCAATAAACCTGTTTTACAGAGAAATGATTGCTACAGTCAAAGGTTTGTAACCACTGCTAATCTAAATCTTTTTCTAGAGATTTATAAGTTTCCCATAAATGTTCACTTCTGGCTAAATTCTTGGTACATAAAATCTCAGCTGAGGTTCTGTTTTATTTTGTTTATAAATCTCTTTGAAAAAGACTCTGTTTGGGAGCACATAATTAATTAAAAGAATGAATAATTTTTATTCAGGTCAGGTTATTGCTCCTTTTTATGAATATTGCTCACTCAGTTATTTTTCAGTGGTAGGACTGCGGTCTTTGTGCTTTTCTGAATGAGCTTTTTGTGGTTGCAGATTCTAAGCAGTCTATAGCTGCTTGGGAGAACTGCATCCTCCCAGTTGTATCGGTGTAGGTGCCTAGAAACCATGCAGGAAATTGATTTTCAGTGCAAGTGATTGTCCACCTGCCTATCCAGACCTGCCCCAGATTTAGGATCTATACGACTATTTACCTGCCTTACTCTTCAAATTGTCGAACCTCTGTAAAGAACAATGGATAACAGGGGATTCCTTGGTAGAATCACTTCCACAGGAATCATGTTATCTGGAGGCCAGTTCAGGTGGCCCAGCACTCCAGAGTTCTTGCATGTTCTGATGATTTCAGGGGACTCTGATGGGATATACCTGGCCCTTTGTGGGGTCCCTGCTGGAAGCCTTGTCATCCTGCTACACTCCACACCAGCAAAGAGCAGCAGAGGTGGTTCCTCTAGGCATGGAGACAGCCAATCAGAGCCCAGCAGGCTGAGATAAAAGGATCTGCAGAGACTTGAAGTGAATTCCTGGGCTGGGGCCATAGATGTGCTGGGAAGTACTCCTGTATGGCCAAAGGTGCACAGCAGGCTGCATTTACTGGTCTGGTGTGAGCAGAAGGCCTGAGAAGACTGTATGACTTTGTTGAGCTGCTGAAGATATACCTGGCAAGGCTGGTAGGTTACCGGGAGCGTCAGGAGCAGGGAAAAGATTACACAGCACCATGGGCAGCTGCTAGGAGGCACTTAGCAGGCAAGTGCCCCATCAGAAGGGCAAATCTACCTCTTCTGCATGAGTGGGTGTTGCATTCCATCCCGGCCTCTGCCTCCAGAGGAAGGATCAGAGGGAAAACTCCACTAGCCGACATTATGAAATTTCTGGTTTTGTACACTGGCTGCTTGCAATTACTTCAGCTTCCCCAGTGTTAACCTGGATGAGACAACAAGTTGAAATGGGCTGCTGTCTGGCACCTGCCTTTGAGGCTCTGTGTTGATTAGTCCTGTTCAGGACAGGGTTAGACAGAGCTGTGCTTCATCTCCTGAGGGAGGTGGTACTCTTCTCTCCTCCTCTTGTCCCTGTTCCGAGCAGGCAGAGGATATGATCACGTTGTTATTAAATAAGCAAGTTGACCAGTTCTGCTACCTTGTCCTCAAGGATTCAGCTTGACATTTTTAAATCACTTTGAGTGTCTACACTAGCCCCCTACTTTGAACTAGGGAAGCTAATGTAGGCATTCAAACTTGCAAATGAAGCCCAGGATTTAAATATCCAGGGCTTTATTTGCATGTTCCCGCCCGGTCGCCATTTTTAAATGCCACTACTCTGGACTAACTGCCTGCAGCTACACGCAGTAGTTAAACTGTAATTCGAACTAAGGACTTAGTTCAAATTACCTGTTACTCCTCCTGGAATGAGGAGTATAATTAAATCCCGGGCTTCATTTGCAAGTTCAAATGTAAACATACCCTTTGAGAAATAAGCATTGACATGTTTATACTACAAACAGAATGCATGGGCCAAAGCCTGGTGCCCTTACTCTGCTAATGCAGGGTCCGTACTCAGACAAGACTCCCAATGGCCTTGTAAATTATAACAGACCCCATATGTAGCATCTGTGGAGTAGGCAATGCCAAATCATTTAGCGTATGGCTACATGTAATAAAAAATAACCAAGAAGAGGTAAACTGTAAAAACCAGAGTACTGGGAATTAAGAACTAGTTATTCCTCTAGTTTAAAATGGCATGTCTTTATTGAACTCCAAGCATCTAACAATGCTCTGTGCAATAGGTGAAAATGCTCCCGTTATACAGTGTGTCATATGTGCACAATAGTGATGCTTGATATCTAACTAACACTATGGCATTTATATAACATTCGCAAGAAGCCAGTTCTTCATCTATGAGGAAAATTATTCATCCTCTTGCAGACCTTGCTGGATTAAACAGTGAGAGAATAAGTTGCCATGTAGTGCCTTCTAAAAATTCTTCAGTAGGATCAGAGTGGACCAAACTGCTCATGGAAGTAGGATAGGAAAGGCCCTTGGTCCCATTGGGTCATTTATTGTAAGGTAATACAATAGATATATTTCTTTTCTTCCCTACAGGAATCCCACTATGTGAAAACATCAGCCCAAATTGAAAAAAAAGTTTGTAGACCTAGGCTGATAGGTGCATGCTGTAAACCACAAATGTGTGTGTAGAGTAAAAGTGAATTTTTGTTCTTTGAAAAATCTTCTGCTCCCTAACAGCGATGAGTTAAACCTGTGGCAAACAGTAATTATACTGCTGTGGCAGATTAGCAACCAATGCACAGGTCTAGCTCCTAGAATTTTAAGTTGAGAAAGGACCACCGAAATTTAGGACATACACCATTGTTTAGTAAATCTTCAACAAAACCCAATCATGTGACAGAACTGAAGCAAAACTTTTTAACCAGACCTGTACCCTTGATTTAAAGATTTCACGTGGTGAAGAATTCATCACATCTCTTGGAAAGTTGTCCTGCTACAATTATAACAGTCCAATGATTGACTACGAGGATTAGTTGAAAACTTTGACACTGTGTGTATACTTACTATAAAACTAAAAGATTTACTGGGCATCACTTGGGTTCTCAATTAATATGTGTTCATTTAAATAATTGCTTTGTGGTGGGGCTGGAGACGGCCAGCCCTCTCTCACTACAGCAGATTGTGGCCAGGTGAGAAGCCCCTACAGGTCCAGCAGCCACACCTAGGGAGGTCAAGATTTGTCTACACTCTGTGCTCCCTAGCCAGAGTGAGGAATGAGCAAACTATGCACTTTCCTCTCACTCTCTGATAAAGAAAAATAGTCAGCAAAGATCCCAATCAGGGGTGGGGAGGAAGTTCAACAACCCCCACTCTCTAAAGGACACCTTGGGGGCTGGAAGTTTTGAGGCTGAGGTAATCCCAGCAGTGCCCCCAGCCAGCCTCTTTCATAGAACCATAGAGCTGGAAGAGACCTCAGGAGGTCATCAAGTCCAGCCCCTTGCCCTAGGCAGGACCAATCCCAATTATTTCAACCCAGCCAGGGCTTTGTCAAGCCGAGACTTAAAAACCTCTAGGGATGGAGACTCCACGCCTCTCCCCTCCCCCCCAGGCAACCCATTCCAGTGCTTCACCACTCTCCTAGTGAAATAGTTTTTCCTAATCTCCAACCTGGACCTCTCCCACCACAACTTGAGACCATTGCTTCTTGTTCTGCCATCTGTCACTACTGAGAACATCCTTTCTCCAGCCTCTTTGGAATCTCCTTCAGGAAGTTGAAGGCTGCTATAAAATCCCCCCTCACTCTTCTCTTCTGCAGACTAAACAGACCCAACTCCCTCAGTCTCTCCTCGTAGGTCATATGCTCCAGACCCCTAATCATTTTGGTTGCCCTTCCGCTGGACCCTCTCCAATGTGTCCACATCCTTTTCATAGTAGGGGGCCCAGAGCTGGACACAATACTCCAGATATGGCCTCACAAGAGCCGAATAAAGGGGAATAATCACTTCTCTGGATCTGCTGGCAATGCTCCTCCTAATGCACCCTAATATGCCTTTAGCCTTCTTTACTACAAGGGCACACTGTTGACTCATGTCCAGCTTCTCCTCCACTGTAATCACCAGGTCCTTTCACCTGCCTGGTGATTCTGTCCTTTCACCTGCCTGGTTTTCTGAGAAGCAATCCTATTCCAGGAACATCCCATTTTTCTGGCACAACCAAAGCCTGACCTTGCTTTAAGTTATAAAAGGAAGCTGTATTACGAATTTGGTGGTGCTATTAATTAACTTGATGTCATAATTTGGTTCCTTATCTGTTCAAGAAACAATGAAACTATATGTTGCCCATTGCTCAAGGTGGATTGCAAGGTGCCAATATAATCCAAGTGTGTTAGTGACAATGCTCCTTACTCTCGTCCCTGTTCTAACTGTCCAGTCCTGAACTCTCTAATTATAAAAAGTTCCACATATTGATAAAATGTAAAGAACACACTTACATAACTCTCCCCGTGTATCTATTTTTTCAGCAGAGTTGTAAGAAGCAGCAGTGTTAGATTCTGGGCCCATGGGGGTTGTGGGCAGCTGATGTCTTCAAGTCACCACTTTTAAAGCTAGGTGTACCTGGGAAGACCGTATAATGTAAGGCTCAGCAGGAAGTACCACTCCAAAGGTCACTGGTTGGTCAATACTAGCATATAAATGAGAAAGCCATGGCCGGGCGCTATCTGAGGAACACAGACTGTTTGCCTGCTTCTGTTCTAGACCTTGCTAATGATAAACTCCAGCTTCTGACCCTTGTTCATCCTCAACCTTGTTCTCTGGTTGCTGTCTGTAACCTGCGGCCACACAACCCCGCTCTCTCTGTAACTTAACTGGATCTGCTTCCTGGCCTGTGTCAGACTCTGGCTTCCTGGCATCCCCTGCCTAACTCCCAACTCCTGCTTTGACACTCTGCGGGTATGTCTACACTACAATGTTAATTCGAACTAACAGCTGTTAGTTCGAATTAACTTTGATAGGTGCTACACTAGCGATCTGCTAGTTCGAACCGCTGGGTAAACCTCATTCCACGAGGACTAACGCCTAGTTTGAACTAACTAGTTCGAATTAAGGGGTGTGTAGCCACTTAATTCGAACTAGTGGGAGGCTAGCCCTCCCCAGCTTTCCCTGGTGGCCACTCTGGCCAACACCAGGGAAACTCTACTGCCCAACTCCCGGCCCCAGAGCCCTTAAAGGGGCACGGGCTGGCTATGGTGCCCGTGCCAGGTGCAAGCCTGCCAGCACCCAGCCAGCAGACCCTGCACCTGGCACGGCTCGAGCCAGCCACCCACTGCCACCCAGCCCTCCGCCTCTTCCCGGGACCAGGCTGGCGGCTCCCGGGAGCCTGCCCAGGACCACCCGCCTGGTCTAGTGCAGACATCGTGGACCTCATCCATGACTTCCGCATTAGGCACAGGAAAGTGGACGTCTAGGGCAGGATGGCTGCCAGCCTGGCCACCCAGGAGCAGGTTTGCATGAAAATCCAGGTGGTCCACTGAGACCCCTGACCCTGAGCCCTGAGCTTAGAATGGCTGTCCTGGGTCAGACCAAAGGTCCATCTAGCCCAGTAGCCTGTCTGCCGACAGTGGCCAACACTAGGTACCCTAGAGGGGATGGATGGAGGACAATGACCAAACCATTTGTCTCGTGCCATCCATCTCCAGCTTTCCACAAACAGAGGCTAGGGACACCATTCCTACCCCCTGGCTAATACCACTCCAGGAACCCAACCTCCATGACTTTATCTCACTTCTCTTTAAACTCTGTTCTAGTTCTAGCCTTCACAGCCTCCTACAGCAAGGAGTTCCACATGTTGACTATTTGCTTTGTGAAGAAGAACTTTCTGTTATTAGTTTGAAGCCTGCTACCCATTCCTTTCCTTTGGTGTCCTCTAGTCCTTCTTTATGGGAACTAATGAAGAACTTTTCTGTATGCAACCTCTCCACACCACTCATGCTTTTATAGACCTCTATCATATCCCCCCTCAGTCTCCTCTTTTCTAAGCTGAAAAGTCCCAGTCTCTTTAGCCTCTCTTCATATGGGACCTGTTTCAAACCCCTCATCATTGTAGTTGCCCTCCCTTCTCCCATCCTGTCTCTTCCCCTCTCCCACCTCCTTTTCCCAGTCTCCCAGAGTTTTGTTCAATAAAGAGAGTTTCTATTTTTGAACACACGTGTCCTTTATTTTGTACATCAGGAAGGGGGGCTAGGGAGGAGTAAGTGGAAGGAGGTGAGGGAGGAATGGGGTACGAGCCCCCGATGGGGAGGACTGGGCTGGCTCTGCGGGCTTCTGGGGGTGGAAGCTCTCCTGCAGCCCCCCGATTGACCCCTCTCCCCAGATGGCAGCCTGCGGCAAGTGCAGCCGGGCTGATGGCTGAGTGCTGTGATGTGCCGAGTGTGGGCACTCAGGGCACTCCAAGCCAGGACTGCTTTGCAAGCGGGGCACCCCTGAGAACTGTCTGTCCAGGGTGGGAGTCGGGACCCTTTAAGCGCAGCCCTCGGCTAGTCTGAGACAGCAGCTCCATGCTCTAAGTCCTCATCTGATGCCCTGCCGGCACTGCTTCCGGCCATCCTTAACCCCGGTTCAGGGTCCACTCTGTGTGGACATGCTAGTTCCAATTAACAAAACGCTAATTCGAACTAGTTTTTAAGTCTGGATGCGCTAATTCGAATTAGCTTAGTTCGAATTAACTAATTCAAACTAAGTTAGTTCGAATTAGCGCTGTAGTGTAGACATACCCTGTCAGACTACTCACATCCTGACTGTGACAACAGTAGCTCATCCTATAGACCAACGCACTGACAGGCCGAGTAGCCTAGTCTCAAACATAATGAGAAGGGACTGTGAAAGAAACAAGGGGGAGCAAAAGGACAATGACAACTCATTCTAATGGATACCTGAAACCCTGGTGTGAGGGAGTGAAAGAACAGGGCCCAGCATCCCAGGAGTTAAAGAAAGACTCTGGGCCCAGCTAGCCCACCCTGCTCTACCTGCAACCAATGCCAAGCCTGAATGGGAAGAAAAGGAAGGAGCCTGGCTCAGTTAGGGCTGACTTGCAAGGAGGCAGGAGTTTGGTTCAGTAGTCTAAAGTCACTAACCACAGCCTGTCGGTTGAACAGCCGTAGAACAAGTATACTCTCACCGCACCCCTCTGGGAAAAGGGCAAGGGAGAATTTATTGGGAACCACTTAATGGGAAGCTGGAATCTTGGACCCATGTCCCAGATTTAAGGACTAAAATAAGGAGTGGCTCAGAGTTTCTAGGTCAGGAACTCAGGGTGACGAGGGGCTATCTCTTCCCGTTTCAGCCTATGTACTCAGTGACCTAGCCACTAGGCTACTCGGCCTTCAGGGACTCAGCCAAACCTGGTAATATTTTTAGTTAAGATTCACTATATTAGTGTGATGCTCAGCTATTAAAATTAATGCATTGCCATTACTCACTAGAGTTCATAAGGACTGTAGCTAAACCAGATGAAATCAAAACAATTTAACTGAAAATCAAAACATTATTGCAAATCATGAGACTGTGAAGGAAAAAAATTACCAGAGAGACAATGAACCAGATTTCATTATATTGTTTACGCCACATGAGTTGTCTCTAATTTCTTAGGCAATTTCTAATTGCAGAACCATTTTTCCTGATCGGTTGGGCTAATACCTACTCACTTTTTTGCTACACTCTGTGAGCTGATGAAACAAGAATTAAATCTCAGGAGAAACTTCCTAGCTGTAAGGATGGCAGGACAATGCCACAGACTGCCAAGGGAGATTGTGGAAGCTACTTCACTGGGAGTTTTGAAAAGGAAGCTGATGGCTTAGACATAGCAAATCCTTCATCTTCACAGGGGTTAGATGGGGCTGATTCTCGTGGTCCCTTCGAACCTCATGATCCTATGATTCTAATAATGGCCTCAAGAATACTAGAAGGAAGAAACCCAACTGAGTAACAACCATTTGTGCCCTTCCATGGGAGAAAATGTCCCAGATCCTCACTTCCTTGATAAGCCAGACTTCCCAGGAAGATGAGTAAAAAGAAAACAGCAATTTCCTAAAATGCTGAATTTGCTCATTTTAGCATCTTCACCTGTGGCCTTCAATGGATCTTTAGAAGATGAGGGAATTGCTTCCCTATCACCGTGAGACCTAGGCAGCTGTCCTCACCAGAATTCTCAGCAGCAAAGCTATAAAATACTCTCATGCCTTTGGAGGGCCTCTGCAGGTCAGCTGCCATAATTCATTCCTGTGGTAGTGCAGGGGCAGTTGAGCTGATGTTTCCACTGGGGTGTTCTTCGGGAAATTATAGAGTAGACTTTGGTTTCTAACGTTCTCTTCAGTCAGCTCCTGGTACAAGCAATAATGTAATGAAGTGTGCAGTGTGCATTTGCAGCCATCTTGTCTACTGCACAGAATTACTCACTTACCAAGAGTTATATGTCCTGTGCGGCTGGTAGTTAATGCAGAGTCTCATTTATCTCAAGGGAAAAAAAAGAGGCCTTTGTTTTTACAGTAAGTGTATTTTAGTTCCAGCCCCGCTTTCACAATCAGGTTATCAGTGGCTATGGTATGCAAACAGCAATTAATGCAACTTCCTGACTGGATTTTTTTCCCCAGTAGTCCAAAAAAAAAAAATGGAGAGAAGAGAAATAAAGGGAGGATTCTAATTTGGGGATGAATACAAATACCAGCCATTTCTTCTAACCAAACAGCTGACAACAGCGTCTTATTTTGGCTGATCTCAGGAAGGCAGTTGTACAACAAGGGAAAGCCCATTCCCAAGCTTTAGGCTTTTGTTTTTAGATAGGCTTCCCTGACTCAAATACTGAGAAACCATGAGCAAGCTAGGATGAAACAGGCCTTTTCCTCCAAAATGGAGGCACAGTTTATAGTTGTGGAATCCCTTACTAGTCCATATTTTTTCTCCTTGACTCAATTTCTTTTTACACTGTGAGAGTTAACTTGAACTGGATAGGTTTAACATTTTTTTAAAATTATAATCTACTTTAAGTAGATACCTTTAGCTAAGTTTTGCCATTAATTGCACCCTGTAGTCTAATGATACAATTACAGTGAAAATGTAAATGGAGAAAAAAAAAACTATTGTACTCCAATAAGCCTTTTTTTCCCCAAACTCCCTGTGATTGGAGTTCTAAGCCTGCTTTATGTCTGCCTATGTTTATAGAGTCATAATTACTTAATTGTTCAGTGGATCTTGGTTATGTAAAAAGAAAAGGCTTTATAATAGGTTTTGATCTTTCTACCATAATTTATGCTTAAACAGTTTGATGGTCCTAAACAAATTAACTGTATGCTGAATAGGGTGGAATAGTCTCACCTAATACGGTATATGATCAGGATCAAGGATATTGGAAAAATGTGCATGCACCCAGAAATTACCTGTGTATATAGTGCATTTACTAATAGTACTATGAGTTGAATGACTTTCGTTCATTATGATTTTTATTTTCATTAGCACTGAAACTGCCCAACAAGCACCATTGTCTCATTACCATGACATAGACACTATACAGGCACAAGAAGAGCGTTCCTCTCTGTGAGCTCCCAGGCCAAATAGACAAGGGATATGATGTACAAGTACAAGCAGAAGACGAGAAATCGAGGAATATAGAGATCAAATGACTTGACAAACTTCAGAGAGGAAGCCTGTAGCAGAGCTGGGACCTGAATAGAGGTTTCTGACTGATTTTTGTTTCAGTGCCTTAACAATTTCCTCTGAGGGTGCGTCTACACTGCAAGATTATTTCAGAATAACTAGGGCTATTCCAAAATAACTTAGTCCGGGTCTACACCGCAGGCAGTTATTTCAAAATAGTGTCAAAATACTGTCATGCTGGAGGACTTCTTACTCTGACTCCTGTAATCCTCCTTGTATGAGGAATAGGGGAAGTCAGAGGAAGAGTGCTCAGTTTCAAAATAAGTGCTGTGTAGATGCTCCCTATTTTGAAATAAGCTATGCAATTCACGTAGCTCAATTTGCATAGCTTATTTCGAGTTAAGCCCTACAGGTGCAGATGCACCCTTGGTGTAAGTCTAGACTACATGGCTCCGTCGACAGAGCCGTGTAGATGAGTTTACTAGACATAGGAAAATGAAGCGGTGATTTAAATAATCACCGCTTCATTTACATCAAAATATCTGCTGTGCTGTGCCGATCAGCTGTTTGGCGGCACAGCATGGCAGTCTGGATGTACCACGGTCGACAAGGGAAGCCTTTGTCGACCACTCCATTATGCCTCGTGAAATGAGGTTTACCGGAGCAGTCGACAAAGGCTTCCCTTGTTGACCACAGCATGTCCAGACTGCCCTGCTGTGCCTCCAAACAGCTGATCGGCACAGCACGGCGACCATTTTGATGTAAAAGAAGCGGAGATTTTAGTGTGCATACATTTATAAACATGCCTCAGAAACCCTGGTGCATACACTGTTCAGAGTGAAAATTAGTACAACCAGCTCTAATAACAACACTCCTTTATCAAATGGAAGAAGTACATATAAAAAACCCCATAAAGATTGCACAGACTCTGAAATCTACATTGTCATGAATGTGACAGTCACAAAACCTAACTAATTCTGAAGATTGGTATCCAGACATATTGCAAAATTGTTTCATAATCCTGTCTGAATGAAAATGGGAGCTTTTGAAGAGAGGGCATTAAATTAATTAAAACTGCAAAACTTCAATATAATTTAATTACTGTGGGTGCTATATACCCTTCATATAAAGTTACTTGAAATAATTTCCTCCATTTAGAAGCTCAGATTAGGTATCAGAATATCATTTCCTTCTTTCAGAGCAGTTGTTCTTCTCTTTTTAAAAGGGAAGCAAGCATGCTGAAGGAAGCATAAAGAGTGGATGAACAATTCATCTAAAAACCCCAATTGCATTGACTCCAGTGAGATATGATCACAGGCAGAGGAGGGCAGGAGAGAAGCCACTTAATACTATTTCAGTTTCCTAGCTCCCCATACCCGAATTATCTTGGATTAAATTGATCCATCATTTATTAATACCACTTTCACAATCCTTTGGCTTTTTGTTAATATAAATTAAATTTAAATCATATGCAAATATTAGGATTATGGTGAAATATCCAGGCTGTATGTATTACCACAGTGACACCTGAAAACACTTCTGTACAAAGATTCTATCAGTGTTTTTCATTATAAATTCCATTTTTAAGTCAAAGTGATTCATTTCTTTTTCCTTCTCTTTCAGGTTCCATCCTGAGCTGAGACTTTGCGTGCCAAACTTCCGCCCAGTGTGAATTTTAACAACATAGATACTGGTGAGCCTGAAATTAAAAAAGAAGCATTTTTATGCCAAGCTTGTAAATAGCTTCCCTGGTATAAGGATAACAAAGATGTCAGCCTTGCACAGCACAGAAAAAAATATATTTGGTTCATGCTGTGCATTCCTAACACCGACAGCTAGTGCTAGGAAGGTGGTCAGAGACTTGGGTTCAATACTAGGCTCAATCACAGATAATCGTGTAATTGGATTCTGTTTTTTTCCTGGAAAATTAATAATGTCTTTGAGTCTCATCAAATGTCATATGAACTATTTCCTGCTTGTGACCCTTCCCCTAATGTAGAAAATTACACATCCCCAAGGGTAACTTTTTAAAATAGATATTCAAGAAAATTTCTCCAATCAAAATTAATGTTATAGGGAAAAAAACATATTCACTGTATCTAATGCACCCTCCATTGTAGTATCTGAGTAACCAGATGTCCAATTAATGGTCCAAAAATCGGAATAATTGCGTTAAAGTCACTAAACTAAGACTTGGGTAACTGGGGATCAGTTTCTGATTCCGCAGCAAACTTCCTTTGTGGCCTGGGGCAAATCATTTAAACTGGGTGTGCGGAACCTTTTTTGGGCCAGGGACTGCTAGCCCACAGAAAAATCAGTCAAGGAAGGAAGCCTGGACTTCCAGCATGGACTCCCCAATGCTGGGGGAGGCAACCCAGGACCACATCCAGCAACCGGGGCCCTAGGTTCCCCTCCCCTGATTTACACCAAGATCCACAGAGATACATGGGCACCTATCCCTCTGGTTTAGGTATCTAAGTTCCAGTGCTGGCTGTCCAGGAGTCTGGAACCTATTTCCCACCAGAGTCCCAGAGCATTCCATAAATGGGAGTGGGGACAGGAAAGGCATTCAGCCACCTAAATCTTTCCACTGTGGACAGACATAAATAGTCATTGGACCAGAGAGAGGGAAAATGTGTCTGCACATGCACTCGGTAAGCAGCAGCAGGCAAAAACCAAACAGGATGTTGGGAATCATTAAGAAAGGATCAGAGAATAAGGCTGAGAATACTTTATTGCTTCTGTATAAATCCACAGTATGGACACATTTTGAGTACTGCATGCAGATGTGGTCGTCTCTTTTCAAAAAAGATATCTTGGCTTTGGAAAAAGTTCAGAAAAGGGCAACAAAAATGATCAGGGGGATGCCGGACCACTGGCACGGACGGATCAGGGGGAGGAGGCAAAGGGAGCAACTGCCACAGGACCTGGTGATACAAAAGGGTCTGGATCCTGCAAGTGCCACCGTGGACCCTTTAAATTGCTGCTGGGGCATTGCAGCACTGAGGGCTACTCTGGGAGAGGCGTGTCTCTCTCTGAATGGCACTGAGGGCCACCTGGGAGATCCTAGCCCTATCCCTGCCTGTGACAGGGCGGATCGCCTCTGGCTGGCCGAAGCCGATCTGCCCTGCACTGAACCGGCAGTAGCGCTCGCGCTCCTCGGGAGCGGCCGGAGAGCGCTGATCAGCTGTGCCCGTTGCAGTAGCACAGCTGATGGGCGGGGGCGGAGTGAGCGCACAGCAACGGGTGGATGCCGGGGCACACCGAGGGTGGGAGGACGCCCTGCTCGTCGGGGGGCGGGGGGGAGTGGGAGAATCAGTGGGTGACTTCATTAAGACCCGCCGGCTGGCGTGAGTTAAAAAGGGTCGCCCAGACCCAGAGCAGGAGGAAGGGTGACGGGAAGACGGAGGGTGAGTCGGAGGTGGACACTGCTGGAACTAGCAGGGTAGGAAGCAGCCCAGGGCAGGGCCTTTAGGTATAAAGGGCCGGTGGGCCGGTGAGTTTTGGACCCATCCCCACCGGCTGGACAGGGCTAGGTGAACCTGTCCTTAGGGCCCTGGGCTGGGGCCCATGAGAAACGGTGGGCCTGGGCCTCCCTACCCCGCGTTTCCTAATGAGGAAAGCGACAGAAGCCGGCACCAAGACAGCCACTCACCTTCAAGGTGGACGGTGACATAGACAAAAGGACAAAACACGGGGGCGAGCATAAGGTCATCCATGTACACCGCCCCTTCTACCTGAGTCCCCGCCCCTTTCAGGAGCCCAGAGCGGGGTGCTCTCCTGCCTTGTCCAGGGGCCCAGCAAGACTGTTGGTCCCACAGGGCATATGGAATGGCTGCCATATGAGAAGAGAGTAATAAGACTGGGACTTCTCATCTTGGAAAAAAGAAACAACTGAGGCCCGGGGATATGACAGATGTCTATAAAATCATGACTGATGTGGAGAAAGTGAATGAAGAAGAGTTATTTACTCCTTCCCATAACTCAAGAACTAGGGGTCACCAAGGCCTGGTCTACACGAGGGAGTTATTTTGAAATAAGGGGTGTTGTAGCACCCCTTATTTCGAAATAACAAGCAGAGCACCTATACTACCATACTTGTTATTTCAAAAGAAGGGGTTGGCTATTTCAAAATACTAACTCCTGCTTTCCATGAGGAATAACGCTTATTTCAAAATAGCGGTAGTGTGGAAATAATCCTGTGCCAGTATTTTGAAATTATTACTCTCCAGAATAATTCAGACTAATTACTCCCCGGTGCTTCCTCGACTCTAAGTCGAGGTAGGGTGTCCACATTAAGGGAGCCTGCCTCAGACTAATTTTGAGGCTTCCCTATAGTGTGGAGATGCTATTTTGAAATAGTTATTTTGGGAGTTATTATTTAAAATAATTTGCTAGTGTAGACATGCCCGAAATGAAATTAATAGGTAGCAGGTTTAAAAACAAACAAAAGGAAATACTTCTTATTCACACAGGGCACAGTCGACCTGTGGAATTCTTTGCCAGAGGATAATGTGAAGGCTGAAAAGAGCTAGGTTCATTCATTGCAGCTACCTCCATAAACGACTGTTACCCAGGATGGGCAGGAATGGTGTCCCTGGCTAGTGTTTGTCAGAAGCTGGGAAAGGGCGACAGGGGATGGGTAACTTGTTGATTGCCTGTTCTGTTCATTCCCTCTGGGGCACCTAGCCAGTGTCAAAAGACAAGATGATGGTCTACATGAACTTGTGGTCAGACCCATTATGGCCTTTCTTACATTCTTAATTCCCCTGTTCCAATGACTTATTACTAGTGTAGGTAGCAAAGTATTATTTTTAATTGTTTTATTAGTAGCAGCACAGGTTAGACCACCCTGGTCTGGTACCCTCAGGAACTGACTCTTCCCACATGAGGGATTTTGCCCAACCAGGGGAGGACACTTCTGGCCTCTCTGCTGCTGGCCTTACTCTCTTCCCTGCCTCCCCGCTGGGCTTCCAGGCTTCTCTAACAGCCTAGCTGGGTTGGGAGCAGGATTTCCACTCCCCCTTTCTTCCCCAGCTCAGCTCAGCTGTGTACCAGCCTTCTTGGGTCTTCCCTCTCCCTTCTCCCCCACCCCCATGACCATGGTGAATATTTGCCAGCTCTCTAGACAAAGGCCTAAATACATATATGCAACCAGATTTATCAAACTGCAATACAGCTCTATACCAAGTGCTATAACTTGAGAGTCTATAGGCTTCAGACCTTTTATGTTTACCTCAAGCAAACAAAAAAGCTTTGTCCAACATGTCAAAACACATCTTAAATCAATACAATTCTATCCTCCAATCATTCCAGATTCTATAAAAAGACCATCCATTCCTTTTGTGGGCCTTCTGTGATTCAGATGGTGATCAGAGTTTACTCAATTTGGCTCTTACCATACAAAGACTTAAATCTGAGTTTCCTGGCTGAACTCTACATGAAAGCTTCAGAGAGGAAGCCAAGTTAGTCTGTAAGGGTACGTCTAAACTACATGGCTCCGTCGACGGAGCCATGTAGATTTGTTGTTTTGGCAAAGGTAAATGAAGCTGCGATTTAAATGATCGCGGCTTCATTTAAATTTACATGGCTGCCGCGCTAAGCCGACAAACAGCTGATCAGCTGTTTGTCCGCTCAGCGCGCTAGTCTGGATGCTCCCCTGCCGACATCAAAGCCCTTTGTCGGCAGCCCCGTTATTCCTCGTGGGACGAGGTTTTCCGGGGCTGCCGACAAAGGGCTTTGATGTCGGCAGGGGAGCATCCAGACTAGCGCGCTGAGCGGACAAACAGCTGATCAGCTGTTTGTCGGCTCAGCGCGGCAGCCATGTAAATTTAAATGAAGCCGCGATCATTTAAATTGCGGCTTCATTTACCTTTACCTATGTGTCTAATCTACATGCCTCTGACGACAGAGGCATATAGTCTAGACACAGCCTAACAGGAAAAACTCCTCTCCCCTTCCTCCTTCCCTTATGTATTCTTGGATCTGGACTTATTATACTCCAGTCATCTGAAGAAGTGGGTTTTGCCCACAAAAGCTCGTGATACCATCTACATGTTTTGTCAGTCTTTAAGATGCTACTAGTCTATTTGTTGTTTTTAAAGTTTTTCCTCTACATGAAAGTTCCCTCAGAGCTCCCCTATGTATTGCAGGTTGCCCTTCTCAGTCAAACATTGCTCTCTTAGGGTACGTCTAGACTACCGCGTTTTGTCGACGGAAGTTTTGTCGACAGATACTGTCGACAAAACTTCCGTCGACAAAGAGCGTCCAGACACATTGAGTTCTGTCGACAAAGCAAGTTGCTTTGTCGACAGAACTCCGTAGTCTGGACGCAATGTTACAGGCAATAACACCTTCTGTCGACAGAGTTCTGTCGACAGAAGGTGTTATGCCTCGTAAAATGAGGTATACCAGCGTCGACAAAACTGCTTAGTTCTGTCGACGTTATGTCGACAGAACTCAGCGGTAGTGTAGACGCTGGTATAGTATAGTGTAGACGCTGGTATGGTATAGTTTTGTCGACAAAAGTCCACTTTTGTCGACAAAACTAGGTAGTCTAGACACACCCTTACTTGGAGAAGTAAAACATGCCCCTTTCATTATAGAGATTAAACTTTTTAATCAGTTTGTTGTATTTGTATGACACACCCTGCGGTCTCATCTCCGGTCTATTTTTGTTCTAGCAGAGAAATTAGAAACTGTTTACTTGACCTTGTATAGCTGTGTTGTGTATCAGGCTTTGTCTATGCAGGTAAGTTTAATGCGCTGCCACAGCAATGCTTTAACATGGAAGTGTGGTCACAACACCGGCACTGGGAGGTAGCTCTCCTATTGCTGTGGATTAACCACTCCATAAGGGGAGTAGCTAGCTGTGCTGGGAGCACATTCACACTGGTGCTTTATAGCACTGCAACTTGTTGTGCTCAGCAGGGTATGTGTGTCTGCAACCTATAGCAGAAAGACACACCAACATTAGTGGAATGTGGAAATGCAAATAAGGAAGAGGAAAGAAACGTCAGCTGAATATACATTGGACTTAGTGGAGTCAGTAAAACAGACAAACGTTGTACATGAGGAGACGTAGCTGAGGAGGAAGCTGAAGGTGATGAGGAAGACAATGGCTGATATTTCAGGTCGGTCTGCAAGGAATGGAGTGAACATAGATATTCAGCTTTACCTTCTGTATTATCGAGGTATTATTGATCTTATTGAATTAGGTGTTTGTGACTTTACTAAATGTATTAATAAACTACTATAAACTCACCTATCATGTGAGTGTTGCAATCGTGCACATCAGGATTTCCCACTATATAATCATTTTAATAATTCTTGGCCTGATCTTGAGAGAAGACCCTGTCAATCCTCAAAGCGATCACTGAGTGTTCTTAAGTAATCAATATAATTGATACATAATCTATAGATCGGGCTACTCCTATATGAAAATGCTTCTTCTTAACAGATTCTGCCATATGGAGGGTGTTCCCATTTTCTCTCGACTTTAGCTCTCAGCAGGAGAAATTCGGCACCCAACTGGCTCTGAGGCTTACTGTTGTTTCTTTTTTTCCCCTGAACCTTTATTACAATTTTACATGACTCTGTATCAGAAATATCCTAAATCAGCTGCAGAGAAGACAAATAATACAAGGAATAGACTGGGTCTAATCTGTTCCATGAACTTTGCATACATCTGAACTCAGGATTGTTTGGAGGCCTGCAGGTATCACTCTGAATAATGTCTTTGCACTTTAACCTTATCAAATTAATCTTTAGAGTGTGAATAAGATCAGTGGGTGCTATTAGGAGAATGAAAGTTTACTCTCTTCAGCTGTCTGTTCAACTTTTATAAGACTCTTCTTCAATCACAAAGCACACTGAGAGGTGTATTATGACAAGAGTCTGAACAGACTGCTTACATTTTAACGTATTCCTTTTATTTCTTTGAGTCAAGCAGAAAAGAAAATAGTGGTTGAGACCATAGGGATATGAGTCAGGCGGAACTTAAGTACTTACAGGAATGAAGAGAAAGAAAACTGTTTTGGTCTCTGAGCCATCTGAGGAAGTCTGAAGAAAGCTCCCAGGGGCTAAAACATCATTTTCTTTTTCTGCTCAGTCTTGAAAGAAAAGAGAGAAAAAAAGAATAAGTTAAACTATAAGTGATCTATTTAAACTGTTCTTATAAATTTGTATTGGAAGTTCGTCACGGTAAAACTAGTGAAAAGTAACAGCAGAGAGAAAGGCAACAATAATACAAGTTATATAAAATGATGGTCAGGGATTGGTTTTGAAATTATTGAGAGAGTAGACCATAAGAGATTGTTCAAATAAGCAACTGAAAATATGAATATTTCTGAATATTTTCCCAACATTTCCATTTTTTCTTCTTGTCATCAAACTCTAGAAGAATTGGTATCCTTCTGCATGTACGCTTCCCAAAGCCCTGCTCCCCTACTTTTGACAAATGGCCATTATTAGTGATTTTTAAAATGAGAAACAGAGGAAAAAAAGAGATGAAAGGACAGATCCTCAGCTAGTGTAAATGATTATAAATCAGTGCTTAAGTTCTGTCCTTTTGTTACTTTTCAAGGTACAAAGCAATTTAGTTCCAGAAAGGAATACACACCTAGGACATGTCTGCACTATGGAGATGATTGACCCTCCGGAAGTTGATCTTCTAGTGCTCAATTTAGTGGGTCTAGTGTAGATGCCCAAACCAAATGCTTATGTCAGCTCCCACCAGCATCCAATACTCCTCATTCTGCAAGAAGTAAGAAAGTCGATGGGGGCGTGTGCTCCCGTCAGCTTCCCACAGTGTAGACACCATGGCAGCTCGGTTTAAGGTAAACTGATTCCAGCTACGCAAAAAGCATAACTGGATGGTGTATCTTAAGCTAACCTTCCTGGTCTAGTGTAGACCAGGCCCTAGAATCCTAGTCTTTGTCTCTTTATTCCCTATAGCAGTCAGCAATTCAATACAAATAAGTTCTCCATAATTTAGCAGCTTATCCTCAGCTCTGAAGTCTGAAAAATTGAGCTACAAATCTACCTTACAATGTTTTGCCTCTTCCATAGTTCACTGTTATGTGAAAACAAAAGGGAAGAAGTTAATCAAGTGGGAATCATACAGTAAGAAAGTGTGAGAAGAGCAAGAATTATCACACAGAGGACAAAATTAAAACCAGAAGTGAAAGTTGGGTACTGCCACTTGTGGAAATCAGAATTAGAACAAAAATAAAAGCACGAAAATCCTAACATTTAGCTGCTTCTTTACTCGAGAGAAAGAAAAAGTACCACATTACTAGCAGCAGATGGCACTGTGTTAAGGCAGAAATAATATCACACAGGGTGCATCTACACTGCACCCGTAGGTCGAAATAAGGTAAGCAATTTGAGCTACGCAAATTGCATATCTTATTTTGATCTAATTTTGAAATAGCTTATTTCTACACAGCACAAATTTTGAAATAAACTGCTATTCTGAAATGTCCCTTAACCCTCATGAAATGAGGCTTACAGGGATGTCAGAATAGCAAGCCCATTATTTTGAAATCTATTTTGGGCTGGTTCATAAGACGTGGAATAGCTATTTCAGGATACCAAAATAACACTGCAGTCTAGACATACCCTTAGAGAAGCTGCCTCAGAATATCTAAAATGGAGTCAATGAGCAACTGCCAACTTCTGGTTCCAGAGGAAATGTAGACCAGGCAAAAAGAGTATTTTGACTAAGCAATGAGTGCTCCATTTTCTACCTCTTGTAAGAAAGAAAGAAACCCAACTTTGCAACGTGCACCCTGCAGCTGCGGTGTCCTGAGCTTTATATGCAACCAAGAAAAAAACACCACAGAGACTTTGCTGAACTAGCAGCTAAAGAGCAGGTAGACAATAGACCTCAGGCAAATTGTTATATATAGAAATAGGAGCAAGCTGTGGGCTTTGCATCTTCCGCTTGGGATGAGGCTAGGGTAGTGCTTCAGAACACTTCTTCTGAATTTGGTCTGTGAAAAAAAATGCAATAGTAAAAATATTCCTAGCCCACAAAATAAACTTTTTTTTTGCAGCACACTTCATGTCACAGCTTAGATATTCTCAAGGCTTGTTTCTTGTACAAATGGAAAAATATCATTTACATGGCCTCAAATTTCAGTTCAAAAAGCACCAAACTATATCCTACCATTAGTTCTTAAGCAGATCTCCCTTTTGACATCAGTAAGGAGTTCTGCTTAAAAACTGACAGTGCAGTAGTTGACTTTTAGTCAACTTAGTAGAGAAATAAAATCACTGTCTTATTCAGACAGTCCATTTCTGTATTCAGGTTTTTTTTCTTATATAATGAATCTTTCTCCCATATCATTTTCTTACCTTTTTTCCCTTCTGAGCTGGCACTTCATTTGTGGTTCTGTGTGCCCACTAAATCTTGCTATTGAGAATTTTTATTTCTAGATGTTTTAGAAGTAAATCTGTCTCAGTCAAGTGCTTGAAATATAAATAAAAAGTTCATTTTTATCCTAGGGTAGAAATTTCTCTCAGCTGGATACTCTCATTTGACTTACTGCCCCCTGAAGTTTTTACACATTTTGACAATTGTTCTAGCTCCAATCTGTTGAGAAGAAACATTAATTCAGCATGATTGGCAGCGGAAATTTTCACAACTTGTTTCAGAGCTGCAAGTAATTAGTTGATTATTACAATGTATTTCACTTAAACAGCAGAATTTACAGAGATTACAGAATTAACATTTTCCCAGCTGCTTAGGCAAAAGTTCATCATAAAGAATAAGGATGAATCTTGCCTGGAGCTGCAAAATGGAAGCTTACTGTTACCTTTCTACAAATAAATAAGTAAACTTGGGGGAAATGGTTAGGCCAAGTCACCTCTGACATTATCAAAATTCTTTGACCACAGCAGGAGGGAGTTTGATTAACCACCAAGAAGGAAGAAAGCAGCAAATAATGAGACATGAAAGACAACTATTTTCTGACAGCGCTTATTGGGCTGTGATTAAAGTATGAATAAGTAGAGACAGTGTTACTTCCAGTATATTTAAGTGAACTAATCAAGTATCATGCATGATTTGAAATTCAAACAAGTCATTAATTGGTTAAAAAACAGGGAGTGATTAAACTAATACAATTAAAATTTCATATTTGGGCTGGTTTAACAATTAATTATATATGATAACTTGACTGATGTGGAAATTGAACTTTAATTTTCAATGAAAGGAAGATACTTTTCACTGAACAGGTTATGTTGTTCAGAAAGAGAGATGTGATTCTGGTGGTAACCATTTCAGTAACTCCTTTATTTCATAACCTGTGATATGCAATTTGATATACTAGTATTTATTGACTTCATGCTGCATTAATGGCTGCCACCAATTCTGCCTATATCAGTGAAATAGCTCCTTATAAATGCACAGTGGAGAAAGTGAAAAGAACCACAAAAAGGAAAAAGATGTAATCGAGAAACCTCAATTGCATAACCCATCCTCCACCCCCCACCCCGCCACTCTGGCTAATGTAATCTCTATCTCTGTAGCAAAACAAACAAACAAAACAACCCCTCTCTGAGACAAAATCCCTACCAAAATCAGATATGCATGTTTGGGCCTGGTTTTCAAAAGGGCATGAGCATCTATTCAGTTTCTGTGAGCAAATGGCCAAGCACACATCTCACTCTGCATTGTATGTACAATCTTAGTAATAGAAAGCACCCACATTAGAAACCTCTTTATGTATCTGCAGTTTTGAAAACCACTTTATATTTATTTACTCAAGTTTGACACAGAAAGTAAAACTCCATTGCCAGCTAGTGGAGAACGTCTAGTGCCATAGTCCTATTGCTGTCAGATGTAACAAGTCACATGGGCTATGTCTATACAGCAGGCTTTTTGCGCAAGAATGGCCATTCTTATGCAAAAACTTGTGGAGCGTCTATGCTGCACACGTGTTCTTATGCAAGTAAATGTACAGTAATGCATCTGAAGAGAGGGCTTCTTGTGCAAGAATTATTCCTCTCCCCACGAGGAATAAGTCCTCTTGCGCAAGAGCTCTTGCCCAAGTAGGCAGTGTGGACAAGCAACAGTGTGGATCGGCTACAATGGCCATCAGAGCTTTCTTGTGCAAGAGAGCATCCACATTGCCATGGATGCGCTTGAGCAAAAGCACATCTCTTGCGCAAAAGCACATGGCAGTGTGGACGCACTAGTGCTTAAAACTAGGCCTGCCCTAGCTGCCATTGAAGTAAATAGCAAAAGTCTTTCTAACTCCCCCGGATACTAAGGTTGTCCCAGTAAAAAGCATCAAAGATATTTAGGTTGCCACTGTCACATTATCACATTAGATATTTTATTTAATTTAGATATTTGGTTAAGACTTCAGCATCCATTTTTATGCCATTCCAAAACATTTTGGAAAAAAATATGAGAATTACAAATAACTTCCATTCTCCTTCAATATTGTCTTGGGATGGGATACTTGGTTTCTGTGTGAACTGGAAAGGGGTTAAACCCCCTCACGAAACAGACAGGACCTGGAGACAAGTGTTAGCTGCTTTAGCTCCTGGAAGCTCGTGTTTCCCACACCTGTAATGAAGAAGTTGTATCTGCAGAATCCCCTGTGACTGTGGATGCAGAGGTGCTTTTGAAGACTTAGAACTGGTGCCTGATTGTCTTCCAGGCCCAGTACTGCACTGAGGAAGGTGAATGGATGTATTCACTTTGTATGACCTAAGGAAGAGTCAACCAATGGCTGGAAATCAAAATTAGACAAATTCAGACTTGGACTAAGGCATATATTTTTGGGATCTTTTTCTAGAAGGACTGCTCAGTTTTGGTGCAGTTTTATGGTTAGTTATTCAAGAGGTCAGACTGTGTGATCAAAATGGTCCCTTCTTGGCCTTGGAATCTATTTAAAAAATAATATCAGAGGGAGGTCTGTGCTTTTTATTAGTTTTCCCAGATGGACTATGCTGGGGGAAGCCATCTTCTGTTGTATGTAGCTACTTAGATTAGGTGGTGGGAAGCTGTCATGTGTCTGGCTTGGTTTGTATTTTCTCTGTGCCTGAAGGAAACCATTTCCCTTTTTATTTGTGGTTTTTCCCCTTTAGTGGAGGCTAGAATGCCTTTTCAGCAATCGGTGACCTCTGCCCTCAAGGGTAGCCAGTGATACGGTTATAGATCTGGATTTTTATTTGCCAGACTAGAGAGTACTGGACTAGAGAGGTTCTACCTGTACTCACTCCTTTGGGCTAACCAGGGAGCATCACTGAGAAGGCTGTTTGGTGGCTTTTTTGGGGGCTGGGTTGTGGTATTGTGGTGTGGGTTTGTGTGTGTGTGTGTTTTTCTGAAAGCAGCAGAATATTTTCTTAAACGTGTTGGACTACAGTCACCATTGCCACCATGGAGTAGAAGGATATTATCATGAGAGCTCACACTGATGAAAATTTGGTGCTTCATTCAGTTCAGAGAAGTGCCTAATCATGTGTGTTCATCCAAATTCTCTGTCCCTTTGGTGTCTGCAAAATAAAAGTGGCATAGGTGACAGATTCTGGCCTGAGATTTCTGACACTTCCTGGATCTATTCAGGCTGGCAACAAAACACTGTTACTTTCAAACCTATCAGATAGTAACTATAATTATAACGAAAGGGAAAAAATAACAGTGAACTTATAAACATCACAGGCTGTTCTGAAAGAGCATATTTCCAGTTTGGGGGATGGGAGAGTGAGCCCACAATTCCTTTCAGTGCACAGCAGCTAAATTGATTTGGACAGTCCCAACTCTGAGCTGGCCAGGTGCTGTAAGAAATTGTATTGGTTAGTCAATATGTAGCGTTTTTCCTCTGACCGGATATATCCATGCTCCACTGTGGTGGTAGTGACCCTCTATACTGGTCCACATATTGCTAGTGATTGTTAACAAGCTTCCTTTAAAAATGGGAGGGAAGATTATCTGTGGTGCCACATATTCAAGTGTTCAGCCCCCCTCAACTGAAAACAGGTTTTCCAGAGAGCTCGGTAATCAGCAGCTACTACTGTCATTTTTGTGGCTGGATTTTAAAAGCACCAAACATACTGGTTGTGTCTACACTGGCAAGTTATTCCGGAAAATCAGCCGCTTTTCTGGAAAAACTTGCCAGCTGTCTACACTGGCCACTTGAATTTCTGGAAAAGCACTGACAATCTAATGTAAAATCATCAGTGTTTTTCTGGAAAAACTATGCTGCTCCCGTTCGGGCAAAAGTCTTTTTCTGGAAAACTGTTCTGGAAAACGGCCAGTGTAGACAGCACAGTAGTGTTTTCCGCAAAAAAGCCCTGATCGCGAAAATGACAATCGGGGCTTTTTTGTGGAAAAGCGCGTCTAGATTGGCCACAGACACTTTTCCGGAAAAAGTGCTTTTCCGGAAAAGCATCCTGCCAATCTAGACGCGCTTTTCCGAAAATGCTATTTTGTCAAAATCAGGCAATTGTTTTCAGGTACCTAAAAGCTAAGCCAAGTCTTTCTGCAGCTTTGTTCTTGAGTGTCTTGACATAACCCTATCTTGGGTAATTACATCCTGGTTCAAGTTTCAGATGGATATAGCAAAATATTGGTGTGGCCTCTTAGGATACCTTAAGACTATATTGCTTTTCTGGGATAGCAGAAGTATCCCAAAATAGCAACACTACATCCAAGGAACATGTCCACTTTAAAAAAAAATTCGAAAGAACAGATGCGCTCTTTTGCCATCGCTGTAAACTTCATTCTATGAGGAATAAGGGATGGCTTAAAAGAGCACTTTCTTTCACAATTTGGCACCGTATAGACATACCAAATTTCGAAAGCACCTCTTTTGAAAGTAAATCAAAAAAAGATACACAATTTGTGTACCATAAATTGTGTATCTTTTCTGATTTAACAGTGCAATCTAGACATAGCCTTGCAGTGGCCGTACTGTCCCCAGAGAAGTCTCACTTCAGCTATAGAGAGTTACTTATACTTGTGTATAACTTGTTTTGGTTTGGTTTTTTTGTGAGCACCTCTCTGGGATTTCAGTAGATGGAGAGGCGCTACACAAATGTAAAGTATGTCTATAGTGAAGTTCAACCTGAGCTGTGAAATTGGATTCAGAACTTACCAAAGTTCAGGGTTGCTTGAATTCAGGGATTTATAGTTTGGTGAATTATGCTGAGCTTTGCCAGCTGCAACTGCATTTTATGCTACAGAAATCAAGTATAGGGCCGAAGCTTTGCAATCTATCTTTGAGCAAGCAGTTATTGTGATGTTGAATGAAAAAAGATTATGGTTATGGGATTATAATGGAAGAGCTGAAAGATTGTCGCTTTGATTCAGGAATAACCGAGTTAAGTTCTCTGGCCTCTGTTATACAGGAGGTCAGAGTAGATGATCATAATGGTCCCTTTTGGCCTTATAAATGATGAATCCTTACTTTCTAGAGCTTATGACTTTGGAAAAAATGTTGCTTTTGTCTGAAATTGGTATACAAAGTCCTACTGTGAACATGCAATTTTTTAACGTTTTATAACTTTCCAGTTATGAATCTCTTCCTCTCCCCCGCCTCCCCACCCCTTCCATAATATCCATTTTGCTTAAACTGTAACTACCTGAGGAGTGACTCTGAAATACCACGGTTTTAATCAACAGACTTGCTCTGTGGATGTTCAGAGTAATATATACCTGGGTTTGGGGGGAGAGGGGTTCCCCAAGTTTTTTTTTTCCTATTAACCACTCTTAGTGCTGCCGAGCTAGCACATTCGCGACAGTAAGGTGGAGTCTACTGTATCTCAAGCAACCTCAAAGAGTAATAACAAAATTACATCTGTGCAACCCAGTTTAGAAGTAACTGAACAGTGAATTTGTTCACTAAGTCCTTACTACAGGTGAAAATGCATGAAGCAAAAAAGAGCTTTCACCCCAGAAAAGGCTTCATTGCTGGTTCTTAGTTTACATATAAAAATACAATTAAAAAGCAAATATGTAATGGGAAGTCATAAATATGGTTTTATTTTTCCACTTTTCAGGGGAGAACTACTCACTGTTTGCCTTTTTAAAATGTATCCTTGGTCACTGGATGCCCTGTAATTCATATTGTGGATGAGCAGTTCGACTATGCAGGGGGAAAATGTTGTGTATATGGCCAAAAGAATATCCTACTCCATGCAGTGGAGTTAGTGCTACAATATTTTATTAAACAAGCTATTGAATATTGAGTTGGGTTAATCATGTGCACTGTACATAACACATACCTCTTAATCCCATATATTGAATCAGGTGTACATTATCAACCTCATTCTGAAATTCTGCGGTAGTCATGTGTGTGTCCCGATTAATAAAACTCCTTTTTAAGAACCAGTTACATAGGAAAAGATAGTACCTACATAAAAGGGAAACTAACAGCACAGAAAGGAACTGACACACAAAATAACAAAGAAAATCAGTTATTCATTTGTTTTGGGGATTTTTTTTTCCAGTAATAAAAACAATTTACAAACTACAGCTAAATATTTAAGAAGGAAAGTACAGAAATAAAATTAGGCTAAATTTCAGGTCTCAGAAACTGGTGAAATGAAGCAGTGTTTAACTGCATTATCAAAGGGTCAGTGAGCAAAGAGGATGGAAGTGTTTGTTACACTGCTGCTTTTGCAATTTCTTCAGTGGCTTTACATTTCCTTCTCTTTTTACACTGGGAAGGACATGGATGTGGAAGGTGTTTCTAAAAAGATAAAAACCAAGTCACTGTGGTATATTCATCGATCAGTCCCTATATTCTGACTCTAAATTCCTTAACTGAATAATAGAACTTACTACTGACAGCTGAACAAAATAAACCACATCACCATGATAAACACTGGTCAGGCAATCCAATGTGCCCAGCTGGCTGGCTTTCATGGGCTGAATGACTGTAAGAATCAGTTTGTCAGTCTGATTATACTTTTCCAATAAAACTGTTGGCCATATCATGCCATTGGGCTTTTCTGTTTTTCTTTGTTTTAAAGCAGAGCTCTTCACTGATTTCAAAGGGGGAGTTACGCTTAAAAATCTGTGGTACAGAGCAGCCCTGTGATATGTGGCACAAACTCAAGTTAATAAAGAAATAACTAAGTACCCAGTGCCAACATAAAATCCCTATTCCCTCTGCAGCGTTGGCTAACAGAGTATGTAAATCACTTTTGTTCTTGACCTTCATATGCAGGATGATCCTTTTCCCCAATTGGTTTCACGTATATTGTTTTGATAAAAGCCCAAAGATATGCTTCCCTATCAATTTTAGTGCCATACTGGGATAGTTATAAATAGTAATCATTTATAATTACCCATCTCCCTTACTGTTTTATGAATGCCATCTAGGAAGAGTGCTGCTCTGGAGCTTGAAAATCTACCAGATAAACTATCAGCACAAATAGAGTGCAATACAACAGAATCCACTCAAAAGGCTCCATAATAAAGGATTATGCCTGCTAACGTAACTGATTTACTGTGCAGTGATTTAACACACAACCCTACATGTGCAGTGACATCCCTCTAAGATTCCTGATGAAGAATGGGGAGATATAACAATATGTCCAACAAAATGGAGTTGTAATGTAGTATAAATCTGCTATACTTTGCTCTGTATCAGTCAGAGGTTTTCTTTGATAATTCCTGCTGTGCTCTCTCATGCCTTGCCCGTTTATGGCATATGAGATGTGAACAGTTTACATGGTAAACAGAAACACAATTATTTTCTTGGTCTGCATCTAGTGCATTTCTAGTCTCTATTTGGGATACATGGTGGGTAAGGATTTGGGCCAAAGGCTCTTCCCTTTTTTCTTAAATATCACTGATACTCAGGACTCCTAGTGGCTGTTTTCCTTCTCTCAGTTGTAGTCTTTAATCTGGCAGTTTAGTCTCACCAGCACTGAGGAGATGGAAACAGTGCCAGATCTGGAGGAGGGTTGCTTCTCCTTTAGGAGTGCTGAGAGTCACTGAGTACCTCTTGGTGACATTTGTTGACTGACCTCCCTCTGTGACACTCAGTTTGTCCCTGGGCCACAACAGGAAGCCAATAGAAGATAGATAGAGGGTTTTGAATTTCAGCAACCTTTCTAGAGTGTGTTGGCTTTTCCCAAGGTGACTTCTTCACAAAGTATGGGGGTCACTGTTTGCAATGACTCTTCTGGTTCAGTAATGTAAGTAGATTATTTTCTTCTTTTCCCTCAACTCCTAAGCCTGCAAATCCAAGGGCATCTTGCTATTAAAATACCCTGGATCCTTCACTATAGCAGCCACACTGCATGTTGTAATGGGTTATGGAGATTCTGTCTCTAAAATTTCTTGCACTAAGACCAGGTCCTCAGCTGCATACCAAGACTGGCTTGGAAACCCTCATTTCCAATGTAATGCTATGCAAACTCTGAATTTACTCCTGAGATGGAGTGTATGTGTAAAACAAACCTTTGTATTGATATGCAGTTGTAGCTTCAGCTGTGGCTTGAATATTTGGGGGACCAGCATAAATGGGTAAAATCAAGAATTATCCCCCATGATAACTTACCCAGACTGGTAATTTTTCATCTAGGGCATGCTTGTTACTAGCTAGTGAGAGTTGTACCCAGGGTTGGGGGCAGTAGGGTTGCCAGGTGTCCGGTATTGACCCAGACAGTTCGGTATTTTCGCCTCCTGTCCAGTAAAAAAAACAGAAAATACTGAACACCTAAAATGTCCAGTATTTTCTGATTTTTTTCCCTGCCAGGAAATGAAAATACCAGACACCTGGCAACCGGACACACTCAGCAACCAGGTCCCCCAGATCCCCCGCCAGCCTCCCCTGGAGGCCTCCCCCCCACCCTTACCTGGTTCTGCAGGGGCTTGTCTTGTGGTTGGAAAGAAAAACAAAATGGCTGCCAGCAAAAAAGCCTCTTCTTAAAGGGGCCATGCTGATTATTTTTTTTTTTTTTTTGCGGGGGAGGGAGGTCGGTATTTTTTATTAAACCATCTGGCAAGTCTAGGGGGGAAGGACATATGTGCTTTGAGCTCTTTCTAAAGCAAGAAGCAAACTCAATTGCAGAGATGATCAATCATTAATTAAAAAGACCATCATTTCCCTCATCTCTAATGCAAACAAAAGAAACCAAAAATGCTAGAGCCGGATTGTGTGGGATAATTTTTTTTTTATTCCTGGGCCCCTTTGGAAAGCTAGCGTGCCAGAGCAATATGGGCACATCAGAATGAAGCTGTGATGGGAGCACATGGAGCTAGAGAGAGCAGCCCCCCCTCAGCAATATGGTACACCTCCTGGTTTCACCATGCAGGCAAGGTCAAGACAGGTTCTATGAGGCAGAGACTCAGCACTGGGCCTGATCCAGCTCCTGTCACCTTCCCGGGCTGGATCATGCCCAAGCAGGGCTAGCCCCCTTTTCTGAAGAGGGACAAAGTCTGAATCAATCTAGGCCTGATCATTGTCTGTCTATCATAATTTGGGACATATCCAAATTTCCATTCATAGCTTTGCCAGTGGTATGCTTCTCTGCAGAGCCTGTGGATATATGACAAGTTCATGCTGCTCCCACCTGTATTAACTTCTGCATGGTCCTCTCTGCAGTAGCAACTGTATGAGGAAACAGTAAATAACATTAGAGCTCTTCCAGGAGCCATAAGGCCAAGGTAGAAAATATGATTGTGTGGAAGCTTTGGGTTACCACAGCTGTAGAATTCATTCAGTAGTTCAAAGGCCATTCCCATTCACTAGAAGATGTTAAGAACTCTCCTGTGATGGAATAATTAGCAGGACATTCACTGAGTTGCAATTTCCAGAATTTCCTGCTCTTTTCTACTCGTGTCAAAAAATTGTCTTCCGGCAGAGCTGAACTCTGTATTGAATGTACCATGGGATAGCCTGTTTCCTTTTATATTTTTATGAATGAAATGAGTACAGGCTGTTGCTACCAACAGCATATTAAACTGATTTTAAATTCACTTAAGCAGTGATTTATGGGTATCAATTGAAATATATTAAAAAGTTAGCATTTCTACAATTTTATCTCTGGTAATATCAGAGATGCCACCATCTCTTGTTGTTGTTGATTTCCATCTGTCTGTACAACAATGATTAATCTATGGGAGCTACGCAGTAGCTAGGCCTGTGAATGGTGATCACTTTTCTGTGGCTTGCTTTCCTTGGTTTCTCTTCCAGTTGCCTGCTATTTTCTTTATTAGGTATTAAAATCCCAGCCATGCTGTCTATACGGCTTTGTCACAATTGTGCAGTAAATTGCAAGAATCTGCTTTGGATAACACTCTAAAGACAGATGACTAATCGGCTCAGCAGTAAAATGTGATGCATAGGAGTGAAGCATATCCAAGGGGACGCATACCTCTGTGTTACTACTTCATTTACCTGTGACATTCTTCATTTTGCTTCAGTAGCATTAAGGAAGAGATAATAAGATAATTTAGTCACAAAGTCAATGCTAAACTAATTCATAAGATGTAGATACTTTGCAATGGTAGTTTCCTTCCAGGAACCTGAATTCTCAAGTTAATTTGACTTTCCTAATGTTGCTTGGAGGGCAATAATCTGATTTCTTTTCTGCAATTTTAAGTAGGTGAAAAGGAGAAATGACGAGCTACTGTACAGGGGCAAAGAATCATCTGAATGCAGTAATACAGCAGTACTGTGCAATTGACAAAATATATTAAGAAGAATGTTTTCTGGTTGGGGAATTTTTTTTAAATCTTCAGCAACAAGTAGAGGGATGGTTATGTATAAAAATAGTCAGGGGTTACCTATAAATGTTCCAAGAAACTAGTGTTTCTACAGTTTTGCATATTGCAAATCCCATTTTAGATTTTGGTTTTATAGGTAATTAGCATGTTAAATTTCATAGGGGGGATTTCAATAATGCCTAAGTGAGTAAGATGTCCAGATCCTGCTGACGTTCAGTGGAAGAGGAACAACTTAAATCCCCCAACCCCCACTTAAACTACACTGTAGTTTCACTAATACAGGACTTGGACTCAGAGTCCAAGGACCTTGCAGAGGTGGAGGGTCCAAGTTCAAGTTACACCAGGACCCAAGGTCCAAGCCCTATTGTTCTGCATTGTAAATGCAGCCCCTTTTGACTCAGGTCCTAGAAGTGAGCTGGAAATATCCTACTATTCAGTGAGACCACTTGTTTAGTTCCAGCTATCTGCAAGCCACTCTATTGAGAATGGAAGCTATCACCACCCTTTGTGAACTGCAGCAGCCTAGTTCAGCCTTAACCCATTCTCTTCTTAACACTCATCTGCAAGCACACTGTCAGAGGGAGTCCTGGGTTTACAGTGGAGTGTGAAGTAATCAAGCCTTTTTGCAAAGTGAGCAGCTTCAAATGTCCTGTAATGTGCATGACAAGAAGTGAAGTTTTCCCACAGTGCACCATGATTGCAATGCTAGAGAGCAGTCAGATGAGGGGAGGGGAGGTAAGGGAATTGGGGACTCTAGAACATGGTTACTTTGACTGGAGTCTGCTCACTGCAATGTAGATGCCAGAGACCTGGGTTTGACTATCAGTTTAAAAGGGTCTTAATATACAAATGTAAGCCCTTGGGGAAGATGACTCAAGTCTTACAGGTATAGCTACACAGCAGTGTAAATCCTGGTCATACTCAGGCTTCTGCCCAAACACCTTTTCTGTCTACATATAAATTTCTGGCTTGAGCTTAGTCCTACAGTCCTAGGACCCTGATGGAGGTGGAGAGTTCAAGTACAAGTTAAACCACGACTCAGGGTTTGAACTTGATTGCTTTGCAATGTAGTCAAAAGCATCTCCTAACTTGGGTTCTGGGAGTCCTGGAAAAAAACATGGGCCAACTTTCTTTCATTTTTCTCTTCCTAATCTCCTATCGACTCGGGGAATAGAAGTACATAATAATGGCCATACTGAGTCTGATTAAAGGTCCATCTAGCCCAGTAATCTGTCTTCTGACAGTGGCCAATGCCAGTGCCCCAGAGGGAATGAATAGAATAGGGATTCATCAAGTGATCCATCCCCTATTACCCATTCCCAGCCTCTGACAAACACTGGCTAGGGACACCATCCCTGCCCATCCTGGCTAATAGCCATTGAGGAATTTATCCTCCATGAACTTGTCTAGCTCTTTTTTGAACTTTGTAACAACATCCTATGCCAATGAGTTCCACAGGTTGACTATGAATTGTGCGAAGAAAAACTTCCTTTTGTTTGTTTTAGTATTTCATTTGGTAGACTCAAGTTACTTTCTCCATGGCAGTCATGATTGTATAGACCTCTATCATATCCCCCTTAACCCCCTCTTTTCCAAGCTGAAAAGTCACAATCTTAACCTCTTCTCATATGGCGGCGATTCCATCCCTCTAATCTTACTTGTTGCCTTTTTCTGAATTTTTCCCAATGCATAGATATTTTGCTTTTAAGATGAGGCTACTACATCTGCACACAGTATATGGATTTAAGTAGAGGTAATAAGATATTATCTTATTCTCGATCCCTTTCTTAACGATTCCCAACATTCTCTTAGGAATTTTCTTTCCAATATACATTACTTTGCACTTATCCACATTGAATTTCATCTGTCATTTTGTTGCCCAGACACTTAGTTTTGTGAGATCCTTTTAAAGCTCTTCACTGTCTGTCTGGGAATTAACTATCTTCAGCTATTTTGCATCATCTACCAATTTTGTCACTTCACTGTTTACCCTTGTCTTCAGATAATGTATGAAAATGTTCAACAGGTTCAATCCAGTGCACATATCTGGGGGACATCACTAGTTTCCTCTCTCTATTCAGAAAACTGACCATTTATTTATATCCCTTGTTTACTATCTTTTAACCAGTCCTTTCCCTCTTATCCCATTGTGTCTTACTTTGTTTCAGAACCTTTGGTGAAGGATGTTGTCAAAGGCTTTCTGGAAATGTAATACACTGTATCCATTGGATCCCCCTTGTTCACATGCTTTTAAACCTCCCTTAAAAATTCTAGTAGATTGATGAGGCATGATTTTCTTTTATAACACCTATGTTGGCTCTTCCCCAACAAATTATGTTCATCTCTGTGTCTGAAAATTATGTTATTTACTATAGTTTCAAACAGTTTGGCTGGTAATGAAGTTAGACTTAGGAGCCTGTAATTGCCAGGATCACTTCTAGTGCCCTTTTTAAAAATGGGCAGCTCATAAGCTATTGTCCTATCATTTGGTACAGAAAGGGTAGGCTACAAACCACAGTTAGTAGTTCTGCAGTTTCATATTTCAGTCTTTTCAGAATACTATCTGGTACTGCTGACTTATTATTGTTTAGTTTATCAATTTGTTCCAAAACATTCTCTAATGACATCTTGTCATCCTTGAGTGCTTCTTTGGCTAAACAAGCCCCTTCTTGTATAGTTCAGCAACCCAGGGCATCAGCATTTAACCAGTGCAGGGTTGTCCAGAAACTTCAAGCACACCGTGTAAGAGCCTTCTGTGTTTGCAACAGAGACTAACAAGAAGTAATCTTTTGCAAAGTGGCCTGTTTCATGGTAGCACAGTCAGATCTCAGTAAATCTCTGGCACAACGGTAATGAACTTTAATAAGAATACCAGGAATAAACATAGCATCAAATGGCAAAGGAGCTGGGATCATTGCAAATTTTACTAGACCTGTGACCAATGCAGGGACTGAATTAAGCAGCTCAAGATGGAGCATAAGAAAATCAGGAATCGGAATAGGACCTTGGTCAACTTGCTACCATCGTGCCTGTTTTTATAAGGAGTTTGTTCAGATGCTGAGTACAGTGCCTAGCATGGACCTAACATGGAGCATGACTGTCAGCCAGGAAGGGCTCTGCTGGTCCAAGAATCCAGCATGTGGAATCATGGGAGCCATCAGCAAGTCCCAAGTGAGGACAGTTAAGTGACTCTGTTGCAGAAACTCAACCCAACGGAGGCTTTGCAATAGGAGCAGCAGCAGGACATTGTAGGATTGTGCTCAGAGAAGCTGTTTGATGCTCCCAGTGAGGAGCCTCCTACTGCAGAGCTGGCAGCAGATATGGAAGTGAAAGAAGCCATCCTGGCACTTAGTAAGCTTCCACCTCCATTAGGTTCATTAATATAGGAATGGGAGGGATTTCTGTTCTATGAACCCATGCCAAAGTTATTAGCCGTAGCTTGCAAGTAATGGTGGAACTTCACCACATGGAGTTCAAAATAATGACTGGGAACTGCAAACAGTAGAAATATCTGAAAGTGAATTGTTAATTTGGCTAGGCCACTCCTGTTCCTTAACAATAATAACCTTACACTGTCAAATTAACTTGAGAATTCAGTTAAACCTCCTTGCAGGAGGAATAATGGTAGTTTGAATTAGGAGCTTTAATTTGAACTACCTAGTCTGTGCTGCGTGTAGCAGGTATTTCGAACTACGGGGCATTTAAAAATGGCGGCGCACGGGAACGTGCAAATGAAGCCCGGGATATTTAAATCCCGAACTTCATTTGCAAGTTCGAATGCCTACATTAGCCACCCTAGTTTGAACTAGGGCGACAGTGTAGACATACCCTAATACATTGTCCTGTTGATTCTCTCATGAATTTTGACTCAATTCCAGATGCGGAGAGTTATAACTTTTCCTGAAGTGGTGATTTCAAACAGATAATCTCATGTAGGCAAAGATGGTGGTTTGTTTTCATGGCCATCTTGGTAGCTGAACTGTCCACTCTCCTCATAGATATGCTATTCAGAGTATACTTTATAGTGTATGCAACTGAAATATTCAGTTTAGTAGGCTATGTTGAGGGAGCTTCTGTGAAGAATCCTTATTTTCCACACTGAACTTCAATTCAGTTCCATACCAAAAGGCAAAAAAGAGGATTTTAATAAAGGAGACAGTCATTTCACTTATGACAATGTCTAACAATCAACTGCCTGTCCATTGATGTAGATTCTCGATCCATGGAAAACCGTGGAATTCTGAACTTTTCCAATGCACCCTACATTAAGCTAGATAAATGAACAACCTCTGTGGTCCACAAGGACCTGCAGAATAATGAAGTACTAGCCTTTGAAGTTTATACTGTTGTGCTCTTTGAGGAGAGCAAATGATGGTCACAAATTATATAATTGTCTCCAATGAAGTTTGGAAACCCCATTCTCATACCCTAAGTTGCATGTTGCAGAGACTCTCTCTGCCCCTAGTACTTTTATTGTGTTTAGTGCTGTGTAACATGAACAAACATCATTATATCTTCAGGTAAAACACAGCAGGAGAATGGCAACCATCAAAGTAGTTCTAACCTCTGATTTTTAACAAGCAATGAGGCGAAACAATTTTATGGAAATGGTACTAGGGAAAGCTATTTCCTTTTCTGGCAGTTCTACCTGGTTACATTTAGGGATGGGTGAAACTGCCTGCAAAAATAAAATAAAAAACAGAACAGTTCCCCTGCTAATGTTTGACTAAGTCATAGAATTGAACACTCACGCACACAAAGCCAAACCCTTAAAAATCAGGATTATTGAGTTACTTTTTGGTTGTTTGTGCTCTCATAATTGCAAATCTTTGTCCTAGATAAACAGCCGTCATAATGCCATGCAGTGAGAGAACCTGTTCTTGCTGTGTTTTCAGTCTCACCAGCTTTCCATTTA
Source organism: Pelodiscus sinensis (assembly GCF_049634645.1). NCBI lineage: Eukaryota > Metazoa > Chordata > Testudines > Trionychidae > Pelodiscus > Pelodiscus sinensis. The sequence continues at coordinate 8,911,715 of NC_134723.1, forward strand.
AATGTGTGCAGGTTCAGGTAATAAGTATTCAAGCTTTGGGGCAGTTGCCCTTGAATACTAATGATGCCTTCTGCCTACTACATATACAGTAGGCTTTTTGATTTGAGCCTCTAAGATCCCCACAGAAAGGTGAGTATTAACCCTCTTTGCAGCTGGAGGAACGTGCTCCACAGAATGGTTGTGACTTGTACTAGGTTACAAATTAATTCAGAGCCACAGGAGAAAGCATGCCAGCCACCTGATTTTCCATTATGTACAACATACATGGGCTTGGAAGGATACATTTTTAATTGGTAAATTTCAGTACACATTGACTTCCTCCATATGCACCAACAGTGATGAACTGTCATTGATAACTGAAATTTACAGATAGGCACAGTAAGAAAATTCTTCTTGAAAACTCATTTGTTGGATTTAAGGATATTTAGTTTATATATTGTACACATGGGGTATGTCTAGACTGCACCCCTCTGCCAGCAGAGGGATGCAGATTAGGCAGGCCGAAATTGCTAATGAAGCGGGGGTTTAAATATCCCACGCTTCACTAGCATAAAAATGGCCACCACTTTTTTCAGCACGGAGCTTTGTCGGAGAAAAGCAGCAGTCTAGAGACAGATCTTCCGCTAAAGAAAGCCTTTTCCGTAAAATGAGGCATAAGGGATCTATCGGAAAAGGCTTTCTTTACAGAAAGATCAGCCTGTAGACTGCTGCTTTTCTCCGATAAAGCTCCGTGCTGAAAACCATTGGGACAGACCTCGGGGGATTTAGAGAGAAAGGTAACATGGTCTGTTTACTCTTGGCAGATTTTATTTTTTATAAACTTGACAGATGTGTTTATTTTTAGGCATTTTTCTAATACACACTATCATGGGTTCTAAACTCTTCCATTTTTATCACTTTAAATTTTCACAGCTGCATGAAAGTCAGGGAGAGGGTAAAACAATGTAATGACAGGCATGGATATTCAAAAAAATTCAAACTTTACAACCATTAAAACACAAATTGTCAATCTTAGAAGTAAAATACACAAAGGAAACACAAACCACATTCTAAACAGACTTCATGAAATGATTTTCTTACTTTACTGTTGCGTATCCTTACACTTTGATTACTAGCAATGAAAATATTTGTTCATTGGTTTGTGTGTGTGGCGAAATCAACAGTCATATTTGCCATTACCCATCATAGGGCACTAAACAGCACTCATTCACTCTTCACTCACACAGAATCAACCCTGTGGGTAATTAGGGAACAACACACTGAGGAGCATGGTGGATTCTCTATCACCTGACGTCTATAAATCAAGACTGGATGCCGTTTGATTAGTTATGCCAGAGCGCAAACTGAAGTTATGGGTTTGATGCAGAAATTCCTGTATGGAGTTCTGGTGGCTTTTGGAATACTGCAGATCAGTCCAGTTGATCATAATGATCCCTTTAGGCTTAGATATCTCTAAACATTTTCATCGGCTACAGTGGGACTTTTTGTTGAGGAGGAATACTCTTTGGGGCCTGTCTGTGTGTTTTACATGTTAACTTCTATAACCTCCTCCTTTCCCCATTCTTTTGCTCCAAATAAAACACCGTACCTCCTGCTTTGTTATAGTTGATAGTCCTCAAATTGCTATTGCTGTGTAAAAAATGAAACGGTTGCCATTTTATATGAATTCATCTCTCTTGTGCGGTTGTATTTTCTTTATCTTTATTAGGAAAATGGTTAAAAAAGTTTCTTTCTTGCTATTTTGGTCCTTTGGAGAATAGGCGGAGGCCCCAATGAAACCACACTTCAGCCTATCAGGACATGCCTCACTTAGGCTTTGTCTACATGTGGGATTTGCTCTGATAATGGCAATCTGCACCCAGCCATTACTGTAAAATTCCTAAACTAAGGGCAGCTGCTCTTTGCACCATTGCAGATTGCTCTAGTTTCAAGCAGGGATAAATGTCACAGCAGCTTTGCCTGTCTGTACTATTAACTGCCCCTGAAATAGGATTAAATTGTCCGGTGCTGACTCGTACTCTCCAGAATGTAGAAAATAAATGAACCTACCCCTTGGAAAACCAAGTTACATGCCATCTTAAGCAGAGGTGCAACCCAGAGGGGTGAGGCTTCAAACCAACTTTGTGTAAATCAATACAACAGCAGGGCAGAGAATAAAGACTCCAAGTGTGGTGGGTGTGATCCTGGAGCTCTCCAGTATTAAGCAATTTGAAGCAAGGATTAGTAAACAGAGACTTGATTAGTACCACAGCACTCAGCTGCTCCATAGCCCCTTGGTAACATTGAAATAAGATATGTAATTTGCGTAGCTCAGATTGCGCATCTTATTTTGAGTTATGGTGCAGTGTAGACGCACCCGCACTGACATAACACTATCCACACTGGCACTTAGATCAGGGTAACTCATGTCCCCCATGAGGTGGATTTTCACACCCCTAAGCAATGTAAGTTATACGAGCATACGGGATAGAGTAGACATATTCCAGGATGGTAGTAACTATCTTTTGGGGGGAAAAGAGAAGTTGATCCAGGCCATCACAACTTACTGTGATTGCAGCACCTATTAAAGTCCAGCCCCATTTCCTGAGAGTACAAACACACAGAGGGAGAGAAAAGAACAGCAGACAGAAAAATGCAGCTTCTACCTGTGGTGTTGACTTTCATTTACAGCCTCACTGTTGGAAAAACAACAAGCACAGCACTCCCAGTCTCATCAGCCACTCTGAGACCCAGAAGACATGTACCAGCATTGGGATGTTCAGGATAATTATTTTTAAGCTATTTCTTTCTAGTCACAGGCTTACCGCAGTTTTCAAAATATCCCCTCTTGGTTGACTAAGCCAGACTCTTACTGCACTGAAGGTTAAATCGGAAATAAGATGGGGATGGAAAAGGATACATAAGTGAAGTGGGGAAAACTCTCAGGGTACGTCTACACTTGCTTCCTGTCTCGAGATAGGGATGCAAATGTAGCTGACAGAAATTGCTAATGAAGCAGGGATTTAAATATCCCGTGCTTAATTTGCATAATCTCGCCCACGCACTATTCCGATCACTGGCTGATTTGAACCAGGAAGGGCCACTCTAAGCCACATTAGTTCAAGTCAAACCCCTTGGTTCGAACTAATGTTACTCCTTGAAGAGTAACATTACTCCTCGACTGGGGACTGGACTCAATGACCTTTCAAGGTCCCTTCCAGTTCTATGAGATAGGTAGGTATATCTCCATATATAAAAAGGTTTGTATGAAATACATTATTTTGTCCACTAATAGGCCTAATTTCAGACACACCATTTTTGATTCATTGACTACCAAGACTACTCAGCTTCTTTATCAGACCTAATAATAACACAGTCCTTGAACAGTGTCAGTAAAAAGCTTTCCTGGTTAAACTAATTCAGTATTTCTGTATCATTGGTACCTCTATTCTTAAATAATCTTATATTACAGCTCATTGTAACAACCTCTGAACTTTTACTTATTACAGCTGCCCTTATAATTAGGGTACATTTATTGGCCCAATTGTCACAACTGTACAAATCCTCTGCTGCTCCACAGCCCTTTGTACAAGGCAAATAGTGTATGGCACTGTTCAGAGGCTGGCCTGTAGACCTCAGCATTCACACGCTACTTTCTTCCTGTTTGTGTTTGCAAGAAGGGCTTGAACATGAGTCTTTCCATTTTCCTCAGTCCTGTGCTGGGGAATCCTGATAATTAACAGCTCTAGTTAGTCAGTCATCTGAAGAAGAGAACTCCAGTCATCTGAAGAAGTGGGCTGTGCCCACGAAAGCTCATGATACCATCTACATGTTTTGTTAGTCTATAAAGTGCTACCGGTTTTTGTTTTTTAAGTTTATTCTGTTAGGGTACGTCTACACTGCATCCCTAGTTCGAACTAGGGATGCAAATGGAGACAATCGAAGTAGTTAATGAGGAATAACATTTTTTGAGGAGTAACATTAGTTTGGACTAAGGGGTTTAGTCCGAACTAACGCGTCCCGGCGCGCACTTCCTGGTTTGAATCAGCTGTGATTCGAACTAGCACGCCGGCGAAATCATGTTAATGGAGCGCGGGATATTTAAATCCCCGCTTCATTAACTACTTTGATTGTCTCCATTTGCATCCCTAGTTCGAACTAGGGATGCAGTGTAGACATACCCTTACAGACTAACTCGGCTACCTCCTGGAGCTTCAGGTAGGACTTCCTAGAAAATGGTAAGAAATTTTCCCTTTTTAAAAATATCAGCAGAACCGTTTTCTTTGAAACTTCATTAACCTGTTGTTTGTTAATCAAAACATGAAACACATTTGTTTTGGCCTGTATTTAAAACCTACTGTCATTTTCCTTTATGGTGCTCACTTTTCTTCTCTGCACTTTTGCTATCTTGCTCTTTTAATCCTTTTTCTTTCTTAGAAAAAGGGGGGAAGGAGAGAACCCACAACCTATTAATTTTCCAAACTCCCAAACAGTTTTTAGTTAAATTAAACATTTATTTTGTTTTGTTGAGAAAATCTCCACAGAAATGAACCTGTTTTTTATGGATATCTTCCAGCTCGGGCTGAAATTCCTCATATCACTATGTCTAAGAGGAATATCTATGCTCTTTGGATTAAGGAAAGAGGCCTCTTTGAGTTCACTCCTTTACTCATCGCCATCTGTCTGAACGACAACCCCTGTGCCTTGTACCTTAACTCTGCAAGATATTGCACCATTTTTCTTGTTATCCAGTTTAGACGATTTCCTTCTGTCTTCCACTGTTCTGTTAATTTATAGGAAGCTTATCACCATAGTAGGCAGCTGCACACCTGCTGATGCATTCAAATGGAGGATGAACACACTGACCTTTAATAAGCATTGTCTGGCATACTGATTTATTGGTTTTCATGCAATCTAGCCTTATGCTAACATGCCTGTTCAGGAATAATTCGGCAGGCGTTGTCCAGTCATGCAATTATGAGAATAATAATGGAAAGGAAGCACAAGAATTTTTATCCTCTTTAATAGTTTAAAGCCACAGGAAATACACCAATTGAGAACATAATGGAGTCTGAACATAAACAGGTCTTAATATAATGGAGCTCCCTGCAGATCTGCACCCACTAAACTTAAGATTCATCTTTAAACAGTGCCATGCATATGGCTTCAAATGTCCTGGTGAATCTCAAATGGAGTTCCAAATATAATTCCTGTTCAGTATTTGGTTCTGTTGGCTATGTTTCCCTTTACACAAATCCATGTCTTCTAGAACAAAAAACTAGTAGGCTATCAGCATAATAACTTACCCTGTTAGGTGATCAGCTTTGAGTGTGGTATATACGGAACCCGGAAGGAATTGCTTACCTCTGAGATCAATAGGAGTTTTTTAATAAAAATAAATAAAGCTGATTAAGAAGCTCAGGATTTGGCCCAATAAATAATTAATAAAGGCCTACTCCTTCCACCTGGATATTACCTTCCATTCAAAAACTTTGGAGTAGGCTTGCCAACTTTTTAATTGAACAAAACTGAACACCCCTCCCGGCTCCTTCTCTGATGCGCCATCCCCCTTCTGCTAGACTCACTTACTTGCACTGGGCTAGGGGGATTGAAATGGGGGGGGGGGGTGAGGACTCCATGATGTGGCCAGGAATGAGGGGTTCAGTGTGTGGGAGGGGAGGCTCCTGGCTAGGGCAGACACTTGGGATGTGGTGAGGGGTTCAAGGTCTGGGAGAGTTAGGGAACAGAAAGGAGTTCTCCTTGGGGCCATGGTGTCCCAGGTGCAAGGTCCAGTCATGCAGTGCTTATATCTGGCAGCTCCCAGTTAGCAGAGCAGCGAGGCCAAAGTGGTCTTCCTGCCTGCTGGGCCTCCGCACTGTCCAGCCTCTAGATGAAGGAACAGTAACAGAATCATAGAATTATAGAGCTGAAAGAGACCTCAGAAGGTCATCAAGTCCACCCCTGCCCAAGGCAGGACCAATCCCCACACAGTCAGGAGGTTCTGTGTGGTGCACATTGCTTGTGCCTCCTGGCCTTGTCCCTGCAGCTCCCATTGGCCATGGTTCCCAATCTGAACAATGGATGTGGGGCGGAGCCTAGGAGCCAGAAGGAAATGCAGGCTGTTAAGGGAGTCAGCCTTAGTCCTACTGTGCCACCAACAGGACTTTTAACAGCCAGTTCAGCAGTGCTGACTGAAGTCACCTGGGTCCCATTTTGACCAGGCATTCCAGTTGAAAATAGGATACCTAGCAAACTTATTTCAGAACACCTGGGGGGGGAGGGGAGAGGGCGCGTATCATTACCTCTATATATGGCAGAGAAAAAACAGAGTCTAGAGTTTAAGATTTGTAATTTTGTGTGTTTTTACTCTCCAGGCTAAGCATAGATCCTGCCATGCAAAGAGTTGCCTGTTTAATACTGTGATTTTTGCATAGTTAAAAATTACTCTCACAAGTTAGGGGAGAATTGACTCTTTAAGTTTCTCTGAGCAGCTTCTGTCTCTCGCTGTCTGCCTTGTGCAGGCTCACTATTTGTACATAAATAATAATAATCAGCTATGCCCTTATTCCTTATACTTTACCTATACCGGAAACTGGCCCACAAGGTCCCAGTTGTGAGAAGATTTTCTCATTACATTTTTCATAAATAATTGGTCCTCTTGTTTTTGAATCTATCTCTATCCTTCTTTTAGGTAGTAAAGGGTACTATAAATGATAGCTGCATCTGATTATTAGACAAGGGAAACATTCTTCTGCAATGCATTTCTGTCTGTTTACAGACTTCAGGTCCCTTCCTCCTGTGAGACTTATCTTTTTAATGGCAGTTGTTTTTAACATGCACGATTTTTTTCGCAAGCATGACATTCACTATCTCTGTAATAACAATCATTTGGCTTATGATTTAAACCATTACAACAGTATCCCATGCTGTGAGATGCAACTGCTGGCTTCACTTTTATGTTGTTTACTGCCCTGTTGGTATGTTGACATTTTGTAACTGTTGGCTACTTCCACATCAGCAGTGATTTCATAAAGCCCTAACAGAAATAAAGAACAGCTTCAGACAACAGTCACTGCTGAAACGCTTCACTCGATATGACGCAGACTAATTGATCTTCCACATTTTTCACTTGGATTTTAGAATAATTGAGTCAAATGTGGTTTAAATAAAACAATAAAAAGTGCAGACAGGTGCTGTTATCAAGGTACACATTTTTTTAACTTGTCTCAGAAACACAATATATAAAGATCTATTTAAGAATCAGAAATGGAGAGGGTCTGTCATTCTTCTATATAGCCAATGCAACTGATATAATCATATACATACATACTTTTGACTTCAAAGATGGCTTCTAAAAGAAATTAAATGAAGTACTGTCGCCTATTGAGAGCGTCTTTCATTTAATAAACAGCAGCTTTTCTACCACACAAAATCTCATTGGCCTCAGCAGACTTGTAGATATGTAAAGCATGGTGGAGGTAGTAACAAACTCATTGCATATGCACTAATGAGAGACCCAGTTCCATGCTCTATATTGGTGTGCATGATGACAGCATATAATTCATTTTATTTCTTCTGAAAGGCCATGCAAGAAAATGAGGGAGACTTTGATCAGTTATGTAACATGGGTGTCATTCTGAGCTCTGCCTTCAGTGACTCTGTCCAACCCTACAGGGGTGTATGACTTTGCTCCTGTTTCCATGCTATGATCTGGTTCTTTAGCTCAAGCAGTACCGAGTCCTGCTTTATAGAGAAGTTCTGTTTACGTAAAGGAACTCAAATAGACGTGTATTATCCATGTTGTCTGGACTCACTAGGAAACAGTCTGCTCCCTAAATGAGGAATAGAAGCCCAGGATTTTTATGCCCAGTGGTCCACTGCAGGCATTCATCATACACATGTAACTCTCTGGTCATCAGTGATACCTTACTTCAGGTGCTGGTCCACAGAGGATTATAGCGCCTTTTTCTTTACTTGTCCCATTCCCCACTCCTCTCCTCTATTGGTGTAACTGAAGTGGAAGAGGGTTGCACTTTGGATTAAAAGGTTGAGAGTTCACACTCTGACCCACGTAAATTATGTTAAAAGGACATTATTAATGTTTAAAGCCTATGAAATGTAACATTTGGTCTCCTTGTGCATATGCATTAAGATAGTCATTGATTACATGAATGTGTAATGCCAACAGACCCATTATCTATGGGGCAGAACCAAACCTGGGACCTCTGAAGCCTAGTGCATGAGCCTCTATCACATGAGCTAAAAGCCAGGTGTCTATTAGCGAAGCCTGTAGAGCAGACAATTTAATCTCTAAGGTTATGGTTAGACTGCATGGGGAGATGGGGGACAGGGTTCGGAATAACAGAGGGTTCGGGATCCCGAAAAAACTCCACCATGTCCAGGGAATGCATTTGCTCTTCCTCTTTTTTTTTTTTTTTGCCTGTGTATTCCTCATTCCACGAGGAAGAAGGGGGCTTTTGAAAGAGGATTTTTTTCCAAAATTTGGCCCAGTCTAGACAGACCAAATATCAGGAATCCTCTTCTGACAAAAGTATCAGCAGTCGGTTTCTAGTGGAGTACCCCAAGGATCAGTTCTTGAACCGGTTTTGTTCAACATCTTTATTAATGACCTGGATGAGGGGATTGGTTGCACCCTCAGCAACTTTGCAGATGACACTAAGGTAGGGGGAGAGTTAGATATGCTGAAGGACAGGGATAGAGTCCAGAGTGACATGCACAGATTAGAGGCTTGGGCAAAAAGAAATCGGATGAGGTTCAGCAAGGACAAGTGTGGAGTCCTGCACCTGGGATAGAAGAATCCCAAGCATTGTTACAGGCTGGGGACTGAATGGCTAAGTAGCAGTTCAGCAGAAAAGGACCTCGGGATTACAGTGGATGAGAAGCTGGATATGAGTCAACAGTGTGCCCTTGTAGCCAAGAAAGCTATGGCATATTAGAATGAATTAGGAGGAGCATTGCCAAAATATCCAGAGAAGTGATTATTCACCTTTATTTGGCTCTGGACAGGCCACATCTGGAATACTGTATCCAGTTCTGCCCCTCCCCCCCCCCCCACTATAAAAAGGATGTGGATGCATTGGAGAGGATTCAGAGGAGGGCAACCAAAAAGATTAGGGGGCTGGAGTACATGACCTATGAGGAGAGACTGAGATATTTGGGTTTGTTTAGTCTGTATAAGAAAAGAGTGAGGGGGGATTTGATAGCAGCCTTCAACTTCCTGAAGGGAGATTCCAAAGAGGCTGGAGAAAGGCTGTTCACAATAGTGACAAGTGGCAGAACAAAGAGCAATGGTCTCAAGTTAGAATGGGAGAGGTCTAGGTTGAATATTAGGAAAAACTATTTCACTAGGAGGGTGGTGAAGCACTGGAATGGGTTACCTAGGGAGATAGAGGAATCTCCATCCCTAGAGGTGTTTAAGTCTCGGCTTGACAAAGCCCTGGCTTGGTTGATTTAGTTGGGATTGGTCCTGCCTTGGACAGGGGGCTGGACTTGATGACCTCCTGATGTCTCTTCCAGCTCTATGATTCTATGACTCCCTCACAATTATAAGTGTCACAAATATTAATACATTTATTTTCACTAAAACCTAATAAGATTACAGGTCCCATCTATTTTCTTTTACAGATGGGAAAATGAGGCAAAAAAAAGTTAAAAGGTTTCTACTAATTTTGAGAGACCTAAAACCTGATTTTTTCAAAGTACTTAGCATTAACCAGCATTTCATATGTACAAAATATAGCTGTCATTGACTTTAGCTGCATGTCCAGTTCTGGGCGCCACATTTCAAGAAAGTTGTGGAGAAATTGGAAAGGGTACAGAGAAGAGCGACAAGAATGATTAAAGGTCTAGAGAACATGACCTATGAAGCCAGGCTTCGTGAACTGGGCTTGTTTAGTTTGGAAAAAAGAAGATTAAGGGGGGACATGATAGCGGTTTTCAAATATCTAAAAGGGTGTCACAAGGAGGAAGGAGAAAATTTGTTCCTCTTGGTTTCTGAGGACAGGACAAGGAGTAATGGGCTTAAAGTGCAGCAAGGGAGGTTTAGGTTGGACATTAGGAAAAAATTCCTAACTGTCAGGGTGGTCAAATATTGGAATAAATTGCCTAGGGAGGTGGTGGAATCTCCTTCTCTGGAGATATTTAAGAACAGGTTAGATAGACATCTGTCAGGGATGGTGTAGACGGAGCCTGGTCCTGCCTTGAGGGCGGGGGGCTGGACTTGATGACCTCTCGAGGTCCTTTCCAGTCCTATGATTCTATGATTCTACGTCAAAGTGCACTTCTCTAAAAGAGACACAAGGGTGTTAAGTCAAGCATCCAGCAATCTGAGGAACACACAGTTAGTGACCCTCTCAGAAAAGTTTAATTTATATGAATTCACCAGCATCACATAGGAATGTTTATGGTAGACACAAGGATAGAATCCATTCCACTTCTTTAGCCCCAGGACTCTTCTTTCTTTCCCTGCAATCCCCATTCCCATTCACTTCACACACTCCAGCTTCTTCAACAAATGAGGTAAGGTGTCTACAAAGTAGTTTGTGACATATCCTAGGTTTTAACTAATGAAAAAGTAGCATCATATTGACATCCACATGCTCATCAGACTACACTATCCTGCTGTGTCCCCAGAGCAGGACATCCTGTGCACTTAGGCTACTTCTAGACTTCACTCTAAAATTAAAGAGGCTATTTTGAAATGTAGCGTGACTACACGGTGCCAAATTTCAAAATAACATGTTCTTTTGAGCCATCCCTTATTCCTCATCGAACGAAGTTTAAGGGATGTCAAGAGAGTGCAGATGTTATTTTGAAAAATTTTCCGAGATAGCGGACGTGTTTCTTGGATGCAGTGTTGCTATTTTGGGATACTTTTAGTATCCCAAAATAGCAATCCAGTCTAGACATACCCTTATTGAGGCAGGAAACAAGAGGAAAGAAGACGCGAAGAGGAACAGTGTATGATCATGCAGTTAAAGACTATCAGAATGCATGCACGAAAGGGGGCTGAAAGGAAAAGAAATTCCAGAATTAAGCTTACTTTTGAGTGCTTCGTGTTATAACTATATCAATGCTCTTTAAAAGTAGTTTGTGACATATCGTAGGTTTTAACTAATGAAAAAGTAGCATCATATTGACATCCACATGGTCATTAGCAGGGCTGGCAGCTTAAGGTCCACTGCATAGACCTCTGGAAACACTTGAACTAACAGAGGAACTGATAGTTGCATTAGGCCATCTTCCTCTATATGGACCAGTAGTAGAGGGAAGGGGAGACTTTGCAAATGGGTTTCACATATGCTCACTTACAGCCAGGGGCAGATGACTGTTTTGCGGGGCCCCAGGCAGCGTAACTCCGCAGGGCCCCCCCTTTGCCACGGCGCATGCGCGGTGGCGCCATGGCGCATGCGCGGGGCTTTTTTAAGCGCGGGGCCCGGGGCGGCCGCCCCGTTCGCCCTGCCCTATATCCGCCCCTGCTTACAGAAGAGGAATAGTCAGACTCAGGAATCTTGGATTCTCTTCCTGTCTGTGAAGAAGAGAGTTCTGTACTGGGGAACAACAAATTCCTCTGCCCATTTCCCCACATCTCATCCTAATCCCATTCTCTACATCCAGCCAGTCTATCTACTCCTCAGGCATCTCATCTTGTTCCTGCTCTCCTTGGCCAGCAAGCTTCCGTTCTCCCCCCGTTCTCCATCCTTGCTCCAATATTGCAGAATTTCTATTTAAATGCAGAAGTGGATGTTGTGCAAATGTGGGTTTACTGGTGAATTTTATTTTTTTCTTTCACATAGAGGGACATGTCCTTTTGAAAAGTATAGCCTTGTCTTGTGTGTGTTTGAGAGGGGAAAGTGTGCAGGTGAGATTTTGCCTAACTAGCCAGAGAATGGAAGATCTTGTCTGTCCAGAAGGGTTACAAGTTGAATTTACTTTCTGGAAAGATTATTTTATTTACTGAAGACTCATTCGCAAAGGTTGTTTCTGTAGATACCTTGGTACATTGCTAATTTCCTATAGAGCCTTTCACCGATTCACTGTTATCAATTTTTCACAACATTAGGGCAAGTCTTGTGCTATGTGATTTTCTTAAAATTCCAGGAATCTCATTATTGCATGAGAATCTAATTACTTTTTTGGGAGAGAATGTTTGAAAACATATCCAGTGGTCCTTATGTGCTCAGAAACAAAAAGGCAAACAGAAGAACCCAAAATGAAGGGGAGAAGGGGACTTGATTATAGTATACGAATGTTTGGAGTTGTCAATTCTGACCTTTTAAATCTTTAAATCACAGGTCGATAGGGCTTCTTTCCATTGCATAGGAATTGCAGGTCATAGGAGATAAGTGAAAAAAAACTTTAAAAACAATGAATAGTCCTGCAGCACCTTAGAGACTAACAAAAATATAGTATCATTAGCTGTTGTGGACACAAACCACTTCTTCAGATGAATGACATTCATCTTCCCGTTCATCTGAAAAAGTGGGTTGTTCCCACAAAAGCTCATGATACCATCTACATTTTTGTTAGTCTCTAAGATGCTGCAAGACTATTGGTTGTTTTTTTTAATTTTTTTTCAGTTACAGACTAACAGGACTACCCCTCTGAAACTATAGGAGATAAGTGTTTTCCCCTCTTCTCTAGCCTACTTCCTGTTATATACCTGTGAGGTCCACAAGATGGCTCTCTGACACATTCTATCAATGCTTGTCTTGGTAAAAAGGAAGGTGGCCTTTCTAGCTTCTGAATCTCTATATTAGTCATTATGAACATTTGTGCCTTGTTAATCAATCTGTTTCATTAAAATATATTATCAGTCTGAATTTAAACAATCCTCTCCTCCATTCTCAATTTGTGGGTATTACTAGAGCATCATGTAAGATCCTAGCATCACAAAACCTAGGTATTGTAAATGTGTGTTTGTGTGGTTTTGGGGTGAAGCGGGGGGAGGGGGAGGGGAAGGAGGAGCAATCCTGAAACAGTGATCCAGTAGCGAGGGATCAATTTTTAATCTTGAGATTAAAATAGTTTATGCTAATGTAGCTGTTATTCAGTTTGAAAGATGAAGAAAAGGAAGATAGGGTGAAAAAAATGTCATTTTCCACATCAAGTTTTTTAGATGTTGCATTGAAGCAAACAGTGCCCCAGATTATATATATAAAAAAAGCGTTTGAACTGGTACAGTGTCAATATGGTAGAACAGTCCCTTAAACCACTTGTCATCTGTGATAAGGACATCAATAATAGTCATTGTCAACCTTCATTAAGTTCAGATCTTCCATTCTTCTGTCCCTCAGGGTGCCTTTCATTGATATTTTCCTTAGAAAGTGAAGCAGGCCCACACATCAAGCTGTGCATCCTTTCCTCAGGGCATTTTACTACAAAAGGCACAAATTATTTTTAACTAGTCTTTTTTATTGTGCTTCTCCTTGGCATTTAACCTGCTTCCAGATATGGAAGAACTCTCCCATTTAAAAGCTTTTTCATTTTTTATTCTTAAATTCAGAGAGCATGCAAGTGTAGAGCTACTTGCAAACAAGTAAAAAAGAGAAAAATAGGAGCTTACATTGAAACCTAAAATAAATCAGTGGTGCAGGTACAATTCATTTCTTACCAGTCCACTGCACCAGCCAAACAGAGAGTTTGTGTGGGAGGGTGGTTGACTCTTTCTGTGACCTAGCCCCGCTCCCAGCCTGGAGCCCTGCTTTGACCCTCTTCCCTCCCCAGAATCCATCCCACATTACCTGGATGGGAGCGCTCCCAGTGGGGGGACACAGCACAGCTGCTGTGGACTGCTGAGACAAGAGGCACACTTCTTCTTCAAAGCAGCTCCCTCTGACAGCAGAGAATATTTCTTACAGACATGCTGGCAACTGAGCCTCATGCTGGCAGCTTTTCTGCACGGCTGCACTGCCACCAGCTTCGTCCCCAGCTGTTCCGTGCAGCTGCATCTCCTAAGTCCTGTCCAGTGTCTGTTTAGCAGCCCCGACAGAGGACAGGGCTGGGAAGGGGGAGAGTGGGGGTGCTCTAGCTGCACCAGAGGAGCTGCCAGAGTGGGCCTCCTCTCTTTTCGAAGCTGCGGTTCAGGGCTCTCCTTAAATTGCATCAGTGAAAGGAGCAGCACATGGGGCCTCCAGTGCGGCTGTACTGCCCCCACCTGCGCCTTCCAGTACAGAGCACAGACCAGAAATGCAGGCATACAGCTCTGTGGAAGGCTGGGGACAATTCAGCTGTACCAGAGGAACCGCTGGCATGCTGTACCAGCTGTAAATATCAGCTGAAAGAGCGCACTGGAACAGACTGCTTTACTTGCATCACAGCTGGACCAGTTGGTTTTCTCTTCCCTGGAGCTCAAGCAATGATCTGAGTTTGGAGACTGGAGTTGGTTAGAATGCAAACTAGAGTCATGCACAAACCATGCAGACATTTAGTATACCGCTGAGCAATACCTCGTTTTTCCTCTAAACCTCTGAAACTAGTAATTACGACTACATCTAGACTGCATGACTTTTTCCATAGAGGCTTTGTCAACAGTATCTGTTGACAAAGCCTCCGTCGAAAAAGAGTGTCTAGACTACGATCAGTACTGTCGACAAAGCAAGCTGCTTTTTCGAAAGAGAGTCTAGACTCTCTCTTTCGAAAAAGCACAGTTTGCATGCAAAAGCGCTTTTTTCGAGAGTACTATTGAAAAAAGGTGTTACTCCTTGTAAATTGAGGTTTTCCACTGTCGACAAAACTGCCGCGTTCTGTGAACTTACTGTCAACAGAACGCAGCGGTAGTGTAGACACAGGTATAGTTTTGTCGACAAAAGCCAACTTTTGTCAACAAAACCCTGTAGTCTAGACACACCCTACAACTTAGCACCGGGTGGAGACCTCTCAGCTCCTTTGGCCATCCTGGAATATGTGTAGCATTCAATAAAGCCCAGTGAACTTGTGATTTCAGGTTTTATTGGGGGGGAGGTGAGACATTGTTTTAGGTCAGGTGTACACTCAAAGAGGAAGGTCAGTTTAATGTATGCAATTCCAGTACGTAAATAATGTACTTGGAGTCAACATATCTTAAGCCAAGCTTGGTGCCATCTCCACAGCAGGAGGTCAACAGGAGAAATGATCCCATTGATTTCCCTTACCCCTCACGATGTCAAGGAGTACCAGTGATATTGGGGTGCCCTCAGAATTTGATTTAGCAGGTTTTTACTAGATCCTCTAAATTGAACCCTGGAAGATTGATCGCCAGAGGATCGATCCTCCAGTAAGTGGAGATGTAGGCTTAGTTCATATAGCTTATATTCTTTTACCCAGTTAGGGTCAGAAATAAGAAGACAGCAAATTAATTGTTGTGTTGCCACATGTATTTCAGTTGTCCTGTGATTAACAGGTGTTGTGGTATACCCACAAGTTACAGGTTTCTATCAGTGAGATGCTGCTGCTCTGGAAAAAGAATTATACCCAGGGAATGTTTTCCCCTTTAATTTTTGTTTTCCTCTTGATTTTCCTCTTTTTTCTTCATTTTAACCAAGAAGTAGAAGTGGAAAAAAATGTAAGTCTGCTGAAGAACACCTCACAACCTCACATGCTGCTGTTAACCCAAAGAAAGCATGTGTTAATGAGATTTACAGGCTTATTTACAGTCTAATGTCCAAAGACACGCTGGTAGATGGTGTGTGTATGTGTCTGTGTCTGTGTGAAATCATATGGTTTTCAATTAAGTTTCATTCAGTTTTGATCTTTCTAATTTCAAAATGGCTTCATTAATGTTTATATGAATTATTTTTTTAATATAAAACATTTTAATGTATTGATTTGAAACACTTTTATTAATTAAAAACTAACCGTTCTTTCAATTTAATTTTGTGATAATGTGGGGAGGTTTGATTCAATTTGTAATTTTTTTCAAAATCAGATATTTGGTGGAATGTAAACTGATTCTAGTTTATTCCCTTATATGAATAACTCAGTTTGCCATTGTGAGATTTGTGTCTAAAAAAGCTCCAATAAGAGTGTTCAGCTTATAAGTTAATTATTTTCTTCTGCCATCCCCACAAACTGATCCTGGACCAGAGTGCCAATCGAGGGTCTTTATTAATCATTAGCATGTGTGAGCTAGAAAGATTAGGCAGGCCAATTCAGTTCTGTTCACTGAAGGTACATCTACACAGACGGGCTAAACTTGAAATAAGCTACTCAGGGTACGTCTACACTACAGCGCTAGTTCGAACTAACTTAGTTCGAATTAGTAAATTCGAACTAAGCTAGTTCGAACTAACGCATCTAGAACTAAAAACTAGTTCGAACTAGCGTTTTGCTAGTTCGAACTAGCAAGTCCACATTGAGTGGACTCTGAACAGGGCTTAAGGATGGCCGGAAGCAGTGCCGGCAGGGCATCAGAGGAGGACTTAGAGCGTGGAGATGCTGTCTCAGGCTAGCCGAGGGCTGCGCTTAAAGGGTCCCGACCCCCACCCCGGACACACAGTTCTAAGGGGTGCCCCGCTTGCAAAGAAGTTCTGGCTTGGAGTGCCCTGAGTGCTCACACTGGGCACATCACACCACTCGGCCATCAGCCCGGCTGCACTTGCCACAGGCTGCCATCTGGGGAGAGGGAGTAATTGGGGGGCTGCAGGAGAGCTTCCACCCCCAGAAGCCCGCAGAGCCAGCCCAGTCCTCCCCATCGGGGGCTCGTACCCCATTCCTCCCTCACCTCCTTCCACTTACCCTTCCCTAGCCCCCCTTCTTATTGATGTACAAAATAAAGATAACGTTTCTTCCAACATTGACTCTGTCTTTATTGAACAAAACTGGGGGAGACTGGGAAAAGGAGGTGGGAGAGGGGAAGAGAAAGGCTGGGAGAGGGGAGGGCAACTAACATGATCAGGGGTTGGGAACAGGTCCCAGATGAAGAAAGGCTACAGAGACTGGGACTGTTCAGCTTAGAAAAGAGGAGACGGAGGGGGGACAGGATAGAGGTCTCTAAAAGCAGGGGTTGGGTGGAGAGGGTGCATTCAGAAAAGTTCTTCCTGAGTTCCCATAAAGATGGACTAGAGGACACCAAAGGAAAGGAATGGGTAGCAGGCTTCAAACTAGTAACAGAAAGTTGTTGTTCACAAAGCAAAGTGTCAACCTGTGGAACTCCTTGCTGCAGGACGCTGTGAAGGCTACAACTAGAACAGAGTTTAAAGGGAAGTGAGATCAAGTCATGGAGGTTGGGTCCATGGAGTCCTATTAGCCAGAGGGTAGGAGTGGTGTCCCTGCCCAAAGTTTGTGGAAGGCTGGAGAGGGATGGCACGAGACAAATGGCTTGGTCACTGTCTTCGGTCCATCCCCTCCAGGGTCCCTAGGGTTGGCCGCTGTCGGCAGACAGGCTACTGGGCTAGATGGACCTTTGGTCTGACCCAGGACGGCCATTGTAAGCTCAGGGCTCAGTGTCGGGGGTCTCAGTGGACCCCCTTGATTTTCATGCACACCTGGTCCTGGGTGGCCAGGCTGGCAGCTCTCCTGCCCTAGACAGCCATTTTCCTGTGCCTAGTGCGGAGATCGTGGATGAGGTCCACGATGTCCGCACTAGCCCAGGAAGGTGCCCGCCTCTTGCGGTCCAGGGCAAGCTCCCGGGAGCCGCCAGCCTGGTCCCGGCAAGAGGGGGTGGGCTGGGGGGCATCGGGTGGGTGGCTCTGTGCCGTGCCAGGTGCAGGGTCTGCTAGCTGGGTGCTGGCAGGCTTGCACCTGGCACGGGCACCGTAGCCAGCCCGTGCCCCTTTAAGGGGTCCGGGGCCGGGAGGGGGGCATAGAGTTTCCCTGGTGTTGGCCAGAGTGGCCACCAGGGAAACCTGGGGAGGGCTAGCCTCCCACTAGTTCGAACTAAAGGGCTACACAGCCCTTAGTTCGAACTAGCTAGTTCGAACTAGGCGTTAGTCCTCGTAAAATGAGGTTTACCTAGTTCGAACTAAGCGCTCCGCTAGTTCGATTCAAATTCGAACTAGCGGAGCGCTAGTGTAGCACCTATTAAAGTTAGTTCGAACTAACGTCCGTTAGTTCGAACTAACTTTGTAGTGTAGACATACCCTCATTCTTAAGTTGAAATAGCTTATATCAAATTTGGGCTCATCTACAAAGAACTTATTTTGAAATAGAGCACTCTACCTTTGACTTTCCTTACTCCTCGTACAATGAGGGTTACAGGAATCAGAGCAAGCAGTCCTCTGTCTGGACATTATTTCAACATTATGTTGAAATAACTGCTTGTGTGTAGACCCAGACTATGTTATTTTGGAATAACATCCTTTATTCTGAAATAATGCTCCTGTTTAGTCATAAGCTGAATGAGCTTGACTGAAGTCTAGTTTGTCTCTTCACTATGCGGTTTCTGATTTGACTAGGTTTTTGGTGAATAATTTTTCATTAAAAAGCCTGCATACCATTCAGCTAAAAGAAGAGTAAATTTTGAACCCTGTGAAATGGAAACAACTTTGAAGTTTGAGAATTTGTTTTGCTATCAATTACCTCTGTCAAAAGCTCCACTAATTTTCCACGTGAGGAATGGTTAGATGCCTCTGGAACAAAAAGATGATATAGAAATTGGGATTGTTCTGAGAGATTTTCAGGAAGTTCTACAAAAAAATGGAAAAATAGTTTGAGATTGACACAAAGTTAAAAATTGCCAACATTTCATTGAATCAAGAAGTTAAAAAAAATCCACCCAAAACTAAAGTTTTAGATTTCAAGCTTCCAAAACTATTTTAATGAAATTGAAGGAAAATATTCAAAATGAAAAATCATGTTGAATCCAGCCAATTCCTTTTGAAATGTCAATACATTTTAGGTTTTTTTTTTCAGAAAATTTTAGACACAACATTTGGGTACAATTGACACAAAATTGGCAAATGTTTTGGGTTGAACAGAATCAGCATTTTTCGGCTGAAAATGTTTAAAAAACTGTGCCTGGCTCTAAATTGCCAATGTCCCCTGAAGCTTTTGTCACAAGGGACCACACATAAATAGAAATTGTAAGGAGTCCAGAGGAGATAAAAGCTTGGAGATATGATCTATGAGGAAAGGAGGAAAGAACGGGCACATTTTCAGTCAAGAGAAGGAAAGGGTGAGAGATGGGCATAAATGCTTTCAAACACCAAAACTGTTGTAAAAGCATGGTGATCCATTTGTTCCCCATGTCCACCAGTGGGATCAAACGGTCTCTGCTGTCCCAATATACCTCAGCAAACTTTTGAAGGGACGTGCTCATTTTGATGCTGTAGAAGAGGTAGAAAGGACAAAATATATCTTGCAAAATCACGTACAAGTAGGGGCTGGATCTTGCATTTTGACCACAAACCCACATTGGAGTTGATGCAGAGCATTTCTTGAATAGCTCCAGGAGATGTGCAGGGGTGTTCACAACCTGTACTGTGCCATGTATCAGGAGCGAGCAGCAATTACCCCCTTCCACTGATGCCCAGACTTTCTAACTATTGCAGTGCGGGGATGTGTCATAGCACCCATAACATAAAGTTGGTGATGTAGATGAAGTGAGCAGAGTGCAGCTAGAGAAGGCATAGGATTTGAATTCCACTTGACCCTGGTGATGGGCTTATAAAAGGAGGGGGAAAGGTGTCTTGTGCCTTTCTTCAGCTTCCTTATACACTGGTACAAAGTCCAGGTCTTGATGTGTTCCATAGTGCCTAGGGCTGTGTCCAGACTCAAGGGTTTTTTCGAAAAAAGTCGCCTTTTTTCGAAAAAAACTTCTCCTGCGTCTAGACTACAGCTGCGTTCTTTTGAAATTAAATTGAAAGAACGCGGCTTTTCTTTTGACGGCGGAAAACCTCATTTCACGAGGAAGAATGCCTTTTTTCGAAAGTGCTCTTTCGAAAAAAGGCGTTCTTGAATGCAAACAGGGCTTTTTCGAAAGAGAGCATCCAGACTGCCTGGGTGCTTTCTTTCGAAAAAGCGGCTTGCTTTTTCGAAAGAACTGCTTGCAGTCTAGACGTACTTTTTCGGAAGAGGCTTGCAGTCTAGACGTAGCCTACGTGTCAGAGTATAAAGCACAAGCCATATTCATTTTCAGTTTTTCCACCCTTGGAACCACAGCTATATGCATGCAGTTTCCTCTGGGTCAATGTCAATGAAAGCAGAATTTGATCCGTGCTTTATTTTTTGTTGCAAACATAATATTTTGAACGTTTTTGTTGTATGAATGTGGAACTCATAATTGCTAATATTTCCAGTGATTTTTCTGATGAGTCTCTTAAATGTTAAGCTTTGCTGTGGCTGACTCTTTCCCCCCATAGTATTAAGAAATAATTTGACAGTAGCTACAGGCAACACTACAAATATGATTTATATTGTCAAACTTCCTTTGTCCTCACAAATGCAAAAATCCTCAAGCCAAGTTTCAAGCGTGTTTCCATTTTATTCTGATTTATTGTTCATTTCTCTCCTTGACACAGCAGTTTCCAAATACATCAGTACATCATTCCTTAAATGCTTACTCGCAGTGGACTGTTGTCAGTCTCCAACACAGAATATCAACCAGAGAGACTGTCTGATCAAACATCTTTTGAAATGTCTGCCGCAACAATGAGGAAAAAGACAAATCGGGTTTGAAAAAAAAGACCCTAAAATGAAAAATATATGTCCTATTTGTATCAAGCAGATGCATTTATTTGAAATAGGTTTAAGACTACAAATCATATGAAATTCATTCATTTTCTGCATATTTCTTAGGCTGGTTGGTTGGTTGGTTGTTTTAAACCATTAATAATGGCAGTGGTGGATAAAATACAAATGCCAATGAAAATAGCAAAATGTAGTGTCAAACTTTGTAGGGCTGCAAAAAGAACTTGGAATCATCCTGAAAATATGTCTAAGAGGAGAATCAGAAATGATTGCATCTCTTTTTGGATCAGATGTTTGGGAAATAAATCTGATTAATTAAATCATTCTTATTGCAGATTAAGTAAAATGCAGCATCTTGATCCATGGTCTCTCTTATCATTTTAAAACACTCACAATAAAACAGCAACCAAAGGATTGGTGGCTCCGTTCTATTTATTTACAATGTGTTTGTTTAGTTTATTCTATGATGTAATTTTCCATACACTATATATCAAAAAGTATAACCTGCTCAAAAGGCTTGGACTAGAAGAATGGGAAAGGATCAATTTTAAAATTAAATACTAGAACAGATTTGCGTTTTGTGTACCTCAATAGAAGTATAGTAATTAGGTTTTGTTAATCTGAAAGGAATTTAACAACAATTTATAGTCTTGAACTCCTCTTGATCTCTGCACTGTAGCTGCATACAAATCAATAACATACTCTTAGTGTAAGAGTTTGTCCTTGTCAGCTAAAAATTCTGGTCACCTCCGGATTGTCCTTCTGAAGGTTAGCTTTGTTTAAAACCTCTGTAGGATTTACCAAACCTAATACTTGGGAGGAGGAATAATACCAAGCAATGAATACAGATTTTTTTTCACTCACCCCTAAATCAGCTGTATATTGTAGTTGGTTCTGATTTAATGTTGTTTTCCTAAGTTCTGGAGCAAATTTTTCAGAACTTACATTGGGAGTTTTGCCTGAGTAACAGTTGCAGGATTTAGCTCCAAGAACATAACTAATAAAGGTGACATTGGTTTGAACTCCAATGAGCCCAGGGTAGCAATTCCTGTATTTTATTCTGTGCAGTGACTGCAGTAGAGGATGCATAGGAAAATAGTAAGTCATCATGTAATTAAAGTGATCATAATACACGCATAATATAAACGGGGCTAGAATGTGGTTGTGGTTGCATTGTAAACCATGCATTATTGTGCATTTCCTAACTGCTGAGTGCTTCGCTTTGCACAGTTAGCACTTCAAAATAAAGGAAATTATGTGAAATTCCATTAAAAAAAGCAAACCAAAACACATCTTATGTAGAAATATATAGACGTCCGCATGGGCCATCAGTGGATTTACAGCCGCAGCACAAACATAACACTTGGAGTTAATGGAATAACTGGTTGCAGTAGTGGGTTATTTTGGGAACCTACAGCTAAAGTGAGGAGAGACTCATTTTGCCAGTGGGCTACTGCTATTTGATAAGCAGCACAGGAATATTATCCTTGGCTCAATTCCAGGAGCAGGATGTGGGGAGCATACTTTAGCAATTTGCTCCTTTCTCCCTCTGTTCCTATTTCTCCCAGCCTATGCCATTTCTCCCTTCCCCTCACTCCTAACCCCTTTGTTTCCAATTCAGACTGTTTCCTCCTTCTCTATGCTGCCTGGGCATGAGCATGAGGAGAGGGAGGTAGGCAATGAGAATACATGAAGGGCTTTCTCCTTGCTCTTAGTTCCAGTCTCTAGTGTTGCGCCCAGCGCTCAGATAAGCATATGTACATCCATATTCATATAGATGGGTCATGCTCAGTCTAGACAGTTTTTGGACAGTAATGCTGCCAGCCCCTAACAAGCCTCTGAGAATGTGTGAGGGTACGTCTAAACTACATTTTTTTCCGAAATTTGCATATCTTCTTCCGATCGCTTTTTCAAAAGCGGGTCTTTCGAAAGTGAAAGTAGTTTGGATGCAAGGATTTTTGGGGAAAAAAAACTTTTTTGAAAAAAACGCTCTTCCTTAAAAAAGGAGGTTTATGCAGGTTTTTGAAAAAGGGTTGTTTTTTTCTGCAAAAAACGTGTCCAGACTACTTTCATTTTTGAAAGACCCACTTTCAAAAAAGCCATCGGAAGGAATTTGCATACCCTCTTTCAAAAAAAAACACCCCATATTTTAGACGTACCCTCAAAGTGTTTTATTCCCATTCCCTAAAGGGCACACCTCTCCCCAGAGATATGTTACTTGGTCATATTTGGGGAGAGTTTCATCAAAATGGCAAAAAGCTCATCCCTGATTTCTTGGCAATCCCTTCTCAAATGTCAAGTCCTTGCTCCAAAACTAGGTGACCAGAATTCCCTATGTTGAATACAGGACCAAATAAACTTACTTGTACTCTAGCAAGTTCAATGGTAATCCATCAGAACTATGCAATGCAAAATTTCAAAACAACATCACGTTGATTGGCTACATTAAAAGAAATGTAGTACAGCTGGATTCTGTGTAGTTACTTTCTTATCTTTAAGGGTCACATGGGAAGGGGGTTACACACACACTCTCCTACACTTCTCTCACCTGACGGGGTGACTGACCAACCTGACCCTTCCTAGTGGTTGCTCTCTGCCCTCTGTGTTCCTGGACTGGGTTCCTGGACAAACCCTGACTGGGTTCCTGGACAAACTCATTTCTTGTGGCTGTCTTGTCACAAACCAGTTCTACTGGTCAAATACACAGAGAATCCACAAGTTCAATTCTCACGCTGATGGCCTTCTCAAGATTCTTGCCTTAGTACCCTTCCTATCTATTGCTATCCTTTGATCCTTATCTGCTTCCTTTTAACTATCCAGTCTTCAGATACTTATAGGCTGTGTCTAGATTGCATCCCCTTTCCATAAAAGGGATGCAAATTTGACACATCGCAATTGCAAATGAAGCGGGGATTTAAATCCCCCCCCCCCGCTTCATTTGCATAAACATGGGTGCTGCTTTTTTCCGGCTCAGGGCTTTGCCAGAAAAATCGCCAATCGAGACGGGGATCTTTCGGAAAATAAAGCCTTTTCCGAAAGATCCCTTATTCTTTTTTTTATGAGGAAGCAATGACCGACCCTGGGTTTTTGCAGAGCTCATCTCTTCCCCCTTCCACTCTCCTGTTTCAGGAAGCAGCTTATCCCTTCCTGCCCACACACTGCTGAAAGGCAGCTAAAACCTCCAGGCCGCTTCTGGCCGCCAACCTAACACAGGCACCTTCTGTCTTTAGTTACAGCATGTTTGGGAAGGGGTTAAACCCTAAGAATGCATTGTGCGCTTTAGGTGCTTCCATGAGCCAACCAATGAGATGGCCCAGCAAGGAAGGAAATGAAGCAGCCCTGCACTCCATGGGGCCAGGGGAAGAAGGTGCTCAGTCCCTGGTCAGGTGACTGTGGTGCAGCCTTCAGGCTTGGGCACAAACAACCTGGAAATCACTTCCCCTGCCACTCCAAAACTTAGCGGAGGGCCAGAGAGGCTGCCCCATGCCTGCACTGTGTGTGGCTTTTGCTCATGCCCAGCCTGGATCCTTCTGGCCAGCGTCCTGGGTTGAAGGGTCTTGGGCTTTCATGGGGCTTCAGCCCAGCCAGAGGCAGCGAGGAGAAGAAGAAGCCAGCCAGCCAGGCTTTTGATGAGCTGAGTGCTCTGAGCAGGGACCAGTTCTCTGCACAGCACTGGGAAGGGATGCACCTGACAGTGGGGGATATGGAGGAGCACTGGGACTGGGGGGCATGAAAGGACATAGTAGGAAAAGAACAGAAAGAGGGGGAGTGATGATGGATGGATGGGCAGCAGAAGCTAGGAGAAACTGGTCACTACCTGGCACCTATCCATGCTCATCAGCCATCTCTACTCATGGCATGCAGTCACTGTCATCCAGAAATGGGTGAGGCCCTGCTGGCCAAGAGCTCACAAAAGCAGGGGCTGTGCTGATGGACCAACAGGGGAGCAGCCTGCCCTGCATGCTGCAGCTTTGCCTACCACAAGATATGCGCATCTACCACCATCGTTGACCTTTGGACCTCCCACCCACACTCACTGCTAGTCAGTGGGTGGCTGCCGAGCAGGGAGCTGGCCAGCAGTAGGAGCCACTAGGGGGAGAGACCGAAAATATGGGACAATTTGCCCATTTTAAAGAAAAAAGTTGGGACACCTGCAAAAAGGCTTAAATACAAATGGGATGTCTAATCACCTTATGCAAAACATGCAGAGGTCTAGGGCTTGTTAACGGACAATTGCAGGGATTTTTTTTTAACTCTATGTTATGAAATAGGCTAAAGTGTTTTTGCTGAAACTTTGTAAAAGCTAACACGTGGAAAAAGCTAGAAGGTTAAAGCTTGACGGAATTATGAGCAGTTTAAAACCATCTTAAAATGGAGAGTGTTACAAAGCCTTAACTATAGATGCCACTACCAGCACTGCCCATGTTAGCATAACCCAGAAAGGATCATCATAGACACGATACTTCCTCTAATGTTGAAGATCATAGCAATCAGTAAAGTGATAAACATTAACAGTTAGGATCTAGAATGGGAAAACTGGAATGCCCCCAAACTGCAGTATAGAACTGGATTTTAAGAATGGCTTCAGACTTCATAAAGCCATTTTTTCCACCTCTCTCATCACAGGAAGAAATCAGCAGGGAATGTTCCTCTTTGAACAGTTTACCCGTGGATGGGAAGTGTTTTGCTTCATTCTGTTTATCTCCTTGGAGTGATTTAGCATTACAAGCTATTGCAAGTCCTGTTTTTAGCTTTCCTACAACTTTGTTCAGGAGAACAACCATAGATTGCGATTTAATGTCAGAAACACTGGTCACATAGCTTTTCAGTGACAGGATGTGATGTATTAGTGTCTGAGATTTCTTTTTGTTATTTATGTAACCCTTCGGCCGGTACCAGTCGGCAACCAGAATGGCTGGGTTCAATGTCTGGAGGAGGGTCCCTTCAACAAGGTGATTAAAACTGGCTCTAGCCCCCACCCAGTAAACTGGGAAAATTCCAGCCTACCCGCTGGGTGCCTTTAGAAGAAATTCTTCCTCTCTTGCAAGCACTGAGTCAGAGATAGAAACAGTCTGTTTAATCACAGTAGGCAAGCGTCAACCCACAAAACCACACATAAACAGTGAAAAACCCATAACACGACCAACCTGTGAGCAAGGTACCATCCCCAGGGTCTGCAGGGTGAAGTCTTTTTCCTACTGGTCTTTAGTCCAATCCCGCTTCAAATGCCCCCACTTAAAGCTCTGTCCAGTCAGTGCAGACCCAGATACATCACCCTGATGACTTCCCTCATAGAGCCTGATGTGATGCCACCTGTGTGCTGCTCCTGCTGCCCACCGTTCATTCCCGCCAGCTGCTCCACTGGCTGCCTGTGACCGCTCCTACCGGCCACCCACCAGTCGTTCCCGCCAGCTGCTCTGCTGGCCACCTGCCGCCACTCCTACCGGCCGCCTGCCAGTTGTTCCTGCCAGCCGCTCCGCTGGCTGCAATTAGTCTGGCTCCAGGCCAAACCAGTGACTTCAGAAGACTGGAAAAGGGCAAATATTGTGCCCATCTATAAAAAGGGGAATAAGAACAACCCAGGAAACTATAGACCGGTCAGTTTAACGTCTGTCCCAGGGAAGATAATGGAGCAGGTAATTAAGGAAATCCTATGCAAACACTTGGAAGGTAATGAAGTGATAGGGAATAGCCAGCATGAGTTTGTGAAGAACAAGTCATGCCAAACTAATCTGATAGCTTTCTTTGATAAGATAACGAGCCTTGTGGATAAGGGAGAAGCGGTGGATGTCATATACCTAGACTTTAGTAAGGCATTTGATACGGTCTCGCATGATATTCTTATTGATAAACTAGGCAAATATAACTTAGATAGGGCCACGATAAGGTGGGTGCATAATTGGCTGGATAACCATAGTCAGAGAGTTGTTGTTAACGGTTCTAAATCCTGCTGGAAAGGGATAACAAGTGGAGTTCCTCAAGGGTCTGTTTTGGGACCCGTACTGTTCAATATCTTCATCAATGATGTAGATATTGGGATAGAGAGTACGCTTATTAAGTTTGCAGATGATACCAAACTGGGTGGGGTTGCGACTTCTTTGGAGGATAGGGACATAATTCAAAATGACCTTAGCAAGTTAGAGAAATGGTCAGAGGTAAACAGGATGAGGTTTAATAAAGAGAAATGCAAAGTGCTCCACTTAGGAACGAACAATCAGTTCCATACATACAAGATGGGAAGCGACTGTCTAGGAAGGAGCATGGCAGAAAGGGATCTAGGGGTCATAGTGGACCACAAGTTGAATATGAGTCAACAGTGTGATGCTGTTGCAAAAAAAGCAAATATGATTCTAGGTTGTATCAACAGGTGTGTTGTAAGCAAAACTCGTGAAGTCATTCTGCCGCTCTACTCTGCACTAGTTAGGCCTCAGCTGGAGTACTGTGTCCAGTTCTGGGCGCCACATTTCAAAAAAGATGTGGAGAAATTGGAAAGGGTACAGAGAAGAGCGACAAGAATAATTAAAGGTCTAGAGAACATGACCTATGAAGCCAGGCTTCATGAACTGGGCTTGTTTAGTTTGGAAAAAAGAAGATTAAGGGGAGACATGATAGCGGTTTTCAAATATCTAAAAGGGTGTCACAAGGAGGAAGGCGAAAATTTGTTCCTCTTGGTTTCTGAGGACAGGACAAGGAGTAATGGGCTTAAAGTGCAGCAGGGGAGGTTTAGATTGGACATTAGGAAAAAATTCCTAACTGTCAGGGTGGTCAAATATTGGAATAAATTGCCAAGGGAGGTGGTGGAATCTCCCTCTCTGGAGATATTTAAGAACAGGTTAGATAGACATCTGTCAGGGATGGTGTAGGTGGAGCTTGGTCCTGCCTTGAGGGCAGGGGGCTGGACTCGATGACCTCTTGAGGTCCCTTCCAGTCCTATGATTCTATGATTCAGCTCTTAGTGATTTTCCCACCTAGGCTGGCAAAAGATTCCAGCTTCCACTGGACTAGCAAAAAGATTCCTGATGGAGTCTGCTTTAGGTCCATCCGTAAAACAAGAGGGGAAAAGGCAGGTTGAACCAGTCTTACAGTTCACACCTGGCAGGCATGAAGCAGGCTGGCTCAAGCCCTTTCCCCCCCAACTCAGTTCATTCAACTCTGGAAGGGGGAGGCTTGTTCATCTGAGACCTCTTACAATGATGTTGTCTCTCCTGCAAGCACTGGTGTCATATTTTACAGTTCCCACATGTAGGGGTAGCATGATTTGTGACCCTCCACAACAGCCCAAATTAGTTACAATATATCACATTCCATTCTAGCAACTGATCCTCCATCAACCCTGGCTTAATTGGATTTAACCACACCTTGGATTCCTTCCCCATCCTGGCATGAGCTGTATTTCCATATCAACAGTTAACAGTTAATTAACTTGAAGAGCTAAACAATTTGAGTGAGCAGACCCACCCCCAGAGTAGCTCTCTCCTGTTAGCTAGCTAATAGCAAGCAGTAGTTCAGCCCCTGCTTACATTTACAAGTGGAATCTCCATTGCTGGAGATATTTAAGAGCAGGTTAGATAGACATCTGTCAGGGATGGTCTAGATCAACGGTTCCCAACCACCAGTCTGCAGACTGGTAGCGGGCCATGAGCCCCTGTCTGGCAGGCCACGGCAATCTGCCAGGCCATGACCCCAGCTGCTAATGAGCCCCATCTGCCGAGGTTCTATGTAAGGTGCACACCTGTGCAACACAAAAAATTATCTTCCCACCCACTTCTCATGCAGCAGCAGAGTGAGTGGCATGGCAGGCAGCCACTGTCCCTAATGGGGCATCCTCACCATGGCCCCAGTTCCAGGTATGACGGCTGCTACACAGTCTGGTTGGTGGTTCCACATGACGGGTGGCTGTCACATGGAAGTCAGCTGACCCGGCAAGCCCATTCTCTTTCTGGCTGCTCTGTGGGAGCCTCCCGTTGGCCTCCAGCTGCTCCCAGCCAGGGTGCACACACAGGGACCTGCCACCACCCAGCCTCGCTGAGCCCTGGGAACTTTATCCTTCTTTGGGGTTTCTCATGTATAGGAACCAAGGGAAATCAGGGTTCAAGGAATCCAAAAAGCAAGTCACTTCCTCGATTTTGACATACACTATACATTTATACTTATTATCTCACCATCTGCATTTCATATATTTGAAGAGCTTCTTATTACATTGGCATGACAATTCAAGAATTCACCATCTTTAATTCTCTGATAAAGTCCACATCATTACCCCAACCCTGTCAGCCCAGGAACCAGAAAGCTATCTCTCACTTACTTATGCATGCTGCAGTTTCATTTTTCCCCCATTTAACCACATGAGGGTTAAGAGCCCGTGACCCCAACCTGTGCCATCATTAATGTTTTTTGACAAGCAAGCACTGTCCATATTTTTGTTATGTTTTGCAATTCTTGAGTACTACTTTGGGGGGCATAATAACAAAAATAAATTCAATTACATGTAGTGTGTGCACACAGATGCAACGCAAAATAACATGTGACCATGCAAATAAATTAATTATGATAATGAATATGCAAATGTTTCCGTGCTAGTTCCCCAAAAGTTTTTGAATGAGTTTGCCAGTCAGTGGTATAAAAAAGGTTGGGAACCATTGATCTAGATGGTGCTTGGTCCTGCTATGTGGGTGGGGGTCTGGACTTGATGACCTCTAAAGGTCCCTTCCAGTTCTGGTATGCTATAATTCTATGGTTAATAGTCTTGTCACTTATATCAGTGGCTTCATTGCAAAATAGCACACGAGTCTGACATCTGAACACTTGCAGCTGGGTAGAGTTCTTAGCATGTAATGTGTATGGCTCTGATTTTGTAGCCAATACATGGGGACATGTATTATGGAATCTTTCTTTTAATTCCAACAAGAGGCCTGTTTGTTTGTTTCCATTTTTGTTTTGTAATTGAACAACAAGATTTCCAAATGCAATGTTATTAGTCAAGATGCACAGTGCTGATGCAATAATGCTGGAGTGAATACAGCCTATGTGGTGTTTTGGGAAGGGTTGGAGAATTGAGTCAGAAGAAATAGAAAAAAATGAACAAATCAGTTGTAGATGCTGCATTTTGGTGAGTTAGCATGAAATACAACATCCTGTTGACAGTAAAGCTGTTTTCATCAGTCAAAATACACCAATGATCTCCATTATTACTGACTGCTGGGGAAAGTTTTCTACATGACAGAATGAAAGATTGACTGTCTGTGATAAACTGCCACACTGAAAAT
Source organism: Pelodiscus sinensis (assembly GCF_049634645.1). Taxonomy (NCBI): domain Eukaryota; kingdom Metazoa; phylum Chordata; order Testudines; family Trionychidae; genus Pelodiscus; species Pelodiscus sinensis. The sequence continues at coordinate 8,941,585 of NC_134723.1, forward strand.
TGTATGTGAGAGACTGGCAGGTGAAGCAACCTCTCCTTTCTCTTCCGTGGAATTTAGAAAGTCCACCCAGACTCCTGCAAATGGTGGGTTTTAACAGATAAACCAGTTTCCTTCAGCTTTTTTTTTCACTCTTGGATGTCCAAGTGGAAACCAAAAATGTACCACATGGCTCACACCATAATAATTCCAAATGAATCACAATGAACAGTGAATAAATGAAAGTTCTTTTGCTCATGCAAATCATTTTCACAGCAAATATGGGTATGGGTTCAAACATTCATTACTCCAAATCATAATAAGAATAAAACCTGTTCCCACTAATGCCCAAACTGTTCTTCTGTTCAGTGAAAGAAAGAAAGAAAGACTATCCAAATTAGCAAAGTAGAAGGAATAATTTGAAACAAACTTGATATTCAGTGATTTTTTGCAGTCAGAAAAATGGGAACACTCTGCAAATTGAAAAATATTCATGAGTTTGTTCAGCAATATTTCTTTTTGTACCCATCTTTCTGTGCTGAAACACCACCTCCAGGTTTTTGCTCAGAAAAAAATATATTTTTGAGGGGCTTGGGGAATAGATGTAATCAAGTGCTGAGTGTTTCTGTAAGGTACAAAACATCCCAAGCTCCCATTGACTTCATTGAACCATTAGGATGTTCTGAACGATGTGCCTTGAGGCCTTTCGTGTACAGCTGCACACATTAGACTATGTTAAAAGAACATTGTTGACGTTTCAAAATCAAGCCTTTAAAGTTAGGAAATGACAGTATTATGGGTGCATTTACATCATCTATTAAAAGCGCCCTACATGTCCCAATATAAGATTCTGTTTTCAACTGTTTATAACTCTGTGAGATCTTAGCTTTGGGGGCTGCAGTTTTCCAGGTCGGTAATATCAAGATGATCCAGTCATTTCCAAGAATGAGGCTAAGGAAAAATATATTGTTGTATCCACATTTAACATTTCTAAAGAACTTTTCTCTGAAATGTTCTAAGCCTCTGTGCTTTGAAGCATGAATATGAAATTTAGTATGACTCTGCTGTCCGTTTCTGCCAGCAATATCATCGTTGTCAGTTCTGTGCAGAGTTTTGGTGGGGAGCGGGATCAACTTCCTTGGATCTTTCTGCACAATTCTCTAACATCTATGGAATTCTCACATTGACTGGGGAGACTATATACATCTCTGCTGTGACTATTTAATGACAATTTCAAATGTGTCCATTCTTTCTGAAATCCTTAATACCAAATGCATATGGGCTAATACATTTGAGACTTCTCAAGTCAGTGTAAGAAGTGATAACTAGTGCTTTTTCAGGCCAAATCTTTCTTCCTTTGATGTCAATGAGTATTGCCTTCAAAACATTAGCTACTGAAACTGCACTGTCAGTAGACCCCCTACTCCACATTAAGCTGAACTGGTCTACACTATCCTTAACTGCTACAGTCTTGGAGCATGCTGTTTCGTTCATTTCGTTCAGCTAAATAGGAAGTTAGGGTATGTCTACACTACCACCCTAGTTCGAAGTAGGGTGGTTAATGTAGGCAAACGAGGTGTACTGGTAGTTCGGATTAGAGAGCCTAATCCGAACTACCTCTCCGTGCCGCGTGTAGCCGCGGGCACGGAATCCGAACTACCGGGGCTTTAAAAATGGCGGCGCCCGGCAAGATGCAAATGAAGCCCGGGATATTTAAATCCCGGGCTTCATTTGCAACTTCGTTTGCCTACATTAACCACCCTGGTTTGAACTAGGGTGGAAGTGTAGACATTCCCTAATAGACTTGTGCAGCATGGCTCAAAGAATATCACTCAACTGCAAGGCTACATCTACATGGCACCTCTCTTGCGCAAAAGCCTATGCAAATGAAACAGGGATTAGCATATTGCTGCACTTCATTTGTATAATTAATTTGGGGCCATTTTTGCACAAGAGACTTTTGCACAAAAAGGAACTGTGTAAACGAATCTGTTTTGCGCAAATCCCCCTCTTGTGCAAGAGCTGTTCTTCCTCATTTTTTCAGGAAAAATGGCTCTTGTGCAAGAGGGGATTTTTGCGCAAAAACAGCCCCTAATTAATTAAGCACGATGCTAATCTGCACTTTATTTACATAGGCTTTTGCACAAGAGAAGTGCAGTGTAGATGTAACCCAAGGGTGAACTGAAGCACTTGGCAAGAGGATATTAACTTTGTCTATCTCCTTATCCTAGTCTTAAGCTGCAATAAAATCTTGTTAATCATATTAATAAAATTTGCAAGCTACACAAAACACACCACAGTGATTGCAGCGAATCACTTCTTCTGCTGGAGATAAATAACCTCAAAATATTCCAATTGTTTTAATAACTGCAGTTAAATTAATCCATTCATGTAAAATGCAGGGTTTTTTTTAATGCAGCTCATAAAATAAGGGTGCTAGTGCTAATCATGAAATGGCGGAGACTAATATTTTAAATTAAAAAGGAAGATAATTAAAAATATAACCTCTGATTTAGGGTAGCAAAGAGATGATTCAACACTGAAAGATCTAAACAGCTGAAAATTGTCTTGATAACACTTAAGATGGCGATACACAGATGAAATGAAAATGTAAAAGTGTTGGATTTCAGTAAGCCTTTCATTAAGACAGACACTCATGAAACCTTAAGGGACAGCACCACCTAGAAAACCAATACCATAAGTAATAGCAAAGACATGAACCTTTATCAAGGAGAGTGATGTAAAAGTCTTCATAATATCAGGATTAATCTATGTGAGAATCCAGAATGAAGAGAGATAATATTTATTGGAAAAGATAATAATAAAGAACAAAGCTACATGAGGCAAACCTGGGATGCTGATTCTTCTCTGCAGGAAACAAGGCTACAATGGTTTTTTTCCTTTACATCTTTATCATGAAGATTATGCCTAATCTTTTCAGAGTACAGAAACAACAAAAGAATTATTCAAAGATATCCTCAAAGAAATGAATGATTTCCAGAATCAATAGCAGGGTTTTGATAAAACTGCAGTACAATCATATCCTAAAGCATCAATTAAATTTCTTGAACACGAGCTAGAACACACGTCCTATCTGTTTGTCTGATAAAGTTTTTGGGAGAAACTTTCAGGAGTACGTCAATAAAATAGATGTTGAGAAAAACCTTAATTTCTGAATAACTTGAAATTCACCTTTTGGAAAGCCTGTCAAGGACTTTTTCTTTCCCCTAACATTTTTAAAAAATACTCCTGCTAGTAATCACCTACTATGATTACAATAGCTCCTCTTCTTGAAGTTAGCAGCAAAACTGATTTTGTGAGACCAGATTAGGCTCCAGAAATTATACTTACATTCTCTTACATGAAGCTAGCTGCATTTCACAGAATCATAGAATCATAAGGTTGGAAGAGATGTTAGGAGGTCATCAAGTCCAACCCCCTTTCCTCCAACAAGGTGTAATCATTAATCGTGAGGAAAACCAATAAAGTAACCATGCAAGAGCAAAGAGTAGGGGGGAGTTTGTTGATATAGAGCTATACTATGCAACCCTTACTTCTGCTCATGTGTTCGAGAGCTTGCTAACACCAGTAAGGGTGGTATCATCTAGCATTAAATCTTGCAATATCTGTGAAAAATAGGGTTGCAATCAGCATTTCCGTGCAAGCATTAGTTTGGAATTGTTCTTGTATAGAAGATCCATAGGTAAATTACATTTGATATTCATTTCTTTACAAAGTAGCTTCCCACCAGTACCCTGCACATGTATCTCTGCATCAGTGGCATACAGTAAAAGCATCTTTTTAAAATTCTAACAATATGAAATCAACAGCAGTCATTAGAAAAACCTTGTGGGAGTATTGTTATGTGGAGAGATGGATTTACCTCCAATCAGAAGTGCTATAGTTAGGGTGCATTCAAAGTTTAGTGGTCCAGCCATTCAGTTGGGTCTGAGCCTGACTTGGTAAGAGACTCTAATTTTTTCAAGTAGATTTTTTTTGCTTCCTTTCAAGGTATATGTTGGCCAATTTCAACTGCTATCCATGGGCACACTATCCAAGAGCTCTTTCGAAAGAAGGCATTCTTGAATGCTACTAGGGTGCCTGGGTGCTCTCTTTCAAAAAAGCAGCTCGCTTTTTCAAAAGTGCTGTGGCTGTCTAGACAATCTTTTTCGAAAGAGGCTTGTAGTCTAGACATACCCTAACATCCTTGAGGATAGACTGCCCTAGCAACACTTATCACAGTCATAGTGTCATAAGGAGTTATCTTGGCTGTTGGCAAGTATTATGCCCAGTTGAAATCATGAATCTTTAGAGCATGAGCCAAAGGACTCTTAGCTGTGAGCTGTGTAGACTCATCCTCTGGATTAGGTAGGGAGGGGGCAAGCCATTCACATCAACAAGTTACATTTTTATCTATCTTATCAAATTGGTGGGATGACTCTATGTTGGAGCAGCATCTGTTAAAAACACATTAAACAGCAAAGATAGTTTTAAATCGTGTATTTTCCTCAATCTATATTAAATCAGAAAATATTCAAGTGTCTGTACTAAGAGGACTTTATCCAAAAAATTGATTAACATAACTTAAGTACAGTTTTCTTAAAATAAAAATGTACAAATTACTCTTGAGTCAAGCTCCATATAATTGCTCAAAAACTGGTTTAGTTTTCAGTACAGTGGTTGTTCAATTTCTTGACTCAGTAGAACATAAGGTATGATATTCACTGTCCTCTTGCACTGAGTGCTTAGATCACTGTGGTGCTGAGTAAAGGCTGTGAATTGGCAGAAAAAGAGAAAATTAAAATATATTGTCATATCTTAAATTATTTTCTCTTGCTTCATGAAGATTAAGAGGACTCTTGGTTGTTGTTGGGGTTTGTTTGTTTGTTTGTTTGTTTGTTTTTTATCTGTTCCTGGTTGTATTGACAATTTTAACAATTAAACCACTTTTCATACCAATAAAACAATGTGGTAGGAAAAAGACCACAGTTTTCTTTGTGTTAAGGCTCTAGGAGTTATTCTTTGATAATGAAAGGATTGGGAAAGCTAACGGGAACAGGAATCACTGGCAAACATTTGTGGTTCACTCACAGGGTGGTACCATCACTTAGAGGAGAAATACAATCATTTAACAAAGTATCAGCAAGCAGGGTATTTGTTTCATATTTCAGGGGGAGATGGAGAGTTCTCAAAACCATTATAAATTACATTTTAAAGTAACTCCTAGGCTATGTGTAGACTGCAAGCCTCTTTCGAAAGAGGCTCTTTCGAAAGATACTTTCGAAAGAGCCTCTTTCAAAAGAGAGCGTCTAGACTGCACGCGGAGTCTGGATGCTCTCTTTCTAAAAAGCCTGTTTGCTTTCAAGAACGCCTTCTTTCGAAAGAGCACTTTCGAAAGAAGGCGTTCTTCCTCGTGGAATTAGGTTTACAACCGTCGAAAGAAAAGCCGCATTCTTTCGATTTAATTTCGAAAGAACGCGGCTGCAGTCTAGACGCAGGTGAAGTTTTTTCGAAAAAAGGCTACTTTTTTCGAAAAAACCCCTGAGTCTGGACACAGCCCTATAGATTAGATTATGTGACGTATACATAAATGTCTCTGTCTCCATACAGCCAATGTAAGAAGTTCTCCAGATGAGTTAAAGCGGTGGAATCACAGAACTCAGTGCTATTGTTCAAAGCTGTAACTCCTTCCTTTTATTTGTCTGGCCATGTATGAAAGCTAAATACCATTCCATCTATTCTAGCTACTAATAGTATTGCTTTAGATAGACTATAAAGAAAGATGTATTTCTCCCACCTGGACCTGAGCCTCTACCCACTGGTTTGGGAAGAAGAGGTTTGGCAGGAGACTAATTCTTTTGGGAAATGAGACATTCAGCCACTGGTCAGGATAAAATGTGCACCTTCTAGGATCAGGCATTGCTGCTTGCAGTACAAATAGGCTTGCTTAGCTGCTCAGCACATACTAAGAAACTAATCTAGGAAAAAAGCAGCCAGTTTGTTCAAACCCAACTCCCCCTGTGTTATACTGCTCAGAACTTGAAAAGTCCTTTTCCAAACTAAATGGCTTTCATCAAATATATTTTTAGTGTCATAGAAGCCTTGACAGCCCCAGCTTGATGCTAAGGTAGTATCAATACCAAAAAGAGGAATAATGCCAGGCTGACCATAAAACTTGAGGCTAGTGCAGTGTGTGTCTCTGTGGTGGATGCTATATCTCCTCCAGTTTTGCATTCGGAGAAGCTTGTTCAGCATCTCATTTAAAGTTCTTTGTCCATCTGTGATGGGGAGTCCCCGCCCCGTCCCTTCTCCGCTGCCGGCGAAGCGCTGGGCAGCCACCACAGTGGAGAGGCTCACCCATGTGCTGCCTGTTCGCACGCCGCTCGACCGTCGCTCTGGGCTGACGTCGGGAGGGGCGACATCAGGGATGCCCCAGGGCAGGCAGAGGGAGCGACAAAAGGCCCAGCCTACAAGGAAGGGGGCACGGTGCGTGACGTCTTGGATCGGGGACGTCCTGCAGGGACGCCGGCGTAAGGCAGAACTGGGGCACGCCGCCAGTGCAGCCCCACCAGGAATAGGACAAATGGGGCAGCAGCGGCCATTTCAAAAGGCCCGCTAGCCCAGCCAGGAGAGGAAGGTCCAAGCCCGGAGTAAGTGGCCAGCCGCGGACAAGACCCGTCGCTTCTTCGCCCGCAACCCTGTCCACAAAGGGGAAGGTGAGCTCCGTGGTAGAGGGGCTCTCGGGGAAAGGGAAGTGGCCCAGGGTGGAACCCGGTGTGGTTGGCGGGTCGGTGCGTTTCGGCGCTCGCCCCGCTGACCGGACTGGATCCTTCACGGATCTGAGTCCTTAGGGCCCTGGGCTGGGGCATGTGAGCGAGGGCAGGTCCGGGCCCTCCCTTCTCCCTTCCATGGTACCCCTTGTCGCCGTGACGAGGGTGTCGTGGCGGCACGATAAGTGGGGACTATAAGGTCGAGGCTGAGTCAGGGGAGGGTGATGGTAATGCTGGTGATGAGCACTTGAAACAGACTGTAGGAAGTCCAGCAATGGACTGAGTGAAGACAGTCGATTGGGGCACTGAGGCACGGTGGGGGAGGCGGTCACGGGAGCGCCTCCTGACACCATCGAAAGAAAATAATGGGAGGAGTAAGGGTATGTCTACACTACAAAGTTAGTTCAAACTAACGGAGGTTAGTTCGAACTAACTTTCATAGGCGCTACACTAGCGCTCCGCTAGTTCGAATTTAAATCGAACTAGTGGAGCGCTTAGTTCGAACTAGGAAAACCTCATTTTACGAGGATTAAGTCTAGTTCAAACTAGCTAGTTTGAATTAAGGGCTGTGTAGACCCTTAATTCGAACTAGTGGGAGGCTAGCCCTCCCCAGGTTTCCCTGGTGGCCACTCTGGCCAACACCAGGGAAACTCTATGCCCCCCTCCCGGCCCCGGACCCCTTAAAGGGGCACGGGCTGGCTACAGTGCCCGTGCCAGATGCAAGCCTGCCAGCACCCAGCCAGCAGACCCTGCACCTGGCACGGATCGAGCCACCCACCCGATGTCCCCCAGCCCTCCCCCTCTTCCCGGGACCAGGCTGGCGGCTCCCGGGAGCTTGCCCGGGACAGCAAGAGGCGGGCACCCGCCTGACCTAGTGCAGACATCGTGGACCTCGTCCACGATCTCCGCACTAGGCACAGGAAAGTGGCCGTCTAGGGCAGGAGAGCTGCCAGCCTGGCCACCCAGGAGCAGGTGTGCATGAAAATCAAGGGGGTCCACTGAGACCCCCGACCCTGAGCCCTGAGTTTACAATGGCCGTCCTGGGTCAGACCAAAGGTCCATCTAGCCCAGTAGCCTGTCTGCCGACAGCGGCCAACACTAGGGACCCTGGAGGGGATGGACCAAAGACAGTGACCAAGCCATTTGTCTCGTGCCATCCCTAGTTAGGTGTACCGGTAGTTCGGAATAGGAATCCTAGTTCGAACTAACTAGTTCGAGCCCCGTGTAGCCGCGCTGCACGGGGTTCGAACCAGCGGGGTTTTAAAAATGGCGGCTCCCCGCTTATGCAAATGAAGCCTGGGAAATTCAAATCCCGGGCTTTATTTGCAAGTGCGGTATGCCTACATTACCCCACTAGTTCGAACTAGTGGGGTAGTGTAGACATACCCTTACATAGTTCAGGGTACATATGTTCATATTCTTAATTTTTTTACGTTAATTATGTTTGAAAATGGCAAATGCATTTCTTATTTACTAGATGACTTATTTTTACTTGTTGCTTATGTCGGACTGCAGTTGGATGGAAATTTGGCATTCAATTAAAAATGCACAAAACCTGCATTTTCAAATGGTTTTTATTAGTTAAATGTAACTCTTTAATCATGCTGGATTCATTAGGAAGAGACATAGATTTATCAAAACATGTTTTACAGTCACAGGTAACCAAGGGTATGTCTACACTACCCCTCCTAGTTCGAACTAGGGGGGTAATGTAGTCATACAGAGTTGCAAATGAAGCCCGGGATTTGAATTTCCCAGGCTTCATTTGCATAAAGCCGGCCGGCGCCATTTTTAAATGCTGGCTAGGTCGGACCCCGTGCCACACGGCTACACGCGGCACGGACTAGCTAGTTTGGATTAGCCTAATCCGAACTAGCTAATCCGTGCCACGTGTAGCCGCGCAGCACGGGGTCCGAACTAGCCGGCATTTAAAAATGGCGCTGGCCGGCTTTATGCAAATGAAGCCCGGGAAATTCAAATCCCGGGCTTCATTTGCAACTCCATATCTCTACATTACCACCCGAGTTCGAACTAGGGGGGTAGTGTAGATATACCCCAATTTATTAAATAAAGGAATCATTATTTGTAGACAGAGAGTCAAACTGACTTTGGCTTTGTTTACACTAGCAGATGTAAAGCACAATCGGTTACATCACTGCACACAGAGCACAGCAGTGAAACGTCTGTTGTGTGTTCACACTGTCAGTTGCCAGTGCAGTTGCATAACCACACTTGCAGCACTTGCAAAGGCATTCAGAGCAGTGCACTCTGGGCAGCTCTCCCACAAAGCACCTTGTAACAGGTCCAGTCCTGTCTGTGAGAGCCCCTTAGTGCTCGGTCAGTGGGAATGGATCCCAAATGGTTGAAGGAAATGCTAATAGGTCTCATCAATGTGTCATAAATGGCAATCAAGTTATTCCCCCCGTTTAGCTGAAAAGTGCCGATGAAGAGTAAGACACTGATCTTACCTACAACATAGGATTTTTTGTGGCATTCACAGAGTTGCTGTCCACAGCAGAATGCTGGTGTTGGGCTTATGAAACAAACACTGAGTGGTGGAATCATATCATCATGCAAGCCTGGTGTGATGAGCAGTGGCTACAGAACTTTCAGATGAGGAAAGCCACTTTCATGGGGCTCTGTGTTAAGCTTGCCCCACTGGAAGCAGTTCTCAGCCAATGGGGTTTTTGGGGGAAGCATCATGCCCCATCCCCTAGGCCATACCAGAACACACCCCACCTCCTTAAGTTCAGGGTGAACCTTATCCCTGCTTCCACTATGGCAGCCTGGGTGTTGGCTGTCCCATCCCATCCAATCAATGAATGGGGTTTTAGGGAGATTCCCTGGCTACTCTTGCACCGAGGGGCCACAGGAAATCAGCACATGCCAGATGTTTCCAGGAGCCATATGGAGCTAGGACAACCAGGGAGTCTACCTTAACCCTGGTTGCACTAACAACTGACCTTCTAAAGGCTTGTGGACAGTGGTAGATTTTAGAACTAGTCCATTGGCTCCCACATTTTATTTTCATTCTTAGTTTGGAAGAGAAAACAACCTTTCTTGCTTTTCCTACTTCTAGTCAGCATCTCAACTTTGAATGAACTAATAATTGGAATGAAGTGAATAAAGTGTAGGAAGAAAATATTCTCTCAGTACAGATGTAAATACTGATGTCACAAAGTGGATTAGCGCTTGGCACAAATTCTGATTCCAGGTTCTCAGCCAGTGTCTTCCAGTAGTTGAGTGCCTAAGGTTGTTTAAAATGTCAGTAGCAAGTATGTAATGCTTGGATACATTTACATTATTTTAATAGATTATAATAAGTTTAGCCCTTAGCATCGGCTGTCTTCACAATTTCAAATTCAATTTTTAATAGGTTGCTTTTTAAACAAAAACCTAATGTAAATTTTAAAAATCAGATTTCGATGATTTTTGTAACCATGTTTATCTGAGCCCACTTTCTATTCCTTTATCGTCTTACCTGAGCTTACCCCATAAGGGCCGGGCACCTCAAGCCATGTCATTGGAATGGAGAGCTCCATGACTGAACACTAGTCCGACAGACTATGAGACAGCTTGCCATGTCTCATTAAATTAAACTAAAGGTTGGAGGTATTTTTCCACTAAAGTTGCATCCCTGAAAAACTTTGCAGCAGTATTTTGAAAAGATGTTAGCCAGACCTGTGGTACCCTCACAGCTTTTAATGTTTGTTAATATTCTTTCCAAGGAGATCAGAAAGAACATAAATAATGGGTAGCTGCAGCAGGTTTAAACTTGCATCATTAGCACTGACTTGTTGGAGATCATGTCAGCCAGACGTAGATCTGGAGCTAAATTGACCATTATATTCCTACAGGTGGAGGAAAGATGTACATAACATCTGCTCCATTCAGGTCTGTGGATAGATATTGTTAATCATTTTTAAAAAGCACGCTAACTGTACATGTTACTCCTTAGATGATCAAAAGTGAATTCATTTAACAGTCTGTGATACTTCTTTCTTGTTGCAGTTTTCTGAGCTGGGAAAATGCAAAATGACTAGACAGTTTTCCTATTTACAGAGGAATGAGTTTCTAATCAATGTAGCCTTTTAATTGCCTGTGTGCTACTGTCTTTTCCATAATATCTGGGTTGTAGACTTTGCAGAGGAATATTTGTACTAAAATTTTTCAATCAGGATTTTTGGAATATCATGGAAATGTTTCTTTGGGGTTTTGTAAAAAAAAAAATTAACAAACGTATTCTGATCAAATTTGACTTGAGAGTACCTCTTTAATGGAAGGTCACCAATCCTTATTGCAGCTGCATCATTCTTTTATTTCATGAAAGTGCCTCATATTAAAACTGAAGATTAAAATATAAACAGGTAATTCCAGTAACTACTGCAATATCTCCAAAAGAGCACATGTGCCAAATTGCACCAGATACCAAGTATGATTTAATTTTTCACAGAGACTTCAGGTGAGAAATCCTTGCTTTGTCTCTGTCACTGCTTGTTGTGTAAATATTGGGCAAGACACTGGGCTAGGATTTTCAAAAGTGGTCTAAAAAGATGTGCAATGAGAGCCAGAAGATTGAAACCACAGGGCCTCGGTGTATGTTCACTCACACCCACACAGTGAAGATTTAGGAATTGACTTACACCTGGGTTCAGACTGAGAATGGCCAAGTGTTCACTCTCCTATTGACTCCCGTTATTGTGAGTTTCCTGAAGTCAACAACAATGGCAACTGCTCAGCGGCTGTGCAGGTCGTGCCTCAGAATCTGTCAGGCACCCCAAGGGTATGTCTACACTACCCCCCTAGTTCGAACTAGGGGGGGTAATGTAGTCATACGGAGTTGCAAATGAAGCCCGGGATTTGAATTTCCCGGGCTTCATTTGCATAAAGCCGGCTGGCGTCATTTTTAAATGCCGGCTAGTTCGGACCCCGTGCCGCGCGGTTACACGCAGCACGGACTAGCTAGTTTGGATTAGGCTTCCTAATCCGAACTAGCTGTATGCCTCATTCCACGTTCCACGAGGCGTACAGCTAGTTCAGATTAGGAAGCCTAATACGAACTAGCTAGTCTGTGCCACGTGTAGCCGCGCGACACGGGGTCCGAACTAGCTGGCATTTAAAAATGGCACCGTCCGGCTTTATGCAAATGAAGCCCGGGAAATTCAAATCCTGGGCTTCATTTGCAACTCCGTATGACTACATTACCCCCCCTAGTTCGAACTAGGGGGGTAGTGTAGACATACCCCAAGTTAGGAAAAGGTCTTAATTTTTTTCCTCAGTCTCTGAGCTTCCTATCTGAAAAGTAAGGATACTTGTGGCCTTTACACAGGCTTGATGACAGGCCTTTGGGGCCTAGGACTGCTGACCACTGCCACTGCTACTGAGCCCTGGGGCCTTTAAATTGCCATTGTGGGCTGGGGGGAAGGAGGCTGTGGTCCATATGGTGGTGAAGGCTGGCTGCCCTGGCCCCATCCCTTCTGCTAGAAGCCCTGCCCTGTGGGGAGCATGGAGGCTTCCCCCCACACCTTGCCAAGGGGCACCAGCGAGGCTGTCAGCTCCCCTGCCTTTACATGTACAGGGAATAATTAATTTTCCCAAGCATTTGGAGACAATTAGAACACTGTCTCAGAGCAAAACATTATTACATATGTGTACTTTCCTGTTTCTACACCACATCATCATGGTGGTCAGAACCAGAGCTTGTTTTAAAATACATTTTTCATTTCAATGGTAATAGAGATGTAGCTGTGTTATTCTGGTCTAGCTGAAACAAAAGACAAGTGCTGCATAGTCCTGTTTTTCATTTCAGTTATTGAGAATGGGAAAGAGTCTCTGTACTGCCCTGTGATTGGCCTATCTCTTCTTTTGCACTTTTTTTTTTTTGCCATGTCCTTTGACTTTCTTGGTTTTCTTTATCCTGCCATTAACGCTTTATGTTGGGGTGTGTACAAATTACTAGGTCTGAAATGGCTCAACATTAATGGGTAAGGGGTCTAGCCAGAAAAGGCATTGCCATTGCCCTTCAAACATGTTTTTCCCCTTTGTCCTGGCAGCCTTGAAAAATAGATAAACCATGCAGCTTAACTTTGTTGTGTTTTTTGCTTATCCTCATTGGCTCTGCATAAAACATCTTCAGGTTTGAAATCTCCTGTAATCTCTCTCTGACCCTGTTAGTTTGTAGCATAGGTAGTGTTGATTCAATTAGAAATTCTGTAAATAGTAATTAGGGGCGTGTATAATTGTATTCATTATTTGCTTATTAATATTCATTTCATGGGAGTTAACATTACTAAATAAAGCTTTAGGAAAAGTAGTGATAGACATGTGAATTAACGTACTAAAAAAGATAAAAGGGTGTGATTAACACCAGTTTGTTGCCACTCCGACATTGTGTTGAATGTCCGAGGTAAACGTGCGTAGGCAATAAAGTTGTCCTTTCTACCGCACCCATTCCTGGGTTGCCTGTTTCTTCTCTAACACTTTACCAGTTTGTATCCTTTATATGGTAGCATTCCTGGGAGATGGAGACTATCTAGCATATGAATACATTGACCCCCCACATTGGCAAAGAAGCACAAGCCTGGTCTTATATCCAACATCCTAGCTTCCTTTTTGTGACTCTTATAAATATAATGTATATTGTATTGCAATACATTTTATATTTCTTTAAACAGCTGGATTTAACTTGACCCTGGTACCACGTTTGTCAGAAATAATCACTCTTGCTTATTTTATAGTCACTTTATGGCTTGCAAGAAAATAAAGGTAGTGAATAGTTAAAGCATACCCTCATGGATGTGTATTTTTGCATTGTAGCCAGGACATCAGTACCTTTATAATTTGTCATCTGGAAGATAACTGTTGTTCACTGAATTCTCCTACCCCCTAACGTGCCTTAAATAAGAGAAATCAGTGATTTGGGCAATCATTCAGATAATCATTCTGTTTGTGACCATGTTTTATTGTATACTGTTCTCCAGGGAAACCTTCAGTAAAGGAATTGCTAATTTTTCCTTTTCATGTGAACCTAAGCAACAGAACCAAATGTAATTACACAACTGAGTTCTGTCCCGCACATATAATCCACTGAGCAAATTTTATTCTGCTTCGCACATCCACTGCCAGCCAAATATGGTAAAGTCTATTAACTATTCTAATCTTATGAAATAAAAAGGAACAGAAAAAATGGATGCTGTTGAATTGACTTGGTTCTCTTCAAACACAGCAAGATTTACTTTATGCTAGAATGAACAATGATTAAGAAGGGTTGACTGTATTATTAGGAATCTTTAATTGCAAAAAGAGAAGCAGCTATGTATTATGTGAAACATAATCGAAATAATTTGCAATAGCAAATTAAATATATTCATGAGTAAAGGTTCCAAATATTTTTATCTATTGACCTTTAAAATACACTGTATAATTTTTAGTATTGACAATGCTGCACTCATTTTAGCAGCCAACAATGCAACAGAGTGTGGGACTGAGTCAGGTGTCATTTATGCTGACTGTCACTCTGAACCTCAAGGGAGTTGCTCCTGGTTTGCGGTGGTTTGCAGAGATCGGACTGAAGGCTTAAGGGTTATAGACTGCCCTTATACCCAGAGTAGAATAGATTTCCACAGCCTAATGAAAGGGGCGTTTGATATTGTTCTCTCCTTCAATCTTACACAAGGTTCATTTTTTTCTAGACTTTGTAGTCTGATTTTAGGGAGAAAGTTGATTGGCATCTCTGAATGACTGCTTTACCTGAACGTATGTTACACAAGATTCTTTCTGAAATTTTGGTTACCAGTGAGTTTGTAAATTAATGTTACCACCAGTAATGTTACAATTAGATTAATTTAAAATTATGAGGCTTAAATTAAGTATTTCATTTATCACCTTTCTTCTTCTTGATTCATATTTTATGCAACATTTTTATTTATATAAATAAAAAAAGAAAAATCCTTCTCCCACAATGTTTACTGTCTTCCTCTTGAAATGTGCAGTCCATGCCAAATTGCAATAACAAACCTCTATTATTTGGAGGAATCCTTTCCAAGACTTTTCCCTACAGGCACAATACCATTCTGTTTGCATTAATGACTAGCATTAATTGGAGAAATGTCTTGTCCTAAAAAATATTTAAGATTTTTTCCATTTTGTGAAATTTTCCCATGGAAATTTTTTGGGTTTTCATCAAATATACTTGTTTCAATTTGGGGAGGGAGAAGAGGTGGTTTTGGGAAAAGTCCAAGTATATTAGTCAAATGCATTTTTGAAAAAATGAATTATTTTTTCAGAGTTTGTCCTCAAAATATAATCATCTGAGAATTAATTTACCTCTTTGGTTACAATATCCATTCTATTCTAAGATCTCTCTCAACATGATGCTTGGGAACCATGTTATCAGTTTTCTCCCTTCATTTCCCTGTTGTTTTTGGCAAGAAGTAAACAATAGATCTTTTCACAGAATATAGAACTATAGATCTTTTCAAAGAATATTACCACAGCCAAATGCAGGAAACAAAACTACAACAAACACAAGCACACACAGATACATTCTAATAACAAATGGCCTCAGTGATTGTATAATGCAAATTAAATGTGAGCTTTATAATTGAGAACAACCTTGGCACTATGGCGGAAGGATGCTCAAAGTGATACGTCCTCTGGAGAAAAGAAAGAAGATGAACCAACCTGGCAGGATACAATATCCTGGCTCTAATTCAGTGATGGACGTATTGTATGAAACACTTCCATCTCAGCATGGACTTGATTATACTAATAAGAATAGTGTTTGTCATATGTGCTAATTAACATAATTGTGCCCTTGTCTCTGCTAGATGTTTCAATCATTTTAGCTCACCTCTTCATTCATGATTGTTGTTTAAAGTGTTGATGTTCCCTTGCTACACAACTAGTCCTTTTATAGAGACTAAATGTGTCTAAGTAGGGGAAGGATCTAAGTGAAGGAGCAAAGCCCAGTGTTCTTCTGAGTGACATTACTCTCCTTCAGCTGAGTGAAGAAGATGTGACAGTTCACTAGTGGCATACCTGTGAATGGATAATTGAAGCCATTGTGCTCTCATGGTAAAAAAAAACACGATTGACCCCAATATATATGTGAGCTTCACAATGCATTCTAGAAGGCTTTGATTGTTCTGGATTTTTTTTTTAATTTTCTTGTTTCCCTTCTCTGTCAGTGGGCATTATTACCTTTTAATCAAAGAAAAGGCTTTGATACCAGAATTCTAGTCCATGATTTAATTGGTCTGACAGCAAATTCTGGGATTTTTGTGTTCTTCAGTTTTAAAACATGAAATAATCAACTAAATGATATTCTCCAGTGTACAGTCTGAACTGCAGAACAGCTGTGTTTCCTTACACCTCCAACCTGAGGTGTCTTTTACATTGCAATGCTGTGAAAACATACCTTTCCTGGTCCTGCTCCACCATGCAAAATCACTCCCAACTTCCATGCTTATGAATTTACTTACAGGGTGACACCAGCAACTTCCCAGGCCCAAGTCTTTCCTTAAAACTGTGTCTCTTGTACTGCCTAACTCTCTCCTAATGGGCAATACAAGCTCCTAAAAAGTCCATAATTTCATCAGTGGAAAATGATATGCATAGGCCTTATCACAAGTGGAGGTTCCCAAACGCTTTAATTAGAACATATTGGTTTAGATACAACAATAAAACAAGTATATTAAGTACAGGAAGATTTCAAGCAATTACAAGTAATGATTCATTAAAGTCATAACTGGTTCCAAAGAATATAAAATATCACCTAACTTAACAAGTTAAGTGAAATTAGAAGCAAAAAGGTTTTTCTTACTTAAGTGCACAGCAGCATGGGTAGATTACTTCAGTCAGGGCCTCCCCTGCCAGTTCAATGATATTTCCTTTGCCTTTCAAACATCGTTGATGCCTTCAGTAGAAATGCAGGGAGAAAGGTGATTTGAGTGTTACCCATTCTTCTACCATTGATTCCTGTTTGAGAATTTTTTACAGCTGGAATTTAGGTAACAGGTAGTCTGTTTACACAGGCTCTCCCAGTTGTTCTATTGTCAATATGTAAAGTTCTTGCCTGAACCTTTCATCCTGCCAAAGAACGGGGGGAGGGGTGGGACATTTCAGCTTGCCTGGGCACTCACTAATGGATCTAAAAGTGACTATTTCAATTCTATTTCAAAACTCAGCTTGAGAGAGAAGCTACAGAACTTGGTTTCATTTATAAGTTTGACACCTGGAATGGAGGTCTAAACAAAGACCTGACCTGGATGGGCCGCTGCATTCCACAGCCTAATGACATAAAAAGCTAAGTACCAGGTGCTTAGAGCCCACTCTATTAGCCTCATTTAGCACAGACACTCTAATTGACAATATTTTTCCTAATTTTTGTCCTCCCCATCCCCCCTCTTTCTCTGCTATTTATGTGTACGTTCGGACCCTTTAATTCATCTGGAGAAATGGGTTGTGCCCAGGAAAGCTCATGATACCATCTACATTTTTGTTAGTCTCTAAGGTGCTTCAGGACTTTTGATTTTTTTTAAATTTTGACAAAGAATGGTCATTTAAGTGATAATCTGCAGCAGGTCATTTGATTATGCTGATACCCCACTGGAGTACCTGGGTGTCTATGGTAATGTCCACACTAGCAGCTTTTAGCAACAAGGCTGTTGACACAGACTAAGGATGTTAAGGACTAGTCAACTATTTGACTATCCGATAAGCAAATGCTTGTGGGATAGTCAATTGACCAGTCGACTAGTTGTTTCCCCCCCTTGCTGCCTCTATGAAATAGCGGCAGCAAAGAGTGGGAGGAAGAAGGGCTACTTCAAAGTGGCAGTGCCTCACAACTGAGCTCGGGCTGCAGCGTTTCAAAGGGGCAGCACTGCATGCAGCCTAGAGCCTGGGGTCAGCTCCATGCGCACTGCTTTGAAATGCCGAGGTGGCGTTTCAAAGTCACAGCACCACGTGGAGCCCGGGGTCAGCGGGGAGGCTCCACGTGGCATTTCCATGGAACCCAGGATCAGCTGGGGAGTTCCACTCGGTGTTTCAAAGCAGCAGTGTAGCATGGAGCCCGGGGTCAAAAGGGCACTCAGAGTCTCCTGCTGACCCCAGGCTCCATGAGGGCGCTTTCACTTTGAAATGCACAAGAGCCCCCGCTGGGGACTCTTTAACATTTCAAAGCTGGCACGCCCACGTGCAGCCCAGAGTCAGAAGGACTTCCCATTGACCCTGGGGTGCACACGGAGTTGTGCTTTCCTCCTTTGAAATGTACAAGAGCCCCACAGGGCTCTTGTACATTTCAAAGGAGGAACACGGAAGTGACTATTGACTAGTCAAGTAGTCGATGGATATCCATCAACTACTTGACTAGTAAATTAATCATTAGTTAACATCCCTAACACAGAGTCTTGTTGCTAAAAGTTGGGGTGTGCAAACACTGTTTGTCTCTGTCATCAGTTGGGGGACAAAATACTTCTACCTCCTAGGAGGGTTTTTGCTTTATCAGCAGAAAAGCACTCCTGCTACCAAAGCAGTGTTCACACTTCCACTTGCTGCATCAAAACTTTGTTGTTCATGCGGGAGCTGGGAGAGGTTAAGCACTGTCAATCAAGTGCAAGAATAGACGTAGCCTTTGTCCTTCTCACAAATGAGGAGGTAAATGGGTTCACTCAGTGTGATGTTGCAGGAAATTGTGATGAAATTTCCAGTGCTGCACAGCTGGATCAGCAGTGAGTTCACTGGTGTACAAATTGTCCTGTAGCCCAGCCTAGTGCTGTAGGAGATTATAAAGAAAAGCTAGCACAGCCTGATGTTGCATTCCCTTTACTATGTCTCTTCCTATCTACAACTTCAATACTGTGAAGTGGAACCTTTCTTTTAATGGGACTGCACGGTAATAGTATTTGTATCCATGCAAGTGGCACACAGAGGTCATTTACCCAATGTGCACTGTAGAAGTCAGCAAAACATCTGTCATGGAAAAATCACTGTGGGTATGTCTACACTACAAAGTTAATTCAAAATAACAGCAGTTATTTTGAATTAACTTTAATAGTGTCTACACAGCCAAACCGCTATTTCAAAATAAAGTCGAAGTATTGGAACACTTATTTCGAATTTGGTAAACCTCATTCTATGAGGAGTAACACCAAATTCGAAATAGCTATTTTGAATTAAGTGCTGTGTAGACACTTAATTAGAAATAAGGGGACTCCAGACCTTCCCAGGGAGTCCTGGTGGCCACTCTAGGCACAACCAGGAAAACTTACTCTCCTCTCCCCCAGCCCCAGAGCCATTAAAGGGGTAGACCCTGGCCACAGTGCCAGCTCCAAGCCTGCCACCCCAGAGCCAGTAGTGGCCACCAGAGCCCCTGACCCAGTGGCCCAAAACATGAGCCAGCAAGCCAGTGGCAGCCAGCCCTCCACCGCTCCCCAGGAGCAGTCTGCCAGCTCCCAGGAGCCTGACACGGGCTGGAGAAGGCGGGTGCCTTCCTGGTCCAGGGTGGAGATCATGGACCTTATTCAGGTTTGGGGGGGATGCCCCCAACTTCCATAATCTCAGCCCTAGATGGAGGAACACGGCCATCTATGGCAGGATAGCTGCCAGCCTGGCCACCAAAGGCCACATGCGAACCCAGGAGCAGGTCTGCATGAAAGTCAGGGTGGTCCGGTGAGACCCCCAACCCTGAGCCCTGAGCTTCCTCTCCCCATTCTTCCCCTTGCTTCCCCCTTCCAGCTCCCTCCTCCCAGGTTTCCCCCACCCCTCTCTCTTCCCTCTCCCATCTCCTTTTCCCAGTCTCCCCAGAAGTCCATTCCCCCCCAGTTTTGTTCAATAAACCCAGTTTCTATTTTTGAACATGCGTGTCTTTTATTTGACATCAGGAAGGGGGGCTAGGAAGGGGTAAGCAGAAGGACATGAGGGAGGAATGGGGCACAAGCCCTCAGTGGGGAGGACCGGGGAGACTCCGAAGGTTCCTCAGGGTGGATGCTCTCCCTCAGGGCCTCCTGGATCCTGACAGCTCCCCGATGGACCCCCCCGCCCCCCGGAGGCAGCCTGCAGCAAGTGCAGCTGGGCTGATGACAATGATCTCACAAGACGTACCAGCGTGTCCAGGGGCAGCTCTGGCTCCATGTGGCCAAGTGCTGTGGTGTACCGAGTGTGAGCACTCAGGGTACTCCAAGACGGGACTGCTTTGCTGTCCCTCATCAAGGTAGACAAGCAAGCGGAGAACCCTGAGAACTGTCTCTCCGGGGTGGGGGTAGGGTCCCTCTAAGTTCAGTTAGCCTCAGGCAGCCGCCCCACACACTATGTCCTAAACTGATGCCCTGCCAACACTGGTTCTGGCCAGCCTTAATTTCGGTTCAGTGTCCACTCAGTGTGGACATGCTATTTCAAAATAGCAAAATGTTATTTCGAAATGTTTTTTGTGTATAGATGCGTTATTTTGAATTAGCTTAATTCGAATTAACTATTTTGAATTAAGTTAATTCGAAATAGCACTGTAGTGTAGACATACCAAGAGTTTTTCTCCCCTACAGATTTTTTTTTCCTCAGAAGAGGATGACCAGATCCTTAAAACCACTTTGAAATATAACCGTTTAAGGTAGCCAGAGTCAGTCTTATTAATGCAAAGTTCCTGTAGCAGCTTGGCCTATGAGGGTGACCAGTCCAAAGAGTGACCAACCAAATAAGGGCATCATAAGCTGTGTGTAGGGGTTTATACTAGTGAATTCTGACCAGAAATGTTCTATTAACATAGCCACTCTGTCATATCCATATCCATCTGAACTGTTTTTTTTTCTCTGCCTGACTTTTCATAAACCAGCAGAGATGTGTAGCATTGTTATACTTATCCCTGGTAGACTTTGCCCCTAGTGGCCCAGTAGTTGGGGTTATGCCAAAGACAGCCAATGTAAGTCTGGCATGAATGTAGTGGAGTTTATCTGTTTTAATTGGCCTTAAAGTGAGTTGGGGCCTTCGCTTTGCAGGTGATGGTCATCAGTCAAGCAGTAGCAGTGAAAAGCAAGTGATAACAGTCTACCAGAGACTCATGACAGTTAATTTGCATTATTCTCCACTCTTTGGTAACTTGTGGAAATTGGCTAGCAACACAAGACTCTCATTGTATTAGAAGTGGTTAAACAATAATATTTGCATAACAGCCTATTATGGGACACCTTTTCAGTGATTTGCAGGGGGAAAAGCCATTTGGAGGGGGAAACATGCACACTTCAGTTCAGTTGATTAATTTAAATTGCAAAGGAATTGAGAAATTGAACTGTTCGTTTTAGTCTAAATCAAGGGAACAATTCAGAGGCAGTAACAAGATTGGCTCAAAACCGTGGGGACAGAGAAAGCGGCTGCATGATGCAATGGCATCGCTGCAATTCAGATAGCATCTAATGATAGATGGGAGCATCCAGGAGCACTTATTTTGTTTTATTTTCACTTTTAGTATGTCTCTATAATGAACATGCTCTTTGAATAAATATAGCTGCAGAAAGTGAAATATATTGTATGCCACAAAGAGCTTTCCTACCACTGCAGTACAGTAGCTGGAAAATTATGATACAACTAGTGACATTGTCGTCCCCCTCTCCTGCCACCCACCAAAAAATTTTTTGCTCCTAGACAAGCTAAAAGTAAGAATAAGATAAATTGCTTTTATGGTGCCATTGATCTTCTGTTACCTAAAAGGAGTGAATACTGATGTCAAAGCTGACGAACTGCTGAGCTATCCCAGCTATGCAGGGCTCAGTTTAAAACTGTGAAAAGCAACCTTATCAGCTCTTTCTCCCAACCTCCAAAGGAAAAAAAAACCTTTAGGACCAAAAGGGCTATAAAAGCTGTCAGGTAGCCAAACAAAGTGAAGCTTGGATGACAGCTGCAAGTACAAACTTCATGAAAATATAAATTAAGGGTTTTTTTTAAAATCTGCTCTTAGACATTGAGTTTACTTGCCAAGTATCATCCTGGAGTCAGTTTTTATTGCCTAGATATAAAGTCCTGATGCAGAGGTTTGAACTGGAAGTATGAACATAAAAGGAACGATGGCAGCACTAACAGTGCCACTAGATTGGTGCTAATGTGAGCTGGAGAATCAGTTTGCAATGGAAAGCAGTTGCACGTTGTCATGGAATAATAGTCCTGTGATGGTCCGATATTTCAGCACCCTAAAGTGCCTGAGCACTACTTTGTTGTGAAATGGAATCATGTTTGAACATACAATTGCACTGCAGAGTAACAGAAACACTGCCTTGATTTTATTTCTGTTTGTTATTCCATTTGCCAAAAAATCCCGCTCTTGGCCCACTCGTCCCCACACCCAGCTGCTGGCGAGCATTTGTACACCTTCTTGGTTGCTGATAGGGATATTAAAAGTCCAATCCCCAGGGCTATTTATATTGTCTCACGTGTCAGGCAATAAAAGTGCTCCTTTGACTAAAAGTGGCAGGTACCTTGTAGTCATGCCTGTTTTCCCCTTTATTCGGCTCTGAGGAGGCCACATCTGGAGTATTGTGTCCAATTCTGGGTCCCCCACTATAGAAAGGATGTGGACGCATTGGAGAGGGTCCAGTGGAGGGTGACCAAAATGATTAGGCAGCTGGAGTACATGACCTATGAGGAGAGACTGAGGGATTTGATAGTCTGCAGAAGAGAAGAGTGAGGGGGATTTGATAGCAGCCTTCAACTTCCTGAAGGGAAGTTCCAAAGAGGATGGAGAAAGGCTGCTCACAGTAGTGACAGATGGCAGAACAAGGAGCAATGGTCTCAAGTTACAGTGGGAGAGGTCTAGGTTGGATATTAGGACAAAGCTATTTCACTAGGAGGATGGTGAAGCACTGGAATGGGTTACCTAGGGAGGTGGTGGAATCTCCCTCCCTAGAGGTTTTTAAGTCTCGGCTTGACAAAGCCCTGGCTGGGTTGATTTAGTTTGGACTGGTCCTGTCTTGGGCAGGGGGCTGGATTTAATAGCCTGCTGGGGTCTCTTCCAGCTTTGAGATTCTATGTTTCTATGATAACTAGGGGTATGTCTACACTACCCTCCTAGTTCGAACTAGGAGGGTAATGTATGCATACCGCACTTGCTAATGAAGCCCGGGATTTGAATTTCCCGGGCTTCATTAGCATAAGCGGGGAGCCGCCATTTTTAAATCCCCGCTGCTTCGAACCCCGTGTAGCACGGCTACACAGGGCTCGAACTAGGTAGTTCGGACTAGGGTGCCTATTCCGAACTACCGGTACACCTCGTTTCACGAGGAGTAACGGTAGTTCGGAATAGGACCCTAGTCCGAACTACCTAGTTCGAGCCCCGTGTAGCCGCGCTACACGGGGTTCGAAGCAGCGGGGATTTAAAAATGGCGGCTCCCCGCTTATGCTAATGAAGCCCGGGAAATTCAAATCCCGGGCTTCATTAGCAAGTGCGGTATGCATACATTACCCCGCTAGTTCGAACTAGCGGGGTAGTGTAGACATACCCTAGCACTTTCTCCCACTATCTCTTGGGCACACCAGCTCTGGATTTATTTGCCAGTCCTCTACATCTGTACCCTGGTGATCAGCTCACCGTCCCATTTTTTTTATCTTGTTAGTTATACAGATTATTATTTCCTAGCTTGCATTTTTCTCTGTGGTGCCAGCTGTGTCTAGGACAAGACAAAAGATCAGGCCCTTTATTTCTCCAATCCAGTTCAAGTCACATCTTATAAATGGTGTATTTACACAGAGGAAAATGGATGAAGCATCTCTGTGGCAGGAATCCTTGAAAGCAGAAACAAATGTGACTCTATGGGAAAAAAAAAGTTTGCAAAATATAAGAAGGTGTGAGCAGAAGAGGAAGAAGTTTTATAATTCAATAAAAATCCCTATCACTTACGGTTTTCCACTAGTTTTCATTTTTTTCTAAGAAGCCACAAAGCCTTTTAATTCATCAGCCATTTACAAACTACTTACAAATATATATATTTTTAAATCCACTCATTTAAAGTCATTTTTTCAGTTTTGCTCAGGTACAAATCTTACTGTTAAACAACTTGATGGCAGGGATATTTTTCCAGGGAAAGCCTTTTATTTTTGCATGTAAGAAGTGAACAGTTTGTGAATCTAACTTACATTTTACTAATGTTAGAGAACACTAATACATCTGATTTAGCATTTTTATCCACAAAAGCTTGTGCCCAAATAAATCTGTTAGTCTTTACCTGAAAAAACCATAAGGAGTCCTGTGGCACCTTAAAAACGAACATAGCTACCTCTTTGAAACGAGAAACATAGATAGTTAATATCCACCCAGGGCTGGACGGAGGCATGGGCAAGCCGGACAGCTGCCCAGAGCACCAACCGACCGGGCGCATCTGATGGCAGCTGTAAGGGGCGTGCAGTGTCCCTTAGGGTATGTCTACACTACAATGTTAGTTCGAACTAACAGACGTTAGTTCGAACTAACATTCATAAGCGCTATACTAGCGCTCCGCTAGTTCGAATTTGAATCGAACTAGTGGAGCGCTTAGTTCGAACTAGGAAAACCTCATTTTACGAGGATTAAGCCTAGTTCGAACATACTAGTTCGAATTAAGGGGTGTGTAGCCCCTTAATTCGAACTAGTGGGAGGCTAGCCCTCCCCAGGTTTCCCTGGTGGCCACTCTGGCCAACACCAGGGAAACTCTATGCCCCCCTCCCGGCCCCGGACCCCTTAAAGGGGCACGGGCTGGCTACGGTGCCCGTGCCAGGTGCAAGCCAGCCAGAAGACCCTGCACCTGGCACAGCACAGAGCCACCCACCCGATGTCCCCCAGCCCACCCCCTCTTCCCGGGACCAGGCTGGCGGCTCCCGGGAGCTTGCACTGGACCGCAAGAGGCGGGCACCTTCCTGGGCTAGTGCGGACATCGTGGACCTCATCCACGATCTCCGCACTAGGCACAGGAAAGTGGCCGGCTAGGGCAGGAGAGCTGCCAGCCTGGCCACCCAAGAGCAGGTGTGCATGAAAATCAAGGGGGTCCACTGAGACCCCCGACCCTGAGCCCTGAGCTTACAATGGCCGTCCTGGGTCAGACCAAAGGTCCATCTAGCCCAGTAGCCTGTCTGCTGACAGCGGCCAACCCTAGGGACCCTGGAGGGGATGGACCAAAGACAGTGACCAAGCCATTTGTCTCGTGCCATCCCTCTCCAGCCTTCCACAAACTTTGGGCAGGGACACCACTCCTACCCCCTGGCTAAGACTACTCCATGGACCCAACCTCCATGACTTGATCTCACTTCCCTTTAAACTCTGTTCTAGTTGTAGCCTTCACAGCCTCCTGCAACAAGGAGTTCCACAGGTTAACTATTTGCTTTGGGAAGAACAACTTTCTCTTACTAGTTTCAAGCCTGCTACCCATTCCTTTCCTTTGGTGTCCTCTAGTCCTTCTTTATGGGAACTCATGAAGAACTTTTCTGTGTGCACCCTCTCCACCTAACCCCTGCTTTTAGAGACCTCTATCCTGTGCCCGCTCCATCTCCTCTTTTCGAAGCTGAACAGTCCCAGTCTCTGTATCCTCTCTTCATATGGGACCTGTTCCCAACCCCTGATCATGTTAGTTGCCCTCCCCTCTCCCAGCCTTTCTCTTCCGCTCTCCCACCTCCTTTTCCCAGTCTCCCCCAGTTTTGTTCAATAAAGACAGAGTCAATGTTGGAAGAAACGTTATCTTTATTTTGTACATCAATAAGAAGGGGGGCTAGGGAAGAGTAAGTGGAAGGAGGTGAGGGAGGAATGGGGTACGAGCCCCCGATGGGGAGGACTGGGCTGGCTCTGCGGGCTTCTGGGGGTGGAAGCTCTCCTGCAGCCCCCCGATTGCCCCCTCTCCCCAGATGGCAGCCTGCGGCAAGTGCAGCTGGGCTGATGGCCGAGTGCTGTGATGTGCCCAGTGTGGGTACTCCGGGCAATCCAAGCCAGGACTGCTTTGCAAGAGGGGCACCCCTTAGAACTGTCTGTCCGGGGTGGGGGTCGGGACCCTTTAAGCGCAGCCCTCGGCTAGCTTGAGACAGCATCTCCATGCTCTAAGTCCTCCTCTGATGCCCTGCCAGCACTGCTTCCGGCCATCCTTAAGCCCTGTTCAGGGTCCACTCAATGTGGACTTGCTAGTTCGAATTAGCAAAACGCTAATTCGAACTAGTTTTTAGTTCTAGACGCGTTAGTTCGAATTAACGTAGTAGTGTAGACGTACCCTTACAGCTGCCATCAGGAACCACGCTCCTGGCTCCCGCAGCACCAGCCCCGCGGCTCTGGCCAGCAGCGACCTGCCCCCCATGGCTGTGGGGCCCTGCATGGGCCGGAACGTGTACCAGCAGTGCTGCCTGGGCCGGGCCAGGCTTCGCATGCGCAATGCACCATGGGGGAGGGGGCACGCCCTACGGGCGGGCCTGCACATGCATCCTGAGCCCGGGGGCGGCGCCGCACACCTGGGTACAGGGCGCCAAAAGGGCTTGGGCCGACCCTGGATCCACCAGTGTAAAATATTTTACTCACTCATTTGGAAGGTGGTTCACTTTGTTTAAGTGCAAAATCCATACAGTTTCTACTTCTTTCTTTTAGCCACCATCAGAACCAGATCCGTACTCTCCATTCCAGCCCCCTTTATATAATTTTGTATACTACAAAAAATGCTATACTTGGAAATCTGTGGGTTCTCCTTGGCTAGGGAAATTGACAAATGCTCGCTGCTCCTCTCCCGACTGTGGGATTGGTGGGCAGCCTCCAGCAACATAATGACTGCTAGGCCACAGACTTCAAGGCTGTTCTAACTTATACTGGATATTAGATTGACCCTTAAACTGAGAGGAATGCAAAGATGGCTTCGCTCATTTGCCCTATTAGGCTTGTCTACTCTACAGAGGAGATCAACCCTCCAGAGGTCAAACTTCTAGCATTTGAATTAGTGGGTCTAATGAAGACGCACTAATTTGAATTGAAAGGGTGCCCCTGTTGGTGCTGGTAGTCTAGCTCATCACGAGGAGTAAGGGAAGTCGACAGGAGCATTTCATCACGTCGATCTCTGGCTGTCTGTACATAATAAATGTAGCTAGATTTGCATATCTTAAGTTGACTTACCCTTTAGTGTAAACTGGGCCTTAGAGCCTCAGGTTGTACTAAGTAGCAGCTCAGTTGGACCTGAAAGTATGCCTATGAGTCAATTAATATTAATTCTGATAACGTACTTGACTATATTCTTTACTAGCTTATCATATACAAAGCTCTTCACCAAAACCTTTTTGGCCTTTTTGCCTCAAACTTGTTTAAAAAATTGACACAAAATAAAAAGCAATTAAATAACATGATTATAAAATAGTTTAGTCTTAGAAAACTGAATTGAAAGGGAAACTAAATTAAGCCAGGTTTCAGCCTAAAATGATGATGAAATATGGTACCTTTGGGGCTGCTTGTAGTCAGCTACCAGGAGAGTGGAGCTGCACCTTCATCTGCTGCAGTCCGCTGCTGAACAGCTGTTATGGATTAGGTCTGACAGTGTGAAAATAAATGGGAGATTCTAGGCAAAGCAAGCATTTATCAACAGGTTGTACTATATGCATTGCAAGTCTGATACAATTTAAGAAGAGAACACAAACGATAACACTGTCTTCAACATGTCAAAATACAGATTCATGCCATGGGGCTGCATTACTATTGTTAACTTGATGAATGCTAAGTGATTTCAAGTTTCAAGTTTAGTGTCCTGAAGTCAGAGTTGTGGGAGAAAGGTTGCTCATATACAGAAATGAATGGCTTGCCCAGGTAGCACAGGGGTGTTTTATACTGAGAAACAGTGCAACTAGTTACGGTGAATTTAGAGTAAGGAGAATAGAGTGATTGAGGGACTGATCCATTATTTGATGTGAAATGGTGAGGAGTATTATGATTGCTAGGTTAATGTTTCTCCCTTGATACCATCCCCTATTCTTTTCATTATTCCAAATCCTTTATTCATAACACTCTAACAATAAATCTATGACTGTGCAGGGGAGGAGGAGAAGAGAGATTTAAAACGAGATATGTAATGCATTTACCTGACACGATATAAGCCTTTGGGCTAGAATAAGCTTCATGATTTTCCAGCCCTTCTGCTTCCTTGGGTCCTGGAAGCTGCTGTTTCTCTCCAAGACTCAACTAGAGTAATGAGATTCCCATTGAAAATCCTAATGTAAATCAGTGAACCAACACTATAGACTCCAAGCATTGCCATTCACTCAGATGTCCCATGCGATTCATTACATCATATCACATGGCCTCCATCTATACATTGGCTAGTTAGCATAAAAAAAGGGGTGACTATCTCGACTTTACACCGGTAACAAAGTACTATTAAAATAGGCACAAGGGTCTTAATATAATGAGGTGAGGGATTTGATACACTGTATTTCTGGTACAAATTGATCCCCTCTTTTTTTATTCCCCCCTTCCCATTGGTGTAGCCATGTAGCTAACATGTAACCTAATACAATGTAGTGTGCATCAGTATAACTTACCAGCCATCCTTTCGGACCTGC
Source organism: Pelodiscus sinensis (assembly GCF_049634645.1). Taxonomy (NCBI): domain Eukaryota; kingdom Metazoa; phylum Chordata; order Testudines; family Trionychidae; genus Pelodiscus; species Pelodiscus sinensis. The sequence continues at coordinate 8,969,850 of NC_134723.1, forward strand.
AGAAAGGAACAGCCTAGTGCCATTGGTAAAGATGCATTATATAGGCTGTTGGTATTTGTTATTAATATTAAAGCATAAATAGACCAAAAGGGTCTATTTCTCACTGTTGCCACCCTTTTACTTCTAGGATCATTTTCTTGTTTAATTTAAGAGTGCAAGAATGGGTGGGGTGTTGTACTTGATCTATTTTTACAGATGCAACCATGTAAATGTTGTTTGTGCAAGTGCAGAATGAGGACTGCGTGTTAGAAGTATGAAGGCCATCACCAGACAAGACGTTCTAGGGAGAAGACAAGAACAGATGGTAAAGGTGCCAGAAGATTGCTATATACACCTATTGATGTGCAGATGAAGGGCAGACTGACTGCTCTAAAAGATAAGGCAAGTACCAATTAATTGGGACAAGATAACTGTGATATGAGAAGTACAACTTAAGAAAACAAGCCCCAGTCACATGGCAATTGATTACAGCATGAGGGTGCAAAACTTACTGATCCCAATGAAGGAAAGCTGCTATAAAAAGGGGCTTTGACATAGTTTTTGGTATGTCTTGCCAAGATCCCGGAGCACCCGTCCAGACTCCTAGAACCCCGATCCTCCCTACCTGTGATCAATCTAGTTGGCCACCAGAGTGATCTGGACCCTGGGTTAATAACTATACTATGGATTGGCAGGACTCTGTGTGTGTGTGTATAACATATGCTAACTACTTTAGAATTGTATTTTTAATAAATGCAGCATATTGACTTTTCCCCATATAAGATCCTGTGTGCTTCTTACAAGCATAACACTGGACTCAAAACAGAAGCATAACAGCATTGTATCATTGCCTTTGCAGCTGAGGTGCCCAAAGCCTCCTGGTCTAAAACAACTGCAGCCGTAGGACATAATGCTATAAGGAACTGAGTCCCAGAACAGACCTTTCTTAAAACATGATGCTTAGCAATGAAGGTGACTGACACACCTGAACCCTCTATCCAGGTCTTCTATAGAAAGAGGTGATCCAGTTAGTGCAGAAAGGGCACTGAGTACTTTTGGATCAGAGAGGGAAGGAGTGGCTTCTCCTTCATCTATTCCAGAAATGATCACAGAACAGACTAAAAACCCCAAAAGCTCTAGTCATCCAACATTCAGCAGCCTGCTATACAAAAATGCAACTGTGTTCTCCTCCTGCCACCTTTAATGACATCTTTCCCACCTCACACTACGTGCTGCTACGGACAGAACTAATTGAATTTGTCTCAATTAGCAAACTTATTTGAGAGTGAGTGTTTGGGACTGGTATGAAACAGCTGTCAACTGATAGGTACAGCATGGACACATGTTGATTACGCAGGCCACAGAGAGACAGCTTTGGTAGGTTCTGCATCCCAGGCGCTAATACATAGCTCTACTGCCCAGTAGCAGCAGTAAGTGTACAGAGATCAGCAGAGAAATAGTAGGGTATTGACCACTACATGGAAACATGCCTACTCCAGGGCAGGTGCAGCAGCCAAATCTACTAAACCAACTAATGAGCTGGAGCAATGACAGAAGCTCAGCAGCTCAGCATCAAGCTACTGTGTTCCCTCTGCAACACATGTTTGCTTAGGACACCAGGGTTTCTACTCCGTATTGTCGATCTCTCACTGAGTGGCCAGTGACTGAAAGTGATTTGCTAAGATAACAGTTTTTTCAACTAATGTTGTGAATAGGCATCCATATATCTTCTTGGTCATTTGGGATGTTAGGGTGTGTCTAGACTACATGCCTCCGTCGACGGAGGCATGTAGATTAGACAGATCGGCAGAGGGAAATGAAGCCGCGATTAAAATAATCGCGGCTTCATTTAAATTTAAATGGCTGCCCCGCTCTGCCGATCAGCTGTTTGTCGGCAGATCGGGGCAGTCTGGACGCGCCGCGTCGACAAAGAAGCCTTTCTTGATCGGCACAGGTAAACCTGGTTTCACAAGGCATACCTGTGCCGATCAAGAAAGGCTTCTTTGTCGACGCGGCACGTCCAGACTGCCCCGATCTGCTGACAAACAGCTGATCGGCAGAGCGGGGCAACCATTTAAATTTAAATGAAGCCGCGATTATTTTAATCGCGGCTTCATTTCCCTCTGCCGATCTGTCTAATCTACATGCCTCCGTCGACGGAGGCATGTAGTTTAGACGTACCCTCATAGATGGGATTTGAAGGAATAGAGCTGGTAGTCTTTCATAGTATCTTCTTTAATCAAGTAACAGAATTTAGAGATTTAAAAAAAATGTCTACCTTACAAGTTGAAATAATAGGCGCGTCTATTCAGCCACACTGATGTAGCAATTACATACCACTCACGTGACAGTTCATTATTCTTCCCTTCATTGGGACAGATTTTATATAAATGTGTTAATCATTTCACAATGTTTCATTTGAAAAAGGTAATGAAACATCACCCAAAATAAGGAGTCTTAAGTACAGTTTCAGTTATAAACTAAGTGTTTAGTTTAGTTTTCAGTAGTGTTAAATAAAGATAACAAACTAAAGAGGATGGGCAATATATAATATATATTACCATGATAATTAATCACAAGTTGCATCATTTTAGGCAAGTAAAAGATAATACAAGCTGAACCTTTCTAGTCTGGCACTTTCTGGCCCAGCAACATACATCCATGGTCTGGCATGATTTTAGTGAGCCGGATGTCCATTTATCATGGGTGTGGCCAACTTTCCCATAGTCCCATAATGTTTATTTACAGCCCTCAGCCCTGGCTCTCAGGGTATGTCTACACTACCACCCTAGTTCGAACTAGGGTGGTAGTGTAGACATACCCTCAGTGTTCTGGGCTGTTATTTAGCTCTAATTTACCCCTAAATGTCTTCTAAGAGCCCAATAAGCAGTGGTCATGCTGTTAGATAATATTAATCTCCCGTGGTTCAGTAAATTCTCTGGTTTAGCACTGGTCAGGTCCCAAGGGTGCTGGACTAGAGAGGCTCAATCTGTAGCAGGTCTCCAGAATTTGTTCAACATTTAACATAATTTAAGAGCTAGAAGGTCTGACCCTCCTCTCTCTTGAAAGGTGTCCATTCTCGGGTTACCTATTCTATGTCTTCCCTCCATCACTTCCTCACAAAGGCCCCCTTTGATTCACTAGATGCAGCTGGAAAAGTTGTCTTCTGAGATACATCCAACACCATGCTTTAAACACACTGCCATCTTCATTCTCCTTATAGAATCCTTGCTGTTGCTCAAGAGACATTAGCAGTGTACATTTACACAAAGAGTAAGGAGACTAAATGTAACAAGAGATCTGGGGTCAATAGAGAGAGAAACTGTGTTTCTTCAGCAGGAGGATAAAGACTAATTCCTCTAGTGAAGAATTCGTGGATTTGCAAACCAAAACACTCCTCTCAATCAAAATGGAGTGTCTAAAGAAGTGGAGATGAAGAGGCATTTTGAAATTATGGACATGGAGAAAGGAAGTCTGGAGTTCCTGCAGAAGTGACTAGTAGACAGTAATCTTGGTATAAGGCACAGTGATACTTCCTCCAAACAACTGATCAGACATGTGGAGGTGAACTCACCTTTTATGATATTGACTTTTAACACCGAAAACTTGATAAGCAGGTTGGATTAGTTAGGCTCTCTCTCTCTGGTGGCAGGAGTGAGGAGGTCCAAACGGTATTGCTTTTCGGGGAGTTTCATTTTTCCTTTTGTCACTGTTGCAGAGAGAGGCTCAGGAGGCAGCAGGACACCACAGTGCTGAAAACAGAGAACTGCTGCTTGGGCATGCAGAGGCCTATGGAGTGTACTTACGCAAGGGTTTTGACATGTTTCTGGTCCCCCGAGCAGTGCCTCAGTGTTCACGCTACTAGCAATGGTGTAGTGAATCTGGAATGCAGTAGAAGGCCAGTAGTATTATTGACTCAACAGCCTATCATCCAACCTTCAACCACTTCTGATCCACCCTCCATCATGCTCCTCCACAGCCCTGAAGCTAGGGTCTCATCTAGCATCATGTGCCAAGGCATGGGGGTAGAACAGTGAAAGACTTGGGCTGTTAAAGTAGCATGGGGGTATGGGAATGGGGTTAAAAAAGCCTGTGGAGTAGAAGGCCAAGCTGGCATGAATCTCCTTGGTGTGAGACACTGTTGTTTAGGATTATGCTACTCTTTATTAGCGTGCTAGCTGAGCATACAGTGTCTATACACTCTATACGCTGCCACAGGTGTAAACCCACCTAAATGCCTAAAATGTGAAGTCGTAATTGTCTGTATTTTTGTGAATGATCATTTCTACTGCAGTTGCAACTACCAGCTCCTGTAATGGACCAGGATTCCCTGGTGATAGGCACTGTACAAGCATAGGACCAAAGCAGGCAGCTTTACTTGACATGGCAGTTGCTATGTATGCAGATGAGGCACATTACACAGGCCAATTCTTATTTTCACCTGATTCTGTGATTCCAATACACCTTGTTTTTAAGGAAGTGATCTCTGAGTGGGTGTTTCATCTGTGGAAGGAAAGTGAAGCTCCTTCATCTCTCAGAGGAGATAACTAAAGGGGATGGGGCGAATGGTGGTTGAAGCCTAAAACTGCCCCAGTAAAAAGAGCATGGATAGAGGTGATCCAGGAGCAGTGTGGCAAAGCTCCACAGCTGGTGCACTCAGAAAGAGAAAACCCAACAACCCAGGGAGACAGCATGAGTGGGAGGGGCTATGAGTGACATACATGGAGATATACCTATTGCATAGAGCTAGAAGGGACCTTGAGAGGTCATCAACTCCACTGCCCTGCTCTCATGGCAGGACCAAATACCATTCCTCACAGATTTGCCCCCAGTCCCTAAATGGCCCCTGTAAGGATTGAACTCTCAATCCTGGGTTTAGCAGATTAATGCTCAAACCACTGAGTTATCTAGCCCCCCTCCCTATAGGCAGAGTCTAAAATAAGGCCTAACTTGATCTCTTCCCATCGATGTGAATTATAGCTAGAAATGTGGGTCCGGGTCATGGATCAACAACTTGAACCTCAGCCGCAAGAGATGGAGACAGAAGGATTATTCAGGAAAAAGAACTTTGATGGAGAGGCTGTGACATGTAGGGCTGGGTGCTCCTTTACAGCACCTAGATAACTGGGGAGTGAATATAATGTGATGTGTAATTTGGGGCCACAGCCAGTAGTACAAAAGTTGAGGATGAATCAGCCCAGCACAATGTGCAGTAGGGATTAAAAGCCAATGTTGAACAATGTGAAAGAGATAAAACATCCTGTGATATAATCATCTCAGCAATTTTCAGATGAGTACAATGCACTGTTCAACTTATTGGGAAGTAGAATATAAGTTGAAGAACATATATTTGAAAAGTGCTTACAACAATAGAATGAATAGTTGAACACAATAGTGGATGGTATTTCTTTTACCTATTATAAATTTTTAACAATATTAACCTGAACTGACACCCTGCAACAGTTCTGGGCAATGACCTATTGTAAATAACAGAGCACAATTCAACGTGAAGGAAAAATCCACTTGATATGATTTGGAGAAAGGAAAATAATGATCATTATGGGCTATTAAGGGGGATTCAACCACTTCACTGCAACATGAAGGGGAAATCAATATGCTATGATTTACAAACAGAAGGAAAGCAAAAAAGCAATACAGAATGATTTGAAGGTGAACTTGGCGTGATGATAATTTTTCTTTGAACTCAGTAGGAAATCTTGTGGTTTCTAAAGTGAAGATCAGAAATGTGTAACATGAAATAAAACTCAACAGAACCAATGTATCCTTACAGTGGGATGGGATACAATTATTTTAATAGGGCAGTAACAACCGTAGATGGTTGGAATGAATAAATCTTATTCCCTCTGGGTCTCCATTATATTCCTCAACTCGAACTATAGTTATTTAGTTATTTGTGTTTTACAAGACAAGGATTGGACCCTTGTACAAGTAATTTTCACTTTGGGCTACATTAATCATAAATAGATCAGAAGTCTCAGAGGGAAAGCCGTGTTAGTCTTAAATCATAAATCGATTAGTTAATTATAAAATGAACTATAATTCCAATTGCCTATCAAATATATAGCATATGACAAAAACAAGCAGCATGTTGAACAATGTACACCCCTTTTGTGCACATGTACTGTGATATATTCTTTAATGATATCCTTTTTCTCCCTATAATGCATCACAGAAGAGGGTTGAATTAAGATTCAACAAGCAGCTATGAAACTGGCATTCCCTAATTGTGAGTGCTTGACTTAGCAAACTTAATGCTCTTCTTATATAGGTTTATATATAATTTCCTACACTTCTAAATAGCAAAATGAAAAAAAAAATCATGATGAGGTATCATACTGGTACTCCCATGGGTCATGTGATGATTCTCCCACATAGTTTATGAAATTGGCTTATGAATATAAATATGCATAACTTGAAGATTCTTTGGACAGAATATCTCATGTAATCTATCAATATTGCTGTGCCAATCTGCTGGGTCTGTATATCTTATTTAGGTGCATGTATCATTTTTGTATGAAAAGTCCCGGATGGTGCTCCTAGAAGCCTTAATGACTGGGTGATCAACTTAATGACTTGAGAACAGCCTTGTTTTTACTTTATGAATAAACAAGTTGGTCTTAGGAAAACATATGACCACACCACCTGGTAGTGGGGTACCAATTTGACCAGGTCATTTTCCATGGAAGATGTGAATAGAGAACAAAAAATTCATTGCACAAGGAGAATGCACACAAACAATAGGAAGCTATCTGTTCTTTTGTCTTCAGCTGGCCTGAGGAAGGGCCTGGAACACTAAGATACAAAAGAAACAAAAGGAATCACTGGAGACCCAGTTCAGAAGAAATCGTCTTTTGACTTGAAGACTAGCCTGAAATAAGAATAAGCTCTTGAGAGTAAGGCACTACTGTTAACAAGGTGGGTTCTTTAAGTGAATTAGAACTAGCTATGTGTTTTCTTTTAATTTTAATTCTGCAATTTACTTTGTTCTATCCATTTTCACCTACAACAAATTAAATTCCACTGTTTGTACTTAATAAAATCACCTGTGTTTACCATCAAGCCCAGTGTAAATAATTGTTAACTGAAGAGAACTATCAGTGTGCACATTCTATTTTTCATTAATAAAGAGGACAAGGATCCTCATGAGCTTTCTTTGTGTAAAACTTGTACTCAATGAGTAAAAAGAGAAAGACAGCTTTATTTTCGGTTTTGATCTCTTTGGGCGGTGGGGACGGGGGAGGGCGGTTCTTGGGTGATTTGCCCTAAAACTGCATTCTCCAAGAGCTGACATAGTTCAGTGTTTGCTTTGTTCTTAGGGTGGGGGATTACCCCAACTCTGTACCTGGTCTGAGGGAGATCAGAGAATCTGGCCCAAAAGGACAGGATGGTGGGGCACCCCACAGAACGAGAAGGTGAGGGTCAGTGGCATAATCAGCACAACAGGGATGAGCCTCAAAGGGTCATCTGTGAGCACACTTCATCAAAAGTCACATCTGTGAAATCTTTAGATCAGTGTTTCTCAGCCTTTTTTTATAAAGTACCCCTTGAAAAAAATTATAAGTACCCCCAGACCCTTGCTCTAACCCAATGAACCCACCCCTCCCCCAGAGCCAGGAACTCCCAGCCCCACTGCTCTAATCTAATGAAGCCACCCCGCTCTAACTCAATGCCCTCCCGTTCTAGCAGAGCCAGGCATCCCCAGTCTGCTCGCTCTAACCCAATGCCCCTCTCCTCCCCCAGAGCCAGGCACCAGTCATATGGTAACCCTACTTTTGAAGTGCCTGCTCCCGCCACTCGGCCCTGCTGTGGTGGCTCGTCTGCAGGGAACAGGTGGCCCACCTGCACTAGGATTGCTGCGTGGGGCTGTGAGCTCTCTCCTCAGCTGGGCACCCCTCTAGTGTGGCGCCCGGGGGCAATTACCCCCCCTCGCTACACCACTGATGTGGGGATGTCCTTTGGAGCAAAGTTTATTGTGCCACTTCACCTCCTGATTACCCATCGCAGGCTCCTTTTTCAGCAAGTCCTAAACTTACTTCCCTAGAATCCTTGTGCTGCTCCACATCCCAGTTTTCCCTCCAAACTTCTTTATCCTAATTTCTTCCCTCAGCCAGTCCCAGTTTCTTCCCCTGGCTCAATCTCCTTGATCAGCTAGTATTAGTTTCCCTTGCCCCCACCACCCACTACTCTCCTCAGCCTCTGTTCCTCAGTCTCCTTGTCTTAATGTAAGGGGAATAGTCATATTGCAGGGCAATGGACAGCCTTTAAGTTGATCGGTTCACACTCACCACACAGCACCATCCTTACTCATTTGCAGAATATGTTGCTGCAATAGAGTTTGTGAAAGATTGGAGCACCACTGGGTCTTCATGTCCACCCAGATGCTCTTCCTATCCCTGGTCTGTGACTCTGTTTCCTCCAGAGAGGATTAATTAACTTAAAACTGAAAAAGCTTGCCAGGCCTATTAGCATAACATCGAACCTGTGGAGCAGCCATTCACGTGGTAATTAAGCCATTTGGAGCACCCAGGTATTTACTGTCTGTGTTTGAGTTTACGGTGTTTACACAGGACATTAGTTTAAAATTTGCTTCAAAGCTATTTCGTTAGTGTGTTGATGAAGCTTATAAAATCACAGCGCTAACAAATCGTCACCCCTCCCCCACTGGGCTGTCGCTGGGCATAAGGGCACAGTTACATAGTATTGCATAGGACCCCATAAATCCTTGGGATGTCTCGGACATCATAACTCAACAGGCTTCGGAGACCATGTTGCTCGTAGGATTTATGTTACAATTTGGAAAGCAGCAATCTTGATTCTTATTCAGGCCTGTATGGTGGTGTCACCAAGTTGCAGAAGCAGTGTTTACATAGAAGGTTACATCTTCTCAATGCTGTATTATGCCTTCTTTTGTTCTGTCTTCTGGTTTTCATCTTCTCTTTTCCAGCCGGCAAACAAATTGGCAGTTCCAATCAGAGAGATTGTATACATTTGTTTCCCCTCATTCATGGGCTTGACAGTGTCAAGTGTCAATATCAGCTGCTCTCACCCCTTCACTGACTCAACACCTCTCCTTATGAGAGGTCCTTGGTTCTTTCTTTACCTGATGAGTAAGTAGTCTGTTAACACATACACAGTAGGAGGGTAACTGCCTTTGTCCTTGTGGCTGGAAATTCTAAGCCTGTCTTTATTGTATAGAAGCTTCAGGGGGGTAGCCGAGTTAGTCTGTAACAGGAAAAACTTAAAAAACAACAAATAGCCTAGTAGCATCATAAAAATTACCAAACTGTGTATATGGTATCATGAGCTTTCGTGGGCACAACCCACTTCTTCTGAAGAAGTTAAAATAGGGAAAGAACAAGTTAAAAATTACTTAGAAAAGTTAAAAAAAAAAACAAATGGCCTGGTCCAACTTAACACTACCAACTTAACAGCTATTGAAGGTGCAAACAGCTCTTTGTGTAGTCTCCCATGTCAGGAAGGATACTATCTATTGACTTTGATTCTTATCTGCTTCGTTTTAACTACCCAATTTTCAGATACTTACTGATTCCCTCTAGCACTTTGTCTGACACCCTGCCTTCCTTTTTTTTCCCCGTCCCACACCCTTTCCCCTCTCCTATTTATTTTGGGTGTGCACATCCTAAACTCATAACTCCGATCATCTGAAGAAGTGGGCTGTGCCCATGAAAGCTCATGATACCATCTACATGTTTTGTTAGTCTAAAGTCCTACCAGACCATTTGTTGCTTTTTCTGTAACAGACTACCTCAGCTACCCCCGAAGCATTAGAAAAGTTAGATAGCTTCAAGTCACCAGGGCCTGATGAAATTAATCCTAGAATACTCAAGGAGCTGATTGAGGACATATCTGAGCCAATAGCTATCATCTTTGAAAAATCATGGAAGATGAGATAGAGTCCAGAAGATTATAAAGATAACCCAGATTATAAAATTATAGGGATTATAAGGATAACCCAGGAAGCTATAGTTTAGTGATCTTTACAGGAAAGATAATGGAGCAAATAATCAAGGAATGCTTCCTACCTCCCTTTCGCCCCCCCCCCCCCCCCCGCCGATTATTTATTCTTGAATCTGGACTTCTAATACTCCACTCATCTGAAGAAGTGCATTGTGCCCACGAAAGCTCATGATACCATCTATATGTTCTGTTAGTCTGTTAAGGTGCTATTAGGCTATGTGTTGTTTTTTAAGTTTTTATTGTATAGAGTTTAACTCACATTAATTTAGTTTATTTTCTGAAATATCCTTTTAGACCCACCAGTGTTTGAATAGGAGATAGGCCTACTTCAAGATAGGCCTTGCAAAAAAACCAACAGGACACCAGTTGTCATCACCTACAGCCCCCAACTTACACCTCTCCAACATGTTATCAACAATCTACAACCTAGCCTTGAAAATGACCCCTCACTCTCACAAGCTTTGGGGAACAGACCAATCCTCACCTACAGACAACCCCCTAACCTCAAACAAATTATTTCCAATAACCACGCAGCACACCTCCATCATACTCATCCAGGGACCCACCCCTGCAATCCACTTGGGTGTCAACTCTGTCCATACATCTATACCAGCAATATCATCATAGGACCTAACCACATAAACCACCACATCAGAGGCTCATACAACTGCTCACCCACTAATGTGATCTATGCCACCAAGTGCCAGCAATGACCCTCTGCCATGTATATTGGCCAAAGTGGACAGTATCTACGAGAAAGAATTAATGAACACAAATCAGATATCCGATTTTAACTTTCCTGGGATCTCATTAATGGATCTCAAAGTCTCCATTATATTTCAAACCAATTTCAAAAACCAGCTGATCTGGGAAACTCAGAACTTAATTTTGTTTACAAGATTGATTCCTACAACAGAAGTCTCAACAAAAAAACATTGGCTGGATGGCCTGTTACATTCCACATCCTAATGACATTAAAAAAACAAACAAAGGGTACTTAAATGGAGTACTAAGTATTCTTATCAGCTTAATTTAGCATGGTCACTCTGACAATTTCTTTCACCTTTTTTTTCTTCTTTTTCCTCCTCTTTTCCTCCTCCCCTTCCCGCCCCCCATCCCGTCTGTGCTATTTATTTGAAAACTGAACAGAGGACCTCTTAAACTCCATTCTTATGAAGAAGTAGGTTGTGCCTAAGAAAGCTCATGATATCGTCTACATTTTTTGTTAGTCTATAAGGTACTTCAAGACTACTTTGTCTGTAAATGGAAAAACTTTAAAAAACAACAATCACAGCTACCCCTCTGAAACTTTTGCCTAGGAGATGAAATTCTGATTGTTTCCAATGTGCCCAATCACTTCTACTTTCTATATAAAAGTCTTTATATAAAAGCTTTAAAGTAGTCTTGCTAAACTTATGTGATTCTTAAAGACAGTCTTTCATTTAAATAATTCTCAAAGAAAGCAGGTTCTCTTCTTAACAGTTCTTGAAGTAGTGGATTTTGGTCTTTAATGGTTTTATTAAGAAAGTTGCCCAAACACTGCCAGATACCCAATTAATTCCCTAATTAATATAAAGATTTTGTATTCCAATAGCTTTTAGTGGTAATAACCAGTTATAGAAAGGTAATTTGATTTCATATTGGTATACAAAACTTCCCACTATCCACACAACAATGACATCAGGAAAATATCTCTTGATTGTCTGCCTTTTAATCAATCAAACAAGTCTCAAGATCACAATAGACTATTGTTTCATCCACAATTCACAATTGAAACTTTTATCAAAAACACTGTACAAAAGCAGAAATCACAATAATATTCCAGTATTTCATTCTAACATCACCTAAACAAACATTATATACAATTACAACACAATTGGGAAGCAGTTTTATAATTTTCGGAGTCTGCTACGGGACATGCAAATGATAAGCACACATTTGTTGGCATGGAAGAGGTGTGCTCTTCAAGAGCTCCCTGCCTCTCAGTCTAAGAAAACAGAGACTTCCTAGAAATTAATGTAGTTAGCCTCAAAACATTATTTAATAAAATAAACAACTAAACATAAGGTATTATTCTCCCAGCATCAAGTATATAAAAATAATTATACACTTTTTAAACTCAGTTAAGGCAAAGGATTCTAATGGCCTAAATTATAATATACAAATAACCATTATTGCATCAATATTGAGCTTTATCCCCAACAGAGGTGGCTAGGAGGGGAAGGAGATTGGGCTGGTGGTAGAGACAGGCAGAGGATGATAGCAATGAAAGCCATAATAATCAGCTACTGTTCCTCACCTTGGTTGGCAGAAAGATGTCTTTGTCCTTGTGGCTGAGATGGGAATCCTGTCCTCCAGATGCAATACTGTCCCTCACAAATTAGAAACAGACATGCTTTTTAAGTTTGAACTGCAGCCATGAAGTAGCTACTTTCCAATACGATTTGAATATGAATTGTGAGATATACTTCCAGTGGAGAGCATGAGGCATTAGATAGATTCCTTCCTTTAACCATAATCGCATGACTCATTCCTCTCACCAGGCAAAAAATGTACCCCTGCAGTTCTGTATTATGGCTGTTGACTGAATGAGGCTTTGTATAATAAGATTTAAATTGTAATGAGTCATTATGTCAAACTTTTTTGCTGGTATTTTGCATACTAAGAATACTGCACAGTGCACAGTATGCTAACTGCACAAAATCCTAGCAAATGCACTAACATGTCAATGGAGAGATATGCAGACCATGATGAAAAATCCTGGCAAACGTTGACATAATGATAGCTCCAAAAGACACAGAGATTACATTCCTGGAGCCTGCATCTTACCAGCCCTGTCCAGGGTATAGCTCCTTTAGCCATCATTTAGGTATGATCGTTACTTGCCTTTACCGGGACAAGAAATACTTTGTTTCCCATACCTAAGGGTGGGTTGTTGGTGTTTTATTAGGAGAGGGCCGATTTTTTTAAACACAGTTGGTTTTAAGAATTCTTTATCAACTCACTACTGAAATTAGTTACCTTAATGATTATCTATTTCTTGCACTTCTCTTATTGAGAACCACTCATCAGTGCTGCAATGCCATTGATTTTCTTTTCTTTTTCGAAGCAATCACAACATTGAAGAGTTTATTTTAGAAAGAACACCACAGAGTCGCACAGCCTGTGCAACCAGATTAAAGCGGAAAAGGAAGTGGCCAGCCCAAATTTATTTGCCTTTTTTAAATTGAAGCAGAAATTATTTCAGGCCTCAAACTCCCCAGAACTTGCTAAATTATTCTTTTCACCTGCTTGTGTGGTGTACATGTGTGGCAATGCCTCTCTCAAGTGGGGAAGCATTACAGCATCATAGCTAATACGGAACTATAATTTTAACCCATGTAAAGCACATCTCTTTTTCAAAATCTGAAGTAAAAATAAAGAAACAAAAGCCAAATTTTATGGAACTAAAAAAACTGGATAAACACCTGTGCTTTGGGGTGATTATCAAACTGAACCTGAACTTGGTGATACACAGATGTTGATGATCAACAGAAGCATCCCTAGTCCTTTCTCGGGAGCCAGGACACCTACATGAGGGTTTTTTTAACTAAGGAATGAATAAAAATCGTGAGAGTGGTAATTTAGTTTATATGCTAATTGGAATCCAGATTCCTCTCTCTTGTACTCAAATGGTTCCTCTGCTCATACAAAAGAGTCCAGCCACCAGGACTTTCTGGCATTTACTTTTAAATGCAAATTAACGTATTCATTTCTTAGGAGTTGCACTAGTTGCCTAGTAGTGGAATGCAGCACAAAGAACAGACTGAATATACTAATTTCAGTATTGTGTATTAGAAAAATACTCATTTAACACTGCCTGAAAAGCCTTCATCAGCTGTTGTGTGTGTGTGTGTGATTTTCTAGGTGTCAATAATAGATGAATTCCTAGCTCCAGTTGGTCATTTAACAGTGAAATATTTTGTACCAAGTTTTCATATGGCTGCCCACATCTGTGCACTTACCCAGCTACATAATTTCCTGAGACAAGAGAAGTAAGTCTTCTGTTCTGCTCCATGCCCTAAAGCAGTGGTCCCCAATGCGGTGCCCGTGGGCGCCATGGCGCCCGCCGGGGCATTTGTGTGCGCCCGCCGACAACCTGGGCTGGCCCCGCCCATGGCGCACGGGAGACGCCGGCCCCAGGCGATTGACATGCACCGGCGCCGGGTGCGCAGCGCTCAGGCAGCCCTAGCCCCGGGGCATATGTGGGCGCTCGGGCGCGCGGCGCTTGAGCAGCGCCGGTGCCAGCCCCAGGCTCGCGGCTCGAGCGGCAGTGCTGGCCCCGGGCACAAGGCGCTTGGGGCAGCCTCGGCCCCAGCCCTAGGGCACATGCCGACGCCGGGTGCAAGGGCATCCCAGTCCCCTGGCGTGCTCCCGGATGCGTGGCCCTGCCCCCGGGCGCCCGGCGCGTGAGTGGCCCCACCCCCGGGCGCCTGGGAGCCTCTAAAGGTTGGGGACCACTGCCCTAAAGTTTTCAGTATCATGTTCAGTCCTAGGCTACACATTTCAGGAAAGATGTGAACATATCAGAGAAGGTCCAGAGAAGAGCAACAAAAATGATTAAAAGATCTAGAAAACATAACTAGAAAGAGAAGTCTGAAATAATTGGGTTTGTTTGGTCTTCAGAAGAGAAGACTGAAGGAGGACATGATAACAGTTAAGTACAAAAAAGGAGGAAGATGACAAATTGTTCTCTTTAACCTCTGAGAATTGGGCAAGAAGTAATGCTCTTAAATTGCAGCAACAGGTTTAGTTTGGACATTAGGTAGTCAAAGTAATTAAGTACTGGAACAAATTTCCTTGGAAAGTTATGGAAGCGCAGCCATTGAAGATTTTTAAGGACAGGAATTGGAATGGTCTAATTTTTATATGGTCCTATCTTGAGTACAGGGGATTGGAATAGATAACATATTGAGGTTTCTTCCAGTCCTACATTTCCTATTGTTCTGTGTCCTAACTGATGGCTGATCCAGTTCTCAAAGGACTCCCTTATGTTAAGTTGTCTTGTTTAAACCTCCAAGATCTATAGAGGTTTATAGAGATTGCCCAGAGTTAGATAAAGGTCAAGCAATAAAAGGTGCAACAAATAGCACTGTCAACAATTGTCATTCCCCACCCCTATGAATACACATTTCATAATTCAGTGTAGGTGCTTACCCTTTCACTGGCAGGGTGCATCTAGACTGGCAAGATCTAGAAAAAAAAGCACTTTTTGCGCAAAAGCATCCGTGCCAATCTAGACACGCTTTTGTGGAAATACTTTTAACAGAAAAACTTTTCCGTTAAAAGTATTTCCGCAAAATCATGCCAGTCTAGACGCAGCCATAGTGTCTTATTCCCCTCCCCTATTTTTATGTGAAAATCTAATTTTCCTGGCATCTGTCCTTCGCAGGCAGCTTACCAATGTTCAAGTACCAATAGAACAGTAATCCCAGAGAAGTTTAGCAATATACATTACTAATCTTAGTCTTAATAGATGGGTTTTATTAGATAAATGACATGCACTGGTTGTTAACCAGAATAAATCTATAGATAATTTTGGCCTCTCACCCTGTTGGATGAGTGAATGTGTGACAAGTTCTTCTTATTAATATGAAATTAGAGAGCAATTCTGTAGGAAATGCAATTTTATGTATATTAATATTGTGGAGAATCCTACACTTGATTATCATGCAAGGCCTGGCCAATCTAGTATGACTCACAAGACAGCTTGGTAACTAGACTTTTTTTCATCAGTATCTTATTTGGGTAGCAGCCAGAGAAAATGTTTATTTGACATCTATTACAGAGTTGGTTTTCAGCATTCAAGAAAAAAATATAAACCATAAGATTTCACTTTTTTTCCTGCTAAGAACATAAATTATCTTAAGTTTCTTCATCTTCAGAATGTCCCGCTGAACACCCTGAAATATTCAAACAAGAGAAACAACAAGATTACACAGGTGATGCAATCATTTCTTGCCAACAAGTGACAGAAAATCACACCTTTTCCCCCACCTTTACACTTTAACTATGTGGACTTTATTTTTCTTTTTAAATTTTCCACTGGATCCACAAATCACTGTAGACAGACATCAGTGTTACATGAAAGGTACCTATTTTTCTTCTTGGAAAAGTATAAAAATTGTTGAAATGCTCATGTAAAAACATTATCAGTCCATTTTTATTTTCCTTAGAAATATTCTTTTCTGAAATAAATGAAAACCATATTTTTTTCTCTGTCTTCCAGCACTTGGCAAGGCAATATTGCTTTTGTGTGTACTTCAGTAATTAAGTCTAGGCAGTCATATCTTTTCTATTACTGTTTCTGTTCCTGGAGCTTAAGCAAGAACTTTGTTTGTGAAGTTAAATACACAAGCTTCTTTTTCAACATAAGTATTGATTTTTCTTTTGTCTTTTCACAGGAGGCCAGTAACTTCTACAGCACAGAAAAAAATAACTACCAAGCATCCAGAACTAAATGTGATAAATTGCTGATTTTGTTCTTCACTTAATAAGAGTCAAGAAAAGATCAAACAGCACTCCAGCAAAAAGGAAGAAAAACCCTGAAAGTAAGGTGGTTTGTGGCTCAACCCAAGATGCCTTCTTTATTTTGTCTTCTCCAACTTAGCACTTGAAGAATTAAATGTAAGTGAAAGTCCAACAGCTCACCTTCTTGGTTGAGTTCTTTCTGAGCTTGATTTGCCTCAAATATGCTAACCAACCCCTAAGCAATTGGCTAAGCAATCCCTGGCATTATGGACCTGATTTCAAGACACACATGCATACTTTCAGATGCCCAGCATCTCTTTGTGCAGCCCCTGGTTTGCACGTATACACAGAGATGTGTGCCAGTGGTTGGTGTGTGCACTTTTGAAAATACCTTAGGGTATGTCTACACTACAAAGTTAATTCGAACTAACAGCCGTTAGTTCGAATTAACTTTGATAGGTGCTACACATACAAACCGCTAGTTCGAACTTAATTCGAACTACCAGAGCGCTTAATTCGAAATAGGTAAACCTCATTCTACGAGGACTAACGCCTAGTTTGAATTAAGCAGTTCGAATTAAGGGCTGTATAGCCACTTAATTCGAACTAGTGGGAGGCTAGCCCTCCCCAGCTTTCCCTGGTGGCCACTCTGGGCACCACCAGGGAAACTCGTCTGCCCCCCTCCCGGCCCTGGAGCCCTTAAAGGGGCACGGGCTGGCTACTGTGCCAGTGCCAGGTGTAAGCCTGCCAGCACCCAGCCAGCAGACCCTGCACCTGACACGGCACGAACCAGCTACCCGCTGCCACCCAGCCCTCCGCCTCTTCCTGGGACCAGCCTGGCGGCTCCCGGGAGCCTGCCCGCGTCCGCAAGAGGCAGGAGCCCGCCTGGTCTAGTGCGGAGATCGTGGACCTCATCCATGACCTCCGCACTAGGCACAGGAAAGTGGCCATCTAGGGCAGGATAGCCAGCGTAGCCACCCGGGAGCAGGTTGGCATGAAAATCAAGGTGGTCCACTGACACCCCCGACTCTGAGCCCTGAGCTTAGAATGGCCGTACTGGGTCAGACCAAAGGTCCATCTAGCCCAGTAGCCCGTCTGCTGACAGTGGCCAACACTACGGACCCTGGAGGGGATGGACCAAAACAATGACCAAGCCATTTGTCTCGTGCCATCCATCTCCAGCCTTCCACAAACAGAGGCCAGGGACACCATTTCTACCCCCTGGCCTCTGTTTGTGGAAGGCTGGAGATGGATGGCACCCAACCTCCATGGACCCAACCTCCATGACTTTATCTAACTTCTCTTTAAACTCTGTTATAGTTCTAGCCTTCACAGCCTCCTGCAGCAAGGAGTTCCACAGGTTGACTATTTGCTTTGTGAAGAAGAACTTTCTGTTATTAGTTTGAAGCCTGCTACCCATTCATTTCATTTGGTGTCCTCTAGTCCTTCTATTATGGGAACTAATGAAGAACTTTTCTTTATGCACCCTCTCCACACCACTCATGCTTTTATAGACTTCTATCATATCCCCTCTCAGTCTCCTCTTTTCTAAGCTGAGAAGTTCCAGTCTCTTTAGCCTCTCTTCATATGGGACCTGTTCCAAACCCCTGATCATTTTAGTTGCCCTCCCCTCTCCCACCCTCTCTCTTCCACTCTCCCACCTCCTTTTCCCAGTTTCCCCCAGTTTTGTTCATTAAAGAGAGTTTCTATTTTTAACACACGTGTCCTTTATTTTGTACATCAGGAAGGGGGGCTAGGGAGGGGTAAATGGAAGGAGGTGAGGGAGGAATGGGGTACGAGCCCCCAATGGGGAGGACTGGGATGGCTCTGTGGGCTTCTTGGGGTGGAAGCTCTCCTGAAGCCGCTTGATTGACCCCCCCTCCGGATGGCAGCCTGTGGCAAGTGCAGCCAGGCTGATGGCCGAGTGCTGTGATGTGCCGAGTGTGGGCACTCAGGGCACTCCAAGCCAGGACTGCTTTGCAAGCAGGGAACCCCTGAGAACTGTCTGTCCATGGTGGGGGTTGGGTCCCTTTAAGCACAGCCCTCGGCTAGCCTGATACGGCAGCTCCACGCTCTAAGTCCTAACCTGATGCCCTGCCGGCACTGCTTCCGGCCATCCTTAACCTCAGTTCAGGGTCCACTCAATGTGGACATGCTAGTTCGAATTAGCAAAATGCTAATTCGAACTAGTTTTTAGGTCTAGATGCACTAATTCGAATTAGCTTAGTTAGAATTCGAATTAAGTTAGTTCGAATTAGTGCTGTAGTGTAGACATACCCTTACATATTAGCATCCTTTTAAATCTTAAGGGTTTGTCTAGTCTGCAGACTTCTTTTGGAAGAAGCTTTTCTGGAAGAGATCTTCTGAAAAACCTTCTCCCAGAAGAGAGTATCCATGCTGCCAAAGCACATCGAAAAAGCATCTGCTTTTTCAAAAGATAGAGTCCACACTGAATGGATGTTATCTCGCATTTAAGCTGTGATTATTATGGACAGAGTGGCCACCAGAGCACCTGTGCTTTTTCCTCTTCTTTCGAAAAAACTCCCTCTTAAACTCTTTCAAAAAGGCATTCTTCCTCATAGAATGAGGTTTACCAATGTCAGAAACACCCCTCTGTCCTTTCAATGTTCTTTTGAAAGTGTGCAATAGCAGTGTGGACGTAAGTGCAGGCGGTTTTTTTTTTTTTTTTTTTTTTGAAAAACAGCCATTTTTTCAAAAAAACCCTGCAGTCTAGATGCACCCTAACTGAAAATTGAACATCCCCCATTCACACTGTTAGAAAGAGCTTCAGAGAAGAGGGCAATGTCTGTGTTGTAACAGTGATAGAACTAATAAGAGTTTTAATTCCTTAAAACTACCACCCTGGCACCTTTCACCAGCAAAGAATTGATTTTAAAAGTAAGCATATTCTCCTAATGGCATATTCTGGTAATCTGTGATCTCACTCTAAATTTCAAAGAGCTGTTGGAATTCTGTTCAAGTAAGGACTCCACTCCAGATTTGGTCCAAAGCTGAAGTAAAAAGACGATTTCCTCAGATGGTGTAAATTAGCATTAATTTCAGTGGTGCAATGCAGCTTTAGAGCAAAGATTTGCCCCAAAGAATTTCTCAATACAAGCATTTTAGTATTTGTGTGACATTGGAGGACACAATTGGTCAATTTGTCATTGAATTATTTCACCATCTAATTGTCATTTTTGCAGCTCTTATAGTGCACTCGGCACAGAGAACCAGCAGAAGACCCAGGATCCACGTAAGACCTATTTGGAGTACTTAATTAGGATCTAACGGTGCTTCTCTGTTCTGTTGGCTCTCTGCAGACAGGTGGATTTTTCATACTCAGCGGTATAGAAATAAGCAGTGGCAGAAAAATATGTATTGAAACCATGAAATGTCAGTGATGTATTTATGAAAGTTGACACTGCAAATATTTTTACATTAAAAGATGGACATGTTCCAATTTAACTCAGGTAGCTAGTAAACAAATGTATTGCTGCCTACAGTAACTTTTGTATTAACAGAATCTCAGCATCTGCTCCTGTCCCCAGTGCTAAGAAAGGGCTTAGCTTTAAATTTCTGATGCTCTGTCTTCCATCAGGTTGTGTCTCAGGACATACATGTCATGTCACATTTAAGCAGATGTGACAGAAGGTAACAATGTCTTGCACTGGTGCAATGTCAGCTGATGTGAGGTTAGAAAATAAAGCACTGTTCATATAAGAGAAATGAAATCTAGCTGACTGAATGGTGGATGACAGAACCTAGTGATATACAACTTTCCAAAACTCATTCAGCTAATTGGAGTGTACATTTCAAAGGAATTTCCTTTCATACAAATGCTGATTAGTCACTGTACGTGTACATTAAACAATAAAAGCTAGATTCTCTCCTGGTTTGTCAATAGCCAAATATTGGTATTTAATTATATTCCTTTAAACAGAATTTTATATGGAGTGTCTAATAAATGGTGATTACATAGTATTCAAAAAGAGAAAACTGGGTAATAGTGACAAGGCACAACAGACTTTAATCTGTTTTTGTTACTGCATATAGTTTTTGAGGATGAAAATGTAATTAAGGTTAACTGCAATTCTTCAATCTTTACTCACCTATGACTCCTGCTGATTCAGCAAAGCCAGATTTCTTGAAGGACTGTTAGCCATGCTATTTACCAGAATAAAGGCCATTAAGACTGGAACCACCAAAAGGATTTGACTTTGGGCTTTCCTAGCCTGAAAGTGCTTTTGTATGATCTGTATACTCTTTGGCTGGGTCTACATTGCACGGTTCTTGCACAAGAATGGCGGTTCTTGCGCAAAAACTTGCCAGTTATCTACACTGCACACGTGTTCTTGCGCAAGTCAATCTACAGTATAGTGTCAGAAAATAGGGCTTCTTGCACGAGAGCTCTGACACTCCCTATCAGGAAGAAGCCTTCTTGTACTAGTGTAGACAGGCAGCCAAGAGTTTTTGTGCAAGAATTGCACAAGTGGCTGCTTGGACACTCTGTACCCACACTCACAGCTCCTTACTTCCTGGTTACCAGACCCCCCCCCCCCAAACCACATGCAACCTGCAGATGCCGCGTGGCAGCAGGAGCACAGCCAGCAGCTCCAGCATGTGGCTCTGCCCTGCTGCACCCACGAACCCCCCAGAGGAGATGTCTGGTCCAGAGGGACACCCCCAAGAGCCTGCAACCTCCTCCCAGCAGCCACCTCAGGGCTCCCAGGAGTCCCGGAGGAGCACCAAGAGGCATGCCCCTTGCTGGTCCGAGGCAGAGGTGGAAGCCCTTCTCGACCTGTGGGCTGAGGAGGAAGCCCTCCAGGACCCCATGCCCATCAGAGAAATGCTGACATTTTTAGCCGCATGGCCCAGGTGCTCTCCCAGAAGGGACGTCCAGCCTGGATCCTTGAACAGGTCAGGGCTAAGGTGCAGGAGCTGCATCTGGGCTATGTCTGGGTCACTGAGAGCCAGGGGGGAGGAGCCAACACCTGCCCCACTATGACCGCCTCCACACCTTCCTCAGTGAGACAGCAGTCTCAGGACCTTCCGTGCCAGTGAACACCGGCCTGCGCCCCCCCAGTGATCAGGCCACGTGACGCAGAGGAGGAGGCTGACCTGCCCACCAGGTCTGAATCCGAGGACAAGGGAGACGACCACAGCAGCACCGTCACCCTGCATCTGGATCCAGTGCTGAGCAGACAGGATGTCTCCAGGGCTTCATCCGAGGCCGGTGAAGGATCCTCTGGTGAGTGTTGCACTTCTCACCGGCAAGGGTGGGGAAAGGTGGGTGCCCGGGGGAAGGGGGAGGGAGCGTCACTCAGGCAGTTCGAGCTGCCCGCTGTGTAACAGTACGCAGCACGTGCAACCTCATGCAGCCTGACTGTTTGCCATGTGGACGCAGCAGGTAGCTCCAGGGCATGCCTGGAACCCTGCTGCTCACACACATCCTGACTGGCTGAGGCCAGACCCCACACCTCCCGAAGGGTGCCACACACAGACAGCACTCAGCCATGCCTGGACATGCAACATAGCAGCTGCTCCATGGAGCCCCTCGCCTGCTCCCAGACTCTAGGCTGCCCCCAAGGGAAACCCCTCACTGCGGCCACGCACTTCCCTGGGCTACTTGTTTGAGGGCTAGCGGGAGGGGGAGCGGGGAAGTGATTGGCCTGGCCCTATGGACACTTGAGTTTTGCTGCAAGGACAGTACACTCCCCAGTCACTCTGTCTCTGTCTCCAAGGACATCAATTGACAGGGGTCCGAGAGCCCAAACCTCGTCTGCCATACTGGTTCCCATGCAATCTGGGGTTTTATCTATCTCCTCTTTAAACCCTGTTAATAGTCCTAAGCCTTCACAGGGCAAGGAGTTCCACAGATTGACACAACACGTGCCAAGTGGCCAGGACACAGTCACAGTGATTTCTCCCAAGGGGTTACAATCCACGGAAGATCATTTTACTCCAGGGGGAGTCCTGTATGCAAACATACACACAGAAGACCGAGTGGGCCCAAGCCACAGTAGTGTGGTGTCACCTGGGTTCAGGGCAGAGGGCATGGGGTACAGAGACAGTGTGGGCAGGGCTGCCTGATCACCCCATCATTTTCTCTGTTCTCTGCAGCAGTACCATCCAGGAGCAAGGAACCCTCCAGCCCTGCGGCGACGGCAGCATCCCCAACCTCCCAGGTACCAGTCCAGCAGGCCAGGCATCGGGACCAGCTATTTTGGTGGCACGTTCAGGCCGTTGAGAGAATTGAGGCAGCGGTCACCACAAATATCGATGCTGACCTGGAGGGGTGGCAACAGGCATGGGGGCAGTTTCTGAAATGGTATGACTGCATGTGCGACGTTATTACCACCCTGACGTTGCACATCAGTCATGCTGTGCACTATGACATGGACTTGCCACATCCTCCTGCCCTCCCTGCCATGCCCATGCCCCCTCCTGCCGTTCCTCCAGCCACCCCTCCTGCTGCCCCTCCAGCTGCTCCTCCTGCCGCCCCTCCTGCTGCTGCCATGCCCCCACCTGCTGCACCCCATCCTGCCCACGTCCCCATGCTGCCTGCTCCAACCCAGCCAAAAGGCTAGCAAGGCCTCCACCCCTGCAGATGCACTGGCAGGAGCCAGCCCTCCCACCAGTAGCTCCCCCTCCCAGTTGAGAACCCCTTTCCTTCTCTCCCTCCCAGGTTAAGAGGCCCCTCCCACTGCCCACCCTTCTTCCCTATTGTTAAGACAAATAAAAGTTTTATGCTGTTTTAAGAAAAAACTGGGTTTGGTTTGGTTTATTGGGAGGTGAGGGGAGTGAGGGAGGGAAGGATTGGGGATGGAAGGGAGATGTAAATGGGAGACAAAAGTGACCATACTGTGGGGCCTGGGAGAACATCTCCTTCAGGGCCTCCCGGATGCGTACCCCATCGTGGTGCGCCTGGCAGATGACGGCTGTGGGGCTGTTCAAATGCCTGGCCCTCGGCTGCATGAAGCACACAACACGCTGCCACAACTTCAGGAATGTTCTGCTCACCCATCTCGAAATGGGTAAGCAGACAACGAAAGCATGCCTTCAGCTGGCCAAAGGCACATTTGACCTGGTTGCAGGCCCGGTTCAGGTGGTCATTGAAACTTGCCTGGCCGGGGTCCGTCCGTCCTGTGTAGGGCTGCATCAACCAGGGTATTAGGGGGTAGGCCGTGTCCCTCACAACACAGAAAAGCATGTGGACATCCCCAACAGTAAATTCCTACTGGGGGAAGAAAGTGCTCTGCCAGACCACCCCACATAAATGTCTGTGAAGCGGCCACGGTGGTCCACAAGAGCCTGAAGCACGACAGAGAAGTACCCCTTCCGATAGATGAAATGGACTGCTCAATGTTGCAGGGCATGGATGGGGATGTGGGTTGCATCTGGGGCTCCCCCGCAGTTGGGGAACCCCAGGGCAGCGAAGCCAGACATTGTTGCATCCATGTCCTGAAGGCAAATGACCCTCTGGAGCAGGATGCCATTGATGGCATGGACGACCTACAGAAGGGCTCACAGAAACACAGAGAACGCACTGAATGAGACAGGGTAAGTGCATGATCCCTTGGGGGGTGCCCGCCCCCCTGTGATGTCCTCTGATGCCCTGCAAGAGGTCCCAAAGCACACAGCAGGAAAGAAACAGCTGTCCAGTGAGATCCCTTTAAGCATGCACCTCAAAGAAGCTCCAGGCCCCACCCCCAGAAAGTCCTGGTGCCATTTTTCCCCTGTACAAAGTAGTTCCAGGCTAAAGCTTTTGCCCTAGAGCGTCCCACCAGTGTGGACGATTTCTTGTGAAAAAGAGCATGGCTCTTATGATACGGTGTGACCAATGTGGACGCTGTCTTGTGCAAGTACTTTTGCACAAGAACTTTTGTGCAAAACAGTACTTGTGCAAGAAGAATGAAGTGTAGACGTAGCCTTTGTGGATTCCAAAACAAATGATCTTAAGTAATATTTCCCCAATTCATCATTAGACAACTCAATTCTGATTTGGGTACACAGAATAAATTCTGATCCAAATTTGGATTTATGTATACAAAGCAGGACTAGCTATCTGCAATAGATTGTTTTCATTGTCTAGCTAAGGCTAGCTTTGCTCAAGAAAGTGTTTCTTACAATCATGCAACTTCCTTTCCGGCATTGCTGAACTGATATACAGCTAACCTTAATTCATGTTCATTGTAAACACAAAATATCTGCAAAACTACTCTAAAGTGTTCCCTTTGAATTCAGTGGGAATCAGATTCTTGCCCTAACACAGTGAGAAGTATCTGTATTTCTTACTGTTTTCCTACTTCTAAAAATGTTGGATTTTAATCTTTCAGATTAACATTTCACATGTCCTAACGGAAAGCGTTTGAAAAATATTGCCAAAATTCTCAATGATGCTGCTTGTTTCTTTTTAAACCAGCTCCAATTCTTTCATCAAGTTGGCTAATTTCCTTGTTTGGCACAGACATAGTTGGCCAAGTTTTCAGATTTGAGCACTTTTTAATAGGAGAGGTAATAGCCCAATATATCCATTTTAACAGATTATATCCTGACAGTCACACCAGCATACATTTCAGAGATATAAGAGATTAATCAAATGTCTCAGAGCTCATAAAGTCCAAAAAAGAATGTGGATGCCCTTCTGTGTTGCCTGGGGTCTTGTTTCCCGAAGTGTATTATTTAAGAATTCAATACAAATATACTTTGGCATTTTTCTAGTCTTTCTGCCATATTCTAGTGATTTTAAAAAAAGATCACAAGATGTTTTGTTTTGTTCTGTTTTGTTTTGTTCATAAAACTCTAATCTTAAATATCTTTAAAGTATTTTTAAGTCATTTAGGCTGCCTCTAGACTGGCATGATTTTGCACAAATACTTTTAACGGAAAAGTTTTTCCGTTAAAAGTATTTGTTCAAGAGAGCGTCTATACTGACATGTGCCTTTGCGCAAAAGATTTGCTTTTGCGCAAAAGCATCCGTGCCAGCGTAGACACTCTCTTGTGCAAGAAAGCTCCGATGGCCATTTTAGCCAGGGGGCTTTCTTGCGCAAGAAATTAACGTTGCTGTCTACACTGGCCCTATTGCACAAGAGGGCTTATCCCTGAGAGAGAGCGTCAGAGTATTTGCACAAGAACCACTGATTTTGTACATTACAAAGTCAGTGTTCTTGCGCAAATACTCGTGGCCAGTGTAGACAGCCTTAGGGTACATCTACCCAGCAGGGCTAAAGACAAATTAAGCTATGCAACTTGAGCTATATCAATTGCATAGCTTAAGTTGAAATAATATAACTTGGCTTTTGGTGCTGTCTATACAGCAGGAAGTTGAAGAAAGAGCACTCCTCTTTCAAATTCTCTTACTCCTCGTGAAATGAGGGTTACCAGGAGTCAGATTAAGAACTCCTCCAGCTCGCCATTATTTGGAAATGGTGACTCAGAAAGAACCATTATTTAACTAGTGACTCAGAAAGAACACTGTACTGAAGAGATGATGTCATCTATGCCTGTTTATGAATTCACTGCTCTCACGGTTGTGATGGGGATAAACTTTATGAAGATTACATTCACAAGTAACATTGAGATTTGCAAACGTTGCTACTGCAAATTCTCATTCCACAAATCTATCACGTATTTATATTTGCAAACTGAAAGCACCTGGATTTATTCTGAGAGAAGGAAGAAGGGAGAGAAGGAGCTACATTTAGAAATTGTTGGCTGAAGCAAAATTGTTGGCAAAAGCAGATGCCAAAGTTAGGTTCTTAAATCTATATTTAGGCTTCTAAAGTAACTTGATAGTTCTGAGCATCAAGCAACCTGAAAATTGAGCCTCTTGTGTGTGGATTTTAGTCGCTTAACTTCAGGCACCAGTTCCTGGAAAATCTTGGCCTGTGCTTTTAGCGATACATATCTGTTAACACCAGCATCCTTCAAACATTTTTGTATAGTGGATTTGTCTTCATTAAATTCAAGTGAGGGCATGTTTGCAGGATTGTGGCTTTTGTGTATAGGATTTAAGTCTGTGTATAGAACTCTCAGGGGACAGAGCAGTTTTGAATGATGAAGTCAGTTGATCTCCATAATCAGGTAGTGGTCACTACAGCAAGAGTGTGTATGTGTGTGTGTATCCAAATATAGCCCCTGCTGCTCATTTTGAGGTGAGAAGGTTGTAATTTGCAGGCAATTTTTTTCTCCTGTGTCTGAGGAAGAGAGAGATGAAGGTACCACCTGGGAAAGGGTGGTGATACTGTTGGACTTGGTAGGAGGGTTCCTTGGGGGAAATGTGACTTTTCATGAAAGAAACTGATTGAAGAGCCTGATCTGTATTTCTTCTGAGATTCAGTCAAATAGGAAGAGTCTGTGCACGCATGTCCAAGGAGGGATTATTTGTGGGATGACACAGGTGGAAAAGGTGTCAAAATAGCAACAGTCATCTCCCAGGGTACATCTACACTACCCCCCTTGTTCGAACTAGGGGGTAGTGTAGACATACCCCCAGTTTTTATATAAAGTTTAACTGATATAGGCTCAATGAGTCATCTGACTTTATCCAAAGTATCTGATTAAATAAAATGTAGCTTATGGAGAAAAATGAGATGGGGAGGAGAAGAGGAACCTACAGTAAATTCAAAATTATATCACAGCAGACTATCCTCTGAACTGTAATCTTAAGGCATATGCAATTAAAATACTTACCTAGAAGGCAGTAGCTGTCAACATGCAGAACAGTTTTATTTTATAACTGCTGCTCTCATTCAAGCTTCTTAATTTTGCCTGGTTTCACTGGGCAATACACACAGACAAAAAAAAAAAGAGAGAGCAAAGAAAAATCAGTATACTAATCATTCCTTGTTCAAAAGTTGGACAGCAGATTTTGTCATTAGTACACAAGTCCTGAGTCAGCGTGACTTGAAGTCCTGGTTCAGTATGGCAAATTGTGTGTGTAGCGCAGAATGTTCATCTGCAATGGCAGGTTTCGTTAGGCTTAAGTTTTTAGTATGTTCTTCCTGTGTATTCCTTGACCCTCTTGGGAATATTTCTTTTCCCTAGCATTTATGACATGACTTCACGGCTGGCTTTAGGAAGTGCGGGGCCCAATTTGAACCATTTTGGTGGGGCTCCCCCCGCACACACCAAATCTCAACCACACACAAATATCACATCAGAAGTAGATCTGATCAAAATGTATATTAATATGGTTGAACATTTTCAAAAAAAAATTCCATCCTTTATTATGCAAAATTTTACTCAAAATTAAATCAGTTGCCTTAAGTGTAGGTCAAATATTTTCAATTGCAAACTATCCAATATTTTCAATAAAGTATGATTTTTAAAAAGTTACCAGAGAGCGTTGAAGTTTTCTGTTACATTGATTTACTTTTTAAATAGCAAAAATGGAGTATTTGTTAAGAAAGTGTCAGTTCTGTGGTCAAATTCCAGGCCTTAGTGATTTCAGCATCAATGATTTCACTAGGTAACATGGTACCTCACCACCACTGCCTCCTTTGCACTGCCCTTCAACACATATTGTCTGCATGTTGAGTCCAAGGTCAGTCTACACAAGATTTTTGCTCAAGGATCATTGAGACAAGACAAGGACTCACAATTGATTCTAGTCAGCTCTGCCTTTAAACACGTGGGTTGTGTCTACACTGGGCCACTTACCAGCTGTCTACACTGGCCGCTTGCTTTTCCGGAAAAGCAATGACGATCTACTGTAAAATTGTCAGTGTTTTTCCGGAAAAACTATGTTGCTCCCGTTCGGGCAAAAGTCCTTTTCCAGAAAAACTGTTCCGGAAAAGGGCCAGTGTAGACAGCACAGTAGTCTTTTCCGCAAAAAAAGTCCCGATTGCGAAAATGACAATCGGGGCTTTTTTCCGGAAAAGCACGTCTACATTGGCCACGGATGCTTTTCTGGAAAAAGTGCTTTTCCGGAAAAGCATCCTGCCAATGTAGACGCGCTTTTTCCAGAAATACTTATAATGGAAAACTGTTCTGTTTTAAGCATTTCCAGAAAGGGTGCCAGTGTAGACGTAGCCTGGATGTAAAGTCTCAGATATAATTGAGGACTCCCAAACAGACTCTACACCACCAGAAATAAAACGTGTTTCCATCTTCTGTGACTTTCAGTTAGATGTGACTCATTATCCTCTGCTTAGTGTTCAAGTTGTGGTGGACCCTAAGCCAGCTCATATTAAGTTCAGGTCTTTAACCTTTTAATCATACAATATGGATAACAACATTCATTCTCCCAGCTCCAAGTCTTAAGTGAATTTCAACCGAAAAGAGCCAAAATTGATCACCTTGACACAGCAGGTGTGTCTACTGATCTCTGTGGTAAAGTAGGTTGTCTATATAAATAAGGTCTGCTCGTGAAGCCTTTTCCTACAGTTGATTAACAGATGGCAGTAGATAGCTCATTCAGACCGCTGGCTGATAATAGTTAGTCACCCTGACCAGTCATTAACCATAGTTATGGACTCACCCTACTCTCCATTGTTTCTATGTTTGTCTGATGACCTGTGACAAAAAAAGGAGGGTGGAAAGGGAAACTGAAGGGAGAGACCTCTCTAAATTCACCAATCAAAGAGCAGTATTGCCAACCCAAAAATCACAAGGAACAGCCACATAAAGTTATGAGAATGGTCTACAAATCATAAGATTTTTAATAAATAAAACGTTGGATTTTTATTGGCCTTTTGATTATTTAGTATTTAGGGTTCGTGTTTTAAAGCTTTCCTCCTTAGCTGTAAAGCCCAGAAGTATAGAGAACTTTTTTTAAATGAAAGCTGAGATTCCTACATAATCAATTGACTCCAGGCCTTTAGAAAAACACCAAGGCTGTATCTAGATTGGCAAGGTTTTCCGCAAAAGTAGCCACTTTTGCGCAAAAACTTGCCAGCTGTCTACACTGGCTGCTTGAATTTGCGCAAGAACACTGACGATCTAATGTAAGATTGTCAGTGTTCTTGCGCAAATACTATGCTGCTCCCATTCGGGAAAAAGCTCTCTTGAGCAAATGTATTTGCACAAGAGGGCCAGTGTAGACAGCTAAAAGCTGTTTTGCGCTAAAAGCCCCGATGCCAAAAATGGCGATCGGGGCTTTCTTGCGTAAAACCGCGTCTAGATTGGCATGGACGCTTTTCCTCAAAAAGTGCTTTTGCGCAAAAGCATCCGTGCCAATCTAGACGCTCTTTTCCGCAAATGCTTTTAACGGAAAAACTTTTCCGTTAAAAGCATTTGCGGAAACTCATGCCAGTCTAAACGCAGCCCAAATGTTTTGAGACTCATGGCAAAATAATGGAGGAATTCTTGTGAGCCCATGCTTTGCCCACAGTATAAATGAAAAAAACCCACAATATCTTCTCCACTAAACATCCTAATGAGATAATGCAAATGGTAAACTAAATTCAACAGCTCCTGATATGAACAGGTATCAGCCTAGTTTTTCATATTTGAGATGGGTTACCAGGAATCATACTAATAATATGAAATCTTTCTACTCTCAAGTCAGCATATTCGCAAAGCACTTATAATTTTGATCCATGCAGTTATTGGATAGTGAAAGAGAAAGGAGGGGAATTAGTGTAGATAAATGTTCAAATTAAAAAAAAAAAAAAAGCCTGAAGGAATTAGGACTGGGCTCCTACATCTCACGTTCAGAACTGACTAAGACACTTATGACCAGATTTTCAAAGGTGTGTAAAGATCAGATAGATATCTTTGAAGATCCGAGTTGGCAACTGTCTCTTTAGGAGCTTAATTACCTTTGAAAATCTGAGCTTAGATTTCCAAGTCCAATTATCAAAAATTACTTTAGTCACTCAAGTGCTTTTGAAATTTTTAACTGGGGGCCTAAAGAGACAAAAATAGACAAAAGGCAGGAGATATGGTATTCCTTTTAAAACCGTGTGACATCTATTTTTAACTAAATTTTATATTATTTTTCTCCCTGGGGCAACTGACCTCTCCGAGCCACCTCACTACGCCACTGCCCCCCCCCCCCCCCACAGATCTATCATCTTATGCATGTGAAGATCTGAGAGAGTCGTCCCATGAATCTGCAGTTAGTGTCTGTGGCGCCTGCTTCTGGGTGGTGTTTCAATGCTGCCACATTCACCTACAAAGAGGGGGCTTCCCAAAGCAGGCCCTTGCTGCAGACCCCCAAGGCATCGACAGATACAGTCTCCTTTCAATGGGCCCACTTCCCAGGGCTCATTGATCTTGGATCTGGCTTCCATCCCCTCTCCAACCTTTGCAACTGCCCAGAGGTGCTCACCTTCCGCCTTATACATTCCCACCTCGTTCACCCTTCAGGGACAGTCTCTGCCTCACTTGTTCTAGTGACTTTTCTACCAAGACGTAATACAAAGTTTCCATGTAAAAGGACTCACTACAAAGCTAAAAACTTCAGTGAGAGAATGATTAATACAGAGATGTGTCTACATCTGTTGCAGGGAGACACCTCTGCCTGCCTACACCCCTCTCCCCCAAAGTCTACAGCCCCATTGCAAAGCAGGGGAGTGGAAGGAAAGAGGCTGAGGCCCATCAACGGGACTGAAGCAGTCATGAGCAAGCCATGCCCGGGAGCCATTCTCCTGTCCATTGCCAATGCAGTGTTGCCTCAGGCACGCTGAAATGCAGTCACCTTTAGGGTGGGCTGGACAGCTGTTTAACACCTGCACAAGGTTTCAGGAAAGGGAAAGTGTGGGCTGCCTTCCTGTAGAGCCCCCATAAGAACTACTTGCTTAGGAAAAGAATAAACAGGAGGATGGAAATTAACCCACCCAGTCTCACATCCCCTAGGCAGGGAATGAGCCATCTACATTAGGCCTCAGCTGGAGTATCATGTCTAGTTCTGGACGCCACATTTCAGGAAACATGAAGAAACTGGAGAAAGCCCAGAGAAGATCAACACAAATGATGAAAGATCTAGAGTACATGAGATATGAGGCAAGGCTGAAGAAATTGGCCTTATTTACCTTGGAAAAGAGAAGACCGAGGAGGGACATGAGAGCAGCTTTCAAGTATCTAAAAGAGTATCATAAGGAGGAGGAAGAAAAATT
This sequence comes from Pelodiscus sinensis, assembly GCF_049634645.1. Lineage (NCBI taxonomy): Eukaryota > Metazoa > Chordata > Testudines > Trionychidae > Pelodiscus > Pelodiscus sinensis. The sequence goes on from NC_134723.1 coordinate 9,001,400, forward strand.
GTTCTGCTTGGCCTCTGAGGTTAGGATGAGAAGCAATGGGCTTAAATTGCAGCAAGGGAGGTTTAGGTTGGACATTAGGAAAAACTTCCTGCTTGTCAGGATGGTTAAACACTGGAATAAATTGTCTAGTGAGATTGTGGAATCTCCATCACTGGAGATATTTAAGACCAGGTTAGACAGACAGCTGACAGGGATGAGCTAGGACAACTCAACTTTGGAAGCCCCAGGGGCCACACTGATACTTACAGAACATGCTGAGGGACTCAACTTAAGTGTGGTTGCATATGCAAACAAATGTATACAAATAGCTTCTCTTACACTGATGGGCATGAATACAAAGATTAAGGCAAGACTACATAACACACAGGCCCCATTTAAGTCAGTTCTGCTGATATTAATAAAATGCAATATTTATCCGACAACACTTTTCATGTGACAGCACTTTTTATGAGCAATGACAGTTCAAGAATTTAGCTACTAAAACACATATCAACACAAGATCATTACACTACTTTTTTTGTTTTGGCTCCCACTCGCTGGCCACGTGTTGATCCCCACATAAACCCAATCTGCACCGTGGGGCGCAAACAAACTGGCCGTGGGCAGCATACCAAGTTATTAATAAATATTTTATAAACCTTTCCCTTTTCTCTCTGCTGTCATGTCTCCCCTCCTTGCTCCATCATCTTCCCTGGTGCCTGCTGCCCCCCAACTCCTCACCCTCCTCTGCTGTCCTGACTCCTGCCCTTCTCACTGCCCTCAGCGACCTGCCCCCTTCCACCAGCCCTTCTCTACCCCGTCCCCACACCTCCAGTAGCTCCACTGATCATGTGAGCTACCACTCTTCTAACACCTCCCTCTACACACCTGCCCTGCCTCTCTCCTCTGGTGCTGGTCCCTCCCCTGCAGGTGTCTGCCCTTCTGCTTCACCCCAGAATCCCCTGACACCTGCACCTTCCCTTAGCCCTGCTCCCTCCTGGTGCCTCCTCCTTCCCTTACTGCTCCTTCCCCCTTTTTCCCTGATACCCACCCCCTCACCACTCTCTGCCCCCGTTCCCCTCATGCCTGTGCCCTCACACATGACTTGCTCCATCCCCACCTTTCTCATGCCCACCCCTCCTTTCAAGCCTTCTCCCAGTACCTTCCCCTCTAGCCCCCAATGCCCTTCCCTTCTCCTCTCCTCTCCCAGCATCACCCTTTCCCTCATAGTCTGCAATTGGCCCCTTGCCATTTGTGTCTCCTCTACCCTGTCTCTTGGTGTCTTCACCTCCCCCTCCGCCCAAGCCCCTTCTCCTTCCACCCCTTCCCCCAAGTCCCTTCCCCACACCTCTGTCCCAGCCCCTTTCCCTCCCCCGCCCCCCACCTCCGCCCAATCCTCTTCCGCTCCCTCCCCACCCCTGCCCCTTCCCTTTCCCTGCCGCCGCCACTGCACAAGCCAATTCCCTACCTTCTGCCTTCCACATGGTGGGGCCGGGGTCTGCACTCAGGGCCCAGAGGCCGAACCTGGAACCAGCCAGGCCCCGCAACGTGCCTCCCACATGTTTAAAAAACCTGGGCTGTGACGTCACATCATGCCCGGGCGTCCTCCCCGCCCACCATCAACACTGTGCAAGGCAGGAGCAGCTGGCGAGAAGGAGCAGTGCTGAGCCGCACATGGCAGGGATGGTCCAGGGTCGAGGGGGGCACTCTGGGGGCGGGTGGAAGGATGCACAGGGGAGCTGGCGGGGGGGGGGGGCTGGGACCTGCTCCAGGCAGAGCTGGGGAGAGACCCAGCTCCACATATTGGTGGAGCAGGGCCCCGGCTCTGTAACTCGCCAGCACTTCTGAGTGCAGGGTCGTGGGGCCCCCTTAGGCGCGGGGCCCAAATCAGCCGAATCGGCTTAAGGCTTACCCTGCATGACTGGGGTGCTAAAAGGGGAAGCTGGATGTTATCATAGAATCATAGAGATGGAAGAGACCTCAGGAGGTCATCAAGTCCAGACCCCTGCCCAAAGAGGGACCAACCCCAACTAAATCAACCCAGCCAGGGCTTTGTGAAACGGACACTTAACTTCGAGGCATAGAAATTCCACCAGCTCCCTAGGTAACCCAGTGCTTCACCACCCTCCTAGTGAAATAGTTTTTCCTAATATCCAACCTAGACCACTCCCACTGTAACTTGAGAACATTGCTCTTTGTTCTGCCACCTGTCACTACTGTGAACAGCCTTTCTCCAATCCTCATTGGAACCTCCCTTCAGGAAGTTGATGGCTGCTATTAAATCCTCCCTCACTCTTCTCTTGGGGTACGTCTACACTACAGCGCTAGTTCGAACTAACTTAGTTCGAATTAGTTAATTCGAACTAAGCTAGTTCGAACTAGCGCATCTAGAACTAAAAACTAGTTCGAACTAGCGTTTTGCTAGTTCGAACTAGCGCGTCCACACTGATTGGACGCAGGGGGGCATTTAAGGGCAGCTGAAACCGGTTCTGGCAGGGCATCAGGTCAGCAGTTGCTTTGTGTGGCTGCTGTCTGAGGCTATCTGAGGCTCGTGCTTAAAGGGACCCCCCCTGGACAGCCGGTTCTCAGCTTTTCCTGCTTGCTTGCCAACCTCGCCGAGGGACAGCAAAGCGTCGGTCTCTGTGCCCGTCTGTGTCGGTGCTTCCCTTCGGGGGGGCCGCCGCAGGTGGCAACATGGAGCCACGGCTCGCCCTGCACCTTCTGGTGCACGTTCTGGACTTGCTGCTGCAAGCCTGCCAGCAATGGCTCGAGGCTGCCTGGCACCACCTGGGGAACGTCAGCCCCCTGCCTCTCCGCCTGGCCGCCCTGGGGGCCGTGGAGGAGCCGCGGCGGCGCCCCGGCACCGGCGTGCCCCGCCGCATCTGGCGTCTGGACACCAGCAGCGACTGGTGGGACCGCATCGTCCTGGAGCACTGGGACGACCGACAGTGGACCCAGAACTTTAGGATGAGGAGGGACACCTTCCTGGAGCTCTGCGAGTGGCTCGCCCCTGCCCTGCAAAGAAGGGACACTCGCATGAGGCCCGCCATCCCCCTCCAGAAGCGGGTGGCCATCGCCCTCTGGAAGCTCTCCACGCCGGACAGCTACCGATCCGTCGGGAACCAGTTCGGCGTGGGGAGATCCACTGTCGGAGCAGTGCTCATGCAGGTACGGCGCTCGTCGGCCACCGAGCCGGGGGGGAGGGGGGCTGCGAGGAGGGGATGGGCCGCCCCAGGGACAAAGGGGGGGGCGGGAGGAGGCGAAAGCGCCCCGCACCGGAGGGGTCGGGCTGTCCCGGCCGTACTACACGCCGCCAGGGGGGTTGCTTCCGGGAGTGGGGCGCGGGGCACTGCCAGGGCACGCACGCTCCCAGCCACCCGGGCGCCCCACTGATTGACGCTTTGCTGTGTCTCTCTCCGCAGGTGGTCAAGGCCATCAACCGGGTGCTGCTCCGCAGGGTGGTCCGCCTCGCCGACCCGGATGCCGTCATCCGGGGATTCGGCGCCCTCGGCTTCCCCAACTGCGGGGGGGCCATCGACGGGACGCACATCCCCATCCGTGCCCCGGAACACCAGGCGTCCCGGTACGTGAACCGCAAGGGGTACTTCTCCGTCATCCTGCAGGCCGTATGTGACCACCGGGGACAGTTGACGGACATAAATGTGGGCTGGTCCGGCAAAGCACACGACGCCCGGGTGTACCGGAACTCCTCCGTGTGCCAGCGGCTGCAGGACGGGACCTTCTTCCCCGACCGCCACATCAGGGTCGGGGACGTGGACATGCCCGTCTGCCTGGTGGGGGATGCCGCCTACCCACTGCAGCCCTGGCTCATGAAGCCCTACACGGGACACCTCAATCCCTCCCGCCAGGCCTTCAATAACAGGCTGAGCAGGGCCCGCATCGTGGTGGAGGGGGCCTTCGGGCGACTGAAAGCCCGCTTTCGATGCCTCCTCACCCGTCTGGACCTGGCCGAGCACAACATCCCTCCCGTGGTGGCGGCATGTTGTGTGCTCCACAATTTGTGTGAGCGGAAGGGGGAGGCTTTCTTGCCAGCCTGGATGGCTGAGGCTGACCGCATGGCTGGACACTACGGTCAGCCCCGCACCGCCGCCGTCCGGGAAGCCCAGCGGGGGGCCATCCGGATCCGGGAAGCCCTGCGGGAGAGCTTCCAGGTGGAGGAGGAGGAGGACTGACCTCTCCCTGCATGCCCCACCGGGGCCTTCTTCCACCCTACCCCCCCCTTCCCCTTTCCCCTCCCTACCTACTGTCAAATAAAGACACCTGTTTTTCCAACAAAAACGTCTGTTTATTTCACAGAACTGGGGTGGGGGAGGGAGGAATGAAGGTGGGAGAAGGGAGGGGGAAACCTGGGACGAGGGAGCTGGAAGGGGAGGGGAGGGAAGGGAGGAAGGGAAAGGAAAGCTCAGGGGTGGGAGTCTGGGTGCCTCTCCCGTCTCGCCACACTGCGGGTCCGGGGGCGTCGGTGGGGAATGGTTGTGGAGGGGGGGGCAGAGAGGACAGGGGGTGTGGAGGAAGCAGGAGCGGAAGCAGGAGGAGCAGGAGGAGCAGGGGGAGCAGGGGGAGCAGGGGGAGCAAGAGGGGGAGCAAGAGGGGGAGCAGGGGGAGGAGGAAATGGAAAGCGGTCCAGCAGGCTCTGGAGGTGGCCTCGCAGGGCACGGCCCTGCTCCTCCAGGGCCTCCAGACTCCTCTGGCGCAGCCTGAGGTCCTCCTGGACCCAGTGGTCCTGGAGACGGAGCTGTCGGTCCAGGAACCGGAGATGCCGCCTCTGGTAGTCCTCCTGGTTCCTGGCTGTCCTGCTTGCCCGGGCGCGGGCGGCTGCTGCAGGCGGGGTGGTGCGCCCTGCAGGCCCCGGTGCTGCAGCTGTGGTGCAAGAAGACCAGCGGTCAATTACCCCAGGGGCCCAGGTGTGTGAAACCCAGCTCCCCTCTGCAAGGCCAGGGCCCCTGCAGGATCCCCAGCTGCTGCTCCGTAGTGGGCAAGGCCCAGGCGCACGGTCCCGGAGCTCCCTCTCGCCCCAGCCCCCCGTACACATAAGGGGAACACGAGGGTACTCACAGGTGGACGCCTCCCCGGCCTCTGATGATGCAGGCGAGCGGCTCTGTGGGGTGCCTCGGGGGTCCCGGGTCCTGGGAAGGCTGGCGGCAGGCTCCTGGCTCTCAGAGCCCTCTTCCTCCTCCTCGGTGTCCAGGAGCGGTCCCTCTGCCCCGGGGTCAATCACGTCCCGGGGGGCAGGGACGGCATGAGGCCCCAGGATGCGGTCCAGGGCATGGAAGTGGGGGCAGGCCTCCGGGTCAGCCCCTGGCAGGCAGGCCCGGGAGTAGGACTGCCGCAAGTCTTTAATCTTGCAGCGCACCTGCTCCCGGCTGCGCTGGTGGCCCCTGGCGGCCAGGCTGGCAGCCATGCGTCCATAGACGGCCGCGTTCCGGTGGCTAGTGCGGAGATCGTGGACATTTGAGGCTTCCCCCCAAACCTCGATGAGGTCCACGATCTCCGCACTTGACCAGGCGGGCGCCCGCCTTTTGCGCCCCCGGGCAGGCTCCTGGGAGCCGCCAGGCTGGTCGTGGGGAGCAGTGGAGGGCTGGGAGCCCTCGGATGGCTGGCTCATAGTGTGGCAGGTGCAGGCTGTGCAGGCACGGGTGCTTGCAGCCTTGCAACTGGCACAAAGTGAGTAGCCAGCCCGTGGCCCTTTAAGGGCTCCGGGGCCGGGAGGGGGGCAATAGAGTTTCCCTGGTGTTGGCCAGAGTGGCCACCAGGGAAACCTGGGAAGCCTTAGCCTCCCACTAGTTCGAACTAAAGGGCTACACAGCCCTTAGTTCGAACTAGCTAGTTCGAACTAGGCGTTAGTCCTCGTAAAATGAGGTTTACCTAGTTCGAACTAAGCGCTCCGTTAGTTCGAATTAAGTTCGAACTAACGGAGCGCTAGTGTAGCGCATAGGAAAGTTAGTTCGAACTAACGTCCGTTAGTTCGAACTAACTTTCTAGTGTAGACATACCCTTGCAGACTAAACAAACCTAAATTCCTCAACTTCTCCTCATGTGCTCCAGCCCCCTAATCATTTTGGTCGCCCTCCACTGAATCCTCTCCAATGCATCCACATCCTTTCTATAGTGGGGGGCCCAGAACTAGACACAATACTCTAGATGTGGCCACACCAGAGCCGAATAAAGGGGAATAATCACTTCTCTAGATCTGCTGGCAATGCTCCTCCTAATGCAACCTAATATGCCATTAGCCTTCTTGGCAACAAGGGCACACTGTTAACTCATATCCAGCTTCTCATCCACGGTCATCCCCAGGTCCTTTTCTGAAGAACTGCTACTTAGCCAGCTGGTCCTCGGTCTGTAACAATGCTTGGGATTCTTCCATTCCAGGTGCAGGACTGTACACTTATCCTTGTTGAACCTCATCAGATTTCTTTTGGCCCAATCCTCTAATCTGTCTAGGTCACTCTAGACCCTATCCCTGCCCTCCAGCATATCTACCTCTCCCTGTGATATCTTATAATATATTGGTTTTTAAGATGCCGTGTGATCTTTAGTCAGCTGGGATTGAGGAATCACACCATCTTGCAGGGGCTGGGCCTATATATTGCACCAAATAATGACAGTAGAGGTGGGAAGTTCTTAGCTGAATTATTGCTGGAAGCAATATTTTCATAGAATTTTTGGGATCCTGCTGGATGAGACATGCAATGCAAATACAAAGTTGAAGTCCCTCTTTTATTTTGTTACACCTTTTGTTTGGTTAGCCCATAGACTTCAATCTCACTTCATAAGTGGAAGATTTCAATTCTACCGACTTTTGTTTAGTTATATTTCTATCAGTGTAAAGCTTTCTTTACAATTAAAAGAAAGCCAGAAATAAATGTTCATCTGCATTGTGACTGGCTAGAATCCATGATCTATACTAATTGCCTACAAGTGCTGCCAGTCAGAATCCCTCTACAGTTACAGTAAGAGGCAAATAAAGGTTTTTGTATGATGCTCTGAGGAAATTATATGAATGCATGATTACATTTGTTTCTCAGTTGCAGGGATGATCCAGTCATAATACACTTACATCATCTGTTTATGCTCTCCAGGTGATTGTTTCCTTATGTCATTCTTCTGAATGCCAACTACATACATATTAAAGAGCGGAGTTGACACAGTAGTATTTCAAATTCATAAAAATGAACTCCTGATAAATTTTAAATGGCTCTACAAGACTCAGGTGTGCATTGTAAATAGATACCAGAAGCTTGTTTCTTAGCTGTGAATTCCCATGCTTTTAAAATAAATGCTTTGCAGCTTTTCTTATTATGTTCAAATGGGGATGGCTCAAGCTATACTCAACTCCAGGGCTGTGTCTACACTGGCCCCTATTCCGTAATAGGGATGCAAATGTAGCACTTAGGAATAGGCAAATCCATGGGGGATTTAAATATCCCCCGCAGCATTTGCATTTTCATGGCTGCTGCTTTTTTCCGGCTTGTAGATAAGCCGGAGAAAAGAGCCAGTCTGGACGCGATTCTCCGGAATATAAGCTCTTTTCCGGAGGATCTCTTATTCCGGAGTAGGAATAAGAAAGTTTCTTATTCTTGAAAGTAGGAATAAGAGATCCTCCGGAAAAGAGTTTATTTTCCGGATGATCGTGTCCAGACTGGCGCTTTTCTCCGGCTTATCTACAAGCCGGAAAAAAGCGGCAGCCATGAAAATGCAAATGCCATGGGGGATATTTAAATCCCCCGTGGATTTGCCTATTCCTAAGTGCTACATTTGCATCCCTATTATGGAATAGGGGCCAGTGTAGATGTAGCCCAGGGTTTTTGAGGAGTATTGGTGGCTTTCTGAAGGCAGGAACAGTCCCTACAGTTATTTGTGGGTACACTCAGTTCAATGAGAAATGCCTAAGGTTTCAGTCCAGATGCCTCTGAAATCAATGGAGACTTGGCATCTGTGGAAGCATTATCAAGTCCTGAACAAGCAAGTTTTGTCCTGTTTGGTGTGGGTCAAACATGTTTCACTTGTTGGAGAGAGGAGGAGTTAATGTTTCCCAGCTGTACACTGGAGTCTCCTGGCTTCATACTTCATCACCTCCTCCCTCTTGCTCTCCCACAGTACTTGGGAATTGGATTTCGTTCTACCCCTCCCCCCCGCGGATGCCAATTCATACAAATAAAGATGACCCTTGAGTTTTCACCTAGGCTGCATCTAGACTGGCAAGTTTTTCCGCAAAAACAGACGCTTTTGTGGAAAAACTTGTCAGCTGTCTACCCTGGCCTCTTGAATTTGTGCAAGAACACTGACAATCTAATGTATGCTGCTCCTGTTCGGGAAAAAGCCCTCTTGCGCAAATGTATTTGCCCAAGAGGGCCAGTGTAGACAGCTAAAAACTGTTTTGCGCAAAAAAGCCCCAATGGCGAAAATGGTGATTGGGGCTTTCTTGCGCAAAACCGCATCTAGATTGGCACGGATGCTTTTCTGCAAAAAGTGTTCTTGTGCAAAAGCGTCCGTGCCAATCTAGACACTCTCTTCCACAAATGCTTTTAACGAAAAACTTTTCTGTTAAAAGCATTTGCAGAAAATCATTCCATCTAGACACAGTCCTAATGTTTAACTATGATCCACTTTCCATTATTCCAGTCTTGCTCCCCATTGTTACTTTAGCTGTGTCTGCATTACCCATCTATGGTATAAGGCAGGCTACTCAACACGTAGCCCATGAACTGCATGCAGCCCGCACTCTGTTTGTTTGCAGCCCGTGTTGTGATTTGGGTTTATGCAGGACTCAACATGCGGCCCATGGGTGGAATCCTTCCAACATGGCCTCCACTGGGAACATGCTCCATAAGGACGGGTCAACATAATGGTCTCCTGTTGATATGCATTTTAGTAGTTCAATTCCTGGATTGTCATTGCTCATTAAAAATGCTGTCATAAGGGTGGAAATTGGGTACATATTGCATTTTATTAATATCAGCAGAACTAACTTAAATGGGGTGTGCCTGTTGTGTAGTCTTGCCTTAATCTTCATATTTGTGCCTATCAGTGTGAAAGAAGCTATTTGGATATATATTTGCATAGACATGCAACTACACTTAAGTTGCGGCCCTCGGCATGTGCTGTGAGTATCACTGTGGCCCCCAGGCTTCCCAAGTGGAGTAGCCCTGGTAGAAGGTCAATTTTTATGGATGAAAATTCGTCAGCATGTACCTGATCCACTTTCTCACCACTATGGCTCGTTCCTTCCAGAACCAAGAAACCTAACCTCAGAGTGCACTGAACTCTGTGGAGCAGTGAGTGCCATTAAACCACTATTTGCACATACCACTATATCCAAACACTTTCCAAATATTAACTCCTTAACGGTCTGTTTTAGGTCCATGCCTAAGCTCCTAACAGGATCAGGAGCAAGCCCTAATTTATGTGTAGAAGATTAACACTACAAGACCCGGTTATTAATCTAGAAAAAAATGAGAATTATATTCTGGTCATTAATGAACAAATTCTACCATACTAATATTATTAAAAATTATACTTTAGGGTGTGAATATCCCAGAGCCAAAGTGAACGCTGAATAAATTATCAAAACAGCTAACAGGCTTGAATAATGTAAAATGATTCACAAATAATTTATTTCACAATCGACAGAAATATGAATAATTGATCTGGCAAACAGAATTTGACCAGCTCTGTTTAGTTAAAGAGAATCACAATGAAGATAGGAAGCCTTCTGTTATAATCTCCTATTCTAGTTATTACATTCAGTCAAAATGTATGAGGGAGAGGACCATTTGTTTAACATACTCAAGAAGTGCTTTGTATAATAGTTTAAACGAAGCATGGCTGTTTCCATATATAATTCATGCTTTATTACAAATGTGAGGAAGGAAGTCAGAAACTGATACAAGAATATGTGCAGGCTCAGCTGTGCACATGTCAGTTGTTTTCTGAATATAATAAATGTGATGTTTAACTGATGAAATAACCAAAGAGAAATTTCCCTCATTGAATAAGTAATTTCCAAAAGGAAATTCTATTAAAAGCTTTCTGTGAACACCCATAATTTCTCTTCAGCATTACCTACATAATTAAATACTAAACAGCATTGTTGGTTTAATTTGAAAACACTTGCTATGCATGTTTCATGAATCTTAGACTGGCTCTGGTAAGTTTCTAGGGTCACTTCTGTGGGATACCTGTAACTTAAGGATTCATGATACCTTCATAGTGCATTTTTTGAGAATGCTGTCCCTCTTCCCTGAACTTCCTGTATTTCAAAAAGTGTTCAAATAAAGTGAAATGTCATGCTGATCCTGTCACTTTAAGAGATCTGACCAGAGAGTTAAGTAAAGATATGTTTGAGATGCAGGCCAATGATGCATCATTATAAAGGTTAGGTTATCATGGATGACCTGATTAGTGATGGGGGGAAACGTTTTTTGTCCTATATTCTGCCTTTTAATTTCATTTGCTATTTTCTTACTTGTTTCTTCAAGATAAGACCATCCCATTGCAGGGTGAGGACCCTTTTTTGGGTCAGGGGCCGCTGACCCACAGAAAAATCAGTCGGGGCCTGCACATAAGTGAGAAAGAGAAAAAAACCAACCCACAACTAACATGCTGACGTGGCTCCCAACTAAAAAGGAGAAAGACATGCCTCGCACCAGAGCCTACTGGGGCCCTAATAGATTTTGTGTGCTCCAGCCCCACAGGGAGAAAATGGGGAAGGCCCGAGGGCCAGCACATGCTCCCCAATGCTTGGGGAGAGCCCCAAGCTTTTGGAGTCAAATTCAGGCAAACTGAGGGCCACATCTAGCCCCTGGCTCTTAGATTCCCCACCCCTGCATTATAGCAATGTCATTTTTCTTCTTCCTAGGGTTTATGGCTTTTGCTTTCTGGAACATTTTTTATCTTGCCTACTCCTAATGCTGAGTACAAAACAACTCCAGCATGGTGAATTTCTCATATGAGGTTAATTTAAGTGTCTAATGTGTAGGTACATACAATTCTAATTAGCATTTATCCTCAACTGGTACCTTGACATGTGGGATTTATTTGTGAAATTCATCTCAGGGAAAGACACATGGACAGTTATTTGGTCCCATTCCAGTTCCTTGACACACTGGGTCCACAAAGCCAAGGGAAGTGAGAATTCCCCTAATGCGGGGAAATACCTGAGTCAGCAGGGCTAGTGAAGACAGTTTGCATTTCAGACTATAGTTACCACTTGTTTTCACTATTGTTACCAAACAGGCAGTATTTAGAGTTTATGCATACCGGGAAAGCAGGTTAAAATCCTCAGCCAACTGGCTTTGCTTTACTAGGGCTATTTATACAACATCAGTTGGTCACATGACCCATCATTTTGTTTGGACTTTGTTTTTTATTTAAGTTCTGAAATGGGTTGCACTGAGCACATTGGGAAGTGTGGAATCTTGGAATCTTGTCTCCCCATGTGTTTCATTTAATTTCATTAGTGTTTCTCCCTGACCTGGTAAACAGAACAATGGGGAAGTTGCTTTTTCTCCCCGACCGTTTCATTTTAATGGCACTAGCTGTAGCACACAACAAATACTTTCTCTTGATATTCCTCTATGAGCATCCCACAAGTTTCCACCTGCATCCTCACGCTGACAGTTCTGTGCCTTGCTGCAGTCTCATTACCAGAGCCCACTGCCAGATGTTAATAGCCTCACAATGCTCAGGTTCCAAAATGTCAAATATAGTGGAAGAGGGAGCAGCCATGAGAGAAAACAAAGTACAGCTCTTCCTATGGATCCACGCTATTACTCTATGTATGGCAACTTTTCCCCAATGCCCATAAAAGAAAAAACGGCTGCTGGCTGCCAACCTGTGACAAGAACTCACACAATTGATATCCCCTCGTGTGCAGACTTGATGTCTCAGACATACATGTTCTTTCCCTGCCACTAAAATTCCTAACAGACCAAAACCACTAGCCTGTGCAATGCTATCAAGAAATGAAGACCTTTTGGCAGATAGCAGCTTAAGCTGTCTGAATTAAATTGTTAGTGACAATGCTATGAGGGGGAATGTGTGCAGTTTAGAAACCATATGTCATACAAGAGATTGATTATTAGTATTGATAGAAGTGAACATGTGTGAGATACTGTGTGTGATCTTAACTCCCCTCCAGACTTCTTGGTGGGCTAGCTAACTTTCTGTAAGGTATGCATCTCACTGCCAACTATGGATATAGGTCCGCAACTGCAGATTTGCAGATAATATAACAATATGCAAATAAGACTCCCACAACAGTAACCAGTGGGAGATTCAACTGCTTAGTGAGGGCAAAGACCCTCAATCTGGACTGTGAGAGGGATCTACTGGAGATCAAAAAATTAACTCTTGTCATTCTCTGTTTACTTTGTTTGTTTGTTTGTTTGTTTGTTTGTTTAAATTTTGCAGCTGTTCTTTAGATGTGCTGCTGAAAATAGATGAGAAAATCCAAGGCAAAATTTTCAGGTAACATTTTTTAGTTACCAAACTCCCTTCCTCTACATTCTGGTTATCCAAGAGGACTGGTCATCCACTTACCCAAATGGAAGGGTTAGGTGTCCTTTGAGTTGGTGTGTTAATACTTGTCTGTCTCTGCTAGTAAGTTCTTTAAAATATCTGATCTTTGAATAAACAAGGTTTTGAATTTTTATTATACTTTTCATAATTCTTAGAAGATTAGCCTTGTTAAGACTCTTAGCTTTTTAAATCTTAAAATGCAGTCTTTAAATAAGCTTGTCTTCGATGACCTGTCACCTTTATGCTATTTGCAGAAGAACTTTGATTAAGCCAGCATTAGCTAAGCCTTTTCTTTAAATGGTTTGAAAAATGTAACTTTAAATAGGTCATTTTAAAAAAATGAGCTGTTTTAGTCTTCTGCCTGGTTGGATTGTCTTAATAAGTAAAGTTGGCTATCTTGAATTTGTCACAGGCTGCTCTACCCTTTTTGCAGCAAAATAAATATATATCTTCAAATCCTGCTTAGTTTTCTGCAAGCCCCGCTTCTTTCTTGGATAGGTCCAATGCAGGATTTTTAATCTGATCATGACATTAGGGATTTCATAGAATCAGAGAATACTAGAACTGGAAGGAATCTGGAGAGATCGAGTCCAGCCCCCTGTCCTCACAGCAGAACTTCCTCCTTTCACATAAGGAACTCCTACCGCAATCAAAAGAGTTATATTAATATTATAGGGCACAATCCGGACTCCTTGCCTTTTCATTTTAATAGCTGTTCACATGCTAATCCTCTCCTCTTCATCATTTTTGTGGGGGGTTTGTACTACATATTGTATATCTGACCCACAGTTTTTATTTCTGTGCACTTATAATTTGTCATTGATTCTCACTCTGAAAAAGAGAGTTCAATTTATATAAAGAAATGGAAGGAATGGGATTCCTTTAGTGGAATTTTCCATTAGCAAATGGGGTTAATAGTTATGGTACCTAACTCAAGGGGAGAAATTACAAGTTCTAATATTTGCAAAGCTCTGTGATATAACTGGATGAAAGGCACCATAAAAGTACTAAGCATTTTCATTATCTCTATTCTCTGTATTTCTTAAATCTGCAAAATTGGGCTGACAATCATGAGGACTGGCTGTCCTATGGCTTTTTTATGTTCCTTCTTTCTATCATACTAGAAATAACTTAAGAGCAGAGTATCTTTTTCAATTTGTTAATATTTACATTTTTTGCAAGAGATATGCACACATTATTGTTATTGTTTGTGATTCCTTAAAAAGAACAATACAACTTTTTCAAAATGAATCTGAGTTTGTTCGTTTTAGTTTAGTTTAATCCAACCACTTCAAATACAATGACTCAAACAGCCATCTATTGATAGGTTTCCATCACTATTTGGCTAGACTATGGCAAATACTTACATATGTTTACAGAGTCAGGGTCTGTTATGGATTTAAACTAGTTCCCAAAAGTCAAAAGAGTATGTTTAATTACCAATCCCATTTCCCTGAGTTATACAATCCCCTGAAAGATAGCCATTGCTTATGGAATATAGGAGACCACAACATTTCAAAAGCAAAGCAGGTTTTTTTCACCTTGGAGAATTGCACATAAAATCAAACTTTCTGAACTATGTGCACAATATTTCATACTTCCTCCTAACAGATCAGACATAACAGAATAACTCACTAAAGGAAACTGTCGGCCATATTTACTTATCAGTAACCCCCTAGCTTCTTGGTGTATTTTCAACTGCCATTCTCTGGGCTCATTAACTAAGAAAGTGGTCATTACTTAGATTGTTTTATCTGTAATATTTGCTTAAGTATTGCCATTTAGGATTTGCTTAGGGGTAAGAGGCAATGAAGCGCTATCTTTTCTTTTGATGACCAAAATCTACCCATTTTACTTATAACAACTATTTGTAAACACATTTTTTGTATAAACACCTTCTGCAGATTGATGCACCAAATTTTTAGCCTTTAGGAAGCTTGAGCTATTAAGAAGACTAGCATAACACTAATAAAATCTAAACACTTATAGTCAAATCTCATTCTTGATGCTGCTAAATGGAAACTTACAGCTTAACATAATAGGCAATTTAGCATATAAATGTGTTCCATAAAATCAGGAAGTTGGCAGTGCAGAACAATAAATGTTAACCTTCGGGCAAGCTGTTACCAATGTGCTAAAGGCTCTTGCAATTTTAATGAACTTGTTTGTACATATGAGTCTTTTGTATTACATACCAGAATGCATTTCCCCCAGTAGAACACCTTCAAATTCAAACCTGTTAGAGTTTTTCATGAGTGGCCTGTCTAGAAAATACTATGTTACTATCATTTTTTAAACTTTTGTCCTTCTTTAACCTTCCCTTACTTACCTGCTGTAAACACGAACGATTCATCTGATGAAGTGGGTTTTACCCATGAAAGTTTATGCCTTTATAAATCTGTTAGTCTGTAAGGTGCCACAGGGCTCCTTGTTGTTTTAGCAGACACAGACTAACATGGTCACCCCTCTGAGAATAAGTATTGGCAAAAGTACAAGGAGTCCTGAGGTTAGTACTACAAGGGTATGCATCTCAGCATTAGGATACTTGCATGAATATCCTGACTTGCTTCAGCCAAAACTGATGGAAATTTCAAAATATTTTCATACAAGACTGTCGTTATTTTTTGTTTCTGGTCCAACTGGAAATACTGGGCCAAGTTGCATGTCGGTATGACTCCATTAAAATCAATGGACTTACATCAGCAGAGAATATGGTCTGTGATATAAACAGCACCTCCTGTAGAATTTTGGAGAATCCTTTTCTAACCCCTCTAAATATATGAAAATGAAAAAATAGCAACAAAAATTAAGTAGTTCAACTATGAATCTCATAAAGTTTAATCCAGGTTCAAGCAGAGTTTTGGGTGAATGTTTGCATATGAGAATTTGTTCAGTTCTCCCTAGTGAATATGGTAATAGAGCAGTGGGAACTTGTTCCCAATTTACTTTGACATAAAATAGCATGTGTTTTCTGACCATGTACACTGAATTTTGGGAAAGTGCAAATAGAGCTGGACAGGAAACTGTTTTATCATACTTCAAACATTTTTAAGATTTCCCTCTTTTGAAATCAGGATTAGCTCAAGACCTTTCAGAAAATTAAGATACTCACCTTAGAAGAGACAATAGCTTGGTGGATATGGTACTCCACTGGGAGGTTAGAAATCCAAATTCAAGTGCATGTTTTGCCTGATTTCTCTCTCTCGATTTCATCTTGGAGCCAAAAACAGTTTCCATTTCAATTAATCATTGTCCACGCACAAAGTTTCAGCAAAAAACTCCTGACTGACTCCACAATCAGGCTCAAATGAATTTGGTTCTCATAGTCAATCTGTGGAACTCCCAACCCCATTGCAAAATCACAGGAAAGGTATAGATTCAGTTTAGTTACAACTGTCAAGGTGTATGACCCTCCATTATATCTAGTCTGGGAGAGACATGATATAAACCCATCAGAAACTGATGCATTTCATGTCCACCTTGAGGCATTGGATACAACTTCATAAGAAAAACTTCATAACATAAATTAGAATTCATGGATTCTATACAGAGAGATTTCCCAAGTCATCATGGAGAACCAAGTGAAAACATGATGGGATAGGTAAGTGTTCATATTTCTATTTATGAAAGAGAGAAAATTTTCATTGCATTTGAAAAATGCTATATCCTATTAACAGACTGAAAAACCTTTAGAAAAATAAGGAGAAAGAAAGAAAGGACTTTCTGCTTAGAATAATAAAAGTCAATAGGCAGAAATGACAGATATCTCAAGTCAATGCTAGTATGCATTTTTGCAGAAGAATAATTTTTGCAGAAGAATAAAGAGGGTGAGCAAAAAACCTCTAAAGAGTTGGCTCATCTGCATCCATCATATTGCATTCAATTCTGGTCATTTCATTACCAGAAGGTAACTATCATCAGGGGTTTGGAATGGGTCCCATATGAAGAGAGATTAAAGAGTCTCTTCTTTTCAGCTTGGAAAAGAAGAGTCTAAGAGGGGATATGATAGAGGTATATAAAATCATGAGTGGTGTGGAGAAAGTGAATAAGGAAAAGTTATATAATTGTTACCATAATATCAGAACAATGGGCCACCAAATGAAACTAATGGGCAGCGGTTTAAAACAAATAAAAGGAAGTTCTTCTTCACACAGCACATAGTCAATCTGTGGAACTCCTTGTCTGAGGAGGTTGTGAAGGTTAGGACTATAACAGGGTTTAAAAGAGAACTAGGTGAATTCATGAAGGTGAGATCCATTGATGGCTATGAGCCAGTATGGGTGAGGAATGGTTTCCCTAGCCACTTGTTTGTCAGAGAGTGGAGATGGATGACAGGAGAGAGATCGCTTGATCATTATCTGTTCAGTTCACTCCCTCTGGGACACCTGGCATTGGTCACTGTCAGCAGACAGGCTATTGGGCTGGATGGACCTTTGGTCTGATCCAGTATGGCCATTCTTATGTTCTTCTGTTCTTAAACACTTTGGGGAATAAAGGTGTTTTAATTTTGCTACTAAATATTTTGCTGCAGGTTTTGTGTCTCATTTTATTCCTCTCCCCACCCACTGAAAGAAATTAAATTTAAGACATGAAAAAATATAATACTTTTTAAAGCATCCTCCAATTTCAGAGGAGAAAATGAGGAAATCATATATATATATATATATAAATAAATAAAGTGGGGAAGCAAGTCCTAAGGAAATACTCATTCCACAACATTCATTCCAACATTTTTCATTTAATAAAGTATCACAAGGGGTACGTCTAGACTACATGGCTCCGTTGACGGAGCCATGTAGATGAGGCAGGATGACAAAGGGAAATGAAGCAACGATTTAAATAATTATTGAGGCTTCATTAATCAAAACGGCCACCGTGCTGTGCCGATCAGCTGTTTGTCGGCACAGCGCGGCAGTCTAGATGGGGATCTGTCAACCCCCAAACCGTTTGTCGGCAGATCCTGTAAGCCTCGTTTCATGTTGACGGAGCCATGTAGTCTAGACACACCCAAGCTTACATTGGAAAAGGTTCAAGAAATCAGCTGAAGTGACTTAGGAACTGATGTGTAAGAAATGAAAGAAAATAAATATTATAAATGGATGAAGGAATAGCTAAGAAAGAGTCTTCAGATATTTTGATGTCTATTCCAGGATCTCAGTCGCCACATAACCTACTGAGCTAGATCATACACCGATGAGGAAACAGATATTAAGTGACCTTTACAAAGGGTCTCAGGCAGTTTATAGCAGAACCAAGACCACAGCCCAGGTCTCCTCCCTCTGCCTCTTATGCTTTAACCATGAAACCATCCTCTATGTCTTTCTCTCAATCCCTGTGTATATATGTTTGTGTCTGTGTGTGTATGTCTCTCTCTCTCTCTCGCTCTGTGTGTGTATATATATATATATAGAGAGAGAGAGACAGACACACACACACACACACACACACACACAAAGGATGGAGCAGAAATTACCATAATAAAAGGAGTGCAAAAATAATTGAAGGAAAGCAAGACAGAAAATGTGGGATAAATGCAAAAAAGGCATTGAAATCTACTAATTTGTGGAATACTCTACCAAGTAAAGTCATAGAAGTCCCATCACTTGACACATTTCAAATTAGACTGGTTAATATATTAGCACAGGTTTTCTCAAACTTCATTGCACGGCAAGCTCCATCTGACAGAAACAAAATTACTTCATAACCCTGGGAACAGGAACCAAAGCCCAAGCCCTGCCTCCTTGTGGGGGACAGGCAAAGCCTGAAGGTGTCAATCCTTGATGGAAGAGCTGTAACCTGAGCCCTACCTCTCAGAGCTGATGCTGAAGCCCCGAGTCCTGATGCCTAGAGCAGAAGCCTTCAGGCTTTGGCTTCAGCCTCAGGAGGTGGGGCTCAGATTTTCACTTCAGTCCTGGCTCAAGCAAGTCTAACATCAGCCTTGGTGGTTGCAGCACAATCTTGGATCCCTCCAAACCCACAGTTTGATAACTGCTGGGCTTGCAAATGCCTGGGTTATGAACTAGGGTAGGGGAACTAAAAGGATTTTTGCAGTACTGGTGCCTGTAACAAAACTATTGTTTTCTGGTGAGACAATTTTGCACTATTGCACTGCTTTGCTTTTTCTCCAGTGTACCCCATGGAAATACCCAAAAATATGAAGAAATCACTGAAATGTCCTGCTACTTTTAGCATTTTAGTCCTCAATGAGAAAGAAGTTTAGACTGTCTTGTAGTATTAAATCATTTTTCCAGGTTACAGAAGTGAAGGTTTGCTTTGTCCATATCTATCCTTTAGTTTAAATGCTGATTAGATTCCATGAAATCAAGTTCTCCCAGCCCCATTTCATTTGACAGAAAAACATAGCGGGTCATTGACTCTTCTTTTGCCCCATTCTCTTTTTTCTGTAAAGTAAGAAATTCTATGTATAGATTTTCATTATGATTTAGCAGTGCCAGCTTCTTCATCAAAGAACAATGGTGCAGGGTTGGTTATTTCAACACAATGCACTCAAGTTAGAAGCTCAAATTCTATTTCTTTTAGCCTGTTAAAATGTTATTAGATAGATAGATAGATAGATAGATAGATAGATAGATAGATAGATAGATAGATAGATAGATAGATAGATAGATAGATAGATAGATAGATAGATAGATAGATAGATAGATAGATAGTTTTGAAACGCACGAGGATAATAGTACACTATGACTAGAAATATTTTCCCTTGCAAGCAGCAGTTTGAACTGTTGGTTAAGTTGAAAAGGCGTTAGAAATGGTAATAAAATTCCCCTATGCTGTGCCTCATCTTTAGGAATGAAAAAGAGTGGTTAGGGGTAGCTCTATGAACTGTTCAGCACTAGGACTGAAACATAATTGCCATTTGTGTTGGTAGATTTGTGAAGCTGGCGATTCCTCACTATAATAATCTTAATTACAATCTTCCTTTCTGAGTCCAGTACCACACACTACTCACCATACTTTACCTGGGAACAAAGTTCCATCCTCTATACTTGCTGATGTTGTTAAGATTGTAATTAATATTTTGCATTATATTGTGAGGAGAATTAATGTAGTAATGCAAACAGTAAGAAAAAAAGTAATGAATTGTGCCCCTCTCTCCTTAAATCATGAGATTGGCTAACAGATTAACTCTCCGGGGTCCTTTTGATTTTTCAGGCTTCCTAGTTCCAATTTAGTCCCTTCATAAGAGCTGGAAACTTATTTGGAAAAAAAAACTTGACAACTGAGATTCTCACTTATTCACATGGTTCCAGGAAATGGGACTATCAGAACAACTCCAGATATAAAATCATGAGAGCTGGCAACACTGTAAAATGTAGTGGATGTGTAATTTATTTTCTTATCACTTGGAGACAGAAGTAAGTTCTTTGGGATGACAGACACCGACAGTGGAAACGTTCCATACCAAATTTCCTTGTTTTTTAAATGATAGATTTTCTTCAATGAAACTTTAGCTAGGCTGTCCACAGCTCCTTAAATAGTGTTCACATCGTGACTAATGGGGAAATAACAGCAAGCTAGCAGGGCAATATAGATGTATATAATTAGAACTGGTTGACATTTTTCAGCCCTATTGCTTTACAAATTCATGATGGTTTAACCAAATTATTAAGATCTTAGGTTGTGGTAGGAGGGTGAATTATCAAAACACCTAATTTCAATATTTTCAAAAAGGAACATTTCAGTTTTGGGATTCAAAAATGACTTTTCCTTTAATACATTTCTTTTTAAACTGTTTATACATGTTTTAAAAAGCTTACACATAGTTATAAAATCAAAACTTTTTGTGTCACCCAAAACTATTTTAACTTTTGGAATTCCCAGTGAATTGGAAAAAAGGTTCAGTCCACCTGGAAATCTTTACTTTCTGAATTTTTCAATGAACTAAAAAATCAGTTATTTATATGGCTCGGCTTATAATATACATTTATGCAAGGAAAATACATATATAGCAGTTTGTCTTCAATATCTCCTGATCCCTTGACAGTTATTTAATACATCGTCTTAGTGTTATTAGCTTGTAAGCTCTTTAGGGCAGTCTTCTACTGCATTCGTAGAGCATCTGGCTGAATGATCCTGACTGGAGTTTCTCACTTATTCATATTGAGTAGCCCCTTACTCCAGTACAGTTTCATTGAAGTCAGCAACATCACTCACAGTGAGGGTTATTAGTATCCAATAAGAGGGAAAATGACAGAATGTGGCCCAAACAATTGACAATATTTGGTCCTTACCATCACTTCTGACATATTTCTCCACACTGTGTATTCGGTTCCTGTTTGTTAAATCTTGAATTACATCTTCAACTACTGGTCTATCCTACAAAAGCCCATAGAAGCAACTTCACTCAAGAAAGTATTCCCACTCACTTTAATAAGCATATTTCTATCAAGTTCTTTACCTCCACCAGTGATTGTAGTGATTGTATGCTTGCTATATCTTTTCCTTCTACAAAGTGCTCTCTGAAAGAAACAATTAGGCTATGTCTAGACTGGCAAGTTTTTCCGCAAAATCATCTGCTTTTGTGGAAAAACTTGCCAGCTGTCTACACTGGCCTCTTGAATTTCCGGAAAAGCACTGACGATATCATGTAAGATCGTCAGTGCTTTTCCGGAAATACTATGCTGCTCCCGTTCAGGCAAAAGTCTTTTTCCGAAAGACTTTTGCGCAAAAGGGCCAGTGTAGACAGCACAGTACTGTTTTCCGCAAAAAAGCCCCGATTGTGAAAATGGCGATCGGGGCTTTTAGTTTGGCCACGGACGCTTTTCCACAAAAAGTGCTTTTGCGGAAAAGCATCCTGCTAATCTAGACGCGCTTTTCCAAAAATGCTTTTAACGGAAAACTTTTCCATTAAAAGCATTTCCGGAAAATCATGCCAGTGTAGACGTAGCCTTACATTGTTAAAGTATGTTGGAATTTTTTGCTTGTGACTGATTCTGATAAAATACTATAAAATGGAAGTGTAGAGCTCAATCTTTCTCACACCGTTGTAACTGCAGTCATTTAATTTGAATTACTCCTGGCTTACACCTTAATATGTAAGAAGAGTATTAGGCCCTGAACCTCCATCTTAGTAATACATAGCATGTGCATGCATCTGTCAAAGGTGGAGAAACTAAGCCCTGAGTTACAAGAATAGAATTTCATCTTTCACCTTTGCCTCATTTGCGTGGTGTGTATTATAATTCAGCCATTGTGTTGTTTAAGCATCTTTTGTATTCCTTTTTGGTAGAAAACAAGGAAAGTGGAAAAAATATCTTTATATAACAGTGGATACATCTAGACTGCAGGCTTCTTTGAGAAGAAGTTTCTCCAGAAGAGATCTTCTGGAAAAACTTATTTCGAAAAAGCATCTACACAGCAAAAGCGCAACGAAAAAGTGATCTGCTTTTTTGATAGATAGCGTCCACATTGATTGGATGCTATCTAGCATTTCAGTTGTGATTACTGTGGATGGAGTGGCCACCAGGGCACTTATGTTTTTTCCTGGAGGCCTCTTCTTCCGAAAAAACGCTTTCTTCCGCATCCACACACGCCTTTTTCCAAAAAAGCTTTTTCAGAAAAAGGCTTCTCCTCGTACAATGAAGTTTACTGCCATTGTAAAAACCCCTCCGTTCTTTCGACTTTCTGTTGAAAGAACGCAATAGCAGTGTGGACGTAAGCATTGTTTTTCCAGAAAAACTTTGCAGTGTAGACATAACCTGAGAAAAAAACCCTTGCGCAAAAGCATCCATACCAATCTAGATGCTCTTTTCCACAAATGCTTTTCCGTTAAAGGCATTTGCGGAAAATCATGGAAGTCTAGACGTAGCTGAGAGGTTAAACTATTCCAACTGCTTATATAAACTTGAATCTGGTGAAATTAAAAAAATACTAGTACACATACAGTACCATGTGAGAGAGCTAGTAAATTGTGACTTCCTTGCATACAGTGTTAGGAAAAATTCAGCAAATTAGTGTAGGAGATATATAAGGGTTCATATACACCACTTATAAATCACTCCTGGAGGGACAGTTAGTTGATAGGAAGAGTAGACAACCTGCATATGGGTCTTACTGCTGTAATACAGAGGAGAAGGCCTTGGGCTGCAGTCTTTCCTCCAGGCCTTACCCTGTCCCAACCCACAGGAAAAACCAAGAGTAACATCAGGGTTTGAGCAGGAAGAAATATCTCAAACTTTTAAAAACAACATGCTGAAATTAAAATCAGCTCCATGAGGGGAACATAAGCAAGACTTCTTCCATCTTCATCCTCCATTTCAGACTACTATCAGGATTTAAAATAAAAAAACTCCCTTGAACTCTGCTTCCTATAGAGACAGTCAGTATATGGTCATATTTGGCCAATCATCTAAAGTTTAGCAAACGTGCTTTCTCCTATCTCCTTAGCCTGTCTAAAATCTTTCTGAAATATTGCAGTGGGTGCATTGGGAAAAACAGTTGGTTGTGTTGTCTGCATCCCACACTATGCTAATGTATGAGCCGATAAAAGAAAAGTTAACTAGAGTCCCATCAGTCTATTTTTTTTGTCAAGCTATAAAACAATCCAAGTAGTGAACAGAAAGCAGAACAGGAGTTGTATGATTGGCTTTAGTGCCTGTCAGTTTTCTATTCTGCAGAAATATACTATCTACTTTACACAAGTGGGCCATGACCTGATGTTTGAGCACTCTGTGGAACATGGTGAAATTTTTGGATAAAAGGAAAAATACTATGTCTTCTCTAGGCATTCATCTGTCATATTCAGATTTTAATATCTAACTTAAATATTACATACCTCCTAAAGGTGTTTATGTTGCTCTAACAATTATGGAAAGACAAGCTCGTCTAGGGTATGTCTAGACTACATGGCTCTGTCGCCAGAGCCATGTAGATTAGTTTACTAGACATACCCAAATGAAGCGGTGATTTAAATAATCGCCACTTCATTTAAATTAAAAAGGCTGCCGTGCCGTGTCAATCAGCTGTTGGTGGCTCAGTGTGCTAGTCTGGACGCTCCGCGGTCAACATCAAAGGCATCTGTTGACAGTCCCGATAAACCTCATTCCACGAGGCATAACGGGGCAGTTGACAAATGCCTTTGATATCGACCACAGATCGTCCCCAGACTAGTACACTGAGCCAACAAACAGCTGATCAGATCAGCGTGGCAGCCATTTTAATTTCAATGAAGTGGTGATTATTTAAATTGCTGCTTCATTTGGGTATGTCTAGTAAACTAATAGTAAACTAATCTACATGGCTCTGGCGACAGAGCCATGTAGTCTAGACATACCCCTAATGTAAGAAGGATTCAGACAGTACAACACTTACTAATTGTTGAAAGTTTTCAGAATAAACAGTATGTCCTTCTACCAAGTCTGTGTGTCAGTGTGCCGTGATATTACAGAAGTATGGGTGGCTGCATTTCCAAACAGTGCAGTGCATGGAAGAGGAAATCCAACATTCACAGTCATTCTCCCACGTCTAAACGAGCTTAATCTATCTCTGCTATGAAAATGTATATTAATGGTAACATTTCAGGGGCAAACAGAAATATTCTGGGGTGTACGACGGATTTGTTGTACCTCATACTGAAATCTATAAATTGGTTACAGTAAAAAAATAATTACTTATTGGAGAAACAGATTACATGTCAAATGAGATATTCGTCATTGAATTAGATATCTCATGTAGTGCACGTGATGTATTGTACAGTGAGGCAGGTACATCCCATGCAGAATTGGATGCATTACCTGCTGCATCCATATATATTGCTTACATCAGAAGCATCACTTTTCAAACTGAAACATCACATAGTTCATTAGATAGATCATCTACTGAATCTAATACATAATAAATCAAAGTTACCACCTACTGATTCAAGCATATTGCATTGAACACTCCTCTCACTGCATACATGTTTAAGGAATTCCATGTGTGTTCAGCTTCATTTGTTGAATGTTATCGTCTACCTCAGAGGAACACCCCTTTCAAAGGGAGCCAATAACAAGGAGTTTTCAACTTTCACTAAATTTTCTATATTTAATCCTGGTTACTTTGGGGCATTGTCAAGGCTGATTCCCCCACTCTGGCATGATGAATGCAGAAGTGGGGGCCCACAAAATTACCCCAAAACCTTATCTTTCCAGGCTTTGATATAAAGCTTCCCCCTAAAATCTTAAACACCTAGATTTTGGGAATAAAAATCCGCTGCTACCACCCAAGTAATGGTAAGAAAAACCAGGGAAGAGATCACTTGGGAAATCTCAGCCTTAAATTAAAACCAGGACACAAAAATTAACCAATACCAGGTTAATAAAAGAAAGAACTTTTATCACCACCACAATACTCTTATTACAAGCATAATGACTAGATTGAAAAGTCACCAATTAATATACTCATGGGGGACTCTTATGGGCCAAAAAACTTACAAAGGAGAGGAAAACCAATTTTAAATGCACAGACAACAGATCCACAGTCCCAAACCATAAAACAATAAAACCTAATGGATTTATCTAAACGTTACCCTTCTTACAGATAGTGAAGAGTCTTTTCTTGGGAAGAGACATTTTGTCTGTCCCCCTCAGTATCTTTGTCCCAGTTTGAAATTCCTACCTGCATTTCTACTGGCTGACTGTACCTGGCTAAGTACTGTTAACCTCTTGGCCCCCAAGCCACTGGCCATCCCTTGTGATCATGACAGGTATATTGATTACAAACATCTGTAGCTTTATTATATGGAAAGTACCTTTAATTTGCTACTGAGAATATCACAGAATATCATGTTCTTTTTAAGTAGTTTAGATTTTACCCTAAGTAAGCTGATTCCCTACCCCTAAGCTGCACAATATTATATTGGTAAGATGAAATCAAATACATTTACTTTATAGGTCTACTAAACTAATTGAGAATATTTATTGGGAGCACGGGCCCCATGAATGCGTTTGGTTCCACTTTCATATTCTACACATTGTCTTTGGAATATGTCTCAGATGGAGGGGTCTCCTCAAACACGATGATAAACAGAGCTGCGGATTGTCTGGACAAATGTTTGCCATCTCATTTTCTCACTGGCTGTATCTACATGTGCTTGAGTAGAACTTGTCCTAAAGATATTCACAGGAGAGGAAATAAAGCAGGAGAGATGTTTGATATAGGGGGAGGAGAGCAAAAAGATGAAGTTTTTTTTAACACTTACTCTTTCTGCATTTTGACAGTCCCATTTTTTGTTATTATTATTTTGACAAGATAAGGTAGTGTTTGTAGCTGGCAAGAAGACTGAATGTTCTGAGCAGAGAAGCCACAGCAGAATGTGATTAGCTAGTCAGAGAAAAATATTATGCAAATCCATGTCCTTTGATTAGCTACTAACTGCTGTCATCCAATCAAAGTGCAAAGATTTATGTTCTATATGGTTAATGAGAAATAGCCATACAGAGCTTAAGTACCAGACTCTAAAAACAAATGAAGGTAGGGACTGAATAACCAAGGCGGGGTTCGAGGGTGGGGAATTACAGCTATACATCAGTATTCAACATCCCTGAATTCTGATTGGAAGAGACAATTCTGTGTTAGCATAACTGTTATGGGATATTTGCCATGTCACTCATCAGCCTGGGTAACTATAATTTTGTCTACTTTGCAATTTAAATGAGCCCAACACCTTATTTTGCACTGTACAAATTATTTGGCGTATCACAGATAAATTGTAGGGGATGAAATCTCTACAATACTTCTGCTTCTGTGCATTCCAAATCAGCTCCACACAGAAATACTTTTATCTGTATAGTTGGTGGGAAATTTGCTCTCTGGCTTTAGCTTGTGTGGTTCTCTGAATATATGAAAATGAATGATAAATAAATTGGCAGAAAACTTCACATCTTTAATATATCCAAAAATAGTTACTCCGTACAAGCCTGGATATATTTGCAGATCCCAGAAAAGCTAGAAATGCTTGGCTGTTTCTCTGACTAGGTATTGTATGGGTTTGGATAGTATCGATGGCCAAAGTCCACTAAGGTGTACAGTCACCTTGAGTGATGTAAGCTCTGAAATAGGCTTTTGACAGAGAACTATGAGAGATTTCTCAGTTTAAGAATTATTTATACCTCTGAAGATGCAGGCTGAAGATGTGGGAGACAGACACGAGGAGTACAGCTAGTTCGGATTAGGAAGCCTAATCCGAACTAGCTACTCCGTGCCGCGTGTAGCTGCGTGGCACGGGGTTCGAACTGACGGCATTTAAAAATGGCGCCGGCCGGCTTCATGCAAATTAAGCCCGGGAAATTCAAATCCCGGGCTTCATTTGCAAGTGCAGTATGTCTACATTACCCTCCTAGTTCGAATTAGGAGGGTAGTGTAGACATACCCTTCTTGAATTTAAGTGCAATCCAAGATCTACCTCAAACCCAAACACCCTTGCCCCGCCTCCTTCCTGCCCCTTTTCTGAGGCCTCACTCCATCCATCCTCCTCCCCCATCCTCCCTCCCTTTCACCAGAGTGGGGCAGAGCATTGGGATGCAATCTTGGATTAAGGGATTTGGAGTGTGAGAGGGGCTCTGAGCTGATCTTGGGGCAGGCCATTGGGGTACTGGAGGGGGTTCTAGGTGCAGGCTCTAGGAAGGTGTTTGAATGCAGGGGTGCTCAGGTCTTGGGCAGGGACTTGGGGTTCAGCAAGGGGTTCATACCTGGGGTAGGGTTTTGGGATGTGGGCACCAGCTGAGCACAGCTTACCTCAGATGGCTCCTGAATGGTGGTGCAGTGGGGCTAAAGCAAGCTCACACCTGCCCTGGCCTTGTACCACTCCCAAAAGCCGCCAGCAAACTCCATCCCAAGTCCTGTTGTGCTCCCCCACTTTGCTCTGTAGAGATAGGATGCAGAGTGGGAGAGGGGCCCCTCTTCTCCCTTCCCTGCCCTGCACAGCAAGCAGGAGGCTCCTGTGGGGTGGGAGGAGGCAGCTCCAAGGCAAAGGGCAAGAGGTGCACAGCAGTGCGGGGAAGGGGCAGCTGAAGTGCCATCACTTGCTAGCCTCTTGGCTATTAGGATCACCCATCAGAGTGATCTATTAGTAGATCCTGATCTACTGGTTGGTGGCCATTGCTATATGGGGAGGGCTCTGAGTTACTATGGAGAGTTCTTTCCCAAGTGTCTGGCTATTGGTCTTGCTGGTCTGCCCAGGGTCCAAGTGTTTGCCATGTTTGGGGTGATGAAGGAATTTCCCCCCAGGTCAGATTGTCAGAGATTGTGATGGTTTTTTCCCTTCCTCTGCAGCATGTTTTCACTAGAGTCAATGGTAGATTCTCTGTAACTTGAGGTCTTTAAATCACATTGTCATGATTATGAGGGTTAGCCAGCAGCCTGGGGATTAAGGGGTTAACTACACCTAGCCAGGTGGAGTGACCAGTAGGAACGTAGGTGGGACTTTCGAACTGACAAAGGAATTTGGGATTTTTCCTTTCTCCCTTTTGTCTCTCTGGGTATGTTCTCTGCAACTACAGAGAGGGACAAGGATGTCTCTCTCTCTCCAAGACACCATTCTTCATTTTCTGTAAGTAGGGTAAAGTTTAGGTAGCTTCGTTAGGCTTTATTGTTTTAAGGGTTGGGTATGGGATCTGAGATCTGGCACTGCTTAAGAGATGTTTGGCCTTTCTTTTTAACTAAGTTTTAGCCCATGGTGTAATTCCTCCATGAGTATATTTTGTTACCTTTCCATCTGATCCTTATGCTTGTAACAGGAATATTGTTGTAATAATACAAGTTTTCTCTTTTCTTTTTATTAACCTGGCATTGGTTACTTGTGTGTCCTGACTTTTATAATAGGGGTGAGATTTCCCAAATGATCTTTTCCCTAATCTCATTATTAATATTTGGGTGGTGGCAGCGGAAGTTTTATTCCCAAAATCTAGGCTTTTAAGATTTTGGGGGAAGTTTTATACCAAAGCCTGGTAGATAAGGCTTTGGGGTACACTTGCTGGCCCCCACTTCTGCATTTATTATGCCAGAGTGGGAAAGGAGCCATGACACACATGAATTGAGAATTTCAGTAACTCACCCAGACGATACAGATGTAAAGGTCTGTGGGCCAAAATATGCAGGAGGTCAGACTGGATGATCACAGTAGTCCCTTCTGGCCTTAAAGTCTATGAATAATCTTTACACACATTCTTTTGTATTGAACGAATTCTATTTAAAACACCACTCAATTTAAAGTGTCTAATAGGAGTAGGTACCATAAATTGATAAAGTATTTATCTATGCATATAAATTGGATTTCTCTTTATAATTTTGATACTATAATAAGTTTGTTGTAATGCTCAGGATTTTCGACACACAGGCTACGTCTACACTGGCCCCTTTTCCGAAAGGGGCATGCTAATTTTCCAGGTCGTAATAGGGAAATCCGCGGGGGATTTAAATATCCCCTGCAGCATTTAAATAAAGATGTCCGCCGCTTTTTTCCGGCTTGTAGAAAAGCCGGAAAAGAGCGTCTACACTGGCCCCGATCCTCCGGAAAAAAGCCCTTTTCCGGAGGATCTCTTATTCCTACTTTGAATAAGGAATAAGAGATCCTCCGGAAAAGGGCTTTTTTCCGGAGGATCAGGGCCAATGTAGACGCTCTTTTCTGGCTTTTCTACAAGCCAGAAAAAAGCAGCGGACATCTTTATTTAAATGCTGCGGGGGATATTTAAATCCCCCGCGGATTTCCCTATTACGACCTGGAAAATTAGCATGCCCCTTTCGGAAAAGGGGCCAGTGTAGACGCAGCCATCCTGTTTTAGGAGCCTATGTATTTATTATTATTGTGATTTTTTTTTTAGAAGTCCTAGCATGAATCAGGATTCAGTTGTGCTACAGGATTCAATTGTGCTAAGTCCACAGCTAGTATAGCGAATACAAAGACTGACAGCTGGGGACAGAATCCAGAGTCAGCCCAGTACATTAGTGGCACCTTGTCCTACCAACGAGGCAATTGTGTGTTCCATTACCCTGCTTAAAAATGGGCTCTGTTGTTACAAAGCTGACATTTTAAATGTTGCATAAACACTGTTAGTGTTTTTATTTCTCTTACAGAGACTTGTTATGTAGTTTGTATTGATTTCTGTACACATTTAACTCACTGTGGAGTGTTATTTTGCAATATCCTCATTACTCCCTACTGCTCTCTCATTGAGAAAGCACTGCATGGCAGCATGTTTATCTAGTTTTTATATAGCTTGGTGCCTCACAAGAGCAACCAGAAGTTTTACAGTTTTAGGCATAAATTATTCAATTACAGAAGGAATTCCATCATTATTGTAATGGCCCATAGGCAGCCCTCCTAAAGGAAAGTACATGGACAACAGGGTTGGGGATAGGGTTAAATCAAATTGGGGAGTAGTTTTAACTTCTGTGGACTTCAAGTGGGGTCATAAATGCTCAGAATTTATGGTCTGTTGTGACAGAGATGGAACAACACATGGATATAATGAATATAAAAGGGGTTATGTACTGAGGGCTATGCACACGGACTGCATAGGTGTTCTTGACTCTCCCATTCCCTGCTCATGCCACCATGGAGGGTCCATCTGACCTTCATCCTGCTGTGACCAAACATTAAGGGTATGTCTACACTACAGCGTTATTTTAAAATATCACGTTTCAAAATAGTAAATTCAAAATAAATTATTCAAAATAGCGTTTTGCAATTTCAAAATAGCGCGTCCACACTGAGTGGTCACTGAATCGCATTTAAGGTAGGCTGGAACCAGGTCTAGCAGGGCATCAGGTCAGCAGTTAGCCTCGGGCAGCAGCCACACAAAGTATCTGAGGCCTGTGCTTAAAGGGACCCCCTCTGGATAGCCGGTTCTCAGCTTTCCCTGCTTGCTTGCCTACCTTGATGAGGGACAGCAATGCATTTTGTCTCTGTGTGCTCTGGTTGCCCTCACTCGGGACACCACAGCACTCTGCAACATGAAGCCAGAGCTGCCCCTGAGCACTCTGGTGCTTCTCGTGGATGCATTGCTGTAAGCCTGGCTGCACTTTCTGCAGGCTGCCATCCTGGAGGTCCATCCGGGGGCTGTCAGTATCCAGGAGGCCCTGCAGGAGACCTTCCACCCTAAGGAGCACTGAGAGCCTCCCTAGTGTTCCTCACTTGGGGCTTCTGACTCATTGCTCCCTCACATCCTTCCACTTAACCATCCCTAACCCCCCTTCCTGATGTCAAATAAAATACATGTATTTTCATGAACACAAACTCTATTTATTTAACAAAACTGGGGGGCGGGGAATGAACTCTGCTGACACTGGAGAAAGGATATGGGAGAGGGGAGAAGCGAGGGTGGGAGAGGGGAGGGGGAAACCTGGGAGGAGAAAGCTGGAAGTGGGAAGCAAGGAGAAGATGGGGGAGGGGAAGCTCAAGGCTCAGAGTTGGGGGTCTCGCTAGATCAACTTGATTGTCATGCAAACCTGCTCCTGGATTCACATGTGGCCTTTGGTGGCCAGCCTGGCAGCTATCCTGCCATAAACAGCTGCTTTCCTCCATCTAGTGTGGAGATCATGGATGTTGGGAGCATCCCCCCCAAACCAGAATAAGGTCCATGATCTCCATCTTGGACCAGGAAGGTGCCCGCCTTCTCCAGGCCCTGGCAGGCTCCTGGGAGCTGGCAGATGGCTCCTGGGGAGCAGTAGAGGGCTGGCTGCGAGTGGCTTGCTGGCTCATGTTTTGGGGCCACTGTGTCGGGGCAGTGATTGTGGTCTGGGCTGGCAGGCTTGGAGCTGTCACAGGTACTGTTGCCAGAGTCAACCCCTTTAAGGGCTCTGGGGAGAGGGGAGGGAGAGGAGTGTTCTTGGTTGAGACTGGAGTGGCCCCCAGGGCACCCTGGGAAGGCTGGAGGCCCCGTTTTGATATAAGTGTCTACACAGCACTTACTTCAAAATAGCTATTTCGAATTTAGCATTATTTTTCGTGGAATGAGGTTTACCAAATTCAAAATAAGCGCTCCACTATTTCGAATTAATTTCAAAATAGTGGTTTGGATGTGTAGGTGCTAGTAAAGTTATTTTGAAATAACTTTCCTGTGTAGACATACCCTAAGAGACTCCTAACTATTACAAAGGAATTTTCCTATTGAAAACTGTAAGATGTCAATGAATCATAATGGGGGTTTCAAGG
This sequence comes from Pelodiscus sinensis, assembly GCF_049634645.1. Classification (NCBI taxonomy): domain Eukaryota; kingdom Metazoa; phylum Chordata; order Testudines; family Trionychidae; genus Pelodiscus; species Pelodiscus sinensis. The sequence continues at coordinate 9,033,072 of NC_134723.1, forward strand.
AAAATAGACATTTCCCCAAATGCTTACTTCACAGAAGCAACAACCATCCACATCTATTAACATAACTGAATGTTTTAGTTGAACTGGAAGCAAATTTGGACTGGAAATAAATCTGACTCTTCCCCCATTCCATATTCTCAAAGTTTGCATGATACTGGGTCATGTCCACCTCCTATATACTGCTTCTGTAAGCCTATTAACTCAGTGATAGAATTATTCTCAGATACATTCATAATATTTCCATTGATTTAGAAAAGGAAACTCAGAGCTGAGAATAAAATTAGTCTTTGTTGGTTGACTGCTCCTACATATATCTTCAAAATGTATCTGGGAGATTTGATGAAGCTGAAAGGAGGATCAAGGAACTGGAAGATTAGTTCCATGAAGTAGAATCTGCTAAAACTAATTTTTACTGGCAGTCTATTTACAATTAAAAGTAGATGACCCAGAAAAATCACTCCCAGCACAATTATATATGTATAGATTATCGTAAAAGGATGCACAACTTCTGCTGGGCCCAACTGAATTTTACTCCCCTGCTATTTCTGCATGGGTTCATCATTCTCCAGGTCAATTAACACTGTTCTGCCAATTGCTTTTCCTCATCTGATTATGCCTGTGTTTCCCAGCTAGTACAGTACAAGGTCCTCAAGTTAGTTAAGGGGGTGGGAGGGAAGGATTGGCTATCCTTCAATTCACATAAAATTCAATTGCTTAGAGATTTGGTTTAGTGAGCCAGAGATGACTCAGAAATTTAATATTGAAGCAAAAAATGGACATTTCATATTGAACATAAGAACAGCCATACTGAGTCAGACCAAAGTTCCATCTAGCCCACTATCCTGTCTGCCGATAGTAGCCCATGCCAGATATCCCACAGGGAGTGAACAGAACAGGGAATCTTCAAGCAATTCTTCTCCCTCCACCCATTCCCAGCCTCTGACAGTGCCTAGTGATTCCTACCTATCTTGACTAATAGCCATTGATGGACTTAACCTCCATGAATTTATCTTTTTCTTTATTGAACTCTGTTAAAGCGATATTAAGGGCCTGCAAAATCATATTTTACTGGAGCATACCTTAATGTCATGTTGCCAGGATAACCATTGAAGTCAGACATTCCTAAGTAGTAAATTTAAACAAATTTTAGTTAGGATGTACTTAGCAGCCTTAAAAGCACAGTAGATAATCCTATAGTCTGCTTAACTATGGTAGTCTCCAGGCCTCTCATCCCATGGGTTTTCTGGACTAAAGACTTGTGGTTTCTCTATACTGTCATCATCAGAAGAACATAAGAACGGCCATAAGAACGGCCATCCTGTCTGCTGACTGTGGCCAATACCAGATGTCGTAGAGGGAGGGATCACAACAAGTAATCCTCACGTGATCCCTCCCCTGTCACCACTTCCAGAGAAACAGAGGCTACGGCAACCATTCTTACCCATCCTGGCTAATAGCCATTGATGGACCTAATCTCCATGAATCTATCTAACTCATCAGACCAGTTCATAGAGTATCAATTAGCTTTTCATTTGTAACCTGAATCTGTTCCCAGTCAGGTAAATGGGTGTTATTTCACTGACTTCAGGGGAAGTTGAATCAGTGTCTAGTGTGAGTTGGCTGTGTGAAACGATAACCAAGTCTGGCTCCTTTAGTTATCATTTCCAATCTCTTGTAACTTCTTTTGGCCAGTAGTTAATAGAGATAAAGATCAGTGGTTTATTCTGCCTGTGGATATATGTCTGTTTGAAGGGGTTCCACTCACCACAGATACACCTCTGAGAACTACTTTTTGCCCTTCTAGAACCCTTTTCCATCAGTTTCTCATGCTGTAACCACTCTCACTTCCCCTGTAATACAGGGTGGTCTCCTTTTGTGACTCAGTTTCATGGCCAGGCATTATATAGTCCTCCCCTTTTGGGATAACCACGTCTCACCAGACAAACTTGTTCATATGCCATTGCAGGCAGTTTTCTATTCCAACTCTAGGTCCTGTGACATTTTGCCAGTGACTGAGGGCAAACTCAGTCCCCTCTTTTGCTCCATGATCCAGCTCTGGGACCCTCTGATTAGAAACCTAGTCTGCTCAGTCTTAGGTTGTATCTACACTGCAGGGCTTCACTTGAAATAAACTATGCTAATTGAACTACGTCAATTGTGTATCTTATTTTGAAACAGCTTATTTAAAAATAGGGGGTGTCCACACAGCACTTATTTCGAAATAGAGCATTCTTCCTCTGACTTTCCTTATTCCTCATACAATGAGGGTTACAGGAATCAGGGTAAGAAGTCCTTCAGCTTAACAGTATTTTGACACTATTTCAAAATAACTGCCTGCTGTGTAGACATGGAGTAAATTATTTCGGAATAGTGCTACTTATTTTGAAATAGTGTTGCAGTGTAGACGAACCTAGACTCTATTGCTGTTTCCCTGTTCTTCCTACCCAACCTCTTTATCTCCTTGCTTGTCTTTGGATTTACTCCAATGGCTTCCTCCACTCCCCATGGCTACTTCTAGGCCTCACACCAAACTCCCTAGATAAAGGCAGGACCTACTTTCTCCCTGGATTTCCTCCTTGTCCCTGGACAATTCCCTTTTCCTGTAGACAGTGATTACAGACTTCCCATCCCTGCCCTATCCCAACTCCTCCCCAAGCTGTCCTCCTTCTTTCATTAACTTTATATAGCCCTCATTCTCCTCCTTATGCAGTATATGAGGTTAATAACTCCCATCTGGCTTACATTAACTGGCTCAGGGTTTGTGTGGGAGTGGACATCACTTCTCTGTATCTTTTTGGTAATGAGATTTGACTTCTTACTCTTTTCCTTTTACAATTCATTTTAATGTAATGGTTCATTTCCTTTTCAATAGGATGTCCAACCAATTGTGCATTAAAATGTGTCATGAAAAGCGCAAGAGCTTGATAATCCAATTAAAAGTGAAAAATAGATTATCTCCACCCATTTTCTGTAAATAGATGAGGTGCTCAATTAATTAACTAAATTAAGAAATTTAAGTTTTGAAATAATGTAAGTCTGATTCTCAGCATCATTACATTAGTATAAATAATTCCATAGGAGAAAAAGTGGAGAATTGGGTGCCAATCTCAAAATCAATGCAGGGACATAAGGCATTTTAATTAAAGTATAAGTAATTCTGCATTATATAACATTCAGATATTCTACTGTTATATTGTTATCAACATTATTAAACACTGAATGAACTTGAGAATAAGGAAAATAAGGTTCTCTCATAGCAAAGAATCAGGATTAGTTCTACAAATTATCCATCTCTTCTCTGGGGGAGTGTGTTTTTCTTAACTTGTATCGAACTTACTCTGAGCTTTGTTCTGAAGTGGCTATGGTGGTAGCCAGGCGTCACCATTGTGGTGTCCTAACAGGTCTCCCACTCTTTCAGTGGTAACCACCATTTGACTGCTTGCATATACTTCTCTGTGTGTTGTGTTGGCTTCTTCAAATAGCCAACACAACAGACTCAGCGAGAATCCTCAACTATCTGAAAATCAAAAGCACCAGGCCAAATTGTCAATTGAAGTCACTACTGAACCACTACGCATATGTACCCACTGACAATGGACACAGCTCAGTCAGCGCCAGGAATGAGACACTACCCCTGGACTGGACAAAGGCAACTTTTTGGGTATATTTTTATACATGGGTACAAACAAGTTACACATCACTCCTGACATATCAGGTTGCCAAACTCTGACGTTACCTGCATCCACCCATTACCTTGTACCCGGGGGATTGAACATTCTCTCTCGTGCTGTCAGTTTAGACCTCGTCCTGTCCCTGGGTTGGTATGTTCCTCTTATCTGTGAGGTGTGCGCTGGTACCAAGATGTTTCTTCACACGGTGTTCTGTTATGGCTCCTCTGGAATGTGTTTATCGCCTGGGCATAGTACCTCTTAGGTATGAGAGTGTCTGAAATATCACCTCTGTTCTTGCCAATTTCTAGGAGCAGGTCCTGCCTCTTATTCACAGCTTAACTTTGCTTTATATTAGCAAAGTCTTGACCGTTGCTATCTAGACCTCAGGCCTCATACCAGATCTGTGATATGTTTCAGGCCCTTCCTACATCTCCTGCTAGATTTTCCTGCGTAACCTTCCACCTTAACTTCTAGTCCCACTGGCAGAAGCAGATTCCATATTCATGTGCCAAAGTCTGAGGTTCATCTGTTGAGCTAACAAGGAAAACACAAGAGCTTGCATCTCTATACAGAGCACTATAGCTTGTCTCTTCCTTTAGTTCATCAGAAACCTTTGTAAGTTGTCAATGTTAATAAAAACGAAGAGAGATTTTCCAAATTAGGTTTTCATAGTTTTCTAGATTTTTTTTGCATGCACAAAACAGGCATAAAAGTACCCAATGTCTGCATGCAGAAATCAGACATTTGTGGGAACATATGTCCCACTTAGGCACCATCTGAGGACATGTAAAACTGTTGCAATACAGCATCAGCACTGGTAGGAAGCAAATATCTTTGTTGTTTCATTGAAATGTAGGCTTGTAAGGGATTCTACAAGGTCTTCTAGTCCAGCCCCATGCTCTGACACAAGATCAAATAAACATAGGCCATCACTGAAAGGTGCTTCTCTAACCTGTTTTTAAAAACCTCCATGAAAGGGATTTTATAACCCTGGAAGCCTAATCCAAAGCCTAACTACACTTAGAATTAGAAATGTTTTTTTCTAAAGTTGACCTAAATCTCTCTTGCTATAGATGAAGCCCAATACTTCTTGTCCTAGCTGTGGTGGACATCGAGAACAATTGATTGCTGTCTTCTTTATAATGATCTTTTGCATATTTGAGGACTATCCTGTCCCCCTCGGTATTATTTTTTCAAAACTAAACAAAGCCAGTTTTTATATTTCATAATAGGTCAGATTTTCTGAACTTTTCATTATTTTTGTGACTTTCCTGGGTTCTCTCCATTCTTTGTCCATATATTTCAGGCACTGAGGTGCTCAGACAAGAACACAAAATCCAGAGGCCTCATAAATACTAGGCAGAATGGGGAAATTGCCTCCTGTGTATTATATATGACAGGCCTGTTAATATCTTGTCTTTTTTTGTAACTGCGTCCACATTGGTCAACTTTCCCTCTTGCTGGAAGGTGCTCAACCCCCCCCCCACCCCCCGCCACCTTGCATTCCTTCCTTCTCGCTGTTAATGTAATTGTTGTGGGTATATGGTCACCATTAACCATTTTAGTGAAGACTAAAAAGAAAATACACATTAATCACTTCTGCCATCTTGGTATCATCCTTTATTAGCTCTTCTTCCATGCTAAGTAAGGAATTTGCACTGCTATGTCTTTCTCTTTCTCCTATTGTATTTTAGGAACCTCTTCTTATATTATGCATAACCATTGGGTTTTACCCAAGAAAGCTTGTGATATATATTTATGTTAGTCTCTAAGGGTATGTCTACACTAACTCATTAGTTCGAGTTAGGTAGGCAAATGAGGGCAACCGGCGTTGCAAATGAAGCCCGGGATTTAAATATCCCGGGCTTCATTTGCATCTTCCTGGGCGCCGCCATTTTTAAATCCCCCTTAGTCCAAACTCCGTGCCCGCAGCTACACACGGCACGGAGTAGGTAGTTCGAATTACTCCACGAGGAGTAATGGTAGTTCGAATTAGAGATCCTAATTCGAACTACCTACTCCGTGACACATGTAGCCGCGGGCACGGAGTTCAGACTAAGGGGGATTTAAAAATGGCGGCACCCGGGAAGATGCAAATGAAGCCCGGGATATTTAAATCCTGGGCTTCATTTGCAACCCCGGTTGCCCTCATTTACCTACCTCACTCGAACTAACGAGCTAGCGTAGACATACCCTAACCCTGGTCTACATTAGGGAGTTATTTCAAAATAACAAGCAGAGCATCCAGACTATCAAGTAGGTTATAATGAAATAATGGGCTGATTTTTTCAAAATAATAACTCCTGCTTTCCATGAGGAGTAACACTAATTCTGAAATAGTTATTTCAAAATAGGGCTCGTGTGGATTCTCTGCAGCCACTATTTTGAAATAATTACTCCTCAGACTACTTCAAACTAATTACTCCACATTTCTTCCTGGGGCTCTAAGTCAAAGCAACACATCCACATTAATGGCATCTGCATTGGACTAATTGTGAGGTTTCCCCGTAGTGTGGACACACTATTTTGAAATTGCTATTTTGGGCGTTATTTTGAAATAATACCTTTTAAAATAATTTCCTATTGTACACATACCCTAACGTGCACAGGACTACTCATTTTTAAAGTTAAAGACTAACCAGGCTACCCCTTTGAGACCTATGCAAAATGTGTATATTTAACATCATAAAATCCTTTATTTCAATTTTATACCTATTTGATCTTGATCAATATGGTAAGAGACACAATTAACATGTTTTGACCATTTTCATTAACATGGAGTTTATTTTAAAAAATATTTTTTCTGTATTATTATACATCCCAGTCCTGTTAGGCTAGTTGCACCTAATCATAGTGAAATATAATCCCTGTTTTTACATATAGGGAACTGAGACATGGTTTAAATAACTCACCTAGAATCACAGAAACTTGTTACAAGAGCCAGAAACTGAACGCAATCCCAAACCATTCCTTCCAATACATAAATAAAAAAATGACACATAGGAAAAAAGGTTTGTTACAGTGTGGAAGACAAAAAATCAGAGATAATTAATCTGTTATATCCTCAGACCCACAAATGACTTTCCATATGGGCTTTCATGCAGGAGTAAATCATAACTAGAGTTAAAGAAATCAATTATTTATGCAGGGCTCTTTCAGATCATTTGCACTCCTTAAGAAATTGGACCAGAATACAAACGAGGAATAATTTTTAAGTCACGGAGACTTAATGCTTCTTTGCTAGGAATTCCCAACTTTATACATTTTTCTTGCAGGCAATACAATTTTGCTTTGAAATGAATTCAATTCCCCTTTGGTGTCATCTCCCTTCTTCGGTGAGCCTGCAAGGCAATTCTAAGAGGTCACATTCTGCATATTCTGTGCCAGTACCAGGAAAAGAATTATTTTACAGTAAATTTACTAATGCTGAGAAACTAATATCTCTAAAATGAGAAGGGACTATCTACTACCCAGTTCATCAGAGGTGACTACAACTTTCAACCTAAATTAAAAGTTCTATGTTAATCGTGCAGTTTGCTTTCCATTTGGTTAAAAAGGTAGAAGTTTCCCATTTCCTTCTCCAATATTCACTGTATTGCAAAGAGCTTTCTGGCATCCTAAAAGTCCAAAACAGAAATGACCCAGGAATCTGGAAATTACAACAACATTGGCCATGCAGCCTCTGTGTTACACATCCCATCCCTCCACACGCACATGCACACATACTTTCTGCCCTTCCTCAGTTAAAAAGGCCTGAGAACAGTAATAGGTAATGTGAGGTTGTTGCCGCTGGTTGAATAGAGGCATACTGTTTAAGTCCTTTAAGGGAAGTCTCCAGGACAAAGCTTCCGAGTAAATTCTACAAGATATTTGTTGAGACCTCTTTTCAACATCTATAACACTTCTCCTACCAAAATCAGCCTCAGCTCCAACAAGTTCAGAAGTGTCAAGTGATCTTCCCTGATTTGTAATCCTGCTACTTTAATCCTACACCTTACTACTAGATGTATCAAGAGATTAGAGAAATATGGGGTAATGCAGGAAATATTATCTACTCAATCAATTGCTGACTGATAATCCCTAACTCTTGAGTCCTGTTCTAATTTTGGTCAGATTGTGTAGATTAGTAGTAGATTGAGCTCTGGATTGGGTCTCAAGAGATCTGGGGTTTATTCCTAATTCTACCATTGACCTAGTGGGTCTCCTTAAACAAATAACTCTCTTCTATGTTTCCTTATCTGTAAAATGTGGCTAATTAGACTTATGTCTTTGTGAAGTACTTTGATATCTGCAGAGAAACGCCCCATGCAAGAGGTAAGTGATGATATTGTTAATATCATGGGCCTGCAGTTCATATGTTTTGAGTGCTTAATTTTCCACTAAGTATTTAAGAGTGGGCCAAAAATCAAGGGGCACAACATTCATTGGGACTTGGCTCCAGGGCTGTATTCTTAATTCTGCCAAAGATACATTGATTGACCCTAGGCCTAATAATTATCCTTTTCTCCTTGGATTAAAAACAATCACAAAAGTATCCTTCATGCCAATTTCAAAGCATTCTTCAAAAAGGCCACATTTTATTCCTTTCCTTCACTGCAGTGGAAAATCATCAGAAGCTAAATTTACTGGTGAATGAGAACACTGGAGGGGTAGCCTGTCCGTATTTTCAATTATTCTGCACCTCAACAGCAAGGTCTTATAGCTGTAGCCTCTCTTGCATGGGAGTATTAACCTATCTTTGTCATCTTAGACTAAGAAATAGCCCATTTAGTTTACCTTAAAAAGAGGTGATCTAACAAAACCGAGTAAAAAGATGAAGAAATCGACACAAATAACACTTGCTTCACTGAGAAGTAGGAGCAGGACCAGTCACTTATAGCTAAAATTGTGGTTATCTCCCTTCAAGAGTTTTACAACTACTGTGGAGGTGCACACATTATACTTGCATTGTATACTGCATGGGCTTTATCATATGCAGAGCCCCTTCCATATCAAGTATTGCCTTATGTTTGGAACAAGGGAAGTGTTTTGTTGTCACTTTGTATTACAGGAGTTCATATGTGGCCTGGACGCTGTATTTGGATCTGCCATGGCTTCTTTGGCCCAAGATATTCCAAGGCATTGAGACACCTAATTCCTGTTGTAAATGAAGTTAAATGTGTATGTACACTTTTGTTGGTCTTGGCCTTTGTGTCCATGAAGAGCCCGGTTACCAATAAATAGGCTTACAGGTGCGTAAAATTAACTTGTGCAGATCCAATTGTGGGATCAGGACCTTGCTTTGTAATCATTCTTATATGAAGTCAATCAATTCACCAAACAATGTGTGATTGTTTGTGTCCTCTGTACAGTTTTTTTTATTGTATTGATTTCATTGTGTAACAATCTGTTTTTTATTCCTCTAAAAAACTGGCCAATTAATTAAACACTGTCTTGTAAGTTTGTAACCGAATATTTGTATATGTAAGTACATGAGGTTCTATGGCAGATTAATTAGTTTGTATATGAAATTTATTGATTCATGATTAGAGTGTATTGGTTTGCATGAGTAGTAAACTCTCTTTACAGTTTGTGCCGTCTGCTGTGATCCATAATCATCTGCATTTAAAACAGATGGGTCTGTGTACAAAACATACTGGGTTGTGTGAACATTATAATACACTGTGGCAATTTACAGGAGTCACAAATTAGGATGAAGTTATGTATCTGTATTAAATAAATGTTTATAGTGTATCTTTTATCAATAGATCCTTCCTATTGCATGGAAAAATCAGGTTAGGAATAAAGCTGTTTAGAAATCTTTACTCATGATACTTACTCTTTATTTTTACTCTTATTGTGTATAAGTAATGGGGCCAATCCACTACTCTTTATGGAAGCAAAAGTCCCATCGGAGTCAGTGGTAGTTTTTGTATGCATAAAAATTGCCATATTTATGCCTATTCCTCCACTTTGCATACAGCATGATTCATAGTTTCAGCTGTATAGGAAAGTAGTTACTGTAATAAGCACAAAATAGGTGTAAAAAGTTATATTGCTACTTTGATATAAGTTGACTCTACAGAGAAGTGTAAGCAACTTCACAAAAGAGAAGCAGGACCATTATATTAAATACTGCGGGTCAGGTTCCATTTTAATTTACACTAGTGTAAATCTCAACTTATTTAATTAATTTCCATGAATTTTAACTCAAATTATTCCAGACTGAATGTTCATGGTGAGTCCCCCACATTTATGCAGAGTAACATGGCCTTTCCCCATCAGAAATAAACCCCATAGATGGGCTATATAGTTTTGTCAAGAGTAAAATAAATGTGTTTTGGATTTTCCACTTGTACCCAAGTCTCCAAACCATGGATGAGTGTAGATTCAGATTATTAGGTATGGAAACCTTAAAACTTCATATGTTTTACAGTTAGACTGAATAAATAATATTTGTTTTGACAGTCACTAGTAATGAAACAATTTATTGTAATAATATATCCACTGGACTGTATTTATTACATAGAACTGTACCATTTACCGCTACATTATTTCCATATTTGTAACGTGTGCATGCAGTAAATGTGGTATTTTATTGGTGTGAATAATTTCTGTTTGGTTAATCAGCTTTGGTATGTTACATACTAATTTGAGTAGAAGGTTTAACGTGTACTACTTGACAAGTTCTGAGTGCCCTTAACTCTCAAGGGAAGCACTGAATACCTCACAGGTTCATGCACTAATTAATGCAAATTGATTGTATATTCCTACATGTAATAGAAGTCAGTATTAACTAGGGAGTGCAAAAGCCCTAAATGTGCAAGTGTCTTAGTTTCATGGCCTTTTGGTCCCTATGCTCACTTCCTTGTTCCAGCCTTTGCTTTCTAGGTTCCCCTGTAGTCTTTGTCCTACTGCTGGATGTTCTTGTCATCAGATACTTCCCAGACCCCTTTGGGTCTTTTCCTTAGCCAGTGCTAAGGTTCTCCAATGCAAATCCAATCATTCATTTGTTGCTCTCTAAACTCTATTGCCTCAGCAAAAAATCTGTAGTATCATTTCAGATCTTGGCATCTGACAGGATGACTTTCCTGAAAAGTTATTTTCTAAACTTTCATCTCACTCATATGTATTTACACAAATCATTTGCTATGTCAGACCCAGAATATCTTAAGCTATATCTACACTACCACATTATTTTGAAAAAAGTTATTTTGAAATAATAGCTCCTGAAATAACTGATTTGAAAAACTTATTTCTCTTCACAAGCAGGAGTTACTATTTTGAAATAACAAGCCCATTATTTCAAAATAACAGGCTTGATAGTGTGAAAGCTCACCTTATTATTTCAAAATAACTCCCCAGTGTAGACATGCCCTAAAGAATTTGATTTCTCAATATTTGTCAGGAAAAATTTTCTTCGACTATTTAATGTATCTAATTTTGTTTATTGTTACTAGAAACAAACCCCGTTGACAGGTTTGTCCACATATTCACTCTGCTGATACCATTATTGGACCTAACTAACTGAGTTATAAGATCAAGAACACATATTCCTGCACATCCAGAAATATAATTTATGCTATCATTTGCTGAAAGTGTCCGTCTGCTATGTACATTGGACAAACGTCTCAGACACTTTGCCAAAGGATTAATGCCCACAAAACAGATATTAGACAGGATCACAAAGAAAAAACAGTTTCTTGCCATTTCAACCAGCAAGGAGATTGTCTCAACGACTTGATTACCTGCATCCTGCTTCAAAGGCCTTTTAAGAATACACTTGAAAGAGAATCCTCTGAACTGTCATTCATGCTTAAATTTGACACTTTACACTTAAGTTTGAATAAAGACTCTAATTATCTTACCCATTACAAACATAGCTTCCCCAGATATCACCTCTAATATCATTAGCTCACATACATTTACCTCCCCCCCCATCCCTCTTCTGAAATTTGATTTGTCCTTTTCAAATGTGTTCATTTTTTTAATTGTATCCTTTGGTATATATGGTTGTGACAATTTTCTTCCACTATTTGATCTGAGGAAGTGGGTCTGGCCCACGAAAGCTCATCACCTAATAAACCATGTTGTTAGTCTTTAAAGTGCTACATAGTCCTGTATTTTGTTTCACAAGAAAATTAGGGAAATGTTGTGTAAATGAATTTACTATGATGTGGGTGCAAAACTGGTTGAAGGATCATTCCCAAAGAGTAATTATCCATGGTTTGTTATCAAACTATGTGGGTGTATCTAGTATGGGGGGAATCCTGGCTGGGTCAGTCATGAGTCTGGTACCAGTACTAGTAATATTTCCATTAATAACTAGGATGAGTGAGCAGTATAAACGTTTTAGAAGGAGGAGGTACAAGCTCTTTTTAGGACAAGTATGAAATTCAAGATGACTTTGACAAATTGGAGAACTGGTTTGAAAAACACAAAATGAAATTCAATAAATACTGGGGCAAAGTATTTCACTTAGATGGGAAAAAAATCAAATGTATATCTCCAAAGTGAGGAATAGCTAGCTAGGTGATAATACTGCTGAAAATAATCAAGTGGATCATAAATAGAATATGTGTCAATAATGTGGTGGGGTGGCAAAAAAGGCTAATATTGTTCTGGAGTTTAATAGGAGTAGGATAATAAAACTCAAGAGATAATTGTTCCACTCTACTTTGCACTGATAAGTCTTCAGGTAGAGCAGGGGTCAGAAACCTTTTAAAACCAAAGAGCCAAACTACATCAACGTTCAGAACAAGAGGTCGGGAAACCAGTATAAGAACGCCCATTTTCACGATTGAAAATATACAACTTAATATTATTGATAACTAGCAGAAATACCTGGCATTGCCCAGGGAAAATACAGTAAAAGGTGCGATGAATTAACTACATCAATTACATTTACAAAGCATATTTTATTGGAAATGCTTTTCTCTTATATATTACTTTAGAAAATTAACATAGCCAGTGATGTGCTTACAAAATGACAAATCCCACAGGGTCTCTTTTCCCAATCCCCACAAATCAGGAAGGTCCATATTTCCTTAGAGACTCTATGCAAACCAATGCCTGCAGCCTTCTTGCCAGAAGCCCTGAGAAATGGAGGGGATGTCTCCTGGGCTCTGCAGCATCAGGAAATCACTGCTCCCCAAGTAGCCACTCCCCAAGTGTCTTCAGTGCATACTTCATGAGGCAACCTGAATGGACCAGTTGCATTGTTCAGACAAAGCGAAACACCTTCAGACCAGGTGCAATTAGTGATACCTAGATGATCAGAACATGCAGTACCTGAACGTACCTGTTCTAATGAGAATAGGCTGTTCTGAATGTACCGTGTCCTCCTCAGGCTTCACGGTGCTCAAAACCTTGTCCTCCTACCCACCGCCTCTTTGTACTGTGAGCTGAATCCTGCAAAGTGCATAATGCCCATGGCACTTGCTGATAATGCACACAGCCTTGCCAGGAGAACGCAAGCAGCCCAAAGGAGGGCGAGTGGTGGGATGGCTCATTTGGGTGTGGGGGGAGGGAAGCAACTTTAATTTCCAGAAGGGGGTCAGAAGGAGCCCGGCTGCGTGAAGATGTTGAGAGGCTGTGATAGCTAGAGGCCTTTCCTAGCCACAATTAGCAAGGCTAGACCCCAGCCAGCATCAGCCACATTTGGTTCTGTCCTGGAGACCTGCTGGTGCCCTAGTATAGGGGAGGTTGCTGATTCTCTGCCCCATTGCAGCCTCTTCCCCATGTGCTTTTCTTTGATGGTGCTGTAGGTGCCAACATGTTTTATCCTTTAGGATCTTGTAGTTGCAGTTTACGGCTGTGTCTAGACTACACCTCTGTCAACAGAGAGCTGTAGATTAGGCACGTAAAAATTGCTAATGAAACAGGGATTTAAATATCCCATGCTTCATTAGCATAAACATGGCTTCATTAGCATAAAGTCATGGCTTTTTTTCAAAATGGACCTTTTCCGAAAAAAACCCGGCATTCTAGTTGGGGATCTTTTGAAAAATAAAGCCTTTTTCAAAAGATCCCGTCAACCTCATTTAGGAAGGATAAGGGATCTTTCAAAAAAGGCTTTATTTTTCAAAAGATCCCCGTCTAGACTGCTGTTTTTTTTCGAAAAAGCGCCGTTTCAAAAAGAAGTGGTGGCCATGTTTATGCTAATGAAGTGCAGGATATTTAAATCCCTGCTTCATTAGCAATTTTGGCGTGCCTGATCTACATCTCTGTCGACAGAAAGGTGTAGTCTAGACACAGCCCATGTGACACTCTTAACAGAACAGTCCAGCAAATGCCTATGATCAGGTGCTATTAAAAACTAATTATCAGTGGACCCAATTGGGACTCTGGGGGAACCGATTTTGAGATATTACCAATCCCGTGATTTAAGTTAGGAAAGCAGGAGTATCCATGTAAAATGTTGTGTTTCTATGATCACGCGCTACTAAAAGCTAATTATCAGTGGGCCCAATTGGGGCTCTAGAGGAATCGGGGAAACCGATTTCAAGATATAACCAGTCCAGTTATTGAAGTTAGGAAATCAGAAGTAACTGTTCAAAGTTTGGTGTTTCTAGCTCTTACCGTTACAGAGATCTTTTGGAATTATCATTGGGCCCAATTGGGGCTCTGGGAGAACGAGGGGAACTGATTTTGATATATAACCAATCCAGTAATTTAAGTTAGGAAATCAGTAATATCTGTGCAAAACTTCATGTTTCTAACTCTTACCATTTTGGAGATCTTTCTGGACAAACACACAAACTTTCAGAAATATTTATAAGAAAATTGATGTGATGATTAATAATAGCATCAATGAAACATTGTACTCAATGACTTTTTTAATAGGACTTCTGCTGCTGCATCTTTTCATACTTTTCTTTGAAGTTTATATCATAACTGATCAAGTTCAGCTTCACGCATGCTTTCAAGCTCTCCTCTGTCAGTCTTGAATGTAAATTATCTTTGATGTGATTCAAATGAGAGAAAGCCTGATCATACATATAGGTGGAGCCAAACATTGAAAGTAAGCCCAAGCTGACATTCTGCATGGTGGTGTATGTGACAGGAAGTTCTTTCCAAGTTTGCAGAATCAGATTGTCATCATGCTCCAATTTCTTCACATCAGCCCATTTGTGCAGTTTTGCCAATTCTGCACATTGTCAAGCAAGGCATTTAAAATCAGAATTCAGCTTGATGAATTTTTCCATCCAGATAGCCAACACCTTGAAATCTGTTATTTTCATTTCCAAATTGCTGACTAAGATGCCTGGAATGACTGTGAAATCCAGTTCTTCAACGGATGCTTTATGTGGACGAATCAAACTTAAACAGAGCACTGTGTTTACAAAAGTCAACAAAACAAGACTTGAATGCCAACAGGAGCTCAGAAACAAACCCAGCAAGCTGCTGCAAATCAAGGCTCTCTCTGACATGAATCACAAAACATTCATAATCTTTCAAAATGTGCCAGTCTGCCCGTCTCAGTATCTTTGATGAAGACAGTCAGTTTTGACTCAAATCCATACACTGCTTGCTACAGAGTCAGGACTGTACTTCCTTGCCTTTGTAGCTTAAGGTTCAACTCATTCAAATGACCAGTAATGTTGACAAGATAGTAAAACTTGAGCAACTAGTCACAGTTTGAAAGCTTGGGGTGTTTGACACCCTTAAAAGACAAAATGACTTAATCTCATTTGTGCAGGCGGCAAAATGAGACAAAACTTTGCCACAAGATAACCAGCAAATATTGCTGTGCATTATTAGATTGGGATCTTTGGAATCTACTTCATCGAGCAGTGATTGAAATTAATGGTGATTAAGGGCTCGGGCAAGAATCCAATTGACAATGCGAACAACCAGTCCCGTTACATTTCCAAGTTCGGTACCATAAGATTGTGCACAGAGTGCCTCCTGATACACAATGCAATGAAAGTTCAAAAATGGGCAGTTCATCTGTTCTGACAAAAGAGTAAGGAATTGCCTGTATCTGTCAACCATGCTTAGTGCATCATCTGTACACACAGACAGAAGATTATCCAACTGTATTTTTCTCGTTTACAAAGTTCTTCACAATTTTAAGACTGTCTTGGCCCCTTGTTCAATTTTTCATTGGTAATAAATCAATATTCTTTTATTGTGCACAGCATTTCCACAAATATATCATCCCAGTATACACAGCCGATTAACATCACATGTAGGTTGTCATGTCCAAAGCAAACAAAAATAAGCAGCTGTACTCAAGTTTTGCTTTTGTTCTTTGTCGATTTGATGGGCCATTTTCACAGCTCCGTCATGAACTATTTTTACTGATAATGGCATGTCTTGAATTTTCTGTGAGATTTTGTCCTTGTTGTGATAGGCTTCCCGTCTCAGATAATGCTGTATGAGCCTGCAAAACATGCAGAATTTAAGCTCCTACCTTTTCTTGACCATGCCAGCAGGCTATTTTGCCCAATGTTCATTTTTTGCTGCAGCTCCTCAGAGGCTTTTTTCGCACACTGCTCTCGGGTATATTGTAGCCAATGCTGCATGTTCTCTCATGAAAGGCCATTCTAAATTTGATTGTTCTGTTTGAGGACAGTCTCACACTACAAATGACAAGGTGTGGCGATCCAGACCTATCCACAAATTCATACATGTCTGTCCTCACTTTTTGAAAATTTCAATACTTATCTCTCTTTCACTTCACTATTTTTGCTATGAGGGGACTACAGAGTTCACTATGACCTATGATGATCGAAAGATTTCTCAACCAAGCAAATGGAAAGTGACTATGCACGACCCCATAGTGGAGAGAATGGATGGCTGTTAAGAGGAACAGTTAAAGATGAAATTAAAAAAAAAAAGACCAACTTAACATGTAATTATGTGTTTTTAAAATTTTGAATTAACTTTTCACTTAATTTAAAAAGATGTGTGTATTTGGGGAATGACAAAAAAGCCATATTTGGTTCTATACTGAGCCATATTTGGCGCTAGAGACATGGGTTGCAAATTCCTGGGCTAGGGTACTGCAGTCAGTTTTAGGTGTCACACTTCAGGAAAGATGTGGGAAAACTGGAGAGAGTCCACAGGGAGAGCAACGAAAATGATTTAAGGTTTAGAAAACCTGAAAGAAGACTGAGGGTATGTCTACACTGCCACCCTAGTTTGAACTAGGGTGGCTAATGTAGGCTTTTGAACTTGCAAATGAAGCCCAGGATTTAAATATCCCAGATTTCATTTGCATATTCCCGGGCGGGCGCCATTTTAAAATGCCCGTAGTTGGAACTACCTTGCAGGAGGAATAATGGTAGTTCGAATTAGGAGCTTTAATTCGAAATACTTAGTCTGTGCCGCATGTAGCCGCTGGCAGGTAGTTCGAACTACGGGCATTTAAAAATGGCACCCGCCCGGGAACATGCAAATGAAGCCCGGGATATTTAAATCCCGGGCTTCATTTGCAAGTTCGAATGCCTACATTAGCCACCCTAGTTCGAACTAGGGTGGCAGTGTAGACATACCCTGAGAGGGGACCTACTAACAGATTTCTGATATGTTAAAGGCAGTTCTAAATAGGGTGTTGTTCAGTTGTCCTTCTGAACACCATTCTCTTTATAACAGCCCTTTATTCCTGCAGGAAGGAAGATATAGGTTAGATGTTAGTGGGGACGCACTAGAAAGTTCTTTGTGCATTCTCATTTGTGAAGTCTGGAATGCTAGAGAGAAACAGCGTTCAGGCTGGAATGACAGGCGGGAAAGGGTCAGTTTGTGCCATGCCCTGTACTAAATGTGGGTGTATCTTAAATATAGCTCACAGGTTGAAACCAGAGCTGTACAATGAGCATATGGACAGAGAGCATATCATACAATCACAGGAAATGTTGTCAATCTGCCCTCTGGACCTTGGACATGACTACTCTAAAAGTGGAAAATGGATGCAGTGAAGTGTATTTTCTCCAGGCAGAAAGCTTAAGAGATATTGAGTTGAAATGTAATAGTTAGAGATGGAAGTGATCATTTCATTCATCCTGCTGCCAGTTCAGAAATGTTTCTATGAGGGAAGGATTTGTGTATTTCCTAATGCTTTTTTCAGTTCGGTGTTATATATCTCTTGGAAGAGAACGTCCATCATTTCTTGAGACCATTTTACCCTTAACACTCTGTGTTAAGTTCTCTCGGCTTTAGCCCAAGTAGTCATATTTTTAAATGTCACCCTGATGATACCTATCAGTGTACAGCACCATGCCAATTATTCCTTTCCCTTGTTAATGTTCAAACCCTTCAGATATCTGTAGATTGCTACAGTCCACTGCTTGCTTATTAAGCAACCATTCCTGTTACAGCTGTTTTATTCTATGTCAAGCATTCAGCTTATTCTTTATTTAACTTTGAATATCCAGACATATATCATCATCTGCCAGGTGATGTACTTAAGTATTTTAAGTGAAACAGCACGAAGGAGCATTGCCACTTTAAGAAATTTACATTGGAGGGCATCTTCCATTTTGGTGTGTTTTACTAGGGAATCACCACAGCTTTGCTTTGGAAGTTCTCATCCATCTGCTGCAGTAACATGTGGGAGAGAAGACAAAGGTTTCCTTGGCAAGCATCCAGGGGCGGCCCATGAGCCTAGGCAAACTAAGCAGTTGCCTAGGGCACCGCCGGCCCAGATGCCCGATGATGATGTCACGGGGCGCCAGAGCGCCCTGTGATTACGTCATGGCCATTGATGGCTGTGCAGGCAGGGGCGCCGATCGCACCTTCCACCTAGGGCGCCAGCTGCTGCAGCCGGCCTTGGGCCACTCCTGAAAGCATCCCAAGATGGCTTAAACTTAAAGCTTGATCCTGCACTCCACATCAGATAAACTCCCAATATGCTTAATGGGAGTTTTGTTCGAAGTAAGTAGTGTAAAATCAAAATGTTTGAATTATAAACATCTGTAAAGAAAAGAAAATATTTTTCTGGTAGATAAAACATCAAGCCCCTTTCTTGCTGTAGGACCCTTAAATACAGAAAATATAACAGTCTACTATGAATGTATTGCATTTTAGCAACCCTCTGGTAGAGCCCTGCAAATCTGCCACTATCCACTTTATACTGCATTTATTCGTAATTGTGGAGGATGTGGATATCCACAGATCACTGTAGCAGATGCAAATACCTATTTTTGATTTGAGCCAGGCTCTATCCACAGGTGCACTATGTATTTCAATGGGACCACCAATAAGATGAATCTAGCAAGCATGAAACATTGTAGATACATCTCTGTATTAATCTTAAATCTGTGTTAATCATTTTCATATGACTCTGGATCATCTTCATATAACCATGTATTAAGTCTTTCCATATATAACCTTCATTTTCAAATAACTTTGTATTAAGTCCTTTTATACAGAAACTTTATATGAAGTCTTAATATAATATTATAGTCCCTAAGAATAATTAAGGTAAAGAGAGGTCTGTGTGCTAGAATAGATCCCTCCCCTTTTACTTAATTGATTGCCCTGTTGAATGAATGAGGTGTGAATTGATAAGGCATGGAAGACAGGCACCTTGGAACAGCTAAAACACTTGGAGAGGGGGTGGAAGCCAGATCTAAGTACAGTGATAGAAAGGACAGTCTTTAAAGTGCTACATAGTCCTGTATTTTGTTTCAGATCTAAGGACAGTAAGACCTGTCAAGAGGGCTCATTGAAAGATGATCAGACATATTGATGGCCTTGGGAGTCAGAAGCAAGCACCTTCTTTTGAAAGCAGAGTCAAAATGCCCTCTTTGAAGATGAATGTGGCAGCATAAAGACAACACCGGGAAGAAAGTGCCACAGATGACTAACTGACACAGCCAAAAGTACATAGATTGTGCATATGCATATGATGGCTAACGGGTATAGATTTTCATGAGAAGGAAGCTACTATAAATCTAAGGTGTCTTGCAAGGAGACCCCAGTTCTCGTCCTTTCAACATTGAAGCATCGATCCGGATTGGCAGAAGCCCAACTCCACTCCTCCCCCATCTAATTCACCTGGCCAGTGAAATTAGGGGGAGAAACTAGTGGGTAACAACAACAAGATAGAGTGCATGAATGTAATATATCATATGCATACGATAAAGTATTGATTGGGGTATGTATTACCAATTAGTGTGGTGTTTTGCCTTCTCCCCTTGTAAAAGATCCCATGCAGTTCTTTAAGCACAACATGCATGATTAATTTTGCTCTTGCAATGACCTTTATATTTTACCATAATATTTGCTGTCATAGTTAAAGAAGCCTAGTTGTATCACTGTTAGTTGTGGAGAGGAGGGGAATTGGGCAACTCTAAAATAATCCCTTTTCTTTTCATTCTCAAACTTGCCAACCAATTCCAGACATACGTTTGCATTTACTGCTTTAAAGTAGAGACCAGGAGAATGGTGGGTTCCTGGAAAGAAATATGTCATTGGTGATAAACAACCCCGAAGTCACTGGAGCAGATAATGCATTGCAGGTCAGAAACTACACCCCAGACAATACTGCGCGTGCAGGTAATACACCAAATGTCACATTTGAAGAAAGCAATGCTTTTTCTGCTGCTACATCCTCAACAAATTGTAGTGCATGGCATGAGTTACTTGCCGACACAGAAGCATGAAGGATTTTTAGGAGGCAAAAGCATTCATTCACAGGCTGTACAAAATAGAGCACAACAAAAAATATAGCACAATTAGCCACCCAATGCTCATCAAGGATATTAGACAAACAGTAAATCAAGTTAGAATGTAATTGTAATCTACAAACAAAAGTAATTGTTCTTTATAGCTGTACATTAACAGATTAAGCCTCCTAGACAGAAAAGCACCAGACCTTAATAAGGTTAAAAATTGCTTGTTTGTTTGTTTTAAATTTGACACATTTTATCTTTTATATATGAGCTATAAACAATGCATTCATCTTGTAAAGACTTCAGATGAATTCATGTATATTAATAATAATTCCTAGTGCACACATACTATAGTGCTTTATATTTTTGCAGCACTGAAATGTAAGTCATTAATCCTTGCAGCACTCCAGTGGCTTAGGTAAGTATTTATGTGTCCGTTATTACAGGCAGCAAAGAAGAGACAGTGTTAAGTGACCTGAGAAGGTTGTATGTTAAGTCAGTGGAGGACTTGGAACAAAGGACTTTCTGAGTTCTAGTCACATCTTTCTCCCACTAGCCCATGCATCCTCTTCTAAAGGACTCTGCTTTCCGGAGGAGTCTGCCTCAGTGCAGACTCAAAGTTTAGAGGCTATGTCCCTGTGTGTCTGTTCTTCCTACAGACAAACCTAAACTGTAGAGAACACGGGGGAGAGGGGGTAAAAGTACTTAATGAAGTCCTTCTTGGCCAAAAAGACTCCATAAAGGAAGAGTCAACATTTGCATCTGAATATCAATAAGCATACATAAACAGATAGAAAAAGAATGCAGCAGCAATTCTATAATCCATTGTTTATGGGGAGGAGGAGGGGAAGGTGTAAACAATGGTGACAATTAATAGACCCGCTAATGACATGATGGCAAACAGTACAATTTTTCAGGGGAAGGATTTGTTCAAGGTTCTCTTGTGCTGTGTACAATATGTAGCCCCCCGATTACTTACACAAAAAATGCTAAATTCAGCAGTGCACTATCCAGGGGTGGTATCCAAAAATGTAGGCACAGTTTCAGTGGGAGAGGATGGCAGGTCCATTTACTATAATGAGCTGCTACTTGACAATATGAGAATGTCCCCATTAGGTCTAGTGCCAAGAAAAAAGCTGGAATAGTTTTGAGTCATCATCTGTCTTACCCAGCAGGTAATTCTATTAATGACTTATAGGCCCAGCTTTGCGCTCAGTGTTTTAAGGATCAGACAGTTTGCCTGATACAGCAATGTAGTAAATGGTCTACGAGAGCAGAGTGTGACAGAGTCAGCATTTTCCCCTTCACACCATGTAATCAAACAAGTATGAGCTAATAATTTCAAGCTGAGAAGTGATAAAGTTGAAGAAAGTTTTGCCAAGTAGTCATGCTATCTCCTCTGGATGATGGAAAGGAGGGTGTTAATTAGATACTTAATGCACCAGTCAAGTTACCTTTCATTCGTGGATCTAGGACAATTGGTTGTGCTCTGCTATTGTTATGTATATTTTATTAACTATTTAGAAAGGTGATGGGAGAGTTGAGGTCTGGCTGTAACCAAGGGCAAGAAGGATGATATGCCTACTAAAGTATTTACTATCCTTGGATTTCTTTGTATTTCACAATACTCTTTTCACAGCTTCTGTGCCCACAGACACGGTGATTGTGCAGAACACGTGAAACATGGAGCCATCAGCTATAAGGACATCAAGAGGACTGGTCGTGTTATGGTTGGAAGAAACATATAGGATCTTTTTCAGAGGAAAAGGCAATACACCACTTTTACTCAAAATACAAAAATAAAAAGCAGCCTAGGTGCATGCACATATTGCTCCCTCCCCCCCCCCCCCCACGTCCCCACAGATGGTCTTATACTTACCAGACTCATGGCTCAAGTCAATCTACTGGTCATTTAGATTGAATGTGAGTGAAAAACTGGGCTCTGTCCATCACAATCAGACGCTCTAAGTCTAAGACTTTGCAGGACTGAACCCAAAGAACCATGTGCTATTTTTACAGTTGTAAGTTCCCATTTGAGTCTATGGATTTTGGAATGTCATGCCATGATCATTAATCTTTAAAAAGATTTTCATCCCATTATCATCATCAGGGATTCCCATCATTATCCTTCATCATCATTTTTATGGTTGTCACTGAGTTTTCCACATCTGGTTTAACCTTTATCTGTTACTTTGCCTTTAGGGATGTATACCTGTACTGTAGGGTTATCAATCTGCCACTCTCCAGCCATCGTCAACACCTTCTGATAATCTGACTAGCATCTCTAGATCTTTTTCCTCTTCCTAGGTCAACTGCACTATTTGGTCCTGTCATCTTCTGTCTGTCTGGGTATGTCTACACTTGCAGCCTATTTCAGAATAGGAACAACATATAAAACTGAGCACCATATTATCCTAAAATATTATACTACATCACATCTGTAATTCTGTATAAATTATACAAACATATATTGGCTACAGTTGGGAAGACATCTTTAAATCTGGCTGCTTTTCCCACCCTAATCTAGCTCCAACTGCAACGCTTCATACCAAATTTTGCTATATTCTGGAAAGTCCACTGGCACTGTCCCACAGTCTAGGGTTTGAATTCCCAGAGTACATGGGCTTGAGATGCCTTCAGGAAGCAAGGGGCATTACTTAATGGACCAATACTATTATTGTGAAAGTCAATGCATTTTTCAAGCATCCTGGGCAGATATCTTCAGGTATGATGCAGAGAGTACTTCCATAGCCCATAATATACGTATAAGTTGAAGAAGAGAGGAGCCATGTAGAGCAAGGTGGTGGTAATCTGGGTGACAGTTTTTATTGCTCTATAAAAACTGCAAGTTTGCTGTAGGAAATTGATGAGCTAACTTCTTATGGTGGAGGAAAAAGGAACATGTTCTGAAGAGCATATTTATGAAGGATTGATATTTAGGAGTTGATATTTTGAGTTGTTTACGTCTATGCACATGGTGAGAGTTTGAGATACCTCACCAGAGATATAGTCCCTCCATATGCTATTAAAACATAGGAAGCTATTATCCAAGTCTTTCTTACTGCAAGTTTTTAAATCTTTAGTGCAGTGGCCACTGTATAGCTTAAGGACCCAGGTTTATATAGAAGAGCATAATGGACAGGCAAGTTTTACCTGCACAGGCCAGCTTCACAGAAGCCTTAATCTGTAGTGGATAATAATGTTATCTATGAGTTACTAATGTAGTTCTCTTAAGTAATCTATACTGTACAGTAATTAATGATAATTGTTAATAAACCTGCCACTTTATAATGCCAATGGTTCATTGCTAAATGGATTTCTGTTTGGGAGTATCGGAGCAATATAAACTTCATACTACCAGTCTCTAGCAAAGAGGTACTCATGCATTTTTCATTACTGGAAAAGCAATTTCTGTATGTCTTGTACAACTACTGAATTTATGGCTATAGAAATGTTGCAAAGTCCAGAACATGTCACATTCTAATATAAAATATACTAGATGACAATATCAGATCAAAACTGCAAACTATACTTATGACAGCTGTCTATAATAGTCTTGTCAAATGCAGTAGAGATAGCTACAAATAGATGAAGGGAGTAGGTAACAAATCAGACCTATCAACAGAGACTGACTTAAAATACACAATTTAAGGGTCCAATTCTGCCTTATTTACACAGGTGCCAGCTCATGTCAACTCCAGTGATAAGAAAATGCAGAAATGATCCCTGTATTTTTTTCACTCATAAAAATAGAGGAGATGGTTAAAAAAATAGAATCTCTTACAAGGCCTGCAATGTGAGTCTGAAATTTTTCAATGGCTATAAGGAAAATCAGCACTCATTCTTTCCTCTGTCACAGGACCGACAGAACCTAGAAAACTTCTCAATTGATTCTATTGTCTTTCTGTAAGTATGTCAGAACATTAGGATTATGCAAATGTATTTGCACTATCTCAAAAAATTAATTCAGATTTGATCTGATCAAAGAAATGATTTGCCATAGGCAAATGTAATGGGGCAGGACTCACCACTGCAGTGCCTGGTTCCTCCAGGTTAGTTCTTATTCTGGCAGTGTCTCATCCATCTTCACACCCTGTTCTTGTTCTGGACCCACATCGCTCCCAGACCATAGCATCCTCTTTGGGACACTGCCCTCCAGCAGTGCCCATTACAACAGTCTCTTTCCTCCAGTCCTTGGTTTCTATTCCCACAGTGGCTAACTGTGGCCTCCAAGCGTCTCTCCCCTCTGTCTCAGCGCAAGCCACAGTCTGTATGGGTCATGTCCCCCTTCCAAGAAAGTATCAGCAGTTCCCAGTTTTACCTGACACTGTGGCCAACTGTGGTCCTAAAGACTAGTCCCTCTGTCTTAAGGGCAAGACACAAACTGTGTGGGCAGCATCTTGAAGGCAAGGTGTGGTGTAAGGAAGAAATGGGGAACCCAGGCTCACCTGCTATTCTGTGTCTTGACCCAGGAACTCTCTGGCAGCAGCCTTGTCTTGCTCTTCTCTACTCTCCTTTACTGCCTCTTGTTCCTGGTCCACGTCCCCTGTTATCCATGTCCCTCCTTGGCCATTGTTGCAAGACTTGCAGCCTGGCAGGTATCAGACTGGTGCCTGCCCAGCTCTGCTCTAAAGAGCTTTTCAGAGAACTGGCCCTGCACCCTTTCTGGTCAGGACCCAACTCCCTGTCTCCGCTGGGCAGCTTCTTATATACAGAGCTGCCCCAGCAAGTGCCTCTCTGATTGGTCAGGGTTTTGTATAGGTTTAACTCCTTCCTGGTTAAACCCCTTCCTGGCCACTGTAGGGCAGCTGTCCTACCACAACCAGATTTATTTTATTTTGCTAAATTTGTTCTTCCCCTTAAATATTTTCTTGCACCTAGTGGGTGATGGGAAAGGAACATGCAAGAAAAGACATAAAATAGTATAATTTGGGTCTTCAACAGGATTGCTCCATGGAAGCATCCATCTCCCTGTTTATTTAATTGGGTGTTCTGAAGAGTTTTCAGACAATAAGCTATGATGGACAGAAAAGAGGATAGTCTCCTTCCTGCACCTTTAATGTACAGACATCATTTTCTTCTTTCAGCTTTAGGAAACTCTTCTCTCCAAGCTTAGGTAGCAATACATTCAGAATATAATGGCTTTTTAATACTTATCTCATTTTTGCATTAAATATAATGTATATCTTTATTATTTTGTATTCTCTGGCCTCTTTTTTTTTTTAACCTATAGCTAGCATGGAATTTTCTGGTAAAACAAAGTTTAGTGGAAAATTCCAATTTGTCAAACCTGAAATGTTTCACAGAGACTTAGTAGGTTCGATGAACTGCCAAAGAATCATAAGCAGGATTCTAGGGGGAATCTGCCTCAATTTCTGTCAGCTCACCTGACAGTCTGCTGGGAAGCTCAGGTTTCCACTCCTCCCATGCCTCCTGCCCCAAAGCTGGAACCATCAAGAGTTCAAGACTCCTTACCGTACAGTCAAGTATCAGAGGGGTAGCTGTGTTAGTCCGGATCTGCAAAGGTGACAAGGAGTCCTGTGTCATTTTATAGACTAACAGATTTATTGGAGTATAAGCTTTCGTGGGCAAAGACCAGTACAGTCAGGCTCCTAGAAACCTTGCAGGCTCTAGGAGACCTAGTGGGAGCTAGGTTCCTCACGGCTTTCCTGCTTCATGGCAGAGGGCTCCCTGAGGTGATGTTAGGATTGGGGAAAAACACAAGAAGCCCCAGGGATTTTAGGCAGCCAGCTGCTCCATTTTACTGGGGGAAATGAAAGCAAACTTCAAAATTTCCTAGTTTTGTTCTAAATCAACAGAAAAACTCTTTTGAAATGTTAGAATTGCTTCAAAATGAAAGTTCCAAGTTCTGACCAGTGTCATTTTCCACAGAGAAGTTGAACTCCTTTCTCCTTCCAATTCCAGTAGAAAGACAGGCACCCACAGCTGAAAGATAAAAGCTGATTGAATTCTTTTAATTTCAGTTTCTTCCCCTCCCTCCTTGCTATTGTAGCTCTTCCTGTTTACTAACCCAGTATGAGGTTGTTCAGCATAGGGGAAGCCTTGTGACTTTGTACACAACTTTGGGAGATTAGGCCTGAGGCTCCCTTGTGTGCTGTGCATTGTGTGTCAGTGTGTGTGCACCTCAGACCAGAACCACTCAGACAAACCACCAGGAACAAGCTTTTTTCTGTAAAGAATATAGAACAGGATACCAGTCCAGTAGCCTCCTCTCTGATTGCACGCTACATGCTCCCATCTCTGTCAGTACTGAGACCCTGCAGGGAGGCAGTGGGTAAATCAGCTTGTGACACCTTAAATCAACTTAGAACCTGAAGAGTTCGGGTTGCCAGCCCTCCAGGATTGTCTTCAAGTCTCCAGGAATTAAAAATGAATCTTTAATTCAGAATTATGTCATGTGATGAAATCTCCAGGAATACATCCAATGAAAATTGGCAGCCAAAAGCGGGCTGTTTA
Source organism: Pelodiscus sinensis (assembly GCF_049634645.1). Lineage (NCBI taxonomy): Eukaryota > Metazoa > Chordata > Testudines > Trionychidae > Pelodiscus > Pelodiscus sinensis. The sequence continues at coordinate 9,059,821 of NC_134723.1, forward strand.
TTAAGTGGAATCTCTCACTGGGAGCAAATGCTCTGCTCTGCTCTGTGCTCACTGGCTGCTGGTTTCTAAGCAGAGCTTAATTTGTTGTTTTTTTGACTCAGAGAGCCCTGTCTATGTGAGAGACTGCTTGTTTCCACAGTGAAGTCTGCTCAGTGTACTTAGTGGCAGTAGTAGGTTGCAAACTCAAGGGCCCTCACAAAAAACACCCCACTCCCTTCCACTTTGGCTCCAAAGAGTCTGCATCCTCTGGAGACTGAGCTGCAAGGTCCGGCTTCTCCCAGGCCATAATAAGGGCTGATGTTGGCAATTGGGGATATTAGCTGAGCTTTTATTTGATTTCTGGATAGTTGTTTTCTGATTTGGTTGCTGAGCTTTTGCTGACTCACTCTCTGTGCACTAGACACCTTTTTATAACTCAGACTATAAGGCTTTTGTTCTATAAATAGAAATTAAAATACTAAGTAGCTGCATTAGTCATGATAATTGACATTTACACATCCTCTCCTTGTGTGGGTAGAGAACAGCTAAAAAAGGAGTTGCCTTCTGCCCTAGATCCCATATTATGGCAGTCATCCAATTCATGGCCATGTCAGTCCCACCATGACTGCTGGCAGAGGCACTAGCATCCTCCCAGTATGTGAGCCAGAGGCAGGCTCAGATTTCTAGTGGCACCTTCTCCATGTGAGATGTAGCATCTCATGCCAAGCTTGGCTTTCAGAACAAGCTGATGGCAAACAGCTGTGATGGTTTGAAGGCTAAAATTCTCATAGGTACCACTACCTTAGCACAACAGTTCTCAAACTGTAGGTTGGGACCCCAAAGTGAGTCATACCCCCACCCCAATTTAATGGGGTTGTCAGAGCAGGTGTTAGTCTTCCCAGGGTCTAACTTCAAGCCTGAGACCTACTGACCAGGGTTAAAGATGAACCCTAGGTGGCTAGGGTTGCCAGGTGTCCGGTTTTGAACCAGACAGACCAGTATTTTTAGCTTTCTGTTCGTGAAACAAATTGAGAAAATATATATGTCCGGTATTTTCTAAATTATATGTAATGTAGATTGTGATGTATTGTCAAGTGTGTCCAGTATTTTTGTTGAAACCATCTCGCAACCCTATGGGTGGCAGGGCTCAGATTACAGGCCCCCTGTTTGGGGTTGAAGACCAGGGGTTTTGATTTTGGCCACCTCATGCAGGACTCTGAGGTTCAAGCGAGGCTCAGGAGGGCATATGCTTTACTCGCTCCCTTTCCCCAAGATGATGAGGCAATATTGTTGTCAGAAAGGGGCTGTGTTGAAGTGAAGTTTGAGAATCCCTGTGTTAGCTTTCAGGAAATGCTCACATAGGGTACACTAAAGCCAAAGCACTTAGGGTATGTCTACACTACTCCCCTAGTTCGAACGAATGAAGCCCGGGATTTGAATTTCTGGAGGTGTACAGCTAGTTCGGATAGGAAGACTAATCCGAACTAGCTAGTCCGTGCCGCGTGTAGCCGTGCGGCACGGGGTCCGACCTAGCCGGCATTTAAAAATGGCGCCGGCCGGCTTTATGCAAATGAAGCCCGGGAAATTCAAATCCTGGGCTTCATTTGCAACTCCGTATGACTACATTACCCCCCCTAGTTCGAACTAGGGGGGTAGTGTAGACATACCCTCACTGGTTTGTTCTAAATGCCTGTGCTCAAGGTGTTGCAAATGTACTGTGAAGCAGATGACAATCTGTTTGACAGGAGGAACCCCAGGTAAAGGAAAACTACTTTTGGATGTTGCTTTTCTTGATGTCTGATTTGTGTCCATTTATTCTTTTGTGCATAGACAGTCTGGTTTGTCCAATATACATAGCAACACCCAAAAGTCAGTGGGGGAACATTTTAACCTCTCTGGGTACACAGTTTCAGACTTGCAAGTTGCCATTCTCAGACAGAAAAACTTCAAAAGCAGACTGCAGAGAGAAACTGCTGAGCTGGTGTTCATATGCACATTTGACACTCTCAGCCATGCTCTAAACAAACACATGGACTGGTTCTCGCATTACAAAAGGTAATTTCCCATTCCCATTCTCAATTTCTCACCGCTGTTGGAGATGAGCCACATCCATTCTGATTTAATGAGTGCTGATGTCACAGTCCCAGCTCTCTCTTTCTTTCTTTCTTTCTTTCTTTCTTTCTTTCTTTCTTTCTTTCTTTCTTTCTTTCTAGCATCTCAGGGAGGGCGTTGTAGTTCAAGAAAGTTTATGCTCTAATACCCTAATAAATGTGTTAGTCACTAAAGTGCCACCAGACTCCTTGTTGTTTTTGCTGAAACAGACTAACACGGCTACCTCCCTAAATCTAAAAAAAAATCAGTCCTTCGGGTGGATAGCTTCTTGTACAGTTTATGGAAGAAGTAGATCTTGAAGAGGAGTGTGAATTATGAGGAGAGGATAGAGGCCTTGTGATTGAGCAGAGAAAGGATGTTCCATGCATGGAGGGGCGGCATGTATAACACCAAACACAACAGGATCCTGGCCTAGACTTGGCTCCTAAGCACTACAGTGTTGCAAATAATAACTGCTAATATACAAAGGTATAGTTGTGGCAAACAGATACAAGCTGCGTCTTAAGGTTGGCATTATTGGCAGATCAGCTGAAGCACACTTAATCTAAACTGGTTTGTCTATCTCTAGCATCTGCCCTCTTGATTTTGTACTCATCATGGTACCCTTTTTAATGCAGAAAGCAAGACAAGTGACAGACTAGAGTCAAGTACAGACAGGTCACTGCTACAGCAACATTGTATTGTATTTCCACAATGCTTCAGAAACACCAGTAAAAATCAATTTAATCATATTTGCAAAGAGCATAAATGTAGAGTTGTTTTGTTTTATAGCAGCATCTGTAACTTTTTGCAGCTGCCGCAGCTCCTCTGTCTATATTAAGGTTATTGGACTATACATTCTTCAGGGGACGATGCCCTGAGATGGATTCTTTCTGCACTTACACCAGCCTAACAATGACTTTAGTAGAGTTACACCTGTTTTCCATCAGTTAAGATGTCTAGTCTTGTGGAGCAGAATCAAAATTAGCAATTCTTCATCTCTCCTGTATTAATGCAAAAACTTCTCAGTCCAACATTCTGGATATGGAAGCAGGCTTGGAAGTGTAAATTAAAGAGGTCCCTTATCTCATTTGATTTTTCTCTATTGGGCAGAAATAAATTGGGATTTATATTTGTTCCCTCTAAGAAGTCTCTAGGTATGTGATTAGGAAGCATGCTGTTGATGGTATTCTTTTGTTTATTTTGATCCCAGTAACTAAGTGCTTTGGGCTTACTAAAATAGAAGAAACTGATAAACATATGGGCACCACAGATTTATAAAGTATGTACACACACTGCTTCATGGATTTAGAGAGCCCTCTGGAGCATTAACACACACACTTGATGAAAAGTAGGACCTGCATTGTCTTTGTTTCTATGGGTGTGCCTAGACTACAGGGTTTGTTTTTTTTCAAAAAAAGTGGCCTTTTTTAAAAAAAAAAGTCACCTGCTTCTAGACTGCTTCAATGTTCTTTCAAAAGTAAATAAGAACACGGCAGTATTTTTGACCGCAGAAAACCTTATTTTATGAGGAAGAACACCATTTTTCAAAAGTGCTCTTTCGAAAAAAGGCGCTATGTAATGTAAACTGTGCTTTTTCGAAAGTACTGGTTGTAATCTAGATGCTCTTTTTCGAAAGAGGTTTTTTTGAAAGTATCTTTCGAAAAAGCCCCTTTCAAAAGAGGATTGCAGTCTAGACATAGCCCATTAGTTTAGGGGCCATTACTAAACTAGAGCTTTCATTTGGGCAATACATACTACGACTTATTTTTCTGTCTCTTATATTGGTACAAGGCCTTGAACCTGCAAACACTTATATACACATGCATAAATCTTTGCAGGATCAGGCTTAAATTAGGACTCATCCATTAAATTTAGCAAGTTTATGGCATTGTAAAGCTACTGTAGGAAAGACAAACAGGCCCAAAGACCATTCTGCTAGTTTAGCACATTAACTAGCAAGCTCTAACAAGGACATTTTAAAGTATGTAATTGTACTGATTATATCTACAAGCAGTTTTTTTTGTCTGGCTCAGTATTTTGCAATATACTCACCTTAACTTTGATTTAGCATGTATTGTTCCCCTAAGACATGCAAAAAAGGGGGAAAGGTCAAGATGTGAAAAAGTGTGATACCAGCGAGCATAATACCATGGAATTATGTTTTCTTAATGGTTTTCTGTTTGCACTACAGATCTCAGCCATCCCAGATAGTTTTATCACCCATGAAAATACAGTACGCCCAGTTCCTTATCAAATCTTACCATTTTAAAAATTTTATTTTTAACTTACGCAGACACTTGCAAGCCTATGTCTCATCCTCCACGTGGCAGTCGGTAGCATGAATTTCCTGAGTATATTGGCTGAATAAGCTCAGAGCAATCTCTTGGGGAAATAAGCCAACAAGCAGGCCTCTGTTTATTCTACAGCTATGCAATTGGCTGAAGAGAGCTCCTTCAACACCTACGCTTTCTTTTAAAATATTACTGTTCATAGTGAAACCTGCCAGAGGCTATGGACAGCCTAAAACAATAGCTAAGACAAAGGAGGGAATTGCTCTACTCATTTCAGTGAAATGTGAACTCTCAAATCCAATGCTGATATTTGCTGTATTCAGTAATCAGCTATGAAATAGTTCCACTGGGCACAAGATCCTTGACAACTTGCACCTCCCCCCTTAAGGAAGTGTGTTGTGGCAGTGTGTGTCCACAGCTTCTGGTCTGTTGGAACAAATGCAGTTGTCTGTTTTCATAGGAGATGCAGTGCACCAAGTACTTCTCTCGATCGGGCCTTAATTTGTATGGCCAGACTAACACTGGGAGTTTAGGTCGAACTTAACCACATTAGGTCAGTTTTCTAAACAACAAGTCCACACCACCAAGCCCACTCTACTGACTTTAAAGGCCATTAAAGCTGATTTTGGTACTCCTGTTTTCACAAGGAGTAACTGTAAATACAACCTTGTATGGTCAACTTTAGGGTAGTGTAGATGCAGCCCTGGAAAAGTTGACATTCTTAGCCTCTGGGAGGTGTCCCACAGTGCCCCAGTGCTCCCAGTGGTAGAGAAAAGATAGTCCAAGAGACACCCAGAAGAGGAAAATAAGAGCTGAAGGAGGCTTACCAGAAGCAAAGGAGGCCAAAGGATAGTCTGGGTCAGTGTCTCAAACATGCCGCTCCTAGGAGCAGCTGCATGGGATTCTAGTTTTATTCTATCACCATTCTAATCTAGTAGGGAACCCTACCAGTTTCCCAAGCCAGTCTGCGGGTTCCTCTCAAGACACTCCTCTGGCAACCTCAGACAGCAGTGCGGAGGAGCGTGTGGATGAGGAAGAGGGGGAGGAGGAGAATGGTCAGCAGGTGAGTGGAGCATCAAATCTCACTGACAACCAGGACCATTTTGTTAACTTTAGAGGCAATTGGCTCCTCCCAGGATGTCTCCCTGGCAGGCCCTGATAGCAGGGAGGGCACTGCTGGTGAATTCACATTTTCAGTCATGCTACATATGGGTTAAGGCAAGTGGATGTGAGGTGTGGAGGCCACTCTGCCTACATAGCAGGGGCTCTGCAGAACAAGTAGTGTCTGGAAATGCAGCAAGAATCCTCCCACCTGCAGGCTTCTGTGGAAAGGGAAAGTCACATTCTCCCAGCAAATGAGGAGGGGGTGCCAAACACACGGTCTCCATGTGAGCCCCGTTCCCTGCCTGCCTCAATGCCACTGTGCCCCCCCCCCCTTTGCAAATGTAGGAGCTGATATTTGCAAGCACTGTGTTGCACATTCTTTCAAAGTAGAAGCAAAAGAGTAAGCCCCAACCTTTCCCTTTCTATGCCTTCCACCAAACCAAGTTCAGATGCTCCCTTAAGATCTCAGTGGTGTACCTCAGTGGTGTACCTGCTTAAACGCTGAAATGTGGCCTTGTATATAATACATCTCCATTGTCCATGGACAATTAAGCTAAGAGATTAGGTTTTAAGTTCCACAGTTTATCTCCTGTGAAGTCTGCCCTTCACTTTTCATTACAGCAGGTGCAGCAGTGAGGCTGGTGCAAATGTCCCTAGGTTCAGCTTCTCCAGATATTTGGCTAGCACAGGTCCAAAGATGAAGACATACTAGGGATGACATGTTCAATGAGAAAATGCAATCTGCTCACTTGGACAGGGAGCAATTAAGTAAATGGAGGAAAATCTGCTGTAGGAGATGTGAATGGAGTGTGAAGGCAGGCTAGAATGCAGAGAAAATGAACTTGAGACACAGGAGAAAATCTTGGCAGTCATGGCAGAGGTGATGACATGCATGGTAGATCTACAGGACAGCCAGATGCACATGGACATCAGTGTGGCATGGTCGGGAAACGTTGTGCTTCGTTAGGAACTCTGGTCTCTTCAGAAAACTGCAAGCTGGACATTGTTTGCCAGACCAGAACGTTAATATTGGAGGAGCTGAAATGCCAATAGTGATGCTTGGAGATTCAGCCTGCCCCTTGCTTCCATGGCTCATGAAGCCATTTACAGGCAGCCTGGAGCACAGTTCAACTACAAGTTGAGCAAGTGCAGAATGGTGTTAGAATATGTTTTTGGATATTTAAAGGGAAGGTTTTGGAGTTTATTCATTAGATTAGACCTCAGTGAAAGCAACATTCCCATTGTTGTGACTGCCTGCTGTATGCTCCATAACATCTGTGAAAGTAGGGGTTTTATGCTAGTATAGTTGGCCGAGGCACAGTGTCTAGCCACTAATTATGAGCAGCCAGACATCAGGACAATAAGGAGAGCACATTGAGGGACACTGCAAGTGTGAGAGGCTTTGAAAAATAGCTTTGGGTATGTCTACACTACCACCCTAGTTTGAACTAGGGTGGTAATGTAGGCAACCGGAGTTGTAAAACAAGCCCAGGATTTGAATTTCCCGGGCTTCATTTGCATCTCGCCGGGCGCCGCCATTTTTAAATGTCCGCTAGTGCGGACTTCGTGCCGCGCGGCTATACACGGCACGGACTAGGTAGTTTGGACTAGGCTTCCTATTCCGAACTACCGTTACTCCTCGTTTCACTCCTCGTTACTCCTCGTTTCACTCCACCGTTACTCCTCATTTTTAAATGTCCGCTAGTGCGGACTCTGTGCCGCGCGGCTACACACGGCACGGACTAGGTAGTTCGGACTAGGCTTCCTATTCCGAACTACCGTTACTCCTCGTTTCACGCGAGATGCAAATGAAGCCCGGGAAATTCAAATCCCGGGCTTCATCTGCAACTCTGGTTGCCTACATTACCACCCTAGTTCGAACTAGGGTAGTAGTGTAGACATACCCGTTGAGAGCAGGCATGTCCAAAGTCCGGCCCGCGGGCCAAATGTGGCCCGCGGTCGGATTTAATACGGCCCCCCACTTCTCCCGGCTCCCCGGTGCTTTTTTTAACTGGCGCGCTCAGCGCGCCGCTTCGGGCCGCCGCCGCCGCGGCGGTCCCAAACCCTGCCCCTGCACTCCGCTTTGGGGCTGAGAGTGCAGGGACAGCCCCCGCTTCCTCCCCCTCCCCTGGCTCCCCGGCGCTCCTCTGACTGGCGCCGCTTCCGGCCGCGCCGCCGCCGTCCATGGCGGCCGCTGCGGTCCTAAAGTCCTCCGTGTAGGGCACGTCCGCAGCCCCGCTCCCCCGCTTGGCTACGGGTTCGCCCTGCCCCCGGGCCGCCGTGAGGCCAGCGTGCCCTGCGCTCTCCGCCCGCCTCTGACCCTGCAAGCCCTCTACCTTGGGGCTGAGAGTGCAGGGACGGACTCCGCAGCTGCTGAGATCAGGGACTGCCTTTGAACCAGACCTAGCCTATGTACTGCAGTCCAGATCTCAGTTTCACCCTTCACATTAGTGTAGGCAAGTTTTTTTTTCAATTGAGATTAATACATTGTAAAATCTCAGTTAATGTCAGTTGGTCTAAATCAGTTATAAATATATTTGGACACAACATGTATAGTTGGTGTTATGTCGTTTGCCGTTTGCAATAAACTTTGCATAAAATAGTTAATTTGCATTTAATTTTAATGGTTCAAAGAATGTCAGGCAAAATGGTCGGCCCTCACGCATGTTCACTTCATCAAATCTGGCCCTCTTTGAAAAAAGTTTGGACACCCCTGCGTTGAGAGTGTCCAGACAGTGATACAACAGTCATATATGCTGCTCTTAACGAGGTGTGCCTGAATTAAGTGTGCTTGCCTGTAAACCTTGTAACCGGCTTCATCCCATTCAACACAAGCAAGAAAGAAGCTGTTGTTTAGAACAGTGTTTCTCAACCTTTTTTTATAAAGTACCCCTTTAAAAATATATATAAGTACCCCCAGTACCTACAGTTTTCAGACACACACAATGTTTTTCTACCATTGCAACACATTTGTTTAAACAACTTAATCATAGCCAGGAGGGCGATGAAATTTTAAGTGTAAAAAGTACAAAAATATTAAAGTGCTGTAAAACTTAAAACAAAAATTCAATTTTCTCCACATTTCAGTTGTGTTCTTACATCAGCATACACAAAAGTTCCGTAATCCAAAGTCCCAAAACTTCTTGGTTATCAAAGTGCTCTTAATTATCTAGTCTTTCCCTTAAAATAATCAAAACATTTTTCTCCATAACAAAGAAACTGTTTATGTATCTTCAGCAAATAGGATCTTGAAGACCTGAAGGACAGGACTCCTTCTTTAGTGTTACTCCAGTGCAAAGACAAGTCTGAATCATATAGGACCCAGACTCATCCTGTTCCCAGCATACCCTGTAAAAAGGAAATTAGTAGGCAGGCTTTCCACCTCTTTTCAGTGGGAGAAACATGCTACTAAGTGTTCTGGGGAAAGGTAGATTAAAGTTCTAAGCACATGTTTCTTTTGTTCTGCCAAAAGGAGTGAAGTAAAGCTAGGGGAGAAGGAAACCTGGTATGCTTTTTCTCTCAGGATTCTAGCCCTGGGAGGATAACTTCTGAGGAAAAACAAATCCAACTTCTTTAAAACTATGAAGTCACCTTCCCTGAGGCTCTTTCTGTCTTTTTCACAACTTACTCTGTCATAGGAGGATATGCATTTGAAACTCAGTATTTCATTTTGTTTGCTATTTCTTTCCTTTTCAAAAAGACTCAGAAATTGCCATAGCAAAGGTTGATCTTTATATTTGCTTTCTGAAGGTCTTAGGAACAGTCAGTATTTCACACCAGTTTCCATCCATTTTTGTCTCTGGATATAGAATAGGACACAACTATATGAAAACAGTTAGCAAGCAATGACTTTTAAGGTATGACTTTTAGGCAATATAGTTGATCTCATTTTAGTCGTATTAACATGCCTCCATGAAGAGAAGCAAAAAGTGCTTCCACATACCTGTCACTGTTTGTGTCCTTTCTCAGGAGAGGTCGTTCTCTTACCTAAGTCAGCAGTGACCTGTGGGTATTCTGACACTGCAGTTAGATACCCATGGTGAGTCCGTGTCAACTCATTCAGGTGCATAGGGTTTGGGTTGTGGGGCTATATAATTGCAGTGTAGATGTTCAGCCTTGGTCTGCAGCCTGAGCTTTGCGCCCCTCCCACATCTTAGAACTCGGGCTCCAGCCCAATCACAGAAATCCACATTGCAGTTAAACAGCTCTGTAGCTCAAGTTAACTGGCATGGGCCAGCCATAGATGTCTAATTGCCGTATAGATAAAATGGGCAGGTACTTAATTTTGTCATGTTCCAAAAGAGAACTCCCCTTCTATTCCCCCCCGATGCAGAGGCCAGAGGAAGTATGGAACTAGTGTCACTTTTTTCTAATTAATTCTGTATTTTAAAATGCATGCAACTTAATATATTCACCTCTGCATGAGACAGACAGACAGACAGACAGACAGACAGACAGACAGACAGACAGACAGACAGACAGACAGAAAGAAAGAAAGAAAGAAAGAAAGAAAGGTTTGAAATGCAGGCAAATATGACGATATTATTTATTTTCAACTCTCGGATTTTTGCATCTGGGCAGATGTCACTACCCAAAGATTTGATGAAACTGGTTTATTACCCAACATTGGTGACTTTTTAAAATAACATTTGTTGGGTAACTTATCTGACTGTTAGTATTCCATCAGTGGTTTTTAAGTCAAAATAAATAGCATGCGGAATTGTGGACAACCTTGTCATGTCCTTATCTTATTGGAAAATATGGGATGCAAATATCATTTGCAGAGACAGAAGCCTTACAAGAAGTAAATAGTGTGTCCATGCTGCAAAATCCTTTTGCATCCAAATGCTTGTTATATATGAAACATCTCACATCAAATAATGCTGCCAAATGCCTTTTTGGGTAAAAGGAGAGGGCACCAAAAGTTCATCCAACTTTTCCTGCATATAAACCCTGCATAAGTAATGAGAACATGTTCTGCTTCTGGCATTCACATTGCATGACAGTGATAAAATGAAAGGATCAAGTAGTGGCCTAACTTTTTAGGAAAATTTATTTGCTGGTATTTGAGATATGGAAATATCTTTTAATGAAGGCACATTACACAGTTGCAATTAAACAAATATTGAGTTCTTTTCCACTGACACTACCATAATAAAGATTTATTAGCAGGATGACTGATGTCTTCTATGCTACATTTAAACACATTTTTTTGCATATGAAACACAATGCAATCTGAACATGAAGCTGACTTAAAAAAAACATTGGGTATGTCTACATTACCCCGCTAGTTCGAACTAGCGGGGTAATGTAGGCATACCGCACTTGCAAATGAAGCCCGGGATTTGAATTTCCCGGGCTTCATTTGCATAAGCAGGGCGCCGCCATTTTTAAATCCCCGCTCCTTTGAACCCCGTGCAGCACGGCTACACAGGGCACGAACTAGGTAGTTTGAACTAGGCTTACTAGTTCAAACTACCGTTACTCCTCATTCCACGAGGAGTAACGGTAGTTCGAACTAGGAAGCCTAGTTCGAACTACCTAGTTCATACCCCATGTAGCCGCGCTGCACTGGGTTCGAACGAGCGGGGATTTAAAAATGGCGGCGCCCCGCTTATGCAAATGAAGCCCGGGAAATTCAAATCCCGGGCTTCATTTGCAAGTGCGGTATGCCTACATTACCCTCCTAGTTCGAACTAGGAGGGTAGTGTAGACATACCCATTAATATTATTGGGGAAATGTCACTGGTCATATACAAAACTGTTCTGTGGGGTTACATTCTAGAGCTAATCCATATAAAAAATTCCATTGAATTTACTGAGCTCCAACATAAATACTTTACATGGGATAAATGTTGTCAGTATGGTATAGTAAAGACAATGTTCATGTACACCCTCTGGGAATTCCCTGTCTTCTTTTGGGAAGAAAGTCATAAAAACAATGTAATTTTTGCGGACTATAGATATAGATTCAGATGGTACTATTTTGTTGCTAGGATACATTAATCCTCTTTATATTCTTATTAAATTAAAACAAATAGGTTTTGAGAACTATCCTGGCAGTGAAAACATTATCCTAATGAGCTGGGAAAATAAAACCTTGGCAAACACAAGGTATTGGATTCTGTCCTGTTAAACATGGCTAAGAATTCTTTTTGAAGTGTAAAACAAAAGAAAATCCAGTTGACCTACAACAATAATTTGGACGCTGATAACCTAACTGAAGAAACTGTTTCTAGAACTACATCAAATTTAGTTTATGAGTAGTTCAACTTTTCTCCTGACTGCCTCTGGGGAAGATATTTATGGGTAAGGTCCTACCAATTTCATGGCTGTGAAAAATTCATCATGGACCATGAAATAAGTCCTTCCCCACTCTCCTTATTCCTAGAAAAAAAACAGCAAGCAATTGGTCTGGTAGCACTTTATAGACTAACAAAACACGTAGATGGTATCATGAGCTTTTTTGGGCACAGCCCACTTCTTCAGATGACCGGAGTTATGATTAGAGGATAAGGAAACTCGAAATAAATGGGAGATGGGAAGGGGGGGCATCAGAGGCCGCTTCCTAGTTCCGACTGGGCAGTGAAGGAGCAGGATTTCTCCCTCCCTTGCAAACTGCTCTGGCAGTGGGAGCAAGAGACCAGACCATATCCCCCATGGGGTGCTTCATCCTGCTGCAAGATGCGGCCTGGGACTGGGCAACATCCAGAGGTTCCTGCACCTGGGGCAGACTTGTGGAATTGCATTGTATCTTCCCTGTCTAGCTGGAAGTACCCCATCAAACTTGGCTTGCTAACTCTGACTGGGCACTGGAGGGACAGGACTTGTCCATCTTCTGCATAGCTGCTGGGAGTGAGGAGATTTCTACTGCTGCAGGTAAAACCTGACCTCCAGGGCACAGCAAGATAGCCCTGTTCATTCAGATATGTGGAGTAGTGAAAAGAGAAAGCATAATAAGGAAAATGAGTCGGTGTGTAACACAGAGGGTTAATGGGCCAGCTAGGCTGAGTTACAGGCAGTACCTCATTAGGGCTTAGAGGACATCGTGGATTGATGCTGCAGCGATCCTATCCATGGGCATGTGGATTAGACTCTACCATGTCTGCTTAGACTCTATAAAGCAACCTCTAAGTTCTCTCCCATCAACTCCAGTACTCAACTAGGACAAGAAGAGTAGACAGAGTCTATGAGAGAGTAGCCCCTGCCAACATTACTCCATGGAAGATACTGTGGTAGCTGAAGTTGCATACCTTACGTTGATGGAGGTGTGTAGTGTAGACTAGACCTTAGGTATACACATGTATAAAATAAAGAATAGATGCTAGAGGTACTAGAATAGAGTCACCTTAGCTCAATGGTTTTCAAACTTTTTAGTCTACATATATTTTCTAAATAATGAAGGTTATTGCATACCTGCATCTATGTCTAGACTGAATTGCCATTTCAGGATACTTCTGGTATTTGCATCTTTAAAAGCACCCGCTATTTCCCGAAATAGTGGGTGCGCTATTCCAGCATCCCAGTAACCCTTGTTCCACAAGGATTAAGGGATTTGGGGAATAATGACTTATTTTGAAATTTGGCGCTATCCACACAGCGCCAAATTTCAAAATAAGCTCTTTCGACTTAGACTAGGAATAAGCTATGCAATTTGCTCTTGTGACTTAGACCTGGAATAAGTTATGCAATCTGTCTAGATGCACCCCGAGATAGGGTCATAATATACATATGATTAGATCGCCAAGTCTTACTAAATAAAGTATGTGTCTGCCATTATAGGACTTTTCTTGTGTAAACCCTGACAAGAGCTTGCGTACCTCTAGGGGTATGTGCACCTCGGTTTGAAAATCACTGCTAGCTTAAATAGTTCAGCAGCTAGTTCTCCTAAATTCTCAATACTGTGAAAAACGAAGTAGAATAGAAATGCTAAAAAGGAGAAAAAAACCAGAATCTGCCTCGGTTGATTAAATTTATAATATGTTCCTTAATTAATTTAATTTGTGGCCATATTTTCCAACCTTAGGCTTCAAAAATCTGTTTTTGAGCTCCAAGAATTGGACTTTCAAAAGTGCCTACCCACTGAAGGCAGCTAGTATCCCACTGCAAGGAAGTGGGAAGTGAGAGCCTAGCACACTGAGTACTCTTAGCTTACCTGATCTTCACAAACATTCACCCGCTCCTAACAACCATCATGCCTGGCACTTTGGAAAGTCGAATTACTTGTTAGAAACCCAAATAGGGTAGCCAGGTGTCTAAATTGTATTGCAGCTCAATGGGATTTGGAAGTGGGATTTCAAAAGTGCCTAAATGATTTAGGAGCACAGATGTCATTGTCCTAAATCCGGATGGCACTTTTGAAAATCCCACTTTGGCTCCTCTGAAAATCACAGCCTAAAGTCATCCTATATTTTTATTCTTATGATTTGAGCCTACTTTCATTTGAATTCTTCTGTCTGCATAAAGACAGATCCTGCAGTCCTCAGATTAGTAAAACTCCCACTAAAACCAATGGAAGCTTTTTACCTCAACCAGACATGCAGGTTGAAGAGCTGCTTTCATGTGGGGCAAAAGCCCACTTTGGTTTTAGCACAGATCAGTATCTATATCAAAACCTCAAGCCCACAAATTCTCCAAACATATGAATCGGTTCTCATTAATGAAACATACAATGGAGATTTAATAATGGGATGGAAATGGGGTAAGGAAGAATTATTCTCACAACTGGCCTCAATGCACTGGGCACCAGTATTTCCAATGTAAATTGCCAATCTCGGTATTCATCTCCTTACAGTGGTGTTTGAGTTCTTGACACAAAAGCATAGACCAAATCCTTAGTCATGTCTGGATTGCTTTATGTGAAACCATTCTGCATTAATTCCACTCTCACTTGAGATTCTATTCACAAAGACTTGACCTCTGTTCTGTTATAGCCAAAAAATCTTATCTTCCATATGTACATATAAACAATTGAAAATAAGAATAAATTATTGAGGTGAGCCAAAATTGCATTTGAAACAGTAACATTTGTAAAAATATATCTTATAAACATTGACTCCAGGTGAATATCAATTGATCGTTGCACATTTTCAGCTGTTTATGGTCAAGAGTTATATCCAGATTAAATATAGTTCAGAAATAATAAATTCATATTGCTTCAAACTTACAAAAGAAAGGAGATTCAGAAATCCATTGTTGTCCTGAACTCAAGTCCTTTTGTCTGCATATTTGTAGTGTGCCTGGAGTACAACATGATGTTCATGCTAAATTGTGACCCTGAGGGTATGTCTACACTACCCTCCTAGTTCGAACTAGGAGGGTAATGTAGGCATACCGCACTTGCAAATGAAGCCCGGGATTTGAATTTCCCGGGCTTCATTTGCATAAGCGGGGCGCCGCCATTTTTAAAACCCCGCTGGTTCGAACCCCGTGCAGCGCGGCTACACGGGGCACGAACTAGGTAGTTCGAACTAGGCTTCCTAGTTCGAACTACCATTACTCCTCATGGAATGAGGAGTAACGGTAGTTCGAACTAGGAAGCCTAGTTCGAACTACCTAGTTCGTGCCCCGTGTAGCCGCGCTGCACGGGGTTCGAACCAGCGGGGTTTTAAAAATGGCGGCGCCCCGCTTATGCAAATGAAGCCCGGGAAATTCAAATCCCGGGCTTCATTTGCAAGTGCGGTATGCCTACATTACCCTCCTAGTTCGAACTAGCGGGGTAGTGTAGACATACCCTGAGATACTTGGAGGTACAAAGAGTTGAATCAATAATGGAAGATGTAACATTTCTCAGTTTGTGTAGAACTATTCAAATATATCACTAAAAGGAAAATCAAACACAATGGGAATATAATATTCTTGCACACATTCTCTTTTGAGATAAAAGTTAGGAAACTGAGTCAGGGGTCAACCCTTTTTAGCCTTAATAATTTTTTGTCTTTTGTTCTGCCTGGAAAATGGGGTGCTGGGAATGGAACTGTTTTCAATAACCCAGAAAGGGAGGGGGGCTGAGAATGGCGGGATGTGAAAGGGAGGGTCACAGGGAAGAGGGACACGATACTGAGAGTGTCCATTGGGGGCAGCGGCAGCACCAAGAGAGTGGCCAGCATGGCTGGAGCTCTTCCATTTTGCCTGTCTCCAGACCCAGGGAAGGAGCCCAATCCCTTGGGAGAGCCTGCAGGAGGTTGAGGGGGACCTGCTGGAGGAGGTGGCAGACTTCTGAGCCTTGACCCCCGACAGCCTGCAGGCCACAGAGGGGCCAGTGAAGGCTGGGGCAGTTCCCAGACCTTCCCCCCCTCCCCAAGACACTCTGCTGGCAGCAGGGGGCCACTGGAGGGAGGCACCTGGAGTGGTGACAGTCCCCCAGACTCTGGACCCTCCTCAGCCTGCAGACTGTGGGGGACGGGCTGGAAGACAGGATAGCCCATGAAGCCTCACTCCCCAGGCAGCCTGCAAGCTGTAGAGGGGACACTGGAGGGCATGGACAGCCTGCACATCACCACCCCACAACAGGCTTCAGGACAGAGTGGCCACTAGCCCAAGCAAACCCACACGTCCGGAGCAGCTGCAGGCCAGGGGGCAGTTGTAGGCTGGGGCCTGCCCCTACTAGACAGGCTGAAAGCCAGGGGTGCATCTGGAAGCTGGGGCTGTCCCACAGAGCCCCAACCCCCACCCAACAAGTGGGCAAACCCAGATGCCCCCTTGCCGGTTGGAGCTTCCCTCCGGGGACAGCTGCTGGCTGGAGAGTGCTGCCACAGTCCCCTGGGAGGGGTCACCACCAGAGCAGCGCCACCTTCATCACCACAGGTAGCCTTGGTAAGCCCCTCCCACCTTCCTGCCTCCAGTCCTGAGTCCTGCACCTCCTGCTTGCCTTGACTTCTGCACCCTACTTCCTTCCCCATGAACCCTCTCATCTCCTGCCTTGCCTCCCCCACACCTCCCAACCCTCTGCCCTAAACCTCTCCTTATCCCTGAACCCTCACTCCAGCCTTCATTTTCCTTCATTTAAAAAAATACACAACCATTGAAATAAAGCTTGTACATTTTTCATTTATTTTCCAAAAACAAAAAACAAAACAAAACAAAACAAATTGCTTCAGTTAAAGACCTGAGAAATGCTGGGTACATGTGCTAATCTTCCATAATAGTTGCTGCCTTCTCTGATTCCGAGTCTGATCCTTCAGTGATGTCATTTAATTTTTGGTCCAGTGTTTCTCCAGTTTGGTCCCAAGTTCAAAGCATGTCTACATTATAGATTACTTAATTTTTATCCAATTGGCTTTTAATATATAAACCGTTTCGGGTTTGGGTAACCTGTACATTACACAGAGACAAGCTTCAGTTACCTCCATTCTTCATTTTTTCTACTGGTTTTACAGCTTCTAGGTCATGGGGTTTTATGTCATCCTCCCCTGGATCTTACCAGAAAAAAAGGCTTTTTGTTGGTACGTGCTTATGTGTTTTTAACTCAAAGCTTCTAGCAAATTGTTACCTTTGTTCTGTCAGTAATAACATCATTTACAGCAAATCGGCAATTCTATGTAAAAAAAAATGGCAACTCTACACTTGGGCCAAGGACTTGTTGGCCTAAGTGTTACTTCATTATCCCTAATTACAAAATCATTAAAATTATACCCAGCAAACGTTAGCAATGCTTCTTCATTCATATAATTCAGAGTTATGAATCAGTATATGTTATCCCCTTAGGCTACGTCTACACTACACGTTTTTTCAGCAGAAAATATGCTAATTAGGAATACATTAGCAAAAGCCATGACACCATTTTCATATTTTCTGCTGTTTCTTTTTGGGCAAGGGGTTTTTGCGCAAAAAGAAGCAGTGTGGATGGGTTGGGGGGATGGGGAGGGAGGAGGTGGTGCAGAAACCCTGGTTTGTGCAAGATCTTTATGCCTCTCCAGGACATAAATCCTTTGCCTCTGCTGCCTCTCCGGCCCTTTTGCTTACCAATCGTAGGAATCTGGATGGAATTTGGAAGGAGTATAGGTTGTTTGCAGGAGGGAAGAATCTGGGGGAGGCACCGAGAAGTCAGCTAGTATGTAGATCGGTGGGATGTTACCTGCAGTTGCGGTATCTCTGCAAATAATTCTCAGATTAAAGAGCCAGTTTTGTTTTAGAAACATGGAAAACCACCTTTCATGTTGTTTCCCAGCATGTGGTATATGAAACAGTTGCAGTTCTGTAGACCAGAAGCGAGAAGTGTGCAGACTGGATGGTTTCAATTATTGGCATTAATTAGTCTCCCTCCATTAACCATTGGGAGAGAGGTAACATATGGACCTTAGCCTTTGCTCCTGCAGAGTCAGACAATGAACTGCGAAAGTGGCAGATCCATTAATTATAGTCTGCCTGGATGTGGTGTTGCCAACTCTTGTGATTTTGGTATTTTATTTTATGCCCCAGTTTCAGGGGCAATAATTTTTGCAAAGGGGGGCACTTCACAAATTGTGGGTCATGGTTGCAGGATGGCCCTGCCTCAGAAAGGGTGGGGCCTCAGGTGGAAGGGGTGGGGCCGCGAGTGGTAGGTAGTTCTCTCTAGGTGCTGCATGCCGTTGGCAGGGTGGGAGTGGGGGCAGAGAGACTTTGTGGTCTCCCACATCCCAAGGCCAATCAAGATCCAGGGAGGGGCTGTGCACAAAGTCATTCGCTGTTCAAAGAGGCTGGTGGCTCCCTCTAAGAACCATGTGCCCTGGTGGGGGAAGGGAGCTGTCAGTTGCTTTGAACAGTGAATGACTTTGTGCATTCCCCCAGGTTTTGATTGACAGGATTCTGTCAGGGGTGCAGCAGGGTGGTCTCAGGCAGGACCAAATGGCTTGGCAGACCGGATCCAGCTCACAGGCCGTATCTTGCACACCCTTGTCCTGGTGTCATTAGAATGCATGAGAATCTCATCTTTCATTGAAGAGCTTTTAGCCCTCTTGGTTGCAGAGTTAAGTTTGAAAATGTGAACTGAATGCAGCCTAAAGTTTCTAAATCAGAAACCAACGAAAAAGAGCCCAACATTTATTATTTCCACACGGATCTCATGAGTTTTTGAGGTGCTGACTCATAATATTTTAATGCTTAGATTTGACAGTAATGACTCTAGGAGGGGAACGAGTAAATGCATGCACTGGAACAGAGAAGCATGGATACATCTCACCTCTTTTCAGTTTGTTTTTCTTGCTCCATTTACCCTGTAGAAGGATTGGAAATATGTGCAGAGCGGCGGAACTTTGAAGTTGCCTAAAAAGAAGCTTTTATGGCTGTTGAAGGAGGCCTTCTTTATCCACAAAGGGCCACTGTCAAAAGCTAGGCCATCTGCTGGAGCTGCAGCCATTGTATGTCCCTCAGGATGAGATGCAGAACTGCTTGCATATCAAGCAATCTGTTATGCAGAGAGTGAATTCACCACATAAAAGGTTAGGATTTTTTTTCCAGACTATTTGAATCGCTTGATTAAATATTGGAGTCTTTGTCTCAGATACTATATCAGACTGTAGTGAGTATTAAACTCTCCATACTCCAGCCAGTCATGGCATTTAAAACTAGTTACATTAATTAGATCAAAATAACAAGGAAATAAATGAACAGAAGTTAGCAAAGGGTGCAACTACACCACAGAGCTTAGCTCAATTTGCATAGCTTATTTCGAGTTGTCAATTGCATCTCTTATTTCAAAATAGCGTCTACACAGCACTTATTGCGAAATAGAGCACTCTTCCTTCGACGTACCTTATTTCTCATACTATGAGGGTTACAGGAGTCAGAATAAGGATCCCTCCAGCTTGACACTTGTATTTTGACACAGTTTCGAAATAACTGCCTGCTGTGTAGATGCAGACCAAGTTATTTTGGAATAGCTCTAGTTATTTTGAAATAGTGTTCAGTGTAGACATACCCAAAGTGAGTTAAGCAAGACAACTTTAAATCTGAATAACAGCATCCACATAGGGATATAATGTCATGTAACTACTGATAAGTCAGTTCAAAAATCCCACCTTTAGTTAATTCAGATTATCTTTCTTAGTGACCCCATTTAGCAAAGCCCTATATCTCTCTGTGCCTCAGTTCCCCATCTGTAAAATGAGATGTTAGTACTTCCCTACATCATGGTGTGTTGTGAAAATAAATATATAAAGGGCTGTGAGGCACTCAGACACTGTGATATTGGGATCCATGTACAAAGTAACGTGTTCTTGGTCAGACTTGGTGTCTAGCCCCATGTGAATTTTTGGTCCAGTTTTCTGAACTCTGTCTATGGAATTTACCAGAGCCTAAAGGTGCAGTTACTACATGGTCACTGATGTTCTAAAAGCTTCATTTTAAAGTATATATTTAAGGTCACATTTGTGGCATCAAAAGTCCATGGAATTTGGATGTCTGTATTATTTAGGTTCTTCTGCAAATTTTATCCTGACTCTTTTGTGAGGTTTAAGAGACTCTTTTGACTGAAGGTGCCTGTTCTCTTTTCTGCAATGGTATGGGTTCACTTCCTACAGGTATGAAATTCAATTGCTAAATTAAATGTAATTATTAGTACCATCATGAAGCCATTGAAAAGGACAACTGCTGTCCCGCTTATTAATTATATGGTCAGCATTTACCTTGAGATTATTTATATTTTCTGAGCCATTATTAACTACTAACTAGTCAATATTTCTTCAGATATATCAAGCAGATATTTTATGGGCTCTTCCATGCTGTTCTTATAACCCCACTTCCTTTCCCTCCATGACTTGCAACAAATATAATGTTCTAAGCAGGAAACCCTTGGAAGGCTTATGTGGGAATTGAGCATATTCAGTTTTTCTCAGAAGTCTTCAGCACTTTGTGGAATACCTTTATGTATCAGCAATAGCAGGTAAGGGTTGCTGCAACATCCCTGAATAATGTGCAGATCTGAGAATGCTTCTCTGATGCTTTGGGGTTCAACCCAGATCAGTAAAGGGGTTGTGTTGCCATCTGCCCTGCAACTCTGGGTACCTTAAGTCCTATTCTACTGTGGCTTAACAGCCAGCCATAAAAACATGCAGGTTACACCCTGGTTGCTGCCATGAAATTTCTTTTTTAGAGTGAGCCCAACATGCTCCCAGTCCAAATTTCTCCTATATCATCTACCAATGTGACAAGACTGTGAGGTTTCCAGAACTGTGAGTTAGAGCATTACCTTTCTTAACCTTGGCAAATAAGAACTTTGTTACTGCTACATTGTGTGACAGCTGCCTGCCCTACTAGCTCATCTACTTTGCCAGGAAACTCTTCAGGACTCTGCCTTCCAGGTACGAAACAGTGAACCCCAACTCCCAAGTTCCCTAGAGATATCTCCCTGTAGTGTTCACTCCTCTCCTGGAACACTCACAGAAGTTATTCAGTTTCCTTGTCCCTTTTAAAGAGACAACACACTGCTGCTCATTAATATAACAGCAGATTGACAAATACTCCTATTTCAAACACAGTACTAAATGGTTTCTAGTAGAAATAAACCAAGTTTATTTAATAAGAGGTTAAAACATGAAGTGATGCCAAGTGTAAGGAATAAAGAAAGAAAGAGTTACAATCAAACAAAAATAAAAATAAGTTTCTAAGCCTTGGTCTACACTGGGGAGTTATTTCAAAATAATTAGCAGAGTGTCCACACTACCAAGCCCATTATTTTGAAATAACAGTTGGTTATTTCAAAATCTGTACTCCTGTTTTCCTTGGGGAATAAGCTTATTGTGAAATATTTATTTCAAGAGTTATTGTTTCTAATGTAATTATTTCAGAATGATTTCCTAGTGTAAACATGCCCTAAGACTAAAACTTTATTTAAATTACAGCCTTTGCCTCACCTAAACTCAGTTCTCAGAGACTGCAGCTTCCTTGGTGGAAAGACCCAAAGTTCTCTGTTTTCAACAGCTCTGGCTTCTTTAATCCCAAAAGTGAAAGATAATTCTGGAGTTCTCCCCCCTTTTTATATAGTCCAGTAAATCTTTTAAAGTATTCATTGAAAAGAAATCCAGATCAAGTTTCTCTTTCCTGCTGGGATACAGCTGCCATGCTGTCTTCCAAAATTCTTTTATCCTGCTTCAAGAGGCAGGAAGGCTTCCTAGGAACTTAGTCTCCACCTCCAATCAAAATCATCTTTCCCCATCTCTCCTGATTTTTTTTTTTTACTTTGCATGTAAATGTGATTTTCCTTCTGTTTGGTCACCTCTTGCTAAGTATACATTAGAGAAACATTCAAGAAGGAGGAACCCCATTCCTTTTCTAGATCTAGAACAGACCAGTTTTAGGCACGGCTCACCAAATACATTCTAAGATAACATTTGCAGCACGTATGTATAAAGACCTCTGTGTATTTATTGTACATATTAATGATCAGTGAGTTGTTTGTATTACAGTTATATGTTGTTAAACTTTTTAGGTATGTATCATGACAACAGAGAGTTACTTGCACTGGGTTTGTCAGGCCTCAGAGGAGTTGCTGACACAGAGTAATGAACCACCAATGGGGCTCTGTGTCATAGGATTCTAGGGTAATACTTTTATGAAGCTCCTTATAGATAATCCAAAGTAAACTATGAGTTTATATTCTTAGGTACTTGACATTATTAGTTCCATTTGTCAGAATAATGTGGCATTAATACTGAATAAAATTAACTTTGATTTTAAGGATAGATAATTCTGTTTAATTCATGGGAATAATGAAAAATCCATCATATGTTTGTTTCCTATCTTTTGCTTGCATAGGCCTATTCTTGGTTTTATATAACAGAAGGTCAGCTTCCACCTAGTCTTCTAATCAAGTACATTATTCTGCCCTTATTTAAATATGCAGTTACGGGATTTGACTCAGGGATGTTTTATGGCTGTGAATTCCTTAGGGTGCCTGTTTGCTATGCGAAAGAGGATTCCGTATATTTGGAACAATACTGCTAAACACTTCAGTGATTTTGACAGCTTTCCAAATATCACTTGCAGTTTCTGTCACAACAGAAGAGCAATGTCTTTATCCATAAAATATGATTGATACATATTGAATGCAGCCATCCCCAAGTTCCAGCTCTCATGGCTTTGTCTAAGATGGCACACTTCAGTATACTACTCAGAACCTTATGTGAGAACAATTTGTGCTTGTTTTCACTGGCCCGCTGCTGGTGCTGTACAGGTAGAAAGACAGCTTACTGAGGAACCACTGTGAGCAAAGCAGCAATATTGGTCGTAGTTTTCTCTCTTACCAAATGTGACATAGGCTAAGCTGAAAAAAGGCACGCTACTAAATCCCAGAAGTGTGTCCCCACCGGGGATGCCAAAAAGAGCTTAATTAAGTAACTGTGTAACCGCTGATATTTTCAACAGTCACATGGCTACACACAGGTGGCAGTAGGCTCCATGGGAGCTGGTGCACACAGGGAGCCAGCTTTGAAGCAGGAAGTGGTTCTGATACAGAGGCAGCAGTGCGGGGGAGCCAGGCAGCCGCTGCACGTGGGGAGTCGGGAGCCTTCATGTAACCATGAAATTAACCAATGAGCCCAGGATCATCATTAGCCAAGTGCACAGTTACACTTTCACATCCCTCATTATAGTTATGCCAGTCATTTTCTCTGTGTAGACAAGCCCTAAGTAATGATGCAGCTGATCAGTGCTCTGCTTTTCCCATTGATTTCACTGAGTGCTGTGGCTGCTCAGTGCTTTTGAAATTCAAGCTCCTAATGCAATGGGAGATGTTGCTAACCCATGTTGTTTGTTAGCCTCTTCTAATTGAGGAATGGATTCTTTCAGGGGTTAGTGCATATTAATGATGTAAGTGCTCTGTCAGTATTTGTACTGACAGAAAGCATATTGCACATTGTGAAATCATGGGAAAGTTGCCTGCCACTGCAATATGTTTGAAGACAATACTCCAGTCATTAAGACAATGTGCTGTAATGTAATGCAGATGGCTCTACATGATTTGTGTAGGATGACATTGATTTACTGGAAAAGGATATAGCTCTACTGTAAGATACTAACAAGAAAACTCTAACAGAGAACCAAAGTTCAGATATCTGCTGAACCTCACTTATCGTCTGTTTGTTCACACTGGTTTTAAAATTGGGATCACAATATGACCTGTATTATAAAATGTTTTTAAATATGTAGTCAAAACAAATTTTAAACTATTATATTTTAAGAACAAATTGTTTAATCTTCCCATCATTCCAGATGGCACTATCAAGTTTTCTGTGAAAGAAGTTACTATATACTGCTACTAGTTTTCTGTAGTTCGTAAAACCTTCTTTAATGCTGCTGGGAAAGCAAAGACTTTCCTGACAGGAATAAGATATATATGAAGAAAAAGAGCAGAAATAAAAGTGAAGAGTTCAGAAAGTTCAGATTAATTCTCTAGTTGAAGCTTTCACAGACGGCTTTTACTATCCGTCACATTTATAAGAACTGCATTCAGTTGTCATTGACTTGTCATTGATTTCTTACTGATTTTTTCTTCATTAATTTTACAGCCTTGGATTTTCTTTTTCATTATCCAGAGACTATCTCTGCAAATGAGAGTTCCTAACTTCCTAACAGAACTACTTATCCTCTTAACAGGGTAGTGCCAATTATTTGATAAAAAAATATATAACACATCACAATTATTTGTAGGTGCAAACTGAGAGTCAAGTTTTAAAAATCTCACATTTTAAGTCAACTTCCCTAGATTATTTTTATTGATTGGTCATCATTAAATTCACAAGCTTTATCTGAAAATGTTCTGATGTATCTGTTTATATCTTTCTTTGTATAATAAGCCACTGCTTCAACGGACCCTTACCTTGCACAGAGGACAGGCACTGTAAAAATTATTAAGCAATGGTTGGATTGTGAATTGACGCAAGGAGCAACAAGAAAAGTCCTAGTAAAGCTTTGCCATTTATGGGTTAATTGAAATATTATAAAGCTTTGAAAAGTTTAAGGGGGAGTCCCAGTCCCTTGGGTATGTTTGTCAGTCCTTTTGGTAGTTTCAGTCCCCATCTTCAAAATACATTTCCAGCTGAAAACCAGGAGACAAAGAGTGTATGTAAAAGGACACAATGGAAACTTGCAGTGGAGAAAGGAACCGAATACTGCTTTTTCAAGTCCCAGGTTACAGCTCTAATAACTGGATTATCCTTCTGGCCATCTGGCCTGAAACCTGGATCTTTGGATCACTAGCACAGACCTCTTCCACTTGAGCCACAGGAGTAAGGTAATATTGCACAGCTGGCTAACTAGCATAGATAGATGGACAGATTAGATCCTCCTCTCTAGTCAGATTCTATTACAACATCTAGGAGATTTGTTGGGAGTTGCAATCAAAGTAAATTTAATCTCTGACGTGTGAGCAGTTTATATTCCCAAGTAATTTAGTATTGGAATAATGCAAGCCAAGTAAACCCAGCAGGCTTACCTTATGTATAGAACAAGTCATTTATTGAGTGAAACCTGCATCGGCAAATTTGTTTCAACTGTAATAGGAAGACACGGATGAAGGCAAAATCTTCATGGTTTTAATCAGCTACATTGTTTTAAAATCTGATACCTTGTTCATTTTTCCATTATCTCATAGAAGTTCAGAACCCAAAAGAAACTAATTTAAAAAGGGATCTGTGATATAGACAAGCTTCTGCAAATCAAAAACTAGTCATCCAGGATGGAAACAAAGAAGAACTCCAATTTACCTGATAAATCTCTAGTAGAATGGTAGCATTATAATTAATGAACATTAATGAACAGAAAAGCAGAACAACCACATCAAAATCCCATGGTTCATTAAAGTGAAAACTGACTAGAATTGCAAGGAAAACAACATCGAGGATAATTATATATTGTGATTAGGTCTTTAGTGAAGGAGAAAGTGAGTTTAAGTCTCATTAAGTATGATATAAAAGTAAAGGTGTCAGTCAAAAATAGTCTGTAGTAAAAGGTAATTGAAGTTGCTGAATTGAGATTTCTTGTAAGCGTATATGTGTATTTTGCTCCCTGTAATATCACCTCTCATTTATATAGCCCTTTTCATCAGTAGATCTCAAAGCTCTTTACAGCAAGGTCAGTATCATGCTCCCCATTTTATAGATGAGACAATTGAGGCACAGGAGAGCGGAAGAGACTTGTCCAAGATCTTCCAGCAGGAATTAAAAATAGAATGTTGGTCTCCTGAGTCCACAGAGCTGATATTAGAAAATAAGGTGAACGGATTCTTAATCATCAGAGCATGTAAGCACATATTTCAATTAGGGATGTTAACAGTGTAGTCGATTGATCAAGAACCAATAAGCAAAACCTTATAGATTAATGCGATAGACTACACATTTTCCTCACCCCTCCCTTGCCAGTAAATGTTTTAGCAGGCTGACCAGCTGCCTGGCTTAGTCCTGGCTCATGCCGGGTCTAGGACCTACCCCTGCTATGGCTCTGCATGTAAAATGTATTAGGAGCCAGGCAGGCAGGCCGCTTGGCTCAGTTTTAGCTTGTGCCAGGTGCAGGAGCTCAGATTCCCCCTAGACAGGGGCTGCTGCCACCCTGCCCTGCAGCTTCTTTATCAGAGGCAGCAGCACAGGGTGACAGACAGCCGGTCCGCAAGGGAGCTGGGTTTTAACTGGCTCCCTTCGTGAACCAGCTCCTGCCTGGCACTCTGTGTTGCTGCCTCTGATACAGGGGCAGCAGTGCGGAGTGGCAAGGGGCTCCCCAGGACTGCTTGCTGGCCTTGCCCCCAGAGACTATAGAACAGTCAACTAACCAATAAGAATTCATGAGGTTACTCAACTCCTCAATTAACCAATATCTAACATCCCTAATTTCAATCATTACTATTCAACAAAGAACGTAAGCTCACGTATAAGTGTTTCATTGAATCGAGCTTTGTGTGCCGGAATGGATTGTGCTGCACAATGATCAGTCTACTCTGATGCTCAGAAGATTTACAAACACAATTTGCAACAGTGAACAAGCATCCCTTCATTGTCTTGATGATTTTCAAATGACTATATATTCACAACAGTGAATTTCTTACAGCTCTTTTTAAAATGCCCCTGACTTAATTTCAAAACCCTCTTCAATCAAAGAAGGCAAAGAACACATTAATGCTCACAGTATGAGCCTGCTGTGTTTGGAGTCATAAAAGATGTCTTAGTCTGATAAATCCTGTTTTGAAGCAGTACCTAAAAGATTTCTCACCTGAAAAGATACTACTTCTTTCTCTTCCCCTCTGCCCCAACTCAAAATATATTGATGACTTTGAAGACTAAAGAAAATGCTTCGTAGATAAAACTAAGCATGTAAAGTGATAGTTAAAATGGTGTCCATTGAGACATTTATATTGGAAATGTGACTCAAGAAGCCACTTTAAGGCCACAGATTGTTTTGCTGCCAAAAAGCAGTTTTTGGCAACAAAAAGTATCAGTGTAGACAAGTTTCTGACACTGTGGTATCAGGCACAATTTATGGCTGAGTCAGCTTCTCTATTCTCCATGGGTCTGGATAATGCATCCGAGGGTACTGAGGGTATGTCTACACTACCCTCCTAGTTCGAACTAGGAGGGTAATGTAGGCATACCGCATTTGCAAATGAAGCCCAGGATTTGAATTTCCTGGGCTTCATTTGCATAAGCGGGGTGCCGCCATTTTTAAAACCACGCTCGTTCGAACCGCGTGCAGCGCGGCTACATGGAGCACGAACTAGGTAGTTCGAACTAGGCTTTCTAGTTCGAACTACCGTTACTCCTCATTCCACAAGGAGTAACGGTAGTTCAAACTAGGAAGCCTAGTTCAAACTACCTAGTTTGTGCCCCGTGTAGCCGCGCTGCACGGGGTTCGAACGAGCGGGGTTTTAAAAATGGCGGCGCTCCACTTATGCAAATGAAGCCCGGGAAATTCAAATCCCGGGCTTCATTTGCAAGTGCGGTATGCCTACATTACCCCGCTAGTTCGAACTAGCGGGGTAGTGTAGACATACCCTGAGAGAGTTGGCAAATGTCATTGCAGAGCCTTTGGCTTTGAAAACTCATGGAGATCAGGAGAGATCCTGGAAGATTGGAAAAAAAGCAAATGTAGTGCCCATCTTTTAAAAAAGGATGGGAACTACCCAGGGAACTACAGACCAGTCAGCCTTACCTCAGTCCCCAGAAAAATCCTGGAGGGGATCCTCAAGGAATCCATTCTGAAGCCCTCAGAAGAGGGGAAAGTGATCAGGAATAGTCAACATGGATTCACCAAGGGCAAGTCATCCCTGACCAATCTGATTAACTTCTATGATGCAGTTACTGGCTCTGTGGACCTGGGAATTTAGTGGATGTGAAATACCTTGACTTTAGAAAAGCTTTTGATACGGTCTCCCATACTATTCTTGCCAGCAAGTTAAGGAAATATGGATTGGATAAATGGACTGTAAGGTGGAAAGAAAGCTGGCTAAATTGTCAGGCCCAATCGGTATTGATCAATGGTTCAATGTCTGGTTTGCGGTCGGTTTCATGTGGCGTGCCCCAAGGATTGGTTCTAGGGCCAGTTTTATTCAACAACTTCATTAATGACCTGGATGAGGGGATGGGTTGCACCCTCAGCAAGTTTGCAGATTACACTAAGCTAGGGGGAGAGATAGATAGGTTGGAGGACAGGGATAAGGTCCAGAGTGATCTACAGAGATTATTGGATTGGGCTAAAATAAATCTTATGAGGTTCAGCAGGGACAGGTGCCGAGACCTGCACTTGTGATGGAAGAATCCCAAGCATTGTTACAGGTTGGGGACTGACTGGCTAGGTAGCAGTTCAGCAGAAAAGGGCTTGGGAATTACAGTGGATGAGAAGCTGGATATGAGTCAACAGTGTGCCCTTGTAGCCAAGAAGGCTAATGGCATATTAGAGTGCATTAGGAGAAGCATTGCCTAGAGAAGTGATTATTGCCCTTTATTCAGCACTAGTGAGGCCACATCTGGAGTATTGTGTCCAGTTCTTTCCCCCCTCCCCACTGTAGAAAGGATGTGGATGCATTGGAGAAGGTCCAATGGAGGGCAACCATAATGATTAGAGGTTTGGAGCACTTGACCTATGAGGAGAGCCTGAGGGATTTGGGCTTATTTAGTCTGCAGAAGAGAAGAGTGAGGGGGGATTTGATAGCAGCCTTCAACTTCCTGAAGGGAGGTTCCAAAGAGGATGGAGAAAAGCTGTTCATAGTAGCAATGGATGACAGAACTTGAGCAATGGTCTCAAGTTACAATGGGGGAGGTCGAGGTTGGATATTAGGAAAAAAACCTATTTTACTAGGAGGGTGGTGAAACACTGGAATGTGTTACCGAGGGAGGTGATGGAAGCTCCATCCCTGGAGGTTTTTAAGTCTCAGCTTGACAAAACTCTGGCTGGGATGATTTAGTTGAGATTGGTCCTGCTTTGGGCAGGGGGCTGGACTCGGTGACCTCCTGAGGTCTCTGTCAGCCCTATGATTCTATGATTCTATTCAGCTGCCCGATCATAGGGTGGACTGGCCTTGCTTCTTTATCCCTGTTTCTCAATTCCAACCAATTTAGAGGAATTCTAGGGGTGGTAATTTTCAGGATTCTTGGGAACTGAAAGCCTGTCAATAAGAGTCATCCTTCTGTTCATGCAGCTAGTAAGATGGAGCAGTGATGGGTCTAACCATTGAGGTGACCTAGGGAGGGAGCAGGGTATGAATCTGAAGAGCAAGTTGTGGGTTTCTGTGCTGAAGGGAAAGGACAGTGAGCTTTGGTTTTTTTCCATTAAAATGGCTTTGGGAGGTATTCTGTGTAAGGGGCCTGGGTATTTAAGGGTCTATAACAGCCATGGGTGTAAATGTGAACAAGACCTAAGGTGGTCATCTGTCCAACCTTCTGTTCAAAGCAGGACAAAACCCCAACTAAATGAATCATCTGAAGGATGCATATAATGTAAGCAGCAACTCTGGGAGAAAAAAAAGCAGGACAAAATTGTGATCGGATTAGGTGACTATTTCATTTTTTAAGTCTCTAGGACTCTAGCCCGCAGAAGATCATGGCTGTGATCCCCCATATGGCTCTCAAGAGCTACTAATGGGCATTGCTGTCATACTCGGGAGGAAAGAACATTTCTCAGTGAACCTCCATTCTTTCTTTTTGTCAGGTTTTGTGTTTTGTTGGATAATTTCCGTGTGTGTGTGTGTATTCTCTCCCTCTTCTACCATCTGAGCAAATCAGCTTTTAAATGATTTTTTCCCTCAAGCAATAAAAACTGCAAACTTAATCAACAAAAAATGCTTAATCACTTCTTGATAAACTTACTAGGAGTTTTATAAATCATTCTTCCTCCATCTCCTGTCCCTCCAATGCCAGAATGAACTCTCTAATATCTGCCTTTCCCAGTGCAAGTGCTGCATGCTGATCATGTAGATAAGATTCAGCTGGTTTAAATGTATTGCGGCAAGCAAAGTGTACACTTTCACCTTTAGCTCCGTCTTTCTGCTCCAATGCACAAGTGTTGTTTTCATAATAGCCATTTGGCTGGCTAAGACTGTTTTTTTGCTTCTGGCAAAACCTCTCAGAACTGCACCTCTTCAGAAAGCTGGCAAACAGTCCAAATGAGATGGCTTTGCTTTGCGTGCGAAGCAGGGAGAACAAAAGAAAGGGTTCAGGTTCACCAAGGTCCATCATGTTGCACTCAGGAAATGGATTATGTGCTGGGGAACTGCTCACACTGTTCCTTTTAAATATAATTTGATATGAATTTAGCCCCTGCTTTGGGTGACAAATTGCCCGTGAATGGATCCTGATAATCGCTGCATGTTTCTGTTATGCATAAGATTTCTCTGAAGTTTAATATGTAATGTTGAGGCAGATTACAGACTGCCTTATTTGTGCTGAATTAGCAGGGGGAGGGGCAGCCTCGCTGGGCTCCTGAGCAAGGCAGGGGGATAGTGCCATGTTCCAAAAAGGGGTGGGGCTTTGGACAAAGGGGTGCATGGGGCTAGGACGGCCTGGACCATGACACACCCTCCACGCATCCCTCAAAGCCACCTGCAGTGCACCACATTGCACTCCAGAGGTGATTTTAAGGGCCCAATTCTCTGGTTGCCACTGCTGCAGCAGTAGTGGCAGCTGGAAGTCCCAGGCCTTTTGAATTGCTGGGCCCCAGGGCAGTTGCCGCCTTTGCCCTTCTCTGTTGGCATGCCTGTGTTGAAAGGTTGGTCACTGTGTGGTGCTACTCTAGCACCTGATTGTGTGACTCAAAGGTTTTAATCCGGGGAATACACATAGCGGCCAGTGTCCCAACAGTGCAACATTTTGCATGAATAATCATTCTGGGCTAACATCTGTCACTTTCACTGTTTGTAAACATTCTTACAGATAGTGGCTGTTTTACTGTATCACAGGGATACTTCAAGAGCACAAACACATAGTAGGAGACATCCCCCCACCCCCAGGATCTTGCCTTTGAAATGGATGAGACAGTCCAGTGGTGTGAGGGGATACGGAAGCACAGAGGTGCCTCTTGCCCAAGGTCACACAGCTGCTCGGCTCTAGAGGTAGGAATACAATACAGGTTTCCTAAGGCCCAACCTACTATTTTGTTTATTGGACTTTGCTTTCTCTGTTCATTTGTGGCTTACTAACTGGAGTGCTTGTTTTCATGAACATTGTTTTATCTGTTTGACCAATGGTAGTGGAAAATAAGCCCACTTTCTCTTAGCAGGAGATCCCGGCTCATTACTTCACAGGCCAACTAATCTTTTCTTCCAAAAAGTTTCCTGGTAAACACCAGGGGGAGAGTTACTGGGCAATCACGTTAACCCTGGGGTAGGAGTGAGAATTCCCATACTATAATCATATGATACTGATTATATCCCAAGTGTTGTTGTCTTTGGTATACAAGTTGTTGTCCATTTTTCATCCCATAAAATAGATTCTGCTACTTCCACCAGCCTCTAAGAAGAAAAAATCCCAACAAATCTCTGGACTATTTGCGTATGTCTAGACTACATGGTTCTGTCGACAGAGCCATGTAAACTAGCTTACCCGACAGTTCATTGACTGTGTCCGGAAAGCTAGTTTACATGGCTCTGTCGACAGAGCCATGTAATCAAGACATGCTCTTGCAGTTGAATATCTGAGTGATTCCCCACTTTGAAAAAATATACAAAAAGTTTTCTGTTTACACACAAACCCATTGCAAATCATTCACAATAAATCATTCACATTTCAGTCTGGATGGGTTAGTTGTGCTTGGTTACAAAGATCCCAGGATATTAGTTCTAATCCTCCTGATTGGTTGGGTCCTACCGTATGCAGAAAAAAGGGTTAAAAGCAGTCATCTTGATTCTTGCTCTCCGAGGGAGTGGCTGCATTTCTACCTATTTGTTTGAGATCATCATTTTATTTTAAAAAGCAGCAGTGGTGAGGAAGTAGTTCTGCTCTGTTTCCTGGGGAAGTTGTTTGGGGTGAACAAGACTGGGGAGAAGTCACCTGAGCAGTTCCCACCTCCACGACCAGCTGAGATTTTGGGCAGAGAACAAAGATGAAGATATTGTGTTTCTACCAATGATGCTTTGCTGGGGGAAGCACAAGCTTGAGCTGAACTTAGCTGCCCCATTGGATGTGTTATTCTTGCTTCCTATTAAATCAAATCAATGGCTCTCAGGAGCACAAAGTAAATTGATACAAAGCTCTTGCAGCATGCTTTTCTCTAAAGTCTTTTACACAGCTTTAATTGCAGCTAATATCTGTGAAAGTTGAACTAATATGCTGTAATTTGATACAGTTGGCAATCTATAGTAAGCTGTGTTTTATTTAAGCTACTAGATCATGGCAATGGGTACAAGAGGCAAGGAGAGGCAATGCCTTCCCCGTGTCTTAGTGTTCAACATCTCCCCTCTTCCTGTCTCTATTCTTACCATGCCTGCGGGCTCCCAGAGCAGGCTAGTGCAGCCTGGTGAGTTCTCCTCCAAACAGATCTAGCAACTGAAATGTGAAAAGGCATCCAGTTTGCCAGACCTATTAGCACAACATTGAACCTGTGAAAGAGCCACTAAGGGGAAATGTAGCCATTTAACAGTATTGTGCCAACATTGAGGTATATATATATATATAAATATATATAGTCAACAGTTGCTGACAGAAGCAGTTGCAGAAGCAGTTGTGCATTACTGTAATATGGCTACAGGACCTTAGTTTAAAATTTGCTTTAAATGTTTCATTAGTTTGCTGCTGAAGATTATAAAATCGCATCTGTAAAATATCAGTGCACACATTTTCAGATGCACAGTCTAAGTACGCAGCTTTTAGCCTTGATTGCTTGTATCTTCAGACATACAGTTTTTAAACACATTCTTCAAAACACAATAAATTATCTAAAATGCACATTTTAATTATTATTGTACAAAAACTTGCTTCAAACACTGTCTTCGCCTTTCTGCCCAACACTGATATAATTTCTCCTTACTCCTCTCGCCCCATTGAAGAGAGCTCATAAAGGGAGAACATCCCTTTTCTTCCAGATAGCTGGACAAATGAGTTTCCATTTCTTCTGTCTATCTGAAGAATTAATTTTAAGAGAACCCTCCACCAAAATCTGTACCTTAGTAAGATATGAAATGCTTTGTTATTCATACAATCTTTGAAAACATATTTTCAAAATAAACATATGGTGAAATTTTATAAACCTGGAGCTCACACAAAATAAATCAGTGTTCTCTTTTTTCTAAAAGCAATGAACTTAGTTATGAACACACTAAGCCACTTTGACTCATTCATTTAAAATAATGCCTTTGTTTCAGTGCATTAAAATATGTAGTAATCTGCAATGATCACTTCATGAAGACGTTAAAGTTAATTTAAAATATAAAATCAACACAGAAATACTAATTAAGAAAATGTAAAACAGAGAAGAGGTGCATCATGTACTCCATAATATTTAAATATTTAGCAGGATATCTGACTTGCTCTTACTAAAAAGTTTTTGCAACTTAATCTCTGATAAACTTCAGGGTATAACAAAAAACCTGTGTCTGACATTTTTTATTCCCAAATTTAGTGCTTTTAATTAGGTACACTCTGCATGTACTGTCTTCACAATTTGGCATTCAGTGGAAAACATGCTCTATTTTCTTTAGAAAAAAATGTAAGAAGAGTGGGTGGGTTTTTTTTCAAATGTCATTTGCTACATTTGGAATCAGAGATTTGGCTAGAAGGGGTGATGAGGGATGAGGAGTTAAGAGAAGAGGAAGACAGTGAGGAGGATGTGGGACTTGGGAAGAGTTGGGATGGGGCTTGGGCAGAGCAGATGTGGAGAGCTTGCCTCCCCAAGCAGTAGCTTCACCCATGGCCCATGTGCTGGATATCATTCATCCCTGATGTAACATCACTAAGGATAGCTGCATCCACCGTGCCATGGACCATTATGGATTCTGTTAGCTTATTGCTCTGTTTCTTTATTGTCATGTTAGGTGTTACAGTAGGGGAGATTTAGGTTGGATATTAGGAAAAACTATTTCATTAGGAGAGGGAATGGGTAACCTAGGGAGGTGATGGAAGCTCCATCCCTACAGGTTTTTAAGTCTTGGCTTGACAAATCCCTGGCAGGGATGGTTTAGTTGGGGTTGGTCCTGCTTTGGGCAGGAGGCTGGACTCGATGACCTCCTGAGGTCTCTTCCAACCTTAGGAATCTATGATTTTATGATAATATCAAGAATAGTAATTCATAGTAAGAAATCAGTAATAACTGGACACTACCACCAGTGGAAACTTTCTGAGATGAAAGCTCTCACACTGAAAATGTAATTTTAAGCAAACTGAAAAAATTGCGAGGAAAATATCAAGTCTGTTGGGAAAAAATCCCATGGGAAACATTAATATCAAAATGTTCCTTTAGACTCTTGCCATTAAGATGTGAAGAAACACAAACTTTCAGACTATTCTGATTTATAAGCCAAAAAGGCCTCCCGGAGGGGGTTCTCTGCCTCCTGGTCTGTGGGCAGCCAGTCCGCCCCACCACACAATCTCTTAAATTAGTCCTCCAACCACCAGTCCACAAACTGGCCTTGCTTCAGGGCAGTTTGGAAATCAAGTAGTTAAGTGCCCGGCCTTGCTTCAGGTCTGGGCCATTGGGGAAGCAGTTCAATAGAGTCCCACAGTTCTGGGTAGGGCAGCAGCAACAGTCTTGCCCCTTTAAGAGGCCCGCCCTGGTTCCAGGCGGGACAGTAGCCAAATGCAGTATATCAGTTCAGAGGCCCCAGACCTGTCACAGGTGGGGGCAATCAACCCAGCAAATAAGCCCAGACCCTCAGGCAGGGCGGGGCACCAAACACAGTAAGTGAGCCCTGGCCCTGGGAAAGGGCAGGGCAACAAACAGTTTTAGAGGCCCCGGCCTGGTCGCAGGCGGGGCGACAGTAAACACAGTAGCAGTTCAAGAGAGGGGGCCAAGCCCTGGTTCCGGGTGTGGCGGTAGACACAGAGGCCCACCCACTCCACTGCACCTTGGCCCAGGGCCCTAGATGCAGCAGGACAGCTGCTGCTGGCTCAGCGGCGGCTCCCTCCCGCAATGCGCTGGCCTAGGGCTTTTAGCAGCCCATACTATTCCCTGGGACACTTCCGATCTCCCCTCAGCAGGTACCTGTATCTCAGGCAGATCACTTAGGGGGACGAGGAGGGTCTCCTCCAGCAGGAGTCTTGGGGGCCCGCTGCAGGCTGTAGCCCAGTCCAGGTCCTCCGGCTCCAACTGGTAGGCTGGCGGCAGCAGGCAGGGGTCTTTGGGCTGGCCCTCAGGATGCGGCTTGTCCGGCTGTTCTAGCAGGCTCTCAGGGTTCTGGGGTGCTGGCTGGTACCGGGGCTCCGGCAGATCCCGCAGGTCGATCAGGTCCTCTGGGTCAGCCTGGTCAGGCCCAGTCCACTCCCCAGTTTCCCCAGCCGGGAGCACTGAGCAGGCCTCAGGTACCTCAGGGTCTGGGGACAGGCCTGTTGGCAGGCCTAGCCAGGTCTCTGCCTCCCAGTCTGGGGTTTGGGGTAAGCCTCCAGAGCAGAGGCTCGGCCTCTAAGGCAGGGAGCCCTGGGCAGGTCTCTGTCTCCCACCAAGGCTGGCCCCACACTGAGCTCTCAGCCTGTTTTTTTATAGTCCTTGCCCTGCCCCTTGCCTTCCGGTCAGGTGACTGGGAGGGGCTAGGCTGGGCCCAAAATGGCTCCCTGAGGGGTTCCTCTGCCTCCAGGTCAGTGGGCGCCCAGTCTGCTCCACTACAGGCACATTTTTGGCATTATTCCCACCCAGACTCGGGGTCCTATATAGCACTGAAAAGATTCATTTGGTTCCATCTACAGGAGAAGTAGGCTAGACAGCCCGAGATCAGTGACATGGTCAATGGCAAATAGGGCCTTGATGTCCAGGAGGCCAGTATTACTTCACAAACAAACTCTTCTGCAAAAGCCTGAGGATTTGGTCTGATGAAATGAAGAAAACAATAGAAATCATTGTAAAATTGTCTCAAAGAAATTGTTTGCCATAACTCACCATTTGGTGTCAGCAGCTCTACAAGAAACATTTCAAATATCAGTTCTTTTCTTTGTGCCTGGAAGCTGCGTATTTTCACTTTCAGATATAGGGTCACATCACTGTGTGTAACTGATTTGCATAAAATTTAGGCTGAGGCGAGCAGGAGATAAAAGTCTTCCTTTCAATGACCTTAGCACTGTTCTAACCTTGTTGTAGCTCTGTGCAAGACTACTTTCCATGGCTGTGCTAGAACAGCCTGAAGGGTGCTCTAATTTATGCTGGGCAGCAATGGCCATCAGAAATTGTAAATACAGATGAAAATTAAGGTGATGAAGGAATAGTTGTCAGTTTTAACATGTAATCAAAATTATAGCTCCTGGAGTCATGTGACTATGTAGCGTCTTAACAGTTTATTTTAAATTAAATTTCATCTCACTTTTGTGCTGGAAAATATGAACCCTAAGGGCTCAGAAACAGAAGGCTCACATGTCCATTTTCATTTTTTTAAATGTTTTTTAAGTCCATCTCATGAGTCGAGTTTATTATTTTTAAGAACTTAGAGTTGGCAATGCTGCTCATTGTACCAGAGAATCAGATCCCTCAAATGTGCAATACCAGAGACAGTTTGAAAAGGAAATTAGATGTAAATCACTAAGATATGTGGTTTGCTAAAAGTGTAGATGCACAATCTGTACTTTTACAACAGGCACAACCAAAACCAGTCATGATGGGGTTTTTTCAGTTCTGTTTCTGTTTAGCTTGCTGTTCTGTCAGGGAGAGAATGAACAAGCACATGTTTACTGCCTTTCATGCTGGAATGAAAGTTTTAATTTTGATTTATGCTGAGCTTCTCAAAGCTGCAATTTTTATGCAAACAAGTCTGAGGCACCAGAAGACGTTTTTCAGCCTGCTGCACTTTATTATGGAACTTGTGCCATTGTCTCGAGGCTCTTTTTTTCGAAGGATCTTCGGCGAGGTGATGATTTTCTAAGCTTCTCATTGTCTGTTTAGTTTTGTACCACTGCAGTGTAATCTGGTTTCACAACAAGGTAAATGGCACCAATGGAAATTGCACTGCACCAATGCAATTAATATCTACATTAGAGATATGCAGTTATGCAGCTTTTTCAGTATAGACAAGCCCTTATTTATTTGACAGTTGTTTTATGGACAGATTTTCAGTCACAAGCAACTGAATGTATGTTCATAAGTATGTGTACAGATGTGCATGCACGAATTAATATTTACAAGAGGGGCACTTAAAATATCTAATTTGCATACACAAATTCCAATTTTGCACATGGAAACAATTGGGCATGGACCATTGGACAAAGCTCAGTTCAGAAAAAATGAAAACCATTGTCCTCTTCAGTACAAGTAAGTGAAGTACTGAAACATTAAAGAAAATACCTGAAATGTAATTTCAAAAATAGTCATAGCTCAAGCAATCATTTTAAAAGGAATTTGTCAGGGAAAAATCTACACTTATGTTTGTAATAACTTCCTAATCAGTATTACGAGATGACCAGTTTTTCCATACCTTCCTTAGGGTACATCTACTCTGCAAGTCTGGTATCCCGAAATAGCTACCCCGTGCTTTTTGAATTCATCTGCTATTGTGAAATACAGCGGACCCACTATTTCAGCATCCCAGAAACCTTGTTCCATGAGGGATAAGGCATGTCTTGAAATAGTATGTTATTTCAAAATTGGCGCTGTGTTAATATGCCAAATTTCAAAATAGCCTATTTCAAAATAGATTTGAAATAAGATACGCAATTTGAATAGCACAAATTGCATATCTTATTTCAAGCTAAGGGTGCAATGTAGGTGCATCCTTATCGTTTATCTCTCAAAACAAATTCATGGTCCCTTTATGGCCATGTTTCCAAAAAGGAAGACAAAGAGTATGACTAACCCACGTCTTTTGAACACATCTGCTATTTTGAAATATAGTGGACACGTTATTTCACCATCACTGGTAACCTCATTCTATGAGGAGTAAGGGATGGCTCGAAATAGCACTGTATTTCAAAATTTGGTGCTATGTAGACAGCGCCAAATTTTGAAATAGCCTATTTCAAAATAGACTCAAAATAAGCAACTCTTATTTTGAGTTTCAGGTGCTGAGTAGATGCACCCATAGTGTGGTCTAAAGATATATGATGTTATGATATATGAGTTGCCAATGTTTTGGTACAGTGACTAAACCAAAAATTGCGGGGACAATAAATTTTGAATCAGACAAAGTGTTTTGCCCTGCTCTATCATGTTGTTCTGTTTCTCTTTGGTCACAAAGAATTCTGTAGCACAAGATCCTTCTTAAGAACTACCTACACCCATTTCCTGCCACAGGCTGAGGAAAATCCTTGAGATAGCCTGGCTATTGCCATTGAGAGTATTGACAGTGAGGGCTGTGAAGAAGATCCAGAACTGAATAGTAAGACTACACAGAACTGCAGTGTGAGGTGCTGCCCGTATGCAAATGAGCCTACACTGTATTGAGCCAGTAGAAGCTCATTGTTAGAGATAGGCAGAAGGCCTTGCATGAGGAGCAAAGCAATACTATTGTGGCTAGGTTTGCTTTTTCAGAGAAAGGGCAAAGTCTCCATATTAATGAAAAGATAGAGTGTCTAGATGTAGAGAAGAGTTCAAAAGGCATCTACACTAGAAGCCTGGGTGTGACTCATCAGTTCATGTACTACCATGGCAAGTACAAATCTGCCTGAAAATGGTGGGTATGTATTGAACACAGCTCAGTCATGCCTCTTCTGCCACTACCTATGCTACTGGAACAACACAGCGATTGATACTCATAATAGCTCAGTGAAAGCTAGCACAAATATGTATATGTGAGTAGTAGAATTACATCGCTAGCTGGTACTGTAGACATAGCTTGATACTGTAGCACTCTTGGAAAGGGAAAGCACATGTCTCCATAAAAAGAAACCGTGCTTCCTGCCAATTCAAAGTATTTCCTTCTTTCTACTAGGCTTAAGCCAACAGCTTTCATCCATAAAATTATTTCTCCTCAGAAATTCAGGCAGCTATGTGATTTGTTTCCTCTTAAATGTATGAGCCATATAGTTAGGTGTCATTAGCATTTCAGCCTGAAAGATCTTGCATTTCCTACTATTGGTCTGACTGATCTTGAGTAGGATAGAGGATAGGGTCAATTCTTTTCATATTTGGCATTTCAAAACTTTCAGGATACGTCTACACTTGCACCCTATTTCAAACTAGGGATGCAAATGTAGGCAACCGAAATTGCTAATGAAGCGGAGATTTAAATATCCCGTGCTTCATTAGCATGATCTTGCCGGCGCGTTACTCCACTCAACAGCTGTTTCAAAAGTGAAAGAGCACGTCGGGACACGTTAATTCGAACCAGACCCCTTGGTTCGAACTAACATTACTCCTCAAAAAATGAAACAGAAATATTTAATGAAACAGAGAGAAGTCACATGGCGTTAACTTGGGAAAATACCACAAACAGAATTCATAGCCCAAACCATGAGTAATGTCCAACACCCCAAGAGTCTCTGGAATCCAGCAGCCCAAAATCTCCCA
This sequence comes from Pelodiscus sinensis, assembly GCF_049634645.1. Lineage (NCBI taxonomy): Eukaryota > Metazoa > Chordata > Testudines > Trionychidae > Pelodiscus > Pelodiscus sinensis. The sequence continues at coordinate 9,099,315 of NC_134723.1, forward strand.
GAGTCCAACACCCCAAAAGTCTCTGTCCGTGGTCAGTGATGCTCAGAGTTCAAAAGTTCACCTGCAGGGTTCTACCTCCCAACCTGGGTGGAAACGGGGGCAAGGGGGTTGATAGGGGCACCTTACGTGGTCCAAGGCCGATGGCACCACCTCTCCATATGATTCTGCTGCAGCCTTTACCACCAGCCACTCCGTCATACTCCAACAGTTGTCTTGTTCCACTCCACTGACCGCTCGGCTGGCCACCTGTCACTGCTCCTACTGGCCGCCCACTGGTCATTCCCACCGGTCACTCCGCTGGCTGCAATGGGTCTGGCTCCCGGCCAAACCAGTGATTTCAGCTCTTAGTGATTTCAACTCTTTAGCCATCACCTAGACTGGCACAAGATTCCAGCTTCCACTGGACTAGCAAAAAGACTCCTCATGGAGTCTACTTCAGGTCTGTCCTTAAAACAAAAGGGGGAAAGAGGCAGGTTGGGCCAGTCTTACAGTTCACACCTGGCAGGCATGAAGCAGGCTGACTCAAGCCCTTTAACCCTTCCCCCGAAACTCCATCCACTCAACTCTGGAAGGGGGGAGGCTTGTTCCTCGAAGACCTCTTACAGTGATGGTGTCTCTCCTGCAAGCACTGGTGTCATGTTTTACAGTTCCCACATTTAGGGATAACATGATTTGTGACCCCCACAACAGCCCCAAATTATTTACAATATACCACATTCCATTCCAACACTGATCCTCCATCAGCTTTGGCTGAATTGGATTTACATAACCACACCTCGGATTCCTTCCCCTTCTGGCAGGAGCTGTATTTACATATCAACAGTTAATAGTTAATTATCTTGCAGAGCTAAACAATTGGAGTGACCACTCCCACCCCCAAGGCAGCTCCCTCCTTTTAGCTGGCTGATAACAAGCAGTAGTTCAGCCCCTGCTTACATCAGTAACTGCAAGAGTAACCAATGAACACAGTATAAACAGAGGAGGAGAGCGAGACTGATTATTAAAATTATCAATAAAATGGTTTTTTCGGTAATTAACAACCCCCCCCCTACTATTTCATGTACAAGCAGTACATTTCAGGTCCCCTTGAAATTATAAAGGAAATCTGCCACTTATGGATCATTGATTGCTGAGAAACTGCCCTGACTCATTTAGGGCTTGATCCAAAGTCATAGAAATCAATGGTGCCCTACTTCATGCAACTCTCACACCCCAGAGCAAGGGTGATTCTTTAGTGAACAGGATTTAAAAGTTAAGCTTTGTTCAGAGATATATGAAAAACAACATTAAAACGTGTCTGACCTTCTATTTGCACTACAGGATGCTGTCATCTCACTCGTTCCATGCTCTGTCATTTTCAAAACAATTCTCTTGAAACTGAAACAAAGTTTTATCTTGGGACTGAAAGGCAAGTAACTCTGCTGTTAAAATCCAGTCTTGCTGGAGAATAAATCTACTGACATTACTAAGGTTACCCTTCCCAGTGTATGGAAACCTGTACTACTAGATGTATGATGAATACATGTTGATGAAAAAATAGATGAGATTGGATAGAAGATGTGACAAACGGTGTAATATATTCTCTTTGACTCTGCTTTGAGCCACTCTGTCTATGCTAGAGTGAGTGCTTGTATACACACATTCTATCACATCCCCTTGGCAAAGATGATGATATATTTTCCAGAAAACTTTTAAAATTAAAACTACTCTTATTTAATGTTAGGAAAACATTACAGAATAAGCTCAGTGTGTACATCATGCAAATAACATTCAAAGGTATCTCTGAAGGAAATTTGAATATATTCCTCACACTGAGGAGGGTTTTCTTTTAACATGCTCCAGCTTTTTCAATATGGTTTTTGACACACAAGCTAATACGATGTTTATCCCAGGGTCATCGCACATAATAGTTAAAAGGAATTTGATTTTATGTAACTCTTCCATTATAGCTAGCAAATGTATATCGACACTGGGGGACCTTCGATTCCTTTGGGAATGTAGCTCATGGGGGCAGCAAAATCCCATCTTGCCATTTACTTCTTCAGATACCTCTATTTGAAGGAGAAATAGAGAGAAAGCCAAGCTCGTGTGGCCTGAACTGATGCCTATTGAACTGTATGGAAAGAATCCTCCTGGCTTCCTGCTGTCACTGGGGGTATTGCCTTTGATCACTGGGAGGAGGATTAAGGCCCTAAATACAGCTTTGGGAAATACCACCCTCCATGATGCAGCTTCAAAGCCCAGGTGGGAGTGGGGAAATTCTCAGCTTGATGGCTAGTTTCCAAATAGCTCTTTGGTGCTTATACTGTAAAGTGCAGGCGCACAATCCACTATCTCCAGAGGGAGCAGAGATACAAAAGTTCTCTGTAACTTGTGCGATTAAACTGTAGGGCTGTGTCTAGACTGGCCAGTTTTTCCGGAAAATCAGCCACTTTTCAGGAAAAACTTGCCAGCTGTCTACACTGGTCATTTGAATTTCTGCAAAAGCACTGACTTCCTACTGTAAGAAATCAGTGCTTTTTGCGGAAATACTATGTTGCTCCCGTTCGGGCAAAAGTCCCTTTTGCGCAAAACTTTTGCGCAAAAGGGCCAGTGTAGACAGCTGAGATTTTTTTTGCACAAAAAAGCCCCGATTGCGAAAATGGTGATCGGGGCTTTTTTGCACAAAAGCGCGTCTAGATTGGCCATGGACGCTTTTCTGCAAAAAGTGCTTTTGCGGAAAAGCGTCTATGCCAATCTAGTTTCTCTTTTCCGAAAATGCTTTTAATTGAAAACGTTTCTGTTAAAAGCATTTCCAGAAAATCATGCCAGTCTAGACGTAGCCTTCGGGTATGTCTAGACCACATCCCTCTGCACCAGAGGGATGTAAATTAGACATACTGACATTGCAAATGAAGCGGGGATTTAAATATCCCGCGCTTCATTTAAATAAAAATGGCCACTACATTTTGCAGAGTCAGCACTTTGTTGGCAAAAAGCCGCTGTCAAGATGGGGATTGGGCAACAAAGAAAGCCTTTGTCGACCGATCCTGTAAACTTCGTTTTACGAGGCATAAGTAACATTTGATCTGCCCTCAACACCTGCATAGCTCCCTAATAAACAGACTAGAAAATTGGAAAATATGCACCTGAGAGTTTCCCCAATGCCCTCTCCTAGTCCCTCTTCCCCCTACTCACCGGGAGCAACCCCCTGCAATCACCCCAACCCCTGGCAGGGCTTTGTGAGGGTGGGACTGAACAAACCCTCCCAGGGAGGAGGCTTGAACGACCCCCACCCCTACTACCCTTTCCCTAGGGAAGCCCATTCCATCCTTCCACCCCCCCTCCTGGGACAATAGCCCGAGAATGCCATACCTGCATGACCAGGGCCTAGACAGTCGATCTCCCGAAGCCAAACTGGTTACCCATGGATCAGTAGCTGCCTGGTGAGGAGAGTTTCCAGAGGGCAATATGCTTCTGAAGGGGGATGGTGGGCCTCATGTGCATGTCCCATTGCTTCAGGGCAGGGCTGAGACACTCACAGAGCTCCAGGAAGGTGTCTTTTGTCATTCTGAAGTTCTGGACCCATTGTTGGTTTCCCCAGAGTTCCAGAACAATGTGGTTCCACCGGTCTGTGCTGGTGTCAAGATGCCAGAGGCGGCAGGGTATGGAGTCCAGGGCAGGGCGGGTGGAATCCAGCTGCAGGAGCTGTGCCCACACAGACCCGAGAAGGGTCTGCCATAAGGTCTGGGGGTTGGGTTTCCGCAGAGCCTGTGAGGTTGCATGCTTTCCTGTCCCTCAGAGAGGTAAGCAAGCAAGCAGGAAAACCTGAGAAATGGCTGTCCAGGGGGGTCCTTGTAAGCACAAGCCTCAAATAGCCTCAAGCAGCACCTACACAAGGTAACTACTGACTTGATGCCCTGCCTGAATTGGTTCTGGGTGGCCTTAAATGCGATTCAGCATCCAATCAATGTAGATGCTGTATTTTGAAATAGCTAAGCACTATTTTGAAATGGATTTTCTGTGAAGACACGCTATTTCAACATAAGCTATTCTGGAAAATCGCTTCCGAAATAGCTTATTCCGAAATAACTGCACAACATAGATGTAGCCTATATGTCCAATCCTTCAGCGGGCTGGAGAGATGGTTACAGTGTCGTATTTTGCAAACAGCAAGGAAAAATTGCAGTTTTTCCAGCAAACATCTAGTGATAACCCACTTTTTTCTGTGAATAGTGCATTTATGGTGAGACACCAAAGAAAGGGAAGCATGCTTTTCCCTATTTTGCATAGGGAAACTGAAGCACAGCAAGGTAAACCGATTACCCAGCGTTACAAAGGAGATCAAAGTGACAGAACCTAGGTCTCTGGACTCCCAGGATCCTACTCACTGAATTATGCTGCTTCTTATAATCTGTAAACATTACCTGTGCCAACTGACTTTCAGAAATAGCTCTCATGAGCAAATCAGTTTGAATGTAGAGTGTAGAATGTACACTGTAAGGTTGTAGCTTGAGTCCAGAAATAATCCTCCTCTGGTTCTCTGAAGGAAACCCTACATATTCTGCACCATGGCATCTGAATGCCAAAGCAACATTCCACACTGGATGCTACAATATAGGCTGTTCCCAGAGCTATACCAGGTCACTCCTTGAGGAAATATGGTGTAATATATAGGAAAAGGCCAACTAGGCAAGTTCTGGATGTAGACGATGTTTTTATTACACTCCCAACTTCTGATTTTCTGCTGCCTTGCCCAGTGTGTTGTCACCCTTACCTTTACAAACAGCTCCCAGATCAGAATTATTCTCTCTCACAGCATTGTCACACACTTTACATGACACCCATTTTACATGGCTGCTAGGGGGGCTTCCAATGAAGAATAAGAACCTCTGCATCAACTGGTGCAAAAGTCTGTTGCACTGGTATAGTATCTGGTGGCCTATCCTTTTTGTTAGTATTTTCGGCATGTGACTGATGCCCATTTAAGAAGCCATTACATGATCATAAAGGTGAAAGAGTCCCGTAGTCTTTTCTCAGCTTCCGGCTCCTAAAAGGCATGTGATCCATTCACACATTAGTGAAAACCCCTACCCTGTATGAAAAAGGAGTGGTTAATATGACTAGGGATTCCTTTTGTTGCCTTGTGAATAGAATATTCAAGATATTCAATTTGAGTACAATTTGCACATTTGAGGTTCTTTGAATAATTCAGATGCATTCATTTACTCTTGATTAGTGGATCACGTTCTGCAAAAAGTGAGCATTTATTTTATTTTATGACATTTAGCATTAATAATGTATTACTTTTCTCACAAGCAGCTTTTTAAAGAAAGCAAATACAAAAAAAATTTCAGGGAGACAAGGCTTGTGAATAGAGATTAAGGAACCATGGAGACACTTAAGCTGTCATTTGAAGAAGTCTATTGTATCTGCTATTCCTCAGGAAAAAAATATGCAAATCTGATAATCATGGGCGAGTGAATACCTTGGGTTAAACAGGTTATACAAAGCTAGTCAGTTATAACAATGGTTTCAGTACACAGATGAAAAACAAATGGCAGAGGGGAGGTGGTTTTCCATAGGCTCTTTGTGACAAGTACATGTTCAGAGAATAACCTCTCATATTGTGTATGAAGTAGTAAACTGAGCCTCTTTGGACTATCACATAGTGAGTAAAAATAGTAATGGATAAATAAAGAAATAGGAAAAAGTAGTAGAGGCCATTGGAAATATTAGTCCAGCACATGAAGGTCTACCTCACAAATTGAGTGCGGGAGCAGGCTTGAGTAGGTCTAATATGCTCTGAAGAATTTTAAGCTGTTGTTCAAAGAAGAAAAAAAATTCTGCATCCTCCGATGGTGAAGATTGCCTTCTGAAAATTCTGCAGACATACTAGAGCAGTAGCTCTCAGGAGATGTGAACTGTACCATTAATCTCAGTTAGTTGTTAGCACTGTTAACTGTACAATTGTACTCAGTGGGCATCACAGTTGATATTTTCACTATTGCAATCATCCAGCTAATGTGCTTTATTCTGAGTGGTTGGATTTATTGGAGAGCGTGTGCTAGAGCAATACAGTTAAGTTTTAAAGATACCGTGAGAGACTGGCAGAATCTCTTTGGGATTCAATAAAAGCTTCAATAAAAGCTTCTTTATTTAAAAGTGTCTTTTTTAAAAAAAGAGCAGCACAATACTAAAAACTCCCACAACCAATGTCAAGAGTGTTTTTAGTCATAGATGCTTATATCTCAGAATTCATGGCTAAAGCCTCACCTCTCTAATGCAGACTGTCACTTAGCCCATCCCATTTATGAGCTGAATTTACACACCAGTCACTTAAGGAACTGTAATTGTATTTAATTCTCTTATCAACCTTATTTTAGTTCTCTAAAAATATTGCTTCCTTTCACCAACCATGACCAGGCAAACCGGAAAAACAGCCACACAGCTTTTAAATTACATTTCTCAAGTCACCATAGGCTTTTAGAGTAAGATTTCACAGGCACTTACCAGGAATAAATATTCTAATTTTGAGTCTTGTTCCATTTTACCAACCTCTGAGTGCTCCAACACCCTGGGCAGACAACTGTGTTCCAGTTCACCCTGGCTATTCTAAATGGATACACAAACCACTGTACCACTATAGGAGGGGACTTCTCTGACTATTGGTGTATTGAGTTTACTTCTGTATAATCCCTTTTGTCATGACTTTTTGGCATGGTAACACCTTTGGTACTAACTTAGGGTATGTCTACACTACAATGTTAGTTTGAACTAATGGACGTTAGTTCGAACTAACATTCATAGGCGCTACACTAGCGCTCCGCTAGTTCGAATTTAAATCGAACTAGCGGAGCGCTTAGTTCGAACTAGGAAAACCTCATTTTACGAGGATTAAGCCTAGTTCGAACTTACTAGTTCGAATTAAGGGGTGTGTAGCCCCTTAATTCGAACTAGTGGGAGGCTACCCCTCCCCAGCTTTCCCTGGTGGCCACTCTGGCCAACACCAGGGAAACTCTATGCCCCTCTCCCAGCCCCGGACCCCTTAAAGGGGCACGGTCTGGCTACGGTGCCCGTGCCAGGTGCAAGCCTGCCAGCACCCAGCCAGCAGACCCTGCACCTGGCACGGCACAGAGTCAGCCACCCGATGTCCCCCAGCCCACCTCCTCTTCCCGGGACCAGGTGGGCACCTTCCTGGGCTAGTGCGGACATCGTGGACCTCGTCCACGATCTCTGCACTAGGCACAGGAAAGTGGCCGTCTAGGGCAGGAGAGCTGCCATCCTGGCCACCCAGGAGCAGGAGTGCATGAAAATCAAGGGGGTCCACTGAGACCCCCGACCCTGAGCCCTGAGCCTACAATGGCCGTCCTGGGTCAGACCAAAGGTCCATCTAGCCCAGTAGCCTGTCTACCGACAGCGGCCAACCCTAGGGACCCTGGAGGGGATGGACCGGAGACAGTGACCAAGCCATTTGTCTCGTGCCATCCCTCTCCAGCCTTCCACAAACTTTGGGCAGGGACACCACTCCTACCCCTTGGCTAAGACTACTCCATGGACCCAACCTCCATGACTTAATCTCACTTCCGTTTAAACTCTGTTCTAGTTGTAGCCTTCACAGCCTCCTGCAGCAAGGAGTTCCACAGGTTAACTATTTGCTTTGGGAAGAAGAACAACTTTCTCTTACTAGTTTCAAGCCTGCTACCCATTCCTTTCCTTTGGTGTCCTCTAGTCCTTCTTTAGGGGAACTCATGAAGAACTTTTCTGAATGCACCCTCTCCACCCAACCCCTGCTTTTAGAGACCTCTATCCTGTCCCCCCTCCGTCTCCTCTTGTCTAAGCTGAACAGTCCCAGTCTCTGTAGCCTCTCTGCATCTGGGATCTGTTCCCAACCCCTGATCATGTTAGTTGCCCTCCCCTCTCCCAACCTTTCTCTTCCCCTCTCCCACCTCCTTTTCCCAGTCTCCCCCAGTTTTGTTAAATAAAAACAGAGTCAATGTTGGAAGAAACGTTATCTTTATTTTGTACATCAGGAAGGGGGCCTAGGGAGGGGTAAGTGGAAGGAGGTGAGGGAGGAATGCGGCACGAGCCCCCGATGGGGAGGACTGGGCTGGCTCTGTGGGCTCCTCAGGGTGGAAGCTCTCCTGAAGCCCTCCTGATTGGCCCCCCCCCGGATGGCAGCCTGCGGCAAGTGCAGCCTGGCTGATGGCCGAGTGCTGTGATGTGCCGAGTGTGGGCACTCAGGGCACTCCAAGCCAGGACTGCTTTGCTGTGCCTCATCGAGTTAGACAAGTGAGCAGGGAACCCTGAGAACTGTCTGTCCAGAGTGGGGGTCAGGTCCCTTTAAGCACAACCCTTGGCTAGCCTGAGACAGCAGCTCCACGCTCTAAGTCCTCCTCTGATGCCCTGCCGGCACTGCTTCCGGCCATCCTTAAGCCCTATTCAGGGTCCACTCAATGTGGACATGCTAGTTCGAATTAGCAAAACGCTAATTCGAACTAGTTTTTAGTTCTAGACGCGTTAGTTCGAATTAGCTTAGTTCGAATTAACTAATTCGAACTAAGTTAGTTCAAACTAACTCTGTAGTGTAGACATACCCTTAGAGGTCCCAGAAGGCTAGAGAAGGGCAAACAGCATATCTACCTTTAAAATGAAGGAACAATTGGGGGAAATGTGTCACACTCAGCCTATCTGAGATACCTGGAAGGACACTAGAACAAATTATAGAACAGTTTGCAAGCTCCCTGAGAACAAAATAAAAAGTAGCAGCCAAAATGGATTTGCTCACCTTGAAGATAGTATGAAAAGTTGCTGTCGACATGGATTTATCAAGAACATTAGAACATAAGAACGGTCATACTGGGTCAGACCAAAGGTCCATCCAGCCCAATAGCCTGTCTGCCCACAGTGGCCAATTCCAGGTGCCCCAGAGGAAGTAAATCGAACAGATAATGATCAAGCGATCTCTCTACTGCCATCCATCTCCACCCTGCGACAAACAGAGGCTGGGAACACCATTCCTTACCCATTCTGGCTAATAGCCATTTATGGACTTAACTTGCATGAATTTATCTGGTTCTCTTCTAAACCTTGTTAGGGTATATCTACACTAGCCCCCTAATTCGAACTAGGGAGGTTAATGTAGGCATTCGAAGTTGCAAATGAAGCCCAGGATTAGCATTTTGCTAATTTGAACTAGCATGTCCACATTGAGTGGACCCTGAACCGAAGTTAAGGATGGCTGGAAGCAGTGCCGGCAGGGCATCAGGTTAGGACTTATAGCGTGGAGCTGCTGCCTCAGGCTAGCCAAGGGTTGTGCTTAAAGGGACCTGACCCCCATTCTGGACAGACAGTTCTCAGGGTTCCCCGCTTGCTTGTCTACCTCAATGAGGGACAGCAAAGCAGTCCTGGCTTGGAGTGCCCTGAGTGCCTACACTTGACACATCACATCACTCGGCCATCAGCCCGGCTGCACTTGCCGCAGGCTGCCATCCGGGGGGGGGGGGGGGGGGTTAATCGGGAGGCTGCAGGACAGCTTCCACTCCGAGGAGCCCACAGAGCCACGCCAGCCCTCCCCATCGGGGGCTCGTACCCCATTCCTCCCTCATCTCCTTCCACTTACCCCTCCCTAATCCCCCTTCCTGATGTAAAAAATAAAGGACACGTAAGTTCAAAAATAGAAACTCTCTTTATTCAACAAAACTGGGGGACGGGGGGAATTAACCTCTGGGGAGACTGGGAAAAGGAGGTGGGAGAGGGGAAGGGTGTGTCTGGACTACAGAGTTTTGTCAACAGAAGGTGTTATTGCATCTAGGGTTGTGTCTAGACTACAGGGTTTTGTCGACAAAGCAGCTTGCTTTGTCGACAGAACTGAATGTAGTCTAGACGCTCTTTGTCGACAGAAGCTTTGTCGACAGTATCTGTCGACAAAACTTCTGTCGACAAAACCCTGTAGTCTAGATGTACCCGAAGAGAGAGGGTGGGAGAGGGGAGGGGGAAACCTGGGAGGAGGGAGCTGGAAGGGGGAAGCCAGGGGAACAAGGAGGAGGGGAAGTATCAAACTATGGTACGCCATATCTTCAGTACTGTGTACAGATGTGATCTCCTCACCCCAGAAAAGATATTTTGGCCTTGGAAAGGGTTCAGAAAAGGGCAACTAAAATGATCAGGGGGTTGGAACAGGTCCCATATGAAGAGAGGCTAAAGAGACTGGGACTTTTCAGCTTAGAAAAGAGGAGAATGAGGGGGGATATGATTGAGGTCTATAAAAGTATGAGTGGTGTAGAGAGAGTGCATAAAGAAAAGTTATTCATTAGTTCCCATAATAGAAGGACTAGAGGACACCAAATAAAATGAATGGGTTGCAGGCTTCAAACTAATAAGCGAAAGTTCTTCTTCACAAAGCAAATAGTCAACCTGTGGAACTCCTTGCTGCAGGAGGCTGTGAAGGCTAGAACTATAACAGAGTTTAAAGAGAAGCTAGATAATTTCATGGAGGTTAGGTCCATAAAAGGATATTAGCTAGGGGATAGAAACGGTGTCCCTGGCCTCTGTTTGTCAGAGGCTGGAGATGGATGACACAAGACAAATCTCTTGATCATTGTCTTCGGTCCACCCCGTCCAGGGCACTTGGTGCTGGCCACTGTCGGCAGACAGGCTATGGTGCTAGATGGACCTTTGGTCTGACCCAGTACGGACATTCTTATGTTCTTAGAGGCTCACAGCTTCCAGCTGCTGGCCACAGCACATGCTCCTTCAAATCACATCAGGCCAACCTAATTTCCTTCTTTGAAAGTGTTTCTGGTCTACTGAATAGGAAGAAAACAAGAGACATGTTATCTCTTGAGTTAAGTAAGGGTTTTTGACACATAAAGTCCTTAGAAGCAAACTAGGGAATAATGGTATACATGAAATTACTAAAAAGTAAAGGGATGCACAACTGGTTGAAAAGCATCACTCAAAGTGAGAGAATAATGGAACCATAGACTCATAGGGCTGGAAGGGAACATTATAAACTCCAGACCCCTGCACTGCGGCAGAACTAAGTAAAGGACGGGGTTTTGCCTAAGAAACCTCCAATGATGATCCTATCTTTAGTGAACATAAAGCACAGCTGTTCACCCTCCATTTTATAACAGCTTTTAACATATGAGCAAACTGTTATTGGTTCTATTCCCCCCCACAAACTTTTTTTTTTTAAGATTCAGCCCTAAACTCGATGTGCCTAGAACATGAAGATACAGACATGAAAAGGGAACAGATTAAAAGAAATAGAAAAATTTGCTCCCTCTAATAATATATGTTCCATTGGTTTTTAAGGGATATAGGCCAAAGGGAAGGAGTAGCGAGTCCTTTATCTGTTAATATAGTTTCAGTGTTGATTTAGTTCCTTAGCACTTGGCATTCTACTTGCAATGATGGAGAAGGAGAACTCAGCTTTATAGTTCTACCACTGTCTCTTTAAATGTGTTTCTTGGCTCACAGATGGTCAAGAAGTGTTTTGCTACAGGTCATCTCCATATTGAGCTGCCGGCTTCAAATTTCCCAGTAATGTAACTCTTTTCAGTTCAGATGTAATAATCAATTTTTAAGCTTTGCAACACTCACACAAAATATCAATAACATAAGCAATAGCCACAGAACTGTGACTGTCAATTTGACTGGTAGACTTAGTGAAAACTGCAGCATGCAGTTGCCAAGAGAGGAACCTTCTTAACTAACACATTGAGAAGTAATTATTGCTTAAAGCAAGTCTGAAAGCAAAGGACTCTGTATAAAAAAAGTGTGGTGCCACTTATGGAAGCATCCTGTAATCAACAATTTAGTACTGCAGCTACCATAAATTAACTCAGAATATTGCCAAAGATCTGCCTTTTTTGCCAAAGGCCTATTTTCCACTTAATTTTGTCTTGTGTCCATTATTCTGGTAAAGTTTGAAATGTTGTAAAAGTAGCTGTGCAAAGGAAGAGCTTTGCTAGAGAATGTGAGTCTTGGTAGCACTTCCATAGCTAATCATGTCTCTTCTCTGTACTTGCAGATATCTCTGTTACTTTGAGATGGCAGGAACGGCTGAATGTTGGATAGTTTGCAGAAGAAGGCTAGGGCAAAACAAAGTTCCATTGTCCATATGAATGGGACTGAACAAGAACCAGGATTTTAGCAATGTAGATTGAGTGAACAAAGTTGGATTTTAGAAATGTAAAGGAAGGAGAGACAGGAGTTGGGAAGATGCTGGATATCACCTAAGGAAGAGGAGGAAGGTAACTCATTGGTCTGAGTGATAGGGAGTTTAGCAAAGTTTAGGATAATCCTGGGCATAAAGAGGAGTAAGCAGGATTTAGGAGGAGTGACCAGCTGTTCAGTTTTACCATAGTTAGTTTATGGAAGAGAACAGCAGAGCCAACAGCCTTCACAGGCTCCTGGGCAAGGTAGGGGAGTGGAATAACTCTACACTTTTGTCCGAAAGAGGAAGACAATCAGCACTGCCTGGAAATTGGGCCTTGGGAAATTGCCTCCTTGGCCTCTTCCCCCCACCTCAGCAGGCCTAGAAAAGAGGGATATCACATGCCAGAATATTGGAGGAGGAGTCTGGTCAGATGGAAAGCAAGAAGAGGCAGATTTGAGAATCACTATCTCTATGTAAACTACATTGCACATTCTGTGGCCCTGTGGGAGATGGATGATATACAGGCTCAAACAGGAAGAGAAGAAGCTGTTAGGAAGATTAGCCACCCTTCTAGTCCCTTTACCCCTTAACGATTGACTATTTTCCCCCTTCTACAGGTTGGACCTCCCCGGTCTGGAACACGTGGGACATGATTGATCCAGGACGAGGGATTTTGCTAGATCAGAGGAGGTCATTTCTAGCCCCCCACCCCACCACGCTTTCTGGGCAGCCCAGCTTGCCTGTGTACCGGGCTTCCTACCTCCCCCTACCCAACAGCCCAGCTGAGCTGCGCACCAGGCTTCCAGACACCAGCTGCATCATGCCAGGCTCCCACCCCCACTTGCAGTATGCCGGGCTCCCTGCCCCCCATCTGCAGCATACCAGGACTCTTTGATCCTGGAACTTCCATGGTCCGGCAGAGAGTCCCAGTTAGAGAGGTTCAATCTGTACTGCCCTTTATTGCCTATGTTCCAGCAAACTTCCCTCCAAATAGTGCTGGCTGAAGCTGCCGGATGCCAATATAGATCTATTTCCAGGAGCACAGCTGGGAGCAAGCGTGCCAGGTACTTTACAAGCCAGCTAACTATTTTTAAAATTAAGACACCGTTCCCAGTCTAAGATTCCTTTTTAATGAAATACAGACATTTGCCAGCTTGTTTTTAGCACAATATCAAACCCCTCCCAGCTTCTCTCTTTTGTTTAATTTCTTTTACACAAGGAGAAACCTTATTTAATGTTGTGTTTGGTTCCTTTGTTCTCCAGGTGCACTCTCCAAAGCACAGCTGGCTCCTTTGCCCTTTCAGAAAGATTTGTCACTGAAAAAAAAAAGCTAGGTGTCAATATAGCATTTAACAAAAGGCAGAAAGGCAACAATGGTGGTTCCTGCATTGTTATTTTTCTAAAATACGCTACAGGTGCACACTTTTGTATGTGGCTCGCGCTTGTATTAGTTAAGTAAAACTTGTCATGGGAAACAAAAATATGTGCCAACTTGGCATTAATGAAAAACATATCCTTTGTTCTTTTACATACATCAAATGTCAGCCTTCTAATACACCATAGATGCGAGGCTGGCACGAAAGGCAAAATATGGCCAGGTGTGCGCTGGCAGCCAAAATGTTTTGCAGAGGTTAGCAGTGGCAAGAATATTGCTTTCTTTTTTTCTTCTTCCAAGCAGAGATTCTTATCTTAGCTGAGTTGGTCTAGTAGCTAACCAACCTCTCACAATCAGTTCCTTTCCTCTCAAACTACAAGTATATATATATATATATATATATATATATATATATATATATATATATATACAGGGTTCACCAAGCTGCGATGAGCCCCACTCACCAGCCGCACATTTGGCACGCATGCGTTAAATGCCCTGCACAGCTGTGCCGGCTTGTAATCTACTCACCACGGGCGAGTAGATTACATTAATTGTCGAGCCCTGTATATATATACATTGCTCGACAAACCACTGTTTCTACTTGCCTGTGGCGAGTAGATTTCAACGGTCACTCCGTGCGCCCCATTCACTGGCACTGCGTACATGCACAGTGCTGGTCTGGCACATGCATTGTGCAGGGCTGGTGAGTAGCTCTCGCAGCAGTTTGTCGAGCCCTCTGTGTGTGTGTGTGTGTGTGTGTGTGTGTGTGTGTATATATATATATATATATATGAAATTAAAACTACTTTATAATTTCAAGAAGCTGACGCTCCGAGGGTGCGTCTATACTGCACTCTTACCATGAAATAAGCTATGCAATTTGTACTATACAAATTATGTAGCTTATTTCAAAGTAATTTAAAAAAACCTTATTTTGAAATTTGGTGCTGTCTACACAGCACCAAATTTCGAAACAAAGCACTATTCTGAAATGTTCATTCATCCTCATGGAACAAGGATTACAAGGATGCCAGAATAGTGTGCCTGTTATTTTGAAAGATATTTTGAAATAACGGGCTACGTTAAAGACACAGAATAGCTATTTTGGGATACTTCTGGTATCTCAATATAGCTTTGCAGTGTAGATGTAGCCCTACTATATAACCAAGCATTGTGACTCATCTTTTTTGAGAGGGTCCTAGTTACATTAAGAGCACCATGACTGGTCTCCTGTATGTATCTGAATATAACAACCTATTAGAGCCTTCCACAAATCACACCCTCTCAGCCTTTCTAGTTAGTAGCTTACTCTGGCTTCGTCATTTTCCCTTAGAAGAAATAATCTTTTGATATGCAACCATCTCACTATTCCTCATTCCTATTTGTTGTTCACTTCTTTTCTTGCTCCTTTGCATTACAAATTAGATTTTTAGCTCTAGCTCATCTCTGACTACAATACAATATCAGAGGGGTAGCTGTGTTAATCTGTATTTGCAAAAAGCAATGAGGAGGAATCCTGTGGAACCTTAGCCCTGGTCTACACTATGGAGTAATTTTAAAAAAAAGTCTCCTTGTTTCAAAATAACAAGTGGAGTTTCAATGCTACCATGCCCATTATTGCAAATAAGGGCTGGTTATTTCGAAATAACAACTCCCGCTTTTCATGAGGAATAATGCTTATTTCAAAATAGGTATTTTGAAACAGCTTGAGTGTGGATGCTCAGCTGCTGCTATTTTGAAATAACTACTCCCCAGAATCATTCAGAGTAATTACTCCCCAGTGCTTCCTTGGGTTCTAAGTCCAGGTAGTGTGTCCACATTAAAGAAACCTGCCTCAGACTAATTTTGAGGCTTCGCTGTAGTGTGGACTTGCTATTTCAAAATTATTATTTTGGGAGTTATTATTTCAAAATACATTATTTTGAAATAGTTTTCCAGTGTAGACAAGCCCTTAAAGTTGAACAGATTTATTTGAACATAAGATTTTGTGGATAAAAAACACTTTGTCACATGCATCTGATGAAGTGGATTTTACCACGAAAGTTTATAACCAAATAAATCTGTTAATCTTTAAGGTGCCGCAGGACTCCTAGTTTTTTGTTATAATATATTCAAGTGTATACATTCATTCTTTATCCAATGTTATAGTGCGGATTTTAAAGCCAGACAAATATGGATCAATCTTTGCATTACTGAGAGCTGGGAAACAAAGCTGCATACAGCCTAGATCCTGTGGATATTTTGATTACACCAGGGAATCTCTTGGTATCGGTCACCTGAATTCCACTGGGGCATTAGTTACATGTCATTTGTGAAAGCACTATAAATGAAGATAATTCAAATTCGGAACTACTGACTTGCTGCTTAATTATACCAGAATGAAGTATAAGTTTTAATTTGTGCATCTAAGTCCCTGAGTTGTTTAAAAGGATGTGACTACTGCAGTTTAATTTTTATTTTATTGTGGAGTTCAGATAGAAAAACTATCAAAGTGGATGTCAAAAGCTCCAACCCCCTTTTGCAAATATTAAAAATTGGTGTGTTCATGAATCAAATTAAAAACCCCTGCAAAAGTGCCAAATCATCAGGACTGCTACTGACCACCTAGTACTGGAAAAAGCTAGTTTGTAGACCTGGATGTTTGGACAATTAAACTTATCTCTGCGATCTCATCCTGTCCCACCACTGTTGTCAGTCCAAAATGTATAAAAGCTTTTGGTGAAATAATGTCTCTGTGGAGTCCATATGACTTGATTTCTTGCGCTTAAATGTTTAGACTTATTTTAGCACATGTTACCAAGCATATGCTAAAAATATGAACAGTGTAAATTATACAGTAAAAGCTACAGATTTTTTGGCCTAGGTCTTTGGTGGTAATGTTCCTCAGGAATTAGGGTTGTGAGGCATTTTCACCACTAACAGTCCTTGTAGGATAAAGTCTTGTGCCGATTGTGGGTCAGCTCCCCACCATCCTATGGCAACACAAGCACTGCCTGCCAGGCCTCCACAGACCTTGATCTCCCTCTATAGATTAGTGATATACACATACCAAACTCCAGCCCTTTATGGACTGTACAACCTGTGAATTACCAGGCCTGCTGTCTTCCAAGGAACACCACAGTTTATAGTTATAACAGAACGCAGCTCTTCTGAACAGACACCACTTGGATAGGGAGTGAAAACAAGAAAAAGCCTATTATCGAGATCAGATACTCGAGTGAGTGTAAGAATATTGGGAAAAAAGAGTTTATTTCTTTCTGTTACTTTTCCCTTTAAGGTTTTTGCAAACCTTTCCATTTAGACTAGAGAGTGTGTGACACACAATATTCAGTTTAAATGTAAACAAGCAGATAGATAAACATTTATTGCCTGAAAAAAACTGCTTATCCACTTTTCCTGGTGACCTGTCACCCGACACAGTCACATTTTTAGTGTCTATACGGAACTCCTTAAAGAACACCCCTGCATGCATGTGACAATGATAGATGGCCAGCACGACACAGGCTTTTAGTAGCACCTCACAACATTGTTTTGGTGAACTAGAATGTACATACCAGATCCAATAGCCCAGTAATCCCTATGCAGCCCAGTCCATGAATGTTGCCACTTGGAGCAAAGTTATGTTTAATGTTCCTGTTCTAATCTATCTGAATTGATTTTGGGTAATATGCTGGGGCACAGCTAAAGATATTTCTCAAGTAGGACTTAAAAAGGGTGTTTGTCATAGAAGATGTTAAAAAATGTTCAAAACTACAGTGTAGATTCGGTAACCTTCGACTCCATCCACTTGGCACATATTAATGTCTTCATTAATTTGTCTGCACAGGCATGTCAGGACTGGTTAGTTAAAAACTTCTAATAATGCATCTTTATCTCCTGTTCAAGACAAACGCTGAAATTCAGTAGTAGACAAACTCAATGAGCATGGAGACAGGACATAAGCTTAATGTTTTCTGAGTGTATGGGTCACTCCTTAAAGGGGACACCACTGGCTAACACTAGGCTTAGAAATTGCTTCATTGTTCCACATTTAAACATTAGGTGACTGACTATATTTGGAAATACATTTGCCTATACCTTTTTTCTTTCCAGTATTAAATGGACAAAATTATCCTGCATGTGTGTTTCTGTTTTAGACCTCTGAGCTAAGTTTGTCTTTAGTGTAATTGCTTGCACTTATGTGCTACTGCTGTCTGCTCTGAGTGTCTAAATTTCCCCTTACTGCAGAAGGGTTAAAAAGCATTTATATTCCTGACCCCTTTGCATACAAATTCATCACAATTTGACAGAATAAGTCCCAAATACTGTTTACTTTTTAGATCCCTTCCACAAATTTTAATAGCATATTTTGATGTAAATTAAGACTTGCATTTAAAACACACTTGAACTCTAAAATTGTTCTTGATGTGTTAGAATGACAGCTCCTTGGATTAGAAAAATAAACATGCAGTTAATTTCTCTTTCTGTAAATATTTAGCTGTACTACATTTGCGAAACACTTCTGCAATTCAATGGCTTGACATACGAAAATGATAAAAGATGTTAGAAGAAATCTAAGTAGACTGAATTACAGTAATTGAGAAAGATGTTGAAATAAAAAGGCTATTGTAATAATAAAATCATAGAACTGGAAGGAACACCAAGAGGTCATTAAGTCCAGTCCCCTGCACTCATGGCAGGACCAAGCACCATCTAGAGTATCCCATAATGTACTGTCTTACTTCAGAATGATCATGCTGTATGAATTAGACTAGGTAATACAGCACATAAGCCTCAGATATGACCCTGTGGATTATTCTGCAGCATTAAAATACTTCTTCAGAATATTTGGGACTTATTTTCTTTGCCATTTTCTTGAGTGCAATTTTTATGAAGCCATCAGCCCAGACTGGCTAATCTTCTGAGATTTCAAGGTCTCATATTAGGCTTTCTACATTACTACACAGCCATAGTGCTAAAGGTCTTAAGGTATGTTTACACTTGCACCCTCTTTCAAGAGAGGGTTGCAAATGAAGACATTTGAAATTGCAAATGAAGCCGGGATTGAAATATCCCGTTCTTCATTTGCATATTCACGTTATGGCGCTATTTTGAAAGAACAGACGCTGTTAAGACGCAGTTATTTCATGAGAAAACTGCCAGATCCCAGATCCAGGGCTCAATTCGGCATCAGGATCAGAAGTCGGAGGCAAAATTTGACGCCAGAATGACTGGAGGTGAGGCAAGCATCAAGCATGGAGCCCAGTGAGAATAGGAATGGAGTGACGAATGAAGCAAGAGTTAGGAACAGGGTTGGGTCCAGGAGACAGGAACAAACAGAATCCAATGCAGCCATAACAGGAAATAATCTTATGGCTCAAATTTCCTGTCTCTCCTTCTGACTTATAGCCAGAAATTGCTGGAGAAATTGGTGGAGCTTGGTTATCTCCAACCACGGTTCCTCTTGGCGGTGCCTTAGTTGAGGCTAAACTCCTCCTAGTTTTTTAGCTCCTCAGGTTTCAGAATGGAGAGAAGAATGTGGTGGCTCTCTAGGGACTCCCAGGTCTGGGCTATCACCTGTTTCAAAAGATGCATTTGTACAAGTACATGTAGCGAGGGTGCACTAACCAGATTAACACTGTGGCCTGCAATGGCTGATCACTGTAGTTTGGCATCACTGTTTGGTGAAGCTCATAATTTTACTTAACTCCTGATCCTCTATTTTCTCCCCCCTCCACACACCCTTTTGAGTATTTCTCTCTCTCAGAATGTAACACAGTCATTGTTCATCCATGTAATCTTGCTTCAGTGCTCAGTCTGTATTTCCCATTCGCTTAACTTACCAGCAGCTGTTTACTCTGGATACGTTTAACCCCCACACCTGCAAATCAAGGCTAGTCCAGGAATGTTTGGCTAACAGAACAGATGCATTTGCAACCAACAACTTGATTTTAGTGCCTTAGAATATGCCCGTTTATGTACATTTACTATGCATCTGCTAGAGAACACATTAGAGCTAACGGCTTAGAGTTTGGTGCTGTGCTCCAGTGCCACTTGTTTATTCACCGATTGTGTAGTTTAGATGGGCATCCATATTATATTTCATAATTATAAGGATTTAGCTCCACAAAAGGGACATAGGCTGAGTTTTGCAATGCCTAGACTTCAGCCATTTTTCCTGAAGTGGAACCCGCATGCATTGCTCAGGGAGTGTTAGGTATTGAAGAATGAGGTTCACAGAAGCCAGGAAGCTGAACAGGGAGCCACCTAAGCTACCGATAGGAAATACAGAGGAGAGAGATGTAGCATAAGTTGCACCCCCACAAAGGGACTTTTGTACCTAAATGGCATTTAGGTGCCTATGTCTCTTTATGGATCTTACTCTTAGAGGCTTCCACATCATTCTATTTACTATTATTAGCTAGAGGAAAACACAGAATCATAAGCACTGTAGGTAAAAGCTTCAAATAGCATAATAACATAAGCATTAATCGGAAGTAAAGGAATAAGACAGCCTAGGGTTCAATTCACATGCACATCTCCCAGAGGGGCTTGCATTTCAAATCCAACCTGGTTAGTAGTGAACAAGACTCATTACCAGCAGGAGTCTATTAAGTGACTAGTAATAATAATGCAGTTATGTTCTCACTCCATTGCAGTTGGCAAATGTTCACATCACTAATACACCCCCTTCAATGTGGCATATTGTCATGCTTCACTAAGAGTACATGCATCGAGGGGGTGTGAGGAATGAGCCCTTTGCTCTCAGAAGGTTGAGATGTGCTGAGGCAAATACTGGTGAAGCTGCTTTTCATCTATTGGATAATTCAGTCTCTGGTGCTATCACGTTGGCAGCTTCCACCCATACAGAATTTACCATGAAGATGCTTGAATGGCTTTCCTTTATATACATATAAAACTTCTTTTTAGTTTAGTCAGCCGTACCATAGAAGAGGATGGGATGCAAACACTTTAATTACAGTTGATTCTAAAGATACAGCTCTCTCAAAGGAACAAGTCCCCTATGCCACATCCAGGAGACTATTGACTATTAAATTGGTGGGGGAGGAGACATTGGAAAAGCAATGGCAGCTGTATATAATGTTAACAGATAGCAATTATTATGTTTAAGTACGCTGTTCTTTTTTGGACCCAGCTGGCTCTTTTTTCTTTCTAGTCTTCTTTTGGTTCATGCTTCAACTATTCTTGCTAGTCTATGTTGATTGATGAGCTAGCAATTCAGCACGAAAACAGGCCAGACTTCACTAGTTTTTATGCAGTTCCTGTACCTCAGGTGTCTGAAGTGGCAATGAAGCCTGTGATCCACAACGTACAGTTTAAATGCTTAAGCTACTTTCTTACTTCCATGATTTTTGAAGCATTTTGCCCTTTGCTGTTATGTCAAACTTCTGATGCTAACTGGTCTAGTGGCTAATCATCATAATCGACCTAATTATTCCTCTTTTGAACTGTTCTTCTCTGTCTCAGCTGAGTGATTTTTCAATGTCTTAACCTACTCCAATCCTCCCTGGCAGTTTAACTGGTAGAGAATATTGTTGCCTAAAGATTCAATATTTATGTTTGTAATTCTTCTGCTTCCAGAAAAAGTAGTGGTTCCAGCAGAAAGAGGTGTTTCAAAACAGTCTCCTTTTCACATGCCGTGTGAGAGACATTGGGCAGCTTTCTGGACCTTGTTTTCCCCAAATGTAAAGCACACTAGTGCCATTTCTGCACTTATATAATGCTTTTATATAAGGATCTCAAAACATTGTTTAAAGTCTTTCCATCTAAATATGGGAACCTACTGGAAATCTAAATGAAGGTCAGATGTGTAGCTTCTCCAGAAGCTGCTACAAGAAGTTATCATTTTAAAATACAGAAAAATTGCTTCTCTTAAACTCTTCTCATTGTGATATGAATAAGTGGGTTATGTGGCAATAATTCATGACACCTGCTATTACCATTTTATTTCATTTAGTTGCTTTGTAAAGTCCTTTATCATTGCACATTGCCTTTTTTCCTGGAAACTTATAGCATAAGCACTGTATTCTTTTAAAAAAAAAATCATTTCCATACAGGTACATTATCCCACTAGATTCTGTGGTAACTTTTAGGAGTAGTCCACCCTACAATTTGAATTTCACAAATATGATCTTCAATTTTCTCATTGACAGTTGACATATGCTCCATTCCACCATTTCAACAATGCTCTTCCATTGCTAGAAGACCCTGTTGTTGAAGGCTATTTCCTTGTTCTTAAAAGGGTTTACATTGCACATGGCAAATCGTAGTGGTGATCTGAAATTCAGTTGTGACCTGTGGCAATTTGAAAAAGCATATTGAAATATATTTGTCTCTTTAGAGTCCATTGTATTAAATATAAATGGTTATGTATTATTATAGGCCAGGTTTGTTGGTAACCACTCTGAGGGGAGATGTCATATGAACCATGGGAAATATGAACTTCAAAGGACTGTATTTGAACAATATGACAGACAAGAATGGCGTTTTTGGAGAATTTGCATCTAGGAGAAGGTGAATGCAGATTCCCCACTTCCATTTATAGAAAAAACCCAGACTTTAGAAGGTCTGCCCTGAGAAGAGGACCATTGTCTGCTGACTACCTGTTCCTGGAGACTCAGGATCAAAGAGCCAAACTGTGTAAAGGAAAGACTAACCCATTCATGAGGGTGCTAGTTCTGAGCTAAGGTTGTTCTGAAGTCATATTCATGGAAAACCACCATACTGTCCTCCAGAACTCTTGCTACCCCTCCCATCATTTATAAGACTACTCTCTATGCCATTATCTAAATGATTGATGAAGATATTGAACAGAACTGGACCAATATCTGATCTCTGCAGGACTATACTTAATATACCCTTCCAGCTTGCCAGTGAACCACTGATAACTACTCTCTGTGAATCATTTTCCAAACAACTATCACCTTATAATAGCTCCATCTATTTCTCCATATTGTTTATGACAAGGTCATGCAAAACAATATTAAAAGCTGTACAAGACATATCACGTCTACCATGCCAAGCCACTGTCAGCCTCTGTAGGACAAGGTGTGGGTGGGTAACTGCACCCCCAGAAAGGGTGGGGCCTCAGTTTCTAGGGGGTGGGACCTGAGGCAGTCAGCCCTCAACACTACCCAGAGTGTGGCACCCGTCCCCAGCCCTAAGCATGGAGCATGAAACACTCTGGTGGTAATTTAAAGAGCCTTGGGCTTAGGCCGCTGCTGCTGTCTCAATTGCCCCCTTTGTCTTCCACCCCACTTCCTTCAGCAAGCCTGACCACATCCACTCATCTGTAAGGCTTGGTACCCTGTCAAAGAAAGCTATTAAGTTAGTTTGACATGATTTGTTCTTCACAAATCCATGCTGACTGTTACATATCACCTTATTATTGTTTGTAAATTGATTGCTTAATTATTTCAGTATCTTTCCAGGTACTGAAATTAAGATGACTGGTCTGTAACCACCTTATTAGTTTTTATTTCCCCTTTTAGAGATGGGCACTACATTTGCCCTTTTCCAAATGCCTCTGGAATCTCATTTGTCTTTCATGAATTTTCAAAGATAATTGCTAATAGCTCTAATATCTCCTCAGATAGCTTCTGTAGTATTGTAGGACATGTTTCATCAGACCTGGTGACTCCAGAACATCAAACTTGTCTAATTTTTAACTTGTTTTTCCTGTTTTAGCTTCTGATCATACCTCATTGTTATTGGCATTACATTAAATTGCTACTAAACATTTTGATGAAAACTAAAACAGAAAAAGGTGTTTAGCACTTCTGCCATTTCCACATTTTCTTTTATTGTCCTCCCTTCCTCAATGGCAGACCTACTATGTTTTTGGTTTTCTTCCTATTTCTAATATATCTGTAGAATGTTTTCTTGTTATTCTTTGTGCCTATAGGTAATTGGCTATTTTGTGCCTTGGCCTTTTAAAATTTATCTCTACATATTCATGTTATTTGCTTATATTCAACCTTTGTAATTTGAACTAGTATCCTCATCTTCTAATATATTTTTTAAAAAACTTCAGATCATGTATGCTTTCCTGGTTAAGCCAAAATGCTTTCTTGCCATACTTCCTTCTTTCCTGCTCAGTGAGATGGTTTGCTCTTGTGCTTTTAATAATCACTTTTTAAGAAAATCATTCTCTCTTGAACTGTTTTTCCCTTTAGATTTTCTTGACAAGGGATCTTGCCTTCCAGTTCCCTGAGTTTGATAAAGTCTGCATTCTTGAAATACATTTTCTCTCTTGTGCTGCTTTGCCTCCTCCTACTCCTTAGAATCCTGAACTGTAATATTTCATCATTACTTTGATCACTTTCACCGAAGCTGCCTTCCACTTTCAAATTCTCCACTGGTTCTTAACTATTAGTCAAAATAAAATCTAGAACAGTTTTGCACCTTGTGTCTTTCTTCACTCTTATGACATAAAAAATAAATGTCTCCAAGACCTTGTTGAATAATCTGTGTTCTGCCATGTTATTTTTGCAATAGATGTCTGGGTAATTCAAATCTTTCATAACCACCAAGTCTGTTTTGGATGGGTTTGTTTATTGAAAAAGAAAAAACAAAAACTCAGCCACTTCCTCTTCCTGAGAAGGTGATCTTTAGTTGATCCTCCCCCACCTTCTATGACCTCACTGCTGGGTTTTTAACCCTTATTCAAGACGAATTAAACAATTCTGTCTCCATTTCAACTACTGTCCACATTAGGTATGTTAAATTTACAGTAATTAACTAATTGAATAGGCGATGGGATTTCCATTATTCAATTAGTTGATAAGGGCGCCTTCACCTTTTGAACTGTAAGCATGAGCCCTGCTGGGCCTGAGTCTCCCTGCGGCACCTCAGCTTTTGAAATGTACAAGAGCCCCACCAGCGCTCACATAAATTTCAGAAGCAGAATCTCAGCAGAACCAGCATGAGCGAACACTGCTTCAGTTCCCCCTCGCCCCTGTCACACACTGTGACTCTACCTTCCCTGCCTCCTATCGAGACAATGCTAGAGGGAATTTGCTTTTAAGCTGGCTCCCTGCCGCACCGGCTCCTGCTCCCCGCATCTTGCTGCCTTTCTCTGATAGAGTCAGCAATGGGGAAAAGTGACTAGCCACATCACTAGTTGACTATCCGATAAGCTTGTGCTTATCGCATAGTCGACCAGTTGCTTACATCCCTAGTCCACTTATATATCTTTTTAATATACCTCCTCCTCTTCTATGCTTGTCCTTCCTGAGCAAATAGTACCCTTCAATAGCAATATTCCACTTAAGTGTCTGATGCCAACTTTGTCATAGTTGTACTTACTGACTAGCTTTTCCAGTTCTTCCTGATTTTTCCCCATACTTCTCATATTAGTATGCCAACATTGAAGATACAGATTGAATTTCCCCCATGTTCTTTCTTGTCTCTGTGTTCTGTTGCCCTGAACTGTGAGCTTCCTCAAATATAAGTGAACATTTGGATTTACCTGAGTAAAGGAATCAGAAGGTATGATAGCTAATCGAGGAGCCCACCCTTCTTACTAAATTAGTAATGGACAAAACCTGTGTCCATGGAAAGGAGCCATTTAGCAGGAAAAGCAGGTTCAAGTACAGACCATAAGAAGGAAATAAGCATGTGTTAATGAGGTAAGAGATTCGGCGCATAGTAGAAATATGTGGGTATAGTAGAAAGAGTAAGGAAAGCAATAGTGCAGGCACTGGAAAGTTAAATTACTGGGAATGAGGAAAGTTTTCATTTGAGGGATAATGCAAGTGATTAAGGGTATGAGAAGGTGAAAAGTTGACTCCTTAGGAGTGTGGAAGGAATTAAGTAATTGTTGTAATGTGTTGAAAGAAAACCTGCTATAATGGACTCCTTGTTTTTGTGCAGCCTTTCTCCTAAGCAATGTGTAAATAATCCAAGCAAAGAAACAATCTAATTTAAATAGTTGGCTATAAACACTTTTGTTAAATTTGCTAAATGGGAAATAAAGGATTCTACTGGAATTTAACTGGTCAAATGCATAACAAATTTGTGAATCTGTAGGTAGGTTTCAAATGAATTTGGTAGGTTTCAAATTGTGACGGGGCATCCTGGCCCCGTCCCTTATTCGCGGCTGGGGAAGCTATGGGCAGCCACCACGGGGGGGAGGCTTGCCAGTGCGCCGCCTGCTCCCACGCCACACAGGAATCGCTCCGGGCTAATGTCAGCAGGAGCGACGTCGGGGAGGCCCCAGGGTGAGCAGAGGGGGCGACTAACGGCCCCGCCCCTGGGGAAGGAGGCAGGGTGCCCAAAGTCCCGGGATGGGACGCGGGGGTGCCAGCTTTGGGCGGGCCTGGAGCAAGCCCTCGAGTCGGCCCCGGCCCGTGATAGGCCGGTCAGGGCGGCGGTGGCCATTTAAAAAGGGCACGCCGGCCCAGACTGGGGGAGAAAGGTCCGACACTGGTAGGAGAGGAAGCCCCAAGCCAGAGACGAAACGAGCTGCACTTGCCAGGAGCCGTTGCGGCTCCACCAGCAATCCTGTCCGCAAAGGGGAAGGTAGGCGCCGTGGCGGAAAGGCTTTCTCTGGGGAAGGGAAGTAGCCTAGGGCAGAACCCGGTGTGGTTGGCAGGTCGGTGCGTTTAGGCTACTCGCCCCACTGACCGGACCGGATCCTCATAGGGATCCGAGCCCTTAGGGCCCTGGGCTGGGGCCCGTGAGTGAGGGTGGGTCCGGGCCCCCCCTTCTCCCTTCCACAGTACCCCTCTTGTTGTACTGAGGAGACCGCAGCGGCACTAAAAACAGGGTTTAGGAGGGCAATACTGACATAGGAAAGGGGGGATGGTGCGGCCGGTGATGAGCACCCGAGACGGACTATAGGTGGCCCCGCTTGGGACCGAGTGAAGACAATTGAATAGGGGCACAGAGGCATGGTGGAGGGGGAGGTGGTGACAGGGATGCCTCCTGACACAAATGAATTGGTTTTATTTTGTTTTGGATAATGTCCTCTCACTTAAAATTGCAAACTGACAAGATACTTTGTGCCAGACTCAAATAGCTAGTGCTGCTTGTCTTGGGGCATTTAACCCTTAAGGTGGTTCTTAAAATTGCAAACTGTTCCACTAATAAGCTACATAAAACCTGTAAAACACCTCATGTACTTCAAAGAGAAAGCCTTTTAGGTTTGCTGGAACGGTAACTAGCAAACACCTTGTGCTGAGGATAATCACTATAGCAGTAAAGCCTCTGAGTTACTATCTGTGAATAAATTTGGAGCTTTACAACAGATTGACTATTAAAAACCTGGTCTACAGTATATAAGGGAAATTGAGGCATACCATCTTGAGCAGTGAAGCACTTTACCCAAACCCTCAAAAGCTGGTTTACAAAACAAAAGCACAAGTAATTATTGGGTAACAACAGGCTGATCAAGAAGTCAGCAAAAATACTTGAAACATTTTAAAATATGATGTGCCACCTCCATGAGGGTAGGAAAAAATTTCTTTTGTCTTTCAGAACACCAGAAAGCGCTAGTACCAGCTGAAAAGCAACTGAAAAAAAAAACCTGTTCAGCAAGAGAAAAGGAAAGAAAAAAGATTGGGCCCAATCAAACGGCAACTCTAAAAAAACTTAGTGGAAGTGTAATAGTTTGGTAATTGTTTAAGCTAAGTGAATGTTAACAATGTCTCCACAGGTAAATAAAAAAGGAACTAAAAGGTAATCATAAGACTGTTCCTGCAGCAGCTCCTGCTACCCCTGTGGAGGCTGACAAAGGGAGTAAAGAGTGTGCCATGTAAAAAGGAGGACTGGGAGTGGGGTACCAACCCTCTTCAACTGGGTTTGCTTTGCTTTAATTGCCACACTAGTGAAATATTTAGCTTTTGCAAACCTTGCACACTAACCATGAAAGGGCTTGGCCAGAGGTAACAAATCTGCAAGTGGAACATCAGAAAATTTGAATATAATCATACATCAATGCTCACAACAATAGGGAAACTAGTAACCTCACCATTGTAATAACAGCTGATTGCCCAGTTACTCTGGTGCCAGGTGCCTTAAAAGGCCTTGAAAATACCTGGAGTGAATCATGGAATTGCATGGGTTCCCCATTAATAATAAAAGACTTTCTTAAACCATGCTGTGGTCCTCTCGGGGAATGGTATTTGCAATTAATGCAACCAGCGTCCAAATCACCTTTAAAGGAGGACAGCTGAATTCGGACAGCCAAGGAAAATACAAGGTGGTAGGCTACCCCTACATTTAAACACAACTACTTTGCATACTATAATAACACTTGCATTGAAAGAACCACACAGTCCTCTGTATTAGAAATTGAGTGGGTAAGAAATCAAACAAGCAATGAGCAACCCCCAGATATTTCCAAACTGCCACAAACAAGGTAGAGACACAGTATTTAAAGCTGCACCAGAGCACAGCAATTTGGACTTCACCAATGGGCTTTGGGTACCGGCACCTCGGAAGCTGAGACAGTCTCCCACTTTATCCGCAGACAAAATGGGTAGCAGAAGGGATGTAAGAAATGCTGCTTTTCCTATCAGGTTGTTCTTTTAGTTAAGGGGCACAGCTGATAGCTGTCAGGAAATAAACTGCTTGGCTACGTCTACACTGGCATGGTTTTCCAGAAATGCTTTTAACAGAAAAGTTTTCCGTCAAAAGCATTTTCGGAAAAGCGCGTCTAGATTGGAAGGACACTTCCAGAAAAAGGACTTTTTGCGGAAAAGCGTCCGTGGCCAGTCTAGACGCGCTTTTCCGCAAAAAAGCCCCGATCGCCATTTTCGCGATCGGGGCTTTTTTGCGGAATACACTACCGTGCTGTCTACACTGGCCCTTTCGGGCAAAAGTCTTTAGGAAAAAGACTTTTGCCCGAATGGGAGCAGCATAGTTTTTTCCGGAAAAGCACTGATGATTTTACATTAGATCGTCAGTGCTTTTCCGGAAATTCAAGCGGCCAGTGTAGACAGCTGGCAAGTTTTCCTGGAAAATCAGATGATTTTCTGGAAAAAACCTTGCCAGTGTAGACACAGCCCTTGTGTTTGACAGATACCTGTGTAGCATGTCTTTGTATTTTGAGAACCCAGTGTCGGACCTGAGACTCACTCTTGCCGGCAACACATACCCATCCTCAAGTCCACTCTCAAAATCCTACAGTCTGCTGAAGCAGAAGTCTGCTTTGTACAAGGGATGTTAGATGTGAAATCCTCTTTATGTTTCTGCAATATTTATCGAAAAAGGTAAGAATTTATCCCTTCATCAGGTGATGAAGGCTGGTGATATCCTTGATAGAAAATTTGCATTGCTATATTACGCCTGTCCTCTGATTTAACATACTGTTTGCCAGGTCCATCTGGTCTTTGAACTTGAGGCTTCTGATATGGAGCCAAAATAATCAACACCATCACTGAAACTTTCTCTTCTGAGTTACATTCAGATGGATCCTTTTAGGTTTTTAAGTTGAGAGCTAGATATGTTTCAAGTATTAAATGGAAGCCAACTCCTGTTTTGATACTAATTAATTGGCAATGTGTCCATGGAAAATACTGAGGTGTAATATGTACAGTTTTGATGGCAAAATGGCTAATTTGTGATGGTGGAACATGGAGGAGGCAGGTAAGATATATTCATAACTTCTTCTAAGTATATCAGCAAGTGAATTAGATGTTAGGGCCATTATTTAAAAAGTGTCTTTTAGGGTTTTTTTTAAATACAGTAACAGGATTGAATTAGAAAATAGGGCAGTTATGTCTTTTGTTCTTCAGCTGGATTGTGGCTTAATCAGTTTGTACACAAGCCAAGAGTATATTCTTTTTAGTTCAGTAACATCTTATGCTCAAATTGAGATGCTATAGTTTAAAAAAACTCACCTTTTTAATGAATTCATGAAAAATAATCATGTTAGAGGAAGAGAAAGCGAGAGTGAGAGAGAGTGTGTAAAATGCAATTAGTATTGACCCCGTTCTTGAAAACCGTAATACTTAACTTTGCATGCGAGTGGCTTCATTACTTTCATCGGCATGAAGTAGAACATTTATGCATGAAATTAAATACTTGTCTGTGTTTTATTTATGAAATCTTAACAGAGGAAGAATTTCTTGAGGATTGGGGGGAGGGAGAGAATGTAGAGAGTTTGTTTTAATTTGTGAAATACTGTTTAAACCCCACATGTTCCTAGAAGAGTAATCATGAAACCTAAAGAATAAAATAATCCGGAAGAGCTTTTGGTTTTGTGATCTAGTTTATTAATAAGCATTTTAATTAACAAGACAACATGCTGTACAGAACCTGGAATAGAACTACTGCAGATTGCCTGGACTTCAAATGCTGTTCAACCAAGGCATATGATGTCCGACTGCATGATCATTAAAGCGTGATTAGGGCTGTTTCAATACACAAACATATACTGCTCAATTTCAGATCCTGAAGTATACCATAAAGTGGGGAAATTTCCCCAAAATACAAATTCAAATATTTACAAAAGTTTTTCACTATCGCTCTTAACTAGGGTAGACATAAGTTATACACATTTTTCCTATATTTACCAAATAAAATCTTTGCCTTCAACTTTATTTTGTTTGTGTCTATGCAAACCATCCTCTTCCTTTATTAGTCTACAAGTATGGACCCATTTTGGACAGTAAGGGGTAACCCATCAGCTAGAAGAATTTCATTGCTACCCAATGAGGCACATTACTGCTGGTCACTAGCAGGTGAGATATAAAGTGATGCAATTTTTCACTTTCACACTGGGTTTTTCCAAAAAAAGTAGCCTTTTTTCAAAAAAACTTCCCTTGCGTCTAGACTGCTGCCGCATTCTTTCGAAAGTAAACTGAAACAACACGGCAATTTTTTCAACTGCGGAAAACCTGTGATGCAAACTGTGCTTTTTTGAAAGTACTGGTTATAGTCTAGACACTTTTTTCCAAAAGAGGCTTTTTTTAAAAGTATCTTTCAAAAAAGCCTCTTTTGAAAGAGGCTTGCAGGCTAGATGTAGCCACTGAGTTTAACCATAACTGGAAACCAGTCAGAAAAAAAATCATAAAAATTGCCATAACTCATAGAAACAATTTAATTTTGGCTAAAATTGGCAGAAAGTCTCTGAATCCAATTGGTAATGCAGCTTTAGACTCAAAATATTGCTGTTTTGGAACATTTGGGAGATATTTAGGTAAAAGTGATATAATTTATGCATTTTACTTTTTCACCTTTGGTTAAAGCAAGTCTGTAACAGACAACAGTATGAGCTTATTTGTACCATGCCACACATCAAAATATTTATAACTGTTTGTAGAACAGACTGATTCAGAAAAAAAATACCAAGAGACAGCGAGACAGAGACAGA
Organism: Pelodiscus sinensis; assembly: GCF_049634645.1. NCBI lineage: Eukaryota > Metazoa > Chordata > Testudines > Trionychidae > Pelodiscus > Pelodiscus sinensis. The sequence continues at coordinate 9,130,158 of NC_134723.1, forward strand.
GAGAAAGACTACTATTACTCTCCAATTATAAAAATGTATTTCAGTTTTTTTCTGCTTGACTTTAGCCACAACTCTAAAGCATACATAATATATCTGGAATTATCTTCTTACTACTACTGAGACCAGTTACAATACATACAAAGAATGTTTTGTGTGAAAAACAAAGTCAAACCATACACTCTGGATGTCGCTAGACTACATCCCTTTTCTCGAAAAAGGGATGTAAATTAGATACTTTGAAATTGAAATGAAGCCGGGATTTAAATTTCCCACACTTCATTTGCATAATGGTGGCCACAGTTTTTTTTCGAAACAGGGCTTTTTGATAGAAAAACAGCAGTTTAGAGGGGGACCATTCGAAAATAAAACCCTTTTTCGAAAGATCCTGTACTCCTCAAATAGGTTACGTCTATACTACAAGCCTCTTTCGAAGGGGCGCATCTAGACTACAAGCAGATTTTTTCAAAAAAGCAAGCAGCTTTTTTGAAAAAGCACAGTTTGCATTCAATAGAGCCTTTTTTCGAAAGGGTTACTTTTGAAAAAGGCATTATTCCTCATAAAATGAGGTTTACTGCTATTGAAAAAAATGCCGTGTTCTTTTGATTTACTTTCAAAAGAATGTGGCTGCAGTCTAGATGCAGGTGAAGTTTTTTTTAAACAAATCTACTTTTTTTTGAAAAAAACCTCCTGTAGTAGTCTATAAACCATAATGAGGTTTACAGGATCTTTTGAAAAAGGATTTTTTTTTCGAAAGTTCCCTGTCTTAACTGCCTTTTTTCTATCGAAAAGCCCCATTTAAAAAAAAAAATGTGGCCGCCATTATGCAAATGAAGCACGGGAAATTTAAATCCTGGCTTCATTTGCAATTTCAAAGTGTCTAAATTACATCCCTTTTTCGAGAAAAGGGAAGTAGTCTAGACTCACTCGCTAATGTAACACCTTCCTGTAACCATGAGCTGCTGCATGTCTAATTCATCACCCCTTTGAGCTATATTCACTCACTAAAGGAATCACAGTCATTTGTAGGCACCTGAAACATTTTAGCTCCCCCTCAGAATCTGTGTATGGTTTGTCAATGTTCTGTGGCTGCACTTGTGGGCACAGTTGCACGCACCAGAAAACACCAAAGCTTCCCTGCCACATTTGCACAGCCACTCTGCACCAAGGTGAGGATGGCTTCTGGAGCAGATCACCACCAGCATTTTAGCATGTTCCATGGTCTCTATCACCCATCTGTTGATAGCAGTGAGCTGTTACATGAACTCCTATGTATGAAGGATGATTTGCATGTTTCAGGCACTGCCAGAAGGAAGCTGTTGTTGGTGGCAGTTTCTCTCTTGTGATGTTCTTCTGAGCAAATAACCCGGAGTGCACATTATGCAGACATGATTGCTTCTTATCACAGTATAATAAAAACACCAGTGAGAATTAGGCTGCTGACTCTGAAACAGCTGCAGTTATCTACCTTCAAATCTTGTCCGTGATGCTGCTTGATTCAGCAACTCTTTGCTTCTTCATTAAGTTTATTCTTAAGTCAAGTCTGTCCATGCCATGAATTCAAAGCAGTGGTTCTAATTTAGAAAGCCAGCAAAAGGCAGAGACCTGGCTGCCTCCTAGACAAGGGATGGGGAACCTCTGATGTGCCAAAAGCACATGATTCAGCAGAGTGAGCTGCTATTGGGCCCCAGTTCTCCATTTCCCATCAATGGTGTCCCAGCTTGCACATCCCACAACTTCCATTGGCCAGGTACAGCAAATTGTGGCCACTTGGAGCTACAAGCGACCGGACCTGAAGACACTCAGGTAACCAAACTGTCTGATGGCCCTCCTGGGGCTAACTCTGACAAACAGCATCTAGCTTGTGGGCTGGAGGTTCTCCACCATTTCCTAGACTGTTATATCAGATTTTTAAATATGACCACATCTGAGTGTTTCTGTTCTTTTTTTCTGTAATGAGAGCCTGCAGTTCGCTCACTGAAACATCACAGCTGATATTTCATGCTTGTTCTTGGTATAGGAAAAAATTACTTTTCTTTTGCACAAAGCTTAATAAAAAAAAGAGCAGTAGTCACATGCATGATGTTAGCCTTTCCCTGAGCTAACCAAGTAAAAGAAATCCAAGCTTTATTGGACTTCCACTTAGTTTCTACCCAGTGGTGCTGATGTAAGCAAGATATGAACACACCAGGTATGCAAAGGCTGCTGTAGCATTTGTGTTTGAAGATAAATGCTCAAAGTGCTTTAAAGTTCATAGATAGTCAGATTAGCTTGGAGAATGCAATGGGTACTCCCTTCCCCTCCCAGCAAATGAGCTGTTTGAATTTGCATTTTAGAGCACTTTAAAATTAGAGACAGAATGCCATGAGATGTGATATGCCAGACCAAGACTCAGAATATCATCTGTGGTACAATTTTGGGGTCAACTGATCACTGGAACCTCTCCTTTCCCCTTACCTGTTTTTACAAATTTCTAAGGGAACTCCAGCACAGTTACAGAGCTATACAGACAAATACCCCAAGGACAGCACCAAAATTTGGTAACATAAGTAAAACATCTGAGTCCAAACTTCACATTAGCACTCTGGTTACTTCACGGCTACGTGTAGACTACAGGCTTCTTTCAGAAGAAGCTTTTTTTGGAAGAGATCTTCTGAAAAATCTTCTTCCGAAAGAGAGTGTCCACACTGCAAAAGAGCATTAGAAAAGTGATCTGCTTTTTCAAAAAATAGAGTCCATGCTGAATGGACGCTCTCTCACATGTAAGCTGTGATTGCAATGGATGGAGTGGCCACCAGGGCACCTGTGCTTTTTCCTCTTTCCTCTTCTTCCAAAAGAACTCCCTCTTTACACGCCTTTTTGTGAAAGAGCTCTTTTGCAAAAAGGCTAATTCCTCATACAATGAGTATTGCTAATGCTGGAAAAGCCCGTCTGTTCTTTCAATTTTCTTGCAGAAGAATGCAATTGCCGTGTGGATGTTCCTTAAGTTTTGTTGGAAAAACAGCCATTTTTCTGACAAGACTCTGTAGTGCAGACATACCCCACATGTTGGCTTTGCCTGAGCAACATCCAAGACCATGTGTGACTCAGCTTTCTTTGGATCTGCCTCAGGCTCTGATATTGCAGGCACTACTTTCACTGTTCATGAAATGGCATGAAATCTGCCAGCAAGGGCTACCTCATGACCAGGCGACAGTTACTATTTACGCTTCATAATCCAGTCACTATGGCGAAAGTTTGCAATGCTTGATTTATTCTTTGCATTTACTATCACCTTTAAGCATTTATCTGGTAATGGTACAAACAGCTGGATTCCAAACATCTTACATTTGGACATTTTCCCTGCAGTCTTTTTGTCTTGATTTGATTGATTCTTCATTTGCATAACTGTCACCAACACCACCGGGTTATTGACATTTGAATCCAGAGGTAAAGTTGAACAGTTAATCAGGCAGCTCCCCAAAAGTTTTGCACTTGGCAACCAGCTGCAGAAGCATCATGAGGTCAGTAAGAGTGAATGTGGGCTCCTTGGATACTGGTATCTCAACCACTGACAGATTTTTCTCCAGCCAAGACACTGTGTTGCTCTTTTGCATCTGTCTTAGAGATCTATACAAATTGTAGAGGGGAAGTGGGACAAGTGCCAGCTCATACTTTATCTAACACTGGATATCTACATCTCCAGACTGGCAATAGCTGTCAATTTGCTTAATATCTGACATGCAAGAGTTTCAGAGGGACAGCCGTGTTAATCTCTAACTGAAAAAAAAATGCTTATGCTGGCTTCCTCTTCTTTTATTTGATTGTTTTGTTGAGATTACCACATGATTTAAGATTACGCCTTGTTATAGGTTCCAAGAGGCCTGCTTCACCCGTTTGCAGCCTTCTGGTTCCATACTGCTTCATTTCTTGTGTGTCATTCTCTCTTGTGATACATGAACTTTCTGCAGTTTCAGGTGGGAACATAGTATAGGCTGCAATGTTCACAAGTGGTTGTCTGTTGTCTGGGTTTATTCCAGGTTTAATTCAAACAGGCTTTGTCATTTTTTCAGTAACAATTTATATAATGTCTTGGACAGTAGTTTTGTTTACAGCCACATACTTTGTGGTAGCTTTCTTTGTGAGGCTTGGTGGCTGAAGGCTGCTTTCCACACATCTGTTTTGCCATAGCTGTTACAGCTCTCTTAAAATGTGCTGTCAAGTAATACTTAGTCTGCACCCCTTTTTTTATGTACATATGATAATGCTTCTATCAGTCCTTGTTGACTGATTGCTTGATGGCCATGTCATGCCATAAACTACTGAGGGTATGTCTACATTGCATAGCTATTTCAGGATACTGGAGGTATCCCAAAATAGCTACTCTGCATCTACACAAGCCTTCCATTATTTCAAAATAATTTTTGAAATAATGAGTGTGCCATCCTGGTAAACCTCATTGCATGAGGGTTAAGGGATAGCTTGAAATAGCCTGTTATTTCAAAATTTGGTGCTGTGTAGACACGCCGGATTTCAAAATGAGCTATTTTGAAATAGATTCAAAATAAGATACACAATTTGTGTAGAACAAATTGCATCTCTTATTTCAAATTTAGGGTGCTGTGTAGATGCAGTGTGAGGCATCAGGTAATCCAATACCCTACTCCCTGCCTATCGACTAGGCCATGATATATATCTGGCTTCTCCTCCAGTGGTCTGGTTTCTGCTGTATTTTTACAATGCATTTAGCATCATTCATACAAGCTCACTAGAAGTCAAGTGTAATCAACAGTGCAAATGCCTCAAGCTGCATGGATTGTTATAATCTCTCTTAGCTGCTCTGTCATCATCAGTAGTTGGGATAAATGGGATAAAATGTATCTGAATAGGTTCCCCCCACACGCACTTTGGATAAGTGGTGTGGAATAATTGGACACCGTCCATGAAGTCAATGCATGTTAGCGGTTCCTCCAATAAGTGTCTCTTTTGTGACTGGGGGATCATTCAGTCCTGGAAGAATTCTACAATTTTACTATGGATTCAAAGGTAACAATTGCAGAATTCCACCAAGACTAATCATTGTTGATAGAATCACCAGGTGCCAGCCATTTCAAGCAATTCATTTCCTCGTTCATAAATATGGGAATTCTAACACAGTTGTTATATGCTTTCCTTCTAAGAGCATGGCTGTTGACTGACACATCACAGATACTGACTTCTACAATGATGTCACCAAACCCACTTTCCTGTATTACATGGCCTATATAACCCAGTAGCCCTGTAGTATCTTGGAGACTAACAAAATATATAGGATCATGAGCTTTCATGAGTACTCATGTGAGGAAGTAGGTTTTACCCACAAAAGTTCATTATCCTATATATTTTTGTTAGTCCCTAAGGTGCCTCAAGACTACTACCATGGCTACCCTTCTAAGACTTTATATCACCCAGGAAATTCATTGCAAGTCGTATACTGCCCATCTTAAGGTAATCACTGTAGAATTTATTTTGATTCCTCCATTAATCAATTCGTGTTTTGAAATAGATTGCTTAACCATACACAACATAGGTAAGTCCTGAAAAAGGACCAAACTCTGAAAACATTTAATCTTGTTGTATTCATCAGTTGCCAGTGTTAGAATCAAATTTCATAAAATAGCAGACAGAATTTTTTTATCAAATGAGTCTATTTTACAAATAATGACAAATATATTGATGTATTACATGGTATAAACAAGCTCATACTGTTGTGTGTCTATAGACTCTTGCTTGAACCAAAGCCTAAAAAGTATGGGGAAATAGATAAAATATATCACCTCAGGCTAAATATTTATGAAAACATATTTTGATGTCATAGTTACACTATCAACCGTGTTCAAGAACTTTCTTCTAATTATAGTCAAAATTAAATTACGTTTCTTTGAGTTATGGACTTCTTTGTGATTTTATGATTTTTCAGATTGGATTTCCAATAATAGTTAAACATTGTGATATAGGATACTGTACAACTTCCTGTATTTGGATGTATGCTGCTGATAACAACCGGGAAAGTGCCTAATATGCCAGCAAAGACATTTTTCTAGTTGATAGGTTACTTTATTAATAAAACTCATTAATAAAACTCATTAATAAAATTCCCTTTGAAATCTGACTGGTAGACTACATTATTATCTAATTGTGAATGTGATTACTTCACCAATAAGAACAACTGCATGGTTAGTGTTTAAATAAATCTACAAAAACTGATTTTTTTTCTTTAATGTCTCCATTTTAGATATCTTTGCCATAATAATTGACATGCAGTGTTGTTTACTTCCTTGCCCAAATCCAGAAAATCTTTGTTTCTATGATGGAACAATATTTTCTAGACTAATTAAGCTAATTTGAAATAAAAACTGATTGTTGCCATAAAAGTATGGGGAGGATGGAGAAAAATGTCATAAAATGCCATGATTTCTTTCATAAAGGAAAATGAAATTTTGTCTTCACTGTAAGAAAAGGAGACAGAAAATACAAGACTATTGTATAACTGTTAATCTTTCTCTCTTAGGAGAATTAAATTTACAATGCAGAGTAATACTTTAGGGGTACGTCTAAACTACATGCCTCCGTCGATGGAGGCATGTAGATTAGCCAGATTGGCAGAGGGAAATGAAGCCACGATTAAAATAATCGCGGCTTCATTTAAATTTAAATGGCTGCCCCACTCTGCCGATCAGCTGTTTGTTGGCAGATCGGGGCAGTCTGGACGCGACGCACCGACAAAGAAGCCTTTCTTGATCGGCACAGGTAAACCTGGTTTCACGAGGCATACCTGTGCCAATCAAGAAAGGCTTCTTTGTCGGCGCGTCGCGTCCAGACTGCCCCGATCTGCCGAGAAACAGCTGATCGGCAGAGCGGGGCAGCCATTTAAATTTAAATGAAGCCACGATTATTTTAATCGCGGCTTCAATTCCCTCTGCCGATTTGGCTAATCTACATGCCTCCGTCGACGGAGGCATGTAGTCTAGACACACCCTAGGAGAATGAAGAAGAAGGTTTGAAACATTCTTTATCGTACATCCTTTAACTCTGGTTTGCATTTTCTGCTTCAAAATGGTAAGTCCTGGTCTACAATATAGAATTAGGTTGACAAAAGGCAACTTAAATCAATCTAATTCCATAAGTATCTTTACAGAAATTTTGCTTTTTGCCAATGTAATTTGCTTGCCGCCCCTGCACGAGAGGTATAGCGTCACTATCAACACGGTTAGGTCAACGGAGCCTTCCCACAATGTGCACACTGATTATTCAGTTGCTGCAAAGGCTCCTGGTGAAAATGTGCATTACTGACACAAGAATTAAAATGTGAACACTAGCAAGTAATATAATTACAGCAGCAGCTTTTTATTGATATAAGTTAAGTAACTTTATTTTGTGGTGTAGACATGACCTAAGTCTGTGCATGTTTTTAAAAAACAAAATGAAACAACTCCCCACCACCTCTTCTTTACAGTGAAGAAAGGACCTTTCCACTCCCTTTCTTTTGATTAAATGTTTAGAAACACAGCAGCTGTGTCTGTCATGTTTCAAAAGAAATTATAGGTAAGAGTGTGCAACACTGAGTTTGAAGAAGGCAAAGGTTTTCCTTTATTGTTACACTGTATGAAACAAATCTATTCATATAACTACCATTGTACTGTATACCATATATAGGATTGTTTCTTTTCCACAAATTCACACAAATAAAGTAAAATAAATTAAATGGCTAAATAAGATTACACAAAAATGTACAGTCTATGTTCTGGATAAATTGTTTATATGTCAGAATTGTAAAGAGTCTACTGTGATGTTATTCCTCTGGATATTGACACAGGGCATTTCCTCCTACCTTTTGTGAGAATGTTACTTCGAGCATATAGATGCATAATTTAAAAATGTTTGGTTAAAATGTGTGTTCACAAAACTGTAATTATTCTATAATTATTCCGTGTTACTAAAAAGTCATATTGTCATAACTGCTTTTTGCAGACTTATACTTCATTCACTATGGGCATAACTAGCAATGTGGAAAAATGTTTAATTTCTCTTGTGACTCCTTTATATTCACAGTGGAATTTCTTAATAAATGTCCCATAAAAGTTTTGAAATAATTTACAGGAAAGCACAATCACCCAGGCTACGTCTACACTGCAGGCTTTTTGCGCAAGAACAGCTGTCCTTGTGCAAAAACTTGCAGAGCATCTACACTGCATGGCTGTGTCTAGACTGGCCAGTGTTTCCAGAAAATCATCCGCTTTTCCGAAAAAACTTGCCAGCCGTCTACACTAGCCCCTTGAATTTCCGCAAAAGCACTGACGATCTCATGTAAGATTGTCAGTGTTTTTGCGGAAATACTATGCTGCTCCCGTTCGGGCAAAAGTCTTTTTCTGAAAAACTTTTGCACAAAAGGGCCAGTGTAGACAGAGATTTGTTTTCCACAAAAAAGCTCCGATCGTGAAAAAGGCAATCGGGGCTTTTTTGCGGAAAAGCGCGTCTAGATTGGCCACGGATGCTTTTCCGCAAAAAGTGCTTTTGCAGAAAAGCGTCCATGCCAATCTAGACGCTCTTTTCTGAAAATGCTTTCAATGGAAAACTTTTCCGTTAAAAGCATTTCCGGAAAATCATGCCAGTCTAGACATAGCCTATATGTGTTCTTGTGCAAGTAAATTTACAGTAAAGCATCAGAAGAGAGGGCTTCTTGCGCAAGAGTTATTCCTCTCCCCGTGAGGAATAAGCCCTCTTGTGCAAGAGCTCTTGCACAAGAAGGCAGTGTGGATGGGCAACAGGGGTTTATTGCGCAAGAAACCCCTATGGCTAAAATGCCCATCAGAGCTTTCTTGCACAAGAGAGCATCCACACTGCCATGGATGCTCTTGAGCAAAAGCACATAGCAATGTGGACATGCTGTTATGCAAGACCCTTTGCGCAAGAACTTTTGCACAAAACAGTTCTTTCATACGAAGCCTGCATTGTAGACATAGCCCCAAAGTTTGGTCCAAGCTGTTTCAAGTAGGCTTCTTTTTCCTCTAAATAACAGAAGTAACGAGGCTAATTAATGCAAACTCATAAGAAGGCAGAAACAACCCACAGTACTGTACATCAAAGTAAATATTGCTATAATTCTGTGAGAAACAGGAAAAAATAAGTGCCACTACTTACAATGTCATATGTGAAATGATCAACAAAGTTGATTTAGAGTAAATACTCAAGAAAGTCATCCAAATGGAATTCAGACATTTCACAGAGTATCATCGATGAAGAAAAACTTACAGATTTGGAGATTGATGTTGAAAATGGATCCTTCTGGAGACACTTTCCTTCAGGGGAGTTGTGTGTGGGGTAGCATGTCTTTGCTTGTAGGATATCATCTTGCACTTATCTGTGTGGATAGACTCCTGTGTGATACAGCGCCGCACACTAGACAGAGAGGACTCTATGCAGGACTGTTGTGTGAGGAATGATAGTAAGACTTCAAAAATCGAATCCTTAAATTTTAAGTAGTACTGCATGTAGCAGGAATCTTGGAAATTCTCAAAAGTCTTCACAGGATGGACTGTATCTTAACAGAGAACATGTAAGTGAAGGCACTTGAGAAATTTGCCGTGGTAAATTTATTTTTCTTTCACTGAAAAAGTAACTTAGTCTTGGTGAAAAATGAGACTCAGTCAAAATCATTTTCCCACAGGAAGACTGAATGTAGAAAAAAAGTAGGTCTCTGAAAATGTATCCTTAAAATTTTGGGGGGGAAGAATGTAGAAGGATTAGGTCTGTTTCCTTAACATTAGCATGCTTTAGAAAATAGAACTATGTAGAACAGCAGTTCTCACACATTTTGATACCAGGGACCAGCTCGCTGCTTACCTAAAGTTTATCAGGGAGAGCTTAAGGACTGGTGAGAGTCCCAGGACTGATCATTGATAAATACTGGCATAGAGAGTTCAGGGATCCCAATCAGAACACTTTGTACAGAAAGCATGTGTTTGGGGTTGGGTTTTTTTGGGGGGGAGTGGGGGAAATAAGATATGGAAAAACAACATGAACAAATATAAAAATAGGTTAAAAGGATTACTTAATGCTGAAAGTCATGTTTGTATTGATTTTGGAAAAATTCTGCCTATTAATTTCCAATTTATTGTGGAAATTAATTTAACTGGTGAAATGCTGTGCCCGAGAACATTCTATTGCAATTTTCAGCCCGAATGGAAATCATACAGACAAGATTATGTTTGAACATTTTTCAGCACAGGGATCCAATCCTGTAAACACTTGCTATGGTGTATCGTTCCTGTATAACACTCAATAGGTCCTTTGTTTAATCAGGGTGAATATGATGGCAGAGGAGTCCAATTTTTCTAGAATGAATAGGTGAGCTGAATCTCTGTACAACTTTGAAAAGTGCCTTCAAATTTTCCTATAAAGAAATATAGAAGCCTTTATACAGATTAAGTCTGGATTAATTTGTCAAATTCTTACTTATGCCTGAACTAGACATGAGCAGCTATTGTGTGTCAGTATCCAGCAGATTAACATTTTTTCCAGGATTTACATGCAACTGGAAGCCAGTGTGCCACATCTTGCTTAAACATTATTAAGCAATATACATAAAAAGGAAACAATACACCATTAGATATTCTGAGGTTTCATTAATTAAACCCTATCATTAGGTTAAAGGTGAAGCTTCTTTTATTTTGCACATTCAAACTAACTGTGTTTTGAATAGATTTACAGTGGGGACAACAATATATAAAGCTACTTATACCTGCTGGGCACATAGGAGAAACTCTCTTAGCATCCATTGGAACCCTCCACACCTGGAATTTCTATACATTGTACAAGCAGTTTATATTACAGCTTTTTCACACACAATTTTGTTTATAAATTACAGATTTAAAGTTACATAAAGAAGCCTACACAGAATTCCATCTATAGGAAGTACTCATTCCCCCCCACACCCATCAAACTTAGATTGTCTCTTGATTTAAGTAGTATTTTAACTGACTGTGTTATTTGATAGTGGAATGTATGCATCATTCCTGACATCATGGATGAATCAAAACAAAATACCAGGAGGAAAATGCAGAAATTTCTCCATCTAAGAAAGACATCCTCTTGTGTCCAATATAGGATTCACTAGATTTCTTTTATGCTATATAAAGAGTAGCTCATACAGCACAAGGTTCAATCAAGAATGCCTAATCTTTCCAGTACATCACCTTGAGTTCCTGGAGAATAGCATAATTGGGGTATATTTATAATTACATCCATCCAACATTCACCTCCTGGCTTCCTCTTTCTTTGCAGAGTAATGTCAGTAATTTTCTTCAGTAAACTAAGCTAGAATGACAAGAGTGCCTTACTCTAATAGGTTTAGTGTGCAGTATCTAAGGTTATATTTAATTCTTTACTGAAAACCTGCAGTGACTGACTATAGGGCTGTAAAATTAACATTTAAATCACCATAATATTCTCAAGACAACAGTAGTTTACAGCCACGGTACTGAATCAGCTGTAAAATCTACCCAGTTTCCTTCTGTGTTTATGCAATCCCCAATTCACAAGGACATTAACCAATATGAAATTTGCAGGGTAAAGACATGATTAGTGATGGACTCATGGCTGAAAACTGGCAGGTGGAATATGGATTGGGACATAGCTTGCATTCATCTAGAAAAAGTAAATCTTAGAAAGCAAGACATTCTCTTTGTAAAATTGTAGTGCAAACATCATTTTAGAGGTATCTATTTAGCAACAGAACATTAAGGTCAAATAAAATATTCCGTTTCATATTTCTTTTATGTTATTTTTCCCGAAATAGTGAACACAGGTAAAGTGAGGCAGTACACCCTTAAAAGGAAAGGCAAAAGGCATCAGGAAGACTTAATACACTTCACTTCCCTGTCATAGAAAACATAGTATTGTAAGAGTGCCTTGCATGCAGAGAATTAAATCACTTATTTAATCACCGATTTCAAGTAATAGTTTGACAAACTGCCTATTTAATCTCTGTTTGCTACTGACAGAAGAACAAATGGAAACCTGTCTAATGGATGTGATAAATATAATATACATATAAAATAAAAAAGAGTCATCTTTGTGACTATTCCATAGATTATGATAGTGCTCAAAATGTGTGAGGGAATTACCAGACATAGGAAGATGATCCCTGCCCAAACAAGCTGTTATTTGTGCTATGATGACCCAGTTGTGTTTGTTGTGCATACTTTTGACTAACAATTATGGTAAATTTCCTTTAACTCACTACTAAGGATTCAGCTCTCGAAATTCAATTCAGAATTCTATTTACATAAATATTCACAAGCCTAACAGGTTTGTATATGCAGTAAAGTTAACTGCTAGGCTGTGACTATACACACTTACACTTTAAAGCCTGAAATAGCTGATTTGACAGACGTGCCTTTATAGCTGGTGCTCGTGTATAAAGGTGTTGCTCCCCAACACCGGTGCCTGTTGCGATGGAGTGAAGTTGGCCAGGGGAATCACCTTGACTGTATCTTCACTGGTACAATGTCTTTCACAGGTGTTATAGAACTGGGGCTGTGGACCACCTTGGCTTTTGTCACTATCATCCTTCAGAAGGGGCCTTCCATGCGCATGTCTTCCCTCGGGCCTGCTTCCTCGACCCCATCCTTGCTGGAAACCAAATGATGGCAAAGGAGGGTTGGATTGTTGGTACTGTGTCAAAGAAGGTGGCATCCAGCAGTTGTCAGAATGGCCTAGGATAAGACATTCTTGTGTGCAGGTTTCGGAAGCTTCAGCAAGGGCTTTTTGGAGATTCACTTCAATAGCTGAGAAAGGAGAAAATGACAAGAGATTAGCTAGTATTCAGGAGACTCTGCTGAGAACAGGCTGAGGCCTACTGACACAGGCCACAATCCTGCAAATGCTTCTACATGATTGCACAGGAACTAAGCATGTGTGTGTCCATGTGAAGGGTCACAGCGCTCATGAGCAGGTATAAGAAAAAACTATTAATATTTACTGTAGAGACTATATCATATCCATATCCATATAATTAAAGGTTTCAAAGTTCATCATTTCCCCTCCATGGACACAAAATTATCACCTGAATTATAAATCAACTGGTAAAGATTATAATAAATTAACCTCCATTTATTAGAAAGTTTGCCTAGAATTGGCTGGTTAAGAATTTACCATTGTTAAATAACACCTTTTTGAATATATTCCTTGAACATTTGACACTTTTAAAAAAGGGCAAAGTAAAATTAATCTGGGCACTTAGTCTATTGGATTTAAAGACATGCTTGAGAGTTTAAAGAATGAAAGACATAGTAACAGCTATCATAAAGCGAATTGATTTCTCCATGCCTTGAAACCTATATTTGAAACCTTAACAAATCAGAGGGTAATAGCAGAAGAAACTGTAGCCCTCTTTAAAATATGAGGTGTTGCATCATGGTAATGTGCGTAAATGTAGCAGGTTGTATAGATGTAGCACTTGAAAAAGGATTATAGACATTTTAATTTGTTCAAACATGAAACTGCAGGACAAGTTTATACAATATATAAAATGAAACATACTGAACCTGAAATAATGCTGGTCAGTTACAGTAAAGGCTGTTGACTTTGCTATATACGGAAACTTTTAATGATACATTAAGTTAGATCTATCCGTGCTGTCTCCGCAAGTACTTTCAGAAAGTATGTACTTTTTTGTGAATGCTGTTTGAGTAATCATCCCAAAACAGCTGAAAGGCTTTTAAAGAATTATATGTTTCGCTGGCTGCATATCACTAAATAAACAGGACTTCCGTAAATAAGGATATATATTTTTAACCTTTAAAGGTGTCTGAAACTTTACCAAAAGAACTTTCAAAACAGGATTTTGCCACATCATTTATTTAAACATAAATTATGCAACAATAAACTTTTAAAGTGAAAGCAACACATAGTTCTGAGGGATATGTTGGCTTTTTTTAGGCTAATCTCAAACACTGCATTGCTGATTTTTAACATTTTTAGAAAGTCTAAATATGACTAAAATGTACAAAATTGTCACAATCTACCTCCATGCAAGAGCTGTACATCTATGCTTAGCGCTACCCTGTAATATATATACTTCGTGACATATAAACATTATTATTTTTGTCAGACTACTACTACTAAGGAGGAAACTGCCTATTATAAAATAGTTTGGCTTGCATTATGAAAATACCAGACTCTGGATTGCACCACATAAAATACACTGAAAAAGTATGTGTCTGGTAATTAAATATCTGATTGTTCAAAACAACACGTTTATGCTGATAAACTGGGCAATTCAACATCTCTCTTGCCAATTTATCTCAATACTTTTAAAAAAAATTAATCCTGACAATCATTTGGCACTACTGAAATGCACATTCAGTTATGCTGGGCCAGATGGATAGTATTAGGCATAAATGTAGGAGTCATGAAGTATTAAAGCCCAGGCGCACACACAAAAAAGTTATTACTACAGATGGAATATTCCTGACTTTTCAGCATTTGACGGTAACTTTCTATAATCACATCTGCTAAGTTTCATGTAGTCATGTCTACTTTTAGTGGGATTACATATAATACTCATTTACATTTGTGTAAATCTGGGGTAAATTCATTGACCCTTATATATTGTTGACTTCAATGAGTCACTCTGGTTTGGTACCAATGTAAACACACGTAGAATTTGACCATTTTCAAGCATGAGTGAAACCTTTGACATTCCCAGCACCTATGACAAATCAATAGAAATGAACACGTGTCTACATACATATTTATTTTTATTTAAAGAAATCAAATAGTTTCAGATATTTAGCTCCATACAAAAGATGATACAGTCCTTAAACTGTACTAATAGCTCAACTTCCAGAAAGAAACAAACATAAAAGTATATGGCAGACAGCGATAATTTCTAGTGAAGATGCTAGATGACAAAATGGTGCACTACAAGCCAACTTCGGATACGTCCTATACATCCATATTGACAGAAGAGTTAGAGGGATGTTTCGTCAGATGACCACTGCATTCTGAAAACACTTATAATGCATTCATATTTGGAGAAAGGCATTTCTCTGATTTTCCGCTTAGGCACATATTTAACAAAAGAATCCTGGCAAAATCTAAGTATAAGCCATATAAACTATACAAGCAACAAGTATCAGAGGGGTAGCCGTGTTAGTCTGAATCTGCAAAAGCGACGAGGAGTCCTGTGGCACCTTATAGACTAACTGAAGTGTAGGAGCATAAGCTTTCGTGGGCAAAGACCCACTTCGTCAGATGCATGTAGATGATGAAGTGGGTCTTTGCCCACGAAAGCTTATGCTCCTACACTTCAGTTAGTCTATAAGGTGCCACAGGACTCCTCGTCGCACAAGCAACAAGGAGTCCTGTGGCACCTTATAGACTAACAGATGTATTGGAGCATAAGCTTTTGGGGGCAAAGACCCACTTCATCAGATGCATGTATGTCTTTGCCCACGAAAGCTTATGTTCCAATACACCTGTTAGTCTATAAGGTGCCACAGGATTCCTTGTCGCTTTTGCAGATCCAGACTAACACGGCTACCCCTCTGATAATAAACTATACAGTTATTTCTCAGACTGCAAACTGTGTCAGCTCTGATCTTGTATGCAGGATTGAAGCCCTACATGGTAAATTCTTTGGGTAGGTCTACACTGCACATTAAGCCTTGGTCTGTGGGACACAGGGCTAGTGTTTCCTAGACTGTGCCTAAGCATCTGTAGCGCATACTACTCAGGATTTACAGTCTCTGGACCAGGGTCTCACAGCATTAGCATCCATACTACACAACACAGACTTTCCCACTGGTTTGAGGTATGCCCACATTGCAAAATGGCAGAGCTTAAACCTGAGTCACAGGACTCAGGTTCTGACCTTTCTCATACTAGGGTCCTAGAACCTAGGTTTTGAGTGTGTATTGACAAAAGTTAGACTGAATTACGTGTGCTAACTGGGGGTGGGAAGTGTTTGGGTTCAAAACGGAGTCAGGCTTTGTTTGCAATATAAACACACTCTCATAACATCATTTCAGCTAAGCAGATTTTCTGAAAAGTTGAGGGAGCTGAAGAGGAAGTAAAATGCATTTAGTAAACTTAAGCAAACCCACAAAAAATCTTCTCTGCAGGATGTCAGACTTTAGAGAAAATGTCCCTCCCAGTGTAGTCAACTCTTCATTAAATAAATGTACACCACACTCATTTTAAACACACAAATTGCTTATAAGGATCTTCTACTAATGGCCTTGCTTCAAAAGAACCAAAGATCTGAAAGATGAAAGATTAAAATAACTTCTAAATCTAAATTGGCTGGGTATAGGAAGTACCATCAGTGTGACTCTGAAACAGATATCCACAGGAGACTGGGTATGCTGCAGGAAATCAAAATAATTCAGGATGTCACAGTGAATATATTGTGCGACAGGCAAGGTCCCAAATATCTGCGTTTAACGGGATCCTGGAAAACCTCAACAACTGATGTTCAGCAATAAAATGTGCTAGCAAGGATAATTGGGATGCAAAATAATCTGTGCGAATATGGAGCAAAAAAATAAAAAAGACAGCAGTATGAAATATGATGTTTTTAGCCCAATGAAATAAGAACCATTGTTGGAACATAATTCATCAGTTCTTGGCTGAACATAAAATGAAATATAGTGAGTATTTTGCATGAATATTCACCAGGCACCATCTTTTTTGTACCTGCATTTTCCAAGCAGTGCATGCATCTTCGTTCTGTGACTAATTCAGTCTTGTTTAAACTTCTATTTTGTCATTCTCTTTTCTTTGCCATTTGGAGCCTCCCCTTATAGCAATTTGGCACTGGTGCCTCATTCATGTTTAAACTAGAGTTTAATCATACCGTATTTTATATATATTTTATAGATGATTCCCTATTAATAGGAAAGAGGAGCTTCAGACAGATGAAATATTATACTTAGCTTTGGTCTACTCTAGGGAGTTATTTCGAAATAACTCCCATTATTTTGAAATAACAAGGTGAGTGTCCACACTACCAATCCTGTTATTTCAAAATAGCATCAGTGTGGTTGTTCAGCTGCTGCTATTTAAAAATAACTGACCTCTAGAGGCCTCTCACAGCTGTACGTGTGGCCAGTCTGGCCACACCCTTGACAACTCCAATGCTCCCTTCTCTTGTAGAACTTAAAGCAGCAGGCAGAAGGAAAAGGGTTTGTGGCATGTGTGGACTGTTCTCAGCCCAGTGCTGCACAGAACCCATTCTAGGAGCCATGTTGAACCCCAGTGCTCCCTCTGAGCTCCCCATGGCTGTCAGCACTCCCGCAGCACCCTAGGCTGCCCCTGGCCAGGGACAAAAGAGGGCACCAGCTTGGACAGGTGTGGAGATCCTGGACCTCATCAAAGTCTGGGGAGAGGAGACCAACCTTCAGGATCTCTGCACCAGGAGGAGAAATGCCAATGTCTACACTAGCCTGGCCGAAAAAGGACAAATGCAGATCCTTGACCAGGACTACATAAAAATAAAAGAGCTCTGGCAGGCCGACAACAAGGCCAGGGAGCAAAGTGGAAACTCTGTGGCAGCTCCTCAGACCTGCTGCTACTACAAGCAGCTTCATTCCATCCTGGGAGGGGAGCCGATCACCACCCCACAACTCGTCATTGAGTCCAACCAGGAAACGCCCGGTGTCAGCCTCCACAAGGATTGTGGAGGACAACGATGATGATGAGGAGGAGCAGGCCAGCCAGGTCATCATGCTGGCCAGCCAGGAATTGCTCTTCACTCTGGAATCATTCCCTATCCCCTCCAAGATGTCTCCCAGGCCTCGGACGATCCCAAGAAAGGCACTTCAGGTGAAGTCTATAACTTTCCCCATACACACACACACACGGGGGCAGGCAGTGAGCTGCGAGGGGCTGTGTACTTCTCATTCTGCCTTCTCAGCCTGGGGGGTCGCACAACAGCCTGTGCATGTGGCTGCACATGGAGTGCCAGACTGGAGCACTCAGCTCCATGATATTCGCACACAGGAACCTTTCACTCCTTCTCACAAGGTTCCTGGAGAGGCCTGCCTTATTTCGGACTCTATGGGGAGACACCTTCCCACAACAAGCCCCACTAAAGATGCTGGGGTCATGGAAACGCACAGCAGTGCCACATACAGCACAGGGTCATGCTTGCACTCAGGCAGAAGAGACTGAACTCATGCATGGGAAGCGGGGGGGGGGGGGGGGGTGAAGGAAGAGGAGACCCTAGTAGCACTCTCTCTTGCAAGCAACCTCCCCTGACATCCCTCCCTCCTCCTCCCCCCTCAGGCAGGCAGGGATAGAAGTTCTCTCTATATGGGACGCCACTAGTGCTAGACCCGCAGTTTGTGGGATACAGAAAGCAACTGAATTGTCCTCTCCTCCCTAGCTCACCTTCAGATTCCTGACCTGGCCAGTGCCTTCCCATGCCTCCTTGTCCCTGGGCCATCGGTGCAGTGAGGCTTCCCTGGGGCGTCCATTTACCTGCAGGAATGTGCCCATTGTCTAGGCAACAGATGGCCTTGTTCAAAGCACATCAGTTTTCTGACCCAAGACTTCAGTGTCGGCACAGAGATTAGGGCTAAGCTTCATGTGAAGTATCTCTTGGGATGACTGCCCTTTTTAGTTTTCTTCAGAGCTGGGCCAGCTGTAAGCATGGTGTCTCCACCACCTCCCACACCATCTTCCCGACTTAGTGGGATACTCCAGAGGAAGCAAACACAGGAAGACCTCCTGGGGTGCCAGATGGCCTGCCTCCAATCCCTCATCTAGCGGTTCTACAAAGAGCATCGGGAGCCAGCTGCTGACTGGAAGGAGAGCCTGGCTGACCAGGAGCAGTGGAAAGCTATGTGGGATCAGCTGGCATGCCAGCATGAGGCCAGGTGCTCCTCTCTCACCTCTGTGATGGAGCGCATGGTCACATGCATGGAACGGAGCACCAGCCACCTCCCCACTCCTGTCCCCCCCAACTCCCCACCTCTGCCCCACCTCCCCTTGGTTCCCCTCTTATCCCTCCCTAGGGGCTGCTGGGGCCCCAGAACACATGGCGGTAGGACCTCTCGGGCACCTGAACCCTCCCATGCTACCTGAGTTAGGTGTCAGTCCTAGTTTTGTCCCTGAGCTTCCCTCCCCCATTCTAGGTTCTTTCCCTAGTTTCTCCCCTGTTGTATATCTCCCAAATAACCAGAGTTGGGTGGTTTTTTAAAAGGTTTTTAAAAATATTTCCTCTGCAAGGGAAGGGTGAAGGTAAGAAGGGAGGTCAAGGGAAGGGAGGAATGGGGAAGGAAAGACACACCGAGGGAATGCAGGAACCACTTGTAGAGAGTCTCAGAGGTGGGTTTGGCTGAAATTATCTCTCAAGGTCTCCCAAATGAGCACAGCCGCCTCATGTGGTTTCCGTATGGCACTGGTGTCCAGCTGCTCATAAGCCGTGGCCAGCTGTTCTGTCTCCGCCCCCGACATTGGCAGAAATATCTCCCCTTGCTCTCACATAGGTTGTGGAGCACACAGCAGGCAGCCACCAGATAGGGGATGTTGCACTCGCTCATGTTCAGGAAGGTGAGGAGACTCCTGAACCTCCCCTTTAACTGGCTGAAGGCAAACTCCACAATCATGTGGCACCTGATGAGCCTGGTGTTGAAGTTCTCTTTGGTGGGGTCTAGGCTGACCATGAAGGGCTTCTTGAGCCAGGGGAGCAATGGGTAGGATGCATCACCCAGGATGCAATTTGGTTTGTCTACGTCCCTTGCCCTGATGGTGTGGTCAGGGGGAAAAGTGCCGGCATGCATCTTCTGGAGCAGGCATGAGTTCTGGAAGATGTGGGCATCATGCACCTTCCCTGACCAACCAACATTAATGCCTGTGAACCATCTCTTGTGGTGAACCAGGGCCTGCAGCACCATTAAGAAGTACCCTTTTCTGTTTATATAGTCCACAGCGCAGTGGTTAGGGACCAGGATGGAGATAAGAGTGCCGTCTATGGCCTCCTCACAGTTAGGGAAGCCCATGGCAGTGGCCATTCCCATGTGGATGTTCTGGAGCCATTGATGGTCGTCCCATCACTGCAGGATGATGCAGCCCCACTAGTTGGAACTGGTTTCCCTCCACCAGAAGAGGCGTTCCACGGTGTCCAGGAGACTGAGGATCATTTGCTGCAGCAGGAGCACAAGGACATGGGTGAAGGGGTTCTCTGGATGGGGCCGGTCATCATCCTGCCTGAGCAGCACATGGACAGTTTGGATGAACTCCACCATGAGGTACAGCATAAGGCCCGTGAGCCTGGCACTGCTTTGTCATACATTTTTAGGAAAAAAAGCAAATTCATTGACATGTTCTGTGAATTTGGATCAGTTTATCTAACTCTAACTGGCCCGATCCTCCGGAATAAAGCCCTTTTCCGGAGGATCTCTTATTCCTACCTGAAGTAGGAATAAGAGATCCTCCGGAAAAGGGCTTTATTCTGGAGGATCGCACCAGTCTGGACGCTCTTTTCCGGCTTTTCCCCAAGCCGGAAAAAAAGCGGCGGCCATGTTTATTTAAATCCCGCGGGGGATATTTAAATCCCCTGCTGATTTCCCTATTCCAAAGTTAGAAATTAGCATGCCTCTTCTGAAGAAAGGGCCAGTGTAGACGTAGCCTGCATGTGTTGTTAGTCTATAAAGTGCTACCAGACCATTTCTTGTTTTATAATTTTATACTTTACAGACTAACTTGGCTACCTGCTGAAGCTTCTGAAAAATTATATTGATTCAAAACCAAATTTTATTATAACCATTCAGCTTGCCAAAAACTTCAAAACATTTCAACTTTGGGGTAATGTGAAACTAATGTTATTTGAAAATTTTCAAAACTGCCAGCAAGCAAAATCAATCCATTATTCACAAACCTCTATTGATAAGCAACACTTTTAAGTCACTCTGGGACTAAGGATAAGATGGAATTTTCCTAAGCCCATTCTATTGCTAGATAGGCATGAGATTAAAACACAGGTTCTCATCTACTGCTTGCTTTGTGAGTATTTCAGTGAGAAATCACAGGTGCTTCTGCTCACCAGTATCACTGCACCTCGTCCTACTTCCTCTAGATGAAATGAAGAAGGGCCTTGATGCTTTCTGCCTTGCTTCTGTTTGAGATCCTATTTTGAGTACTCATGTGTTGCTTACTACTTGGTACTGCAATGCAGAATCTCTAGGGAGTTCCCTCACCCTTGCCAGAAAGAGACGGTGTACTCTGAATATTCCCTTATAGTAATGAACAATATGGGAAAAAAATAGACCCAGATTGGGTTCTGATCCTTACTGACCTGCACTTTAGTGCACTCATGCACCTTCATCAACACTTTCATTTTTTTCTGTTTATAGTGTAAGTTGCACATTAAAGAAACTGGTTATTGAACCTTACTTGTTTGTGCAAATATGTGGAGAGATTTTTTTTTTACACCAAAAATAGAGCAGGATGGTATACATAGAAAGCATAAATGTTGATTGACTATTCCCTGTCTCACCCTAAGTATTAATTGTCCAGGGTGGAACAAAAATATCAATTGTCCAGGGTGCAAATGTGACTGTTTCCTCTCAATATGTAAAGGAAGCCAAACACCCAAAATTGATACAAACAGGCATAGATACATGACATTTGTATGAGTGAATCAAAACTGTAGATTTCAGCACCACTATTTCAAGTCAGCCTTCTCTATGTTCTACCGTGAAGAACACTTTTCTGAGAGCATCCTAAAATGCAAAGTTTGTTATCAATAGATTATTTTCATTGGCTTTGGCTCTGAACTAGGAGTCCTGACTCTCACTGCTGAGGGTTGTACATTGTTTATGAATGACTGTCTGCTCTGAATGACACCAGATGATGAGAAAAGAGAGTCACATGAGTAAATGTCAAGACATCTGGCTCCGGTTACCATTGTGCCACAGATTTTCTATGTGTCCTTGACCTAGATATATGGGATCAGATTTTCAAAAGTGCTCAGCTTCTCCAATCGAGGCCTCAGTTTTCAAAAAAAGCTGAGCGTGCATTGTGCTAAATTCTCCTGAAAGGCCCCATGCCTCAGTTTCCCCATCTGTATAACATGGGCAAGAGTACTTCTCTGTCTCACAGGCAGATTGGTATTATCATTAATGTTTGCAGAGCATGTGAATATCCATAGACAGGAATGCAGACATATCTAATCTACTCTTAAATGTGCTATAACAGTGCTGGCATTGTGCCTGCTATGGTGTATACAGACAAATGCCTTTAAAAAGGAAAGTTAAACACTTGGCTTAAAATATTTAGGCAATCTAAGTTATCTGTTGAAGTCTTAACAAAAAGCCTGTCCTGAATTTGACACAATCTGGATGTGAACCGTCCAACATTACATTTAGCACACTCTTGTTTCATTATAAAGCAAGCAACAATTAGCACATAATTAAGCAAATTGCCCATAATTATGCCATCGCTGAGCTATTTTTCATATTTTCACAACACAGCCCATAGACGAATACATAGCTTGCGGTGCCAATGCTATTCTGTCAGCAGCAAGAAGTGCCTTTCATGTACTAAAGCATTTCTTATTAAACAGCTCCAGTAGCACTTTCAGTGCTATCTGCTCAGCAGGAACTCACCAGAGTGATGCTGATGCGAACCTTAAACTGCTCAGTTTGGCCAATAGCTAATAAGAAATGGATTTCTCTTTTTGTGTGCAGAAGGTGGTACTCAATCTAAGATGGAATGCAGCCCTAATATAGGGAAATTATGGTTTAGAATTGCCCTGGTGACCAAAACTAGCCGCTTGGGTAACATATTTTAGCAGCCTTAGTTGTCTAAGAGACCAGAAGTGACAGTAAAAATTGAGTGGGGAAAAAAAAGAAAGTTGAAATGGTCTGTTAGTATAAGCTGGGTTGCTTTAATGAGGTCAGCAGCAAGACACTTTAATGTAGAAATCCTAAATGATTGCTGTTATAATGTACTCTACCTTTTTGCTTTAATAATAAAATACCTGTGGGAGCAGATTGCTATGAATATTTAAGTTTCAATAAATTGAAGAAAAATAAGAGAGGTTGATTAGTACAGGCTTTGAAGCCCTTTATTCAAAGACCCACTAAAGCGCATACTAGCACCAGGCAGCTTTCTTTAATCTTCAATCTGATGTAGGTCCCATTCTCTACCAGGCCAAGAAAGAAACCCTCCATTAACTATGGAGACCCTCCAACTATTCTGTTTGGGTTCCATCTGCATGTGCATTGAAGACTTTAAATTCTTACCTTAGCTATCAAAACATTGTGGTTGGAGATGTTACAAGAACAGTCTTCTTGCCACTTCCAATTTCAGTCCCGTGGGAAACAAATTGTTTCCTGACATTTGAAGTCCTGACCAGAAACTGACAAACGCCTTCCCAACATTTTGTTGCCTTGAAAAATAATGTAATTCAATATCACTGTTGAAATTGAGTACAATTGGGGGGAGGCTCTTAACCCTAACAGAATTGTTCACTCCTATAAACAGAATGTGCCCTTATACATTTTGGGAGTTCTTTGGCTATAGTTCTACCACTTCTACTCAAGTAAATGGAAACACTTTAGTTCAACTGCAGACAAATTTCAGAAAATGTAGGGGTAAATAATTGGCAAGCCCTTTCCCATTTTCTACCAGTGCATTCCCTTTTCTGAAATTTAAATAGAGGGTCTGAAAAAAAAGTGTGGTTTTACATTGAAACAGCTAATTTGGCATGTCATTGTGAAATCTTAGGGAAAACAAGGCCAGGGTACAGTAGTTTTACCTTGATGTAGTAGCTCAAAATAAAGTCAACTGGCAGAGATCGGAATCACCATGATTAGTTACATTGAGGTTAAAAGTTCATTATGTACATTAAGTTTTTACATTGAGACAGCTATTCTGATGGCTAAAACCCCACACTTTTTGCAATGAAGAAAAAAGCCAGAAATAAAACTCCCATAAATAGTTCAAAACCTAAATCTTTTTAGGAGACTTCCATGCTCCTATGTCTCCTAGCTAAATCTTGCTTCTTGCAAAGACCCTGGGGCAAAACATAAATGCAATGCATTGTGTCTATGGGGTAAGGATGAACTGAGACCAGGCTCACAGAAGCAGCTCTTAGGGAGAGAAGATGCTTTGAGGTAAAAATAGTGCCACCAATTATTTTCTTTCTTACTTTTAAGGTGCACCTTGATATACAAATCCCTTGCTTATGAAGAAGAGAGTAGTCTCTAAAGTGGAAAGATTTGAATGAATAGTTTAATTTCAGTGACCAAAAACCTGATTCATGCTCTCAACAGACATTTCTACACCAGATATAGAAATGCTTAGATGTAACCTCTTGCTTGCCCATGGCAATGTATTGAACTTTGGTTAACACAGGACAACGGCAGATTTGCTGGGCCCCAGATGTTGCTGGGGCATGCAAGAACATAAGATAATTCCTGAACCTGATTTTTTTTCAGAGGTGCTGAATACCCGCTACTTTCATTAAATTCAGTGTGACTTAGGAGTCCTCAGCAGCTGCAAGAAGCAGGCTTTTCATGTCTACTGAATGAACCACAGAACCTAGAAAACATTGCTGTATGCAATGCTATAGTAACTCACAAACATATTGAAAATGAGCCCTGGGGTCTCAGCTAGGCTAAGCAAAAAAACACAAATCAAATGAGGCAGCACAGGCCATTTATTAGATAGACCAGGTCATCTTTTTCAATATGCCACGTGTGACTTGATCCAAGAGCTGATCAGCACTATGAAAAGTTTCAAAATCATAGCTCCCCCACAATCTTTATTTATTTATTTGTTTGTTTGAAATATAAAAATACTAAAGGTAAAATATAGAACCCCAAAGGGAGGAACATAAAACCTGCTAAAATACCTCAAGAGGAGGGACACACACACACATGCGCACACACACACACAAAACTAAACACTAATCAAAGCACGGGTAAAAAGTATCAACGTTAGTGCCAGGCAAATGTCCCGGGGAAGAGAATTCCATAGCTTAGGGGCAAAGGCTGAGAAGGCCCTGCTCTGCATAATGTCAACCGTATCTCCATAATTGGAGCAACACGGAGCAGAGCCTACCCAGCCAACCTCAATCCTCAGGTGGAGGAGACAGTCCTTCAAATACCCTCATTCCAACCCATTTAGGACTTTATATGTCATAACCAAGAATCTTGAGATTATTGGCACAAAAATGAATATTTACACAATGATTATGCCAGTCATTTTGATTGGTCTTTTGATTTCTGACCTTTCCCTGTCCCCAACAAGTGTGTATGATTATTATCATGTTGCCTAAATTTACACTGCAATATGATATTGGGTCTGCCAAAGGCGCTGTAAAACCCAACTGAGATCAAACTAAACATGAAACAATTATAAATTGCTGATTACAGGGACTAAACTTCCAGCTTCTTCCCAGATACTAACATCTGAATGAATTACTTCTGTACCCTCCACAGCCTGATATCTGGCCTGGCCCCTCAGTGCTCCTTGTGCAGTTCCAGTGTTTCTTCACTCCACCCTCTCACTTTCTAAGTCGGGGGTTGCTGGGATGGAGAGAGGCAAAGAGAGTAGAGACATACAAATATCCCTTTTGATAGTCAATGTATCCAGGTAATAAAGGCTTGTCTTAATATGCAAAATGTTAATAAATGATCAGTAGATTAGAAGCAGATTGCAGACATACATGGCATGTGGTACTAGGTGGTTGTCAGTTCATCGTTAGAAGAGATTATAACTAGTTATAAGCACTAGTTATAACTTCTCTGTTGGCCTCTTGGCCTCTATAAGAAACAACCGATTAAACATTTAAACCACTTATTAATCATTTACTACCTCTTTATAAATGGAGCCTTACTATAAAATATGACCAAGCTCAAAATTGGATTTCATACTAGGCAATAATTTAAATGACTACATTGAAAATCGGCTGCCTTTCTGTCAGATTTACAGGGTTCAGGGCCACATTTGTAATCATATTTAAGCACCCAAAATGCAGACAGAAGTTTAACCCCGTTTAGGAGAGGTCACCCAGATTTTTTAAAGTATTTAAGTGTTGCCTGACATCAGACCCTATATTACTTTTTGAAAACTGTCTTAGGCATGTCAGCCCACATCCTCAAAGATACTTAGGTATTTATAGACAAGTTACAAACCCAAGCCACTTTGGTGCTGAAGTGCCCGAGTCCCATTGACTTTCAGTAACACCTAAGTGCCTAAATCCAAAATTTAGATCCTAGGCCCCCCTCTCTTAATGCTTAAGGCAATAATGTTTTGCCAGTAAACTCCCCTAGGTGCCTACATTTCAGCCTGTGGGCATATGCAGTGACTTAGTGTCTCTCAAACTATGGGGTAGGCTTCCCAAGGAGGTGCAAGCTTCCACTGCCATCTGTGGGTAACTGGGGCTTGAACAGAATGATAGTACACACCTGAGAGGCAGAGGGGTGAGGGTGAGGATAAAGATGCAGCTGGAGCCTGCCACTCTGGGCTGGCAGTAGGAGCCAGGCATGGCACGGTTGGGAGCGGGGGAGTTCCACAAAGGTCAAGTGGGCTGAAGCAAACTGGGGCTGAAGTCATGCATGCTCCCTCCTCAGCAGATGGCAGGCAGCTGCACTATGCTGCAGAGCACAGTGTGTCCCCAGGTGGCCAGCTGCCGCCCCATCAGTTCTGTCCTCCATGGGCTGGCAGTGACGGAGTGATGGTGGTGGGGAATCAAGGGAGCCATATGTCTGAATGAGTGGGTGCTAGCATCCAAGCTCAGAGAGTTAGGTGACAGGAACCCTCTGGGCTGGTTGGGGCATAATCTAGATGTTTAAATTACCAAGTATTTTAAAGTTATGATGCAAGTTAATATAAACATGTAAAGTGTAATGCATACCCTAGAATTCCAAGTATATTGATTAGAATAAAGAGCAATGCAAGTGCTTCATTAGATTTATGGTATATTTAAGGCTATGTCTACACAGCAAAGTTATTTCAAAATAACTTTACTAACATCTACACAGCCAAACTGCTATTTCGAAATTAATTCGAAATAGCGGAGCGCTTATTTCAAATGTGGTAAACCTCATTCCATGAGGAATAATGCCAACTTCAAAATAGCTATTTCGAAATAAGTTCTGTGTAGACACTTAGGGTATGTCTACACTAGCCCCCTAGTTTGAACTAGGGAGGCTAATGTAGGCATTCGAAGTTGCAGATTTAAATATCCTGGGCTTTATTTGCATCTTCCCATCTGGGCGCCATTTTTAAATCCCCCTAGTCCGAACTAACTGCCCGCGGCTACATGCGGCAATTAAACATTAATTCAAACTAAGTCCTTAGTTCGAATTAACTGTTACACCTCATTCCACGATCACATGGGCTGTGTCTACACTGCACCCCTTTTCCGGAAAAGGGATGCAGATGAGACAAGTCGGAGTTGCAAATGAAGCAGGGGATTTAAATATCCCCTGCTTCATTTGTATAAACATGGCTGCCGCTTTTTTCCGGCTCGGGCCTGATTTTAAGAGGAATAAGGGATCTTTCGGAAAAGGCTTTATTTTCCGAAAGATCCCGTTTAGACTGGCGCTTTTCTCCGGCAAAGCCCCGAGCCAGAAAAAAGCGGCAGCCATGTTTATACAAATGAAGCGGGGGATATTTAAATCCCCCGCTTCATTTGCAATTCCGACTTGTCTCATCTGCATCCCTTTTCCAGAAAAGGGGTGCAGTGTAGACACAGCCTTGGGGTTTCATGCAGGGGAAACCTAAGCCATGAGGACTGAGGTCCCAGATATAAGCTGATATACCCTGAATATGATATTGAGAATTATACTATAAACTAGGGTATGTTTACACTACCACTCTAGTTCGAACTAGGGTGGTTAATGTAGGCATTCAAAGTTGCAAATGAAGCCTGGGATTTAAATATCCCGGGCTTCATTTGCATCTTGCCGGGTGCCGCCATTTTTAAATCCTTGTTAGTGCGGACTCCGTGCCCGTGGCTACACGCGGCACGGAGTAGGTAGTTTGAATTAGGCTTTCAAATTAGTCTCTCGTGAGGTGTACCGGTAGTTCGAATTAGAAAGCCTGGGCTTCATTTGCAACTTTGAATGCGTACATTAACCACCCTAGTTCGAACTAGGGTGATAGTGTAGACATACCCCTTGGGACTAAATTCTGAAAGAACTCTTCGCAACTACAAAGCTCACCATCTTTACTATGAATCTGATTTTAAAACTGTACTCATGAGTGTATGTATATTGATCTCTTAATCAAGATTTTCCCTTTTATTTAATACAATTTTGTTTTGTTATTAATAACTGATGATACACACATATTTGGGATGGGATCTGAAATATTCATTGACCTGGGAGGTAATGTGCCCGATCTTTTGGGACTGGTAGAACTTATGTGACTTGGTCGCCCGGGTGGAAGACTAAAGCTGGTTTGCTTCAAGGGAACTGTATATTTGGCTTCAGGATAACCAGTAAGATTTCACAATAGTCTGTTTTATTGCTGGCTTGGTAAATCTAGGTACTGGAATAACCACCAGCTTTAGGGAGTGACTGACCCATTCTTTGTAGCTCACCCTAATTGAATGACCTCATCTGACTCCCTTGGGATTCCAGTCACAGTGCTGTTAATAGCAGTGCTGGAAAATGAGGGCCTCTATAAAGCACAGACTAGGTACAGTGCAAGCAGCAATAATGCAGACTGCACAGAGCCTGGATTGCAAGAACAACCTCTATCGGTGACAAGGCCATTGTTTCAAATCACTAATCTCTTACTGCTCACCAGCCTTCAAACTCTCCACTGGTGATGGGTGAAATGAGGCCACGGGATGGTCAGAAACTGATTTTGAGATATGAAAGGCTTTCTTTTCTCTGTAACTGAGTTAAGGAGGAACCTTCCTCACCTGGCTTTGTAAAGTATCCTGATAAGGAATATGATTCAAACTATTTTCTCTGCTTTTTTTAAAAAAAAAAAATCCTTAAAACTGCCACTGCTGAAAGGAGGAATTTCATATCGAGTGCCAAAAAAGAGGAAAGTCATACAGCCTTTTGGAGGGAGGGTGTGCTATTTATGGGTGTGTCTAAACTACATGGCTCCATCAATGGATCCATGTAGATTAGGCTGATCAGCAGAGGGAAATGAAGCCACTATATAAATAATCGTGGCTTCGTTTAAATATAAATGGCTGCCGCGCTCTGCCGACCAGCTGATAATCAGCTGTTTGTCGGCAGATGGGGGGAGTCTGGATGTGCCGCGGTCGACAAGGAAGCCTTTGTCGACCGGCGTAGGTATGCCTTGTGAAACCAGGTTTACCTGCGCCAGTCGACACAGGCTTCCTTGTTGATCGCGGCGCATCCAGACTGCCCCGATCTGCTGACAAACAGCTGATCATCAGCTGGTCGGCAGAGCGCGGCAGCCATTTAAATTTAAATGAAGCCGTGATTATTTAAATCATGGCTTCATTTCCCTCTGCCGATCAGCCTAATCTACATGCTCCGTCGACGGAGCCATGTAGTTTCGATACACCCTATGAGACTAAACTCAGGATCTCAGACATGTGGGTCATGGGCAGAGGTGTTCATTTTTACAGGATACACCAAGGGATCTTGCTCAGTAACAACTGTGATGTACAGAGAGTCAGTAAAGATTAGCTGACCTTTTGAGTTAACCTGGCTCATAGCTCAGTACACAAACTCCTATTCTCTGCTATGAGTGTGTATGTGTACACACACACACACACACACACATGCACGCACACAGAGTCTGGACTGTATTCTGGGAAGGGGGAGACTTGCTGTATAGCCCAGATTTGCTATATGGCCCAGACTTGACCGTGCAACAGAAATATCCTGAGTCAGCGGAAATACAGAGTTTTGCACGATTCCATACATCAGAGAGCTCTGGTTTTCAGTGTAAACAAGTAACAGCCAACTGAGGTGGGTAGTTTTATAATGTGGACATCTGTTAAGTTGGAATTAGACTGAAACCACCAATTTGTTTTCCAATCTGGTAGATTGCTACACAAATAGCAATTGCTGTGGGTAACTTGGCCCTGGTATTCTTATTAGCTCTGTCGAGTCCCTTGTGCCTATATGGGGCCGTTGACCTAAGTGGGGTCTGCCAAGACAAGCTGCAGGATTGAGAACATTGTTTCTAATTATGTGGGTGTCATTCCAAATGCTGAATTTGATCAAGGGACATGGTATTCATAGCCACCCTCTTGAGTTATCTACGGCTCTGCTAATATTTTTAAGAAAAGGAAAACAATTGAATTTGTTTTGCTGTCCCACATGCAATCATCTGATAAATGGTACGTATGCAACTTATAAGGATACATTTAGAGCACTATTGGGTCTTTTTTGTTCGAAAATGTGCTCATACTCTGGACTGTTGCACAGGTAAATCCAAATGCAAACCTTGGAATTAAAAGTTTAGCTAAACCTGTCTTCATATATAAAAAGTATATAAATATACCCTGTGTCTGAGATAACTGAGTATTAATATTGTGTTAACTTAATTTTTAATTGCATTATGTAATTTTAAAAAACTTAACTGTCTTTAATTACACTGTAGCAGAACATTTCGGCATCTACCCATGGCTCAGATATTTTCATTAACACATAATATTCAAGATGAAACAATGAAACCCAGCTGCCAGAAAAGCTAGTTTACATTCTATTCTGCCTTCAAGTTCTCAGCCAGTGCTGGGAGAGAATGCTTTGAAATTAGGGTTTCATTTGGATGCATACTTTTGTCCAGAAAACAGTCTACTTTTAGATACTGCTTTAACCACAAATACTGGCATAGCCATAATAATATTCTAAAAACCTTCATATGGCTATTATACTATTATAATTAAATTTTTATTTCCTTTATTAGTCATAAGATATGGGAAAACAATCAGTTTTCTTATTAACGCAAAGCTTGAGGTTTTTTTAAAGTGCCTAGTCCAATGGCTTTTGACATTTTTACAATTTTAAATATACAAAGGGTAATCTCAATTAAATGTGTATTAACTACCTATACAAGATACCTATAGAAAATTTCTTGCTCATAAAAATAAATTATATCTGCCTAGAATACTCCATTACACATAATTCAACTCATGCAAGCATTAAAACCCAGATTTTTTAAAAAATGTATTTTCAGCGTTTCAGCAAAATTAACAAAAATATTCTCACCATAACAAGAGTCTGAGTGGGGCACCTTAATCTGAACAGTGATGGGTGCTTGACCCACACTTGGCTGTATGGGGAAAAGAGATCCCTAGAGAACCTGCACAGGAGCCAACCAATCAGAGAGGGCTGAAAGGCACAGCCAATCAGAGCATAGCAGACACATATAAGAAGAGCTGCAGGATAGCACTGAATTAATTAGCTGACTATAGTTTGATGGGAGAAGACCAGAATTCTAGCAAGAGGAAGGAGCACCCACACCTTGGACACAACAATGCTGCAAACAAAGACTCAGCTAGGGCACGTCTACCCAGCAGGACTAAACTCGAAATAAGATACACAACTTGAGCTACGCTAATTTCATAGCTCAAGTCAAAATAGCTTATTTTGACTTTTGGGCCGGTCTACACAGCAGTTATTTTGAGATAGAGCACACTTCCCCTGACTTCTCTTACTCCTTGTAAAATGAGAGTTACAGGAGTCAGAGTAAGCCGTCCTCCAGCTTGACACTATGTCAAATTAATTGCTCGCGTGTAGACATGGACTTTGTTATTTCAGAATAATGTAGGTTATTCCAAAATAACGCCCCTGTGTAGACAGAGAGAGCTCCTCGCTAGGAGTTTGAGTCTCTAAGGTTGGAGTGCTGGAGCTGCATGTGAAGTGGTTCTGGTACAATGGACTACAGTTGCCACAGAGGGAGTGGCTGGACAGATGTTACAGATCTCCTGGAACGGGGAGGGGAACACATAGTGTGACAGCTAGAGGGAGTGTCACTAAAGAGGATGCTACAGTCCTGGTAGTGGTATGTGTCCTAAAACAAAAGTGATAATGATAAGGCACCACCAGAAGAGGGCGTCCTGGTGAGAATTAAATCCCATAAAGCCAGCAGGAGGTGCCCCAATAGTAAGTCTTGCCCCGTTATAGTATCCAGTAATCAATACAGAGCACTTTGATAATGTGCTCTTTGCACATGGCACCTTTTACTGTTTGGACTGTTGCATTCTGCTTTAACTTTAGCTTGAATTTAGAACCATGGAAAACAACACATAAATGTATGTGTCTGTTTGAGACAGTAGCTACTTCCTCAGCAACAGCTGGTTGCTGTTTATAAATAGAAAGCCACCCTCTAGAGTGCAATTCTGGATAGCAATAAAGAAAACCGCATTTGACCACAAGCACAGGATGTAGAGCAATTACATATAATTAACACTTGTTCGGGGCACATATTTACACACACTACTGTTATAAAAAGTGCCATGAGACTTTTAATTACTAGAAATGCCTCCTGCTACCAGTAGATGCTAGAGACACCACCTCAAGCAGCACAATCCTTCTCTGAGTCATGTCTTTGATACATAAGTACTCTGAACTAGCTCAATGGCTAGCACTAACTACTTTGCTCATAGCTTTCTCAGCTGGGCAGGAACCAATACCAGTGTCATGGTAAAAAACATGTACACCAAATGCAGAAGTAAGTCAAAGTGAAAGAGTGGCAAACTGATCTCTACATTCACACATTTTCCTTCCCGTGTTTTATATAAATCCTGAAAGTGTCTTGATGTTGCTTCAACAATGTTAATGTTAATTATGTAGCTGGAGTTGAAGTATCTTAAATTATGTTTTGACACTGTCCACACCGCAGGAGGTCGATGGGAGCACACTCTCCCATCAACTTCCCTTACTTCTCATGATGAGCAGGACTACTGGAGACAACAGGAACACCCTCTCAGTTCAAATTTGCAGATCTTCATTAGACCTGCTAATTAGAACCCTAGAAGGTCAACTGCAGCAGCTTAGATTTTCTCTGTAGTGGAGACAAGCCCTATAAGGACATGTCTACACAGCAGTGCTGTGTCTAGACTGCATCCCTTTTCTGTAAAAGGGATGCAAATTAGACATATAGCAATTGCAAATGAAGCGGGGATTTAAATCCCCCCTGCTTCATTAGCATAAAAATGGCTGCCGCTTTTTTCCAGCTTGGAGCTTTGCCGGGAAAAAAGCGCCAGTGTAGACGCGGATCTTTCAGAAAATAAAGCCTTTTCCGAAAGATCCCTTATCCCTCTTAAAATGAGGGATAAGGGATCTTTTGGAAAAGGCTTTATTAAGATGAGGGATAAGGGATCTTTACAAAAAAGGGATGCAGTCTAGACACAGCCCAGGGTTAAAGCCAAAATAAGCTACGTAACTTCAGCTCCGTCAATTGTGTAGCTTAAGCCAAAGAAGCTTATTTCAGCTTTTGGTGCTGTCTACACAGTAGGAAGTCCAAGAAGGAGCACTCTTCCTCCAACTTCCCTTACTCCTTGTAAAATGGGGGTTACAGGAGTCAGAGTATGAAGTCCTCCAGCTCGACATTATTTTGACATTATGTTGAAATAACTGATTGTAGTGTAGACATGGACTATGTTATTTCAGAATAACGCTAGTTATTCTGAAATAACGCTGTATTGCATGTATATAGAGCTCATTAACATTTTTTCAGAGAACAGTGATCCATAGGAAAATGTAGTTTCATCTACATTAAATGTTTTGTGGGTTGGTGTTGCTTTCAATTAAATTTTTGGCAGTGATACTCTTGTTTTAATTATGTTGAAATGTTTGATGTTTGCCTTTGATATTATACAAATTATATTATATTTATACTGAATATTTTTGTCTATCATATTTAACACTTTATAATGTTTCAGCATTACCAAAACAAATTGTTTCAAACCTTTTTTTTTAACTTTTGTTTCACAAGAAATTTTAAAATTTCCATTTTTCATTCTGATTCAGAAGGAAAACAAATTTCAAAATGTCAGAATTTCCAGCAGGACTATCATTTCTTTTTTTGATCAGCACTACACATGCATTGCCAAGATTAAAATGCTTGGTACATTTCTTAGGATTTCAAAATCTTTATTTCAGTCATATACTTGCTGTATTATGACAGTCAGTCATTACTAAAAATATTGTTGGGAAAATTTGAGTTGGATCAAAATGAACATATAGATTCATTTAGCACCTTCTGCTATCACATTTTCATATTCCCTGTGACTCCTCATCATTGCCATAAAAGGACAACCCCTAAATTGCAGCTTAAACCATGAAAATCCAATAAAAAAAAGATTATAATTAGCCTAATACGTGGTGGGTCAACAGATCAAATTTTTAATGAAAAAAGCGCAATTTAATTTTTCCTAATCTGGTTGGAGTTTCAATTCTGTTGTGCTTATTAGTCTGCTTAATCATGTTGTACAACCGTGGCTAGAAAGACAGAGTGACAGAACAAGACCTTGGCACACAGCGCATCTCATGGTAGGACAAAGCATCTCCCCTCCTGCAGCTTTATTTTTTCCTCCCAGTGTGAGAGTTTCCTCCATATGGCTGACACAGGGATGGGTTTGCCCCTGGGAAAACCCTTTGAACCATAGAATTCTTGATCACTAGACAAAGGTTTGCAACCAGTTCTCAACACCAGTGTTCTGCCACTACCACTTTGTCAAATTGCCAAAGCACGCCCTCAACTGCATTTTAAATTTGCTCTTCCTTTCATTAAAGGAAAGGAAAACATGGATTTTGCAGAAAGGGCAGTGTTTGATTAACAACTTTCCTATCACGGCATAAATGAAATTTGAAAGGTAATAATTACATTTGTAATTACTTAGACTTAAGTCTCTTATGTTTTCTATTTCCTCTGTTTCTGGGCGGCTGGAGCAATGACTCATTAATAATAATAAAGTCTTTTAACCCTGCAGGCACATTACAAGGGGAAAGATGTCATTTGTCATCAACACAAATAAAACAATCACTGGATGGTACAAAAAGACTATATTCATTGCAGAGGATAAAAAGGACATTTTGCACGCATTCTTTACATGACATCCCAATCTGCTTCTTAATTATCAATAAACATAAGGGGACAGCAAACACTGTATGAGGGACTACTAATGTGCATTGTCCTGCAGTGACATTTCCATAATCAGTGTAAATCTACCTTATACATATGTACTAGTTAAAGCTTTCTGCTGATGAAATTGTACCCCCCAGTAAGAAATAAATTATGCTTTGCAATTGTAGTGCATTACAGCTCTCTTTAATGAGTGTGTGAATTTGATACCTAACTGAGTTATATGGTCTCTTTATGTAAGTGATACAAGTTGGCATTCTATTGCACTTGTGATTGATTACAGTCTGACTTAAAAATAATTTGATTCATTTACAGAAGCCTGGGAATTAAATAGAACACAAGTACACTTATCATATCAGCATAAGTAGCCAATTATAGTCACCTAAAGTTACACTCGTCTTATGATTTTTGTAAAAACAAAATAATAGTTACAGTAATGCTACTCTATTAATTGTTCCCAACGGTAAATTATGTTGCTTTCACTTAGTCAAGTCACTTTTAACATGTATAGGAATCCAAATTTTTACCACATAGAATGAGTCAAGAAAAAATGAGCTCCAGTAGATTTAAAAGTTGATTTTATGTGTATATTTATCTGATGTACACAAGCGTTTCTATTCAGTTATGATGCAATTTTAAAAAAATAGTTATACAAAGAGAACACTGACTAACCTACAGACTCCATGTTGCAATAGCATTGGATACCATGATAAAAATCATACATTAACACAGGTTGCTATTAATTCAGTATCTTCTGATAACAATATTGCTTCTTTGCATAATGCATGAAAAGTGTGGCCTTAGACCCAGGAACTCCTGAATGCTAACCTTGACTTTGACACTGATTATTCCAATAGCCTTGGACAAGTCACTTCATCTCTATATCTCAATTTCCCACTCTGTGGAAAACAGAGTTAACATTTATACCCCACACGAGTGTTCAATGTGATGTGAAAATAGAAAGAGATAAATAAGTACAAAGCAGCCTTATTAACTCCATGTAACTGATGTGTATAAAAGCAGGGAGTGTCAACAGACAAGTGATAGCAACAAACCCAAGTGTGAAAAGATTTTTTTATAAATACTGTTCAGAGTCTCATTACATCAATTTTGTGAGAAATACTTATTATCAGCTACTGTAAGTAGTTAATTGATTATTTCAGAATTTACTGATCATTATTTTAAAGAATTTCTGAGATATCTTTCTGTCAATGAAGTAAAATGTCTGAAGAAGGGACAGAACATTGTATCTTCCAGCCTAAAGGAAATGTTTATCTTCAGATTTATCCACAAGAAATTAATCTAGTGAATGTCATATCTGCCACACAGGTGAAAATCTAGTGAATGTCACACACTTACAATGGGGAAAAAAAGAGACTGAGATTTCATGTGAATGTGAACTGTAACTGGAGCTTTATCTAAATCAGGAAGATTTTACAATTCCTCTTTATTATACATATCTTACACATTTATCTACTAATAATGCATATGAATATTACGCCAGTACATGCCTAAAAATATGAAGTCTAAATTACTCTTTAGTGTAAACAACCCTTTTTAAATCTATTCACATTGTCTGGAGTTACCATAATGCATTAGTGTAAAACTATATGAAATTTAGGGTAAACATATTCCAGTGTGTGACAGACATGCATATGAGGAATACGAAAGTCAAATCCACAGCTTATGTTTTCATTATTAAAATACAGGCACCACAGAGAAACCTAAATGTGAAATGAAAAGTCTTGTGAGGCATCAATTTAGTGTTGTTTTTTTTAAAAGAGGGGTAGTCAAACTGACAAATGGAAATAATATGAGCACTACAATTTTCACATCAATTTGAGGTAAAATGTTTTGAATCACAGTCATTTTTATCCTGTTTGATAAAGAAAATTACCTTAAATGGGTGATAATTTAAAACAGCATAATCCAGATTTCATTGTGCATCAATCAGACATAACAATGATGTAGTCTGTGTCTGAATGATTTGTAGTAACATACAGTATTTTTGAACAATAGTTCAGTGTTACGTTCAGAATACACATATGAAAGAAAGAACAGAATGGCCAACTGGAGCTGACTTCATTCACTTACATGCATTTGCAATCTTACAAGACTACCAAATCAAGTGTTGTGATAGTTTACCATTTCCTCAATGCTCTCAAGGCACTGCTAGCACCGTGAGAAAACGTACCCTGAGCTATCATCACTTTAGACATTCATGTCCAATTTGTGCCTGGATGTTTCTTCTTTCCTTCTTATGTCACTCTTTCAATTACTAAGAAATTTGCTCCATGTAAGTATTTTTGTCTACAGGACACTAATGAACAAATGCCACAACTTCCCTTCTTTTCTCTGTTGTTCTGTCTCAACAGAATCCTCAGAGTTTTACAAAATCCGCTTTGTTTAGTTTTCATTCACATGTGGTCTCTCTTAAACCAAATATTACAACATGTCTCAGCATCCCTGTAAAATTATCTTCATTTCTCAAAAGTAACTGCAAGTACAACTGTGAAACCCACCTCATTTAAATAAGGATGAGTATAATACTAATGGTGACTTTTCATTTTTCAACCAAGGACTGAAAAGCTAAACAACTTTGTATTTCCTGGGCAACTGGCATAAACTCTGAATCCTTTATGCCT
This sequence comes from Pelodiscus sinensis, assembly GCF_049634645.1. Lineage (NCBI taxonomy): Eukaryota > Metazoa > Chordata > Testudines > Trionychidae > Pelodiscus > Pelodiscus sinensis. The sequence goes on from NC_134723.1 coordinate 9,167,870, forward strand.
GGATGATATTGGCATGTATTTCTAAGTGCAACAGCTAAGCTAAAGATTTAAAACAATGTAAAATAGAGAGTACATCACTTCATTAATCTACTATTTTCATTAGTCGTACATTGGCTATCACATATCCTTAGAAGACTACTTTAGGAAGGCACCACTTACATTCCATTCCATTTGACATGCATCTGACGAAGTGGGTCTTTGCCCACGAAAGCTTATGCTCCTACACTTCAGTTAGTCTATAAGGTGCCACAGGACTCCTCGTCGCTTTTGCGGATTCAGACTAACACGGCTACCCCTCTGATACTTGATTCCATTTAAGATTATTTTGAAGACTTTACACTGGCTTTTGGTACAGGGATGAATTTCAACCATTGCGACTAACAAAAGAATTCTATCTTTACATGGAAATGGTTTCAAACACAAATTGCTGGGGTGGGAAGGGAAGATTAAAAAAGAGACCCTGTTTTCCAAGAAAATAAACATAAGCATCAGTGCCTAAAAAACGGAATAGTTTTTAAGTGTTCTTTCAAGAATATTTTTTCTAAAGTTGAATATAGAAATTTCTTCCTTACCACAGCACATTCCCTTCATAAGCAGAGAATCCCAAGGAGCTGCTGCATAACTTTAGAGCTTCCTATTTCAGAGAGTTTTTAACGGATCTTCCTTGCAAAGAATACTGTGAAATGATTCTCCAGATTTACAGATATATATTTAAGAGTCCCTAATTGTCTTTGTTAAAAATAACTTTTTATTCCTCTTGATGAGAGTTCATAGTGATTATATTGGAAAAAACACGATGCATTGAAATCACAGATTTAATGTCATTGTAGATGAATTTTCATACTTATGCTATGAAAATATAATGTAATAATGCCATAAAAAGAGGCTGGCAATCAGCATTCACACTGTTAAGCGATTTATTGCCTCTGCTCCCTGTTTTGGCATACATTCCTCAATCAGCCATTTCTCAATTGTATTTCACAGTTGTTCTCTATTGCCCATGTCCATTATGTAGGGATGTTCCCATTAATATTCTGCTCTGAACTCTCATAAAATTAAGAGTTATTGCAAATAAACTCCTGAATTCTAATCCAAAAAGTCAGTCTAATGGCTAGGATATTTTCCCTTGTTTATGGATTTGTGCTTGGGGTTGATACTAGGACTACGTCTACACTGGCACCCTTTTCCAGAAATTCTTAAAACGGAACAGTTTTTCCGCTATAAGTATTTCTGGAAAAAGCGCGTCTACATTGGCAGGATGCTTTTCCGGAAAAGCACTTTTTCCGGAAAAGAGTCCATGGCCAATCTAGATGCGCTTTTCCGCAAAAAAGCCCCAATCATAATTTTCGCGATCGGGGCTTTTTTGCGGAAAACACTACTGTGCTGTCTAGACTGGCCCTTTTCCGGAACAGTTTTCCGGAAAAGGACTTTTGCCTGAACGGGAGCAGCATAGTTTTTCTGTAAAAGCACTGATGATTTTACAGTAGATTGTCAGTGCTTTTCCGGAAATTCAAGGGGCCAGTGTAGACAGCTGGCAAGTTATTCCGGAAAAGCGGCTGATTTTCCGGAATAAGTGGCCAGTGTAGACACAGCCTAGAAGTATAGAGATGATGGTCTAGTGGTTAGCCTAAGCCTCAGGAAGTCCAGATTCAATTCTCTTCTCTGCCACAGACTTCCTGTGTAACCTTGTGCAAACAACTTAGTCTATATATGACTCAGTCCCCCACTTGAAAAAGGGGGATGAAGGTACTTTACTTCCTCATAAGAGTGTTGGGAGTGCAAATGTATTGAAGGCTGTGACATGTTCATATACTATGGTAATGGGGCCCAACTAAAATAAATACTATTTTCAAATACCAAAAAGTTACAGGACCTCCATTTGAGAATATACTTTAAAGGTGCTCCATTTCCATTGTGTAAGAGTTCTGCACCTAGCTCTTTTGAAAATATGGCCTTCCATGCCTGAAATTGCAGCGCTCGTATGAAAATAACGTGTGTGGAGTTCTTTGGGATATTCTGGCTAACACAGGCACACATTATTCAAACATCAGCATACCCAGATTTAAATGAGTTGAAATGATCTCAGAGTGGTTCCCGCTACAGGTTGAACTTCTCTCAACTGGGACCCCCCCAGCCCCCCGGATGTTGCTGGACCAGAGAGACTCGAAGAAGGGCCCAATGCAGGAGTCATGTTGGGGCCAGGAACCTAGTCAAGCTGGCTGCACAGAGGCCAGTGATTGTGAGCCCTGATCTGGGAGTCTGGCTGAGCTGGTGGCAAGGTGGCAGGAATACCAGCAGGCACTGGCAGGCAGCGGTCTGCTGTGGTGGGCCCTGGAACCCTGGTGGTGGGGCAGTTCCCTCTAACATTTTCTATCCTTGAGTGGGTTGAATTTTCTTTTGGGCGGGTTGAAATTTCTTACGTGCAACATCAATACTGAGGTAGTGTGTGGATGTTTACCACCCATACAAACAAAACACACACATTGTAATATGTGTGGAAGAAAATATATTAAAACAAGACACCTGTGTCTACTTGCTGTGAGGTATCCTTAGTGACTACAAAGGTGCTGTACAGAGATAGGGAATTAGCCTTCTTCCCCTCAAGGAAGAGTAGAAGCCCCAGAACAAATTAACACATAGTTTCAGGATTTGTAGACAGGTGCATGTTTCAAAGAGCTTGCAAATAAGGTTTCATTCTACAAAACTAGCATCACACCGAGTACTTGCTATTTCTGACTCATAAGAGACAGAACTCTGTCCCATAGCAGATCTGGCCTTAATGCAATACAATTTACCACTTATTAATTAGTAATATGGGATTTTAATACATCATTAAGTTCAGAGTCTTAGATGTTTGCAAGACTCCAAAAAATACTGTTAAAAGAATCTTTTTCTTTCTTATCTTAAGCCATTAACATGTATGTAAACTTTGTTTGAAATGCAATCATGAAAATATCCTCCTGGCATACATGCATGTGCATATATACCCCCCCCCCCCACACACACACTGCAACCTGCTTTTCCTCTTGTGATGGTGCATTGGGGTTTTCCCGTCTCCTGCACCCCCGTAATGGCACGGACAGACTCCACCAGCCAGTAAAATATAGGGTGTTTATTGCTTCGCCAGGATATAGCACAGCACAGATGTAATCTGGTTACAGGGCAGGCCTAGGATGCTTCAGCCCCCCTTGGGATGTGGGAGACTGGGCCCCTAAATTCCAGCCCCTTTCCCTAGGCTGTCTCCTCCATGCTCCCAGACAGAAACTAACTCAGGGCTCCACTCCCCTTCTTCCCATTGTTCCGCTCCCTGGGAGATACCTGTCTGATGAGTTTCGAAGACCCCTTGCATAATGACTCATCCCCTGCCCTGTTGGGCCGTGCTGCAGCCAGCAACCAGTGGAGGTCACTCAACTCACTGCCCAGCATAGCAACCATCAAGGTACCTCCCACTACGTCACACCCCTCCTTCTAACCCAACCTAACAGAGAGGACTGCAGCGACTTAGGACACCCAAACAAACTGCCCCCTGCTTCCACCTCACTACACAGATGCCAGCACTCTCTCTTTCCTACCTCCTCTTTCCCCCATCTACCCCAGGCAATCAGCCCCTTACTTCTCCCTTCCCTGTCCAGCAGAGTTGAAGAGACTGCCTCTGTCTCTCTCTTCCAGCAGACAGGACTCTCCAAACCTCTCCTCCCCTCTGACTTTTCTCCAAGCCAATTAATTAATTACTCTGACTTTTCTCCAAGCCAATTAATTAATTACTCATTTCCTCCCTCCCCCTTAGATAAGACTTAGTGCCTCCTTATCTCATCTGCTTTTCTGCTCTGGGAGGTCTTCAGTTCAGCATGCAGTAGCACTTAGCTGCTGTTTACAGATGTCCTGCCCCTTGCCAGTCAGCTGAGCTCCCTGCCTGTGTGGGGAGCTTTGAACTTTTTTGCGAGGCTCAGAAAATAACTGCATGGTCATGTATCTGTGCAGCTTAGAGGGAACTTTGATGCTGCCCTGGTAGGGCTGGCGGGGTCAGGGATCCCAGTAGCTGAGCAGTAGTTTGTCGTGGGGGAGACAGGGATCAGTGGGACTGTGGGCTGGCAGGGTCAGTGGTGCCACGGCAGGGCTGATGGGGCTGGGAGCACTCTTGGCAGTGCAGTGGTTTTCCACGGCAAAGCTGAGAGCCCCAGTGGCAGGACTGTGGACTGCTGTGGCAAGTAGCAGGGCCCCAGTGGCAGGCAGGCTGGAAATGATGTCCGCTGGTCCAGCAAAATCCCTCCTTTGGGACCACTCAGTTCTCGAAGGTGCCAGACCAGAGAGGTTCAAACTGTGATAATGAAAGTTCTAATCTTAAAACTAAGCCACATAATTGGTTAGAGACCATAGAGCCATGAAAACATGACTATCTCATTGTTTTATATAAGCCCACAGAAAGTACAACCTACAAATCTGTTACAACCTATAACTGCTGTTATAGTGAATGTAGAGAGCCTTCACTGTGCTTGGCACACTAGACCCAAGTGTGAAGAGTGGGAGTACATGAATCGCTGAGAAACCCTTTAAACTTCTGTGGCATACATACAACCATTTATAAGGGCAGTGGGAGGGAAAGAAGAATTTATACCTGTTCTGACAATTTGTCAAAGGGATCTTTTAAAATCTGTCTGTAGTATGTAATTTAAACAATATTGGTTATAAAAGGGCTTAAGAAGAAAACTACCTATATACTGCTTATTAGAGATTTTCCTATTATTGTGCCTCTCCACCTATTTATCTCATAATTAATCTATCTTTATTTAAAAATGCCATTAATATCCTTATAGTTAATTCACTGCAGCCTATTGCTTTCATTCAAGTTCATGTTAGCAGAATATATTCATCAAAAATGATCAGACATGAAAAGGCAAATTGGGATTCTGACAGAGAATAATTTATCATGGCTGAGAAGAAGCCTCCCACCAACGGGGCTGTTTGAAAGTTGCAAGATGAAAATGTAATGACAAGAGCACCTCTGCAGAAAAGGAAATTAAAGGCTGGGAAAAAGAAAAAAAGAGTTTATGGCCCAAAATATGCAGGGTTACTGACACTGCTTCCATTTCTTTTTACACTCCCAGATCCTTACGCCTCAATTTCCTGGCTGCCTCGAGGCAGCAATAATCATTAAAGATTTTTCTCTGCCTCATTTGAATATTGAAGACAGTACAAGGTGTGCCGTGATAGCTCAACATACTAAAAGGGTTGACAGTGAATTTCAAAGCTTTTCAGAAATGTTATTGATCCACTGGCAATCACAAACTGTTAATCAATAGGTTCGTTCAGAAAAGGACTTCATCTTAGAGCTAGCTACATAACCCAATGCCACAGTATCTTTTTTCACTCAAAACATACTTACTGTGATTATAGTTTCTGTAACTGTGACTAATCGAGTTCTAGGAAACTGGCAGTTCCAAGTATTATATCACCCTTTCTAAGAATATACAAATTATTTGAGTCCCTGGAGCAGAAGCATACCATAGCACTTATAATGTGCTGTTATGTACTACTATAATTGAAAATTGTCCCATTGTTTTAAACATTACAACTTCATTATATTGTAGACTTGGAAAGTTTCCTGTTACTGTTGGATACTGAGTACTGCAGTCATTCCAACATGAACTGTAGAGATTTGTTGTAAAATCTTTGAGCACTTGAATAACCACCAAATTGTGGACAAATGCTGGTTTCTCAAGGCACAGATCTGATGAGAGGATCAAGGAGTGGGGTCCCCTCCTTCCCTGACCTGAGGCTACTGTGTAATGACCAAATATTCTCCTAGATTTTCAGACAATCAAAACGATTCATGATATAGACACCTCCCTGGAACCTACCGGATAATTTTAAAAAAAAAATCCTTTTACACACACTTTCAAGCAGTTGCCCTGATCCCCATCTCATTTTGTAAATAAAAATAGGAAGGGACCAGAAGGGCAGATGACCGTTTTGCGGGGCCCCAGGCAGCAGAAATCCGCAGGGCCCCCACTTTGCCACGGCGCATGCGCAGTGACACCATGTGCATGCGCAGCGGCGCCACGGTGCATACGCGGGGCTTTTTGAAGCGCGGGGCCCGGGGCGGCCGCTCCGCTCGCCCTGCCCTATATCCGCCCATGGGGACCAGACCTTGTGCAGGACTATTCAGAAAATAAGGAGTTCATTTTCTGACTCCAGCCAGATTCTTTGAAAAGAGATTATGGGATGTTCAGGCCCTAAATCTTCTGATATATTTTAGAAATGGGTTTCTCTATGTCCATCCATGATTCCATTTGTTCAAGAACTCTTCATAGACGGTAAGAACTAGGACCACAAAATTTGGTATGCAGCTTCTTATCATAATGTAAAGCAAGGTCAGGATTTAGATGTGCTTAGACAATGGGATATACATGGAATTAAATTGTTTCTCATAGAATAGAAAGGGAGGAGTCGGGTAGGAGGGAATTATACTGTGGAATGACCATAGGGGGCAGCAAGGGGCCAGAGATGGGGACTGGGACAGATATAGCCCCAGTGGGCCAGCATGGGACACGGATGGTGAAAAGATCAGCTATCTACTACATATTTCAGAGAGTTTGTCTATTTTTGTGTCTGTCCTCTAGCCGGCCATGGATTATGGTGAGAGAGGGCTGGATTGTCCTTTCTCCCTTGGATATTCTGCATACCGAATCACTCATTCCCAGCTCCACACCAGAAGTATGATTTAAATGGAGAAAAATAAAACGTATGTGAGTTAAGGACCTGAGAAACATTGGGTAAATTTTGTCGTATTCCAATAAATATACAGGTTCCATCTGTTCAATCCTTTTTTGTGTTTTTGGATGCAAGCCAAAGGGGAATGGAATTCTGCAATCCATTAACTGGCATCCAAAACATAGTATTGCCATTATTCTACCATTCCACTTCAGCATGCAGTCTTCGGCAATACACCTTAAAACCATAAGAAATCCACTGACATAAACTCATAATGTAAATGCGCTTGAGAACTGTCTTCTGTTGATTTTTAGTTGAGAATGGTTATCGGTTAAATATAAAAAGGCATGTTTTGAAATCAAGTAGTTTCAATTTTTCACATCCCTCACAATGAGCTTATATAAATGCAATTTATAGGTTTTTAAAAACATTTTCCTGATAACTTTTTATTTTAAAATAAATCCATTCGTGTCTACCTAATTGTTGTTAAATGTAGGGCTGTGGCATGAAACTGCTGAAATAATCAACTAATGGTGCTATATAAAATGCAGTTGTGACTGGTGATATATAGCTACAGAAGAGACAAATATTGATTAAGATATGGGTCATTGTTGGGTTGTAGAAGGAAAGTCCATTTTACCCAGTCCGCCAAGGACATATTTTCATGACCAAAAATGGAACTACTCACAGTGCCCAGTCAAGCATGTGCGTAAGTCTGTAAGGGCCTGTCTACACTGGAAAGCTATTTCAAAATAACTCCCTTTATTTTGAAATAGCAAGGAGAGCGTCCACACTACCAAGCCCATTATTTCAAAATAATGGGCTTGTTATTTCAAAATAATATCTCCTGCTTATGAAGAAGAATAAGCTTATTTCAAAATAGGTCTTTTGTGAGTTATTATTTCAAAATAACTTATTTCAAAATAACGGGATAGCATAGCCATAGCTTAAATGATAATTACTTATGTTTAACTCCTGAGCTGGAACTAGACTTGAACCAGTGACGAAGATTTCTGCACCCCATTACCGTTCCTTTCAAGGATGATCTCTGCATCACTTTTCTTTGGGCTTTAAAACTATGAAAGGGTTCTATAGACATAAGATATAACACCTGCCACTGAGATGTAATCTAAGGGTATGTCTAGACTACATGGCTCTGTCGACGGAGCCATGTAGTCTAGACATACCCTAATTTAGGTATAACCACAACAGTTCAGACAACTTCAAGAACATTTGATGTCCATAACTCATAATAGCACATACAGAGCTTATTCCAATTTACTTTATTAATGTTCTTTACCCGAGATGCAGTTCTAAAGCTGCTGGACACCATCAGTTGAAACTAATGAGCTTCCTTGGTTCCCAGCACCTCACAGTAGCTGACCCTGCACAGTGGGATTTAAATAGCATATACATTTCTTCTGGTCCTTTACACTGGGGTAAATATCACTCATTATATTTTTAGAGAGAACACGGTGAGGATACAGGCAAGTGGCCTTTGGCATAATACCATTTTCAGTCAGAATACAGCAGAACCCCTCCTGTCACAAGTATGAATTTGTTACAACCAACTTTTCCTTCCAAAAAAGGTCAAGGTTCATTTCAGAAATAGGCACCAATAAAACTGCTGTAATTCCCTAATATGAAATGCGATGATCAAAACATGATTTTGACCCCAAGCCTTCTTTCATATGATGATCATATGTGAGTGCATCTAAGCCCAATATATTCATTGTGGCAGAAAATGCCAGAGAGTCAATTGGGCTTTCAAAAAGCTCAAAAGAACCATTGGGGTTGAATTAATTATATTGTATTACAACTCTACTCGGTTTTATCTGGGACTTCATTGATCTCATTTTTTCAGGTATTATAATGCCCCATTTTCCTTTCCAACTTAAGTAAAGTGAACACAGTCAGTGATATAAGAAAATATAACAATGTGTTCAAGGTGCTAGACTAGGGTATGCCACAAACTTCCAGGTAACCTTGGGAAAGGCATTAGTGTCTTTGTGAGGATAAATACTTTAATATTGATGAGGCGCTCAAATGATACAGTGACCAGGGCTATAAAAGAAATGTTTTTTTTGTCACCCTGCCATAGGAGAAAGGAAAAGAAGAGGAAAAGGCCCCTTCTGTTCCTCAGAAAGTGAGAAGGAAAGATCATCGATATTTGACAAAGTTCCCATTCCAGTCACTATAGTTTGCAATATTCAGACTGCTTTTTTCATACCTCAGTAGAGGTCCTGCATGATCACCCTCTGCCTGTACACATCCTGTGGGCATGTATCTGGTGGATTGGATAAATGGATGGTAAAATGGATAGAAAGATGGCTAGAAGGCCGGGCCCAGCGGGTAGTGATCAATGGCTCAATGTCAGGATGGCGGTCGGTTTCTAGCAGAGTGCCCCAAGGTTCGGTTCTAGGACCGGTTTTGTTCAATATCTTTATTAATTACCTGGATGAGGGGATGGATTGCACCCTCAGCAAGTTTGCGGATGACACTAAGGTAGGGGGAGAGGTAGATACGCTTAAGGGCAGAGATAGGGTCCAGAATGACTTAGACAAACTGGAGGATTGGGCCACAAGAAATCTGATGAGGTTCAACAAGGACAAGTGTAGAGTCCTGCACTTGGGACGGAAGAATCCCAAGTATAGTTACAAGCTGGGGACCAACCAGTTAAGTAGTAGTTCTGCAGAAAAGGACCAGGGTTACAGTGGATGAGAAGCTGGATATGAGTCAACAATGTGCCCTTGTAGCCAAGAAGGTTAATGGCATATTAGGTTGCATTAAGAGGAGCACTGACAGCAGATCCAGAGATGTCATTATTCCCCTTTATTCGGCTCTGGTGAGGCCACATCTGGAGTAGTGTGTCCAGTTCTGGGCCCCCCACTACAAAATGGATGTGGATGCATTGGAGGGGGTCCAGCGGAGGGCAACCAAAATGATTAGGGGGCTGGAGCATATGACTTATGAGGAGAGGCTGAGGGAGTTGGGTCTGTTTAGTCTGCAGAAGTGAAGAGTGAGGGGGGATTTGATAGCAGCCTTCAACTTCCTAAAGGGAGGTTCCAAAGAGGATGGAGAGAGACTGTTCTCAGTAGTGACAGATGGCAGAACAAGGAGCAATGGTCTCAAGTTGTGGTGGGAGAGGTCCAGGTTGGATATTAGGAAAAAACTATTTCACTATGAGGGTGGTGAAGCACTGGAATGGGTGACCTAGGGAAGTAGTGGAGTCTCCATCCCTACAGATGTTTAAGTCTCGGCTTGACAAAGCCCTGGCCGGGTTGATTTAGTTGGGATTGGTCCTGCCTAGAGCAGGGGGCTGGACTTGATGACCTTCTGAGGTCTCTTCCAGTTCTAGGATTCTATGATTCTATGATCTACAATGTGGACTCAGAGGTAAGACATTAATATCAAATGTTCAGAAAGTGATCTCATACCTGTCACCAATTTGTATCTTTAGTTGCCATCAGGAAAAGCACACAACTTAGCTAGAATATAACACTTCCTTGATCAGAAAAGGAAACAGTTATTTTATGATTCATAAATTTCCTCATGAGACTTCTCCCTTTCTAGCCATCATCCAGCCCCTGCTGTTTTTTCTGGGCTTACCTTATCACATACTCTCTTATGGTTCTTTCACCAGATCCAAGTCTCCTTCCACCGTAAGAATCAAACAGCTTGCCTTTGCCTTCAGTGCTCTGCATATCCTTGCCCCTATTTTCATCTTGCCCCGTGTATCTGATCATTTCCTTGCTTGGATATAACATACATATCACATTCCTATTCTTCTAAAAGCAGTACTGTACTTCACCTTTAGGCTACCTTTCTCTCTAGAATGTCATTCCTAATTTGACAGAGCATACAGTCTCCCTACTTTCCCACTTCCGCCTCTGCAAAGTCCATGTCTTTCTACTGTGTCTGACTCCCAAGCCAACCTAATAAATGAAAATTGGGAAGTGAAATATCCATGCCTCTGGAGTCAAAAGGATAGAAAAGGATCATTTGATATACAGAAAGGAAGGCCCCATTTCTTACTTTCTTCAGTGAGGAAAATGTAAGGTTGAGGAGATTCAAATTCCAGATGGCTTCCAATACTTCTGGTACCAGCACTTGTAAGTAAACCCTGCGGCTGTGTCTACACTGGGCCACTTATTCCGGAAAATCAGCCGCTTTTCTGGAATAAGCTGCGAGCTGTCTACACTGGCCCTTGAATTTCCGGAAATGCAACGATGCTCTACTGTACAAAATTAGCCGCTATTCCGGAAAAACTATTCTGCTCCCGCTCAGGCATAAGTCCTTATTCCGGAACACTGTTCCGGAAAATGGCCAGTGTAGACAGCCCAGTAGTCTTTTCTGGAAAAAAGCCCTGATCGCAAAAATGGCGATCGGGGCTCTTTTCTGGAAAAGCGCGTCTACATTGGCCACAGATGCTTTTCCAGAAAAAGGGCTTTTCCGGAAAAGCAGCCTGCCAATGTAGATGCTCCTTTTCCAGAAAAACTGAAAACGGAATAGTATTCCGTTTTAAGCAGTTCCGGAAATTCATGCCAGTGTAGACACAGCCTGCAGGTGTTCACTAACCACTATTCAATATTGTCCCCATTAGCATGATGAAATGAGACTGTCTGGTTCCAGAATGGTTGCTTTGTTGTAAAAAATTGGATTACTGTGGTAGAGATTTGTCCAGTGAAGTATATTTTCCAATTTGAGTTTTAAGAAAGAATTAGGGAGGCTATTTATCTAAAACTGTTTTAATTATAACCAAGCTTGAGAACTCTCACAGATTCATTATAAGTATCCCAAGTGCAATATTTACTCTTCATCTAGCAAATAACCTATTGAGAGTGCCTGTTAAATTCAACATAGCAAGCATAACTTTTGCTTGTCCTGAAAAATAATAACTGCTAGGACAGGTAATAGATTATTATTAACAGGGTTAGGATGTCATCAAAATGCTATCACAGCAAAGCATCCCCTGATGGTGCACCGGGATACACCTAAAACAACGTAATAGCATATTTCTATTTCAATCAATTAATGAAATGCTGGAAAAACGTCTGAAATCTACAAATTTTTGGCTTGATCCACTTTGCTGTTTGAATACATGTGAAAGGAGAGATAAAAATTAAAAAGCAAAGGCAAACCGCTGTAATAACTACTATTCAATTTGAAGAGTTAAGACTATCTCTATTTCACTGCTAATCCTATGTGACATCATGATTTGCTTGGTTCCTACTTTGCTGACAAGTAATGAGTTCACCATTTTCTATTTTAAAAACATTTTCTTTCCCTATTATTTACAAGTTACATTATATCATTATAGCACCCATCCTCAAGACGTATTTTACCCAACGACCACCTTGTGTTTGCAATAGTATTTGATGAGGGGAAATGATTAGCATGTAGGATAGGCTGATAATGAAGAAGTGTTGCCATCTAAAATTCTATTGATCCTACTCAGGTCTAACACAGTTTTGAGGTGTTCGGGGTTTTACTGGAGGCGCTGTTAACTTTTTAAGAGCATGTGCTGATATGTAAAGCCTTTGGTCTATTGTTCCATCTCTTCTTGAGAGGTTACTTTTATCTTTGGTAATATATTAACTAGTGCATCAAAAGGGGAAGAATGAGAACAAAGAATCCAGAAGTATCCAAAATAAACTTATCATGAAACTAGTATCTTCAGCAAAGGAAAAGCTCATTTTTCCCAATGCACTGAAAGGCATAAGTAGCACAATAGGTTGCCTTTTTTATTCTTGCTTGTAGTGTTATATAGCACTATGTCTATATTGCAAGTAAAAATCCATGGCTGGCCCATGCCAGCCTGCTCAGGCTCCTAGGACTCATGTTAATGGGCTGTTTAATTGCAGTGCAGATGGAGGGGTTCAGGCTGGAGCACAGCTCTGGGACCTTACAACGGTGGTAGGTCCTAGAGTTCAGAATGCCAAGCCAAAGCCAAGACTGACACAACCAGTTTTATCCTTATAGTCTGAACCCTGTTAGATCAAATCAGCTGACTCGGACCAGCCATGCCTATGCTTCAAGGCTTTTATTCCTACGGAGCCATATCCTCAGCCACATCCTCAAAGGAAACCTGCACAACACATTGAAAAGATGAGCATGGAAACATAAATTCATAACTTTGCTGGACTCAAAACCCATGATCCTAACAGAGACATTGGTTTCATGGCTCAATACAACAATATGTCCCAAGCCCTACTGCCTGCTAATGCTTTATTTCCCACTTCATTGGAAGTGGTCTTCTAGCATTATGGGCAACCCCCTAATGTTTAACAATCTGTCCCATCTTGTATTTAGACTGGGATAGGATTGCCAAACCCTCCAGATCTGTCTTGGAGTCTCTAGGAATTAAAGATTAGGCCATAAATTAAAGGTTGTGTCTCATGATGAAACCTCCAAGAACACATCCAGCCAAAATGGGAAAGAGGAGCTTGCACCAGATCAGAGCAAGAACTTCTGGTGTAACAGAAGTTGGTCTAATGGAAAATATTACCTCGTCTTTCTTTTCTCTCACATTTGATCATCCACGCCTTTATGATAATACCGAAGTGTGAGCCTAAGAACTGATGATCTGGGAGTGCTAGCTGAATTCTAATTTTGGTACTGGATTTCTTCTTTAATTAGAGAAGTTTGCAGTTGTTTTTAGTGTTTCATGAAGAATTACTTCAGTGGGATATTGTAGGCTGGACATTGGGAGAAACTTCCTAACTGTCAGGATGGTTAAACTCTGGAATAAATTGCCTGGGGAGGTTGTGCAATCTCCATCATTGGGGATATTTAAGAGCAGGTTAGCTGGACATCTATCAAGGATGATCTAGATGAGGGATGAGGATCCTTTTATAGTTTGGGGTCCGCTGACCCATAGAAAAATCAATTGGGGGCCTCACACAAGAGAGAAGCAAAGTGAGAAGCCTCTGATTGAGAAGGACAAAGACACGCCCCACATTCCCCTTGCACACCATACCCTAGGGAGGCCCAAGCTAGTAGATTTGTGTGTTTCTGCATGTGGGTGGCAGGGAGGCTGGAGTGCCTGCACAGGATCCCCAGTGCTGAACCTCAGGGGTCAGATGCAGGCAAGCTGGGGACCGCATCTGGCCTCTGGGCCTGAGGTTCCCCACCCCTCTTCTAGATGGTGCTTGATCCTGCTGTGAGGCTCAGGTGACTGCAAGGGACCTCAAGAGGTCATCAAGTCCAGTTCTAGGATTCCAAAATATACCAAAAGAATGGATTGCTGTTTTCAGAAGAGAAAAATCAAAGATGAATACACATTAATTAAATCACTGATTATGCCAGCACATCAGCCCCTTTCCCTCTATTAGCTCTTGGATACAAAACATTTACATTTATCATTACAATTTGCCCGGACTGCCATATATTTATCAAAATAATCTCATTGTCTAAATATTTTTAAAACTTCCCTAATAATACATGAAGATCCCTGACTCTGAGATATATTCTGATTTCTTGTGCTTTGGTACATAGATCCCAATGACAGTTTATGCCATTCATTGTATAGCGCTTGTGTCACCAACCAAGGTGAATATTTCACAAAGCATCTTGGAAGGGAGGAAAAAATAGGTGAGAAGAAAAAAAACTGACATTGCAGTATTGAATTTGGCATGTGTTTCAACAGAGATGTCTGGGATTAACTGAAATTCGTTTTGGGGATGCACATCATGTTATCACAGTTTTGACAAGATCAGCAAGTGTCACTGCAGATGCTAGTGACAAGATGCCAGAAGGACAGATAAAAGAATAAAAAAATAAACCCGTGGGAAGGGACTGGGATGCTCCTTTTACTGTATTGTACTGATATCAGTTGTAGAATATAAACCTGCATTACAAAGTGTGTGTTTCCGGGAGAGGGGGGGGAGGAGAGAATACTATTCATGACAACAATTCTCTTGCCTGGAGCTACTTGGACATTATGGAGTCTGTTTTAAGTGAGGAGACTTTAGATCATTTTAGATCACTTTGCACAGATCTGCTACAACTGACTGAAGCGGTTGCTTTAATTTCCTTCTTGTCCCTAGAGGAAAGATTAAATGATATTTTAAAAGGTGACAATAGAACATGTAGGGCCTCCAAATAATTAATTTCCTATATAGGCTATGAACCAGGATTCCACTTCAGAAAAGGTATAATGCACAGTTCTCTTTCACTGCTGTTGTTAAAGGCAAGAAAGGAGTGGCACGAGGGTGGAAACTCCTTCAGTATAGTAACTGATCAATTACAAAACAGAACAAATGATCAGGTACAGTCTGCATCTCATGACAATTGAACATGGTGGGTTTGCAATGATTAAACAAAATAGGCTTTCAAAAGTAAGTGATTGTTGAAAACTGCTAAAACTCATGCCACTGCAACATGTAACAACATAAAGGTAACTACGTAAGCAAAGTAACTGGCAGAGTTCATAAAGAAATTAAAACACACACAAAGAGAAACTTAGATTGTACTCCTAGGTGACAAGTCTAATCTGCATTTAAATAGAATTTTTCCAAATAACGAACAAGAGCCTCAAGCAACATTTTTACAGAAATGCTTGTTGCTAGTTCATAGCAGTTTATTATAGACCCTAATCCTACTATCACTAATCCTCTCTCCCCTTGCATGCTCACTTCCCTACCAGTTTATCAAGGCATCTCAGTAGCATCAACAGTCACAAAACAGATATCAGACAAGATCACAAAGAAAAAACAGTTTCTTGCCATTTTAACCAGAAAGGACACTCTCTCAATGACTTAACCACCTGCATTCTGCTACAAAGACCTTTTACATCTGCACTTGAAAGGGAATCCTCTGAACTGTCATTCATGTTAAAATTCGACACTCTCCGAGAAGGAATGAACAAACACTCAAACTATCTTACCCATTACCAAGATAGCTTCCCCAATTATCACCTCTAATACCATTAACTCACAAACATCCCACTCTCCCTACCTCTAATATCATCAATTCACAGACACTTACCTTCCTTCCTTCCCCCCCCCCCCCTGCATCCCCCTCCTGTTCTGAAATGTGATTTGTCCTTTTCATATGTGTTCATTTTTTTTTAATTGTATCCTTTGGTATATATGGTTGTGACTATTTTCTTCCACTATTTGATCTGAGGAAGTGGGTCTGGCCCACGAAAGCTCATCATCTAATAAACCATCTTGTTAGTCTTTAAAGTGCTACATTGTCCTGCATTTTGCTTCAGCTACCCCAGACTAACACGGCTACATTTCTATCACTCTGGTTGCATATCCTCACTAGAATTTTGTGAGCACGGTCTGAAACAATTTCAACTTTGTATGGTCTGCAATTCAAGGTGGACTATGATGGATGAAGAAGCCTTTACTAAAAAGAGATTGGAAGGTAGGAAAATCTTAACTGAAAAAGTTAGAGTTCAGTGCCTGAAGAAGATTCACTCGACATAAAGCACCACTTATTACACTGGAAACATAACATTTCTAGAGAGTAACTAGAACATGCTATGAGTGCTGTATAGTTGCAAGATGTTACTAAAACTTCTGATCCATTTGAAAACTTCACCATTAGAAATATGCTTCTACTCACTTCTAAAAAGTTAAGAAGATAACATGGAAATTTGCAGAAGTTATGTCTGAAAAAAAATTGCCATATTAAAAACACTGTTTCCTATTGTATTGCATGAGGTTCCTTGCCTCTCCATGTAAGTTACGATAGCAGAATTTTACACGGGCTAAACATAAGTAGGAATCAAAAGGATGCCAAAGTAAAAACAAGGTCAATTATAAGTTAATTTCATTTTGGATGGATACTGTGCCAACAATGAAAGTCTTTTACTATAAAATGGATAAGATCGTTCTATAATATCTAACAGTGAAAGACAATTTGCAAAGTTGTTAGTATTTGCCAGATGTTGTTAGCTCATGTCCAACAAAAACCTAAGCCACCACAATGATTCCAGCAAAAAAAAGGATTTTTTACCAGAGGCAAAGCTGTACTAAATGCCTGCACGACATTAAGGTAAAAACAAGTGACTAAAGCTCTAATATAGAGAGGTTATAGAGGCCTGAGTCACCTCCTAGGAGAGTCTTTGCATTAAATTCGCTGAGTGTTTTACCATTTCAAGATATTTCAATTCAATAGACTCTCCATTATGACAACAATTAATAGTGTCAATGGAGCCCAATATAAATTGACAAGAGAAATGCACAGTTAATCTAAACAACAAAATGCTAGGAAGCATTCACAGACCACATTTCTAGCCTAATTTGAATTAACTTTCAGGTATTGCACCATAAAAAGTTAAACATTTCTAACTAGGTAATTTGCAAGCAAAGCTAGCTACTCAGACATTTAACTAAGTAATAGGAGCATATCATTGCAGATGCAAATGAATTCTGCCTACATACTATTGCTGCAGAACTGATGACCAGGCTTTAAAAATCTCGGATGAAATGCCAGCCCCAATGAAGTCAGTGGCAAAACTCCAATTGATTTCAGGGAGTCAAGATATCAATCTGGTCTTTAAAATTGTGCCCTCACCTCACAACTCTACCTTAATTTGGAAGGATATTTTGAGGCGGTAATAAAGGAAAAGCATTAGCTATTGGGACTGTATCAAAGATGGGAAGAGGGCAGATTCCCTCCCCTCCTCTGCACATGAATCTGTGATTTCGGATGGTTTCTTATTAAAATATATGGTTTTGATATGAGGATGATGATGATGTCAACCAAAATCATATTGCAGTGTGGTAGTACAAAGACATAATAAGAGACAGTACTAGTACAGAAATTTAAATTGGCAACACAGGGTATGTCTACACTACAGCGTTATTTTGAAATATCTAATTTTGAAATAGTTATTTTGAAATAGCTTATTTTGAAATAACGTTTCTACACACAAAATGCATTTTGAAATAGCTTTTTGCTATTTCGAAATAGCGCGTTCGCACTGATTGGACACTGAATCGCACTTAAGGCCAGCCGGAACTGGTTCCAGCAGGGCATGAGTTCAGAAGTTACCTTGTGGCCAGGGTGGCCAGCAGGGCACCCTGGGAAGGGCTGGAGGCCCCGTATTTTGAAATAAGCATCTATACAGTGCTTATTTCGAAATGGGAATTTCAAAATTGGCTCTATTCCTTGTGGAATGAGGTTTACCAATTTTGAAATAAGCCCTCCACTATTTCAAATTAATTTTGAAATAACGGAATGGCTGTATAGACTCTAGGATAGTTATTTTGAAATAACAGCTGTTATTTCAAAATAACTTTGCTGTATAGACATACCCACAGGTATCTTATTTACAAGTTGGAAATAAAATTCAGTGATTGGCTCAGAATCATAGAGGAAGTTTGTGGCAAGCCCAGAACCTCATCCCTGATCTTCTAATTTTGTTTTTCAGGTAGAATTTGTTTGAACATAAAGCACAAAATAGGATTATACCAAGGACCTACTATGGACAGGGAAAGGATGGAATCTCACAAACACAGACAAAGCAAACTTGCAATTTCCCCTCAGCTTTCCTATTTGAACAATTAGAATCCTTACCTTGGGAATGCTAGTGACAGTAAAAGTAGTGGCACTTCCAAATGTAGATGCACAATAGTGATTAGTAAAGAAACTGGATGTTGACATATAGTTCCCCTCCAACTAATGTGTAGAACAAGTATTATCACTACTATATTTTGCTGGCTATCTGCCACTAGGCTTCTCGGAGAAAAAAAAAACAATTTCAAGTTTGAAACACTCACTGAAGATTTAAGATTAATACATATGAGATTTAACCTATCAGTTTTGGACGGTGCCTGGTTGATAAGTTCTGAGCGAGAACCCTGTATTGTTTGTCTGCACTTTACAGAGCATTACAAAACCTGCTGACAAGTTAGTTTTGTATTTTGGCTCAATATGTTGACTCTGGGCTAACCCAACATTGGACACAGTAAAGAGTTCTGATGAGATGCTCTACTCAGTTGCAGAAATCTATATTTTTTAAATGGAAGCATGCTCCCAAATGTGCAGGGTCATCTCTGCACCTGAAAAATTGTGCTGACTGCACTACAGTCTGTTAGTCACTTTCACATATCAAGATATATGAAACCTACAATAAGTCCACCCAGTTCAACTGCAGTTGAAATAAAAAAGACCCCCCCCAAAAACTGGAGAAAATGCTAAAGTTACACAGACGAAAAAGCCCAAAGGATCAATGTGTGAGTTAAAGGACTTTGGAAGTACAAAAAAATAAAAGAAATGCTATAGAAAACGTTAGAAGAAGTTGTCATAAAACTGCCTCTTTTATCAACTTTCCTCCGCTGCTAGTTTTCTCCTCTAACAGACTGTCTCTACTTTAAGCTCCCCTCTTCCTCAAAGACCTCATTGCTTGCAAAATATTCTGGGAGTTCAGGCTCCATATTTTCCTTCAGAAAACTCTCATCTGATCCTTCTCTCTCCTCAGAGAGGAGACCTGCTTCAAGAAACTTAACAGGTTTCTTAAATTAAGTTTTTGTGACTTAGATTAATAGATGGTCAGGTGCCTGGTTGAGGAAAAGATAAAGTGTGAGTTTGGAGAGTAAAGATGCCCATCGCCTGGGATGATATGCATATCTGAAGGGGAGAGATGTGGACTCAGGAATCCAGAGCGAGTATCTTCAAGAATGGAAGCAGCATGCAGCTTGACAGATTAGCTAGCTTTTCTTTGCAGAAGTGGGTTAGGTTAAGGCAGATAAGCAGAATAACTATGTTTTATTGATAAACTTTGCAAAATTACCTAACTCTGAGCTTCTGAGAATATGTAAGAGTAGAATTTGGAGTTCACGATGACTGGTTGTATGGCCTGGTTGTCATTATTTGAGATTCCCTGAAAAAAATCAAATAGTTGAGCAAATATTTATAAAAGGAATAATTGATAAAAAAATTTCTTCCACAAATACCAAAATGATCTTGTAGCTTTGCTCTTGAGAATGATTTGTTAGTTTAGAACTAAACTCAATTACAGTATTTCAAGTACAGTAAACTTCCGATAATCCGGCACCTTTAGGACCCAGGGGGAGCCAGATTATCTGATATGCCGGAGTACTGGAAGGTGGGCTATGAGAGGTTGGGAGGGAGGGCGGTCGGCAGTGTACTGCATAGGTTGGGAGAGGGCGGCGCTGCGGGACCAACCCGACAGGACTACAGCTACTCTGCCCTTAGCTTCCCCAAGTCCATTGCTGCTGAAACTGACCAGCGGGGGACTTGGGGAAGCCGGGGGTAGAGCAGCTCCAATTGTCTGGCTGGCCAGAGCTCTTCCGGGTTCCAGTTGGTGCCAGACTATCAGGAGTGCCGGACCACTGGATGCCGGACAACCAGAGTTTTACTGTATGTGAAATAGCAGCGGTCCAGTCTTAAGTGAAAACCTTCATACCACTTTAAGTGTGTAGTCGCCTACGATCCCTCATACACACAGGTGGCCCCAAAAGTGCTGCTTAGAAACCCACTAGAATATGCAAGCATTAACAATGTTTACCCTTTAGAAGAGCTCTAGTGCCAGATTTATCATTGTCTCACTGTGTAGTCTTGGGTGAGTCACTTAACCTACTATTTCTCAGTTTTTTCAGATGTAAAGAGAAATAATGATTTTTTTGCTAAGCCCCCTGCAGTCTTTGGATGAGTGCCAAGTATAATTATAAGGAATTATAATGACATTTATTTGTGTAAGTAGGATACATTTTTAATTAAAAAGTAGATGATGATTGGGTTAGATAGAGCACCTCCAAATCTAGCTGTGAAAAGAAACAGATAACCTTTTACATTTGTTCCAACTGTGTATGTTACCAATACTTTTGTAATGGAGTTGTTCTGCATTTAGCATGTGGGATATTAAAAACAAACTTTTTAGAAGGATTACAAAAATTCACATCATCATATTTGGGAAAGAAAGATGGCATACATTGTTTACAAAGACTATCTGCTTACTTATATGTCAAAGAAAAAAGTTTAACTGGTCAAAGCATGGCGTTTTCTTCATCTGTCTAACAATCCTTGCCAGATTGGTTCAAAAGAAAAAGCTCAAATGGCATCTTCTGAACTATAGCTGAGTGCCACGTTTGGAGTGAAAAGTTTTTTAGTTGACTAGTACTTTGATGAAAAATATTAATGGGATCTTGCAAATATGAGAACTCCTTTTTTTATGGAATGGAAACTCAAGGTCACAACAACCTAAACTCAAACTGTTCTCATTTGAATTCCTAAGGTAAAAAATCCTTTAGACAATAACAAAATCTGCTTCTGAAAGAAGAAATTCAGGAATCAAAACTTATATTACAACTTATACTCTGACAATAAATCAAATCACTCACCATTCCTTTAAAAATATTAGGTAGAGTCAATAGAAATGTTTAAGGAGGGTATATCCTCAATTAACCCCCATATGTAATATGTGATTTTCTTACATTTGTACTTTCAGCACCAAATGCCATCAACTCAATAGTTCTTAAGGCATTATGCTGTCCTACTTACTATATTGCTATAAACAGATTTTTCTAAACTAGGATTATATTTGCTAGAGATCTCCTAAGGAACATTTTTACTAAGGACATTTTTACTAATTTATGGAGTTTAAAAGACTGCGGGTACGTCTACACTAGCCCCCTAGATCAATCTAAGGAGGCTAATGAGGGCGACCAGAATAGCAAATCAAGCCCTGGATTTAAATATCCTGTGCTCGATTTGCATGTTCACAGCCGGTCGCCATTTTAGAAACTTATTAGCCCGAAGTAACTGCCCACGTCTACACACGGCAGTGAAACGGGATTCTGGAATAAATCCCCTAAAACAAATTAGGTGGTATTATGAGGAATACCACCTAATTTGATTTAGGGGCTTTATTCCCGAATCCCGTTTCACTGCCGTGTGTAGACGCGGGCAGTTACTTCGGGCTAATCAGTTTCCAAAATGGCGACCGGCTGGGAACATGCAAATCAAGCACAGGATATTTAAATCCAGGGCTTGATTTGCAATTCCGGTTGCCCTCATTAGCCTCCCTAGATCGATGTAGGGGGCTAGGGTAGACATACCCTTAGTTTGCTGGAAGTTTATTTTAGCAAAAGTAAGATTTAAAAAGCATAGAAAATTCCTTTTGGTCCTATGATCCCCAAGGGCCTTACTTTCCTTGAGTCTTGACAGCATCATCATCTTGTGATCTCAAACTAAAACCTGAATTTACTGAAAATAATGTTGGGCAGTGATTAGTTTAGTGTGGTAAACTAAGAAGATCTGCTACAGAATACTGCTTCTTTGGTACTGATCCAAATTTAGAAGCTCTCTTGGCTGTGATCCAAATCTTGCAAGTATTTTTCTAAAGGACATAATCTTATGAAGTCATTTTATGCATTTACTGAAATCCTCATTCATTTTCTTTAGTCCTCAGAACAGAAGAAAATGAAGAAAGATTACTCCGAGGACAATTAGATCCAGTAAACTGATATGAAGTGACTTTTGCAGACACCTGGAAAACTGTGTGTCCTAATCTGGCAGAGATGCACATGCATTTATAAAGTTTGCAGATGATACCAAGCTGAGAGAGGTTGCACACTCTTTGCTGGACAAGTTATTCAAAATGGTCTGGTCAAACCGGAGAAATGGTCTGAGATAAATAGGATGCAATTCAATAAGGACAAATGCAAAATACTCCACTTAGGAAGGAAAAATCAGTTTCACACATAAAAATGGGAAATGATTATCTAGGGAAGAGTACTGCAAAAGGGATTTAGGGGTTATAGTGAACCACAAGCTTAAAAAAAAGTAGCAAACATCATTAGTAACTGAAAAGTTGTAAGCAAGACATGAGAAATCATTTTTCTATTCTACTCTGTGCTGATTTGGCTGATTAGACTTCAACTGAAGTAATGTGTTAAGTCCTGGGTGCCACATTTCAGCAAAGATGTGGACAAATTGGAGAACGTCCATACACGAGCAAAAAAATGCTTAAACGTCTAGAAAACATAGCCTATGTGGGAAGATTGAAAGAACTGCTTTCGTTTAGTCTGGAAAAGAGAATACTAAGAGGTAACCTGATAGCAATTTTCAAGTACCTAAAAGGGTGATTACAAGGAGGAGGAAGAAAAATGATTCCCCTTAACCTCTGATGATTGGAGAAGAAGCAATGGACTTAAATTGGAGCAAGGGAGGTTTTAGATGGATATTAGGAAAAACTTCCCAACTAGTAGAGTGGTTAACCACTGGAATAAATTGCCTAGGGAGGCTGTTTACTTTCCATCATTGAAGATTTTTAAGATTTGGTTAGATAAACATCTGTCAGGGATAGTCTATATCAGGGGCTGGCAACCTTTCAGAAGTGTTGTGCCAAGATTTAACTTTCCCCATTTCCCTCAATGCAAGCCCTGCTCCCTCCCATCCTGTCCCCATATCCTCCTTCACTCCCCTGCTGCCCCCGCATCTCTCTGCCCCCAATGCACACACTGGCAGGGCAGCACTGGGACTTGCAGCCCCCCGAGAACAGTGCTGGAGTGAAGAGGGGCTGGGAGGACAGAGTCACTTCCCTCCTTGGATCAGCCCTTTGCCCAGAGCTTGTCCCTCACCTGCAAGCTGCAGCTCTGGCCCTGGGGCAGGCAGAGCCCCGGTTTGCCCAGGGCTGTCTCCAGCCCCAGGCCAGGTACAGTGGGGCATTGGGGAAGGGTCTCTCTGCCTGTGGGGACCAGCTGCACCACCTCAATCTATGTAGAATTCCCAAGGGGAGCCACCCCCCTACCAGAGCAGGAGGCAAAGCCTGTGTGTGTGGGGGGGGGGAATATTAACCCCTTAGCTCCTGGGAGCTGCACACCCCAGTGACACAGTCCAGTGCAGGGTCATGCTGCCCACTCCACTTGCCGGGGCACCCAGCCCCGACACCATGCTGAGCATGCCACAAAAAAAATCCCTGGATTAGACTCTTTCAGTAAACAACCACCGCCGCTGGGATTAATTTGTGGTGTTCCAAATTAGAAATCAGGAAATGCACATTGTTATAGACCATCTCTAAGCAAATCTCTTGGTTTTAAAGATAAAGTTGCCTTTTAATAGGTTTTTGAATTCTTTATGAGAACTAGCCTTGTTCAGAAACAACATTCAGAACTGAGGAAAAGCCTTAAGTTTTCGTATGCGCTCTGAATTCTGTGAAAAGAAGACTGTCTTGAGAGCGAAAGGCATTTTATTTATTACATTTTTACGTAGATCCTGAATTCCTTTTGATAGTTTCCACTGAACTTTGTAGATTTCTGGAACTTGAGAGGATTTATGTTTTGGATAGGAGGCAACCACATGCCAGAAATAAATTAGAATATCTTTTGAAATGGAAGAAAGAATCCATTTGTTTGATACTATTTTGCCCCAGGTATAAAATATTTTATTTTTATTTCTAGAGGCAGTAGATTCTTATATTAGTTATAGGCCAGCTATTCTCATAGTTTCTCACCCTATAGGAATTAAAAGATCACCTCAAAGAAGGCAGCTTTTCCTTAAATACACAAGCTCTGAAGAAAAAGCTTCAGAAATAAGAAAATTCTCAGGAAAGAAATTCTAAGTCATTGGAAAGCTTATTATGGGCTGCACATCAAATTGCAAATCAATCTAATTAAATATACAAGCTACTTCCCTATGGATCTGAAGTCTAGCTCTCTTTAAAAGTCCAAGTCTCTTTAAAAGTGTCCACCTCAAACTTCCTTTACCCAGAGCATGACTGCGTCATTCTAAATGAAATATTTATCAATTCTACAGTACAGAGGCAATTTCTGGCTATGCCTCATTCCTAACTTCTATTTTATGCCCTTGTGCCTTTCAAGTACTGTGCACTTTTGACCATCAGAGAACTTCTATAATCTGAATGTACCAAGCACTTGATATGATCAGAACCTAAGAAGTTGTAGGTTTTTCCAGGAAGCACAGTACGAGTTGCAAAAGAGCTCTTTGATTGTAAAGAGGCAGAGATAACCTGAGAGTCACTACTCCCCAAGAGTGTCTGTAGCAATTATTTTCTTTGGGGGAGGAAAAGCCTGCAGTAGTAAGAATTCTCTAGAAGGAATCAATAAGCTCCTTTAGCAAAAGGAGCTCAGGACAAGGAGCTGAAAATTCCCCAAAGAAAAATTCTTATTTTCCCTTCTCCTTTAATAGGGCCAGAGAACAGAAATGATAACACCAAAATGCAATGATCCAGCAAAAGAAGTTACCAAAGGCAGACACAGAAGTTACCAAGGCCTTGAAGATTGGTTGTTCAAAATCATTTTCAACTTCCTTCTAATGGTAAGGAAACGTACTCAACTGGGTATTAACATGAAGAATGAAATAGCTTTGCCTGAAAACACAAACCAAATAAGAAATTGTGATCTCGTAAGAGGAGAAACTCGACCAAATACTGATATGCTAAAGGAAACATGTTCCCTTATAGAAAAATGTTGTTCTTGAGCCTTGCTTAGACAAGTTCTTGGGAAGAAAACTATTATATAAGATAAACTTTTCAAATGCATCTGAGTGACTTAGAAGCCTTTGTTACACTGTCAAAAGTTCTTTGGCCTGGTAAATTGTAAACTTTGACCTTTATAATAACATTGTTTAAGGGTGTAACTTAAAAAAGAAAAAGAAAAAGAAAAAAAAATCTATTCCAGCAAAAGCCTTAGTGTGTCCCCAGTAGTTGAAGTTGAGAAATGCTTTTGCCAGTATAGCTGATTTCACCCTGGGTGCCACTATAAAGAAAAAAGTCAAAATTTGGACCCTTTACTACACAAAAATTATCATCACCTGCAGTTTTTTGCCAGTATATCATGTGTTGGTGACAGAAGTGTTTGCTAACTATACAGACAAATCTTTACAAGTGTACCACTTGTCTAAGGCACAGAATAGACAAAGTCCCATTGATTTTCAATTCAATATTCATTGTTTAAAATGGGATTGCTCTATATGGATCCTTTAAATGTTTTAAGCTTTCTGTGCGTTGTTTTCATTCTCCATACTATCTCCTTTGGCTCACCTTGGCTGGAAACAGCAAAACGGGGCCAATGGTAGTCAAGAGGCTACATCGCTACAGACCCTTTAGGTAAATAACGTGGCGTGGGCCTACACTTCCTGAATGAAAAGGGACTCCAGGATCAGAAAAAAATTATCATGTGCTATATAGCTCCCTCCATATTCCATTTAGATTCCATAGGTATTTGCATATCTTCTTCGGGACGTGGGTTTTTCAGCAACAGCCTTTTTTCAAAAAGCCACGTAAACCTCATTTTTTGAGAAAGAGTGGCTTTTCAAAAAAGGGGGGGTTGATGAAAAAAAACGCATCCCAACTACTTCCACTTTTGAAAGCTCTGCTTTCAAAGTGAGATCCATGGGAATTTGCATATCCTCCTTCAAAACTTCAGCATAGTCTAGACGAACCCATAGAGTTATGAACTTACGTATCATCATGGGTTTGGTGCAAAGCAAACTTCTAGAAAAATTTTGTATCTTTCAAAATTCACTTGTGCTTTGTCTACACCAATTTACATTCCTGTTAGGAAGGAACAAGTGAAAAAATCTTTACAAGACACAACCATTTATATTATGGCAATTCTTAAAGGCCTTGACTGGGCCAGAGCTCCAATGTTATGGATGCCTCACAGACACACTGCTAGGCATTCTCAATTAATATTATATAGGAATTAGTAAAATAGCCATGTTGCTACAGATTAAACTTTTGGGGCCAGATTCTCCTATCCTTTCTCATAATGGGTAGTACATTTTTCTGTGAACAGTCTTATTTTCATTAATGCTGTGGCTCAGCACAAGGATGGTAAAATCTAATCACCTAGCCAGAAGTGAAATGCTTGATGGCTCCAGTCCTTATGAACAAAAGCAATTTTCCTAGTTGACAATTCTTACTTTTTTCAGTCATTAACGGTCCAAAATGGAGATTGTAGAAAATAACTCACTGCAATATTAGTTAATTGTTAGCTTTCAGAATGAAGTGCTACTGTGTGATTTTCCTTTAGATCAGAGAGGTCCTGATCCAAATGGCCTTGTGAATTCCAGCTTCTGAAGCCATATTGCTTTCTGGATCAGAGAAATGAGATCATGACTTTGGTTCCGTGATTGCTGATGGATCAACGAAAGGGCTTATTAGAGAAGAAAAAAAAATAATAACAGCACTTTGAACTTCTGAAATGCCCTTCATCCAATGATCATAAATGTATTTTCAAAATATATTGTAGGAAGAGTAGCTGCCAAAAGAAGTGGTTTAATGCTGCACCCTCCCAAAGAAAAGCATGTACTTTTAGTGGAATGATATAAGCACATATAAATGATGATCATGGACATAAAGGGCTAATTAAAATGGTCTCCAATGTTGCACATGCATTCAGCTATGGGTTCTGTTTTCTGAGTATGAATAATTGTATTACCAATGATCAAGCTTATTGAAGTCTGACAATCCGTAGCTTACATGACACTTTCCACTTCAACCCCAGGACAGCAGGGCTGTGGCTGGCAGCTGGCAGGAGCCCTGGCACTTCCCTACCATTGCAGGGGACCCAGTGCTTCAACTACACTGACCCAGCACCAAAACTACAAGCCACTGCAGCCAGCAGGACCCCCACAGCACTCATTAGCTGCTGGCGGTGCAGGATCCAGAGCTCCAAGCCACTTGTCTGGAAGCTGGGTGGGGGAGACCACAGCTCCCTGCAACTTCATGGTACCCCAGCAGTTCTCAGCCACCATTGACAGTGGAGGACCTGGAGCTCCTAGCTATGGCTGACACTAAGAGGACCCCAAAACTCCCAGCTTCAGCAGCTCAGCCCCTTTTTTTTCAGTTAATTTTAGCCAAAGCCAGGAACAGAGCACATGACAGATACAGGATACATGACCCATCCCTGGACATGACAAATAATCATGACAAAATTTTAATTTTACCCATGGTCCAGCTGACCCAATACCCTGTCTTCTGAAAGTTGCCTGTGCCAGCTGCTTTGAGGGAGTGAACAGAGCTGGTCTATTTATAGTTTTTCAAGTGATACAGACCCTGCCATCCAGTCCCAGCTTTTGTCATTCAGAGGATAATGAACATCCAAGGCCCGGGGATTCTTCCCTAACCATCTAATACTCCCTATTAATTTACCAATTCATTTTGAACCCAGTTAAACCTATTTTCTAAGCAGAATAGTCCCCGTGTTTTAATCTCTTCACACATGGAAGCTGTTCCATACTGCTAATCACTTCTGTTTATATCTACTGTGAGCTAGGGCTATCAGAACTGCACATTTAGACTCCATCTTTTTGAATGTATATTGAGCTTATATTTTCAAATATGCATTGCATTGGATTTAACACTGGATTTCATCTGCCGTGTTCTTGTCCTGTCACCCAGTTTCATGAACGTAGTACAGTCACCTTTGAACTTAATACATTTGAATCATCTGCAAACTTGGCCACCTCACTGTTTATCCCCTTTTCCAGCTCATTTATGAATATGTCAAACAGCACTGGTCCCAGTACAGGTCTTTAGTACTCTGTTGTTTAGCTCTCTCCACTATGAAAACTTTTGTTTAATTATTGAATTTAAAGGCCAAATTCTGCCTTGTTCATGCATGGGTGTTGAACCTGGGGAGGGCATAGAAACCTTATTCCACTCCCTGTGCGGTCCTCCTAAGAGTCAGTGAAGGAGTGCTCCTGAGGGCACATGGCAGGACAGAAAATCTAGAAAAGGGATAAGACCTTCTTATTATCTACTGTGCAGGGAATGTAGGAGAGTTGGTGGCAAAGATAAGTAAACTGTAACACACTAATTATATAAGTGGGTACAATGAAGTGGAATGATGATCAGCACATGGAGACATTTTTCCTCCAGAGCTTTTCTCTGGACCAGAGCATCTCTATACTAGCCCGTACTATCATTTGCTGCAATTGGCACTCTACCAGTTTCCTGGGCCAATCAATCATGTGGCTTACTTATGATGAAGCAGAATGAAAATAAAGAATAGCATTGAGAAAATGTTTACTCTTTCAATGCTTTCTCATAGAGTTGCATCCATTTATGCCTGACATGACACTGATTGTGGAATTTCAACAGCGAGGGAAAGCCAGCTTAAAGAAAGAAAAAATAATAAATTCTGGAATTTTTCTGGGTTTTTTGAGCCTTTAGGATTCATGTTTACAAGGTTGTCTCTGCAATCATAAGGGCTAGAACCTTTTAAACAATGAAATCTGAAATTCTAGGAAAAGAACATGAAGCCAGGAAATGAGACTTTCAGAAAAATGCCAAATACTTCAAGACTCTCAATAAAACCATGAGAGTTGGGAGCACTGAGTCAGATAAAGAGAAGCATTATCTATTTGCCAGCCCACTGCTACAGTTTACTGCACCACAGAACCATCTAAACTAAAACCTGCAAAAATGATAAACATTCTTTATGCAATGTTGTACCTTTAACCAATGTCTCCTACAGTTCTTTTTGTGTTTTGCCATAGTATTTGCTATGTTTAAGAGCTTTATCACAGTAATTGCTTGTTCTCAAGGACTACTACAATGAAATAATAGCATTCATAAAGTCACTTAGAAGTCAAAAATAAATAAGAGTTTAACTGAAGTAATTAGGCCATGTAATATAAATGATTAATCCATTAGAGTTCATAGCAAAGGTAAGATGCTGATCTTACATTTACAATATTGCTAATGGAGAATGGATCTAAACACTCTAATTAGATGGAATTAAGTAGCCACCCCTCTTAATTAGAATGAAGACATAATTTAAAGTGAATCAAAGAGGAAAATCTAATTTAAAAAATAGCAATATAAAGCTCCTCCTGCCTTCTGCACAGTCCTCTACATCTGGACCAAATCTCCCCATTGTTTTTCTTTTTCCCTGCTGCCCACAACACCCTACAGGCCAAACACCTTCTTCCAGCTAAAGACTAGTGAGCAAGCTTTTAGAACCTTCACTGTTGTCCCTCACTCATCCAGAAGGAGTATTGTAGAAGCTGAAACATATACTAAGGAGCTAAGCATGCCAGTTTCTTTACCATTCTAGGCCTTGGCCAGCCATAAGAATAAGATGAAAATGAAAAGAGAGCAGAATTGCTCACTATCAGACTACTAAGTTACCCACAATAAAATATTTATTTCACTGTTATTCTAGACAATTAGGAACATAATTGGTTACCCAGTTATTCGTGGTAGTTTGTAGTATCTGTGAGAGTATCAAAGATCATGGAAGAACATTTCAAAGGGAAAAGGCTCTTAATAAATACCAAACATGAAGCCCAACTATAGCTGTATGCAGAACCTTACCCTTACCTGAGAGACTGGGATATTGGCACATCAACTTTAGCCCCAAACAATCACAATTTTAGACTGCTTTCTAAAGCTTGTTCATCTGAGGAACACAAGCCACCTTAGAATATTAAGATTCCGGATGCAGTTTGACATTAACATAACAAATCACACTTCTCCCACCACTTTACCAGGATGCATGTGGAAACCATGGTAACTATCTTGATGCACAAATTTTATTCTCACAAAAACACACCACAGAATCCTGGAAGGATTTCTATCTAGATATTCATAGTGCTGCAATCCCTTTTTTTTTAGCTGAGACCTAATAATATCAGTCACTGGGAGCTGAGCTGTGTTATACCAATCAAGCAACAACAAAAAAAGGGAATTTGCTAATATTGGGTCTTCCATGCTTTCTATGTCAAGCTATCCAGTAAAGATTAATAATATAGATATCTCCAGTAACTGAGTAATTAATTACAGTAGCTTGAATTTTACTGAATAATATCAGGTGGCAGACTAACAAACTGGTCTTTCTTTCTTCTTATGCTTATGGGAACAAAGGATGCATGCAATTAAGAACATTTAGGTATCTAAATCAGGTACCTACATTGCCAAATTATTTAAATTGTAGATGCAGAAAGGGAAGTACCTAAACATTTCCCCAAACACTTTGGGCTCATCTAGACTACGTAGAATGGTCAAAAGAGAATATGCACATTTTGCAGGATTTCAAAATTCTGCAGAGCTTTCAAAAGTGAAAGTAGTTTAGATGCAGCTTTTTTTGGTGAACCTCCCCTTTGTCAAAAAGCCGTGTAAACATCATTTTTTGAGGTGTCTTTTCCACAAAGGGGGGAGGAGTTGCCGAAAAAGCCACGTCTAAACTACTTTCACTTTTGAAAGCTCCACTTTTGAAAGTGCGATCAAAAAAATACATGCAAATTCCCACGGAATTTGCATATCCTCTTTCAATTGTTCCACGTAGTCTAGATGAGCCCTTAAGTTCTTCTTCATTGAAGTTTTTCCAGGTTGCTATTTAAAATATACCACTGTCCTAAATAAAGTCTACTAACAAATTACACAATGCTGTCTTTAAGGGTATATCTACACTATGGGCTAAAGTCATAGAATCGTAGAATCATAGAACCATAGAGCTGAAGAAACCTTAGAAGGCCATCAAGTCCAGTCCCCTGCCCAAGGCAGGACCAATCCCAATTAAATCAACCCACCCAGGGCTTTGTCAAGCCGAGACTTAAACATCTCTAGGGATGGAGACTCCACTACTTCCCTAGGTAACCCATTCCAGTACTTCACTACCTTCCTAATGAAATAATTTTTCCTAATATCCAACCTGGACTTCTCCCACTACAACTTGAGACCATTGTTCCTTGTTCTGCCATCCATCACTACTGTGAACAGCCTTTCTCCATCCTCTTTGGAACCTCCCTTCAGGAAGGCTGCTATCAAATCCCTCCTCAGTCTTCTCTTTTGCAGACTAAATGGACCCAACTCCCTCAGCCTCTCCTCATAGGTCATATGCTCCAGCCCCCTAATCATTTTGGTTGCCCTCCGCTGGACCCTCTCCAATGCATCCACATCCTTCCTGTAATTGGGGCCCCAGAACTGGACACAATACTCCAGAGTGGCCTCACCAGAGCCAAGTAAAGAGGAATAATCATATCTCTGGGTTGACTGGCAATGATCCTCTTAATGCAACCTAATATGCCATTAGCCTTCTTGACTATAAGGGCACACTGTTGACTCATATCCAACTTCTCATCCACTGTAATCCCCAGGTCCTTTTCTACAGAACTGCTACTTAGCCAGTTGGTCCCCAGCCTGTAACAATGCTTTGGATTTTTCCGTCCCAAGTGCAGGACTCTACACTTGTCCTTGTTCAACCTCATCAGATTTCTTGTGGTCCAATCCTTCAATTTGTCTTAATCACTCTGAACTCTATCCCTGCCCTCCAGCGTATCTACCTCTCCCCCTAGCTTAGTGTTATCCACAAACTTGCTGAGGGTGCAATCCATCCCCTCATCCAGGTCATTAGTAAAGATGTTGAACAAAATAGGTTCTAGAACCGAACCTGGGGGCACTCGGTTAGAAACCGACCACCATCCTAATATCAAGCCGTTGATCACTACCCAATGGGCCTGACCTTCCAGCCAGCTTTCTATCCATCTTACAGTCCACTTATCCAATCCACATTCCAAGTCGGGTTAAGATATGCAATTTCAGCTACGTTAATTGTGTAGATGAAGTTGAAGTAACTTATTTCGACTTTTGGCACTGTCTACACAGCAGGAAGTCGAAGGAAGAAAGCTCTTCCTTCGACTTCCCTTACTCCTTGTGAAATGAGGGTTACAGAAGTTGGAGTAAGAAGCCCATTCCAGGGCGTCCTGCTATACATCCAAGTTATGTTCCAAAATACGTGGATGTTTAGCAAAATGACGTAAAGCAGGGAATTTTTTTCTTCCTGTTGACTTCCACTTGTAGAAATTGGGGGGGGGGGGGAAGACGCAATGTAAGATTGGGGAATGGGAGGACTTTTAATGCATCAGTTCCAGCAAACATCAATGACATTAGTGTGGAACTGATGTACAGAGGGATGACTTATATAGCAGGGATGCCCTGTATTTCAAAATTATTTTGACATAACGGGCTTGCTGTGTAGACAAGCATTCTGTTATTTTGAAAGAACATAAATTATTTCTAAATAAATGTACAGTGTAGACATAGCCCAAGTAACAAGCCAAAGGCTTGGGCTTTCACTGTGTGATAAGTAAGTGTGAATTTCCATTCACAGAGTTTCAACTGCATGGATGGGATAGGAAGGTGAAGATAAAGCTTGATGTCCCTAGTCCTGCAGAAACAATGTGTGGTCTTGCTCTGAAAACCTGTGATGTTCAAGAGTTGGACAGAGCCTATCATCTCTCTACATTGTGTTCCAGTTCACTAGATAGCCATGCTAGCAAGAACTTCTATTCTACTGCAGTTCATGGACCTATACTTCAGGGTATAGGGGCTTAGCTACATGGTTCTCTGATAGGCTTCATCACATACAGCAGTAGATTTGGTAAGATTCACAAACTTTCTAAAATTCTAAATGAACCTTTTCCCAAGGTCATTGTTTTTCATCCAAATTATACAGAATGCACGGTGTGGCATGATTTCCACATGAAACCAAGAGAAACCAGACAAGTCTTGTTCAAAATTCAAAGCAAAATGTGAGGGGTGGGGAGGTTGTCAATCCACAGAGACCTAAAAAAAGCATTCATATTTGTATTTGCACACATCATCAAATCTCACACAAGTTTAGTTCTAATTGCTCTGTTTCAGCTGTGCATTTTAGGGGCATAATTTGGTGCTTAATACAATCTACCAATTTTATGCATCTCATTTACAACGTAAAGTATAAAACTATTTTGACTGTATACAATTATATTTGGAATTGCACAAAATTAGAACCTTTGTTCCTCTGTGACTTCTGATAGTATTGTTCTTATTACTCATAACTGTGTTTGATTTCCTACATATATAACATTTCTGAATTTAATTTACATGAGATAAAAAAAATCTGAGTTGAGTAATATTGTATATTGGCATAAAAAAATAGAAAGTATCAACATACAAACTAGAACACCTTTTCTTTCCTGACCTGTAATCATAATTACACACTATAAAATCTGTTCTGTCTATCCTTTATAAATTACTGATGTTAGGTTGATACACTAACGTTGTTAGTAATTAATAGCAACCTATTATTAGTATTTACATAGTACCCAGTAATGTGCATTTGTCTAATATTTTGCTTCCATCTACCTACCTACTTACCTATTTGGCTATCATCTGAGCAGTTTTCAAGTACTTGAAAATACAAATAAACATAATTTTGCTTTCTTATTATCTATACAAAGAAATAATTTGATCATCATCTATTAGATTGATGTGTCTGTGTTGTACATGTATGGAAAATTGTGGCATCATTCATGCAAATTATTCTTCCAATATAGTCACCGATTAAAAAAGAGTATTCACTTTTTTACTATTGTTTCCCACTACAATCTCTGTGCATTAGTGCAATATATTGGTGCTTCTGCATGGCACGGATTTTCCATTTCATTGAAATGTTGGTATTTTAATTACAATACACTGGCTACATGTGGCATTTTTGCATATATGTTCAGAATTCGATAGGCAATTGATTTTTTTTGTGGTTTTCTGAGAGACTAAATGGATCATTACTTAATCTTCAGAGAGGTGTGAGTGGCTGAGAGTTTATCTTTCTACTTTTCTGATTCTTATTATATAAACCTCAGAAGACTTTGACTCAAAGATTCCTTTCCCTTTGTATTTTATTGTGGTATAGACTGGAGCTTTATGGGGATTCTAGTTATCATATGTCACTGTTTTTTCTTCTAGATTACTTGGTACAGAGTCTAGTCATCTCTTTCCCCTAGGATGCTATCAAATCTCAGAAAGGTCACCCAATATTGCACCTCTTTGGCAAATTGTTTCAGGCTTGTCTTGGATAGAGATCATGATTCAATTATGATTTGGAGTCTGTGGGTCAAACATACTCCTGGTCTGTCCAGCAAAAAAAGTCACCTTCCTGACAAGTTTCCATCAGTTCAACACATCATCGAACTGTTGACTTTATAATGAGCAACTAGTTTATAATGGACAACTACCATAAAACGCATATTGGTATTGCACCTTAAAGTGACAGCTTTATATTGAACCATTTTGGATCATTCTGTGTCTATTTCAAGTTTATACCAAAAAAGAGTTTTTGCCTTGCTTGAACTGCTTTTGCAACTCCAAAATAATTACAAATTCTCCTGAAAATAGCTGCATTTCTTAGTCTTCTTACTGTTGGCACGGTCTGCCACGGGATGAAATGACTGCAGAGGTGTAGCTGAGCTAATCAAAATAAGGCCAGATCTTTTATAAGGCCTGTTTCTATTATGGATTACATAATAAATCTATGAATTCACAATGTTTGGTACTACAGTACTTTGGTGTTTTGTTTGCATTTTTTTTTAAGAAAAAGGCATGCAAGTGCATTCAATTTGCAACTGCATGACATTTCAGTTAATTTAAGCCGACATAGATGATAGTTTTATTTGTCTTCATATCTGCCTTCCAGAAGATATTACTATTTTCTGAATAGATGGAAGCTTTCCGTTAGCCCCATCACCCTTCCAAATCCTTGTAGGAAGAAATTTACAATACTGCGCTGAACTCTGACTTTTGCTTACAAAGCCTACCACAGAAGAGTGAACAGCTGCTGCTTGATTAGGGGTTAGTTCTTCACCATCTCAGCTCAAATCGAATGACCCTGAATAGCATTCTCTTTCCCTGCACAGATAACTATTCTCTGCTGTGTAAGTTACTGTCTTACAGAATGCTTACAGAGAAAGGAAGAAACTAACAAATGGAATGCATGCAAGCTATTATCGTGGTGAAGCACGATAAGACCATAAAAGGGAGCATTTGAGGGCAAGTGGAAATACTTTCAAAGGATTTCCAAAATTGCACCTGAAATATCTGCAACCACATATCATGTGTATATTTGTCACAGTGGATAAGTGTCTTCAAAAAATCCATTTGTGCATGAACCATTGTGCATGCAAAAAACCCTACACTTGACACACAAACAGAAAAACTGTGCTCTCATCCAGTTTTTATGTTCAATTCAGCTAATGTATGTTTACATTTGCATGCTCAGGATTTTTAACAGCAGTTTCACTCACTTATAAGGGAGGAACAATTAAGAATTGCTCATTTGCATGCTCAGGAATTTTAACAGCAGTTTCATTCACTTACAAGGCAGGAACAATTAAGGAGGCCTTTACAAAGTTACCAGACAAGGACATAGCTAATATATATTGAGATTAAATTTTCCAAGTTCTTTTAATTCTTTATTCACCAAAGACACACAAATAAAACAGAGGAAAAAAATGAAAATAAAATAGCAGTAATTTATTTTGGCTCATCAGCCCTGTGAACTCTAAAACCTGTCTTTAGCAATTCAATTCTATTGCTCCAACGCTCACGTTATTGTCATTTGACTATTCCAGGAGATTGATCAATGAGTCAATTACTGTTTATTATCATCCTGCCATGGCTATTGTCCTTCATCAAAATGTATGAACATCAATAAATAACGGTGAAATAGAATTAACCTGGCATGCCAGAGGGGTGGTTGCAGCATTAAATGTTAGCTGCAGTAGACTGTGATTATCGTTTCACTGCAGGGAAGCACAGCTGTGTTCTGCTGTTAGAGTAACATTCACAACCATGGAATAAATTGGAATCAGTGTTGGAAACCCTGACTCAAATGCATCTAGCATGAACTAACCACCCAAGAGCACAGAAATGGCTGTTTCACTTTCTACATGAAAGATAACAGCAAAATCATCTCAGTTTATCAACTTGGAATCCTCTCCCTTCAACAATTTTTATTCCCTTCAACATTTTCCCTGCCACAAACTTTTAGTCACCTTAAAGTAAAACCATATTTCATTGACTTTTAAAAGCATTACCAAAAATACGAGCTGTGCTCATACAGGGGGACAATATACTTAAGTATTTTTGTTGTGTAAAAACATATTACTGACACATGCAAATTAAGTCTTATGTCCCTAAAAAGAATCAGAGAATCATAGAATACTACAACTAGAAGGGACCTTAAGACGTCATCACAGCAGAACCAAAAAATGCTCTTCTCTGGACCCTCTCCACATTTTTCCTGATAAGTGGTGCCCAGAACTGCACACAGTTGAGGTCTAATCAGCACAGAATAGAGTGGAAGAATGACTTCTCGTGTCTTCCTTACAACACTCCTGTTAATGCATCCCAGAATGATGTTTGCTTTGATACATATTTAGCTTGTGGTCCACTGTGGTCCTTAGATCCCTTTTTGGAGCACTCCTTCCTAGGCAGTCACTTCCCATTTTGTATGTGTGAAATTGATTTTTCATTCCTCAGTGGGGTACTTTGCATTTTTCCTTATTGAACTTCATCCTATTTACCTCAGATCATTTTTCCAGTTTGCTAAATCATTTTGAATTATGATCCTATCTTCCAAAGCACTGGCAACCTCTCCCAGCTTGGTATCATCTGCAGACTTTATAAGCATACTCTCTATGCCACTATCTTATAAAGACATTCAACAGAACCAGTCCCCAAACTGATCCCTGTGAAACCCCATTTGTTGTGCTCTTATAGCATGACTGTGAACCATTGATAACTACTCTTTGAAACCTGGTCTACACTAGACCAGGCAGGTTGGCTTAAGGTACGCCATCCAACTACACAAAATGCTTAGCTGGATTCATCTTACTTTAAACTGAGCCTCCACTGAAAATGCTCCCATTGGCTTCCCATACTGCTCACAGAATGAGGAGTACAGAATTCTGGTGGGGACTGCCCATAACATTCACTGGGAGGGGGGAGGGAAGGGCTGTACTAGACCCGCTAAATCAAATGCTAGAAGATCGACCTTCAAAGAGTCGATCTTCTCCATCTTGTAGACAGCCTGAGAATGGTTATCCAGCCAGTAATGTAACTAGTGTGACAGTCATTTTATAAATAAGACATTGACAGATTAAGTGATTTTCCCAAGATAAAAATGGTTAACAAGTGGAATTGCCCAAAATTCCCAAATCCAGACTTTTGCGCCAATATCCAATCTATACTTGTTTCTGATTTATTCAGTGTCATGTATCAGACTAGAGCCTGGTTTTGTAAACCAGTAATGAATTTCCACTTTTGCAAAATAATACTTCAGCAGAAAGAGTGAATTCCTGTGTTTGACCTGAACTTCAACACAATCAGTGCAATCTCTTTGAAGACATAATGTTATTGGAGAAACACACAAATGAACTCCCATAACAGATAATACAAATGAGTTCACCCTTTAGTAAGTCAGTGTTGCCTGTGTTCAGGGTTCTAAAAGTAGAACATGGAGTTAGAGGTTACAGAGAAAAAGGGAGATTCAAATTGTTGTAAATTTATCTTACTTGGCTCAAAAGAAATGGAATGTAAGACCCGTAAGAATGATCTGGAAATGGCATAAAAGAGACTATTAATGTACAGTCCTCAACTGCTGTTTTACTTTAAAAAAAGGTAGATTGTTTATTGTAAAGTACAGTCGCATGCTGCACTAGAATCAACGTAGCAGCTAATCAGCATGTTCCAGATCCCTATATACATGCATTTTCCAGGGTGAGATAGCAAAGTGGAGCAGGATAACTCATGAGTACAATGATGCTGGAGGTTCGGGAAGCAACAGTACAGGCAGATCCACCAACATGAGGATCCACCAATGGGGGGAAGCAGGGTTGGTTGTTCTTCGGGCTCAGTGATTCAAAAGAGTCCAGCGCTCATGGCTGTCACCACTGCTACTGCAGCAGTGCCCAAAGCACTGGCCCTTTAAATGGCCAATGGGGCACCTCACTGTACACTTTGGGGGGCTCTAAGGAATGGGGGGGAGGGGATGGCGCACTCTGGGTGATGCAGAGGGATGACTGCCCCTTGCCTCACCCCTTCTGACTGAGGCCTCACCCCTTCCGGGAGCATGGAGCTGTCCCCACCACCGTGCCCAGGTGCCACCGCAGGCTGTTGGGACTCCAGTGCACGGGCACATCCTCCTTGGATTACTCTTTTTGAGGGGGAGGGGAGGAGTCACTAAAAAATTCCCAAAGGATTGTCCCTTCCTGAGAGTGAAGGCAGTTAAGGAATGTGCACAGAGGCATGGAGGCTATGATTGTGACTGCTGTGCTGAACACTAGCATTCCTGCTAGCTGACAACATACACACAGCACTACCATGGTGGTAGCAGCAACCCTGCAGTATGTTCAAATTCAGGTTCACCTCCTAGTCACTGTAAATTACATGTGTATTACAATTTGGCTTCCTTATTTGGCAGCTTGTGTTTAAGACACATCACTCCAAACTTTGGTGAACTTAAAAGAGGCAGACATTTAACACAGATGAGAAACCATAATTCAACGTGGTGGCAGACACTCAGACCTCATTCCACGAGGTGTAACAGTTAACTCGAACTAAGGACTTAGTTTGAGTTAACGTTTGATTGCTGCGTGTAGCCGCAGGCAGTTAGTTTGGACTAAGGGGATTTAAAAATGGCGCCCGGACGGGAAGATGCAAATAAAGCCCGGGATATTTAAATACCAGGCTTCATCTGCAACTTCGAATGCCTACATTAGCCTCCTTAGTTCGAACTAGGGGGCTAGTGTAGACATACGCTAAGAGTTTTAAGCCTAGCTGTTGGGGATATTTTGATACTAGCAGTCACTAATGGGTCGGCTGGGTGGATGTGTGCACTAGAGAGGAAGCACATGTGCTGTGCAGTCTCGACAGTGTAGTATGTCACTTATGTCCAAGCCCGTCTGCCAGTGGAGAAGGAAATGACATCAGAGATGTAGGTGAGGTTGAGGTTACATGAGTCACAAAGCCAAGGACCTGTAGCTTGAGTATAATCCAGTAAAATACAATGGACTCTATGAAGACCGTGAGATGGTCAGAAGGGGACTTGCTTCAGCAGCAAGATAATAAGAATTACTATGCAGATTGCACTGTGAAATTACACGTCCTCAAGCTCTTGTATTGAATTAAACTTGATTACTTCAGTAACTTAACTAAATCATGTGAAATGTGCCATGTGCTATTTTGTCAGATGCATACATGATATCTGATTGATTTATATCTTTAAAGATTGAAACTGGCATCATTTATGGAGGGGCTCCTTGCCATAAAGATAACTCTAAAATCCCAGAGCATATGGTAAAATTTAGACTCCTACTTCCTTATTAGTGTTCTCATTTGGCATAATTTGTCATTTTCTGATTACTTTGAGAATGGAGAAGGCCTAATTCAGCATGCATAATTGTTCAGCAAGGCCCAGGTATAGTTTAAAGCACACAAGGTCAATGGGAGCTTAAAGTTATGCAAACGCATAAATATCTTGCTGGATTGGAGCCACATGAATAAAATTATTTACCTATGATTCTTCTTTCCACTGAAACAATCAGAGCAAACCTTCTAAGCAGATTGTCATAAAAGCAGGTGAAAAAGGGGAAAATGGAAGAAAAAAAGTCTCTGCTGTTGTAATGTAATATATTTTGGATATACACTACCAACTGTTACAAAAACATCCTTAAAATATAGATATGACTGCAATTATCACTGGCCACTTTTGAAAAAGTGATGCTTCAAGAGCTGTACATGCTTTATGGGAAACATTGATGGGGAGAGGGAAAATTGATCCCACCAATTATTCCTCACATGGACTCTGCTTCAGCTCCCAGTACACTTGTGCCTTTCCCATTGACTTCAATGGGAATTGTGCTCAGAGTCAGAGGCGGCCCTGGACTAGCTGCCACCAACTGGCACCCCAGGCAAACCATGCAATCAGCACCCTCACCTCCAAATCCCTCAATGATATTGTGCCACCATTTGGTGCCCCATTTAACTTGGTGCCCTAGGGGACCGCCTAGTTCGCCTATATGGATTGGCCGCCCCGCCTCAGAGTGCAGAATTTGGTCCATTATTCACCAATTGTGCCACTAAAGTTGTTTCCATTGCGAAATGTTTATTATGTTAAGAGAGAGATTCTATTACCAGGCTGCAGGACTTCATGAATTGTTCAGAAACTAGGATCTTATTTAAATCTATACTGTCTATGTAATTCTTTTAAAAATGCGAATTACTCAGGCAGCAAGCTTTGTATTTTATTTCTACATTTTACCCATTTTCCATGAGGTAAGAGCAGTTTATTAGGAAACCAGACTAAGAGATTACTTTATTATAATAAATGAGAAACAAAAACAAATAAAATCTTATTTCTGTTGTTGATGGGAGGGAATGTGTGCCTTCAAGAGATACTATATAGTACCAGGTATTCAAGCTGCATGACTATTTATAATTTAGATAATTTAATTAAATATTCTCAATCCAGGCCATACTAGTTAGTAACCTGTAAATAACAACATTTATTTATTCCATTGTTTGCAGTGTTGTTGTAGCCATGTTGAGTAGGTTACACATAGTCATAAAGAACCTTGCTAACCGTAGCTTGATGAAGGAGAACTGAGGGTACGTCTACACTACAGCGCTAGTTCGAACTAACTTAGTTCGAATTAGTTAATTCGAACTAAGCTAATTCGAACTAACGCGTCTAGAACTAAAAACTAGTTCAAATTAGCGTTTTGCTAATTCGAACTAGCAAGTCCACATTGAGTGGACTCTGAACAGGGCTTAAGGATGGCCGGAAGCAGTGCCGGCAGGGCATAAAAGGAGGACTTAGAGCATGGAGATGCTGTCTCAGGCTAGCCGAGGGCTGCGCTTAAAGGGTCCCAACCCCCACCCCGGACACACAGTTCTAAGGGGTGCCCCGCTTGCAAAGAAGTTCTGGCTTGGAGTGCCCGGAGTACCCACACTGGGCACATCACACCACTCGGCCATCAGCCCGGCTGCACTTGCCGCAGGCTGCCATCTGGGGAGAGGGGGCAATTGGGGGGCTGCAGGAGAGCTTCCACCCCCAGAAGCCCGCAGAGCCAGCCCAGTCCTTCCCATCGGGGGCTCGTACCCCATTCCTCCCTCACCTCCTTCACTTACCCTTCCCTAGCCCCCCTTCTTATTGATGTACAAAATAAAGATAACGTTTCTTCCAACATTGACTGTCTTTATTGAACAAAACTGGGGGAGACTGGGAAAAGGAGGTGGGAGAGGGGAAGAGAAAGGCTGGGAGAGGGGAGGGCAACTAACATGATCAGGGGTGGGGAACAGGTCCCAGATGAAGAGAGGCTACAGAGACTAGAACTGTTCAGCTTAGAAAAAAGGAGATGGAGCGGGGACAGGATAGAGGTCTCTAAAAGCAGGGGTTGGGTGGAGAGGGTGCATTCAGAAAAGTTCTTCCTGAGTTCCCATAAAGAAGGACTAGAGGACACCAAAGGAAAGGAATGGGTAGCAGGCTTGAAACTAGTAAGAGAAAGTTGTTCTTCCCAAAGCAAATAGTTAACCTGCAGAACTCCTTGCTGCAGGAGGATGTGAAGGCTACAACTAGAACAGAGTTGAAAGGGAAGTGAGATCAAGTCATGGAGGTTGGGTCCATGGAGTGGTCTTAGCCAGGGGGTAGGAGTGGTGTCCCTGCCCAAAGTTTGTGGAAGGCTGGAGAGGGATGGCACGAGACAAATGGCTTGGTCACTGTCTTCGGTCCATCCCCTCCAGGGTCCCTAGGGTTGGCCGCTGTCGGCAGACAGGCTACTGGGCTAGATGGACCTTTGGTCTGACCCAGGACGGCCATTGTAAGCTCAGGGCTCAGGGTCAGGGGTCTCAGTGGACCCCCTTGATTTTCATGCACACCTGCTCCTGGGTGGCCAGGCTGGCAGCTCTCCTGCCCTAGCCGGCCACTTTCCTGTGCCTAGTACGGAGATCGTGGATGAGGTCCACGATGTCCGCACTAGCCCAGGAAGGTGCCCGCCTCTTGCG
This sequence comes from Pelodiscus sinensis, assembly GCF_049634645.1. Lineage (NCBI taxonomy): Eukaryota > Metazoa > Chordata > Testudines > Trionychidae > Pelodiscus > Pelodiscus sinensis. Next base: position 9,210,351 of record NC_134723.1, read on the forward strand.
GTCCAGGGCAAGCTCCCGGGAGCCGCCAGCCTGGTCCTGGCAAGAGGGGGTGGGCTGGGGGGCATCGGGTGGGTGGCTCTGTGCCATGCCAGGTGCAGGGTCTGCTAGCTGGGTGCTGGCAGGCTTGCACCTGGCACGGGCACCGTAGCCAGCCCGTGCCCCTTTAAGGGGTCCGGGGCCAGGAGGGGGGCATAGAGTTTCCCTGGTGTTGGCCAGAGTGGAAACCTGGGGAGGGCTAGCCTCCCACTAGTTCGAACTAAAGGGCTACACAGCCCTTAGTTCGAACTAGCTAGTTCGAACTAGGCGTTAGTCCTCGTAAAATGAGGTTTACCTAGTTCGAACTAAGCGCTCCGTTAGTTCGAATTAAGTTCGAACTAACGGAGCGCTAGTGTAACACCTAGGAAAGTTAGTTCGAACTAACGTCTGTTAGTTCGAACTAACTTTGTAGTGTAGACATACCCTCAGTGACTGGCTAGATGAGCAGCAAGACCATGGACAGATCACTGTACAGAGAGCTCACCAGCAAGAACTGACACCAGGGAAGACTGCCAAAGACCAGGTGCCAGGCTAACTGGATGATAAACAGGCCCATTGGAAGGTCAGGAGAGGCAAGCTGAGCCCAGTGGCATGAGCACAGAAGCTGGCCAGATGAGATGAGAGTACTGAGCTGGGCTCTGCTGGTCTGGTTGTAGCCTGAGCCCAGGAGAGCATGTGAAAGGCACCAACTGAGATGTTATCAAACAACTATGAACACTAACTATTAAATACAGAGCACAAGAGCATTTCCCTTAATCCTGTAATGCCCTCCCTGCCCAAAATAACTGCTAAATGTGTTATTCATTTTATTTTTCAATTCTAGTATGTATGCTCAAATATCACCAAGGGCCTATACAACATATGCTTGGAGAACTGGAATTGTAGAGTCTCCAGCTCCTGGAATCAATAGCAACGAGTCTGGCAAAAAGAGAGAGAAAGGTTTCAAGTTTAAGATTTTCCCTGCTTCTAACCAAATACCAAAAACTTGCATGGTCATCCAGCCCTAGTAAATGGACCAAAAATAGGAAATTTCCACAGGGGACACATGGAGAAAGAAAGGAGCAGGAACAAAACCTCAGCATCATAACTTTCTAGCCTAATCACCCCATGCCCCTCACTATGCTTTTCTATGGGGCAGAGGAGACGGAGAAAGGAAAGGTCAGAAAGGACTGGCAGGGATGCAATGCCATGCTCTGAGTGTCCCTAACCTCTGTTTGCCAGATGCGGGGCGAGGATGACAGGGGATGGGTCACTTGATGATGATTGCCTGTTTTGTTCATTTCTTCTGTCATGCCAAGCATTACTCCCTGGTGGAAGACTGGATACTGGGCTAGATGGAACTGGCCCAGTATGGCCATTCTTTTGTTCTTGGGGTTCCATGCCAAGCTGAGTCTTTAACACTCTTTTCATGATTTTCATGAATCCTGCCCTCCTTGGGGTAACAGAATCTGTGGAGAGGGCCCCCTACATATACATGGAAAAGGAGATTTCTTTCCAGATTTCTCAATGCATCTCCAAAGAGCTCAAAAGACATATATTAATGCATACCTGGTTTGCCCCAACATTAGACTATGGATTTAAGAATAAAAAAAGAAGAAATTAATCATCCACTCTGCCTTTTGAGTGTCTGGCTGCAATAAATGTACTACTAATCCTGGCCCCAGGTTTGTTTTGAAGCCTATGGCAAAGTTGGAAATTGGTGGTCTCAAAACATGGTCACCTTTTTATAAAACCTCCATGAACTTGAAGGCAATTGCCACAAGATATTTTCCCTTATAAGTTAAATCCTTTTCTCCTCCTCCTGTTCCACTCTTCTTAACAAAAAGCAGCTCATAAATCAAACTCTAATCAAGCTGAAAATCCCAATTTTATTTCTTCAGCTCCCCAGGGGGGTCAAAACATTTTACTGAAATCTTTTATTTTCTAAACTCCCCCACTTCAGGACCTCTGTTTGCTGCCTACTTTCTCTCCAAATAAAATTACTTTCATTTAGGATTATCACCCTCCTTCCCTTTCATGCACACACACACATGCTTCTTCAACCTCCTGTGATTGAAAGTATTTAAAGCTCTGCAATTTAATTGGAAGAAACATGATGTGAGGGATTAGCAACCCCTCAATTCAATATGCAGTATTATGTTTACACAGCCAAGAAAAGATTAATCTACTATTTCTCTAATTTTGCTCCTGTTTTCAAATCACAAAAACTGAACACACGGCCAGTATTCTGGGCACTATATTGTGAAAACATGCCTGAGGTATAAGACAGCATCACTAGCTAAAAAGACTTTTAACAATGGTTATGCTGCACTTACCTACTAAACTTATAGGCTACGTCTAGACTACATCCCTTTTTCGTAAAATAAGGGATAATGGGATCATTCGGAAAAGGCTTTATTTTCCACAAGCTCAGAGTCTAGACTGGCGCTTTTTTCCGGCAAAGCTCCATGCTAAAAAAAGCGGCAGCCATTTTTATGCTAATGAAGCGGGGGAGATTTAAATCCCCGCTTCATTAGCAATTGCGATACTTCTAATTTACATCCCTTTTATGAAAAAGGGATATAGTCTAGACGTAGCCATACAGTATACATACATGGTTTTACTTGAATCCTCTTCCCCACCATACAGATTTCATTATTCCATTAAGGGCCTGCTCCCTTGATAGAATAGTCAGCTGATATCAATGGATTTTGGATCAAATACTGATTGAACTTTAATAACAACAAACCATGACTGTTAGTTTTAACCTCTAATTGATGTTCCCTTTGTATTTGTAGCATATACATTTGATCCAACTGCTCTTGGCAAAACATTAATTTGGCTAGAGAATATTTTGCTATACAATTTGGAATATAGCAAGCATACCATACAATTTTGCTATGAAATTTGGAATATAGCAAGCATAACAGTACAATTGATATAATAAATGTTACTTATTTGAAAATGCAAGACAGTTTACAATCTAATATTTATGGAGTTACTAAGTCTCTTTAAGGCTAATTTATTGTCACAATATTGATAGGAATGTATAATCAAGCAGTCTTGGAAGAGCAGGACAAGGAGAAATGAAGCCAGGGCAAGAAAATGAAAGGAATGTTTCCTACCCGACCCCCTTCTGTGATTCCCAGAATGACTAGCACTGCCTCGAAGGTTGTAAGATAAGGTTCCTATTGCAGTTTAGGGAATCACTTCCTATGAATAAATAGAATTATGCCTATGGCATTTAGTAAACTCAGTGTTGAAGGACATGAAAGCCTCACAGCAAAGACATTTAAAAATATGTCGTTTGCTTCATCCTCTTCCTATCAAATAACAAAAGCAAACAGGAAAGTAATGGCTCTCAGCTGTAAGGGAGGGGACAGAAAATAAAACCTCAAGTAATTAAACGTCACTGTTTCTGTCAGAGGCATATTCAGACTTTGTTACAGACATAGCTATAATTTCCATTAAACTTATGTGACTGCCTAACATAAGGGAGTGTGTTTGCATGGGCAGAGGCTCTCTGGAGTTTTTAAACCAGAATATAGTTACTTAATTTTGAAAGTTCCTTTCAATAGAAGATATTCAAATGCACACATAAACCAGTTGTCAGACTAAAAGGCAAGTTTGGAATGTACACATTAATAAAAAGACACAACATAAAATCAAGTATCAGAGGGGTAGTCGTATTTATCTGAATCTGCATAAACAACTAGAAGTCCTGTGGCACCTTATAGACTAAGGATACGCCTACACTTTCACCCTAATTCGAACTAGGGATGCAAATGTAGATGACCGCTATTACTAATGAAGCGGAGATTTAAATATCCCGCGCTTCATTAGCATGATCTCGCCGGCGCGTTACTCCGCTCAACAGTAGTTTCGAAAGTGAAAGTGCGCACCGGGACGCATTATTTGAACCAAACCCCTTGGTTCGAACTAATGTTACTCCTCAAAAAATGAGGAGTAACGATAGTTCTAACCAAGGGGTTTGGTTCGAACTAATGCATCTCGGGGCGCACTTTCACTTTCAAAACAGCTGTTGAGAGGAGAAACGCGCCGGCGAGATCACGCTAATGAAGCACGGAATATTTAAATCCCCACTTCATTAGCAATTTCAGTCGCCTACATTTGCATCCGTAGTTCCCACTAGGGTGCAAGTGTAGACGTACCCTGAGAGTATGTCTACACAGCAAAAATATTTAGAAATAACAACCCTTATTTTGAAATAAATTTACTAGCATCTACACAGCCAAACCACTATTCTGAAATTAATTTGAAATAGCGGAGCGCTTATTTTGAATTTGGTAAACCTCATTCCATGAGGAATAACGCCAAATTGGAAATAGCTATTACGAAATAAGTGCTGTATAGACACTTATTTCGAAATAGGGGGCCTCCAGCCTTCCCAAGGTGCCCTGGTGGTCACTCCAGCCTCAACCAAGAACACTCATAGAATCATAGAGCTGGAGGAGACCTTAGAAGGCCATCAAGTCCAGCCTCCTGCCCAAGGCAGGACCAATCCCAATTAAATCACTCCAACCAGGGCTTTATCAAGGGCTTCTATCATAGAATCATAGGACTGGAAGGGACCTCGAGAGGTCATCGAGTCCAGCCCCCCACCCTCAAGGCAGGACCAAGCTCCATCTATACCATCCCTGACAGATGTCTATCTAAACTGTTCTTAAATATCTCCAGAGAGGGAGATTCCACCACCTCCCTAGGCAATTTATTCCAATATTTGACCACCCTGACAGTTAGGAATTTTTTCCTAATGTCCAATCTAAACCTCCCTTGCTGCACTTTAAGCCCATTACTCCTTGTCCTGTCCTCAGAAACCAAGAGGAACAAATTTTCTCCTTCCTCCTTGTGACACCCTTTTAGATATTTGAAAACCGCTATCATGTCCCCCCTTAATCTTCTTTTTTCCAAACTAAACAAGCCCAGTTCATGAAGCCTGGCTTCATACGTCATGTTCTCTAGACCTTTAATCATTCTTGTCACTCTTCTCTATACCCTTTTCAATTTCTCCACATCTTTCTTGAAATGTGGCTCCCAGAACTGGACACAGTACTCCAGCTGAGGCCTACCTAGTGCAGAGTAGAGCGGCAGAATGACTTCATGAGTTTTGCTTACAACACACCTTTTGATACAACCTAGAATCATATTTTCTTTTTTTGCAACAGCATCACACTGTTGACTCATATTCAACTTGTGACCCCTAGATTCCTTTCCGCCATGCTCCTTCCTAGACAGTCGCTTCCCATCTTGTATGTATGGAACTGATTGTTCCTTCCTAAGTGGAGCACTTTGCATTTCTCTTTATTAAACTTCATCCTGTTTACCTCTGACCATTTCTCTAACTTGCTAAGGTCATTTTGAATTATGTCCCTATCCTCCAAAGAAGTTGCAACCCCACCCAGTTTGGCATCATCTGCAACACCTCTAGGGATGAAGACTCCACTATTTCCGTAGGTAACCCATTCCAGTGCTTCACCACTCTCCTAGTGAAATAGTTTTTCCTAATATCCAACCTGGACCTCTCCCACTGCAACTTGAGACCATTGTTCCTTGTTCTGCCATCCATCACTACTGTGCAGGAGCAGGTTTGCATGAAAATCAAGTTGGTCGGGCGAGACCCAAGATCCTGAGCCCTGAGCTTCCCCTCCCCCTTCTTCACCTTGCTTCTGCCTTCCAGCTCCCTCCTCCCAGGTTTCCCTCCCTTCTCCCACCTTCTCTCCTCCCCTCTCCCACCTCCTTTCCCCAGTCTCACTAGAGTTTCACCCCCCCAGTTTTGTTAAATAAATAGAGTTTGTGTTCATGAAAATACATGTATTTTATTTGACATCAGGAAGGGGGGTTAGGGAGGGGTAAGCGGAAGGATGTGAGGGAGGAATGAGGCACAAGCCCCCAGTGGGGCAGACCAGGGAGGCTCTTAGGGTATGTCTACACTACCCGGCTAGGTCGAACTAGCGGGGGTAATGTAGTCATCCGCAATTGCAAATGAATTTCCCGGGCTTCATTTGCATAAAGCCAGCCGGCGCCATTTTTAAATGCCGGCTAGTTCGAACCCCGTGCCGCGTGTAGCCGCGGGGCACGGGGTTCGAACTAGCCGGCATTTAAAAATGGCGCCGGCCGGCTTCATGCAATGAAGCCTGGGAAATTCAAGTCCTGGGCTTCATTTGCAATTGCGGATGACTACATTACCCCCGCTAGTTCGAACTAGCGGGGTAGTGTAGACATACCCTTAGTGCTTCTCAGGGTGGAAGCTGTCCCGCAGGGCCTCCTGTATACTGACAGACCCCCGATGGACCTCCAGGATGGCAGCCTGCAGAAAGTGCAGCCAGGCTCCCAGCAATGCATCCACAAGAAGCACCAGAGTGCCCAGGGGCAGCTCTGGCTCCATGTTGCAGAGTGCTTTGGTATCCTGAGTGAGGGCAACTAGAGCACTCAGAGACAAAATGCTTTGCTGTCCCTCATGAGGTAGACAAGCAAGCAGGGAAAGCTGAGAACTGTCTGTCTAGGGGTGTCCCTTTAAGCACAGGTGTCAGATAGCCTCAGGCAGCAGCCACACAAAGCAACTCCTGACCTGATGCCCTGCCAGGCCTGGTTCCAGCTGGCCTTAAATGCGATTCAGCATCCACTCAGTGTGGATGTGCTATTTCAAAATAGCAAAACACTAGTTCGAAATTCATTTTATGTGTAGACACGTTATTTCGAAATAACTTATTTTGAATTAACTATTTATATTGTAATAAGATGTATTAATAAGATATTTTGAAATAATGCTGTAGTTTAGACATACCCTAACAGATTTATTGGAGCATAAGCTTTCATGGGCAAAGACCCACTTCATCAGTACAACATAAAATCATTCATCTGGATATTTCTTCTAATAGAAGTGCTAATACTTCTCATCTTACAGCATTTGTCTGTATATTTGTCTGGGGCAAAATAAAAATCAAGGGTAATTCTAATTAGTGGCAATATTTTACTTTAAACCACGCAACTTTTCTATGAAAAACAAGTCTCAGCCCAAATACTGATGGCATGTGGATGCCTACAGGTATATCAAAGCATCTTTATATAGGAGATGCTGCTTACATTCACGAGATGCAACCAGGTTCTTATGCAGGAGTAACGAAAGATTATGGCTCAGAATAACATCAAATCAAGATTGTTTCTTCTTATCTGAGCTGTCCACAGATAGCTCAATTGTTCTAGTGATATTTATAGGTAAAGGGTGGGGAAGTGGATTTTTGCTGTCTCACTCTCTCTTTTACAAATCACAATAATTTTATTCCTTCAATACTGTACTAAATTTAAATTAATTACACAGATTATCATCATTGTTCCTGCTCTGTATGCATAATTCCCAGTAAACTACTTAGATCAGCAACCATGTCTTTATTCAACTGTAAAACTCCATGTATGCCTCTGGAACCATCTAAACATTAAATGACAGCATAAATACCCCAACCAAGGACCAAGCTGTTACTTTTTCCTCCAAAATGTCATTTCTGTGCATAAATCATTGTAATCAGTTTGTGCTGGAAATCTGTACATCTGGCTTCAGCAGGATTACAATTTGGTTGTGTAATGTGATCTAAGATACTGAATCATAATTAGCCCCCTTAAACATTTTTCTTTCAATTTTGTGTCATTGTTCAAACAAACTGCCAAAAGAGTAACTTCAACTATCCCAATTAACAAAGAAGGTCTTCTGAGGGACTGATCTGAACTCTGCACTGAATGTTATGAGCTTAGCTCCCTTAGGGTATTTAAACAGTATTTGTAAAATATTATTAGGAACACTGATGGAATTTTTTGATAAAATTAATATGGATGACTGTAACTTGCAAAATAATGGTCTATGTTAACCAGTTGGGTAGTTTTATTGCAATGGAAAATGTTGCATGCATCTGGGCAGGGAGATGTATCTATCTATTCTTCCTGTGAGGAACATTGCACAGTTCAGGTACAACTCAATGAACTGTGGAGATCGTATCACTCCATCACTTTCAAAAGTACAGGTAAGAGAATAGGGATTTGCATGAATGTGCTGATGCTTTGGAGAAATGGAGGACTACTTTAATGTGTCCTTCACACAGCAGATGGTACGTGAAACCTGTTTCACAGATGATAAGCATTCTAAAGGTTGTAAAGATTTGTGGCCATTGCTGTAGCCACAGAGCAGAATTATGTGCTAAGCCAAAGGTACCGAAACTTTATGGTAACAGCATCTACTTTACAGAATCCTTAAAGTGCGGGTTCTTGAAATACAGGCAGTCCCCAAGTTACGCGGATCTGACTTATGTCGGATCCGCACTTACGAACGGGGATCTCTCACCAAGGAGCTCGCAGGCAGCGGGACCGCCCAGAGCGCAGCGGTCCCGCCACCTCGACCTCCGGGGCGAGAAAAGCTGCTCCGGGTGCCCCTGGTCTGCTGGGGACCGTCTCCAGCAGACCAGGGACACCTTAAGCAAAGCCAGGGAGGCGGAGACGGTCCCCAGCAGACCAGAGGCACCGGGAGCAAAGTGGCAGCGTGGCGGGGTGCCGCGCCTCTGAGGCTTTGCTTTGGTAAAGCCTCAGAGGCGCGGGACTCCACCGCCGCCGCTGCCACTTTGCTCCCGGTGCCTCTGGTCTGCTGGGGACCGTCTCCAGCAGACCAGGGACACCCGGAGCAAAGCCAGGGAGGCGGAGGGGTTCCGCGCCTCTGAGGCTTTGCTCTGGCAAAGCCGGGGAGGCGCGGGACTCCGCCACCGCTGCAGCTTTGCTCCCGGTGTCCCTGGTCTGCTGGAGACGGTCCCCAGCAGACCAGGGACACCCGGAGCAAAGCCGGGGAGGCAGAGGGGTCCTGCGCCTCTGAGGCTTTGCTCTGGCAAAGCCGGGGAGGTGCGGGACTCCGCCGCCGCTGCCGCTCTGCTCCCAGTGCCTCTGGTCTGCTGGGGACCGTCTTCAGCAGACCAGGGACACCTGGAGCAAAGCTGGGGAGGCGAGGGGTCCTGCGCCTCTGAGGCTTTGCTCTGGCAAAGCCTCAGAGGCGCGGCACCCCGCCGCCGCTGCGGCTTTGCTCCCCGTGTCCCTGGTCTGCTGGGGGGGGGGCGCAGCTAGTGCCCCCCCAGCAGACCAGGGAGATGTGGAGCAAAGTCCCTGGCCTGTGGTAGAGCAGGTGGGGCGCTGCTGGTTGGTCCTGCAGCACTGCTCCTTGGCGCTACTGGACCAACCCAGCAGCACCCGAGCTGCTCTACCCCAGGCGTCCCCAAGTCAGCCGCTGCTGAAACTGACCAGTGGCTGACTACAGGAAGCCGCTGCCCCGGGCTTCCTGGAATCAGCCGCTGATCAGTTTCAGCAGGAGCTGACTTGGGGACGTCTGGGGTTCTTAAGTTGAATCTGTATGTAAGTCAGAACTGGCGTCCAGATTCAGCCGCTGTTGAAACTGATCAGTTTCAGCAGCGTCTGAATCTGGACGCCAGTTCCGACTTACATACAGATTCAACTTAAGAACAAACCTACAGTCCCTATCTTGTACGTAACCCGGGGACTGCCTGTATACCTGAGTTTTGGTTCAGTCATGGGCCTGTACACAGATATGAATGAAATGGTTACATATTCCCAAAAGTATGAAACACTACTCACATTTGTTTTGACTCACTGTCCCTTTCACTAATAAGAGGAAAGGACAGTTGGGGGAAAAAAAATCTAACTAGGAAAATATACCTGTTCTACTTTCAATAAGTTGAAAGAGCTTTTCTTTTCTAAACCTACCACCTCCATATTTCTGAGTTCCCACAAAAGCCAAGGGTTGAATGGTATGGGTACTGAAAAATGTTCTCTGGCACAGAAGTGATCCATCCAAATCATATTGAAACAGAATGATAAGGCATCTTAGAGCCTGTCCTTGTGATGAATATCCATTGTTGTTAATGACATTTGCCATATTTCCCCAACTACCACAGTAAATAGTGATCTTTTAATGAATGACAAATGGCAAGTATAAATATAATTATATGTTTTCAAGCTCTCCTTCACGTAAACTATACACTGCTAGTGAAATGGTGCCACCCATTAATAAAGTATGGTAATGAAAAGCAAACCCAGGACAGAGTATTCCACACATGAAGGAAACCAACTCTTACAAATAGCATCATAAGAGGGGTGGTGTTGACCTGCAGCAGAAAGGATTTTGGCTTGCAAGTCTCATGTGGAGGCCATACCAACAGCAAATTACACAGAACTCACATTATCCACTAGAAGAGTGTGAAGGCTCCTTTAATCCGTTCAGGATTCATATGTGAGATTGCAGGGATGGAGAGTGTTGCAAACATGATGTTAAGAGCACATAGTCAAGCTACTAGAGCAATATTCCTCAAAGAGAGCTATGTGCCTCCTTTAAGGAACACTGCACTAGAGTTTTATATAATCACAATTTGCATCTATAATTTTTAAGTTTACTTTAACCTTTTCCCTTGTCTTCACTCACAGGAACTGCCTACTAGTCCAGTTATCTATCTCTGACAGTGGCTCAACAAACAACAAAGAATACACCAAAGAATAGTCTGTTCCGTGACCTCAGGAGTATTCAATAAATACCTTTTTTTGGTAGATCTGTTCAAACAGTAGCCTATTCTTCAGAGATCAGAATTCTTAGTTCATTCATCTCTTTTCTAAGCATAGAAACCCGGTCTTTTTTAAATGTCTCTTCTGAGAATGTCTTGCCATACTTCTAATCATCGTTATGACCTGTTTCTAGATAGCCTATTATTTTTGTTATTTCCATTTTGAGGTAGGGTGACCCAGTGATCATGGTATTTCAGGTGGGAGCATACTACTGATTTACACAAAAGCATTATGATATGTTTAGTGTTATTTTCTTTCTCATTACTCATGTACCTTCATATTTTGCTTGCATTTGTGACTAGTGCTGCCTACTGACCTGAGGTTTTCAGTGAGCTGTATCAAGTGATATTTGGTTATTTTCCTGAACGGTTACAGTTCATTTAGTACCTAGGAAAGTGCATGAGTAGTCAAATTATTGTTTCAAATGTGCACTACCTAGCATTTATCAAAACTAAGTTTACTATTTATCAACAGCAAATCTACCATTTTGCTGCACATTCACCTTGATTTGACAGGTCCCTCTGAAAGTCCTCCATCTGCTCTAGCCTTGACCAACCTACTTAACTGTTATTTGTGCATTTCACAATCTGATTACTAGCTGCTTTCTATATTATTAACAAATATATTAAACTGAAACTTAGAGCATCCCACTTTTATTCTTTCATCATGCTGAAAACTGCCCATTTATATCTGCTTGTTATTTTCTGTTAGCTAGTTTCTAATACAAGATAATACTTTATCTTGCACTATATGACCACTTAGGTTCTTTATTAGCCTTTTGTCTGGGACTTTGTCAAAAGAATGTCAGTTGGTTCTAGTTTATTCATTATTTCATTAAAATGCTCAAGAATTTACAAAGTCAGAGAAGCATGATTTTTCTTTATAGAAACTGAGTTGATTTGTACATATATTCTATCACCTTTAACCACAGGTTTTATAATTCTTTCAATTATTATTTCAACTAGTTTTCATGGTATTGATGGTCTGTAATTTCCCAGGATCAACCCTTTCACTTTTTTAAAAAGGTAGCTAGAACATTAGCTAACCTGCTTTCTTCTGGTGCTATTGTTAATTTTAATGCACAATGTTATCACAATGGGCATAAGTTACGTCTCACAAGTATGAGTAATCCACATCCTTCAGAGACACGGTTATTCCGACCTAACCAGTTGTGTGGACAGTTCTGAGTTGATGGAAGCATCCTCGGTGTGACTGGATCCATTACAATCCAGTTGCAGTGAGTATCTCTGCTTATGTGTGATTGTGTTTTAAGTGTAACCTAGGGATGTTAAATATCGGTTAATTGAATAGTCGAGTAACTTCATGAATTCTTATCGGTTAGTCGACTATTCTATAGTACCCACTCCTGAGGAGCTCCCAGCGCAGGGTGCTAGGCAGGAGCAGGTCTGAGAGGGGAGCCAGTTTAATAACAAGCTACTCTCGCGGACCGGCGGACTGTTGCCCTGTGGTGCTGCAACTGATATAAAGGCAGCAAAGAGGGGTAGCTGCAGCCCTTGTCTGGAGGGGGGAGGGAGGGTAGGAAGGTGAGCTCCTGGACCCAGCACGAGCTGGAGCTGAGCCAGGCTGCCTGCCCACCTAGCTCCTGATGCACGTTAAAGGCAGAGCCAAAGTGGGGGTAGGTCCTGGACATGGCGTGCATTAGGACTGAACTGGGCTGCCTGTCCATTGGGCTACACTTTAAATGCAGAGCCACATCAGGGTTAAGTCCCAGATCCACCACAAGCCAGGACTGAGTAATGCATGTAGTCTATTGCATTAACCTATACGCTTTTGTTTATCAGTTAATTGGTTAATCAACTACACTACTGCATCTATAGTGTAAACAAACTATTGTCTAGTCCCTGAGCAGGGCCAGATTAAGAAATGGGCTTTAGGGCCTGCAGCTCAGGACCCCAGGCTAAGGGAGTGGGGGAGGCAGGCTCTAAAAGATCTTTGGGCTGCCAAAAGTCAAGATGTTTTTTGTGAGGTCCAGGACTGTGGCCTGCAGCCACTAAAGCCCCTGCATGAGTATGCGCTGCTGGGGAGGAGGAGGCTCTGCGTGCTGCCATTAGGCTGGTGCTGCATTGGCATGAGCACCAGGGGAGCTATGTCCCACACTCTCCTTTTCTGGAGGCTCCACCCCCACAGCTCCCATTGGCTGGCAATTTAAGCCAATAGGAGCTCTGGGGTGGTGCCTGCAGGTGAGCACAGGGTACCAGGTGGAGACACCTGCTTCTTCACCAAAGGAGAGCTGCTCCAGGAAAGCGCCCATACCCCAACCACCAACCTTGCAGTCTCTCCTGCACCATAAATCCCACCAAGGCCTGGCATCCCACACCCTAACCCCCTGACCAAGCCCCTTCCTCTACCCAATGTCTTTAAATCCCTCTTAGAACCCACACCCAACCCTGAGCCTCAGCTCTGAGCCTGCTCCAGCACCCTAACTCCTGTCCACATCCAGCACACCCCAACCTTCTGTCCGCTCCCACACTCCAAACCTCTGGGTCCTCACATGGAGCCTCCTCCTACACTCCATATACCTCATTCCCTAGCCTTACCCCAGACCCAGCACCCCCAGTCAGAACCCTCAGCCCGTCTGTGTCAACCGTGCGGCCCCCTCCCACATTCTAAATCCTTCATTTTTGGCCTCACCTCAGAACCTAGAGGGCCCCACAAAATCTAATAGCCCAGCCCCCCCAAAGAGATTATCCAGCCTTGACCTCTGGACTCTGTACTATTTGATTAATCAATTTGATCCTGCCTGCACCAAAATCACCACCTGAATTTCTAATAGCACCTCATCTTTATTACCTATTGTGATGATGGCTGCCAAGACACCATTTAGCTTTGCAGAAGTGTCCTTATTCTTCTCAATTGCTCCCTTGACTCCTTAGCTGTCTGACTGACCCACTAAGTTTTCTGTTTCTGTTGTACCCAGTACTTGAAGTATTTCTCTTTAAAAAAAAAATTCTGGCTAATTTCTTGACACCTTTGTTTTACTACTTCACGCTACTCTTTATTGATTTCAGTGGGTTTACATTTCCTTTTTCAGGAAATATCTGGGTGAAAAAACCTCTCCTACCTTGAACTCTATGAATACAAACTGCTTCAAAACTATTTGGACAGGCTTCCACTGGAGAAGCAAATACAGATCACTGAAGCCTATCATTAAGCTCCCCATGAAAGCAAACGTAAACATCACATACAGAACAACACACCAGTAAAGTATTTTTTGTTGTATGAATCCTTGTTCCAGTTCATAATTTGAACCTTTCATGCAGAGGGCCTGCAGCTGACCCTACCGCTATTATCTGATAGCCAACGAATGAACTTGGGCCACAGCAAAACCACCTGAGTGGGATCTTAAAACCAACAACTCTAGAGGCTCAATGGCTGCTTGGTGCTCACGTGTGTAGATTCTCTGCCTCCATGTGCTTGTCTCATTCCAAGCTCTCTCCTGTCTTCCCTGACTCTAGGCACCTCAGAACTGATTCCTGGCCCCACCATCCAAGCTGATTACTCTTCTGACCACAATGCCCTCAAATGCTCATGGGAAGAGTTCTGATGACAGATCATAGATTTTAAAATTACTCTTGGTGACTATATTATGATTTCACTTTCCTGGCTGCCTAAACCTCATGAAAATACACTCTTAAGAGTGGGTAGTGCATTTTAGGCTAGGTCCACACTGCAGAGGTAAGTCGGAAAAAGAAACACAATTTGCAGTATGCAAACTGCGTATCTTTTTTCACTTTACTGTTGAAAGAGGCTTTTCCAAAATTTGGCACAACTACATGGCACCAACTTTCAGAAAAAAAGGGCTGTTTCAACTGTAAAACAAGGTTTACAGGGATGGCGAAAGAGTGCGTCTGCTTTTTCGAAAATGTTTCTGAAAAAGCGGACACATTCTTTGGATGCAGCGTTGTTTTTCTGGGATACCTCTGGTATTTCGGAAAAGCACTGCAGTCTAGACGTAGACTTAGTGAGGTTTCTATACACTCAATATATCAATTTAGACTCGTGGCGGTTCCCAACCTTTTCCAGATGGGGACCTATTTTGACAATTCAGGAAGATTTTGGGAACCAAGGCAATTCAAAAACAGGGGGAGGAAGGAGGGCAGAGCCACCTGAAGAGACACTTGGTGACCCTTTTGAAATGTAATGGCGACCCATATTTGGGTCCCGACTCATAGGTTGGGAAACCCTGGAGAGCTAATGAAAAATTCACAAATGGCAAATGACCAGAATGTTGCAATATGGGAGACTCAAAGGAAAGACAAGATCACAGTTGATCTGACTGATGCCTAAGTGTCATATCTTCTGATTTATAGGATATTCTCAGCCAGCTATACGTAAGTGGTCTGGAAATGAATTGTAAAAATTCGCTTATATCTTGTAAATATTTCAGAAAATTGTAATTCTATATTAAGTCCCTGAGATGTTATCTATAGTTTGAATATTGTATGCACACAATAATTGATAGGGCATATTGATTACTACATGCTGAGTAAGAGAATAGAAGCGTGAATATACTACCAACCTTCTAACCAGGATGGTGATGTTGACTGTGAAACACTCAGGGAGATTAGAGGAGCTATAGAAACAGAAAACACAATAATAATGAAAGATTTCAACTATCCCCCTATTGACTCGATACATGTCAGCTGCAGGTGGGCTGCAGAAATAATGTTTCTAGGCACCATTAATGACTGCTTCTTGGAGTTGTTAGTCCTGGAGCCCACAAGGGGAGAGGTACTTTAGTCCTAAGTGGAGCACAGGATCAGGTCCAAGAAGTGAATATAATTGAACTGCTCAGTCACTGTAACCATAATGTACTTAAATTGAATATCCTTGAGGATGGGGGGAGGGGGGAGGGATACCAAAGAAGCCTACCATAGTAGCATGTAATTTGAGAAATGGGAACTACAAAAAAATGAGAAAGCTAGCTAAACATAACTTAAAGGACATGTCTGCATGCTGCATGGAATTTTTTTAAAAAAATCATTATAATAGAGGCTCAAATTAAGAGGAATACTAAGAGGACCAAAAATGCCATCATGGCTTAACAACAGAATAAAAGAGACAGTTAGAAGCAAAAAGGTATCTTTTAAAAATGGGAAATCAAATCTTATGGGCAAAAATAGGAGCATAAGCTCTGGTAAGTAATATGTAAAAGTAGAATAACGCAGGTTAAAAAGGAATTCGAAGAGCAAATAAAAAAGACTTAAAAATGAACAATATTTTTTCAGTAACTCAGAAACAGAAAGCTTAATAAACCATCAGTGCAACTATTGGATGATTGAGGTGCTACAAAAGCGACGAGGAGTCCTGTGGCACCTTATAGACTAACTGAAGTGTAGGAGCATAAGCTTTCGTGGGCAAAGACCCACTTCGTCAGATGCATGCAGATGAGGTGCTACAGGAACATTCAAGACAAGGCCACCATGGAGAAGCTAATGAATTATTTGCATTGGTCTTCACTGCAGGGTGTCTGAGGGAGATTCCCACACCAGGGCCATTATTTTTAGGTGACAAATCTGACTGTCCCAGATTTGAGGCAACATTGCAATCAAGAAGGTCACCAAGACCAGATAGTATTCACCCAAGAGTTCTGAGGGAACTCAAATATGAAATTGCAGAACTATGAACTGGGAGATGCAACCTGTCACCAAATGATGGGGGACAGCATGTGGGATCCCAATTTTTTAAATAAAGGCTCCAGAGACAATCCTTGCAATAATAGTAAGCCTAGCTTCAGTACCAAGAAAAACTTAAAAAACAACAAATGTAGATGGTATCATGGGTTTTCATGGACACAACCCACTTCTCCATTCAACTGAAGAAGTGGGTTGTGGAGCCCATGACCACCACTGACAGCACAGAGCCCTAGATGTCAGTGAAGTCATCAGGGAGAGACTGGAGGTCCCGCCAGGGGGAGAGTGGAGCTCTGGGAGGCAGCAATAGAGCCTCCAGACACTGCAAGGAGAGCAGAGCCCGGGTTGGAGAGCAGAGCCTCGGATGGCAGCAGAGCTGTGTGGAGGGGGGGAAGCAGAATCCCCTGCCATTGTGGGCAGAGCAGAGCCCTGCACAGCAGCGGAGCTGCCAGAGGAAAAGTGGAGTCTGGGGGTACGTCTAGACTACAGGCTTTTGTCGACAGAAGTTTGGTCTACAGATACTGTCGACAAAGCTTCTGTTGACAAAGAGCGTCTACAGTACATTCCGTTCTGTCGACAAAGCAAGCTGCTTTGTCAACTTGGCAGTGTAGACGCAAAGGACAGTTTAGATGCAATAATGCTTTCTGTCGACAGAACTCTGTCGACAGAAGGCATTATGCCTCATAAAATGAGGTTTACCAGTGTCAACAAAACTGCTGAGTTCTGTCGACATTATGTCGACAGAACTCAGCGGAAGTGTAGACGCAGGTTTAGTTTTGTCGACAAAAGTCCACTTTTGTCGACAAAACCCTGTAGTCTAGACACACCCTGGGTGTCCGCATTGACCTCCCCAGTTCAGGAAATTCCCTGTCTTGAGATGGTCAGGTCCCGAGGGTGCCAAACCAGAGAGGTTTCATCTTTATTAGAAATGGAAAAGTTACACAGAAAGGCAACAAAACCAATAAAGGGCATGGAACAGCTTCCATACGAAGGGAGATTAAAAAGGCTGAAACTGTTCAGCTTGGAGAAGAGATGGCTAAGAGAGGCTATAATAGATGTCTATAAAACCATGTAGCGTTAGTTACCCCTAAACATAGCACAAGAACCCAAGGAAAATCATCCAAGAAAGTTACGAGGCAACAAGTTTAAACAACAACAACAAAAAAGTACTTCACATAACACACAGTAAATCTGTGCAGTTCAAATCCAGGGGATGCTGTGAAGGCCAAAAGAGTAACTCTGTTCAAGATAGGCCCATCACTGGCTATCAGCCAAAATGGTGATGGATGTAACTCCATCCCTAAGCCTCTGACTGACAGATGCTGGCTCTGGATGACAGGGGATGGATCACTCGATAACTGCTCTTTTCTGTTAATTCACTCTGAAGCATCTGGCATTGGCCACTATCTGGTTATTGGGCCAGATGGACTATTGGTCTGATCCAGTATGACCATCCCTATGTTCTTATTTAGGTAATTGAGTCTAAAACATTCTCAACGAACTACCTCTTTTGTCTGTATACATACGCCATTGCTTTATCATTCTACTTAGAAAAATAACACTTATGAAAAGACTGTGTTTGTTTTTATCTGCTATACATACTGCAATGGCATGTTCAGCAGCTACTTTCTAAATACAGACCATTTAATCCCCCCAAGGTATTTTCACGTGCATTAACGTGTCTTCCGTTAGCCAAACAACACTCTTTGGCCACCAGGCAAACAAGATAGGGGAATGCTAATTCTCCTGGTTCTTAGAGGAGCATGATGCTGATGGTTCTTAGAGGAGCATGATGCTGTTATCAGTAATAGTTTGCTTAGTGAGAGCACTACAGTAGCAGACAGTAAAATCCAAAAGACCATGATCATATCTAATACAAAATCATTCATCCTAATTTTTACTGAAGAAGAGAAAGACAAGCCTAAGTAGAACACATTTGTTGGTTTCACTTTCATTTGTGACTCCTTTTACCTGATCTTGTGATGGGTTTTTTTGTTTCTGTGAAACATAATTGTGTCAAAATTCGTATCTCTTATCTTTTATCTTGTGAGATTTTCTAAGAACTACATTTCAGAAATCAGGTTTCTGTACCATTGCAAGTCTTGTAGCTGATTTCCCCATATGCATGGTTTTGTTTGTTCATTTGTTTCTCCTATCCTGAAATATACAATACAGTTTCCATCCCATCATTTTGGTGAAGAAGCAAATCTGACAATTTATTACAGCCCTTCTGTGCCAGATAACATCCAACTGATGGAATGTGACAGAGCAGCTTAACTTCAAGAGCCAATGTTTCTTCCGATAATGCTGTCACTTTGCTTTTCTCAGCTTCACCTTGGTAAATGATTTTCTTGCTGTTGTTTTAATTGTGATATGTCTTTTTAACTCAGGTTTCCACAAAAGTGAATAAATATAGGTAGATATACAAATATTTTAAAATATTTTAAAAATTTCTAAAATAACCACACTGACAGAGTACTAGGGAGAAACACACTATGCACGTATGAATGAATGGCTAGTATGTTAAAACTTGACCAAATGCCTGACCTTCAAGTCCATAATTAATGCTTTACATGAAAATATTTCCCTCTTCCTTGGTGTGAAATGATCAGGACAAAGGAGATGCAGAATTTTCAAATTTTTACTGTGACTCTCGGGCATTCCAGGTAGCTTGTTTTCTATTCCTAGTAATTTTTCTTCATCAATTAGTTTGAAAAATGGACATAAAGAACTTAAATTGGAAAGTAGATTCTCATTCTGGAGAACTGTTTGTTATTTGACCAAAATACTCAGATAAATTTGTCTTTCTCTCTCTACCATCTTTTCCGTCATGATTTCATACCGGTATTACAAAATATCAATACAATATAATGTTCTAAAAAGACTTTAAATGTATCGTCAGAGGGTTCTACTAACAGTAACAAATCAAATAGATAAAGGAACAATGTTACACAAATATATGACTCTGAACACAAACCCCCAGGTGAGTTGATATCATTGTTTCAAACACAGGAGTTTCTTTTTCTCTAGAGGAATTTCATGGTTATTTTTAAAAGAACTGTTACACACTCAAGGAGTGAAATAATTGATTTTTTGAGACTGGATACCTCCTAGAATCTTATATATGTAGAAAAGGATGACAAACTATCCTACAATAAAGAGCCCCATTTACAATGAGGTACAAAAAAGTCTATGAAATAAATACAACTCCAGAAGGTTTTAAAATGTACCTACTAACATACGGTATATATACACAAAAGTACACTTCGGAAACCCCTGAGATTCTTTCTTCTGTACATCAGTTCCTTTAAAATAAAAGCAAACTTTTCCTAGGGCCCCCTGCAAAAATCTGGAGCTAACTTATCTCTCAAAGATCCCACAGGAAATATAAGAAATACATTGAAATTGAACCAAGGTCTCCTCTATGCCTCCAAGCACAAAATCATTCTTATTATCACATTGTTCTGAAAAAGCAGAAAATTAAGTATGAATACAAAAGAAAATAATTCTGTGATGAAACAGGAATCTTCACACAGCAACAAAACAACCCACACTTTTCTGTTCAGCACTTTCTCATACACTTCAGTAGCCATAATTAAATTACAGTGGGGATTACAGTGGATGAGAAGCTGGATATGAGTCAACAGTGAGCCCTTTTAGCCAAGAAGGCTAATGGCATATTAGGTTGCATTAAGAGGAGCATTGCCAATGGATCCAGATATGTGATTATTCCTGTTTATTTGGCTCTGGTGAGGCCACATCTGGAGCATTGTGTCCAGTTCTGGGCCCCCAATTACAGGAAGGATGTGGATGCATTGGAGAGGGTCCAGTGGAGGGTAACCAAAATGATTAGGGAGCTGGAGCATATAACCTACGAGGAGAGGCTGAGGGCGTTGGATCTATTTAGTCTGCAGAAGAGAGGAATGAGGAGGGATTTGATAGCAGCCTTCAACTTTCTGAAGGGAAGTTCCAAAGAGGATGGAGAAAGACTGTTCACAGTAGTGATGGATGATAGAACAAGGAACAATGGTCTCAATTTCTGGTGGGAGTGGTCCAGGTTGGATATTAGGAAAAACTATTTCATTAGGAGGGTGGTGAAGCACTGGAATGGGTTACCTACGAAAGCAGTGGTGTCTCCATCCATAGAGGTGTTTAAGTCTCGGCTTGACAAAACCCTGGCTCGGTTAATTTAATTGGGATTTGTCCTGCCTTGGGCAGGGGGCTGGACTTGATGGCCTTCTGAGGTCTCTTCCAGCTATATAATTCTATGATTCTATTTTGGTGCCCCCAATGGCTGAATGGTTTTGAATGGTTCCATAGCCCACATCAATTTCCACATAAGTATAAAAGAAACAACAAGAGCACTTACAGATGAGTGCAGTCTAATGCAGGATGGGGAGGTTTTCTTTTTCAAATTTTTAATTTTTTCCCATAGCTTATTTTCAGGTTGTAAACCTATTTTAACTCAAATTTCTTTCCTGGACAAAATGCATTAGAATAGGAAATGCTACCACTGCAAAATAAAATGACAATATGATTGCATTCTCTTCTTCCCCTCCCCAAGGAGGGTTGCCCAATATACTAAACAAAACAGAACAGACATATAACAAGTTAAAGAAGAAAATTGTTGCACAAGAAATATATTATAAGCCACGTGAGGCAGACACGATCTTTTTGTTATGTGTCTGCACAATGTTTAGAAAAATGGGACTGAAGTCTCTAAGCACTACTTCAATTCATCTGAGAGTCTGAATTCACTTTTTAGTACAATCTATATTGCCACCAGTAGCACCGCTACTGCCAAATGGAGTCAGTATTTCTAATGAATCTGAACCTCAAAACATTTTGGGTGCATTAACTGTGCTGCACAAATTAAGAACATGACCCTTCATAACCTTATTCCTGTGAGCAGTCCATATGACTTTCTTGGGCTTTTGTATGGGTCCAATCCAGGACCCACAAAGTCAATGAAAATATTTCTATTGATTTCAATGGGCACTGGACCAGACCCTAAATGCATGGCATCACCTCTAACTCTAGGTTTCACTTTTGTGTACATGGACATATCGGTTTTCAAATTATGCTGTTATCCTACAGAGAAGTGTCACTGATTTAACAGAAGCCTCTATGTGCACACACAAAAAAAAGAAAAACTATTTTACTCTTATTTAACACTTTTTAAATCCTACATAAATTAAGACTCTGAATACATAAATGATAACTCATAACTCTTTGCTGTGTCCAGGCAGAGAGACCAACCTGATTGCCTTCTGTGATGAAGTAACTGACTCTGTGGATATGGGGAAGGCACTGGATGTGGTGGTATACCTTGACTTTAGCAAAGCTTTTGATATGGTTTCCCATAGAATTCTTGTCAGTAAGTTAAAGAAATATGGAATGGATAAATGGACTGTAAGGTGGAAAAAAGCTGGCTAGATTGTCAGGCCCAACGGATAGTTATCAACGGCTCGATATCTTGTTGGTGGTCAGAGTGCTCCAGGGGTTGTTTCTGGGGTTGGTTTTGTTCAACATCTTTATTAATGACCTGGATGAAGGGATGGATTGTACTCTTATCAAGTTCATGTATGACACTAAACTAGGGGGAGAGGTAGATAGGTTGGAGGGTACGGATAGGGTCAAGAGTGACTGAGCCAAATTGGAGGGTTGAGCCAAAAGAAATCTGTTGAGGTTCCACAAGGACAAGTGCAGAGCCTTGCACTTGTGACAGAATAATCCCAAGCGGAGTTACAGGTTGGGGACCAACTGGCTAAGCAGCAGTCTAGCAGAAAAGAAATTGGGGATGACAGCAGATGAGAGTTGGATACGAGTCAACAGTGTGCCCTTGTAGCCAAGAAGGATAATGGCATATTAGGGTGCCTTAGTAGGAGCATTGCCAGTAGATCTATGGAAGTGATTATTCCTCTTTATTTGGCACTGGTGAGCCTACATCTGGGCTGTGTCTAGACTGCATCCCTTTTTCATTTTAAGAGGAATAAGGGATCTTTCGGAAAAGGTTTTATTTTCCGAAAGATCCGCGTCTAGACTGGCGCTTTTTTCCAGCAAAGCTCCAAGCCGGAAAAAAGCGGCAGCCATTTTTATGCTAATGCTAATTTAAATCCCTGCTTCATTTGAAATTGCGATATGTCTAATTTGCATCCCTTTTACAGAAAAGGGATGCAATCTAGACACAGCCCTGGAGTACTGTGTCCAGCTCAGGGTCCCGCATTACAGAGAGGATATGACACATTGGAAAGAGGCCAGCACAGGGCAACCAACATGATTAGGGGGCTGAGGAATTTGGGCTTATTTGGTCTACAGAAGGGGGGGGGGGGGACTAGATAGCAGCCTTCAAATACCTGAAGAGGTATTCCAGGGAGGATGGAGAGAGGCTGTTCTTAGTAGTGACAGAAGGCAGAATGAGGAGCAATGGTCTCAAGTTGCAGTGCGGGAGATCTAAGGTGGATAAGTCGGAGGGTGGTAAAACACTGTAATGGGTTACTTAGGGAGGTGATGGAATCCTCCGTCCCTAGAGGATTTAATCTCAGCTTGATAAAGCTCTGGCTGGGATGATTTAGTTGGAATGGGTCCTGCTTTTAGCAGGGGGTGGACTTGATACCTCCTGTCTACACTGGCCGTTTGAATTTCCGCAAAAGCACTGACGATCTCATGTAAAATTGTCAGTGCTTTTGCGGAAATACTATGCTGCTCCCGTTCAGGCAAAAGTCTTTTTCGGAAAAACTTTTGCACAAAAGGGCCAGTGTAGACAGCAGAGATTTGTTTTCTGCAAAAACGCCCCGATCGCGAAAATGGCGATTGGGGCTTTTTTGCGGAAAAGCGCGTCTAGATTGGCCCCGGATGCTTTTCCGCAAAAAGTGCTTTTGCGGAAAAGCATCCTGCCAATATAGACGCGCTTTTCCGAAAATGCTTTTAACAGAAAACTTTGATTCT
This sequence comes from Pelodiscus sinensis, assembly GCF_049634645.1. Taxonomy (NCBI): domain Eukaryota; kingdom Metazoa; phylum Chordata; order Testudines; family Trionychidae; genus Pelodiscus; species Pelodiscus sinensis. The sequence goes on from NC_134723.1 coordinate 9,233,588, forward strand.
ATGGTTGAAGGAAGAACAGGAGGAGGGATGGGAGGCTCCTCACTAGAGAATCAATCCACTTGCTTTCTATTCATTGCAGATTTGCAGTCACACACTGGTCTGAAATGATGTCTCAATTTAAGGATTTTTTTAGCATGTAAATATTTACCTGTCTGGCACACTTTTATGTATTCACACAGTGTGAATCAAGACCATCTGCAATGGGGAATACATTTTGGCAAGTGATTAATCCATAATGTGTTTAAATTGCTTTTGGTTTTCATTTATTTTATTTTATATGAGACAGTTGAGACATTCCGCTTGAGGATTGTCTGCTAAATAAGTGCTGTAAAATGTTTTAATAATGTGTAATTAATATCTTTACATCAACAATGCTTTTACTCATGTGGGACGGGGACTTATTATAAATGGGAGTTTTAAGAATCTAAATCAACATCTTTATCCCTACATATATCCAACTCCAACCTACTGAGTTAATAGTTCATATTTTAAAAATTTTCAGTAGATAATTTTACTAGAGAATTTCTCAGCTCTAAACAAGCCATAATTACCTCCCTAATAAATAATATATCTTAACAGCATCAAAACCCATGATGTGTATACAACATGTATCATGCTGCTACATACACTTCTGTGAGACAGACTTTTTAAATTAATACATTTTCATTAAAAAATAGACTAACTGAGCACAGAAATCTGCATTCCCACAACAGAAATTGTAAAGCTTTGCTTTAAACTCTTAAGCCGGGATGTTCAGAGTTAAGGCTGAAAGTCTGTTAACTCACCACATTGTATTCATGCAGCACAGGTGTCTCCAAAGAGTGGGTGATTTTGCACACCATATGTGCTGCAAAGTGGTCCTAAAAGAAGGGACTAAAAAGTGTCTAGAGTGAGGGAATTGCATTTTATCATTCTTTGAATGCTTGTGTCTGAGAGCATGTGGATGCATTATTTAATGAACATTTCCTCCATTGACGGAGGAATAGCATCTCTTATAAGACTAGTATCTCATAAGAACCAGACACGATCCTGTTATTTCTCCCTTTAAACTTATTTTGTAATGTACTCCTTCAAAATTCCTGTAAAATTAGCATTACTATTTAGTTCAACAATCCAGGACACACTGAGCTTTATGATGATTCTATTTGAGTAACAGCAATATAAAAACATTTGGGGAAAAACTTTAGACATCTGCTCAGTCCTGTCTCAGTCCTATTTCTAATGTAAACAAAATATTTTCTGTTATAGCTATTAGCTACATGAAACAAAACAATGCTAAAAACTTTAGTGGATTATCAGATGGCTTTTTAATTCTAGTGCTGTAGTGCAGAGTACTCCAGAAGAGTTTGTCAGAATTTTCATTACAATTCTCTACTTTTGAGCTATGTGTAATTTGAAGTAAAATGTCACTGCCATCTGAAACTTGTCTGAGGATCTCAGCCCAGACATTTTAAATATAATGAGTGCAAACTTGGAAAACAGATGTTGCTGGTTTCAGAATCCCGGTCACTAATGTTGACAAATGACTGAATGTTTTAGGGGGGGAAAATAGCATGAATTTAGGCCAGGATTCCCCTGGTTCTAGTATCTGCGGTATTCTCTTATTTCAGATTCAGGTTTTTATATTGTAATTGTTTTTTATCATTCATTTCATAGCCCTACTCAATATCGTAAAAACACACAAATGGTCACAATGGATCACAAGTAAGCTTATCCCCCGAAGCATCAGCAGTCTCTACATTTCCAATATTTTTATTTATTTTTAAATACTTATAATTTCAACTCAGGATTTTTTTTATCCACATAAATGTTGAATCCTTTGAAACCAGACAAGCTCTTAGCCTTCCGTCTCTCTGTGCTAATGATCCCACACATTAATTTTGCTTCATGTGGGGAGAAAAAATCCTGTTAACAGGTTTGAGTTTTGCCAGCTTTCAGTGTAATCGTCTCTTGTTCTCAAGCCTAGCCACAGGGAACATGTTGTTTCAATCTCTTCTGTCTTTCTTTATATCAGGAACAGTCCTCCTCATTTCTGTTGACAAAATGAAGGGAGGCCTAAATGCTTAGGAAATGAATTAGAGATTGCTGTATTGGTGAATGTTGACTGGGTGTGATAGGGCACCACAGTTCTTTGCCCATTTAAAACCAGAACAAATTCTCTGAAGTCCCTGTCAATGCTAAACAAAGAGGCTACGTCTACATTGGCCCCTTTTCCGGAAGGGGCATGTAAATTTCACGAGTCGTCGTAGGGAAATCCGCGGGGGATTTAAATATCCCCCGCGGCATTTAAATAAAAATGTCCGCCGCTTTTTTCCGGCTTTTAAAAAAGCCGGAAAAGAGCGTCTAGACTGGCCCCGATCCTCCGGAAAAAGTGCCCTTTTCTGGAGGCTCTTATTCTTACTTCAAAGAGTAAGAGTAAGAACATTCTTACTTCAAAGTAAGAATAAGAGCCTCCGGAAAAGGGCACTTTTTCCGGAGGATCGGGGCCAGTCTAGACGCTCTTTTCCGGCTTTTTTAAAAGCCGGAAAAAAGCGGCGGACATTTTTATTTAAATGCCGCGGGGGATATTTAAATCCCCCGCGGATTTCCCTACGACGACTCGTGAAATTTACATGCCCCTTCCGGAAAAGGGGCCAGTGTAGACGTAGCCCCCGTGTGGCAGTTGGAAGAGTTCCATGAGCAGCTCAGACTGCCTAGTGGTTAAAGAGCTAGGTAGCTGGCTGAAGAGACCATGGTTTAATTCCTTGCTCTCCCATAGACTTCCTGTGTAACTGTGGGTTTAGTCTTGCTCTGTGCCCCAGTTCCCCAATCTGCAAAATTAGGGACAATGGCATACTCCTGCTTCAGAGAAGTGTTGTGATGATAAATACATCAAAGACTGTGACTCCAATATGACATTAACAGGGCCATATAAATACCTCAGACCAATGGTCTCCAACCTTTTTAAGCAGAGATTAATTTTTTAATGTAAGAGAAATCCAAGATCTAGCTCATACCTAAATATTCTTGCCCCACCTCCTTTGTGCTCCTTGCCCCACCTCTGTGAAACCCCGCCCCTGCTCACTCCATCCTCCTTCCCTCCCTCCCCCATCTTCATTCACTTTCTTCAGGCTAGGACAAAGGGTTGGAGTGCAGGTTCTGGTCTTCAGTTAAGGGATTTGGAGTGTGAGGAGTTCTGAGCTGAGCTTGGGGCAGGCAGTTGGGGTGTAGGAGGAGGTTCTAGGTTCAGGCTCTGGGAGGGTGTTTGGATGCATGGGGGCTCAGGGCTAGGGCAAGGGCTTGAGGTGCAGGAAGGAATTCATGACTGGGGTAGGATGTGGACTCTAGTTTGGCCCTGCTTATCTCAGGTGGCTCATGGGTGGTGGTGCAGTGGGGTAAAGGCAGGCTCACCCCTGCTCTGGCCCTGCACTACTCCCAAAAGCAGCCAGCAAACTTGCTCTGTTCCTAGACCTGTTGTGCCCCCTCTCTGCTCTGTGGAGATAGGATGCAGGGTGGCAGAAGGGGGCACCTTGACTTCAGTGCACCTCCTCTCCCTCCCCTGCTCTGCACAGCAAGCAGGAAGCTCCTGGGGGAACAGCTCCAAGGGAGGTGCGCAGCAGTGGGAGGAGGAGCAGCTGAAGTGCTGGCACTTAATAATACATGGCCAAACAAGTTAGGATCACTTGTCAGATACTTTAAGATCTACAGTAGATCCCGAGCTACTGGTTGTGACCACTTCCTTAGACCGATAATTTAGTAGCAGTCAAGGAGCTATATTTTGCCTACTAAAAAAAAATCTAGAAAACAGACACAGAGAAAACAAAAACAAAACAAAGAATTGATTAACAGTTAATGCTTTTAAAAAATGAGGAAAACCCTAGTGGTCTCACACAGAAGTAGTTAGCTTGTATGCTTTCAGGCCACTTGTTTGGTTTTTGCCTTTTTATATTGGAAGCTCTTTGGGACCATGCCTTCATTCATTGTTTTCTACAGCGCCAGGTGCATTTTGGGAGACATGATCTCTACATGTGCCAATGCATTTCTTTTTGTCGACTATAACAGAGCATGGAGATTTTGGGTGCTGAGGTAGTGGCTTCAGTGAAGCATAATCTTGCCAAAACAATGCATTGTGGATGTGGCACACATGGCCATAATTTAGTGGGAGATTGTTTGCTCCTTCCTAAAATAGAAATTGATGAATTTCAAAACCCCAATTCAATTTATTTAAAGTTACTTTCACACTTCCATGACAGACTGAGACAAATATAGAAAAATAGAATAATAGGGGTGGTAGACCACTCAGGAGGTCATCGAGTCCAACCCCCTGCCCAAAGCAGGACCAACCCCAAATAAATCGTCCCAGCCAGGGCTTTGTCAAGCCAGGACGTAAAAATCTCGAGGGATGGAGATTCCACTACCTCCTTAGCTAACTCATTCCAGTGCTTTACCTCCCTCCTAGGGAAGTAGGTTTTCCTAATATCCAGCCTAGACTTCCCACATTGTAACTTGAAACCATTGCTCCTCATTCTGTCATCTGAAAACAGAACCTCCCTTCAGGTAGTTGAAGACTGCTATCAAATCCCCCTCACTCTTCTCTTCCATAGATTAAATAAGCCCTCAGACTCTCCTCATAATTCATGCACTCCAGCTCCCTGATCATTTTTATTACCCTCTGCTGGACTCTCTCCAATGTGTCCATATCCTTTCTATAAGGGGGGGCACAGAATTGGACACAATACTCCAGATGTGGCCTCACTAGTGCTGAATAAAGGGGAATAATCATTTCCCTAGATCTGTTGGCAATGCTCTCCCTAATGCACAATTAAGTGTGTGCACGCGCATGTGTATTCATGCACATATAGAGATGGGATTATATAACAGGATAAAATATGCAGGAAAAATAATCTTACCAGTGTACAACCAAAGGCTACAAAAACTTGAGTGAAATAACATCAATTATGATATGAAAATGCTGGTGATGTCCAAAGGTATCAGACAGATAAAAAAGCAGAGATAATAGACAAGTAAAAACATATGTGAGCTAAAAACGGCTTATACTTTCTGTCAAATAATTCTTAAAGATCAAAGTAGGACTGGCATTTCTAAAGTTCTTTCATTTGCAAAAATACAACCCTTAAAATTCAACTTCTTAATGTATTGACTCCCTAATGCTGAGAGCAATGATTTGTGCACACCTGGGTTGCCAGATCAGTAATTCTCAATTGCTTCATCATGACCCGTGTCCATCACCTCATACTGCGCAAAACTAATACTGCAGAGAAGGGTTCAGAAATGCCAGAGTATAATGAAGTACATGAGAGAATAAATTACTCCCAGAATCAGATTCTCCATGCCTTCAAGAGGTTCTACCAGAAGCCACAATCACCAGGGTTTAGCTTTACCTTATCCAGGTCTCCCTCATGGTAAGCACTCTATATTTCTGGGACTCCGGAGAGACTGGCATAGCCTTGCTCCAGTTGGGGATTCCCCTTTATATCAGAGAATGTCATGAGTTCTAATTAGGCTGGTTTCTGGTTACTCTGCACCATTTCCATATCACATTACTCAAGAATCCCTTATTTCCAAATAGAAATAAGCCTGCTAATTTGATTTAAACACATAGGCATACATACTGATAAAATAAGACTATGCCTAGACTGCCAAGAGAAGTCAGAAAAATATATGCACATCACGAACTGCAATTTACTTATCTTTTTCCGCTTTTTTTCCAAAAGAGGCTTTTCCGAAATTTGGCTCATCTACATGGGGCCAAATTTTGGAAAAAAAGTCCTCTTTGGGAATATCCCTTATTCCTCTCACAGAGAGGAATACAGGGATGCCATAAGAACATGTCCACTTTTTTGGAAACTGTTCCAAAAAAGCGGATGCAGCAGAGCTTTTCCGGGATATCTCCGGTATCCTGGAAAAGCTCCTCAGTCTAGACATAACCTAAGTAGTTATCATAACTACTAGTATGTTGATACTGATTGTGTGCATTATTTTATCTAAAAGTACAAGCAGGCCAGAGGTATATATATTGCATACATATTATCTGCCAGGCAATATTTGATGATGACTATAGGTCTAGATCAGATGTGCACAGCTGCTTAGATTTCAAGCTTCCTATCTCACAGCTCCTCTCCAAAAGTGAAGGGCACAGCTACAGTTCATTGCATTTTTCAGATGTATTATATTAACCCAGTATTGTCAGTGAAGAAAGTATGGATTACTACAGCACTGGCCTGTAAAAGTCACTGAAGAAAACAAGTTTGACTAAAAATCAAACATCAGTCAGCCTCTCCTGCACAGAGTGAAAGGTGAACTGTTTATACATATGGCATGACTGCAGCACTCAAATACATTTCATTTTTCATGAGGTAAACTGACAGTGACATTTAATATGCGGAACGGAGCAGAGACCGGATTTTCAAATCTATGAAAATCTTTGACAGGTGAGATACAGAAATTCACTGAGATATTATAGAGATGTCAGGGTAAAATAAACCTCAGAGTTCTCAGAAGGAAAGCATGAGATTGTAAAACTTTTCTCTGCGGAATACTCTGTAATTATTATATATTCCCAACCCTATCAACAGTACTCTGCATTCAGTTCATATTTATCCTTGTTGTGCTTTCCAAGGATTGGTGAATATCCCATGAATTCCGGGTGCAAGCTCTTTAACTCCAATTAGAACTGATTATATAAACTCTCATCTTTAATAAAATAACTGCTTGAACAATTAGTATTGTGATGTAGTTCTGGTAGCATTCTCAATAAGCCTAGCACTTTCCACAACACAAAAGAAAAAGTGTCTGCTCTAACGAGCTATGCTGTATGCAGAATCGCACATAATGCCAAATCCCAGTGATGATCAGGAAACGGTAGATATTGATACCCTACTCTTCAAACACATCAGGATTAGTTTAAATACTCTTTCAGTTCCAGGGTCTCTCCAGACTCTTAAATATGAAATCAAACATTATTCATTTTTCATGGCTGGCACAGCATACTGTAATATCATGGAGGAGGCTTCCTACAACAATGGAGCTAGAAGATGTCAGAGCAGAAGGCAATTTGGCGTCTATGGTTTAATATCTTCCTGCAGATTTATATACAGCAGTGTTATTTCAGAATAACTGATGTTATTCTGAAATAACATAGTCCACGTCTACACTGCAAGCAGTTATTTTGACATAATGTCAAAACAATGTCGAGTTGGAGGACTTCTTACTCTGAGTCCTGTAACCCTCATTTTACAAGGAGTAAGGGAAGATGGAGGAAGAGTGCTCTTTTTTAGATTTCCTGCTGTGTTGAGGAGCCAAAAGCCTAAATAAGCTATTTTGACTTAAGCTACGCAATTAATGTAGCTCAAGTTGTGTAGATTATTTTAGCTTTAGCCCTGCTGCATAGACATGCCCTAAAAGTTTCCAGCTCTTCTCTTTTCAGATAGAATACTTTTTGTACATGAACTCATGACTGTTTTCTTTGTTGAAACAATATAGCACTAATCAATGTGTGAATTGTCCTCATTTGTCTTGCTGAGATGCTACTATCCAAGTCGAGTTTTGACAGATTAAATGTTAATAGATTTAAAGATAGCTTGTCCAGAATGAAAGCTAGCTACTGAAAATTAAGTATGAAACATTTAATGTATTCAGCTGAGGATATAACACAACTAAAATAAGTATATTAGCTCTCATCATTAACCAGTAAATCACCATATACTGTACATAAAATGATGTTATAATTAGAAACAAAAACTCGTATAAGCAATAAACATTTATGTCTCAAACATAAAACTGGATTCTGAAAAAAGTTAACTCGGACAAATATCTCTTGTAGGTTGATGGCATTATTTGTCTAATGATTAGACCAGTATATTAAAAAAAGCCACATGCCTATTCCCAAAATATTTACAAACTAAGCTTCTGACCCTGTAAATGCATATTATTGAAAACTTCATAGCTATCTCAAATTTCAGATTTTGACTTATGTCCATTTTTACACATCTCAAAAATATACGGTTGAATAACCTGACAAATAAAAATATGAGGGGCTAATTTACAATTCCACATACAGTTCCAGAACTTTACAGTTTCTGATTATATTTACAACTTTTCCTGACCAATTCTGGTAATATATTTTAAATAACTTCATTTCCCTTCTGTGAGGCTTACAAAGATGATCGAATATTAAAAGATGAGTGATGCCACAAGAAAAAAAAAATCAAAATCTCACACCTTCTGAGTACCACATACTTATTTAAATTCCCTAGAGATGCCTATTTACCATGAAATGACCTACATATCTCTGAACAGTCTAGCAGACATGAATGTCACTGAAATCTGGATAGCTGTGTGTTAAACCAGGATTCCTTGGTTTCTATGAGTAATCACATTGAGGTTACTGGGCTTCCTCACATGAATCAAGTGAACAAGATTTTGCCCTATAATCCCATTAATATATCAATATAGATTACATGAGGGTATATGCTAGACATGGATGAGTAACACTAGGCACTTATGAGTAGCAAAGTCACTGTTCATCCTACTTGAGTGCCAAGGAAACCTTTAACTATGGTTGCCAGTGTTCATTTTTTTACTAGAACACCCAGTTGAAAAGGGAGCCTGGGAGCTCAGGGACACATTGCTGCTCCAGGGGAGCCACTCAAGGTAAGCACTGTCTGGAGTCTGCTCCCCACATCCAAACTCCTTTCTGGAGCCTGCACCTCGTCCCACAACTCGTCCCTCAGCTCTGAGCCTCTTCCCGCACCCAAATCCCCTCCTGAAGCCAGTTCCCTGTATCTTCTTCTGCAGACCTGGCTCTACCCTGATCTCCTCCCACATACCCAGACTCACTTCAGGAGCCTGCACCCCCTGCAATCCAATACTGTCCAAATCGGGTGAATGTGAACAAGTGAATGAGAGTAGAAGACAGTGAGCACCAGAGGGAGGAGGGATGGATGGAGTAACTGGGAACAGGGCCTGAGACGGGGCAAGGCAGAGGGTGAGAAAAGAGTGTTTGGTGTTGTGCAATTAGAAAGTTGACAATCGTATCATAAACAGGCATATCAAACCATTGTATGTTGTGTTGCACTTTTATGTTCATGCCAAACATTTTTCAGGAAAAAAAAAAGTAACAATTTCAAAATTTTTTAGGATTGTAAAAAACACCACCAACAACAATTTAACTCTGCCTGCCACACATGGCTATCTGTGTATCATGAGCCCAATATGCAGAGAGAGAGACTAGAGTTGGGCCCAGGTGGATAGAAGGGAAAAACATTTTGGAAGCATTTACATAATTTTAAAATAGTTTTGTCTATAAAATTGTCATCTCATTTTTGTACAGATAATGCTTCGCTGGTTTAGCAGGGTTATAAACAAAAATTATAACAAATAGAAAAAAGAGATACTTCCAGCTCTCAAATAATAAAAACCACATATTTGTCATTCCCTCTAATGGTTCGTTTAATATGGGCCTTCACACCCACGATAGGTCCAGTAATGAATGTTACTGCAACTAGTGTCATGTTGAACTGGCTGTTGTTAGTGGTATTTTTAACTTTTCAGAGCTAGAGAGAGATTATATATGTTACAGGCAATCCCAGTGAAGCAAAGTGCTGATAAGAGGAATAAAAGAAATACACTGTGTTACTTAGGGTACCTCTAGACTACCTGGCTCTGTCAATGGAGCCATGTAGATTAGTTTACTCATCAAAGGGAAATGAAGCAGCGATTTAAATAATCGCCACTTCATTTAAATCAACGCTGTTCCAATCAGCTGTTTGTCGGCACAGCGCAGCTGTCTAGATGGGGATCTGCCATTTCAGGAGGCATAAAGGATTTGCCAACAAAGGGTTCTAGGGTTGGCAGATCCCGGTCTACAATGCCGACAAACGGCTGATTGGCACAGTGCGGTGTGCTGACAAACGGCTGATCGGCACAGTGTGGTGGCCATTTTGATTTAAATGAAGCAGCGATTATTTAAATCGCTGCTTCATTTCCCTTTGTCGAGTAAACTAATCTATATGGCTCCATCGATGGAGCCATGTAGTCTAGACACATCCTTAGGGTACGTCTAGACTACAGGGTTTTGTCGACAGAAGATTTATCGACAAATACTGTCGACAAAGCTTCTGTCGACAAAGAGCATCTACACTACATTCAGTTCTGTCGACAAAGCAAGCAGCTTTGTCGACATGGCAGTGTAGATACAAGGACAGTTTACATGCAATAACGCTTTCTGTCGACAAAACTGTTGACAGAAGGCGTTATGCCTCGTGAAATGAGGTTTACCAGCATCGACAAAACTGCTGAGTTCTGTCGACATTATGTCGACAGAACTAAGCGGTAGTGTGGACGCAGGTATAGCTTTGTCGACAAAAGTCCACTTTTGTCGACAAAACCCTGTAGTCTAGACACACCCTTAGATATTGCTTGGTATACATGGACTATATGCACAATCACACAAACAAGGTGTATCTATGGAAGTGTTCTGGGCATCATTACATATTTTTCCAGTTTCTATACAATTATCCGCATGATAGAAACAAATTGCCATGCCACTAAGAACAAAATAGTTTTTATGCCATTATAATTTTAATTCACAGTAATGTTAAGGCAGAAAGAAACAGGTTAAATTATTGAAGGAAGCATATAAACAAGACTATTTTTACCTCAAATCTGTACTTGCAGTTATTTACTTGTTATTTAATTGCAAAGAAATACATACTTTAAGTATATTAATATAAATAAGTAGTTAAAACTTCAATATGCACCAATTTTGGGAAATCGCTTTACACATCTGCTTAGTCCTGTCCTAGAACTGCTTCTAATATAAACAAAGGCATTTGCTGCTATAATTATTAATGACATGAAACAAAACAATACTAAAACTTTAGTAGATTATCAGATGGCCTGTTAATTATTCTGGTGCAGTTCCTGGCAGTAGAGTTAAAGGTTTGTCTGCACATCCATTATAATCCTCTACTTTTAAGGGTTTTATAATTTGGCTGTAAAAAATCACTCTTGGCTAAAAACCCTTGCCCTGAACAGATTTTTGGTCCATTTTTAAATTAACAAAAAGAAACTTTGTGGCAAAATGGGGGACATAATTGATTTCTGAATATTGTTCCATAATGTGCTGTAGGGATTCGATATTTCAAAGGCAAAATAAAACGATTATTCTAGTCCAGAACTTTTTTAGCATGATATAAATATACTCTTCTTTCAGATTCATGGCCTGGCTTTCACACGGTGGTTTTTAGTTTTGTTTTTCTTAAATCAGAAGATAAACATTTCATTTTTCAGTCCCGTGAAACAATTTAACCCAGCCTCTCTAGCACTACTTGTCCCACTGTGCTCTGTGTTAGAGACTCACTGCACTCACTGGACAGAGATGATCAAATTATTCATTGCAATTCTATCCACTTTCTCTTTGCAACTCATCCACAGTCTGATCCTGATTTCTGAGACCATATTGGGCTATTTTCAAGCAATAGATGACAAGCTTATGCAAAATAATTATATTGCATGGGTTGTTTATGAACAGCTAACTTGTCTATTCATAAATCAATTTTCATGGTGTCCAATAGATAATTTAAATCACACAGCTTAGTTTCTTCACCTTGACTGGTTGACTAATACTTTTTAAATGTCATTTATAACTAATGGTAAATGAGGAATGATCCATAATAAACCTGTGATTAGAATTTTCAAATGTCCAATAAATGTGCTAAATGTTGTGTTATTGAGGGATTTCCAAACAGTTTCATGAATAACTTAAAAATCACCATTTGAATGTTTACAACCAACAAATAATATAACCCAATGAATAAGACCAAACCAAACTCACTGTTTTTATTCCAAAGTTAATTTTGTATTAGTCATAACTAGGGCAAGCCTCTGAGCCTTATCTTCATTCAGTGTAACATGGTGATAATGACCCTTACCATGCCTATCTCAGAGGGAGAGCAAGGATTAATTATTTCACATACACTTTGAAAATATATAATTCTGTATAACATGCTATGTAAGCACTAATTATTATTATTATTATTATTATTAAAATTTGAAATTTGAATGAACCACCAATAATTAATAAAACCTCATTGGAGACGAGAAATGCAAAGCACAAAACAAGCTTCCAAACAAGAGCATCTGTTTCACTGGAAAACATGATGTAGGACTAAATCTGATCCCTCGTGCCAATGCTGTATTGCCGAGCTTGGCACATGGAGGGTCCATTGAGGATGAAGCTAAATAAAATCCTCCCTGCCAGGCCTTAGCTACTATTACAGGTTTGAGATTTCAACAGTCTTCACAAAAACTTCATCATACCACCTCTAAGCCCAGGTCCCATCCCTATATTAGAAGTCTGTTCTGGCGTAATTATTAGGCCCAACCAGGACCTGAGCCAGACCCAAGCCCGAGAGGATCCAGCTGTTCTCCCACTCAACCAATCCAGAGCCAATACTTATACTTAAGTCCCATCAGATTTTGATTATATTTCAGGTACCTAGCCTAAACCATGCTTTATGGGACACCTTCATGGAGCAGGATTTCCTTCCCTTAGTGCCTGAAAATGGGTCTTGCACAGTGTAACTGGACACCCATTATCTACCGTACCTGGAACCTTCCATGATTGCAGAAGAGAAGGGCAGAATTTCTCTCTCATCACATAAAAATATCTAATAGGAAATTCATACTCCATGACATGACATATTGTGTTATGTGGAAAGGAGTAGAATGAGACCATTATTAGCATTAAGGCTGGTACTCACTGTCATAGTAATAATTTATGCTACTAATACACCAAACATTGCCTTATTTTTTTCTGTAAACATTGTAAGCAATCCCTAATTCTTCCAGTAGTCATGCAGAGGTCAGAACTGCATAGTAAGAAAAATAAAATGTATTTGAAAAGATAATTAAGAATGGCCCCCTCACTTTTTTTTCCAGATATCTAAAAGTACAAAGAAAGTTTTGGATTAAAACTCAAAATTCAGAAATGGACGAGCCCATCGCTGTGCATCACACAATTAGTATGTTGTATGTAATTCAACCATTTCAAAGTGCTAAATACAATTAATGCATTTACCTATATTTTTGTACTGGCTTGTCAGCATGAATTGCCTTAATTGTGCTATTTATGGTAAAAGCATTAACATAAAGCATCCATAAATCAGGCCCCTTGTGTTTTGAGCCATTTAGTGCATGCAGCTCAGTCACAATAATGCTACGCATGGAGAAACACAGAATATTTTTCCCCATCTTATTTGTTGATAACGTTGCTCCTGAGGGACACTAGTATATTTGAAGCATGATTATGTATGCAGCATATATTCTTCTTGCCTTTTATTTCTTGCCTATTTTTTTATTTTTAACAGAATCTGAAATTAAGATTCTAAGAATAGATGAAATGTATATTTGTGTGGGGTTTTAAAGAGATTTGAAAGGCAAAATGCTCACTCATGCTTTTCAGGCAAATCCCCCTTTCTTTTGAATGCAAAATCCATTTTAGTTCAGAAGATGGATAGCAGATCACACAGGAAACTCTAACAAGCTTCTGTTGAAGGGTTGAGTTGCCTCTTTTTTATTTATGTATTTATTTATTTTTAATTCTAGTCACTCTACATATGACAGCTCCAGCCCAATCATAAATCCTTTTGGCTACACGTCAAAAAATCACCAGCACAATTGCCACTAATTGGCACCATGGTTGGCAGATGGGCTAGTGACTGGATGGGCCATGCAGTATGAACTCCCCTCTCTGCCTGTCAGACATGGATCCTCCAGTATACAGTTGAAGAACAGTTATTGGGCAGTATGTGGAAATCTGTACTACCCTGTTCCTGTGCTGTAACTGATCACATCAGTCTTTTGTACTGTCAATCAGACACCTTTCAGACACATTGGCAATCACTTAGAAAAAGTATCATTAAAATATTTTCCTTAAAGTGACAAATTTTAATGACATCATTGAAAGCTGTGTTAGTTTGTACTAATGACCACTGGCAATAAACCATAAAGCTCTAAATGCATCCAGCAGTCAGGGCTTAGGGTTTATGAAGCCCTAGCCAGTAGTATTAAGTGGTCCTATGCTCATCTGCAGCGCAAGGATGGCAGGGAGAAATAAATTATTTTTAAAAGATGTATTTTTATAATCATCAATATACTAATGAAATATATTTAAAGCAAATTTTAAATTAAGGCTTGGCAAACTAACTGTACATATTACAGTAATACACAACAGTTTTTGTCTGCAAATGCAGAAACTGACAGGATATATGGCACCCCCACTGTAAGTTTGCCCCAGTATACATCCTTTCCACACTAAAGTCATTGATGCTTGTAGGAACTGATGTGTTATAAGTCCTCCCATTCCTTGCTCTTAAGTTGTGCAAAAAAAAAAAAAAAAACAACAACAACCCAATTTGCACAAATGGAAGTCATCTGTGGGAATTTTTTTTCCCTTTTTAAGTTGTTTCACTGTAAGTCCAAGTTTCTTGGAACATATCTTAGACTTATAGTGAGGACAGCTGACATACCTGGGAATAGTCCTATGCCTATAAAATGGCTTCACTACCACTTTAATGGCTCTTTCAATTTTGTGCTGATGCCTTTTCAGCCTGCCAGACACTTTTCACTTTTAAATTAACTATATCCCCTCTGAAGGAAGATTCACCAGGCTGTGTCAGCCACTGAGCAGGGATAGGAAGATGTAGGGATGGACATTAACTCCCAGGAGTGCCCTATGCAGCTGCATACATTGCGTAAGAACAAGGATGGCCCTGCCAAAAATTTACAAAGCAAGAAAATAAATTGTGTAGAATACGATGAAACAAAAATTACATTGTGGGGGTCCGTGATCTAGAGAAGTAAAAATAATAAACAAGAGAAGTTTAAGATCCATTAACTGACTAATACAAGCCTAGAAATAGCATAAATAGTCCATAAAAACTTAATATAAACCTCATAAAGCATATTTAACCCAAAGCTTGAAGTGTAAAGATAGGACTTTGTGTTTATAATTAGTTTACAGCTTTTAGCCAACAGCAAACATGAGTAACATTCATTTTGTACATTTGGTTGCGTAACTCACCCTTCTCTCAATGCCCTTTCAAAGATAATCAGCATTCCAACAAGTCCACTGAGAACGTTTCATATTTGCTAACAGAGAGCTCAGTCCTATGAGAATAAGGCTTCCAGGTCAAGGAGCTTTCTTGATCTAGAGATTCCATGTTTTGTTCCATATTTATTTATATTTGTATTTGTCGCACATAGGCACTGTAAAAGAAGCACCTAGATCTATAGAATTGCTTGCTCTCCCCCCAGCTAATGATTTTGTTAGGAATAGAATGTAGCTACTGCAAACATCACCCTTCAGATTAGTATTTTATATAGATGTAGATTTTCTAATGAAATATTAAGTTCACTACCAGTACACCATAAAACAGACTTTGCATTGGGTCAGAAATAAGCCACGGGTAAATCATAGGGGATTTTTTGGATTTACTTTTTTAGAAATGTACAGTAGTGTAAAGGGCAAAGTATTTTACCTCACAGTGTATAAACAGAAGAAATTTTGTATCCCACCTAGATAGCACATAAAGATCCCTATATAGCACCATGTGCTGTGCATACTCACAGAACTCTGGTCTCCCAGACTAAGAAGAATGGTACACACAGACACTTGCAGCTGAGCTCTACAATTTCCTTCAGTGATTTTTAAATGAAATATTTTATTATATCTACTTTATTTCTTTTTAAAATCAGGATATTGGGGTATTTTCATGATTTATGTACTTCAAAATTGCGATTTACATTGGGCCCTAGTCATAAGGCAATTGATGGTTGTCACACCATGCAGCAGATTACCCATGCCACTGCTCAGAAGTGCAAGCAGTGCTCCTAGTAGAGATCAAACCTCTCCAGTCCAGCACTTTCTAGCCCAGCAACATCCGTGGTCTGGCATGATTTTAGTGAGCTGGATGTCCACTTATCATGGCTGTGGCCAACTTTCCCATGGTCCAATCAAGTTTTTTTACAGCCTCTTGTCCTGGCTCTCAGTGTTCTGTGCTGTTATTTAGCTCTAATCTACCTCTAAATGTCTTCTAAGAGCCCAGTAAGCAGTGGAAGTGTTGGTAATGCTGCTAGACAACATTGACCTCCCATGGTTCAGCAAATTCTCTGGTTCAGCATCAGTCAGGTCCAGAGTTCAACCTGAAGTTTAGTTCCAGGCACAGTCATAGCCCCTATACTCTCATAAGAAAAGGATGCAGAGGACTAGATTTGATGACTTCTCAGGGTCCCTTTCAGTTCTAGTATTCCATGATTCTATGAGCATGTAGACTACTCGCCATAGGCACAGTAACGAAGGCAGGGAGAATATAAGTTCATACCAGCATCTTCCATATAAGCTACATCTGGGAAGAGTACCAGATCTCTAAACAAAAGACAGGACTATGCAGCACTTTAAAGACTAACAAGATGGTTTATTAGGTGATAAGCTTTCATGGGCCAGACCCACTTCTGGCCCACGAAAGCTCATCACCTAATAAACCATCTTGTTAGTCTTTAAAGTGCTGCATAGTCCTGTCTTTTGTTTCAGCAAGACCAGACTAACACGGCTACATCTCTGTAACAGATCTCTAAACAGTCTGTAACAGTGGGCAGAGTCTTCTGACTATTCCCACTGAGGAAAGGTGGATCTATAGTGCTCTACCTGAACCCAATCTGAAGATAAAGTAAAAACATATATAAGTCATCTAGTCCATTTCTGCAACTACACAGGCACTTCAGACAAAGAACAGTAATTCTAATTCATCTGCTAACACATCACAGTGGAATAGTCCAATGGGAAAATCACTCCACATATTAATACAGACATCAGATTTCTCTCTAACTATTCCTCAGCATTCAAGGTTAATTATGCAAAAATTGAACTCTTCTACACTATATTTATTAAAGGATAAAATGTACATGTCAGTGTAAACACTTCATTAATTTGCTAATATTATCAGGCATGACAGCAACATTCCAGTTCATATATAAAGCTGTGAACAGAGTAACTGTTTTCTATATATCAGGAAAATAAAATATATCACTGATAATTACAATGACTGACAAGTTAAACATTTCCTACTTTTGTTTGAAATTCTGATATGTTTCATTATATTACCAAATTGAGAACATTTGGAGTACGGGGGGGAATAAACACACTTAAGTTTTTGAAAAATTATACATTTTGAATAAATTAACATGTTTTGTAATGCAAATCACAATAAACACAACTTTAAATTTTGTTCAAAGTAATTTCTACAAGAGATCCAGTATCCCTGGATGCTAAAAATGTGTTGAGGGATTAAAATCTGGAATCCATCTTTCCGTGCAAATTATTTAAAAATGTGCCCATATATATGTATTTTTTAGTAACGGTGATTATCTAGGCAGGATCCATTTTAAACTGAACATGAGATATTTTTTAAAATTGAAACTATATGCGTAATTCTATAAAATAAACCTATTTTGGAGAATTAAGGAAAAGGGCTAAAAAGTTGTTCATCAATATGTGTTACTATTTTGCACTAAAATATAGAGAATAATGAAGATACCCCTTCTAGCCAAAAAATCCCTATAAATAAAAAACAAGGGAATTTAAGAACTTCTAAAATATCAAATGCAAAATCTGTACCCTAAGCAGAGCTTTACCTTGTAAATGGAGCATTTCAGAGACGCCGTAAAGTCCACTAAGGATTTCACTATTACTCCTGATATTATGTCAAAGGTGCTCAGATATTATTCTGATGAATCATAGAATCATAGAACACTAGAACTGGAAGGGACCTCAAGAGGTCATTGAGTCCATTCCCCTTCCCTCATGGCTGGACTCAGTATCAACTAGACCATCCCTCATAGATGTCTGTCTAACCTGCTCTTAAATATCTCCAGAGATGGAGACTTTACAACCTCCCTAGGCAATTTATTCCAGTGTTTAACCACCCTGACAGTTAGGCAGTTTTTCCTAACGTCCAATCTAAACCTCCCTTGCTGCAGTTTAAGCCTATTGCTTCTTATCCTATATGAATGTTGATCTAAAATCCTGATAGATAGTTCATTAACGTATACACTCACTTCACTGATTATGAATGCATCCGGATTAAGAGGAGCCTAAATACAGTATGCCTACGACTAGACTACAAGCCTCTTTCAAAAGACAGCATCTAGACTGCAATCACTTCTTTCGAAAAAGCGAGCCGCTTTTTCAAAAGAGAGCACTTAGGCAATCTGGATGCTCTCTTTTGAAAAAGCCCTGTTTGCATTCAAGAACGCCTTTTTTAGAAAGAGCACTTTTGAAAAAAAGCATTCTTCCTCGTAAAATGAGGTTTACCATAGTCGAAAAAACTGCTGCGTTCTTTCAATTTAATTTTGAAAGAATGCAGCGGCAGTCTAGATGCAGGGGAAGTTTTTTAGAAAAAAGGCCACTGTTTTTCGATAAAACCCTGTAGTCTGAACACAGCCTATGTGTAAAAATGGTAACTACTTGTGACCAATATTCTCTCTAATCTTTTCCAGCCATGTGCATTTGTGAATGTGCAACATTAAGAGAAGCAAAAACAAAAACAAACAAACAAAAACCCAACAACAAAAAAACAAGCTATGGGAGCTCTGTTAATCTGCTGGGTGGCATAGGAATCTCTCCTGAGTAGCCTACACAAGCATGTAGCTTACAGAGAATGCTGCTTGTGACTTTTCATATTCTGGTAGCATGTCTAGAGATTATAAAACAAAGGATTGACCTTAATTCTTCCACAAGTCAGCTGTGTGAACTTTGTGCCTCATAGGTAAAAAAAGAAATACTACTTACATGTCCTTGGCTAGAACTCTGAAATGAAAAGTATGAAGTATTGTTACTAGGCTGTGTCACTACTGGAGATTATAAATAACTTACAAATGTAGCCTTGACAGAAGAAACTGTAGCTTATGCAAACAGTCACTTGCTTTACCTCTTCCTCTAAACCAATATGAATACTATATTATATTGTATACATCAACCTATAATAACTTACATCCTATAGTTTTAAGCAACCTTTTATACTGGATAATCATATGTTGACATTTTTCTAACTCCAGTGTTCAGCAGAAAAGTTTTCTATTTTTCATTAGTCAGCACAACGAAAGGGACATTCTTGGAGGCATAAAAGTCACATTCTCTGTTTGGCTAAACACATTTTTTTATGGGAAGCACCCTAAGTGTAATTCCAATGTAACTTGTAAATTGGGAATGATGTCTCTGAAATTCATACCAAGGTGAATCGTTGGTAAGGCTATGTCTACACAGAAATGTTATTTCGGAATAACTGACATTATTTCAAATTAACATAGTGTGTGTCTACACAGCAAGCTGTTATTTTGAAATAATTTGCAGATGGAGGACATCTTACTCTGACTCCTGTAATTTTCATTTCATGAGAAGTAAGGGAAGTCGAAGAAAGAGTGTTCTTCCTTTGACTTGCTGTTGTGTAGACAGCACCAAAAGCCAAATTAAGCTATTTCAACTTTAGTTACACAATTGATGTAGCTCAAGTTAAGTATTTTAATTTGAATTTTGCCATGCAGTGTAGACGTGCCCTAACTGTGAGAAGACCAGGACTCTAGAGTTAGTGCTCTGTTAAGACCTAACATCAGGATTATATGAAGTGGAAAACTGACTATAGTACTATACCTCTAAACTGAAATATCAAGTTCTGTGTTGAAAGAAGAATAATCTTTCTGACACAGACGGATGCATTTTAAGAAAAAAAAATCTCAATATATGAGCTTAATTTTCAGTGCAAAGGTAAGAAATCTGAATTTTGCTCTTGCCCTATGTATTTGCAGTGTGCCTGCTATTTGCTCAGCTCATTGTTTGCACAAGCAAAAGTTGTTCATTGGAAGAATAATCCAAGAAAGGCCAGACACATTTTTAAATCTAACAGTAATTTGTGCATGCTGTGTAAACACATGCATTTTCTTGTTAAAAAAACATGGTATCACAACCACAGACCTAAGAAGTGTTCAAACTCACTTTTGTTTGTTTAACCAGTTTTCAAATTTATGCAATTGATTAACAGTGTTATGGCCCTGCTGTCCACAGACTCCAAGGCAATATGGCTTGTGGATATTTCTCAATGTATTTATTTGCAGCTGCACAGAATGTAAAGCAATTAGCTGTTAATGTTTCTGGCTGTTTTCTAGTGTTAACCTTCCCTATCATGGGACTGTTTTTCTTATCTTGTACATCTAAGGCCTGTCAGACTCATATGCTTGTTGCACATGCAAAAACCTTGAATGAACTACATGGGCTACAGTTGGTTCTTAAATGTTAGATAATGCTGCTTGTTTGTTAATTTCCTCTTTGCTCTGCTCCAGTACATTGGCACTGCTTCTGAAATGTCAGCTAATGTCAGCTTCACACCATTTATGGTTTAAGAGAGTACAAAACTGGAGAAGCAACACTTAATAACCCAGAAGTCCCACTAGTACAATGTAGTAAACTGCTGAAATAATGCTCATAATAAACCCTAAGCAAACAACAACCCAAGCCAGTGGGTTCTAAAGAGAAATCCATAAAACAACCTTGTGCAGAATCTGGACATGAACTAAGAGCATGTCTAATCTATGCTCATTTAAAAATGCCTCTACCTCTCATTGTATTTTGTGACACGTTCCTTTGCATCCCTGTGTGAAAGTATGATTTAACCCAATATGCACCTGGGATACACAATATGCAGTGCTGTCCCCATAAACTTGTGGTAAATGTCAAAGCACTCTGAGGGTACATCTACACTAGATCCCAAAATAGCTATTCTGCATCTTTTAAACCAGCCTGTTATTTTGAAATAGCTTTTGAAATAATGGGCTTGCTATTCAGCCATCCCTATAAATCTCGTTCCATGAGATTAAGGGACATTTCAGAATAGCGCTCTATTTCAAATTTGGTGCTGTGTAGACAGCACCAAATTTCTTAATAAGCTTTTTCAAAATACACTTGAAACAAGCTACGCAAATTGCATAGCTCACATTGCATAGCTTATTTCGATCTATGGGTGCAGTCTAGACACACCCTACAAGAAAACCTCCACACTTCTAATAATGTTTCCTAGCCAGATACATAGCCTGTGTTCCTCTTGGTCATTCTACTAGTTAGTTCAAAGGAAAGCCAAAAATGTCAATTTGCTTGAAATGTGTCCAGAAGCCAGCAATTTGTAAATATGTAAACATGTGAAATAAGACACAGGTTATGTCTACACTACTAGGTTATTTTGAAATAAGTTATTTCAAAATAATAACTCCCAAAATAATTATTTTGAAATAAGCTTATTTTTCTTCATAAGCAGGAGTTATTATTTCGAAATGACAAGCCCATTATTTCAAAATGACAGACTCGGTGTTGTGGGCACTTGCCTTTTTATTTTGAAATAAGGGGAGTTATTTCAAAATTACTCCCCAGTATAGACATGCCCACAGAGATATCAATTCTTGAATAGGAGCCCATCCAGAAGAAGAATCAGGTACCAGATGGTAAATGCTTTGGGGGATACGACATTGCTTTTTATTTGTTCTGCCAAATATCTTGCAGACTATGGGTATGTCTACACTATAGCGTTAATTCAAGTTATCTTAATTCGAAATAGTTAATTTGAATTAAGCTAATTTGAATTAATGCATGTACACACAAAATTCAGTTCGAATTAGCATTTTGCTAATTCGAAATACTGCATCCACACTGACTGGACACAGAATTAGATATAAGGCCAGCCAGAACCAGGTCAAGCAGGGCAACAGGTCAGGAGTGTTTGTGTGTGGCTGCTGCCTGAGAATATCTGACACCTGTGCTTAAAGGGACACCCTCCCGCTCCCCGGGCAGCTGGTTCTCAGATGTCCCTGCTTTTTGCCAGCCTGCCTCAATGAGGGACAGCAAAGCTTTTGTGTCTCTGCGTGCTCTGCTTGTCCTCACTCAGGACAGCACAGCACTCTGCAACACGGAGCTGGAGCTGCCCCTGGGCACTCTGGTGCTTCTCGTGGACATGTTGCTGTGAGCCTGTCTGCACTTAATGCAGGCTGCCATCCTGGAGATCCATCGGAGGACTGTCAGTATCCAGGAGGCCCTGCAGGAGACCTTCCACCTTGAGGAGCACTAAGAGCCTCCCTGGTCTGCCTCACTGGAGGCTTGTGCCTCATTCCTCCCTACTTCCACTTACCCCTAACTAGCCCCCTTTCCTGATGTCAAATAAAAACACATTTCTTGCCAAAAACAAACTTTCTTTATTGACTGAAACTGGGGTGCGAATGAGGGTGGGAGAGGGAAGGGGGAAACCTGAGAGGAGGGAGCTGGAAGGGGGAGGCAAGGGGAGGAAGGGAGAGGAGAAGCTCAGGGTTGGGGGTCTTGCTGGACCAACTTGATTTTCATGCAAACCTGGTCCTGGGTTCACATGTGGCCTTTGGTGGCCAGGCTGGCAGCTTTCCTGCCATAGACTGCTGCGTTCCTCTGTCTAGTGTGGAGATCATGGATGTTGGGGGCATTCCCCCAAACCTGAGTATGATCCACCCTGATCTCCGCCCTGGAACAGGAAGGCGCCGTCTTCTCCGGGCCCTGGAAGGCTCCTGGGAGCTGGCAGACTGCTCCTGGAGAGCAGTGGAGGGCTGGCTGCCAGTGGCTTGCTGGCTCATGTTTTGGAGCCACTGGGTCGAGGCAGTGACTGCTGGCTTTGGGCCAGCAGGCTTGCAGCTGACACTGGCACTGTGGCTAGAGTCTGCCCCGTTAAGGGCTCCGGAGCTGGGGGGAGGGAGAAGAGTTTTCCTGGTTTGGCCCAGAGTGGCCACCAGGGGAAACTGGGAAGGCTGGAGGCCAGCTAATTCGGACTAAGCATCTACACAGCGCTTATTCTGAATTAGCTAATTCGAGTTTGGCATTACTCCTTGTAGAATGAGGTTTACAAAACTGAAATTAAGCACCCCGCTATTTCGAATTAAATTCGAAATAGCGGTTTGCTTGTGTAGAGGCTATGGAAGTTAATTCGGAATAACGGCTATTATTCCAAATTAACTTTGCAGTGTAGACATACCCTATGAAAATAATCATAATGCCATTACCAAGAGAGCAGGTAAGTGGGAAGATCACTTCTGATGTCAAACAACAAGTGTGCCTTCTCTATTCTTGTAGTGGATTTTGGTTTTGACAGGGAAGGCAAACATCCAATGAATTAAACAGAAGAGCATAAGTCCTCCAGTCAGGAGAAGGAGTCCTCATACTCCTCGGCTGTGTCTAGACTGGCCAGTTTTTTCCGGAAAATCAGCCGCTTTTCTGGAAAAAACTTGCCAGCTGTCTACACTGGCTGCTTGAATTTCTGCAAAAGCATTGACTTCCTAGTGTAAGAAATCAGTGCTTCTTGCGGAAATACTATGCTGTTCCCGTTTGGGCAAAAGTCCCTTTTGCGCAAAAGTTTTGTGCAAAAGGGCCAGTGCAGACAGCTGAGATTTGTTTTGTGCAAAAAAGCCCTGATCTCGAAAATGGCCATCGGGTTTTTTTTGCGGAAAAGCGCATCTAGATTGGCCACAGACGCTTTTCCGCAAAAAGTGCTTTTGTGGAAAAGCGTCCGTGCCAATCTAGATGCTCTGTTCTGAAAATGCTTTTAACGGAAAACTTTTTCATTAAAAGCATTTCTGGAAAATCATGCCAGTCTAGACATAGCCCTCATTTTTTACTAAGCCAGTCAGTGTGTCTACACAGCAAAGTTATTTCAAAATAACGAATATTATTCTGAAATAACTATGCAAGCATCTACACAGCAATAGCAATTTGAAATAATTTTGAAATAACAGGAGTCTTATTCCGACTTCTGTAAACCTCATTTCACAAAGAATAACGCTTATTTCAAAATAGTTATTTTGGAATAGGAGCTGTGTTGGCGCTCCACCTCTGCTGTTTCGAAATAGCCCTTCATCAAGGCCATTCTAAGTTATTCCTCCCCAGTGCCTCCTGGGGCTCTAAATCTAAAGAGAACGTCTACATTATGGAAGCCTGCCTCAGAATAATTTTGAGGTTTCTTTGCGATGTAGACGTGCTCTTTTGAAATAAGCTATTTCGGAATAACTATTCCAGAATATCTTATTCTGAAATAAATGTGCAATGTAGATGCAGCCTCAGTGACAAGGACAGAGGAACTAAAACCTTTGTCTTGCTGGGGACAGCCAAACAACAGTGCACTTTTAGGAGAGCATGTTCATATTCTGACAGACCTAGGACAGCTGGCTATGGTAACATGCTGGAGGGCAAATATACTGGCAACTGGGTGAATAACCACCCGGAAGCACAGGACCCTCGGTGTAGGGGCAGAGCTTCACCACAATATATATTAGTATAGCTTTTGGAGCAAATGAGTAAAAAGGCTTAAAATTGCATCTTTCAATAACATTCCTTCTTGAAATTATATGTCAGGCTCATTGATTAATTTTTCATGTGCAAGTGCAGTACATTTATATATGACCATTGTTTACATGACTTTTCTGAATGCACAAATTTGCATGTGCAGATTTAAAAAAAATTAAAAACCAATGTTTTCTTAAAAGTGTAGTGCTGGTTGACAATGCAGTTTGCCAGTCCCCTAGATTCTCCACATTCACGTAGCAGGTAAAAAGCAAAGTCAGCAAAAGCTGACGCAGAGGGGGTGAGAATTCAGTGTAAGGGGGTGAGAATTCAAACTCCATGCCCATTCAACTTTTGGTTGCTGTGCTGAGGCTATCAACAAGCCTGTTAAATTTGGTGATGGTTTTATTTTGCATAGCGTCTTGTGACTAGTGTACCAGCCATGATTTGAACATAGGTAATACTTAAGACTGGTCATTGTTGAACATTGAAATACAAAATGCCGTGTTCAAAGAACAGATGTTACCCACTTCAACAAGATATTCTCGCAGGGGTGGGGGGAGAAGGAGGGAGCTGTATGGCCTGTGTTACATAGGAAGCCAGATGAGATGATCATTATAGTTCTTTTTGGCCTTGGAATCTATGAAAAACATTTTCCTACATCTTAGATTTTACTAACGTGCTACATTTCCTTTGATTTCCTCTTCCCCCTTTTTCAGAGCAGTCACATGGGTAAAATGCAGACTCTTTTTCTTTTAGAATCTAGTTAGTATTTTACCTCTAAACCTCTGTTCTGCATTCTGACAGTAAGCTTTAATCTGGTAATCTAACAAGAGGAAAAGGCAGTCTCAGCAGACGCGCTCCGACCTTGTGTTCGACCATATTAAGAATTAATACTTAGCCTTGCCGTACAACCCAGCTTTAATAAAGCTACCCAAATCCTCTTGGCTGACTCTTTGGCAAGCCAGCATCCATCAAAGTGCTCAACTTTTGTATTTGCTAATTCAATAGGCAGCCTGACAGGCAGGCTTTCAGATCCGCATTTTATGAGATAATAAGGCATTTTACATATTTCAGATGCTTGCTCTGTTGACAGAAAAATGAATTTTGATAACTTTGTTTTTTAAAAATATTTTCATAATAAATGTTTTCTCTAAGTTTAAGAATGTTTTTGATAGTTCGATGTATTAACCCTTCCTACTGCCAGTTTTTTTAAGAAGCTGGTTGTGGGGGCTGGAAGAAGATAACTGCTTCAACTCCACTGGACTTTTTATGGCAGTGAAAAGTGAAAGTTAAATCTTCATTGATCTCAACTGTATTAAATGCAGCTGTGCATTCAGATATAACCACATATTTTCCTGTATTTGTAGCTCCCTTTAATACATTCAAATCCAATAGTGTCAAGTCTAGATGGTATAATTAATCCATTCATTACTCTAAAGCAGGGGTGGGCTGCTCTGATAGGGAGGGGACCTCGGGCAGAAGGGGTGGGGCCAGGAGGCTTCCTGTGCTTCATCGGCCCACCGACCCTGATTGGCCTGGGGGTTGGAGAATATGTGAAGTCTTTGTCCCCTGCCCCCTGGCACCTAGAAAGAGCTGCAGCTGTTTTGAATCAGGGCCTGGGGACATGGGAACGCACAAAGTCTCTCACTCCCTAACCCCTCCCAGCCAGGGACATGTGGTGCCTAGAGGGAACCACCAGCTGTATTGCACAGCTGGTGGTTCCCTCCAGTGCACCACGTCCCTGGCGGGAGGAGGAGATTTTGCATGCTCTCCTATACCCAGATCTCAATTGGAATGGGGGTGGGAGAGAGCAGCAAGACAGCTGTGGGATGGATTAACCATTTGCCCACCCCAACTCTAAAGGCATAGAAATGCATCCCCAGCAAAAACAAGTATGGAAACATAGGATGTGCTGCATGTTTTTGTAATCACCCAAGCACATACTCTCATAAATCAAGAGTATACTATCTAGTGTCCGAATGTATATTTTGCTTTTCATTAAGATTCGTGTTGTGATATGCACTGAAGGAGGAAAAGGATGCTGAATCTTCAAAAACCTCTATAATTTACTGATGTACTTAACACACACAGAGCAAATTGTGGTAAAATGACAAAAGGAACTCGCAAATTTTGTTTATCTGATCTCTTCTCTAATGGCTAGAATGTGCTCCCTCCTGTAAATAGATCTACTCAGATGTTTGTAGCTCAAAAGGAGAACATTAATACCTTGGGGATGAAACCCTGTCTATGCTGACTTCAACGGGACTACAATTTCACTTTTGATACCCGATGGAGTAATACTTTACTCAAGTAATAAGAACAGGTCTCTTTGGGCCCTGTCACGTTGCTGAATTGGAGGGAAGCAGCCAGATCGCTGCTGCACCCCTAGGTGAGGGTGTTGGCCCCAGAAATTGGTATGGGGGGATTGAATGGGGATTGAATTGTTTGTTGATCTTATGTACGCTATTTATGTGAATGTATAATGTCTATGTGTGTAGATAGGAATCTGTAATCTGTGTAGAAGCTGAATATTCCTGTGAATGTGGTTAAGCATGGCTATGGACAGGCTGGGTAGCAAAGCCCTGTGGAACAATGGCCCTTGATGGCCCAAAGACACACCTAAAGCAGGAGGGCGGAGACCCAAGAGCTGCCAGCAGAGAGAGGCTGAGGACCAGGTGACCGGCTGAGACCAGAAGAGGCCAGGAAGGAGATAAAGAGGCCATGTGGTCGAGGCCATTTTGGTTCTCAGCTCAGCACTTCATCCCAGAGGCAGCACTGCAGGGATTGAAGAGCCCGGAAGACCTGGGAACCCATCCTGATCGTAGGATGTGCAATAAGGACTTTTAACCAGCAGCTGCAACATCTCTGCTAGCGCCTGCATCGAGAACTGGGAGATTCGGTGCATGTAACGTACTGTACTTTAATAACCTTACTCTCAGGCTTTTCTTTCTTGTACTAATAAACCTTTAGATATAGATTCTAAAGGATTGGCCCAGCGTGATTTGTGGTAAGGTCCAGAGGGTAAATTGACCAGGGATCTGTGGCTGGTTTCTTGGAACCGGACAGAACTTGTTCGGGGTAGGTGGGATTGGGTGCTAGGACCCCCCACCTGTGTATAGGCCCGGGGCCATCTGGGGCACGGATATTGCTGGGGTGTCGGAGGGGTTTTGCTCGGGAGGCTTCAGGCAGGCTGCTGAAGCGCTCTGTGAGACTGGTTTGTGGCCTGTTTGGAGAGGTCGCCAGTCAGGGGGACTGTAAAGAGCCCCGGATTTGAGCAATTCGCCCTGAGCGGATGCCCTAAGCGGTGCCCAGACACGGCCCGGTCCGTCACAGTGGCGTAGTCGGCAGGATCCACAGATCTTGGTCAATTGGGCTTTGGGATCAAAACCCCACGCTGTCTAAATTTGATTTTTAGTACTGAGAGTGCGGTTGGTTAAAGGGCAGCCGAAATGAGTCAGCAGCGCCCATATGAGAGCCTGAGCAGAGAGGCTCTGAAGGATTTGTGCTCACAGAGGGGCATTGGCTTCCTACAGAAGACTACTAAGCAGCAGCTGACAATTTTGCTGCTGCAGGACGACCTGCGGGCCAAGGGGCAGCCCCCACCCGAGGCTACAGATGCGGTTACGGAGGAAATCAAGAGGCAACAGGCAGCGAGAGAAAGGGAGCTAGAACACGAGAGGGCCCTGGCAGAGATACGTGCAAAGGA
The DNA here is from genome assembly GCF_049634645.1 of Pelodiscus sinensis. Taxonomy (NCBI): domain Eukaryota; kingdom Metazoa; phylum Chordata; order Testudines; family Trionychidae; genus Pelodiscus; species Pelodiscus sinensis. The sequence continues at coordinate 9,261,688 of NC_134723.1, forward strand.
GAGAGAGGAACGCGCAAAGGAGAGAGAGGTTTCGGCAGAGGCGGAGAGAGCGGCCCACGCACGGCGCATGGAGGAGAGGGCGGCGGAGGAGAGTTCCCAGCGGCGCCAACTCCAGATACTGGAGGCACAACAAAGGGTCCAGCAACCTGCGAGCCCATCCCCGCTTGCCAACAAGAGCTGGGAGAGGATCTGTCCCGTCTACAGCGATAATGACGATATCGAGGAGTTTTTGGCCACCTTCGAGCGCATCTGCAACGTGAACCGGATCCCAGACGAGCAGCGCATGCCTGTCCTGATGACCAAACTGACTGGCAAGGCCAGGGAGGTATTCAATGACATGGGGGAGGAGGAAGCATTGGACTACGGGCGGTTCAAGGACTATGCACTGAGGCGGTTCAGGGTCACCCCTGAATCCCACCGGGTTAAGTTCAGGAGTTTTAGGATGTCCAATGATTGTTCTTATGTGGAATGTGCCCATAAGCTGATGGCCTTTTTAAAAGGTGGGTGATGGGGGCAAAAGTAAACGGGGATTATGAGAAACTGCTGGATTTGGTCACCCTGGAGCAGTTTCTGAATGTGGTGCCTGACGAGGTCAGGGCGGCTGTGTGTGATTGAGAGCCCGAATCGGTCCTACGGGCTGCAGAGATTGCAGATGCCCACACCCAGAACAGGGCGCGGGATGGGCACAGACCCGGGGGGAAGACTCGGCTCCTATCCCCCCAGTCTAAACGGAGGGAGGGGTTCAGGAGCAGACCCGGCCCAGAATCCATCGAGGGGATGCGGAGGAGCCCCGAGAGCAGGGGTGCCCTCCTCAGGGATAGGCAAGCCAAGTGCTACCACTGCGGCCGATCTGGCCATATAAGGCCTGACTGTCCAGACCTAAGAAGCGGCCCTAGGCTGGGGGCTCCCAGCCGTTCTATAAGCACCAATTCAATTACAGTGTGCACGCAGGCTGGGCTCTTGGACCCCAGCGAGGCCCCTGACACCGCCCTGAGTCCAGATGTGAGTGATGCAGTAGCTAATGTTAACAATGTAATCTACGGAGGAGTGAGGGGGGGCAGTGAGCTCACCCGGTATGTCAGGACGGAGGCGTGGAAGGGCAGTGAGAAGTTTATGGGGGAGGCGAAGGTCAATGGAGTTAGATGCAGTGGCTGGCGAGACACTGGCTCGGACATCACAATAGTCAAGGGGCACCTGGTGAGACCGGAGGACATGGTGCCCGGGGACAGTATAACCATCGTGGCCTTGTCGGAGTACTCGGTGAGCCTGCCTGTAGCTAGAGTCCATCTTGAGTGGGGGGACTTCAGGGGGCAGGTGTTGGTGGCTGTCCGGGACTTGATTCCCGCGGATGTCTTGGTGGGGAACGACCTAGCGGATATGCCCAGCCAGGTTAACGTGGTGACCAGGTCACAGAAGGAATATGGGGGTGAAGCCGATGCCCCGGCAGGTAGCAGCGGGGCGGAGGGAGATCAGGCCCAGAGTGTACCCCAGGCGGGGGAGGTTGATAGGGCGCCCGAGGGGGCGGATGCTGCTCCAGCGCTGAGGGGCACACAGCAGGAGTTCCAGGCGGCCCAGCAGAGCGATGAGTCCCTGGAGAGAGCCAGGGAGGAGGCCCAGAACCAGACCCCAGCTACTGAGGAGAGGGGCAGATTTCTCATACAAGAGGGGCTGCTATACAGGGAGCCCCCCCTGGGGAAGAAGGGTTCCCAGGCAGCGACGCGCAGGCAGCTGGTGGTGCCGGAGGCGTACAGGGAGGAATTATTGAGGGTGGCCCATGCCGGTCCGTTCGCAGGGCATCTGGGAGTGGGCAAGACTTGTGACAGGCTGGAGCAGAACTTCTACTGGCCACGCATGTTCGGGTCGGTGAGGGAATATTGCCGAAGCTGCGAGTTGTGCCAGAAGCGGAAGGGATCCAGGGGGCCCCGCAAGGCGCCCCTGCAGCCTCTGCCCATTATTGGGGAAGCCTTTGCCCGAGTGTCAATGGATATTGTGGGCCCGCTTCCGAGGCCCTCCAGGAATGGGAAGAAGTACATTCTGGTAGTGGTAGACTTTGCTACGAGGTACCCAGAGGCCGTGGCTCTGTCCAACGTGGAGGCAGAGACGGTGGCAACAGCCTTGTTCACTGTGTTCAGCAGGGTGGGTTTCCCCAGGGAGGTCCTGTCTGACCGCGGGTCGAACTTCATGTCCGTGGTGTTCAGGCAGTTGTGGGAATTGTGTGGGGTCAAGCACCTGAAGGCTGCCCCCTATCATCCACAGACGAATGGGCTAGTAGAGAGGTTCAATGGGACTCTGAAGTCCATGCTGAAGATGTATGTGGACAGGCGCCAGAACGACTGGGATGTGCTGCTGCCTTACCTGTTATATGCCTACAGGAGTGTGGCCCAGGACTCCACGGGGTTTGCTCCCTTCGAGCTGCTCTATGGGAGGCAGGTCCGGGGGCCCCTGGACTTGATCCGGGATGCCTGGGAGGGCAATGTAGAAGTGGCGGAGCAGCCAGTGACTGAGTATGTGACACAGTTCAAGGACAGGCTGAAGGAAATGATGGAGTTGGTTCGGGAGAACTTGAGTGACAGCCAAGGGGCCCAGAAGGCCCGGTATGACAGAGATGCCGTGGAGAGGGCATTCGAAATAGGGGACTTGGTGTTGGTGCTGGACCCGGTGAGGAGGAATAAGATGCAGGATGTTTGGGGCGGGCCCTATGAGGTAGTGGAGAGGGTGAACGAAGTGACCTATGACGTAAGGAAGGCCAGTGGCCGGGGTGGGGTGCAAACGGTGCACGTGAACAGGATGAAGGTGTACATGGAGAGGGGGGTGAATGTGAACATGATCTGTTGTGCTGAGGAGGAAGCCATGTCCATCCCTTTGGTGGATATGGTGGCGGAGAGTCAGGAAGAGACGCCCCTCGAGAGCATAGAGATGGGGGAGGGTTTGACCTCCCTGCAGAGGGGGGAGTTGCTGGCGCTACTGAAGCACCACCGGCGAACGTTCTCCAACAGGCCGGGGATCACAGACAGGATGTCACATTCTATCCACACGACAGGGCCCCGGCCAGCACCCAGCAGAGCTTATAGGGCCAAGGGGGAGATGCAGAGGCAGATTCAGGAGGAGGTGGAGAGCATGCTGGCCATGGGCATAATCACCAGGTCCCGGAGCCCCTGGGCATCCCCTATTGTGATGGTACCTAAAAAGGACAGGACCATGAGGTTTTGCGTAGACTACAGGAAGTTAAATGCTATCACGCAGCCTGACCCCTTCCCCACCCCCAGGATAGAGGATCTGTTAGATACATTGGGGGGGGCAAGGTTTATAAGTACTCTGGACCTGACTAGGGGGTACTGGCAGATCCCCCTGGATGCGGATGCGCAGGAGAAATCTGCATTCATAGTGGAGTCTGGCCTGTATGAGCTCAAGGTGCTGCCCTTCGGCATGCGGAATTCCGGGGCCACCTTTATGAGGCTGATCAACGAGATCCTGCAAGGGCTGGGGGGTTTCGCCATGGCCTATATTGACGACCTGGCCATTTTCAGTGACTCCTGGCAGGACCACCTCAATCACGTGGGGGCAGTGCTGCGGCAACTCGGGGAGGCCAACCTGACTGTCAAGGTGTCCAAATGCAGGATGGGGGCTGCCGAAGTGACCTATCTGGGGCACAGGGTCGGCAGTGGGGCGGTGCGCCCCGAGCCCCTGAAGGTGGAGGCCATTAAGAATTGGCCAGTTCCCCAAACAAAGAAGCAGGTCCAGGCATTTGTGGGCCTGGCCAACTACTACAGGAGGTTTGTGAAGGGGTTCAGTGAGGTTGTAGCCCCGATCACGGACCTCACCAAGAAGGAGAGGCCGGACCGGGTGGTGTGGTCAGCGGCCTGTGAGGAAGGGTTCCAGAGCATAAAGAATGCCTTGGCCCAGGAACCCGTGCTGGCCAGCCCGGATTTCAACAAGCCCTTTTGGTTGTGCACCGACGCCTCTAACATTGGGTTGGGGGCAGTGCTGATGCAGGACGGGGCGGGGGACAGGAGACACCCTGTGGCGTACCTCAGCAAAAAGCTGTCCCCCGCGGAGCAGAATTACGCTACAATTGAGAAGGAGTGTTATGCCATCGTGTGGGCTGTCAAGCAGCTCAAACCCTATCTGTACAACAGGAGGTTCACTGTGCTGAGTGACCATGCCCCTCTGGTCTGGTTGCACAAGGCCAAGGGGACCAACTCCAGGTTGCTGCGCTGGAGCCTGGCCCTGCAGGAATATGACATGGACATAGTCCACATAAGGGGGAAGGAGAACATTGTGGCGGACGCCTTGTCCAGGGCGGGGGAACCCATGTGATGCCCTCAGTGATGTTACTGGCACCACTTCCTGCATCAATTTTGCGTTGGGGGTGTCACGTTGCTGAATTGGAGGGAAGCAGCCAGATCGCTGCTGCACCCCTAGGTGAGGGTGTTGGCCCCAGAAATTGGTATGGGGGGATTGAATGGGGATTGAATTGTTTGTTGATCTTATGTACGCTATTTATGTGAATGTATAATGTCTATGTGTGTAGATAGGAATCTGTAATCTGTGTAGAAGCTGAATATTCCTGTGAATGTGGTTAAGCATGGCTATGGACAGGCTGGGTAGCAAAGCCCTGTGGAACAATGGCCCTTGATGGCCCAAAGACACACCTAAAGCAGGAGGGCGGAGACCCAAGAGCTGCCAGCAGAGAGAGGCTGAGGACCAGGTGACCGGCTGAGACCAGAAGAGGCCAGGAAGGAGATAAAGAGGCCATGTGGTCGAGGCCATTTTGGTTCTCAGCTCAGCACTTCATCCCAGAGGCAGCACTGCAGGGATTGAAGAGCCCGGAAGACCTGGGAACCCATCCTGATCGTAGGATGTGCAATAAGGACTTTTAACCAGCAGCTGCAACATCTCTGCTAGCGCCTGCATCGAGAACTGGGAGATTCGGTGCATGTAACGTACTGTACTTTAATAACCTTACTCTCAGGCTTTTCTTTCTTGTACTAATAAACCTTTAGATATAGATTCTAAAGGATTGGCCCAGCGTGATTTGTGGTAAGGTCCAGAGGGTAAATTGACCAGGGATCTGTGGCTGGTTTCTTGGAACCGGACAGAACTTGTTCGGGGTAGGTGGGATTGGGTGCTAGGACCCCCCACCTGTGTATAGGCCCGGGGCCATCTGGGGCACGGATATTGCTGGGGTGTCGGAGGGGTTTTGCTCGGGAGGCTTCAGGCAGGCTGCTGAAGCGCTCTGTGAGACTGGTTTGTGGCCTGTTTGGAGAGGTCGCCAGTCAGGGGGACTGTAAAGAGCCCCGGATTTGAGCAATTCGCCCTGAGCGGATGCCCTAAGCGGTGCCCAGACACGGCCCGGTCTGTCACAGGCCCAAGGATCACTATTCTATTTCTGGACAATGTAGCACTTTAAAGACTAACAAGATGGTTTATTAGATGATGAGCTTTCGTGGGCCAGACCCACTTCCTCAGATCAAATAGTGGAAGAAAGTAGTCACAACCATATATACATGGTATATATGGTTGTGACTACTTTCTTCCACTATTTGATCTGAGGAAGTGGGTCTGGCCCACGAAAGCTCATCATCTAATAAACCATCTTGTTAGTCTTTAAAGTGCTACATTGTCCTGCATTTTGCTTCAACTACCCCAGACTAACACGGCTACATTTCTATCACTATTCTATTTCTGATATCTCTTTTGTCATTTAGCTGATGTCCTTTGTTTCTGTATATTATAGCTGGCTAATTTAATCAAATTTTCAAACATGAAATGGATCAGTTTTGAAAAAAAAAATCCCACTCATCAAAATAGCGAATAAGGAAGAAAAAAAGAAGAAGCAAAACCACAAAACAACCGAAAGGTTATTTTTTCTATTTAAAGGTTCTTTTGAAATTTATCAAAAATGAATGAGTGAATAAATACAATGTTTTTTTGGGGAGGAAAATATTTTTTGGAAAAGGGACAATTTGGATAGACATTTTTTTTCCCACTGGAAATGTTTTAATGGATAGATGGTTCCAATCCTGCAAACACAGAAGTAATCCCAGTGAAGTCAATGGGACTCAAGTGCTTAAAGTTCAGAGCTTGTGTCTTCGATCGGGTCCTGTATGTGGCTCCAGATTGCTTTGCTTTGCAATACTTGCAATATCACATTATTGGTTTTCTGTTCCAGCATTACTAAATGAAATTATTTATCAGTAGTAATACACTTATTTGGCACTTGGTGCCTCAAAGTGCTATACAGACATTAACCCAGCTTCATGTCACATCACCAACATGAAAATAGCATTAAAAAGAAGGTCATGCTCTCGTATAAGAAGCACTCATCCCATCAGCTGTATCTACATGGCTCATCTTCCCTGCACCATTAAAAATCAGTCAAGTATCTTGAGTTTTAATTTCTTCCCAACTCACTTTTCATATACAATAGAGTTTTGAACAGTGTGGTATTTTGACAGTACTGTGGGTTAGTATAATATATAATGGTTAAAAATACCTGTATATAATACGCAATGACAGGATACTGGATTTCTGTCAGCACAAAATACAAATCTGGGCAGCCATCTGAGTTGTAATTTTGTTTAGCACAAATGAATGCCCTGGTTAGTACTGAAATATTTTTACACAATTACAGTTAAGCAATTCTAGCAATGGGCACCTCATACTAGGGGAAGAGACATCCTTTCACTGCCTGGCTTGCTGTCCTTTTCTTGCCTTGCTAATATTGGCCTAATAATGCAGGGTGAGTCAGTTTACTGATTCCTACAATACTCTCACCTAGATTTTTGCTGAGAGGTGCTGGCACTAAGGGGTGCATGGGGCGGAGCAGCATGCCTCAGCTTGAAGTAGGTTCCTTTCTATACAGGATTCACCCTCACTATAAAATGTTGCCCCAGCATCCCTGTTGCTTCAGAGACTCTAAGGGCGCGTCTAGACTGGCAAGATCTTGCCAGCTGTCTACACTGGCCACTTAAATTTGCGCAAGAGCACTGACCTTGTAATGGACATTATCAGTGCTTCTTGTGCAACTACTTTCACGCTTCTGCTCGGGAAAAAGCCCTCTTGCACAAGAATACTTGCGCAAGAGGGCCAGTGTAGACAGGGAAGAACTGTTTTGCGCAAAAAAACCCCGATGGCTAAAATGGCAATAGGGGCTTTCTTGCGCAAAATCACGTCTAGACTGGCCACAGATGCTTTTGTGCAAAAGCATCCATGGCAATCTAGATGCGCTTTTGTCGAAATACTTTTAACGGAAAAGCTTTTCTGTTAAAAGTATTTCCGCAAAATCATGCCAGTCTAGACACAGCCGAACAGTTTTTCAGGGTTGCGGTTCCTGCTAACCTAGTGGTGACATTATAGTTAAGAGTTTATCAGAATTTTGAGTACAAGTTGAACCTCTTTAGTCCAGTAAAGTCTATGCTTCAGCATGATTTTAGTTAGTCAGTTATCTGCTTATCATGGATGTGGCCAAGTTTCCTGTGGTCCCATAAAGTTTTTTTACAGCCACCAGTCCTGACTTCCAATGTTCTATGCTATTATTTAACATTCAATTACCCTTAAATGACTTCCAAGAACCCAGGAAACAGTGGAAGAGCTGTTAATGCTGCTAAGTGTAAACACATTTTTTAATCTTTTATCTACTTACTTCCTTTTGCCAATACAGTAAAATTGTGTAACAACACTAACACTTTGTTATGAAGAGAGCTGATAAGCCTTGGCTACGCACAGGCTTATACAGGGTATATTACTGCAGTCATACATTAGTAAGCAGCATTGCAAGTGCTGTTCCATTTATTCACCTCAGTGAAACAAAAATAAAGAAACAAATTGACTACAATATTGACCTTCCCATGGTTAGGCAAATTCTCTGGTTCAGCACCGGTAAGGTTTCAAGGGTACTGGACTAGAGAGATTCAACCTGTACCAATCACTATTTCTAAAAAGGCTTATATCTTAGTCATAAAAGAAATCATTCCAGCAAAATTCAATGCAGAAGTTACCGTGATAAACCCTGTTTCTGGTGCGGCTATTTGCAGAGAAGCTGTATGACAGGGTAGGGTTGCATTGGGATTGGGGGGATTGTTTTTTCTTATGTATGAGCATAGGTCTTAGCACAACTGAGACCTATCTGGGGCCTTTAGGCCCCCCTGCAGTACACATTATTAATAATTAATAACATCTACCATGCACTACTTTTAAAAATGCCAAATTATTATATATAAACTACTAGCAGAAATACCTGGCATCTGCAGGGGAAAATATAGTAAAAGGTGAGATGAATGAACTACGTCAATTACATTAACCTAGCATATTTTATTGGAAATGCTTTTCTCTTATATATTACTTTAAGAAATTAACATAGCTAGTGATGTGCTTACAAAATGACAAATCCCATAGGGTCTCTTTTCACAATCCCCACAAATCAGGAAGGTCCATCTTCCCTTATGATATATCTATACTTGCATCCAAATTCGAACTAGGGATGCAAATGTAGGCATTCGAAATAGTCAGTCAAGTAGGGATTTAAATATCCCGCGCTTCATTAGCATGATCTCGCCTGCATGTTACTCCGATCAATGGCTGTTTCGAAAGTGAAAGTGCATGCCGGGACGCGTTAGTTCGAACCAAAATCCTCAAAAAATGAGGAGTAATGTTAGTTTGAACCAAGGGGCTTGGTTCGAACTAACACTTTCACTTTCGAAACAGCTGTTGATCGGAGTAACGCACCAGTGAGATCATGCTAATGAAGTGCAGGATATTTAAATCCCTGCTTCATTGACTATTTCGAATGCCTATATTTGCATCCCTAGTTCGAACTTGGGTGCAAATGTAGACATACCCTTAAAGACTCCCTGAAAACCAATGCCTGCAGCCTCCTTGCCAGAAGCTCTGAGAAATGGAGGGGTGTCTCCTGGGCACTGCAGCAGCAGGAAATCACTGCTCCCCAAGTAGCCACTCCCCAAGTGCCTTCAGTGCACACTCCATGGGGCAACCTGAATGGACTTCCTGGCAGCAGCTGAACCAGTTGCATTGATCAGACAAAGCGTAACACCTTCAGACCAGGTGCAATTAGTGATATCTAGATGCTCAGAACATGCAGCACCTGAACGTACCTATTCTAATGAGAATAGGCTGTTCTGAGTGTACTGTGTCCTCCTCAGGCTTCACGGTGCTCAAAACCTTGTCCTCCTACCCACCGCCTCTTTGTACTGTGAGCTGAATCCTGCAAAGTGCATAATGCCATGGCACGTGCTGATAATGCACACAGCCCTGCCAGGAGAACGCACGCAGCCCAAAGTAGGGCGAGTGGTGGGATGGCTCATTTGGGTGTGGGGGGAAGGAAGCAACTTTAATTTCCAGAAGGGGTTCAGTTGGAGCCTGGCTGCATGAAGATATCGAGAGACTGTGACAGCTGGAGGCTTCTCCCAACCACAATTAGCAAGGCTAGACCCCAGCCAGCATCAGCCACATTTGGGTCTGTCCTGGAGACCTGCTGGTGCCCTAGTATAGGGGAGGTTGCTGATTCTCTGCCCCACTGCAGCCTCTCCCCATGGGCTTTCCTTTGATGGTGCTGCAGGTGCCCATACACTTTATCTTCTAGGATCTTGTAGTTACTAAAGATCAGAGGTGCTGCTAAAAGCTAATTATCAGTGGGCCCAATTGTGGCTCTGGGGGAACCCATTTAGAGATATGACCAAGTCCATGATTGAAGTTAGGAAATCAGGAGTATCCATGCAGAATTTGGTATTTCTAGCGCTTGCCGTTTTGGAGATCTTTCGGAATTATCAGTGGGCCCAACTGGGGCTCTGACGGAGCCGGGGAAACCAATTTCAAGATATAACCAATCCAGTTATTTAAGTTAGGAAACCAGTAGTATCTGTGTCAAATTTGGTGTTTCTAGCTCTTACAGTTTCGGAGATCTTCTGTTTTGAAGATCTTTTGGAATTATCAGTGGGCCCAATTGGGGCTCTGCAGGAACCAAGGGAACTGATTTCAAGATATAACCAATCCAGTCACTGAAGTTAGGAAATCAGTAGTATCTGTGCCAAATTTGGTGTTTCTAGCTCTTACTGTTTCGGAGATACTAAAAGCGAATTAGTGGCACAACTGGGTCTTTGGGGGAATTGATTTTGAGATGTAACCAATCCAGTTATGTAAGTTAGGAAATCAGTAGTATCCGTGCAAAATTTGGTGTTTCTAGCTTTTACCATTTCTGAGATCTTTCGGGACAAACAAACAACAAACAAACACATAAACAAACAAACAAACTTTCAGAAATATTAATAAGATGTGTCCTGTATCTTCAGCTGTGGCTGCCTAAACAAATTTGTTTAAGTAACTAAAGAGTAGACTGGAGTGAAAATATCTTCAAATATTTTGGCAATATTATAAAGAGAGGATTAATAAATATTTTGACAATACTCACAATATTTCAATGCAGTGTAATTTACAGTTGATATGGAGAAAGAATGCATATTAATAACTAAAAGATATATTATTTTCTTGCTATGATTCATTTACAAATTCTCGTAAGGCTTAAAAAGTTTATCAACTCTCATTTAAAAGCTGATTTAGTGGGACAAAAGTATTTACATTGAAATAGATCTGCTGTTCTAACTTAATTATGTTTTCTGGATAATGTTGTATTTAACACTTCAATATAATACTATGGGAGTAGAAAATAAAAGCATAGTTTATGTCCAGAAGAGCGCATGGTCTAAATCCATACCCAAAGCTGAATCTCTGGAACTCTTCTCTTCTATATACCACCAGTTGTCTACTTAGGGTTACGAGGGAGTTAAGCATGTACGAAATAGCAACACAGAGTCTAATATATTTAACATCACTGCATGACTGCAGAATTATAATTTCACATGCTGTCCTAATATTCTTGCAGCATCCTAGGCACATAAGTAGGTTAGCTAACTAGATAATGATAGAAGAAAAGGTGAAACACTGACATTATTTGTTATACTTTAACTGTCCAACTTCGTGTTACTCACTTGTCGTCTAAATGTATTATCAGAATGTGCTCCCAAACTATGAAAAAGAAAAATTATGAGCTTCTTCATATAAAGCATGTCAGATTATCCCTTTCTTCTGTGTCTTCATTATGCTGTTCCTCTTGTAAATATGTGGCATGTTCCCTGAAGCTTAATCTTAGTTATAACAATCATGCTGAGCAAATTTCCTAGGAGATGGCATAAAACATCAAGATGTGTAAAGAAGAATGAAGACTTTTTTTCTGCAGAGGGAGGAGAAGGAGAGACTATAGGAATACATGCATATGTTTGGTAATAATCTCTTAGACATAAAAAATATGCTCAGAAAATGCAAATAAGCAACTCTGCTTGCCTACAGTCTTCTGTGCTAAACATTAATTAAGTTAACAGAGCACTTAGCTGAAGGGTAAAGGCTAAAATATATCCTATATTAAAAAGGTTTTACTGATATGAACTATTTAAAATAATGAAAGGGGTTATTTATTTATTTAACTAAACTGATTTTTTTTAAATGTCAATTGACATATGTAACATAGAACAGTCAGAGCTTGTGCCTAAAAACTACAATGCAAAGATAAACAAAATTCCATAGATTCATAGAATAGATTATTTATTTATTAATTTTAACAAAAAGATGTTTAGACGCATTGACAGGAGGGATTCTAACAGAGGCATTGTGGCAGAGGCTTGCATCCCTTTTGCCCTCTTGGACAAAAGTAATATGGGGAACTTAATCATGTTTATCACTTAGAATCATAGAATCATAGGACTGGAAGGGACCTCGAGAGGTCATCGAGTCCAGCCCCCCGCCCTCAAGGCAGGACCAAGCTCCGTCTACACCATCCCTGACAGATGTCTATCTAACCTGTTCTTAAATATCTCCAGAGAGGGAGATTCCACCACCTCCCTAGGCAATTTATTCCAATATTTGACCACTCTGACAGTTAGGAATTTTTTCCTAATGTCCAATCTAAACCTCCCCTGCTGCACTTTAAGCCCATTACTCCTTGTCCTGTCCTCAGAAACCAAGAGGAACAAATTTTCTCCTTCCTCCTTGTGACACCCTTTTAGATATTTGAAAACCGCTATCATGTCCCCCCTTAACCTTCTTTTTTCCAAACTAAACAAGCCCAGTTCATGAAGCCTGGCTTCATAGGTCATGTTCTCTAAACCTTTAATCATTCTTGTCGCTCTTCTCTGTACCCTTTCCAATTTCTCCACATCTTTCTTGAAATGTGGCGCCCAGAACTGGACACAGTACTCCAGCTGAGGCCTACCTAGTGCAGAGTAGAGCGGCAGAATGACTTCATGAGTTTTGCTTACAACACACCTGTTGATACAACCTAGAATCATATTTGCTTTTTTTGCAACAGCATCACACTGTTGACTCATATTCAACTTGTGGTCCACTATGACCCCTAGATCCCTTTCCGCCATACTCCTTCCTAGACAGTCGCTTCCCATCTTGTATGTATGGAATTGATTGTTCCTTCCTAAGTGGAGCACTTTGCATTTCTCTTTATTAAACTTCATCCTGTTTACCTCTGACCATTTCTCTAACTTGCTAAGGTCATTTTGAATTATGTCCCTATCATCCAAAGAAGTTGCAACCCCACCCAGTTTGGTATCATCTGCAAACTTAATAAGCGTACTATCTATCCCAATATCTACGTCATTGATGAAGATATTGAACAGTACGGGTCCCAAAACAGACCCTTGCGGAACTCCACTTGTTATCCCTTTCCAGCAGGATTTAGCACCATTAACAACAACTCTCTGACTACGGTTATCCAGCCAATTATGCACCCACCTTATCATGGCCCTATCTAAGTTATATTTGCCTAGTTTATCAATAAGCATATCATGCAAGACTGTATCAAATGCCTTACTAAAGTCTAGGTATATGACATCCACCGCTTCTCCCTTATCCACAAGGCTCGTTATCCTATCAAAGAAAGCTATCAGATTAGTTTGGAATGACTTGTTCTTCACAAACCCATGCATTTTTTTCAAGTGCAGATCTCAAAATGGTTTAAAAGAAAGGGAACATTATCATCCATTTACTAAACGCTCTGATTCCCTGGGAAATCCTGCATGCACAGAAGAAGATGAGATGGACAACATGAACTGATGGCAGAAAATGGAGCCTGAAAAGATTTCTAAAAGGAAGTCCTACAGTACTGGCCAAAGTTTGTGAATCCAGAATACATCTGCAGCATTGTTTCCTGGTGTTTGTAATTCCACACCTGAGTTCTCAGTGCAGTGTGTATCTATATCTTGTAACACGACCCCCCTCCCTCCTCTTCACTGGTGTCTAGCTGACCAGACATATTCCTCTGCTTCTCTCTCTTCCCTGACCTAGGCTTTCTTAGTTATAATTTGTTAAGCTTTTTATCATGCCGTTGGTATGTTATCTGTAGTTTCTTGTACCCAAGGCCATGCGGTCCCATTTTGCTTAGAAACCATATTGCTTATGATGAATATATATGTAACCTGTGGAATGTGTGTGAGGTGTGAATGAGAAATACCCAACCAAAAGGCAGTTTAGGATCCGTGACCTTTTAAGGGAAACAAAGACCCTGCAAGCAGGTAAATTAACTGAAAAGCGACCAGAGAATCTCTCTCTCTCTCTACCCCCCCCCCCAGACAAAATGTAACATCACTGCAGAAACCTGGGACCAGCCCAGAGGAAGTGAAGCCTCCTGCAGATCCTAAGAGATCTCCCAAGGAACATCATGGTCGAGTCTCCGGGAAGTTGACACCTGGCCAGCACTCCAGCCACCAACTAAATGAAAAGTAGTCTACACCACTCTTGAAGTCTGCCTCCAAACTGCCAGCATGAATGTGATGTGTGTGTGCATATCACTTTACTCTTAAGGATTTGTGACAATAAACAACCCCAAAAGCAATACTGCTCCAGCCCACCTGGTCTGGGTTTGTTCCTCAGAAGGTCTGAGGAAGTGCAACATTTCCACTCTATTTTGGAATGCCACAACAACTTTCTTGCAGCATGTGTAATTCTGAGCTGGTCCTAAGGGACCCTAAGGGATTATACAACTATAAAAAAACATCAATTTAAAAAAACCCAGCCCATTGTACATAATATGAGTATTTTTCCATTTAGCTTTAATTCACTCCACTGTTCACATTGTACGTCATTGCTATATGGTGTATATTCAGAATGCTGTGAGCATATTCACACTAATTCCAAAGTGAAGGTGTTTTGCAGTCAAAATACCAGACAAACTGTAATTATTCTATAATTATTCAATATAAAAGATGGCCTAATGGTGGTGAATATTGCTCAGGTTAGATACTTAAAAGTGGTATAAAATGTTATATTTAAATTTTTATTTATCTAGACCAGAGATCGCTCACATCCATGGATAATTACAAGACTATCTTTGGATAATGTGACTGCAATACTGTATAATATTATCCAGAAGAACAATGAAAATACATCATTTACTACATTGCATATGCATATGCTAATCACTTAATATTATACTAACGAATTATTCAATCTGCAGCATGACATACATATAGAATAATACTGGAGAAAAACAAACAAATAAACAATAAATAAATAAATGTCAAGGTTTTTCATAAATATTTCCAACTATGAAAGTTGATAATCCCTGGGTAAACATCTTGGCTATGTCTAGACTGGCATGATTTTCCGCAAATGCTTTTAACGGAAAAGTTTTCCATTAAAAGCATTTGCGGAAAAGAGCGTCTAGATTGGTATGAACGCTTTTCCGCAAAAGCACTCTTTGCGGAAAAGCGTCCATGCCAATCTAGACATGGTTTGCACAAGAAAGCCCCGATCGCCATTTTCAACATCGGGGCTTTATTGCACAAAACAGTTTTTAGCTGTCTACACTGGCCCTCTTGCGCAAAAACATTTCCAGAAAAGGGCTTTTGCCCGAACAGGAATGTCAAAGCATTTGCACAAAAAGCACTGATTTTGGACAGTGGAACGTCAGTGTTTTTGCGCACAATCAAGTGGCCAGTGTAGTCAGCTGGCAAGTTTTTGCGCAAAAGCACTTGCTTTTGCGCAAAAACTTGCCAGTCTAGACGCAGCCCTTAAGTGTTAGATCACATTGACTACTCTTCTTTTTCACTCTTTCTCTTTAACATTTTTCTCTAATTATTTGATGCAGTTGTGACAGACAGTGAGATTATTTTAAACACCAAAGTTTTTTCATGGTAAAATAAGAAACCACAAGTGCCTAAATGAGACAAATTTGAGTCATAAATGCCCAAAAGAATGCTTTTGGCACTATTACACATGTGCTATAGTGCCATAACAGCCTTTATTTTAAAATCATATGGAATGATGGAGAGGAACTAATATGGATTGTCACCTTAGGAGTACGTCTAGACTACAGGATTTTGTCAACAGAAGTTTCGTCGACAGATACTGTCGACAAAGCCTCTGTTGACAAAGAGCGCCTAGGCTACATCCAGTTCTGTTGACAAAGCAAGCCGCTTTGTCGACATGAGAGTGTAGATGCAAAGGACAGTATACATGGAATAACGCCTTCTGTCGACAGAACTCTGTTGACAAAAGGCGTTATTCCTCGTAGAATGAGGTTTACCGCTGTTGACAAAACTGCCACGTTCTGTCGATATTATGTCGACAGAACTCGGCGGCAGTGTAGACACAGGTATAGTTTTGTCGACAAAAGTCCACTTTTGTCAACAAAACCCTGTAGTCTAGACACACTCTAAGGAATGACGAGAATTCATTTCTCGTATAAACAAGTGCAATACTGCAATCAACAGAGTCACACCCATTTACATGAGAGCTGAATTTGGCCCCCTGGTTGTAAGAAGCCCTTCAAAGTGAAATTTTGCAAGTTAGAACCATTGATTGTCAGATTTCCTATCATTCTTGTCATTTATTTCCTGTCTGTCCTTTTAAAATAGATTTTTAACCTGACTTCTCTTTGGCTTAGTCAGTTACAAATTGCTTAAGTCAACTGAGTAACTACCATGACTAATACAAAATTATAATTTAAGATAAGAAGCACATTTCCTAAAATCTTTTGGATGAATGTTTGTATTCTATCTTCTGAATTTCCATTTTCACAGTTTTATAAACCATTTAAAATAATTACCAATCTATAGCCCCATCTACTTCTGTCATTACAACCACAAACATTCATGTGAGAGTCATATCAATCAAATATGAACCAGACACATTTACTGCCGCCTTACAAGGCAGCAAATCTTCGTATTTCCCCTACCTTCTGATTACATTTGGCTATGCCTCATTGTACTAATGCCTTAAACTAATGATATTTTTTACTTTGATTTAAATTTAAATTTTTGTAGGTACCTTGGTGGTACCTTCAGTGACAATAATGTCAATGAATAACTTCTCTAAATAGGTCAAATAAGAAAGAGCTGTGAGACCTAAAATGATGAATTAACTTTTAAACATTAATAAATCAGTTAATATGTAAAAATGCAAAACAATTAGTCCTAACCCGCAGCCAGCAGTTTCTCAGAACTGAATTTATCACTCACCAATCTGGAAATCAAATGTTAAAGATAAATGCAAGAGAGAGGGAGAAAAAAATCAGTTTATACTACACAGAACAAAAAATTCCCTAGAAGTAAAATATTTCCACGCCTACATAGTCTGGCCCTCCTTGAGCCAAGTTTTCTCCCATCGCCTTCCCCCCTTTTTTTTGAAGTGGATACCATCACATACACAGGACCACATTTTCAAACATGTGGGCCTAAGTTACACTCAGCAAACCACACACTCTTATGTGCAAATTACTTTGTGTTCTGCACACATAATTACCATGGGCACGTCTAAACCACAAACATTTTTTGAAAGAGAATATGCAAATTTGCATATCTTCTTCCAATCGCATTTTCAAAAGAGTATCTTTTGAAAATGAAAGTCATCTGGATGCGGGTTTTTTGGAAAAAAACCCTTTTTCAAAAAAAACCTACTCTTCCTAAAAAAAGATTACATGGTTTTTCAAAAAAGGGTTTTTTTCCAAAAAAAAAAATGCATCCAGAATACTTTCATTTTCAAAAGATACTCTTTCGAAAATTCAATCAGAAGAAGATACGCAAAGTCAAAAAATCTTTGTAGTTTAGACCCCATATTGTGCCCCCATATTTGTATGTAAAATACCTGCTTCTAAGTACAACCCTATCTCTGAAGATTTGGCACATGTTCTAAAGCTCAATGACAAAGAAAGTCCTTTCCTACACAGTATCATCTAATAGTCAGCCCTATTATTTTCTCTCTCTATTACAACTGAAGGCCTTAGCTTCTGAAACGATGTGGCAAAGTTACAACCATTGATTGTCAGGTCCTGGCACATCGTTCCGAGGAATTGTTAGTGCACTGGTTCTCACATCTCTGAAAAACAAGGCAATGTGGCTTTCCTATTGGTACTGGAACCTTCTGGAGAAAATGTACCATATTGGTTAGTGTCCATGCATGTGTCTGTCTAGATGGAATCAAGCTGGCTCAAATGCCTATAAAAACATTGCTGTCCAGACGATGAGACTGAAGATAGCCCTAATAGAAAAGAATCCTCATGATTTGGCTCCCATGATGGATGGCCATTCATTCCAGTAAAGGAAATTTCACAGTATTAGAGATGCAGTGAGCCTATGATGCTACTGGACAGGGCGGAAGAAGCACGGTAGGACTGAGCATGCTTTTCATCCTGCAACAGTTGTAAGAAAAGCACATGTTTAGCAACAGAAAAAGCATGGCTCAGTGATTAGGGCATTAGCTTGGGATTCAGAACTGGAGTCAATTATCTACTCTGCCACAGACTTCCTTGTGACCTTGGACAAGTCACTTTATCTATGCTTTTCTTCCTCATTGGTAAATTAGGGCTAATAGCACTATCCTACCTCCCAGGAATGTTGTGAGGGTAGCTACATTAATTAGCACTCATGTCACATTCCCATCTTTGTATCCTTTTATTTCCTCTTTCTGTCTGCCTTTCTTTTTCTCTTCAGCATCTGAGGAAGTGAGTTGTAGCTCAAGAAAGATTATGCTCTCATACTCTAATAAATTTGTTGTTTTTGCTGAAACACCTCTCTGAAACTTATCAAATACTATGATGATGGAAGCTGTATAAATACATAAGATAGACAGCAGGAAGAGCATGCTGGGAATTAGTCAACAAAGTAGTTCATATACTTTCTATGTGTGTCTCACATACGGAGGTGCCTAAAGCTGTTGTAAGCAAATAGACAGATTAAACCAGGGATTAAACGCGCGGCAACTGAGCATCAATAAATCACTGGCATGCATCCTGTTATTTGAGAGTGCTCCTCTCCTTGAGTGTGCTACCACGCACACATCCTCACTGTATTAAAGCAGGTCACCTTGCTTTTTCTTTAGTAATGGGTTCAAGGAAATCCGATCTTGATTTTGAACTTGCTGAAGCATAGTCATGTTCAGATCTGTTACGAGTAAGCTCCATTATAAAGAAAAAAAAATGTTAAAAATTCAGACCCCGGTTCAGATTTCAAAAGCCCCTGATTTTATACATTTGGATAAAAGGGCTGATTCTGATCCTTCTTTTAACATTTTTTAATTGTGAATTATTTATGCCAGAAATGGGGATTCATAAAACTGAAGGACTGGAGCCTACTTTATTTGATGAATCCTGCATTATTTTCTATTGAATTATTCCTGTTACTCTGTTCTTGATAGGCTGAGCTGTGCTATATGTCCAGTTTGAAACTAGCACTCATGTCACCTTCTTAATTCTACATTGTACAAGCAACATGGAATGTCGCTGCATTTTGTTACATGTAGCTTGGAAGCATATAGCACAGTGACGAACAAAAAATGTTTTCCTTTTGGATCAAATGCTGATTAATGAGTGATTCAGACATTATCTGTCACATCTGAACTTCTGGGAAATAATCATATAAACAGATATCTGCAAAAAGTTTTATCATGCTACATAAATTCAAAAGACTTCACATCTTTATTGATTTATCCTTTTGCATTGTGATGAAATCTCCTTTGTACACTGTAAACTACAATCTTGTAGTCTGGTGTCTTTGGGACTATAAATGAGTACATGTGAGTAGATGTTGTGTTGCTGCTTTCCCTTTTTTTACACCATGGAAACTGCTGGTGTATTCTCCAGATACAAAGAAAAATGATACCTATTCACTATTTTAGAATAGATAAAGCAGCAATCCTTATAGAACCTTAACTACAGCATTAGATATAATGTGATGACAAATGTTTTTTTCTGTCTTATAGAATGTGATTTATAGAAAAGCCCAGTTTTCATGTTATTTTGAATCAGCCAAATATAACTTATCAAATATTATGAAAATTGTTAATTTCAGCCCTTGAAGTTCTGAGACTATTTGGATTATCTTTGGATTTACTCTGATATGAGTAATTTTTTTTGTAAGTAAAGAACAGCAGAAATGTCACATATTGTATTCTATCTTGCAATCCTTTGAATATGTGGTCCAGTTACTTGTAAGCAAAATTTCGTATCCTAGGAAACCTGAAGAAAACTACACAGTAGTAGAAACTGACACTTGAAGATATAATACTCAAAACAACATAGCCAGTAGGAGCATATAACTTCACTCAAACTTAGAGAAAAAAATACTAATTCTGATGGTATTGTAGAAGCTGCAAGATCAAGGTGAATGAGTATTAAGTCAGACTGTACCTAAAACTGAAAAGAATGTAGGACTGAAGAGAGATTTGCTAATTAATTAGTTAAAGGAAAAAGCTTTGAGACAGCCAGTAGGGAGCATTCTCTGTGCAAGCACTGCTCTAATTAATTAGTGGGATTGTGTATTTTAATTAAGGCTTAAAAGCAACTGAATGGTGCATGTTGCAATGCTGATATTGAATTAATAATACTTTGTAAATAAGAATTCTAGTTAGAAGTTAACTGCAAAGTGAAGTACAACTACAGTTCTTTTAACTGTAAAATTAAAACTGGGAAAAATTAGGAAAACCTGCGGAATTAAAATTTAAAACAGTCTGTTATATCAGCTTGATATGCAGAAATAAAACCAGGATTTCTTCTATTTTTTAAAAAACATTTCAGTTTTTGTTTGCACACATCAGAAAGAACACAGCACCCAGCCTCTGACAATCAGATCCCAGAACGGATGCATCTCAAAACTGTACTCGCTGTTGCAATCTTGGCCCAGACTCCTTACTTCAAGGTCAGACAGTAAATCAGTGGACCCAGAGCTCACCCTCCCTGTTCTAATAACTATACTACAGTTTCATATACTCCTTGAATAGTAAAAAGGCAGTTGCTCGAAAATTAGTCAGAATTGCAGAGAGCAATAGTCCTGTCAGAAGTGAATTAGTGAGCAGGTGAGGAGGTCAAAAGTGAAATAAATGCATCTGCTGTTGCAGAAATAAAGGTGTTTATCTCATGATTATCATGGCCACAAACTGATACATGGCAGTAATAGATTTATCTATCGTGCTATAGATGTTTCTATAATATACAACTCCAGTATTCATCAATGTCCATAAGATTTATCTATATGCATTGAAACTACCTTTTAATAAATAAATTGCAAAGCCAAAACAGTTGAAGAAAATTTACTCTAGTTCTACTGAAGTCTTGCTACTCTCAAGGTCAACAACATACTTTGGAATTGGTCAGTTTCCTCTACCTTCTAAGGCTGTGTCTACACTACGAGTTTTCGCAGCAAAAAATATGCTAATGCCAAATTTGCATGAATTGTGATCTCATTTGCATATTTTCTGCCGCTCCGTTTTTGCGGTAGGGGTTTTTGTGCAAAAACAAGCAGTATGGACGTTTTATTTTTGTGCAAAAAATGCTTTTTTCCACAAGATCTTTGCGCAAAAACCCGTAGCACAAAAACGGATTGGCAGAAAATACGCAAATGAGATGGTGACTCATGCAAATGAGTCCCTCATTAGCATATTTTTTGCTGAGAGAACTCATAGTGTAGACATAGCCTAAAGCAGGGGTTCTCAAACTTTGTGATACCGTGACCCCCTAAAATTCTAAATGAATTTGTTTGACTCCCCCACCCTCACTGCCCTGGGTCGCTTCCTCCCCCCTCCTCATCAGACTCCTTTTCCTCTTGGGGTTCCTTAAAGGCATTTGTGATCCTCAACACCCTTCCCCCCTGCAGGCTCCTTCTCCCCATCTCTTTCTCTTCTGTGTCTCTTTTCTGCTCCACTTCCCTTTGGTCCCTCCTCTCCTCTCCTCTCCTCTCCCATGTCTCCTCTGACCCCCACGTGCCCTTATTTACCTCCGGGTCCTCTGCCCCTACCCAATCCCCCAGCCCACTGCCTGAGGGACCCCGCCCTCTCCCAGCTGGGAAAGCATTCGATCGCCAGGCAACTGTGCCCCAGCTGCCCCTTGGGTGTCTGTTCCTACACCGGCGCCACTCCTGGAGTCCTGCAGCTGCCTTCTGCTGCCCCACCGCTCTTCTCTGCATGAGGGAGAGGGGTCGCAAATGAAAAACCGAATCCAGCTGTGACCTCCCCCCAAGTTGCTCGTGACCCCCATGGGGTCGCAACCCACAATTTGAGAAATCCTGGCCTAAAGGATTTATCTGTATGTCTCTATTGCACTCCAAGGCTAGGCTCTGATACAGTTTTGAGCCCAAGCCTCCCTGCTGTCCACACACATATCAGTCTGACATGGGCTACCAAGCACTCAAGACCTGGGCCCTAGGAACCTTATGGGGCGGGAAGCAGTCAGAGCACAAGATTGTATCCAGAGATCCATATTTATAATCCAGTGTAAACGTACGCCTGGAGACTGCCAACGAACTTACCTCAGAAATAACAAAAGAACAAGGGACTGCAAAAACCCAACAACAAAACGCACAAAATTCTATACTAAATGCTAATTGTAACATTTCCAGCCTGCAACCACAATCTGCTCTTTAAAGTCCAAATCTTAGATTCTTATGTTCAGCTACAGTACATGAGCCTTCCTACAGGAAACCTTTGCAGAGAGTATAGTGTACAGAAATTGTCCCTCCCCAACTTTAGGGGCACTGCCACAGACTATTGGATTAAATAGTGGTGAGGCTATGGTAGTCATGGACCTCAATGGCTTTGCACACATTACACTACCAATGCCCTCTTTCCCTTTCTGCAGCAGCAATAACCTGCCCTGTACCATCAAAAGGATATAGAGGACCCATCCATCATAGCTTTCCTATGCACTTAGAGCTGTCTTCAGGGAGGGGCAGAATTTGCCCTAAGTTTTCCATGCAAATAAATATGTAGGAGAAACATTTGTACATGTGACATTTTTACATTTTACATTTTTACAGCCCTTTCAGAGAGCTCCCAAGTCCAAAGGAAGCTCTGAACAAAACCGTCTTTTGAGTAATGATGTTTACCATAACATGATAGCAATTATCAGCCTAACAACTATTCTGCATATCACTGCAAAAATGCCAAGCGAAAGAAGGCTGGCTCTGCTGATAAGATGGCTTTTGTCAAAGTTACAGAAGCCTCTTTTTGAAGTGTTTAAAAATCTCCCCCTCCCTCCTATCCTGTAATCAGTAGTGTGAACTTTTTAAAGTATTGGAATTGTTCATTAAAAGAACAAAAATAGAACTACATCAAGTTGTGTAAAGTGTACTGCACGCATTGAAAGCTAGAATAGAATACAGTGGGGTGAGGATAAAGTCACCGAATGAGGGCAGCTTAATGGTATTAATTAGTTAGTGGGTGAGCATAAATAGGAAGCACAGAGGGAGTCTGCTGGTATTTTCTGAGCAGAGTAAATACTGAGCATTTTAATCCTGCAAAAAAGGCAATGTAAAATCTCATTTTCATGTGGTAGGCTTTGTTAGATAGTAGAAAAAAGAGCAACAGTTACATATTAAATCAATGGTGCTCAGTGAAGCCTTAAGGACCATCAAAATCTTGCAGGAGGTGCACAGTGCTATGCCAGCATGGGCCTTGAACGACTGAACAGAACTTTCTTACAAGAGCTTGTCTGAGTGGTAACTGGAACTGAAATAAATAACTCAGATGAAAACCACATCTTCAGATATTTTAATGCAAGCACATTGATTTGTAACTGACTTAAGTTACACTGAAATAGGGCATGTTGATTCTGAAATGTGAGTGTCCACTCACAGACTTGCACTAGATTGAGGAAGGTGAATTATAACTGAGTAGCAGCTGAGGCCAGTTGTTAACCAGGCAAAGTCATTTTGCATAGATTACACTCAAAGGAAAGTTCAAGAAATTAATTATATGTAATAGAATTTTTTATTAAAGTGCTTCCAAAAGGGAAGTAAACAAAGTTTTTAATTTGTAGTGTTTCAGCTTCAAACATTACTCATTTTATAGAATAATTACCATACATAGTAAACTTGAATCAGAAACTCGAAAACCTTCCATTACACCTTCTGTAACTAATCTGAATTATTTTGTGAGTTGTAACAGTAAAAAATTTCTTAGCATTAAAATGACAGTTAAATAGGTGACTCGTTTTTAATTTTGTTAGCAAATAATTTTTCTGAACTCTAATAATAATAGTCATGATTTTTCCCCTATGAAAAAGAAAAATAATTATTTAAACCTTTCACCCGGCATATTCCAGCGTAAAAAGTAGTGCATTCAGCCAATTGAAGTGGCAGGATTGTTTATGCAAAATTTGGTATCTGTAGGTAACTGCGAAGTACTACTTTGTTTTGCACAAACAAACAAACAAACCAACTCTTCAAAATATAGAGTAGATTTTGGCTATTTTGGTTCCAGTTACCATGTCAAACCCTGACTCACTACTGAATCACTGCTGGCTCCACAGCAATTCAGAAGATTTTCTAGGAGAAAAGGATTGTTTAAGAAATCTTTTTCTCCTTTTAAACTACATATTGATGTTTGGATGCTTGAGAGTAATGCCATATAAAAAGTACTGGAGATCAAAATATTGTAGATGAGCACAGCAACTTGGCAGCAGCAGTGTTTGTTTGCCTCATGCTGCTGCATTAAGAGGGTAAGAAGGAAGGATCTTGTTTTGCTCCAGTCACCTTCAAACTTTTCCCTCACTGCTAGCAATCACCAAGAAAGGTGCCTAGAAAGAACAACTAGGATGGCTGCATTGTGATGTCAGGACCTAGGAAATGGACTGGGATTATTAATTCATTTCTCATAGGCAACAGAAGAGCCATCAGCAGTAATCACTTTCCATCATTAGTGACTGCCTATGAATCCATAAAACATACAGTAATAAACAAACTGTTAAGTGCTCTAGAAGGGATGCTAAAGATGAGTACCACTCTATCACAGGATGGGTATATTTATTATCAAGATGTTGTTACTTTCCTTAGTTTGTTCACAAGGAGGTAAATTGACAATGTGACAGGTTCAGGTCTATGTGTTCAACCTCTTATCAGGTAAGAACATAATAACCAACCAGAAATGACCAGCTATCAAATTTTTGTCCAATTCAATCTTAGAGCTGTCTCCCTCTTTTCCTTCCAGTCCTCTCAGCAGTTTCATATTGACGCAAATGCTTAAATAGTGACCCTGAGATCGAAGGAATACATGAATAAATGTTAATGCAAAAACAAGTTAATTATTCAATTTTGATGAGAAATGGCATATATAACACTCTAGACTATGCCTCTGAGCAAGAACATCTATCCTTAGATTATGTCTTGTTAAGCTTCCAAGGAAATGGGTTCCAAAGATATTACTATACATCTAGTGACTGAGTCATCTTTTGAAAATGCTTTTGATTGAACGGCATTCTTATGGCAGGCAGGTATGCAAGAGTGCATTCTGAGTGCATTTTCAAAGTGACCCTGTCAAACTCATTGTGACTGTATCTTCTTCCTCTGAACTTTTGATAAAACGTTTGTGATTACATGCTGATTTTGTCAGAAACTCCATTCAGGCATGAACAATGTATCTGCTGGCAGCAAGGTCATGATATAGCAAGTTTCTTTCCTGCAAATATCGAATCACTGAGATTTCATTTTTACCTATTTATTACCAAAGCTTCTATGCAATATATCTATATCTTCTCTGCTTTCACATATAGGGGAGCAGCTGCTCCAGCCCTCTAAGCTTTGAACCTTAAAAAAAAATGCTAGAGTGATAGAAACAAAAAAAGTGAAGTGTTCACATTATCGCTCATAAGTGCTGTATTTTTCAATATGCACTTTGGTATGCATATCGCCACTAAACTCGTTATACATGAGCCATGTATAATATAAGTGTGACACCATCTTATATACTGTTGGTCAAAAATTAAACACAAAGCTAAGCTTTCCTGTTCCACTTCTCTTTGCTTTCTTGGTTCTTCAACTGCACATATGATAGACCAGCAGTCTGCAGAAACAATCTTCATGAAACTGAGTCAACTTTGCCGGGGCTTGCTAGATAGTGGTATGCCATCTAAAATGGGCCAGTGTTCTTGACTCTTGGCGTTTTTTCCCCCCTTTTGTTTCTTTTTTTTTTTCCTGGTGCATTTTGGAGTTCATAAAACATTACCCTTCCCCTCAAAACACGCACATTTATGTAAGAGTGACAGAATGTGGGCACTTTACAGTACTGGTAAGGATTTTCATAAAGCAGTGGAATTTAAAATTGATTTGTTGATTGATTGAAATCAATTCAGCTATGACATTTGCCAGCTGATGATGAACCCTCCTGCATTGGAAACACATATTTTGTTTTGTATGCCCAGCTTCAGCCCAAGAGCAGTTTTATTTTTGAGACCTTCTATGCAAAGTCAGAACTTCCAGCAATCGTTTTTCCTTCGTAAAATGTATATTAAAATGGAATCTGGAATCAAGAATAGAACCTCGCCTAATGTCTGGAACTGGGTTTTTTTTTCTTTTCGTTTTTTGTTTTTGCTTTTACTGTCTTTCATAACAGGAAAAAAATCCTTGTTTTAAATTAGTTTATCATAATGAGAAGTATGGCTTTAATCACATTGTATCTCTGCCTAGAACATTTCCATGTTTTGTTGTCTTCACCACTCTACCTTCCCCAAATCCATGTTCTGTTCTCTTTCAGTTTGAATATTTTAATTTAAGTTTCAGCTTGTTATCTTCTAAGAGGGAATATGTAGCGGTAAATATAGATTTCTAACTTCCCTCCAATGATTCTTCATATCTGACAGCACAAACCTGGTAACAACTGCTTACAGCTTTGCAAAAAGTTGGAACCTGTTTTTAAAATGTTCTAAATTGAATGAGGGTTTTTGATGATCTCTAAAATCCTACCTTCCTCTCTGCACACGTAAAGGACTCGAGCAAGATGAAATATTATTTTAGCAGGCTTATGGTGTAGAATGTACATCAGTTTGTGGTAATGGAGTTGTAGCTAATGGAGGGAGGGACTTCCCACTCTATCAGAGTAGGACAAATTTTGTAGGCTAGCAGTTACACTACTCACTTTGACATTGACAGTGAAATACAATCTTTGGTACTATTTAGAACTGAGAGGCTGTAGATTCTTTCATAATAAATGATCATTAAGTAAGGAACAAAACACTTTGAATCATTTCTGCCTTTTGTCTCTCATACTGTGTATCATTTAGGATTATTGCTATATGTGATGCACTCTATTTGGATTATATATACAAAGTAGTGTACAGGAGTGATTAAATTCAAGTACTGAAGGTGCATTCAGGAGATATGAATGGATTGTCTCATTCAGTTTGCATAAAGAAATAATGACACCTTCCTACATGCCAGTTTTAAAAATGTGGCCTATAAAAAATTTCAATACATTTATTCTTTAGAAAAATACAGCTTGAAAAATATCCTGGTTGTAAGTCCCCTGTTTCTTATCTCCCATTATCCCACTCCCATTGTCATAAGCAACTATCCTATTTGTTGCTGGTTCACAAAAGAGTAATATATATCTGCCGAGACACTGAGATAGAGAGATTGCTTGATATGGATATCAAGAGACCTACAGTATAATTTTCACAGAACAGCCCTGGTCATCGTGAGTTTGAGTGTGTTTATGTACATGTGGGAATATGAAAAACAGTATTTAAGAATCTTAAAGTTAACAATAAAAATTAAATACTGAGAATTGGCCTGTAATTAAAATTGATGACCCAAAACAATAAGCCCAATCCAAACAACAATATAGACCTTTCTGCTTTATATGGTATAAACCCATCCTTAAATATTAGAAGATGGTTGAAAACATTTGCTGGTGTAGGTTATCCCAGCTGTCTAATCCAGGGTTTTCTGCAATTTCTTCTGAAGCAGCAGGTACTAATTGCTGGATACAGGATGCAGAATAAAACAGAGACAACTGGTGTGATCCATTACGGCTCTTTCTATGTTCCATTCCCATGACTCTCTGAATTCTGGAATGTTTCAAATTCAAATCCAGAGTTTTCATTTAGGTATGCAATGCAAACCCAGGATTAGTGGGAGTCAGCTGACTCATGTTAAGGCTTGGGCATCTACATTGTATTTTAAACTTTTGAGAAAGCTTTTCTAATCCATGCTCAAATGTAGGGGTCTGGTATCCACACTGCAGTACATAGACCCAAGTTAAAGTAACTATATCCCAAAAATCATAGTGCCATTCCCTCACCCCCAAAATGTGGCCACTCTAGCTCTAGGACTGTGGTATACTGAGGGGAAACTTTACTGCCTGCCCTGCCCATTACCAGGCAAAATTTAGCTTTGCTTGATTGCTTTGCTAGCCATTATAAATGCAGGAGGCTCTCTAATAGTGCACTTGCAGATCAGTGATCAGAAGAGAAGGGGTTAATGCTGACCTGAGCTGCTGCCATTGGTAACTATGGGGTTGCTTTTTTCCTGATTGTTGGGATAGAGGACTAAGAAAGTTGCCCCCTACATACTTCAGGCTGACTCCCAGGACCCAGGTCAAGCAGAGCTTTGTGTACACTGCAAAGGACCCTATTTGACCTGAGATTAGATCCTCCTCAGCCCTGGATTAGCGCAATTGCTTCATAGAAAAGTTCCCATATCAATAACGAGATTTAACATTATGTTTATGAAGACAGAGATCCTACTGCAAACTATACAAACAGCAGAAGAGGACATCAGAGCAAATAAGTTTAAAAATAGAAACAATAAGGCCCCTGGTAAAAAGCTCACAGAATTCCCTGCTTTCTGGAGGGACTGTTGATAAAATAGCCTATTACAACATGTTGAAAAATGGCCATGTTTTCACAATGTATGGTATCCAGCTGCCTAATATATTAGAAAGCACTCAGATGGCAGATTGTTTTGAGAGAAGGAACATAACTTTTATTAATTGTGTAAGAAAACAAATCAGACTGAGCAGACTATGAAAATACATCATAAACACAGAGTTTACTTAAAGACTTATTACAGTGGTTCCTTGTTTCATGAACTATCTTTTGGAAAAAAATACTTTGTACATTATTTCACTTGGTAACTCTTCAAGTCTCTCCTCCATCTTATACATAGTACCCCAAATGAGTCATTTTCATCAACAATCTGATCTGATCTGCCATAATAGCTTAAGTGGAGAAAAAAACCTTTCCTGTGAGGTTCAAGGTATTGCATATTATGACAGAACTGCATAGAACAACATCCTTTAGGATAGACCAGAACTGGCATAAACATAAATCCTTGCACAGAAATTGACTTCCAGGCCTGTTACTGAATTAGAAATCTGCTTTATGTAACATTGTATTTGATGTACTAAAATCTGACAAGGATGACACCACAGCTGGTAGAGCCAACCAGTGTGTTAAAATAGCTTCCTCACCATCCTATAACTGTGCCCTGACATATGTCTTGTGGTACTGCCAGAAAAACTTTCTGCCATTTCTCAACCACCCCCAGCACTGATTTGAAGT
Source organism: Pelodiscus sinensis (assembly GCF_049634645.1). Classification (NCBI taxonomy): domain Eukaryota; kingdom Metazoa; phylum Chordata; order Testudines; family Trionychidae; genus Pelodiscus; species Pelodiscus sinensis. The sequence goes on from NC_134723.1 coordinate 9,290,528, forward strand.
CAGAAAGCTTTAATATTGCTGCAGCTGTCAGCCTAGTATTTCCGGGTGCAGTAAGGTCATTCTTTAGCATTCTCAACCTTGAGGCTTTCCAGGAAAGAAAGTAACTGATCTCTAGACCTCTAATCAAATCTTGTACACTGTAGACTAGCTAGGAACAAGCACCTTTTCTTTTGTAACCTTGACTCTTCCTTACCAAATGGCCACTCATTGGAATTTGGAAATTACAATCTGCTTTGATTGCTAAAATTTAATTATTAACTTGCTTCTTGCTCTTTCATATATTAACTCTTATGGTCTGATATTTCATCTTTCTCTGTCAGTCTCTGTTCTTACATAGCATTGGCCTCTCTGCCGAGAAGTCCATTTGTGCCGGTAGCTTTGCGATGTAGACAGTAAGAACTGGATGGAGCCGATCAATTCGTAAAGATAACTAACAATGCATATTATTGATGGATTTCCACTCCATATGGCTGAATGCAGTGTCTTGCATGTTCAACCGTATAGAGTGGAAATCCATCAACTACACAATCCTCTCTGAAGCTTTTGAAAATGCGTATTAGTGTTATTGGATAAAGAGCTGAATTGAATTAATAACACAAACATGGTTTAATCATGTTTGCATGAGTCATACTATAATGTTAAACATTTAAGCATAATCGAATAACTTCTCTTCTGGCCTTCCTTTTGTTCAGTTTGTGAATTTCAGTTCTATGAATTTCTTTGTTTGAAATTTTACAAGGGGACATGTACTTATGGCATATATGATAAGTTTTTTGTGTAGCACTGTTCAGTCTTTTAATAATTTGGTATTCACTTTAACAGTGCAGAAACATTTATACTCCATTTATGGAGTCTAAAATTTTAAGATTACTATTTCATCTCATTTACCCTCTGTTTTCTAAGGGTACGTCTAAACTACATGGCTCCATTGACAGAGGCATGTAGATTAGTTTACACGAAAAAGGGAAATGAAGCTGTGATTTAAATAATCGCGGCTTCATTTAAATAAAAATGGCCGCTGCACTGTGCTGATCAGCTGATTGTCGAGTCAGCGCGGTAGTCTAGACAGGGATCTAGATGGGGATCTGCCAACCCCAGAACCCTTCGTTGGCAGATCCTGTAAGCCAACGAAGGGTTTTGGGGTTGGCAGATCCCTGTCTAGACTACCGTGCTGAGCCAACAATCAGCTAATTGGCACAGTGAGGCAGCCATTTTGATTTAAATGAAACAGCAGTTATTTAAATCACAGCTTCATTTCCCTTTGTCATCCTGCCTTATGTACATGACTCCGTCAATGGAGCCATGTAGTTTAGACACACCCTACGTGAAAAAAGTTGTCAATTCATATTGGAAATTAATATATACACATTTCATGTTCCAACGTGAACTTTTTAAATCAAATAAAACTTTAACACCCCTTTTCTTTTTGTATCAGGACAAAAAAGAAAAGGGCTTACATTGCAGCAAAGGAGGTTTAGGTTGGATATTAGAAAAAACTTCCTAACTGTCAGGGTGGTTAAACACTGGAATAATTTGTTTAAGGAGGTTGTAGAATCTCCATCAATTGAGATATTAAAGAGCAGGTTGGATAGACATATGGTGCTTGGTCCTGCCATGAGGGCAGGGGATTAGACTTGATGATCGTTTGAGGTCCCTTCCAGTTGTAGGATTCTATGATTTCAGCACTTACCTATGGTGTTTTGAAACAGTCTCTGGATTCACTCTTTTGCAGGTTGAAAACAAGTGGACTAAGCTTCATCTTGAATTGTATTTTTGTGCAAGCTACAAAACCTTGGACAATTGGTTTACGGTTTACAATGGTAATACCATTTTTGTCCACTTCAACCATTTGCAGTGAAAAAAGGCCTGACTCTTCTCTCATTCCAGAAGGAATCAGGAGTAACAGCTCAGACTCTATAAAACAGATCGGAAGCGAGAGGAAAATGAGGCTTCTGGAATCTCACACTTCCATGCAATCCTTGAGCTAATCCTGATAAATTTAGTTGATACATTTATTGTCACCAGACAGGATTTCTCTCACCTGCTTAGAAGCTCTTGATGATACCCATAACACCCCTATCCCCCCCCCCCCACACACACAAACATATTCTTCCAATAGTGGCCCCAAACACCATCTCTGAAAATAGTGCTCCTGAAGTGTTTGTGGTAGCAGTGTTTCTTCAAGAGTACAGGCAGTCCCCGGGTTACGTACAAGATAGGGACTGTAGGTTTGTTCTTAAGTTGAATTTGTATGTAAGTCGGAACTGGTACATATTGTAGGGGAAACTCTAGCCAAACATTTCTCCAGAGCTCAGTTTTATTCTCCCACACCTCACTTCCCTCAGTCCTTTATTCTCAAGCTGAGATGTCTGCTGAGAAAAGCCGCTCCGCGTCTCCCTGGTCTGCTTGGGGAAGCGCTAGCTTCGCATCTCCCTGGTCTGCTGGGGGGAAGCAGCTAGTGCGGGGTTGCCTCACCCTGTTTGTAAGTAGGGATCCTATGTAAGTCGGATCCATGTAACCCGGGGATTGCCTGTACTCTCCTACTCCTTAGCATGAAATTTAAAGTTGATATTTACAGTAGATCTTTCTGGCCCAATTAACTTTTTAAATGCACTCATTCAAATTCCTTAGTTATAAAAGAAATGATTTATAGAAAAACAATGCAGATACAGAAACCATAACATGAAAAAAATGGACTATTTAAAAAAAAAAACTCAACACATCTTTGTCCAATCTTTATTGTGATTATATTTCTAAGTTATTTCTAAGCTTCTTCAGAAACAGGCAATTACTAGGCAACAGGCTAAGCCTTCATGAACATCACTGCCATTTCAAACCTCTGCTACAAAGCTGGTGTCACCTCACCTCCCATTATACAGCTCTGTTTCACAATCTGGATTTTCTAAAACAAGCGCAGCTCCAAATACACTTTCCTTGGAGGTCAATTTGTCTATGTCAGCTTCCAAACCTGGGACTTGCATTTACTTCTACTCTCAGTGCAGTACTACTTTCAAATATCATGAAAAACCATTGACATGCAAATGGCTTCTTTTAGTATGCTGTGCTATTCGGAAGGCTTGCAAAAGGACCCTAGGAGACAAAGACATATTTTGCAGAAGCATGAAGTTGGTAAAGTGATGTACGTAGCTCTGATGTTTGTAAAAGCTGAACCCTTTATTCAACAGAGGTTATATGAAGATGGAAGTTCTAACCGGATGAAGAAGTCCTAGGGGGAAAAAAATCACAATTCTCAAGGAAAATATATGCAAAACTAATATTTCCCTCACTAGTAATTAAGCTATATTTTGCCACAGAACACTTCACTAACGTGTGATTTAACGCTGTCATTTGCATCAGCCAAGCGAATAAATGTAAGCAGGCCTGCCAACAGCAGGTGGGAGCAAAGAAAGCAGCTGCCCCAGGATGCAGCGATTCAAAAGGACCCAGGGCTGCCTGCCATTAGTCCCCTTAAATCACTACCAGATCCTTGCAAAGCGTGCCATGGACAGCACGAAAGGGCTGGGCAGAGCAGAGGCTAGCCCCAGCCCCACCTCCTCCTGCCCAAGGTCCTACCCCTTCTGAGAACACAAAGCCGGCTTCCCTCCACCAGGCACAAGCACTTGGCAATTCTGTAAGCTCCCTGGAACATGAGGAAAACTGAATAAACTGAGACCCGAGGTACAGGCATCAATTTCTCATTATAAAATATGGGCCTAAAGCTGCAAACCACTTTGCACCCTTAGCCATTATTGATGTCGGGATGCTTATGACTTGGCTGGTTTGGGAGCTGAATATTATGTGGTAAAGCCATGCCAAGGAGTTCAGGAGAATGAGAAATATTTAAAAGACTTCATTTAAATGTTGTGCTGATCTGAGGGTGGGGAAGTCAGGGGATGTCTTGACTTTAGCAAAGCTTTTAATAAAAAACTTTAGAAACCGGCAAATTTCCAAGCCAGGAAAAAACTTGTTAAAAGCAGGAAAAAAAAAAGGAAACTAGCACTTTAAACTGGGCTGCTCCTCAGATGCTCCTCCCTGCCCCTGCCAGACATGCGTGCAGAATGTACCTGGGGGCAGGGTGAACAGCTGCTCTGGCCTCCTGACACCAGGCCGCATCCCGGCCCCCACCCCGCAGCTCGTGGCCGCCCAGCTGCCCCCCTGTGCCTCCTGGCCTCCTCCCCGGCAGGTCAGAGCCCCAAGGCTCCCAGCAGCCTGGCACCCCTGTGGCTCGTGGCTGCCCTAGTAGCCCCTCTCCTCTGCAAGTCAGCCTCCTTGGGGCTCCACCCCACCAGCAGGCCGCCCCCACCAACTCCGCCCCCTGGCTTCTACTCCCCCTCACCAGGCCCTCCCATGGCTCATGCCCTCCCCCCCAGCAGGCCACATCCAGGCCCCTGCATGATTCCTGCCCCCCATATACCCCGCACAGCTCCCCCCCGTTTCCCTCCCCCGATACCCGGAATTTTTAGAAAACCGGCACGACCTAATCCCCGGGCATGCCAGATAACACAGGTTTTGGTCAGCAAGCTAGGGAATGGCTTGGATAAATGGACTGTAAGGTGGATAGAAAGCTGGCTAGATTGTCAGGCCCAACAGGTAGTGATCAACAGCTTGATATCTGGTTGGCGGTCGGTTTCAAGTGGTTCTAGGGCCGATTTTGTTCAACATCTTTATTAATGAAGCTTTAGGGGGTAGCTGAGTTAGTCTGGATGGGATAAATTTAAAAAACAACAAATGGTCTGGTCTGGTCAGATTATAGACTAACAAAACACGTCAATGGTATTATGAGCTTTTGTGGGCACAGCCCATTTCTTCAGATTACCGGAGTTTTGAGTTTAGAATTTGCAGATCCAAAAGAAATAGGGGAGAATGGAGATGGGGGAAGGAAAAGAAAGAAAGGGAGCAGGAAACAAGGAGCAGAGGGTATGAAAATATCAAAGGGAAAAACAAGTAGGCAGAACTGGTACCCTATAAGCACCTAAAGATTGAATAGTTAAAAGAAGCAGATAAGGACCACCCAGGAGCCACTGACCCTTTTCAATTGTCAGGCTCTGGGCAATTGACCCCTTCCCTCGTCACTTCAGTGATCCAGCTGACAACAAAGAAATGGGGAGACATAATCCCCAGGTGTATCGGATAACACAGGTTTCTCTGTATTTTGGTCAGCAAGCTAAGGAAGTATGGCTTGGATAAACGGATGTAAGGTGGATAGAAAGCTGGTTAGATTGTCAGTCCCTAAGCCTAATCTTCCCCAACCTCTTCAACCTGTTCCTATGTGCCAATCCTGTTGATTCCTCCACCCTTTGAAGCAGCCTTATTTTCCACACCTCCCCACTGCCTGTCTCTGCTTTTCAAACCAGTCTCCTTGCCCAGAAAGTTTTCACTCACTGTATCTCCCAGACTTAGTCTTCTTACTCTGCTTATTCCAGTTACCCCCCACCAATTGTCCAGCTCCATGTGCCATCTCCTTGCCCAGCCAGTTCCAGTTCCTCCATTCCAGCTCCTCATCTGTTCTCTGTCTCCCCTACCACTGACTTGCCACATCCATTCTTCCAGTCTGTCCTCCATTCCCACTAACTTGGCTTAGCAAGTCCTAGTCCCCCATTTGTCTCTCAGCACCCTTGCCCAGATATAACCTTCACCCCAGTTGCCACTTTTTCTCTCCTCCGTCCCGACTAGCCTCCAGTCTCAATTTCCACCCCTGCCCCTAGACACACTGTCCACATCTACTATTATCCTTCCTTTTCAGGTCCTTCTCTTTCCTCCTCTGCATTGGAATCAGGTGGATTCCTCTCCCATTCTACCTGGGCCAACAGGGAAATTGCTAAAAGCAAAGCAAAGTCAGGCTCCATGCTCTTAGGTCTGATGACCAGATCAAGGATGCCTTGAAGCAGAGCTGTAATTGTAGAGAATCTCCTGCTCATCCCAGGAGTGGAGCATGTCCAGAGTGGACAGGATTTGGGGAGAATTTAACTGTGAAAATCTAAGAATTCTCTACCGAACACTTTCAGTTTATCAAAGGCTTGTAAGTAGAAGTTTTGAGCAACCTGAATATATACACACTCATAGACTTTAAGAAACTTTGATTTATTTTGTAAATATCTTCACTGCTGGAGTTCTTAATAGAAGTGTCCTTAACTGTGTCATTAACAGAATACTCAAAACAATCCAATCCACTACGTTAAAGCCACCAGGAAAATGATTGGATAGAAAGTGTTCTAACTTGCTTTATGTTTATGTTCACTAATTTAAACATTAATAGCTCATAAATGTGTAACTTATTCTCTTTTAATGTGGTTAGTTTTCTTTCTTCACTGAAGATTATTTAAAAAGCCAAATTTGATTTTTCAGATTTCCCAGATCTTGGGTTAAATATTTCAGTTGGAACATATGCAAACCACTTGCATGCCAATAAACTGAGTTGGGGCTCATTCCATTAGATTCACTTCTAGGCTGAGACCAGGCATGGAAAATATCAGCCACGCAGGAACTTTTCTGACAATGTTATGAGCCAGAATGCCTCTAAATATGATTGGTTCAGTACTGACTCAGAACAAAGAATACCATGTTCTGAATGACACAACCACTTCATGCAGCATCTGGATTTTCCTCAGAGTTCCAAGCATTGAACTAGCTCAATCTTCTTTAGCTTCATTTTTGGCAGTGTCACAGCTTGAAGTCGTACAGCAAAATAAAATAAAATAAAATAAAATGTCTGGCACAAATGGGATTACCTCTTTTCCCTGTATAGAGTGTGAAAGGATCAAGCTGTCCCTGTGAAGGAAGCCCTTCTGATCCTGTGTAAACCACTGTCTGGAAAAAGGTCCTCGGCTGGTGCAAACAGTACCAGCTTCATCAACTGAGAACTACCCTGTTCTTGTTTCTAATATTGCAAGGTGGTAGAAACATCTGAAGGTGTGTTTTTGATTGTTAGCCTATGACATTCATTTCCATACCACTGATTAACTGAAGTAAGTTCATAAATTGTGATGAGTTGTTTCCAGCAGGTGAACTGTGTGATAAAGATCTGACCATGTTGGATCAGATTCTCTGGTCACACCACCACTTTGTACCATTCAAGCAGGGCAAAGTAGCTGATCTGGCCAGATATGGCTGATGGAGAATTTTCCTAGTTGAAGAGTAACTCTCTACAGATATAGTGATAGAAATGTAGCCGTGTTAGTCTGAGGAAGTGGGTCTGGCCCATGAAAGCTCATCTCCTCATAAACCTTCTTGTTAGTCTTTAAAGTGCTACATAGTCCTGTTCTCTACAGATATGAAAGTGACAGACACTACTTCTCACCTTCTTTAATTTAGGGTTGCAGGTGCAGGATCAAGGAAATACATTTGGCTCCTACACGATATCTCCTCCATATCATGCAGAGGTCTGGCGCAGAAGAGAATTTAGCCTGATCTATTTGAAAGCTTAGAGAAACTACAGATGAAAGAATTTTTTTTCTGTCTCATAGGAAAGTTTGACATGTTGACATTTGCCTTTGGCCCAAATGAAAACTCCAAATTGGAATTTCTGCAGTCAGACATAAGGGTTAACTCACATGGATCAAAATACAAGACTGAGGCCAGAGTCTCATCTTCAACTACATGATGTCAAGAGGAACCTTGTCTGGCTCCAATACATTACAATCCTAAACATTTTCCTGGAGCTTACAGAAAGCATGCACTTCAACTTACAGGGGCAGATACCACCAAGTAATTATGACTAATAGAACAAGTAATATTAACAATTGCAAAAGAGAAAAAGAGAAGGAGGCATACATGAACAGGAACTATTCAATACTGATAAAGATCTGACAATAAAGATTCTGCTAGCACAGGACAAAGTACATTTTGAACACTGCACAGAGTTCTGAAATTGTCACTGCAAGTCAACTGAATGACTGCAGATGTTGGTAACAAATGAGTCTCGTTAATTTAGCTATCCAAAAGATAATGACTCAACTTATTATGGGGAAAGAGGAAGAAAGCAGCAGCCTGTAAACAAAGCTAAAATAATGAGATTGCTACAATGTCAACTCATTGGAGAACAAGCAGAAAAGTTTCTGAAGCAAACGGCTGTGCTGCTTACTTCAACGTAGTCTAAAAAGGGGCAATGATAAAATACTATCTCAGAATGTTCAGAAATTGCTTACATGGCTATTATACTTGGCGGCTGTGTTTCATCACCTCTTTTTACATGGAGACTGAAAAGGCACCCATAGGATGTATGCTGTGGGTGTGTTTTTGTTTTATTTCATTGTCAAAAGCCACCTTAGTCCCAAAACCCTTTGTGGGTGGAAAGGACTGAAGTATTGCAGTCAGAAAGAACCAGGGGTAGTTTGAGATGCTATGAGAGGATCCTGGGGCTTCTGAGTGCTATTGGGGAGAATGATTGAGGGGGCCAGTGAGGGGTTATATGGCAGGAGCATGGAACCATTTAAATGCCTACAATATGGCTGGTTTTCTAGCATAGTTAAAAGCATAAAATGGTTTTGTGAGGGGAAAACCCTGGTGATCATTGTGGAGACCTTGTGGCCCTTGTAGGTCCAGATCCACAACCTTTTGCACCCTCACAGTGGTGAGAACCACAGCAAGCTAAGGAGAACCTACTCCAAATTATAGGCTCCATAGTAGCTCCTCAGCTGATGGAACTGGGACAGTTTGGAGTCCACTAGCCCCCAATGTGTAGCCAGTTAAAAGCCTGGTAAAGGACAATCTGGGTGGGGGGCTGATAGCAATTTTTTCCTTTGTTACAGTTAATAAAAGCTGTGGTGTGTCACTTAAAATCTATTCACTTCTCTATCCTCATTTTGACACTGTGTCCAATTTCCAGACTTAAACGGAGCTATAACGCTTTACCTCAGCTAGGGATTTGCTTCCTCAGCCCGTTAAGGGATCAGTCCTGCAGTGCTGACAGTTATAACTTACACTGAAGTAACTGGGGGCATGTCTACACTGGGAAGTTATTTCAAAATAACTCTCCTTATTTTGAAATAGCAAGCAGAGCATCCACCCTACCAAGCCTGTTATTTTGAAATAAGGGGCTGGTTATTTTGAAATAATAATTCCTCCTTGTGATGAGGAATAAGCTTATTTCAAAATAGTGTCATGTAGACATAGCCTAAGATATTCTTAGTAAACCAAACAATATATGATAAAATTTCATTGCTACCTGTGGGATAAAGGTGTCAAAGAATTTGGAAAACTGTGTAAAATTAACTTATTTCAACTTTAACAAAGTACTGTAACAAAGTAACTGCCTGCCATTAGGAAATTTCCAGTTTCCAGACTTAAATGGAACTATAACACTTTATCCCAGATAGGGATTTGCTTCCTCAGCCTGTTAAGGAATAATTCAGAGAGATTTAGGAACACAAAACCCACCAAAAGGCAAAAGGGTTTTGACAATTTCTCCATTATTGTGCAACTTTTTAGACACGTAATAACTGGTAACAAATTAAAAATGTGTATCATGTTAGTTCTGTGAGATAATTACAGAAACAAGAACTATGAATTCACAACATACAATGAAGGACTTGTGTGAAAAAAATACTGGGCTGAAAAGAGATAACTGAATGAGTATAGACAGTACTTTGTACTTTCCTGTCACCTATTTTTAATGCATTCTAAAACTGTGTCTGTTAACTTTTCTACACAGTATGCTAATGCTGTATCATAATCCAGAAGTACAGCAGGATTAATGATAGAGTTAGAAATGCACATGCAGTATATTTTAGAAATGTCAGTGAAAAGTATAAAATCTTCTTTTCTTACTGCAGAAATGCTTGGTTTATGAAGAATATGATTTTATAGAGATGCAAAGCACATAGAAATATGATGGACAAAAAGAAATAACAAGATATGCTTTCATTTGATGATTTTTTTGGATTTACAATCCAAAACAAACACTCCACAGAAACATCTTTTGGTTCCAATACAGTTTTTGAAAAACTTTATTCTTCATTACAACCTACTGCTTCAATCTGATTTTTAAAAGAATTAACAACGCATTGTTGTAGCAGTACTTTGAAATTTCATATATGCTATTATGGAAAATAAAGTCTGCCTAAGGCAGCCTGTAACAAAGTGCTTGCTTTTCATCTCTGAAACTGCTATTCCAATCCAGGCTAGACCTCAGTGATCAAAACATCTTTCAAATCTGATCACATGTGAAGGAAATCAAAATAAATAAATTCATTGGGTCTGTATCTAAGGAAGATGAAATGTGTTTCACAATTCAGTAGTCAAAGATCTGCCCTGTTAAACTCTAAGACTGGAAACAGAGGTCAGAATATGAAACAATTTATGAATTAATAAAATGTTTAAAATTAGTGGACAAACTCTGACCCCAAATACAAGTTGTTTAATGTTAGTCTCAACTGGCACAAAATTTACAGTTTCTGTAAGATCTACTGCGCGAGCTCTCTTCCATTCCCAACACAGAGGCTATGGCAAGGGATAGACTGTTGCGCTAGGAGTTCCTGGCTTCTGGAACACCTCTTGTGTTCTACAGCAACTGGTGCAATGGAGGCAGCCTTGAGGCTCCTCTTAATTCCTTGAGTTGCAACAGGACTGCATAGCTATAGAGACAGATGACTAAAAGCCACATTTCCTCTAACTATTTTAATGTTTGGTTGCTCAGAAACAAAATCTTTCTATGCTGGCAGAAAACAAGTACGTTCTCCTCTTTTTATCTATGAAACTAATATCCTGTTTATAAATCCCAGCATCAAACAGAGTTCCCCCTCGGAATCTGCTTATACAATCTTGTATATTTGTGATATGTCATTTACTGGGCTCCCACAATACATTGCACTGGTTTGTGTTCATTAAAATATTTGCTGCTGGAAATGATTACAAGCAGCTACTATATTTCTTTTGTCAGATAACATTATTTGACATTATCTTATGGCAACCCTATAAATAACTCAGGAATCCTATCCTCTGCATTTATCGATCAACAGTATTTAAAAAGTATAAATAGAAGATACCCTAGAGCAGGGCTATTCAACACGCAGCCCGTGGGACATATGGAGCCTGCAGCCCATTTGTTTGCAGCCTGCCGTGCAGTTTGGATTTACCCAGGGCTCAATACGCGGCCCATGGGTGGGATCCTTTGAACATGGCCTCACATGCTCCACAACAGCAATGCGTTCTTAGGAGGGGTCAGTATTGAAAAATGAAAGTGGATGGGCTGGCTGGAACAGACGGGTACAGGAAGTCAGAACAGGGGTACAGGGAGAAGTTTCTAGGAGTGCCTGGGCATTGTGGGAAGTGCTTTGTATTCATGCCCGTCAGTGTGAAAAAAGCTATCTGCATATATTTGCAAATACATTTGCATGTATATACAACCACACTTAAGTTGCGGACCTCAGCATATGATGTGAGTATCATTGTGGCCCCGTGCTTCCAAAGTTGAGTAGCCCTATCCTAGAGTGAAGACAAGGACACAATTCACTGAAACCCTTCACTAGTATTTTTTAGTGTAAATGATCAAATGGAGTCAAATGGTTGTATGGGAAGGAGGTGGATAGCCTTTGGTGGGGACAGAACAAGCTAGGAACTATTTAGAAAAGCTAAAAATACACAATTCCATGGGCCCAGATTTAATGTATCTGAGGGAGTTGGCAAATGTCACTGTGGAACCTTTAGCCATTATCTTTGAAAACTCATGGAGATCGGGACAGATCCCGGATGATTGGAAAAAGGCAAATGTAGTGCCCATCTTTTAAAAAGGGATGAAGGACAATCCAGGGAACTACAGACCAGTCAGCCTTACCTCAGTCCCCAGAAAAATCATGGAGGGGATCCTCAAGGAATCTGTTTTGAAGCACTTGGTAGAGGGGAAAGTGATCAGGAATAGTCAACATGGATTCACGAAGGGCAAGTCGTGCCTTACCAATCTGATCAGCTTCTATGATGAGGTAACTGGCTCTGTGGATATGGGACAGTCAGTGGATGTGATATACTTTGACTTTAGCAAAGCTTTTGATATGGTCTCCCTCCCACAATATTCTTGCCAGCAAGTTAGGGGAATACAGATTAAATACATGAACTGTAAGATGGATAGAAAGCTGGCTAGACTGTCAGGCCCAATGGGTAGTGATCAATGGTTCGATGTCAGGTTGACGGTTGGTTTCAAGCAGAGTGCCCCAACAACCTGTTCAAGGATCAGTTTTGTTCACCATCTTTATTAAAGATTTGGATGAGGGGATGGATTGCACCCTCAGCAAGTTTGCAGATGACACTAAGCTAGGGGGAGAGGTAGATACACTGGAGGGCAGGTATAGGGTCCAGAGTGACCTGGACATATTAGAAGATTGGGCCAAAAGAAATCTGATGAAGTTAAACAAGGACAAGTGTAGAGTCCTGTACTTGGACAGAAGAATCCCAAGCATAGTTACAGGCTGGAGACCAAATGGCTAAGTAGCAGTTCTATAGAAAAGGACCTGGGGATTACAGTGGATGAGAAGCTGCATATGAATCAACAGTGGCCCTTGTAGCCAAGAAGGCAAATGGCATATTAGGGTGCATTAGGAGAAGCATTGCCAGCAGATCCAGAGATTATTCCCCTTTATTCAGCTCTGATGAGGGCACATGTGGAGTATTGTGTCTAGTTCTTGGCCCTCCAGTATAGAAAGGATGTGGACACATTGGAGAGGGTCCAGGGGAGGGCGACCAAAATTATTAGGGGGCTGGAGTGCATGACCTATGAGGAGAGACTAAGGGATTTGGGTTTGTTTAGTCTGCAGAAGAGAAGAGTGAGGAGGGATTTGATAGCAGCCTTCAACTTCCTGAAGGGAGGTTCCAAAGAAGACAGAGAAAGGCTGTTCACATTAGTGATGGATGGCAGAACAAGGAATAATGGTCTCAAGTAGAGGTGGGAGAGGTCCAGGTTGGATATTAAGAAAAACTATTTCACTAGGAGGGTGGTGAAGCACTGGAATGTGTTACCTAGGGATGTGGTAGACTCTCCATCCCTAGAGGTTTTTAAGTCTTGGCTTGACAAAGCCCTGGCTGGCTTAATTTGTTGGGATTGGTCCTGCCTTGCTCAGGGGGCTGGACTTGATGACCTCCCGAGGTCTCTTCCATCTCTATGATTCTATGAGTCATGAATAAATGAGAGGCCCAAGAGGAATACTAGCCCCTTGTTTCATAAACAGAGGTCAACTGTTCATACTCCTACAAGCCAATAACCAGATTTTGCAACTCTTAGGGTACATCTACACTAGCCACCTAAATCGATCTAGGAAGGCTAATGAGGATGACCGGAATTGCAAATTAAGCCAGGGATTTAAATATCCCGTGTTTGATTTGCACGTTCCCAGCTGGTCGCCATTTTAGAAATTGACTAGCCCGAAGTAACTTCCCACGTCTACACGTGGCAGTGAAACGGGCTTCCGATTTAAAGCCCTTAATTCAAATTAGGTGGTAAACCTCAATTTCTAAATGACAACTGGCTGGGAACATGCAAATCAAGTGTGGGATATTTAAATCCCAGGCTTGATTTGCAATTCCAGTTTCCCTCATTAGCCTTCCTAGATCGTTCTATGGGGCTAGTGTAGACATACCCTTAGTCACATGTAATGTTCACTCGCACAAGTAATTTCCTTCAAGTCAAAATGGATTCAACAAGGAAGCAATACTTGAAGAATAGGATATTAGTGAAACACAATGTTTATAGAGAAATCTATTACTTCTTTTTTCTGTGCAGCTTGGAAATATCTTATGTAAATTCCTTTTCTCATCCTATCCAAGTCCTTTGATCAAAAGAACCTAAGAAAGCATATTTCACCAAAGAGAGTTCATGTAATCTCCAGAATCCTTTTGAGTGAAATAGTTTTCTAATCTACTATATATTTGAGAATATTTGTGAGTCTGTCCATGTGTCTGTCTGTTTATTCAAGAACTGACCTAAATGGAAAGAGCTCAGACCACCAAATGTGGTATACAACTTCCTCTTACTAGAACTTAAAGCAAGATGAGGGTTTGGTTGGGCCCAGAAAATGGGATGTGCTTAGAATGGGATTGCTTCTCATGAAACCATACAGAAAAAGATAGGATCACCAGGCTTGGGGCACCCCCTCACACCCTGCCGGAGACTGCCTCAACTCCAAGCCACCCATCCACCAGGAAAAGGGGGCTGAAGGTCTCCCCCCTCCAATTCCAACATGGACATTGATAGCTGTTCCCCTTCATCATGGAGTAAAGGCAAAGTGTACAGCTTGCTGTATTTGTCACTCCGGCTGTGCCCGCTGGAACAGAAGTGGCCTTAGGGAGGTGCTTCTCATCTGGTTCCAAGCAGCTGCAGGTAGAGAGGCCATGGGTAGTTGTTTCACCCTGGGGCGGCCTCATATTGAACCCCTCATCCTCAGACCCACTCCAGAGCAATGATTTAAATGAAGAAAAACAAATATTAATTGACTTAAGGAACCACGCAAAAATGGATAGATAAATAAATAAATAAACAACTCATTAGATAAACTAATCAAATGTGTTCCCTCTGAAAGACTGCATTTTCTCTTTCAGGCTTCATGTCATGCTTGCTGATGGTATGGTAGTAGAGTTATACATTTTACACTTTCACATCATTATTTTCAGTAAAAGGGACTAACCAAAGCTTATACCAAAAAAAACACATTTGAGACTATAAATACATATTTAGTCTTACTGTGTTAATAATTATTTATGCTATTCCAAGTGAAACATGTTATTGAATAATATATGGACAGTAACTAGAAAGACTGCAGAAATGGATATTTGATCTGTAAGTGCATTCGCATTTCAAAACCTGAGTTACTTTAATGTAATACGCCTACATTTCCCACAAAGAGGGGAGGATATATCTTTATGAATATGTATTGAATAATTGTTTCTCTTCTGTTACTTATTGTATAATAAGTCCCATGTGTTATTCCTACAACAGAGAATGTTTGATGAGCCTTGAATTTACTTCTCCTAAATCACAGACTCCTGCATTATGAACTAACCTCAGACAAAAATTATTCTTATGTTCAGGCACAAAATTTCTTGTACTGAAATATATAGTAAAGTCAGATTGAAAAATAAAATGCTTAGAAGCATGCAATGCCATGACAATGGCTCAATATCTATTTTTTCAGTTCTGTAAAGAGTATTAATTTTAATAACATTTTCCCACAGGTACAAAAATTTTCAGGACTTTTTGATGTATAATTTAGGTAATCTTACTACAGCTCCTGCTGATTGCAAAACTAGTAAGTACCAGCTTTATCATATTTTAGTAGGTTAAATGGTGGTGTAACCAAAAATGGTAAAGATCAAGTCAAAACTGGTGGAGGTGCAGGAAAAGGTCACTTTAAAATACTTTCAATATACAAAATAACAGATACCAAAATGTTAGATGTGTATGCACTAAAATGAAACATCAGTTTATGTGGACTAGAATACTGGCAGATAGACAAAATATTCTATAATATGGGTATGGATTTATTTTTCCTGAAGACACATAGGTGCATTAAACCCTTAGGCTAGATACAAATAGCAGCTTTATATCTATCCTAATACCAATGAAAGCTATTGAATTGTAGCACAGTTCTCATTAAAATAGCTTTAGTAGCTCAAAACCAGAAGTAGCTGTTTTACAAGCCATTTTATTTCACTGATGTCATGAAGACCACTGGAAGCAGTTCCATTACCACAGCAAGAATTTGCTTTGCATAAAGCTGTAATCATTTCTTAAGGAATCTTGGCACCCAAATACCAACATAAAAGTTAACATTAACTGGGTGCCCAGGTTCCTTAGGAAACTTTACTGATCTCAGTCCAAATTTCCTGCAACTGTACTTTGAGATAAATGGAATAACTTTTTATCTAGCTGACAAAAGCACTCCCACAGAAATGAGATACATTGCTATATGGGCACCCAGGGTGACTTCCCAGAAAATAAACATTACAAATTCAAATCAGAAAGAACAATGAAGAATAGAATATTTCCCTTTCTTCTTGCCATATGTGAGGCACTACTGATAAAATCATGACAAAATAAGACATGGTAAGATATAATGAAATAATATGGCAGATTGCACTTTAAGGGTGTGTCTAGACTACAGGGTTTTTTTTTCAAAAACGTGGCCTTTTTTCAAAAAAGCTTCCCCTGCATCTAGACTGCTGCCACGTTCTTTCAAAAGTAAATGTAAAGAATGTGGCAGTTTTTTTGACTGCGGAAAACCTCGTTTTATGAGGAAGACCGCCTTTTTTCTAAAGTGCTCTTTTGAAAAAAGGCGCTATGTAATGAAAACTGTGCTTTTTCGAAAGAGAGCATCCAGACTGCCTGGGTGCTCTCTTTCGAAAAAGCGGCTCGCTTTTTTGAAAGTACCGGTTGTAGTCTAGATGCTCTTTTTCGAAAGAGGCTTTTTCGAAGAATAAGGTTACTGGCTTTGGGGGCTTTTTTGTGTTTTGTGGGTTTTTTTAATTTAGAAGGCAACACAGAGTTTGACTAAATACATTTCAGCATAGATATGATTCATGTGACAATCTCAGCTCACAGCCATGGGCAACTATTATAGAATAAAGCTCTTGAACAGAGACAAAAAGATAAAAAGGAAGGAAGTCAATGGCATGCTTTGGTTAAATCTTCTAGTTGTGAAGTACCAATCTACACTGTTGTCATCATCATGCAGCACTATGGGAAAAAAATATTTCCAGAAAAATAATATCATGCCCATAGGAGCAATCAAATGGAGAAAAATGTTATATATTTCAAGTATATACTAAGACTACACTCTGCTTTCCTCTCCAGTAAATACAGAAATGTAACCACACAAGTAGAGCTATAGCAATGATTTTCCTTTCACTTATGACAGGAAATATAAATGAAAGGGAATCAGTCCCACAGAGCTTCAGTTGCATATAGATCTTGATCCACTAGACAAAGAATTTGCAGTAACAGCACAAGAAAACAACAGCTTATGAATATTATTTAGTGCTTGGCTTTCTTTTCTCTACTAATCAAATCACAGTCTTGTCAAATGGCAA
The DNA here is from genome assembly GCF_049634645.1 of Pelodiscus sinensis. Lineage (NCBI taxonomy): Eukaryota > Metazoa > Chordata > Testudines > Trionychidae > Pelodiscus > Pelodiscus sinensis. Next base: position 9,307,535 of record NC_134723.1, read on the forward strand.
GAAAAATGTTACCCTAGCTTTACTCTAGCAGTTAATCTCTGAGACTGATAATGGTTTAGTGATATGTTAAATCAGTCCTCCAGGAACATTTTAAGGGACTAATTTTTTAAAAAAAAATTCCTACCATCTTCCATGTTATTTTATTTTATTTTATTTTATTTGGTGCTCTGCAAAAGTTCAGAAATTCCATATTTGTATTGCTCCCAAGTCAATCAACAGTAAAACTACTAATGAAATCAATGGGAACAGTTAGGACAATCCTGATCACTTATGAAAACTTAATCCAGCATGTGCTTTCAGATAATGGATGCATCATCCAATACCTATTGAAAGAACTTGATTGTTACGTGCATCAAAGCTGGTGCTAATGGAATTAAAATAGAACATGTTTATTTTTCTCTTTTCTTATATGCATTTTGTAAAAAGAAGCTTGATTAACTGTTAAGCAAATTAAAATTTCTGGAATTTTCTAATGCATTTTTTTCACATTTCCTAATACATGTCTTTTAAACAGTATGAACAACTATTTCAGATGTAGCTGCAGGTAACTGAAATATCTCAAGGTCATAATTTTTCCCATGTTTTCTCCTTGCTCACTGATGGCTGAAAGAACTCTGTCTTTAAACAAAACCGCAGCATGCCAGATAGCTTCAAAGTGAAATAGGTGGGGATGCTATTACATTTCATATTTCCAAACGTAATGACAACCTTCTTTCTGGCCTGACAGAAAACCACCATATATATTATAGAAAGAGAAACATTTATGAGAAGTAGAAAATCATATTCAGCACATTTCAAATCCATTATTGTTTCCCATCCCCCTACCCCACCCCCCACGCTAGTTCACTACTCAAGGGAGTATATTACAGGGACAAAACAGAAGTGCAGAAATTATTGCCCCAGGAGCACCTTTCTAGCCTTGATACATGTGTAACTACCATCAGAATAACGGGGAGAATAGGCCACTAATCTCCAAAAGGACATTTTTTTTGCATGTCTTAATGAGGTTTATAAATAGACAAAGCTCTTAGAGTGATGCCTTTGCTTTCAAATTAACCCTCTGATGTTGCTAGACTGATTTTTTGATGTCATGGGTTAGTGCAAAATGTAGTTCAATTGATGTAGGAGAACACAACCTGCCCAATATCAAACAATTACACTTTGACTTGTTTAATTAACAAAAGGTTGGATCATCAATTATGTATCTATTTTAAAAGAGACCTTTCCTAATTTTAATAATTTTGGATGATAGCAGAGAATAAAAAACTGTAGCTTTGCTGAGATCAGACCTGTAGTACGGATAAACTTCAAAGACACCTGAAACACTAAAATAGATCTTTTTGTAATAAAATTAATCTTTAAAAGTTTGAAAGCAACATAGCTTAAGAATAATTTCTCTTTTGCACACATGTCTTCCTACCTATTATATCTGATACGGGAACAAGAAACTAAATATCTGCTGTGATATAAATAAAACAATAGATAATTAGCCCCCCTGTGCTGTATTAAACAAACTCATGACATAATATAAGGAAATGAGTTTTGTAACTCATTCTAGGTTATTTTCTCATAATTGCAAAACCAATTGTATGTTTTCCACATACACACATCTCTGCATACTATGAACAGAGAGTGGCCAAAAACAGCAATATCCTCATCTGGTTTCTGGAATCAGGCAAAACACCTCACTTTACTGGGAGTCAGTCAGGAGAAATGACTACAGAATTTGATCCTGTGGTGTAAACTGTGCCATTCCAAATCAGACAGGATCAAATTCTGCTTCCAGTCAACCACGCAGTAAGAGAAGTTGAATGGCAATTTTGGCCCAAATTCTGCACATGCAGATACATTTTCAAAGGATCTCCTTTGAGATTGTGGTCACTTAATTTTGGGCACTCAGACGGTAAGTGTAATTTGCAAAGGAGAAAGAGGCCAGTACCTGTACTTTGAAGATACATGTTCAGTAATGAGTGGATGCTCAGACTTACTTAGCTTCCACACATTGAGATTTTCAAAAATTCCTTGGTTATACGGTGTTTTATTTGTTCTTACCAACATTCACTGCAAAGGTGCTGCAAAGCAATTCAACTGTCTTTTCATGCAGCCTGTGGGCTGTAGGGACAGTACAGTGACTTCATCAACACATGAATCAAAAGAAAAACCTCAAATGAATGGGAAGAGGGTCAATAGTTTTAAAAGTGATGTTAAAGCACTTGTCCTGTGTTTCACTTATGGCGTAACAATATTCAACGTTTCATGTAATCTATGGGCAACAAATACTCTCATAATTTACCTGCAATTTACCATGTCAACTGTTAATTCCTGAAAATGAATTGCTAGATTTGATGCAAGAATTGGCTTAAGAATAAATTTAGTGTTATGGTCAGAGCACGAAGGAGACAAAACAAAATAAAAGAGATTTGCATCCCTGTTTCATTCTATTCTGTTTGTGAAATAGTCAGTTCTTATTTATTCATTTAATTTGATTAGCACAGAAGATGAAGAACCTTTACTTTGGATCGTCTTCAAATTTTTCTTAAGATGTACACAGTCCTGTAAAATGAGCTTACGCAAGTATCTCTTATGACTTTAATCAATACATAATTTTACCAAACAAGCCAATGTCACTTCAAACACACAAAGATTTCTATTTCCAAGAAACTTGCCAAAACATGGCTTTTTAAATGCTCAATTTGATTCTTTTCTCCATACAGTTCTGTCACAAGGAAGGCGTAAGGACTTGATAAGGAAGAATCATTCAGGGAACAACAGACAGGAAACCTTTAGGGTGCATCTACACAGCACCCTTACCTAGAAATAAACTACACAGTTTGTGCTACGCAAATTGCGTAGCTTATTTCGATGTTATTTTGAAATAGCTTAGTTTGAAATTTGGTGCTATCTACACAGTGCCAAATTTCTAAATAAGGCGCTATTCTGAAACTTCCCTTATCCCTCGTGCAATGGGATTTATAGGGATGTTGGAATATCGAGCTCGTTATATTTCATCATAACAGGTTTGCTAGAGATATCCTGCAATTGCTCTGCAGTGTAGATGTAGCCTTACTGTGCAACGTGGTTGTAGAGGGATTTGACCTTTCTCTGTTATGGTGAGAATTTAACTTGCTTACTGTTTTCTTCTTTCATTCATTTCATTTAATTTGTTAGTCTGGTAACATTTTTGCTTTTCTACTGGTTGAATCTCTCTAGTCCAGTACCCTTGGGACCTGATTGGTGCTGATCCAGAGAATTTGCTGAAATACAGGTGGTCGGTATTGTTTTGTGGCATTACCAACACTTCCAGTGCTTACGGGGCTCTTAGAAGACATTTAGGGGTAAATTAGAGCTAAACAACAGCACTGAACACTGAGGCTGGGTATGTCTACACTACAAAGTTAATTCGAACTAACAGACGTTAGTTCAAATTAACTTTGATAGGCGCTACACTAGCGATACGCTAATTCGAACTTAATTTGAACTAGCGGAGCGCTTAATTCGAACTAGGTAAACCTCATTCCACGAGGACCAACGCCTAGTTCGAATTAACTAATTCAAATTAATGGACTGTGTAGCCACTTAATTCAAACTAGTGGGAGGCTAGCCCTCCCCAGCTTTCCCTGGTGGCCACTCTGAGCACCACCAGGGAAACTCTTCTGCCCCCCTCCCGGCCCCGGAGCCCTTAAAGGGGCACGGGCTGGCTCCGGTGCCCATGCCAGGTGCAAGCCTGCCAGCACCCAGCCAGCAGACCCTGCACCTGGCACGGCTTGAGCCAGCCACCTGCTGCCATCCAGCCCTCCACCTCTTCCCAGGACCAGGCTGGCGGCTCCCGGGAGCCTGCCCAGGTCCGCAAGAGGCGGGCGCCCGCCTGGTCTAGTGCAGACATCATGGACCTCATCCACGACCTCTGCACTAGGCACAGGAAAGTGGCCATCTAGGGCAGGATAGCTGCCAGCCTGGCCACCTAGGAGCAGGTTGGCATGAAAATCAAGGTGGTCCAGTGAGACCCCCGACCCTGAGCCCTGAGCTTAGAATGGCCGTACTGGGTCAGACCAAAGGTCCATCTAGCCAAGTAGCCTGTCTGCCGACAGTGGCCAACACTAGGGACCCTGGAGGGGATGGACAAAAGACAATGACCAAGCCATTTGTCTCATGACATCCATCTCCAGCCTTCCACAAACAGAAGGCCAGGGACACCATTTCTACCCCCTGGCTAATAGAACTCCATGGACCCAACCTCCATCACTTTATCTCGCTTCTCTTTAAACTCTGTTATAATTCTAGCCTTCACAGCCTCCTGCAGCAAGGAGTTCCACAGGTTGACTGTTTGCTTTGTGAAGAACAACTTTCTGTTGTTAGTTTGAAGCCTGCTACCCATTCATTTCATTTGGTGTCCTCTAGTCCTTCTATTATGGGAACTAATGAAGAACTTTTCTTTATGCACCCTCTCCACACCACTCATGCTTTTATAGACCTCTATCATATCCCCCCTCAGTCTCCTCTTTTCTAAGCTGAAAAGTCCCAGTCTCTTTAGCCTCTCTTCATATGGGACCTGTTCCAAACCTCTGATCATTTTAGTTGCCCTCCCCTCTCCCACCCTCTGTCTTCCCCTCTCCCACCTCCTTTTCCCAGTCTCCCAGAGTTTTGTTCAATAAAGAGAGTTTCTATTTTTGAACACACGTGTCCTTTCTTTTGTACATCAGGAAGGGGGGCGAGGGAGGGGTAAGTGGAAGGAGGTGAGGGAGGAATGGGGTACAAGCCCCCGATGGGAAGAACAGGGCTGGCTCTGAGGTCCCTTGGGGTGGAAGCTCTCCTGAAGCCCCTTGATTGACCACCCCCCCTCCGGATGGCAGCCTGTGGCAAGTGTAGCCGGGTTGATGGCCGAGTGCTATGATGTGCCCAGTGTGGGCACTCAGGGCACTCCAAGCGGGGAACCTCTGAGAACTGTCTGTCCCAGATGGGTGTCGGGTCCCTTTAAGCACAGCTCTCGGCTAGCCTGAGACAGCAGCTCCACGCTCTAAGTCCTAATCTGTTGCCCTGCCGGCACTGCTTCCAGCCATCCTTTACCCCAGTTCAAGGTCCACTCAGTGTGGACATGCTAGTTCGAATTAGCAAAATGCTAACTCGAACTAGTTTTTAAGTCTAGATGCGCTAATTCGAATTAGCTTAGTTCGAATTAACTAATTCGAACTAAGTTGGTTCGAATTAGTGCTGTAGTGTAGACATACCCGCTACGTCTACACTACAGACTTCTTGCACAAGAAGCCTTTTGCGCTAGAGTTTTTGAGCAAAAACTTCTTGCGCAAGAGCACGTCTACACCTCAAAGCACATTGCAAAAGCAATGTGTTTTTGTGCAAGAGAACGTCCACGTTGCTGCATGCTCTTGCGCAATGAAGCTCTGATGGCCACTGTGTCAGTGGCAATCTCTGTCCAGGAGACTTACCAGCCAGCAGCCCATTCCTGAATCAGACTCCCAACCTGCTCATCCCCACACAGGCTGCAGCCATGTACTCTGTGAAGAACTACGAGCCCCTTGTGCTTCGTAGCTGACTGTTATTGAAACAGGCAGCTCCCATTGGCCAGTTTCTGGCGAAAAGGTGTCCAATGGGATTGTGCTGGAGGCAGAAACAGTTCTTAAAGCCTTCCTCCCTCCCTTCCAGGACTCAGTTTTTAAAGTGAAATCGCCCCACTGCCACGTTCCTGAGCAGCATGCAGGTGGGGCAGGGCAAGCAAAGAGGCTGCCTGGGCCTCTCTGAAGCATCTGTGGGCCAGATCCAGTGGCTTGGCAGGATGGATGTGGCCCACAGGCCATATTTTGCCCAAGTCTTCTATGTACAGACCAGATGATCTTCCCTTTACTAGCGACTTCAAAGTCATTTTTATAAAAACAGTGAAATTGTTATAAAAACAGTGTAGAGGTGAAATTCCCAGCTACTTGACAGCCTGAGCATCCCTAACATGAACAGAGACAGTGTCTCATGTTGAGATACTAACTACTTCGTACAATCAAGTCTCCCCTAAATAAAAAGGCAGACCTCGCACTAATCTCAATGGGTAGTAGATGTACACAGGCATGCTAATGGGGGTGAGGAGTTGGGAGGGGAACGTGCTCAGGGGTCCTGGTCACTGCCACAGTAGCTCTGATGTAAAGTGTCTCTTGACTGAAAGACATTTTTGATATGCCCCGTTTAGGTTCTCAGGCCAGGTTATTTGGCTCTGGAACCTCCATGGGGCATGTCAAAAGTGTCTTTCAATCAAGAAAAGATGCTGCAGTTTTCCCTAGAGCAGGCAGGTTAGTTCCAGGGAAAGGAGGGGAGAAGGGACAGTGCTGGACTTGCCTAGCACACGTCTGGACGGGGTGGGGGGAGGAATTGTGGCCCTGGCCGAGGGAGAAGGGCAGGGGGTCCCGAATTCTTGTTGGTGTACCTATAGAATCCAATTATATTGGTACTTAACTTTGTACTGTAAGCATGACAAATTCAGCCTCAACTTAGAACATTACAACAGTCATCCTAGGTCTGAACACTAAAAATTATACCTATCAGCCTCTTTAGAAACTAGCCATGCTCAACAACCCATCAGTTCTATTGTCAGAGGACCACATTTTACCAACTTTTAGTGACTATATGATTAGTTACGTGTCAGATTATTCTTTCCTAATTCCTTTACTTCTCTCTAAATCTGTTTGCTGATTTGAAGTAATTGGTATCCTTTTAAAATTACACTTCCACTATGCTAACAATAAATAATAATTAGAAGATATATAAAGGGCTTTTCATAAGAAACACAAAACTCTTGCATTATAACTACTGTTATAATATCTACCATTTCAACAGCTTTAAATATCTGTTATATACACAGCTATTTAAACAATAATATTGCTTGAGCTCCAAAAGTTCTGTATTCCACCCTGAAGGACTACTGTGCAGGTATGTTACATAATGTGTCGGGCAACTACTGTCCTTGTCAGAAAAGACTGAAAAAACATGTGTTATAATTATAGATGACTAGAACTAGCGGACACATTATAATCTATGAGGAGATTAACACTGCATATAATTAGTAACGTGATCTGAACAAGGTATATTATATTACAGACACCCGAATAAGTTCTTGGGAATGTGTAGGTAAAGCAGACTGGGTAGGATTAATCTGAGGCACAGTAAGTGAATTGGAGAGATTCCAGTGACTTCAATATTCATTGCACTAGGGAAAGCTGCATTTACTGTCTTGTGCATGTTGTGCTAGGAAGAGGGGAGATCTTGATGAAGGAAGAATGGAAGAATCCATTATGGTAAATGCCTAGAAAAGAGGTCTCAAACTCATGGCCTGCGGGCCATCTGCAGCCTAAGCAGTTCCACAATCTGGCCTTCACATGGCTGCTAGCATGTGTCCTTGGGGATAAGAGGAAGTGTCTGTACCCCTCCCCCAAGTCTTGCCCCCAGCCCTTCTTTTCTTTCACTTACTCTTCCCTCTCCCCCATCACACGTCTTTCTTCAAGCCCGCTCCCCAGGGGACACGGCCTCAGGAAATACTGGGAACCTGATGTAGGGCAGAAGAGGTTGGCCCTCCTGCACTCCCTGTGGCAGTGAGAGCCACAGGGAAGTGGAGTGATGTAGCAGCCTCTGCTCTGCCGCCATCTTCCCAGCCTAGCCCAGTTGCTCTGCTTCACTGGGATGGTGGGAAGTGGCGCACCCCTGCCCTAGCGCGGGCTGATTTGGGGGATGGCGGCAGAGTGGAGAAGGCTGCTGCATAGCTCTGCTTCCCCACTGTTTATGCCGCTGCAATGAGGGCAGGAGGACTCGACCCTTGCTGCTTGCCCCAGCCCACTCAGGGCCCCATGGGCTAATCCGAGTATTGAGGTGGTTAGAACTGCTGGGTCAGCTGCCATGAATCACTCCAAAGTGTAGGGCCTGTGGTAGCTGCAGCTGCGGCAGAGCTGGAAGCTGATCTACCCCTACTGTGCTATTGGTGGTGGCAATGGGGACCCCCAAGCAGAGGTAGCAGGCAGGCAGGGCTGTGGAATGCACAGGGGAGAACACACGGGCCAGCAGGTGGGCCCGGGAGATGGTGTGGAAGAGGGAACATGTGGAGACCCATTCCTAGAGCCACGCTGGAGGGAAGTGTCCACTGACCCATGAGGAGGATTTGAGGACTGGCACTGGCCCCAAGGTAAATTGAGTTTGAGACCTTTGCTCTAGAATCGCCTTTTCATGTCTGCTTTTCCAGGTTTTGAACAAATGCACCAGCATGGACAATCCCAAACTTTCAAAAGTATTTTCTGCTAATCAAATTAATCCATAACCTGGGATTTTAAGACCATCATCATAATACAGGCAGTCCCCGGGTTACATGGATCTGACTTACATCGGATCCCTACTTACAAACGGGGTGAGGCAACCCCGCACTAGCTGCTTCCCCCCAGCAGACCAGGGAGATGCGAAGCTAGCGCCCTCCCCCCCCCAGCAGACCAGGGAGACACGGAGCGGCTTTTCTCAGCAGACACCTCAGCTTGAGAATAAAGGACTGAGGGAGGTGAGGTGTGGGAGAATAAAACTGAGCTCCGGAGAAATGTTTGGCTAGAGTTTCCCCTACAATATGTACCAGTTCCGACTTACATACAAATTCAACTTAAGAACAAACCTACAGTCCCTATCTTGTACATAACCCGGGGACTGCCTGTAAAGTCATGAGAGTTGGCAACACTGGACTATGCACAAAGGTCTGGAAAGTTGCAAGCTACACTAAGAACTGAAAAAATATTAGCCTAGGTATCTCTCAGACCCATGCACCCTCCCATTCTTTTTGTGAGGGTCTAGAGAAGTAAGAATAATATGATGCTATGGACTCTTCCATCCAAATATGTTAGTTAAGAATTCTCTATCCTGAAAATGAACAGAAAACAAAGCTGAGTTCTCTGTACCTAATTCATCCCTTCAGAAAAACACTGAGTAATCACAGCATAACCTGCCAGACAACAAATTTGAGTTTTGCTCGATCAAATGAAAAGTATCCAAGAGTTTACAGTCCTCCTTTGAGAAGGCCCTCTCTCTACACTTACAGATCTGGGGACTGTTGCCACAATTGTTCCCGACCTTAACTGCTGAATTAAAGAGAGGCTGTTTCTAGGATATGAGAACCTAAACCCTTGTTAGCTACACAGAGCAAAACCAAAACCAAGGAGCAGAAAAGCAGGAATGATAAGACTTCAGGAAGCCTGGTTTTCAGATACAAGCGCTTGAAGATTCCATGGTACTAGAAGACTGGCCCAAACAGCAAAGATGATGTACACCATGAATATTTTAGCTATTCTAACTTATTAAATCTTTATAGAGAGTCAAAAATTGAGCATGATTTTCAGACTATTATGCTAACATATGTGTCAGAACAAATGGAAATTTTTATAAACATCCTTTGAGTTATACACATATTAAGTCTTTGTAATGAGTCACATCCTGGAGAGAAGGAAAATGTTTGCAGAACTGTTTCACAGGAAAGAAATCTCTTTTCTGATTGTCATGCTTCTGTAAAAGCAAATTAATCCAAAATGGACAAGAAAAATTGAAATGGTACAACTGAACCATCTTAAAATCAAGTTAGCTGTTAGGTAGCCTTGTTGATCATTGGCAGGCTCCATGTGCTAGTTCATTCTGAGAATAGGTCACGGAAGAATAGTATAATGGAAAATCTTGTGAATATGATGAGGCTATTTTGTACAGGACACTAGATATTCAACTGGAGAGAAAAAAAAAGATGCCTCAGTCCAGTCTCATTAACATTTTGTCCTCCATTATTGGCAAGAAAGGGTACAAGTCAAAATCTTTTCAGAGATTTTATTCTATTAAATGGAAAACACAATTTTCAAATAGTTCTGGTACCTTGTGGGAAATTAACTTATTCATCAAATTTGAGACTGCATCAATTTAATGAAAATGTTAATTTTGATAAAGATCCATCCAAAATGAGTGTGAACTAATAAAACCTTTGTTACCTATAGCAAAACATTTCAGTAAATACATCTTTAGATTCACAATTAGAAGATATATGGATGCAAACTAAATCGAGAAATATACTACTGAAAATCACGGCAATGCTTTGGATGTTGAACTTAAACAAACAAACAAACAAGGGCCTAAGTAATATTCTCAGTAAAGTCAGTAAAAGATTTGCCTGAATAAAATGATCAAAATCTATAAGGTTTGGGCCTAAGAGCTGAGTCTTCTGTATTACTGGATAAAAAAAAATCATTGTACATGAGGAGAATGTATTATCCATTTATTAATCTGTCTATTACAATAAGTCACTAGACATATCATTATGAAATCTGAAATTAAAAAAACAGTACATGTACTTTTATTACACCAGTTATATTTTGAAGCATGGCATAAAGGAACATGTTGTACAAATACTAGTATGTTTATTTTTTAACATGAAGCTTTGACTGGTCTCAGATCAATTACAATAATGCCAGTAGTAGAGAAATATTTCACATTGAGAATCAAAGACAGAGAGAAAAAGAGAATATGCTAGCTGACTATACTTTCTGGGCGCATTTAAGAGAACTAACCAGATAATATAGCATTTTTCCCCTATGTTCTCAATTGTTTTTGTCTAAATGTCATATTTATTTTCCTAGTTCAATCCGCATTTGTGGCCTTTTGGGCCTAAATTTATGACAGATGGACTGGTCTCTGGACCATTTAGCAGTGTATTCCTCTCTGTGTGCTTTACATATCCATGCCTTGGGTTGTAGTGCCATAATTTTCATCACAGCGGTTGTTTCTGCTTTGAGAACTCAGCCTGGGAGCCAAATATTTACAAAAAGGATGGATCAACCATTGTGTATGACCCAGCCACAAATTACTGACTCTGTTCAGCATTATTACTGACAGTCACTGACGCCTACAGCTAAGTTTGGGAAGCCAGTATTAGCAGAACAGGTATGCTAAAATAACAGGAGCTATGAAGAGATAAGCAACTACATACTAACACTAAGCTTAATTTTTCATTCGATACTCCAAGAATTTGGAAAGTGGTCAGGGGTTGCCCTCTTCCATGATATTAATGGAGGGGATGTGGGGTCCGAGATGGAGGTTGGGTGAAGGAGGAAGTTGTGACCTGGCGCAGGGAACTGGGGTGCAGGAGGGAGTACGGGGGTTTGGCTGTGACCTTAGGAAGGAAGGGGCTGTGACCTGGGGTAGGAACTGCAGTGCTGGAGGAGGTGCAGGGCTTTGGGTTTGTGACTTGTACAGGAGAGGGTTGTGATTTGGGGGACTGGAATGAAAGGTGTGGGAGGCAATATGTGTGCGGGGGGAGGGGCAGAGGGTTGTTCTCTCAGGCAGGCTCTCATGGCAGGGCCCATGTGCATTTGTAAATAACTATGAGCCTGAAGGGAGGAGGAAAGGTACTTTATTGGCTGCCTGTTCTTCAAACAGACAGCTCCTTTTGGCCAGAAACGAGCCAATGGGATTGTGCTGGGGTTGTGTTGGTGGTAGGGGCAGTTCCTCCCCTCCCATGCGTTCATCCCCTCCCATGTAGCTCGCAGCTGTTCAAAGATGAACAAGGCCAGCAGCTGCTTTTCTCAGCAGCATGTGGGGAGGTGGGGGGAGACAGGGAGCCTGCCTAAGGCTCCCCACTGCATCCATGGGCCAGATCTGGCGGCTTAGTGGGCTTATTTTGCTCAGCCCTGTACTAGCAGAAAACAAGAAAATGAATCAAATATTTTAAAAATGCTTTAAATCACGTGTATGTGTAAACACACACACCTAGTATGGTTACTGAGTACTGTAAGTGGCACTTAGGCCACTGCAACAGTTAAGATCAAGAGACCTCTACAGCATGAGCTAGGAGCCAACTGGCTTCTAGCTCAGATGGTAGAGGCTCCTATAGTAAACTCCTGAAGTCCCAGATTCAAATACACCTTGGTGGTGGTTACGTGTACATATGTCCTATTTCATAATCTTAATCAGTAGAACTCCCTGTTTCTGCTTTTGAATAACTGGAAGTAAAATCACTGTGCTGTTTAGTGATAATTTCCGGACAAGATCTCTATTTACTGAGCTTGGATATTGAAAAGCACACAGCAGCTAGTAAGTCAAAGTACAGAAGTAATTTTACTGTAGGCATAAAGACCTGTACTGGAGGACTGACAAATACCTGGTGCAGAAAGGCCTTGAAATAAACTCTGCTGTTTTGAAATAAAATATTGCATGTACGGATGTCAAAGTACTTGCTTGCGGTGGGGGGAGGCGGAGCGCAGAGGAGGAAGGAAAAATTTAGTGTGAGTGAGACAGAGTGATCAGTACAGGAATTTTGAGTGTACATAATTAGGTCTAGACATGAGTAACCATGACACGTCTAAGCATGTTTTGAGGCAATGCTGAAATACAGCCTCGTATTAATTCTGAACACTTGTGTTAAAAATTGGAGTTTTATCAGTAAATGTTTCATTGTCTTTTAATTTTTCTATCACTAATATTGTGCTACAAATCCCACTGAAAACAGTGACCAATGTATACTGCTTTTTTTTGTATACAATAAAATGTTCACTCTGAAGCAAAGTGGAAAAGGGTAAATCTTATCAAATAATGAATGTATAAGGAAAATGTGATGTGAAATGTAGAAGCAATATAGTAACGAAGAAGTAATCTGTCTACTGGATACAGACTAGGAGTCAGGAGACATAAGTACTATGCTTAGATCAGCCACTGAAGTTGCTGTCTGATCGCAGGCATCTGATCTGTCTGTGCCTCAGTTTCTCCATTTCTAACATACGGCATCCATTATAACGTTTTGTTGGCCTATGGATAAAAAGAATTATAAAGTTGGTACTAGTGCTGTTGTATGCTGGGTTTATTATTAATTATTAATTAGTATTATTATTATTAAACCACAGAACAATGAATAATTTTGACTTCAAAATGCTGTGGCGAGAAAAAGTTCTCCCAGAGGGACACACCCACTTGGACCATGAGAAAGAGCAAGCCCAAGAAGCTAACAGTCCAGTCCGACAAACAATGGCATGTAGTAGTGATAAACTAAAGAATTGGAGAGTAGAGTTAGGCCATACAGAGATATGCTTCAATTCTCGTTTTATCCAGTGTCCTAATTTAAAAGCCTTATTATAGAAGTGAATTGAGATTTAACATTTTCCCCTTGATCTCTGTAGAACTAGATTTTCTTTTTATTCTTTATGTTTGCAGCTTGTTACAATAACACAGTATGTATTGAAGTTTTGTACTGTATTATTGTTCTGCTCTAAGGTTGTATTGGTTTTTGCAGAGATTACCATTGCTTTTTTTCGCACAGCCAAAGGAGTGTCAAAGCAAAAATACCCATAATGTCCCTTCAGACTTTCTGATCATTTGTTTGCAATCCTGAGATAGAAGTATGACTTTTCTATGTTCATTATATAAAAAGGTTGCAGGTTAGTATCTTTGAACTGATGCTCACTCACTGAGTGCAAACACAGAACCTCTTTCAATTCCTTACCCAGAGACTGGGCTATATGATTGGTACAATAAACTTTAGAAAATGTTTCTAATACTGCAAACATCTATTAGAGTAACATAATGAAGTGGTGGCACAATAGGTTTAATAAGTGTTCCCTTTCCCATGCCATCTGACATAGTGTGCAAGCTTTGGTGCTTGGTAAAATGTTTTAAGAAATCTCACATTCAACCATTGTAAAAAATCAACTAATTAAGCTTCACATTTGTGATAATACCCTTTTATCTTCTATTGAAGATTGTTACAAATTTCACAAGACTCTAGGATATCGCTGAAGGATCTGTCTAGGCAGCAAACAAACTCTTGGAGAGATATTTGAGCTTTTTGAAATTACTATCTTGATCTTTCCCCACTCAAAAAGCTGTTTTAGATATATTTCGTACTAAGTGGAAAGTCCTCGAAAAAGACAAGTGTTCGAATTACATGTAGTTTTATTCCACTGAACATCCTACAAATTATTAGAATGTAAGAAACATTATTTTTATGATATTGCTTTTCTCATTATCATATCCTTTACTTTGGCTTAGCCAAAATCTAGATTCATTTTGGGTCAAACTATAGATCTAATAATTATCAGGCCCATCTATACCAGTAGTGGGCAAACTGTGGCCAGATGGTTCTATGTGAGGCCCCTAAAACGTTTTGTTAATTTTCACACAGTTGCAGGGTTGATAGATTCCCCTGGCTATCATAAGTGTAGTTTTTTTCAGATCACTACTACTAAAGTGAAACCCACATAAAGCAAGGGCACGTGAAATGAGGTGCATGCTTACTACACATGGCATTAACTGTGAGAGCCATGCACTCCTTTGCATCCAATCACAGCGCTGCTACGGTTCAATCAGCACAACCCGTACGTTATAGGTACGCAAGCAAAGTTAGCAAAACTACCCTATCCTGGAGGGGACAGTCTTCATTATAACAATCTTGTGGCTCACGGAGATGAAGGAGGGGCACTCATGTGTCCCTCTCACTAGTCTAGATTACCGTCGCTGATCGTCTACCAGGGACTCCGTTAACTATCGTGGGCAGTTCAGAAATATGGGCAGATCCTGCCATCCTTACCAATGTTGAGCATGATTTTACAGTCAGCTTTCAAGAGACTACTTGCAAAGTTATTACTCAATCTAAGTATGGGTGGCAAATGCTAGCACATTTATTTAGATCAATACAAGAAGAAGATGACATGTACCATGGTAGCAGAAGATAAAAGTTACCTTAGAGAAAGAGTGAAAAAGGAGATAGAGAGTTGTGATAGCTGTAAGAGAGAATGTGTCATGAGATGGAAAAGCTTTAAGGAAGAATACTAGGTCCACAGAACTTTATTGAGATACCTAGCTGTGGGAGATCAGGGAAACTCAAAGGTGTGTCGGGTGTATGTTTACAATATAAGCACTACTGTGACACAGTCACAGCTGTGGCATGTCTAGTGTACACGCAACTGCGACAGAAGTAGTTCTTCCACTGACCTGCATCTAGCATGGGGTTAGGTTAACCTTACTACATTACACAGGGCATAAAAGTTTTCACAGCCCAGAGTGATGTAGGTAGATTAACCTTATCTTTAAGGTTAGACCAGGCCTTAGACACAAAGTGTGGGATTTTCAGAAATGTGTACGGCTGTTAGGCACATCTGCCTTCACTGAAATTCAGTGGAATTTGCAGTTGTCTCACTTTCTTAAGTGCCTTGGAAAATCTCAGACACTGTTTACATCAGGGCTACTCAACTTTGCAAGCCCTGGGGGCCACAATGATACTCACAGTACATGCCGAGGGCCACAGATTAAGTGTGGTTGCATATACATGCAAATATATATGCAAATATATGCAAATAGCTTATCTCACACTTACAGGCATGAATACAAAGTTTAAGCCTTAAACTGTGGTGTTGGACCCAAAGGTGGCCAATGTAAGCCAGTTAGCACCTCTCGGACTCTACCCACAAGGCTAAGCAGCCATCACTTCCCACAATGCCCCGGTGCTCCCGGCACCTCCTCCCTAAGGGCTAAAAATGACGACACTGTGAACCTGTCTGTTCCAGCCAGCCATCTGCTTGTGTCTTTAAATGCTCACCCCGCCTGGAAGACGCCTCTCCATTGTGGAGCGTGTTCCCAGTGAAGGCCATGCTCAAAGGACCCCACCGGCAGGCCATGTGTAGAGACCTGCGTAAACTCAAACCGCACCGGGGGCCCCAAAAAAATGAGCCATGGGCCACATGCAGGGCCACGTGTTGAGTAGCCCTGGTTTACATATTCTATCATGCCCACCAACTGGTGGGTGGGGAGGAAAGAGGTCAGTTGCCCCAGGGCCTTGCATTTCAAAGGGGTCCAGGGCTCCTGGCTTCCACTGTTGCTACTACAACAGTGGCAGTGGCTGGAGTCCAACCCCATTGAATTGTCGCCAGAGCACCACTCTGCCACCCTGCACGGATCTGAGGGCTGAGGGGGCACATGCAGTGGTCCGGGTGGCACTGAGGGCTGGCTGCTCTGGCTGTGGCCCTGCCCCTTCTGGGGGCATGGAGCCACCCCCCACACCTTGCTTCGGGGCCCGCAGTGGCGGTAGGCCCTGCTGTATCTGTATCTAACCTTTCTTACTGTTTGGGTAAGTTCCCCTATACTATTAGTTTCCTGTTTTGCAAAATAGTCAGGCCTTGTTTTTTCATTCCATGAGCAGGATGCAGTGGAAAAGGGGTGACTGTAGGAAGCCTATTGTGGTTCCTGGATTCAGGACTGCCTCACCATGGTGCAAGTTAGGGACACACTAGGACCTTGCACAAGCAAGGATCTGACATACTGGAACATTGGTTTAGGTCGCTTTGTGCTGCCTGTGAAGACTGGAAATTCAGCTCTCAAACTTTTTGATGCTATGAGGTCAACTTGGGAGGCACTTTAAATGTGCTTATTCCAAATGCAGAAAAGAAAGAAAGTGAGGAAGGCAGAAATGTTTCCTGTAAGACTTTCTTTCATGCTTCTCAGATTGAAACTGTTTTTTAAATAGTGGATATTTTTATGCATTTAAAAATGCGTTATGCGATGATTACCTAAAGGAGTATTAAAAATATGCAGGATAATTCCATCAAGGCTTTTTAAAATCCTATATGCAATTTGTCAGTCTTTTCAGGGGGTTACAAATCTGAACTTCAGTGGTAGAAGCAACCATTTATATGCCATTATTCATTCCCAAGGCTTATTCATAAGCACTGCATTACATAGTTTTCAAAGGGAGTTAACTATCTCAACTTTTATTCAGCATATGTACTGTCTGCACTATTCATTGGTTGGGTCATATACAACTTGCCCTTTTGTGCATTCTCAACCCATTTTGCAGTCTTATTTAAATGCTGTATTATTTATATTAATGTATAGCAAATAGCCACAATCCAAGGCGACTGCTAAGACAAAATGAGAGATAAATAGCTTTTATCATTACTTCCCACACAATGTTATTATCTACACAGGTGTGCCTTGAGTCAGTCTTCTTCACCTCTTCATTTCTAAGACAGTTCACAACCTCTGTTTAATTGGCAGATGCCAGTGTTCTAAAATAGCTTCTGAGAAGTCAGCCAAAGACAAGGCTACATTCATCATATAAACTTAGCAAAACAGATTTTATTTCCTGGAAAGGCTACTTACTCCACTGGATTATTACTAACAACAATACTATTTTAAAAATATTTCAGTGACTTACACACACAACACTGACTTTTAATGATTGTAATACCCACATGCACGCACACACACAGTATGTTAAAATAACACTGTTAAGGTTGCAAAGTCAAGTACTCAGAAAAGAGGAAACACCCAAATTAAGGCTGCCTGTGAAACATTAGTTCAGCCTCCTTGTACCAATGCATTATGATACAGCGACTAATTACAAGGTAGCATAATATTTCTCCACAGAACCCCAGACTCATTCAGTGCACAGAATGGACAGCGTTAACTCAAATGGCAGCTATTCAGTATTTTGTTTTCTCCCCATCATTCAATGTGGAGCTCTATAGCTTTCTTTTCCCACACTTATCAAAACATTCGCTGTAGCACTATGTGTGTTCAAAGCACATCTCCCATTTACCTCAGTTGCAGCTGGGAGTACTCAGAACTTGGATTACAGGGACTCATGTCAAACTCCGAGAAAACAAGGAACCACAACTAGTGATAACAAGTAAAAGGTTTGGGTTAAGAAACTTGACTAGCATGATGTAGGAACTCTGGCACACACAAAAAAAGGATATATCCAGTTTTCCAGGGCAGCAGTCAACTGCCTTTATCATGAGATCATCCTTTCTGTCCTTTTTTGAGGCATAAGGATCTTGTGCAAAAGGTTTTTTTGTGCAAAACAGACCTGCCTACACTTCTAATTTTGTGCAAAAACCTCTTGCGCAAAAAGCATCAGAAGAGATTATGCAAATGAAACTCGAGAAGTTGCTAATGAGTGCTTCATTTGCATTGCCTCTTCTGCAAAACAGAGGCAGTATAGACGTAGCCTAAGAGTACTTCTACCCTGCGGTGCTATTTTGGGATACTTCAGGTATCCCAAATTAACTTTTCCGAGTCTTTTGAACAAGCCCATTTTTTCAAAATATAACGGGCTCACTATTCCGACATCCCTGTAAACCTCATTCCATGAGGATTAAGGGACGTTTTGGAATAGCTCTCTTTTTCAACATTAACTCAAAATAAACTATGCAATGTTAGTCTATATCTGCAAAAACAACGAGGAGTCTTTAATGACTAACAGGTGTATTGGTGTATAAGCTTTAGTGGATAAAAAGCATCTTTATCAGATGCATGTCTTTAAGATGCCACGGGACTCCTCATTGTTTTTACCAAATATTATAAGATTGATTGTAAAATTATGAAGTGGCAACTCTAAGATATATGCCCAGCTCACACATCCTCACATGCACTAGTGCAAAGGATATATAAATCCAGCTCCAGAAAAGATAAGGAAACAAATGAAATTGGATGGCTGTTACTGATGAAAAGGGAGATCCAGCTCTTCATTCTAGAAGTGAAACTGAATAAAGCTTTTACTTCTAATGCTCAAGTAAAAACAAGATTATATAACTTGTAACCAGTCAGCAGACATGATGCCAATGTCTTTGGTAGAAAGTTATCTGTTACATTTCAACTCTTCTTGGACAAACTCTCATGCAGAAGCCTAACTTATATGCAAAGGGGATGGAAAGCTTCATTGTAACCTATTCCTCATTCCCATGTGTATATACAACCTATTCAGCTTGTTGACAGCAGCACTTCTCTGTCTGTCTGTCTGTATGTCTGTCTCTCTCTCACTCACACACACGGAGAGTTTCTTTAGAAACTCTCTTAAAAGCAAACAAGTTTCTGTTGGATTACCAATAGATTAACAATGAATGAGCTCTACCCCTCACTCCTGATTACCACTAAGAGTGTAGCTACACTGCTGACCAGATTCTAGCTGAGATCATCTACTCAACAGCCAGGCTTTGTGGAGGGGAGGGGTCTATTGATTACGTCCACTTCCTTTCTCTCCTCCCACCAGCATCCCAACCTCTTTGTCTGATGTTGTGCCCTGTCATGTGCTGTACACCTCACTGTGTCTAAATTACAGATGCGTGACAACAGACTAGCTTGAGTGATAGCAGCCCAAATGACACAGCAATTTTCTACAATCAAATTATTCCTTCTTCATGAAAGAGAAAGAGCACTAAGAGACACAATCAAGTACACAGGAGTCAAGAATTTAGACTTAAATTGTAAAGTTATTCTAGATTGGGTATGCAACCAGCTAAAGGCATTTAACACAAATTGGTCTCTTAGGTACTGACATGTGTTAAACAAAGGCAAACAAAATAGACTTGCATGTGTCTGTAGTCCAGAAGAAACTCCACAAATGAGGTATCTTAAGGAGAAGTAGATCAGTACTGTTGAGTATAATTCTAAAGGGCCAGCATGGGAATGACGGCAAGTAGCACTGGTAGCAACTGGAATTCAGTTATAATTAAAAACTGGTTTCCCTCAGTGCAAACTGGCTATATAGGATATTCTCTTTCAGTTCAGCCATGGGTCAACAAACAAGCAGCACACTTAGAATCACAGAATCATAGAATACTAGAACTGAAAGGGACCTTGAGAGGTCATCAAGTCCAGTCCCTTGCTCTCACAGCAGAACCAAGCACTGTTCATCCCTGATGAATGTCTGTCTAACCTGCTCTTAAATAGCTCCAGTGATGGAGATTCCACAACCTCCCTATGTAATTTATTCCAGCGTTTAACCACCCTGACAGTTAGGAAGTTTTTCCTAATGTTCAGCTTAAACTTCCCTTGCTGCAATTTAAGCCCATTGCTTCTTGTCCTATCATCAGAGGCAAAGGAGAAGAATTTTTCTCCTTCCTCCTCCTAACAACCTTGTAGATACCTGAAAACCACTAACATGTCTCCTCTCAGTCTTCTCTTTTCTAAATTAAACAAGCGGGATTCTTTCAGTCCTCCCTTGTGTTTTCTAGGTCATGTATTCTAGACCTCTCATCATTTTTGTTGCTCTTCTCTGGACCTTCTCCAATGTCTCCACATCTTTCTTGAAATGTGATGCCCAGAACTGGACACAATACTCCAGTTGAGGTCTAATCAGCTCAGAGCAGAGTGGAAGAATGATCTCTCGTGTCTTGCTCATAACACTCCTGCTAATGCATCCCAGAATCATGTTTGCTTTTTTTTTCAACAGGGTCACACTGTTGACTCATGCTTAACTTTTAGTCCCGATCCATTAAAGGACTACAGCATGTATTTACAGTTAAGCACTAAAGTCCATGGGACTATTTACATACATAAGTTGAAATATCTGCTTAACTGCTTCAATGGATCAGGGCCCTAATATGCACAATTTCATGGTTTTATGCTTCATTTAACTTAAGAAGAACAGTTAATGTCCAATTGCTATTTACTTATCTTGCCATCTACCTACTTGTATAGTTTAAATCAACTAAATATCCAACTGCTATTAATCCTAAGCAGAGAAGCATTTAGTTTCACAGTTTGGAGAGTATATATGCAAAAGAATACACATGCATATATGCCACTGATGCTAGCTAACCCTAGTCTCAATGGAACTTTAGATATAGACACTCAAGGTCATTCAGCAACACACAAGTAAATGTAATTTTTTGCTGTATTCAAAGCATAATGCCTAGTGTACTGGGTGAGAGGCAAGTACCTCAGGAAAATAAATGAGACAACTCTGATAGTTCAGGACAATTGTGTCACCTCTGTTCCATAGAATGTTTCTCACTCATACTCTCAAAAGGGAAACTTCAGAAGAATATGGATACACTTTTGCACATTTCAATCTGTTGCTATTCATTCCAACTTTCATTCTCTCAAGTTCTGGCTTTCTCTTCTTTTCTTTCCTTATAGCTTTACATGCTACTTGTTCTTTTCTGAAGAGCCACTTCCTCTTCTACTCCAAGCTTCATCTTTCTATTTTGCTCCTTTCTAAAAAGCATTTTTGTGATATTTCTTATGAGGATACAATGAGGTATTGATATGAAGTCACAATCTGATTATGTGTGATATTGAATAATATAGGCCTTTTCTGGCCTTTTCCCATTATGCTTCCTAATGATCCTAACGTATTGGTGACCATTTTTAATAATAAATATTATGACTCATCTATCCAGTCTTTCATACTTTTGGATGCCACATTGAAAAGAAAAGACATCCTCTGGGTAAAATATTCTAATAAATCATAACAACTTAAGTTCTATTATGTTTTACTTGCTACTTTAAATTGTACTGTAAACGTATTCATGTCTATTGTTTTTGAGTGTATTCTACTCTGATAATTAAATAATACCAATTTCTTCAGTATTAAATCATTTTCATTTTACACATGTGCAGATTTTACAAAACCAGGAGCATGTATGGACCCCAAATACAAAATTGAACTGTCAATTCAAAATTGTTAATGAAAGGATAGTATTTATGTTGAAAAATAGCTAGCACACCACAGCATACATATTATACAACTTTAAAACTGTGCTAAAGAAGCATATTTTAAAAATACATCTGGGCAAGAGGCACAAATGACTAGAAAGTGGTTCTTTTGAAAGCAGCTTAGCTTAACACAATTTAGTTGCTGCAGGGACAGACATAGCAGTTAGTGTGTCAGGTGATCCTGCCAAACAATTCCAAAATGCACACAAAACCTTCACAAAACAGTGCATGATTATTTCCAAGGCAGGCAATAAACACAGAAGTTTGGGAAATTCCGACATACGTTCAGCTACTGAATTAGATAGAAAAATAAAGAAATAATATAGAGCTGGGCAAAAATTGGGGAAATCTGGGGTAATTTCTCTAAAATTTTGGTTGACTTTTCCCTACCCATTTCTGCTGAGATTTTGAATTTTTCCAGCAAGCTGTAGAATAAACAGAATTTCAGAGGAACTAATTTTTGCTAAATGAGATTACTGACTCTCAGATGAAACAGTAGGATTTCTCTGCAAATATCACTGCACAAGCAATGTAAGGAAAGTAAGTTAAATGAAATTATAAATTAAAGAAAACCCACCAGGCACCCACACTCAAATCAATATCCCTTCCTAGTTTGCAAGGATTTGGGGATAACCTGACAAGAGAGCATAAACATTTGAAAGTGTCCTCTTTTATTGTAATATACCGATATCTTAAATAAATACACGTTAGAAAGAAGCTTTTATAAACCTTGTTCTTAAAGCAGATTTTCAGCAGTTATTATAACCATTGCATATTGTAATATGCAGTTTCACCTTTAGAACACTCAGTGGCCAGAGTCTGTCTTTGCCAGCTTTATCACATACTTCACGGCATTGTGCGTGCAGAATCTGAGGATGTCGGGAATTGTGAAGATGTCCCAGTGTGTTTGCCCAATGAAAGCTCCTTTACAGAGATGCCTAGGTCTTCAAAAGACAAGTGTAAGTCACTGTCATCAAATCAGTAGCAATGTTTAAATATTGGTAATTGGAAATGCTTACAGGCAATAAAGGCATGGTCCTGGATATATCTAAAACCTTTAAAAGAAAGGGGTGTGAAGATAGCACAAGAGCATAAGAAGAGAGAGTCTCTGAAACAAAGTTCAGTGTTAGCCCCCCATTACTGGAAAAGCAGTGTGAAATACGGACAAGCTAATTCAGAAAAGGAGGCTGACAGGAATCTGAGCCCGGTTGAATCAAGACTCTAGCTATTAACATGTATTTTCCCACGAACTCTAATACACAGGCTACCAAGCAGTATGATAAGTATTTCCACTGGCATCTCAGCCCCATCTATTTCTCAAAAAGCCCGTAGTGTATCCTCATCAAAATCACTGGATATGGAGCGCTTTTCATGGACTAGTCTTCTGTGAAAATTTACATAAAAACAGCAAGCTCCTTTGGTTATAAAGTAGTGTTTTACAAGGCAGGTTTGCAGTTTGTTCTATCAATAGTGCTTGTTTAAGCATTACTGTATGAGCAACTTCCTTTTTTTTATTAACAATTTTGCTGCTCTCCTGCACATGTTAAGCATTTTCCCAGTGAAGCAGAAATGAAGCATTAAACCGTGTCAAGAAATGAAATCCTAACATTACCATAAAAAATACAATATGTGTAGTATTCAAGGGGGAAAATGGTTATTGACGCTCAGTTCTTTCAGAGAAACAAAGCGTTAAACAGCTCGTCAAGCTCTGTCAATTCCTTCCTCAGATTTTATACTATGTGCTTTTTACAAAACCTGGTTAAATCTTTACTCCTTCATTGTCAACATCCACGTCAGTTTACATCTCCCAGTGGTAGTTCCAATTACACTTCCTTTTTTGCTTTCAGCAAGCAGTGGATGTTGTCTTCTAGAGTTGTGTCAGGCTGTTGATAGGCAACAGCAGAAGTATTCAATAATATACATAAAACGCAACAATTAAAAAGTATACAATTATTTCTTAAGATATAGGATTTATTTTTAACAGAAACCCACACTTTTTGTAGCATTTTCAAAATTTACAGTAAACAGCTTCTGTGGGTTTGTTCACAATATAATTGACAGTTATTTTCTGTGGGTCACAGTTATATAAATAACTTCCTCACCCAGAAGACATGAAAAAAAGCAAAACTATCTCAAGCTAACGCAGGCAAGGAAACATCATTTCTCAATATTCAGTCAAGAATTAGGTAGGATTTAAAAGGTGCATAGGCCTGATGCAAACCTCTCCAGAGGGATGAACTTCACTCTCTAGAAACAAATTTACATTCTGTACTTTGCCCTAGAGGCTAGTTTCTGAAAACAAAGGAATCATACCAATTCAACTGCATAGCAACAATTTCACACAAACACAGACCAAGCAAAGTCTAAGATTAATATCAAGAGCTCAAGTTCGTGCTCTTCAATGTAAAATTAATGGTCAGGAAGGTTTTTGTTGCCCTTCGCCTCATCACAAAAGATATCTTTAATCTGACTTGCATTGCAGAAATCTGGCTAGATGATGATGCAGGCTCATAGGCTCCTCATCACTTTATAGACCATGGAAGATAGCTACTCCACTTCCTTTCCTATCTTATCCCATGACAGACTCAAATACAAAAGAAACAATGTATTTTAAGGGCACCTGTTTACTCTTCTGATCCAGAAATAAAACCAACTTGTGCATCCTGCTAATCTACAGTCTGACCTTCAACAACAAAAGATGTCTTAAAGGAGAGGATTAAGGGATGTTGCTGAACAAGAAAGGGCCAGCAGCTGAAAGCCCTGGGCAAGGCGAGGCTGGTGGTAGCGGGGACCGGCATCAGAAGCCCAGTGGTGGTAGTGGGGCCATGGTAGCAGGGCAGGGCAGCCTGGCAACCCAGCTGGGGGTGAGGAAGCCTGGCAGTGGGGTTGTGCTGCAGCAGCCCAACTGGAGCTGCATACTGTCCCAGCAATGGGGACAGAGCCACGGCAGCCTCGCTGGCAGTTAAGCTGGGCCATGGCAGCCTCGCAGGAGAGGCCTGTCTTGGGCTGTGGCTGCGCAACCAGGGCTGTGGCAACCGAACTGGGGCCGCAGCAAGTCGGCAGCCTGATCTGGGCCATGTACCGGCCAGCAGTGGGGCTGGTGCCCCAGCAGCGAGGCCAAGGCTGCATGCTGCTGTGCCTGGCTGCCGTGCCTGTCTGGAGCAGCAGTTATGGCAGTGGGGCCGGGGCAGCTGTGTCCCCCAGCCAGCAGCAGGACTGAGGCAGCTTTGTCACCCAGCCAGCAGCAGGACTGAGGCAGCTGTGTCTCCCAGCCTGCAGTGGGGCCGGGGCAGCTGTGTCGTCCAGCCAGCAGTGGGATCGGGGCAGCTGTGTTGCTTAGCCAGCAGCAGGGCCGGGGCAGCTGTGTCGTCCAGCCAGCAGTGGGATCGGGGTAGCTGTGTTGCCCAGCCAGCAGCGGAGCTGGGGCAGCTGTGTTGCCCAGCCAGCAGTGGGGCCGAAGGTGCCGGAGGAGGGGACAGGTGGGAAGCTGAAGGGGCAAGTGGAAGGGTATCTTCCTTATTCTGGCAAATTCCCTTATTGGGGACTGCGTAGGTCCCAAGGGTGCCGGACCAGGGAGGTCCCACCTGTACTAACTTGCTGTGTGGACACCACTACAGTGCATACATGTACACTGAAATATGAAAACCATGTCTGGCCCATGTCAGCTGACTTAGGCTTGCAGGACTCATAGGGTACGTCTAAACTACATGGCTCCATCGACAGAGCCATGTAGATTTGTTGTTTTGGCAAAGGCAAATGAAGCCGTGATTTAAATGATCGCGGCTTCATTTAAATTTACATGGCTGCCGCGCTGCGCCGACAAACAGCTGATCAGCTGTTTGTCCGCTCAGCACACTAGTCTGGACGCTCCCCCGCCAACATCAAAGCCCTTTGTCGGCAGCCCCGTTATTCCACGTGGGATGAGGTTTACTGGGGCTGCCGACAAAGGGCTTTCATGTCGGCAGGGGAGCGTCCAGACTAGCACGCTGAGCGGACAAACAGCTGATCAGCTGTTTGTCGGCTCAGCGCGGCAGCCATGTAAATTTAAATGAAGCCGCGATCATTTAAATCGCGGCTTCATTTGCCTTTGCCTATGTGTCTAATCTACATGCCTCTGACGACAGAGGCATGTAGTCTAGACACAGCCATACTGTAGGGCTACACAATTGCTGGGTAGATATCTGCATTCAGACCCAGGGCTCAGGTTCCAGCCCACGCCTGGACATCTATGCTACATTTTCATAGTCCCATACACCTACCCCCGTGAGCTTCAACATCCATATTGACAACACCTCTATGGCATAAGTCCATACTTCTCAGCTTTGATTTTCTCACACACAATTTCTGGAACTGTCATTCCTCAGACTCAATATTCAGAATAAGCTTGGATATGGGAAACATAAGAAACACCTTCTATACTGGGCTGACTTCTGCATCTTCCAGGCTGAGATCACGACTATTCTAATTGTCTAATCCCAGAAGGTCACCTAGATGCAATCAAAATTCCAACACCTTTGGCAAAGAACCCCACTTGTAGCCAACGTGTATATAATCTCTTACATCTACCATAAAATAAAGCCCACTCCTGCGACTGAGTAAAACTAGTAAAAATGATTAAAGATTTTGGGATGTAACTCATCAAGAAAGGACTTCTTCTTCCTTCTAGTGCATGGGACAGTAACAAGACAGTAAACAAATTTACTTATTTTTCCATGTATACCTTTATTTTTTTTCTACAGGAGAAATTAGGCTGCAGTAATTGTAAATAGTTCAGACACTGAAGAGATACATGTCACCATCTTCCCGAAGAAGTGACAAGCCTATATGTGAATACAATATTTGAACACATTTAAACCTATTAAACTGTCCAAGATCATTATTGATTTTACTGTGTATAAAGCAGATGAAGCATTAGACAGCAGACGTTCCTAGCCATAATCATTAAAAGGGATCTTTGTGTCTGCAGTAAATACATAATGCCATTTTTAATGTGACATTATTTCACTAGAGACTCGAAAGAGTCCTTGGTGTCTGATTTTCAACATCTGAGTCACAGAAACAATCAGGAGGGCAAGACCACATCTTCATTCCTACAAACGGAGTGCTGCGCTGAGCACATGCTTGTACACATACATTGCCTGAACTCTAACACTCTGTTTTGTCCTGGGGAATTGTCCATATAATCCTGGGTTGAGTTGTAAAACCCTCATACATCCAAGCCTTCCTTGCGGGATTCAACCTTTTGGCATATTGCTTAATTACACTGGGGGAGGGGAGCTAATCTCTGTATCACATTTTTGCAACAGATTTCAAAATGCAGTACAAAAATGTGATATATGTGAGCTTGCCACACCTAATATTTTACTTGAATATATAATCAGTGAAAGCTAAATTATCAATATGCAATATCATTCTTGTGATGTGCCTATAACTGGTGTCATCAAATAATTCCCCAGCCTTTGGTTATGTGTTTGGTCCCAAACTTATGCAAAGTATTAATTATAAAATGAAGCCATTTTGAGGATTTCATTTGAAGCATTCAGTCTCACAACCCTTACTAATACATGGTTCTTTTCCTTTGCTAGATTTAACCAACTTTTCTTCCCTACTGTTTCAAAGAACTAGAACAGGCTCCTTGTCCTGCATTCCTGCACAGAGGCATAGGAAACATGCCATGAGCACGTCTATGTAGTGAGTGGTTCGGTGGTGGGGGTTCCTCCCTCTCTGGATCCATAGGAGGTCAATACACCTCACTCTGTCTCTGGTATTGAGAATTAGCAATGCAGCAAGAATCTACAACTCGGGTCTATATTCAGAGTCGAGCAGCAGACAGAGTGCTGGCTCTCAGGCAGGGCAGGACAACCAAGTTCTATGGCTCAGGCCTGGGTTCAGCTCTGGCAGAAGGCTGAGAAGTAAAGGCTCCTTGATCTTGAAAGGATAAGCAGGAATCTTGACTGCAACTCACTGACCTATGCCCAAGTGGTGCTGCGGCCACACTAGGGTCAGTGACGACTGGGGCATTTCCAACATGTCTGTCAGGGTGTATTTGGTCTGGTAGCAGGTTGTCGAAAATGTCCTGGTCAATGGTCTATGGTAGTGCTGGCCAATCCTCTTAGTGGGGTCTGCATATAGTGCTGGTGGCTTCGGCCAGTCCTCAGCTCCCCAGGCACTGGGAGCTGTCTAGCATCTCGAGAGCAAGCAGGAGGCATCCAGCTCCTCCAGCGGCTGCAGCCCAACTGAGCTTTCAGACCCTCCTTTAATACTTCCTGTCCCACCCACTGACTTCTGGTGGGAGAGGTGAGTATAGCTGAGCCTCCTCACTACAGTCTACTTTAGAAGTATGTTCCTACTCCGTATAACCAAGGATGACACAATATGGGCCATTACACTTATCCATATGAAACGTTGTACATGAGGCTATCTGGGTTTGTTTAATAGTGTGAATTTTAGCTGATATCACTTTTATTTTGAAAAATCTAAATATATAGTAGACCTCTTGCATTTTTGATGTGCCAAGAAGTTTTGAGTATATAATGAACTTTGTATTCTTGCTCTGTCACCCATATTGTATGTGGATATATGCAAAACCTGAAAATAGAAGGGAATTTTTATTAAATCATGAAGGAAACACTAGAAAATCAGAGATCAGTTTATATATTGTGGTGGGCAATGATTTTTGGTGGGGGGCCACTCCAAGGTTTGTGGTAAGTGGTCAAGGGCCACACTTTTCTAAGGGGTGGGTAGAATCTAGGTTGGAGGTTAGGTGCAGAAGGGAGCATGGGGTAAGGAAGTGGGGTGCAGGAGATGCTGTGGGGTCTGAGAGAATGTTTGGGTGGAGGAGAGGGTTGTGACCTGGATCAGGGGATTGGAGTGTAGGATCAGGGAGGGAGTGTGGGTGCAGGAGAGGTTTCTGGCCTGGAGGAGGTTTGTAGGAGGGGATACAAGGTCTTGGGGGGGGGGGGAGGGGTTGTGACTTGGGGCAGGGAGTGCAGAGGGTTTGGATGGTGATATGGGGGAGGGAGTTGGGGTTCAGGAGGGGCTGGGGTGCCAGAGGCAGGCTCTGGCTGGGAGGAGTTTACTGAAGTGTCTCCTGGTCAGCAGGCTGCATCCCCCGCAAGGCAGGCTGGGGTCCCTGCCTGCTACAGCCCCAGCCTGCTTGAAAATACAGGCTACTCCCTCCACATGGCTCTCAACTCCACATGGGGAAAACAAGCTTGCGCTGCCCCAGTCTCTCAGGCTAATCTCCCAGCTCTGACTGGCTGGCTGTTTCTAGCCATAGGAGCTAAGAGATTGGCTGAGGTCAGTTCTTATTGGCAAGTTGTTTCCGGCCAATAGGAGCTGAGGATTGGGTTGGGGCAGGAGGGACTGTGTTTTAAACCACAGCAGCTGTGTCTGCAGGCCAGATCCAGTGTCTTGGCGGGCCGGACCCGGCCTCTGGGCCATATTTCGCCCAGCCCTGTTATACATGGTACTATGGTTTTCAGTTTTTGACCGGTGCATTTGAATTGATATTCTTCTATTGAAAGTAAGAATGTTGGAGAACTTATTGATGTGCTGGTATCACACTAGAAGCACAATAATGCTCGGACATTGGAATTATTTTGTTTTTGATCATTTCTAATACTTTTTTAAGATTTACATTATTGTAAGGAAATTTGTGTTGTATGTAAAAATATATGTAAACCCTGATAATTTATGTTTTCATCCATAATAATTCTAACTATAATTCACTTTTCTGAAAAGGGAAATTCAACACAAAAGACATATTATGTGGTATCATCACCACTTTCCTCTTTAACCCATTCACAAACTTGAAGCCTTTTATATTGACTCTAAAATTAATGAACATTGGCAACACATTGTTGGGGTCTGTAAAAGTTCTCCTTCATTCAGCATGCAGTAGCTGATTCCAGGTTCTACAGAAGGTCAAGGTAAGAACAGTGTAACCAGACTTCAGTTTTCATGAACAGTAGATTTCCCCTTCCCTGTTTAGAGAAATAATTTAATATAATTTAATTATAAATAATTGTCTATACCCATTGAAATAACAGGACAATTACCAAGGATTAAGGCAATGTTTTAGCACTCTGGTGGTGCAAAATGACCTACATTCCAGCTTAGCAGGCTACAGCAGAATCACTGGTGTTTATGGGGATCTTTAGTGGCACAGAAGCACTAACACCATTTCCTGCATCCAGTGCAGAATGTGTTTCCAGTGCATACCTGCACCATTCCAATTCCCAGATGCCTTATCAACACCATGAAGATGTTGAAAACTGGCACAAATTAGAGCAGCTTCAGAGGAACCAGCCCAAAGCAGCAGGGCCAGCTCTAGGTTTTTGCTGCCCCAAGCAAAAATTTTTTTGACTGCCCCCCCCCTTTTGTTGGCTTTGCACTTTGCAATTTTTTTTGTTTTGTTTTGGTGACAGAGACAAGATTTCCAGTTCACACAAAGCTATTTTTCAAGAGTGGGAAATGTACCTTAAATCTCTACTTTATTGTTCTTATAGAAATAGGCTACTTTTTAATTGTGGTTTGAATGCATGAAAAACTATTAACACAAATAGCTAAGGAAATATAAACTAAGTACCAAAAATAGAAGAGAGAACTTACGCCACATCTAAAACTCAAGGGCTACGTCTAGACTGGCATGATTTTCCGCACATGCTTTTAACGGAAAAGTTTTTCCGTTAAAAGCATATGCGGAAAAGAGCATCTAGATTGGCACGGACGCTATTGCGCAAACGCACTTTTTGCGGAAAAGCATCCGTGCCAATCTCGACGCAGTTTTGCACAAGAAAGCCCCGATCGCCATTTTCTCCATCGGGGCTTTTTTGCGCAAAACAGTCCCGAGCTGTCTACACTGACCCTCTTGCGCAAATACATTTGCGCAAGAGGGCTTTTCCCTGTACAGGAGCAGCATAGTATTTGCACAAGAACACTGACAATCTTACATCAGATCGTCAGTGCTCTTGTGCAAATTCAAACGGCCAGTATAGACAGCTGGCAAGTTTTTCCACAAAAGCAGCTGCTTTTGTGGAAAAACTTGCCAGTCTAGACACAGCCAAGTAGTTTATGGCTATACTTAATCTTCAAACCAATTACAATCAGCTAACAATACCACTCTGTTTTAACATACTTGTCAACCAGTTATGACAACTATAGCACATAAGACATCTAAACTAAATCAATAAATATTTGTATTGTTAAACTAGATTTGTTTTGGAATGCAGTGGCTCCTTATGTGGCTCCAACATATCTATGTTGTCAGATAAACTGAGATCAGTGGGTGTGCATGTGCACATTATTTTTGTGTGTCCATCTTGTTAGTAGCCATTATATATTCAAGTTTATGAGGTGTTAGAGGAGTGGAGAGTTGTATGTGCCCAATGCAACTATATATGGAATGAAGCTTGCCTTAGAGACATCTCTTACTGCCCCTGTATAAAACTATATGAGAGGCTAAAGAGACTGGGACTTTTCAGTTTAGAAAAGAGGAGACTGAGGGGGGATATGATAGAGGTCTATAAAATCATGAGTGGTGTGGAGAGGGCTGATAAAGAAAAGTTATTTATTAGTTCCCATAATAGAAGAACTAGAGGACACCAAATGAAATTAATGGGTAGCAGGTTTAAAACTAATAAAAGGAAGTTCTTCTTCACACAGCGTGTTGTCAACCTGTGGAACTCCTTGCCAGAGGAGGCGGTGAAGGCTAGGACTATAATAGAGTTTAAAGAGAAGCTGGATAAATTCATGGAGGTTAGGTCCATAAAAGGCTATTAGCCAGGGGATAAAATGGTGTCCTTGGCCTCTGTTTGTCAGAGGCTGGAGAGGGATGGCAGGAGACAAATCGCTTGATCATTGTCTTCGGTCAACCCTCTCTGGGGTACCTGGTGCTGGCCACTGTCGGGAGACAGGATACTGGGCTAGATGGACCTTTGGTCTGATCCAGTACGGCCGTTCTTATGATCTTATGTAAACACAAAAGTTTACCTAGATCAATGAAGTTGGTTCTTTGAAGTGTGTAGAACAATTAATATTCTGTGTGTGTGTGTGTGTGTGTGTGTGTGTGTGTGTGTGTGTGTGTGTGTGTGTGCTGGATCCTTGTTTGATTCTACTTCTACTACAGACATGAACAAGAGAAATGTACGGTAGAGTTCCGATTATCCGACCTAAACGGGACTGACAGGTGGTCAGATTACCGAAAATGTTGGATGATAACGACTCTACTGTAGCCGGCACCACTTGGTCCCCATCCCTGCCTGGCCCTGCACCTTCCCTCCCTTCAGCTCCCAGGCGTCCGGCCCCGCTCGCTGCCCCATGGATCTCTTGGAGCCACGGATGCCGCTCCTGCCAGCGCTGCTTCATCCGCGGGTGCTGCAGGGAGGGGACAAAGTGGCGCCAGCAGGAGCGGCATCAGAGGCTCCAGGGCGTGGGCCGGGAGAATGGCCCCGCTCACTGCCCCATCGCTCTCCTGGAGCCGTTGATGCCGTTCCTGCTGATGCCGCTTCGTCCCCAGGAGCTTCAGGCATCAGCAGCTCCAGGAGAGCGTCAGGGCAGCGAGCGGGGCCATTCTCCCGGCCCACACCCTGGAGCCGCTAAATCAGCTCCTGCTGGTGCCGCTTTGTCCCCAGGAGCTGCAGGGTCAGATAAAACAGAATGTCAGATTACTGAAGGTCAGATAATCTGGACTCTACTGTACTAGGAACAGACTTCAAAGGGTCCCTGGGGCTGAGGGTATTGGGTGTTGGAGCCTGGGGGGAGAGGCCTGGGGCTGGGCCAGTGGGCTGAGTGTTTGTAGGTTTGCAGGTGTCCGGTATTTTCTGATTTTTTTTACCGGACAGGAGGTGAAAATACCAGACACCTGGCAAGCCTAGGCAGAAAGGGGGCATCTTACCTGGGATTTCCGTATGATGTAGGCAGAGGGGTGGCTGATGGCTTGGAGTGGAAAGGCTCTCAGAGGTAGCGCCGCTGGGGAGGAGCAGGACCCAGGACTAGGAGACTGGGCTGGCCAGCAGGCTCTGGGGCCAGGCGCACATGGTGTCAGTGCTGCCTGGGCAGCCGCGGCATCTCCCAGGGCCCTTCAAATCGGCGGGGTGGGGCTAGGCATTACCAGGGGTGGGGAGGAGCAGGACGGAGAGGAGACAGGGGCGGCCAGCAGGCTCTGGGGCACATTGGTGCTGCCAGCTGGCTGCGCACAGCCATGGCATTTCCCGGGCCGCAGCCCTTTAAATCAGCGGGGCAGGGGTAGGCGTTGCCAGGGGAGGCACTGGCTGCTTACCTGAAATGCCACCCCAGGCAAAGCGCCGTCCCAAGCACCTCCCTGATTTGCTGGTGCCTAAAGCTGGCCCTGCAAAGGAGAGCAGCACCAGGTTTAAAGTTAGTTTTATACATCCACTGTCATTGCACTAAACATTTCTTGGTCACATCTATGGACTCAGAGCAGGGATCTCCCACATCAGTGCCCTAATTTCCTGGCAATTGCATATTGTGAGGTGACTCTTTCTCTCAAATTCCCTGAGACCACTTCCTGACAAAAGCTTCAGTTTTGACGAAGTGGCCGTTTCTGATGAAAAAAAAATTCTTAATACATTTCTGACCAGCTCTACATTTGGAGGTTTTTCTATGACTTATTGGAAATTCATACCCAGTTAGGGCACATCTACACTGTAGGACAAAAGTTGAATTAAGAGACGCCACTTCAGTAACGTCACTTGCTTTTGGCATTGTCTACACAGCAGGAAGTCGAAGGAAGGACACCCTTCCACTTCCTTTACTCCTCGTCAAATGAGGGTTACACAAGTCGGAATAAGCCTGCCAACTCGAAATTATTTTGAAATAACACTGCAGTGTAGCTGTGCCCTTAAAGGATAGGTAGTGTCCCACATTCATAACGCCTTGACTCTTATTCTAAGACACATCCATGCAATTGTTACATATCTAGTTACAGTGATCATCAAGGGATATGAAAAGAAAATAGGCTGAGATTTTTGATGGGGCCTAAGGCAATTAAGTGTCCAAATGCTTTTCTGGCTGTAGACTTTAGCTAGAATTACATCTGAATATTCATAGGGATACTTTAAAGTGAAGTGATGGCTGAAAGGAGTGCATTGTTCACCAGTGGTGGCACTACATTTGGAACAAGTAGTTTTACAGAGATCAGCAGGTGGAGTTGTCTCTCAACACTCTGAAAGAGGAAAAAAATACTGCTTTTAAAAAGGTGCTATAGATCAGGCTCTGGCTTAGAAAAGGAGAACAGTTAGTACACTCGGAGCCCTATAGCATTTCCCTTTTGCATTTTTTGTCTTCTAATGTACAGCTGTATAGAGCGTTTCCTGATTTCATTTAATATCCCCATTGACGTGTAAATAAATTTAGAGCCTGGTAAAACACACACACGCACAAATTAAATGGAATAAATAAATAAAGTGAGAGTTCTTGCTCACCAGGTGGGTTTTCCCCAAGAGCATGCCGCACTAATTATAACTCTTTGGTAACTCAGGAGTAATAGTCACACATGGAACAGCACTGTTACCACAGTGCTAGTTATTTCTATTTAGCAATTATGCTTTCATGTTTTTACTTGCCTGTCAGGTATTTTCTACATTCACAGTTTAATCTACAGTTTAACAAAGAGGATAGTACAAAAATGACAGTTTAGTCACTGTTAGAATTGTGATTTAATCTCCATGAACAGAATATTGTAATATACAGCATTTGGTCATCTAGTTATATTATTTAATGATGAAACATAGCCAAAGAGTACAAACAGCTGAAATTTTTCTATAGTGGTGCTCCTTTTTACTTATGAGTCTTATTTTAATTCTCTACTCTAAAATGACCGTGTTTTTTAAAAAAAGTTAAGCTTAACTTCTCTCCTAAGAAAAAAATGGTAAAATTCCCCAAAGACCTAGCTTGCTAAATTGTCCAATCCATCTCCAGTCAAGTAACAAAAACACATCAAGTGACACCACACATTTTAAAACCATATGGAGTGCTAAATTGAAAACAACCCAATTAAAAGGGGAGCTTAATGTGCAAAGCCTGGAGTGAGACCAAAAGTCAGGCTTCCTATACTCTTAAAAAAAAAGTAACCCAAACTGTGTTATTAAACACTCATAATTTGTGGGGAGTTGCATGGACCACATTTCAGCATAAAGCAAAATAATAATAACAATAACTAATTCTTAAAGGTAACAATGGAATGATAGATGAAAGAAATTGAAAGGTCTTTGTTCAGAAAAGGTAAACATGTGAAAGCTGATATTAATTAAAGTGAGATTGTGCATTAACAGATGTAAATAAAAGTTATTAAGTCTCTTTAACTGTAGAGCTGCTATAGCTTAACAGGTGCTAATGCATTTGACATTACAGGCAGTCCCCGGGTTACGTACAAGATAGGGACTGTAGGTTTGTTCTTAAGTTGAATTTGTATGTAAGTCGGAACTGGTACATATTGTAGGGGAAACTCTAGCCAAACATTTCTCCAGAGCTCAGTTTTATTCTCCTACACCTCACTTCCCTCAGTCCTTTATTCTCAAGCTGAGGTGTCTGCTGAGAAAAGCGGCTCCGCGTCTCTGGTCTGCTGGGGGGGCGGGGGCGCTAGCTTCACGTCTCCCTGGTCTGCTGGGGGGAAGCAGCTAGTGCGGGGTTGCCTCACCCCGTTTGTAAGTAGGGATCCGATGTAAGTTGGATCCATGTAACCAGGGGACTGCCTGTACTTAATAAGAGCATGGATGCTCTTTAGGACAGAGCACTGGTTTCAATTGAGTTCAGGCTCAATTCACAACTCTGCCACAAAACTCCTGTGTGGTCAAGGTCAAATAACTTAATCGGTTTGTGCATCAGTTTGCCATTTGTAAAGCGGAAATCAATAATAGCTCCCAATTTCACAGGAATTTTGTGAAGATAAGCTCATTAGTATTCACAAAGACTTCACATAACAAGGGAGAGCAACACATTACCAAGAAAATTAAGCTTTATCATTCAGTCCTTTGAAGACTAAAATTTTTGTGCAGCTTTATGCATTATGACTTTAGTCAGCAAGAGAACCAACATGATACCATAATCTGCTAAAACTCAAAAAATAATGAATAATCTTGCAGCGCCTTAGAGACTAACAAAAAATGTAGATGGTATCATGAGCTTTCTTGGGCACAACCCACATCCTCAGATGAATAGTGTTCATCTCCCCATTCATCCGAAGAAATGGGTTGTGCCCATGAAAACTCATAATACCATCTACATTTTTTGTTAGTCTCTAAGGTGCTGCAAGACCTATTTTTTTATTTTTTAACTTTTTTTCAGTTACAGACTAACACGGAAACCATAATCTGCTGAAACCATACCTCTGAAACCATAATCTGCTGTTCTTTCAAAATCATGTGGAACAATGTCCAGTCCAAAAGAAGCTCAGTTATCTAGATACCAGTCTTCTTGGATGGCTGAGAGATGCTAAACTTCTAAGTGCAGATACCATGGACAGGAAATTAAAAACCAACATTGGGACTGTGTTTAAGATGGGTCCCTTGCTGCGAAGTGTTGAGACTCCCTTGGACATACTTGCACTTATTGTTGATAGTGCACATAACAGCTCTGGGATTGACTCCATCACTCCTGACAGGTCACAAAGCACAGGGGAAAGTGATGGTGGGGTTTTATTGTTTGATTTGATCTGTTCAATAGTATTTGCGTAAACTCAGGGTAGATGTTTAATTACAATTTTTCCAAATATAACAGAAAAAATCCCATAGTAGAATCTCTATATATTGGAGCCTAATCACTTACAAAGTCTACAGAATCTTTCAAAACTAATTTCTCAAAGTCAGGCATCTCAATTGGATACCTTAATAAAGCTAAATAGATGTTCAGTGAGGGTGTTGAGATCCCACAAAATCTCTGAAAATCGGGTTGCTTTTATGTGTGCTTTAATATACAGTTAGATGCCAAGATTTACATTTCTCAGCATATCACCAGGTGCTCCATAATAATTTCATACTAACTTTGTATTATCTTTACACTTTAGGAGAAGTTAAAAGACAAAATAAAACAAAAATGGTGCAAGAAACTCCTTAATAGAGTCACAAAGAACTGTCATCGTATATATAATGTTATTTATACAAAACAATGCAAATATACAGGCCTGAATTTTTTGTCCATTTATTCATGCACTTGAGGCTTGAACAGGACAATGGTAGTGTAACCAGCTGTCCTGTTTTTAAAGGGACAGTCCCATATTTAAGGCCTCACAGGTGTCCTGCTTTTTCATAAAGATTGGAAAATTGTCCCTTATTTTCTGTCTTCCCTCCTGCCATTACTTCTGGCAGGTCCTGCTGCTGGTTGGATTCCTGCTTGCACCTGACTTCCCACCAGCAGTTCAGTGGCTGACAATGGAGGTGAATGCACAAGACTGGGGTGGGGCAACAATGCAGCACATGGGGGCAGCTGTCCCCCCACATTGGTTTGTCAGCACAGCCCTTTTGCATGTCCATTCTTGAACAGCAAAGCCCTGTCCCCCATCCCGTTTCTAGCTGGCTGCAATGGCTGTTGAGTGTAGAGCTGTCCGAGGGATCAGGACAACCAACTTAGGTCCCATGCTTTGGGAAGCCTCACATGTGACCTGCCTCAACCATCATATGGGCAGGGCTCAAGGCAGCCAAGAGGATGTCAGCAGCGGTTGCCTCCTCACTCACTGTGAGTGACGGGGAGTGATTCGGCAGCCTGCTCTAATTGTCCCCACCTTCCTCTGCCAACCCACTGCACTCCTCTATGAAACACTGGAAGTTGGAAGAGACCAGCCAGGCAGAGAGTAGAAGGGTCTTTGGTGAGTGCGGGGGAGAATAAGGGTAGGGAGGATCCCTGCTGCCACCCCACCCCAGGATCTTTGGTAATCTCCAGCCTGTGTTGCTGAGGGGAGAGGGCAATGGGTGGAGCAGGGGCAGGAAAGGGCATGGCTTGGGGAAAGGTGGAGTGGTGGGGCAGGGGCAGGGTGGGGCTGCAGTGCGGGGGGGGGTTGACTTACGCTCTGTGCCTGGGGTACTGTGGGGGTTTCCCCAGGTCCCACATCCCCGTACAGATGATCCTAGGTGAGTGCAGCCAGGTGGAAGCCAGTCACATGTCATCTCTGCTGTCCATCCATCAGCCCTTTATGTGCTTCCCCATCCCTGTCCTTTCCCTGCTTTGCACCTTCAACCCTCTCTCCTCCCGAGCCTGGCAGCTCCTCCAAATCCCCTACCCCAGTGAGGCATGTCTTGCTCCCAGCACTGTGTGAAGAACCAAGACCTGATTGGAGCACTGAGTTCACCAATAGCCTGGCTGGCGGACTCTGTCCTTCCCTCACTGCCTCTGGCTGGGCCAGTGCCTCACAAGGCCCAACACCTTATGGCCAGGAAGAGCCAAGCCCTGCACAGTGCGGGCACGGGGAAGACTTTCTGTCCCTGAACTAAGCTCTCAAGCAATGAGGGGGCAGAGAGGAGCAATTTCCAGTCTGTTCACACTCTGAACCTGCAGACTCTACAGCAACTCCCGGGTCAGAGGCTCAGCGCTTCACCCACCCCCACTCCTAGCCCAGGATTCTTTACCATTCCATAGGGTGCCATCCTCCATCAAGTAAGGCACCCTCCTCTGCAGAGCCAGCTCTCTGGCTGGGTTCACTGAAGTCCCTACAGTCAGGTTCCACGGTGCACAATGTATTCTTATTGCTTAGACCATTCTTGGGCATCTGCAGCCAGGGGACAGGAGGTGGCTGGATTATCTTGGTGGACACAGCAGCCTGGGGAGGTTAGCAGCCTTTTGACACTGGGTGGGCAGGAAGGAACAAGCTGCTTCCAGCCAAATTGGAGTGGTGCCGGTGGAGAAGATATGATCTATGTCAGACCACCTCTCTCCTCCCCTGGAAGCAGCTGCCATTCCTTCCCTCTTGCACAGTGCCGAAAGGATAGAATCATAGAATAATAGGACTGGAAGGGACCTCGAGAGGTCATCGAGTCCAGCCCCCCGCCCTCAAGGCAGGATCAAGCTCCGTCTACAGTCTATCTAACCTGTTCTTAAATATCTCCAGAGAGGGAGATTCCACCACCTCCCTTGGCAATTTATTCCAATATTTGACCTCCCTGACAGTTAGGAATTTTTTCTTAATGTCCAATCTAAACCTCCCTTGCTGCACTTTAAGCTCATTACTCCTTGTCCTGTCCTCAGAAACCAAGAGGAACAAATTTTCGCCTTCCTCCTTGTGACACCCTTTTAGATATTTGAAAACCGCTATCATGTCCCCCCTTAATCTTCTTTTTTCCAAACTAAACAAGCCCAGTTCATGAAGCCTGGCATCATAGGTCATGTTCTCTAGACCTTTAATCATTCTTGTCGCTCTTCTCTGTACCCTTTCCAATTTCTCCACATCTTTCTTGAAATGTGGCACCCAGAACTGGACACAGTACTCCAGCTGAGGCCTAACTAGTGCAGAATAGAGCGGCAGAATGACTTCACGAGTTTTGCTTACAACACACCTGTTGATACAACCTAGAATCATATTTGCTTTTTTTGCAACAGCATCACACTGTTGATTCATATTCAACTTGTGGTCCACTATGACCCCTAGATCCCTTTCCGCCATGCTCCTTCCTAGACAGTCGCTTCCCATCTTGTATGTATGGAACTGATTGTTCCTTCCTAAGTGGAGCACTTTGCATTTCTCTTTATTAAACCTCATCCTGTTTACCTCTGACCATTTCTCTAACTTGCTAAGGTCATTTTGAATTATGTCCCTATCCTCCAAAGAAGTCGCAACCCCACCCAGTTTGGTATCATCTGCAAACTTAATAAGAGTACTCTCTATCCCAATATCTACATCATTGATGAAGATATTGAATAGTACGGGTCCCAAAACAGACCCTTGAGGAACTCCACTTGTTATCCCTTTCCAGCAGGATTTAGAACCGTTAACAACAACTCTCTGACTACGGTTATCCAGCCAATTATGCACCCACCTTATCGTGGCCCTATCTAAGTTATATTTGCCTAGTTTATCAATAAGAATATCATGCGAGACCGTATCAAATGCCTTACTAAAGTCTAGGTATATGACATCCACCGCTTCTCCCTTATCCACAAGGCTCGTTATCTTATCAAAGAAAGCTATCTGATTAGTTTGGCATGACTTGTTCTTCACAAACCCATGCTGGCTATTCCCTATCACTTTATTACTTTCCAAGTGTTTGCATACGATTTCCTTAATTACCTGCTCCACTATCTTCCCTGGGACAGACGTTAAACTGACCGGTCTATAATTTCCTGGGTTGTTCTTATTCCCCTTTTTATAGATGGGCACAATATTTGCCCTTTTCCAGTCTTCTGGAATCTCCCCTGTCTGCCATGATTTTTCAAAGATCATAGCTAAAGGCTCAGATACCTCCTCTATCAGCTCCTTGAGTATCCTGGGATGCATTTCATCAGGACCTGGTGACTTGCTGACATCTAACTTTCCTAAGTGATTTTTAACTTGTTCTTTGTGTATCCTATCTTCTAAACTTACCCTCTCTCTGCTTGTATTCACTACGTTAGGCACACCTCCAGACTTCTCGGTGAAGACCGAAACAAAGAAGTCATTGAGCATCTCCGCCATTTCCAAGTTCCCTGTTACTGCTTCTCCCTCCTCGCTAAGCAGTGGGCCTACCCTGTCCTTGGTCTTCCTCTTGCTTTTAATGTATTTATAAAAGGTCTTCTTGTTTCCCTTTATGCCTGTAGCTAGTTTGATCTCATTTTGTGCCTTTGCCTTTCTAATCTTGCCCCTGCATTCCCATGTTGCTTGCCTATATTCATCCTTTGTTAGTTGTCCTAGTTTCCATTTTTTATATGACTCCTTTTTTATTTTGAGATCATGCAAGATCTCCTTGTTAAGCCAAGCTGGTCTTTTGCCATATTTTCTATCTTTCCTACACAGCGGAATTGTTTGCTTTTGGGCCCTTAACAATGTCCCTTTGAAATACTTCCAACTCTCCTCAGTTGTTTTTCCCTTCAGTCTTGCTTCCCATGGGACCTTACCTACAAGTTCTCTGAGCTTATCAAAATCTGCCTTCCTGAAATCCATAACCTCAATTGTGCTGGTCTCCCTTCTACCTTTCCTTAAGATCATGAACTCTATTATTTCGTGATCACTGTCCCCTATACTGTCTTCCACTTTCAAGTTCTCAACTAGTTCCTCCCTATTTGTTAAAACCAAATCCAGAACAGCTTCTCCTCTGGTAGCTTTTTCAACCTTCTGAAACAGAAAGTTGTCTCCAATGCAGTCCAGAAACTTATTGGATAGCCTGTGCCTCGCTGTGTTAGTTTCCCAACATATGTCTGGATAGTTGAAGTCCCCCATCACCACCAAATCTTGGGCTTTGGATAGTTTTGTTAATTGTTTAATAAAGGCCTCATCCACCTCTTCCACCTGGCTAGGTGGCCTGTAGTAGACTCCTAGCATGATATCACCCTCGTTTTTTACCCCTCGTTTTTTTAGGATGCTGCTGTCCACATTCTGGTGAGAACCCTGGCAGACATTTGGGGGAGAGAACTGTGACCATGCATTTCCCCCACCCCATACATTTCTCCAGGAAGACTCTGTGCCA
The DNA here is from genome assembly GCF_049634645.1 of Pelodiscus sinensis. Taxonomy (NCBI): domain Eukaryota; kingdom Metazoa; phylum Chordata; order Testudines; family Trionychidae; genus Pelodiscus; species Pelodiscus sinensis. The sequence continues at coordinate 9,348,622 of NC_134723.1, forward strand.
AGTATCAGGAGAGGCTGGTCCATCCTGGGAGCCCTGGCTAAGCGTGGAGGGCAGAAAGTGCCAGGCAGGAGGAGATGGGTCAGTAAGTCACCCTCTCATGTTAGGGAGGAGTACGGGAGTGTGTGTGTGTGTGACCTCCCTCATTTGAACCCTGAAGCCTTTAAGATAAGGAGGTAAATACACAGAATCCAACTATGCAGTATTTCTTTATAACAGGGCTCAGCCAACTTGATGTTAATTTGATGTTTCTATGATTGACTGCTGTTAAAGTTGCTTGAATATGGGTAATTTTATTAGGTGTCCTGTATTCAGCATAAGGAAATATGGTTGCCCTAACAATGGGGCCACAAAGGTGACCTTAAACCACCTTTGTGCTTACCATGTTGTGGTGTAGCTCTGTGCCTTCCCAGTCCACGAGTAATGAAGTTAAAGCAACCTCAAATATGCACTACTAATTCATATTCTGCTTTCTCTGGCTCCCTTGAGATAAACTGCAGAAAGATGGTCATGTTCCCTTTCCACCCCTTATTTCCTTTCATTCCTTTCATATTCCCCACTTCACAGTCTGGAAGCAGGTTCCTTTGTGCCCTTATACTGGCTTTACAGCACTGTGGAAAACATTTGCCTAGGAGAAATTCCCAAGGGATCATTTCCACTTTCTTTTACTCCTCTCCTTAGTGCAACTATGAATCAAGCCTGTAAACTTAAAAAAAAAAACCCAACCCTATGAATTACCATGGCAAATGAACAGCTCATTCTTATAACGGAAAGCCATGAATAAAAAATGAAACATGCCTCAAATTGAAATATCGATTGAAAATGAAACTTTTAGGAGTTTCAAATAGTGAGTTTGGTGAGCATCCTTTACATACAAAGGCTTTACAAATATGAAAAAGCTATTGATTTCCTACAAATGCAATATCAATATGTAACAGCCTTTTTGTTTACAACCACTTTTTAAAATGGAAAAGATAAGTTGCACCAACTATGGAAGGATATTAATCCATCCTATATTTAAATAATTGTCAGTATGTACTTTATTTTCCAGTGTAGGGGTGACCTCCAAATGCAGTATCTTCTTATTCACATTTTTCATGACTCCCTGCAAGATCTCAGGCAATCTGAGGGGACCTTTTTACAATGATTAGTATTTGTTAACACTCTCCATTGCAGCACAGAGTAATTAAATAGTCAATTAAGAAAATGCCATTTGTGTGATCTGTTTTAAAGCCAAGCTGAATATTTGGGAATAAAAACCATGCACGAGCACAGGGAATTACTTCCCTTTGTGACCACTCCCCTGTCAGAAAAAACCGTATTAACATTCATAAACAGAAATTCACACCTGTTTCTCTTAAGCGCAGGCAGTCCTGAACTTCAGTAGAAATAGGATCCACTTAACATTTTCTAATGAAAAATGTTATCACTACATCATGTTCACTTGCACCAGACCAAGCAAAACATCCTAACCATGTTTATTGTTCCATTTATATAATCAGCTACATTGTGTGGAATAGTATAAAAGTAATAATATAAATCTCATAGTCTAGCACTTAACTAGTTTTCCCTGGTTAGGCAGACATGACTCTATCACACATGTGGAGGGCTGGCCCACAACATTTTGGCACCTGAGGTGGGGCGTTCAAATGACGCCCCCATGCCGCCTTTTCTCCTGCCTGCCTGTTATGTCTCTTGTGCCCTCCTTCCTCCAGCAAAGCACCCCACCATCTCTGTGCATCTAGAGGAGAGAGAAAACATATGCACCAGCAGCAGACACAATTTTCTACACTCTGGGTCCTAGTGGTGCCCCCCACAGTCTGGCACCTGAGGCTCAGTTCACCTCATGGTAAGGCCAGCCCTGCACATGTGCTGTATAATTTTCTAAAATTTTCAGTCAAATGTAGTATAGATCCATTCTGAAGGAAATATTTATAAGGAACTTTTTGAGGTATCATTGACAATACAACCATAAATGACAGGGTCAGATGAGAACATTAATGAGAAAAAAATCCTTACACACTGCGAGCTTCTAAACATGGTGAATTTATCAGAGGACACTTTACCACAGGGATGGGGAACATTTTTTTTTTTGGTCAGGGGCTAATGACCCACAGAAAAATGAGTGTGTGTGTGTGGGGGGCACACACAAGTAAAAAAACCCACAATCCATCCCTCACTCACACTTAACTCAGGCATCCCTGCATATCACCGGCCCTGCGGGGAGGGAGTGTGTGGGGGATTGAGACTCGGCTTCCTTCCCTCCCCCCAGCAGGCTATGCGCTTCTGGGTTATGTGGAAACTTGCCTCAGGCTGGATCAAATTAAGCCATGGGCTGGATCTGGCCCACAGGCCATCGGTTCTCCACCTCGCTTTATGGGCAATTCCCTCTCACCAGGTTACTAATAATAGCAGTCTGGAGGTTGGAATTTTAAAGCTCTTAGGTCCTTCAGAAATCCAAGAAAAGGTAAAGTAATCAGCAGCACAGGGGAAGAAAGCAGGAGTAGCTATGCTTCCCTGGCCTCCATTACACCATCCCCAGCATGGAGCCATAGACAACAAAGCTCTAAAAGTAAGAGCCCCTTAAGGCATCTCAAGTTGGGCATGCAAAAAAGAAGATACCCATAATCACTAATCTACTGTGAAAATGGAGAACCAAACCTTAAGTTACTGCATGACCTTAATATGACATTGGTCTGCCCTTCCCTGTACTCTAACCCTATTGCTTGTATCACAGTTCAGGGCAACTGTACTTGGTCTACTAAAGTCACACACACTAGGCTCCCAGCTTCTCAGCCATCACTCCTCTTAGAGAGACATGTCCTGTGACCCTACCCACACCATGAGTGCCCCAGCAAGTCAGACTAAAGCAGAGACATGCTTTGCTTCAGAGGCTATATACAGCAGAATTGCCTACAGTTGTAAGTTGCTAAGCTAGCACATTTATTTTTAAGGTGAAACACCGCAGAGAAAATAGATTATAAACAATAAAAGAACCTACATACATACTAATACATTTAACTAGACTCTGAGACCCTCTTCTTGCCATGTCCTGCTCCAAAAGAGAGCAGTGGAGATAGTCCTCCTCGCTGCCTAGTGTAGCTATGTGGGACACAACCAATCAGGACCTAGCAGCCTAGTATCAGAGGAGCTGTAGGGCCAAAGCGAGTTCAGGTCCTTGCTGGAGCTGTAGGAGTATGGATGGCTGAAGGAATGACAGACTCCAGTCAGGGCAGTGTGCTCAAAAGTTGGGGAGAATGAAAAGGAGTCTTGAGTTGATTGCTGGGACTCCATTAGGACAAGATCCTGAGGTAAGGTTGAAGGTGTGGGGCTGTGGGGAAACAGCTGAGGAAACTGGAGAAACCAAGCAACATACTTAAAGAGACACAGCCAATAGCTGTGATCTACAATGTCCCTGGGCTGGGACTTTGAGTATTGAGGGTGCCTCCATGCTCCCCCATTAGCCACTATTGGAAGTGGCTTGGATATTGAGGCACCCCAGAGGGGGAACTGAACTACAGTGGCCCTGTTGGACAGTTGTAACCTGGAATCCCCGAGGCAATGAAGACACTGTCTCCAGGGAGGGAGCCCTGAGACACTTCTCTAACCTTATGTGCAGGCATGTGCACGTGGCTTACTGGGGGTATGTCTACACTACAAAGTTAGTTCGAACTAACGGACGTTAGTTCGAACTAACTTTAATAGGTGCTACACTAGCGCTCCGCTAGTTCGAATTTGAATCGAACTAGCGGAGCGCTTAGTTCGAACTAGGTAAACCTCATTTTACGAGGACTAACGCCTAGTTCGAACTAGCTAGTTCGAACTAAGGGCTGTGTAGCCCTTTAGTTCGAACTAGTGGGAGGCTAGCCCTCCCCAGGTTTCCCTGGTGGCCACTCTGGCCAACACCAGGGAAACTCTATGCCCCCCTCCCAGCCCCGGACCCCTTAAAGGGGCACGGGCTGGCTACGGTGCCCGTGCCAGGTGCAAGCCTGCCAGCACCCAGCTAGCAGACCCTGCACCTGGCACGGCACAGAGCCACCCACCCGATGCCCCCCAGCCCACCCCCTCTTGCCGGGACCAGGCTGGCGGCTCCCGGGAGCTTGCCCTGGACCGCAAGAGGCGGGCACCTTCCTGGGCTAGTGCGGACATCGTGGACCTCGTCCACGATCTCCGCACTAGGCACAGGAAAGTGGCCGTCTAGGGCAGGAGAGCTGCCAGCCTGGCCACCCAGGACCAGGTGTGCATGAAAATCAAGGGGGTCCACTGAGACCCCCGACCCTGAGCCCTGAGCTTACAATGGCCGTCCTGGGTCAGACCAAAGGTCCATCTAGCCCAGTAGCCTGTCTGCCGACAGCGGCCAACCCTAGGGACCCTGGAGGGGATGGACCGAAGACAATGACCAAGCCATTTGTCTCGTGCCATCCCTCTCCAGCCTTCCACAAACTTTGGGCAGGGACACCACTCCTACCCTCTGGCTAATAGGACTCCATGGACCCAACCTCCATGACTTGATCTCACTTCCCTTTAAACTCTGTTCTAGTTGTAGCCTTCACAGCCTCCTGCAGCAAGGAGTTCCACAGGTTAACTATTTGCTTTGGGAAGAAGAACAACTTTCTCTTACTAGTTTCAAGCCTGCTACCCATTCCTTTCCTTTGGTGTCCTCTAGTCCTTCTTTATGGGAACTCACGAAGAACTTTTCTGAATGCACCCTCTCCACCCAACCCCTGCTTTTAGAGACCTCTATCCTGTCCCCCCTCCGTCTCCTCTTTTCTAAGCTGAACAGTCCCAGTCTCTGTAGCCTTTCTTCATCTGGGACCTGTTCCCAACCCCTGATCATGTTAGTTGCCCTCCCCTCTCCCAGCCTTTCTCTTCCCCTCTCCCACCTCCTTTTCCCAGTCTCCCCCAGTTTTTTTTCAATAAAGACAGAGTCAATGTTGGAAGAAACGTTATCTTTATTTTGTACATCAATAAGAAGGGGGGCTAAGGAAGGGTAAGTGGAAGGAGGTGAGGGAGGAATGGGGTACGAGCCCCCGATGGGGAGGACTGGGCTGGCTCTGCAGGCTTCTGGGGGTGGAAGCTCTCCTGCAGCCCCCCAATTACTCCCTCTCCCCAGATGGCAGCCTGCGGCAAGTGCAGCCGGGCTGATGGCCGAGTGGTGTGATGTGCCCAGTGTGGGCACTCAGGGCACTCCAAGCCAGAACTTCTTTGCAAGCGCGGCACCCCTTAGAACTGTGTTTCCGGGGTGGGGGTCGGGACCCTTTAAGCGCAGCCCTCGGCTAGCCTGAGACAGCATCTCCATGCTCTAAGTCCTCCTTTTATGCCCTGCCGGCACTGCTTCCGGCCATCCTTAAGCCCTGTTCAGAGTCCACTCAATGTGGACTTGCTAGTTCGAACTAGCAAAACGCTAGTTCGAACTAGTTTTTAGTTCTAGATGCGTTAGTTCGAACTAGCTTAGTTCGAATTAACTAATTCGAACTAAGTTAGTTCGAACTAGCGCTGTAGTGTAGACATACCCTGGGTGCTTATGAGACCTGAGTGCACCTTGTTACAGTACCCCAACTCCAACAAGAGCTTTTAGCAATCCTTCAAGCCCCACCAATTGCCTTTTTTTCCCCCTGTGGCTACAAGTGTACATGAATCAGTAAGTTTTCTTCATAAAACTCAGGCATTTCATCTTTAGATTCCAAGGGTGTGTAATGAGCAGGCATTAGCTGTTATATTACCAGAGATTTCCGGTGAAACTCACTTCACTTTATTTGTCCCAAAATTTTATTCTTGTCTGGCACATTGTCTCAAATGTGAATTTTATTACCCTTCCCAGAGTTGACATTGGCCATGCCTCACCCCAGAAAAGTTGCATGCAATCCCAGAATATGACATACAATTTGAATTTATAGTGCAATGGACTCCAGAGCTATACTTCAATGATATCTTCCAATGTTATTGCAGGAAACTGACATATCTGTCATTCCACCCCAACCCTGCAACTTACATGAGTGAGTATAACTGAGGTGTTTATTTCTGCTGGAAAGTGGTTACAAGTGAGGTGACTTAGGCCTGAAATAAGTTATTTTAATATAAACTCCCAAAGTAACTATTTTGAAATAAGCTTATTCCTCTTCACAAGCCAGAGGAATTTTGAAATAACAAGCCCATTATTTCAAAATAACAGGCTTGATAGTGTAGATGCTCGCCTTGCCATTTCAAAATAAGGAGAGTTATTTCGAATTAACTCCCCAGTGTAAACATACTGTTACTGACTTATTTTTGCTATTTCCTTTCATAATTTCACATTTAAACTATTTAATAGATTCAACTTTGCATTAGCAAGGCAGCTGATAACCGTCAAAAATCCATACAGAGATATACAATAACCATGCCATACAATGTCTCTTCAGAACCTTAGGGGAGTCAGCTGCTCCAGCAATGGGTTGATGTTCCCCAACCCATTGGAAGTATGATAGCAGAAATTCTTTGGACGAAAGGAAGGGCTGCCTTCCTATGAAGTGGTTCTCAACCATGTTCTGTTTTTAACAGCAGAGAAGGCAGGCATGGGAGAGTATTCAACCTCTCTCATAGCCATTGCAGAGAAAGGAAGGAGTACTGATATCCCATCCAATGGAGTTGTCTTTTGTTCCGCCCTTTTTAGTCAAAGTGAGCAAAATTTCCTCTCCCACCCACTTCAGGTTCCTTTACATTTTCTCACACTAACAGGCAGTTAGACTGTGGAAAGAAATCCCCCATCTACTCTATTCCTGTCTTTATGCTTTGCCATTTACCAGGCTACTATCATACACTTTGGTTGGGCATTTCCCACCCAGGTGTAAGTGTCAGATTTGTCAGTCCTTCCTTTTAGCTGGAGACCCTGCCATCACCATTTTCTGAATTGGCCCAGTTCTCTGGTAACAACAATCAGAAAAGTTCAAAGAATTCCCCTTCAAGTTCATATGTTATATCCACCCCTGAAGGAGGTTGTCTCACTTCCACTCCCCAAAAAAACACTTAGCCGCTTTTCTGGAATAAGCTGCGAGCTGTCTACACTGGCCCCTTGAATTTCCGGAAAAGCAGTGACAATTTATTGTAAGAAATCAGCTGCTTTTCCGGAAAAACTATGCTGCTCCCGCTCGGGCAAAAGTCCTTTTTGCCGGAAGACTGTTCCAGAAAAGGGCCAGTGTAGACAGCACAGCAGTCTTTTCCGCAAAAAAGCCCCGATCGCGAAAATGACGATTGGGGCTTTTTTCCGGAAAAGCGCGTCTACATTGGCCACGGACGCTTTTCCAGAAAAAGGGCTTTTACAGAAAATCATCCTGCTAATGTAGATGCTCTTTTTCCAGAAATACTTATAACGGAAAACTGTTCCGTTTTAAGCATTTCTGGAAAAAGGTGCCAGTGTAGACACAGCCTTAGGGTACATCTACACAGCAGTGTTATTTGGGAATAACTGATGTTATTCTGAAATAACATGGTCCGCGTCTACAGTACATGCAGTTATCTCGACATAATGTCAAAATAATGTCGAGCTGAAGGACTTCTTACTCCGACTCCTGTACCCTTATTTTAAGAAGAGTAAGGGACGTCAGAAGAAGAATGCTCTACCTCAGAATTCCTGCTGTGTAAATCGCGTCAAAAGCTGAAATAAGCTATTTCGACTTAAGCTATGCAATTGACATAGCTCAATTTGCCTAGCTTATTTCGGCATTAGCCTTTCTGTGTAGACATGATGCTAGACTCCCAGTGGAAATTAGGCGGCTCTAGTGGATTTTCAACAGCACCAGGTGCCTAGCTGCATCTTTAGGTACTGAAATATCTTTAATATCAATCAACTCTTAAATGTTTTTGAACCTTGTTTCTTGAATGACTGCTGCTGTCTCTGGGGTGCTACTGCCACAGCTGAGAGCAGTAGAGAAGCTTGAGCTGAAGCCTCCTTGACAGATGATTTTAGAGTAATTTTCTTTCACAACAAACCTTTTGCTGTCTCAGAGTAAGAAATGCATGGCCACTGACTGTGTGTGTGTGTGTGGAAGGGAGTTCACTCTTTCAATTTGATATTCTTAGGAACCATCTAGTCAGACAATCGAGCCTGTAGATGAGCTATCAATTAACAGAAGATTCCTACCTCTCTTTTTTTGTCTTTTCCTTAATTTATTTTATAATCTCTCTGAAGCTACGTCTAGATTGCAGAGTTCTATCAGGAAAAGATACGCAGATTGCGAACCACAATTTGCGTATCTTTTTCTGCTTTTTTCAGAAGAGGCTTTTCCAAAATTTGGCCTGTCTACATGGTGCCAAATTGTGGAAAAACCTCCTCTTTTGGAGCATCCCTTATTCCTTATACAATGAGGAATACAGGGATGCCAAAAGAACGCATCTGCTTTTTCGGAAACTGTTCTAGGATACTGGTATCCTAGAAAAGCTCTGCAGTGTACACATTGCCAGAGTGGTTTATTCAAATGGAATCTGCATATGCTTTTTTTGTTAGTTGTGACTTATAATAGTTTGGAGCCCCACAAATGGATCCTTCACCTATAGTACTAGATGGTGTATATAAAAGCAGAATAGAAAAATTATGGTATCTTATTCTCCCAAATTCCTACATGTGGCATCAAGCTTCTAGGGGCATATATTTGTTTACTTACTTTTCATTAGTGGTTATATATTTTCATTAGATTTTACTGAGTTGCCATGTTGAACTCTTTTTGTGAAATTAAGATTTATATTTTAAAGGTTGATGAATGGAAAGTGTGAGGAAAAATTTTCTTTGGCCCATATAGATTTATATAGAAACTGATTGTTTGGCTTTATACAATATATGAAAAAAAAGATTTATTAGATATTTTAAAATAATTTGTTTTTCATACTGATTTCCAGAAAAGGATCATTTGTATTTGCCAATGAGGTCCTTTTGGAGGCATTAATCCTCAAAGAAGAAGCAAATGACTAGCATTGCCTCAGGACTACAGCACTGTTCACACACTTCTAATGCAGCCCCACACATCTGGGATCACTGCATTTACAAGGGAAATTTTCCCACTCCTGTTTGTGAACCTTGTGCACCTCCCTTAAGTCTCTCTAAACTGTCAGAAAGTGAGGTGGCAGAATTCTCCTACACTTTAATCCTGTGAATTCAGAATCCATCTTCCCTACAGAGTGTTAACTCAGCAAGAGCATTATCACCTAGAGGTGTTGAAATGCCACTTAACTTCCCTCCCCATATCCCCACCCTTTTTTCCCCTGTTCCCTGTAAATGACAACCCAGTTTTCTAAAGGTCAGATATCTCAAGGGGAAGAGTTCATAGACAACTTTTATAAATATACTTGATGTGTAAGTAACACAAACTTGTCCACAAATTCAGAGCAGCAATATTCTTAGGGAGAATGCAGTTAAGGACATTGTCCAATGTGTCATTCATTACAAGCAGATATCTGTTCTTCAACTTCATCATTAGAAAAAGGGGAAAGAATTTGCTACCTGTAAATTGGCTTTCTTCAGTTTCTTCAGCGCACAAACAAAGGTGAGAAAAAGCAAGTTGTTGTGGCTTGCAAAAAAAAAAATGCAATTTTTCTTTATTTGTCAACCACAATATGTTTCCATTTCCAAAAGAAGGGGCAGGACATCAGCACAAGTGAAATTTATATTTTTTCAGAATCAGCTCCAGTCTAATAATAATGGAATTCATTTCACTCTTAACTGAAGTATTCATTTCTATCACCGCAAAGCTCTGGAAAATCAAGGCTTTGAAAAAGGGAAGACAAGCATCAAAATACTATTAGTAGCAGACACAATGGAGTACGTCATTGTATAATCTTGTGTCAATTACATGCAAATAGAACTGTAAAAGTAGCTTCTGTTGATTTAGATATAATTATATATTTTGTTCCCACCTGCCTACTGTGGCAGAGCTCAGGCTGTGCCCCTGGGTCCTGTTCTTCCTGAAGGGTTTTTGTTTTTGTGTGCCTCAGAGGCTCACAGTGTACCTACCACTGCCTCTTGCTTTTCTCAGAGATGAGGGTACCCCACTTCATGAGCCACTCTCATCACTGGCCAGTCACTAGCTCGGAGGACAAACCCCTCCACAGTCCAAGGGTCCTTTTCCCCTGTTGGCGGCCCACCGACTTGCTCTAGGTTCCAGCCCAGAGCCCTATGTGGCAGCCACTAATGGGGCTTATCTCGACTCAATAACAGCTGCTCTTTGGGCCACTTCCTCAACCACTCCTTTGGTACCTCCTCCCTTAGAGAAAAACCCCACCTGATAGTGACCTGTAGTTTTTGCCTCCATTCGGCATTTCCTCTTCCCCAGTCCGACCCTCTTCTTCGTCCACCTGCCTTGCCTGAGGGGAAGACTTTTATAGAGCACCCACAGGCCTTAACTGGCAGCAGGTGTTCAATTAGAATGCATTCAAGGCTGGCTGCTAATGAGTTTCAGGTGCCTGCCTGATCTGATGGCTGAGCAGTGGTCTCTGGCAGCTTGTTCAGGGAACGTAAACCCACACACCCAACGACCCGTGTATCTGCTTTCCACCAAACTCCTGAAGCCCACTGCCTTCAGTCTGCTACACTACATATAAATGTTCCAGACTATATGGTAAAATATTGCATAATGCCAGTAGGTATTTAAAAACTAGTATTTCTTACAACTCTGCATTTTTAACTATATGATAAGTAAAGACGGATACCCTATTCTCTGGAGCAGGTCAACATTTTTAAAAGTAGATCTACACCCAATTTCCTCATATCATAATCCTTCCTTTTGTGTGAATTCCACAAATGTCTCTGGAGTAAAATGCCTTATTATTAAAGGAGTCATAAGCATCAGGAACTGTATTTCTGCTGTAAAGGTTCTTAAGCAAGCAAGCTGCCATGGGATAAGAGGGAAAGATCGCTAATGGATACACAGCTAGTTAAAAAATAGGAAACAAAGGGTAGGAAACCATGTCTAATTTTCATAATGTACATTTCAGAGGTAAATGGTGTCCCCAAGGAATCTGTACTAGGACAAGAGCTTTTCAACATATCCATAAATGATCTACAAAAAACCGAAGTGGCAAAATTTGCAAATATACAAGACTGCTCAAAGCACATTGTGAAGTGTCATGAAGGTGAGCAACAAAATGGTACATGAAATTCAATGCTAATAAATACAAAGTAATGCACAGCTACAACATAAGAACATAAGAATGGCCATACTGAGTCAGACCAAAGGTCCATCCAGCCCAGTATCCTCTCTGCTGACAGTGGCCAATGTCAGGTGCCCCAGAGGGAGCTAACCAAACAGGTAATGATCAAGCCATCTCTCTCCTCCCTCTGACAAACAGGCTAGGGACACCATTCCTTACCCATCCAGGCTAATAGCCATTAATGGACTTAACCTCCATGAATTTATCTAGTTCTCTTTTATCTTATCTCTTATATCTAGACATACAGCATGGTGGGGTCTAAATTAGCTGTGACACAATCTTTCAGTCACTAGATCTTTGAAAACAAACACAGTGACAGTCCTGAAAGCTAAGAGAATGTTGGAATAGATAAGACAGAAAATATATTGTGTCACATTAGAATCACTGAATTGGAAAGAACCTCAAGAGGTTATCAAGTGAAGTCCTCTGCACTATTGGCAGGACCAAGTACAATCTAAACCATCCCTGACAGGTGTTTGTCTAACTTGCTGTTATAAATCTCCAGTGATAAAGATTCCACAGTCTTTCTAGGCAATTTATTCTATTGCTTACCTACCCTGATAATTAGGATTTTTTCCTAATGTCCAAACTAAGCTTCCTAAGGTGTAATTTAAGCCAATTGCTTTTTACCATATCATCTGAAGTTAAGGAGAATAATTTTTCTCCCCCCTTCTGGCAACAACCTCCTACATACTAGAAAGCTGTCATAATGTACCCTCTTGGTCTTCTCTTATCAGACTAAACAAACCAAGTTCTTTTAATCTTCCCTCATAAGTCCTGTTTTCTAGACATTGAGTCATTGTTGCTCTTCTCATGACTTTTTCCAATTTGTCCACATCTTTTCTGAAATGTGGCATCTAGAACTAGATACAATACTCCAGTTGAGGGCTAGTCAGCAAAGAGTAGAGTGGAAGAATTACTTCTTGTATCCTGCTTATGAACACTCTGCGAGTGTTTATAAGCAGCAAGGTTTTCCCAGAAAGATTTTTTTTTTTGCAACAGTATCACATTGACTCATTTAGCTTCTGGTCCTTTATGACCTCTAGATCCCTTTCCACAATACTCCTTCCTAGTCATTTCTCTTTCTGTATGTGTGCAACTGATTGTTCCTTCCAAAATGGAATACTTTGTACATTTGTCCTTATTGTATTTCATCCTATTTACCTCAGACCATTTCTCTGGTTTGTCCAGATTATTTTGAATTATAATTCTCTCTTCCAAAACTCTTGCAACCCCTTCCAACTCAACATCATCCACAAAATTCATAAGAGTATTCTTTAGTCCATTATCTAAATCATTGATGAAGATATTGAACAAATCAGACCCAGAACTAATCCCTGCACATCCCCATTCATTATACCCTTCCAGTATGACTGAACCACTGACTACTACTTTCTGGGAATGGTTATCCAAGCAGTTGCACACCCACATTATATAGCTCGCTGTAGGTTGTATATCCCTAGTTTTTTAGTAAGAAGGTCATGTGAGACACTATCAAATGCTTTACTAAAGAGAAGATATACTACATCTACCACTTGCCCCTTATCTACAAAACGTGTTACTCTGTCAAAGAAAACTACCAGGTTCGTTTGAAAAGAATTGTTCTTGACAATTCCATTCTGACAATCTTCTTATCTTCTAGATGTTTGCAAATGTATTTCTTAATTATTTGCTTCCTTATCTTTCCTGGCACAGAAGTTAAGATGGCTGGTCTCTCTAATTCCCAGATTTTTCTTATTTCCTTTTTCATATGGGCACTATATTTGCCCTTTTCCAGTCTTCTGGAATCCTTCCTGTCTTTCATGACTTTTCAAAGATAATTGCTAATGGCTCATATCTCATCAGTCAGCTCCTTGAATTTTCTCAGATGCATTTCATCAGTGACTTGAAGACATCTAACTTGTTCTTTATTTTTTCATATTATCATATAAATCCATAGTATGCCTGAACCTTGGATAATGCATGCAGATCAGTTTGCCACATTTGAAAAAAGATGTACTGGAATTAGAAAAGGTTCAGAAAAAGGTAACAAAAATTATTAGGGTTATGAATATGCATTGTGTCAAAAAATGCTTCCCTCAGTTTTTTACATCTACTATCTGTTAATTTCATTTGGTGACTCCTAGTTTTTGTGTTATCAGAAGCAGTAAACTGCACTTCATTATTTACTGTCTCAAAATAAGTCATTTTCCTTTTCTTTTCCCCTTTCTTTCTACCCCTCTACAGACACACAATCTCATTCATTTTTGGGACTCTATATTGTATAAATACCAAAATAACCTTACTAAAAAAAATCCATACCTTGTCACCATGGAGAAAGTCTTGAGCCTGTAAAATGATCACTAACATTGACATGTTGTCAGTGATATTTCCTACATGTCAAGAGTAATTCAGTTCCTTCTTCAGCCATTATGATCTGGCCCCATTGGGTTTCTGATGCTCAGAGAGAAGGAAGCAGGTGAGAACTGAGCAGCCCCCAAAATCAACCTTAATGACATCCTGGAAAACTCTAAAGCCACTTCTGTATCTGGTGGCTGTATGTTAAGCAAAGAAAAAAAAACCCTATGCAAGATCAAATATACACACACACACACACACACACAGTTTGTACATTCACATGTATTAACACACAGTACATAGAGCTGCCTGCCAATACACACTTGTGCACACACACACAAACAGGGCTAAATTTTATGTGGCTGCTTTTGAGAACTGCATTACAGAAGGTGCAAATCAGGAGCAGGTGACGAAGCTCCCCACAGAAAATGCTCCCCACAGAAAATTAGTCTAGCCATTAACTTAGGACAGCTTTCATTGTCCTGTCTGTGAATTTGTCTAGAGCTCAGAATCCATGTAGCACTAAGCACACCATCATCATACCACTGGAGCAATCCCACATGTATGCCTTATATCAAGGTCTAAGCATAGGGGCAGCTGATGACTTACTACACCAAGTTCCTGCTGTGGGGGAATTATCCCCTACCTCACTGTGGCCTTTTGACATACTAGCCAGAGTATGGGTCTCAATCTGATCTGGTGGATGTCAGACAAAGAATACAGTTTTTAGGAATGCTGAAAAAAGCCATACACAAAGTTTACAATGTTGTTATCTTGCATGCCCTGATAAACTTAAAGAAGGGAAACACACTTAGGGCATGTCTACACTAAAGGTGTGTCTAGACTACAGGGTTTTGTCGATAAAAGTGGACTTTTGTTGACAAAACTATACCTGCGTCTACACTACCGCTGAGTTCTGTCAATACAACGTCGACAGAACTCGGCAGTTTTGTCGATGGTGGTAAACCTCATTCTACAAGGAAAAACGCCTTTTGTCAACAGAGTTCTGTCAACAGAAGGCATTATTGAATCTACACTGTCCTTTGCACCTACACTCTCATGTCAACAAAGCGGCTTGCTTTGTCGATAGATCTGGCTGTAGTCTAGACGTTCTTTGTCGACAGAAGCTTTGTAGTCTAGATGTACCCTAAGAAATTATTTCAAAATAATTCTTTCAAAATAGCAAGCCCACACTACAGGGAAGCCTCAAAATTAGTCCTAGGCAGACTCCCTTACTGTGAACACACTACTTCAACTTAGAGTCTCAGAAAGCACTGGGGAGTAATTACTTTGAATGACTCTGGGGAGTAGTTATTTCGAAATAGCAGCAGTGGCACGGCCACACGACTGCTATTTTGAAGAAAGCGTTATTCCACGTGGAAGGCAGAAGTCATTATTTTGAATTTACCAGCCCCTTATTTTGAAATAACAGGCTTGGTAGTGTAGACACTCCACTCCCTAGTAGAGACCAGGGGGTAAAGCCCTCTCCTGCTGAAAAATAGATGTAGGTTGATGGGGTGGGTAAGCTCAAAAGATCTAGATAAATCAGCATTCTGGCCTGATTCTAGAACAGAATACACCTAATAAATTGTAGCATTGCCTGGGAGACTAGAGAGGAAATCAGCCAATTTGGGTTGTGGGGTGAATTCTACAAAGTGACAGTTCCTGCGTGTGGGTATATGACACACACCATTATGTTTGTTTTACATTTTAAATAAAAAGTATTTGGAGAACAAAAGTGGTGAAGTGATAAGTGATGAAGCTTACATCATCCTATTAACCAGTGCCATAAGGCTTAATCTAGATTCCCATCAGGACATTAAAAAAAAAACCCAAACAAACAAACAAACAAAAAAAACCAGATACAAAGAATGTGACTTGGAGATGCCAGCTACAAACTATAATGGGTTCATTTCAAAATTATTGAGAGATTCAGTGCTCATTTGTATAAAAGTGACTCTAAGCATCAGATAAGAAAAAAATACAAAAAACTGGGCACATTTCTACTACACCAGCTGTAAGTGGGTGGGAGAGAATAAATTACAGAAAATGAGTTAAGTATAGGACAGACTTTGTGTTCTTTTCAAGAAATAGCAGATAAACTACCTAGGACTTTTGTCATGGGGGAAGGAATGTGCAAAGGTAAAACAGTACATTGTAACAATGAAGATTGTCAATCCTCCTATAAAGTAAACTAAACTTCCAGATTTGGAAATACATTTCCTCTATCTTGGATTTAGTTTGGCTCTTCTCTGTTCCCAATTCCTGTGCTCCCAGCATTAGCTATTTGTGTGTGTGTGTGTGTGTGTGTGTGTGTGTGTGTGTGTGTATATATATATATATATATATAATATATATGACTGCACTAAATAGATAAGTCAATCCACACAGGGCAAAGTACATTAGTGTAAATGTCCTTTGCTCCATTCTGTTTCTTAACTTCACTGGCCTCTGGATAGTACAGCTCCTTTATACAAATGCACCTCACTATCTTTGGGACAATGGATGTTTTCACAGCTTGACAGATTAAAACCCCTCCTCTGGAGCTATTTTTCTCAATGATTTTGGAATGGGGATGACTTTTCCAACATCATGTAGCTATAATCCAATTGAGATGGATTTTTTCCCCTCTTCCTCAGGCACAAAATGCTTTAACAAACCTTTTGCATAAAAGACAACAGACAATAATTGCCTTATAGCCTGTATTTTCTTCTTATTCTTTCAGATTTACCTGGCGTTGCATGGTTCTGTAACTTGGGAATCCTATCAAGTATATTTTGTTTCTTTGTCCCTATAAACTCTTATCATTTGCTATGGTTTAACAAAAAAAGGGCTATATTCAATTTGGTTTCCAATAACATTTTTTTCTAGTTTTCAAACCTCAAGTATTGATTTAGCTGTGCCAAATCAGAGCACTCGTTTAAATTCCTCCGTTTTATCACTTTTCTGTGAGGCTTATTGAGAAGCAATCCTATTCCAGATTCATCCTATTTTTCTGACTCATCTTGGTTCAGTCACTTTCAACATTCACTCATTTATGTCAATTTTGAGGACTGTACTTGCTTTGGTAATTCTGTCTCATTTCTGTTAGGTTTCATGAGAAGCAATCCCATTCCAGTCACATCCCATTTTCCTAGCACAACCAAACTCTACCTTGCTTTAAGTTATGATAAGAAGAAGCTGTATACTGAATTTGGTAGTCAAAGCTCTTACTGTTTAGGAGGATTTCTTAATCAAACAGACAAAAAAATCCCTAGAATATAGAATATATAACTACAGAAAGGTTTAACGGCTCAGATTTCAAATGAGAATCCAGTTCAGAGCTATTTATCCATTGTAATTACCAAAATTCCATTGGTCCATGATGTTAGTTTGCTTAAACATCACTGAAATAGCAGATTCTAATTTGCTTCAATAGGGACATTTATTTTAAGTATGCCCTCTAATTTTGACAGTGCATAGAATTCCCAATGATTATAACCAACAAGTTGTGCTGGGTCAAACAGGAAGCAATCCCTGCCCATAAAAATTACAGAAAAACACACAGAATGGAAAGAACAACTTCCCTAAAAGGGCTCCAATAATGATTAGCAAACAGTGCTTAGACCAGGAATGGGCAATAATTTTTGATGGGAGAGCACCGCAAGATTTTGGTATGTGGTCAAGGGCTACACTTTTTTATGGTGGCAGTGCAGGTTCTGGGATGGAGGCTAGGTGCAGAAAGGAGCTCAGGGTAGGGAACTGGGGTGCAGGAGAGAGTGTTAGGTCTGAGAGGGAGTTTGGGCAAAAGAAGAAGTTGTGATCTGGGGCAGGGGCTTGGGGTGCAGAATCCAGGAGAGGATTCTGCCCTCAGGGAGGGATGTAGGAGGGGGTGCAGGGTCTGGGAAAGAGTTGTGACCTAGGGGAGGCAGGGACAGAGGTTTTGGTTGGTGACTTAGGACAGGAGGAGATGATGGCCTGGGGCAAGGAATTGGGAGGGAGAGACTGGGATGCCAGAGGCATGCTATGTCCGTGAGGTGCTTACATAGGCAGCTCCTGACCAGCAGTCCTGCAGAACCCTGGTTCCCTGCTGCCACAGCTCCAAGCTGCTCAAAATGGCTAGCTGCTTCCTGTGGCTGTGCTCCAAGAACTGGGAAGAGGGAGGAGGATTCTTGCACTGCCTCTGCCCTGAGCAAAATCTCTCACGTAGTATTGGACAGTTTCTGTAAAGCCTCCTCTCTGCTCCTTCCCCCTCCCCCACCAGTGCCCGGAGCAGAGAGCCACAGGGAGCAGCCAGCTGCTTAAAGTGGCATAGGGCTGCTTTGAAGTGGCTGGCTATTCTGTGCCTGAAAGGCCCAGAGAACCTCACCTTTCTTTCTTTTTTAAAGATACCAACCGTTATAGTTTCAGATAAAAAATTAATAATATGAAGTGAGAGCATCTGGAGAACTCAAACCAGCAGGCAAATTAGAACATTTATGAGTTTAGAAAAATCCCGTGATTTTTAGCCTATCTTTATGATTTATGGAGAGAGACTCATTACTTTTGAGTGCTCAAGACTGGCAATGTACCCAGCTATTGTCTTCTAACAAGGTTTCCTCTATTGTAACTAGCACCAGTACAAGTGCTGAGGAATCAGGGACAGAAATCAGATCTGGCTCGTCTGCAGTGAGGCTAGAATATATAATATATTCCAGGCACAAGGTACTATTGTCCCAAACAGGGAGTAAAGGTAAAATATGAAAAAGGCATCGCTAAATATTGCTGTGCTTGATGTTATTAGTTCTCAATCTAAGTAAAACAACACAGTCCGCTATAGACAAAAATGTTAGCTGACATTTAAAGGGAAGCTGAAGGTTTTTTAAACATTCCATTACGCTGCATCAGTTTGAAAAATGACTTATGGCATGATAGCCTTCATATATACTTTTCAAAGGAGTTGCATGTGAACCATCACTTGTAAATCAGCCAAATTATCGCTGGGTAGTGTGGTTCATCACACTGCTTGCTGCATTTCTTGAAGCATCAGCCCTCCAAAGCTTTGAATTCTTTCAACTGATGACCTCCTCATGCATAGTTTGTAAGGGGCTATGAGTCATATTCTTTTCTCCTACACTATACCGTCCATCACTCCTCTGCAGCTCCTGCCATTCTCTGATGAATATTTCTGATTATCTATAACAGAGTGATGGTTAGGGAGCATTAGAAATTTATTTCAAGCAGAACATAGCTGCAGTTGAAGATACAATGGTGTAAGTCTGAGCATTAACTGTGTTATCAATGACCATAATCCTGACCCTTCTGTAATTCTCAGAGGTAAATGTCTGCTTTTCAAGCCTAGTCCATGGCATTTGATAAACAAATACTGAGTGCTTGTGTGTGATTTATGTCTTTTTTTATATATCTAGCTGATACTGTTGTTCAGAAGCTTCTGTCTTCTAATTCATCTTCATTCTCTGTGTATGTGTGTGTCTCTCTCTCTGTGTCTGTGTGTATGTGTGTGTCTGTCTGTCTGTTTCTCTATCCTGGAATTGAGAGAGACAAAAACAATTATTCAATGTTGAGCATTGCAATTATTCATTAAATAAATTATGTGACGCATAGCCTTCAACCAACTATGGAACTGTAATATAAAAATATATCCACGAATGATATATTCATCAACAAGTCAACTAACCTACTTAAATATGTTAAGGCCATGGTCACACACCCATTGATCATGATCAACTGTTCTATCGGGGAGCTCAACCAGTTGATCACGAGGCATTTGGGGGTCCCCCATTTCTTCCCACCCCCAAGAAGCCCCTGCTGATGCTACCTCCCGTGACAATGCAGGTAGTGCTGGCTTCCTGCGGGAGGGGGGGGAAGTCCTGCAGCTGCGCACCACGTCCGGGGTTTCAGGAAGTGTGCGGGCTGCTCCCCCTCCCTAAACAGCCAGTGCATTTCCTGAAACACCGGGTCTGTCATACACCGGTGACTTCCATAACTGAGAGTCTTGGGGAAGGGATGCGGGAGATCTTGGCTTGTCCTGACATTTTAAAAGTGGTCTTGGGTGTAAAAAGGTTGAAAACAACTATACTAAGGTATATCTGCAAAAAAAAAAAAGATAAAATGGGCAAGAATGCAACCTCATGCTTGGCGTCCATGGGTTCTGACTGCCATAAGCTGGGCATGGACTACAGAGGATGGATCACTGGCTAACTGCCCTGTTTGGTTCATTCTTCCTGAACCACCAGGCATAGGCCAGTATCAGAGGACAGTACAGGGCTATATGAACCATTGTTTGACCCAGAATGGCCATTTTTAGTCTCCATATGACAAAGCTCTCAGAAATTATTACTCCAGGGGCAGACATAAAACAAAATTAAGGAAATACTAATTCTCAAAATTCTAAAAAAAGAAAATATTACTTCTGCACATGCAGATTTATTATTATCATTATTATCATTATTATTTCACCTTTAATCACCTGGGCATTGATGCAGGAAAAAAATAGAATAGAACTTCAGCTCACCATTGATAAAGGACAACTGACAAGCTAGGTGAGATAACATTTAACTTCTATTCCTGAGAGAGACAAGGCTTTTCAACTTACACTGAGATTTTTTTCTTGTCTCTTTCTTGAACAGAAGATGGGACAATAAAAAGATATTATCTAACTCACCTTGTCTCTCATATCCTGGAACCAATGTGGCCATAACTACTTTGCATATGAAAAATGTTGTTTGTGTGACCTAGGTAAAAACAAACGATAAGCCATTTCTAAAATGTCTATATTTCAATGCGCGCTGTATAAGGGTGACTTAGTTACTAAATACAGTTATATACATCTAGCTCAGTAGAAGACTGTGGGTACGTCTACACGCGGCAGAGAAGGGCAATTCTGATATAAACCCCTTACTTCGAAGTACCAGATAAACCTCATTCCATATTATCAAATGCCATTCCATGAGGTTTAACTGGTAATTTGAAGTAAGGGGTTTATTTCGGAATCGCCCTTCTCTGCCACGGGTAGACGCGGGCAGTTATTCCAGGCTAGTCAATTTCCAAAATAGCGACTGGCCTGGAACATGCTAATGAAGCGCGAGATATTTAAATCCCGTGCTTCATTTGCAATTTCGGTCGCCCTCATTAGCCTCCATAGTTCGAACTAGGGGGCTAGTGTAGACGTACCCTTAGAGATTTATTTTTTAAAAGTAAAACAGATGAACAATATATATTTTGCTTTGTCTTTAGCACTATTCAGAAGCTATTTGGTTATCAATTAATGTTAAATTTGACTTACTTTTCTCAAGTTCCTTCTATTCCTAGCTTAATCTGAAACACCCATATTTTTGCCAGTTTTAAATGGCTTCAGCAAAGCTTTATTGTCAAGGAGTTATTACCATTTTCTGTGTTACCAGAGCTTTGTTAAAGTCTATAAATACCATCAAAGTTTCCACAGACAACTTGAAAACTAACCTCCCCCCCCCCCACCAAATGCCTAATTTAAACTAAAGAATGCACTTATATGATGTAATCTCTATTATGGAAAGTATTCCAGTCATCTCAAGATGATATGGTTATTAACATATGTTTCCCATTTCTTATTTTACAAGTGAAATAAAATGATTGATGCTTAAAATTGATTATGGCTTTCAAAGCTGTCTCTTAACAGGCATTCCTATAAAACTGGACAAAAAAGCAACCATAAAAATCATTCAGATATATTAATCTGAAAATGTAACAATTGTAATTAATTCTAATGCTAAGGGGGAGACCTTGCAGGCCAGAATGAGGCACTTTTGGTGATGAACACTGTTGGGGTGTGTAAAAATTAATAGGTCTGAAATGGCTCTACATTAGTGGGAAAAGGGTCTAGCCAGAAAAGACATTGCCATTGTCCTTCAAACATGTTTTTCCCCTTTGTCCTGGCAGCCTTGGAAAATAGATAAGCATGCAGCTTAACTTCGTTGTGCCTTTTGCTTATCCTCATTGGCTCTGCATAACACATCTTCAGGGTCAGATTCTTTGTAATCTCTGTAACCTGTTAGTTTGTAGCATGGGAATCTGTTGATTTGATTGGAAGTTCTGTAAATAGTAATTAGGAGCAGGTATAATTGTATTCATTATTTGCTTATTAATATTCATTTTATGGGAGTTAACATTACTAAATAAGGCTTTAGGAAAAGTAGTGATAGACACGTGAATTGAACCAGAAGTGAATTAACATACTAAAATAGATAAAAGGGTGTGATTAACACCAGGTTGTTGCCACATGGACTTTGTGTTGAATGTCTGAGGTAAATGTGCGTAGGTATTAAAGCTATCCCTTTCAAACCATCCGCTCCTGGGTCACCTGTTTCTTCTCTAAGGATATGCTTACACATCAAAGTTAATTCAAAATAATAGCTGTTATTCTGAAGTAACTTTAATAGCATCTACACAGGCAAACCGCTATTTGAAATAGCGGGGTGCTTAATTCGAATTAGTTAAACCTCATTCGACAAGGAATAACACCAAATTTGAAATAGCTAATGCAAAATAAGCACTGTGTAGACACTTATTTCAAAATAGAGGGCCTCCAGCCCTTTCCAGGGAGCCCTGGTGGCCACTCTGGACCAAACTAGGAAAACTCCTCTCCTCTCCCCCAGCCCCGGAGCCCTTAAAGGGGTAGATTCTGGCCACACTGCATGTGCCAGCTACAGGCCTGCCAGCACAGAGCCAGAAGTCACTGACTTTGACCCAGTGGCCCCAATATGAGCGGGCCATCCAGATCCAGCCAAACCTCCACTGCCCAGTACCCCAGCTCCCAGGAACCAGCCAGGAGCTGGAGAAGGCAGGCACCTTCCTGGACTAGTGCGGAGATCATGGACCTGATTGAAGTTTGGGGGGAGGCCTCCAATGTCCATAAACTCCACACTAGACGGAGGAACACTGCCGTCTACAGCTGTATAGCTGCCACCATGGCCACAAACGGCCACATGCATACCCAAGAACAGGTGCACATGAAAATTAAAGAATTGTGGCAAGGATATGCACACCTGCCCCTACTTCAAGGCCCTGGACCGCAGCCTAGGGGGCGGGACAGTCCGTGCCAGCCCAGGGGACAGCGAGCCAGGAGCAGAGAGCCCTGACCAGGCCATGGAGGAGGAGCCTTCACGGAGGGTGCCACGCCGCCAGGATCCCTGAACCGTCCCAGCAGCCAACTCACCGGGGTCATCCAGGGATGCCACAACATGTGAGTGCCATCACTGTCCCCTTATGGGAGGGCTTCACCCACTGTGTCCCCAGGGAGAACTGACCACTTGTCGTCTTTCTCCACAGCTGCACCAGCTGCACATGCAGGGTGCACCACCCCACCTGGGACATGCTCCTGCACACAAGGGCTCCGCAGGGGTACCGAGAGCTGCACCTGAGGGCACTACGAGCCCTGCACCACACCTTCGACCACTGGGTGGAACTAGATTTGGCGCTCTGGCGGGAGCAGCTTGCTCAGGGCTGTGCCATCTGTGCCCATCTGCAGACCCTGGTGCAGAGCGTGCTGCCTCCTGCTACTCCAGCACCTGCTGCCTCCCCAGATCCCACTCCTCCTCCCATTCCTTCTCCCCCTTCTGCTTCTCCTCCACACCCTCCTCAAACTCTACACCCTTCTCCCCATCCCCTCGGGGATGCCGAGGCCCCCACATCTTCAATGCTGGGAGAAAGTTGGCCTGGCGAGACCCCCACTCCTGAACTTCCCCTCCACCTTTTACAGCAAAAATGCTTTGCTGTCCCTCAGCGAACAGGGAAACCTGAGAACCGGCTGTCCAGGGGGATTCCTTTAAGCACAAACCTCAGATAGCCTCAGACAGCCACACAAAGCAACTACTGACCTGATGCCCTGCCGGAACCAGTTTCAGGACAATTCAGTGTCCAATCAGTTTGGACGCACTATTTCGATTTAGCAAAAGGCTATTTTGAATTGCATTTTGTGGATAGACGCATTATTTCAAAATAACCTATTTCGAATTAACTATTTCAAATTAGGATATTTTGAAATAATGCTGTAGTGTAGACATACCCAAACAAACACGAATCTGCACTATACATGGAACTTGGTGGGAAAAAATAACAACCCTGTTTTCTTACATTGGCCTCTTCATGTCACCCCTGATCATTGCATCCCACTGAACTAATCCTACGCATGTTGAGAATGAAATATTAGCTACAACTGTGTCCATGTGATATACTGAAAACATTTCAGCAAGGGTAGACTTCTGGATGAAATATTTCTGTAGATTAGTTCCCTGTGCCTTCTCACTACTCCAAATATCAAATCCAACTTGTTAAGGTAAGCAAAATTTCTCAACTAATGAGCAATATTTCATAAAATGAAGCAACTACAATTAGAGATATCTCTTTAAAAAATCTGTATGAAAGCAGTTTCCTTTGTTAGGATATGAGGTTAAGAACCACTTCTGTGTAGATATCTTATTAGGCCTTCCCATATCCAGGATATTGTTTTATTATGATGATAATTTTGACATAACAATTAGCTCTGAGTTCAATTAGAAAGATGTTTCCAAGTCATTGGTCAAATAAATAATAATAGAAAAAGCAGACAGTGATTCATGGACAATCTTTGTTTTAGTAAATTGTACTAAATTGTTTCACAAAATCACTCTACAGTCATGTAGTAAAGTAACTATAATGATGAGCTTCTCCTGAAAGTGTATAACATAAAGGAAAGACAAGACCAAAACCAAACAAATATAGATACATGTGCTGGTTAAATACAAGACAAAATGTAGCATTTTGCAGTATCTTACAGGACATATTGTATTAGGTTGCCGTTTTGGATTCTTCTGAGGAAAAAAATGTTTGTTGTCACAGCTATGAAGATATATATATATGCCGTGTTTCTTCTTATTGTTTAATACTAATTAATACCAGCTGTGTTCCAGGCATGGCACATCACACAAAATAAGACTAGTTCATGCAAAAAAACCAAAAACCAGTTTACTGTGGGGCATATTTCCCAACCCTTGCTCAAATTGAGCAAAACCACACTTGATGAGAAGTTCCATTGATTTCATTGGTTACTGGGAGAAGCTAGCTCTCTTTCTTCAGTGGTGGGCCTGCTCTGGGATTGTTTTTAAAAATCTTTTTTACAAGTTCAGTATTATACAGAACTGCACAGGAACACAGGGTTTGAGTGGGCCTCATTCCCAGCAAAGGTGGTGATGAGGTACTTAGTCCCTGGAATGAAGTTATTGTGGCAAAATTTAGAACAAAACCCCGGGGTGAAAACAAAGATGAAGGCACACTGCATGTGACATCCTACATACTACTACCCCTAAGCCATCTGTCAGCCTCAACCTCCCAAGTAGCCGGGATTACAGGTGTATACCACCATACCCACTAAATATTATATTAGCCTTTATTACTTCTGCCACTGACAAAGCAAATCTGAGACCTGGGTGTTAAGATACAAATTACCACATATTTTCCCCATGAGCATTCTGATTCTAGACTATTCTGCTACCACAAAATTAATTAAAAATGCTGCAATAATAGAAAACAAGGGACAGATGAAGCAGGGTCATGGGGGAGTTTTTACAGACTTATCAAAATTCTGTGATCTAGTGAGTTTAAAAAATGAGGAATTAAAGCATTAGAAACGAAATCTGAAAAATTCAGGGGTTTTGCTCTGAGCATTTTTAATGGATAAATGCACAGTTCACAGACAAAGGCAATTAGTGAATATATTAGAAAATTGGTGATGTCATCTTGATATGAAGCTGAACATGCCGGAGGGTCCAATTTGAATCCCTTTGAAGTTTTCAGTTTTAGTTAATGATAAATCCCGGTCTGTAGGAGCTCTGCATGTAGCTGTAAACAGACAGTAGAATTCTGTTTGGCTCCTGTCTTTCTCCCCTAAGCATTCAGCCATATAACTTGGTGCTCTTGAAATAAATGAGTAATACTAAGATTTCATGAAACTTGGATTTATATGACAGAAAAATGATACACAGCACTAGTAACAGGTTACCAATTAAAACAATAAGCCAGTGAGAGTTTGAATTGGCTATACAATTTGTGTGTACTATGAGACAAGAGGCTGTTGTTTTTCTATCTTTAGCCATCCAAATAGTACACTAAGATTCTGATCCCAATCTTGCTAAATTTAACAGGAATATTTCTGTTGACTTCCATGGGCTTTGGATTAAATTCTAAGGGCATGGCCTCACTATGGAGAAGATCGACCTTCCACAGGTAGATCTTCTAGCACTGGATTTATTGGGTCTAGCGTAGATCTTCATATCGAATGAAGGTGTCTTCCTAGTGTTCGGTTCTCCTTGTTCCACAAGGAGTAAGAGAAACCAATGGGAGTGTGTACTTTCATCGGCCTTCTGCATTGTAGACACAGTGGCGACTTGGCTTAAGGTAAATTGGTAGGTATCTTAAGCCGACCCATGTGGTCTGGTATACACCTAGGCTCAAAACCTACTTACTGTACATTCTGAAATGGCTTACTGCTTTTGGAATATAGTTAATTCTGCATTTAAAGATTTTTAAATGTTTTGTAAGTGTTTGTAGAGTGTGTCTTTCTACTAGGAAAAGTAGTTTCTATTAATGATTTTTGAACCATCATTGAAAAAAACAAATTCACTAGACAAAAAAGGTTAATTAATCTCTAAGGATGTTGTACACATCAACAATCTCTAATAAAGAGTTTGTCTGTAAAAAAAAGTTTCTGTGCGTACTGATTACAGCCTGGATTTCTATCTCATGAAGCTTTGAACATAAAATTACATTTGTCTGTCAACCCGTCCCTGGTAAACAAAGTTTTAAATGAATTATGACGGCAAATGAATAAAGATATGATATACAATATGTGTAAAGACCTCATTGCTACACAAATTATACTCAGGCATTGACCAATGCCATTTCTGTAGTTTTCTTTATATACCTGCACACTATACTAAAATGGTAATTTACACAGCTATCATTTTTGATAAGCTATGTTATGCAGACAGCACAGGGCAATCTGATGTCTCTCGTGGTGAATAATAGCATGAATAATTCATTAAGAGCTTGTGGGAGTTAAACTCCTACTATTCAAGGTTAAGATTTCCCCCTTCTCCATGTATAGAATTACTTGCTTGGTTATCCTGAGAATACATTCATTTAAAAATAATTAAAAAATAAAAACAAACATCAAAACAAATAAATAGTACCATCTGGTGTGCATATTTAACTTATAGGGTAATCTATTAAGTGGCTGTACACTGGATATGATCTCATTATATCATTTACATATGTTATGAATGTTGTGCCATTAATGGGGTTTTTAACCATATTTCATTCTTAAAGGTTAATATTATGAGTGTCTACATTTAATTCAATCACCATGAAAAACAAGCAAAACCAAAAGACAGTATGAAGCAGTGAGATGTCTTTGACATTGTTGGGCTATGCTATGAACTACACACAATCAAAGTCCTATGTTTAAAAAATTCTTAAGGAGCCAAAGCCAGAGGCACAAGCAAAAGTTATTTGGATGGTGCTCCATGTTAATTAAAAACACCAGCCAGAAACCTTGTAACATTCAGGTCTTGCTAAACAGAAAATACTTTGTCTCCCTCCTGAGTGGGGAGGTCCAATCCTACAGCTGAGCTGAGCACTTTCTGAGAAACGCAGACTCTAGACTCAACTCCTGTTGATGTCCCACTCAGCAAATTTCTCTTGACGCCAATGGCAACTAAGGGTGATGCTCCAGACCTCTCTGAAAGCAGCTTGGTGATCAATTCCCATTAGCCTCCTTTGCAAGCCTGTCCAACAGCAATTGTATAATTTAAAATGTTCTGAGGCTGGGATTTGTAAAGTGGGCTAAAAGGGAATTGGTCACCTAGATCTCACTGTAATCAAAGAGAGTTGTTCATCCATTGCTGATAGAATCTTTTGAAAACCCTAGTCTAAGGCCCCAATTCAAGAAAGCCCTTGAGCACATGCTTAAGTCCCAATGACTTCCCCAGAACTTTGATCCTGCACTCACTTAAGTCAATGGCAAAACTCCCATTAACCATAATGGTAGAAGACCAGGCTTTAAATGTATGCTTAATGTAAAGCATGAGCTTCTACGTCCTTTCTGAATAAAGATGCTTGCCTGAATCACAGCCTAAAAGAATTTGTTTTAAAATTGGCAACCCTACATAGGAAGCTGTTATTAATGCACTCAAAATGATAGGCCACTGAAGAGAAACAATTACAATTTTATGACTTTTTTCCATGAATGTAGAAGAATACATTGTGACTAACATACCTGATTTCTACAGCTGTGCCCTTCTTACCTTCTTAGTTTAGTTTTTATGTATTGCCACTGCAAATGATAACAAATTATGAATCTGTCTACAGATGACATTTACTCACAACATAATGCAGAAAGCTACACCACAGAAAAGGGTAGTACGATAGCTTAATAAAGCCTGACTGTGAGTACTCCTCCTCTGTCATAGGTAAAATAAATGAGCTAGATTTCTATGCTCCCAGTGAACTAATAGTCCACTCTATGCAAACTATAATTATAAAGTGGTGTTGAACTTCAGAGAAAGTGTCACTTAAGCAGCTTGGGTAACTGAAAACACAATCAATCATTTTTTTTATTCACACTTAACAAATAGTAAATTGCTGAGAGGAAAACTGTACCAAAAGAAACACTGCTTCTTAAGGATACCAAACAGAGACACAGGACATATGTTTAAATGGGAATTCCTCAGCATTTGAGTGACAAGGGAAAAAATAACCAAAAAGTTATTGCTAAGGACAACAGGTAACAGTTTTAAAGCAGCACAATTACAGTTAACGATCAACTCCCTACAACATAGCATGTTGCACTCAGATGCTATTTTTTTGGTCAACAGTAGGCATTACAGTAGGAATACTGCAAAAGAACACAAAAATTAGACCTCAGATTAGTATATTCATATCAGAACTCCAGCAGACAGTCTTAAAAGTAATATATCAAAGAGAACTTCATCTTAAATTGCAAACAGAAAGCAACAGCAAAAGATTATTTTAATTCCCACTTCATTTATAAATCTAGCATAGCAAGTACGAAGTAGACACAAAACCCATTAAGAAACAAGGGGCGTGTGCCTCCTGATTTGCATTCTAAAAATGTACACAGAATGTCGAATGACTCTTACAGCGATGTTCCCCCACACATAATCTGACTTGCAAAGTATTCTTTCACTGAATTAACACCAATATTTATTTCTCGTTTTCCAGTTATTCACAACTATTTTACTTGAAGGTATCAGGCAACAGTGAAAATATGTACATGCATGTATAGCCATGTGATAGAAAAAAGAGAAATTCATAATTAGGTGCTGATGAAATGTGAATTGTAACTATTTTAATGTGCGTAATAAAATCTATAGATATTGTGTTCACATACACAATGCTGTTCTATTTCTACAATATCTGTTACTGAAAGTAATTGTGAACCTCATATTTATACTGTGGAGTTCAGCAGTTATTTTTCTTCTATATGGCCTAAAAAGCTGAAATCCTTTCACTTTTTTTCTTTAAATGAACTAGGATGTCGTATCTGTAACATGAGTAACTTATAAATAACTGATCTTAAATCAGCCCAAGAGTGCACACTTTAAAAGTTAATTTCACAACTATTTAATTGATTGCTATTATTCTCTTTTTCTAAGTACAGATTAACCTAACTGTTTTCACTACTACAGACTAACTCCAAGGTTACTTTTCTGTTTAAAAAGAAGCTGAGTCATGTGAAGATAGTTATTGGTAAATACAGCATTTATTATCTGAAAAAAAATCATGCTCTGTGAAAATCTTCTATGGACCTATCAATTAAGTTAGATTGGTAGCCTAAAGGGTGTAAAGTTTGATATTTAGGCAGTAAAGAAAGAACAAAAGTATGTGTAGCAGGGGCACAGAAGGAGGATTCTCTCGGAAGATACTGTGTAAAGAAGGAATGGAAGGCAGCAACTATGACAACTGAGTGACAAAAACAAGGGCAAAGAATTGAGTGACATGTATCCAGACTGCGACAAAAGTATGTTCAAGCAAATGGCTTGTCATGGGACAAAGAAATGTGTGAAGCTCTGTAGACCTGAAGTAGATGACATGGAGTGGGTGCCAAATGTGCAAAGAAAGGAGATGGACAATGATTTGGTCCTGGTTATATTTGAATTAAGTTAAGTTATGGATTATAATTCAGCATTAAAGGCCCATAAACTGTAAGACTCATGAGGTGGAGACAGCAATTTTGCCAATAGAAGAGCAGCTAACTTAGGGTATGTCTACAAAAACAGGTGTTATTTCTAATTAACTTTAATAGTGTCTATACATGCAAACTGCTATTTCAAAATTAAGTTGCAATAGCGGAGTGCTTAATTTGAATTTGGTAAACCTCATTCTTCGAGGAGTGATGACAACTTCGAAATAGCTATTTTGAATTAAGTGCTGTGTAGACACTTAATTCGAAATAGGGGGCCTCCAGCCCTTCCCAGGGAGCCCTGGTGGCCACTCTGGGCACAACCAGGAAAACTTACTCACCTCTCCCACAGCCCCGGAGTCATTAAAAGGGTAGACCCTGGCCACAGTGACTGTGCCAGCTCCAAGCCTGCCAGCCCAGAGCCAGCAGTGGCCACCGGGGCCCCTGACCCAGTGGCCCCAAAACATGAGCCAGCAAGCCAGTGGCAGCCATCCCTCCACCGCTCCCCAGGCACAGTCTGTCAGCTCCCAGGAGCCTGACAGGGGCTGGAGAAGGCAGGCACCTTCCTGGTCCAGGGTGGAAATCGTAGACCTTATTCAGGTTTGGGGGGGGATGCCCCAACGTCCATGATCTCTGCACTAGATGGAGGAATGTGTCTGTCTATGGCAGGATAGCTGCCAGCCTGGCCACCAAAGGCCACATGCGAACCCAGGAGCAAGATTTCATGAAAATCAAGTTAGTCTAGCAAGACCACCAAACCTGGGCCCTGAGCTTCCCCTCCCCCCTTCTTCCTCTTGCTTCCCCTTTCCACCTCCCTCCTCCCAGGATCCCCCTCCCCTTTCTCACACTCTCTCTTCCCCTCTCCCACCTCCATTTCCCAGGCTCCCCAGAGGTTCATCCTGCCCCCTCCTCCCAGTTTTATTCAATAAACCCAGTTTCTATTTTTGAACATACGTGTCTTTTATTTGACATCAGGAAGGGGGGCTAGGGAGGGGTAAGTGGAAGGATGTGAGAGAGGAATGAAACATGAGCCCCCGGTGGGGAGGACCGGGCTGATGGCAACGACCCCACGAGATTCATCGGCATGCCCAGGGGCAGCTCTGGCTCCATGTGGCTGTGTGCTGTGATGCTGTGTGGCTCCATGTGACTGTGTGCTGTGCTGTGCTGTGGGCACTCAGGGCACTCCAAGACAGGACTGCTTTACTGTCCCTCATTGAGGTAGACAAGCAAGTGGGGAACCCTGAGAACTGTCTGTCTGGGGTTGGGGTAGGGTCCCTTTAAGCACGGAGCTCAGTTAGCCTCAGGCAGCAGCCCCACACACTAAGTCCTGATGCCCTGCAGGCACTGGTGCTGGCCAGCCTTAACTTCGGTTCAGGGTCCACTCAGTGTGGATGCGCTATTTCGAAATAGCAAAACACTATTTTGAAATAGGTTGTGTGTGTAGATGTGTTAATTCAAAATAGCTTAATTCAAATTAACTATTTCCAATTCAGTTAACTCGAATTAACGCTGTAGTGTAGATGTACTCTTAGAGTAAAGCTGAGTGAATATTTTCCAGATGTTTGCCTTTTCTCTGCATACATTGATTTAAGGAGAATTTTTATTTATAGCCAACAGAAATGATCAGTATTACTAACTTTCAAGTTAAAAAACTATAAGACTGGCTTAAAATAATGTATTTTTTATATATTTTTAAATCACATTTTTGCAATGTGTTTTCTGATTTTTTTTTTACATGTTCAAGCTTTCTTTGCATGAGAGAAAGAGATCTGCAGAGGAAATACACCACTGAAATACATGGGGAGAATTCTTGACTTGATTTTAGAAAGGACTCATCTCAAATCTTCATCTGCTTCCTACCCTCATCTGAAAATTCTTGAATTTATTCACAATATTTTTCTTCTGTCAATTTATGTTATTTATTATTTACCTGAAACTCTAGTGTTTGACTCAAAATATGTTGTGATAGCCTCCACATGAAATAAGCTAATCAAACTAAAGATGTATTACAATGTATACAGTCTTGCCACCTCTCATAATTCTATCACAACTATCATGACATTTGTTTGGGGTTTTTTTCCTTAAAGCTCCAGATATTGAAATCACCTTTTTATAAGATAATCTGAACTTTGGTTAAACAACAACGAAAACTAAATTTCAGGTCCTCATAGTTGTTAAGAAGAGGACCTCATAGTTGTTAACAATTTGATTCAAACATTCCAACACCACAAGGCAAACAAAAAGAGCCACAAGGCAAATAAAAACATTTATCAGTAGCAGATGTACCCAGTGTTGCTCAGGTTAGTAAATGAAGGGTTTTTATTATTTAGGATTTTTGTTTTTTTGAAAAATAAATGGAAAATATACATGAATTATTGCATGATTTTATTTTTAAAAAATAAAGGAAAATGGGTATGTCTACACTACCCCGCTAGTTCGAACTAGCGGGGGTATTGTAGTCATCCGCAGTTGCAAATGAAGCCCGGGATTTGAATTGGAACGAGGAGTACAGCTAGTTCGGATTAGGAAGCCTAATCCGAACTAGCTACTCCGTGCCGCGTGTAGCCGCGCGGCACGGGGTTCGAACTAGCCGGCATTTAAAAATGGCGCTGGCCGGCTTCATGCAAATGAAGCCCGGGAAATTCAAATCCCGGGCTTCATTTGCAACTGCGGATGACTACATTAGCCCCGCTAGTTCGAACTAGCGGGGTAGTGTAGACATACCCATTGAAGGCTGGAGTGAGTTTGGAGATGAGGAGGGGCAGAGGATAGCTGACTTAGGGCAGAGGGTTGGATGTTGTGAAGGGGGCTCAGGTCAGGGAGAGGGAAGTGGAGGGTTCTCAGGGCAGAAGGCTGAAAGGTGATGGGGGGCCTATGGAGGCTATCTGTGGCAGCAAGGGTGGCGCTGCTCTGGAGACAAATCCCCCAGGAGGCTGGAGCACCAGTCCCCTGCCAGCGGGCTCCATGCAGCCACCTCTACCCCGGCCTGCAGGCGTGCTGTGGGATAGGTGTTAAGGCTTCCAGGGCTGCCACCTCCAGGTTCACCTTCCATGGCCACCTGTGGGGGTAAGAGGAAGCTGCATACAACATTTGGTGGTCCTAGTTCTCACAGTTTAGGAGGAGTTTGTGAACTAATGGAAAAATTAACACACAGACAGACGCACTCTAAAATATAGGCAGACATACAGATAGATAGAAGATTTAAATAATGTTATTTTAAGCTAATCTCAAGGCATTTGTAAACTTTTCAGACAAAATGTATGTTACAATTTTGCTGGAAATAATCTAAAATAGTTCTCACACGCACTATGAGGAATGGGAATATATCCCTTGACCCTACATCACTTTAGTAAGTAACTATAATCCATTTTGCATCTAATGTGTAACAATGCCTCTATAATTCCACTGTGAATAGGATGTTTGCAATAATAATAATGTAGAATGTGGAATAGCAATATGTAAAATTTGGTATGTACATACACCAGCTTTAGGATTTCAGAAGACCTTACAAAGTTATCTCAAGGCCCTTCACTCTCCTCTTCCTCCTTTTTCTCTCTCATCCCATGGTGATCTCTATGATTTACAATTTAACATACTCAGGAGTCAGAGGCTAGGGGAAAGCAAGGAAAGCAGAGCTAAGCCGTGCTGCTGAGCAGGTAAACCCCATGCATCAGAGAAGAATGGGAGCATCATTGATAGACTCTGTAACAGACCACGTGTGTAACACGCACAATTAAGTAATGGGAAAGAAAAACAGAGATACTCCCATTTGCTCAAGAGCAGGACAATAGAATTCCTGTTCATTCACCCTTGTTTCATTGGGGAGAGGGGAAGAGACAGTTAAAAAACCTTAAGATGTAATAAATCTAGGGCATAGCTACATCTTTTATACCACTATGAATTGAAAACGGTCACAAAATAGCTATTTTTGACCTGTTACATGAGATAATCACCTAAATAAAACCCCCAAAAAAGCCATCTGACAATTACTATGAAAATGTGCCTTTTCTCAGAAGTGTAGAATTTCCAAATTAGAAAATACTGAGTATTTCCAATTGCACAACTCACATTTTGTACAATTCAAGGTCCCAATTTTGCAATCTCAATCATAGGGCCCTTGCATCTACTGATTTGAATGGGACCATTCAGGTGGCTCCAACTGCAGGAGAGAGGCCCACCCAGATCCCAGGTATTTAGGGTTCCTACATTCAGTCTCTAGGCCCAAATGATCAATCAGTAAATCATTAATTTTAATATGACAGCAACCCCTGAATGCCATTTTGTTATTTGCATTGTAGTGATACAGATTACTGACATTGTACAACACATGGGAAGTTCACTGGAGCACCACTGTCACCACATTAGTCTCAGAAGCATGTTTCTTCTTTTTCAAATCAATGGCTTAATAAAATCCCACCATCTTTTAAAAAGTGAAAAGCGTTTTTTCAACACCTATGCTGAAAGCATTATACCTGAAATTAGATTGGTAAGGGAGAGAGAAATATATCTTGAATACTGTACATGACTGATGTTTCATAATACATTTATTATCACCCTTTCACTTCTGAAAGGGGTAAAGCTTAAAATGAAATATGAAGCACCTTACAAGTGAAGCAGTGAGAAGAAATGTGTTATTAACCAGCCTCTCTAGCATGTCCTCCATATCCACATTACAAATGTGTTTTATTTATAAGTTTGTTTTCAAGAGCTGCCCAAGACTCTGTCTCTTCCTCTTGTCTTATTTAATGGTAATCATGTTGCGTCTCCCTGACCATGTTTTTAAAAATGGTGATCAGAGTCCTGATTTAACGACTAAATAAGATGTGAGATATTATGTACCCAGAGATCTGCACACATAGCAGCCTGCATGAGGAAAGGAGAGGTGGCTGGCAGGAGGACAAGGACTGAAAGCTATGTGATAGGATGGAGTCACAGAAGACCCTATGGAGCTACTTCCTGTTGTGCTGATAAAGTCACTGACACTTGCCTTCTTGCTCTCTGAGGCTTCTTAGCATCCTGCCCTGCTAGACTAGATCTCCTGGTCTCCCCCAGCCAAGGCACAGAACTGAGATCACCCTCCCTCCCTCCTTCCCTCACTCACACACACACACACACACACACACACACACACACACACACACACACACACACACACACACACACAACTGAGATCACCCTCTCTCCCTCCCTACACACACACACACACACACACACACACACACACACAGGAAACCCATTCCCCAAATGGGATCAGAACCCAAAATAAATCATTCAGGTAAGCCCCCTTTAACAGTGAAAGGAGTATGTACACACTGATTGTTCCCCCAAGTAACAATTATTTACACTGAGGCCTGATAGTAAATAAAAGTAATTTTGTTAAGTACAAGCAGAAGGATTTAAGTGACTGCAAGTGAAAACAGGCAGAGCAAAGTAAATTGCAAATCTGAAATAACAGAAAATGCATAGCTTGTTCTAACAGCAAGCTTATAGAAAACTTACACTAAAACTGTTCATAATTCAGCTAAACTGCCAAGCCAGGGAAGATCTTTATTCCTGGGGTCTCTGGTTATCCTCTTGGGTGTGCCATGACAGCCAATGAAAAAGAGCCTGAAAACTTTGCATCTTAAATAGCCTTCCTTTTATACATGAAGAAGAGGTTACTCACCTGGGGTATGTCTACACTACCACCCTAGTTCGAACTAGAGTGGTAATGTAGGCAACCGGAGTTGCAAATGAAGCCCGGGCTTTGAATTTTCTGGGCTTCATTTGCATAAAGCCGAGCGCCGCCATTTTTAAATGTCCGCTAGTGCGGATTCCCTGCCGCGCGGCTACACGCGGCATGGACTAGGTAGTTCGGACTAGGCTTCCTAGTCCGAACTACCATTATTCCTCATTTCACGGGCATTTAAAAATGGCGGCACCCGGCTTTATGCAAATGAAGCCCGGGAAATTCAAATCCCGGGCTTCATTTGCAACTCCGGTTGCCTACATTACCACCCTAGTTCGAACTAGGGTGGTAGTGTAGACATACCCCTGTGCAGTAACTGATGTTCTTTGAGATGAGTATTCGTGTGGGTGCTGCACATCAGGTCAGTGCACCACTGCCACACCAAGGATCAGAGTCTTCAGAGCAGCATTCCTGAGGCTCTGCATGCATGAGTCTCCAGCCGTGCGCTTCTAGTGTGCGGGCATCACACATGTGCAAGCTCTCCCTTCCCCTCAGTTCCTTCTCTACCTCAGAGAGAGACTCCTTGAAGAGGCCAGACTTCCGAAGTAGAAGGGAGGAAGGTAGGGTATTGGAGCACCCACGGGGACACTCATCTTGAAGAACGTCAGTTACTGCACAAGTGAGTAACCTCCTCTTCTTCAAGAGAGATGTCCCCAGGGGTGCTCCACATCAGGTGACTAAAAGCTGTATGATTCATGAAGGCAGTGGAAAGGACTGCCTTGGGTAACTTAAGTTCAGATAAAGGTTCCTGAGTAAGTGCATAGTGCTTTGTGAATGTCTGGTCCAATGCCCATTGTAGTGGCTTGGCAAATATCTGTTATTGGAACCTTGCATATAAATGCTATTGAGGTAAACATGGCTCTAGTGGAATGTGCCTGGACATTCATGGGAGGATTAATGCCAGACAGATTATAACAGAGTCTAATACAATATGAAATCCAATGAGAAAGTCTATGTGATGAGATGAGTTGATCTTTACTATGGTTTGCTAGTAACCAGATGGATAAAGTCTTAGAGAAGAACTGAGCAGCTTAGTATGGTGTAAATGGAAAGAAAGTGACCTGCGTAAATCAATTATGTGCATTTTTTATTTGAATGAGTTAACATGAAGCTTGGGAAAGAACATGGGTAGACGTATCATCTGGTTGAGATGGAATGATGGTTGTATTTTAGGTAGGAAATTGGGATGTGTAATGTCACTTTATCCTTAAAGAAGGTCATGTATGGAGGATCTGCCATAAATGCTGCAATTTCTCCTACTCGTCTGGCCGACATAATTTCTACAAGGAATGCTGTTTTCATAGATAAGTGTACTAAAAAGCATGTTGCCATCGGTTTGAAGGGAGGGCATGTACGTGTATTCAGCACTAGGTGCAGGTCCCAAGGTTCTGGTGGTAGGGGGACACCTCAGGATAAAGTCCTTGTAAGCCTTTCAGAAATCTTTTGGTGGTGGGATGTACAAAGACTGAAGAGTCAATTATCTTGATGTGAAAGGTTGTTATAGCAGCGAGGTGGACTTTGATAGAGCTAATAGCAAAGCCTGATTGTTTAAGGTGCAGCAAGTATTCAAGGATAAGGGGTATGGAAGCCATCAATGGGTCGACTTGATAGTGTGAGCACCATATGGAAAATCTCTTCCACTTTTGAATGTATGTTATGTGGGTATTCTGGGCTCTACTATGGCGTAATACCCATTGTATTTGTTATGAACGTTCTAGCTGTTGTGCAGAGACTCATTGAGGTACCTCACTTTGAGTTGCAGCATGTGCAGGTTGGGGTAACTTATTTGAATTCCCAGTTGGAAGAGGAGATCTGCAGTCTCCGATAGGGGAACTGGAAGAGTGTGACACATCCTGGTCAGAACGGGAAACCAGGGTTGTCATATCCATGATAGAGGTATGAGTATCACTCTTGTGTTGTCCATCCTCACTTTGTGTACAAACTTGTTTAAGAGTGATATGGGAGTGAACACGTACAGAAGGTGAGAGGACCAGCTGATTAGGAAGATGTCGCCCATTCCCTATTCCCATTCTGGAACAGAAGAGGTGATTTGTTGGTTTGAGTGACATAAAGATCTATGATGGTGTGATCTCCTTGATGGAAGATCCATGACAGGATGTCTTGGTTGATTTGCCACTTGTGTTTGGTAGGGAGAGCTCTGTTAAGTGTGTTTGCTGTAGTGTTGAGATGGTCTAGGAGGTAAAAGATTTTTATTCTGTGTTTTAAGCACCCAGTTCCAGAGGGTCATGGATTCTGTGCATTTGATTGGGCTCTGCCCTGCCTATTTACATAAAACATAGTTACTATGTTGTCTGTGTATACTCTGACATGATTGTTTGTACTTAAGGGAAGGAATTGTTCCCATGTGTGCCTTATGGCTCAAAGCTCCAGGACTTTTATGTGTAGGTCCCTCTCTGTATTGGACCACAATCCTTGAGCTTTATGATGTTGCAAGTGTGCTCCCCAGCCTGCAAGGGAGGCATCTGTACTTATGGTAATGGATGGCTTGGGTGCAAGGAATGGGATGCTGGAGCAGAGGTTCTCTGATACTGTCCACCACTGGAGAGAATGCCTCGCTGTTATGGGGCCTGATACGGATTTGGATAGCATATTGGGTTCTCCCCTCCTCCCCTGTCTGAGCCAACAGTGCAAGCATCGCATGTACAGGCATGCGTTCATAATTACAAAATTGCACACAGCCATGTGGCCCAGTAACTGGAGACAATCGTGAGCCATAACTTTGTGGCTGGACTGTAATTTGTGCACTACCTGCAGCACCATGAGGAATTGTTCCATGGGAAGCGAGGCAATAGTCCTTGTGGAGTCCAGGTAAGTGCCTATGAATTGTATTTTCAGTATAAGGAGTAAAGTAGATTTCATCTCATTTATTTGCAGGCCGAGAGTTCTGAAGATATGAATCATGAAGGATGTGCTGCAATAAGAGTCGAGTTTGGATGCACTTTGAGAAGACAGTCATCCAGGTAAAAGAATATAACAATATTTTGTTTTCTCGAGTAGGCAGTAACCAGTGGCGGCCCATCAATATAGGCGAACTAGGCGGTCGCATAGGGCACCAAGATAAACGGACGTTGAGGGCTTTGGAGGCGGAGGCGCCGATCGCATGCCGATCGTGCGTTTCGCCTAGGGCACCAGTTGCCATCAGCTCATCTAGGGCCGCTCTTGGCAGTAACGACAGCTAGTACTTTTGAAAGCACCCACTCCTGTGGTAGTCAGTGACACCCTTTGCATCATAAGTATTAAGGTGCGGAGCCACAGCTTTTCTTGGTACCGAGGTCATTGGTGAGTGCCTTTTTGGTGCCGGAGGGTTCTGAGGGAACAAAGAAGCCTGCTTTTTCGGAGGTTTTTTATTCTTATGTGCCTGAGAGGTCTCAGAGTCTTGCCCTGGATCAGAGGTGGGAGGCAATGATTTTTTTCAACAGTATGAGCTTAAGCCATAAGTCTCTGTCATGGCAGGTTCTTCATTTTAATTTCATAGTGGAGGAACTTTTGAGAAACATATGGGAAAGAACAGAGGGAATGGGTTTTTTTGGTAGGAAGAAAAGACAATTAACTAGTAACTAACTAGGGAAATAACGTCAAACAACAGGGTTACTTATCTAAATATGGAATGAGATCAAGAACAACACCACACTCCGTCTCTAGCCGGAGATGGGAGAGAAGGAACTTGGGTGGGGAGGGTCATGCATGTGCAGAGGGACACTGCTCTGTAGACTCTGATCCTTGACGCAGAGGTGGTGCACCAATCTGATGTGGAGCACCCATGGGGACATCTCTCATAGAAAAATTCTTTGTTTCACATTTTCCCCTTCCATGAAGAATTACCTAGTCAGACCCTACCAGTTGGGATGGGTACATATCTTCCTAAGACTTACCATTGCTTAGACTTAAAAGACAAAGGAGGCTGTTTACAGGCGATCACCCAGACGGTGAGTTGTCCCACCACTGAAAACACCCTTGACGGCTTTCATTTGTGCATTTAAACCATGTCCTATCCCATATTTCTAACATTCCATACAAGAATGATACATACACCAAAATAAGGTATACAGATCCAGAAGACTGTGACATGAAAATTGATAGGTTACATGAGGTATTTTGTCCAAAACATCTTTGAGTTATGCATATGTAAGCGGGGGAATGGTCCCGCTATTGTGGGGAACTTTCCTGGCTTCTATACCACCCTGGTGAAATGGACCAGCGAAAGGATCTGAGTCCCCGCTCCCACTTCCTTTACCACGGCTTCCCTGATCCTGAGGACTACCCCTCCACTCTCCTGAGTAGCAGAGTCCTCGAAACTCCAAAAAGGCTGGGCCCAGGTTTCCTGGGGCTTAATCCCCGACCTTGTAGTCACTATGGGCAGGAGTTAAGGTGTCCCCACTCCATGTGCTCTCTTCACACTGCATACTTTCTTGGCCCAGTGATCATTTCATAAGGTTCTAAGCAAATACAATTTATTAAACATCAACTGATTAAAGAGAAAAGAATAAGAAAAAAATGAGAATGGTTAAATGAGAACACACAGTCCTGCTCTGTAGCACGGGGACATCAAAACAGCAGTCTGTAGAGTGTAAGGGCAGTTCACAGTCTCTTCCTTATAGGCCTCTTAGAGGCCCTGGATGTGCTGCAGGGGGGCTGCAGGCTGGACACGCTTGTTCTGGCAGTGACCATATAGCCTCAAGGTTTAAGTGGCCAGACCCCTCTCCCAGTCTGGCCTGCTGGGCCTCTTGGCTGGTGATATCTCCCTGCCCAGAGCCTCTCCCCACACTTTGCTGGACCCAGCTGCTCACCACACCCAACTGCAGGCTGTGCTGCTTTGCCAGTCTCCAGCTCCTTGCATACCTTCTCTGTCCCTTTTGGCTCTCTGAGCACTGCCAGTCTGCTGCTCAACACAGAGTCTGTGCTCCTTGGACTGTGTGTGCCTGGTTCTGTTGCTGCAAAACTGCCCCTCAGCACAGCTTGAACTCCTTGGGCTGTCTGTGCCTGGCTCTGTTGCTGCAGGACTTCTTCTCCACACAGCTTGCACTCCTCTTAGCTGTCTCTCAGCTCTCTCCTTGCTCAGAGAGACCCAGAACAATCCCAGCTCACAGGGAGGATGGGGCTTGGCCTCTTGCTTTCCTCACTGGCCTGTCCAACCTGTCAATCAGGCTGAGCTGGAGTGTTGGCTGCTTTCCATTGTCTCTGGGGTCTGTCAGTCTCAGGGCCCTGATTTCTCATGGACCCTTCCCCATTTGATACTGGGAGCTGGCGAGCCAAAAACACCCACAGAGTTTTAGTAAGGGGCTAACAGTCCCCTTATACATATTGGTATCCATAATTTAATTTCATAAAGCATGGGGGGACATGTGAAACCGTCATAAACTAGATTAGGGAGATTGGAGTAAAGGACTAGTGGCACCCAACTTGTGGAAGAGAGAGGAACACAAAACAGACAGAGATGGGAGAGAGAAAGGCCTTGTCTACACTGGCATGTTTTGTCACCAAAACCTGTCTTTTGGTGGAGAGACTGTGGTGCTGTTTTGCTATTCCTTAGCATGGAGAGCTCTCAGAGCTACAAGGGAACTCCAAGAAGCACTGGGCTAAGCACTGCCTTCCCACAACACTGCACTGTGGGATGCTTACCCGCATTGCTTTACTCTGCCAACAGGGAGGTAGCAGTATGACCATGAAATGTTGACAACTGGAGGAAGAAAACCTGGTTTGACCAGTTTTCATTTTTGGTGAATTTGCACTTTCATCACTAAACCTTCCCAGTGTAGACATAGCCAAATAAAAGAAGAGGAACAAGGAAGGAGCTAGGAAGAACAGGAAGAATAGGGTAAGAGAAAGAAAATGGGAAGAAAAGGGGAGGATGTGGCACAGAGGGAAAGCTAAGCACACAGATAGCAAATGGAGCAGATAGAAAGAAAACAGCACCAGGATAGGAGGATTAAGAAATACATCAAAAGTGGGGTGACCCCAACCTCCTCCTCCCCCCCAAAAAAACCCCAAACCCAAACCATTTCCTCTCCAACTCTCGACAGGGAGAAGAAGAGTAAATAAACAAAGAAAGGGTCGAACAAAAGAAGACAAACACAGCTCAGAGCCACTATATTGTGTTAAGCACTTTAAAGACATCTGCTTTTAAGTGCAGCACTGTCAAAAGAGCAAGGAATCAAAGGTATTTATTAGGGGAAATACACTGACAGAGAAATTTGTGACACCTTATGTTTCCTTGGACTTCGTGACACTGTGATTAGGAGACTGGGAAAAGAACTGGTCCACACAAATGTCTCACTAGTGTAAAAGTGACAAGAGGAATGAAAAAAAAAGCTGGAGAATCACTGCACTCAACCCGCCATTTCACACTTCCCTCTGCTTTGAAACTCAAGTCAAGGATGACTGCTTCAGGCCAGATAATAGTAGGAGCCTAGTAGCAGTATCTAATCTAACCTTATTTATAGCTCTACTATACATTGGTTCAATGAGTAGAAATGGGATATGTTTGCATTTATACAGAACAATGGTTGCTTTGAATATAAGTGATAGTTTGTTAAATTCAGTTAATGACAGTTATGCTAATTCCTTTTCAGGGTTGAACTTTTCCTCTTAACAGTTTTCCCTACAGAAGAAAAATTTGACTAAAATTCATGGCAGTAGCTTGGTTTTTTAAAAAGCATTTGCTGTGTTGTCTGAATGAGGCAAGGGAGATGTTAGACGCTCAATTCCCACCGGAGCATTGCCTTTTTTTAAGGCTGTTGAAGTTGCCAAAGAAAATGGAGTCTGATGTCTGTACTCTTATTTCAAAGACTAGACACTTTGATCATCCAAACTTGCTACAAAAATAAATGTAATCAAGTGCTACAGAATTCAGTAGCTTTTTGCTATAAAGGAATTGGGAAAAAAAACCACCCCTACACACGGCACATACTCTAAAATAGCAATTTTGCTGAATGCATTTTCACAACTATTTTCATTAATAGGCTACATCTACACTGCAAAGTTATTTTGGAATAAGCTATTCTGCAGTAGCTATTCCAAAATATCTTATTTCAAAATAGAACATTTATACTGCAGGGAAGCCTCAATATTAGTCCAAAGCAGGCTTCCCTAGTGTAAATGTGCTATCTTGATTTAGAGCCCCAGGAGGAATAACTTAAAATGGCCCTGGTGAGGGGCTATTTTGAAGTAGCAGCAGTGGAGTGTCTACACATGCCTTATTTTGAAATAGCTATTTTGAAATAGGTGTTATTCTTCATAGAATAAGGTTTACAGAAGTTATTCCAAAATTATTTTGAAATAATAGAATTGCTGTGTAGTCGCTTGCATAGTTATTTTGAAATAACGGCCGTTATTCTGAAAAAACTTTGCTGTGTAGACACACCCTCAGAGTACACATAGTTAAAACCCAACTAAGAGACATTGAATGACAGCTCTGTTAGGCAGTGATCACTAAGGATTATTAAAAGAAACATGTAGGAAGTTAGATCTGATCCAGCAAACTTCACAGCCATTGGAGTCCTTGCTCCCATTCAGCTCCTCTTCAAACCTTGGTACGTCCAGTAGCTATGTGCCACTGACTCACTCCTATCTGTGCCCTGTGACATGACAGAGATGAGCCACATGTAGGAGAGATTTAATGGGGCTTCTGCATAACTTTGCAGCCTATGCTTTTAGAAAAGGAGGTCTGTTGCTTACAGGCAGCTCCTATTGCCACCATGGATTCTGCTGGCTTGTCTGAGCAAGTCTTTGGTAGAGGGTAGGGAACGAGATTCATGCCCCTGCTAACAGAGGGTATGTCTACACTACCACCCTAGTTAGAACGAGGTGTACTGGTAGTTCGGAATAGGAAGCCTAATCCGAACTACCTACTCCGTGCCACGTGTAGCCGCGGGCACGGAGTCCGAACTAGCGGGGATTTAAAAATGACAGCGCCTGGCAAGATGCAAATGAAGCCCGGGAAATTCAAATCGCGGGCTTCATTTGCAACTTCGGTTGCCTACATTAACCACCCTAGTTCGAACTAGGGTGGTAGTGTAGACATACCCAGAGGGGGGGCAAAGAGGGCAACTGTCCCAGTGATTCAAAAGGGCCCTGGGTGGCGGCCGGAGTGCTGTTTCCTTTAAATTGCCACCAGAGCACCAGATGGTGCTAAAAGGCTGGCAGGGGGAGGTTTGCCTCCACTTCCACCTCTTTTGCCTGAGGCCCCTTCCCCTTCCAGGAGCACACTTCTCTGCCATCATACACAGTGGCCTGGCAATTCTGTCAGTCACTATGCCCAAAAGCATCCATAATGCATCACCTGGAGGAGCAGGTGTGCAATTGTTGCTACCTGTTAATCTGTATCCTTGACAAATTTTAAGCAGACTGACTAAACACATTCATCCTCTGAAGTTTCAAGCTCTGCACTCTCTGGAGTATGGTGTTTCTGGATCCTGGCTCTAGAGAGATGACGTGTTTGTGAAATTGTCTTCTAATGCAAAAAAAAAAAAAGAAACTTCTCTTCGGTGCTCT
Source organism: Pelodiscus sinensis (assembly GCF_049634645.1). Taxonomy (NCBI): domain Eukaryota; kingdom Metazoa; phylum Chordata; order Testudines; family Trionychidae; genus Pelodiscus; species Pelodiscus sinensis. Next base: position 9,392,562 of record NC_134723.1, read on the forward strand.
ACACTTGTACAGTTTTTTGCTGACAGTTTTGTCAGTGATAAAAAAGTGCTAAAAGACATGCACTGGTTTGTGTTCACATTGCAACACTTACATCGCTGGTGAGAGGAGCACAATGTTGTAGCTTTCTCACTATGCATTGCTTCGGGACACAATGCAAATTATTACTGTGGTTGTGACAGCTATTGGAAGCAACCAGTCCTGAGGTGAGGGCAGGTGGTGACCCTGACCTCAGCCCCTGCCTCCCTCCCTGACCCTGCACTGCACATTCCATCTGTCTGCCTCTGTTGGCATTGTGGGAGGCAGCAGGAGAATTCCACTGTGAATGATTTGTTGTGGGTTCTGGAGCACTGACAACACCTTGTGTCATAATGTAGCTAAAAGAGAGGAACACATACCTGCAGGCAGGACTGCTCAGTATCAAAGAGCAGCCACTCCTGCTCAGCATTGAGGAACAGCACTGGAGGGCAATTAGATGGGTAAAAGTAATCATGAGTCTTCATACACACATCAGCGCAAGAGCATCAGTGCAAAATGCAAAACGACTCTTTTTGGAATGGCTTTATTTTTGCACTAAAGCTGCTTAGCTCAGTGCAAAATGTGGATTTCCAGTGAAGATGCTAGCGTGGTTTTTGCACAAAAACCTGATTTTTGAACTCAAACTGGGGAAGTGTTTACACAGCCTAAGTTAAACATAAGCACTGTGTGTGTGTACTGCAACTGCAGGGTAATTAGTCACTGTGTTATAAAGGGCAATCCAATAGCACACCTTAACTGCTCTTAAAAGTCTGAATGCATTTATAAACAATCATTATAGGTTGGTATAATTACTTACACTAGTTATATTGTACTTACTTAAATTATGAAAGAGAGGAAAGCTGACTGATAAAATGAGACAGATTCTAAAATACTGGAGCCTTAGCAGTGAATGAACATCAAAATATAGTTTTGTTTCTGTTGGTTTTGAATAACAAATTAACTGGTAGAAGCTTTTTCAAAACTCTCCATATCTGAGGATCCTGTGAAGTGTGCCTGGAAAGCTCATGAAAATGGGCTCAAATTGTCATGAGGTCTCTGCCACTCCCTGAATATTCTTTGACTCAAAATTAAGCACAAATAACCTCTCCTGTGCTATTTTGGTTTTTCAATACCTGATCCAACAGGAATCAGATTTTATACACATCTGAATCCTGAAAAAAATGTTGGGACTTATCCTTATGTTAATCAAGACTGTCTCAGTAAGGCTATGTCTACACTAGAAGGTTATTTCAAAATACGTTATTTCAAAATAGTAACTCCTGAAATAACTGTTTTGAAATAAGTTTATTCCTCTTCACAAGCAGGAGTTATTATTTTGCAATAACAAGACCATTATTTCAAAATAACAGGCTTGGATACTTGCCTTGTTATTTCGAAATAAGGGCCATTATTTTGAAATAACTCCCCAGTGTAGACATACCCTGAGAGTAAGGCTACATCTAGATTGCATTGCTTTTTGGGGATGCCAGCAGTGTTGCCTTCAAGTCGTCATTGTCAAGTCCAAGTCGAATCTCACTACAGTTCAAGTCTCAAGTCGAGTCTTGAGTCTCTAAAGTCACTTTCAAGTCAAGTCCCAAGTCGAGTCTCGAGTCTTAACTCAAAAAAATGTCAAGTCACTTTTGTACAAGCCATCAATATCGGCATTTTTGGACAATTTTTTCACCAAGTCGATTTAACAAAATTAGCAAGTCTCAAGTCGAGTCTCAAGTCACAAACAATGAACCCTAGTCGAGTCTCAAGTCGAGTCACCTAGGTGACTTAAGTTGGACTCAAGTTCAAGTTGTGGGACTCAAGTCAACAACTCTGGGTACCAGAGGTATCCTGGAAAAGCAACACCATGGACACGCTCTTTTGCCATCCCTGTGAACCTTGTTTTACGAGGAATAAGGGATTTGTTGAAAGAGCACTTTCTTTCGACATTTGGCACCGTGTAGATGCACCAAATTTTGAAAAAGCCTCTTTTGAAAGTAAATCAGAAAAAGATATGCAATTTGTGTACTGAAAGATGTGTTTCTTTTTCCGATTTAACAATGCAGTGTAGACCTAGCCTATGTCTACACTATGGGACAAAGACACTCAACTTCATTTACATTAATTGCGTAGCTTGTGAAAGCTAGGTTACCAGCATCGACCGAGGCGTCCCTCTCATTTCAAATTAGCTATCTTAACTAGACCACTAATTTGAACCCTGGAAGATTTATAGCAGCAGCTTCAATTTTTCTCTATAGTGTAGACATACCCCAAGGGAGTAACCAGAACACCTAAGCAGCACAAGACTCATCACCAATGATATATGAAATGTAGATTTTTCTCAGCAATTCCACTGAGCCTATACCTCTAGCCACATATATGCTTTGATTTCTAGTTATACTTTATTTAGATTTTTTTAAAATTTGTAAAAAAAAATTCCCTAGAGTATAAACTAATTTTTTTTAAAAAAATGCTTATTTTGTGAATACTAAACACACTGTCTATAGTTAAAAGAGTCTCCTCTATTTTGGCATTGTTAACACTCGATTTCAGTCCTGGTCTTGAAGAAAAGCCAGTGATTAAAATCAATGGAGCCGCCCAATTCTATTCACCATTTTTTCATACTGGCAGCTTAAACCTAGAAATTAAGTCTCACAAAGGGAACTTGAAAATGTGACTCTCTGATATTTGTTTTGTTAGATATTATCTAGCAGATAAAGTCTTGCTTATTGTCAGGTCTTTTCTGCTCTTCTGATTGCAATCTCATTTCACTTGTCCTTGGCATGTCGTGTTTGCTATGACCTCCAGCTTGTTAAATATTCAGCAGAAAGTTTATGGACTTTTCCATAACCTTGATTAAAAGCCTATTGGGAACCTTAATGCTGAAACAAGAACTTTATTTGAAAAGCAACTTGAGTGTACCACAGATTTCTGTTTCACTGATAGTACTTATAATCAGCAGTCACAGGCATAAAGATAAGGCTAGAGGTAAAATATGGAAAGTCAATCTTTCCCTGTTTAATACTTATTGTATTATCATGCTAAATTAGGCTTTTATCATACAACCTGAAAGAGGATAAATTGGTTCTTCACAGATCATGGAGAAATCACTAATACGTTGCATCTTGTTACAAAATAGAAAAAAAAATCTGATTACTATGCCTTCTCAGGAATTCCAGTGACTATCTACAAATCTTTTATTAGTCTCTGAGAGCTTGTCTCCACTACACTGGGGATCAACTCTGCAGAAATCGATCCACCGGATGTCAATTTATCGCATCTGCTAGATGCAATAAATCAATCACTCTATGAACACTCTCCCATCTCACCAGTACTCCACCAGGATGAGAAAAGTATTTGGCATCAACGGGAGAGCAGCTCCACCAAGATTACTGCATGCAAGACACCATGATGAGTATGTCGACTTTAGCTACGCTTTAGCTCAATGGCCAGGGTTACTATGGACACGGGCTAAGGTGCCATCAGACTCCTCATTTTTCCATAAACAAACTACCGCAGCTACATCTCTGAAACTTACCTGTCTGGATTAGTTTCAAATATGCACCACCTTAGAGATGAGATTTTACTGCCATTTTGAACACATCAACAACACTGCACAGAAAATGTTCACACTGAAAGTGCTTAATGTGCTCTTGAGTACAGAAAATTCACTGATAATAGGGGCTTGCAAGACTACACGAGCAACAAGTTGTGAACAAAATTCCTTATTATATGGTACAAGGAAACAAAAACCAAAGCCTTTTCTTCACAATAATAAAATGTAATAGTTGGCACTTTTATAGAGCTTTTCAACTGTGAAGAGCCTGGCAAGCGTTAATCAAACTTCACAACAGCCCATAACACTCCACTTTTATTCCTTCCCAAATACACAATGAGGGTAATTGAGATACAAAGGAAGTGCAGGTTCAAGGCAGAAAAATGATGTAGAAAACACATTATTAGACTTAGGATTTCCTGTCAGCCCATTAAACCATAATTCCTGAAATCAAATGCATTTCAAAATATATGAAAATAGAAAGTGAATTTTGTCTTTCAGTAATATCCTCCTTTATATCCTCTGGCTCTATGGATATAGAGAAGGACGTGGAAGTGAAATGCTTCTACTTTAGCAAAGTTTTAAATATAATATCCCACAGCATTCTTGGCATCAAGTTAAAGAAATATGGATTGGACAAATAGACTGTAAGGTGGATAGAAAGCTGTCTAGATCATTGGATTCAATAGGGAGTGATCAAAAGTTCAATGTCTGGTTAAAGGTCGGTAACAAGCAGAGGGCCCCAACGGTTGGTTCTAGGACGAGTTTTGTTTAACATCTTTATAAATATCCTGGATGAGGGGACAGATTGCACCCTCAGCAAGTTTGCAGATGACACTAATCTAGGGGGAAAGGCAGATAAGAATAGGGTCCAGAGTGACTTGGAGGATTGGGCCAAAAGAAATCTGATGAGGTTCAACAAGGACAAGTGGAGAGTCCTGCACTTGGGACAGAAGAATCCCAGGCCCTGTTACAAGCTGGGGACTAACTGGCTAAGCAGCAGTTTTGCAGAAAAGGACCTGGGGATTACAGTAGATGAGAAGTATGAGTGCCCTTTTAGCCAATAAGGCTAATGGCATATTAGGGTCCATTAGTACATAAGAACATAAAAACAGCCATACTGAGTCAGACCAATGGTCCATCTAGCTCAGCATCCTGTCTGTCAACAGTGGTCAATACCAGATGCCCCAGAGGGAGGGAACACAACAGGCAATCCTCACATGATCCCTCCCCTGTCATCCATTTCCAGACAGGCTAGAGACATGATGCCTACCCATCCTGGCTAATAGCCATTGATATACCTTACATCCAGGAATCTATCCAGCTTTTTTTTAACCATGTTAAAGTCCTAGGCAAGGAATTCCAAAGGCTGACTGTTCGCTGAGTGAAGCAAAACATCCTTTTGTTTGTTTAGTATGATCAATGTTAGCAGATCTAGAAAAGTGATTATTCCTTGTCATTCGGCACTGGTGAGCCAAATTTGGAGTACTGCATCCAATTCTGGGCTCCCCCACCTGCTCCCTCCCCCGCACAGACACACAATTACAGCAAGGATGTGGACACATTGGAGAGAATCCAGCGGAGGACAACAATGAGCACGTGCCTTATGAGGAGAGGCTGAAGGATTTGGGCTTCTTTAGTCTCCAGAAGTGAAGTATGTGTGTGTTTTGGGTAGGGGGAGTTGGGCTTATTTAGTCACAAGAAGAGAAGGGGGAGGGAGGTTTGATGTCAGTCTTCAATTAACTGAATGAGGGTTCTAAAGAGGATGGAGAGAGGCTGTTCTCAGTAGTGGCAGATGGCAGAACAAGGAGCAATGGTCTCAAGTTCCAGTGGTGGAGGTCTAGGTTGGGTATTAGGAAAACTATTTCACTATGAACATAAGAACGGCCGTACTGGATCAAACCAAAGGCCCATCTAGCCCAGTATCCTGTCTGCCGACAGTGGCCAGTACCAGATGCCCCAGAGGGAAGGATCACAACAGGCAATCTCAGGTGATCCTTCCCCTGTCACCCAACTCCAGAGAAACAGAGGCCAGGGATACCATTCCTACCTATCCTGGCTAATAGCCATTGATGGACCTAACCTCCATGAATCTATCTAGCTCTTTTTGTACCATGTTAAAGTTCTAGCCTTCATCTCATCCTGTTGCAAGGAGTTCCACAGATTGACTGTGAGCTAAGTGAAGAAAAACTGCCTTTTGTTTGTTTTAAACTTGATGCCTATTAATTTCATTTGGTGACCCCCTAGTTCTTTTATTGTGGGAATAAGGAAATCACTTTTCCTTATTCACTTTTTCCATACCAATTATGATTTTATAGACCTCTATCATATCCCCCCTTAGTCTCCTTTTTTCTAAGATGAAAAGTCCAAATCTTTTTTAATCTTGCTTCATATGGGATCTGTTTCAAACCCCTAATCATTTTGTTGCCCTTTTCTGAACCTTTCCAATGCCAACATATCTTTTTTTGAGATGAGGCGATGACATCTGTACGCAGTATTCAAGATATGGGTGTACCATGGTTCTATACAAAAGCAATAAGGTATTTTCTGTCTTATTCTCTATCCCTTTTTTAATGACTCCTAACATTCTATTTGCTTTTTTGATTGCTGCTGCACACTGAGGGTATGTCTAAACTACACCCCTTTTTCGAAAGAGGGATGGAAATTAGACAGATTGAAATTGCAAATGAAGCCAGGATTTGAATTTCCTGCACATCATTTCCATAATGGCGGTCATGTGGTCTTTCAAAGAAAGGTTTTTCGAAAGATTCTATACTCCTCATTTTTTGAGGAGTATGCGATCTTTCGAAAAAGTTTTTTTTTAAAGAACCCCGTCTAGACGGCGGTTTTACTTTCGAAAAGCCCTTTTTCAAAAGACCACGTGGCCGCCATTATGCAAATGAAGCACAGGAAATTCAAATCCCGGCTTCATTTGCAATTTCAATCTAATTTACATTCCTCTTTCGAAAGAGGGGTGTAATTTAGACATACCCTGAGTAGATGTTTTCAGAGAACTATCCACAATGACTCCAAGATCTTTCTCTTGAGTAGCTTTAGCTAAATTAGTCCCCGTCATACAGTATATATGGTTGGGATTATTTTTTTTCCAATGTTCATTACTTTACATTTATCAACTTTAAATTTCATTTGCCATTCTGATGCCCAATCACTAAGGGTACGTCTATACTACAGCTTTATTTCAAAATATCTAATTTTGAAATAGTTATTTTGAAATAAGATAATTCTAAATAACTTATCAACACACAAAATTCATTTCAAAATAGCGTTTTGCTATTTCAAAATAGTGCATCCACACTGATTGGACGCTGAATCGCATTTAAGGGCAGCTGAAACCACTTCCGGCAGGGCATCAGGTCAGGAGTTACTTTGTGTGGCTGCTGCCTGAGGCTATCTGAGGCTTGTGCTTAAAGGGACCCCCCTGGACAGCCAGTTCTCAGCTTTCCCAGCTTGCATGCCTACCTCACTGAGAGTATGTCTACACTACCACCCTAGTTCGAACTAGGGTGGTTAATGTAGGCAACCGGAGTTGCAAATGAAGCCCAGGATTTGAATTTCCTGGGCTTCATTTGCATATTGCCGGGCGCCGCCATTTTTAAATGTCCGCTAGTTTGGACTCCGTGCCCGCGGCTGCACGCGGCACGAACTAGGTAGTTCGGATTAGGCTTCCTGTTCCGAACTACCGTTACTCCTCATGATCAGAGTGATGCTCTGCAGAGTCATCCGCCTCACTGATGTGGACGCAGTGATCAAGGGGTTTGACGGCCTTGGCTTCTCCAACTGTGGGAGGGGGGGCGGCAATTGACGGGACACACATCCCCATCCATGCCCCAGACCACCAGGCCTTCCTGTACATCAACCGGAAGGGATACGTCTCCATCATCCTGCAGGCTGTGTCTGACCACTAGGGACAGTTCATGGACATTAACGTGGGCTGGTCCAGAAAAGCACACGACACGTGGGTGTACCGCAACTCCTTCATGTGCCAGAGGCTGCACGCTGGGACTTTCTTCCCCGAGTGCCACATCAGTGTCGGAGACATGGACATGCCTGTGTGCCTGGTGAGGGATATGGCCTACCCCCTACAACACTGTCTCATGAAGCCCAACATGGGACACCTCAACCCTTTCTGACAGGTCTTTGCTTGGCAGGGCCTGCATCGTGGTGGAGGGTGCCTTTGGCCAGCTGAAGGCCCATTTTAGATGCCTCCTCACCCACCTGGACCTCTCCAAGCGGAATATTCCACACATGGTGGCAGCATGCTGTGTGCTGCACAATTTGTGTGAGAGAAAGGGGGAGGCTTTCCTGCCAGCCTGGATGGCAGAGGCCGAGCACTTGGTCAGCCTGTACACGCAACCCCGCACGGCTGCCAGCCGGGAGGCCCATCGGGGGGCTGTCCATATCTGGGAGGCCCTGCAGGAGAGCTTCCACCCAGAGGAGGACTAAGGGCTCCCTGGTGTGCCCCACTGGGAGCTTGTGCCTCATCACCCTCACATCCTTTCACCCTCCCTAATCCCCTCCCCATTAAATAAAGACACACGTATGGTCAAAAAAAACCCTCTCTTTATTGAACAAAACTGGGTTGGGAGGGGGAGTGAGGGCGGGAGAGGAGAGGCTGAGAGAGAGGAGGGGTAAACCTAGGAGGAGGGAGCTGGAAGTGGGAAGCGAGGAGAGAAAGAGGGAGGAGAAGCTCAGGGTTGAGGGTCTTGCTGGCTCACCTGTCTCCCAGCACTGCAGATGCGGGGGCCTCATCATCTCCGGGAAGGAGAGAGAGGAGTGAGTTTTCCTGTTTGCGCCCAGAGTGGCCAGGAGGGCACTCTGGGAAGGGCTGGAGGCCCCCTATTTTGAATTAAGTGTCTACACAGCGCTTATTTCAAAATGGCAATTGCAAAATTGGCACTATTCCTCATGGAATGAGGTTTACCAATTTCGAAATAAGCCCACTGCTATTTTGATTTAATTTCGAAATAGTGGTTTGGCTATGTAGATGCTAGGAAAGTTATTTCAAAATAACGTCTATTATTTCGAAATAACTTTGCGGTGTAGACATACCCTTAGTTTAGTGAGATCTTTTTAAAGCTCTTCACAGTCTGCTTTAGTCTTTACTACCTTAAGCAATTTGGTATCATCTGCAAATTTTGCCATCTCACTGTTTATCCCTTCCTCTAGATCATTTATAAATAAGTTGAATAGGATGGGTCCCAGGACAGACCCTTGGGGGACCCACTAGTTACTTCTCTCCACTCAGAAATTCACTCTCCACTTACCATTTATTCCTACCCTTTGTTTCCTGTCTTTTAACCAGTTATCAATTCATAAAAGGATCTTCCCTCTCATCTCACAACAACTTACTTTACTTAAGAGCCTTTGGTGAGGGACCTTGTCAAAGGCTTGCTGGAAATCTAAGTATACTATATCCACTGGATCTCCCTTGACCACTTATTTGTTGACCCCCTCAAAGAACTCTAGCAAATTAATGAGGCATGATTTCCCTTTACGGAAACCATGTTGATTTTCCCCCAACAAATTAAATTCATCTATGTGTCTGACAATTTTATTCTTAATAGGAGGATAATGAACTACTGGAATGGCTTACCTAGAGAGGCAATGGAATCTCTATCCTTAGAGATTTTCAAGTCCTGGCTTGACAAAGCCCTGGCTGTGATGATTTAGTTGGGATTGATCCTGCTTTTAGCAGAGGGCTAGACTCAATGATTTTCCAACCCTATCTCTCTTCCATCCCTATGATTCTATGATTTCATGATCTATGAATTGGGGTGACATGGTGTAAATATACACAAGCACAGATTGAAATTATGCCTATAATCTCTTTCTCTTATACACACACACACACACACACACACACACACAGAGGGAATATCAATGGGCTAAATTATTTATGGGCTAAATTATGCTCCTTTGACAAATATTTCAGTCCTAACATCTACATTCTAACAAAAAAAACTAAAATCTATTTAATCATCCTGCCATGTAAAATGTAATTGCGCAAGATTTATGCACATGCCTAGATATACACAGTATCTGGAGCTTCACTTAGTTTAGTGGAGACTACACACAGACTGTAAATTTAAGTATGCACGTCTTTACAGCATCAGGGCATAAACACTGAAAGGTAATTGTTCCACATGTAGATCCATAATGGATTTCACTCACCAATTTGCTCTTTGCCCCCAATTTCAAGGTAGCAGAACTTAGTGTGCATTTTTATTTTTATGTATATAATGTTTGTTATGGTGGAAAAGTGTTAACATCCACTGGTATTTGCCACAGAAATGTTTTCTCTTTCTCCCTCCATCGAATTGTGGAATTTCCATGTTTGACAATCTCCCTGGCAAGTGGCCAAGAATGGATTCAGTTGTGAGCAGCTAGAGATAATATTTCTATAATGTGTCCCTATCTACACTGTTAGATACAGAGAGAAATATACACCCATATTCCATATCTATATAGTTACAGACGTATAGAAAGGATTTGAATAGAATGCCCTTTCCAACCTTAAATTACAGCAGCATTACCAGCAGTTCCATAATTTTATCTCTAAAACAGATTTTGAATAAGCAATGGAGAAAATGAAAAGGAAGCTAAACTACATATAATTATTTTACACACTCTTATGTCTCTCTCATTGGGCACCAAAATTCTTCCACTCACTACCCCTAGAAATGTAATATTTTGTTTAATTATTTTTTCAGATTATTTATTTTGCTAAACAACTTTCCATTTCTGTAATAAAAATCTGTCAATCTGTAACAGAGAAAATATAGAAAAAATAAAAATAAAGAAAAAGGAATTCACTTGAAAAAGGTACAACTAGATGGAGCTTATTTATATACAGATACATTTCTGATTGACTAGCCAACCACTTGCATTCCATTATTGCTTTTAATAGTATTAAAACACAAAATACAACATCATGTTTGATGGTGTTCAGTGTCAGGTTGAAGTATAGTAGTATTGACTACTGTGTATACAGTGAAGCTCCCAAGAGATAGGTCTGTATTACCGTAAATATATTATTCAAAGAAAAGGGAATGAGAAATGAATTTAAGGTGGCCTGAAACTTCACATCAGTGCCCAATTAACATTTTTGGGTGGAAATATGCCATGCTGGGTGTCTGTCTCAGGCTCAATTAAAAAAAATAATTTAGAATGGTTCAGACATTACTTGGAAAAAAGTCCAAGGTAAATACACCGTATACTTTTTTAAACATAGGCAAACCAATCATATCACTCAGAAGCTTTAGTGCCTCCATGCTTTGGGACAAAGAGTTTAAATGTCTTAGGGAGGTCTCATTGATGCCAGGAAAGGTGACTTTGGCCAGGTGTGTTCTAAACTGCTGAAAAATACCAGTTCACACATGCTCAGTAGAGATTCATTAGAGATTGGCACCTAAAGCCTCCATAGATTCCATCTGCACTGTGGATGCTCTAAGTCTTTACACCTCCTGCCTCAGACTGAAATGCTTACCCATAGCAACTGAACACTTCAGTTGCTAGGGTTGCAGAGGCTAAGCAGGATTTTCCCCTGCATTTCTTCCCTCTGAAGCTAGTGTCCACATGAATGCTCCCCAAATCAGCTCCTTGCCAGTGTGGATGAGAACGAGAAAGCAACCTGATGTGACAAAAAACGAGTATATAGTGGGACAAGGGAAAAGTAGTTGGAAAAGAGATAGGAGAAAGGTTAGCAGCAGGGGCCAGACAAGGCTACAGTGGCAAAACTAGAAGACAAGAAAGAGAAAGGAATAAGGTGATAGGGGAGAGGGCAAGAGCAGTGGAAGGGAAACACAGGCAAAAACAGGAGACTTAGCAGCAGAGGGAGAGAGGCAGGGACAGGAGTATAGGAGGGGACAGGATAGGGGCAAGGGCAAGAGCTGGGGGAGAGGATAGTAACAGGTGACAGAGTTGCACATGAGTCAGACAGGGTGATAGGAGCGTCAGGGAGGAGAGGCCTGGGTGAGTTCAGTAGCCAGGGTCTGTTATCACTAGAAAACAATGCCCTTGGCATTGAACCCATCATTTCTGAGTTTCCACTTTCCTTTGCTGTCCTGTAAAAAGTTGCGAAACCCACTAGCAAAATGTGTGTCCCCATCCTCCTTTAATGGTGAGTTCACATAGAAGATCCTACCAAGGTAGACCCGGCAGCAGATACGAGGCTTGACAGTGATCCATATGAGGCGGTCAGTATGGTTTCACATGACGAATATATTTTTTTTTTAGTTTTAAAATAAACTTAGGAAATGACATAAAACAAACAAAAGGGAAAGAATATGAAGGCTGTGAAGACAAGCACTCACAAGTTAATAACCCCAAAACCGAGACTGCCTGTGATGCAGTCACAGGTTCACTGACTCTTTCAGTGCACAGTGAATGTTTAAGGAAGAAGACTGCCGTCTGCTGAACTCCTACCTCATTTGTCACAGAGGTTGTCCCGTCCTTAGTGAACACAGCAGGAGACCGTTAAGCTGTCTCCTGGATAAAGTAGTTGCATGCTACCCTACACAGATGGAGTCGACAGTTCTGCCTCCACCCCACAGCTTTGCCTATGCAATTCTCATCTAGTGACTTAAATCAAACTTTCTACAGGTGGTTACTAATTGTATGTTCCTCATTTTCTAAGCCCCTAAATTATGCCCCTGGTGTCTGCTTTGTAGAAGTCCTCACTAATGCAGCTGAAGTCAATGGGACCTGAGCGTTCAATTTATAAAGTACTACATAGTACACAGTACTCTGAAAAATAAGCCCAAATCACAGGGTGCACAAAATTAGTGAACTCTTTGACCTCAATCTCTCTGTGTCTCAGGTCCCCATCTCAAAAATGAGGATAATAATAGACCCTCACTTCACAGCATGTTATGAAAATAAATTAATCTTTGCAAAGCACTCAGATTATAGTGATAAGAACTACAGACAAATCTATGGGGAAATTAACAATTCTCTTTGCACAGCAAAACTTGACTAAATGATATATTGAAGAATGAAAATAAAACAAATATTGAATAGCTGTTCATTCAATGAGCATCATCCATCTTGTACACTGAATGAGGCAGGGATCCTGTGGAAAAAAACAATATGGGATCATGTAATTGAAGAGTGTATTGTAATGTGTATATGCATTAGAGAGCAAACCAAAGGTTGCACAAGCCAGCTTAAGTCTGGCATTCCTGTTCTTTTGACTACTTGACTTTGCAACCTTTATGTTCTTTTAACATTTAATGTAATAAAGATATAATTCAGTCTTATTGTAGGGGCTGTTATGTGCCCTCTGCTTGTTGCTGAAATGAATGTGAAATGAAAAGCCAAACAAAAGCAAGATTTAGAACAGAGAAGGAACATTAGGAACACCTTTTCTTTACAAAAGCCTGTAAGAAGAAAGGCATCCTGCATGGTACACAGAAACTACAGAGTCCGAGCACTAACGATGTTGCTTATTAAAGTAATAGGGTTGTGCCATTAATTAAATACCAGCATACAGTGCAAATTTGCCACTAATTCACACTGATACATTTTCTTTTCCCAAGTGGGCAATACTATTTCAAGTTTAAATTATTATAATAAGGAAAGGCATCTTGGTATAAAAAGGAAATGCTGTAAGGCAGTCTGATGTTCTGAGAGAATGAAGTAACAACGCAATAACACTGACAAAGATACAGATGGATTTGGGCAGTTCCCTCAATATACAGGGTCTACTTGGCCTAAATTGGGGCTCTGAGGGGGTAAGAAAGCTCTTGCACACAGGCTCAGGTCCCAGAGACATTGTGGGCATGTCTACACAGCAGTGTTATTTCAAAATAATTCACATTATTTCAAAAGAACAGAGTGTGCGTCTACACAGCAAGCCCATTATTTCAAAATAATTTTGAAATAACAGGATTCTTACTCCAACTTCTGTAACCTTCATTTCACAAGGAGTAAGGGAAGTCAAAAGAAGAGTGTTTTTCCTTCAACTTCCTGCTGTATAGACAGTGCTAAAAGCCGAGTTAAGCTACTTCAACTTCAGCTATGAAATTAACGTAGCCAAAGTTGCGTATCATAATTCAGCTTTAGCCTGCAGTGTAGATGTACCCTGAAACAGCAAATGCAATGCCTCTGAGGTTCATGGTGATTACAACACTGTAGTCACTTCAGCAAATTGCAGAGTGGGCAACTCCCATGGTCAACCAAGTATTTGTTCTTCAATCTCCTTGGTTCCTAATACTGCTGGTGGTTGGCAGGTGTCACATGCTGTAGAGATGGACACAATGTGAAAACTTGGACAGGAATTCTCTAACCTATTCAGAAAGAGAAATGGTCACTGTATGCTGCGAGCAGAAGAGTATCATAGAAGTAATTGTGAATGCAAGCTAAAGAGCTATCATACCAAACTGTGTCTGACTATCATGTAGGTCTCAGAACAGAACAGAATCTTAAGGAACAGACTCTCCAACAATTATTCACAATAGACCAAATTGGGAATAGAATTAAGCCTGCATAAAAAATACTTTCTTTGGTGACTTTAAGATGGACTTTGCCATAATACGTTTTTCTGTGTGAAGTCGATAGATTATTCCAGAAGCATCTAAAAATGCCCATATTTTGAATACTCTGTTGTATAAACAGAACATTTAATTGCTCCCAGTGAGATTCTGTGTTCATAGAACTTTCATTATCCCATCTTACCTACCTATTATTCTATAACAAAGGATGCACTCTCATTAAATATATATTACTAAAACAACCCTGAATGAAGGGTTTTTTTCCATATCAGTGGACCATAAAATAACAAGCTGCCATAATCAACTGGTTTGCAGTGTATGTGGATTGTTAATATTTGCATGTACCATATTTGGAGAGACAAAACCTATTCATTCAAGTAAATAATCATGATTAATTTCCAAAGTATAAAACTTGTGTTATTCCTTCTTAGAAATATTTTTGTTATTCAAAATTATAAGGCAGAACATAGCAAACATTCGGTAGACAACTAGAGCATAGATCATTATATGAATTAATGGATCATCAATATTCTTTAGTCTGATTCTAGTCACAAAAGAAGATGTTACCTGGACAAAGGACATCATATTAACTATGCAGTTCTATTTCTCACCACTGTTACATACCTGCAGCTGGCCCATGTCAGCTGACTCAGGGATGTAGGGCTCAAGCTGACAGTCCATAAAATTGCAGTGTGGAAATTTCGCCTCAGGTGGGAGCAATTGTAGCTCCCACAACCTGAGTCAGTTGACACAGGTTTGCCACAGATGCTTAATTGTTGTGTAGATGTAGTGTTTTAGATGCTGCTTGTAATTATTAGAACTGGAAGCACTGGCTGTTGGGACAAACGGCGGGGTGCTAAGGAACCAAAGTTTGAGTGCGGTTCCTTTGACAGAGTAAGAAAACCTGGAATTTTATGAAAGGGAACCATAAATTCACATCTCCTCTTAAAATCATAGAGAAGAAGGGACCTTACACCTATCAACTTTCTGATGGATGGGTATGGAATAATTATCTTGCACCCAGTCCGCGTTGGATAACTTCACCGTAGCACCAACACAACAAGACATTGCACTGGAACCGGGCTTTGAGAGACGGTGTCAGACCCAGACGACCACTTGTCTGGACTAGAGACTATGTTATGCAGTATTTACAGTGTTTTCAGTGTAATATTTCTGCCAACAGTATAGTGTCTTATTCCATATTTGTTGCTGTGGTTAGAACAACAATGTTTATTTTATAATTGAGAGAGCTTCTTAAGAGAGGAGGGAATGTAGTGTTTTAGATACTGCTTGTAATTATTAGAACTGGGAGCACTGGCTGTTGGGAGTCTGGAAGCACAGGAAACAGGAAGGAGGGGGGAGAGGAGATGAGCCAGGGCTGAGTGAGAACTACAGAGGGGCGAAGCAACAGCTTTGTAAAGAGGTTTCACCTTTGTTAAATAAAGTCTGTTGAAGTTTTTAGTACCTTGCTTGCATGATACAACAGTAGACATGCCCTAAAGGACTGTTCCAAAATCTATTGCAGACATTTTGATCACTCCTATTGACTTCAATGTGCTTTAGATCAGGCCCCAAAGGATTAAATCCTCAACACAAAAGAGGTTATTTCTGAGCTGACCAGCTTTAACAGAAAATAATCTTTACAAAGACTATTTTTTGTTATATTTGATACTTGCCTTTATTATTGTCTCACAGTAAAACCCTGGATTATATTTCTAACTTAAAACAAGAAAAAAAGCTCCTTCCATATAATGTAAAATAAACTAGTTAATAATCACATGAATAACCCCCTAAGAGGTAATGAAAAGTATTATCTCTATAGCTATAGCATATCTAATTAATAGTTGCTGTTCACCTGCAAATCAAGTATCCCACCGGACTCCACTAAATTATTTTATAGCATAGTTCTTCCTTACATAATGAGAAAAATGAAGACTTTTTGTGCTATAGCAAATTTTGATTTAGTTAACAACCATTTGTGTTTCTAGAACTGGAACTTAAAGTTATAATGCATGTTTGCTGGTGCCCAATTACCATTCCTCAGAACTGCTCTGTGAAACTTTAATTACAAAACCCAAAATACAAGAAACTTGCTTTGTTTCAGGTTTTGTTACCAACTCAATCCATGGCTGATGAAATGTTAACAAACCTTTTGAGCAGAGGTAGGCCCACTTTCAAACAATGCTGCATCAATTTTTTTTATCATGTGATGGTTAACGCATGCAAAACCTTGCATTTTGAAAGAGTCAGTAAAAACTAGGTGAAACTCGGTGATTTGATTGAGGTGTGCTTTGAATTTGTTTTTCAGTTTCAAGTGAATCTATATAGGGAATCTGCAGGGGTAGAAATCCCTGAAGATCAAAACCAGAAGAAAATATTCTTGCAAGTACCTGTGAGTCCAGGCAATTGTGTTTCACAAAGATCTGAGTATTGTGGTATTCCAGCTTTACATCCATGGTGCAAAAGTGAAGTATCACAGTGGTAAATCTACCCTTAATAGCTACATGTATAATCCTAACTCAGAACTGTTGAAGTTAAACATGCAAGAGAATTTTCTGTAGCACATGGTATTGCAAATATTACAGCACTATTATGATCATAACCAGTCAAATACTACATATGGATCAAATTTGTCCTTCAGTTACTTAAGTGCAGTACCTGTACTATTAATTTTAAATGGCATTACGATTATGGGTGTAATATGATTTATATTTCTGTACATACAATTTGTCTGTTCTACATAGGCAATATCTCCCTTCTCACATACTGTGCATGGGTGTGTAGACAAAGATAAAGATACAGTAACACAGGATTTGTATAACAGGATAAGATTATTGGCACCATTTAGGGATCAGTGAGCCTTTCCTCATCTCATGTAAAAATGATGTCTGTTTGCAGCCCACTTTGGTAGTTGCTTTGCAAAGCACAGTAGCAGCTAGAGAACTTAGAGAATACAAATGAGATATTATCATTTGATCTACAGTATTTTCTTAAAATTGCAAATCTTCTATCAAGAACTCTCATGCATACCTAGAACTATCTTCATTAGATAATTACTCATTATAAATCAGCACAGGCTGCAGTCTGATACTCCGTTCAGCATTCCACTTACACAGAGGTTTCTCTGTGAAACTGGAGTTAAATATTCTTTAAAACAATTTTCACTGATCAAAAATCTGTGTGTGTGTGCATGCATGTGTGTGTGTGTGGAGGGAATTATTTAAAGATAGTATGTTGTGAAGCTGATAAGAAACTGCCTTTGTATCTTGCCAGAAATCATTATAAACTGCATTACTATGAAGTCACTACAGAAAAGCTTGGATCCTAATAATTTCTTGGACTAGAGAGAACAGAATAGTGAACAAGCTGGAACTGCAGGCAGGGATTGGTACTGAGGTTAATGAGGCTTTTCATCTTTAGGGCACTGGTTTGACTCCATCTCTGCAATGAGTGATATTCCCTATCTAATTAGATATTATGGAAATGAGCTTAGTAGCAATGCTCCTGTTCATAGTGGACATTCACAAGACCCAATACCATAAATGGCACTAAACTAGTAAACTTGTTACCAGTGTCAGGGCCCAAAGAGGCTTCACTAATACTTCTCCCTTAGAGATATCAAATCACTGCAGAGGAACGGATCAGCACGGGAAATTTGTATGGCTGCCTCTAATCTACCTCTTCTGTGGATAAATAGAGGTCTTCTACCTCTCATAAGCCCTAAGATCACACAATTTATCTTTTTCAGTTTAAGCAGCTAGGATTTCTTATGCAGATTACTAACTAATATGAAGAAGGTCTGTCTATGAGAAGAGTTTTTAAAGTCTGCCTTGCTACCTTAAGGAAGCATAGCTGATGAGTTTGATTCAGATATGGCATTATCTTCACATGCTTGGAGACACAATTGTCTCATGTGTTTTACAATCAGAATGACAAGTATATTACGAGTCACAATTTTACATGACAAAATGCCTTATCTAAAAGTTAGCTACTGTATTTACAACACATACAGCTCTATTTTATGAAAAGAAGGTTCCTTGTGATTCCTTAATCTTTTATTAAGCAGTAGATATAAATTATATACTGATTCTGTGCAGCTGTTTTCTTGGTCTCGTGTGTGGAAGTATCAGGAGTGAAATGAGCAGCAGAGTTTTGAAATTTAGAAGCAAAATATTTTCTGGCTTAAAATCAGAAAAGCAACTCTAGTTGCCCAGTTCTATAGTAGTAGTAGGGCAATGAGGAAGTACTTTTACTATATTTATTCTTAGTTATATGATCAGAAATGGGTATTTTAGAAGCACGTTAATGTTTATTTAGAGAATGTTTGCGAACAAACAGATTAGTACAACAGTGAAAACAATAGTCATTGGAGGAATCGCATTATCCACAACAATTGTGGATAACGCTGTGAAGTGATGGTCTATTATCCTCATTTTTGAGATGGGCACCTGAGACACAGAGAGATTGAGGTCAAAGAGTCCACTAATTTTGTGCGCCCTGTCATTTGTTTATTTGCCTTTGGAAAAAATGAAACTGTTCTTCTATTGAACTTCTGGGGCTGAATCCTTAGCCCACATTGCAGCTTCTCCAAATATTTAGGCAACACAAAAGAGCTCTCCAAAGGTATTTCTAAGGATTTCTTCTTGACAAATGGGAATTCTTGGCTAGTGCAAAGCTCGTGTAGTCGGGTCTGTGCCCCCAATCTCTCCTGTGCATCAGGAATACAGACAGACAGGGATGAGCATGTCAGGGACGGATGGGGCATGATGGACCTCGAGAGCATCAGCTGGCACAGTAGTTGGCTCTAGTCAGATGAATTCAGAGCAGTGTCAGGACTGCTCTAGGTCATGCTGAGTGCTGGTTTGGCCCAGGACTGGCTCAGAATGAGGGTAGCAGACACGTAACTTAAAGCAACCTCTTTCCTCCTTCCCCCCAGGTATTCTAAATATAAATTTGGCTCATCTGAGGACTAATACCCGCCCATTTCTCTCTTTTCACTGATAAATCATAGCTAAAGAGATATGTTTCCTTAGATCGTCCTTGCTCTGATAAATATAGGTGATAACTCTAAACTGCCATCTAGCATTTCTTCCATTTCAAATACTTTTCTGAAGTAAGTCTCCCATATCTTTTGCCACTCCTCAGAGTATGATATGGATTCCATCTGCTCTGGCATTTAATCAAAACATTGACAGGCATAATATTGATCTCCTTGAGGATATTTTCTTTCCATCCTAAAAATTTACATCTGTAGCATCAGCCATCCTCCTCTTGTGAACACTGAGACCATTCATTAATTAAATTATGTTAGCCTTTAGTTTCCATCAATAAAATATCCCCTATCATCTATCAAAACTCCCAGTGTCTCTTTCATACATATTTTGCTACTAATATAATGGAACAATTCATTAGTATCTTCACTTCTTGATCCATATTTCTGTAATTCTCAACTTTCCTCCTATGGCTCATCACTTCCACTGTTGGTTTGTTTTTTCCCTTGGTCTCAATATGTGACACCTTCCCATGTGCTTCTTCCCTTTTCAGATCTTTGGCACCTTGCCTTGTTCATTTGCACAGATCTCTTTGCTTATAGGCTGCGTCTAGATTGGCATGATTTTCTGGAAATGCTTTTAACAGAAAAGTTTTCCGTTAAAAGCATTTTTGGAACAGAGCGTCTAGATTGGCACGGACGCTTTTCCGCAAAAAGTGCTTTTGCGGAGAAGCGTCCGTGCCAATCTAGACGCGCTTTTGCGCAAAAATGCCCCTATCACCATTTTCGCGATTGGGGCTTTTTTGCGGAAAACAAATCTGAGCTGTCTACACTGGCCCTTTTGCGCAAAAGCTTTGCGCAAAAGGGACTTTTGCCTGAACGGGAGCAGAATAGTATTTCTGCAAGAAGCACTGATTTCTTACAGTAGGGAGTCAGTGCTTTTGCGGAAATTCATGTGGCCAGTGTAGACAGCTGGCAAGTTTTTCCAGAAAAGCAGCTGTTTTCCGGAAAAACTGGCCAGTCTGGACACAGCCATAGGCTACGTCTAGACTGGCTTGAGTTTCCGGAAATGCTTTTAATGGAAAAGTTTTCTGTTAAAAGCATTTTCAGAAAAGAGCGTCTAGATTTGCACGGACGTTTTTCCGCAAAAGCACTTTTTGCGGAAAAGCGTCTGTGGACAATCTAGACGCTCTTTTGCGCAAAAAAGCCCCGATCGCCATTTTCGCGATCGAAGCTTTTTTGCACAAAACAAATCTCAACTGTCTACACTGGCCCTTTTGCGCAAAAGTTTTGTGCAAAAGGGACTTTTGCTCGAACGGAAGCAACATAGTATTTTCGCAAAAAGCACTGATTTCTTACAGTAGGAAGTCAGTGCTTTTGCAGAAATTCAAGCGATCAGTGTAGACAGCTGGCAAGTTATTCCGGAAAAGCGGCTGATTTTCCGGAAAAACTGGCCAGTCTAGACACAGCCATAGTGTATTTTCTGTGAAGTGGAAGCATCACCCTACAACATCAAATTTTATATTTGAACTTACTCCAGTTCTCTCCTTGTCTTTTTCCTCCACTGATTTGTCCCATTTTATTTCCTTTACCAGCCCTGGTTTTCTTCCAAACCTTTTTCTGATGAAGCTGAAAACCTGATGTTTCATCTTTCTGGTTCCACTTTAGAAAAGATTTAACTAGACTCTGTAACCAATCAAGAGATTATCTCCTATCCCTATCTTCTGTACCACTAAAATTTAAAGTCAAATGTTACTTCATATGGAATTTGTTTTTACATATGCATGGAGGCTGTCATGTTTGCAGATCTATCTCATAATACTCTACTTTCCATTTAATGACCAAATTCAGCCTGCTCCATCAGGGTCCCATCTTTCCTAGTTTGTTTTAGCAGTTGTTATTGTAACCAATAGTTGTAATAGTTTATGGCTCAATACTTCTAATTATGAACAGTTCCATGTGTGTTTTTTCCGCAACAGTAGTGTTTTCCGCAAAAAAGCTTGTCTAGATTGGCCACGGACGCTTTTCCGGAAAAAGTGCTGTGGTCATTCTCTCATCTGGCTACTCTATTTAGTCAATTGCCTATGACATCTATCAGCAATAACCATATTCTATCCTTGTTAATTTTGAGATTAGAGTTTCCCTACAGAGTCCAACACCATACTTCTCGGCTATGTCTACACATGATTTTCCGGAAATGCTTTTAACTGAAAAGTTTTCCGGAAAAGCGTCCGTGGCCAATCTAGATACGCTTTTCTGCAAAAAAGCCCCGATCGTCATTTTTGCGATCAGAGCTTTTTTGCGGAAAACACTACTGTGCTGTCTACACTGGCCCTTTTCCGGAACAGTTTTTTTGCCTGAATGGAGAGCAACATAGTTTTTCCAGAAAAGCACTGATGATTTTACATTAGATCGTTAGTGCTTTCCCGGAAATTCAAGTGGCCAGTGTAGACAGCTGGCAAGTTTTTCTGGAAAAGCGGATGATTTTCCGGAATAACATGCCAGTGTAGACACAGCCCTCAAGTGCTGATTCTAGTCCACCTGTCAGACATTTCTCAGATTTATTTTGCAATTAAATCAAAGCTTTTCTCACTGATTTGGTTGCTTTTAAATAAAGGTCGAGCACTGGGTGTGGAAGAGGCTGTAGATATGAGCAGAGGAATAGGTGAGATTCAGGAAAAATGGAAGGAAGTTGAGGAATGAGTTGAGGAAGTGGAGACAAAAGCTGAATATGATACACAAGCATTTAAAATCTGCTGTGTACGCCAATTTCTTTTTGGCAATGCATGCTGGGTCCTAGTCTGCTTGCTCTCAAACATAGTATAGAAAGTATTTCTGGGAATAGTGTTTCCATGTTCCATTAATCTTGTTTCTGAATTAAGAATACACACATAAGAGTTCTCATCGACATATAACAGAAGCTCAACAATCTGTAACAAAGTCACTTCTTACCATGGATTGTAGGACACAACCAATCATATAAGTTTACATGAAGAGTCTGAAGAACTATAAGGTTGTTTACATTTCCAAATGTATTTAGACAAAACATTGTAGCTTATGCTGCTACCAAATTTCAGCCTTCTCTTTTTGGTTCCAGTTCATTACACCTTAGACACATTTTCTTATAATAGAAAGAAATATTTGAAAAAGTATAAATATAATATAATGGAAGAAACAGACAACAGAAAAGAGACAGAATCATGAAAGCAATTACAGTCCTCAAAACTTACATTATCGAGTGAATGTTGAAAGGCACTGAACCAAAAAGAGCCAAAAAAATAGGATGAACCTAGAATAGGATTAGGATTCTGGAATAGGATTGCTTGTCAATAAACCTCACAGAAATGAAATAAAATGGAGAAATGTGGAGTAGTGCTCTGTTTTGGTATTATCAGGCAACACCAGATAAATCTGATGGTCAGACTTACCTGGCATCATTGTTCAGGGAGGAAGGGGGAAAAGAGGGGAGAGGCAGTACAGTGGTGCTGGAGTCAGGGTTGGGTGGTTAGAAGGGGCTCAGGGTAGGGTATGGGGAATGCAAGAGTCAGAGCTGGAGTGGTGGGGCTCAGAACAAGAGTGGGGCTGCAGGAGACAGGGCAGAAGTCTTGGGAGGTGTGGGGACACTCAGGGCAGAGGGTGGGAGGCTCAGGATGGGGGTGGGGAGAATGACCTGTCAGCATCTGCTCGGGGCCAGTTGCTCCCTGGGGATGGCTGAGTTGGTGGAGCCATGCTGGTTGGCCAAAGGCTACTCCCCGGAGAGTTGCGGGGGCCGCAGTAGCCAACTGGTAGCTACTCCCCATGGTCATTCTGGGGTATAATTGTTCCCTGTGCTTACTTACTGCCCCTTGTGGCAATTTGTGAATATAACTGCCTCTGCTACCATACCCTTCCCTTTCCATTTGATGAGAAACAATTGCATTCCAGGCACAACCCATTGTCCACAGTCAAAACCTGACCTTATTTAAATTAGGATAAGAGGAAACTGCATACCAAATTTGGAGGTCCTAGATCTTACTGTTTAGGAGGAGTTCTCACAGACAGACACACAGATAGACACACAAACTCTTAAATACACACACAGGCTGTGTCTAGACTGGCAAGTTTTTCCGCAAAATCATCTGCTTTTGCGGAAAAACTTGCCAGCTGTCTACACTGGCCGCTTGAATTTCCACAAGAACACTGACGATCTCATGTAAGATCATCAGTGTTCTTGTGGAAATACTATGCCGCTCCCGTTCAAGCAAAAGCCCTCTTGCGCAAATCATTTGTGCAAGAGGGCCAGTGTAGACAGCATAGTACTGTTTTGTGCAAAAAAGCCCTGATGGCTAAAATGGCGATCGGAGCTTTTTTGCGGAAAAGCGTCCGTGCCAATCTAGACGCTCTTTTCTGAAAATGCTTTTAATGGAAAACTTTTCCATTAAAAGCATTTGCGGAAAATCATGCCAGTCTAGACGTAGCCACACAGTGTAATACATGCAGGGAGAATAATGCTTCAGGAGTAAATAGCAGTTATAGCAAATCAAACATAAAAGCGAAAATCCAGAGTGAAATAAAATTCCTTTGCCTCAAGAGCTTTCAATCCAAAGGAACTTGAAGGTGCAGGAGAGATACTCGTTCTGGTGCAGTGAGTGGATATATTATTTTGGGTAGCATGGAACAGACAGTAATTTTGATGTAATTTGAAGAAGTGGGGTTTGTAGAAGATCACTTTGAAGGTTGTTCCAATGGTAGGGAGCAGTATTAAAGGCACTAACAGGCATAAAGAATGGAAATGACAACAAGATGAATTCTAACAAGTTATGGTTCTCAATTCTCAGTTCCAAGACGAGCTGTAAAAAAAGGTTTCTCGAGTGGACCATAAAAATGGCTCTGATCACCTTTTTAGGAATGGGGAAATACTTTTTCCTTTGCTTACAGATTGGCAGAGTGGGATGGGTATTTTTGCCTGGCACACAGCAACTCAAGGACCTGGTGGAAGTGAATCAGGAGGTTAGGTGTACATTACTGCATTTTAACATGGCAGGTATCTAGTTCAAGTACCCATTACATAAGGGGCCCAGTTCCCTGATAAACTAGAATGAGAAGTGGATTTGGGAGAAGGGACCCCACTAAAGAAGCTAGGGAATGGGAGTAGCTTCTCAAATCCTTCAGAATTGGCCTGGAATCCCCCAAAATTAAAGATTAATCTTTAAATAACATTTAGGTCATGCAAAGAAACCTCCACGAATACATCCAATCAAAATTGGTAAGGGACTGTAGCTCCTAATGTCAGTACAGTTGAAAGACAGCCCCCTTTTCCCAGACCCTTAACCCTCATATGAGGGGAAACAGACTGTCCTGACCACAATCTAGGGACCAGTAGTAGAGGGGTTGCGGGCTCATAGCAGCCCTTGACTATGTGGAAAAGGATGCTGACTTGTACTATAGGAGTTATTCCAAGAGAGCTGAGTTATTAAAGTTTTAGCCCAATTAAACCACATTCCTTGTATCTTTTCTTTCTTCCCATGTGTCCAGAACAAAAGAACATAGGTGGAAGCAGAGGCATGCAGAATATTGACAGTCAGGAATAGATTTTAAACTGACTGTGGGTTAGTGAAGAAATTTAAGGAAGGTGAAAATATGATCAGAGTAAGAGAAGAGAAAGGACATGTGACAATTTCTTAAACCTCCACCACATTTACCTGATCTTGGCAATTTACATGGTAATATATGTAGCTTTTGCTACATATGCTGTGGAATATTTTTAGTGGTTCTGATGCATTTAAAAGTAAATTACCTACTGTAATATATGCGGAGGCAGAGGCAAAGTGAGGACAGACATATGCATGAAATTAAGCTGCAAGCTATAATTTTTATCAGACATTTAGCTCTATTGGCCCATTACCAATACTCCCCTGTACTAGACATTTAATTGGTTTCAGTGTGGGGATTACAGGGCTCCTTACCAAATAACCCATAATTTACACCAGGAATACAGGGCTCCTTACCACATAACTCATTATGTGGGGTATATTCTTCTCAGCCTACCAGCAAGACTCAGCTCCCTCCAAATCCTAGCACTCATCCCCCCATGAGAGCAACAGAGGGTGCAGCAGGGTAGGGACCTCAGCTCACACAGATCACATGATCCCAGGGTCCATCACCAAAATCCCAGGTCTTTTACCTCTGGGAATCATTCATTTTATTCTCTTAATTACACTTGAAACTCACCGTGAGCTATGACAGGTAAGCAACACTCCCCAGTAACTTAGCTAAGTACTATGAACGTTCCTAGTCAATCCACTATGGCTTGCAGATGTTGCAAGGAAAGAAACAAACTCCCTGGTCTGCCAATGTGGCCAACAGGAGAAAAAAATTCTTTCCCAACCCTCGAATCCCAATCAGCTAGTCCCACCACACTTGTCAGACTGGGTTCCCATTCCCAGTTCTGGAAGGTTAGGATGGACATCTGGAATGGAACCAAAAGAGGTTAAATCCTGGGAACTGGTGGGGCAGTACTAGCCATTCTGCACCTCTTTCCCCCACCTGGCCCATGGGTGCCTGAGACTCCCCTGGAAGGAGCTCCCAACTGTCCCTTGGAAAGTGCCTCCTTCCCTTGCTACAGGAATTGTTTCCCTTTCATCACCGGCTGCATCAATTTCCCCCACCCATTGATGTGAGTGGGAGGCAGACGTGCAGAAACTTACACCCAGAGACTGCTTCCAAGCTTAGATGATTCAAATACTTTATTTCATGGGTTTTAAATAAAAGAATAAAACAAAGGGGGGGAGGTTGGCACCCTCGCATCTTTCCTCTAAAGAAAAATGAAATGTGCCGGGTAACCTGGAAGACTATATATTTGTTTAAGAAAAGCATTCAATCTTGACAAAGACCACAATACTCAACATTCAAGTAGGCTCCATACTCTTAACAACCAATGATACTTCATAAAAGAGCATTTTCTCTGTGGAGAGAGTTCTGTTGTTAGCATTTGCTGTCTGCATTTCTTTTCCTCTGTTTTTGTTATAAAATACACCTGAATGGAAACTGGTTATTTATCACTCTGGAGTTCAGCAACTCCTGCTTCTGCAAAACACAGTTTTCTGCTACATTAAAATTAATTCCTCCGTAAACAGTTATGTCATCAGTAAGAATGATAATAAATTGAGTGAAGAATCAATCGGTGGAGTAAGCAATTACCTAAGCAATGAAGAATTTGATTCCACTCAAATATTCTTAACAACAAGAGGAAATTATAAGCATATTTTATTTAGAAACAAATCTGCTGAGGCAACATACTTCTTCTAAGCTTCACACAGGGTATTAGCAGCTTCCTCCCACACAATTTTCTTCCTTTACAGCAGCTTGAGTTGAAGGAAGAACATCAGCTTTCACCTTGAAATTCCTGTCTTCACTGGTTTGTGCCATAACCTTATTATTGAAAGGCATTTTTTATTTATCATCCTACCACAGTGTGTAACATGACTATGTTATGGATTAAAGCACATTAACTGGAGGGAAGAAAATATGAGGACAGAGAATCAGGCTCTTGATGCTGGAAGCATGGTAAATACCTTTTCAGTTCCATCACCTAAGGAGCTCTCCAGCTTATGGACCAGAAAATCCTCCACAGGAAATCTAGTATCTATTCTCTCCGTGTACTCGTTTCTAAATTGCACGCTATGAATGAAAGAGCATTTGGCTGGACAGGCCCACTGACAGGGGGACTAAAGGGTTGGTTGCCCCAAGACCCATCAATTCTAAGGGGTCTGGAGTAGCCAGAGCCTCAAGCTATTTCAATTGCTACTGGAGTGCAGTGCATACCAAGTGCTTCCCATGGCTCTGAGGGTGGGGTGGCACCGCATTCTGGGAGGTAGTAAGGGCTGACTGCTACTACCACACCCTTCCACCTTCTCTGACTGTTCCAGGGAGCAAACCTGCCCCTCTTCCCCTCCTCCCCCTCCTCCCCCCCCCCCCCCACACACAACTTGTTCCAGGCACCACAGTTGCTCTCAGCACCGCTTCTGGCTGGAGTTCAGTATACTACCCCTGCTTTCTCACAGGGTTTCCATAAAAGAGAGTGAAACACAATTACAATGTGCACCTTTAAAATCCATGGGAATTTTCTGAACATTTAAGACAACATTACGGATTAGAGATGGATTTTCACCTGTATTGTAGATTAGACACTACACCTGACCCTCTTCAAATTAAGACAATGTTTGGATCTAGATGCAATCTTCATAGTTTGGACCCATCCCTAATTCAAGTAGCAAATCGTCTTGCCGTGAAATAAAGACATATAAGGCTTATAATACTCTGACGTACATCTCATACCCAAAGAATGTCAGTGGGATTATGGTAAAACAAGAAGCCCAGGGCTTTTGAGCCAACTGAGCTCCACTCTTGATGATTATGTGCACCGGGAGGCAGCAATGCCTAGTGGATAGAATGCTGGACTAGGACTTGGAACCCAAATGCTGCGTTCTAAGCCTAGTTCTGCTCCAGACAGGCAGAGTCACTAGTCTTGCTTTGTGCCTCAGTTTCCTTATCTATAAAATGAGGAGTACTTAAAAACCTTCTGTGTAAGAATGCTTTACCACAGTGCCTAGGAAACCTAATCAAAGGACTGAGGTATTATATTATGATTATTTCATGTCATCACATGGAGGAAAGGCATGAGTTAATAATGCTAAAGGACATTGTGCTCTTTGAGGCACCATTTTTTAAAGGCTATAGAGAAGAATTTCTTGGTCCCTTTCATTAAAAATCTCATCTCACATTCTGTAAACCTGTTAATCTGGGTGTCCCTATAAAAATGTACTTGGATAGTATATTCCTCCTATCTAGAATCATAGAATCATAGGTCTGGAAGAGACCTCAGGAAATCACTGATTCCAATCTCCTGCCCAGTACAGGACCAATCCAACTAAATCATCCTGGCCAGGGCTTTGTCAAGCTGGGACTTCAAAACCTTTAGGGATGGAAATTCCACCACCTCCCAAGGTAACTCATTCCAGTGCTTCAACACCCTCCTAGGGAAATAGTTTTTCTTAATATTCAATCTAGACCTCCTGCACTGTAACTTGAGACCATTGCTCCTATTTCTGTCATCTGTCACCACTGAGAACAGCTTCTCTCCACTCTCTTTGGAACCTCCTGTCAGGAAGCTGAAGGCTGCTATCAAATCCCCACCTCACTCTTCTCAGATGTGGCCTCAACAGTGCCAAATAAAGGGTATGTCTATATTAGCCCAATAGTTCGAACTAGGGAGGCTAATGTAGGCATTCGAAGTTGCAAATGAAGCCTAGGATTTAAATATCCCGGGCTTTATTTACATCTTCCCATCCAGGCGCCATTTTAAGTCCCCTTAGTCCGAACTAACTGCCCGCGGCTACACGCCAACAAACGTTGGCAGTCAAACGTTAACTCAAACTAAGCCCCTAGTTCGAGTTAACTGTTACACCTCGTGGAATGTTAGTTCGAGCTAAGGGGACTTAAAAATGGCGCCCGGATGGGAAGATGCAAATAAAGCCCGGGATATTTAAATCCCGGGCTTCATTTGCAACTTTGAATGCCTATATTAGCCTCCCTAGTTCGAACTAGGGGGCTAATGTAGACATACCCAGAGGGAATAATAACTTGTCTAGATCTGCTGGCAATGCTCCTCCTAACGCACCCTCATATGACTTTAGCCTTATTGCTACAAGGTCACAGATTCTAAATTCATTCTGCAATTTTTATTGAATACAATATTTTCCCTCACATCCTACTGTAAACTGTTGTACAGTATAGTGTTATATCTTGAGCTCGCAAACTGCTATATTCACTCTAACGATGGACGCAACTCTGTGGCGGGTCTCTATGGCATAGATTCTTAAGTCTGTCAAACATTCAGCCTCACGATATTGATATGACCTTACAAGCAACTTCTTTTGTCCTTCTTATGCCGCTAGGATAGATGGAATTATACAGAATAGAAAATATTAGCATAATAATGGCATTATTTCTAAGTGACCACATTGGATGTTGCAGGAAATTAACCACTGAAGTAGATAATTAACTAGACACAGACAGCTGACTATAAGGGCTATTAGACTGAGCCCTGCAAACATGTAAAAATGTGGATCCACATCCGCCATGCTCAACCTATCATCCAATCCGCAATTCGGATTTTTCTTTCATCCACACAGCAAGCCATCTGGAGGGATTTGGAGGAGGGAGCATGGATGAGAATAGAGGGAGTAGGGTCTTGCAGGGAAGAGGCAGGAAGTCTGAAACCATGGACTGGGAGTACAGGGTAACACAGGGGCATGATGAGTGTCTCAAGAAGGTGGGGGGGGGGGGGAGAGGGAAGGGAATAGTCTTGCATTATGTGCTGCCACTGCTGCTGCTGGAGGCTTATGAGCAAGGGCACCTGGCAGCAGCAGCTTCGGTCAGATCACAGAAGGGCAGAGGGGTACTGTCTTGGGGCCCTGCCCACTCCAATCTCCATAGTGGAGAGGACCCTACTGTCCAAGAACCAGCTGGTACCCAGGGAAATGCCCCTGCAAAGTCAGCTCCATCTTCAGCTTCAAAGAGTTGGCCCTCCCTACTCAGAACGGGGTAGCTAACTGCTTTGCTCAGGCCCCTTCACCTCTTCCAAAAATAAATTGCCTCCCCCATGCATGCTCCCAACTGCCTTAGCTGGCAGCACAGAACATCGTGTAGGAAGGGCAGCATGTGTCCCCAAGCTGGACCCATGGACCAGGGCTTCCACAGGCCAGTGCTCACCAAAGAGGGTTGGGGAGGTGGGCAGGGCCAGCATCTCTTTCCTGCCGGCAATGCACAGGCCTGCTCTGTGGCAGGCAGTGGAGGAGGAGAGCCCTGCAAGGGTATCTGCTCCACTATCCATGAAAATGGCCCACAGATATCCTCTTTATGACAGAGATGTGCATTGTGCAAGATGGCTCATGTGACATATCAGTGGAACAACTTCTGTATAATGCCAACAGACTCCCATCATCTGTGGGTGGAATTGAACCTGGGACCTCTGGAGCTTAGCACATGAGCCTCTACCACAAGAGCTAAAAGCCAGTCCACAATTAGCTAATGCTGTGGGGCAGAGTCACTATTCTTTCTGCAAGTGGTTTTGGTGCCATGAGATGGAACACTGCAACGCACCCAGAAGGTGTGTGAGTTATTTATCTGCATGCATCAGGTCTGTTCCTAGAATTAGGAATATGTCCCTTAAAAGGGTCAGAGTCATCCATCTGACTGCGAATCTTGAGAAGTGTGCTTACTGGAGCTAGAATTCAAGATGCGGCTGAGAGTCTTCTGAGACTGATCAAACCTTTGGACCGCTGCTACCCCTTCCTACTTCTCCATGTAGGAATTAACAATACCACCAAGAATGACCTTGAACAGGTCAATGCAGATTATGTAGCACTGGGGAAAAGATCAAGGAATTTGAGGCGCAAGTTGTATTCTTGTCCATCCTTCCCATTGAAGGAAAAGGTCTAAGTCAGAATCATCAAATTTTGGAAGTAAATGCATGGTTACGCAGGTGGTGTCAGAGAGAAGGCTTTGGATTCTTTGACCATGAGATGCTGTTCCGGGCACAAGGGTTGCTAGGAAGAGATGGGATCCACCTAACAAAGAGGGAAGAAGGAAGAACATCTTTGCAGGCAGGATTGCAAACCTAGTGAAGAGGGCTTTAAACTAGGTTCATCGGGGGATGGTGACCTAAGCCCTGAGGTAAGTGGGGAAATGGGATACCGGGAAGAAGCACAAGGAGGAAGGTGCAACAGAGGAGGACCCTTGAATTGTATGGAAAATGTAGGGCAATCAGCTAGTTATCTAAGGTGTCATGAACACAAATACCTGGGCAACAAACAGGAAGAATTAGAAGCCCTGGCCCAGTCAAAAAAATATGATTTGATTGGCATAACAGTTAAGATTAGAGCAATAGGGATGATGTTGTGGTTGGTGTCTGCTATAGACCACCAGACCAGGTGGATGAGGTAGACGAGGCTTTTTTTTTTCAGACAACTGAGAGAAACTTCCAGATCACAGGCCCTGGTTCTCATGGGGGACTTCAATCACCCTCCCATCTGTTGGGAGACCAATACAATAGTACACAGACAACCCAGAAAGTTTTTGGAGAATGTTGGGGACAATTTCCTGGTACAAGTGAGGAAGGCACCAACCAGGAACCATGGACAGCTGGATCTACTGCTCAGAAACAGGGATGAATTAGTAGGGGAAGTAGATATCACTGGCAACCTGGGAAGCAGTGATCATGAGACAGATAATTTCAGGATCCTGACCAGAGGAGAAAGGAGAGCAGCAAAATACAGACCCTGGACTTCAGAAAAGCAGATTTTGACTCCCTTATGGAACTGATGGGCAAGATCCCCTGAGATGCTAACATGAAGGGGAAAGGAGTCCAGGAGAGCTGGCAGTATTTTAAAGAAGCCTTATTGAAGGCACAGGAACAAACCATCCCGATGCGCGGTAAGAAAAGCAAACATGGTAGGTGACCAGCTTGGCTTACCAGTGAA
The DNA here is from genome assembly GCF_049634645.1 of Pelodiscus sinensis. Classification (NCBI taxonomy): domain Eukaryota; kingdom Metazoa; phylum Chordata; order Testudines; family Trionychidae; genus Pelodiscus; species Pelodiscus sinensis. Next base: position 9,424,146 of record NC_134723.1, read on the forward strand.
ATCCTTGGCAAGCTTAAACACAAAAAGGAAGCTTACAAGAAGTGGAAACTTGGACAGATGACTATGGAAGAGTATAAATATATTGCTTGAGCATGCAGTAGCGTACTCAGGAAGGCCAAAGCACATTTGGAATTGCAGCTAGAAAGGGATCTGAAGGATAACAAGAAAGGTTTCCACAGGCAAGAAGGTGGTGGTCAGGGAAGGTGTGAGACCCTTATTGGATGAGGGAGGTAATCTAGTAACAGATGGTGTGGAAAAAGCTACAGTACTTAATGCTTTTTTTGCTGGGGACCAACTGACTAAGTAGCAGTTCAGCAGAAAAGGACCTAGGATACTACATCTGGAGTATTGCATCCAATTGTGCCCCCCCTTCCCATTTATAGAAAGGATGTGGATGCATTGGAGAGGGTCCAGAAGAGGGCAACAAAAATTATTGGGGGGCTGGAGCACATGACCTATGAGGAGAGGCTGGCGGTATGTCTACACTACCACCCTAGTTCGAACTAGAGTGGTTAATGTAGTCAACCAGAGTTGCAAATGAAGCCCGGGATTTGAATTTCCCGGGCTTCATTTGCATGTTGTCAGGCGCCGCCATTTTTAAATGTCCGCTAGTTCGGACTCCGTGCCCGCAGCTACACGCGGCACGAATTAGGTAGTTCGGACTAGGCTTCCTAGTCCGAACTACCTGTACTCTTCGTTCCTCGTTCCTCATTCCACGAGGAGTACAGGTAGTTTGGAATAGGAAGCCTACTCCGAACTACCTAATTCGTGCCGCGTGTAGCCGTGGGCACGGAGTCCGAACTAGCGGACATTTAAAAATGGCGGCGCCTGGCAACATGCAAATGAAGCCCGGGAAATTCAAATCCCCGGCTTCATTTGCAACTCCAATTGACTACATTACCACCCTAGTTCGAACTAGGGTGGTAGTGTAGACATACCCTGAGGGATTTGGGCTTGTTTAGTGTGCAGAAGAGAAGAATGAAGTGGGGGGGGGAGGGGGGATTTGATAGCGGCAACTACCTGAAAGGAAGTATCAAAGAGGATGGAGAGAGGTTGTTCTCAGTAGTGACAGGTGGCAGAACAAGGAGCAATGGTCTCAAGTTGCAGTGGGGGAGGTCTAGGTTGGATATTAGGAAAAACTATTTCACTAGGAGGGTGGTGAAGCACTAGAATGGGTTACCTAGGGAGGTGGTGGAATCGCCATCCCTAGAGGTTTTTAATTCCAGGCTTGACAAAGCCCTGGCTGAGATGATACAGTTGGGATTGGTCCTGCTTTGGACAGGGGGATGGACTACATGGCTGCCTGAGGTCTCTTCCAAGCCTTAGGACTCTATGGGTATGTCTACACTACCCTCCTAGTTCGAACTAGGAGGGTAATGTAGGCATACCGCACTTGCAAATGAAGCCCGGGATTTGAATTTCCCGGGCTTCATTTGCATAAGCCAGGCGCTGCCATTTTTAAATCCCGGCTCGTTTTAAATTCCGGCTCGTGGAATGAGGAGTAACGGTAGTTTGGAGTAGGAAGCCTAGTCCGAACTACCTAGTCCATGCTACGTGTAGCTGCGCGGCACGGGGTTCGAACGAGCCAGGATTTAAAAATGGCGGCGCCCGGCTTATGCAAATGAAGCCCGGGAAATTCAAATCCCGGGCTTCATTTGCAAGTGCGGTATGCCTACATTACCCTCCTAGTTCGAACTAGAAGGGTAGTATAGACATACCCTATGATTCTATGACTGTATATTTATATTACCTGTATGTTCATGCTGAGTGAAACCTATTACCTGCTGTCGGGTACAACAGTGAAAGAGGCCACAGTGCTAATGGCCAATCTTCAACTGAAAATGACCTGTAAAAAACTTGACCTTCCTTGGAATGTATGAGTGAGCCTGTGAGGAATGGCTACAGGGGCCCTACAGAGACATGTGGCCAGTCATCTGAGACCAGAACTCATCTTGAATTCTATACTTCTCTATAATGAGAAGCCGGGAGGGATCAAATTCTTAAACAAAGGACTTCTGCCATATGCAAATACTATAATCATCCAGGTAATCAATTCTCCCCAGCCAACCCACCCAAGATGACTGCTGGAAACAACTGATGCTGAAGGGACTGGATGGAAGGCTATCTGGCCTGGGAAAATTATTAGAACCACATTTAGGTGAGATTTCACATGTAACTAAGGGTATGTCTACACTACAAAGTTAATTCGAACTAACAGACGTTAGTTCGAATTAACTTTGATAGGCGCTACACTAGCAAACCGCTAGTTCGAACTTAATTTGAACTAGCAGAGCACTTAATTCGAACTAGGTAAACCTCATTCCACGAGGACTAACGCCTAGTTCGAATTAAGTAGTTCGAATTAAGGGCTGTGTAGCCACTTAATTCGAACTAGTGGGAGGCTAGCCCTCCCCAGATTTCCCTGATGGCCACTCTGGGCACCACCAGGGAAACTCTTCTGCCCCCCTCCCAGCCCCGGAGCCCTTAAAGGGGCATGGTCTGGCTACGGTGCCCATGCCAGGTGCAAGCCTGCCAGCACCCAGCCAGCAGACCCTGCACCTGGCATGGCTCGAGCCAGCCACCCACTGCCCCCCAGCCCTCCACCTCTTCCCGGGACCAGGCTGGTGGCTCCGGGGAGCCTGCCCAGGTCCGCAAGAGGCGGGTGCCCGCCTGGTCTAATACAGACATCGTGGACCTCATCCACGACCTCCGCACTAGGCAAAGGAAAGTGGCTGTTTAGGGCAGGATAGCTGCCAGCCTGGCCACCCAGGAGCAGGTGTGCATGAAAATCAAGGTGGTCCAGAGCTTAGAACGGCCGTACTGGGTCAGCAGTGCAGGGACTTGTTCCTGAGGCTCCTACTCATTAAGTGATAGAGTCACTTTTTATTTCTGGCTTAGTGAATATTTATATGAAGTGGAGCAGCTCCAAGATGAAAGATTGACAATGTCTGAGCCTTTCAAGTCTTTCAGTAGGACTGTAAGCCTTTCAGTTGGACTGTACTAAGCAAGTAGCCAGAGGTCACCTTGGAGCTTGCAACTGAGCTGATACTTTTCATGTTCTGGCCACTTGGAGCTTCCCAGCATCATGTGGGCTAACCCTCGGGTCCAGAGCAGGGTGGGCATTGCTGTATTAAAGGCCCCCACAAACTAAACTGAGCAACATACACTAGCCCAAAATCAATGAGGCTAGGATTTGCCTATGAAATCCAAACTGCGGGATCAGCCTTGAAAATATTTTCATCATTAACATTTCAAAATAAGTTCTCCTGCTCGATAACTTGCAGTTGAGCTAAAGCGTATGTAAAGGATTTCTCTTCAACTTGTTTCTTAGAAACTGAACAGTCAGAGAATTTATTATTGTCAATGAATTCCATAGGCTTCTGGCTTTTCTTGTATATAACAATGTTTAATAATTAACATGTTCAGCTAAGCGAGGAGAAACTCACTAGAATCAATCCCGACAAATGCAGAGAAAGTTGAATATCTTAAGTTCAAAGCCCTAAATTGTTCCTGTGTAACTTATACTCATCAACTTGGAATTCTTTCAAAGTTGTTTGGTCCAAGCCACAGAATCTATTTATGCTGCTCATGGCGCTGCTTGTCTTGGTGCCCTTCCCTCAGAACTAGCACATCAGGCTCAAGTCACAGGAGTTCCCAGGAGAGGACCCCAGACATACAAGAGCTGCCTGCTGCAAATAAACTTCCTAGCTCCTTCGCCATCACGAGTCTGACCTGATGAGTTTCATAGCAGTTGTGATTTTTAACATCTTATTTATATGAACGAAAGACAGAATATTCAGAAATGCTCAATGGATTGGAGTAAACTTGATGCACCTTGAATTCAGTACTGGAAAGAGCTTTGGCTAGAATGATAATCTTATGTAAATTTAGTTGGGGTTGGTCCAGGTCTGAGCAGGGGATTGGACGCAATGACCTCCTGAGGTCTCTTCCAACCCTAATCTTCTATGAATCTATGACCTTCAAAGAATGTAAAAAACAACAAATAGTTCCAGCTAGAGAAGGGACTGCTGTCACACAACCAGGATAGGAGGATTAGGATCTGTAACAGAAAGGACACCGACTGCTGGTTGCTTCTGGGTCAAACAATAAAAAATGTGGAAATGGCAGAATTGTTAATATTTTGTTTCAGTTTTCTCCAAAATATTTAGCACCGATTAGATATCAAAAATAGAAAATGAGCCAGTAAAAATGAGAGAGAACATGAGGTTAAAATAGAGAAAGAACAAGTTAAAAATTACTCAGACAAGTCAATTGTCTCCAAGTCACCAAGGCCTGATGAAATATATCCTAGAATATTCAAGGAGCTGATTGAAAAGATACCTCAACCTCAATGCATTAGTGATTACCTTCAAAATTCATGGAAGATGCGAGAGATTCTTCAGGACTGTAAAAGGGCAAATACAGGGCAATACAGTGTGAACCTATGAAAAGGGAATAAGGAAATCCTGGAAAATTACAGACCAGACAGCTTAACTTCAGTACTGGAAAGATAATGGAGCAATAAATTTGCAATCATCTAAAAGATAATTAGCTTATCTCTATGACTATGTCAGGAACAAATCATGTCAAACTAACCTAATAGCTTTCTTTGACAGGATAACAAGCCTTCTGGAGAGTAGATGAGGTATATCTTGACTTTAGTAAGGCTGTAGATACTGTCTCACAGTCCCTTCTCATAAACAAAGTAGGGAAATACAACATAGAGGAAGCTACTATAAGGTGAGATAATGAATTGGAAAATCTTTCTTGAGAGAAATCATCAATCATAGAATCATAGAATACTTAGGACTGGAAGGGACCTCGAGAGATCATCGAGTCCAGCCCCCTGCCCCCATGGCAGGACCAAATACTGTCTAGACCATCCCTGATAGACATTGATCTAACCTACTCTTAAATATCTCCAGAGATGGGGATTCCACAGCCTCCCATGGCAATTTATTCCAGTGTTTAACTACCCTGACAGTTAGGAATTTTTTCCTAATGTCCAACCTAAATCTCCCTTGCTGCAGTTTAAGCCCATTTCTTAATGGTTCATAGTCCATCTGAAAGATGTTTTGAATGGAGTCTTGCAAGGATTAGTTCAGGGTCTAGTTCTGTTTAATATCTTCATCAGGGTCTAGATTCTACACTTATGGGCAGTACACTTATAAAGTTTCCAGATGATACCAACATGGGAGGGTTTGCAACTGGCTTTGGAAAATAGGATTAAAATTCAAAATTATCTGGAGAAACTGTAGACATGATCTGAGGTAAATAGGATGAAAATCAATAAGTACAAATGAAAAAAATACTCCATTTAGGAAGGAACAATCAGTTTCACACATTCAAAATAGGAAATGACTCTCTAGGAAGGAGTACTGCAGAAAGGGTCACATTGGATCACAAGCTAATTATGAGTCAAGAGTGTAACACTGTTGCAAAAACAGTAGAGATCATTCTGGGATGAATATTTCCACTCTACTGAGCACTGATAAGGCCACAACTGGAGTACAACTACGTCCACTTTTGGGCGCTACTTTTCTGGAAAGATGTGGGCAAATTGGGAAAAGTCCAAAGAAGAGCTACAAAACTGATCTAGGTCTAGAAAACATAACCTATGAGGGAAGACTGAAATATTTAGTTTGGAAAAGGGAAGATGAGGAGGATGGGGCAGTTTTCACATACAAAACAGATTGCTAGCAGGGGGAATTGTTCTCCTTAACATCTGAGAATAGGACAAGAAGCAATGGGTTTAAATAGCAGCAAGGGAGATCAGGTTGGACATTAGGAAAAAAGACTCTAACTGTCAGGGTGTTAATTACTGGAATGTATTGCCTTGGGAGGTTGTGAAATCTGCATCACTGGAAGTTTTAAAGTGCTGATTAGACAAGCACCTGTCAGAAATTATGTAGATCAGGGATTGGCAATAAAGCAGTGGTGGTGTATCAAGAATAGCCCCAGGAAGGCTGCCACTGCTATCTTTACCTTGTCTCCACAGGTATAGGCGATTGCAGCTCCTGTTGGCCCCATATCGCTGTCCCCAGCCAATGGGAGCTGCGGGAAGTGACACTGACTAGGACACCGCTTCCTGCTGCTTTCATTGGCTGGGAATGGTGATCTGCTGGGAATGGTAATTGCAAGGGATTGGATTAGATGACCTCTTGAGGTCCCATCTAGTCTTGCAATTCTGTTTTGATTTTATGATGTGTTGAACTACCCTGCAGCATATATATGGATTGCTGACAGTGTGATTGATCTACTATTCTTCAGTAGATGTCATCTACTGCAGAGTATAAATTGTGGCATCCAGGACGATCCAAGCATAGAAGATTAGCTATGATTGCTACATGAAACGAAAGCAAAGGCACATGAAGTAAAGCCCGAAATCTTGTTGATTAATACAGCATCTGCTGTTACTGCAAATCCATGTCAGACGCCGTAGAAAATTATGACTGATTTCTTGTGCAGCAAAATACAGGGCTTCACTCAGGATCAGAGCCATACAGTGTTTGGAGCTGTACTAAGACAGTTCCTGCACCTAAAATCTGAAGCAAGACACAACAAATGAGTGCACACTAAACATATTAGTGTGGGAGTGAGAATGAGATAAATTGGATCACAGAGGACCCCTTGAGACTGTTCCCCAGTGAGCTGGCCATAGGGATGTTAACAAACAAACATTTGTGTAAATATGTAACCACTGGATTTTTTAGCAGTTACACAATTACACGGGGGGTGGGGGGGAGGCAGGAACCAGCTTCCACCTGCTCCCCCATCCCAAAGCCTGTGTTAGAGAGGTGGGGTGGGGTGGGGTGGGAGCAGGCAGCTGGGCAGAACCTGATCTACATGGGGAGCTGGCTTTAAAGCTGGCTTTTTGCATTTACCAGCTCCCACCTGCTCCCTCCCCCCACTCTGTACCCTGCTACCTCTCTATCAGAGGCAGTGGGGACGAGGTATGGTGGAGCCAGCTTTTACAAGGGGCAGGCAGCTCCGTGGGAGCCAGCATATGCAAGGTTGAGCCAGCTCCCCATAGGCACTGATCGGCTCTTGCCTGCCCACCCCTTGATGCGACACAGCAGACAGGAGGCCTGCCTGAGGCTCCTGCTGGGCTGCAGTCCAGTGGCGGGCCAGATCCAGCAGTTTGATCACCCAGATCCATCCAAGGGCCTTACTTTCCCACCCCACAGGACAGCAATGAAAAGAGCACTAGAACATGCACAACTGGAATTAGCTACATATCAGGTTAGACCTAGCACACAATTAGAATTTCACTAATTCTAATTGGAACGTGATGTTACATCAAAATAATTGAATTATACCCATTGCAATGCAAATAATAAATAAGCACTGGTTCTTCTCTTCATTACCTCAAAAAGGTCATTGACTCTCCCAAGAGGTTAGTACCAAAGTCTGTGTACCAAGATTTTTATGCAACACAAATCTAAGAATGTTTCTTTGTGAATATTTTGCACAGCTCTGCCAAGATTAATTCACACAATAGAATTTCCCCTACTAAAAATCCTATTGAATCTGGAGATAAAATTTGAAAATCAGGGCACTGCATTAGTCAAATCAATAATCTGACCTGATAAGATGAACCCAATGGCTTTTTTGATACGGGACTTGACTTAATGCCTTTTGAAGTCAATTTAACTGGCTCAAAATTCAGATTAGAATAGCAATTTCTCCAGTACAATTTGTTTTTCAAAGTAAAGAGAAGTAGATTAAAGTAACTGAGTTATTTCAAGAGTGAAGAGGAATACAAAGATATCTCATTTACCTAGCAATATAGAGAGGAAGCTTGTAAAAATGGCTTTTGAGGCAAAACACATAATTGTTTTGCTTGGTTTGCTTCATCTATATCTTTAATCACATACTATTTCCCTACTTCACTTAAAGTCATTGGGAGGGAAGCCTGTAAGGGCACATTGCAGAGCAGGGCTAAATTACATAGGTTAAATTGAAATAGCTTATTTTGGCTTTTGGCACTGTCTATACAACAGGAAGTCTGAATTAGACCACTGTCCCTCCGACTTCCCTTACTCCTTGTAAAATGAGGGTTATAGGAGTTGGAGTAAGAAGTCGTCCCACTCAACATTATTTTGACATATCAAAATAACTGCTTGATGCGATGTGTAGATGCGGACTATGTTATTTTGGAATAACATCCATTATTCCGAACTAACACTGTTATGTAGACATAACCTTAGAGAAATTGGGAAATGAAAATATTCAGCTAGCATTGCATACATATACCAGGACTAAAATCACTAGCATTATTGATTAAAAGCACTTTTACTCAGCAAAACCCTGCCACTTCCAAGCCATTGTCTATTGGGAACTTTTAGCATTCAATAAAGATGTAAATTAACAAACTGCAGAATTCTTGTTAAGACAGATTGTCTATAGTTATTCATTATTAAATGCATTTCTTGATATGTTTACTAGTTACAGTATATTCAGTAGATGCAAGCAATTATGAGGCTTCCAACTAATCTAAAAGATCAAAAGGCATCACCAGAATTTTGGCACAGTGAGGAAATTCTTCCAAATTCAGAATAATTTCAGGCTTGACTTCTTTCTTTTCTTTTTTAAAGGAAATAAAGGAACAGAACAGCAACCAATGACTCTAATATGTCACTTGGACAGAAGTTAGCCTTAGTACTGCTGATTACCTTGACTTGTGAAAGAATATAAAAGAAACAAGTGGCAAAGACAGTGGTATGCTCAAAGATAACTGAGAAGTGAGAGTTTAAGATAAAATAGGTAGCAGATAGACAGAAGAAGGTCATAAAATGAATTGCCTCGTGGCTCATAAATAATAGAAACATAAATGTCATATGAACTTTATTTTATGGTGTAGGTGGCTTAATAAAAAATTAGAAGCAAAGAAAGGCTTATTGTGAAGAGAAGGCCACCTATTCTCTGTTACTGAAGGCAGTTATTCAAGCTCAGTGACATTCCAGACCTTGTGACACCAGCTTTCAATTGGTTGCGGGTGCCAGGTTCTCAGCTCTTGTCATTTTCAAACAGAATGGACAAGATAAGGGATTGCTTTACTCTGAGTGGCCTGTTTCTCAGTGATAAACCTCTGTCTAATCCATACTAGATTTAAGATACCTAAGATACACTCATCTTCAAGGCTGTCACCAGAATGGAACTCTATCAGCGACTTCAACTTTCATATATTACAGATTCACTTTCCATTTTGATCTATGCCCTTTGTGACTTTTCAGGTTATCGCTACCATCCAGCCCTTGATGCCCTCTCAAACACGGGCTGCCCTGAATTACATTCCATTTACCCAACCAAACTCCAATGCCTTTATTCACTGTATATATGACAGCTAGTCACTGAAAAGGACTTGAAAATACAGAGGGAAGAAACATGTTCTCTCCCCACCTCCTCCCCAAACTGCTTGCTAGAGTGGCGTATTTTAAAACTTTCATAAACCTCAAACTGAAAAAATAGGATTTTCCCAAACCATGTCAGTTTAAGTGATAACATGAATGCACATCACAGTGCATCTGCTACTAAATCACTGTTTATAGCTGCCAAGGCTCATTTATTATACAAACTACTATCAAGTGTGCAGTCTTTTCACTCAGGTAATGGCAGATTTCTGAATTCTAGGGTGAATCCATTCTTTCTATCTATTTATACACGTGCTATTTCTATTATTTACATTTCACATTAGGGAATAAAGTGGGCAGATATTCAGAAATACAATGATGATGCCTGAAATGATCTGTCTTATCCCAGTATGCAGTCCTGGATACGCAAGAAAATGTATAGGCATACTTTAGAAGAGCAATACAATGTGGATAAAATTATACAATTGACGGAGTGCGTGTGTGTGTGTGTGTGTGTGTGTGTGTGTGTGTGTGTGTGTGTCCGTGTACGCTTTTTTTTCTAGAATAATGGAAAATGCATACAGCATATTGAGGCATTATTAAACTATAATGTCAACAATTCAGTATTTTAAATTTCTTTTTTAAAAAGCAACTCTGATTCTGAATGCTGCTTGCACACACATCTTCTGTTCTTGTAAGTCCAGAATTTTCAAAATGACTAGTGATTTTGAGAGTCTCCATTTCAGGGTACCAAGTGTCACCTTGGCTTGATTTTCTAGAGTGAAAGTGTCAGCATTGTTGCAAAACCAAATCCCTTTAATGAGGCTCAGCATGGGAACTCAAAAATCATGGACCCAAAATTATACAGTTAACTCCCAAAAGCTTGTCTCTTGCCTAAGAAGGGATCCATACCTCAAACACATGAATAGCATTACATGCTAATTAAAGTTAAAAAAAACCCACCTTACCCACAATGCACAGAGATGGATTTGGTTTGGAAAACAAAGGGTCAGACCCGATTTCAATATTTAAAGCTAAAACTATGGGTGCATTGAATCCAAGCCCTGCTTATCCAAACATGTGAGAAATGATGATTAATGTTTTCACTTTTCACCATTTTAAAAAGTTAGTGCTCTATTCATTCTCAAATATCACGAGATGCTGGTAACCTGCCATGGGTCTGCAAACCTTCCAGGCTATACCTCCATGCAGGATATAACCTATTTCTTAGGTCACACCAATAGGAAAGGTATTTTAAAGGGGACATGTGACTCAAAAATTACATGCTGCTGGCTATGCTTAGAAACCACAACATATGGTTGAAGAAAAGGTGAGGGGGAGTGTCAAAAATTTGCCATTCTAATGTACATGATAGAATTCCCAACGTCACCAACTGCTAATTCTTTTCCACAATCTTTGAAGTTCATCTCTCCATCTTGACCCAACTCTAATAAAAATCCAAAACTCAGAGGTTTCACTTCACAAGGATTTATCTGGTATTCTTTATCACTGTTTTGGACACTCTCCACCCCACATGTAATTTAAAATCTCAAAACAAAGCTCAGAACTGTCGAGTTCCTCCTGGTTTCTCATTCAAGTCACGTGCACACAAATGTATGTGATTTCAATTCCAAACTGTATGCTGGTCCAGTACTAGCCCTGGTTTTCTCAAATTTTGCAAATCTTTTAAAAATAGCTTTAATTTTCAATTGTAACAAAAACTGAAGGTAAAGGATTCTTATGTTCGTAGAAGTTTTCTTGGGAAAATTTCAGAATTCTAGCTAAAACCTTCCAACAATTTTAAACATTCCAAGTCCCTGCCTACCTCTTATTATAATAAGAATTTTTCCCTAGCATTCCTTTTGGAAATCATCCTAAATCAAGCTGCTTTATTTTCAGGATACCTGTAGGGCATTTCTGATCAATCAGTTATACCAGTCACACCAACAAAAATAGAGGAGGTGGTTGAGGCACTGCACATGATGAAATATCCTTTGTTCACAAAATATTTCATAACTGACTTCTTGTAATACACTATAGTTTTTACTGAACATATATGCTATTCATATGCAGTAATTTTCTCCTGTGATTTGAGTCCCTAAGAGACCTTTTCCTCTTAGGCAGAACACATCTTATCCAGAGTTCTGGGAGAACACTTCATAGAGATCTCTGAGATCCAGCAAATTCTGTTTGATTGCATTTCCTTGCTCAGGTTACTTTATTAGTCAGGTAACAGTTTTACACTCAAGCTGGCCAGGACAAAGGGAGTTTAGATACATTATTCCAAATTATGTCACACACTGCACAGTTTATACACATTTCTCCTAGCTATTAACCTCTATATTTCTTGAATGTAGTTGGTTTGGACATCATACTGCTCATGTAAGGATCAGTTGCTTTGCAGATAATGTAACGACCAATTACTTAAGCCCTCACCTTACCTATATTTCAGCCTCATCAGTTCAGGGTGTTCACATACATCTCAAAAAGCCTGGAAACATCATTTTTAGCACGTAGCCTCACACCCTTTTTTACAGTTTAACCTTGCATTCAAATCAAGCCATATGCACGTTTACTCATGCCCAGCAAGATCTATGACTACAGTTTGCAATTTAGAAAGGCACAGCTAAAATATTTTGCAAATCCTATTTAGCTTTCAGCTGTATAACCCCTAATGCCCTTAAATGTATGCCATCAAGATTTAAAGTTATATTATTAAGCGAATACAAAGAGATATATGCATTTAAATGAGAATATTCCACCTACCTTGATTTTGATCTTTGCCAATTTCCCACCTTTTAAATCAAATATCCAACTACTGATTATCCTTAGTGTTTCATATATATATGATTCATGGCAGCAGTCTCAGCAGGTCATCAAAAAGGTTGGCATTTCCCAAAGTAGTACAGTATAGTAGTCAGCCATTACATTCTCCCACCTACATACAGGCTAATTAGATTAAAGGTAGAAGATCAGTCAAACTCTACTAGCTCAGAAAGATTAATAACTTCAGCCCTCTGTGAATTAATTATTAGTGTACAGCCATAGGATAGGCAAACCCAATATAACAAAAGGAGAGGGACTCAGACAAACACATGTGGCAGGCTGGGACAGCACTGAGATTTATTATCTTTAAATTACAAATGACAGCATTTCCCCCTTTGTCTCAAATACAGTGCTTTATTAGACCTAAATGCTATGGCAACTTGATATATTCCCAAAGACAATGACAAATGTCAATGTTGCATTTCAAAATGGTTGTAGAATTAAAAGATGGAGCGGAGATGATTTAAAAAAAATAAAACTACGACCTTTTGGTCAGTTGTTAAATGCTCTTTCACCTTGGTTCTTCATTATCCTGACACCGCATGCCAAATGCTACCCCAACTACAATGATGTCACTTGTGATGATTCTGAATGTGAAATGAATATTTACAGTGAAGCATTTCCTCAAAATCCAAACCTGTCTGGGTTTTAAAAAATAGTGTGAATTAGAGATGTCATTATATTGAGGATATTTTCCCTCTCTCCAGCTACGTCTAAACTGAAAGCTTCTTTCAAAAGAAGCTTTTCCGGAAGAGATCTTCTGGAAAAACTTTTTTGAGAAAGCGAGTGTCTACACAGCAAAAGTGCAACGAAAAAGCTATCTGCTTTTTTGAAAGATAGTGTATACATTGATTGGACGCTATCTTTCAATTTAATTGTGATTACTGTGGACAGAGTGGCCACCAGAGCACCTGTGCTTTTTCCTGGAGGCCTGTTGTTTTGGAAAAACACTCTCTTCAGCATCCACACACAAACCTCGTAGAAAGGCTTATTGCTGCCAGAAAAACCCCTCCATTCTTTCAACTCTCTGTCAAAAGAACGCAATAGCAGTGTGAGCATAAGTGTAGCTTTTCCGGCAAAATGGACATTTTTCCAGAAAAACTCTGCAGTGTAGACATACCCTGAATCTAATCTATTCTACCTATCTGATGTCTCCTCAGATCTAGCTCATATTTATTCCTTCTTGAAAAGATACCCACTCCATTGATCTGGGGAATTATTTGCATACCCATCATCTAAGTACTCCAATTTTCATTTGCTCTCTTCCTGTGGTTTGTCACACATGAATATAACTGATAAGCTGGTACACCAGCTTTCACTGAAATCTAGACATAATTACCACCGTGGCCGAAGTTGGGCTCACTGTAAATCTATGACAGTGTGATGGTGGCCAGTGTTCACTACCCTCATACAAGTAGCAAAGCGGTACTCAATGGCAAAACAAGAATTACGGTATTCTGGGGTATGTCTAGACTGCATCCCTCTGTCGGTAGAGGGATGCAGATTAGGCAGGTCGACATTGCCAATGAGTCAGGGATTTAAATATCCCTTATGCCTCCTGCAAGGAGGTTTACAGAATCTGTCAAAAAAGGCTTTCTTTCTCAACAGATCCTCCTCTAGACTGCTGCTTTTTGCCAAAAAAGTGCTAAATCGGCAAAATGCAGTGGCCATTTTAATGTAAATTAGGCACAGGATATTTAAATCCCTGCTTCATTTGCAATGTTGACCCTGCCTAATCTGCATCCCTCTACCGACAGAGGGATGCAGTCTAGACATACCCGTGGTGGGCAAATCTCAAAAGCCTACTCAGTAAGCTCATATCTAGCAGCTGAGAAAGGTTTTCAGGTGAATTTCAGTTTTTGAGGCCTCTTCATTTTGATGCATGATTAGAACAATCCTCATAGCAAACACGCTTCTCAAGTGAGCGAGCCCCTCACACAGAGCCCACCCAAAGATCTGTGCACACTTTGCTCTACAAGACTTTACATTATTTGGAAGTGGATCCCTTATCCAAAATAACAGTAGTGGAGAACAAAACAGGCTAATTACTTCAAACTGGCCAAAAAAAAAAATACTAAGGCTGCGTCTAGACTGGCATGATTTAGCGCAAATACTTTTAACGGAAAAGTTTTTCTGTTAAAAGTATTTGCGCAAAAGAGCACCTAGACTGGCATGGATGCATTTGCACAAAATACATGTGCAGTGTAGGCAGGCGGCAAGTTTTTGTGCAAAAGCGATTGCTTTTGCACAAAATCTTGCCAGTCTAGATGCAGACTAAGGGTATGTCCACACAGCAAAGTTATTTCAAAATGAATGAAATAACATTTCCTAGAAATTAATTCGAAATAGTGGAGCGCTTATTTTGAATTTGGTAAACCTCATTCCACAAGGAATAACACCAAATTTGAAATAGCTAAATCGAAATAAGTGCTGTGTAGATGCTTATTTTGAAATAGGGGGTCTCCAGCCCTTTCCAGAGTGCCCTGATAGCCACTCTGGGCCAGACCAGGAAAACTCCTCTCCTCCCTCCCAGCCCCACAGCCCTTAAAGGGGTAGAGTCTGTTTGGCCACAGGCCCTGTGCCAGCTCCAGGCCTGCCAGCCCAGAGCCCACAGGCGCTTCCCTTGACCCAAGTGCCAGCGTGAGCCAGCCAGCCAGTGCCAGCCAGCCCTCCACTGCTCCCCAAGAGCACTCTGGCAGCTCCCAGGAGCCTGCCAGGGGCTGCAAAAGGAGGGCGCCTTCCTGGGAGACAGGTGGGCCTGCAAGACCCCCAACCCTGAGCTTCTCCTCCCACTTCCTCCCCTTGCCTTCCCTTTCCAGCTCCCCCCTCCCCTCTCCCACCCTAATTCCCCTCTTACCCCAGTTATGGTCAATAAAGAGAGTTTGTTTTTGGAAACACGTGTTTTTATTTGACATCAGGAAGGGGGGTTAGGGAGGGGAAAGTAGAAGGACATGAGGGTAGAATAAGGCACAAGGCCCCAGTGGGGAACCCCAGGGAGACTTCACTCCTCCTCCAGGTGGAAGCTCTCCTGCAGGGCCTCCCGGATACGGATAGCTCCTCAATGGGCCTCCCGGCTGGCAACCATGCAGGGCTGCACATAGAGGTTGGCAGGTTGACAGGAAAGACTCCCCCTTCCTTTAGCAGAAATTATGCAGAACACAACACGCTGCCACCGCATGCGGAATATTCTGCTCAGATAGGTCCAGGCGGGTGAGGAGGCATCTAAAACGGGCCTTCAACCGGCCGAACACCCCCTCCACCATGATGCGGGCCCTGCCGAGCTTGGCATTAAAGGTCTGTCGGGAGAGGTTGAGGTGTCCCGTATAGGGTTTCATCAGCCAGGGTTGTAGGGGATAGGCCACATCCCCCACCCAGGCACACGTCCATGTTCCCAACCATGATGTGGCGGTTGGGGAAGAAAGTCCCAGCGTGCAGCCTTTGGCACATAGAGGAGTTGCGGTAAACCTGGGTGTCATGTGCTTTGCTGGACCAGCCCACGTTAATGTCCACGAACTGGCCCGGTGGTCAGACACAGCCTGCAGGATGACCAAGAAGTGTCCCTTCCTGTTGATGTACAGGGAGTCCTGGTGGTCCGGGGCACGGATGGTGATGTGCATCCTGTCGATTGCCCTCCCCCACACAGTTGGGGAAGCTCAGGGTGCCAAACGCCTCGATCAGCACGTCCACATCAGTGAGGTGGATGACTCTGTGGAGCACCACTCTGTTGATGGCCTTGACCACCCGCAGAGGGACACACAAATCCGAGAGTCACTGGGGTACCAGGGTGGCTGAGAATGTTCCTTCCCCACCACTGCTCCATGCCCCCACTCCCAGAAGCAACCCCCCCCCTGTAATCCTGGTCACCGTGAGCAGTCCATAGTGTGGGTGGGACATACCAAACCCTCCCGTGGAGGGGACTTGCACCACCTCCCTCCTTTTCCCTAAGGCCCCACAACCCTTCCTTACACCCTCGCTCCTGGCACAGTGGCTGAAGATTGCCATATCTGCATGAGCACTGCTCCAACAGTGGATCTCCCCATGCCAAACTGGTTCCCCATGGATCGGTAGCTAGCTGGCGTGGAGAGCTTCCAGAGGGCGATGGCCACAAGCATGTGGAGGGGAATGGCGGGCCTCATGTGTGTGTCCCGTTGCCGCAGAGCAGGGGCGAGCCACTCACAGAGCTCGAGGAAGGTGTCCTTCTTCATCCTGATGTTCTGGGTCCATTGTTGGTCTCCCCAGTGCTCTAGGACGATGTGCAGAAAGCGCAGCCAGGCTTGCAGCAACACGTCCAAAAGAAGCATGAGAGTGCCCAGGGCAGATCCAGGTCCATGGTGCTGAGTTCTGTGGTGTCCCGAGTCAGGGCAACCAAAGCAGGCAGAGACAAAAATGCTTTGCTGTCCCTCAGCGAGGTAGGCATGCAAGCAGGGAAAGCTGAGAACTGGCTGTCCAGGGGGGTCCCTTTAAGCACAAGCCTCAGATAGCCTCAGGCAGCAGCCACACAAAGGAACTCCTGACCTGATGCCCTACCGGAAGTGGTTTCAGCTGCCCTTAAATGCGATTCAGCATCCAATCAGTGTGGACGTGCTATTTTGAAATAGCAGAACACTATTTTGAACTGCATTTTGTGTGTAGACGCGTTATTTCAAAATATCTTATTTTGAATCAACTATTTCAAAATAACCCTGTAGTGTAGACATGCCCTAAAAGACCAGGTGTCTCTAGAAAATATACACCAAACAAGAAAATCCACCTGAGACCAATTGCTTGGCTTAACAATATCTTAAAATCAGAAAACATTAACTACAGGGGGAAAATATAACCCTAACAACTAAATACAGCTGCGAAAAGAATGAACTATGATCAAGCAAAAGTTCCACAACTGTGGGACCCAAAGGAAAGAGACACACTGCATGATGGGTGGTATAGAGCTTCTAATATGCTAGGGATTCTAGGAGACTTCACAATGTTGACTGTCTTCAGTGCTATCAAATGTTCCATGGCTCACAAGCACCAACAGAAATCTATCCACCAGAGACCTTCAGACAGGTGGTCAATTCACTAACAGTTGGATTTCTGATATTTACAGTGCCTGGATCTCCTGAGACTCTAGGAAATAAAACATTTCTGATGCTTCCTGTTTCTACTTTGAACATATGTGTCATGAGAACAGTCTCATCCACACTATTTCTGCTTTCAATCCAAGCCAGGATTGAGGGGCATGACAATGGCAATTTTTGGGGAAGACAGACAAACTTTTTCAACCCCGTAAATGAATGTGTCTTGCTTGAGTATGGGTTGGTTAATATTTCATTAAGATGGCTTCATCTTTCCTAATTACAATGGAAGCATCCCCATTCATTCTTAATCAAAATTTTAAAAATAATAAAACAATTTTTATGGTCTCCCTATTACTCATATCTTAGGTCTGAATTCATTTTAGGATGAAAAATCTGGTACAGAAGTCCTGACCCATCGGACATACTTAAAACTACACTTCTTGTCCATCAGTACAGTAGGATGAGCATGACTAATAATTTATTGGGGGGCAGGGAATAGAAGATCTTTTCAAAAGTGGTTGTAGAGTTAAAAGGCAAAAGAGATAATTTTTGAGAAAGAAAATCAACTACAACCTTTTGGTTGACTGTTAAATGCTGTTTCACCTCAGTTGTATGTCAAATGCTACCCCTACTGTAGTGATGCCACATCTGATGAAGATTTTGAAGGTGAAATGAATATTTACAATGAAGCATTTTCTCAAAATCCTACAACAAAGAGCACATTCCTGTTGGGATACACCAGACTCTATTCAGCAGGGGAACAAGAGACCCAATACCATCCACAATCTCTTATCTCAGCATGAGCTGACATCCACCTACGAGGACGGTTTTACTTACAAATTCTAAAGAACATATTTCAGCAGCAAAGTGTTTCTAAGCATCAGACATAAAATGTGGCCATTTTCCCCCATGGCTAGACAATTCACGTTGATTGTTTGCTTTCAGTTTCTTCTGCACACCTTCACCAGATGGATTACAGGTGGATTACAGGATCTTGTTACTAATTATTCCAGCGGGTATCAGCCACCACTTGCAATAGCTAAGGTTGCAAACCAGTTGCCATTATTAATCCCTGTATTCACAACGTAACTTTATGAAACATTCAACCTTTTAGACAATGTTCAAAGTGGTTAATGTTCTCTCAACACGGGTAGGATTTTAGAGGCATGCTCCTCGAATTGGTGGAATATAGAATCATAGAACATTAGAACTGGAAGGGAGCTTGAGAGGTCATTGGGTATGTCTACACTACAAAGTTAATTCGAACTAACAGACGTTAGTTCGAATTAACTTTGATAGGAGCTACACTAGCGCTCTGCTAGTTCGAACTTAATTCGAACTAGTGGAGCGCTTAGTTCGAACTAGGTAAACCTCATTGTACAAGGACTAAGCCTAGTTTGAACTTACTAGTTCGAATTAAGAGGTGTGTAGCCCCTTAATTTGAACTAGTGGAAGGCTAGCCCTCCCCAGCTTTCCCTGGTGACCACTCTGGCCAACACCAGGGAAACTCGTCTGCCCCCCTCCCGGCCCCGGACCCCTTAAAGGGGCATGGGCTGGCTACGATGGCCGGGCCAGGTGCAAGCCTGCCAGCACCCAGCTAGCAGACCCTGCACCTGGCATGGCTTGAGCCAGCCACCTGATGCCCCCCGGCCCTCCCCCTCTTCCCAGGACCAGGCTGGCGGCTCCCGGGAGCTTGCCCGGGACCGCAAGAGGCGGGCACCCACCTGGTCTAGTGCGGACATCGTGGACCTTGTCCAGGACCTCCGCACTAGGCACAGGAAAGTGGCTGTCTAGGGCAGGAGAGCTGCCAGCCTGGCCACCCAGGAGCAGGTGTACATGAAAATCAAGGTGGTCCACTGAGACCCCCGACCCTGAGCTTACAATGGCCGTACTGGGTCAGACCAAAGGTCCATCTAGCCCAGTAGCCTGTCTGCCTACAGCGGCCAACCCTAGGGACCCTGGAGGGGATGGACCGAAGACAATGACCAAGCCATTTGTCTCATGCCATCCCTCTCCAGCCTTCCACAAACTTTGGGCAGGGACACCACCCCTACCCCCTGGCTAATACCACTCCATGGACCCAACCTCTATCACTTTATCTCACTTCTTTTTAAACTCTGTTCTAGTTCTAGCCTTCACAGCCTCCTGCAGCAAGGAGTTCCACAGATTGACTCTTTGCTTTGTGAAGAACAACTTTCTGTTACTAGTTTGAAGCCTGCTACCCATTTCTTTCCTTTGGTGTCCTCTAGTCCTTCTATTATGGGAACTAATGAAGAACTTTTCTTGATGCACCCTCTCCACCCCACTCATGCTTTTATAGACCTCTATCCTATCCCCCCTCAGTCTCCTCTTTTCTAAACTGAAAAGTCCCAGTCTCTTTAGCCTCTCTTCATATGGGACCTCTTCCAAACCTCTGATCATTTTAGTTGCCCTCCCCTCTACCACCCTCCCTCTCTTCCCCTCTCCCACCTCCTTTTCCCAGTCTCCCCCAGTTTTGTTTAATAAAGACAGATTCTATTTTTGACCACACATTTTCTTTATTTTGTACATCAGGAAGGGGGGCTAGGGAAGGGTAAGTGGAAGGAGGTGAGGGAGGAATGGGGTACGAGCCCCCGATGGGGAGGACTGGGCTAGCTCTGCGGGCTTCTGGGGGTGGAAGCTCTCCTGCAGCCCCCCAATTGCCCTCTCTCCTCAGATGGCAGCCTGTGGCAAGTGCAGCCGGATTGATGGCCGAGTGCTGTGATGTGCCCAGTGTGGGCACTCAGGGCACTCCAAGCCAGGACTGTTTTGCAAGCGGGGCACCCCTGAGAACTGTCTGTCCAGGGTGGGGGTCGGGTCCCTTTAAGCACAGCCCTTGGCTAGCCTGAGGCAGCAGCTCCACGGTCTAAGTCCTCATCTGATGCCCTGCTGGCACTGCTTCCAGCCATCTTTAACCCCGGTTCAGGGTCCACTTAATGTGGACATGCTAGTTCGAATTAGCAAAACGCTAATTCGAACTTGTTTTTTAATCTGGATGCATTAGTTCGAATTAGCTTAGTTCGAATTAATTAATTCAAACTAAGTTAGTTTGAATTAGCGCTGTAGTGTAGACATACCCATTGAGTTTAGTCCCCTGCCCTCACAGTGGGATCAGCACCATTGAGATCATATCTGACAGGTGTCTGTCTAATCTGCTCTTAAATATCTCCAGTGATAGAGATTCCACCTCCCTAGGCAACCTCCCTAGGCAATCCAGTGTTTAACCACCCTGACAATTAGGAAGTTTTTCCCAACGTCTACCCTAAACCTCCCTTGCTGCAATTGAAGCCCATTGCTTCTTGTCCTATCCTCAGAGGCCAGGGAGAACAATTTTTCTCCCTCCTTCTTATAATACCCTTTTAGATAATTGAAAAGTACTATCATGTCCCCTCTCAGTCTTCTCCTTTCCAAACTAAACAAGCCCAATTCTTTCAGTCTTCCCTCATAAGTCATAATTTTTGTTCCTCTTCTCTGGACCTTCCCCAATTTCTCCACATCTCTCTTGAAATGTGATGCCTGGAACTGGACCCAATACTCCAACTGAGGGCTAATCAGCTTAGAGTAGAGCAGAAGAATGACTTCTTGTTTCTTGCTTACAACACTCCTGTTAATGCATCCCAGAATCATGTTTGCTTTTTTTTGCAACAGTCATGCTGCTGACTCATGTTTAACTTGTCATCCACTGTGGCTATGTCTACACTACTAAGAAAAGTGAGAAAAATATACACAAATTGCGAAGTACAATTTGCGTATCTTTTCCCACTTTTCTTCCAAAAGAGGTTTTTCCAACATTTGGCCTGTCTACATGGGGCTAAATGTCAGAAAAAAACCCTCTTTCAGAACATCTCTTCTTCATGAAACAAGGTTTACAGGGATGCTGACAAAATGCACCTGCTTTTCCAACAGTTTTTCAGAAAAATTGACACATTTCTTGGACTTGGCAGAGTTTTTCTGGGATATCTCTGGTATCCCAGAAAAGCTCGGTAGTCTAGACGTACTCGCTGACCCCTAAATCCCTTTCCAAAGTACTCCTTGCTAGTCAATCACTTCCCATTCTGCATGTGAGAAACGGATTGTTCCTTCCTATGTGGAGCACTTCACATTTGTCCTTATTCAACTTCACCCTGTTTATATCAGACCATTTCTCTAGTTTGAGCAACTCCTTCCTTCAGCTGCTTTTGCATTAAAGAAAAGTAGGGGAAGAGACACCCCAACCTCCTGACTCAGCCCGGAGCTTCCTCCCACACCAAACTCCCACTGACACCTGGCATGCCACATCCTCTTCCACATTCCTACACCCTATCCCAGCTCAGAACCCCTCCTGCACTCTGCATCTCTTGGCCCCAGCTCAGAGCCTCTGACTGTACTACCAGCCTCTCATCATTGGTCC
Organism: Pelodiscus sinensis; assembly: GCF_049634645.1. NCBI lineage: Eukaryota > Metazoa > Chordata > Testudines > Trionychidae > Pelodiscus > Pelodiscus sinensis. Next base: position 9,445,790 of record NC_134723.1, read on the forward strand.
AACCCTAGTGCCCACACCCCCAGCCCAGGGCACATACTGTATCTCTCATTTTAGCCCTATATCCCAGCCCTGAACCCCCCTCACAAACCATGTAGAGAAAAGAAAAATCTAACCAAACTGTTTTTACAAGGCTATAGAAAAACTGGATGAAGTTTGACAATTGATGTGGAGGTGATCTACACTGAGCTATAGCACATTTGCTTGCTGAAAGAGAAACAAAAAGTTATAAACAACTGAAAATAAAACAGCTGTTAAGCATGCTTACAGTGACCATATGTTCTACTTTGGCCAGGACAGTTCATATTTTAAGCCCTGTCTATGCCTTTCCAACTGTTTTGGAAAAACTGGGCCACTGTCTTGTTTGCTTTTGCCAGCTGATCATCAGTTGTCAAGAGCAAACTGGAAAATGACAGTTTTGGCAAGAAAAGTGGTGTGCAATCAGTAGTGGGATGCATAGGAATGTGCAGGGGAGGGGAGGAACAGTAACAACAACCTCACGTGGGAGAAAGGATCAGGCCAGCGACTCAGGCTAGGCGGGCCCCACACATGGACATTGAGTCAGCTCCTTGAGGAGGGCCTAGGGCCAGTGGAAGGGAGGAACACAGAGCTTACAGGTGCCTGGTTTACAACTGGATTACCTGTTTCAAATGGAACACTGGAGGTTTTGGTTAGCACAGGCCACTATAAGTCCAGTCAGCAGCACAACAGAGCTAAGGCAGCTTCCCTACCTATCTCTATGTGGCACCTGGAAGCATGAACCTGTGACTGCAGCTCCCAAGTGAAAGCATGGCCAGGGGAACTACACACACTGCCTGCACCACAAGCACTAGCTCCACTCTCTATTGGCCAGGAACTGTGGCCAGTAGGCGATGTGAGGTTGGTGCCTGTGGGTGGAGGCAGTGCACATCACAGAGAGTTGCGTGACCCTAGGAGTCAAGGAATGTGGCACCACTTCCAGGAGCTGACAGTGACTGCCATCTGGAGCCAGCATCCCTGCCCCTCCCCACACATCCCAGCCCTCTGCCTCAGCCCAGAGCCTCATCCCATTCCAAACTCCTTCCTATAGCTAGCATGCCACATCCCCTCTCATATTCCTATGCCCTATCACAGCTCTGAACCCTTCCTGAATTCTGCATCCCTTGGTCCTTGCCCAGAGCCTCTTACTGCACCTCAAACTTCTCATCATTGGCCCCATCCTAGAGCCCACACTCTTAGGACAGAGCGCATATCTCTTCCTATACCCCCAATCCCACGCCACAGCCCTGAATCCCCTCACAAACCCTTAGAATGGGAGTTGGCAAAAATCTACTTTTAGAGTTACTAACACTTTTCATGATAAAAGATCCTTGCTTAACACTTTCCATTGTTTGCAGCGAGCTTTCGAAATTCAGCAGGTAAAAAGCTTTGGGGCTAAAGTTCCTTTACTTTGTCCCATAGAATTCCACAGGGATTTATCTGAGTTAAAAACTCCCTAGTGTCCCTTAGGAAATTTTAATCAGCAGTGGCAAAATACCCCATGTCATAGCCAAAACAGCAGTACCACCATAGTACTGCAGTGAGAAGCCAGGTTCTTGGCAGAACAGCTGTAGCAGAAGGCCGAGAGAGACAAGCCCAGCATGCCAACCTCACCTCTAGGGAATGATAAATACTTTTTTTTCCATTTCCTGACTTTAAGTGTGAGTTCATAACATTGCATTAACATTGTTTCCTTCATGTAATAGATTGTAAATCAAATTGTAAATCTCTATTACATTTCTTCCTTACAACTTAGATTCACAGCTAAAGACATGCCTCTGCTTAAGTGTTGTGAGAGTCAAAGAGGGAAAGATTTTTTTTTCAGAACAGTTTACTATTTTAAGTAATTTATTCTCAGCAAAGGCAACAGATTGGGCATGTTATATATTGAAGTGAAAACTGAAAAAGAAGTTGCATAAGTTAATTTTGTTGCTCTAGGATAACATTTAACTTCCTCTAACAGTTTACATGCCTGTTTATGCTGCTATTGACTAACACAACAGAGTTTATTGGCATCTGCTTTGCATTATGAAGCACTTCCAATACTGTATGTTACTCCAGAGTTCCTTCTTGAGTGAAAAATTATCCTAATGGAAACCAAAGAGCTTTAACTAATACTTCTCCAATTTTTAAATGTATATGTAAAAGGACACTGAAAATATGTTTTTATTTAATATTGTATTCTTGTAATACTTCCCATCTTCCCCTCCACCAAGAAATCTGAAACCAGAAACAATTTCTTCCAACATTTGTTTTCTATGATCACATTTAATTATTATAGGGTTCCTCATAAGTCTTGTGCCTATGAGGAACAAAACACTTTTGAAAGAGTGAGTTGGGGACGTACTGAATCTCCAATATTTTCCAGGTGGAGTTAATCTTAAGAGGATCTTTTGCTTCTTTCAACAAATTGCATCAGTCATTTTGTTGTAGCTAGTAAGTTTGATATTAATTCTGTTTCAATTGATATTGTTGATATTTTAGTAGGAGGCTCAATAATAAGGCTATTAGCCCAATAGATCAACTGATAACTTTCAACTGGTAATTTCAGTGCTTATTTGTCTTAAATATTTCCATTTTAGGACAGGGCTTCCAATTACTAGCATCGCCCTTCACACCCATCTTGTTTCATATTTATTATTCTGTAAGGGTACATCTATACTGCATGCTTATTTCAAAATAAACTCTTGTGGACTTTTTCCCGAAAAAGCTTATTTCAAAATAGCATGTCTACACTAAAGGGAAGCCTCAAAATTAGCCCAAGGCAGGCTTCTCAAATGTGGATGTGCTACCTCAGTTTAAAGCCCCAGGAAGCTCTGGGGAGAAATTACTTTGAATAGCCCTGGGGAAGATCTATTTCGAAATAGCAGCAGTGGAGCACTCACATTGCTGTTCCAAAATAGCTATTTTGGAATAAGCATTATTCCTCATGGAATGAGGTTTACAGATTTCAAAATAAGCCATCTGTTATTCTGAAATTATTTCAAAATAACGGCATTGCTGTGTAGATGCTTGCATTATTTTGAAATACCATCAGTTATTTCAAAATAACTGTGCTGTACAGATGCACCCTATGAGAATCAATGATTATTTAAGAATACATTTCTTTAAAAGAGAAGAAAAGCACCAAAGAGCAACACAAAGGAGAAGCAAGAGCAAGCAAATGCCTGTGGATATAACCCTGTTGCAAGGGACATTTGTTACTTGTGATAGGGATTTTAATAAATTCTGGGTCAGTTCTAACTATGCAGTTTTATTAAAGGCTTTTCACATTCACAACTAGAACCCAATATTCTGGTCAATGTTTCAGATTAAGAAAGTCCCATTACTATAACGAGGTCTTGAGAAGGAATAATTGCCATGCTCCTCATTTTATAGTAGTCTCAGCCACCTGATATACTAGTGCTTCATTTTACTTCATATTCTTACTTTTTAACTTTAGCCTTATGTCTGTTCCTGAAACAAACTGGGCGGTGGTTGCTTCACCTTTATCAGGCCATTCTGAAATAGGCTGAAAATTAAACTTGTTTGGTGGAGTTTATGGACATGTGACACATTTTGGCAAAAAACTACCCAATTCTTTGATAACAAATTAGTTGGTCAGCATGATATTTCTCACATATTTATTGGGGCATACACTTGCATGGGTCTGGTTGTCAGAAGTCACCGATCTGGTATCCTGACAGGTCTCTTGCTGTGTCCAATGATGATAACTGTTTGGCTACCTGCGTGTGCTCCTCTGGTGTGTTGTGCCTGCTTTGCACAAGTAGCAAACATAGCAGATTCTAAGAGAGCCTCCAAACATCACACAATCAGATAAAGATCAAAGGTGCCTGGCCAGGTTTATTGTAAATGAACTACAGTAATAGCTTCCTCCCTGGATCAGATGTCTACAAGTAGGCTAAGAATGTGTGACCATGACAATGGACTTGACTCAGTGGCATGGAATTTGCCACTGCCCCTAGGTTGGACAAAGACAGCTCTCTCAGGGTATATTTTTATATGTAGGTACAAACAAGTTACACATCACTCGTGACATATCAGGTCACCACCCTCCGATGTTAGACACCACCCATCACCTTGTTCATGGAGGTTTGGTCACTATCTAATCATGCAGTCAGTTTAGACCGTGTCCTGAACTTGGATCAGCACGACTGCTATTTGTGGGGAGTGTGTTGGTACCGAGCTGTTTCTTCATGAGGTGTTCTGTTACGACCCCTCTGGAAAGTGCTTCCAGACAGTGCCTGGTACCAGTTAATGTTTTCTACCATTAATCCTGTTCATGCCAGATTTTGTTAGCAGAGCCTGCTTCTGCTCACAGCTTCACTTTGCTTTTGATTTGCAAAGTCTTGACCATTGAGCCTTGGCATTAGGCCTTGCAAAATGCCTGTGATAACACATAGTTTGATTTCAGGTCCTCATCTTAGTATAGTAGGCTGCAGCTCACTTTGTCAGATGCACAAAAGCTTATGCCCCCAATATATTTGTTAGTTTTTAAGGTGCAACAGGAGTCTTGGTTGTTTTATTGAAACAGATTAACACAACTACATGTCTGACACATGGTATTTCGGTGGCTCTCAATGCTACTGTGATACAAGTTAACTTACAGCAATGAGCAATTTCAATGATAAACATGCCAACCTTGTTTCCAAGGACACTTTGATATTTTCTGTTGTGTAAATACACAATGAGGTTGCATTGCCTGGCTCTAGGTATTTGCATCAGATACATGCCCTAGCAGTAATAATTACAGGATGCACAAGCAGCTGTGCTCTTCAAACCAAAGGGGTGATGTCACACTGCATCAATTGTATATGGTAGTTAGGTTATCGAAAAAGAATACAAGTTAGAGGAGAACACATCTTCACACTTCAGAAACACTAATTATTCATGGTATCAAGTTTAAAACTGAGCTGTCAGATAATTAGGCAGCTCTGAAACAGGTGACTAAACTTTCTGCAAACTTCACACTCAAAAAGACATCAGGTGTCTGCTCATTCTCTGCATAGTGAGATGTGTCAATGGCATACAGTTGTCAGTGTGGATATTATTAGACTCAGACTGACATTTCAGAGGCTTCCTAAGTGATCCATTTTTCTTCTGATCTAAAGCTGCGGAAATTGGGTTAAAAAAAGAGCAACATATCAACCTGAACCTCATTTTAAGTGGCAAAGGCAGCATCTGTGCACTTTTGCCTAACGTAGTGATTTCTCATGCATTATTTTCACTCTGATGTCCTGTGCAGTCAAGTCAAGGCTAAGAGTGCACCTCTCTTCTGTGTCTAATACTTTGGTGAAGTATGAGTGAAAAACAGGGTTGAGTGTATAGTAAACAAAAACATGAATATTAATTCAAATTTGAAAATTAATTTCATTTTGATCGTGTGTGATGCCTTTCATGGTTATGCTCTGAGAAAAGCTGAGCTCTGTTAGCATGAATACAAATAAAAGTGAATTCCAAGCTCAAATCATTCAAGGACATCCAAACAAGGAATACCTCAGCATTGTTTTGAAAACCATGTAAATCTATGTAAACAAGCCATCACATTTGCTGAACACGTCAGCTACTGAAGATGCCCAGTTAATTGTTCATGAGCCATTCATAAAATAAATAATATTCTGTGAGGAAAATAATAAATATTTTAAACAAAATAATTTGATATTTCTGTGAACGTCTCAGAAATATTTCCCCAATACCAAAACATCATAACTTGCAAGGGTAAATTATTCATTACTTAAAAAAAAATTCATTCTAATAAACAAGTCTGTGAAATACCACATATGACTAATACAATACCATCTTGTAATATTATCAATACCTTCAGAGAAATTGTTTGAATAAACTCATTTTCTTTCCATTGTTAAAAATTAGGATCTTTAGTTGTCCTGTGAAATGGAATTGTGTGTGTCTTTCAACCCTATCAAGAGGTGAATGTGACATTGTTATTGACAGGCTTTGCAAATCCTCCCAATGTCAAACTTATGAATTTTGTTTAATATTATGAACTCTCTTTGGGTATGTCTACACTGCAAAGTTAATATGAAATAACAGCCATTATTTCAAATTAACTTTAATAGCATCTATACATACAAGCCGCTATTTCAAAATTAATTCGCAATAGCAGAGCTCTTAATTTGAATTTGGTAAACCTCATTCTACGAGGAGTAACGCCAAATTCAAAATAGTTATTTCAAATTAAGTGCTGTCTAGACACTTAATTCGAAATAGTGGGCCTCCAGGCCTTCCCAGGGAGCCCTGGTGGCCACTTTGGGCACAACCAGGAAAACTTACTCTCCTCTTCCCCAGCCCCAGAGCCATTAAAGGGGTAGACCCCAGCCACAGTGCCTGTGCCAGCTCTAAGCCTGCCAGCCCAGAGTCAGCAGTGGCCACCAGGGCCCCTGACCCAGTGGCCCCAAAACATGAGCCAGCAAGCCAGTGGCAGCCAGCCCTCCACCGCTCCCCAGGAGCAGTCTGCCAGCTCCCAGGAGCCTGACAGGGTCTGGATAAGGCAGGCGCCTTCCTAGTCCAGCATGGAGATCATGGACCTTATTCAGGTTTGGTGGGGATGCCCCAACATCCATGATCTCTGCACTAGATGGAGGAATGTGTCTGTCTATGGCAGGATAGCTGCCAGCCTGGCCACCAAAGGCCACATGCGAACCCAGGAGCAAGACTGCATGAAAATCAAGTTAGTCCAGCAAGACCCCCAAACCTGGGCCCTGAGCTTCCCCTCCCCCTTCTTCCCCTTGCTTCCCCCTTCCAGCTCCCTCCTTCCAGGTTTCCCTTTCCCCTCTCCCACCTCCTTTTCCCAGACTCCCTAAAGGTTCATTCCTTCCCCTCAGTTTTGTTCAATAAACCCAGTTTCTCTTTTTGAACATACGTGTCTTTTATTTGACATCAGGAAGGGGGGCTAGGGAGGGGTAAGTGGAAGGATATGAGGGAGGAATGGGGCACAAGCCCCTGGTGAGGAGGACCGGGGTGGCTCCTCGGGCTCCTCAGGGTGGACGCTCTCCTGCAGGGCCTCCTGGATCCTGACAGCCCCCCGATGGACCTCCCGGATGACAGCCTGCAGCAAGTGCAGCCGGGCTGATGTCAACGACCCTACAAGACGCACCAGCGTGCCCAGGGGCAACTCTGGCTCCATGTGGCCGAGTGATGTGGTGTCCCGAGTGCAGGCACTTAGGGCACTCCAAGACAGGACTGCTTTGCTGTCCCTCATCGACGTAGACAAGCAAGCGGGGAACCCTGATAACTGTCTGTCCGGGGTGAGAGTAGGGTTCCTTTAAGAACAGTGCTCAGTTAGCCTCAGGCAGCAACCCCACACACTAATTCCTAACCTGATGTCCTGCCGGCACTGGTTCAGGCCAGCCTTAACCTCGGTTCAGGGTCCACTCAGTGTGGACGCACTATTTCGAAATGGGTTTTGTGTATAGATGTGTTCATTCGAATTAGCTTAATTCGAATTAATTATTTCGAATTAAGTTAACTCAAATTAATGCTGTAGTGTAGACATACCTTGTGTGTTAATGTCCTCTGTCTTTTGCTGTATGCTTTTATGCTAAGAAGAGGCAGAATAGCATTTTGTTGCCTACCCCTAAAAGGGCTGGTCTTTAAAGACCAGCAACGATTTAATAACCTGGCCCTGCAACAACTGGATTGCTACAACCTAAGTAAAACCAGTTTTCTCCAGTTTATCTGAAGAGAGTGGAAAATAGATTTTACAAAAAAGAGAGAAAGAAAATAGAAACCAGGTGTTGGGTTGGCTTTTAAAAACATAGAGGCACACTTCTGAGCTAGAGGGAACAGTCTGTCAGACTGACGGAAGCTGAAGGGAATTTGCTTCAGGAGTCAGGGAATATTATCCTTTATCAAGGGGAGAAGACCAAGTCCACGGAGTGAGCACCAGCGATTCCTGAAAGAGATGGCTAAAAACCCAGGCAGCTTTCAGATTAGTGAGGACACCAGAGGGAGAGAAGGTTTTGTTGGTTTTGCCTTGATCTGTCAATCTCTGTGCTTTCTGCATATTTGTATAAGAAGTTAACTTTGCACAGCCTCTAAGTGCCTGGCTTCAACTGGCATGTGCTACTGAATGGGTTAATGGTAAACAAGAATACTATTTTGAAATGGGTTTTGTGTGTAGATGTGTTCATTCAAATTAGCTTAATTTGAATTAATTATTTCGAATTAAGTTAACTCAAATTAATGCTGTAGTGTAGACATACCCTGTGTGTTAATGTAGAGCTTGGGGGAGGGTGTTTTTAATCTGTTGAGAAACTTGCAGGAAGGGGGTTCAGTACTGGTTTTGGGGACCTGAGCTGTTGGGTATCACTTCAGAGAAGGGGTGTCATCAAGGAGTCTGTATGGCCAGAATGAGACTCAAGGCCAGAGACAGTATCTGGAGCCTGCCTAGACCCAAGGAAGAAGAAAAGTACATGAATCCAGTGTTTGTCCAACCAGGGAGAGGTTGTCATAGCGTGTGACAGTTACAAAAGAGTTTCTTGTTCTAATCAAACACTCGCTGTAAGCTGGCTCTGAGTACACCTTGACATGACAACTTTGCCTACCTACTTCCCGATGTCATCCAGTGCCACTTGTAGAATTAAGCAATATGAGACAACAAGAATGCCATTCTGGTTGATTACCACATACCACAGTTGCTCTCACAGGCACTAAACCAAGGACCTTTAATTTCTGAAGAATGTCAGTGATGCTGCCCCAGAGGGCTCTGCTGCTATTAAAGAATGCAAAGCTGGGAAAAGTATGGAAGGGGGGAAAGTGAAAAGCAGGACAGTTCTCAAGGAGCATCGGTGTGGCTACAAAAGGCAGCAGCAGCAACAGCCAACCAGAAAGTGCCACTGCAGTATAGCCTGCCACATCCATTGCAAACTAACAATGATGCAAACCAGCTACAAAAGCCATAGAACATTTCAACACAAAAGGGTCACAAATATTTGCTTTGATCTTTGTTATCCTTGTCTTTAAAATATAACAGTGAGCAAGCACAACAGTATTTTCCCACCCTAATTTAGTATTAAACTTGAATCAGTGGCTTTAAAATTAGCCCACTTGTATCTTATTAAGATTTATGGACAAATATGCCTAAAGAACATCACTTACTGGACTCTGGGTCTGAATTGCCATCTCCTTCTGTCCGACTGTTGGGGGAAGCCTGTTCATAATACTCCTCCTGGGGGAAACCAAGGGGCAGCGGATGCGATGTGCTAGCACTGCTGCTGGGTTCATGGTCTCCAAGCCCACTGTCACTGCAGCTTTCCTGGGAACCGTCTGGTAGGTGAAACGTGACACGGCGTTGCGACTGCAAGGAAAGAAAGAAAATTATATGGTTTCAACTACAAACGGAGTAATTGCTTAATGCATCCAATATAGGAAATGTATTATTTCAGCTATCTGGCGAGGACACATTAACATTATCTACAGTTGTGCACAATTTCAGGCTTTCATGAACATGCAGCTCTGCTTTCAAACTTGTTTCGCCTGACAGCAGAGCTTTTCCTGTTTTTTAAAACTGTAAACCTTGATGCAAAAATGAAAGTGGCCTCATGCTAAAGAGATTCTGTCAACCTTCGCAGGCCTTTGAAGCCTTCTGTAAATTGACTTGGAGATTTCAATCACCATTTGAGGCTGAATTTATTTCTCTTCTTATTTCTCCATTTTTCAAGATATATTCTTTTCATTATAAGCTGCTCCTCTACTTTAAGGCCAGAGAATGTGAAACATTTCTAACTGATGTGCTTGGTTCTTTCAGAACCACAGTAATAACATATCATCAGTAAATCTTACAATAAAAAAAAGTCCTTTAAAAAACTGTATCTAAACAAATGAACTAAAAGTAGTCCCCAGCCCTTCCCCTCCACAAACTGTAGGGCCCTACACTTTTGTTTTGATTCCATGCACAATGCAAAGAGCTGTGGGGCCAATTTTTAAAAGGGATTTAGATGCCTAATAAAATTCTCAGTAAACATCTAGGCACCTAATCCTACCCACATCTTTTGAAAATCCCACTTCAGACCTATTAAAAATCTGGCCATTTATCTTCATACTAAGGTTGAAATTTGGGAGGAGAAGCAAAACAGTCACAGCAAGGTGACCAGTTTGAAGCGAAGAATTGGGTGCACCAAAAGTCTGATGTGAGAGGATAAAATTTTCTAGAGCACCTAAGGAGCCTGCCTGAACAACATCATCTATGATGTAACTAGCATCATCAGTTATTTCTACTCTGTTGTAATAGTTAGTATAGAAGCAGTTCTCCTACTTTGGCTTTGACACACTCCAAAGACGTATGAGCAGGGCTGACAAAAGAGCATGTGTGGGCCCCCCATGGACTCCCCTTAGGTACTGGGGGAGGGGATGGGGCTATGGTTATACTGGTGGGGCACTGGGGCTCCAGCTGCTCTGCAGGATCTGGGGACAAGGAGGTTGACCTGCAGCAAAGTGCACCCACTGTGGTTGGGGGTGCCCTCTGCTGGGTGTTGATGCTTTCTCCTGCCCAGCCTGGGCTAAGACCCCCACACTCCCCAGCATCTGTTTTCTACTAATGGCAGGGATGGGGTAAGTACACGGGGCAGGGGAGATGTGTGTGCAGCACCCTCTTGCCAGCACTGCCCCAGGCCTGGCAGGTGCCACAGGAGAGCCCAGTTGTCCATGCAACCGCCAGACATCCCTGACCTGGGCCTGCCAAACTCCTCCCTCCAAGCTATGCCAAATGTTATGAGCTACTGGGTGGGAAGGTTGGACCAGACAACCCATGCTGCCTTTTGCTCACTGTCTTCCTCTGCCTGCTCAAGCAGACAACAGCTGTCTGCATCCCATCTAACAGCATGATGTCAAAGCACCAGGCCCCCGAAGTTGCAGGGGTCACCAGAGTCGTCTCCCCTATTCACCTTACCTAACCAGGTATGGGGGGGGGGGGGGTCGATGGTTGCGGTGAAACCAAACAGTGGCAGCACTCCACCACTGCAAACCAAACTGTTATTTTTGCTAGAACTGAGTCCCAGGGGAACTCCAAGTATACATAAAATCCACAGGCCTCCTCTGTATATTCCTGTCAGTCTTGGCCATGGCACCAATGTCTGTTTCACAAGTTCACTATCCTTCATCTTGAGGAGATGGGGAGGCTGGAAGGGATAGCAGTAACATGGATCAATGACCCTATACTTTACTTCATGTGATTTCTCCTTCCCAGGCCTGTTTTCTAATAATGTGGGCCAGAATGTAATTGTCTGCTTTAGATTTCAAAGAGATGCAGTTCAAATAAAAGATCAGATGTACCGAATCTTTGTGTTGTAGACAGAAAATAAGACATTTTATGTTGGTAGAAAATGCAGACATTTTATCCTCATTTAAAACCTACTTGTGTTTCCCAGAATTCCTTTTGTCAGTATTTACACTGGCATAAAGTAAATCATCTGAAAAATATATAGTAATCTCAGGTGTTTCACAGAACCGTAAAATCAAATAACACTATATCTGGAAGGGACCTTGAGAGGTCATCAAGTTCAGATCCCTATCCTCATGGCAGGATCATCCCTGATAGATGTCTACCTAACCTGCTCTTAAATATTTCCTGCATTGCAGTTTTCGATGGTAACTCTTGATATATGTTAACTTTTAATGTCAGCCACTGAATATGCCGAGAATATCACACAGAATGTTCTGGACCACAAAGACATCACAGTATGGTTGTTACAACATCAGAACAGAAGGCCAACAGAAGCACTTATGTCCTCCAGCTAACATTGATAGTAAGGCTGTGACAAAATCAGCATGAAGAAAACTAGAGTAACATCGCCTCAGGTCTAGAGTGGAGACATCATCAGCCAAGAAAGGAAAATCTAATCTGCAAGAGCAAAATTATTCTGCTTTGTGGAATGAGACTTCTGTCCATGGATAAAATTAATGTATCTGCCCTGAGAGATAAAGCATCATATATGGTTTGCGGTGTAATGGTGTCCATTATTCCTTATCTCCTCAACAGGACTGTCCATCTCAAACTGATGTTAATTGGACTTGCATTTAGCATGATTATCTTTACATTTCTCCCCACTCTTCTTACCATCTAACCCTAGACTCTTCTTCCACCTTTTTCCTGCTCTTTCCCCGTCTCCTTTACGTGCCTCTACCCCTGAGCATACCACTGTGAAATCTAAAAATCCTTACATTTTAAAGCTACAAAGACATTATGAATAACTCCTACATCACTTTTCTTATGACATGCAGTGCTGTACCACACAATGGATGTTAACACCTGCATTTTAATAAACCAGTTATAACCTTGCATGTGGAATGTAATGAACCATGCTGAAACAAAGATCATAAAAAGTGGAATGTTCTTAGCAAATTTGTGCTTGTTACATCACTTTTATTCCCAAAGCATTATGTTTGTTCAACAATGTTCAAATTCCTTCCCCCCCCCCCCAAAAAAGAAGCATAATAAGTATGCTTTGGGCCATTAACCTTACAGAAAAAAAGAAATCATGAGGATCTTATTCCACGGGTCTTGCACTAGAGACAGTGGAATCTTGCCCCAGTAGAAGAGACCTCAGGGCCCAGTCTTAAATTTCACAGATTACTGAGATCCACAAAAGGCCAAACGTATCGATACAGATACTCTCTGTGTTTGTATTGGTTTTGTACTCAGTGCATCCTTCCAAAAGCTTTCTGGGACTCAACCTGGCTGTAGCTGTCTCCAAAATAGCCTAAAAGGAGACACTGCAGAATGTTTTGTATGAATGGATGAAGAACAAAGTGCATTCTTGCCTCCAAACACAATACTCTTGCCCATAAGGGCCATTTTAAGGGCTATGTTTCCGGCAGTGCGGGAGGAAGTGGCTCAGAGCACAGCTGTTTCTCCCCTCCCCGCAGCTAGAGCCGCATCATCACAAGCACCAGAAAGTTCTGTCTCCTAATGCCCTTGCCTGGAGGCTCCACCGTAGAGCTCCTATTGGCCAGGAATCATGACCAATGGGATTTGTGGAGGGTGGTGCTCTTAGGGGACCACCCATTCACTTGGGGAGCACAGGGTTATGGGATCAAGTTCCACTCTGGGAGTGGCCAGACAGCCACACCAGTGGTGGAGCAGTGGAGACAAGACAGGCTTACCTCTGCCCAGATGAGTGCAGGGCAGATCAGGCTGCAAGGAGCAACCTGATTCCTCTCACCAACAGGATCTGTGTCAAGTAAGAGCCAGGTAGCCCCATACCTCGCCTCAGCCCTAAGTCTCCTCCTGCAGCCTAAGTCCCTAAGGGTATGTCTACACTACCCTGCTAGTTCGAACTAGTGGGGTAATGTAGGCATACCGCACTTGCAAATGAAGCCCGGGATTTGAATTTCCCGGGCTTCATTTGCATAAGCGGGGAGCCGCCATTTTTAAAACCCCGCTGGTTCGAACCCCGTGCAGCGCGGCTACACGGGGCACGAACTAGGTAGTTCGAACTAGGCTTCCTAGTTCGAACTACCGTTACTCCTCATTTCCTAGACCCCACATACCAACCCTGACTTTCCTTTTGCACTTTACTCCTGTCCAGACCCACAACCCCACCTCAACCTCCTGAGCCCATTCCTCCACTCCAACCCCCTTGGCAGTAGCCTGGAGCATTGTCCTGAACCCTAAACACTTCATCCTCCCTTCCACCCCACGGCCCACACCCCCAGTCGGAGTCCTCACCCCATCTTGCACCCACCCTCCTGCCTCAACCCACAGCCTCATCCTGCACACTGAATCCCTCATTTTGGCCCTGTGTCAGACCCTAGGGGACCCAACAAAATCTCATAGCCCCCAGAAGCTAATCCACTCCTGCTTCCCAACCTTACTCTTTCCAACACAAACCCACAAAGACCTACACAGTGCCTTCCCCAAGAAGATGGTTCCACAGAGATGACTCATGTCTACTGGCCCACATGACAGAGTGTTTAAAATATTCATGGCTTCTTGAAATCCAATCTATGCTACTTCTCACCATTGCTACAATTGGTGAAGCTGAATAATAGGAACAACTGTAAGTTTTCAGAAAAAAAATCTAACTGCCTTACATCCTGTAATAAGCCAAAATGTGTGCACAATTATGCATGTAATTTCCATTTATAAAGTGATAGTAACTGCAAAGAACAATTAGACATTCAATTGCATGTGTAAATATGTAAAAATAAGGCCTTTAAAGGATATTACTAAGAAAAAGAATAGTAACACTAATTAAGATATATTATAAAGGCTATGAGACATCATATTCCAGTGCATAAACTTTTCACCAGGTGCAAAACCAAAAGAAACTACCTCTAGGAATATTATTGTACAGATAGGTATATTCAGAGAGTGTTACTCCTCCTTTGAAATGTGCTGTTGGACACTGTCATACAAGGTACTAATCTACAGAGGAATGACTTTGTCTGCCTTCCAGCTACAGTTACTATAGTGCAGTCTTCAAACTCTGTTATTCCAAATTCAGGTTTTTCAAAATTAGATTTTTACAAGGCCTGAATCCAAACAAAAAGCTGACACATTTAAAAAAATGTAATGTCAAGTTTTCAAAACAAATGTCTATTTCTCTTTAGTGTTATTGCAGGAGGAATACCAGCTAATTCGAGTTAGGGCTTTAAATCGGACTCCCGTTTCACTGCCATGTGTAGACGTGAGCAGTTACTCCGGGCTAGTGAATTTCTAAAATGGTGACTGGCCGGGAACATGCAAATCAAGTGTGGGATATTTAAATCCTGGACTCGATTTGCAACTTCAGCATGCTTCATTTGCCTCCCTACTTCGAAGTAGGGGGCTAGTGTAGAATACCCTATGATTGTAAGACCGATTGCCATTGAACTGGCTTGAATATGAATAATTTTACCTGAGATCCCATATTCAGCACAGGGAAATCTGGTCACCCTAATTAACATTTGCAGCTCAATAACACTGTATTAGTGCATTAAAATCTGAAAGAAGTTGACATACTTAGACTTCTATAAGGTGTTTGACTTTTTACCGTATGATATTTTGTTTAAAATACTAGAATGATATAAAATTAAGGGGGCACACATTAAATGATTAAAAATTACAAATGGGGATTCATCATCAACTGGTTGAATTTCCAGTAGGGTCATGAAATGCTACACTGCTTATCAAGGACTTCAAAGAAAGCAAAATCATTACTGATTAAGTTTGCAGATGCACAATAAATGTAGGAGTGGTAAATAATAAAGAGGTAGCACTCTGAATCAATTGGTAGATTGTGTGGAGATATGTAAGTATGCACATCTAGGAACAAAATGAGTTGGTCATACATACTTACAGGATGGGAGGACTCTCCATTGGGAAGCAGAGACATTGCGATTTAGATATATGCTGGGAGTGCATGTTCAGCTGATTACCTTCCCCATTCCGAATCTTTGTTCAGAGTTTTTTCAGAAAAACAGCCTTTTTCCCCCCAAAAAATCCAGTTACGTCCACACTGCAATTGCATTCGTTTGAAAAAAAAAATCAAAAGAACAGATGGGTTTTTCTGACATTGGTAAAGCTCTTTCTATGAGGAAGAAGTCTTTTCTGAAAGTGTTCTTTTGGAAAAAGGCATTTGTGGCCAGGGAAGAGGGAGTTCTTTTGAAAGAAGAGGAAAGAGGAAAAAGCAGAAGTGCTCTGGTGGCCACTCTGTCCATATTAATCACAGCTTAAATGCGAGATAGCATCCGTTCAGTGTGGACGCTATCTTTTGAAAACGCAGATTGCTTTTTTGATGCGCTTTTGCTGAGTTGACGCTTTCTTTCAGAAGAAGTTTTTCTGGAAGATCTCTTCCGGAAAAGCTTCTTCTGAAAGAAGCCTGCAGTCTAGACATAGCCTCAGATGCTGTTACCAAAAGTGCTAATGCAGTCCTGGGATGCATATACAGGGGAATCTCAAATAGAAGTAGACACATTATTTTAAATCAATATTTGGCACTGGTGCAACTGCTGCTGGAAAACTGTTGCCAGTCCTGATGTCCACAGTTCAAGAGAAATTGAAGAGGTTTCAGAGAAGAGTCGTGAGAATTATTAAAGGTGGAAAAACATTCCTTAGAGCTGGGGTGGGGAATCTTTTATGGGTCAGGGGCCACTGACTCAAAGAAAAATCTGGCGGGGGCCAGGAGCTGCAGGGAGGTGGGGTGTGGGAGACCTGGAGTTCCAGTCTATACTCTCCAATCCTGGGGGAGGCACTGAACTCTGGGCCAGATCCAGGAAATCCAGGGGCCGCATTTGGCCCCCAGGCCTTAGCTTTCCCACCCCTGCCTTAGAGTGATATACTCAAAGAACTCAATCTGTTTAGTTTAGCAAAGAGAAGAGTAATAAGAGGTGAACTGTTTACAGTTTACAGGTATCTACACAGGAAACAAATATTTAACAATGGGCTCTTCCGTTTAGCAGAGAATGGTAATAACACAATCCAGTGGCTGGAGGTTAAAGCTAGTCAACTTCAGAGTAGAAATGAGTAATTTTTTAACAGTGAGAGTAATTATCCATTGGAACAATTTTCTAAGTGGACCCTCTATCACTAATATTGTAAAATCAAGATTGGAGGTTTTTTTTTCAAGAGATCTTATATAAGAATATATTTTAGGGAAGTTATATGCCAGTGGTGGGCAACCAGCAGTCTGCGGACCACCTGCCTGCCACCCTCCCACATGTCCCGCTCCCACGCTGCAGACCCACACTTCCCACTTGTTCAAATTGCCTGATTTGTACTCTGTCCGTGTTCCTCTTCCTCCCTCCCAGAGTTGCAATACCCATTAACAGCTGATTCGTGGCATTCCAGCTTTGGAAGGGAAGGGGAAGGAGCAGGGGTGGAGTACAAATCAGTGGATGTGTGGTGCTGAAAAAGTGCTGGGAGGGAAGGGGAAAGAATAGAAAGTGTGGGGCTCTGGTGCCTCAGTGCATGAGAGGTGCGGGGAGGAGGGGAACAGACTGGGGGTCTGCAGGCCACAGGTGGAGTTCCAAAGGGCTGTGGGCTGCTGCAGCGCACTGAGATGAAGTACTGCTCTTGGTTGCCCATTGCTGTTCTATGTCCTGTGTTATACCGGGGGACAGACTAAATCATGATAAAATTTCCTTCCAGCATTGGATTCTATGAACAAATAAACAAATTTGGAGAAGTAGATTAGTTTTTAAATATTATTTCAATTAACATAAATTAAGGTTTTATTAGTAATAGACAAAAACATCTGCCTTAAAAGTATACAGGGCCAGATGCTTAGGTGGTCTAAATCACTATAGCAACACTGTAGTCAATGGAGTTACCCCAATTTACACCAGGTATGGATCTGGCTCATAATCATTAACTTGAAAACGTCTCTGCAAAGTATGACACATTTGATAATACAATCTGATAACAAAGCAGTTACCTCCATAGCAATTTATCAACATGAGGGAAGAAATCTACTATTTTTTCCCAAATAACAGTGCTGCCATTTTCCTAATTCATGCAGAAACCACAACAACAATCTGGAACAAGTCATACTAATAAAATTTTGCCAAAAGCAGGGACTTATCTTCTGTCACATTTATTTTGGAAATTTCCTCCTTGAGGCATTTCAATTTCAATTTATAAGATTACAAAATATCCTCAGACTCCAGCTGTTTTTTTCCATTTATCTCCAAAGGGAGCGAATATAGATAGTAACAAAATAACAAGGATTATGGCCTGTTTTATTTATTTGATTACAAGTTACCACGTTTAAAAAAAGAAAGAAAGGGAAGAAAAAATCTTGTATTTTATTGGCTTTACAGAATATTAATATAGGATTAGAACCTTAAAGAACTTGTGCTACAAACCATAACTTTCCTTTCAGCTCCTATTCATTATAAAGAAAGCTGTGTAATATTTTTTAGTTTGAATTCATTTCTTTGACATATTTAGTGCTATTAAATATGTTCTTTAGTGAAATTAAAAGAGAATGCATTTTACTTCCAGAAATGCCATAAGCACAATCAGAATTTTTGTCAGAGGTGTCATCTGGCAAGTAAGAAAAAGCTGCATTTTTGTAACGCTGCCTGTCTCTTGAGGGATCAAACTGAATTACAAAAAGGAATCAAACCAAAAACCAAAAACAAACAAAACAAAACTTTTATCCTCATTATTCCAATCTCTGTGAAGACTGATCAAAGCCTCAAACTACACTGAGTTCATTGTTTCACTACAATAATTAGACAGTGGCAGTGGGACTAATAAAGATGAGTCTAAGTAAATAGCTTTAGATACGTTGGAAGACTGATTCTTGGAATTATACACTGGGGGGTTGTTAATTTATAATCAAAAACTGAAAAAAGATAATAGAAAAAACAAGCAATACCAACTAAGTAACACTAAACTATTAACCTTATTATCTTCATTCACTGAAACAAATTAATATCAGTTTAAAATAAGATTGTGAAAAAATAACTTTACAATTATTATTTTAGTTTATGTTGGATTAATTATGTTCCTTAGTTGAAATTATGATTAAAGCCGGTATTCTTTCAAATAGATACTCAAAGATACCAAGAAAACAGAACAAAATGTTATTTCCAACTTTTCTTCCAGTGTTCAGAGCTCAGTTGACAAATGAATCAACATCTTTTATTTCTTCTTTTTCATTTTAAATGCTAAAGCCTATTATTTTACCATCACTGCACTTTCTCATTTCCTCATGTATTCCATAGGTCAGAGAAGTGTGAAATATATACCATAAATATCCTGACTATGTAATCATCTTCAGTCAACACCAATGGCTTTTCTAGACACCGCTCGAAAAAGTTCCCCAATCAGTTCATAATTTCTAACTCAGTTTTTTCCTATATTTACACAACAGAGTACTTAAGTATAATCTTTTATTCCACATGCTTTTGACACAGAGACATAGCACCTAATTTTGTTTTCAGATGTTATCAGTATATGATACTCTATGAATTGCATAAAAACAAACAGCAGAATGCTTACAGGTCAAAAGCATCCAACCTCAGATACAGAAAAATGATCATTGCTGTTGGACTCAGTAAAGGAAAGCCAATATTACTTCTCTATTGTCTATCTTTCATAGTCTAGGCTGCTGTAGTTTCAATACATTCAGTTTCCACCATTGTATGCACCTCCTACTTCCCATAATTCATATACACATGCAGTTCAGACCAATAGCTCTAAGATATCTATGGTTACAATGTCAGTTTAAATACATCACACTAACCTTTTATGATTTATAATTAATTATATTTAAGTTACACTCTTTTCATAGGTGCCAGTCTCCTCATTTGAAAGGTGGATTTATTAAATGAAGAACAAAGCATGTGTATTAGTCATAAACAATTAATTTAAAAAACCCTGAAATTTGAACTAGGAAACTCAGCGCACAAGAGCAGGGTCCACATGGACAGTTAGCACACAGATCACTGCAAAGATGCAAATATACACCACAGCTTGTTGCACATCAAGGCTATGTCTAGACTGCAGGCTTCTTTCGAAAGAGCCTCTTTCAAAAGATCGCGTCTAGACTGCAGGCGGATCTTTCGAAAGAGAAATCCGCTTTTTCGAAAGAGAGCACCCAGCGAGTCTGGATGCTCTCTTTCGAAGACGGCCTCTTTACATTGAAGAACGCCTTCTTTCGAAAGAGGAACTTTTGAAAGAAGGCGTTCTTCCTCGTGAAACGAGGTTTACCGCCATCGAAAGAAAAGCCGCGTTCTTTCGAAATAATTTCAAAAGAACGCGGCTTGAGTCTGGACGCAGGGGAAGTTTTTTCGGGAAAAGGCTACTTTTCCCGAAAAAAACCCTGAGTCTGGACACGGCCCAAGTGTTTGGGTGGCTTAAAGGCATGTTTCCCAGGCTTTCAATAATTCTTGTAACACACATCCTTCTTGAACACACCAGAACTGGACATAGAAATTCAGCCATGACAAGTCCATTTGTTCTCCTCTTAAATAGTAAGAGCTAGGACCACCGAAGGTGGTACACCGCTTCCTCTTCTCCTAACTTACAGCAAGGTCTGGGTTTGGTTGTGTCAGGAAAATTGGATGTGCCTGAATTCAATTGTCTTCTATAACATGGAAAGGGAGGGGGCTGCACGGAGGGACACAATACTCACAGTCACCACTGGGGGCAGCAAGCCCAGGGTACAGCTATACCTGAGACAGACCACTGGGGTAGCCACACCAACAAGGGAGTGGCCAGCTGGGGATGGGGATCACCATCTTGCCTGCCACTGGCCTCAGTCCCCTATCCTTTGACCCTTGGCCCCAGCACTGGACTAGGGGGAGGAGGAAACCCTGCCAGCCCCACTGCCATGCCCTCCCCCCAGAGCATTGCCTGGGATGGGCAGCATAGTCCCAGACCCCACCATAGCAGCCACAGCCGGTACCACCCCCCCATTACCACCGGGCTGCCCAGTACAGCCGTGGAGAGCATTGACAAGGGGGCTGTGCAGCCCTCCCTGACCTTGAGCCGCTCCTCCTAGACATGAGCCAGGACCACTTCTCCGCCCTGCCCATCACCCCCCTCTTCAGCAATGGAAAGAGAGCCCTGTGCGGCCCTCCCCTCCCCTGGGCCGTACATGCAGGGCCGGAGTAAGGGGGAGCTTGCCAGGCAGCTGCCCGAGGCGCCAACCAATGGGGGGGCACCTGATGGCAGCTGTAAGGTGCGCAGCGTGCTGGGGGATAGGGCCGTGCATGCGCAATGCCCCCAGGGGCAGAGCTGCGCATGTGTCGCGTGCCCGCTGCCCGGGGCACAGAAATGGCTCGAGCCAGCCTTGAGTACATGGGCAATGCCAGGTAAGCCTTCTAGCAACATATACAAATAAAAGGCACCCTCCCTATGCCAATTTATATCTCCAAATATCATTTTGCTCTTTTAGTTACAGCATCACCGGGGGGAGCTCATGTTCTACCATGACCCCCAACTCCTTTCCAGAGTCACTCTTTTGCAGGCTATATTCTCCCATCCGATGTGCGACCTATATTCTTTGGTTCAAGATAGATGACTCTGGATATGGCTGTATTTATGTACACATTTTTCAAATGAGCCTACCTTGCCATATGTTGCAGGTCAGTCTCTATACTTGACCTATCCTCACCGTTTATTTACCACTGCACTTATGTTAGCATCATCTGAAAAAAATTACCAGCTATGATTTTATCTTTTCTTCCAGGTTATTGTCAAAAATATTGACTAATATTAGGACAAAAAGGAAACCCCCTTCAAAACACTCCAATTGGATGCCTATTCGCCATTTACTTTTTATGATCAATCAGTTAAGCAGTTTTTAATCCCTTTTATATGGGCAGCACTTATTTTGTATCATGATTTTGTGTATCTCTCTCTCTCTCTCTCTCTCGCTCTCTCTCTCTCTCTCTCTCTCTTTCTCTTTCTCTTTGAGTAGTGGAGGTAGTAATCAGAGCACCTTAAAGCAACTCATGCCAAAACTCTAAGACAAACTTATGATCTCATAAAAAAGAAGTTTATTTATCCAAATCTATCCACCATAAAAGCATAATTATCACTAGTTATGCTACCAATCCTTGATTCTTATTAAGTCTCTTAGCAGGACACAGATGTTGCTCACCTAGAAAGCCCCAGTGGAGAGGCTGGCTCTACCTCCTCCAGACATTACCTAACCATGCCAGACCACTAATGTTGCTGGGCCAGAGTGCTGGACTAGCACTACAATGTCCATTCTGTTTTAATCATGTTAGCTACCAGAAAGCTAGTTCAGGTATGCAAATGTATACTGCAATCACGCTTCCAATTGCAGTGTAGACATATTTTGAGATGCCTGAGAAAACTGTACTATCAGTTATTTCTAAAGGAAAATTAAAATGTCATATATAAAATGTCAATAGGATGAGGTTTAATAAGGACAAATGCAAAGTACTCCACATACGAAGGAACACTCAGTCTCACACATACAGAATGGGAAGTGACTGTCTAGGAAGGAGTACAGCAGAAAGGGATCTAGGGGTCATAGTATACCACAAGCTAAATATGAGGCAACAGTGTGATGCTGTTGCAAAAAAAGCAAACATGATTCTTGGATGCATTAACTGGAGTGTTGTAAGAAAGACACAAGAAGTCATTCTTCCACTCTACTCTGCACTGATTAGGCCTCAATTGGAGTATTTTGTCCAGTTCTGGGCACCACATTTCAAGAAAGATGTGGAGAAATTGGAGAATGTCCAGAGAAGAGTAACAAGAATGATTAAAGGTCTAGAGAACATGACCTGTGAAGGAAGACTGAAAGAATTGGGCTTTCTTATTTTGGAAAGGAGAAGACTGAGAGGGGACATAATAACAGTTTTCAGGTATCTAAAAGGGTATCACAAAGAGGAGGGAGAAAAATTGTTCTTAGCCTCTGAGGATAGGACAAGAAGCATTGGGACTAAACTGCAAGGGAGGTTTAGGTTGGACATTAGAGAAAACGTCCTAATTGTCAGGATGGTTAAACACTGGGGGTGTGTCTAGACTATATGGCTCCGTCAACAGAGCCATGTAGATGAGGCAGGACGACAAAGGGAAATGAAGCTGTGATTTAAATAATCGCAGCTTCATTTAAATCAAAATGGTCATCGCGCTGGCACAGTGCGGCAGTCTAGACGGGGATCTGCCAACCCCAGAACTCTTCGTCTAGACTGCCGCGCTGCGCCAGCGCGATGACCATTTTGATTTAAATGAAGCTGCGATTATTTAAATCGCCACTTCATTTCCCTTTGTCGAGTAAACTAATCTACATGGCTCCGTCAACGGAGCCATGTAGTGTAGATGTACCCTGGAATGGGTTGGCTAGGGAGGCTGTGGAATCTTCATCTCTGGAGATATTTAAGAGCAGGTTTAGATAGACATCTATTAGAGATGGTCTAGATCAGTGGTCTCCAACCTTTTCAAGCACAAGATCACTTTTTAAATTTAAGTACAATCCACGACCTACCTCAAATCCAAATATTTTGCCCCGCCCCCTTCGTGGCCCTTCTGTGACGCCTTGCCTCTGTTCACTCTGTCCACTCTCCCTTCCCCATTCTCCCTCCATTCTTTAACCAGGCAGGAGCAGAGGTTTGGGGCATAGGCTCTGGTCTTGGGCTAAGGGCTTTGGAGTGTGATAGGGGCTCTGAGCTGAGCCTGGGGCAAAGAGTTGAGGAGCAGGAGGGGGCTCAGGGTACAGGTTGTGTAAGGGAGTTTGGGTCCAGGAAGCTCAGGGCTGGGACAGCAGCTTTGAGTGCCAGAGGGGGTTCATGACTTGGGCAAGGGTTTGGTGCTGGCTCCAGCTGATCTACTGGTATGTGACCACTGGTCTAGATGGTACTGGGTCCTGCCATGAGGGCAGGGGACTGGACTCGATGACCTCTTGAGGTTCCTTCCAGTTCTAGTGTTCTATGATTCTATAAACGGTTGAACTGTGCTGTACCTAGATATTCCAGATGTACAATGTTTGCTAAACGTGTAAGAAAACAATACAGAAAAGCTTTTTGCTACCTGTTTTGTTAAGGGGAGAAGAAAATATTCACAGGTGTAACAGATCCATTGGTTGGACTGATACGCCATTCCTTCTCTTAAACCTTTTCAGAGCCACTGAACAAGTTCATTATCAATCTGATCAAAGTTGTATTTTACTGATTTTTGAATAAGAATCCAGAGGGGCTTATCTCAGGAACAATCGAATCCTCTCGTGCCAAAGAACCACATCTGATGTGTTAATATTTTTTTAAACAACATCTACCAATTAAATTATCATCTTTCACACTTATCAACATCACAAAAAGCAAAGAACTGTAATAAAAGAGCAAAAAAAGTGAAATATAACAGCATTTATACTGTGTCAAACATTTAATTTAGCTTTTGAAAGGCAGTTATTGTATGCTAACTAGATGTCAAAATGACAGTTGAAAGCACATTTTTAAAGTTTAATGCATGTAAGATATTTCTAGTTGACGTGATTAATTTACAATTGCACATAAAATGCATAGATGTACTATAGTTGCTGTGCTAGTAAAACCACTAGGACTGAGGTTGTGAAATAGTTTCCATTCTAATCCCTTTTCATATGCTCCTAACTTTCCAACTTTGTTAATTTTGGCATGATCATTTCACAAGCTGGTTTCCAATAAACTAATATTTAATTTTTTGAAAATTTGAGCAAAATCCTGTTATTTGTAAGACGATAAAAATAAAAAAATAAGTCATAAATAATATAAGCAGAAATGTTTGCACTGACATTTGAATCTACTACCAGTCACGACACACCCACGACAACTGATCTCATCTAGCCAATCTAAACAGAAATACCTCAGATGATGCAACAGTTATTCTTGTACAGTATTTTTTTTAAAGTGTCCAAGAAGTAGCGGTGTTAATCCGTACCTGCAAAAACATTAGTCCTTTGGCACCTGAAGGTCTTACAGATTTATTAGGACATAATCTTGTGTGGGTAAAACTCACTTCATCAGATGAACTGGAGTGACAATTACAGACGCAGTGGTATGTATAAGAAAAACAAAAGAAATTTGTACCAGCAATGCCCCTCTGCCGGACAGTCTCTTTGCAAAAGGATGAATGGACACAAATCAGAAATCAGGAATGGTAACACATATAAGCCTGTGGGTGAACACTTTAACCTCCCTGGACATTCAATAATGGATTTAAAATAAGCTACCCTTCTACAAAAGAGTTTTAAAAACAGGTTATAAAGGGAGAGATTGGAACTGGAGTTAATTTGCAAATTCAATACAATCAATTTAGGGCTGAATAAGGATTTCAACTGGTTAACTCAGTACAAACGCAATTTCCCCTCTCTTGATATTCACAATTCCACATCAAATGTTGTGAACGAGGAACAGTTAACCTGGACTTAATTAGCTTCACTATCATTCATCCCACACATAACAAATAACTGCTTTTGTTGTTCTTATAGATACACCCCAGCTCTGTAATTTGCACTCCAACTCATCTGATGAAATGGGATTTGTCAACAAAAGCTTATGCCCTAATACGTATGTTAATTTCTAAGATGCCATAGGACTCCTCATTGTCTTTTAAAGTGAAATTGCCCTCTATGAGAAGTGCCCAGTTTGAGATTCTTAGATCTCTACTTTCCCTAGTACACATGCAGAACTAAAAAAATAATAATTATATTGTCATGAATGTACATTCTGTATTTTTTTTCATTCTAGCATCAGTCCATCAATTGTGTCTGAAATAATTTTTTTTTCTTTTTTGGTATGTTAGGTATACATTTATGGAATATCATAAGTTGTTCCAATGCACTATTCTTTGTCCCCTGGACTCTAGTTTTGTACCATGACAGTCAAGGTTAAAACATTACCTGCATGATAAGGTGAGAGCAACAGAAACTTGTAAGAAATCAGAAGCTGATCAAAAATCCATTTGCTATTATATTTTCAATTCAATTTTTTCTTTTAAAACGTCAAATCCTTATGAAAAAATACTCAGAATTTCACAAGCAATCACAAAGATTCACATAAAAAGCTTGAAAATGTGCCTCCAGTTAACAAAATGAATGGCTCTGATCTTCTCTTTAGTGTCTCACTTGTCTTTTGCTCTGTGGTTTGCATTGAAAAACAAACTGGTATTTATATTGAAAACAAATAATTATTTATTTTGGTTTATTTAAAAATAAACAGGTGCCTTTTGGGACAATCAGTGAATTTCAAGTTTAAGTTACAATGATTCTCTGAGCATGATACTCATAGCAGATCTTGGTAACTGAAATGTTCCTACTAAGTAAATTTCTTGATGAGTCACAGATAGGAAATTGATCTTTCAAATATCCCCATACCAGGTGATTTAGGATGCCAGAGATCACTGACAGAACTGAAGTGAGGAGTGTGTTGGATATTGCTGCCATTCATTTGTACCTTTCTATCCTGCCCAGAACAAGGTTGCCACCTCCTTCAAGAGTGGCAAGAAAGTCTTTTTCTTCTATGAAGTGCAAGCTGCAATATCTCAAAAGTAATATAACCAGACATATATCACAGTGGCTAGGACCAGAAATGACCCATCAAAAAAGAAGAGAAAGCCTTTCTCAATATTTTTTAACCAGATACTGTTATGATTCTTCTTTTTGATCTTAAGGCCTTACACTCTTCTGAAGATGCAATGGGTAGATGCCCATAATCGCAGATGAAGTTAGTATTGTAGTGCTAGATTTTGACCAATGACATGCCTGGGCAGACCTATGAGCCTGGGTAGCCAAGAAGTTTGGGCTCTCATGGTTCCTTGTCACCTAGGTCACTGGCTCCTCCTGGAATCTGCCAGCCATGGGGAGTTCACTGCCCTGGAAATGGACAGTCCTGGAAGTCCCTGATTCCAAGGCAATTAGCATTTTGGGCTGCTTAGGAGCTGGGGATCTGGAAGCCCCAATGGGTCTAGCTCAGGTGAAATCTGTATTGAGGGGCTGCTGCAGAGCAGCCAGACCTGGAAACCTACATTCCCTAGCAACCCATGAAGCAAACTGTGGAGGAGTGGGTGGGCCGGCTGACAGGCAGGTTGCAATATCTATCTGTGGTCCATCTGAAATCTCATAAAATCAAATGGCTTCTGCTAACCATTTCCATTTTGATGAACTGGTAAATCCCAATAAAAATGTGTAAGTGGAAATTTTCTGCCCAGCTCTAGTTCTTAGTCTCATAAGCACGTATTTTGAGATGGTGCTGAATCAGCACGTCTGTCCTACAGGTCAGGAACAGTATGACCATGCCATGCAAATATAAAACACAAAGCACAGCGGGCTGACTGCCAATATGCGAAACATGAAGTTATACTGAACTGCAAGAGCACAGGGTCTCAATGAGTGAAATGTGTTCAAAATAAATGTGTTTAATTGAACAGTTCATCCTAACTAAATAATGACAGCTGCAGAACGTTTTGCTACATTAATTATAGATGAATTATAATTGCTTGTAATTGTACAGTTCTGCAATTAAGACTTGTGTGTGTGATTTTTAAATGTTTTTGTAAAATTTGATCATTTCCACAACATGCTTGTGCCCGGAAATAACAATTGCCCCTACATTTTATGGGCAGGAGGCTTTTATTTTACATACACTTGCATCCCATAGTGCTGCTTAGTCTCACTTCTAGTTTTGGGACTCAGGCAACCACCAGTGGTGGCAGGAGAACTCCATAAAATCAAGTTTAATGACTCTTGTGAAGTTTTGGGTCAGCAGTGGTTGTGACCTTTGGTCAGTTGACCTGAGAAACTGAGGTCCCCATCAGTCCGCACAAAATCTGAGAACAACTAAGGCCTACGAAGATTGAAGGATAGAGAGGATAGCAAACCTCCAACCACAATGAATGGGAGAATAATCCCCTGGCAGGAAAGCCAGGTATATTTTTCCCCCATGGAAAAATGAAACAAAACGACACTTTGAAGATGGCCTGCCTCCTTCCACTGCTGCACTGCAGAGATATTATAGCTTTCAATGGGCTCAACGTTTTTCAAAGGATAAATCAGTTCAAAATATTTCATTATTGATGTGCTGTCTCAAGACATTTGTTATATAGCAGCATTTTACCAATCTACAGCATTAGATATAATTAAATATTGAAACAGCTTGCATGGAAACTGACCTGGTGACAATGGAAGAGCACAGTACATTCACTTTCCATATGTAGAGCTGTTGCCATTGGTTAGCATCACTGACCTTGCAGTTGGCACCAATTGGCACCTTGTCATTCTCAGCAGCAAGGTAAAAAATGAATGGGTGTTCAGACCACAGCACTCATGGCCCTGCTCTCTCCTGAACAGAAACTCACTAGAAAGGCTGTAGGCCAAATCACATTATTC
This sequence comes from Pelodiscus sinensis, assembly GCF_049634645.1. NCBI lineage: Eukaryota > Metazoa > Chordata > Testudines > Trionychidae > Pelodiscus > Pelodiscus sinensis. Next base: position 9,473,590 of record NC_134723.1, read on the forward strand.
TTCTGGCTCAGGCCTGTTCCTGCACCACGGAGATTAGTGGGAGTTTTGTAATTGACATCAATAGGAGCACAAGCACACTCCTGCATCCCTATAGCCCTATTGCCCTTCTTGTGTATACAAAGGCAGATTTTGGCTCAGGGCAAGAAAGCCTGTAGAGCTGCTGCTCATGTTGTTCTGTGCGAATATAAAGGACATCATTCCCCAGTCTATGGTTTTTCACCAGCACAACATATACTGAAATTACCAGTCAAGAGAAGGCTTAAGACATCTTTCCCATAATGAAAACAGTTTCAAAGAAACATTTAAACATTCCATCTACGGAGGCTAAATCCATCACAATTCTTGCCTGGTGTAGGCAACCTAAAAGATATTTCATAAAACTGAGTACATTTAATTTTTAAACATTATTTTAAAGAAGAATGAGGACTCTGGTGTGAATGTCATTGGCTAACTGCTACATAACATTATATATCCATATACATTTTCAGCATACTCATTTTATCTCAGATCTGTTTTAGGACAGAGCATTTATTTAATTTGATTAAAATCAGAAAGCTTCTTTTTGCAATATTCTTCTGCTAGCTTACACCAATTTCTAGCCTGACCGAGTTTCATAACCCAGCACATAAACTGGTTTTTAAATGTTATTTTAAATGAATTATAATAATTCAAAACCACAAAAGGAGATAGTGCTGTTTTCTGCCAAAGAAAGCAATCTTAAATGGATGTTTTGAATACTGACAATACTTACAAATGGGGAAAAAATAAAAATCAAAGCACAGTGCAGTGTGCTTATAGGAATGGTTGTTTCTGCTTTTCTTCTTCTCCTCCTGTTCCCCCAGCCCCCACTTTTTTTTTTGTCTCCACAGAGGAAAGCCTGTACAATTGTCTTCTCAAATAATCAGAATATATGACATTGGTCTCTCAAACATCACTGCCCTTGTAGTGTCAGGATAGCCACATATACCCACATTATCCATCCCATGTTCTTTAGCTGGTTTTGAAACCATGCGAGCTCATTCCTATTGAACATTAAGATTACTTATAGCTCCTCAATTCAAGGAGTAGACTATATAGCATAAGTGACAGAAGTAATAATACATATGTTGGTTTGCATGAAAAATTGTTCATTTTGAGCCTAGGAGAATGGAAATGCTTTACCTGCAGTTTGGGGTAATCCAATTCCTTTTTTAAACATACCAAATGTCTGCCAGGTGGCTAGTGCTGCTGCACTAATTCAAAGCAACACCAAGATGTATGAATTTTAATATGAAGTGTATTAGGGCCAGCATTACATGGGCATGCAAAGACATAGGGAGAACAATGCAATTCCCATGCCCCCTTGTGCCCTTGCAAAGAGGCGTTCCCACAGTCAGATCCAATCCACCACAAAAGATCTGTCATTTTATAATCTGTTACTAAGTTCAACAGTCACACTGTTTATGAATCCTGCAAAAAGCTGCCCTTCACTACTGATTCTGAAGGCATTTCAAAAGCGGTGTATGAGGCTCTAAAGAAAGTGAGATTTGTAAAATATGGGAATGGGTCTGTGAGGTAACTTTTCGCTCATGTCTAACTGAAGTAGGAATGCGGAGCATGCAATGGAAATCAACAAGTGGGATGCAAAAAGACTGTTTTGTGGTAAGTAGTCAGGTACATGTTAATGTTCCCCATTACAAATAGCTCAGGCTAAGTCTTGATTACATTTCTGAGGCCTTCGCTCTAAAAGAGGGAGCCAGCCCTCCTTAAGGAAGATCTATGGGCAGCCACTACCTGACCTATCAGTGGGACTCCAGTGTAGTCAGGAAAGCATCCTGGAGTCACAAAACTGGTGTGGAGGCACCTCCCACTGATTGTTCAGCATTCTGTGTGGATTTCTTTAGCTGCAAAGGGTTTGGGGGTGGGGCCCACAGCCTGTTCCAAGGGTTGAGAGGAAGTAAACCACATCCTTTACTGAGTCACTGGGCAGAAGAACTCTCTTGAAGATAAACCTTACAGAGATTTTCTTGAGGTCCCCTTTAAAGTCTCTTTGCCTATGGTTGGTTGGATCCATATACAGTGAAACCTTTATTATCTGGCACTCTGTTAACCAGAAAACTTTGTTAACTGGCATTGCCCCCAGCCACAATACTGTCACATCTTCAGGCGCACAGGCCTGGCTTGGTTTAACATGATTGGCTTAACAATTTTTTATTTAAGAAGTACTAGTTCTCTTTAACTCAAAATTGAAATGTGAGACCAACTGCCTCACTACAAAACTACCAATATTATAAACTTGAGTTTTACTGTTATTGTCCATTTGTTTTTCCTACGTTGATGGGACCCTCAGATAACCGGAATTTTTAGGTAACTGGAATGCCCTAACCCCCGAGCATGCCAGGTTTTACTGTACATTAAAAAAAAGAGGTACACTGTGCAAAGGTAGTTTAGTACAGCAAACAGCACTATGATAACCCTCATATTATGGAAGACCCCTTACCTTATTCTTGATAAAACTGAAAATCCAGATTGCTTCATAACAATGCCATTGTAGACTACACTATTGGTCAGAGGACAATCTGCTTTTGTTTTTGTTACCCAGAAGGAATAAGTTAATATTGTTGCGTGTAATAGAGGGAAGAGGGAGGTATCATATGAAATCAAGAATAAAGCAAGATGGACATGTGTACAGGGATGTCTCTAGGTTTTTTGCTGTCCCAAGTAAAAAAAATTTTGGCCACCCCCCTACCTCACAAAAAAACCCAATAACCCAACAACGTGAAAAAATTCTGTTGAAGGAGAAAAGAAGGGGGGAGGGAGAGACCGAAGTTGTTGGGGGGGATTCGGGCTGGGAGGGAGGCCGGGCGCTGAGTGTTTGTAGGGTTGCTAGGTATCCGGCATTTTCGCCTCCTGGACAGGGAAAAAAATCAGAAAATACCAGACATCTCAGGTGTCCGGTATTCTCTGAATTTTTTTTACCGGACAGGAGATGAAAATATCAGACTGTCCAGGTAGATACCGGACACCTGGCAACCCTAGGCAGGAAGGGGGCATCCTACTTGGGATTTCCACATGATGTAGGCAGAGGGGTGGCTGATGGCTGGGTCCAGTCTGCGGGTCTGGTGGAGCAGAGCCTCCGTTTGGAGTGGAGAGGCTCTTGGAGGAGGTAGCGGCCACAGGGGAGGAGCAGGACTCAGGAGACAGGGCCGGCCAGCAGGCTCCGGGGTCAGGCACACATGGTGCCAGTGCTGGCTGCACATAGGGTTGCCAGGTATCCAGTTTTCTACCGGACAGTCAGGTATTTGCACTCTCTGTCCGGTAGAAAAATTCAGAAAATACCAGACACGTGAAACGTCCGGTATTTTCTGAATTTCCGGCTGGGCGCTGGACGGAAGCCTGGCCGGGGAGCGACTGGGAGGCAGGGCAGCGATTGGTGCTGGGAGCCCTGTGGTCATGTGCAAAGGTGGGGCGGGGCAGGGCGGGGACATTGGCCGGGACTCCCGCAGACAACCAGAGGCTCCCAGTGCCAATCGCAGCCCCGCCTCCCAGCTGGGAGCCTCTGGTTGCATGCAGAAGCCGGGCAGGGAGAGCGGCTCCAGCCACACACCCCGCCCCTGCCCGGCTTCTATTAGCAACTAGAGGGAGTGCCTGCCGGGGCCGCAGCTTGTTGGACTCCGGCTGCAGCCAGTGGCTGCACCCTCCACCCCGCCAGCTCTGCATCCTGCCCTCCCTTTCTCCGGCCCCCTTTCCTCCCGTCCAGCCCCCCCCGGCTCCCGATTCCACCCCCAGCTTTGCCTCCCAACCCCCCTTCCTCGGGGCCAGCCCCGTGGCCCCTGACACCTGCCCCGCCAGCCCCGCCTTCTGCCCCCCTTCCTCTCGGCCAGTCCCTCCCCCCGCCCATGATCAAGTGTGTCCGGTAATTTGGGGGGTGTCTACCTGGTAACCCTATCTGCGCAGCCGCAGCATCTCCCGCGGCCCTTTAAAATCATTGGGGCAGGGCTGGGCATTGCTGTGGGCGGCGCCGCGGCTTAGCGGCTGCCGGGGAGAAGCAGGATAGGAGACGTGGTGGCCAGTAGGCTCTGGGGCGCATTGGTGCCAGCTGGTTGCACAGCCATGGCATTTCCCAGGCCAAGGCCCTTTAATATCGGCGGTGCAGGGCTTGGCATTGCCGGGGCGGCGCCAGCTGCTTACCTGAAATGCTGCCCCTGGCAAAGTGCTGCCCCAAGCACCAGCCTAATTTGCTGGTGCCTAGAGCTGGCCCTGCATGTGCATCTATAGGAGCTTCAGGAGGAAAAAGTGGGCTGTGCCCACAAAAGCTCATGATCCCATCTACATGTTTTGTTAGTCTATAAAGTGCTACCAGACCATTTGTTATTTTTTATGTGTATCTATGTGAGGTATTTGTATGAATAAAGAAACCAATGTTATCCTGTACACTGCCCTGCATTCTTAATCCCATCAATCCACAGGGCAAGCAAAGTATATATCTCACACACCCAGGGTAGGTCCGAGCCATTCATGCGCCCCAGGCCCCGGGAGCATGGCACCGCCCCCAGGCACCTGGCACATGCACGGCCCCACTCCCGCCCGGTCCAGAAGCCCCACGTGGTGCCCCCTTCAATGGGGCACGCCTCAGGTAATAGCCCAGTCTGCCTGTTGCTTGGGCTGTCTCTGCACACATCCTCCAAGACAAATATTCAAAAGTGATACTTGCAATGTTACTTTCATTCGTTCCCCTACTGTTTTTAATTAATTCAACTTTTGGACCTATTTTTTTATTAATTCAGTAGTAATAGCCAAATCAGAAACAAGCTGATGTGTAAAAACAACAAGGAGTCCAGTGTCATTTTAAAGACTAAAGATGAATTTATTAGCTGATGTGTGAGCTTTACTTTTCTTGGCAAGTCAACAACCAAATGTATATGGAAGGGGGATGTACAGTGTGTAATTAGTGTTATCCTCCACATTTTTGTTCCATTTCACAGAACCCATTAATAACTTACAGTAAATAATATTGAAAGCAACTCAGCCTGAGACACCTTAGATGAATTATTCTATTTTAAACAATAAAATTGTCTTTTGATGTACTAGACTTTTAAATTAATTGGTGCACCAAAAAACAAGCATGTGAACAGGCAGAGGAAATTACAAGAGGTAATGTCAGTGCAAGTGACAGATGAAAGAAAATATCTCTGTCACTCACTTAAAGCCTATCTAGACAAAGATGCTGAAAAGACCACAGTTCAGAGAGAGGTGGGATTCATCCTGTCTGAATTTCAAATTACCTGTCCTGTCCCAAATACACCCTCTGTATTTCCTAATTATGTTCTTCCCAATTAACACCCCTTTAAAGTGAACACCTGCAGTGGTTTTATCCTTGAGCTACTGAAATTTAGGTTTAAAACCTTTCTGACGTGAAGAGAGAATATCCTCCCGCTTTCAAGCAGTGACATTCAAAAAACCTGTAATGACTCCGATTTTTACCCTTGTGAACACGATGTAAGAATTAATTATCTCTATAGCTGTTAGCGGGAGCTGGGACCCATGGATCATATGAAGAGGGAACTGCAGATGGTATATAATCAAGAAAAGAACATGTATTGCTTTATTTAATATTAACATTATTATTACTATTATTATTATTATTTACTCAGTGGGTCCAGCTTACTCAAAAACAATGTCTAGAAGCCTTTGTTATGTGTGATTACCAGAAATCAGTGGCTTTCTACAGAATAAGCGTTGCTCATTTTATGCGTCTTCTTGTTGCTGTTGTCAACTTGAACTCATCACAGTTCATTTTCAATACCAGGGGCTAATCATCACTTCAAAAATAACCCTAACTCATTTAAACATTGTAGGTTGCTGATGGGAAATAAGGCAATGCTTACGCTGAACTTTGCTTCCATCTCATTGTACTTTAAAGATGTAATTTCCATTGGCACTCAGAAACAGTGCTGCAGCAGCTGCCTATAAAGGGGTAATTTCTACTCTCTTCACTCAGGATTAGATGGAGTTGGGGGAGTAATTAATCGTAGCCAGTATTGATATTAAATGTTCACACTGAATGTTTTAAGAGTTCTCTAGGGAGGTGCTAGGTGACACAATGAGAGGTTGATCTCACTGCAATAATTAATAAATAACATAAAATAGGAACACAATAATAAATCAATCATGAAAAACTTTTCTTCCGTAGATCTCATCACATTTTACAAAAGGAGCGAATTATCATTGTCCCTACTTTACAGATGGGGAAACTGAGGCACAGGTGAGTAAAGTCACTGGGCTTCCATCTCTAGAAAGCCAAATTCAGATCTCTGCTTATACCATAAGCTGAGTTCCCAATTCCCCCCATCACAAAACCAATACACAATTTGGCACAAAATCTATTTCTATTTAGGAGATTCTGAGAACTGAAACTGAAAGGTTGGGAAAGGTGCATTGTATGGAAAAATCTTACCAATACCCACCAGCATTATCCTTTCCTCAGTCCATTGCCAGCTCTTTATTTTCACTTAGATTAAATTTACAATCTTTTATTTATTTTTAAAATAGCCGTATCATTTTAAATACCTGTATAGAAGCCTTCACAGGTATAGCCGTGTTAGTCTCAATCTGCAAAAGCGACAAGGAGTCCTGTGGCACCTTATAGACTAGCAGATTTATTGGAGCATAAGCTTTCGTGGGCAAAGACCTACTTCATCAAATGCATCTGAAGAGGCATCTGACGAAGTGGGTCTTTGCCCACAAAAGCTTATGCTCCAATAAATCTGTTAGTCTATAAGGTGCCACAGGACTCCTCGTCACTTGCATAGAAGCCTTATCTCTCCTATGTTCGGTATGAGATGTGTATTTCACTACTACGGCATATTAACAGAATATTCAAACTCTAGGGATTCAGTTCTAGTCTTCCAAAAAGCTTAAGAAACCAAAACAAAGAAAAAAATAGTAAATGTTATACAAGACTATAGGACACACTTTTTACTTGGACAATGAATAGCTAATGAAAACTCTGACTTCACTTTGTAACATGATTGCAATGTATAGGATCCTAAATGGAATGCCGAGCTCAGATGTTAGTTCTTATTAGAACCATCCACACTTACTTATTTTGTTTTACTATCCTTCAGAAAACACAAGCTCATAATAAACTTTGGCTGATATTTGTTTTGTCACCTTCATTAATAGAAAAGACAAGTCCTGGAAAGGGAACAAGTTTGGACCAAATCCAGTTTGTGCATTCTATTTGAAGCACAGAGCAAAGTACCAGATCATAGGGACAGACAAGTAAGACCCATTCCATCTAGCCCTCTGCCAAAATGTACTGCCACCAGAGGAATGTTAGGTGGCAGACAGGGCTAGCAGTACATATCTCTAACACTGAGAAGCTAGCTGGGCAAACTTTCCCATCACTTTTCCCATATGATACTGTGATTCAGCTACCATGATTTATTTAGAATTTTTTATGAAATAGTCAGCCTAAGTTTACCTTGGTGTAATTTCACGTGAGTGTGCTTGGACCAGTATAAACAAATCCTCTCCATCCTTGATACTTTTAATATTGTGGCAGGCCATGTGGAATGTAACTAAAAAAAAAGGTGAAAGTACAGTGTCGATTTGACATGAATGGCAAAACGTTTGAAAAAAAGTATCACCCTGCAGTTTCCAGGTGTGTTATGACCTTTGGAGCGTAACTGAGGACAAGACTGCACTGCAGGGCAAAATTTGAATTAAGCTATGCAACTTCAGCAATGTCAATTGCGTAGCTGAAATCAAAATAGCTTAATTCAGCTTTTGGCACTGTCTACACAGCAGGAAGTCGAAGGAAGAACACTCTCCCTTCAACTTCCCTTACTCCTCATGGAATGAGGGTTACAGGAGCTGGAGTAAGAAGTCCTCCATCTTGACATTATTTCAAAATAATGGCTTGCTGTGTAGATGTGCATTTTGAAATAACGCCAGTTATTCCGAAATAACGCTGCTGTGTCGACATACCCTGAGATGGGAATACCAGACTACCAGGAAGTTTGAAATAGGCAAATGTCTGATGCACAACAAACGAACTTTGAGAAGGAAAAGGAAAGCATGGAAACCGCTCTAGTGTCTTTGGGGATGGCAGCTGCTCTCCTAGGGGTTCAGAAATGTTCTGGTACCATTTGAATTGAACATCTTTACTTTACAAGGTTCATCCATCATCAGCTGTAGATTTCAGACCTCATTCACAGAACAAGACAAATACCCACCAGAAGAGTGAACTCAGTACTATATTCTCATCTCCTGCTGCTCAAGAGTAACTTTTGTAAGTCAGGTCCATGAAATATTCATTTATTTTAAAATAAAAATAATGACTGATGTGAACAATCTCTGATAAAAGCAATGAGACTATTCTGACAGAAGTAATTTTCCTAAATTGTCTCTTCTCAGTCAGAAAATGATACAGTAATGTTTTGCATGCCCTGTGCATTAGTTCAATGTGACCTAAGGTGGCAAATTAACCATCTACTATTGTTTACATCCCAATATCAAAAGAACTGCCCTGTTTTTCCACAATTAAAGACTATAAATCTACTATTATTACGAAATGAAGGCTAATTCCCAAATACATCCCTTAATGACTCCCAGGACAAAAGAATGCACAGAGTGACTTCAAAGAGATTTTCTGGCTCCAAGCAATAATTTACTGATAATTCCATAAATGGATATGGAATGCACATTCTGACTCTTGCTAGAGAGACATTAAGCACTTCGCTGGATCCCTTGAGTTTTAGTTGTCCGTAAGCCTTCTTCTCTAAAAAGGCATGTCTACACTTACTGGGAGATTGACACTGCAGAGATAGATCTGCCAGAGTTCGATTTAGCGGGTTTAGTAAGGACCCACTAAATCGACCGTCAATTGCGCTCCCATTGACTCCAGTACTCCACCAAGTTGCAAGGAGTAAGGGAGAGTTTTTCCTATCAACACCTCCCCTTCTCCATCCCACCCCCCCATGTGAATGCCGCAGAAATTCTATCTAAGGTACATTGCTCTTCTTGTAGCTGGAGCTGTGTATCTCAGATTGACTTTCTTCCCTAATGTGTAGGCCTGGTCAAAGAGACAAATACCATAATCACTGCAGAAATCACAGAAATGAAGGACTGAAAGTGACCTTAATCCAGACCCCTGCACTGAGACAGGACTAAGTATTATCTAGACCATCCCTGACAAGTGTTTGTATAATCCAGTGACACTCAGACTGAGGCTCACCAGACAAAACTGACTCTTCAATTTATCTCCTGCAGCTCTTGGCAGCACATGATATTAAAACACTGTGTGATTTAATTAATAACTAATCTGAATTAGGATGTTTTTAGTATGTTATTTACCAGTTGTAGTTGACAAAAATAATAATTGGTCAGCCATTTTCTGTAAATCCCATTTTGTGCATATCTTCTGAGGTACAACACTTTGCATTCATCCTTATTGAATTTCTCCTGTTCATTTCAGACCATTTCTCCAATTTGTCAAGATCATTTTAATTTCTAATACTGTCCTCTAAAGCACTTACAACCCCTTCCAGCTTGCTGTCATCTAAAACTTGGTAAATTTACTATCTATGCCATGATTCAAATCATTTATGAGGATATTGAATAAAACCAGACCCAGGACAGATCCCAGTTAATATGTGCTTCCAGCTTTACTGTGAACTAGTGAGAAAGACTCGATGGATACGTCTACACTGGCATGATTTTCCAAAAAAGGTTTTAATGGAAAAGTTTTCCGTTAAAAGCATTTTCGGAAAAGCACGTCTAGATTGGCAGGATGCTTTTCCGCAAAAGCACTTTTTGCAGAAAAGCGTCCGTGGCCAATCTAGACGCAGTTTTCCGAAAAAAGCCCCGATCGCCATTTTTGCGATCGGGGCTTTTTTGTGGAAAACAGTATTGTGCTGTTTACACTGGCCCTCTTGTGCAAATGATTTGTGCAAGAGGGCTTTTGCCCGAACAGGAGCAGCACAGTATTTCCGCAAGAACACTGACGATCTTACATGAGATCGTCAATGTTCTTGCAGAAATTCAAACGGCCAGTGTAGACAGCTGGCAAGTTTTTCCACAAAATCAGATGATTTTGTGGAAAAACTTGCCAGTCTAGACACAGCTGAAGGGTATGGTTTTCCAACCATTTGTTGGCTCACCTTAACCAGTAAAAGCTCTTTTAACAGCGTTTTTGAAAGGGGAGGGGATTAATCCAATATTCTGGTTAACTAAGGGTATGTCTACACAGTAGTGTTGTTTTGAAATAACTGACGATATTCCAAATTAACATAGTCCACGTCCACACAACAAGCAGTTATTTCCACATAATGTCCAAATAATGTCGAGCTGGAGGACGTCTTATTCTGACTCCTGTAACCCTCATTTTATGAGGAATAGCGGAAGTTGGCGGAAAAGTGGTCTCTTGAACTTCCTACTGTATAAACAGTGCCACTAGCCTAAATAAGGCTATTTCGACTTCAGTTAAACAATTGATGTAGCTGAAGTTGCGTATCTTAATTTGACTTTTGCCCTGCGGTGTAGATGTGCTCTAAGAGTTATACTTTACCAAAGAAATACCAATTTCCAAAGAATTAGAATACAATACTATTAATAAAGTATGAAATAGTACACAGGTACTCACCAATCCAGTTGCAGAACTGCACTACTGACTGCTTGAAGCAACTTAGGTATAACGGGTGAAGTTTTCTGTATAGTAGGCTATCTTATAACTATGGACAGCGCATGGCATACACCCAGATCACTACAAACAGACTTATCACTAAATCTATACTGAGCATAATTTAATAATCTTTCTTTGATGGGTCACAAAGCACTTCAAGATCTTGCAGTGCCTCGGGTCATCATTATCAACATCAATTACCATTATAGATTTACAAGGTCTAAGAGATTGGGCTGAATCTGTAATGATCCCATGCTTGCTTGTCTTCTGCCTTTTTTACATAAAAGTAGAGTTCAATTGAATTTAGTGAAGTATACTAAATTGAGTATCTAGCATTTCTGATATCTCCCCTGTACAGTTATTTGAGCTTTCTGGTTAATTGTAGGCCAGATAACAGAGCTTTTACTATAGTACCTTTCTCTAAGGCCATATTTCCCTAGTTTGCTTATGAGAAGGTCTCATGAAATAGTATGATACGCCTAAGTCTGAGATGTATCATACCTACTGCTTTCTCCCTCAATCCACAAGGTTTGTTACCCTGTCAAAAGGAAGATACTAGGTTGATTTGATATTATTTGTTCTTGACAAATCTGTGTTGACAGTTACTTATCACTTTATTATCTTCTAAGTGCTGACAAGCTGATTGTTTGATTATTTGTTTCATTATCTTTCAGGGTACTCAAGCTAACTATCACACATCACAGATGACTTTGGGTGTCTAAAAACTGCCTGTGCCAGATATGGCATAATAGTATTATGCATGAATCCAAGAGGGCTTTATAAAGATGAATTAACTTTCATCATAGTAGTGGTCAGGTACACAGGCAGTTATTATTATAACAGCTTATCAGATAGACAAACTGAGGCACAGAAAGGTTAAGACAGTTAGTGAAGGTCAGAAACTAAGTCAGTGGAAGAATCCAAAATAGATCCTGACAGTAGAAACCGTTATTTAGGGTGTAATTATATTTTATGTTCTCGATCTATCATCCCTCTAGCAATGTAATTGTCTTCTTTTCTCTAAATGCACACACCAGAATCATGCATTTGCTCTATGTAATGCATTTTTGTATGATATGTCATAGTAGTTTCATTGAAAGAAGGAATTATGTATGTGCATATATAAATGTAATACATATGTATGTCCACACGGCACCATTTAGAAATACAATGGAGCCCGACAGTACATCACAAAATGGAGGAGGGAGTGCTTCAATAAAAAATTTGTTTTCTGCATAGCTGAAGCAATACTAACAGGCATTCATTGTACTGAATAGTAATGCAGTCCATTTTAGAGGTGCCATATGGATTCAAAGATGCCATTAGCAACTTCATCTAAGATTACACCTGTGTGTGCAAGTGATAGGACAATAACGATCTTATCTGCTCTAACAAGGCTGAAAAATTGGCAACTGCAGAGGGTGCATGCTGCCAAATGCGGCATCTGTGAATAACAGAGACCAGTTCATTAATGGAACTGTTCAAATTAGAACTGTGAGAATCCAAGAGCTGAGAAAAGCCTGCCTGATAAGCAAGGCTTTTACTTAAAAGCTCTGTAGGATCATAAGCCTTAAGAGAACTTCATTATAGCAAACTAATGTAACTTTAAAATATGCCCCCTTCAGCACCAAAGCTGCATTCAACACCAATGCTCCCTCCAGAGTCTGCCACTCTAAGAGAATATTTTGCGCTTTGGGAGAGTTGAGGATATAAAGATCAGATGCCACAGGATATAATACTTTATAGGCTCTGTTCTGGAAGTGAGAGGTTCCTTTAGAAATCTGGGGCTTTATTTAAAATTTAAGCCAGTTGTGCAAGCTGTCCACTCAGGCTTTCAAACTGCTTGAAAGGAACACGGTCACCTCCCTCCACAGAAGCAATAGCAGCCAATAAAGATGCACCAACAGGGCATGTCTACACTAGAAAATTATTTTGAAATAACTCCCAAAACAAATATTGGTGCATGTCCACACTACACTTCTTGTGTCAGCGGAGTATACCCACATTAGCAGTTCTTATATTGACACAGAGCACTACACTATGGGTAACTAACCAACTGTGTAACTGTCTACCATCTGCCACAGGGTGTTCTGGAACGAGCTTGCAAAGCCTCATGGGGGTAGCTCAGTGTTTCAAAATGCAGCTTCCTATATCCCATCATTCCATGGGTGTCCAAGTAGATTTTGCACTGCTTTTAACAGCCCGTGTAAACTGCCTACCCACCGTCGCAGTCGGAAAGCCTGGCTCCTGCACTGCTCTCCAGGATTGTGATGATAGTCATGAGGACAACTGATCCTGCAGTGCTTCTTGAGCTGCAAGTCTGATGATGATGCCAAGATGTTTGCCCTGCTGTGGTCCATGGAAAGAAACAATTCAAGACTGGCATCCACACAGTGGATCATCAATTCTGAACACATGAAATAAACACTTAGCAGTGGGATTACATTGTCAGGAAAGTCTGATATGATGAGCAGTGGCTTCAGAACTTTCTGGCACCTTTCTGTGGTTCAAGGCCATCCATGTCAATACGCAAAATAAGCAGCTACCAAATTGCCCCAAATGTCATGGTGCGCTGGACAGTTGCGTGCTGCAATTTGCAGTGATGTGGGCTCTGGTGGTCATCCCCATCCCCAACTAGTCTTCCTGTGTGCACTGCATCCAGCCAAATCTTCCTTGTGGCAGTGCAGGCCAGGACAACCCCCTGCCTACTGTTTACTCCTTTCCCTAAGCCCCCCTCCCACTTCTTCCTGCCCCTATTCCACCCCTTCCCCAAAACTCCCAAGCCCAAGCAACACAGTCCAGCGGATGGGGGGCTGGCCTTAGGAGCAGGGGCCTAATTCCACACGCACTGGCAGTGGCAGGAAGCGGAGTGACCTGGTAACAGCCTGCTCCATTCCACCAGTTCCCATCCACCAACGGTGAGTGCAGGGGTGATCCCACCCCTTTCTCCACACCCTCTTCCCCCAAAATTTGCCTGGGAGCCAGGGGAACACAGCGGGCTGGGGCAGAGTTGCTCTGTTCCCTGCCACTACTAGAGAGTGGAGGGGTAGGCTGCCTCCCTTCGTGCTGCCTTGCTCCTGCCCCCTACAGCTCCTGCCTTCCAAACGACTTTCAAATGAATACTCCAAGGAAGAACAAAAGGAAAAATCCCACGAATCTAACAGGCCTATGGGGGCTGATTTTGCTAAGGCTCAACTCTCCTATGAGTACTTGACTGCAGTTGTATGTCAAAGAATGTTTAATTAAGCAACCAAACTTTTTGTTTTAAATAGTACTAAAAGGAGTGATTGGAGTAATAGAGTAAATTCTATTTCTTTAGCGGCCTAAAGGATATTGGTGCACTGATTCCTAACTATTCGTCTGCTTCACTTCAGACATCAACGGCTAGAAAACCTTTGGCTAATCAAGACTTCACCTTCACTTAACAGACATTGGCAACAGGCCAGCCAAGAATCCTCGTTAGCTTCCTGATAGGAATATAACACAAAAGAATTAATTCATTCCTGTTGTGCAAAGATGAGGCTGCTCTATATTCGTCCTGCTGGATATCTTTGACTCAATAGGCTCTTGAGAAACGCATTAGCTGTCACATCTAGCATTTTGGGTTCAGGATGTATTATATTGCTTTTCAAGCCACTCAAAAGCAGCACACAGATTAACTAATTCTGTATCCATTTCAAAAGCCTTTTGTTGGAAAAAAATATTTAAACAATTATTTGTGCCTGAGGTCAGAGGATCTAGCAACTTAATGGTTAACTCAAAGGCAGAGAAAATAGGATGAGAGGGTAGGTCAAGTCAATTTCAAGACAAATAATGGCATCCACGCTACTCAGTTTGATTTCTATTATTTTGTTCACTGAAATTTCTACATTACTGTAGAAGGTTTGACTTCTAAACTGTTCTGATGAGTCTGTCCCAAAGCTTCCTGTAAGCTTAACAATTTAATTTTGACTTCTTATACCATCAGAGATTGTTTGATACAAGTAAAAACAAATTGATTTTAGATATATTTTCAATTACAGTTGGTGACTATCTTGTGCTTAATGCAGACAAGCAAATACATTTTTAGTTATCTCTTTTAAATTTTCTCTTTTCAGGTGAAAGCAGGTTTGCTGGAATTATTTGACTTTGGACAGTAGGCTTCTATGTGAATTAAAAAAAACAACAACAATGCCATTTTCGGTTAGCCTTTGTGAGTAGCCCATCCAGTTGTCTACTCCTGCCATGTAGGAGGCACCTCCTTAGGCTATGTCTAGACTGCAAGCCTCTTTTGAAAGAGCCTCTTTCGAAAGAGAGCGTCTAGACTGCACGCGGAACTTTTGAAAGAGCAAGCCGCTTTTTCGAAAGAAAGCACCCAGTGAGTCTGGATGCTCTCTTTCGAAGAAGCCCTATTTACATTCAAGAACGCCTTCTTTCGAAAGAAGCACTTTCAAAAGAAGGCGTTCTTCCTCGTGAAATGAGGTTTACCGCCGTCGAAAGAAAAGCCGCGTTCTTTCGATTTAATTTCAAAAGAACGCGGCTGCAGTCTAGACGCAGGTGAAGTTTTTTCGGAAAAAGGCTACTTTTCCCGAAAAAAACCCTGAGTCTGGACACAGCCTTAGAGCCCAGTAACAAATTACCTATTGCTCCTCCATGCTACATAAGACTCCTGCCCTGCTGCTGTGTGGAAGTGAAGAGAATACTTCATCACTAGCCACATAATATTACATCATGTTGAATGCAATTATTATATAACTAAGAACAAATTTCAGCTTCTGCTTTATACCATGGAAACAATGAATACTTATATCAGGTATTTACGTAAGTATTTTAACATGACTAATTAGGTATGCACTCACAAAATACACACACACACACACACACACACACACACACACACACACCTTTGCCTTAAATAATGTAATAGAAAAATCTTTCTACTAAGTCTCTTCGAAGCACTCAGATCTCACATGTATTGATGGCTATGTGTACACAAATACACATGCTCTGAATTTGTCATACATTCAAGTGTCCAAATCTTTCTTCTGCAACGAGCACCTTAATCTTTTATCATGCAGTGCAAAAGCCAACATTTCGCTCTTTTAAAGATATAATGTTCCCTGCAAGCTATACTTGCTAGCTTAGATCAATTCATAATTTGGAGGCTTTAGCTGGGTAAAGCATTACTCAATTGACCTACCCGTGCTGAATTGTGAAGTGCTGAAAGAGAGTGGGAGTTTCAATTCAGCTGCTTGTGAAAGAGTCAGTTCTATAGTACTCTCAGAAATAATCCCAGGGAGGGTACTTATGTGAGTAAAGGATATAGGGTGTGCCCCTTAACCAAGCCTGTTAATTGTATTACTTAAATCCACTCCAAAACCTCATATAAACAAACCAAAAGGTATTCAGAATGTGTGTTTATATAGTAAAATCCCTTAGCCTCTTGTGCGAGTAAAGGCTATAGTAAAATCCCTTAGGCCTGGCCTATGCTAAGGGGATAAATTCAAATTAAGATACGCAACTTCAGCTATGTTGATTGCGTCATTTAAGTTGAAGTATCTTAACTCAAATTTTCGTGTCATCCACACTGCGGGAAGTCGACTTCCCTTCGACTTCCCTTAATCCTCGTAGAAGCAGAACTAGCGGCATCGATGGGAGCATCCTCTCAGTTCGAATTTGCATGTCTTCACTAGATCTGGAATACTGACTGTGGCTGCTTCAATCTTAATTGTAGGGTAGGCATGGCCTTAGGGGAAGCAATTAGTTGCCAACATGCTGGCACCTAAAAAATAGACATCATTAAACTTCTGAGATGAACTTAAAGTTATTTAACACATACCATTTCTCTGTGTCTAAGAAAGTCACACTGTATTCGAGTTTCATCGTTAATGGATTTGCTTAATTCAAGAAAAGCCTGTGTCATACTGGATACTAGTTAGAGGCTTTCAAATCCAGATGGCATTCCTTTAACAAATTGAGTCTATTTTTTGCTACTCAGAAATTCATTTCAGACTTAAAAATGCATTTTTTAATTTCCTATCAGTAATGCATTTTTGCATTTTTAGAGAGAAAATATATGAAAATCTATTTGATTGATTTACAACAAAGTTAATAAAGTGACAGAGGGCCAGGTGAATAAATTTAGAGATGGAAGTTAGAAAGATGTTAAGCTCAGTGCATGTCAAGTTGTGGCAAAGATTTGCACAGAGTTCCTTTTTGTGGAAGGGAGAATTATTCACTGCTGATAATTTAAGCATACTGGATTGGGCAAGGTCCTTTTAATTATTTATAGCTGAGCTAAAACATCTTAAAAGTTGGATGAATTATTACATTGCTGTTTTCCTGTTTTAACTTGAAAAAAAGCATAAAAATGAAGCATCTGTCATCTTTTATGGTTTACTTTTATTATTTTGTTTTGATACAGTATCTATGCCTGTAGAATGAAAAAAGAAGGTAAACTCCAGTTCTCTGGATGCATTAGAGGACATGCAACACCGCTGGACAAAAGAAGTTAAATAAACAAAATTCAGTTTTTATGTGAGTTTCATATTTGGGGACAAAGGATTTCAGGAAATCCAAAATTCAGGTCAAAGTTTACCTGAATCTACTGTTCAACTTGACTTATATTTCACTAAAGTGGAGTTGTTTGAATGCTCTTTCCCTTCACACAAATTGATATAATATTTTAAAGAATATTATTTGGTGTAATTAAGTGAATTAAAAGGGATCTGTACAGTTTGGTGGCATGTCTTTCTCTCTTCTTTATAGATGCAGGCAACACAGCCAAATCAATAGAATTCCATTCCATGGGGTGTTTCAGAGGACTCCTCGTACAGCTGTATATAGAAACTCCTCAATAGTGTGGCCAGTGGACCTGCTGTTGTATGGCACAAGCTTTACAAATATAAGAATAGTGGCTATGGAGTGGATTCACTGTCACCATATAGTCTTTCATACCATGTTTACCCAGCTCCAGCTGGTTTGCCTCACATGGGCTCTGAGATGAGCACGGTTCCTTTGATCAGCAATGAGAAACAAAGTACAATTTCAGTGAAGTGAGTGAGGTAAAGATAAAGTGCCAGCAAGACATCAGGAGGAAAATATACATCTAGTGTGTGTCAAAGTTAACATATAAAGTTATTTTGTTTACAAAAACAATTGGATTATGTTTCTAGGTATGTTTAGTAAGCTACATTAGAACCAGTTACACTCCTACCTCAACAGTGGAAAAAGAAATCTGAAGAGAGGTGCCAGTATGCCAGTGTTAAGTGAGAAAGGGGAGAGAAGAGAAGAGGGGGAGGTACTTAAATTATGTCTATAAACACAATGGCTTAAATCTGACATGGCATTTATCTTCACTGATGTGGTGACACCTAGTAAGTCTATGGTGATGAGCCTCATTGAATGCCTATAAATAAAATATATTTCAAACATCCTTACTATTTATTTAGTGTGTTTACTCCTTTGATATACATATATAATTTGAGCATCTGTCACAAGCAGAAAACTATGGAGTAAATAAATGAAAGAGACTACAGGCAGTCCCCGGGTTACGTACAAGATAGGGACTGTAGGTTTGTTCTTAAGTTGAATTTGTATGTAAGTCGGAATTGGTACATATTGTAGGGGAAACTCTAGCCAAACATTTTTTTTAGTTTTGGATAGCATAGGGAAAGGTTAACTCCCCTCTAATGTTTGTTTTGCTGTCTGTTCCCCTGTTCAGAAGATTTCACATCTATTTCTGTCCCTGTGACAAACTCAGGACTAAAGGAGTAACTCATCAAATACCAAACAGCTCTGCACCATGCTTTGAGCTAATAGCTTTATTTCCACACACCACCCAGGGTTCTAGGAGGAGGGTCCTTTTTTTGCTAACACAATGAGGCCAGCACTTTGTTTGTTTTGGTGGAGTCTTTGTTTGCCCAGGGAGCCCAGCATGTATAGGGGGAGGAGGGGCGGAGAGGCTGCTTTTGTCTGCTGTTCGGGGAGGGGGCAGCCTGTTGCTGGGAGGGGGGAGGCGTGCAGGATGCGAGGCCGCGGGGGGGGGCAGGGGGCGTGGGGAGGCACTTTTCCTCTGCCCGGCAGCTCTGCGGGATCCCTGTCCCTGTGGCCAGCTGCTGCAGGCAGAGACCAGTTGGAGCCGGCCGAAGAGGAGGAGGAGGAGGATTCTAGGACCCAGGTGAGCGAGCCCCGGGGACGCTGCTGTGCTCCGGGAGCCCGGCATGTATAGAGGGGAGGAGGGGCAGAGAGGCTGCTTTTGTCTGTTCGGCAGCCTGTTGCTCAGGGGAGGGGGCAGCCTGTTGCTGGCAGGGAGGGGGGGGGCAGCGGGCGTGGGGAGGCACTTTTCCTCTGCCCGGCAGCTCTGCGGGACCCCAGTCGGAGCCGGCCTGAGGAGGAGGAGGATCCTAGGACCCAGGTGAGCGAGCCCCGGGAATGCTGCTGCGCATGTGCGGGAGTTGCCTCACCCCGTTCGTATCTAGGGATCCGACATAAGTCGGATCCACGTAAGTCGGGGACTGCCTGTATATGTATACACATACACACACATATCAATGGATAAAAGCTTAGTGTGCCCTTATCAGCTTTTTTCTGAATTATGGTAGGTAATGGAAATGTGATATTCGATCATCTCATCTTTGTGATAGCAGGGACTAAATGTCTACCCAAGAGCATGCTTCCCAAAGAACAGAACAAGCAACAACCGCATCCATAAGTCTGGCACTTCAGAGAGAGAAACACACATTTTTAAGGAACGGGGGAGGGCAGCAAAAAAGAAACAAAAATAAATTCCGCGGCCTCAGCAGCCACTCCTTCTCCACACCACCATTCCCTTGCAAGTAATGGTAGAGGGGCCAAATAGAAACAGTATCTGGTTAAAGCCAACAGTCTGGCTCGAAACAGCCCCAAACTGAAATGTCTGTGCATTGTTTCTGTCTGTAATTGACAAGTGCACCCCTTCTCTCAACTGCTTGCCGAGAGCTGGGGCTGCATGTAATGGTGCACTCCTGTCTCCTGCATCTTCCAGATAAAACACATAGGAACAGATCATGCATTTATGGCCCCCATGCCTTGTGTTAGCAGTGCTGTGGAGATGCACTGTCCCAGAAGGAAGACATGGGAGAATCTGTCTCCAGCCATCTTGTTCTCTTGTGGTGTTGCTCATTGCTCACAAGGGGCACAAAATCCCCTCTGTCTACTGCCAGAGAAGCAGACGACTGTGAGGACAGAGCCATTCCCTGAGCATGGGAGAAAAGAAGCCTAAAACATAGGGTGCGCTACCGCACCATGCAAGTTCGGAGGAACTGCTCTCATTCACCTCTCTACTAGTGTATGGTCACACAAAAGCTGCTTATAATGTGGCCTACAGCACCTTGCTCCAGCCATATGCTATCATGAACATGGCTTTGCTATGCTATCTCCTTAATGGTCCAAGAGCTGAGCTGCTACTGAAGTCGTTACAAAGAGAATGAGATATAGAAATTCATAGATGTGTAAGGCCAGAAGGAACCACTGTGATTATCTAGTCCGAGGATGTGCACACTCAGTCCACCCAGTGATTCCTGAATCAAACCTAATAACTTGTGATTAGCTAGAGCACCTTTTACAGTATATGTTCTACCGTGAACCAAACCTGACCATATTCACAATAGGAACTAGTTCCAGACCATATTTAAACACTATTGATAACAATTTAACATCTTTAATCTCATTCATCACAGCACAAAATGCTGGTCCTATATTCAACAGAAAAAAATACAAGTTAATTTTAGGCTCAAGCATGTGACTCAACTATGGAAAAAGTCAAATGGCCATGAAAACTCTGCCTGTATAATAAGCTAATGTAAAAATATCATCAGCTGTACCTGAGGAATAATATGTGGCTCTGAGGAGAGGGACAGAATAACATTTTTTAGCCCCAGCCAATAGTTTAACCTGTTCAAACAAAGCCATGTTGTTACTTTGGATCCATCACTTCAATCACACAGTCTTATTGTCACGGATCCATAGATGCTACGAAGCAGTGCCATCCCCCATACTTCCATCACTTGCTCATGTGGATGTCCTCATTATTCTCTCAAAGACTAGCTGTCTGGACATGTTGACCTAGCGTGCCTTTTCTATCATTAATGGAACAGGGAGAGTTTGGAAAAACCCATGCAATACCGGCCCATATGAACAGAGAAAAATGTGACTGAATGGAGTGGAGAGCATTCTCCTGCCCCACCTACCTTTATGGGTGAGGGTTAAAATCTTTAATTATTTTTTTTTTTAAATTGGCAGCTAAAGTTCCACAACAGCTAACCCTAATCAGGATAGCAAAAAAGAAGACGAGGACATGCACAGCAAAATATTATTTGACTGAAGATATTGTACTGTTCAAAATGCAGGTTAAAAATGTCAGATTTACATTCTATTCATTTCTAGCGGCCTGAAAGATGAATCTATTTACTGCCCTGCGGGGTAGTTGGTCTGCTTCACATACAAGGGGAATCTTTTAAGTTTCAGAATAGGATGCATTATACTGTGTGTGCAGCAACATAGTTTGATTACTGTCTCACTGGTGAAGTATTTATGAAAGACTGGCCATAGATGCCATAGATAAGTATGGCTCATAAAAAGAGCTTTTCTTTGAGCAATTTGATTTACTATCGACACACAATTTAATTTATTATCTAGGAAGGAAAAAAACAACAGAAAAGCATAAAATCATGAAAAAATGAGCAGCATTGTGTATTGTACAGTGTTATAGTTAATATTCTGAATAATTGAACAAGAGGAATATAGCTAATTATGTGTGTTCTCTCAATGCCCTGTATGTACTTGATAATTTCAAAATGTATTATATAGCCCTTCCCCCAAAAAACTCACCCTTTAAGAAAGCAGGCAATATACAAAGGAGTGAGGAAGAAGGGTAACACATTTTTATCAGTGCCAACTATCCCATCTATCATTCAGCCAGGACTTCATTAGTTGGTGTGTGAATATCACACCTTGTGCCCCTCCCACACACACACACACACTTTTATGGGCACACGCCTTGTTCAACACCCATGTTTCCAGGTCACTAATCACACCCTTTTACTTCTGTAAGGTTCCTCTCAGGACACTTATCTATGGAACATTGGGCAACCCTGTCTGTTTTCTTAACTCTATTTGGCAGACCCTGGAAATGTCTTCATGACCCATTGACTGACTACACCCTGGGCTGTGGGATTTGAAAAAACACACTGAGTGAACATCAGCAACATTCATTAATTCTTCAACTTCTTACGTCACTGAGAAAAGCCTAATCCTATAAGGGCCTGTGATGGGGTGGATATACCCCACACTAGAGAGAGAGGGGTGAAAGGCCTATGGGCAGAGAAAACACCGCCCCTTTCAGCCAACTGGGCAGGCTCCCAGTGTGGGGACTGTGTAAAAGGCCAGGGTACAGCTCAGTGAGGGGGAACTGCAAGCAGGGAGGGCGCTCAGGCTGGATCTCCTGAGCCAGCCTGGTTGGCACAGCTGCCCTCTGAGCAGCAACCCCAGCAGCAGCCTCCGCAGATGCTACTGGAGGAACAAACCCAGCAGCCGCCGTCCCAGCCACAGCCGCCACTGCCACGAACCCATGACAGGGTGACAGCCACAAGGTCCGGGGACCCCACGCCGCACTCTGGGGACTGAACTACTCACCAGAGATGGTAGGAAGTGTCCCAGGGCAGAGGGTTACCCCTCTGGGAGCTCAGCATGTTTTGGGTGGATTTCCCGCTGAGCTGGCAGGGCAGTGTCAACTGCCAACAGGGCCCTGGGTTGGAACACGCCAAATGGTGTTCGGCTCTCCAACAGCCAGGGAGAGCCCCCCAGCAACTCAGGCCTCTAGGTCACTGAACTTTGGGATTAGGCCTGTGGGGTATGCATTTCCCCTGAGTAAGGGGCACTGAACTTTGAGATTGACCTCGCGGGCTTGATATGCCCCGTGACAGGGGGTGTGCCCCCTGACAGGGACCCATCATATTCCCTGACCCCGTCTCTTATGCTGCTCCCTCTGTCCTCAGAAACTAGTCAGCCCCAAAGTTCTAAGTCTACACTGCAGCACTATTTTGGGATCCCGGAGATATTCTGAAATAGTTATTCCATGTTTTTTGAACATGCCAGTTATTACAAAATATAACAGTCTCACTATTCCAATGTCCCTGTAAACCTCATTCCACAAGGAGTAAGGGATGTTTTGGAATAGCGATTTCTTTTGAAATAAGTACTGTGTAGACAGCACCAATTTTCAAAATAAGCTATTTTGAAATTGACTCAAAATAAGCTAGACAATTTGCATAGCTCAAATTGTGTAGTTTATTTTGATCTATGAGTACAGTGTAGATGCACCCTAAATGGGCAATCTGAGAGGAACTTTGGTCCAACAGTCCAAATTTCTGTGTCTCTGCACATTTTCTTTTTGGTCTTCATCACGTAACAGATCTCCTCACAGAATTTTGCTTAATGCTTGCCCTGTAACATCATCCTGTATCATACTATTTCAAGTTAACATAATCCCTTTTCCACAACAGCTAATTTCTGGTAGCCATCAGGGTGTAGAAAATGGGCCTTGAAAAGCAACTTGAAAGGAAGAGGGCAGTAAGATGCCTTATAGGAAAACTCAGGGAGCGTATTCCATGCTTAAGAGAAGGCAGGTAAAAAAAGCATAAAGATGGCTGTGGATGAAGTGGATAAACATATGGTTGAGGCTGACATCAACAGTGGGATGTAAAAGGAGGAAAACAGCATGATAGTGGGCAAGATGGATTGAGTGAGACAGAAGCAAACCATGTAATGTGTTAAAGCGACGAGGAGTCCTGTGGCACTCCTCGTCGCTTTTGCAGATTCAGACTAACACGGCTACCCCTCTGATACATGTAATGTGTTGATTCCTTTAATAAAGTATAAAGGTTTTTTTTTTTTAAATCAAATCCCTAGGCAATTTTGGACTTCATCTGTTGTGAAGGCTCTGACTGTAAAGGAGATGGGGGGGGGGGGGGGGGGAAGCCTACTAAGAAAGAGTAACTATGCAAATACTTACATTAAACCTCTGAGCATGTGCACTAAGCCCTAGATGTGAACTGTATGTTTCTAGAAATGCACACAGAGGCAGCCTGAACTCAGGGCTTAAGATGTTACAATGTTTCTCCCCTAAGAACACAGGCAGTGGAGTCATGTGGGTCAATGAAAAGATATTGTTTTGTATATGTGTTCAAAAAATAAAATAAACCCATTGCCTCTCAGAAAATGCCTGACACAGCTACACTGAGACCTGCTAGTCCCACTGAATGCACTCCTTAGGAGACAGCCCTGGCCTCTTCGTGGACCAAGCTTTCAGACTGGATCTCTGGTCTGCAACCCCAGGGATCCCGACTATATTAACAACACAGGCCCAATTCTGTTCTGGCCTCCCCCTTTGGGAAGCTGTGATAATGTAAGCATCTTTAAAACAAAACAATATATTAATTCTCTAAAGCATACAGAGCAGAGGGTGAAACAATAAAAGGCTTAGACATATGGGACTTCTTTACACCTTAATCTTTCCTTGCCAGCTTTTGTTCATTCCCCTCTGCTCAAATAACTCCATCCATGGCAGGGAAAAGCAGCCACTCCTGCTGCAGAATCTCCCTCAGAGGGCCACCTTTCACTAACACACCCTGGGCAGTCTCTTTCACTCATTGAACCCTACTTTCTTTTCTAGTATCTTTGAAGTTCTAGTATCTTTGAAACCCTGTTTGCTGCTACACTCAGGGTTGTGAAGAATACCTTTTGAGCCTGGATGGATGAAGACAGGGATATTGCTCAACTGTTAATTCCCCTTTACTGTTACAAGGAACCTTAGCTTTGCCATTCTTTTGTTTCTTGTGGGTTTCCTTCTTTATTGCTTACTTTGATTTAACACCAAGCAAAGAAATAGGTAACTTGAGATGGGTATAATATTTATAAAAATAACCACATATCTCCCTTTGTTCTGCACAGTGCTATATTCTAAATTCATTCCACAATGAATACTTTTATTTTTAAATCTGTACACACCACTTAACTTAGAAGAAATATCCATCCTAGTGAGAAACTGAAGAAGCATAACTATAGAATTATAAAGTATATTTAACTAGCATATCCTGCTCTTTGAACTGGTTAACTATTTGTGTCATATTTTCAGAAGTATACTCTGTCAACATTTCACATCCCAACTCTCCTACTTTAGCAGTGCAGGAGCTAGGTTTTCTTGGCATTACAAAGCAAGGAAACACTAGAAAACCTTGTAAATCAGCTGTGCAAATGGGTAACTCTGAAAGGAGGGAGATAAAGGCAACACAGATGGTTGTGTGCACTCAGTGAAGAAAATCAGTGAATGTTCTACAAGGTGCAAATAGCTTGACGCCTGACAAAGTTAGAAAGTCTTTATTCTTCCTCTTTCTATGAATGCCAACTTTAAATTCAATAGCTTTACCAGAGTATATTCTACATAGTCAGAATGCTTCGTGAGCAGCTTACCGTGGCTCCAATCATTCCTCCATTTGTTAGAGGTCGCTCCAAAAGCAATGTCTTCAAATCTAGCACCTGGCCATAAAATGATAATTAGCTGTGATAAAGAGGGAGTTAAGCCTTTAATCAATAGGCTTTCATGCTGCTCTGACAGAATGCAGCAAGAGAGGTGGTACAACTAATGAGATGAATCTCCAGCAGAGAAAGAGTTCCAGCACCAAAGAGTTTGTAGCAATCAAGAGGGAATCATTTAAACCCTATGAGCTACAGATAAAACCCCATCTCCAGTTCATTCTTTTTGTTTCTGCAGCAAGAAAAAAGGCACTGGTTCTGCCTCTTTTTGTTATCTCAGCTTCTGGGCCACTAACCTGCGTAGAGCCTTACAAAAATGGAGGCCTGGCTGTAAACTTAAGCTTGTGTTCCTAAAGCTGGTATAGTTGTTATATTAACAATCAGGACAGATTGCAGAGAGGCAGTTAGGTGTTGGGCAGGGTTACTGGAGAATGAAAAGAATATAAATCATCTCCTCCCCTCCCCCGCATGCTCTACAGCAAAGAGCTGCATCTCTCTCCAGTTCCGAAAGCCTCAACAGCTTCCTAGGTAAGAAACTTTGAAGGTTTTATCTTCTCTGGTATCTTCTCTGTTTGACTCCAAACTTTCAAGTCACAATGGACAACATCTACAATGCAGCTAAGTCTTTTCAATACCAAAACACAACACGCTGAATGTTTGGCAGGAGACTACAATAAATTGATTTTCATGCCAAAATAAATGGCAAGGAACACTGTACTTATTTTACTGAAATACTGAATTGACTATACTATGTGTCAAGGTGAAATAGGGATGGCTGACAGAAAACCGGAGAGCAGGAAACTGTAAAAAGTCCCTTGGCAGTGAACTATTGTAAAATAATAACAGAACATTACAGAAATGATGTTGTGTCCTGATTGTTAGCCTTGTCAGGGCTCCGTCCGTGCCGTTTGCCAGGACTACATACCTAAAGAAAAATTGTTTACTTTGTTTTTGATGATGACTGTCATAAATAGTAGTTGACTTAAGTGGTTAGCCCAGGTTGTCAGAACCTGCCACAGGAGTAAATTATGTAGCTAGTTTTGACTTTGCTACTGAAAGTCTGTCTCCAGATTTACCATTAATTATGTGCATTCAGCCACTCTTTTATTAATTTAGCATGGCTGAATGCACAAAATATGTTCAAATTAACTAGATCACATTCTGGAATATACACACCCCTCATGTGCAGGACAACAGAGACCAGTAAATTAACTTGGTACTGCTAATTTGAAATATTGCTGTGCGGGGATTAGCAAAACACAGCACCACAGTGAGAGATCATGTGCCTAAAACCCCAGGCACCAGAGCCTTAGCACTAGTTTAGTTAAACCAGAAGGAGAAAAAAAATGCTACTGGACATTTCACAGCTAGGAGGATGAAATATTGTGCCCAGAACCCTTGCTCACATATAATAAAAAAGCCAGACATGGATACATCTACACCTTTTGAAGCTAGAAAATTCAACCATATCCTTTCTGGTGATCAAAAGCCTACAGATTTGATTGTGCCACACTTTCCTATATTACAGCTATACTGAATCCATCCTGTAAGGAAACTAAAACGGCTGCATCTAGACTGGCAAGTTTTTTCGCAAAAGCGACCACTTTTGTGCAAAAACTTGCCGGCTGTCTATGCTGGCCGCTTGATTCTGCACAAAAGTACTGACGTTCTACTGTCCGAAATCAGTGCTTCTTGCGCAAATGCTTTCATATTCCCATTCGGGCAAAAGCCCTTTTCCACAAATGTTTTTACGCAAGAGGGCCAGTGTAGACAGCTAAAAACTGTTTTGCGCAAAAAAGCCCCAATGGCGAAAATGGCGATCAGGGCTTTCTTGCGCAAAACCATGTCTAGATTGGCACGGACGCTTTTCCACAAAAGCACTTTTTGCCAATCTAGATGCTCTTTTCTGCAAATGCTTTTAACGGAAAAACTTTTCCGTTAAAAGCATTTGCGGAAAATCATGCCAGTCTAGACGTAGCCAAACATGTTTAAGTTGAGCTAAGAATGAAACAAAGAATTTCTTGCAATTTCACAAGCTGAAATTCTTCTGCATGAAACAGTCACTGGATAACTGAGTGCAAGAAATTCACAGTAACAAAAGTCTGTGGGTGATCAGAAAAAAAAGCAAAATTCATCAAACTGTTTATTATGAATTATTTGCCTAGCTATGCTCTGAAAATCTCTTCCCCTTAATATATGCCAGAGCACGGGCCTCATTTTCCAGGAATGATCCAATTTGGTTTGGCTTTCTTTGCAGGTTTATGCTGTCTGCATCACTTTGTTTTATTTATGGTATATTTGTGGGAAAGTGGTGACAAACAAAGTGCTCTTTAGGGATGAGTCTGGGATTTGTTGAAAGATGGACAGGATGATCTTTTCCATCATGAATGCCTAAGTGAATTATTTATCGCTCCTTTCCACCAGATTTACCTCAGCATGACTGTGCTAGCCTCAATTTATACATAAAATGGAAGGGTTCTCCCTGTGATTTCATCAGAATATTTGCTGGGTCAATAAAGAAAAACGTGACACATTTTCCACATTACTTCTATGGGATCTCTTCCAAGGTGTCCACTGAAGTCAATGACTTCAATGAGCATTGTATTAGGGCAATAATGGAGAAGAATAAAATAGATACATTAAAAGAGTGCTCTGTGAAAATCAAGGGTCACGCCTCCTATTCCAAACAACATTTTAATTTTCTGTTCTTGAAAAGTTTAAATATACTAACTATGTTGAACAGATTTAAAAAGCACAACAATCTCTCTCATTGATTCCTACTCCCAACAACCTCCAGTTAATATGTTCAAGAAAAAGGAAAAAAACCCACAGAAATTAATCTGACCAATATCCAATTCCAGACACTTCACAAATTTCTACTGAGACAGAGAGCAAGCACCCTGACTCTGAACCATAAAGGAAGTGCCGGCACTCACAGAGGACTCACTTTTCATTTCCTTACTCTCAAAATTTAGATTAGTCTGTATCAAGAAATGTGACTATTGCAAAATCTGAAGATATCACTACTGAAGAGTAGTGCTGACTCAAACAGTAGTTGCATCCCCAATGGATTACCAGCTCCACTGTCAGTGTCACTTGAGCTCAAATCTGTGTTCCCTGGATAGGCCAGCTGGCTCAAGTTTATAGCCAGAGATTTTTGTGTGCAGATGGAAGTCCGGCTAGGGGCAGAACTCACATTACACTAAGAGCCAATACCCAGTGGGAGCCCATCAATACAGGCAAACTAGGCGGTCGCTTAGGGCGCCAAGATAAATGGCTGTTGAGGACTTTGGAGGAGGGGGCGCCGATTGCACACTGATCACGCGTTTCGCCTAGGGCGCCAGTTGCCAGCAGCTTGTCTAGGGCCGCTCTTGCCAACACCACAGCAGTATTGCCAACATCAACAGGTTCAAAGCTATGAGACAGCCTCAGCCTAGTGCTGTCAATTCTTCCAAATACAGAGTTAGGCAATTTGGGACTCAAATGAAGGAGTTCTCACCTCCACATCTACTTGACCCTCATCCCCAAGCCCTACATCAGTTCTTCTCCCGTTCCCACATCTACTCTGTTACTCTAGGTACTCCACATCAACTTTCCCCCTCCCCAGCAGCTCTTTGCTCCTGCAGATCCATGGGTTCTTGCAGGCTTGAGGGGACTACGGAGGGGTCCCCTTCCAAACTAGAGGGGAGTTCTAGGGATTCTTCCTCATAAAGGGGTGGGGAGAAAGGTCCTATTGCTTACAGGAGGGACAAGGGATGCAAGGAACAGAGGTGCGCTGACCTACTGAACAATTTCTGCTCCCTCCTGTCCCTTCCCCTCTGGTGAGAATGGTGTTGTCTCCTTAGGGGAGAAAGAGCTGATTAGTTGCATGTTCCCAAGAGATAGGTGAGTGAGGCCGAGGTGTTTTCCCTAAGGCACAGATGGAATTTGTGAGGAGGTTACAGCTTGTCCTATATTTGCAAGACTGGTTCAAGTGCTCACTGAAATCGCATGGCTCCCAGAAAAAAATTAGAAATTTGGCAACATTGCCAAGCCCTTAGATGTGAAGCCCTGCTAACATGAGCATGGGAAAGCCTGACCTAACTTTCCAAGTGACTAAAATTAGAAAATGAAACGTCAGACTGCTGCACATCCAGAGGTAAGGAAAAGAGTTCTTTCTGCTAAATATTTCTGCATCTTATTAAGCATTACACCAAACCTTAAAGTTTTCCAAAGCAAGTGTTCACAAAAGCCTGTTTTTCGAAATGAAAGAATAATCACCTAGCATAATGATTACTAGAATAAATTTGCACACATAAAAGCCTCCTGCATATTGTAAGACCAAGATAAGAGGTCAGGTAACAACAATGCTGGCTGCACAAAGGGAAAGTTGTTCCCAATAAAACAAAGCAACAATGGGAAACAGACATTAAAAATCCATACTGAGAGCAATAAGATAGGTTACTGTCATGGATATAGACCTGTCTTTCGGAAAGCACTGAATGGAACACTGTTGCTAATGAGTTCTGCAGTGCTATTAACTATTTAAGTGTAAGACATTCTGAAAAGACTATGGCCTATGCGGTCCAAACTATTCTGAGACTAATCTCACATGAACTGTGTTCTAAGCTAGAGAAGTTTTCCAAATACCAAAATACTTCCCAGATATATTTACCTCATCTCAGACACAGAAATCATGCTAAAACAAAAGATAAAATTAAACACCTAGGTTGAAAATAATAAAATTGTTAAATTGCAACAAAATAATGTATTTTATATTTTCATAAATTAATGAAAGTTCAATATTTTCTGAAGAACACTTGCAATAAATAAAATATCTTAAAATATATGTAACACAACGCTGCTTGAATGCTGTTTGAACTGTTCAAACTCTACACATTATTAGTTTGTTGGAATGCTTTGAATGCCAGTGCTTCTTCAACTGCCAGAACACTGAATGAATGTGACAATGTGCAGAGGGAAATAGAATTATTTCCTTAGTCTCAAAACAGTGAAAATGATACTGAAATAAAGTTGAAAATTTCAGTAGTATCTAGAGAATTCAGCTGAATCATCATGAAACATGCTCTCCTTCCCATTATAGAATAAAATATATATTTTATTATTTGTAGTCTTTTGTTGCGCTTTTAGAAAGATTGTCTTTTTAAAAAGTTTTTTTATATATTTTTATTTTTGTCTTTTTCGTCTTAAATCTAGTGTGTTTCAACAAATAAAAACTCCAAGGTTCATTTTGATATGCTTATATATTTATATATATGCTTATATATTTTGAGCTAGACTGTTTTACAAAATTTTTTTTGCACTAGGTATTTACATTTTTAATTAAAATCAGTTGTATTTAAGGCAAGAATAAAGTAGTTGAAGTGATGAATCAATTGTTTTGTTGGTTAAAAGGAGGAAGGCTTCGAAGATGGTGTAATTCTTCTAAGGCATCATTATGACAAACATTGTCACCCTTGAATTTGTTTAGATCAATTTCGTCAACCTCTATGACTTCCAAAGAATGGACTCGACTAAGCGCAACAAATGGTTGAGCTTGCACAAAATATTGAGAGCCAAGGTTCACAACTGCTCTGTCCACCATGGTTCCTTTTGTGGATGGTAACTATATAAGTGTGGATGATTGGAAGTATTTGCCACTCCACCAAGACGTGATGGTGCCAATGTTGCCATTGACCAAGCTTTTTGCTTGGTCAATATTGAACCAAAGCATAACTTTAGTGCCCAGATGCATTACAATTGTCTTTGGAATGCCTGCCATTCGACTGATCTTTGTTGGGATACCTTGATAAAGTTTAGGAACTCGTCTTTTCTGCTCAATGGGGGTATCTTGCACTGTCATTGTGAACATTTGGTGGTTCATATAGTCTAAAGTGGACAAAACTTGATTATTGTGGTCATCTACCATTTTACAAGTTGGCATGATTCTCAAAGCTTTTCCGGGTGAAAAGTCCCCTTGCTGTTTGCTTTCCTCACATTTACACAGTAAAATATTTAGTTATTCTTGTGTGCGTTTTTCCTCTTGAAGATTATTTAAAATTTCGATAAATGTACTCTTCGCTGTTGCATGTTTTCAGTCAATTCACAAAAGCTAAAGAGGCGCCAGAGCTGCATAGCGCATCTCATTGAAACAGGTTGCTTATAAATGGGACTGCCTGATACTGATGGAAGTTGAAGGAGATCACTGAAGAACAAGATGTTCAAGCCTCCCAAAAGTTCATCAACATCAATCAAATATTTGTTTGCAGAAATTATTGTTACCTATAGCTTCTTCCTCTGGATCTTGTTCTGGTGGATTTTCTGCTCCTTATTTGTCTTCCTCTGGGGCTTCCTCAGAGTTTGGAACCTCTTTGTTTCACAATCTTACAACTTTGTATCAAAAGTCAGGCTTTCTTGTGTTAACATAAATGACTTTTCTCATGCTCCCTTTCATAGGCTGGCCACACAGATAGAAAGCACACTCACAGGCAGAGACTTGGCATTGATTTAACATTGCCATACATATTTTAAACAACTTTCGAGAAATATTGCTTTCCTCCTCTCTGATTTGAGCAATAGTGTGTGTATCTGAGGCCTCTTTCAAGACTCATAGGTTCACATTTAGTGATGTACTTGGCAATATAATAGGTGATGGCACACGGTTGAATGTCTACATTTGCATGCCAGAGGCTTAAGATTGAACCTTCTTGAAGCCTCTGGAACCCATCCCAGTCAAACTGAACTTTCCAAAAGCCCTTCCAACCCTTGCAATAAAAATGCAATGCACACTCATATGTTTGTATATGTATATGCATGTGTGTGTGAAAGCTGAAAATCCCATGACAGACAGAGAGACGAGGACAGTGGCTGTTTAGCAGAAAGACTGACTAAGTAAAAAAAAAAAACCACATAGACATTACAGAAACAGAACAGATAATGCTTGGACACAAGAACAGTTAGTGAATTCAAGTGGTCAAGTGTGTTAGTTACCGTATATACTCGATCAGAAGCCCATTTGTTCATAAGCTGACACCCCCTCAAAAGTTAAAAAAATTGCAGAAAATAGCAATGATCTGTTCATAAGCTGACTCTATATTGGCAGTTTGCAAAACTCTGGTCCCAATTCATCAGCGTAAGCCACTAGCATGTCAGGATGTTTTGTTTACCTGGAACGTCTGCAGGCACAGAGCCTCTCCGCTCCCATTGGCTGCTGTTTGCCATTCCCAGCCAATGGGAGCTGTGGGTAGTGCTGGCCAAGGAACAAGCTGGCCACAACTTCCCGCCAATCCCATTGTCCTGGAATGGCGAACAGAAGTCAATGGGATCTGAGGTGCTCTGTGCCTGCAGACCTTCCAGGTACATAAAACATCCCATAATGCCAGTGATTTGCCCTGCTGGGCTGGGAACTGAAGTTAGCCAACCTTTCCAGGTTAAAAAAAATTGGTAAAATGCAATAACCTGTTCATGAGCTGACCCCTGTTCTTTACTGCATCCAAAAAAATTAGGCTTATGATTGAGTTTATATGTTAATAGTTTATTACTTCTTCTTTCAGGATGAAATTCAGAAGGGCCAGCACAAGACTTATACACCAACATAGGGTCTATAGGCCTTATAACTTGTCTAATATGAGTTGACATTTACCATCACTGCACATTACCAAAATACAGGAAAATTTAAGCCAAGCAGTGCTTGCACTCCATGGAAGAGATTCAGTCTTAACAATCTTAAAAGCACCTACACATACATTTAAAAATGACATAATACTAACACATTTTTAATTACAAACAAATCCTTTTTCTGTGACAATGTGATTGAAGAATAAGACATTCAAAATTGCCATTGGGTTAATTCAAATATAACTGACCTCTCACTATGTCCCTGAAGCAAAAAGATACTATTATCCATTGCAGTCAGATCAAAGAATCATGTTTGTTTGGTTTTTTAAATCTGTTTTTGTGCAAGACACAAACTAATCGGGTAGATACGGTTTAACAAAGGTCACTTGGTATAAAAGAGAGCAAATGAGATGAAAAGAAAAACACCATTGCTGGCCTTAGGCGTGAAACAACACCACTGAATAATGTGTCAAAATCAATTTCTAATGAAAGCTTACACTATAGATACTGCCTTCCAATGATATCACTTCAAATACATCAGATTTGAAGGCTGAAGTACTGTAGGTTAGTTACAATTGATGAAAACGTAAGTGTTATTGCTTTATTAAAGCTGAACTGCCTAAAGTGTAAACTCCTCGTAAAACTAAGCTAGATTTCTCTAAGCAGGGCTTTATGATCACTAGAAATAACAGCCTGTTGGGCTGAAGCACACATTTTTAAAGAAGGGTGTGAATTTATGGGGAAGACAGAATACAATCCTGTATTAATCATGTTCTAACTGAAATCTGTATTTTTAAAGAAGACAGACGTTTGTGGAAGGGAGGGGGTGGAGGGAATCCAGCTCAGCGTTCAATTCAACAGAATGCAGACTCAGACAGTTTCAATTTGATATCCAGTAATTCTCTTAGGAGTCATGGAATAAGTAAGTGGCTTATTTAAAGACTCTGGAAGGAAATCAACTAAAAAGGCTGGATTGAAACATTCACTTGAAGCAGATAATTCACTTTTATTCCAGGATTAAATCTTTATTGGTAACTTTTTCCTCTTCAATTGGAAGCTGATAGATCCAAGTTAAATTTCAGAACATCAGTTACATTAAAATCCATCCAGCTTCTCTTGTATGGAGTACCATAATTTTCAAAACTGGGTGTCTAAATTTATGCTCTTAAATTCTAATTTGGATTTCTAATTAAATTTTAGCTCAATCTTTCAAAGTACTGAGCAGCTGCATACCTTGTTGACGTCATGGATGATATCAGGTATTCAGAACTTTTAGAATTCAGACTCAAAGTGTAGCCAGACACAAACCCCATCTTGGTTTTCCACGAACCCCATCTTGTTCCCCCCACCAGAGACCAAGAGAAAGGCAGTCAGCCTTTGATGCCCTGGGAACGCAGGTGTGCTGCCTGTCCCTGATTCTACCATAAACAGAAACCAGACAGTAAATGGGCTAGCTGATGACCCGGGGCCTCCCGTCACCCTGATGGCTAGTACCAGTAATTGACACACCTGCACTGTCCCAGGAGAGGAATCTTCGCCCATCACATACCAGAGGTGCCCATTGTCTGCATTTTCCCAGGTGTAAATTATGCTTTGCACCCTTCGTGGGAAACTTGGTGTTCAAAGCCATTTTTCCTAATTGGCCACTTGAGACCAGGAAGAAGCCTACATGACCCAAGGGGTATAAAAAGAGGTTCAGCAGCCCACCCCATTGGAGCTCCAATCATCTATACCTGCTGGCAGGTATTGATTGTCTCCCGAGGTCTGTGGGACGCCCAACCTCGCCCTACTTCTTCCCGAGGGATTGAGAGAGAGACGCTGGCCACGCCAAGTCTGGAACGCAGGGGTGAGAATATATATACCTGCTATGTGTCTATTTTGCATGCATTTAATAAGAGCTCAGAGAACCAAAAGTGTTTCATGGTACCTGTAAGTGACTTATTAGTGTAATTTCTGTTCTGTCCTTTGTAGTGTCTGTGTTATCTGTAACACAGCAGTAGCATTTAACAACTAAGTTTACCCTGTAACAATAAAATAGTAACTGTTTAAGCTTTAACCTGACTCCTTCAGTTGCTGTAACAGAACCAAGCACAATTTAAAAGAACTTCAGCCGGTCATAAGGGACAGGTATAGAGAGAGCTTGGGCGTTTGGATTTGTGTCACTCCCAGGTGACAGATCCGTGGGGCATCTCTCAGCCTCCCCCAGGCTGCCCGCTGCAAAGGAATTTCTAGATTCTAGCAGCCAAAATCTGAGGTGTTATAAGCTCTCTCTATAAAACTTATTGGGGCGCCCGTCAACCTCCTCCAGGTTGCCCACTGCAAGGGACCCCGGTCTCAGCAGTTAGTCTCGGGTGTATAGTACACACACACACACACCACTTACTGCCCTGACCATCGGTTGGCAGAATTGGGGCACTCGTCAACCTCCTCCAGGTTGCTCGCTGCAAGGGACCCCGGTCTCAGCAGTTGAAGTCTCGGGTGTATAGCACACACACACACACCACTCACTACCCTGACCGTCAGCTGACACAAAGTTATTTAAAAACCTAAATATACATGAGAAAATTTAACTTTAGACCCCCTCTTATGAAAGCTTCAGCCGTGGTGTTTTACATGATAGGTCCTTGGTTATTCCATTCCTACCGTATCACTGCTCAATTTATATTTAACTTGCCTCAGCAAACCAAAGGAAAAAAAACACAAATGTGGATATCTAATATGTAAAGGGCATCAAAAACATCAGGCTTCAGTCCATTTTTTGTAATTTGTATGTCGTTTGAACTATTTGGTTCATATGTTACTGTAAGTGATGATTCCATGGCAATAACACTAAATATAGATTTGTATGTATATGTTACACTGAGGCAAAATATGTGGAAGAATAATTTTGAGAAATAAATGGCTTGAAATAAATATGTGGTTATTTTAACCCATACGGATGACAATCATAAAAGATCATGCCCCAAGTTGACAGAGTAAAAAAAAATCTCAGTGAGTTCATTTATAATACATATTTTTATAGCTGTGATGAATTTAAACACTTGTAATGGTACTTAAAGAAAACAAACTAAACTGCAGTTTGCTTGCAGGCCACGTCAAGGCAGTTTTATAAATAAAGTACATTTATTTCTAGTGTATCAAAGACATGGAACAAAGCATTTGACTTCTGCTTTGCTATGCAGATTATCTTCCAGTATTCCTTCATGGGAATCAAAGTTTCAGCATTTACCAAGAACACAGACACCAAAGTACATCCTAGTGGTCTAATCAAGCAAGACAATGGGAGCTTTCGTTTCATTGTCAAAATGCTTTACATGGCTGGCTGAACTAGAGGGCAGCAGAAAGAGAGAAGCTGGGCTTTTTTCAAGTAAAGTTTAAATATGAAAGCCCGAGTCCCATGATTGGGAGAGTGAGAAACAATGCAAGGTTATGTTTGCCCAGGCTGCTTTGGGGATTACTGAGAGAGTTGGAATTTAGGAACATAAACTTATGACACTAATATGATTTAGTTGGGGGTTGGTCCTGCTTTGAGAAGAGAGCTGGTCTAGATGACCTCCTGAGGTCTCTTCTAACCCAAATCTTCTATGATTCTATGACACCAATACACAGATGTTCCTTGGTGCAAATAATAATGTTTACAAATAAATCTCAAAAAAAAAAAACCCCACAACCAAAAGAAATCCAAGCCCTGGGCCCAGACTCTGAACTGAATCTGAGATGTTTTCAGCACATCTTAGAGATGTCTGAGAGCAATGGTGGCTGGTCATTGGCATATGCTCTTCTAGGCAGATGGAATCATTCCAGCATCCCCCCAGAGATAACAGAGCCTGCTGATACCACCTTTTCCCTAGTCATGCCCTATGAAAGTAGAAGAGCAGCATAGAGCAATGGTCACCAACCAGTAGATTGGGATCTATTGATAGATCTTGGAGCCTTTGACAGGTGATCCTGACAGTTTTGTCCAGAAGGCTGTCAAATGCTGGCACTTCATCTGCCCCTCAAAGCACTATCATGTTGCTCCTGCCCTCTGCCTTGAAGCTGTCCCCCCAGCCCTGGGAGCCTCTTGCTTGCTGTGTAGGGCACAGGAAGAAGTGGAGGGGTTGCTGATGTCAGGATGCCCCTCCTTCCATCCTGTATCCCATCTCCACAGAGCAGAGGAGGGACAGGGATGGAGAGAGTTTGCTGGCTGCTTTTGGGAGTGGTGAGGGTCAGAGTAAAGGTAAGCCTGCCTTCGACCCCTGTACCAGCATCCAGAAGCCACCTGTGGTAAGTGGTGCCACCGGGAGCCTGCATTCCAAACCCCATCCCAAGTCCTGAACTCCTCCTGCACCCCAAACCACTGCCCTAGTCCTGAGTCCCCCCGTACCCAAACTCCCTCCCAGAGCCAGCATCCTGAACCTCCTCCTGCACCTCAACTCCATGCCCCAGGTTCAGCTCAGAACCCCTCCTACACTCCAAATCTTTTAGCCCATGATCAGAGTCCACATCCCCCTCCCCTGAACCCTAGCCTTCTGGCCCCAGTCTGCTAAAAGTGAGTGAGGATGAGGAAGGGAGGGAAGATGGAGTGAGCACGGGTGGGACCTTGAAGAAGGGGTAGGAAGGAGGCAGATGAGGCATGTTTGGGTTTGAAGTAGATCCTGGATTACTTTTAAATTCAAAAAGTGATCTCATACTTTAAAAGGATGGAGACCACTGGCGTACAGTCACTATACCATTTTTGTTTCATGAGAGCATTCCTCTAATGAAAGGAGGAATTCACAAGCATTTGATCAAGCCAAGTTTCTGATTAAGAATGGCTGTACTGGGTCAGGCCAAAGCATGAGCAGACAGTATGCCATGTAGAGGGTGGCACTGCCTTCCCAGACTGCCAGCTTGGCCCTGCCCACGCTCTGCCCCCAGAAAACCTACAGGCATAGTGGGGGTTGAGTGTTGCTGCCCCCCAAGTGCCTGTTCTCCGGCCTGGGGAGGTCTGGGCTGGGCATCTTCCTCCCTCCCCATGCTCTGGAGCAGGAAAGGCTCGGGCCAAGGGCCACCCTCCCTCCTTCCATGTGCTCAAGGGCTGAGAAGGTTCGGGCCCATGCGCCGTCCATGCAACAAGGATGAGGTTGGCACCAGGGTTGGGGCCTTTCCTCCCCCAGCCCTACCTTCACCCTCTGCCCATGGACCAAAGGTCCATCTAGGCCAGTATCATGTCTTCCAACAGTGGCCAATGCCAAATGCCCCAGAGGTAGTGAGCAGAACAGGCAATCATCACATGATCCCTCTCCCGTCATCCATTTCCAGCCTCTGACAAACAGAGGCTAGGGACACCATTCCTACCCATCCTGGCAAATATGTATTGATGGACCTAACTTCCATGAATTTATCTAGTTCTTTTTTTAACCCTGTCCTGGTCTTGAGAACATCCTCCAGCACTTAGACCTTTGGGCTGTGTCTACATTAGCATCCCTTTTCTGGAAAAGGGTGCCAATGAGACACTTTGGAATTGCAAATGCCGCAGGGGATTTAAATATCCCCTGTGGCATTTGCATGAACATGGCTTCCG
Source organism: Pelodiscus sinensis (assembly GCF_049634645.1). NCBI lineage: Eukaryota > Metazoa > Chordata > Testudines > Trionychidae > Pelodiscus > Pelodiscus sinensis. Next base: position 9,511,947 of record NC_134723.1, read on the forward strand.
CTTTTTTCCAGCTCGGGGTTTTTCCGGAGAAAAGCGCCAGTCTAGACGGGATCTAGCGGAAAATAAGCCCTTTTCCGGAAGATCCCTTATTCCTACTTTCAAGGAATTGATTCCTTTCAAGTAGGAATAAGGGATCTTCCGGAAAAGGGCTTATTTTCCGCAAGATCCCGTCTAGACTGGCGCTTTTCTCCGGCAAAACCCCGAGCCGGAAAAAAGCGACAGCCATGTTCATGCAAATGCCGCAGGGGATATTTAAATCCCCCGCGGCATTTGCAATTCTGACTGGTCTCATTAGCATCCCTTTTCTGGAAAGGGGTGCCAATGTAGACACAGCCATGGAGAGGTGCAAAGTATTAGAATTGTTACTGTTTGGTTGGGATCAGATAATAAAAGCCATCATCAATGTCTCTTTTTTCAGGTGTTTCTTTGCTATAAATTCACAGGAAACCAAAACTTGTCAGGTATCAAATATGCAGGAGTGATGTGGGGTGATTGGAACAGCAGGGGCTATACGCACTGAAAGGAGACTGCATCCAAATAAATGTTATGTCCTATGCCAAAGATCAGAAGTAAACAACTAAGAAAAAGGGGATGTAACCAACAAGTGTCACACATGAGACTCAAGTGTTTATTTCCATTTTGTCTCTTTGATAACATTGTTACAAAAAGAGGTAGTCAAAGCCCCGCGAAGTCAGTAAAGTGACATTCCATGGGCTTTGGCTCCCGTATAAGTGGAGTTGGAGAGCAAGGCCTAGGAGGCTGAGATAATGGTGATAAGGCACACAACAGAAAGTGATTGATTATGAACAACGTGGAAAAGTTTGAGCAGTTTTGTGTACCCCATATGCTGTGAAGCAGTCAAAGCCAGGAGGATCAAACTTTGCTATGGAACTAATATTTCACATCTGTGCGAGCATCCAGTGCAGCAAGAATTCCTGTGGCTAAAAGAGCGTAAGAGACAGTGAGTTTCTCAGATTTACTCGTTTATGAGATGACTCAAAAATTAGTCTTTTCACAGTCATTTCTATCAGGTGGAATATGGAAGCCTGGAATACAAATCAAAATGGATCTGCCATTATTTTAATCCTGAATTAATAATAACGAAACCGTATATCATCGTGTTTATGGCATAATAGAGCATGATTAATCATTTATATTGTAATCACTGACTGTTATAATCGTGTCACCCTACTCTCAACAAAACTTCATCTAAGGTAGATATTAATGCATAGCTATACAATACAATTTCTTTTTATGTAATATATCAGCAGTGTGTAAGATCTAGTCAAGCAGAAACCAACATGCATCTTGTAATTTGCTGATACTATAATGAAGGGAACTAGTAAGAGCCTTACAGATTAGCAGGCAATCAGTGAGAGTTTCACTGTACGCTAACTGCGCCACGGCTGGCAAACCTGCAGCATGTTCAGGAGTGCTAAGTGAACATTGATAAACATGGTGTTATGCTCTTTCCATAATAAAATATGAATTTTAATCAAAATTAAGGCAACCGATTACGGACCCCATTAAAATTCTGTAAAATGCTCTAATACAAGATGGCGTTTATATACACCTCCTCTTCCCTTGAGTGCAGTAAACTAACTTTATGTCTCTCAATAGCTATATAATAGACATTGAGTTACATATTTATATTCAGATGGATAGTGCATACAACTGTTGATAGTAGAAAACTCTGGGTATGTCTACACTACCCCGCTAGTTCGAACTAGCTGGGTAATGTATGCATACCGAACTTGCTAATGAAGCCCGGGATTTGAATTTCCCGGGCTTCATTAGCATAAAGCTGGCGCCGCCATTTTTAAAAGCTGGCGCCGCCATTTTTAAAAGCCGGCTAGTGCGAACCCCGTCCCGTGCGGCTACACGCGGCACGGGCTAGATAGTTCGAACTAGCTAGCCATTCCGAACTATCTGTACACCTCGTGGAACAATGTACTCACTATGGACAGGTATAATTGATTACAGAAAGTGCAAGGATGTGCATAAGAACACCTTATATTTCAGCAGGTCTTAGGGTTGCCAGATGGTTTTAACAAAAATACCGGACACACTTGACATTACAGCACAATCTACATTACATCGTATTTAGAAAATACTGGACATTTATATTTTCTCATTTATGTTTTCTCAATTTGTTTCCCAAACAGAAAGCTTAAATACTGGACTGTCTGATTCAAAACCGGACACCTGGCAACCCTAGCAGGTCTATGGCTGTAACTTCTACAGTCATATCAAATCCAGTCATCACACAGAATAGCACACATCAGCCATTTCCTTGCATATTTTTGTAAATAGAAATTGTCATACTCTAGATAAAACAAAGAGCTACACACAGGAGGGCAGCAGAATTATTGAGGGTCTGGCTCTGTCTCCCGGTGGGACCTCAAGAGGAAGGGGCATGGCTTGGGAAGGCAGTCCTCAGCACCACGTGGACTGTGCTGTGTCCTCCGCCCCCCACCCAGAGAGTGCTGTTCAGAGCTCCTGAGGTGAGGTAAAGGGCCCAGGGCTCCGGCTATCACCACTGCCACAGTTACAGTGGCCAGGAGCCCTTTTGAAATGTTGGTCCCCAGGGCAGCTGCCCCCTCCTTTGCGGGTTTAGCGACACCAACAGGCCCAGGCAAAGTTTGTATCTGAACATAGATGAAAATAACTTTATAAACTTCGTACACAGTCTTTTCTGAAGTCAGTATAAAATAAATTGTGAAAAAAGCACATTGTACAGACAAAGTAACACTCTGACTGTTAGAGGCCTACTATCATAGGCGTGCGCACAGAGTGTGCTGGGTGTGCCCAGGCACACACTAATGTTTCAAAGGGCCACCCTGGTGCGCTGGGGAACGGACGCTGCACTGGGTTTGCCACTCATGCGTGGCCAAAACCGGCAGGTCTTAGGACCCCATGGAAACAGGCAGCAGGGAGAAGCATCGTCACCACGCTTGACAGGCAAGCGAGGTAAGTTTAAACCCCAGGCAGGAAGGCGGGGTATGTGCCCCGGGCAGGGCAGTGAGAGCAGCGCAGCAGGTGTGTGTGTGGGGGGGGGTCAGGTCAGGAGCAGCACGGCTGGGCTTGGGTCAGGGGCAGTGCGGCTTGCCCAGCCCGGAGTCGGGGGGCCCGGGGCAGGAGGGTTGGGGGCAGCGTGGCTGGTCCGGGAAGGGAGGGGGCTGGGGCCGGGGGCAGCACAGCTGGCCAGAGCGGGGCCCGGGCTCGGGAGCAGTGCAGCTGGCCCAGCCCCCTCTTCCTCCCGGCCAACCCGGCATTCCTCGACCACCCCCCCAGCTCTGCTTCCTGCAAGTCCTTCCTCCGGCCCCCCTTCCTCCCGGCCAGCCCTGTGGTCCCTGACCTGCCGCCAGCTCTGCTTCCCACCCCTCCTTCTTCCTGGCTATCCCCCCCATCCAATTCCTCCCCCGGGTCTGTGATCAAGTGTGTCTGGTTTTTTTGGGGGTGGTCTACCTGGTAACCCTACCAGCTGTAGCTCCACAACATGCTCAGGGACAGGGCTTCTCCTGCTCCCCAAGATGTCAGAGTCAACTAAAGGCTCCCAGTGCTGATCGTCCCACCTTCCAGTGCCTCCCTTCCCCTCCGCCGCCGCCAGGCTTCAGTCTGGCACCCAGCCGGAAAACCAGGAAATACCAGACATTGCAGGTGTCGGGTATTTTCTGGATTTTTTTAACCAGACAGAGGTCCCAAAAACAGGTCTGTCTGGTAGAAAACCAGACACCTGGCAATCCTACGAGTCGGACCCCGTGTGGGCACCAAGTGATGGGGAGACTGCTGGAACTTTGGGAACCAGAGACTGCGGTGTGGGGGTTTGTGGGCCAAAAGGAGGCTGAGAGTCCTAAGAAAGACAGAGTAGGGGGAGCACCAGAAGGGTGATAGTCAGGGCGACCCTAGAACTCTGTTACAGACCAGCTGGCGGCTGCTGGAGGAGGAGGGAAAAATAGGGGGAAAGGGTCAGAGAGGAAGGGGCTTGTGCTGAGGGGAGGGGGGCAGGTCAGGAGAAGAAAGGAGAAGGCACCAAGGACAGGGTGGAGGAGAGAGACAAATGCCAGGGGGCCAAGTGGAGACAATGAGGAAAAGGGAAGAAGGGGAAGTGTCTGTGGGAGGTGGGGGGGGCAGGATGATGCTAGGAGAGGAGAGGGGAAGGGCATTGGGGGCTAGAAGGGAGAAGGGGAGGTGCTGGGAGAAGGCTTGAAAGAAGGGGTGGTCATGAGAGGCAGGGATGGAGCAAGGCATGTGTGAGGGCACAGGGGCATGTGGGGAATGGGGGCAGAGGGTGATGAGGGGGTGGGTATCAGGGAAAAAGAGGGCAAAAGGGGCAGGGACAGTGAGGGAAAGGGGAGGCATCAGGAGGGTGCAGGGCTAAGGGAAGGTGCAGGTGTCAGGGGATTCTGGGGGTGAAGCAGAAAGGCAGACACCTGCAGGGGAGGGACCAGCACCAGAGGAGAGAGGCAGGCCAGGTGTGTAGAGGGAGGAGTTAGGAGAGGGGATGAGGAGGGGTAGCTCACATTATCAGAGTGGGGCTACTGGAGGAGTGGGCACGGGGGGAGAGAAGGGTTGGTGGAGGGATGCAGGTCTCAGGAAGGCTGAGGGCAGTGAGAAGGGCAGGAGTCAGGACAGCAGAGGTGGGTGAGGGGTTGGGGGAGGCAGCAGGCACCAGGGGAGCTGATGGAGCAAGGGGAGGAGACAGGGCAGCAGAGGGGAAAGGTAGAGGTTTATAAGATACTTATTAATAACTTGGGTGCCATAGTGGCACATCCAAATGAGCCACAAACTCAGTACTGGTGCATAACACAACATTTATTTTGCTCATAGGAGGAAACTCTGAGAGGGAACACTTCCCCCAGCCTCTTTGCCCCAGAGTTAATGTCACACACATTGGGTTAATGCAATTGCAGGATAGTTGCATGAAGGGGGTTTGGTGAGGGCCAAACTGATCCCTATTGGTAAGAGGATGGTGGGAAAAGTCCTTGGGGGGGTGTCACATGACACCTTTTATTTCTGGTCATGTGTCCATATTGCCCCGAAAGTATTACCTCCAGAGGCAAGGTTAATGGGGGTCAAAGAGTACATTTAAAAAAAAAATCTTTGGGTGCACACCCTAATGAAATGTGCTGTGCACGCCTATGCTTACTATCTACTTTAGAAATGTGTGTCTGTCTGTCCATCTGTCTGTGAGTCTGCTTGTTCAAGAATTCCTCCTAAATGGTAAGAGCTAAGATCACCAGATTTGGGATGCAGCTTCCTTTTACCATAACTGAAAGCAAGGTCAGCCTTTGGTTGTACCAGAACCATGGGATGTGCCTGAAATTCGATTGTTTTTCATCAGATGGCAAGAGAAGGGTCTGGTAGAAGGGAATTATACTGAAGAACAACCATAGGGGGCAGCAAGGGGGCAGGGATGGGGGCCATGACAGCTATAATCCTATTGGAATAGCAGGAGGCAGGGAGTGGAAAAGGGACAGCTGTCAACTATAGATTTCACAGAGTTCATCTGTTTGTATATCTGTGTATCTGTCTGTTCCCCAGCTAAGGGACATGTACCTCTCCCCCACCTATTCCCAGTTTAGTGGCCGTGGACAGGCACTTCTCACCTGTCCCCAAGCTACTGCAGTGAGAGAGGACTCTCCTCTCTTTCAGGGGCAAACTGCATACTCATCCCAAACCCCATCCCAGAACAATGATTTAAATGAAGAAAAACAAAACTTATCTGAGTTAAGAACCTGAGCAACACTAGGTAAATCTTCTAGCAACATATATAAATGTAACCAGATAAGGAATGCTGGCTATTTGTCACCTTCTGTAAATACCATAAGAACGGCCATACTGGGTCAGACCAAAAGTCTATCCAGCCCAGTATCCTGTCTGCCCAGAGTGACCAATGCCAAATGTCCCAGAGGGAGTGAACAGAACAGGGAATCATGAAGGAATCTCTCTCCCATCACTCATTTCCATCCTCTGACAGAGGCTAGGGACACCATTCCTATCCATCCTGGCTAATAGCCATTGATGGAACTAACCTCTATTAATTTATCTAGTTCTTTCTTGAACCATGTTAAAGTCCTGGTCTTCGCAACCTCCTCTGGCAGGCAGTTCCACAGGCCAATCATGCGCTGTTTGAAGAAAAACTTCCTTTTGTTTTTGTTTTTTAATCTGCTACCTATTAATTTCATTTGGTGATTCCCAGTTCAAAACATGGTTTTCTCCTATGCTGGTCAAAACTTGGAAATTCAATTGTGTGGGAAACTCTGAGTTTTTTTAATTTGTTATTGTTCCAAATTAGAATAAAACTGAGGAATTGAATAATGTCCTTGAAAAAAAAATTCCTTGTTGAGTCAATGGCACTATTTAATTTGGATGAAATCAGAACATTTCCTCAGGTTTACAAATGTTTGTATGTTACCTCATAATTTGAAATATGAAATAAAATAAGTTTTTGAAATGACAAGTTCTTTTTGAAGCAGACAAATAAATCCAAATGTTTCAATCTGAAATTGAACATTTCAGGCTTAAGAAAACATGTCATTTCTATATTTTTTCAAAAGAAAATGTTATCAGACTCAAGATATACCCAATGAAAGTTTTGATTTCATTATAACAGTATTTTTGATATAACATTGCATCTGAAACATTTTCAATTAGTTGAGTACACAACTGGGAACATAAAGAAAAGCAGACACAAAACAAACAAGCAAAAACAAATAAATAACATTTTTCTATTAAAATGGGTCAGACAAATGACTGAAAAATGTACATGCATATAGTACATATCTTAATGTACAAAAGAAAATTATGGACAGAAGAGAAGATAGGCATTTCTAATTCCTAAAATGACTACTTGAAAATTGTATGTTGTAATTTATCAGTGTCATATGCACTTCTATTAGCAACAAAATATGTCTTTACTCTTGTGCTTAATTAATAACTAATACATATAAACGGTTCTGTCTTTAATTTGGATCAGAAGAATCCAGTTCAGCTTGGAGAGCTAATTTTTGCCCTCAACTTATATACAACTCATCTTAACATGGAATCATAGAAGTGTAGGACTGAAAGGGACTTTGACACAGACAGAATATTTACTACTGTCAAAGATACTTGAACTAGAAAACAAAATTACATACACTTCAGTGGGACTTTTAGATAAAAGGAAACAGAAGAGATACCTTTTTACTTGTAAACTAAAGCAAATGCAAACTGGCAGCCATTGAACAAGAATATATATGGCACTCTGATGCCATAGTTACAATTAATGTTCCAAACAGAACCATGCTAATGCTGTGTTAAGCAGAAGACATATCAGATGAGTTAAAAATAATGAAAGTAGATGAATGTGAAAGTAAAGGGGCTTGGCCAAATGTGGTTTCTACTTACTAGTGGGTGGTTATGGGCCTCAATTAACCTCAGCCAGACCGATTTAGCTATAAAACATCCTGTTTTGAATTCAGGGAATGCAAAACTGGCTTTATTTTCCAAAATAATCTGAGGAAAATAGGAGAAAGAACATCAGTAAGAGGAAGGTTAAAGTCATTCTTGTAGAAGTCAAGAAAATTTTAGTTTTTTGAATCGCTTAATTATCTGATTAGGGATTATTGTGTCCTACAGCCTGGAGAACAATAGGCATGTGATCACTGTAAGTAAAAATCCTGCTTTCCAAGGGTTTTTTAAGCTCTGGAAATCAACGGAAAGGCTCACTTTTTCCCTTTGAGTACACAGTACTATTTCAAAAGCTTCTAACAATGAAATTTAAAAACACAGGAACAACTGCCAATTTCCCTTGACTGTCACTGAGCAAATATTTTAGACAAAAACTACTGAATATTTATTGGGTATAGTTGGTGGATAAAGGAAACATGTTCAAAACTATGGTAAGAGTTTGAAAACAATATTAAGTCTATAAGAGAACTCATACACTTTATTCTGCCTCCTGCAAACTGGGGGAGGATGGGGTGAAGTCTTTGTAACAGTGCACAGGGGAGTAATACTCTGGTTCTCAGTGCTGGGGTGCACAAAAAGTGGAGGGTGGACAAGCATAAATTCAGCTTGTCAGTGGGGGAGTGCTGCAGGCTGAAAATACAGTATATGAACTAAGGCTGTTGATTAACCACAGTTAACATGTGATTAACTAAAAAAAAAATCCCCTAATCATGATTTTAAAACTTAATTACAGTTAAATATATTGTTAAACAATAGATTACCAATTTCGATTGATTGATGTTTTTCTATAAATGGATGTTTGGCTTCTGTTACAACATAGAATAAAAGGTGTACAGTGCTCACTTTACATTATTCTCATTATAAAATATTAGCACTGTAAAATGATAAACAAATAGTATCTTTCAATTCACCTCAAACCAGTACTGTAATGCAATCTCTTTACTGTGAAAATATAACTTACAAATGCAGATATGTTTGTTATATAACTGCACTGAAAAATAAAACAATGTGAAACTTTAGAGCCTACAAGTTCACTCAGTCCTACTTCTTGTTCATCCAATTGCTAAGACAAACAAATTAGTTTACATTTATGGCAGATAATGCTATGCACTTCTTATTTACAATGTCACATGAATGTAAGAACAGGTATTTGCATGGCACTTTTGTAGCCGGCACTGCAAGGTATTTATGTGCCAGATGTGCTGAACATTCGTATGCTACTTCATGCTTCCGCCACCCCTCCAAAGGACATGCCTCCATGCTGATAGTGCTTTAAAAAATAATGCATTAATTATATTTGTGATCGAAAGATTTAGAGGAGAATGTATATCCTCTGCTTTATTTTGCATGAGGAGTAAAAGTTAATTTGAGGGAAGGGTTTTAGATCAGACTACCATATCTACACGCGGCAAGTTAATTCGGGCTACCGGCATTTTAAAATGGCGACTGGCCAAGTATATGCTAATCAAGCGTGGGATATTTAAATCCCGTGCTTCGTTAGTAACTTTGGTATGCTTCATTTGCCTCTCTAGTTCGAACTAGGGGACAAGTGTAGACATACCCTGAGTGACTGGCTGAACATGAAGTAGGACTGCATGGACTTGCAAGCTCTAAAGTTTTACATTGTTTAATTGTTTTAATGCAGGTTCTTTTGCACACAATTCTACATTTCCTTGCAAAAATATTGAACTTTGATGAGGCACCAGGGCATCACGTCTAAATTGAAATATTTCAGTTTTCAGGCATTCATTTTTACATTGAAAAAAATCCCATTTTAATAGAAAGCCAAAACTTGCTGTGAAAAAGTGAAAAGAAATATTATTGAAGAACCAATTTTCTGTTGAAACACAATTTTAAAGGAAAAATTTCAACTAACCATGACGACAAAATGTGTTACTCAGGTATAGTAAGGGATTCACCTCCCAGCACCCAGAAGGCATAATGACTCCAATTGTACTTCCTTACTTTCCCTTCCTCATTGAGACCTTAAAGAGGCATAACTGAGCTCACTCGGTATGCATGTGTATTATATCTTCATTTGTGTTATAGATAAAGATATAATATACACAATCTCAGATAGATATACTTACATATCCATATAAATCCCAGGAAGTGGTGAATACCACGTCTGAGACTGTAATTTGTTATACAACTGACCTTTGGAAAAAAAAGCAACTGTAATTCTTCCACTCCTCCCCCTCCTCTTTGGTAAAAACTTTAGAAGCATATGCCCCAATAAAAAAAATTGGTGGAAATTTTGTTCCCAAATCCTTTAGGCACACTAGAAAATCTCCTCCATTAAGTATAATCATCCAAAGATGAATCTTCAATAAAAGCCCAAAGGCCTCTGTTTTATGATAATTTTATACTAGCACTCAGTATAATTCAGTCCACTCTAGTGCACATCATGTACTTACCCTGTATGTGACTCTTTGTAATGCAACAATCATTGCTAGTCACATCTTTAAAAGAAGAAAAAAAAACCTTTCTTGTGGTGGAATAGCTCACTAGCAGCTTCCCCTATTTGTCTGCTGTTTAGCTATGGTAGCATTGAGTTCATTAAGTTGTATTTAACACTAAAGCTCGAACAACTATTTCTCATTATTTCACTGCATACTGCTATAGACTGTGAACTGTGCCAGAACAGACCCAAGGCTATGAATAGGACAGAAAATAATCATTTCTAAAGTAGAAATTATTGAAAGGAAGAGAACAAGGGCAGTGTCCTATATTCTTTGCATGTCCCAGACACGCTCATGGAATTCAGTGAGTGTGTTGAGTGATCAAGTGGTATACTGTTTAATTTAAATATGATGTGATCAATTGGGTACAATGTTGTGCTGGATTAACTATTAAACAATATTACAGCATTTCATTTTTGTCTGCTCTTATTTGATTTTCACATGCCTGAATGAAATATCTACACAGTACATATGTCTTCCATGTACATGTTAATGCGAGTCATACATTAAAGTGAACTACAAAAAAAAAAAAAAGAAATCTATACATGAAAAAAAACACTTATTAGAGATCTAATTTAACAAATATAATCCAAAATTGCTATTCAGGTTCAGCATATTTCTACTGACAAATTTAAAGAGGTAAACTGAGAAACATTTCTAAACTGAAAAATTATTAACACTTATCTCCCACCCCTGCAACTGGTTGCTAACCTCTAGCTGAGAAACTGAGGGTACGTCTAGACTACCGGGTTTTGTCGACAGTTTTGTCGACAGTATCTGTCGACAAAACTTCTGTCGACAAAGAGCGTCCAGACACATTGAGAATCTTGGAAAAGGAAAAATGCAGCTATGGTCAATGTCTTAGTTAAGGTAGGAAGTAAGGTGCTTATTATCTGGTGGAGATAGCGAAGAAGCGAGAGGCATGATCAGTTTTGGACAACTTGTTGCCATATCATGGATTTAGACAAAATTTTCTGCAAAAGAGTGATGTTCTGGAACAGCTTTCCAAGAAGAGCGAGGGAAATAAAAATTGCTGCTTTGTCGACAGAACCCTGTAGTCTAGACGCAACCCTACAGGCAATAACACCTTCTGTCGACAGAACTCTGTCGACAGAAGGTGTTATGCCTCGTAAAATGAGGTATACCAGCGTCGACAAAACTGCTGAGTTCTGTCAACGTTATGTCGACAGAACTCAGCGGTAGTGGAGACGCTGGTATAGTTTTGTCGACAAAAGTCCACTTTTGTCGACAAAACTCAGTAGTCTAGACACACCCTGAGTCTTCAAATCATGATGTAAAGAATTCAAGTTACAAAGAATTTACCATTTACTCTATTTTAAGCCAGTCAGTTTCTCACAGTGATGGATTTAGGGCAGGGCGAGCGGAGCGGCGCTTCCCAAGGCCCCACGCATGCGCCGTGGCAAAGGGGGGGCCCCCGCGAAATTTCGCTGCCCAGAGCCCTGCGGCGCTGCCCTGGGCCCCGCGGCACTCTTATCCGCCCCTGGTGGCTCATGCCTCATCCTGGCAATCCGACCTAACGGAAAATTCCTTCCCAATCACAGATTTGATGCTCAGTTTGATTCTGACCATCTGGGCGAGGTCTATCACCCAGATACCTGGAAAGATTTCTCTGCAGGAAGACAGAGCCCTCCTCATCCAATATGCCATCTCCAGCCATTGGAGATCATTGTTAATAGCAATCACAGATCCACTTGAAGCCACTGTGGACAACTACATCACCTCCTCCATAAATTTATCAAGCTCAGTATTGACACAAGTTATAATTTTTATTTCCCTCACTCTTCTTGGAAAGCTGTTCCAGAACATCCCTCTTTTGCCTAAAATTTTGTCTAAATCCATGATATGGCAACAAGTTGTCCAAAACTGATCATGCCTCTCGCTTCTTCGCTATCTCCACCAGATAATAAGCACCTTACTTCCTAACTTAACTAAGACATTGACCATAGCTGCATTTTTCCTTTTCCAAGATTATTAATCAAATTATTTGTTGACTGTAAATAGCAAACATCAAAGAATAATTATTAATGCAATTATCAAACTTTAATGCTTTTCATGAATGTAAAACCAAAAAGCCCAGAAACATTCAATAAATCACATTCTGTACTTAAGGAGATTAAAGCTCCCCAAGAGTGCGAAAGACATTTATGTGTTTTGATCTGAAAAGGAATGTGCAGTAATACTGATGACAGCAAATCACATCACACACACAACTCATTCTTAAAGAGAGAGTGCTGAAGGAAGATGAGACTAAAGGAGGCAGGAAGGAAAAGCAAAGTTAGCTTAAAAAATCTAGGACAAAGCCCGACACTGGTATCAGAGTTTAAAATAACTGGCGTTGTTGTTCTAACCTGTGTTCAACAAGCATGACTGTTTTGCTCTGAGTTTTCAGAAGAACTGTACATTGATGGAAATTGCTCTTGGCTCCAAAAAAACAGCTATACATTCCCAAAGTAAAAATGGTATTCCTTCAAGGATTTGGTTTGTTAACAAAAGGGTGAATTCAAAGTAACTCTGCATCAGCATGCACACACACTTTTCATCTGCATCTGATGGAAGATGAATGAGGGCATATAGTGGGGCATTCAGGTTTCAGTGCCATGCAGGTGGGCTATCTTAACACTGAAAAACAGGTGGGCTCTCATGGTTTTGACAAAAACTTATTTTGTTTTGAAATGCTTTAATAGCTTCTAAAATGCACAAAATTTCAGCTCTCTGATTGGGGGGTTGATGCTATCTGTTTAGATGGAAACAGATGGTGTAATGTTTTGAATGTTATTTAGTACATTTTTAAACCCTAATTTTTAGAAATGTTTTCTTAAACGTAGGCTGAGTCAAGATGCTCTTGAAACCTTGGCTTTAAATTGTATTTACTCAACACTTATGTTTTCAGTCATGGCAGTTTTTCTGATGTCCCTTATTCTTTTCTCTAACTAGCCAATTAACCCATCATAAGACAGGATTTTCAGGTCTCTCCTCCACGTCGATCTTCTCTCCTGAGCCTCCGGTCTCTCTCTCTCCTCCTCCTCTTGCCTCCCTCTCTCTCTCTCTCTCTCTCTCAGCTTTCCTTTGCCTCCTGCCTCACGTTCTGTCTCTCTCTTTCTCTTCTCCTCCCCCTCCTGCCTCTTACTGGGGGGACCACGGCCGTTTGGGCTCTGTACTCCCCATGCTGCATGGGGAGCGTGGAGCCCAAATGGTTGCTTTCATCACTTGCTCCCATGGGGCAGCCTGGCTGAGCAGCACAGAAGTCAGCCAAGCACCACGGCGGGAGGCGAAGGGGGGCGGGGCGGTGATGTTCACAGTCGGGGGTGGGGCCTGGAGCCACTGTCATGCCGCACGTCACCGCACTGCCCCTCTTCGCCTCCCTCCGTGGCACTCGGCTGACTTCTGCACCACTCAGCCAGGCCGCCGCAGGGGAGCAAGCAGACGTTTGGGCCCCACGCTCCTCATGCAGCACAGGCCACCCAGAGGGTACAGCCAGCATTTCAGGCAACAGCGCCGCCCAGAGAGAACAGCCAGTATTTCGGTGTTACAGACTATCAGATACTGGGCTACCATATATATGATTCCATGTATTAACAAAGACCTTGACTGATTAAAGCATAACAATAGGTCATTATTTTTGGTGTTCCTGAATTTTTAAAAATGCATCCAGAGAGTAAAAAAACCCTTTTTATAAGCCATAAATGTCATATTTTACATTAAATATTACATTAAATCAAACTGCATGAATATGTAATGGTATTCAATTTCCCATCACTTCTAAAATTACTTAATGAGCTACCATTCCTCTGAATGAGTTACTTCAACCATTACTTATTAAATAACACTTGCCAATTATTGCCAGGAATAACACGAGACTGCTAGTTATTGAACAGCATATTTTTTCTTTGCTGGATATTCCTCATGTTAGAAAAGAGGTTGGAACAAACATAATATTTTTTTCGTATCTTATCCATGCTCCACAAAAGCCAGACAAGAAAGTAAGCTGAAGTTTCACCTTCAAACACATTTCTATTCCCGTTTTTAAAAATATATACTCTTCCCCCAAGTAGTCTAGCCATATTTATTTACGGGTGGCCAATAATACCCATGGATCATCTCTGGGCACTCTCGCACTACAGACCACACACAAAAATGTAATTGTTAATTATGAGCTAGGATGCACCTAATTCCCCATTTTTATTTTCACCATGGGAAGAGTAATACCTCAAAATATAACACTACAAACCATTGAAGTAAAAGCTAAAGCTGTTATTACTACAATTAAACTATCATTACTGCCAACAATAAATTTTTCCCATTTTTATACAGTCTGTAAAGGTTATAGAGCATAATAGAATCTTGTTTTATTACCATAGGAACCCTTTCAAACACTGTTTGATTGGTAGAAATCATTCGGGTAAAATATATATATATACATAAAATATATATATATGTATCTATATATACATGCTAGAAAAATATTTTTTTCTCGATTCTGGATTAAGGTAGTCAGTAGGGGTAAAGAAAAACAAAAATAATCCAGAGCTCAAAAAAAATGAAAAAGACCAAAGCTGACCAGAGATTAATTTTTATTTACCACACTTCTCTCTATGTTCTGCTTGCACTGATGCATCACCAATTTTATTATTCATTTCATACTTCCTTTGGCTACTCTGTCAGCAAGGGCTTACTATCTCAACTTTGAATGAGGCCGGTCTTTTCCAGGTGCAAAAGTTGTGAAATGAATCACTGTAGCAACCCAATTGACCATTTGGTGATGGTCAACTATTTGACGCACAGCAACACAATACCTAGAAGACAATGAGTTAAGATAGATGTGGATTTTCTTTATATGAGCAATCATGTATTACCAGAGGAAACCCAAATTCAAATGACTGAATGAGGATTCTATTATCACACGGTTTGAGTATTATAATCTTTGAGGCATAAGATGTGGTATAGATGCTTGCTCCAACAAACAACACGTGAATCTCCATCTGGACTACCCACTGACATTAAACAGCCAGTTCTATTTTACAAGGGAATATGACTACCTGATAAGAGAGCCATGACCTTTACCTTTCCTCTTTCTTTTCCACAACAAAGATGGTGTACTTCAAAATGTCATGGAAAGTGTAAGAACTTAATCTCAAATCTGTCATAGGAGTTGATAGATGCATTGTCAATGCAATATCTTTTTCCACTTTTAATATACAGGAGTGAATCTCAGCAACCTCTGTACTTCAGTTAAGTAAATAACTGAACTTAGAAGACATAGAAAACAAATAACAACTAATTATTCAGGCTGTTGGACTATTTCCCTGTTTAGGTTTCAAAAGAAATTTGCTGTTCATACAACAGTGACCATCCACATGGGTATGAAGCTAAGAGAACCTGAAGTTTGTTTTAGATTGAGAATGCAAGAAGCTATTCCGTGAAATCAGCAAAACCAGAAAGATAATTTCTGTAAGGTGGGTTAGCGAGGAAAGGTTTTTTTTTTTCATTTTGTTTTGATGTCTTCAACATCAGCTCTATATTTACTGTAAGAAACCTACTCATACTATAATCAGTGGGGGAGATTTTTCTATTTCCAAACATATTAAAAGTTGCACAGAAAATATATATTAAACAGTAGAGTTGGGTTAATAATATACCAGCCTTAAACAAAAATCACACCAGATGAGTTAGACAAGAGTCTTCTAACAGACAAATATGTTATTGGAACAAACATAATATTTTTTTCATATCTTATCCATGCTCCACAATGATAAAATGTTCATTGTGTCATCAGTACTGACTAGTTCACAAAAATGATAATCTGCAACTGCTTCCTGCCAATGGAGTTACTCCTTAAGGTCACGTGGTAAAAATGTGTACTTTGGTGCTGGAGGTTGCAAGATCCAGCTGTTTCCCAATCAACGTTCTTGCCTATTAATGTCGGCATCAAATATGCATTAAGGCTTTTTCATTGGTTTTGGATCATAGTGTATATGATGCTATCTTAAGGAATGCCTACACTATAGGATAAGGTTAAAATAAGATATGGAACTTCAGCTATGTTAATTGAGTAGCTGAAGTACCTTAACTCAACTTTTAGTGCTGTCCACGCTGCAGAAAGCTTTTTTGGAAGAGGTGTTATTCCTCATGGAATGAGGTACAGTAATGTTGGAAAAAGCCCTCCATTATTTCAATTTTCTTTTGAAATAACGCAATTACTGTGTGGACACTAGTATTGTTTTTCTGGAATAATGGCCGTTATTCCGGAATAACAGTGCAATGTACATGCACTCTTAATGTGCAACTTAGAGCCCCAGGAAGCACTGGGGAGTAATTGCTCTGAATGGCTCTGGGAAGTAGTTATTTTGAAATAGCAACAGTGGAGCGTCCACACCAATGCTATTTCAAAATAACTATTTCAGAATAAGCGTTATTCCTCATGGAAAGGAGGAGTTATTATTCTGAAATAACCAGCCCTTTATTTTAAAATAACGGGCTTAGTAGTGTGGATGTTCCACTTGTTATTTCGAAATAACTTCCTGGTGTAGACCAGGGTTAATAGTACAAATCAGTGGTCTCATTTCAAATGTAAAGAGCATCAGCCTCATTAAAGGCTTGGACTTGTGGATGTTTTGAGCATCCTCTTGCTTTGGGCAGGGCACCCTTAATTCCCATTGCCATTAACAAAGACTGAGGGTGCTCAGTGCTCTGGAAGACTGCATCAAGGTGTGAATTACAAATCTGCAGTCAGGCATCTTATTTCCTTATCTTACTTTTTCCAGTACAAAATTTTAAAATGGTATTGACTTCCTGTAGTTTGCTTGCTTTAACTCAAGAAGTCATTAAGCAAACAGTGACGTTTTAATGGTTATGATTAAATAAGGGACCCATTATTTCATTAGTGTAGTCTTCACTGTTTTACCCAATAGCTTGCAAAATTTTCAGCTTAATTACTACAGAGTATAAATGTACGTAATCCAATAATCAGTCAGAAAAAGATAAAAAGAATGTTATACATTCCTTCAAATACTATAATTTAATCCTGTTCTGTTTGAATTTTTTTTCACAGCAACTGCTTAAAGCTCAGGCTTTGAACTGAACCTCTTAAGATTTGCCCACCTCTGATTCTGTGCCGGGAGAAGGGCGGGGGGGGGGGGGGGGGGGGGGGAGAGGAATCAAAGTCTTAAAAAAATCAGTTTTCATGCCTCATCTTTAGGATACCAAACAGCACGGATCATGCATTGATGACTGAGCACATGGCAGTAGACTACAAATTAAGAAGTCATGTCTATTGGGATATCAGTTATTTGAAAACAGTAACTAACATGTATGAGTCAATACTTCTGAAGTTTCCTGGATACTGGCTGCATCATGTGTGAAGCTTTGAGGGTGGATGAAGAATTCTGATATAATCAAACAGCATGTGCGGGGAAATACATTGAAAGTCAGTAAAAACATTATTTTTGCAGCAGAACACATCCAACTTTTGGAAAAAGCCTAACTTTATTTATGTATAATCTTGGGAATGCAATGATATGACTGAAAAGTAACTGAAGATTTTCTACTTAAAAGTGTTTGTACTCACTTTTATATAGCTTCTGGTCTTCTGCCTAAAATTATTCAGTTAAGCAAAGGAACATAGTGGCCAACTCCAGCAAATGCAAATTCTGCTCACTTGTGTCCCAGAATATATTAGTCAGATCAATATTAAGTGTAGTCTGCCTCTTCTAAAACACTACTAATTGATTGATTCTTATATTTCAGAATTTGTGAAGGGATGAGTATGGCAAACAGAACATACATAGAGAGAGAGATGCACTGTCTGGGAGCAATCTGCTCCCAACTCGATAGATTCAAGGTTAAAGATCCAACTATAGCTCAAACTGTTGAAAACATCTAATGCTGTTTGGAAGCTCAATACTGTAAATTGATTAAGGCCTGGTTTTAAAATCTTAATTTAGGACATAGTGAGAAATTTGCTTTCTTTACCATAGATCCCATTCTACCAAACACCACTAATGTTGATATAACTTACACACCAAAATAGGTAACTATACTTATAGAATTACTTCTAAATGCATAATTGTCAGTTTTGTGCACTTGTTACTATTGAAATGTACAATGTTGATGTGTCTTTTTCAGGTGCAATAGCTACACATATTTTTCACAAGCATACTCGCTGTTGGATAAACCAAATCAAGCACCTATCAAACTGTATATAATTATGTTATTCACAGATAAGAAACATTTCTGATTGCTCCCAAAAGACATATGTTATGTTGTTTCTCAAGTTTAAACTAATGAAACTGCAGACTTTGTGACCAATTTTTTCAAATGACTTCCATGTCTCACACTTTGCTATGATCTGACTGGCCCAGTACCATGGTGGAGAGACAACACAGCAAAGACTTATTAAACAAAAAAAATAAACATGTTAATAAAGCTGTCTATGCATTGTATGTCATACAAACTAAACCTGTAATAGGATTATTGTTTGGAAAATTTGTAAATGTAATGAAGTTTGCAGTGCAGCAAGCTTGGAGGAAAATTAATGAATTCACAGCTGTTCACCTTAACGAACAACAGATTGGGAATATATTATTACATTCAAAAGTAAAACTTTGCATATGTTGTCAGAAATTGGGTTTTGATCTTTACAAATGTTGTGCTGACTTGAATAGTCAATTAATAATTGATTAAAGGCTTCTTCCAGATTAATCATATCTGTACAGTTTATTTTATTAATTTTTTTCAAATTTTCTTCAGAGACCTCGATGCCCCAGTGACTGACTGGGTCTCTATAGAGCATAAAATGTTAGAAAGAGTTTTCCCAAACCATTTAAAGACTTACTCTTGAATTACTCCTAGCTCAGAAAACATAATTCTCATGTCCTAAGCATCCTCGATTCTGGAAAAGTTTGTCACAAGCCCAAATTGATTGCATGGAGGCAGAGAGTGACTAGAATCTTGAGCTCCCCCTGACTCACCGTAGAGGGGAAGGTATATGTCTAGTGCAGATTACAACCCCCTCCCCCTCCCACTCCGCCACCCTCCCAGCAATATCTGCGGGACTGAATTGTTATTCCAAGTGTCCTGGGAAAATGCAGCTGTATGCTGTCTCCCTTCTCAGGGCTCATGGTAAAGCAACAATACCTACCTATTGTGCCTAATGTAATTTGACAAATATAAGCTACCTATTAATCCACTTCTACATAGAATCATAGAAGCATAGGATCCTAGGGTGGGAAGAGATCCCACAAGTCATGGAGTCGAACCTGCTGCCCAAAGCAGGACCGATCCCAACTAAATCATCCCAGCCAGGGCTTTGTCAAGCTGGGATTTAAAAACCTCTAGAGATAGAGATTCCACCATCTCCCTAGGTAACCTGTTCCAGTACTTCACCATCCTCCTAATGAAAGAGTTTTTCCTAATATCCAACCTAGAGCTCCCGCACTGTAACTTGAGACCATTGCTCCTTGTTCTGCCATCTGTCACTACTTAAAACAGCCTTTCTCCAGCCTCTTTGGAACCTCCCTTCAGGAAGTTGAAGGCTGCTATCAAATTCCCCCTCACTCTGCTCTTCTGGAGACTAAATAAGCTCAAATCCCTCAGCCTCTCCTCGTAGGTCATGTGCTCCAGGACCCTAATCATTTTGGTCACCCTACACTTGCTAATGCATCCACACCCTTTCTGCAGTGGGGGCCCCAGAATTAGATGTGATACTCCAGAGGTGGCTTCACCAGTGCCGAATAAAGGGGAATAATCACTTCTCGATCTGCTGTCAATGCTCCTTCTAATGCACCCTAATATGCCATTAGCCTTCTTGGGTACAAGGGCACGCTGTTGACTCATATCCAGCTTCTCAACACTAATTCCCACATCCTTTTCTGCTGAACTGCTACATATATAATTAAAACAGTTTGCTTTTATTCTGAAATAATCAGATGCTTTCCAAAAACCCAAACAGCCCCCCCCTCCCACAAAGAAAACCCAAACCTTTCATTGAAGACAGTTGTGAGCAAGGCCATATTAAAAATAATAGGAGAAAACATCAAGCTCCAGATGAGTCATGATGAACCATCCCTAAATCTAAACTTATGGCAATGAATAATCCTTGATAGTCACACAGACCTGATTGATTTATGAGCCAGCTACTTGTATTCACCAGTTTCCTGAGAAACTGAAAAAAAAAACCAATAGTCTGGTAGCACTTTATAGACTAAGAAAACATATAGATGGTATCATGAGCTTTTGTGGGCACAGCCCACTTCTTCAGATGACATGTTTTGTTAGTCTATAAAGTGCTACCAGACTATTTGTTGTTTTTTCAGTTTACCTGTACAGACTAGTTTGGCTACCCCCTGGAGTTTCCTGAGAGATCATCCTGAAACACAGCAAGAGATGTTATATGTGCCCCCTCTGGGGGTGAGCCTGGTACTGCAGGTTCTCCTTGCCTAAGTACATTCCACTGAGCTCCAACAAGCTGCACCTTGACCCTCAACCCCACTAAGCCCAACTTCCCCAGCACTTAAATCGCTTGTTAAGCCCCTCACACTTAGGGTGCATCTAGACTGCAGGGTTTTTTTATGGCTATTTTTCCAAAAAACTTCAATTACGTCCACTCTGCTATGGTGTTCTTTTGAAAGAAAATCGAAAGAACGCAGGGTTTTTTCTGACATTGGTAAACCTCATTCTACAAGAAAGAATGCCTTTTCCGAAAGATCTCTTTCGGAAAAAGGCATGTGTGGATGCAGAAGAGAGAGTTTTTTCAAAAGAAGAGGTCTCCAGGAAAAAGAACAGGTGTCCTGGTGGCCACTTTGTCCATAGTACAGTAAACTTCCGATAATCCGGCACCTTTAGGACCCAAGGGGTGCCGGATTATCAGATATGCCGGACATTGCAAGGGGGGGCTATGAGGAGTCTGGGGTGAAATGGGGGGGATGCGTCCCTTGGTGCTGCGGGAACAACCTGGCAGCACCCCAGCTGCTCTGCCCCCAGCTTCCCCGAATCAGCCGCTGGTCAGTTTCAGCAGCGGCTGAATCGGGGAAGCCGGGGGCAGAGCAGCTCCAATTGTCCGACTGCCCCCAAGCACTTCTGGGTTCCCAATGGTGCCGGGCCATCAGGAGTGCCGGACCAATGGATGCTGGACCACTGGAGTTTTACTGTAATCACAGCTTACATGCGAGAGAGCATTCAATGAATGTGGACACTATCTTTCAAAAAAGCAGATCACTTTTTCGATGCGCTTTTGCAGTGTGGATGCTCTTTCAGAAGTTTTTTCAGAAGATCTCTTCCAGAAAAAGCTTCTTTCAAAAGACACCTGTAGTCTAGCTGTACCCTTGTTGAGCTCCAATCACCTTCACTTGGACCCCCCCCCCCCCAGCTCCAATGTCCCTTTACCCAGAACTTCCCAAGTGAGCCCTTGTGCATCCAGATGCCCCACTGAGCCTCCCACACCCAGAAGCTTCTGACAAACTCTAAGCCCCTCCACATTTGTACCCTGCTGGGGTGAGCCTGACTGCAACATCTGGTGCACCCGGCATAAAGGGCAAGGCCTCACCAGAGTGTTTTAGGGAAGACTTGGCCCTTGCGCTCTGTCAGGGTAGGGTGCAGCCTCACCACCAAATCACTGTCCCAGAGAGAAGAGAGGTGGTTGGTTGGAAGATGATCTTCCACATCCATGCAGATGGCAGCCTGTGTACTATTCTGAAGACTCCACATTTATTTATTGACAAATAGAACATTTCAGAATTTTAAAATATTGTGTGCATTTTTTTGGCACAGAATTTCCTCAGGCAGCCGAGAAGAAGCCAGCAAGCCTTCTTCAGTGGCCGAATAGATCCTGATTGGTCAATGTCTGCTCTTGGCCCATCTAGGGCTCTGATGGACTAAATATAATTGGTAGCGCAGCCTGAGCAGGGAGGTGACAGAACGCTGATGTCTCCAAGCAGAGGGAAATAAAAGGCCTGACACACACTGTCACTATATTGTGTTAGCAAATATTTAGCATTAAATAATTATACATAAGTTATATTCTCATCAACATGGAAATTAGATTTGCTACCCATGGAGCAGTTATTCAGTAACAACAGCAGCACCTGACCTTGCTTATTTGACAATGAACAGTAACATCCAAAAAGGGACTTCTCTCTGATCTCCAAAGTAAGGGGTGGGGGATATGTATCACAGGCTGTGTTTAAGGGACACAACCAAAACAACATAATCCAATCCTCCCTCATCATAAAAGGAAAAGATGGTGTGATAGCAGGGGAAAATAGAATGTTTAATTTTCCACTGCTGTAGGACATTATCCATCCTGAAGCAACCTCTTGTGTTGAAGAACAATCCACAGGGAAGCAAAGAGACAGTCTACAGGGAAGCAAGGAACAAGGACTAAAATCTTTACATTATTCAGAAAACAGAGGTGAAAAAAGAGGAATTAAAAAAAAAGATTATCTCTGGGAACTACTGATTTTCACATGATCCATGGGGATCTCAAACATTTTAATGGCATGGAACCTTACTCATTCACACATTTGATTTTGCAGCGATATTCTGTGCTATTAAAATTGGAGGTGTGCATTTAGAAATGACCTGGCTACTCCCGATTTCCAATCAAATAGAAATCTAGCTGCATCACTAGAGACACAGGAGGCAAAGTGCTAGTGAAACAATATTAACCATACTGCAAATTCTTCCCGATGATCCAGAGGTCAATAGCCTTTGACATGAGACCCATCAGGGTAATCTACTAGCAGGCTACAAGACATTTTGTTTAGGCTGATTATCCACAGTCTCAGTGCCCCGCAGCTCCCCAGTGGGTGCGGTTCACTATTCCTGGCCAACTGGAGCTGTAGGAAGCAGTGTCCACGATGTCTTTGCAGAACCACAACACCCATTGGCCAGGAATGGTGAACTGCAGTCACTGGGAGCAGTGGGGGCCTATGCCTGAAGATGGTCAATGTAAAGAAAATGTCTCAGCCTACCAACAGATTACTCTGATGGGCCATAAGCCAAAGGTTGTGGACTCCTGTGTCCATAGACTAGATCACAGGAGGAGGAAAAAGGACAAAACTGTCAATGTGACTTCTTTGGCTGTGTAATGGATACAATTCAAGTCAGAGGAAGGAAGTTCAAGGGTGCTTGAAGTTCCATATTGCTCTCAACCTTCTCTAATGTACCTCACCTGTAGATAGTCCCCAAAGGACCAAAACCTTGAGACTGGCATAGCATCAGGGATGGGGTACATAAGAATCTTTAGGACAGCTCTGTGTCTGCAGCATCCCCTTTTCAATGTGGCCCATAAAGATGACTTGATCAGAGTCCACCAAAATTACAAAGCAAACCTGCTGCACTGCACCCCTGCATATTCACAGTACTTACCCCCATTTTAATGTTGTGTGTTTTATATTTTCTAGACTCACCAGAGTGCCAAACAGATGTTTAACAACAGAAAAAAAGTTGAATTTTCACACCTGTTAAGATACTTCATAAACAAATGCACACAGCCTGCAGCAGGGCTGGGCCAGAAGCACAAGGTACAAGCCAGACTTGATTCACAGATGCTTCCAGCTCAGATTCTAATATATATCTTAATGAACACTTCCTTCCCAGGTGTCACCTGGATGTTTTCTGTTGCTCGCCGGGTAAGTGTGATTGACATCTTTTGAAAAACCTGAAGAATGATGACTCAATCCATTAACAACTAGAGCATGAACAATCTTGTGACTGTAGGTTAGCATAGTTCTTTACTACTCAGATTTGTTTCAGGTATGTTATAACGACAGACATAAAAAGACAATAAAAAAGGATTCACAACTGGACCAGAAAAAAGAAAACGCAGCAGTAATGCAATATAATGGATGAGCCCACAAACCACAGAATTACTGAATATAGTGTATTTACTGCTCAGAAGAGTTAAAAGAAAATATTTTAATACTATAGACACTACGTAATTAAATCAAACTAACGTATTCATTAAGATGTATAAAAAAGGCTCTATAGGAACCAATTCAATGTTCTGGTTTCCCATTGCATTAAAAAAATCCACAATGCATATATCACATAAAATATGGTTTTAGAAATAAAACAGTCTTTATATTATTATTGTTGTTGTTGTTGTTTGTTATTATTATTATTATTAATAATAATAATAATAATTAGACATAGGCACTGTACTGTACAGCTAGGCACTGTACAAAGCCAGAACAAAAAGCCACTACCTGTCCTAAGGTGCTTACAATGTAAGTATAAAAGCAACTGTCGCTCTTATACCTACATTGATGGGGAAGCACAAGGAAATAAGACACTACAGGTTGAACCTCTGTAAACTAGGACTCTCTAGTCTGGCAACATCCATAGTCCAGCAAGACCACAGATGTTCCAGGATCGGAAAGTCCCAGTGTAGGGCAAGCAACTAGAAGCCCTGCAGGTGGGACTGGGAAGCCCGGTGCGGCAGCAAGGCAGAAGGGCCAGTGGCAGGATCTGAACAGGCCATGGCAGAGGGGGCTAGTAGCAGAGGAGAAGTGGGGGCAGGGTGGGGCAGAAATGACTTTCCCCTGGTCTGGCAAAATCACTTCATCCAGTACCAGTCAGGTCCCAAGGGTGCCAAACCAGGGAGGTCCAACCCATATTTGTCAGCATGAAGGCACTTATTTCGGCACACCAGCAGCCCAACCATTGAGAAAAAAATTGTCCATATAGCACAGGAGAGTTTTGAGGATAATGTGAAGGTGCATGCTGGGCTGATTTGCAGATGTTTATGGGCATAACTTCTCATGCCTGTGAGGAAGCACAGGAAAAATTACAAAGATAATTGTTTACAAATTTAACAGTTGGATGATGGAGGCTGGCTTCATAGGCTGATTAGAGGTCAGCTTTCACAACATAATAGGGAATGAGAGATGGTAGGAAGAGGGAGGCAAATCATAAAGGACCTTGACAGTGAATAAAAACAGGTTATGTTTGATATCATAGGGAAGGAAGAGCCAGAGGAAGCATCCAAAGATGGGGTGACATGGTCAAAGTCTTGGATGAGGAAAATAATCACTGCAGTATTCTGAATGGATATGAGCAGAGAAGATATCTTCCAGAATAGCTTATTTCAAAATAGAATGTCCACACTACAGGGAAGCCTCCAAATTAGTCCATGGCAGACTTCCTTAATGAGGACTCACTGCCTCGATTTAGAGCCCCAGGAGTCACTGGGGAGGAATAATTTAGAACTGCCCTGGGGAGGAGCTATTTCATAGTAGCAGAGGAGTGTCCACACATCCCCTCTTCCAAAAGAGCTTTTTCAGAAGAGGCGTTATTCCTCGTGGAATGAGGTTTACCAATGTGGAAAAAGCCCTTCGTTATGTTGATTTTTTTTAAAGAACTCAATTGCTGTGTGGACACTAGAATTGTTTTTCTGGAATAATGGCCATTGTTCCGGAATAACAGTGCAATGTAGATGCACCCTTACTTTCACTGAAAGCCGAAAGGATATACAGTCATTTCTGGCATGCAAATCACACAGGGAACTTAAGTGCAAATGTAATGCAACATGTATGCAGTTACAATGGGTGAATTCAGAGTGAGGGGTGAATACTCCATTCATTTACCAGTAAGCAGTCACTACAGGGTCCTAAGCATTTAATATTAATGCTTTAAATAACTACACCATGAAAAGCCCTATGCTACCCACTGTGCTGCACTTGAAAATGCAAGAGAGTAGACAAAAGAATCAAGCTTTTCCTCTGCAAGGGAAAAGTCTTTACTCCACAAAATGTAAATCCCAAGGCAACAGATTGGGAAAAAAAAGATGTTGTTACTTCATGTCATGTTCTGACAAATAAACAACTTCCAAGATCAACCCATGCACTTTGGATTAAATTTTGGAAAGGAATAGGGAAAATGACATCCTACTGTTTATACTGTAATAAGGAAAGTGTACAGCATTAAAGCCAAATAACTGATGAAACTCGGTAGCAAACAACAGTACAGAATAGAGGCACTATCTTTAAGTTGTTTCTTGGCCAATATAAACGTGTATTATGATTCCAATGCCTACAAATACATGAATACACCTGAGTTTTTCTTCCTATGTTACAAAAGTCCAGATAGGGGGCCTGAGGTGAAGAGCCCCTTAAGGGAGCACAACCTGACACAGTCACTGAATTCATTGTAATACCTCACAGCAGCAGAGAGGCACAGGTCAGCTGCTTGGGGATACTGTCAAAAATCCTTTTGATATCCCACACTGAGAGATACAAAGATAAAGCAAGATAGGGTATGTCTACACTACCCCCCTAGTTCGAACTAGGGGGGTAATGTATGCATACCGAACTTGCTAATGAAGCCCGGGATTTGAATTTCCCGGGCTTCATTAGCATAAAGCCGGCGCCGCCATTTTTAAAAGCCGGCTAGTGCGAACCCCGTGCCGCGCGGCTACACGCGGCACGGACTAGATAGTTCGAATTAGGCTTCTAATCCAAACTATCTAGTCCGTGCCGCATGTAGTCGCGCGGCACGGGGTTCGCACTAGCCGGCTTTTAAAAATGGCGGCGCCGGCTTTATGCTAATGAAGCCCGGGAAATTCAAATCCCGGGCTTCATTAGCAAGTTCGGTATGCATACATTACCCCCCTAGTTCGAACTAGGGGGGTAGTGTAGACATACCCATAGTGACACTTGGAAGGAGAAGAAGGGTGTAAAGAAGGTGTCCTCCAGTTCTAACTCCGTGTGCAATGAAGGACATATCTAATACTTCAAACCCCTTAAGGCCCAGGGTCAAAGGAAGAAGCAACTCCAGGGACCTACAGCTTTAGGTAAAGACTGTACAGAAATGAACCTGCAAAAATGTGAGGTTCCACAATCCTGGATAAGTCTGAGAGTCAGGCTATGTTTTCCCCAAAGATCATCTACAGCAATACAAATTCTTTAGGCCAAATAGGATTCTTAGTGATGTGTCATCCCACTGTTTGCAAATTATGCACTAGATGATATGTGCAAGTCCTCTGCTGTCCATAATGCTGGACAGTATTACTGACTGGAACAAATCAATTGATGATCCATTGTAAGGAAGAGAATCCAATTCACTCTCACTTAACACTGTTGCCTTTGCAGGACTAACAGAATTAAGAAGCATTATTTGAGTCAGTTCAGTCAGCAGATATGGCTCTAACCACAAGAGGAACAGTTTTCATGAATAAAAAGGGACCTATTTTCATTCACTTTTCAGACTCGAGCCACACTTCAGTTTGAAGCTAAACTACTATTATAATCTAAGGGCATATCTACACTAGCCCCCTAGTTCGAACTAGGGAGGCTAATGTAGGCATTCCAAGTTGCAAATCAAGCCCGGGATTTAAATATCCCATGCTTGATTTGCATCTTCCCAGCCGGTCGCCATTTTTGAAATTTACAAGTCCAGGCTAACTGCCCGCATCTACACATGGCAGGGACCCGGTAGTTTGAAATAAAGCCCTAGTTCGAACTACCTGTTAAACCTCATTCCAGGAAGAATAACAGGTAGTTCGAACTAGGGCTTTATTTTGAACTACTGGGTCCCTGCCACATGTGGACGTGGGCAGTTAGTCCGAACTTGTAAATTTCAAAAATGGCGACCAGCCGGGAAGATGCAAATCAAGTGCGGGATATTCAAAGTAGGAATAAGAGATCCTCCGGAAAAGGGCTTTATTCCAGAGGATCGCGCCAGTCTAGATGCTTTTTTCCGGCTTTTCCCCAAGCTGGAAAAAAAGCGGCGGACATGTTTATTTAAATCCGCGGGGGATATTTAAATCCCCCACGGATTTCCCTATGCTGACTTACCTGATTTGCATCCCTTTTCCGGAATTTGTGGCCAGTCTAGACGTAGCCCTTTTGAATAGTCTGTAACCAAATTTCATATCAAGGTGCACTATTTCAGTATTAATTTCAATTGAAGTGTGCCAAAAAAAAAGGCCTACTCTAACCAGATTGGAAAAAAAAATATTCCAGGTTTTGGACAAGTAGAACATGAATTAGCACAGTTACCAAGGGCTGGCAATTGGACTTATAATGGGAATGCTATTTGGAACGTTAATTGTGGTGCTGCTGTGTAATTTGGTAGGTTTTTTTTCTGATATTCATAATGTAATGTAATTCCAAAAAGAAGTAGCAGACACAATGAGAGAATAGAGGAGTTTTGAACTATAAAAATACACAGCAGAATGCCTTGTACTGTGTGAACTATTACAAGACATGCTAAGATTTTATTCTAGTGAATGGTTTTAGAGTAGTTTTGTTATCTGAAAAGAAACTGGCCATTAGCAACTTTGCTAATAGCTTTGTTAAATCAGTTTGTTTATTACAAGTCCTCAACTGCACTGAGTATCAGTGCTATTTTCTCTAAGACCTTACTGTGAATCTAATCCTCAGAAGTGTAGCAAATAATTAACAGGTTGCATAGAGGACAATTGGGTTCATCTCAGTTTTGCCTGCACACACATGCATCAAAACTTACATTTCCTGTCGCTAAATGCCTGCTTGGGTTTAAACACAATCTGGCTATGAATTACAGTGCAAACACAACATTAAACCTCAAGGCTAAGTTTTGGCCATGCCATGTTCCTACAAATTGTCACTCACAGGCTAAACTGATATTTTCTTATGCTCAAGCATGTGTTTGTTACTTTTAATATCTGTACCAGTGATAAAAAAAAACATCAAGCAGGGAGATGCACAGTCTAAGGGTACGTCTACACTGCATCCCTAGTTCGAAAAATGAGGAGTAACATTAGTTCAGACTAAGGGCTTTAGTCCGAACTACCGCGTCCCGGAGCGCACTTCCTGGTTCGAATCAGCTGTGATTCGAACTAGCGCGCCAGCGACATCATGTTAATGGAGCACGGGATATTTAAATCCCCGCTTCATTAACTACTTTGGTCATCTCCATTTGCATCCCTAGTTCGAACTAGGGATGTCGTGCAGATGTACCCTAAGAGTGTGTAATTGGGAGTAATATGGTGAAATTCAGTAAAAGTAAACGTAGTGTTACATATCTGAAAAGTTCCCTGTATGTATGTAAGCAGAGTCTGAATGAACTATTCCCAGACATCTGGGGTATGTCTAGACTACATGGCTCCGTCGACGGAGCCATGTAGATTAGTTTACTAGACATAGGAAAATGAAGTGGAGATTTAAATAAACCTCATTCCACAAGGCTTCCCTTGTCGACCATGGAGCATCCAGACTACTGCGCTGTGCCGCCAAACAGCTGATCGGCACAGCGTGGCAGCCATTTTGATGTAAATGTTCCTATGTCTAGAAACCTAATCTACATGGCTCCGTCGACGGAGCCATGTAGTCTAGACATACCCCTGGTGATGAACATGGAAAGGGACTTCAGGAGTTGATCTCATTTGCACGGGCATACCCACCCTGCTTAGGTGCTCAGTATGATGGGATTGCTTGCCCAAATTATCATTTTCAGCTAGTGTTGGATCCCAACTATCATATTATTGAGGCAGGAGTAATAAAAGATTGTTAGCCTTGTTGTGTGAATCAAGGGCAGCAGATCTGTACGTGGCATACATTGATTGAGGGACTGACTAAACAGCTGACATGGATACCAAAGCCCAGTGAGTTGAGAGAGGGTGGGGAAAAGGTACTTTTATCTTGTGATGAGGACATCATTTGGCCTTTCCTCTCTCCACTATGTACTAAAAGAACTAATTTAGACTCAGTTGATAGCTTTGTTAATTCCCACAAAACCGAACTCCCTGATAACCTAATTCTTAGACCTGCTCTGTGACAGTGTCTCTAATGCAAAAGACTGCTCAGTAACAACTGAAATCATTAAGAGCCGTGCTAAGATGTAGGACCCGACAACACCTCAGCAGTCAGGTGGTAGGGCATTCCATAGAGAGACATGGCAATAGACCAGCCAGAGCATAGCCCTGCAGAGAGGCATGGCATGTGGCCAGCAGGGCGCATGGCAGAGAGGAATGGCCAATAAGTACCTGTGCCACAGAGCGAGTAAGGTTGGGATGTGAACTCTGCAGATCTACCTTTGAACTGTACTGTACATCTTGTACTGTAAGTGGGGTGCTGTGACGGACCGGGCCGTGTCTGGGCACAGCTGAGGGCATCCGCTCAGGGCGAATTGCTCGAATCCGGGGCTTCTTACAGCCCCCGACTGGTGACCTTTCCACACAGGCCACAAACCAGTCCCACAGAGCGCTTCAGCTGCCTGCCTGAAGCCTCCCGAGCAAAACCCCTCCGACACCCCAGCAATATCCGTGCCCCAGATGGCCCCGGGCCTATACACAGGTGGGGGGTCCTAGCACCCAATCCCACCTACCCCAAACAAGTTCTGTCCGGTTCCAAGAAACCAGCCACAGATCCCTGGTCAATTTACCCTCTGGACCTTGCCCGCAAATCACGCTGGGCCAATCCTTTAGAATCTATATCTAAAGGTTTATTATTACAAGAATGAAAAGCCTGAGAGTAAGGTTATTAAAGTACAGTACGTTACATGCACCGAATCTCCCAGTTCTCGATGCAGGCTCTAGCAGAGATGTTGCAGCTGCTGGTTTAAGAGTTCTTATTGCACATCCTACGGTCAGGATGGGTTCACAGGTCTTCCGGGCTCTTCAATCCCTGCAGTGCTGCCTCTGGGATGAAGTGCTGAGCTGAGAACAAAATGGCATCGACCGCATGGCCTCTTTATACCTCCTTCCTGGCCTCTTCTTGTATGCAGCAAGTCACCTGGTCAGAGGCCAATCTCTATGTTCCCTGCTGGCTGCCCTCAGATGACAAACCCCATTCTTTGCGTGTGTCCATAGCCTATTGAGAGCCATTGTTCCACAGGGCTTTGCTACTCAGCCTGTCCATAGCCATGCTTAACCACATTCAGAGAAATATTCAGCTTCCACACAGATTACAGATTCCTACCTACACACACAGACATTATACACTCACATAAATAGCGTACATAAGATTAACAAACAATAAACTCCCATTCAATACCCCACATGGCTCCCTTTCATACCAATTTCTGGGGCCAACACCCCCACCTAGGGGTGCAGCAGCGATCTGGCTGCTTCCCTCCAATTCAGTAATGTGACAGGTGCAGAAAAGGGATCATAGAATCCTAGGACTGGAAGAGTCCTCAGGAGGTTATCGAGTCCAGCCCCCTGCCCAAGGCAGGACCAATCCCAACTAAATCAACCCAGCCAGGACTTTATCAACCCGAGGTTTAAAAACCACTAGGGATGGAGATTCCACCACTTCCCTAGGTAACCCATTCCAGAGCTTCACCACCCTCCTAGGGAAATAGTTTTTCCTAATTTCCAACCTAGACCTCCTCCACTGTAAATTGAGACCATTGCTTCTTGTTCTGCCATCTGTCACTACTGTGAACAGTCTTTCTCCATCCTCTTTGGAACCTCCCTTCAGGAAGTTGAAGGCTGCTATCAACCCCTTCCCCCCACTCTTCTCTTCTGCAGACTAAACAAACCCAAATCCCTCAGTCTCTCCCCATAGGTCATGAGCTCCAACCCCCTAATCATTTTGTCCCCCTCCGCTGGACCCTCTCGAATGCGTCCACATCCTTTCTATCGTGGGGGCCCCAGAACTGGACACAATACTCCAGATGTGGCCTCACCAGAGCTGAGTAAAGGGGAATAAACACTTCTCTAGATCTTCTGGCAATGCTCCTCCTAATGCACCCTAATATGCCATTAGCCTTCTTGGCTACAAGGGCACACTGTTGACTCATATCCAGCTTCTCATCCACTGCTATCCCCAGGTCCTTTTCTGCAGAACTGCTACTTAGCCATTCAGTCCCCTGCCTGTATTTACATGATGAATGTATTAACATGATTTTTGGTTGCTGAGTTTAAGAACCTGAAGGAAAAGGACCAACTTACTTGGGGGTGGGTCTTTTGCTCATGGTTTATATTTATAAGCTCTGTTTGTGATAAGGTCCCAAAGAAAGGCTGAGTTACTTCCCTTATTTTAATAAAAGTTTTTTTGCTGTACTCAGACTTTAGGCTTGTGAGATAGGAAGCATTGCCTCTTAGAGGCACCCTGGTGTGCAATTGTCCCATGTCCCTGGTTCAGAGCACAAGCCAATTTTGTGTTGTATAGTTGAAAAGGAACCCATGGAGACTAAATATAAAGGAGATGAGGAACTGAACACTTGGTGTAATAGTTTCAAGTCTAATTCCAAAGTCATTAAAAAACCCACTCCTGATAGAGTTGCCAGAGAGTCTAAAGATTGAATGCATATAAAGAATGGCATGTTCTCTCACTTGTCTATAGGTAAAGCAAGGCCATGTGATAATAGGAAACTTGAAGTGTCCATGCTGTGGGATTTTTGGCGGGGAGGGGTGTTTGTTTTCCTTTTTGTCTGAATTCTCTCTTCATTGTCATTTCTTCACAAAGTCCTCTAGACGAAATCATTGAGTCAGTGAGAGAAAAGACAAACTCAACTTTCAGAAGGAAAAAACGGAATTAGGTTTTACTTAAAAGAGCTGAGCTAAGAGTAACACCTGTCTTTCCCTGGAGGTAAAAGGATGACTTATAGATTCACACAGAGCAGGGACAGCATGAAGGGAGAGTAAATAGATCGAAGAGACTATTGATCAAAATGTAATATGAGTGTGTCCATATTTGTTTCCCTCTGAAATAGAATTTTAGGACCAAATTTTCATTTACACTAAAGACCCTGACCACTGGCACAGCAGTGCAAAGAGGACTTAAGGTAAATTAACAAAAGGACCTTCATCATTACGTGAAATCTGATTTCTAGTTATTAGTGAATTATCTAATTACTGTACTTATCTACTTATGACATATAATATCATCTCACAAACTAAGTAATATCAGGCTGGACCAATACTTGCATAAGTGAGACCCAGTGGGCTCCTTGGTTCCGAAGGAAGCAGTGGTGGTGATTCAGTAGCTTTCCTCTCCTTGAACTACATCGAATCAAAGTCCTAGCAAGACGATAGGAGGAACTTATGCAGCTGGCATTCTTTCCGACTGTGAACAAAATTAAGTTCCTCCTAAGCATTTGTTGTCATTAAATATCCTGTGACATTATTTGCCATAGCAGATGTGCTAGACACAGTGCCCATACTAAACTGTAAGTCTACAACCTGGAAATTACACGGAAATTTCAGCCATGTCTACTCTGACCTAGTTACATTCCTAGGTTGTGTCTAGACTACACCTCTCTGTCGACAGAGAGATGTAGATTAGGCACGTTGAAATAGCTAGCAAAGCAGTTATTTAAATACCCCGTGCTTCATTAGCATAAACCCTTTTTCAACAGATCCTGTAAACCTCATTTTTTGAGGAATACAGGATCTGTCAATAAAGGGTTTTTTTCTGACAGATCTGCATCTAGACTGCCATTTTTTTCAAAAAAGCTCCGTTTCGAAAAAAGCGGCGGCCATGTTTATGCTAATGAAGCATGGGATATTTAAATCCCTGCTTCATTAGCAATTTCAATGTGCCTAATCTACATCTCTCTGTCGACAGAGAGGCGTAGTCTAGACGTAGCCCCAGTGTCTCAGGACTCACTTTCCTGTGAGAATGCACCTATCTACCAAGCAGGTTCTTATATTGGTACTTATAATATCTGAGTGCCTCCAAACACAGCACTCACTTCTCACCTCATGGAATACTGCTGTAGTTGTGATCAGCTTATCCAATCAAGCTAAAATTATTTTGGTTAATTAGAAAAATAGTCCTTTGCATCAATGGAGTCTGTTTAACTGAAGGGCACATGGCCATATTCGGTTACTCTCTTGAGATTTGGGGGATGGTGAGTAGAGGGGATAGGTAAACATATCAGTTTTCTGATCATTTTTGTCTAGAGAGTGCTGCTAGTAAATTAAAAGATTTGGGTTTTGTGGGTTTTTTTTTTTTTTTTATTCTGAAAAGGTACCAAGAGTCAGGGATAGGTGCTCACATATAGAACCACAAAAAGAAACCCTAACCAACTCTTGTAGGGCTGTATGGATTTATCATTGAGTCACAAGCCAAAGATGTAATTTTTGTTACTGGCAGTTTCCGTCAAGTCATGAATAGAATTAGAGAGAAGCTGAAAGGGTCTGATGTACTTTGGGTTTCTCTGAATCAGAGATCTTATTAGAGATCAGAGGCCAAAGCCTGATAGACCTATTTTTCTCAACCTGCTGTTATGTACTTCTGACATATGACATACAGAGAACTGTACTTCATTGTAGTGTAGAAGTCTCCCAAGTTTTAAACTAGCTTGGTGAAACCTATTTCACACCTTTTAAAGTGTGATAAATATAAAAATTAGATATAGAAACGCTCTATTCAGTAAATAAGAAGCACATAGGAACCTTGCTGGCAATATAAAATGAGTCCTTTAGAGGTCCTGAACCTATGTACCTACATGCTTTGTACTGCAGCCCAATGTGCAGTCAGTAGACTGCAACAACACAGGTGAAAAATGAGAAATTTTGAGGGCAATTGAGCACAATGAATTTTCACAGTGGAACAGCACAAAGTCATTTAACATAGGTATCTCTGAAACTCTGATACAATGGGCACTCTTACAGTGTTCAATGACCCTAAAGACTCACCCTTTCACATCCATGCTGATGTAAGTTCATTCTTTATTGTTGTTTGTGTGTGTGTCTACACATACCTCCCACATGTACTCACAAACACATTTTGCATCTCAGAATCTCAAGGCATGTAACGAACAATAAATGTTTCCTTTGCAAACACATTTCATAGACAGTGGGAAAAAAGAACATTTACACACTTTTTCAATTCCAAAACAAACTCTGGCACCCAATCAAGCTCACACTTTCAGAAATAAATGGTGGAGGGAGAAAGCTAAGTTTTGCAGTGTGTCCTAAAGATGAGAATGTCCAGACTTTGAAGTACCAATGGTGAAGCAAAAAACCTTCTCTCCAAATCTTTTTTAGGCATTAAACAGGTTTGTAACTGTAACAACATCACACAAGGATAGCAAGAGAGTTTTCAGGTAACCAGAGTCCAACAGCTTAGGGGCTTTACAAGTCAAAAAGAACAAGCTTGAATTTTACATGGAAATCCGCTGGTAGTGGAACTTACGGGCAACACACTCTCTTTAAAATTCTCCTGAATCCTGTCATGGGACTCTGATAAAAGATATACAAACTTTCACAACCTATTTAGGGCAGAAGACTCACTTCTTCCTATTTTTAAGATGAGATTCAAGACCCATTGGTACAGAACTTCTCCCAGGCCTTTAGATTCATATGAACCAGCAAACTGTCTGGAGATATCTGGGCTTAAATTAAAGGAGGGAGAATTGCAACATCCTCCAGCCAGATATCTGTTATGCATCAGAAATGCTAATCAAATCCCTGAGTAAACAAATTATTACCCACTGTTGCATATGAAATGCTTGAATTGAAGAGCAGCATCTACTGGCTGGCACTCCCTAATTATGTTGTATCTAGTCTTCTCCTGCATGCAACCCATTGTAGTTTCACAGCACTGGACTCACTTTCACTGATAGAGTTTTATTTTATAGGGGTAAACATCTCCTCAGTGTCTCACTGTGATCTTCTCCCACCCCTTGTGCTTCCTGCAAGCTACCAGCCAGGTTTGGTGAGTATTCTGTGGCTTGGCACTCCAGCCAAGTAACGAAGTCCAAATGAGCCACATCTGGAGTATTGAAACGTCTAAGCAATAAGCAGTCTATTTGCCTGAGCTAGAATTTTCAGCTCCAGCTCTGGGAACTTTAAAAGCAGCCCCTTTTTTCAAGCTCCAGCTCTTTCTTGGGGTTTACACCACTTTACCTATGGCTGTTGGGGGGGGGGGGGGCAGAACATTATGCTGAGTTCCAGCCCAGAACCCCTATAAACAGCAGCCATGTGTGGCTTGATTTAATTCATTGCTGCTGCTTCCTGGGATTCTCCCAGTCTGGTCCTTCTATCTTCACTCTCAACTTGGGTTCTTAGGTCCTCTCGCTCCCTGCAAACTCTCACACAGCCCCAGTGCCCAGAGAAAACACTGTCCTGCTGAGGCCTTGCAGATCCTTTTATCTGGGCCAAAAAGGCACTAAGTGGTTGCTGGTAAGCTCTCTAGCCTTTGAAGAATCAAGTATCTCTAGTTTCTAAAATGGCCCTTCCAGAGAGTCCTCTTTAGTGCATTTGGAGGCCCCATCTGTACCGCTGTTTTCCTTTCATATCGTCCTCCTTGTGGCCAGATGCAGCAAGCCCACAAGATCCCAGAAGGAAGCTGCAAAGATTGAATACAACCAGTCTGCCTGCTTAGCTTTGGGTACCAACCCACATCAGATCTAAACAGTCTGGAAGTCTGTTGCTTTACCTAACTCAGTAGCTCATCTATAATTTGTCAGCACTGGATATTTAGGCTAGCTTGTCTTTCTATCAAACATTTGTTTCTGGTCAATATACAATTATGTTTCTCTGAGCATGGGAACTAATGGTACTGGCAATATTCTGAAAAAGTCATGTTCTCCTTTGGTAGGACTGTGTAAGCTCATAAAGAAAGCATCCAGGTAGCAATTCTGGGCCTGGATGCCACAGATTTTGGCAATTCTTAAATAAAGATAAAAGTTTCACTCATATTGTTAGATATGGGTTTGAACTGCAGAATAGATTTGCCAAACTCCTCTATGTTACCACTGTCACATCAGCCAAATTAGCCTTGTGCCTCCCAGCAACAGGTTGTCAGCTTTTCACACAACTAAATGGCAGAGTTGGTTTTACTCCCAGCACTTGAGCACTGTGGTCAACAAGGTACAACACAAAGGCATCACTGCTCTGTGCCGTCAGCACAACTTGTCAAAACAGTTAAGGACATGATAAATGTCACACTTCCAACCAAGATTTGGAGTTTTAGTAAACTATTTGTCTGTCTTTTGTAAGAACGGAGTTTTTACTGGTTTTCTCTTTAGCTGGCAACAAACAAGCATTGTACCTTATTGGTATCAAAGAAAGGGATGCAAAAATGCATTTGCAGTGCCACTAAAATTGCTTTGTGGAGACAGAATGCATCAGTTAATTATTAATGAACTTTGTTAATATGGGAAGTTAATGAAAAGTTATAGAAGATCCTTCACATTTTCCATCAAAATCTAGCACCCTCACTGCTATGGCAAGGTTGCTGATATTTGTAGCAAAAGCAGCCACCTTTAGAAATTTAACAGTGTTCTTTTTTTCCAGATAAAAAGCACAATGATTTTATCAGTAGGTTACTATACCACTGTACTAATACTAAGGGCTCCTACCAGCTTCCCAATGCTGTCATTATCAGGAATTTCAAGTCCAACATCCCTGGCTCTCCTGCAGTTTAAGCAATTACTTTCTGACACACCAGGTGAGTATTTCTCTTTTCCTGTAGCATAAATCTCCCATTTCTAATACTGCAGAGGTCCGAGACATGAGACCTTAAACTTCATTTATATTTGCTGGTTATTGCAAATACCCATATCCCATGATACTTCTCTGAAGAGATTAATAGTGCCACCTAAAAGCAAGACTCATCCAACATTGCCAGGTTCTGCAGGTGATCCAACAATATCCCATGTTCCTTAACACGGAAAGCAGCTGATAGGTCTTACTAAGGCAGCCTGGATGTCTAACTCTGCTGCATCCATCCATCTGCAAGATCAAGCCTGTCTCTGTGCTATACCTAGATCTCAAAAGCTATAGAAAACAGTTCAAGAAATTGGATCTGGATTTTCACTACTAACTCAGTAACCTTTTTGAAAATGTTACGTGCAAGTTAGAGGACCTAGTTGATATTGCTGTGCTATGAAGAGAACTCTCTCATTGTATGACATATCTATTGGTCTGTAGCATGTTGTTGTAGGGCACTTTCTGCTCAGTACTATTTACAATTTCATCATTGGTCTAAA
Source organism: Pelodiscus sinensis (assembly GCF_049634645.1). NCBI lineage: Eukaryota > Metazoa > Chordata > Testudines > Trionychidae > Pelodiscus > Pelodiscus sinensis. The sequence goes on from NC_134723.1 coordinate 9,549,746, forward strand.
CAGCAACAGAAAATATTATGTGTAGCATCCTCTAGTTTCACAGGGAATAAGTGGTATTTATTATCCTTTCTGTTGAAACAGCTTTTGGGAGAGGAAAAGGCATTGTATACCATCAGAGCAAAGAGTAAGCGTTGGGTAGAAACACTCATAAATCCTGTTCCAGCTTGTAAGGATACAATAATAGTACCCACACTTCACCCCCAGGCATAGCTAACCGCAGTATCTTCTTTTCTTGTCACTTCACAAAGTCTCTAAAGGCTCTCAAGACCCAAAGTGTCTTCAGGTTGCTGACAGGCATTTGCTCACTGCGTCCTTGTATATTTAATAGCCTGATGTGGGTCCTCAGTGCCAAGATGGAAATTAATCTGTGAAGATCTCAGAGATAGGCAAACATGGGCTGTCAGATGCAATTGCAATCAAAAATGGCAAAGCAGAACATCATCTGTAAAACTGCTAGCTTTCCTGCTCTAGAGTTCGACAGCTGATATATGATAGGGAGGAAAGTCTATTGGAGAAATATAAAGTGGATGAAGCAAGATGCAGTTGTTTTTAGCAAGTGCAACATTCTGCTTTCTCACAGGGAAATAATTTAAGCGAGTTTGTTTATGATGATCTTTTTGAAGAAGGACTGAGAATCAAACAGTCCTAATTTGTGTCTTTTCTGTGTTTTTTTATCCCATTCATCTTTTTCTCTTTCCAGCACACTCATTTGCTCCTCCCCACACTGCAAATACCTGTTGATTTGCAGCTGCAGCTATGATTGAACAAAGGTTTAAAAATTCAAGACATTCAAATAGATTCAGTGAGCAGAAAATGTTTTACTTCATGAGCTGAATACTTGTTCAGCTTCAGGATGGGGGAGGGACTGTTTCTGAAGCAGGTCATTGGAGTTTCCCATTTACAATCAGTGCAGAAGTGTACAGAGTGTTGCCATCTTGATCTCTGGGAAGTCCCACAGGATTCTTTTCATGGTGTTAACTGCCTTTAGCAGAGTGCTGTGAAACTAGCATCCAATGTGAAACTAGTATATTTGGGGCTTTTTTTCCAGCTTTACTCAGGCTCAGAAATATTCAGAAGTTCACCTGAAATGTTCACATTATTACACATTAGTGAAGAACAGTGTTTTACAATTGAAAATTGCTTTTTCCATCCCAAGAGCCCTTTCAACTCAGTGAAAAACTGTGCAAAGCTGAGATATGTTATGTCCCAAGAGCCTAGGTCTAATTCATCTGGAGTAACTAGTGGCATCCTCCCAGGAGGGGAATCTGCTCAAAATAGGACTGAGTGGTGCAGTGCTTTTCACAGCTCACTCCATCAAGTGCTAATGGTTCAACCTTAAAAAAAAAAACCTTTAAAAGAATTACAGGTGCTTCAACTAGAAAAACTATTTGAACTTTGGAGCTCAATATCTATACTTTACAGCTAAAACTGTATCTGTGATATAACAGTATTCTCCTGTAGTAAGAACAGATAATAATGGGCGATATTGTAGACACGCATTGTGGTATCTCTTGTTAATATTGACTTTTTAATGGCGACCACCATAACTGCTTAAATAAACATGACACAAAGTCAAAACTATTGAAGCATCCACAGGGCACCCTGCATAATGTTTATTTTAGTATTCCAACATAGTATTCCAAACTCTATTTAACATGTATTTGCCGCTTTAGTGATACATGCCATAATCCACTCAGATGTGAATGATGGCCCTGATTCTGGATTTTGTTTCAGCCACATTGTGTCACTCTCCAAGGCTATGTCTAGACTGTAAGCCTCTTTCGAAAGAGGCTCTTTCGAAAGATACTTTCGAAAGAGCCTCTTTCGAAAGAGAGCGTCTAGACTGCACGTTGAACTTTCGAAAAAGCGGCTTGCTTTTTCGAAAGAAAGCATCCAGTGAGTCTGGATGCTCTCTTTCGAAGAAGCCCTATTTACATTGAAGAACGCCTTCTTTCGAAAGAGGAACTTTCGAAAGAAGGCGTTCTTCCTCGTGAAATGAGGTTTACCGCCATCGAAAGAAAAGCCGCGTTCTTTTGATTTAATTTCGAAAGAACGCGGCTGCAGTCTAGACGCAGGTGAGGTTTTTTCGAAAAAAGGCTACTTTTTTTGAAAAAAACCCTGAGTCTGGACACAGCCCAACAGAAAAGGATCCTAAAGCCAGCCAATCCAGGTCACTCTATGTAGGGAAATATGTGGCTATAACCGCCATCCCTTCCTGGTTGTTGGCGGAGGTGCCATGCTCAAGAAACAGGATCCCCTGTAGCCTGATGGCACTTGGTGGAACCATGACACCAGTATCTGGGCTAGAACTAAGCAAGGGGTCCAAAGATACCATTGACCATCCTCACCCCCAAAGAGTCCATATTGATAAAGCTGTGCCCAGGGTAGGCCAACCCAAGCTGGCATGAATCCAACTAGAGCAGGTAAGTGCCAATTAAAACAGCACAATGGAGATTTCAGAGCAGACTAGCAAACCAACTATGTGCCCAGAACCTATGCCAAGCTTCTTCTACCTAAGCTGAAGCCTGTTCGACACTGTCTTCACTGCTATTGGCATGCCCACTAACTTGGATGCAAGCTGGCTCAAGTAGGCCAGCCCATGCATAGCTTCTGCTCTGTAGATGAATCCCAAGCTCTACTGTGTTATGAGATGAGGAACTGACACCATCTGTCTAATTTCTCGCCACATCTCTGTGGGTTTAATGATATTCAGGTGCAAAATGATTACAGTAATATTAACCATGGAGAAGCTAAAACAGAGCAGGTAGGGAATTTGTGGTGTTCACTTTTCATGGGATAAACAATTTGCTATCTGCAGTCTGCGGGTGAAAATGTGTATCCGTTTGCAAGCAGTTTATTAGGCTATCTGTTAAAGGACACATTTTCTCGGCTCAAATGCAATATATATTGTTGTGACGGGTTGCCCCTTGGGATATCAACTGAGGTGCTCAGATACCACTGAGCTTGCCTGTTGTGCCAGCCTGAGCATCCTTGCACTGACATTTAGACTGGATGTTAGAGCACACATCCATTCTTTAACAGCTACTTAATATACTGGGCCTGTAAAAAAAAAATCACACGTACTTCCCTGGCCCGTGCAGCTGGCATGTTACCATGCAGTGGCTTGCCAGAACTTCAGAGCACACTACAGAGGCTGAAGAGGTGCAGGGCAGTGATGCAGTTAAAAGGTCCCAGGTTTTCTAGGAAATACTTATAACATTCCACACAGCAGTATTTATGCAAATATGCTTATGACATGGATATGACATCACTGAGATGAACTTTATGTAAGATGGCTCAAATGAGAGATCATTGGAAAGGTATGATTTGCCAAATGTGAGTGTCCAATTTGTATGCCTTATCATTTCTGTGTCTGAAGTTAGGAATAGTGACCATGTATCTGCATTTCAGCTGTGCTATTTTGGATGTCACCCACAACCAGCTCTTCAGGAACAAGAATCAAAAAGCTAGACAGGGCTGATGGCTCATTAGCCAGACAATGGACTGTGAGCCTGGTCTTCCTTAGGATTCTCCCGTCAGCCTGTGAGTAATGGCTGCCACAACCCTGCATTCTTTATCAGACGTCCTAATAAACAGCTTGCCAACACACAACCTATGCAGGGCCCAAATCTTTTACATATGACAGGACCACATTTGAGAAAAAACTTGAAAAGAAAAGGCAATATTAAAAAAAAGATGCAAAATGACATGCTTTGATTGCACTACAATGAGCAACTCTAACCATAGGTTTTAACTCTGCAATATCACCTTTCCCATTCCTTCAGTGTGAATCCAGTTAACCTTCAGTTTGATCACCAAAAAACAATTAATATTGTGATTTTAATTACTGACTTGACTCAAGTCTTCAGCTCAATGGAGAGTCATAAAACCTTTACTTCCAAATTAAATAACATTCACTGTCAGTATACAGGCAAACACACAGATACATATTACAATGGGCTAGATGATTTTCAGGAGGGAGGTGGGGAGAGACACACAGGGACAGAAGAAATCAATGTTTTGAATATCTCATTGCAGATGGCAGCATTTCTTGTAGCTGCTGTGCTTCCAGACTCTCTTTGTGTCTGTTATGCAAGTTAAAAGTTTATGCCTGCCTATCCTTCTCTGCACCTGTTAACAGCTTATGTCACATACAGAGGAAACTGACAAGCTCAGCAGTCAGCATATCGGTAGGGGAACATCATGCAACAAATAAACTATTACAATATTCTTTATGCTGCTTTACTGGCAGGCAACAATATAAAAACAGGACTACGCCAGCCAAACTGGTGCAGTTGACAGGTATATGGAATGAAAATATGATAGCAATTAGAAGCCTTGACTAAAAAAAGCAAACACATGCACAAAACATCAGTGCTATTTCTTACCTGACTTAACTGCTCACAAATACTCAAATAACTCCTAAATAATAGTCAGATCAAAGCACCTGCAGCTGTTCAAAGAGGAGACACCTCCTTCCATTTGAAGGTCTTCTGACATCAGCAACATTGAAAGAGGCTCGTACATCCCCACGACACTCTCCCCGTTTCCCACAGACCCTGAGGAAGCCTTTGAGAGGAGTACTGGATCTGGGCAGCAGCCAGAAGCACAATGTGAGGGCTCTGAAGCAAGATTACGTTGTGTTGGAACAAGGCTACAGGGATCCATCTTGCCCTTCTTCTAGCACTTCGGTGGTTCGTTGACAAAGATAGCATCAAAGTAGTTGACAAAGACAGTACGTGCAACAAAATGGCAAATGAAATTTAATGTGGATAAATGTAAAGTACTGCACATTGGAAAAAATAACCTCAACTATACATACAATGTGATGGGGACTAATTTAGCTACAACTACTCAAGACACAGATCTTGGAGTCATTGTGGATAGTTCTCTGAAAACATCCATTCAGTGTGCAGCGGCAGTCAAAAACGAAATAGAATGTTAGGAATCATTAAAAAAGAGATAGCGAATAAGACAGAATATTTTATTGCCTTTATATAAAACCATGGTACGCCCACATCTTGAATACTGTGTACAGATGTGGTCGCCTCATCTCAAAAAGGTATATTGGGATTGGAAAAGGTTTAGGAAAGGGCAAAAAAAATTATTAGGAGTTTGGAACAGGTCCCATATGAAGAGAGATTAAAAAGACTTGGACTTTTCATCTTAGGAATGATGAGACTGGGGGGGGATATGCTAGCGGTCTATAAAATCATGACTGGTGTGGAAAAAGTGAATAAGGAAAAGTTATTTACTTATTCCCACAATATAAGGGATCACCAAATGAAATTAATAGGCAGCAGGTTTAAAACAGACAAAAGGAAGTTTTTCTTCACTCGGCATACAGTCAACCTGTGGAACTCCTTGCCAGAGGATGTTGTGAAGACTAGGACTTTAACATGGTACAAAAAGAGCTTGATAGATTCATGGAAGTTAGGTCTCATCAATGGCTTTTAACCAGGATAGGTAGGAATGGTGTCCCTAGCCTCTGTTTGTGTGGAAATAGATGACAGGAGAGGGATCATATGTTCCCTCCCACTGGGGTATCTGGTATTGGCCACTGTCAGAAGACAGGATACTGGACTATATGGACCTTTGGTCTGACCCAGTATGGCCATGCTTATGTTCTTATCTCTACCATAATAGAAGACTATGTCTACATTGAAACACTATTTCAGGATACTGGAGAATCCCGAAACAGCTATTCTGCATCTTAAAAGCAAGCCTGTTATTTCAGGCTTGCTAGTCTGATGTTCCTGAAAACCTCTTTCCATAAGCAGTAAGGGCTGTTTTAGAATAGCAAAATCTGAAATTTGGCACTGTGTGGACATACCCCAAGACCTGGGGAATCTGGTGGCACAGCTCAGTTGCCCCCAGGGAGAAGGGGACATAAACCCTCAATGTTGGAGTCTGGAAACAGACATCTTGGTCATTACACCACTGGAGGACACATTCCACTGGTCATTACACCACTGGAGGACACACTCCACTGCCCTATCTTCAGGGGCTCCCTTATCCTTCCTATCTTCAATGGTGCCAGGTCCATCGCTTGAGATGCTGGTAGTGCATAACTCAAATTGCATATCTTATCTCGAACTACAGTGCAGTGTAGACATAGCCTAAAAGTGTCCAAGGAACACTTGTGGAAAGAAGAGGATTTCCTATGTCTCCCTGTGCTAGTAGGAAGAACAGAGCCCCTGAACTGGTGCAGAGGCATGTAGTTTCTATACCTTTTGGTCCTTCATACATTCATAGGTAATCCGCCTACACCCCATGGACTTTTCCCTCCAAGGAAAAATTTCCACCTTTCAGGAGGAACGTCGCAGAGATCTGTGATGAAGAATTCCTGCAGAGATTCCCTCCCCCCACTATTCCATCCCACAGGTCTTTCTAAGGGAATGAATGATATGGGCTTAATTTTGCAGAAAATGTTACTACTGACATTTAAATTAAAAGGAAGTGATGGTGGTTTGGGGATTAGTAAGGAAGAGGACCCCACAGCCAGGATGATACTCTTGGCACACTTCATTACGTTGAGGCTATTGTGTGTTATATTGCCACAAATAGTTACAGTATCAGAAAACATTGGCCAAATATGGAAAAACTATGAAAACCTTTTCTAATAAAAGAAAGGTAACAAGCACAGTTACAACAACTGCATGCACACAGCTGTGTTTCCAAGGCAACACCTCACAATTTATATGGCTACCAGAAAGAGGAGATTCTGTGTAAAATGGAGTATAGAAAAATGGACTAAAGCAGGAACTGCAGGAACACTGAAATCATGCAGCCCATGCTGATTTCAACAGTTACCGTCTGCGGAGGAGTTGGTTGTGTTTTAGTGAAGCCCTGGCCTTTAGATCTGTCACACAGTTTTTTCTTTGTCTCTTAGGTTCCAGATTGCCCATTCATTGGAGCCACAGGGAAAAACTATTAGCTTGAAATTGATAGTGCATTTACTGCTACTTCGTTTAGTTTCAGAGTAATGGCACAATCCTTCCCATGTTATTTGCTTGCTTAAGCAAGTAACGAAACAATTAACAAGCCAGTACATTGTGATAAACAAATACTTCATAAACATTTCATAGAGAGAAAAAAGCCATTACTTTCCTGTTAATATTATTGTTGTGCTTAAGTGAACAGAAAGCATTAAAGCTTTTGATTTAAGAAGGAAAATAAAACAAAGGTCTGTGCTGTATGAGTTAGATTATAAGTGAACTAAATCATTCAAAAACAATTTGCATAGATTACAAACTATAACCTTTGAAGCTTTTGGGATACTATGGTTCCTTTAGCATTCACATTATTTGAATCCACGGCAATAAATTAGGATAAAAGTCTCCTTCTGAGGGCATCAGGTCTGTAAAAATCTTATCCATCCTTTCATTTCTGTAGATTTAAATTTATATACAAGATGCAGTGGGGACATGAACAAGTAAAAATATTTTTGTTTCTGTTTTCTTTTTTATTAACAGACCAAGGTATCATTGCAGAAGCTTTCCACCAAAGTGTTTGGCTGCAGTGCATCACACATTTTGCACTGGTATATTAATGATATACTTGACATACATTGACTACTGTTAACTACATATCACTAAGTTATATTGTATGTATAGCTTGTGTTAATCAAAATAAATAACCATACTTGATAACAGGAATTGAATTTAATACATTTCAGGACTTTGCTTTTCTCCCAGTATTGTAATAACATTCATGTTTGAATTCTTACATTCATACAGTTGTGCTAAATAATGCATTGGTGGTTATATCATTATAAAGTGGTTACCAGTCATTAACACTGTTAAATATGTGAGAATAAAATTTCTACTGGTTTATATGTTTCAGAATTACCGTCCATTGCAGTCATAAGATAATTTTTACATCCGTATCATAATTTGTATGTGTGTGCAATTTTATATGCATATACAATTGTACAGACTAGCTTAGTTTTTATATTTGCATATTTTTGAGTATTTCATTTTGCAACTGTGACGGCGCGTTGGGGTCCCCCATCTCCTGCACCCTGAAATGCAACGAACAGACTCCACCAGCCAGTAGAATGGAAGTAGTTTATTCCTTCTCCAGGATATAGCACAGCACAGATGTAATCTGGTTACAGGAACAGGGGCTAAGAGGCCTCAGTGCCCCCCTTGAGATGGGGGAGTCCCAGCCCCCTCCCCAGCTCCTTCCCCCCTGCTTTCCAGACAGGAACTAACTACCTCTCCTCCAGCCCTGCCCCCAGCCAGGGCAGCCTTCCACCTTCCTTTGTTTCTCCCCATGGGGGTTGGCTGGTCAGACCAGTTTGGAGCCCCCTTTGCATAATGACTCTCCCTTTCCCTGCTGGGTCTTGCTACAGACAGCAGAGGTCGCCACAGCCCTAGCAAGGTTGCCACAGCCCTAGCAAGTTACCCCCACAACGTCACAGCAACCTAAACATTTGTTTCTATCTAACATTAATATATTCCATTGGACTCAGTTATGTCTATACACTCGGTACTATCTTCCTTTTTCCTTTGATTGGCCTAATACATTCAAATATTAGCAATATTTTGTGCCAATGGTATCATAGTTTTCCAGTAATACAATACATTAGACCTTCCTCGCTTAAATATTCACACTCTGTATATCAGTGTTTTTATGATTACCACACAAACATATCTCATAGATAGATGTAACAGTCAGTCAGTGGAAGGCACACAGTGCAGTGCTGTTTTTCCGTGACATGTGAGGCAGCATATCACAGATACATATACAATTTTGAAAGATATTTTTATGTGAAGGAACAGCTCTGCTTCCCCGGTAGAAAACACTCACCGTTAGTCAAGCTCTTACTCTTTTCCTTACTGCTCAACCAGTAGACTGTGATCTGGCTAAATCGATATTTAATGTCTGTTTTATGGTAAGAAAAAGATAGTAATGAATTCTCTATAAAATTTTATGAAACTAATTTTCCTTTTGCACTTTACTTGAGGAAAAAATGTTGTTCCTAGCTAATAAAACTTGTGGATAGTACATATATTAGCAGGATGACGAGCTTCAGTTGAAATGTCAAGTTATGGTGACATCTTAAACAGAATGAGAGAAAGCGAATGAATCTCAAGGGATTTGGACAGTCAGCAAGTTCCAGATATGGAATTAGGGCCTGTAATTCATACTTGTCTGACCTTTATTTATTTGTTTCCATAGATGACTATAACAAGGCTTTCAGTCAGTTCTTGTAAAAAAATTCTTTGCAATTTCCCCCCTCGGTGCTTCAAAAGTAGAATGACATCATTATCAAATGACTGAGCAGCAGTAAGAGTCTGATAGATGGAAACTCTTCTCCAATAGGAAGAGATTTGTAATTCACAGCTAAAATATCAAATCTATGAACATTTAGGGATGGGTAACATGATTTATGAGAAGCCGGGGTATGGTTTACTTGCTTAATAGGGCAACCTATGCCTATGTCCTACTTCTCTTAATATGAAAGTGTATCTATGAGAGTGTATCTGGATATGCAATCAGTGGGAACTGGGTGCAAAGCACCTCTGAAAAAGCAGACCATATATGAAAACCTTCAGCATATGTATGCATATATAAAACACACACACACACACACACACACACACACACATGCACATGGATATTCAGAGATCCATAAAGTATATTACCTATACACATACACCTAAAATAGGAGAATAAAGAAGAATATAATATATATATATATATATAAAGAGCCTCTTGCATCAGTCATGTAAAGATCTTATGATACCCCATACTAAGACCAGAGAAGTAGCCAGACCTCACTGGGGTAAAACATGATAAAACAGACATTTGCTTTGACCATCCAAAGAGCTTTGCCATATAAAAAAGTCTCATGGCAAGGATGGGCTCTCACCAAAACACCTTTTCTATCCTAACAGAGCCAATAACATATAACAATAAAAGAAACCATTTTCTACTACTTGCTTTGGTATAAAGGAATCCCCCATTTCTCCTTCCCAACTGTTTTTTCTCCTTTAGGAAAACAAGACCAGAGCCCTGTATAATGGGAGTGCTGCCACAGGACAGGTGCAATGGAAGTGCAAAGTGTGTACAATGAGAATGCTCCAGTCAGGCTGCCAGTTGTCTGGGGCTCTGGCCCCGATCCTGGTACCACGGGCTGCCTTGGGTTCTAGCTCTGGCCCTGCTGCTGCACACGGCCATGAGTTGCCTAGGGCTCTTGTGCTGGCTCTGGTGCTGCAGGCTCTGGCCTCGAACCCACTGCCACAGGCCATCATGGGCTCTGGCCCAACCTTGATGCTGCAGGCTGCTAGGAGCTCCAGCCTGAGCCTCGCTGCCTCAGGCTCCGGCTCCAGCCCCAAGCCATTTTGCGCAAAAACTTGCAGAGCGTCAACGCTCCATGCATGTTCTTGCACAAATAAATTTACAGTAAAGCATCAGTCGAAAGGGCTTCTTGCACAAGAGTTATTCCTCTCCCCACGAGGAATAAGCCATCTTGCGCAAGAGTTCTTGCGCAAAAAGGCAGTGCAGCTAAAATGTGCAGCTAAAATCAGAGCTTTCTTGCACAAGAGAGCGTCCACACTGCCATGGATGTTCTTGTGCAAAAGCATATCTCTTGCGTAAAAGAACATGGCAGTGTGGACGCACTCTTGCGCAAGACCTTTTGCACAATAACTCTTGCACAAAACAGTTCTTGCGCAGGAAGCCTGCAGTGTACACGTAGCCATAGTGTACGGCTATTTTATCCAAGTATCTCTGAATCTACCTCTGATATGAGAAGTCACAGTAAAAACAACTTCATAATACATAGTCGGTATACTTGTGGGACCTGCTCTACATAGTGTGCAGTAAGTCTATTTTCAAATCAGTGCTAAATTTGCATTCTAAAATAGACTTTACTCTCAGTGGTCTGATTGATTTTAGTGATATCAAGCAAAGTTGATGTGCCAGTAATACGCATGACTGGAATGCTTATAGAGGAGGATAGAACCTGATCGGAAAGGATAAGCAAGGGAAAAGGTAGGGAGGAGGTTTCCTTATATATAAAACATGTATACATTAGGACTGAGGTTCAAATGGAATTAGGTCACACATTTGTTGAGAGTCTCTGGGTAAGACTCTGATGATGATGGGGGAGGGGGTCTACCACAGATCAGCTTTTCAGGAAGAAGAGGTGGAGGATCCTCTTTTTAAACAAGTAACAAAATCATCCAAGGAACAGGACCTTGCGGCGATGCCAGACTTCAACTATCCTGACATCTGTTGAGAAAGTAACAAAGTGGGGCACAGATTATCCAGCAAGTTTTAGGAATGCTTTGGGAACAATATTTTATTTTGCAAGGTGGAGAAAACTACCAATGGGGAAGCTGTTCTAGATTTGATTAAAAAAAAACAGGGAGGAACTGGCTGAGAATTAAAAGGCAAAGGCAGCTTGGCAAATGTGAGCATGAAATTAGAGAATTCATGATTGCAAGGAAGGGTAGGGAGAGGCAAAATAAAGATAATGGATTTCAAGAAGGCAGAGTTTAACAAAGTCAAGGAAATGGCAGATAAGATCCCATGGGAAGCAAATCTAAGAGGAAAATCAATTGAAGGCAGTTGTCTTTTTGAAAAACTGCCATTACTAAGGGCACAAGAGCAAGTTAGTGCATTGCATAGGGAAGAAAGGAAATATGATAAAAGGCCACCCTGACTTAACCAGGAGATCCTGAATGATCTAAATATAATAATAAAAAGACCTACAAAAAGTGGAAACTAGGTCAAATTACAAAGGATGAACATAAACAAACAACACAAGTATGTAGGGGCAAAATTGGAAAGACCAAGGAATACAACAAACTCAAATAAAGTTAGAGATATAAAGGATAACAAGAAAACATTCTACAAAGAGAAGCAGAGATGCAGAGAAAGACCAGCAAAGGGACAGACCCATTACTAAGCGAAGAGGGAAAAACAATCACAGAACATATGGAATAACAGCGGTGCTTAATGACGTCTTTGTTTTGATTTTCACCAAGAAAGTTGGTGATGACTAGATGCCTAATACAGTGAATGCCAGTAAAGATGGAATTGCAGGTTCAGAAGCTAAAATAGTAAAAGAATACGTTAAAATTACTTAGACAAATTAGATGTCTTCAAGTCAGCAGGGCCTGAGGAAATGCATCCTAGAATACTCAAGGAGCTTACTGAGGAGATCTCTGAGCTATTAGCTATTATTTTTTAAAAGTCCTGGACTACTGGAAAGATTCCACAGGACTGAAAATGGGCAAATATAGTGCCCATCTATAAAAAGGGAAATAAGGACAACCCACGGAATTACAGACCAGTCAGCTTAACTTCTGTGCCTGCAAAGATAATAGAGCAAATAATTAAGGAATCCATTTGCAAACATCTGACAGATAATAACATGAGAAGTAACAGCACCTATAGTTGTAAAGAACAAATCATGCCAAAACAACCGAATAGCATTCTTTGACAGAACAACAAGCTTTGTGGATACAGGGGAAGCTATAGGCGTGGTATATTTAGACTTTATTAAGGCATTTGATACAATCTCATATGACCTTCTCATTAACAAAGTAGGAAAATACTACAAGGTGGGTGCATAACTGGCTGGGTGACTGTTCCAAGACAGCAGAAACATAGTCATGTTGGAAGGGCAACATGAGTGGGTTTCCATATGGATCAGTTTTGGGGTTGGTTTTGTTCAATATCTTCATCAATGATTTAGATAATGGCATAAAATGTACACCTGTAAAGTTTGTGGATGACACCAAGCTGGGAGGAGTTTTAAGTGCTTTGGAAGATAGGATTATAATTCAAAATATTCTAGACAAACTGGAGAACTGGTGCAAGGTAAGTAAGATGAAATTCAATAAGGACAAATGCAAAGTGTTCCGCTTAGGAAGGAACAATCAATTGCACACATACAAAATGGGAAGTGACTATCTAGGAAGAAATCCTACAGAAAGGGATCTAGGAGTCATAGTGGTTCACGAGCTCAAAATGAGTGAAGAGTGTGACACTTGCAAAAAAACCAAATATCATTCTGGGATGTATTAACAAGAGTGTTGTAAGCAAGAAACGAGAAGTAATTCTTCTGCTCTACTCTGTGCTGATTAGACTGAAGTATTGTGTCTAGTTCTGGGCACCACATCCCAGAAAAGATGTGGACAAATTGGAGAAGGTCCAGAGAAGAGAAACAAAAATTATTAAAGGTCTAAAACCATGACCTATGAGGGAAGACTGAAAGAATTGGGTTTGTTTAGAATAGAAAAGGGAAGGCCTGAAAAGGGACATGATAACAGATTTCAAGCACCCAAAAAGTTACCACAAGGATTAAGGAGAAACATATATATATATATATTCTCCTTAACCTCTGATGATAGGCCAAGAAGCATTGGGTTTAATCTGCAGCAAGTGAGATGTAGGTTGGACATTAGGAAAAACCTCCTGTCAGAGTGATGAACCACTGGGGAGGTAAATTGACTGGGGAGGTTGTGGAATATCCATCATCAATGATTTAACAGCATGTTAGTCAAACACCTCTCAGGTTTGGTCTAGATGGTGGTTGGTCTTGGCATAATGGCAAGGGACTGGGCTTGATGACCTCTTGAGGTTCCTTCCAGTTCTATTCTTCTATGAAACATACATAAGTGTTTGCAGTGCTAGGGCCTGAAGGAAGTACAGGCTTTATTCAGAGATCTCATTCACAGATCTAATTTCTGCTTAGCTTTCAAAAATAAACTGATTTCTGTCCTAACTCAAAGCATCATCTCTGGCATTAATAACAAAGGAAAAATAAAACAACAAAAATAACTTTGCTGTTTTCACTTATGAGTTCCAGAACTGTTTTCACATTTCAAATTAATCCTAATTCTCCTCACATATAATTAAAATGTAGTTTTTACTTATCTGTATTGTAACCCCTCTGCTCTGACACTGACAAAATGTCATTCCGAAAGAATACACTTTCTCATTACTGAAGGAATGATTTCTAATCTGAGATAAGGGGTGTGTGTTCATTCAATAATTATTGTTTTTTTCTAGACTTTCTAAACTTGCCTTTCTTCCCTTTTTCTTTAAGAATTCTTTTCTGCCTGACAATAACAAAGCAATTAGTTGATGTAATTTAAGGACCAAAAAAACCAAATATTTTAATAATACATTCATAGAGCCTCATTTGCCATATCTGAAAGCAATGAAGAAAATATAGGGGTGCCTTTTTTTTTCTTGATGCCAACTTTTTACTTCATCTAAGTACAGAAAAAATTCCATACAAATCCTCTGGCAATCTTTGAGAGATGCTCAAGATATAAACCAATTTTACTCAATTGTGTGACAAACACTTCTCCCCTACAATATTAATTTTAGTACAGCAGGCAAATTGACAATCTATGAAATCAACTTATAACGTGGGTGTGATAATTTGGTTACTGTTGTCCTGAAATAGATTGTATTTGCTGTTAATGATTTGGCTGTGCAGATAGCACAGTGCTGTCAATATGAATCTTCTGCTGACATTTAAGAGCTAATAACTTTTTTATTTGGTTGTTTTCCATAGTATTTTCTTCTTAAGACGCAGGGAGTGTAAGATATGGTTTCTGATACACTGCGAGCTCTTTCACTTCAACATTCAAATAAAGTAGTCATTTTCAAAAGTGCATGTAACAGGCACTTCAAGAAACACGTGTGCATCCATTATTCCTGAAAATTTCCCATTTCTTATGCTAGACAATCTTTTTGTTGCTAGTAGGAACAAAAAAATTAGTTAAAATTAGAAAAAGAGCATGGCCAGTGCCCTAAACTGAAACTAAAACTTTCTACAAACTAAAAGATAAATTTGTTTTAATATTTCACTTGTTTATAAGTTAAATATTAAAGACAAATCGCTTTATCATTGTCTTCGGTCCACCCCATCTGGGGTACCTGTTGCTGGCCACTGTCGGCAGACAGGCTACTGGGCTAGATGGACCTTTGGTCTGACCCAGTACGGCCATTCTTATGTTCTTATAAATTTAGATATTGATATTTATCAATTATGGCTTTTGTCAACTTTTCACAGTCACTGTGTATTCTTTTAATATACAGAAATCATGGGCAGAGGGGGATAAAAGTTAGGGAGTAAGAAAGAGAGAGAGAGAGAGAGAGTTAATAAAAAATGCCTCCTTCAAAGATTTTGAATTGTTATTTCACCACCCTTACATCTGCATCTTGCAGCTACCACAACGTGCATACTTGGGAGAGTTAGCATATGCTGTTGTTGGAATGGGGATCCCTGTGCTTAACCTCGCTTCTGTTGTACACTTTGGCTTGTGCACTTAAAATCTCTCCTCGTTAATATTTGGTTTACATTTGCTTGTCTTCATTTTACAGGATTTTTTTTATGAAGTCAAGTGACTTCATTTATTGACTGCCAAGCGTTTGACAACAACAAAAAATCTAACATATGGGTTAGCAAACCGGCCTCTGGGCAGGATCTGCCTGACATACATGCCTGAATATATGGAATTCAAATATGTATGAGCAGCAGAATTGCCATTCTTTCGTCCATACCAGGGAACTAACTACACGAGATTGAGTGGCCTGTTTTCCTCTTCATTGATGGATGGAACACCCACTGGCAATAGTTAAACGTGCATGTAGAAGAGAACAAACTGTGCTCTGATTGCAAACTGTAACACTTACGCTGTCTTGAAGACCAAAGAGACAGTCATAACAAGACTTATCAGAGTGTGTGGTGGCAGAATATTTTTGGTATTTTTAAACTATGTATGTTTTACGGTGATATTTAAAACTAGGTACATAAACATACATTTCAGGGATACAGGTGGGTTGGCAGATTTCAAGTACAGTACGCAGAAAGAAACAAAAGTACATAACTTGACCCTTTCTCTATAGAAGACTATACTTTGTGCTACATCAATAGATACAAACACCTACACAGTTACTTGTGGCAATAGCATTACATATTATGTCCTCAAGAACAGGGTGAACAGTTTGTAAAAGGGATGGACGGATGTATATTTGATAAAGAACTGCTGTACCTAGGAAGACAGCAGAGTTTTTCTTTTTTTGTTTTGTTATGGATATAATTTCACAGGGATGAAGACTTGGAAGGAACAGCACTGAGCCAGTCTAGATATTACTGATTGTACAATTAGAAACTGCAAATTGGTAGGCTGGCCAGAATGCTAGTCATTGGCAGCTAGTCACTGTACCACTGCATATTATACTGGGGAGAATTCTCCTTTGTTCCACCTGTAAATCCATGGTTATAGTGCTGAAGTTAATGAAGACATCTGAGATTTACACAAATTGAAAAGAGCAGCCTCTGTTTCAATGATTTCATAGAACCCTAGAGGATATTTCTGCAACCATCGGTAGGTGTTATCTTTATCCTTGTAGCTAATTTCTTCTAAATATGATCTTACACCACTAATTCGGGTTGGTTCAGCAGTGAGTGAAGACTATAAATGATTGCTGTGAACCTAGTCTGCATTCCCTGGATTTCTTGTAAGCACTATAATCCCCTATTGCCACTGCCTGACATTCCCTGCTACTTGTCAGTGTTGAGTAGAGTATGAATGTAGAGGTTTTCTGAGCACATTTCTCCACACCGGCACTGGGCAAGATTCAGCTCAGGGGACTGCATCTGGCCACTTTTTATTTATATCCTACTGCCCGTGCAACCAAATTTCCAGATGGTGGTTCAGGCAGCAGGATACTATTTAAATGGCTACTGACTGTGGTGCTACCCTGGCAGGGGCCGGAACCACAAGTCTTTTAAATGGTCACAACAACAAGGGCCAGGAGCTGTGAGTCCTTTGCTGCGTTTTCCATTCAAAGCATCTGGCTCCAGATAACTCTGGGGGGAAGCTAATCCCTAGCCCCACCCCTTAAATTCCATGTCCTGTCCTTTCTGAGGTGGGGTGGGTTGGAACTGGCATTCTTCATAATTTTGAAAATACAACCTATAATGTTTAATATGTTTCATTGCATGCAGTCACATTTCTGGATTATGTAAAATCTTCTCCACTTTGAACCAAATCACTGAAGTCAATATTAATATTGCCATCATCTTCTGAGTTTTGATCCATTATCAACAACTGTTTGTAAGGAAAATTCAATAGGTGGGGTATGACTAGCAGAGCAGATCTTTGTTCTACTAGAATGCATCTGTAAAAAAATGTTTGGTAAATTCTCCTTTTAGTGTATTGTACATTGTATGCTTGTCTACTGGTTCTGAGTTGCTTCCCATTATGTAAATAATCTCATACCTTTTGGGTAGTTGTGGATATGTATCTGGATTTTTTTTAAGATCCCAGTTTGCAGATGTTTAAATGGTGATTTATTTTAAATGTGGAAAATAACTAGTTTTCTTTCTCATCCTATGTAATGTCATATTCTTGTCATTTTTATCTTGAGAGTAGCTGCTTTGCTCCATTGATGAGGACTCAGACTATAGGACATTTCATCCGATGTACTAACATATGTCATTTTAGCCAGCACTAATCCATTGCCAAGCAATCCATACTGGTTATTTTGAAATTTACAAATTGTTGCTCAGAATAAAATCAGTTTTAAAATGACTATAAAATATTTTAAAGCACACAAGGATAGATTATTATGTGATTTACAGTCGCAGAAAATAATTCTACAATAGTTATGAAATATTAAGGAAAAAAGTGAAAACCCATCAGCCAGTGAAGAAGACTGGCTATAATTTACATGGGATGAAATGCACCATTTGTTGATTTCAAGGTCAAATTTTACTTTTAGTTTCTCTGTAAGTATAATGAGAGTATTGAAATTGGATATTTCACTCACCTTGAATATTTTATAAATAAAATATAAGACAGTGGCATTGTTATTTTGTTTTGAGTTTCTGTTTTTGTTTGTGTGATTAGTTTTGATCAATGACTGCAGTATAATGATCTAAGCTAATATACAGCACCATTATTGCCATCTTTAAGTTAACCATTTAAAAAATCACCCCTTACCAAGAGCTGTTTAGGAAATGGAATGTGTTATTTTCCATTTTGTCCACTCTTTCAATTTTATATGTGATTGTTAAAGACTGAATTGAGTCATGACATTCAAATCTAGATCAGAATACAGCTTCAAATGTTCCTCAGATCAAGAGGGAAAGGCTATCATGGTTTGATTCAACCCACCTCTAGTCATTAGGCCAAATTCAGCCATGCTGTAACTGCATCAAAGTCTAAGGGAATGTCTACACTAGCTCGTTAATTCAAGCTAGGTAGGCAAATCAGACAACCGGAGTTGAAAATGAAGCCCGGATTTAAATATTATTTGCATGTTCCCGTCCGGCCACCATTTTTAAATCCCCCTTAGTTCGAACAAACTGCTGATGGCTACACATGGCAGTTTAAAGTTAATCTGAACTAACTCCTCGTGGAATGAGGTGTAACAATTAATCCAAACTAAGGACTTAGTTTGGATTAACTTTAAACTGCTGCATGTAGCCACGGGCAGTTCATTCGAACTAAGGGGGATTTAAAAATGGTGGCTGGACAGGAACATGCAAATAAAGCCCGGGATATTTAAATCCCGGGCTTCATTTGCAACTCCGGTTTCTTGATTTGCCTACCTAGCTTGAATTAACGAGCTAGTGTAGACATACTCTAAGAGATCATCTTGTATGGAGGCATCTGAGCTCCATGGCACATGCTATAAACAGGACGCAGCTATATATCATAGGAGGCGAGGCAGTGTAAAGCATTCTCCAGAGGTCAAGTGGGAACTCTTCCACCACAAGAATTATTGTCTACCACATTGCCCCACAGTCACATTGTACAGAAAAAAACAGGACAATTTGATTGTGGTAACTGTGGATGAATCAGAGACTAGCCTGTTTGTTGAGGTCCAGGATCTGTAATCAAGTGGACCAGGAGGGAGATGTAGCGATGGGTATGTGAATTTACTTACTGCATAAAATTCTCTGTCCTACTGGTGTTTCTATACTGAATAAAAGCACTTTTCAGCCCCCTGCAAGTTCTGATCATAGTAAATGTCCAAGAACACTCTTTCCTAGGAGCACATGGACTTCTGCGAAAAGGGATGAGAGAGCAGCTGGAGTGTCACACCCCAGCCTTCAGGAGTGGAATTTCTCCCCGAACATAAGCGAAGCTTTGAGTTGGCACCAGGCCCATTGGCAGGGGAGGGCAAATGGGAAAGTTGCCCTGGGGCCTGACAATTGAAAAGGATCTGGCACTCCCGGCTGCCACTGCCATGACTACCACAGTCAGAGTCCGGGACCCTTTCAATTGCTGACGAAGCACAACCCGGTGTGCTCCAGGCAGTTGTGAGGCCTGCCTGAGGTGGAAGAGCACAGTGTTCTCTAGATGACAACGGGGGCTTGCTACCCTAGCCCCTCTCCTTCTGTCTGAGGCCCCACCCCTTTTGGGGGCATGGAATTGCCCCCTCCACCTTGCCCAGGAGCCCAGCGATGCTGTTGGCCCCACTGATTAGCACTACATCTTGCTTCCTGTCTGAAGAGAGGAAAATTTTCACTCTTAGAAATGAATTTGGCCCACTGCAATGATTCTGGTCCTATCAACATTAAAGGCAAAATTTCCAGTTTATTTTGATGGAAGCAGGTTCAGTCCATTGTATTCAGAATAAATGTCTGATCAAGAACAGATAAGTGGACTGTAAAATACCATTTCTGTTGTGAAAGGAAGAAAGTTTTTCCCTTCTGCATTGTAGCTATAGTAACAGTTCAATACTATGGGGAAAACTTCAATTAGTGCTTAGCAAATCAAAGAAATACATGTATAGCAATGCCTTGCCATTGATACTAAGGTTTGCTGGTCCTTACTTCTTTAAAAACTGAAATACTCAGAGGTATAGATTTATCATATATAATTTTCAGCCAGTTCTACCCAGACAATATAAAGGTTGCTAAGAGTTACAATCAATAAGTAAAACGATAAAAGACTTTATTTACAGTACCTGTCAGTGGTTTTAATGCAGTCACTGTAGTGTAATACATAACGTTATGCAGCTTTCTTTAGTCTAGAAGTTATTTTTTCCTCTCTCTTTCAATGCTGGCATATAAAATTACAACAGCAAAAGGCATGCAGTTCTGCCAACCCCATTTCCCAGTATTAAATAAGAAATACCTGTTCCTGTAACACTGACATACAGAAACAAACAAGAACTTACGTCAAGGAAGTCTAAGCAGACAAATAAATTTTGAGTGCTGCATATATGATATGAACAAAAATTGTAATTCCTATTGAAAACTGTATTTTGTATTTCTAAAATCAAATGAAGAGAAAAAGTAAAAGAAGAAAATGAAATATGTTTAATTGCTGTTCAGAAACATTAAATATATGGGGTAATTTGTTTAGCTGCATGTTTAATTGTTAGTGCTTCTTCAATTAGGATGACCCCAATAGATTCTACTGAAGATAAACAGAGATCTATAGAATTTACTCTGCAAACCTAAACAGCTCTTGGTAATGGGTGATTTTTTAATTACTAGCTTAAGGATGGCAACAATGGTGCTGTATTTTGTTCTATTAGCTTAGATCATTATACTGCAATCACTGCTCAAAACTAATCACAAAACTAACAAAAACAAAACAAACAATGTCACCCTCTTATATATTTATGATGGGGTAGACCAGGCCTGAAGCCCTCTGCTGGAGGCTGGAGACCTTGTCGCACCCCACCCTGGAGAGAACAGCAGAAAATAGGTCCTCCAATCCGACAGGGCAGCTGCTTCTGCTGCAACCAATCAGGACCCACAAACTGATATAAAGCTTCTAGACCAGGGCCTGGCAGTTCCTCTCTGGAGTTGCCTCCTCAGACCTAGAAACTGGTTGGGTGGACAGCAGCACCTTGGACAGCTCTGAGTGGGCGCTGGACTTTAGCCCTCCTTGAGACCCAGGTCCAGCAGTTGAAGTCTAGCCATAACAGACTACAACAATTTACAGAACCCCAGAGAGGGTATGCTGAGAACCTGACCTGAAAGCCCTGAAAGAGAGGGCTGGATGGAATAGCTTCTTGGGGAAGTGGCCCAGGGAGCAAGGTAGCAGCAGAGAGCAGAGACAGTTAGCAGGCAATGGTTACTTACATAGTTGCTGGGCTGGGACCCAGATGAGCTGCTCCAGCCCCTGCTGGTTAACCCTAACCGGTAAGCATCACCTGGTAACGGTGATGCTTGCCTGTTAACTATTCATATCCCTAGTAAGCACTTCCCGGACAGCGCCTGCACCTAACATCTCAGCCCCTCCCCTCAACCTTCTGCTCCCACTTCTCCACGTAACTCAAACTCTCCGCACCCCTTGCTCCTGCACCTATACCCACTCCCAGACACTGCACCTCAATTCCCTGCCCCAGGTCACAACTCAAACCCTCTTTTCCTCCCTGAAAATAAAATAAGGATTTATAAAGCCAACATATTCCATACCTCATGAGTCTTCTAATTTGTTTTCTTATTTACAGGAGATATAGAGACACAATATAAGGTAATATCTTTTATTGTACCAGTTGAGACAGGCATTTTTTCTATACAAAACTTTTCCTCGGGTCTGCCACATTTTTCTCAGGCAGGCAAGAAACAAAGTACTGACCATGTAAACATAGGCTAAATGAATGAACATGATAAATCTGCCCAAAACAGATAACAAAGGTTTCAGAAGAAGGCACACAGGAAATGGCGGGTAGCAGGAAGATGGAGAAAGCACAGTAAGAAGTACAGAGATTCTGTAAATTGGAAAAGAAATTACAAAAATGGAACATGAATTCAATCTTCATCCTAACAGAGAGAAGTTGATAACGTGGGTTAGCAAAGTGTTGGGAGAAACAAATTGTTCATGTCATATAATGGCACATTAAGGACCCTAGTCCTGATTTCTGCAATTACCACTTCAGCTACTGTTTAATTTGCTTCTAGATCTACAATACTAGTGACCATTTTCCCTTTCTTTCCTACCGCATGCTACAGAACATATACATAGCTTCCTTTGCTTTTCCATGGCATGTTTGTTAATGCAGAACTTTCCAACTCACATTTAAAATAGGAGTTTTATCTACTGCAGCGAAAATAGTTTCTGAGGTGAATGAGAGGGAAAAGGTCCACAGAGATGCTTTTGAGAGCCTTTCATTTTATATAGTTTTATGGAATCCAGCCTGGGATTTACCAGCACATTTCATAAGGGAAAAATGTAATCCTAACACATTTGAATTTGTGCTACACAGTTAAAGAAATACATTATTTCATTTAATTCACTTAGCAGAAATCTACAGATAACACTTTTCACTTGCAGCATTAGGTAACAGGATTCCTTTTCACAACTACAATAAATAGGTAACTGAACTGTAGCGATGCCCCTCACTGGCATCTACTGAACTTCATGAACCAACAGTAGGTGTGAATATTTTTATTGGGAAGAAAATCTGCTGAGCTGTTCCATTCTCAGCTCATTTTAACACTTCATTTTTGCACATTACTCCATGCTCTAGCACAGCAAACCTTCCCACCTGCATTCATTTCTGGACTGATTTATGAACAATGAGCAATTTGCATAGCTATTGAATTCAGCCCTCTTTCTGCTACAATAAGGTGTGAATGTTAAACAGGGAGTGTATGAATAGACGTGAAACCAACAAACAGGTATCTTTGACATTTTGTATTATCTTACTTTTACTATTTGCACAGTCTATTTTCCCATCCAGTTCTGGGTATTCTGTATTGAGGACCATATTGAAAATGTGCATCCACCTTACCTGGCTGTCAAACGATTGACTGAAAGGTAGGTAGACAGCATTCCCTGGCTATCAAATTATTAGACACACACCCACACACACATACATGCACACACACACGCACACACATTTTGGGAATCTTCTCATTATATATGCACATAAGAAGGCGAACTACAGCATAGGAATAGACAATATGATGATTTCTAAAAACTACAGACAGAGCAGTGCATTCAGAGACAAGGGGAGGAGCCTCTTAAATAATTGAAATGGAAAATCAGCAAGGGAATCTCTCTCAAAGTATTGTGCAGCTTTCTTGATTTCAGCACTCACTAATGTAGAATAAATCATATATGTCAGGTAAGGCACAACAGCAGTGGAGGATATGAATACTTCAGTGTCCCTTTCAGCTTATTACTGACAATGATGGACTTGTTGAGTTCATCCACATAGGAAACAGAGACTGTCATCCTTGATACAGTGACTGTCTCCAAGTTTCAAACCAATGCTCTTCATGATGCTTTCACAACATAAAATAGCCAGTTTTCTGACATGCATGCATGTAAAACTCATACCTTTTAGAAAAGAAGCAATAGTTCTATACATGGGAGGTTTATTAACACACGAGAATGAAGCCTTGCTTGAATGAAGTTAATAGTAGGAGTTTTGCTGTTGACTTCAATAGGACCAGAATTTCACCCATGAGATTTTCACCCACGAAGCTTTATTTCGTATGTGAAATTTAGTCCATGTTGGTCAACAGATTTGAAAAAGCTGTTCAAATAAACATAAGCCATTTTGTGGTTCAGCAGTGCAAAACGTGAAATTCAAATTTTACATGGTTTAGATGTAAAAAAGGAAAACAGGTAACACTGAGTAAACTGAAATGAGTCTATAAGGAGTGTGGACCAGAGTCTGATCCTAGTTATACTAATGTTAATATGGAATAAATCAACTACATATGCAAATGTGTAAAGAATATCCATTTGCACATGCTGTTGGCTCATGTGCATGCATGCAGTTGGGAGTATTTGGGGGTGAGTGATGGCAAGAATAGAAGGGTACAAAACAATATTCTTCTCTATAATTAAGGCCTATTGAAAATATGCCCCTCTGGACAAAACAAGCAAGAAAATTTCACCCCCAAATTGTACATATGCACCTGTTTTCTATGCCCCAAACTTGGATTTATGTGGATAAATCAGGTATCTGTCTGACAGTTGAGCTAGCTCAAACACTCTATCTAGCTCTTACACTTCAGCAGTATTTAATAAGGAACATATTACTTCCTCTTTGAATCTTTGCTACTATGTTTTCCCTCAAAGATTCCAGTAAAAAATCTGAACAATTCTCAGAATTCATTCTGGTTTAGAGGAGGTCTTCTGGTGCCTGCAGAATGCTGCATTGTGTGATGTATTTGACCAAAGTACCATTTGATAATAGTGTGGTCAAGCATTTGAACTGATCTCCTAGAAGCAATAATGGTTTATTGATAAAAACTGTAATGAAGCCTTTCCTTTACAGCTCAGCCAGTTTGGGAAGGTAATTTGTATATTTTCCTGCATTCAAGAGTGTCCAGTGCCCGCCTAGCCCCTGCATCACTTGATTTTGAAACTAAGGATATTTGTGTGGGTCAAACACCCAGCAACAAATGTACACAAGTCCACTATGCTTTCTATTTTATGAGAACTGAACTCAATGAATTGATTGTGTTACTGATTATGGATAAAATGTACACATTGTTTAATCTAAAACTTACTTTTAAAGCATCAAATGAGTCCTCTACTGACTTCAAGGTAAATCTTGTGCTTACATATTGGCGTGGAGATTGTATTATAGTTCCTCACAGCAATATGCAAGTGCTCAATAAGAGGTCTGAGAAATCTTTAGAAGGGAATGAAAAATTACCATCATCTAGTGAGTCTGCACTTCAGTTGATTTTACAGTTAATGCATTTTTATACTCCAATTTGAGGTCTAATCAGTGCAGCATACAGCGAAAGAAGCACTTCTTGTGTCTGTCTCACAACACTCCTGTTAATGCATCCCTGAATCTGCAGCAGAGTCACACCGTTGACCCATATTTAGCTTGTGGTCCACTATGACCCATAGATCCCTGTCTGTAGTACCCCTTCCTAGAGAGTCATTTCCCATTTTGTATGTGTGAAAAAGATTGTTCTTTCCTAAGTGGGGTACTTTGCATTTGTCTTTATTGAATTTCATCCTATTTACCTCAGACCATTTGTCCAGATCATTCTTAATTATGATCCGATCCTCCAAAGCACTTATAACCCCTCCCAGGTTAGTATCATCTGCAAACTTAATAAGCGTACTCTCTATGTCTGGGGTTGGCAATTTTTTCAAGCCAAAGAGCCAAACTACATCAAAATTCAGAACAAGTGGTCAACAAAGAGACAGTCTATAAAAATACCCATTTGCAGGACTGAAAATATACAATTAATATTATTGATAATTGATATGATGATTAATAATCGCATAAATGAAACATTGTACTCACAGACTTTATTTAATGGGACTTCTGCTGCTGCTGGAGGCACAGTTTGTGGACATCAGGGTTGTGGTGTATGAGGGGCTCAGGGCAGGGTGCTGGGAGTGGGAAGAAGAGTATGTGGGGGGAGGCTGGGGCTGGATTACCTTACCTGACCCAGGAAAAGCTGCTGCATCTCTGCAGCAGTAGCTGGATGAGGGGTCTGGGCCAGAATCACCAGAGCCGGATCATGGCCTCCCCTCCTACCCATTCTGAAGCAGGAGAGGGGCTGCTGCCACCAGCCCTTCCTGTGGCCAGATGGGGGCCAGACTGGGAGGCCTGTCGCAGGATCAAGGCCAGGAACAGGATGCTGAAGCCAGATGGGGACTGGGCACTTTTACTTTCTCATGTTAGTTTACCAAACTTAATTTTAAATAAAGTAAAATATTATGTCCAACACAAAAGGTTTCAACATTGTCTTAATTTATCGCAATAGTGGGGGACCTTTTTTGGGAGAGGAGACACTGACCCACAACAAAATCAGTCAGAAGCAAAAATCTGCCCTCTTCTGGGGTTCCTGGGTTAGTGGATGTTATGGCCTACCCCAGGCTCTGGAGAAAAAAATGCAGGGTCCAGTGTGCGGGACAGAGCTGCCTGTAAGTGAGTGAGATAGGGATGGGGGTGCGTAATCAGGCTGGGGGGGAAGGTGCAGGAGCAGGGTGCGGGTGGGTGTCTGGCTAGGGGGGAGTGGGCAGGAACAAGCTGGGGGTAGATGTCTGGCCAGCAGGGAGGAGGCAGGAATAGGCTGGGAGTGCAGGGTTTTGGCACGGGAGGGCAGGGGGGTGCAAGGTCTGGGCAGCACTTACTTGCTTCTGCTCCCCATAATGCT
The DNA here is from genome assembly GCF_049634645.1 of Pelodiscus sinensis. Taxonomy (NCBI): domain Eukaryota; kingdom Metazoa; phylum Chordata; order Testudines; family Trionychidae; genus Pelodiscus; species Pelodiscus sinensis. The sequence goes on from NC_134723.1 coordinate 9,575,844, forward strand.
CTCAGGCTCCCTGTCCCAGGCATGGTTTCCTGCTACTCCATTAGCTGGATTTTGGCAAATGGAGCAGCAGGAAGCGCCTCCAGGCAGCATGTCTGTGCACTTCTGTTCCACTGGCCAGAGGAGGGAGAGTGTATGCATGGGGGGAACCATTTGTGACTCCGCTTCTTCCCTGATCCCGCAGCAAGTCTCGGGGCTTTCTCCACACACCTTTCCCTTCGCTACCCCACCCCCTGGAAGCTAACATTGGCTCCAATCTTGAGGGGTCAGTGAGGAGGCTGGAATGCCAACAAGGGCCCCCCGATGTGGGGGAAGAGAGAAGGGAAGGGGGGCCGAGGTCAAGCTGCAAGTCATATTTGTCTCCTAAGTGAGCCTTATTTGGCTTGCGTGCCATAGGTTACCACCCCCTGGCCTATGCCATCATCTAAATCAGTGATGAAAATATTGAACAGAACCAATCCCAAAATTAATCCCTGTGGAACCCCACTTGTTATGCCCTCCCAGCATGCCTGCTCGCTGAGAATGGTTATCACTACAGATATGGTAAAACACCAAGCGGATACAATCAAAGTGAGATTTCTAAAAATAGCTGCAGCATTCAATCCAAGGTGCTTTTCAAAATCTGAAAGGGTTGCAAAGAGAAACATGCTTTCAGAGATCTGAAAAGAGCAACACTCTGATGCAGAAACTATAGAACCTGAACCACAAAAAAAGAAAATGTCTGCTGGTGGCATCTGACTCAGATGATTAAATGAACATGCATCTGTCTGCTTTGCTTTGGATCATGTTCAAGAAAAGCCTATCTTCTGCATGGACACACATCTTCTAGAATGGTGGCCAAAGTATGAATGGACATATGAATCTTTTGTGCATCTTTCACATAAATATCTTGGTTCACCAGCTATAAGAGTGTAATGCAAACACCTTTTCTCACTTTCAGGTGGCATTGTAAATGTGAAGCAAACAGCATTATCTTCAGCAAATGTAAACAAAGTTGTTTGAGCAACTGGCTGAACAAGAAGTAGGACTGCGTGGACTTATAGGCCTTAAAGTTTTACATTGTTTTGTTTTTTAATGCAGTTATGTAATTTTTTGTAAAAATCTACATTTGTGAGTTGCATTTTCACAATAAACAGATTGCACTACAGTACATGTATGAAATGAATTAAAAAATACTATCTTTTGTCATTTTTGTAATGCGAATATTTGTAATAAAATAAATATATAAAGTTAGCACTGTACATTTTGGTATTTTGTGTTGTGATTTAAATAAGTATGTTTGAAAATATATAAAAGAATTCAAAATACTTAGGAAATTTCTCTTGGTATTCTTTTGTTTAACAATGCAAGTAAAACTGTGATTAATTGCATGAGTTAACTGCAATTAATTGACAGCCCCTAAAAATTATTAAACAGAAACAGGCACTATAAAGTATAATCTTTCAAAACTTAACCATTATCTAAATTTTTTCATACAGTTAAAGATGTCAAAATAAAAATTATTTTTATAGATGCTGAAAGGTAATATTTAAAATCTACCATAAGGAAATTAACATCATAGCTAGCTGCACATTTGGTTATATTGTCAGACCTTACAGTCTGTTACAAATTACTATGTCTACTAAGTACTGTCATCCTCATTTACCTTGCAACATGCCCACACACACCCTGTCACACTGCTTATTTATTTTTATGTACAATCTGTCTAACATGATTTCCTTTCTCACTCAGTCCTCTCCGATAACTTATTGTGGGACTATAATTTGTGCTGAGTGCACTGAGATCTGGAAACTCACTGCTAATTACTGTGGTAGTAATTGCTAACCCAACTAGTGGCGATGGGAAATCAAACTGTTGTCTCTAGAGGGCCTGAGGGACTGTCAGTGAAGTATCTTTTTTATCTGTTGTCTGCTTTTTCTCTTTTTGAGAATGCAGTCCTGTGTTTTGTTATGCTTTGTTTTTCTCCTGTCCTGAAAGCACATAAGCTGCTACAACCAGAATACCAAGAAACCCTGCACAATTCACTCCCCACACGTTCCTAGAAAAAGCACACTTTAATTAGATTATTTCACTAAAATTGTTTTGTAATGACTATTGAAGGCACAGAAGAGGAATGCTACAGCTGTAATTATAGTATTTGACATACCAACAAATTAAGAACTAGATTTCTCCAAATTTATCAAGCCTTTCCCCTTCTCTGACTCTCTATTGATGCAATATTGAAAATGTTCCACACAGATTCGTGCATGTGTAGCAGACAACTGATTGGCATAAGGCGGTTTGTTTTCCTGAATTATACCACGATGATCTTCACTCACAGTGTCTTATTGATCCCTGAAACAAATATCATCCTGTACTGGTTTCATTAAGCAGCCTCTCTCTTGTTAATTACCGCTCCCTCAAACCTTTTGGTGTTTCATTAAGGTGAACAAATTGGAGGAATTAAATAAACAATCTATGTCTGTCTGCTGCTGTGGCTCTCTCGCTCCTAGTCTTTAATTCCCCAGAATGCCAATAATGAAAAGTTTTTCCCTCTTCTTTTTTCCAGTGTTTCTGACACTGACTTACAACAAAGTGGCCAAACGCACCTTTAGAATTGACTAATGTAAGTTGGAAAATAATCTGAAAGCCTAGGATGTTCACCTTGCAGATATTTTTCAACTTTGGGGATGGTGTTATAATTATAAACTTGCTGGAGGTATGTGTTTCATCATCCTCTGTCCACAGGATTAAAAAGGGTCAGTTTCTTCATTCTAACAAGGCAGAATGAGGGACTTTTCAGCCAAGATTCTCTAGGTGGGGCAGATTTGCCAAAAGTAAGAGTAATAAATGTCTTCCTGAAACACATAGGAAAATACTCCATCTCAAGAGGGAGATGCTTTCAAAATTCATTTAAAATTCATGCAAAAAGATGCAAGACATTTGGCAGGTCTGTGAAATTTCTAACAGGCACTGCACAGTCAGTTCATTTGAATAGAAGGCAGGGCTCTGGTAATATGTGAACAAGCACATGGCTTAATCTTTGTGTTGACAGGCTTCTGGAAATAGCTAGTTAACACTGGGCCTGCTCAGCAGTTTAACAAGTATTAGCATAATTATTCCAGTGTAATGTGTCACCACTTGTCAAACAAAGCGTGATGTATATTGCCAAAAGGTCCACAGAGCTCAGCAAAGAGGATTTAAAATAACAAACAGACCTACATATATAATATTTTGCCCACCCTTTGTCTTCCCCTCAAGCCCAGGGGTAGACTTAGCCCTGGTGCCTCTCCATGGACACCAAGTTACAGCTTGCTTGGTGCAGAATCTTAACTCCTAGTTTGTGGGTCAGCTTCACAGCATGTTCCCCACTTCCTTGCTGTCAGAGGTACCTTTTTAACTGGTCAGTGTCTTTTGATTTTATAGGATCTCATCATTAACAAAACAAAGCCTCTTAACTTTGATGGGAACTTGGAAGCAGCTTCTCCCAGTAGTGGCCCCATTTGTTCTTCACTGCTTTGAAGGTATGTGCCTGAAGTGGTCTTATATCTGAGTACTTGTTTTCTTTCTAATCAAGGCTGGTGCCCCTCCCTCAACCCCCAACTCAACTCTGTTTAACCCTTTCAAGTCAAGTCAACATCAAAACAAAACTGAACCAAGAAGCATGTCCATGAAAAACATTGTTGAAGTCTGGGATTGCTTGCACCCAATCTTTTCTCACAGCTTCCTTCAGTTCCCAGAAATCCTTTTGACTCATTCCATTCAGACACCTTCTCAGGGAGAAACTTTCAATTCTTTCTTTGCACAGCACCAAACACAACGGGGGTCCTCGTCCAAGATTAAGGCTCTGAGGCACTACATCAATATAAATAAATCCTTTAATTTGCATTGTCACACAGTGATTTTCCTTGCACCCTGTGCTGGCTATATGGATCTGCAGGCAGGATTAGGAGAGAAAGACACATATTTTTTTAAGATTTTTAGTAAGAATTAAATTTGCTCTCACCAAACACTGCATCTTTTTTCTGGAGGCTACCATGTTTCACACGAGATTCAAATCACACAGAACAAAAGAGGGATGAGCGTAATAAGATGATGAAAGGAGTCTAATTTTGGCTTCTCAGGGGATGAAGTTGTTTTTATGACAAGAGGATCTAGCTATCCAATCCTAACCCTCAGTATAACAAAATTTACTTTAAATCAATTCTATGCCCTTCCATAAATTAAGAGCTTTACTGTAAGATGAGTGTTATTAGATTGCATTGTGTAATAAAATAAAATAAAATAAAATAAAATAAAATAAAATAAAATAAAATAAAATAAAATAAAATAAACATCCACTTCAATGGACACTGACCAGAAGTACAACACAACGGTGTGGAAATTCCAATTTATTATCTCTCTTTTCCTTACTTAAAAAAACTTAAAAAAACAAATAATCTATTAGCACCTTAAAGACTAACAAAACATGTAGATGGTATCATGAGCTTTCGTGGGCAAAACCCACTTCTTCAGATGACTGGAGTATAAGAAGTCCAAATCCAAGAATAAATAAGGAAAGGAGGTGGGGGAAGGAGGGAGAAGAAAAAGCGAGACAACTCGCTGTCTCTCTTTTTCTTCCTTCCCTCTCCTTTTTCCTCTCCCCTCCCCCTTCTCTTCTTTATTCTTGAATCTGGACTTATTATACTCTGGTCATCTGAAGAAGTGGGTTTTGCCCACGAAAGCTCATGATATCATCTACATGTTTTGTTAGTCTTTAAGGTGCTACTAGACTACTTGTTGTTTTTTAAGTTTTTCCTGTTACAGACTAACTCAGCTACCCCTCTTAAGCTTCCTTCCTTAAGCACCCTTACCCCCTTTTCCCTTTAGTTTTGTCTTTATCTTCAAGGTACCTATCAGCTATAATGTGGCTGACTGGTAGTGATGAGCCTGCCAAAATGTGTCAGCCTTATCTACAGTACAGGCCTGCAAATTGCCAACCATTGATCCAACTGTATGTGCCAGCTGATCAGTGCAAGGCTGTTTTGATTTCTTTTCTCTTAGGAAAGAAGTGAACTTCTTTTCCTGGTGCCTTCTGAAAATTATTTGTAACTGCAATTCCCCACCCAATTAAAGAAGCTGAGAATTAGACTCTAGCTAGATGAATTAAGATATGACACTCTCCCTCCTTACTCCACCATAATCATGGGCAGCCATTACATTGACTCTCCTGAAATGTAAAATTAAGAAAAAGAGCCCAAATCTGATCTACAGTATTACATCATGTCTTTTCCGACTGGATTTACATACATTTATCTTTCAATGGGCATAGCCCAATCTTGTAATTGGTTTTTACAGGCATTGTATCTTGTAAATCACTAGAAAGATCAGACTCTTCATCAGGAAAAAAAGAATATGCATAACAAGATGTGCTCTGTTATGAGATGCAATAGCCTTCTCCCCAGTATTCTTTGTCTACTTATTACAATGAGCTATTTTTTTGAGGCTTGGCAAATAAATTCTTGTGGGATCTCTTGGGAAAAGCTCACAATCCCAGTCCTATGTATTCACCTCTTGTCTGAAACAAAATACCCACCCTAAAATAGCCAATGATTTATTTCTATTTCTATTTAGTTTCTCTCTCTCTCTCTGTGAGTGTGAATATGTAAACACACATACACACACACATATTTAAATATGATACATTAAATATGTATGTCATTATAAATGCTGGATAGCAGATTTGCAGGGATGGAGACTGGAGTCTTCATGGCTGTGTCTACACTGGACCACTTATTCCGAAAAATCAGCGGCTTTTCCGGAATAAGCTGTGAGCTGTCTACACTGGCCCTTGAATTTCCGAAAAAGCAACGACGCTGTACTGTACAAAATCAGCCACTATTCCGGAAAAACTATTCTGCTCCCGCTCGGGCATAAGTCCTTATTCCGGAACACAGTTCTGGAAAAGGGCCAGTGTAGACAGCCCAGTAGTCTTTTCCGGAAAAAAGCCCTGATCGCGAAAATGGCGATCGGGGCTCTTTTCCGGAAAAGCACGTCTACATTGGCCACAGATGCTTTTCCGGAAAAGCAGCCTGCCAATGTAGACACTCCTTTACCAGAAAAACTGAAAACGGAATAGTATTCCGTTTTAAGCAGTTCCAGAAATTCATGCCAGTGTAGACAAAGCCCATTTGTCTAGAAGTCTCAGCTTCAAGAGCTGAACTGTTTCTCAGGATGAAGTTTGGGAAAATATGATGATTTCCCTTTGATAAAAAATACTAAAACAGGGATAATTAACAAGGTGCATGACTTTAAGTGTTTAATATGACATCAAATAAAAAGAAAATTCATGCTGCAAAGTTTTCAGTAAGTTAGATGAGCCTCAAGGCTGCTCTAAATCTGCACTGTCCACAGTCCCATAGAAGCCATAGGAGGCCAGGAAGAAGCCCACTGCAGCACGGCTTATACTGTGGCAGCAGCGGCCAGAGCTTCAGGCCCAGAATCACCGAGTCCCAAGGAAACCACCCTCTTCCCCTCCCCCCACTTCCATCCCCTGCTTGACAGGCCTGGCAAGACACTAGCACCTGGGATCAGAGGCGACAAACGCACACTGCTAAAAGTTGGGCAGTTCAGCTGCTGTTTGTCAGCTCTTTTGCTGATAAAATACTTCCACCCCCAATGAGCAGCATTCACTTTGTCATCAGGAGATGGCTCCTGCGCATCACAAACTGATCACTGGTACCTGCCACTGCAAAACTTTTGTCTTGGGAGGCGTGGTGTAACACTTCTGAAAGACACAAGCGTTGTCGTCCAGTGGCCAGTGCAGACATAGCCAAGCCTTCTGACAGACAACTAACCTGCAGCAGCCTGAAAATTGCAGCTTTTCAGAACCCTGTGTTCACATCCTGACAATAAAAGAATCACACATACCTGAGCCATCACTGGGCCATATCATGTTTGACATCTACACAAATGTCTTCAGTATATAGCTGAAGACACTACTACAGTATCCTAGCCAGATACGTTGCCAGCTGGGGAGAACTATTTATTATCAGTGTGCATTCATTGGATCTTCTAAAGGTACATGCAGACTCAAAATTACACATAGGATTTCTTTGACTTACTATAGCTATCGAGGAAAGTAGAATGTGTTTTCTGGACTGCATTGGGAAGAGTAACCAGAAATAGCTACTATTAATGACACATGATTTATGGCAGAAGCACAAGAAGCTTACGGTAAGCTTAGCTGGTAAATAATATTTGTGCCAGTACTGGGAGATGAAGAATGCATTTGGCAACAGTTTTGGTTGCATTTAGTAGTAAAAATTTCACTGTCAGTAGTTTCATGGAGAGCACCAAGCAAGTAATAATTTCAGATTAATAATGTTTCAAGGAAGAATACAAAGGAAGAGTTGTGCAGCATTCCTCCTGCCTGTACTGGTTGTGTTACTATTAGAAGCACAAAAGTAGCTTCCTGTTTCTAGTTCAAAATCAGACAACCTTTCCCCTCACCCTAGCACTCTTGTTAAAGCTAAGAGTAATACAGACATGTCTACTTTAGATGGACCATGGATTTGCTTTGTGCAGTACTGAAGAATGTTTAGATTTTCAATATTCCATTACTTATGATTACTACTGCAAATCTCTTTTTTCCTTTCATTTTTAAAGATTCTTTTATTCCAGTAGAAGTATGGGAGAATGAAGTCTAATATCAAGTACATTAAGCACACCACCAACAGCTGTAAAAACAGCACATTTTAGACTTCAAGGACAGCTCAAAACAGAGTGATTCAATTTCTAATGCATCAGAATATAAATTTACAGAGTAAGCTCCAAAACTAGTGCTGTAGTTATTTTGTGTTCATCTGTTCCTTTTTTTTAAAGACATGTAAACATTTATTCACATACCTGTTTTCTCACTATTGCTAATTTACAGCTTTGTGAGAGCAGAATCAGTCCCACCCAAGACTGAAGAAATGGTAATTTTGCTCTCACTTGATCTGATTCTGTCTTTTCTATGTTCCCAACCCCCCAATGTCTGAGCCACACAGCCTTGCCACGGAGCAGCCACCCGCCATGTGACCACTGCCTCAAGCCCTGGGCAGGAACCCTCCTGTTGCCTCAATCCCTGCAGCAGCACCCTACCTACCACATGGCTGCCAACCCCAGCGGTAGCACCCTGCCCGCACACCTGTGGCCCCAATCCCTGGGCACAGACACCCACCCACTCACTCACAGCCCCAAAGCCTGGCATCAAACATACACATGCCTGCGCCCCCAAGCCCCGGTAGCAGACACCCGCCCACCTGCCCTCAGCTCCAAACCCAGTAGCAGCCAGAACAGCTCCCACCACAGCCCCAGCCACCAGAGTAGCAGCCCCTTGGGCCCGGATGTGGGAGCAGCACCTTCCAAATCAAGCAAGAAGGTGAGCGCCGCTGTGCGGCTCTGCAAAGGGGGTGGGCGGATTCAGATTTTTTTGTGTGTGGCCGTGCAGGCGCCCACCTAAGAGGGAACATTGGCCCCACTTACAAATGCTCAAACCTAGAACTGAATATGGGACTCTTTGGTTTTAACATTCCTCTATAGAGAGCAATAGCTGAGCAACCCACTGAAAAATGTGCCTCTCATTTTCCCCTAGTACTGGCATACCTAGAAGATAACGGCCTGCTTATGTGGCTGTGTGTCATATGCAACAATATCACCACAGCGTCTTGCAAGTTCTCTTGTGGATGTAGAGTCTGATCTGCAAGAAGACAGGTTGTGAATAAAAGTCACACAAGGAATATGCCAGCTCCCACTGAAGACTTGACATGCCTCAAGACATTTTTTTAAAAACACTTTTTTTCCATTGGTCTTTCTTGAAGATTTTATAACCTTTATTGATAGTTGTTCTCCGGGTAGAACTTTCCTCGGCTGTGTTCACAAACTAATCAATATTTATGTTTCATGAGTTGAGATTCTGATGAAGAGTGTCTTCGTGTTGACTGCCCTCTATGGGTATGTCTTTATGACAGTGCTTATTCAAACTAACTTAGTTCAAATTAGTTAATTCGAACTAAGCTCATTCAAACTAACGCATCTAGAACTAAAAACTAGTTCGAATTAGCGTTTTGCTAATTCGAACTAGCGCGTCCACATTAAGTGGACCCTGAAGCGGGGTTAAGGATGGCCGGAAGCAGTGCCGGCAGGGCATCAGAGGAGGACTTAGAGCGTGGAGATGCTGTCTCAGGCTAGCTGAGGGCTGCGCTTAAAGGGTCCCGACCCCCACCCCGGACAGACAGTTCTCAGGGGTGCCCCGCTTGCAAAGCAGTCCTGGCTTGGAGTGCCCCGAGTGCCCACACTGGGCACATCACAGCACTCGGCCATCAGCCCGGCTGCACTTGCCACAGGCTGCCATCTGGGAAGAGGGGGCAATCGGGGGGCTGCAGGAGAGCTTCCACCCCTAGAAGCCCACAGAGCCAGCCCAGTCCTCCCCATCGGGGGCTTGTGCCCCATTCCTCCCTCACCTCCTTCCACTTACCCTTCCCTAGCCCCCCTTCTTGATGTACAAAATAAAGATAACGTGTCTTCCAAAATGGAATCTGTCTTTATTGAACAAAACTGAGGGAGACTGGGAAAAGGAGGTGGGGGAGGGGAAGAGAGAGGCTGGGAGAGGGGAGGGCAACTACAATGATCAGGGGTTGGGAACAGGTCCCATATGAAGAGAGGCTAAAGAGACTGGGACTTTTCAGCTTAGAAAAGAGGAGACGGAGGGGGGACAGGATAGAGGTCTCTAAAAGCAGGAGTTGGGTGGAGATGATGCATACAGAAAAGTTCTTCATTAGTTCCCATAAAGAAGGACTAGAGGACACCAAAGGAAAGGAATGGGTAGCAGGCTTCAAACTAGTAACAGAAAGTTGTTCTTCACAAAGCAAAGAGTCAACCTGTGGAACTCCTTGCTGCAGGAGGCTGTGAAGGCTAGAACTGGAACAGAGTTTAAAGGGAAGTGAGATCAAGTCATGGAGGCTGGGTCCATGGAGTGCTATTAGCCAGGGGGTAGGAGTGGTGTCCCTGCCCAAGGTTTGTGGAAGGCTGGAGAGGGATGGCACGAGACAAATGACTTGGTCACTGTCTTCGGTCCATCCCCTCCAGGATCCCTAGGGTTGGCCACTGTCGGCAGACAGGCTACTGGGCTAGATGGACCTTTGGTCTGACCCAGGACGGCCATTGTAAGCTCAGGGCTCAGGGTCGGGGGTCTCAGTGGACCCCCTTGATTCTCTTACACACCTTCTCCTGGGTGGCCAGGCTGGCAGCTATCCTGCCCAAGCCAGCCACTTTCCTGTGCCTAGTGCGGGGGTCGTGGACAAGGTCCACGATGTCCGCACTAGCACAGGCAGGTGCCCACCTCTTGCGGTCCCGGGCAAGCTCCCAGGAGCCGCCAGCCTGGTCCCGGGAAGAGGGGGAGGGCTGGGGGGCATCGGGTGGGTGGCTCAATCCATGCTAGGTGCAGGGTCTGCTGGCTGGGTGCTGGCAGGCTTGCACCAGGCATGGGCACCGTAGCCAGCCCGTGCCCCTTTAGGGGTCCGGGGCCGGGAGGGGGGCAGTAGAGTTTCCCTGGTGTTGGCCAGAGTGGCCACCAGGGAAACCTGGGGAGGACTAGCCTCCCACTAGTTCGAATTAAGGGGCTATACACCCCTTAATTCGAACTAGCTAGTTCGAACTAGGCTTAATCCTCGTGGAATGAGGATAACCTAGTTCGAACTAAGAGCTCCGTTAGTTCGAATTAAATTCGAACTAACGGAGCGCTAGTGTAGCGCCTATGAAAGTTAGTTCGAACTAATGTCTGTTAGTTCGAACTAACTTTGTAGTGTAGACATACATACCCTATGTGATTTACCACTTTTGGGCCACCACACAACTTTTTCAGGAATTTATCACCATCCATTCTGGTATTGTGATTGGTACATCTAAGCTGAGCTTTGATCATCATTGCCTTGATGCTAGTTATTTTTGCTCTTCCAAAGCCCTGCACAAGCTGAGGATCAATAGACTTCCACATGACAGAATTTGTCTGATTTTTTGCAGGGATTTTTTTTTTCAAATAGGAAAAAGACATTTACAAATACATCAGAAAGGGTTAAGAGTCAGAAATTCAAGAATTCCAAAACTAGAAAATATTCTCTTGTGATCTGAATGAGGCTGGGGTCTGATGGGGAAAAGCGTTTGCCATTAGGTACTTAAAGAGAGTATCATAATGCATACACATAATGGAGGCCAACAGACAACCTTAATTTTCTGGCATTCGTAACTCTTGAATACTTGACTTTACAGCTTTACCATTCTCTTGTCATAATGTTTTCTATTTGTTTTATTTTTAAATGACAAAAGTGACAGCTTCTCTGATGGTTTTTGGAAAATCAAGAGGAGTTGGCATTGGAGGATTTGGTAACCCTAGAACATGGAAAGGTTTTTTTAAAAACCTGATCCTGCTAATTTTCAAAACATATCAAAAGAACAAGATCAAGACTGATTTTTTTTCTATATTTTCACTCAAAATGGTTTAACTATCTTTTCCCTCTACTTTGACATTTGAAGGATTTTATTTATTTATTTATTTATTTATTTATTTTTGCTTCTCTGGCATTTTCCTGCCACCATCAAAGAGCTCCCTGAGCCCTAATGCCATTCAATTTCCTACTCTCTCTCTCAGATACTTGGTAGCTTTCTTTAAAACTTCCTCTACACACTTGTTTTTGATGGATTCACAACTGCCTCCTCAGATGCTGCTTTCTGATCAATCTTCTGAGTTTCGCCTTAAAGCTCCCTGAATCTTTCCTGAGGCTCTCAACTGTTTTCTCTATGATATTTCCTTAAATCAAGTTGTTTACTAATCTACTTAGTATTTAAAGAAACTAGCCTGGCAATATACATCTAAAGCTTGCCAAGTTTAAGTAGAGAGAGACCTTGCTGCGATCAATTTGAGTGTATTAGGAAATTCCTCCTACTCTTGCTAGTTGTAACAGTCCCATTGTTCCCTCCCCTCATAAAATATGTTTTATATTGATGGATCTCCTCTGACTTCAGGCAAGACGGAGTCTGTGTAGACAGCTCGAGGTTGTATCATCTTAGCGTAAGAAGGGAACTTACCACCTCTCATTACATAATGAAAGAGCTGTGAAATTCGCTTTATGGCAGATGGACTGCCTAGAGAGAATAGGGTGTGTCACACTTTATAACACGGCTTTCTGACTGCTGCAATATCTTTACTGAACTTCAGTGTACTAGAAAGATAAATCAAAGGAGATACAGCCAACCATGTATAAGCAACCGTTAGGTAATGTAGTACAGGCCTTTGAAAATGTAAAGTGATATGCAAGAGCAAACTATATTATTAATTTTCCTGCCTGATGTTACCATAAGAGTGGAAAAGTGAGTTTTTAGTTCCTTGGGAAGGGTACATGGAATTAATACAATAATGGTTTAAATTTTTCATTAAGATGTTATTCATGCTTTATGTCTTTGAACTTTAAATCTTAATTACACTAGAAAACACACAAGAATAAAAAAAGATGTAGCACCAAGAGAGTAATACTTAAAGGAGGAAAAGATATGCTAAAATGAATTACAAGTAATTATTTTACTAATTAGTAAACATACGCAAAATCAACTATATCTATACAGTTAAGTACTGTACAATTCACGCTGACTTTGTCTTCCTCTAATTCTTGTGAGTGCAAAACAGTCTTTCAGAAAAATTGGTTTTGTGTTGTTTTTCTGTTAATAAATTGTATCTCATTTTCTACTTACCCTAGATATAACTACAGATTCCTTCTCTTTTCTTCCCCATTTGTTATCATAAGGTCTGCATCCAGCACAGCATGTAATTTTAAGCATGCACATTGCTGAAGCCAGTGGCTTTATTCATATCTGGAAAGTTAAGCAAGCACTTAAGTGCTGAACTGGGTCAGGGACAAAATGCTAAGAAATTCTATTAATTTTTCGTTCTCATATCTTCATCAGAAGACTGGTGAAGAAGTGAATGTATAGTGCCAAGGGCACTGTTTTTAATTCTCATTAGGATGCCATTTACCAAAAGTAGAACTGATGACTTGTAGGTTTAACTGCAGCCTATAGACTCAAGTGAATCTTCATGTACCAGAGTGGATTACAATTAAAGCTATCCATTTTTTCCACCCTCCATCTAAACAATGTCTCCTGGAAAAAAATCAATCAAAAATGCACTGTTTGACTACAAGCAAGGAACAAAGAAACAATGTTCTATCAGGACCATTGGTAAAAGGAGAGGACAGTGCTTTTATGAACTGCTTATCTAACAGCCTACTGACAAAAGTGGAAAATCCCAATTAGTAGCAACTTATACAAATAGAGGAATGTTCAGTTCTAACTTCAATGGTGTATTCGCCAACTGTCGACTTACAAAATGAAGATTTGCTGACAGCCTGGGACAGGCACTTGCTAAGATCAAACCACAGATGATAATTGTATGCTCCTTGTCATTTTTGTTTGTAAAGCATCATGTAGCACCACTGTGCTTGCTATTTAAGAAAATACTAACAGTCAAAATAATAAAGCAATATCTAGAAATGATAACAAAGGCCCACATTCAAACCTAGCATAAGAAACGTCAGCACCAGAGTTTTGAAGTCTCCAATTCTATAAACAGCGGGACAAACTGTGAAATGAGTATAATTTGGGCAGAATGAAAGACAAAGTGTGGAAGGGGCCTGCTATGTCCTAGGTCCTCCTACTTGTTCCTGTCTCTGTTACCCTCCTTTTTTGCCCTCAAGAAATGTAAGCTCCTCTCATTTTACACCCCTACTGAATGTCAAATCAGGGTACAGTATTTTACACTACTTTAACATATACAGCCAAGTTGTAATGTTTAAAATCACTGAATGGCTCACATCATCGAAAAGGAAATACTACTGAGCACTTAACCAGACTTAGCTCTCCAAGCACTTTAACAAAAGTAGCTTCCTATCATTATCCCTATTTTATAATGTTCATAGGAGCTGCACCCTTTAACCCCAACTCTGAACTCAGTCATCCAATTTTTGGGTATTGTGCCTGGGCAGAAGCCTTTCAGCTGCACAGCTGTGTGGGTCAATCTGGGCTTTCCAGAGATCAAAGAACCAAGAACAGCAGGAACAGGAGGATGGCATCCATGCCAGTCTACTTCGACTCAGGCTGAATAAACCATGTCCATTACATGCTGGCTTGAAGGTCTCTATAACCTTCCAACTCTGTCCCTGTTCAAGTAAGTAAGTGATTTAGATTAACAGTACCTCCAGAGAATTACCTTGCTTGTAAAAAAGGCAGACTCTGAATCCCACATTGATCTCTACTGCCTTTAATTACATAGCATTGTTCTCATTGTCTACAGGACCGAATACAAGTGCAGCTTTCTGTTTATGTTCCACAGTGCCTCCAAACAACCAGCCCCTTAGCCACTTATTTTAGCATATGATCATGGAACAGCATCAAAAGTGATGTGTTTGCAACTCAGAAAAGCTATGTCTTTTGTCTTTGTCAATGTACTGTACCTTCCCTCCTCCCCAAATACATACATGCCTGTGCATTCAGGGATACTGACTTGGGTTAATTTCTTTCCGGAATTAATAATTGGATTTGAAAGAGAATGTGTAGCAGAAAAGACAAACCACACATAGTGCTGCAGAGTCAGCAAAAAGAAAACTATGCAGCTGTGCACCATATGAACAAAATTATGGCACTTATCTCCCAGGAACCATTGAATCCTCAGGTCCATGCTATGTATTTATTACTCTGGGCATTATTCCATCATTGTTCCACAGCACCTAAGGTCAGTCACCCCATGTCAGATACTCTAAGGGTGAATATTCTCTGGTAGCCCTCAAGGAGGCTATGTGAAGGGAGGAGGGTTTATTGCTACCAAGAAGTAGCTAAGTTGCAACTGAGGTGGAACCAGTTCCTACTTTCCTGTCTCCTCCTTTTCTGGAATGCTGCTCCTTATTCAGCCTGGACTACTGACACAACTTTTCTTTCCCAGCTGAGAGTTCCTCCCTCAAGTTGGGAACAACCAGTAGGAGGCAGATGGAGCAAACACATGGGCTGCATCTAGACTGGCAAGTTTTTCCGCAAAAGCAGCTGCTTATACAGAAAAACTTGCCAGCTGTCTACACTGGCTGCTTGAATTTCTGCAAGAACACTGACGATCTCATGTAAGATTGTCAGTGTTCTTGCGGAAATACTATGCTGCTCACGTTCAGGCAAAAGCCTTCTTGCGCAAATGCTTTTGCGCAAGAGGGCCAGTGTAGACAATGCAGTATTGTTTTGTGCAAAATAGCCCCAATCGCGAAAATGGCGATCGGGGCTTTCTTGCACAAAACCGCGTCTAGATTGGCACTGACGCTTTTCCACAAAAAGTGCAAAACGCAACCATGCCAATCTAGACACTCTTTTCCGCAAATGCTTTTAACGGAAAAACTTTTCCTTTAAAAGCATTTGCGGAAAATCATGCCAGTCTAGACGTAGCCATGGAGAAGCCAGCGTGGAGCTCCACGAAGTAAGCATCTCCTGCTCCAGAGAAGAAAAAGGCAAGGAGCAAGATGTTCTAATACTTTGCTTTAAAGAATGAGTCGTGTGTGAGAAATAGGAATAGGGAGAGAGGCAGAACGCCTATGAGGTTCCAGGTGAATAAGATGAGGTGAGGGAATAAAGGATCTGGTCTGCAGGAAGCTTGTTTTGCAGGATTTTGTTTGTTTTTTCCTGTTACAGATTTAAAGCTATTGTATCAGGTACTAAGTAGCGAGAACTCTGACTTATACTAAGTTCAGTGTAAATGTGAGCTCCTCACCCCCCATCACAGTATGGTATGCCATGTCCTACTCATGCTTTTCTGAACCATCTGTTTGCTGTCCCGTTCGGTTAAATGCCCAGCCATAGATAGGACAGAACTTGCCCCTCACTGCTGTGTTCATCTATCTTGTAAGGCGACCATCATTCTGATACCTGGAAACCTAATATTCCTCTCATGTAAAAAAAGGTGCCAGGTCTTCTTTAAAAGATGGCGATAGGGCCCATTCTCAGGAAAGCATCTCTGGGTATTAATACAAATATCACATTCCCTGAATTCCCACTTTTTGGAAAAGGCTCGGTCAGAACATCTCTAGTAACATCTTTACCTCCCCAGGTAGCCTGAATCCGTTCTAGATGTGGGCCTGACACATTTCTCTTGACTCCCCTGGTTGACAGTTTCCAGCTTTGAACAGTCAGTGTCCAGGTGTCCATGCTGTTCTTTCTCTTAGCAGCCTTGAATGTCACCAGTTGCAATTTATTGTTAACTCCTATTTCATGGGAGAAATGCATTTTTCCCATCCCTGTCCATTAATAACTTTATGCCTCGAGGCACGAGGTTTAATAACTTTTATAATTATATCCTACGGGTATAAATGCAAAACATATTTTATGAGCATTGTAAATATCTAACCCTTTTAAAATCTTCCTCAACTATTTTACTCAGCAAATGAGGTCACACCTCTGTTGCATTAAAAGCCACACTTTCTACTCTCTAATTTACATTTTTTGCACAATGTGTGGGGATGGGAAATGAGCAGTAACTCCTTTTGTAAAGAAGGTCATCCTGAGTGTCCAAAAGTCTGCTCCATTTGAAAACAGAATTTAACACAGAGAGTCCAAAACTCTGACTCTACAAGAGGCAGAATTCTGGAGTATCACACTCACTAGTGCGAACTCAAAATCTTTATTCAGATGCTAGCAATATTTGTAGTTGTAGTTGTTATATCAGTAGTTGCAGAGGCAACATAGGGTTTAAAAACACAGAGTCCATAGCAAGTCCATAGCTCTGGTCCAGCAAAGAAGTTCAACCTATACTTAAAATCATATATATGGATAAAATCTATTTCCAAACCATTTCATTCCAAATGAAAGTCTCACTTTTTCCTCACTGTGTCCCCAGCAGGACCACAATTTAAAATAATTCAAAATAGGGGGGAGGCAAGCCAACATTTTTTTAAATAATAAATGCTTATTCTAGAATTACAACACATTCACTGAAGAAAAAGTATTCTGCATTCTAGCAACTTCAGTTGATTTGGTTTTCCATGGCTTCATAATGTGCCTTTAAAGAATAATTATTTGCCATAGCAACTACAACAATATGTAATTCATATATGATTTTGTCCTGTAGATATATAGGTCAGTTTCATTAAGCAGTACTATAATCATGTAATGGGAATTTCTGTATTTCCAAAGTGTGAAAGAGGAAAATGTTTGACGACAAGAAGGCATAGCTATTTACTCCAGTTTGAAAATCATGTTTAGGAAACCATGTTCCTCCAAATCTTTCCCACTGAGTTTCTTTCCTTTGTAGAGTACATCAAAGTATTTTTTGGTTTAGTAGGCATCTAAATGCATCTCCACAGATAAACTACGGTTTTGCCAGTTTGGCAGCAGAATTATCCGAAGTCAGTTAATTTATGTATACATATAAACATACACGTAACACACACAGTTTGTTTTGTTGCAATTGAACATAACAAAATTCCATTCACCCCAGGCACTGTTGGCAAAAGAGGGTGAAACACTTCAGCTAAATCAAGAATCATCTTGATATTTTGCCTTTACCTTGAATTGGGTCCAATTCTTTTTATGTAGGTTCAAACAAGCTCAGATAAGTACCCCCTTCCTCTCCTTGTTCTCCAGCAGACCCCTTAGCTATGTTGAAATCCATTTTATCAACAGAAGGCCTTCAAATCTCACCTAGCCCAGCTGTTTTCCTCCCCTAATCACATGAGTCTGCATAGCTTGCCTGGGGCACTGGTGCAAGCTAGAGTGACTGATGTGGTCCCAGAACACACCATATGTACGGAGCATAGTGCAGTTAGCCAATGCCAGAGGTATGGGGAGTAAGAATGCTAAAGCTGGTAAAGAAAAATCAAGGATCTGTTTGAGATTACTAGAAAACAAATGATTGGTTTGGGAGAAGACTCTCACTGGTACAGGAGAAAAGATGCAGGGCACTGAGGGTATGTCTACACAGCAGGGCTAAAGTTGAATTAAGTTATGCAACTTCAGCTACATCAATTGTGTAGCTTAAGTCAAAATAGCTTAACTTGGCTTTAGGCTCTGTCTACACAGCAGGACGTCAAAGGAAGAACACTCTTCCTTCACGTCCCTTATTCCTTGTGAAATTAGGGTTACTGTGTGACAGAGTAAGAAGCCCTCCAGCTCAACATTATTTCAAAATAAAGGCATATAGTGTTCCTTGTTATTTCAGAATAATATCAGTTATTCCAAAATAACGCTGCTGTACAGATATACCGTGAGAAACAAAGGCCAAAATTCGTACTTACATTTGAAACATGAGGATGCATTTTGTGCCTTGCACGTTTTATAGGTTATGGGGCAAAAAAGTGATTGAGGGAGGTGATAACAAGCAGATACATGTGATTTCTTGCATGTGCTTGTTAGACTACTCTGTCTCACTGCTACTTCTATGACTTCTGTTGGTATTAAAACAGACAACAACAATTGGTATTCAAGTTACTTCTGAGAACCTGTGAACAATCCTTTTGTGGGCTCATTCCTCAAATGCATTTTCATACAGAGCTACAAGCACATACTCTTTAACAATCCCACTCTACCTACAAGATGCAATATTTTTCAAATCTAAAATTTGCTGGAGTTTTGTTCTCAAAGGAGAAATAAAGTATTTGCCTGGATTCCAAAAGGCACTTTAAAGACATCTCAGGATTTCTTCTTCAGTTCAAGGCTTCTCAGATTAGCTTGAGAAGAGGATCACCTATCTACACCTATTTTCAGTAAATACACAGAGAGCTACAATATTTTCCCCACATTCAGGCCAAGAGATATTGTCATCTAATATGCATTCCGGCAACTTTTGTATAATGCTAGAACTAGGAATGTTAAATTTAGTTTAATTAACCGATTGACTAGTTGATGGATTTTCCATCAATTAGTCAATTAGTCAACAAACGAGAAGCCGCAGCGGGGTTAACTCCTGCTCTGGAAGCTAACCCCGCTGCAGCTCTGCCTTTTAAATATATTGAGAGACAGTAGGCTCTTAATACATTTAAAAGGCTGAAGTGTAGAGGGGGGGACCCAGCGCAAGCCAGGACAGCTTATTCCCAACTCGCACCATGTTCCGCCCCCACTGTGCACCAGCCTTAAATGTAAAAAGGCTGGAGCAAAGCAGAGTGCTTGGCATGAGCCGAGAATTGCCGGGTTGTTCCCCTCCCACTCCACCCCCCCGCACTTCTGATTTTTAAATATATTAAGAGCTCACGCCTGTCTTCGCTATCCTCCTGCATCCACAAAGACAGTGCTGGGGGGAACTGAATTGGCTGCTATTCCCCCCCTCGCTGTCTCTAACAGTGGGGGGAAGCAACTAGCTGATGGACTAGTTGACTATCTTATAAGCTTTTGCTTATTGGATAGCAACTGGTCGCTTACCTCACTAGCTAGAATCATTTATTTTAATCAATTAATCTCATTATTCTTTTGTATAGTTTTAACAGAATTTGAGCAAAATTACTATAAACAATCAAAACTGTAACCAGTTGAGTTTTTAAGGAGATGGAATGCAGAATTAGCATCAAACAATTCATCGTGAAAATGCTTTCAACAATGGGCATATTTTTCTATGTTCTCTACTGCACGTATAATAGTTGTAATTTTCCATACCAGTAGTAACAAGCCTTTATGGTAGTAACATTTCTTGAAGCCATTACTTGGATCTGAAATTAAATGTCTTCCTAAAGAATCATGCATTTTACCAGAGTCTGTACAATAATGCAGCTAAATTATTTAAATGTAATTATAAATACAAGCAAGGCACAGCAGCTATCAACAAGTACTGCATGCTGACAATGTATAATACATTACTATGAGGTGTGCTATGAATGTTAACAATTTATCCCTTAGACAGGAGTTTTCTCCATATACCTCTTTGAGGCCAGAATATCCTCATCTTTTTAACTTTCAGCCAGATCCAACTGCAATACACCAGCCAGACTGCCAAAGTATTTATTTCGAGTAAAAATAATCTCCCATTTATTATTTTAAGAAAAGACAACTAATCCAGGGGAGTTTTTTAACATGCACTGCATGGAAAGACTAAATTATATTACACCTATGAGACCACTAGAAAAACACTGTTTAATTCACTTTTGTTTGCACATTCCCAGTGCTACACATTGGATGTACCATCTATGCTGTCAAATCCCTATGGAAATAGAAGCAATTCTCTTTTAGTAAAGAGTACAAGAAAGACAAGTTGACACAAAGATTTACAGTATATTCAGGGGGAAAAACATAGGCTGACTTTCAGTACATATCAAGAAGCAAATAGAGCTGGCTTGGGCTTTTGGGAGGCAAAAAACCCGATGCTGTAGTATAATACAGAGGGACTGAAAATGTAGAAGACAGTAAAAGTAACAGGTTGAAGACAGATAACAAGTTAGCTCCCCTGAGTCTGCTGTCTCTATCACAATCAATGTTCCTCTGTCGTGCATAAATGTATAAAACAAAAATCATACAAACATATATGATATATGTTTCATGTCAACTCTTCCAGGGGGAATATTAGAGTAAGTGATAATATATGAAACAGCACGAAAGAAGCCAAAAGCAAGACTCGTAAGGTATACATTCTGTTTTGGGCCTGCCATGGACTTGAAGGGTGTCCCTGGACAATGTACATAAACACCTGTGCGACAGTTGTCTCCAAGAGGAATATCTTTCACCTCTCTCACACTCTCCCTCCCTTTATAAATACACACAAAGAATTGAATACTTCAGCTTTTTCCATCTCATCTATCTATATCTATATCGATAGAGATTATGTGGCAAAAGCTGAATTACTCAATACTTTCTTTTGCTTCCATTCCTGGAAAAATCATGAAGGGGCTCCTCAAAGAATCAATTCTGAAGCACTTGGAAAACAGGAAAGTAAGTGATCAGGAATAGTCAACATGGATTTACCAAGGGTAAGTCAAGCCTGACCAATACAATTCCCTTCTATGATGAGATATCTGGCTCTGTGGACATGGGGAAGTCAGTAGATGTGATATACCTTGACTTTAGCAAAGCTTTTGATGTGGTCTCCCACAGTATTCCTGCCACCAAGTTAACGGAGTATGGATTGGAGAAACGGACTGCAAGGTGGATAGAAAACTGGCTAGATTGTTGGGCTCAAGGGGTAGTGATCAACAGCTCGATGTATGGTTGGAAGTCAGTATCAAGCAGAGAGCCCTAAGGGTCAGTTCTAGGGCCAGTTTTGTTTAACATCTTTATTAATGACCTGGATGAGGGGATAGATTGCACCCTCAGCAAGTTTACAGAAATGATGTGGACATATTGGGGAGAGTCCAGAAGAGGGCAACAAAAATTATTAGAGGGCTGGAGCACATAATTTATGCGGCGAGGCTGAGAGATATGGGATTATTTTGTCCACAGAAGAAAATAGTGAGGGGGATTTGATAGCAGCCTTCAATTCCAAAGAGGATGGAGAGAGGCTGTTCACAGTAGTGACAGATGACAGAATGAGGAACAATGGTCTCAAGTTGCGGTGGGGGAGGTCTAGGTTGGATATTAGGAAAAACTATTTTACTAGGAGGGTGGTGAAGCACTGGAATGGGTTACACAGTGCGGTGGTGGAATCTTCATCCCTCGAGGTTTTTAAGTTGCAGCTTGACAAAGCTCTGGGTGGGTTGATTTAATTAGGGTTGGTCCTGCTTTGGGTAGGGGGTGGATTTGATGACCTCCTGACGTCTCTTCCAGCCCTACGATTCTATGAATGTGGATGTGCTACCTAGGACTCAGAGCCCCGTGAACCATTTTGGGAACTACAGGAGGCACCCCGAAGTTTGAATTAACAGTACCAGAGTGTCCACACTAACATTATTTCAGACTTACAAGTTTGGGAATAGTGTTATTCCTCATGTAAATCAGAACTACACAGTTCGAATTCTGTGGCATCTTATTCCCAGAATAATGGGCTTGGTATTGTAGATTCATCACTTACAAAAGCAACCTTAGGGGACTAACTTCTGACTAATTATTTGGATGATGGGTTGGTTTGCACCCTCAGCAAATTTGCGCATGACACTAAGCTTGTGGGAGAGGTAGATACACTGGAGGATAGAGATCGGGTACAGAGTGACTTAGACAAATGGGAGGTTTGGTCCAAAACAAATCTGATGAAATTCAACAAGGACAAGTGCAGAGTCCTGCACTGTAGACTGAAGAATCCCAAACATTGTTACAGGCTGGGGACTGACTGGCTAAGTATCAGTTATGGAGAAAAGGACCAGGGGAATTACGGTAGATGAAAAGCTGGATATGAGTCCCTAAAAAAGTGATCTTGTTGCCAAGAAGACTAATGGCATATTGGGCTATATTAGTAGGAGTACTGCCAGCAGATCGAGGAAAATGATTATTCACCTGTTTGGCACTGGTGAGGTCACATCTAGAATACTGCATCCAGTTTCAGGGCCCCCAGTACACAAAGGCTGTGGACATATTGGAGGGAAGCCCAGCAGAGGGCAATGAAAATGATTAGGCATATGACTTATTAGCAGAGTCTGATGGAAGTGGGTTTATTTTGTCTTCAGAAGAGAAAACTGAGGGGGGATTTGATAGCAGTCTTCAACTACCAGCAGTGAGGCTTCAAAGAGAATGGAGAGAGGCTATTCTCAGTGGTGGCTGGTGACAAAAAAAAAAAAAAATCAACGGTCTCGCAAACTGATGCAGGGAAGGTCTAGATTGGATATTAGGAAAAAACTACTTCACTAACAGACTGGTGAATCAGTCGAATGGGTTGCCTAGGGAGTTGGTGGAATCTCCATCTTTAATGGTTATTAATGTTAGGCTTGACAAAGCCCTGGTTCAAAATGATTTAGTTGAGGTCAGTCTCATTTTGAGATCTCTTCCAACCCTAATTGACTATGATACTATGATTCTAAGTCAGTTTCACGATTTCTGAATGGCTGGGTTTGGCAGTATTGGGAACCTAGTAGTTCTTACTTCTCAAGGGAAGTAGTATGGCTTAATTAATGTTTTTAAACAATTATGAGATCATTAAAGGAAAGATGCTATCCAAATATATTTCACATATTCATGGAACCAAGGAATCATCTCCACACATACAAGGCTCTGTAGACTCTCTTATTTTCCTACAGTCTCTGCAACCATATAACTCGCTCACTCCTAGCCCCAAAGATTTCTAGTGCCCAGCTGCATTGGAACAATAAAATCTCTCCCGTTTTCTTCTTGTACTGGCTTTCCAGGGAATAGCAGACATGAAGGAGGAATGAATCTTTCTAGCAAAGTGACTGTCAAGCTCTAGGGATGATGATTTGATATTTCCTTTCTGGAATACCTGCAGTCTGCAGATTCCAAATGACCCCAAACCTGGATGTAATTTATCCAGGATGTAATTTACTAAACTCAGGACCCGATTCTCCTCTTCAGGCAGAAGACTACAAATTATACACAAACCCCCCTGGCTATGTCTACATTGCAGGCTTTTTTGTGCAAGAGTTCTTGTGCAAAAGTTCTTGTGCAAGAGCATGTCCACACTGCCATGTGCTTTCGCACAAGAGATGTGTTTTTGCACAAGAACAACCATGGCAGTTTGGAAGCTCTCTTGCATAAGAAAGCTCTCATGGTCATTTTAGCCATAGGGGTTTCTTGTGCAGGAAACTCCTGTTCCCATCCACACTAGCCTTTTTGCACAAGAGCTCTTGAACAAAAAGGCTCATTTCACACGGGGAGAGGAATAACTTTTGCGCAAAAAGCCCTCTCTTCTGATGATCTACTGTAAACTTTCTTGCTCAAGAACAGGGTTATAGTATGGACATTCCACAAATTTTTGCGCAAGAACGGCTGTTCCTGCGCAAGAAGCCTACAGTGTAGACATAGCCCTTGTGTCCAAATTGGTAGCCACACTTGAGTGGCAAATTCAGCCCTGGAGGAGTGCTAGATGGCTGTTGACTGTTGGATTCTAGCAGGGTAAATACAGACTTAAATGTTTACCCATTTCTCTAGAGATCTCTGATGGCAAATGCTGGAGCAAATGATATGCTGAATCTTCTGTCTATCTTCTGTAGACATCTACTGCCTCTACTTATTCAGTAGAGTGGTTATTGAATGTGGCCGAACTGTTTCCTGAATGTGGTGAACTGCTTCCCACTGGAGGCTTGCAAACTTTTCTCCAACATTAATCTCTTATAAAATCCTTTATAAAATGAGTTACTATGTACTACGGCCGACTTGCAGCTTTTGCTACTGGTCCTACTGCCATTCTGAGGAACAATGACTAGGAGCTAGCACTGATAAATATCCCTTCTGTTTCATATTTTTTGCACTATAATTTGACTCCTAAAAGGGAGCTGTGAAACACACTGTCCATACATTGTTGTTTAGCAGGGACTGCCACAAAGTGATGATAATTAGACCAAAGTACTTAACAATGTGAAGTTCATTAATTTTTTATAGTATTTCCCAGTAAGTTAAAAACTTTCCCTGCACTTAATTGCATCAGCAGTTGAGAAAGCAAGGTGCACAATTTCCTTTCGTAAGAGAAGAGCTGAATGGAAATAATTGCTTCACATATAGATAAAAAAGCTTATTATTAATTACAAGGTTTAATTCTCAAAAAATGGAATAAAGTGATATTTTTCATTCAAGACTCTGAAGTACTAACCAGGCTTATTCTGAGGATATATTTTGACAAACTACTTTCCAAACTAGGGGCCTAAGCAAACCCTTACTCACATGCATAATCTTCAGTCACTGAGAAGTGTGATCTTGACTGGCATAGACTGTTAACAAGGGGACAGGCCTCATTTCTAGGCAAATATATGAGAGTTCCAGGGAATCCTGAGTTTGGGGAACAAGACACATTCCTGCTTTTTTTTTAAATTGCTTTCTGGATCCTTCTTTTTGACCCTGGTGTGAATAATTCACTTTGACCAAATAACTCCACATGCCTTAGGGACAGTCACAGACATTGTCCATTTTGGGCCTTCTCACCAATGACCAGTTTTCATAAAGCCTATGGCCAGATCCTACATGATGGCCACGTGTGTGTTCATCCTCACAGCAGCGTATGGGAGAAAGCTTCTTACACAGAGAAAGTAGCACTTGGGTAACAGGAGGAGCTATCATCCTGCATCTTTGATGAATTCCTATTGTCTGTGTTTCACCAGCAAGGCAAAGAACACAGCACTCATGGCTAATAGTTCATACTTTGTCCGCTACTCTGATTCCATGTCCCTGGATTCGAAGGGGAACCGATAAGGGAGAGAGAATTTGTGCCTAATAATCTCTGTTATAGAAATGTAAGGCAACTAAAACTTAGGAAAACTGCACTTGTGACCTTATCTGGTGTATTTCAAACAAAGGGCATGGGAGGAAGGAAGCGAGAGAAATGTGCTGGTAGGACCTTAATTGTACAGTGACATGTTCCTGTGCTCATTACTGTGTGGAAACATGGGCATAAACAATTTGTGTTTATTCCTTTATGTGAAATATGCTCCTGTTCCCACTTAATAATGAGCACTACCATGATTAAAGATGTGCCAGCAGGATAGATCAGCGACAATCATGCACCACTACTAATATATGTAGGTGTGATTAGAAGTCAACTCGCTTTAAAAAGAAGTTTAATCATTGTTCACTAACGTGATTTATTCATAATTTTGTTACGTTTAAAACAAATGAATCTGTGTCAGCCGTCATTGAGCTGCAATTACGCAACTACCTTATTTCAGAAGGTAATGGAAAAATAATTTTCCCAGAACTAATAAAGCTAAAACTCTTCATCATGATCATCACAACCACAACCACCAGTTTAAGGACTTTGTTATTATTATAAATAATATTGCATTAGCACTGAACAATCCCAGGCAGACTGAACCCTTTTATTCCACTAACACTTAACAAAAAAGTGATAGTCTGCGCTCTGGGGAACTAACAGTCTACAAGAGCTAAATGTTTCTGGTTAGTCTCTAAGGATATGTCTACACTTGCAGCCTAATTCGAAATAGGACTGCAAATGTAAGCATTCGAAATTGCAAATCAAGCCCGGGATTTAAATATCCCGTGCTTGATTTGCATCTTCCCGGCCGGGCGCCATTTTTGAAATTTACAAGCCCAGAATAACTGCCCGCATCTACACGCGGCAGTGAAACAGGCATTCAAAATAAAGCCCTATTTTGAACTACCTGTTATTCCTCTTGCAATGAGATTTAACAGGTAGTTCGAAATAGGGCTTTATTTCGAACGCCCGTTTCACTGCCGCATGTAGACGCGGGCAGTTATTCCGGGCTTGTAAATTTCAAAAATGTCGCCCGGCCGGGAAGATGCAAATCAAGCGCGGGATATTTAAATCCCGGGCTTGATTTGCAATTTCAAATGTCTACATTTGCAGCCCTATTTTGAATTAGGCTGCAAGTGTAGACAAACCCTAAGGGCATATTGTGACGGACCCGGCGGGATTACTATGGAGAGTAGTTACAATTACTATGGAGAGTAGTTATTTCAAAATAGCAACACGGGAGCCTCCACACTACTGCTATTTTGAAACAACTATTTCAAAATGAGTGTTATTCCCTAAAGAAATCAGGATTACATTTTGGAGACTCAAATTGCAACCCACCTGTAACTATTTAGTAAATATAATATAATAAAAAGAGAAGTTACTCACCCTGTGAAGTAACGATTGTTCTTCGAGATGTGCCCCGTGGGTGCTCCACTCTAGGTGTCGGGTTCCGTCCCGGTGCCGCAGCTCGGAGATTTTTCATAGCCGTGCTCCCGCCGGCTCGCGCATGCGTGATTCACCAGGATAGCGTTCGCGCCTTTGATCAGCCGCGCGCGAGCCGGCAACCGTCCGTTTCTCTCATCCGCTCATCTGAAAGAGACATTAAGAAGAGAAATTTTTCCGGAGCGGGGAGGAAGGGCGGGTCGTGGAGCACCCACGGGGCACATCTCGAAGAACAATCGTTACTTCACAGGGTGAGTAACTTCTCTTTCTTCTTCGAGTGGCCCCGTGGGTGCTCCACTCTAGGTGACTTCGGAGCAGTACACAGAGCAGAATCACAGCGCTCCGGAACCAAGACTATCAGCACGGTTTAGTACTGCTGTAGCTACGGAGAAATCTGAAGCAAAGTGTTCTACTATAGCGTAATGTTTCATAAAAGTTTCATATGAAGACCATGTTGCTGCTCTACAAATGTCGCGAAATGACACTCTACTGAGGAAGGCCGTAGTGGCAGCCACTGCCCTAGTTGAATGGGCTTTAGGGCGAGAGGGGAGAGGCTTCCCTCGCAGCGAATGACACATTGATATACATAAGACTATGAGCTTAGAAATGCGCTGAGAAGTTAAAGGCTGCCCTTTTGAGTGGCCCGCTATCGCAACCAACAGACGGTCTGTTTTCCTAAAGTCCCGTGTTCTGTCGATGTAGAACGCCAATGCCCTTCTCACGTCCAGAGTATGTAAGTGCGCTGCTTGAGCTGAGGTATGAGGTTTCGGAAAGAAGCACGGTAAGACCACCGGTTCATTTATGTGGAATTCAGAAGACACCTTCGGAATAAAGGCTGGGTGGGTCCTCAAGGTTACTGATTCTTTCGAGAAAACTGTGTATGGCGGAGAAGCCATGAAGGCTGCTATCTCACTCACTCTGCGAGCTGAGGTGAGGGCTAGGAGAAAAACCAGTTTGAGCGTAAGTAAGTGTAGTGTTACTGTTGCTAAGGGCTCGAAAGGGGGACGAGTCAAAGTTTGTAGGACCAGGTCCAGATTCCACGCGGGGGGGGGGGAGGTCTCCGCAGGGGATGGAGATTCAAGAGCCCCGTCAGAAATCTCTTCGTAGTGGGGTGAGCAAACAACGAACTATCGCCAACCCTATGATGGAATGCATTAATTGCTGCCAGATGCACCCGTAGCGATGCAATTGCCAAACCGTTGTCATGAAGTTGCAAGAGATAGTCCAGTACACAAGGTAAAGGTGCAGAACGCGAGTCCACTTTATTGTCTGCACACCAGGTTTGGAACTTTGCCCACTTAGCTGTGTAAGCAATACGAGTAGATTGTTTCCGGCTATGCATCAACACTTGTTTGACTCGTTGGGAGCAGGATTGCTCGGAATCGGTAAACCAGTCAGCATCCACGCAGTGAGGTGTAGGACCTCCGGTCGCGGGTGACTGAGGAATCCGTTGTCCTGGGTCAACAGATTCGGAAGGGAAGGTAGAGGATATGGCACTTTCACTGACATCTGGTGAAGCGTTGAGAACCAAGGCTGGCGAGCCCATACTGGTGCGAGAAGAATTACCCGAGCTTTGTCTACGTTGATCTTTTCGAGAACTCTGGGAATTAACACCACTGGTGGGAAAGCATACAGTAATGACGTCCCCCAATGGAGCAGGAAGGCGTCCCCCAGCGAATGACGTCCTATCCCGGCTCTTGAACAATAATTGGGACATTTCGAATTGAGTTCTGTCGCAAACAGGTCTATCGCTGGAAATCCCCACCGACCGAAGATGCGATTCAGTATGTCTGAGCGAATCTCCCACTCGTGGTCGTGTGGAAAGCGCCTGCTGAGAGAATCCGCTACTACATTGTCGGTACCCGGCAGGTAGGAAGCTGTTAGAACAGTGTTGTTGGTAATACACCAATTCCATAAACGGATGCTCTCCGTGCAAAGAGAACGGGATCGCGCCCCTCCTTGCTTGTTTATATAAAACATAGTCGCCATGTTGTCTGTTAAAATCCTTGTCGTTGTATTTCGAATGCGTGACTGAAAATGCCTGCACGCGTGTCGCACCACTCTCAATTCTAGCACATTGATGTGCAAAAGCATTTCTCTTGTCGACAATATCCCCCGCCTAGCCCCGGTGTGGTCGCACCCGCCCCCAGAGAGAACTAGCGGGGAGGAACCGCCGGAGAAGGTGCCGAGAGAGGCCCGGGCCGGGACCCGCGGCCCCTGCTTTCAGTGCGGACAGATGGGCCACTTTAAGAGAGAATGCACCTTAATGGACTGTACGCTGAACCAAGGGGAGGGAGCCAGCCCGGCAGGGGACCGGGCCGACGAGGGAAACCGAGTCGTGCGAGACATGATGGTGGAAAGGCAGCCGGTCAGAGCCCTGGTGGACTCTGGGTCATCTGTAACGCTCGTCCGGGCTGACCTCATCCCCCCCCGACGACCGGAAGGGGAGCCAGTCTGGATGAGGTGCGTCCACGGGGACACCCGCGCCTACCCCACCGTCCAGGTGCACCTGCGCGGGGGCGGGCAGGACCGGCTCTGGCGGGTGGGGAAGGCCCAGACCTTGCCATACCCCCTCCTCATAGGACGAGACTGGCCCGGGTTTGGAGCCTTGCTTCAGGGCCCGGTTGCCCCCACGGGACGAGGGGGAGCCACGGAACCCCGGGGGTTGTGCCACGACGAGGAACTCCGCGGTAAGGCCGCCTGCTTGGAGATAGAGGCAGCCCCAGACTTCATGACGGAACAGAGGATGGACCCCACCCTACAGAATGCCTGGGACCAAGCCGGGGTGCCGGAGGATCCGGAGCAAGGCCCGGAGGGGCCGCTGCAAGGACCCCGCTTCCAGGTATGGGAGGATCGCTTATACCGGGTTTCAGAGGGAAAAAGGGGGGAAATGCAAAAACAGCTGGTAGTTCCCACCCGATTCCGCCGGGAAGTACTGGAACTGGGGCATGCGAACCCCTGGGCGGGTCACCTCGGACGCGAGAAAACGTTGGAACGGGTCTTACAGCGATTCTACTGGCCGGGGGTCTTTCGGGCGGTGCAGGATTTTTGCGCATCGTGCCCCGAGTGCCAGAGGACGGCCCCAGCGCGGGTGCCGAAGGCCCCCCTGGTGCCCCTCCCCGTAGTAGGGACTCCGTTCGAGCGGGTGGCCATGGACTTGGTGGGACCCTTGGAGCCATCAGGGAGGGGGCACCGTTTTATTATGGTAGTAATAGACTACGCCACCCGATACCCGGAGGCAGTCCCACTGAGAAATACAAAGGCCCAGACCTTGGCCCGAGAACTCTTGCGGATTTTTTCCCGAGTGGGGCTGCCACAGGCGATCCTCACGGATCAAGGACCTAACGTCACCTCCCGGCTGATGAAAGAGCTGTGCGTACTGCTGAAGATCAAACGACTGCAAACATCAGTCTACCACCCGCAGACAGACGGTCTAGTAGAGCGTTTTAACCAGACGCTCAAAGGTATGCTGCGGCGGTTCGCGCAAGAAGACCCTCGGGGCTGGGACCTGATGCTCCCGAGTCTCCTATTTGCGGTGCGGGAGGTCCCCCAGGCGTCGACCGGCTTTTCTCCGTTCGAGTTGCTATACGGCCGGCGGCCCCGTGGGATCCTCGATCTCTTGAGGGAGGGCTGGGAGCAACCAACGGGGTCAGGGCGGGGGACGGTCCATTACATCACCCACCTGAGGGAGAAATTAAGCCGACTGGGCGAATACGCCCGGTTAAACCTCGAGAACAGCCAGAGGCGCCAAGTAAAATATTACGATGCCCACGCCCGCCAGCGGGTTTTCCACCCGGGGGACCGAGTCATGCTGCTCCTCCCCACGACAGAATCCAAACTACTAGCGCAGTGGCAGGGACCCTTTGAAGTGGTTAAGAGAGTGGGGGAGGTGGATTATGAAGTGCGACTCACCGGTCGCAGGCAAGGAACGCAGCTCTTCCACGTCAACCTGCTAAAGAAATGGATACCCCGAGAGGCCCTGCTAATCGCACCACCCTCCGAAGGAGAGGACCTGGGGCCCTGGGGGGGGCAGGAAGGCGGAAAGACCGAGCTCGCGTGGGATCCGGAGCTGACACCTCCCCAACAGGGACAGTTGAAAGAAATGCTCCGGGGACACCAAGCGACCCTGACGACCAGGCCGGGCTGTACGATGCTGGGGCTACACCGGATTATAACCGAAGAAGGCCGGACGGTGCGGGAGCCCATACGCCCTCTACCCCGAAAAATGTGGGATACGGTCAAACAGGAGCTGCAGCAGATGAGACAGTGGGGGGTGATCGAGGAATCGACCAGCGAATGGCGCAGCCCAATCGTCTTGGTCCCCAAACCCGACGGCGCCACCCGATTCTGTATAGACTTCAGAAAGGTAAACTCCGTGTCCCGGTTCGATGCTTACCCGATGCCGAGGGTGGACGAACTGTTGGAGCGACTCGGGCAGGCGGCCTACATAACAACCCTAGATTTGTCAAAGGGCTACTGGCAGATCCCCCTGGACCCCGCGGCACGGGAAAAGACAGCCTTCTCGACACCATTCGGATTGTTCCAGTTTCGGACCATGCCTTTCGGTCTCCACGGGGCGGCAGCGACATTCCAAAGGGTGATGGACCGGGTACTAACACCCCACCAGGAGTACGCCGCCGCATACATCGACGACATTGTCATCTATAGTCCCACATGGGGAGAACACTTAAAACACGTCGATGCTGTACTGACAGCCCTGGGTAAGGCGGGCCTCACGGCCAACCCCCGTAAATGCCACTTCGCCCAACGGGAGGTTTCTTACCTGGGGTACACAGTAGGACGGGGGAAGTTGAAACCAATTTACAGCAAGGTTCAAGCCCTGAAAGACTACCCCATCCCAACAACCAAAAAACAGATCCGCCAGTTCCTGGGGCTGGCCGGGTACTATCGGCGATTTGTGCCCCAATTCGCCTCGCTGGCAGCCCCGTTAACGGAGCTGATAAGGAATACAGAACCAACCAGGGTGAGGTGGAACCCACAGGCAGAACTCGCTTTTCGGACCTTAAAAGACAAACTAGCCTCCGCCCCGGTGCTGAGGCAGCCAAACTTTGACAAACCATTTATCCTTTATACAGATGCCTCGGAGGTGGGACTCGGGGCGGTACTAGCCCAAGAGGAACAAGGCGCGGACCAGCCGGTCCTCTACCTCAGTCGAAAACTGCTGCCACGAGAGAGGGCATACGCCACGATAGAGAAAGAAGCACTTGCGGTGAAATGGGCGATTGACACTTTACGGTATTATTTGTGGGGGAATAAATTTAAGTTGGTGACTGATCACGCACCCTTGGTTTGGTTGAACTCTATGAAAGAGACAAACGCCCGTATAATGCGGTGGTACCTGGCCTTGCAGCCGTACTGTTTTGAGGTGGTGCATCGGCCGGGGGCGACCCACCAGAACGCAGACTTTTTCTCCCGAATCGGGGAACAGTCTCCACCCGGGGCGCGCCTCTCCAAGGGGGGGAGGTGTGTGACGGACCCGGCGGGGTCCGCACTAGAGGAGGGAGCGGGACTCCCCCCCCCTCGGGAGAAACCGCGCGCCGCAAACGGCGCGCCGACCGGCATCGCAGCCCCGGAGTTGGGGCCGCGGCAAGCCCAACCCAGGGCACCCCGCCGGGAGCGGGGGAGGGGGCGGGCCGCGCGGAAGCAGCCAGCCCGCCCGCCTCGGCTGGCGGCATTAAACGGGGCACGAGCCCACGCTGGGGAAAAGGCGGGGGCGGCGGCGGCGCACGGACAGGGCGGAACGCCCGGACGTCACTCCCCGGCGCCCATAAAGATGGCGGCCGGGCAGACGGAAGGGGGGGCAGGAGCGAGGAGGCAGCGACCCTGGCTTCCAGGGGCGCCAAGGGCTCGGCCCCCGGGGCAACCAAGAAGGAAGGAGTCAGCAGCTGGCGACTCGCGCTGGGACGCACCCGGAGACTTCGGCGCGGTGAGTGCACCCCAATCAGCCCCATCGCCGGGGCGGACAAGCAGGGAGTGGAAGGAGCCCGAGGCAGGGCCCTTTTGGCGCCCGTGGGCGGAGGAGTCGGGGGCTGCCGCCCCATCCGCCGTGGAGGGCGACGCATAGACGCCAACTCCACTTAGGGCCTCGGGCTGGGACCCGGTGGTGAGGGCGGGCCCGGGTCCCCCACTCCCCCACCCTTCCTACGACCCTCAAGAGCCGGAAGCAAGGCGGACGGTGCCCGCCGCAGAAGCTGGCCCGGGTCCGGTCCCCAACCCCCACCCCTTAAGACACCACGGACACCCCCCCCCCGGCTGAAGGAGGGGGCCTGAACTCGGGGTTCGCCGAACCCTCCCGGCCCTCCCGGGTCGGGAGGTGATCGCACCCCTTTCCTGGGCGGCCCGGTCAACGAGCCCAGGGGGCTAGGGACAAGGAGAAGAAAGAAGGCGGTGGGTCCGCGGAGCCCCGCCCCCGGCTCTACGCTGAGTCAAAGAGAGGGGGCGCGAGGTGCTCGCACCCGTAAATCCGTCACACTGGTGGAGAATGTGGGCAGGCTGTTAACTAATATCCCCCACAGACGAACGAGGTCGAGAGCATCGAGCTATCCCCGATTCAGAAGACGCGGGGGAACCGGAAGAAGCGATGGAACCCCGCCAATTCCTGGAGTGGTTCGAAGGGAACCAACGATTGCAGAACCAGGCTCAGCAGGAACAACAGACTCAGTTGATCCAACAGCTGACAAGCCAGTTCCAAGAGCACCAGCGGCAACTAGTTCAGGAACTCGCCGCTCAGCAAAACCAGTGGCGACAAACCGTAGAAAGAAGATGGGGGGCAACGGGGGGAGGACCCAATGGGGCGGGAGAAGGACCCAGCCTACCCCTGCGGCTCAGCAAGTTGGGCCCGCAGGACGACCCCGAAGCCTTCCTCACAACTTTTGAACGGGTGGCAACAGCGGCCCGCTGGCCGCCGGAACAATGGGCCACCCTGCTGGCCCCCTACTTGAGCGGGCCCGCCCAACTGGCCTACCGCAGCCTAGCGGTCACCGATGCCTTGAACTACTACAAGGTCCGAGAGGCAATATTGGACCAGCTGGGACACTCACCGGAGACCTGCCGGCAGCGGTTCCGGCAGGAGGGGTTCAAAGCGGGAGACAGACCGCGGGCAGTGGCTCAGCGCCTACGGGAATGGGCCAATCGGTGGCTGGAGCCCGAACAGAAGACGGGCCTACAAGTCACCGAGATGATTGTAATGGAACAATTCATACACATCTTACCCCGAGAAGGGCAGCGGTGGGTCCGGCGGAACAGACCCACGACCCTACAGGAGGCAGTGAACCTAATGGAGGCCCACCTACTCGCGGAGCAAGAGGAGGGAGGCGTCCGACGAGAGGCGTTACCCGGCACGAAGGTAGGGGGGCCCCGGATCGGGGGGAAGCCCATAGGGAAGGAACCGGCCCCGGAGCCACGCCGTGCGCGGGACAATATCCCCCGCCTAGCCCCGGTGTGGTCGCACCCGCCCCCAGAGAGAACTAGCGGGGAGGAACCGCCGGAGAAGGTGCCGAGAGAGGCCCGGGCCGGGACCCGCGGCCCCTGCTTTCAGTGCGGACAGATGGGCCACTTTAAGAGAGAATGCACCTTAATGGACTGTACGCTGAACCAAGGGGAGGGAGCCAGCCCGGCAGGGGACCGGGCCGACGAGGGAAACCGAGTCGTGCGAGACATGATGGTGGAAAGGCAGCCGGTCAGAGCCCTGGTGGACTCTGGGTCATCTGTAACGCTCGTCCGGGCTGACCTCATCCCCCCCCGACGACCGGAAGGGGAGCCAGTCTGGATGAGGTGCGTCCACGGGGACACCCGCGCCTACCCCACCGTCCAGGTGCACCTGCGCGGGGGCGGGCAGGACCGGCTCTGGCGGGTGGGGAAGGCCCAGACCTTGCCATACCCCCTCCTCATAGGACGAGACTGGCCCGGGTTTGGAGCCTTGCTTCAGGGCCCGGTTGCCCCCACGGGACGAGGGGGAGCCACGGAACCCCGGGGGTTGTGCCACGA
Organism: Pelodiscus sinensis; assembly: GCF_049634645.1. Lineage (NCBI taxonomy): Eukaryota > Metazoa > Chordata > Testudines > Trionychidae > Pelodiscus > Pelodiscus sinensis. Next base: position 9,610,594 of record NC_134723.1, read on the forward strand.
CGAGGAACTCCGCGGTAAGGCCGCCTGCTTGGAGATAGAGGCAGCCCCAGACTTCATGACGGAACAGAGGATGGACCCCACCCTACAGAATGCCTGGGACCAAGCCGGGGTGCCGGAGGATCCGGAGCAAGGCCCGGAGGGGCCGCTGCAAGGACCCCGCTTCCAGGTATGGGAGGATCGCTTATACCGGGTTTCAGAGGGAAAAAGGGGGGAAATGCAAAAACAGCTGGTAGTTCCCACCCGATTCCGCCGGGAAGTACTGGAACTGGGGCATGCGAACCCCTGGGCGGGTCACCTCGGACGCGAGAAAACGTTGGAACGGGTCTTACAGCGATTCTACTGGCCGGGGGTCTTTCGGGCGGTGCAGGATTTTTGCGCATCGTGCCCCGAGTGCCAGAGGACGGCCCCAGCGCGGGTGCCGAAGGCCCCCCTGGTGCCCCTCCCCGTAGTAGGGACTCCGTTCGAGCGGGTGGCCATGGACTTGGTGGGACCCTTGGAGCCATCAGGGAGGGGGCACCGTTTTATTATGGTAGTAATAGACTACGCCACCCGATACCCGGAGGCAGTCCCACTGAGAAATACAAAGGCCCAGACCTTGGCCCGAGAACTCTTGCGGATTTTTTCCCGAGTGGGGCTGCCACAGGCGATCCTCACGGATCAAGGACCTAACGTCACCTCCCGGCTGATGAAAGAGCTGTGCGTACTGCTGAAGATCAAACGACTGCAAACATCAGTCTACCACCCGCAGACAGACGGTCTAGTAGAGCGTTTTAACCAGACGCTCAAAGGTATGCTGCGGCGGTTCGCGCAAGAAGACCCTCGGGGCTGGGACCTGATGCTCCCGAGTCTCCTATTTGCGGTGCGGGAGGTCCCCCAGGCGTCGACCGGCTTTTCTCCGTTCGAGTTGCTATACGGCCGGCGGCCCCGTGGGATCCTCGATCTCTTGAGGGAGGGCTGGGAGCAACCAACGGGGTCAGGGCGGGGGACGGTCCATTACATCACCCACCTGAGGGAGAAATTAAGCCGACTGGGCGAATACGCCCGGTTAAACCTCGAGAACAGCCAGAGGCGCCAAGTAAAATATTACGATGCCCACGCCCGCCAGCGGGTTTTCCACCCGGGGGACCGAGTCATGCTGCTCCTCCCCACGACAGAATCCAAACTACTAGCGCAGTGGCAGGGACCCTTTGAAGTGGTTAAGAGAGTGGGGGAGGTGGATTATGAAGTGCGACTCACCGGTCGCAGGCAAGGAACGCAGCTCTTCCACGTCAACCTGCTAAAGAAATGGATACCCCGAGAGGCCCTGCTAATCGCACCACCCTCCGAAGGAGAGGACCTGGGGCCCTGGGGGGGGCAGGAAGGCGGAAAGACCGAGCTCGCGTGGGATCCGGAGCTGACACCTCCCCAACAGGGACAGTTGAAAGAAATGCTCCGGGGACACCAAGCGACCCTGACGACCAGGCCGGGCTGTACGATGCTGGGGCTACACCGGATTATAACCGAAGAAGGCCGGACGGTGCGGGAGCCCATACGCCCTCTACCCCGAAAAATGTGGGATACGGTCAAACAGGAGCTGCAGCAGATGAGACAGTGGGGGGTGATCGAGGAATCGACCAGCGAATGGCGCAGCCCAATCGTCTTGGTCCCCAAACCCGACGGCGCCACCCGATTCTGTATAGACTTCAGAAAGGTAAACTCCGTGTCCCGGTTCGATGCTTACCCGATGCCGAGGGTGGACGAACTGTTGGAGCGACTCGGGCAGGCGGCCTACATAACAACCCTAGATTTGTCAAAGGGCTACTGGCAGATCCCCCTGGACCCCGCGGCACGGGAAAAGACAGCCTTCTCGACACCATTCGGATTGTTCCAGTTTCGGACCATGCCTTTCGGTCTCCACGGGGCGGCAGCGACATTCCAAAGGGTGATGGACCGGGTACTAACACCCCACCAGGAGTACGCCGCCGCATACATCGACGACATTGTCATCTATAGTCCCACATGGGGAGAACACTTAAAACACGTCGATGCTGTACTGACAGCCCTGGGTAAGGCGGGCCTCACGGCCAACCCCCGTAAATGCCACTTCGCCCAACGGGAGGTTTCTTACCTGGGGTACACAGTAGGACGGGGGAAGTTGAAACCAATTTACAGCAAGGTTCAAGCCCTGAAAGACTACCCCATCCCAACAACCAAAAAACAGATCCGCCAGTTCCTGGGGCTGGCCGGGTACTATCGGCGATTTGTGCCCCAATTCGCCTCGCTGGCAGCCCCGTTAACGGAGCTGATAAGGAATACAGAACCAACCAGGGTGAGGTGGAACCCACAGGCAGAACTCGCTTTTCGGACCTTAAAAGACAAACTAGCCTCCGCCCCGGTGCTGAGGCAGCCAAACTTTGACAAACCATTTATCCTTTATACAGATGCCTCGGAGGTGGGACTCGGGGCGGTACTAGCCCAAGAGGAACAAGGCGCGGACCAGCCGGTCCTCTACCTCAGTCGAAAACTGCTGCCACGAGAGAGGGCATACGCCACGATAGAGAAAGAAGCACTTGCGGTGAAATGGGCGATTGACACTTTACGGTATTATTTGTGGGGGAATAAATTTAAGTTGGTGACTGATCACGCACCCTTGGTTTGGTTGAACTCTATGAAAGAGACAAACGCCCGTATAATGCGGTGGTACCTGGCCTTGCAGCCGTACTGTTTTGAGGTGGTGCATCGGCCGGGGGCGACCCACCAGAACGCAGACTTTTTCTCCCGAATCGGGGAACAGTCTCCACCCGGGGCGCGCCTCTCCAAGGGGGGGAGGTGTGTGACGGACCCGGCGGGGTCCGCACTAGAGGAGGGAGCGGGACTCCCCCCCCCTCGGGAGAAACCGCGCGCCGCAAACGGCGCGCCGACCGGCATCGCAGCCCCGGAGTTGGGGCCGCGGCAAGCCCAACCCAGGGCACCCCGCCGGGAGCGGGGGAGGGGGCGGGCCGCGCGGAAGCAGCCAGCCCGCCCGCCTCGGCTGGCGGCATTAAACGGGGCACGAGCCCACGCTGGGGAAAAGGCGGGGGCGGCGGCGGCGCACGGACAGGGCGGAACGCCCGGACGTCACTCCCCGGCGCCCATAAAGATGGCGGCCGGGCAGACGGAAGGGGGGGCAGGAGCGAGGAGGCAGCGACCCTGGCTTCCAGGGGCGCCAAGGGCTCGGCCCCCGGGGCAACCAAGAAGGAAGGAGTCAGCAGCTGGCGACTCGCGCTGGGACGCACCCGGAGACTTCGGCGCGGTGAGTGCACCCCAATCAGCCCCATCGCCGGGGCGGACAAGCAGGGAGTGGAAGGAGCCCGAGGCAGGGCCCTTTTGGCGCCCGTGGGCGGAGGAGTCGGGGGCTGCCGCCCCATCCGCCGTGGAGGGCGACGCATAGACGCCAACTCCACTTAGGGCCTCGGGCTGGGACCCGGTGGTGAGGGCGGGCCCGGGTCCCCCACTCCCCCACCCTTCCTACGACCCTCAAGAGCCGGAAGCAAGGCGGACGGTGCCCGCCGCAGAAGCTGGCCCGGGTCCGGTCCCCAACCCCCACCCCTTAAGACACCACGGACACCCCCCCCCCGGCTGAAGGAGGGGGCCTGAACTCGGGGTTCGCCGAACCCTCCCGGCCCTCCCGGGTCGGGAGGTGATCGCACCCCTTTCCTGGGCGGCCCGGTCAACGAGCCCAGGGGGCTAGGGACAAGGAGAAGAAAGAAGGCGGTGGGTCCGCGGAGCCCCGCCCCCGGCTCTACGCTGAGTCAAAGAGAGGGGGCGCGAGGTGCTCGCACCCGTAAATCCGTCACACTGGTGGAGAATGTGGGCAGGCTGTTAACTAATATCCCCCACAGACGAACGAGGTCGAGAGCATCGAGCTATCCCCGATTCAGAAGACGCGGGGGAACCGGAAGAAGCGATGGAACCCCGCCAATTCCTGGAGTGGTTCGAAGGGAACCAACGATTGCAGAACCAGGCTCAGCAGGAACAACAGACTCAGTTGATCCAACAGCTGACAAGCCAGTTCCAAGAGCACCAGCGGCAACTAGTTCAGGAACTCGCCGCTCAGCAAAACCAGTGGCGACAAACCGTAGAAAGAAGATGGGGGGCAACGGGGGGAGGACCCAATGGGGCGGGAGAAGGACCCAGCCTACCCCTGCGGCTCAGCAAGTTGGGCCCGCAGGACGACCCCGAAGCCTTCCTCACAACTTTTGAACGGGTGGCAACAGCGGCCCGCTGGCCGCCGGAACAATGGGCCACCCTGCTGGCCCCCTACTTGAGCGGGCCCGCCCAACTGGCCTACCGCAGCCTAGCGGTCACCGATGCCTTGAACTACTACAAGGTCCGAGAGGCAATATTGGACCAGCTGGGACACTCACCGGAGACCTGCCGGCAGCGGTTCCGGCAGGAGGGGTTCAAAGCGGGAGACAGACCGCGGGCAGTGGCTCAGCGCCTACGGGAATGGGCCAATCGGTGGCTGGAGCCCGAACAGAAGACGGGCCTACAAGTCACCGAGATGATTGTAATGGAACAATTCATACACATCTTACCCCGAGAAGGGCAGCGGTGGGTCCGGCGGAACAGACCCACGACCCTACAGGAGGCAGTGAACCTAATGGAGGCCCACCTACTCGCGGAGCAAGAGGAGGGAGGCGTCCGACGAGAGGCGTTACCCGGCACGAAGGTAGGGGGGCCCCGGATCGGGGGGAAGCCCATAGGGAAGGAACCGGCCCCGGAGCCACGCCGTGCGCGGGACAATATCCCCCGCCTAGCCCCGGTGTGGTCGCACCCGCCCCCAGAGAGAACTAGCGGGGAGGAACCGCCGGAGAAGGTGCCGAGAGAGGCCCGGGCCGGGACCCGCGGCCCCTGCTTTCAGTGCGGACAGATGGGCCACTTTAAGAGAGAATGCACCTTAATGGACTGTACGCTGAACCAAGGGGAGGGAGCCAGCCCGGCAGGGGACCGGGCCGACGAGGGAAACCGAGTCGTGCGAGACATGATGGTGGAAAGGCAGCCGGTCAGAGCCCTGGTGGACTCTGGGTCATCTGTAACGCTCGTCCGGGCTGACCTCATCCCCCCCCGACGACCGGAAGGGGAGCCAGTCTGGATGAGGTGCGTCCACGGGGACACCCGCGCCTACCCCACCGTCCAGGTGCACCTGCGCGGGGGCGGGCAGGACCGGCTCTGGCGGGTGGGGAAGGCCCAGACCTTGCCATACCCCCTCCTCATAGGACGAGACTGGCCCGGGTTTGGAGCCTTGCTTCAGGGCCCGGTTGCCCCCACGGGACGAGGGGGAGCCACGGAACCCCGGGGGTTGTGCCACGACGAGGAACTCCGCGGTAAGGCCGCCTGCTTGGAGATAGAGGCAGCCCCAGACTTCATGACGGAACAGAGGATGGACCCCACCCTACAGAATGCCTGGGACCAAGCCGGGGTGCCGGAGGATCCGGAGCAAGGCCCGGAGGGGCCGCTGCAAGGACCCCGCTTCCAGGTATGGGAGGATCGCTTATACCGGGTTTCAGAGGGAAAAAGGGGGGAAATGCAAAAACAGCTGGTAGTTCCCACCCGATTCCGCCGGGAAGTACTGGAACTGGGGCATGCGAACCCCTGGGCGGGTCACCTCGGACGCGAGAAAACGTTGGAACGGGTCTTACAGCGATTCTACTGGCCGGGGGTCTTTCGGGCGGTGCAGGATTTTTGCGCATCGTGCCCCGAGTGCCAGAGGACGGCCCCAGCGCGGGTGCCGAAGGCCCCCCTGGTGCCCCTCCCCGTAGTAGGGACTCCGTTCGAGCGGGTGGCCATGGACTTGGTGGGACCCTTGGAGCCATCAGGGAGGGGGCACCGTTTTATTATGGTAGTAATAGACTACGCCACCCGATACCCGGAGGCAGTCCCACTGAGAAATACAAAGGCCCAGACCTTGGCCCGAGAACTCTTGCGGATTTTTTCCCGAGTGGGGCTGCCACAGGCGATCCTCACGGATCAAGGACCTAACGTCACCTCCCGGCTGATGAAAGAGCTGTGCGTACTGCTGAAGATCAAACGACTGCAAACATCAGTCTACCACCCGCAGACAGACGGTCTAGTAGAGCGTTTTAACCAGACGCTCAAAGGTATGCTGCGGCGGTTCGCGCAAGAAGACCCTCGGGGCTGGGACCTGATGCTCCCGAGTCTCCTATTTGCGGTGCGGGAGGTCCCCCAGGCATCGACCGGCTTTTCTCCGTTCGAGTTGCTATACGGCCGGCGGCCCCGTGGGATCCTCGATCTCTTGAGGGAGGGCTGGGAGCAACCAACGGGGTCAGGGCGGGGGACGGTCCATTACATCACCCACCTGAGGGAGAAATTAAGCCGACTGGGCGAATACGCCCGGTTAAACCTCGAGAACAGCCAGAGGCGCCAAGTAAAATATTACGATGCCCACGCCCGCCAGCGGGTTTTCCACCCGGGGGACCGAGTCATGCTGCTCCTCCCCACGACAGAATCCAAACTACTAGCGCAGTGGCAGGGACCCTTTGAAGTGGTTAAGAGAGTGGGGGAGGTGGATTATGAAGTGCGACTCACCGGTCGCAGGCAAGGAACGCAGCTCTTCCACGTCAACCTGCTAAAGAAATGGATACCCCGAGAGGCCCTGCTAATCGCACCACCCTCCGAAGGAGAGGACCTGGGGCCCTGGGGGGGGCAGGAAGGCGGAAAGACCGAGCTCGCGTGGGATCCGGAGCTGACACCTCCCCAACAGGGACAGTTGAAAGAAATGCTCCGGGGACACCAAGCGACCCTGACGACCAGGCCGGGCTGTACGATGCTGGGGCTACACCGGATTATAACCGAAGAAGGCCGGACGGTGCGGGAGCCCATACGCCCTCTACCCCGAAAAATGTGGGATACGGTCAAACAGGAGCTGCAGCAGATGAGACAGTGGGGGGTGATCGAGGAATCGACCAGCGAATGGCGCAGCCCAATCGTCTTGGTCCCCAAACCCGACGGCGCCACCCGATTCTGTATAGACTTCAGAAAGGTAAACTCCGTGTCCCGGTTCGATGCTTACCCGATGCCGAGGGTGGACGAACTGTTGGAGCGACTCGGGCAGGCGGCCTACATAACAACCCTAGATTTGTCAAAGGGCTACTGGCAGATCCCCCTGGACCCCGCGGCACGGGAAAAGACAGCCTTCTCGACACCATTCGGATTGTTCCAGTTTCGGACCATGCCTTTCGGTCTCCACGGGGCGGCAGCGACATTCCAAAGGGTGATGGACCGGGTACTAACACCCCACCAGGAGTACGCCGCCGCATACATCGACGACATTGTCATCTATAGTCCCACATGGGGAGAACACTTAAAACACGTCGATGCTGTACTGACAGCCCTGGGTAAGGCGGGCCTCACGGCCAACCCCCGTAAATGCCACTTCGCCCAACGGGAGGTTTCTTACCTGGGGTACACAGTAGGACGGGGGAAGTTGAAACCAATTTACAGCAAGGTTCAAGCCCTGAAAGACTACCCCATCCCAACAACCAAAAAACAGATCCGCCAGTTCCTGGGGCTGGCCGGGTACTATCGGCGATTTGTGCCCCAATTCGCCTCGCTGGCAGCCCCGTTAACGGAGCTGATAAGGAATACAGAACCAACCAGGGTGAGGTGGAACCCACAGGCAGAACTCGCTTTTCGGACCTTAAAAGACAAACTAGCCTCCGCCCCGGTGCTGAGGCAGCCAAACTTTGACAAACCATTTATCCTTTATACAGATGCCTCGGAGGTGGGACTCGGGGCGGTACTAGCCCAAGAGGAACAAGGCGCGGACCAGCCGGTCCTCTACCTCAGTCGAAAACTGCTGCCACGAGAGAGGGCATACGCCACGATAGAGAAAGAAGCACTTGCGGTGAAATGGGCGATTGACACTTTACGGTATTATTTGTGGGGGAATAAATTTAAGTTGGTGACTGATCACGCACCCTTGGTTTGGTTGAACTCTATGAAAGAGACAAACGCCCGTATAATGCGGTGGTACCTGGCCTTGCAGCCGTACTGTTTTGAGGTGGTGCATCGGCCGGGGGCGACCCACCAGAACGCAGACTTTTTCTCCCGAATCGGGGAACAGTCTCCACCCGGGGCGCGCCTCTCCAAGGGGGGGAGGTGTGTGACGGACCCGGCGGGGTCCGCACTAGAGGAGGGAGCGGGACTCCCCCCCCCTCGGGAGAAACCGCGCGCCGCAAACGGCGCGCCGACCGGCATCGCAGCCCCGGAGTTGGGGCCGCGGCAAGCCCAACCCAGGGCACCCCGCCGGGAGCGGGGGAGGGGGCGGGCCGCGCGGAAGCAGCCAGCCCGCCCGCCTCGGCTGGCGGCATTAAACGGGGCACGAGCCCACGCTGGGGAAAAGGCGGGGGCGGCGGCGGCGCACGGACAGGGCGGAACGCCCGGACGTCACTCCCCGGCGCCCATAAAGATGGCGGCCGGGCAGACGGAAGGGGGGGCAGGAGCGAGGAGGCAGCGACCCTGGCTTCCAGGGGCGCCAAGGGCTCGGCCCCCGGGGCAACCAAGAAGGAAGGAGTCAGCAGCTGGCGACTCGCGCTGGGACGCACCCGGAGACTTCGGCGCGGTGAGTGCACCCCAATCAGCCCCATCGCCGGGGCGGACAAGCAGGGAGTGGAAGGAGCCCGAGGCAGGGCCCTTTTGGCGCCCGTGGGCGGAGGAGTCGGGGGCTGCCGCCCCATCCGCCGTGGAGGGCGACGCATAGACGCCAACTCCACTTAGGGCCTCGGGCTGGGACCCGGTGGTGAGGGCGGGCCCGGGTCCCCCACTCCCCCACCCTTCCTACGACCCTCAAGAGCCGGAAGCAAGGCGGACGGTGCCCGCCGCAGAAGCTGGCCCGGGTCCGGTCCCCAACCCCCACCCCTTAAGACACCACGGACACCCCCCCCCCCGGCTGAAGGAGGGGGCCTGAACTCGGGGTTCGCCGAACCCTCCCGGCCCTCCCGGGTCGGGAGGTGATCGCACCCCTTTCCTGGGCGGCCCGGTCAACGAGCCCAGGGGGCTAGGGACAAGGAGAAGAAAGAAGGCGGTGGGTCCGCGGAGCCCCGCCCCCGGCTCTACGCTGAGTCAAAGAGAGGGGGCGCGAGGTGCTCGCACCCGTAAATCCGTCACACTGGTGGAGAATGTGGGCAGGCTGTTAACTAATATCCCCCACAGACGAACGAGGTCGAGAGCATCGAGCTATCCCCGATTCAGAAGACGCGGGGGAACCGGAAGAAGCGATGGAACCCCGCCAATTCCTGGAGTGGTTCGAAGGGAACCAACGATTGCAGAACCAGGCTCAGCAGGAACAACAGACTCAGTTGATCCAACAGCTGACAAGCCAGTTCCAAGAGCACCAGCGGCAACTAGTTCAGGAACTCGCCGCTCAGCAAAACCAGTGGCGACAAACCGTAGAAAGAAGATGGGGGGCAACGGGGGGAGGACCCAATGGGGCGGGAGAAGGACCCAGCCTACCCCTGCGGCTCAGCAAGTTGGGCCCGCAGGACGACCCCGAAGCCTTCCTCACAACTTTTGAACGGGTGGCAACAGCGGCCCGCTGGCCGCCGGAACAATGGGCCACCCTGCTGGCCCCCTACTTGAGCGGGCCCGCCCAACTGGCCTACCGCAGCCTAGCGGTCACCGATGCCTTGAACTACTACAAGGTCCGAGAGGCAATATTGGACCAGCTGGGACACTCACCGGAGACCTGCCGGCAGCGGTTCCGGCAGGAGGGGTTCAAAGCGGGAGACAGACCGCGGGCAGTGGCTCAGCGCCTACGGGAATGGGCCAATCGGTGGCTGGAGCCCGAACAGAAGACGGGCCTACAAGTCACCGAGATGATTGTAATGGAACAATTCATACACATCTTACCCCGAGAAGGGCAGCGGTGGGTCCGGCGGAACAGACCCACGACCCTACAGGAGGCAGTGAACCTAATGGAGGCCCACCTACTCGCGGAGCAAGAGGAGGGAGGCGTCCGACGAGAGGCGTTACCCGGCACGAAGGTAGGGGGGCCCCGGATCGGGGGGAAGCCCATAGGGAAGGAACCGGCCCCGGAGCCACGCCGTGCGCGGGACAATATCCCCCGCCTAGCCCCGGTGTGGTCGCACCCGCCCCCAGAGAGAACTAGCGGGGAGGAACCGCCGGAGAAGGTGCCGAGAGAGGCCCGGGCCGGGACCCGCGGCCCCTGCTTTCAGTGCGGACAGATGGGCCACTTTAAGAGAGAATGCACCTTAATGGACTGTACGCTGAACCAAGGGGAGGGAGCCAGCCCGGCAGGGGACCGGGCCGACGAGGGAAACCGAGTCGTGCGAGACATGATGGTGGAAAGGCAGCCGGTCAGAGCCCTGGTGGACTCTGGGTCATCTGTAACGCTCGTCCGGGCTGACCTCATCCCCCCCCGACGACCGGAAGGGGAGCCAGTCTGGATGAGGTGCGTCCACGGGGACACCCGCGCCTACCCCACCGTCCAGGTGCACCTGCGCGGGGGCGGGCAGGACCGGCTCTGGCGGGTGGGGAAGGCCCAGACCTTGCCATACCCCCTCCTCATAGGACGAGACTGGCCCGGGTTTGGAGCCTTGCTTCAGGGCCCGGTTGCCCCCACGGGACGAGGGGGAGCCACGGAACCCCGGGGGTTGTGCCACGACGAGGAACTCCGCGGTAAGGCCGCCTGCTTGGAGATAGAGGCAGCCCCAGACTTCATGACGGAACAGAGGATGGACCCCACCCTACAGAATGCCTGGGACCAAGCCGGGGTGCCGGAGGATCCGGAGCAAGGCCCGGAGGGGCCGCTGCAAGGACCCCGCTTCCAGGTATGGGAGGATCGCTTATACCGGGTTTCAGAGGGAAAAAGGGGGGAAATGCAAAAACAGCTGGTAGTTCCCACCCGATTCCGCCGGGAAGTACTGGAACTGGGGCATGCGAACCCCTGGGCGGGTCACCTCGGACGCGAGAAAACGTTGGAACGGGTCTTACAGCGATTCTACTGGCCGGGGGTCTTTCGGGCGGTGCAGGATTTTTGCGCATCGTGCCCCGAGTGCCAGAGGACGGCCCCAGCGCGGGTGCCGAAGGCCCCCCTGGTGCCCCTCCCCGTAGTAGGGACTCCGTTCGAGCGGGTGGCCATGGACTTGGTGGGACCCTTGGAGCCATCAGGGAGGGGGCACCGTTTTATTATGGTAGTAATAGACTACGCCACCCGATACCCGGAGGCAGTCCCACTGAGAAATACAAAGGCCCAGACCTTGGCCCGAGAACTCTTGCGGATTTTTTCCCGAGTGGGGCTGCCACAGGCGATCCTCACGGATCAAGGACCTAACGTCACCTCCCGGCTGATGAAAGAGCTGTGCGTACTGCTGAAGATCAAACGACTGCAAACATCAGTCTACCACCCGCAGACAGACGGTCTAGTAGAGCGTTTTAACCAGACGCTCAAAGGTATGCTGCGGCGGTTCGCGCAAGAAGACCCTCGGGGCTGGGACCTGATGCTCCCGAGTCTCCTATTTGCGGTGCGGGAGGTCCCCCAGGCGTCGACCGGCTTTTCTCCGTTCGAGTTGCTATACGGCCGGCGGCCCCGTGGGATCCTCGATCTCTTGAGGGAGGGCTGGGAGCAACCAACGGGGTCAGGGCGGGGGACGGTCCATTACATCACCCACCTGAGGGAGAAATTAAGCCGACTGGGCGAATACGCCCGGTTAAACCTCGAGAACAGCCAGAGGCGCCAAGTAAAATATTACGATGCCCACGCCCGCCAGCGGGTTTTCCACCCGGGGGACCGAGTCATGCTGCTCCTCCCCACGACAGAATCCAAACTACTAGCGCAGTGGCAGGGACCCTTTGAAGTGGTTAAGAGAGTGGGGGAGGTGGATTATGAAGTGCGACTCACCGGTCGCAGGCAAGGAACGCAGCTCTTCCACGTCAACCTGCTAAAGAAATGGATACCCCGAGAGGCCCTGCTAATCGCACCACCCTCCGAAGGAGAGGACCTGGGGCCCTGGGGGGGGCAGGAAGGCGGAAAGACCGAGCTCGCGTGGGATCCGGAGCTGACACCTCCCCAACAGGGACAGTTGAAAGAAATGCTCCGGGGACACCAAGCGACCCTGACGACCAGGCCGGGCTGTACGATGCTGGGGCTACACCGGATTATAACCGAAGAAGGCCGGACGGTGCGGGAGCCCATACGCCCTCTACCCCGAAAAATGTGGGATACGGTCAAACAGGAGCTGCAGCAGATGAGACAGTGGGGGGTGATCGAGGAATCGACCAGCGAATGGCGCAGCCCAATCGTCTTGGTCCCCAAACCCGACGGCGCCACCCGATTCTGTATAGACTTCAGAAAGGTAAACTCCGTGTCCCGGTTCGATGCTTACCCGATGCCGAGGGTGGACGAACTGTTGGAGCGACTCGGGCAGGCGGCCTACATAACAACCCTAGATTTGTCAAAGGGCTACTGGCAGATCCCCCTGGACCCCGCGGCACGGGAAAAGACAGCCTTCTCGACACCATTCGGATTGTTCCAGTTTCGGACCATGCCTTTCGGTCTCCACGGGGCGGCAGCGACATTCCAAAGGGTGATGGACCGGGTACTAACACCCCACCAGGAGTACGCCGCCGCATACATCGACGACATTGTCATCTATAGTCCCACATGGGGAGAACACTTAAAACACGTCGATGCTGTACTGACAGCCCTGGGTAAGGCGGGCCTCACGGCCAACCCCCGTAAATGCCACTTCGCCCAACGGGAGGTTTCTTACCTGGGGTACACAGTAGGACGGGGGAAGTTGAAACCAATTTACAGCAAGGTTCAAGCCCTGAAAGACTACCCCATCCCAACAACCAAAAAACAGATCCGCCAGTTCCTGGGGCTGGCCGGGTACTATCGGCGATTTGTGCCCCAATTCGCCTCGCTGGCAGCCCCGTTAACGGAGCTGATAAGGAATACAGAACCAACCAGGGTGAGGTGGAACCCACAGGCAGAACTCGCTTTTCGGACCTTAAAAGACAAACTAGCCTCCGCCCCGGTGCTGAGGCAGCCAAACTTTGACAAACCATTTATCCTTTATACAGATGCCTCGGAGGTGGGACTCGGGGCGGTACTAGCCCAAGAGGAACAAGGCGCGGACCAGCCGGTCCTCTACCTCAGTCGAAAACTGCTGCCACGAGAGAGGGCATACGCCACGATAGAGAAAGAAGCACTTGCGGTGAAATGGGCGATTGACACTTTACGGTATTATTTGTGGGGGAATAAATTTAAGTTGGTGACTGATCACGCACCCTTGGTTTGGTTGAACTCTATGAAAGAGACAAACGCCCGTATAATGCGGTGGTACCTGGCCTTGCAGCCGTACTGTTTTGAGGTGGTGCATCGGCCAGGGGCGACCCACCAGAACGCAGACTTTTTCTCCCGAATCGGGGAACAGTCTCCACCCGGGGCGCGCCTCTCCAAGGGGGGGAGGTGTGTGACGGACCCGGCGGGGTCCGCACTAGAGGAGGGAGCGGGACTCCCCCCCCCTCGGGAGAAACCGCGCGCCGCAAACGGCGCGCCGACCGGCATCGCAGCCCCGGAGTTGGGGCCGCGGCAAGCCCAACCCAGGGCACCCCGCCGGGAGCGGGGGAGGGGGCGGGCCGCGCGGAAGCAGCCAGCCCGCCCGCCTCGGCTGGCGGCATTAAACGGGGCACGAGCCCACGCTGGGGAAAAGGCGGGGGCGGCGGCGGCGCACGGACAGGGCGGAACGCCCGGACGTCACTCCCCGGCGCCCATAAAGATGGCGGCCGGGCAGACGGAAGGGGGGGCAGGAGCGAGGAGGCAGCGACCCTGGCTTCCAGGGGCGCCAAGGGCTCGGCCCCCGGGGCAACCAAGAAGGAAGGAGTCAGCAGCTGGCGACTCGCGCTGGGACGCACCCGGAGACTTCGGCGCGGTGAGTGCACCCCAATCAGCCCCATCGCCGGGGCGGACAAGCAGGGAGTGGAAGGAGCCCGAGGCAGGGCCCTTTTGGCGCCCGTGGGCGGAGGAGTCGGGGGCTGCCGCCCCATCCGCCGTGGAGGGCGACGCATAGACGCCAACTCCACTTAGGGCCTCGGGCTGGGACCCGGTGGTGAGGGCGGGCCCGGGTCCCCCACTCCCCCACCCTTCCTACGACCCTCAAGAGCCGGAAGCAAGGCGGACGGTGCCCGCCGCAGAAGCTGGCCCGGGTCCGGTCCCCAACCCCCACCCCTTAAGACACCACGGACACCCCCCCCCCGGCTGAAGGAGGGGGCCTGAACTCGGGGTTCGCCGAACCCTCCCGGCCCTCCCGGGTCGGGAGGTGATCGCACCCCTTTCCTGGGCGGCCCGGTCAACGAGCCCAGGGGGCTAGGGACAAGGAGAAGAAAGAAGGCGGTGGGTCCGCGGAGCCCCGCCCCCGGCTCTACGCTGAGTCAAAGAGAGGGGGCGCGAGGTGCTCGCACCCGTAAATCCATCACACATATCTACATTGGGGAGTTATTTTGAAATAATTCCCCTTATTTTGAAATAACAAGGTCCACACTACCAAGCCTGTTATTTTGAAATAATAACTCCTGCTTGTGAAAAAGAATAAGCTTATTTGAAAATAGTTACTGTGGGAGTTATTATTTCGAAATAACCTGGTAGTGTAGACATAGCTTAAGGTGCCACAGGACTACTTGCTGATTTACTGTTACTATATACCATGAGATACTGCAGAAGAGCAGAGGTAAAAGTAAGGTGGTGCCCCCCTGTGCCAATCCGGTAAGAGCTGGCTGGGATGCTTCACTCAAAAAGAGATGGGGGCTGGCGGCACTCGGGGCCAGGCTACAGGGGTCTCTCTGCAGGCTGGTATACTAAGCAGCAGGCAGCTTAAAGGGACTGACTGGAAGGGGGGGCGGTTAAAGGGAATGGCTCCCTCCCCCATTCCTAGCGACACTGCTTGTTGCTTACTATTCTCCTTCTCACAGTCAGGGAGTGAGAGGACAGCACACAGCATCCCTGCATTCCTCTCCCCCCTGGCTGGTGTGGGGAGGGGCAGAGGAGTAAGCGACCCACACTGTGGGTTTTCTTCTCTCTCTGAGGGAAGGGGAAGAGCAAGCAGCAATCAGCGTTGGTAGGAATGGGGGGGGGGAGGGTTTCAGCCATCGTGCCTTCCCTAAAGGGTGTCTTTGTTCCCCACAGAAACTTGGTGTCTAGACTACATCCCTCTTTCGACAGAGGGATGTAAATTGGACACTTCGAAATTGCAAATGAAGTGAGGATTTAAATATCTCATGCTTCATTTGCATAATCACGTAATGGCGCTTTTTCGAAAAAGCACCATTTCGAAAGTAAAACCGTGCTCTAGACGTGGTTCTGTCGAAAATGGCAGGCTTTATCGAAAGATCCCGTATGCCTCAAAAAATGAGGATCTTTCGAAAAAGCCTGCTGTTTTTGACAGAACCGCATCTAGACTGAGCGCCATTATGCGATTATGCAAATGAAGCACGGGATACTTAAATCCCTGTTTCATTTGCAATTTCGAAGTGTCCAATTTACATCCCTCTGTCAAAAGAGGGATATAGTCTAGACACAGTCACACTGCCCTACACACTCAGTCCCCTGCCTTGTAACCCCTCTGTCCCAGCCACCATCCTGATTCCTGCAACTAAACACCAGCCCTGGGCACCCTGCACTCCAATGCACACTTACATTTCTTACAGATAATGTCATATTGCCCCTTGCCAACCCATTGCCATAAACCTTGCACCCCAGGGGATATGCAATAGTACCTGTAAGAAAGTTAATACCCAGTGGTGATGCATATGCACAAAATAAATGCCTTTGTTCAGGTTTGTCAAAGATGCTAGTTTCAGAAAATGTCATAAGTGTTTACAATATTTATAATCTAGTAGCTATTTCTAATGAAAACTTTTACAGGATAAACAGTCTTAGAGGGGTAGCTGTGTTAGTCTGTAACCAAAAAAACAACAATGGACCTGTAGCACCTAGAGACTAACAAAAATATATAAACAGTATCATGAGCTTTTGTGGGCACAACCAACTTCTTCAGATGACAAATTGAGTCCCGGGAAGCACTGAGGAGTAATTACTTGGAATTACTATGGAGAGTAGTTATTTCAAAATAGCAACACGGGAGCCTCCACACTACTGCTATTTTGAAACAACTATTTCAAAATGAGTGTTATTCCCTAAAGAAATCAGGATTACATTTTGGAGACTCAAATTGCAACCCACCTGTAACTATTTAGTAAATATAATATAATAAAAAGAGAAGTTACTCACCCTGTGAAGTAACGATTGTTCTTCGAGATGTGCCCCGTGGGTGCTCCACTCTAGGTGTCGGGTTCCGTCCCGGTGCCGCAGCTCGGAGATTTTTCATAGCCGTGCTCCCGCCGGCTCGCGCATGCGTGATTCACCAGGATAGCGTTCGCGCCTTTGATCAGCCGCGCGCGAGCCGGCAACCGTCCGTTTCTCTCATCCGCTCATCTGAAAGAGACATTAAGAAGAGAAATTTTTCCGGAGCGGGGAGGAAGGGCGGGTCGTGGAGCACCCACGGGGCACATCTCGAAGAACAATCGTTACTTCACAGGGTGAGTAACTTCTCTTTCTTCTTCGAGTGGCCCCGTGGGTGCTCCACTCTAGGTGACTTCGGAGCAGTACACAGAGCAGAATCACAGCGCTCCGGAACCAAGACTATCAGCACGGTTTAGTACTGCTGTAGCTACGGAGAAATCTGAAGCAAAGTGTTCTACTATAGCGTAATGTTTCATAAAAGTTTCATATGAAGACCATGTTGCTGCTCTACAAATGTCGCGAAATGACACTCTACTGAGGAAGGCCGTAGTGGCAGCCACTGCCCTAGTTGAATGGGCTTTAGGGCGAGAGGGGAGAGGCTTCCCTCGCAGCGAATGACACATTGATATACATAAGACTATGAGCTTAGAAATGCGCTGAGAAGTTAAAGGCTGCCCTTTTGAGTGGCCCGCTATCGCAACCAACAGACGGTCTGTTTTCCTAAAGTCCCGTGTTCTGTCGATGTAGAACGCCAATGCCCTTCTCACGTCCAGAGTATGTAAGTGCGCTGCTTGAGCTGAGGTATGAGGTTTCGGAAAGAAGCACGGTAAGACCACCGGTTCATTTATGTGGAATTCAGAAGACACCTTCGGAATAAAGGCTGGGTGGGTCCTCAAGGTTACTGATTCTTTCGAGAAAACTGTGTATGGCGGAGAAGCCATGAAGGCTGCTATCTCACTCACTCTGCGAGCTGAGGTGAGGGCTAGGAGAAAAACCAGTTTGAGCGTAAGTAAGTGTAGTGTTACTGTTGCTAAGGGCTCGAAAGGGGGACGAGTCAAAGTTTGTAGGACCAGGTCCAGATTCCACGCGGGGGGGGGGGAGGTCTCCGCAGGGGATGGAGATTCAAGAGCCCCGTCAGAAATCTCTTCGTAGTGGGGTGAGCAAACAACGAACTATCGCCAACCCTATGATGGAATGCATTAATTGCTGCCAGATGCACCCGTAGCGATGCAATTGCCAAACCGTTGTCATGAAGTTGCAAGAGATAGTCCAGTACACAAGGTAAAGGTGCAGAACGCGAGTCCACTTTATTGTCTGCACACCAGGTTTGGAACTTTGCCCACTTAGCTGTGTAAGCAATACGAGTAGATTGTTTCCGGCTATGCATCAACACTTGTTTGACTCGTTGGGAGCAGGATTGCTCGGAATCGGTAAACCAGTCAGCATCCACGCAGTGAGGTGTAGGACCTCCGGTCGCGGGTGACTGAGGAATCCGTTGTCCTGGGTCAACAGATTCGGAAGGGAAGGTAGAGGATATGGCACTTTCACTGACATCTGGTGAAGCGTTGAGAACCAAGGCTGGCGAGCCCATACTGGTGCGAGAAGAATTACCCGAGCTTTGTCTACGTTGATCTTTTCGAGAACTCTGGGAATTAACACCACTGGTGGGAAAGCATACAGTAATGACGTCCCCCAATGGAGCAGGAAGGCGTCCCCCAGCGAATGACGTCCTATCCCGGCTCTTGAACAATAATTGGGACATTTCGAATTGAGTTCTGTCGCAAACAGGTCTATCGCTGGAAATCCCCACCGACCGAAGATGCGATTCAGTATGTCTGAGCGAATCTCCCACTCGTGGTCGTGTGGAAAGCGCCTGCTGAGAGAATCCGCTACTACATTGTCGGTACCCGGCAGGTAGGAAGCTGTTAGAACAGTGTTGTTGGTAATACACCAATTCCATAAACGGATGCTCTCCGTGCAAAGAGAACGGGATCGCGCCCCTCCTTGCTTGTTTATATAAAACATAGTCGCCATGTTGTCTGTTAAAATCCTTGTCGTTGTATTTCGAATGCGTGACTGAAAATGCCTGCACGCGTGTCGCACCACTCTCAATTCTAGCACATTGATGTGCAAAAGCATTTCTCTTGTCGACCACCGTCCCTGGACCGTGAGATTGCCCATGTGGGCTCCCCAGCCTATGAGGGAGGCATCTGTCGTTATTTGTATAGTAGGTTGGGGGCGATGAAATGGAACGCCCATGAGGAGATTGGTCGGGTTGACCCACCACTGGAGGGATTCCCGGACATACTGCGGCACCACTAGAGGTCTGTGGATACCGTGCTTCAACGGGATGTAAACCGTGGCTAACCAGTGTTGGAGGCAACGAAAACATAACCTTGCGTTGGGCACGACGATGGTGGCAGCCGCCATATGCCCCAACAGTTGTAAACAGACACGTGTGGGAATCGTTGGAGCGTGGACCACCGTGTGCACCAATTCCTTGATCATTGTAAAACGTTCCATCGGTAAATACGCACGAGCCGTGGTTGAATCGAGGCGTGCACCTATGAACATGAGATTTTGGGATGGAACTAGTGTTGACTTCTTCAAATTTATAAGAAGACCCAGGGTAGCAAACTCGTCGGACACTGTCCGAACCATATGACACGTTTCCGTGTAGGTCGTGCCTTTTAGAAGGCAATCGTCCAAGTAGGGAAATATCGTTACCCCTAATCTGCGTAGGTGGGCCGCGACCACTGCTAGCATCTTGGTGAAGACCCTGGGGGCACATGCCAGGCCGAATGGAAGAACCCTGTACTGGTAATGTTCGCTCCCCAGTTGGAACCGAAGGAAGCGTCTGTGTGCCACGTGAATCTCTACGTGGAAATAAGCGTCTTGCAAGTCGAGGACTGCAAACCAATCTTTTTCGTTCAACGACGGCAGAATGGTCGATAAAGCTACCATCTTGAAACGCTGCTTTCGAAGGTGCCGGTTCAGTCCTCGAAGGTCCAGGATGGGCCTCCATCCTCCCGACTTCTTTGGTGTGAGGAAATAACGGGAGTAAAAACCTTTCCCCCAAAACTGCTTGGGAACTCTCTCTATCGCCCCGATGTTGAGCAAACGTTGAACTTCTTGCTCCAATAGATTCTCGTGAGAGGGGTCCCTGAAGAGGGATGGGGAGGGGGCAGTGGTAGGGGGAATAGAGAGAAAAGGGATGGAGAGGCCGGATTGAACTACCTCTAGCACCCATCTGTCTGTGGTGATCGTAGACCAATGGTGGTAAAAAGAGCGTAAACGATGGTGAAAAAGATGGTGAGATTCCGCATTGGCTATGGAAGATTGGTTTGTATCCTCGACAAGCAAGTCAAATCTGTTGCTTAGTAGACTGTTGATTGCCCGAACGGTTCTGTTGTGGACGCTTGCGCTGGGGGCGCTGTCTAGGACGCTGGTTGTCGAAGGGCCGTGATTGTTGTCTAGGGAAATTGAAGTCATACCTCCGTTGGTATGGGAAATAACGCCTCCGTTTGAAGGAAGGTGTATACATCCCCAGTGTACGTAAAGTGGTGCGTGAGTCTTTTCCCGAATGGAGGACCTCATCTGTGTTCGCCGCAAAAAGTTTAAGTTTGTCAAAGGGCAAATCCTCAACCTTGCTCTGCCACTCCTTCGGTGCCCCTGCAGACGAAAGCCAAGATGATCTCCTCATGGCTATACCAGTAGCAGCGGCCCGAGCTGCTGTGTCAGCCACATCCATAGCGATCTGGAGCGCAGCGCTACACGATGTGTACCCTTCCTGCACTATCGCTTTCAGGAGTGGCTTCTTGGTGTCTGGGAGATGGTGCAATAAATCCGCGAATTTGGAGTAATTATCAAAATTATGGTTTGATAGGTGGGCTGAGTAATTCGCAATGCGAAGTAAGAGTGTAGCTGACGAGTACACTTTCCTCCCAAATATATCCAATTTTTTATTGTCCTTGTCTGAAAGGGGATTTCTGTACTGTGGCGCCTTACTCCTACGTTGCGCTGCGTCCACTACTAGTGAATTGGGTTGGGGGTGATTAAATAAAAAGTCCAACCCCTTCGCTGGAACAAAATATTTTCTATCAGCCTTTTTACTTGTAGGTACAATTGATGTTGGGGTTTGCCATATGTTGTCCGCTACTTCCATAATCGCCTCATCGATTGGTAGCGCTACTTTCGCACGTTGTTGAGGGCGTATATTCTTCAGAAGGCGATGTCTCTTAACAGGCACATCTGCTAATTGGATGTCTTGTGAGTCTGCCACTCGTTTGAAGAGATCCTGAAAATGTTTCAGATCGTCCGGTGGGGAGATTTCAGCTGGGCAAATTGCTTCATCCGGGGAAGACGATGGGCAGTCCGCCGGGGAAGTTTCCAGTTTAGGGTCTTCCGTTTCTGATAGTTGACCCTCCTCTGGTTCGGATTGGTCTAATTGAATTGTTGAGCTTTTGGCTGGAGAAGGTGAGTGTAGTGATTGTGATTTGTGGTGTGAGTAGTCCGTTAATGGTGATTGGCAGATGTGAGAAGACCCTCTGTGCGATAAAGGTGAACGATGACGGTAGAGGCGTTCGTCATACGATCCATGATATCGGTCACAGCAACGTTCAGAGCGTGACGGAGAGGGGTATCGGGAAGAACGTGCGCTATCATGCTGGATATAATAAACGCGGCAGGGGGAGCGCCTCACCGATCCGTATCTCGAGAGACAGGAGGGCGATCGGGATCGTGAACGGGATCGATGTGCATCTAAATACACCGCATCCCTATAACCATGCCAACTGTACATCATCCGAGCGGGGGAAAAATAGTCGTGATAGCGACTCCGCCCTCTTGGTGAAGCAGGTGGGGAAAAAGACCTGTGCCTGTGATGGGTCTTTGATAATGACTTCCTATGTGTTGGAGTCTGATCTCTACCCCGAGGTATAGGGGAACCAGTCACTGATTGAGGATGAGACGGTGCCGGAGAGGCCAGCTGCTGCTGATCTAATGCCGGTGCCAGCAGGACGCCCGGTGCCGGAGTTGACAAAGGTGCCGAGCCTGAGACATTAGCGTGTTCTGCCTCAGGTCTCGGTGCTGGGGAAGACGGTGCTGACGTCACCGCCGGGGCAGGGGAGACAGGCGCCGATCCCCCGGGCGCCGTTGAAGCCGCTGAAGCCGGTGCCGGGACGCTGGTCAGTTGCGGTGCCGGCGCGCTTGTCAGTTTCAAGGCGCGGGAAACTGAAGCCGCTGCCGGCTTGCTCGTCAATTGCGGCTCCGCTCCCGGTGTTGGTGCTGAAGCCGCTCTGGCTCTAGATGATGAGGGCTCCTTTGTGCCATTCCCCAGGAGTCGTGTGGACCCCCCGGAGGTCACTTTAGATGCCGCTGCCGGGGTTGAAGCTGCCACAGGGAGGGATCGCGCCCGGGGCGGCTTTGCCGCTTGGGAGTCAGTCGGTCCCGGAGAAGCCACTCTCCGCTTGTGCTGGGAGATTTTTGTGGCTGCTGGAGGGGTAGGGTCAGGCTGCAATGCCTTGCTGAACATGAACATACGTAGTTTCATCTCCCGCTCCCTCCGGGCTCTCGAAGTTAGTTTGCGGCAATGGGTGCACTTGTCGGGGACATGAGTGTCTCCCAGGCACCTAATACAAGTATCATGGCCGTCAGCCGTTGGCATGGCTTCTCGGCAGATCGAACATTTCTTGAAACCAGTTGACCCTGGCATTTTGAGTCAGAGTTATGGAAAGATTGAAACTTGTTTAACCCGCTGCAGTTAGTCAATTTCACAGCTTCGCGCTTAGCCGCAGCGCTTCAGAGTGAAAAACAGTTTTAAGAACTACTTTTTTTTTTTTTTTTTTTTAACAAGAGAACAGGTAAAGTAAACAGGAACACAGCTAACCCTAAGAACTCTAACTATTTACAGGTAGACAACTATCTAAACATGACTAGATAAGAGATCAGGGAGCTCCGACCGCGACCTGAGGCGGTTGAGAGGAACTGACGGTTGCCGGCTCGCGCGCGGCTGATCAAAGGCGCGAACGCTATCCTGGTGAATCACGCATGCGCGAGCCGGCGGGAGCACGGCTATGAAAAATCTCCGAGCTGCGGCGCCGGGACGGGACCCGACACCTAGAGTGGAGCACCCACGGGGCCACTCGAAGAAGAATTGGTTTTGTTTGACATAAAATTCTCCAATCCAACAGACCTGTCATGAGCTCCCGGACATTCATATCTGACATTGGGTTAGATAAATTTTAAATACAATGAATGTGCAAATGAATGATAAAATGATGTTATATCAAACTGCATCTCCATATCTTTGCCTAAGAAGAAGATCATGACTATGTGCAAGAGTAAAATTATTCAAAACATTAACATTAACAATAAAAATCAAGCTATAAGAGATTATAAAAGAAGTAGAAAATGATACATGGACAAGACTGGTTTTTGTTTATTCTCTTATTTTAGTCCCATTTTTAAACCATCTTCATACGAAAAATTAGACTTTCGATCTCAAGAGTTTGTTATCTAAAATGGAAACCAACTCCACGTCTCTCGGGGCATGTCCACACTAGGAAACTATTTCAAAATAACTAAATTGACTTAACTCCCAATTTTACAAAATCAAAATAGCGTGTCTCCACCACGGGGAAGTCTCAAAATTAGTCTGAGGCAGACTCCATTAATGTGGACACGCTGCCTTGACTTAGAGCCCAAGAAAGCACTGAGAATAATTACTTCAAATTACTCTGGAGAGTAGTTATTTTGAAACAGTGGCACCAGAGCATCGACTCTACCACTATTTTGAAATAACTATTTCAAAATTAGCGTTATTCCCTGAAGAAAGCAAGAGTACTGATTATGAAATAAGTGGCCTGTTATTTCGAAAGAATGGGCTTGGTAGTATGGCCTCTCTACTTATAAATTTGACCTAAAGGGGTATTTCAAAATAATGCCCTAGTATAGACCATGGCCAAAGGCCTTTAAACATTCATGCAACCTCCTACAAGAAGGGGACTTACGTTGGTCTTTGAATAGACACTGCATGTCATCAATCATTATAACTTTTCTCTTTCACATCACAAAGAAACAAACACTTATCATTAAGCATCATAACAGTATGACTAGACAGAGATGTGGCACAATAAGCAATGGGCTGAGATATAGATTTAGGTAAGGGGACCATGCAAATACTGACAGGTTCATTAACAAGTAAGATTAGTCAGTTATCAAGCTGTCAGCTTGTTTTACTATGTCACCAGCAGACACCTCCAACTGTGCAGCACAGGAGAAAATGTCCTGTGTTATATTTCATTCTTGGAACTCTATTAGCCAAAGTAACAAATGCTGGGAAACTGGAATCATTACTTCTGCACCATTTTCTTGTGGCAAGAAAAGTTTTTATACTACTACTGAATATATACAAACCCACCTACCTGGATCTGCTGTTTTCAGCAACTGTAGATGGCAGTCTCTGCTGTATGCTACAGAACACACATTCATGATATCCTTATTGAAATTACACTAAATTAAATAATCATCGTGACTGTGTGAATAAACATCACTGGAAATGCATAATTATGTGAGATAACAAAATTAAGTTTAATGAAGTCATATAATGAAGTAATTATGGTGGTAATGATACTACATAATGCATTTAGAATATGTACCTTGGCTTAATTGAAAAACAAAACATTTTAGGGGAGAAAAAAGAATACTTGATGAAAAGTGAATTCCACAAAATTCAGAAAGAAACTTCCCCAAACAAATCTGTAAAAAGGAAAGTTTTCCAACATTATGGACAGAATGACTAACAAATTCACTTTGATTAGGGCTGAAAAGTCTTCTCAGAAAGGTCATATTTTTAACATCTGAACATTCAAATCAGCCACTTTAGAACTTGCTTTAAAAGCAGCTCCGGGTCTTTTTGTGCCACATTTTGATACATATATGAAAAAACAGAAATAGAACAAAAATACTTTCTACTTAGGCCTGTTTCAAAACCCATTGCCCAATCAACAATTTGCAGATCATGTTCTTGTATAGCACCCTTCATCCTTGTATCTAAAGAAGCTTACTCATTCTTCCACAGCATTATTTGGGACTTTTACAATTGATTAAAAAAATAGCAAGTCATAGCAAGGAACAGATTTACCTAGATGCAGATGTTTTAATTTCAGGACAGTGGCCATTCTGAGGAGTATTTACACTATGGATAATTTGCTCAGTAAGTTAAGTAAAAGAGCACTTGAGAAGTAAAATTATAGCAAGATAGTAATAGAGAAGACACCCCAACATGTACAGGTTGTTAAAAGTGATCAGTTGCATGACCAAAAGTCTATTCTAATATTTGCAAGTCTGACTTCAGATATTTTTTCTAAATACACTGCTATGTCATAAGCTTATGTTAAACAATGAAAGGTTTTCTAGAAGACGCATCAGGAGAAGGGAGCCAGAACTCCTGAGTTTACTCTCCTGATCATTTGGGGTCCTATTTCTTTTTAAATTAATATCAAAATTTCCAATGACTTCCATGGAAGAAAGATCAAGCTCTTTGTGAAACCTTGGTCAAGTGACTAATCATGGTGCCTTCATTTCCCAGCATGTAAAAAGGACAGACCTTACAGCTTTGATTTGTGACCCCCCAATTGACTAAAGGAAGCAAAGTGTTTTCAGATACAGAGATAAAAGGTCTCCGAGGGATAGACGTGTTAATTTGTAACTGAAAAAACTTAAATAACAATGAATAGTCCTGCAGCACCTTAGAGACTAACAAAAATGTAGATGGTATCATGAGCTTCTGTGGGCACAATCATCTGAAGAAGTGGGTTGTGCCCATGAAAGCTCATGATACCATCGACATTTTTTGTTATTCTCTAATGTACTTCAGAACTATTCATTATTTTTGAAGCATAAAAGGTGCTATACAAGAGCATGACCTAAAGCTTGTTAATTGACAAGTGTCTTCACTGGGTTTGGAATCAGGATCCTTGTCTGCTTTTACCAAAAAGGTGATAAATCCATTAGTTTCTCCCAAGATTTTAGCAGCTGGATAACAGATATCTGATACATTCCCTTTCCAAATGTTTCTTTTCTTATCCTTATCCCAGTATCATGATCATAATGAATTCACAGATTTTCTTTATAGAGCCAGTCCTGGTTATCTTGTTATTTGTCTTATAGTAAAAAATTGATTATCAGCATCCTAAGTATTAATAACACCTTATTATTTAGGGGAGGGATAGCTCAGTGGTTGGCGCATTGGCCTGCTAAACCCAGGGTTGTGAGTTTAATCCTTGTGGAGGCCATTTAAGAATTTGGGGCAAAAATTCATCAGGGATGGTACTTGGTCCTGCTGTGAAGGCAGGGGACTGGACTCAATGACCTTTCAAGGTCCCTTCCAGTTCTAGGAGATAGGCAATCTCTATTATTATTCTGCCATGAGGTCATAACTGTGCACAGCCAGGAGAGGAGGTGTTAATGTTGGCTCCGTTAAAGGGCTATCCCCCACAATGATTAAGTGATTGGTGCAAGTTTATCATGTAATTTTCGTCAAAATGTAGGAGCTTAGTTGGATGAAAAAAAGAGGCATGGTTATGTGCAGATATTTCAACAGTGGGACTTCAAAACTCAAATTTTGACAGTGATAGATTGTTTCTTTTTTTCATTGCCTGTGACCATGATAAGGCTTCAGAAAGAAAAACTCTCTCTAGGATTAAATTCATTTGAAAGAGAAATGAATCTATTTGAAGGCCTACTTGATTAAAATAGTAAATAACACCTTTACATAATCCCAACTCTGAGACCTCTCTCTCTGACTCAATGCAAAGAGTCAGAAAGGTTGATCCAAATTACAATATTTTGTTCCAGTCGGTGAGAGTTTAACATCAGATGCAGCAATTATAATTGCTTTCTGTGACAAGGAACAATATTGTTACATGTAAGAGGAGAGATTTTGCTGCTTTCAGGGGAATTTGTAGGTTAGGTTTACACCTCAAGTCACAGTTTGCATGATAAATGGAGACCCAAAGAGAATGAGACAGCATCCTAATCAATGGCTGATGACAATGGAAGGCTTACATATTAAACTAGTTAGGGAGTAATTCTATGACATTATAATTAATACCAGATCTGCCTCTGATGTTGACAGCAGCAGTATCAAGCCGTTAAGAAATTTAGTGCCCTGCATTGCTCTACAAAGGCACCCTCTGTTATACTTCTAGTTACCTGGATGGGTTTACACGAGGCAGGTCTTCTTCCTAGAGATGTTACATACAATAACATAGTAATACATAAACATTTGCATTTTTCATACAATGAACTCCTAAAATTCTTGAACTTATTCAATAAGATCTGACTTAATTCAATACAGCTTGTTTGTAGTATTACATGAAATTGTAATATCTGTCACACATACACTTCAGTAACCGGATTCCTGGATGTTATTGCTCATGCTACCACTGTTTGAGTCTGCATAAACACAAATAAAGTGATGCTGTGAGGATAGTTAAGCTCAGTAAAATACTGTAATATTCTTGAGTTAAAGGCACCAGAGAGTAAATGTGAAATTCATCCTTGTGTAGTGGATAATTCTAAGGTCTGTCACACCACACAGTCCTAGTCTATACTAGGGAGTTAGTTTGAAATAGCACCCCTTACGTCGAATTTATAAGGGGAGAGCACACCCATCCAAGTACGTTATTTTGAAATAACATGCTGGTTATTTAGAAATCTGTATTCCTGCTTTCCTTGGGAAATAACTCTAATTTCAAAATCATTAGTTCAAAATAGCAGTAGAGTAGATGCTCCAGTGCCGCTATTTTGAAATAACCACTCCCCAGAGTAATTGAACTCATTACTTCCCTGTGCTTCCTGGGGGTCTAAGTCAAGGTAGCATGTCCACATTAACATTGGACTAATTTCAAGGCTTCCCGATAGCGTGGACATGTTATTTCAATTTTGTTATTTCTGGAGTTATTAAATCAATTTTAGATATTTCAAAATAGTTTCCTAGTGTAGATATGCCCCCAAATTCCACTTAAACTGTATCTTGAGGTATTAAGTAGCATATAGGCCTCATTCTGGCCTCTACTTAGGGTGAATTTTCCCTTATATAAACATTTAATTTTTACGCAAATATGCCCTAGGATTTTTGATTTCACTGTCTGTGTCTAGTTTCTATACACAATTAATCTGCCCATGTCAATAAACATATCTACAACATTGACAAATGGTCATCATAAAGCCTGACACAAAATGAGATGAAGAATTATGCATTATTGTTCCTATGGACTATGAAGACTTGAGTCCATAAGGTCTAATATCTGAAATCTCTTCTCATGATTTGGGATGACACTTTTAGTACTCTTAAATATGCAGCAATTACAGTTTGTACATGTGATTATCTTCTAACAAGCCATTTCTTTCCCCCCCAACAAAACAACACTGCCAAAGCAGAAATACTACTGGATTCAGAGAATGTGTTCCATCTTAAAGTCACTTATTCCATTTATAAATTACTGCTGCAGTAACATTTTTAACAGGAGGATATAATGTTGCATGCCATAAAAAAGATCGAAATTCGAAGTGAAGTTAAGAGTCTGATTCACCTGGCAAAACTAAATTTACCATCAAGTGATACTGTACTATGATTTAATCAAAATAAAAGTTGTAAGTCCAGATTCTATGTTTAATTCTAGATTAGTAATGCTTATTTACATGGAGAGATTCTGTATTTAAACTAGATTAATTCCTTGGGCTGCTTGGCTGACCTTTTTTCAGCCCTACTTACCCTCATTATTAATCCCACCACTTATGCGGCTCCATTTATTTCACTAATATCTGCACAACTGTATTTAATGAATTGCCTGTTTAACATATTTATGTCTTATTTTCCAATATTTTCCATATTTTCCACCTTTTTATCCATAACTTTTCCCTTGCCTTCTTATGACAGCCACATTTTGACACATACTGTGTAGTACCTTATTTTGCAAATAGACACGCTAACGACTGAGTCACTGTGGTTTTAGGATGTCACAGGTTTGACTAATTGCCTGTTTTAGGGTCAGGAAGAAATTTTTCCTAATGGGCCAGATTGGCCTCAGTTTCATGGATATTTTTGATATCTTTGCAGCATTGTAGAGGTACACTTGGGTTGAAATCAACAGAATTTGAAAGTTATCAATAGGAAAGGTAAGACTCTGTAGCTTGTCCACATGCAAGGCATCATAATTTACAACATTTACAAAGAAATATTGCTCTGCTGAGCAAAATGAAAGCTAAAGCCAAAGATGAGAGAGTGGGAAGTTGGCATATGTCTGAACTGAAGAAGATTTGGGGAGAAGTGACTGGAAATACTGATAGGGAGTTTGTAGACAATCTAGGCCAGGACTACTCATACTTTAATTAAATTACATGATCAGGCAGAGTTGAGGGGTCTGCATACTATGTGGCTACTCAGAAATAACTATGTAGTGTTATTAAAACCTCCTTCAGACAGAGTGCTACAAAACATACAGTTATGGATCACCTGGTTATTCCTGCGCTCTCATTCTGTTGAAGCAACTCTGCTACAGTAATATTACAATTACATTGTAGCAACGTTGGATTTAAACATTCATTCACTGACCTCTTCCATGCAAACAAATCTTTAATGCTATGGGAGCTTTATACAAGATTTCCAAGTCCACATTGACACTACAAGATTATTTAAATCATCATTACAATATGAGCGTGACTATCTATTCAGTAGTACTCTCATATTGAAAGTTGAGAAAGAGTTGCCTTAAGATTAAATATATACCTGGAGTCAAAAACAATAAATTAATGAAAAGAAGAAACTTTTAACATGTTATCTTATTGTATGAGAACATACAATTTTGGAGAACAAAAGCTTTTCAGTTCACCTTATCTCTAACAAAGTTAGATTAGCAAGTATCTTAGAATCATAGACTCGTAGGGTTGGAAAAGACCTCAGGAGGTCATTGAGTCCACCCGCCAGCCCAAAGCAGGAGTAACCGCAATCAAATCATTCCAGTCAGGGCTTTGTCAAGCAAGGACTTAAAAACCTCTAGGGATGGAGATTCCACCACCTCCCTAGATAACCCATTCTCATGCTTTACCACCCTCCTAGTGAAATAGCTTTTCCTAATATCTAACCTAGACCTTCCCTACTGTAATTTGAGACCATTGCACCTTGTTCTGCCATCTATCACTACTGAGAACAGCCTCTCTCCAGTCTCTTTGGAACTCCCCTTCAGAAATTGAAGGCTGCTATCAACCCACCCCCCCCCTTCTCTTCTGTAGACTAAATAAGACGAAATCCCTGGAAGCTATGTGCTCCAGCCCCTAATCATTTGTGGAAAAGTCCACTAGACTTTTTCCAGTGTTTCCATATCCTTTCTATAATGGTGTACTCAGGATTGGACACAATATTCCAGATGTGTCCTCACCAGTACTGAATAAAGGGGAATAAGCACGTCTCTCGTGCTAGCCATGTTCCTCCTAATGCACCCCACTACACCATTAACATCTTATCTGAAATTACCTTTTTGGAAAAGAGCTGAGCAAAAATCTAAAGAAAAAATATCTGCAATATCTATGGACCTCTTGATACTGAATTTTACTAGCTACGCAAATTATTTTCAGGCAATTCAGCACATTTCATTGAGGGTGTCATATTATATTTGAACTGCATCTCTCAAATGGAAGAAAATATTTTATACAAATTATAGTTTAGTTTATAACCATTGTAGTTTAGTTTAGAAAATATCCTGTGTAAACATAAAACTATATTTTATTGTTAGAAGAAAAGTTTCTGTACACAACCAATCTTAGATTGCCTAAAAACTTCTATATGAAGGTGACCCTATCAGCTGGAGAAAATTGCTCTCATTGTCAATAATACTGTGGTGCTTGCCTGCAGTCAAAAGGCATTTCTGAAGAAGGCAACCCCAATTTGTACCAGCATAATCCTGGACTTTAGCCTAACTTTTCAGTACTGTGCCAAGATTAAAATAATCACTTTGCTTTGCACCTTTTGATTTAGGAAACAATACCACAGAGAAACATGGGACTTTAGTAGCTAATAAATGTCATGTCTTTAAAAATGCAAACCAACAGCATTATAAGTCTGAAAATCACAAGGAACTTTACCAAACCTCTATCTTTCTGTTCTCCCAGTCTCTGAATTGTCTATATTCATCACCTACATTTCCTATTATATTGTCTGACTCAATTTCCCCAGCTTGAAAATGGAGACAAGAATGCTTTCCTAGCTCAGAGTGGTTATTGGAAAATAAATTCATTAATGATTTTTAGAACATGCCTGAAGATGGAAAACCTTTGCAAAGGAAATTCAAAGTGTTATTATTAAAGGCATTTTTATATTTCCTAACTCATCCCCTTGGTTGGTGTAACTTCGCAATTTCTCTTAATGCCGAGAACAAAAATAAAAACAAAAGTAATTTGTTGATATCAGTAATTCAATAAAATAATTATGTAAGATTCATTTTTCACTAGTTTTGGTGAAGTGTGTGTGTAAAAGGAAACCAATAGAGTGTTCTCTTCAGTGTATTTTCCCCATAGTAGAAGCAATTAGAATCTACACACAGAGCTTAGTTCACCAGTAGAAAAGCTAGAAGCGGACTGGCAGTGTTCCTAAAAGACAGTGTTATTAGAGTGGCACATAATTTTATAGTTAGGGAATTACAAAGATACATAAGGAATGGCATGAACATTCATTAACAAACATATCAAGGCTTCCAGGCTTTTCAGTTTCTATGGTATGGGTTTTTTCATTATGTTGCCAAGGACACCAGAAGGAAATAACAGTTTGAGGTATTTTTGAATAGTTACCTCCAGCACATATTCAGTGAAACTCATCTCCCAGGAACAATTAGATCCAAATAGCCCATGATGTATACAGATGTACATTCATCTCAAAGAAAAACAATTTCCAACACTGCTCTCTAGCTAACTGAAGAGTGGACAAGTGGGCAGATTTTATTAGAAATATGGGATAAACTTTGTTGCTGTGCAGTGTTTATTTTGGCATTCTCTGCAAAACCATTCGTCACAGTAGGAAAGGTGCTAACCCCATTGTGTTAGAAAATAATTTGATTCATGGCACTTGATATGGAATCATCTTGAAGTGAAAAATCAAGCTTTAGGTACTGCATCAAAAGCTGTAAATAGTGAAAAATGTATTCTGAAGCATGAACTCCATCTTGTTGGGCAATAATATGAAACAAGTCCCATATTAAAAAGAAGGTATTTTAGGCTGACTAGGAAGTGTGTTAACTGAGTGACTCAGTAGTTTTGACATTGGCTTGTCAACTCATAGATCCTGAACTGAAAATCTGCTTCTGGAAGAAGCTATAAATTGTTCCAAGCAGAAGAGTGAAATGAAATCTACGAGGGCATGGAAATCCTACACGGCAACATAGCCTACCAAGAGTTTAATTAGGACACCAGAACTACCCAAACTAGCTTTCCAGGAGCAGTAAATCTCTGTTGCCTTCTCTGTTTCTCTGTGGTATCATTCCCCCATTACAACCATCCCTGGTACTTATCCCAGAAAAGTACTCTTTTTCAACTTGCTCAACCAGCTAATATAGGGCATTATTAGGATTCTACAAACTCTGCAGCGTATCACAACAACCGCATTTTGCTTTGGGTGGTAGAAGAACAAGCACAATCTTTTCACAGGTGTCTCATCAGTGACACCGATTCCTTTCTAGAAGTCCCATACCTTCCCATACCTTCCTTTCTTGAAGTCTCAGTTGCTCAGTTACTCCAAAAGACTTGAGAGGGAGCAGAAAGATCCACCAGCCTTCATAGAATAGTACAGGAGGACACACTGTGTTTTCCAAAATATATGTGGTGATACCATGTGCTAGCATGAGCTCGTTCACACAAATAGGTAGAGTCATGGATCAAAGAAGAGCCTGAATCCAGGCTAAGGGGGCTGGCCTTGGGCTCTTACATGCCTTTCTCACAACTCTAGGTACTACCAGATTATCTTATTCCTCTCCAGACCAGAGGAATGTTCTTTATGACAGAGCAGGGTAACAATGAATTCCATTTGCTACAAGTTGTTTTGTCTTGAAAAACAGCTGAATTAACAGAAAAGGTAAAAGCAGATTTCTTATGACTGATTAGCCAGAATAATTTCCTTAGGCTGGTGTTTTTCACTGATATGACAATTTTTAACTATAACTTTCATTTATTTTATTTTGATTATTTTAGAACATCTGCAGCCCAAACTCTTCCACAACAGCTAATGTACAATACACATATATTTACAAATGCACTCACCTTTCACTAAATACGGGAGTGTTTTTCAGCTTGTTTTGCTGGCCACTACAGTGTCAGTAGATGCAGTAAACAAAATAGCAGTTTCAGCAGCATTACCCACCTCGCATGCACCTCGCATTCAGCAAAGCACATCTGAAGCAATTGGTTTTTAACACATTAGCAGCCTTACCAACTCAAATGGAGTGCTACATGCTGAAAGTTGGGTGGGGGCTTAAGTGTGTGTCTGATCTGATTAAGCTACATTTAATGATCTAGAGTCTACAGAAGAGGACACATAGGGTGTGTCTAGACTACAGGGTTTTGTCGACAAAAGTGGACTTTTGTCGACAAAACTATACCTGCGTCCACACTGCCTTTGAGTTATGTCGACATAATGTAGACAAAACTCAGCAGTTTTGTCGACATATGTAAACCTCATTCTACGAGGAAAAACGCCTTTTGTTGACAGAGTTCTGTCGATAGAAGGCATTATTGCATCTACACTGTCCTTTGTGTCCACACTGTTATGTCGACAAAGTGGCTTGCTTTGTCGACAGAACTGGATGTAGTCTAGACGCTCTTTGTCGACAGAAGCTTTGTCGACAGTATCTGTCAACAAAACTTCTGTCAACAGAAGTCTAGACATACCCATTGAGGCATCTATAACCATCCCCTTTCCATTTTGTCTTGTCCTTTTTCCTGTAGTTATAAAAAGCTGAAAAAGAAAAGCTGTGCTCTAAGAAAGTCTAGGGCTGGGATGAGCAACCTATGGCTCCTGAGTGGCTCAGTACAGAACCATACACCTTTTTAATTAAAATGAAAAATTAATTCCAAATATTAAAAACATACAACTACTCATGTCCAGATGGTCCTTTTTTGTCTATTCCACCTTTAACCAGAAGTGAAAGTAAAGTACACGCCTCAGTAAAAACTGGCTGTGCTGCTCATTTAAAGGGCCGGCTGGGGGCATGCTTTAGGGGATGCATGCACACTCTCTGGCAGTGGCAGATGCTTCCATCTGTCCTCTGCACCCTGGCTCCAAGCCCCATCTGACTGCTGTGGTCTATCCCGAGCTGCCATGCTCCTGAGGCCCCCCATGGCACAGCCTTGGCAGCCCCACCACTGTTGTAATAGCTGTGTGTCCTGACTTGGGTTCTGGCTGCAGCAGCCTGGTCAACCAGGCACCAAGTGGGGCCCAGCCCCCATCTGGCTGCAGCATCCTGTCCCTGGCTCCCATCTGGCTGCAGGAAGAACTGGTGGCAGCCCTCCCTCCTGCTGCAGTGTGAGGAGGACAGGAGGCCATGATCTGGCTGTGGTGATCCTGGCCTGGCCCTTCGTCCATCCACTGCTGCCTGGGTGCAGCAGCCCAGCCCTGGCCAAGTAAGGTAATTTGGTCCAAGCCCCTTCCTCCCCCAACACTCTACTGGAAGCTGGACTTGACCAGTTACAATGTAAACTTCAAAGAAATGTGCAAAAAGAAACAGCAGCAGAAGTCCGATTACATAAAATCTGCGAGTACAGTAAAACTCCTATTGTCCGGCATCCAGTGGTCCAGCACTCCCAATAGTCCGGCACCAACTGGAACCCGGAACTGCTCCAGCCACCCGGACAATTGGAGCTGCTGTGAGCCCCATGGGCACTCGCGGCTAGGAAAGGGAAGGGGAGAATACCCCTGTGACGGGTCTGCCGGGACCCGCACTGCATCCAGCCGGGAAATGGGGGGTGGGTGGGGAATGGTGCGGCGAGGGGCGAATCCTCCGCTGTTTTGCAGGAAGATGGGGGAAGCCCCATGCAGCCACTGGTGACAGGCCAGCTGGGGAAACCCAGCTACTGGCCTGCAAGCAGCAGCAGAGGAGAGGGGGCGAGAGCTGAGGGTGGGTGGCTCTGTGCCGTGCCAGGTGCAGGGTCTGCTGGCTGGGTGCTGGCAGGCTTGCACCTGGCACGGGTACCGTAGCCAGCCCGTGCCCCTTTAAGGGGTCCGGGGCCGGGAGGGGGGCATAGAGTTTCCCTGGTGTTGGCCAGAGTGGCCACCAGGAAAACCTGGGGAGGGCTAGCCTCCCACGAGTTCGAATTAAGGGGCTACACACCCCTTAATTCGAACTAGTAAATTCGAACTAGGCTTAATCCTCGTAAAATGAGGTTTTCCTAGTTCAAACTAAGCACTCCGCTAGTTCGATTCAAATTCGAACTAGCGGAGCGCTAGTGTAGCGGCTATGAATGTTAGTTCGAACTAACGTCCGTTAGTTCGAACTAACATTGTAGTGTAGACATACCCAGAGTCTCTCAGCGGTGGACTTGGGGAAGTGGTGGAACAGAGCAACTGGGGTGCTGCCAGGTTGGTCCCACAGCGCCACCGCTCATCCCCCTGCTCGGTGATAACTACTGCCATCTGGGGGGTAGGGAGCCCGTTCCCCTCCTGGAAACTCTCGGCAGCAGAGTGTGGGGCTGAGCAAAGCCAAAACAGGGCAAGTTTGGGGACTTAGCTCTTGCCCCCTTTCCTTCGCTGCCGCTTGCAGGCCAGCGGCTGGGTTTCTTCAGCTGGCCTGTCACCGGTGGCTGAGTGGGGCTTCCCCCGCCTTCCTGCAAAATGGCGGAGGGTTCACCCCTCGCCACGCCGTTCCCCGCCCACTCACCCCAGACACAGTGCGGGTCCCAGCAGACCCGTCACAGCCCCCGCCAGAGTACCTCCTGATACTTCGGCATATCTAATAATCCAGCACCAACTAGGTGCCAAAGGTGCCAGATTATCGGAAGTCTACTGTACTATGTTTCATTTATGCGATTATTAATCATCATGTCAATTACTGATAATATTAAGTCGTATATTTTTAGTCATGCAAATGGGCATTCTTATACTGCTCTTTGTTGATCACTTGGTCCGAATTTTGATGTTTGGCTCTTTGGTTTGAAAAGCTTTCCGACCCCTGGTCTATGGAATGACAGGAGAATAAATTTTTACTGAGGTATAAAATACAAGGAAAGTATGACAAATAACAACTGAAGAACTGCATTTCTAAAATGACATTGTGCTGTACTAATATGAAGCACTATCAAGATAAACAAAATATTCCATTTTTATCTCTGTCCTCTAATAAATTATATTTGTGTTTATAAATGAACTGCTTACAAAGTCTGTCCTCTCTCACCATAACTGGGCATAAACATAAAAAAATGCAAAATGAAAGCAGAAAATTTATGAAAAGTGTTCTCGTGTAAGCTGGATGATCTTGGACCAGTCACTTCATTTTGTCTTTCCTCTTTCAATGTCACTTTTTCTTCTCTTTTCTCACCTCCTCTTCTCTATCTATACCTAAAGCTCTTTGCCACAGAGATTCTCTCCCTCTGCCTGCAATAGCATTTAATAAAATGTTGCAACAATTTCAGCTGCTACTCTCTGATTACAAATCACACTAGTTAGATGGGAAATTATTCCCAGTAAATAAGCCAAATGCAATATAAAACTGCATCTGTGCTAGCAGGGAAGGCTTCAAAACTCTAGCTCAAAATCTTAATTCCTGCACTTACAAGTAATATTTCATTTATTCATTCTTATTTCTGTAAGAACAGTAAGCTGTTGAACGACAAATATCCAATAGTCTGACCTAATCAATCTGTAATAATATTTGTGTCCAAGTCACTAATCAAAATCATTCAGTAGCATAATCTCTAAATCTGCCTTCCTTTAAATAAATAAATCAAGGTACTAAATTCAGCCCCTATGTAATTAAAAACAGTGTGTTGCAATCAGTGGAATAATACTATTTTTCAGTTGCATAATCATTTTGAAGATATTGTATTATCTTGACTATCAACCTATAGAACTGTGTGGGTAGAGGGGAAGAAAGGAAACATTGTGCCTTTTCAGTTGGTCAGTGCAGTTCTAACCAAATATATTCTAATTATACAGAAAAAACAAGGCTTAGAGAATCTTGCAGAGTTATTAAATGCTGCACTTTTCAATCAGCCAAGAGGAATGCAGTAGGAAGGACAAGGTAAACGATCATATTGCAGATCTTCACATTATATGATGAACATGAAGAAACTTACTTAAAACTAAAACAACTTAAGGACCTTATCTTGCAAATGGATTCACATGATCACAGTGTAATATCTCATAAACTCCTATTCAGTGGGCCACAGTGCAGCTATATCAGGGTGCTTGCGTGAAAGGATAGTACTGTACATAGCAGAACAATAAAAAGAATCATGAATGCCACTATGGATCTGCTCTATTTCTGTGAAATGCCCAAAATTTCAGCCAGTACCATTAACTAGCACTATGTTTAATAAAAAAAATGTAAAACAAAATATTCACCCACATACCTCTGCTTTTAAACCAGTGTCAAAGATCCTACTCCATTTTGCCTCAAATGGCAGATCTAACAACACTGTAAAATCCTTGCAAACAAATTATCACAATCACAGAGTTTAGGAGCACGCTGGGTCTTCAAGACATATTCAGTTGATTTCATGCAAAAGCTCCTAGAGGTCACAGCGCAGATGGTGCCTTATACTAGTTAGAAGAACATTTCTGAAAGTCCCAAAGACCATTACAGTGTCACTATGAAATAGTAATTCATTTGTCTGAATGTAACTAATAAACCTACTTCAGCCACTAATAAGTTAAAAACCTAGTCCAGACTGTTACAGCTTCTTTCATACTATGTCTTCTTTGATCACAAGTACCCTCTGCCACTAACCTTGAAGGTAACACATATAGATTGAATTCAGTCATAAGACTGAAATACTTACAGTAAGTTGCTTTTAGAAATGCAGTATCCTGTGACACTTGCATCTCTGAATTTTTTATATGCCTACAAAAACTGAGTGGTAGCTTTCATTCATCTAATCTTTATCGGTAGCACTTCAGTCTGCCACTTGCTTTCATATTTTCACAAAATGTCGCCAAATACAGAAAAAAAGAGGAAGAATTTATTGTATTAAGAATCGCTTGCTCCAGGTTTTGTTGAACAGACAATGATATGGAGAAAAGAGTTATATTTCATGTTAAATGCATAAGCAAAAGTCAAGGAAAAAAATAACTGCTTGTTATAAGAGGATGCTATCTAATTGATCACATCAGTTTAAAATAGATGCACATGGAATATACCGGTAAGTTTAAATCCAGCTTTTACTTAAGGAAGTATTGTTAGATGATCCCTTCTAATGAGAAAACTGAAAAAAAAATGTTGAGTGAGATGAGTTGGAAGGGCAGGGTTATGCTGACATCATAAGCAAAGCACACAAGAAACCATCACTAGTAAACACTACAGCAATGACAAAAATATTGATTCCAAATCATGCTGATTTATTGTGATCCAGTTAGCCCTCAAAGAATTGTTTTTCTAAACTGTCATATAAGACATAAGATACAAAACTATTCCTCAGTGGTATTGGGGACTGTGGGAAGAAATACACAATATACTGTCCTGGAAGTACAGATAACAGTAACCCACTTTCTCTAGTTTGTGGCATATGGTTAGTATAGGAAGCATTGTAGGAAGCATTCCAGTGAGGGCAAACTTCTGGGGTTCGCTGTTAAAGATAGTAATAGGAATGCTTATATAGTTATAATATCATTCTCTGTCAGCAAAACAAGAAACAATAGAGACTCATACCATACTTCATGCACAATAAATAAATTCCATGTCAGAGAGCTTCATGTACCATAGGATAGATGCCTCAGACACACACACAGCAGAATTCTTCAACAGGCCATTTTTCAAAGGATCCTAATAATAACCATTTTAGTGTCCAAACATACTTTATCCCTTTAAGGACTTACGGGAAGGTGTGATAGTTTAATATACATGCATGCACAGAGGAAGTCTGAGGTAGAGCTGAGAGCAGAAACTACATCTCTTTTTTCTCTGTTTTCTGTGGTCACATACATACGCACACAGCAGGAAAAGGATATGTGCACAGTTATAGCTCAGGCAAGTTTATCAAAGATTTAAATTTGCTTCACAGGTCTGCTGCAGACCTTCTGGGGCTCTTTGGACAAGTCTTCTTGACTCTCCTGTCTCCATTTTGTCTATCTGTAAAATATATCACTTCGTAATGATTGGTGAGGGCAAGGTTATTATTGGGTGTGAGGCACACAGATATAATGTGATAAGCACCAATGTAAAGCCTCTAACTAAACAAAACATACAATATTGGCATAAATCATTCAGCAATACTTACACGCTCTGTCTAGTGTATGATCCCTCTTTTGGCCAACAGTCCTGCTCTAGAAGACTGACCATAACACACAGCTGTTGCAAAAGACTAGTGTCAGGGTGGCCGACAGACTTACTGGGTGAAAGGGTTGAGGCTAGGGCAGCCAGTCCTCAGTGATGCCCAGAGCGTGCGGTGCTAGATCTCCCCCAGCCCTTGGAGCCGCCTGCAGTGTGTTGCATGGCGCTTCAGTGGTGATTTAAAGAGCTCAGGGCTCCAGCCACTGCTGCTTCTGTGGGAGTGACAGCAGGAGTGGAAGTTAGGAGCCCTGGTTCCTTATGAATTGCTGGGCCCCAGGGCAATTTCCCCATTTGCTCCTCATGTTGGCGGTCCCGGCTAGTGTTTATCATTTCAACCAAACATCACTTATATAAACAACAATAAAGAACAATAAACAAACTGAATCTGCAATTTGAATATTTCCAAAACAACTGTGTCTATTGCAGTTCCAGACTAATCATAATCCAACCATCTATAATGTTTCTGACCAAAGCCAGTAAAGCATAGTATTACTAGTTATCAATCCCCTATGAATGATGTACTCCAGTTTGTAGATACAGTATCACATGTGATCACCACAGGAACACACAGACAGAAAACAAACTGTT
This sequence comes from Pelodiscus sinensis, assembly GCF_049634645.1. Lineage (NCBI taxonomy): Eukaryota > Metazoa > Chordata > Testudines > Trionychidae > Pelodiscus > Pelodiscus sinensis. The sequence goes on from NC_134723.1 coordinate 9,650,008, forward strand.
TTATATGATGGTGTTTCTCAGTCACAAATCCCCGTACTTTCTTCCCCTCTGAAGCACACACTGAAAGAGAATCAAAGTAGCAATGTTTCTTTTAAAACAGCACCAAATCTGAGAGGACAGAGAGAAAATGCCTAAAACAAAGCTTCAGTCTTGAATTAGCAGCACACAGTAGGACAGGTGTTCAAATGACAGGTTCGTTGCCAGAACACTGAGTATTCTGTGAGAGTGGACCCCTCCTATATAAACAAATATTATTCATGAACATGGAAAGGAGCTGAGCCCAGAACAAAGACTCCCAATGGTCAATAGTGTGTTCAGTACAAACAATGAATGCAATGCCTGTAATATAAAAACAAACAAACAACGACAGCATTAGAAAATTGTATAGAGTCCTCCACAGGTCCTTAATGCTGTTGATTACAGATACTGTATCACATGTTCTCTCAGTAAAGCCATAGAGGAAAAGGGGGACCTCATCCTCCACCTTTATGCCTTTGAGATGCCTGGTTAAAAGGAATTCCTGACTGCAAGCAACTGATAGTTGTAATTTATAAAAGTGCACATGCTTAGCCCATAAGGCCAGATGTGGAAGGTGGGTATCTTTGCAGCCAAAACAAGTGGTGAATCTCAAAATGAGGGACATGTGTGTTTTAAACGATGAAGCCAAATAATCTTTTCTGACATCTTTCCCCCTTTTTCAGTCAACTGTATCTTTAATGCTTATTTTTCAGGGGGCAAAATATGCACAGAGTTTCCAAATTCATTTTGTCACGTGTAAACAAACATTTTTTATTTCTTTTGATTGCATAATATGCACCTTCAGCTAGTTTCATGGACTACTCCAGGTTCTTTTTATTATAGTTCAGGCTTTCCCTTACTGGCTGCAGACTATAAAATGAACATATCTTGACATACCTAGTGATCATCTTCTGGTTTCCAAAGCTTCTTTTCAATTCAGTCTGTCTGATTATCAGCCAGAAATCCCTGAGAACTCTGTGCTAGAATGGGATTTCCAATTTCTGTGATAGCTAGAGAGATCTTTTTGGCTAATCTGGAACATAAGGTTTTAAATCAACTCAACATCCAGCCAACTTTGTACAGACATTACGCAGATGGCACCCTATCAGCAATAATAATACTCTGGACTAATTCAACAAACAGTTCCTACAGATCTCCTTTATTAGAGTACGTAACAGAACTCAGCAACTCTTACTTGAATGCCTGACATGTACATAGCAGCAATATCACATCCACAACTGACTCTTCTAAAAAGAAATTGAGTTGAAGAACCAGGCTGTGTCTTTTACCTATTATCATCAGAATCATAAGTCTGGACAGGACCCAAGAGTCATCTAGACGAATCCCCTGCATCCATGGCAAACTAAGTATGGGACTTTCAAAGTTGGGTTGCGGGCTCACCCAGGTAAGCCACTGGCAGGATGCAAGATGCTTTGTTTATCTAAGGGTACGTCTACACAGCAGAGTTATTTCAGAATAATGTCCATTATTCCAAAATAACGTTATGCGCTGTCTACACAAGAAGCCCATTATTTCAAAATAAATTCGAAATAACGGGCTTCTTACTCCAATTTCCTGTAAACCTCATTGTATAAGGATTAAGAAAGTCAGCAGAATAGCGATTTATTTCAAAGTAAGTGCTGTGTAGACAGCGCCAAATTTCGAAATAAGCAACCCAGTTTGCATAGATCAAATTGTATAGCTTATTTCGAGGTATGTACTAATGTGTAGACGTACCCTAAGTGTCCATAGGCATGGAGCCTCACAGCTTTCCTTGGCTGAAAACAGTGAACCACAGCCAATGGGAGCTATGAAAGCTTAGATAAACGAACTATCTTGGGGCCTATCAGTGGCTTACCTAGGTAGGCCCATGACCAACTCAGAAAACCCCGGATCTCTAGACCACCCTAACAAGAGTGTTTGAGTCTAAACTGTCTTTAAAAATCTCCCGTGATGGAGAATCCACAGCCCCCTTTTCCTCCACTGCTTAATTGCTCTGAGAGTTTGGAATTTGTTCCTAAACCACACTTGCTGAAATTTAAACCCACTGCTTCTTGTATTATCCTTGGCATTTTTTCTCTCTTCTCCATGAAATAACCTTTAATGTACTTGAAAACTGTTATATCTTCCATCCAGTCTTTTCTTCTCCAAATTAAACAAACCCAATTTTTCAATCTTCCCTCAGAGGTATTTTTTTCTTTCTAATCAGTTTCTGAACTTTCTCCAATTTGTCCACATCTTTTCTGAAACATGGAGCCCAAAAATGAACACAATTTCCAGTTAAGGCCTAATCAGTGCAGAGAAGAGCAGAAGAATGATTTGTTATGTCTTGCTTACAATACTTCTGCTAATAAATCTCCTATTCATGTTTGAGTTTTACCAAAAGTATCACACTATTGATTCATAGGGTATGTCTACACTCGGGAGAGATTTTGAAATAAAGGCCTTATTATTTCAAAATGATAACTCCTGCTTGTAAGCTGATTTCAAAATAAGAGAATGTCTACACGACAGGACAAAGTCGAATTAAGATACGCAACTTCAGCTACGTTAATTGCATAGTTGAAGTCGAAGTAGCTTAACTCGGCTTTTGACGCTATCTACACTGCAGGAAGTTGAAAGAAGAACACTCTTCCTTTGATTTCCCTTACTCCTCATGAAAGCAGGGCTATCGGCATTGACCAGAGTGCCCTTCTCACTTCAAATAAGACTGCTAATTCGAACCATAGAAGATCGACAGCTTCGATCGAAGTTATTTCGAAATAATAACTCAAGAAATAACTATTCTGCAATAACTCCCTACTGTGGACATAGCCGTGTTTAGCTTGTGATCCACTAGGATCTCTAGATCCCTTTCTGAAATATTTCTTTCTAGTTAGTCATTTCCCATTTTGTATGTGTGCAACTGATTGTTCTTTCCTAAGTGGAGTACTTTGCATTTTTCCTTATTGAATTCCATCATATTCAGACCATTTTTTAGTTTCCCCAGATCATTTTTAATTTTAATCCTATCCTCCAAAGTACTTGCAACCTATTCCAGCTTCATATAATCCAAAAACATTGTAAGGGAGGGTATGTCTAGACTGCATCCCTCTGTCAGCAGAGGGATGCAGATTAGGCAGGTCGACATTGCAAATGAGACAGGGATTTAAATATTCCATGCCTAATTTGCATAAAAATGGTCACCACATTTTGCTGACTCAGCACTTTGTCTGCAAAAAGCGACAGTTTAGAAAGGGATCTATTGAGAAAGAAAGCCTTTTTTGACAGATCCTGTAAACCTCCTTGCAGGAGGCATAAGTGATCTGTTGAAAAAGGCTTTCTTTCTCGACAGATCCCCCACTAGACTGCCACTTTTGGCCAACAAAGTGCTGAGTCAGCAAAATGTGGTGGCCATTTTTATGCAAATTATGCACAAATTATCCCTGCCTCATTTGCAATGTCGACCTGCCTAATCTGCATCCCTCTGCCAACAGAGGGATGCAGTCTAGACATACCTGGAATGTCTACACTAGGGAGTTAACAGGTGAGCGTCCACATTACCAAACCTGTTATTTCGAAATAAAGGGCTTGTTATTTCAAAGTAATAACTCCTGCTTGTGAAGAGGAATAGTGCTGTTTGAAAATTGTTATTTTTAGAGTTATTATTTCAAAATAACTCCCTAGTATTGACATGCCCATAGTGTACTAGCTATATCATTATCTAAATTGCTGATGAAGACATAGACCAGAACTAGACTTAGAACTATTCCCTGTGGGACCCCTCTTATTATGTCCTTCTGACATACCTGTGAACCACTGATAACTACTCTCTGGGAATGGTTTTCCAATGAGTTAAGCATCCACCTTATAGTAGCTCTATTTATTTGTATTTTCCCAGTTAGTTTATGAAAAGGTTATGCGCGACTATATAAAAAGCCTTGTAAAATCAAGATACGCTACATCTACCTCTATAATTGCTAAATTATTACTGTGTTATTTATTACTGGTTGTTTAATTATTAACATTGTTAATATGTCAAAGAAAGCTGTTAGGTTGGTTTGATATTTGTTCTTGATTTACTTATCAATTTATTATATTCTAGGTGTTTACAAATTGATCACTTAACTATTTGCTCCATTATCTTTCAGTTACTCACATTAAGCGACTGGGCTGTAATTCTCAGGGTTGTCCTTATTTTCCTTTTTGTAGACAGGCATTACAAGTGCCCTTTTCCAGTCCTCTGGAATCTCTCCCATCTTCCATAACTTTTTGAAGATAATTGCTAATGGCTCAGATATCTCCTCAGTCAGCTTCTTGGGCATTCTAAGATGCATTTCATCAGGCCCTGGTGACTTGAAGACATCCAACTTGTCTAAGTAATTTTAACTTGTTCTTTACCCATTTTAGCCTCTGACTCTACCTAATTTTCACTGGTATTCTCTATAGTAGACATCAAATTGCTACTAATCTTTTCTGGTGAATTCCTTTAAATTAACAGGGTTACTTTGGTGGTTAGCCAACATATACCATTTTGTACCATTATTAACTTTAGAAGAAAACTGAATTTCGCAACATAATTGTATCTTTTGACTAGAGTGTGGGCTCTGGAGTAGGGAAGGGATCTGGGCTTGGGTGTAGGCTTATCTCTAGTGGATCCTATACAGAGGCACAGTGGAGGTCCTGGCACTGTGGTATATACTATGTCCCGGAAGCAGCCAGCAGCAGGTCCAACTCTTAGGTGGAGGTGTGAAAGAGGCTCTGAGCACTGCTCTTGCCCACATGCACTGTCCCCGCCCCACAAGCTCTCATTGGCTCCTGTGCCCAAACTCTGCCTCTGGCTACTTCTGGGATGCAGAGCCGTCTGCAATGCTGGGAAAGGCAGGAAGCCTGCCTCAGTACACTCCTCCTCCCCCGCCTAGTCACCTTACAGCAAAGAGACCCAGTGCCTGTTAATCTGTGATCCACTACTGGGTCACAACCCATAATTTGAATCCACTGTTTTAACAAACTTAAGTTAATTTTTCAAAATGAAGAAAATGGAAAAGAACACAAAAAGAAAAAGATTACTGAAAAACACCCTATAAGTAACGTGAATGAAACTGAGTCAAACAAGAAGGCTCCAATGAGAACAAGATAACTTCTATGTGACTTCTGAGCAAAGATATTTCCAGACCCTCACTTGAGAAAAAAAAGGTGCTATTTTTAAAAGTGTCTAAGTGACCTAGGTGGTTAAGCCCCATTTTCAAAAGTGACCGAGGGATGTAGGAAGCTAAATATTACTCGAATATGATGGTTCAAAAATTACTTTGGAACATTCATCATTAGATGCTTTTGAAAATTGTACCCAATACCTAGAAAAACAATTTCTATTCCCAAGTGACACAATATCCATAAGCTCGAAGAAGAAATTTGGGGCCAAATTTCAAACTTATTGAGCACTGTTGCTCCAATTATTTCAGATAGAATGATTAGATGTCAGTTAGCTCCAAAATGAGGCATAGGATTACTACCAATGTGGCATGGTTTATATTGAAAAATTAGGAACATCTTATGTTTATCATTATTCATACGAACTACATGCCAGACCTCTCAAATGAGTGGAAAAAGCAAATGAATGAAAATAGAAAACCACTGTCTGTTAAATGTATAGGTAATGGATACTTCAACTGACTAATCCTAAATTAATGCAAAACACTTCATGGAAGGAAAAAGAGAACAGTACAAAATACTTTTCATAATGAATTTTATTTTTTCCAGTGGTTTTGGAAAGTTGAAACTTGTCTGTATTCCATGTTTGTTGGATTGTCATTGTACTCTTGAGTCTTTCAGTCTCTATACATTTGTGTGGTATCACTGCCAGAGGAGCCGTGGGGGCAATAGTGGTGGGAATTTTACTACATGATTCTTCAATATTTTTTTCATTGTTTTGAAAAAAACCCTTTGTCTTAGATCGACAATGTGATTCTAGATTCAAATAGTCTATCCACTGCCCATTCTCTCTGCAACCATTTCATAACATATTTCTTACTCCATCTCGGAGTTAAAATCTCTGGTGTAGCATCTTACTTTCTGTATTTCTATTTTTAAATCTATCAGCGGATATATTATAAGGTCCAAGGACACAATTGCTGGTCTTCTCTCCTCTTCCTTTTTTTGCTAGAACTCTGACTTAAATGACTGTGCTTGCTGGAATGAAAAATTCTTATAGGGCATAATGATTGCCCAGTGTAACCCCTCTGGCAAACAACATTTCAAATGAGCTTTAGCACTTCCCTCTATGATTTTTTTAAAATAATTTTAAATCCCACAGAGATATCTGGGTGCATTCTTCAATATACATGCACAATGAATGGGGGTGGGGAGCAGTGTTCCATTGTTAGCGAACCCAAGACCTCTCAATCTAAAGAGCTACAGTTTGAACTGAAGGATGAAATTCCTTAGTTGGTAGTAGTAGAAGACTCATACCTTTTGTGGATAAGCCAGAGCAGAGTGTATGTAGCACACACCACACATTAGATCACAAGCATCTAATTCCTCTAGGAATAGAGAGAGCAATTATTCTGCCAACTCTGAAATCATACAGAAATGGTGGAAAAAGAAATGTTTAACCACAAATAGACACAGGTCTGAACAATTTATATGAGGCAAAATTGCCTTGATTATAACAAAACACACTAACCACTTTCAATCAGGAAATAAACCGCCTGGTCACTTTTTTACAAAGATCTAACAATTATGATTGATGCATAACAAGTACCCTGTGCTCCTGGTAGTTTTCCCTGCATAAAGCATGCCTGTAGCAAATAGGGGTGCTAAAACAATTTTTATAGTGGGGGTGTTTAGAGCCATTGAACCAAACTGTGTATAATGGCCATCATTTCAAGTCAGGGGGTGATGCAGTACCTTACCCTCCACCCCCTTTGTTCCAAATGTGCAACAGAGTGCCTGCACTCCATGAAAATTGCCTCCAAGAACAGATTACCTAGCAAAATAAAGCAGTTCACAATTACTGATTGAATCCTGTCGCAGGTATTGACGGGATAATACTTATATCCTAAAATTGGGACATAAAGATAAATAATTTCATCACTTAGGTGTCATAGAAAAGAAGACCATTTATTTATTTGATTTTGAATCATTGGCCTCCCAGTCTTCCAAACACTTCTGGAGACCAGATTCTCTGCTGGCATAAACTACCAAAGTCAATTTATATCTGAGGAAGATATGGCTCACAATGAAGGGATACTGTTGCCACTGGTTTATCAAGGATCGTGGCTAATTACCACAATAACATTTCATTGTGTACAGGCAGTCCCCGGGTTACGTACAAGATAGGGACTGTAGGTTTGTTCTTAAGTTGAATTTGTATGTAAGTCGGAACTGGTACATATTGTAGGGGAAACTCTAGCCAAACATTTTTTTTTAGTTTTGGATAGCATAGGGAAAGGTTAACTCCCCTCTAATGTTTGTTTTGCTGTCTGTTCCCCTTTTCAGAAGATTTCACATCTATTTCTGTCCGTGTGACAAACTCAGGACTAAAGGAGTAACTCATCAAATACCAAACAGCTCTGCACCATGCTTTGAGCTAATAGCTTTATTTCCACACACCACCCAGGGTTCTAGGAGGAGGGTCCTTTTTTTGCTAACACAATGAGGCCAGCACTTTGTTTGTTTTGGTGGAGTCTTTGTTTGCCCAGGGAGCCCAGCATGTATAGGGGGAGGAGGGGCGGAGAGGCTGCTTTTGTCTGCTGTTCGGCAGCCTGTTGCTCAGGGGAGGAGGCAGCCTGTTGCTGGCAGGGGGGAAGGGGGGAGGCGTGCAGGATGCGAGGCCGCGGGGGAGGGGGGGCAGCGGGCGTGGGGGGGCACTTTTCCTCTGCCCGGCAGCTCTGCGGGATCCCTGTCCCTGTGGCCAGCTGCTGTAGGCAGAGGCCAGTTGGAGCCAGCCGAAGAGGAGGAGGAGGTGGATTCTAGGACCCAGGTGAGCGAGCCCCGGGGACGCTGCTGCGCTCCGGGAGCCCGGCATGTATAGAGGGGAAGAGGGGCAGAGAGGCTGCTTTTGTCTGTTCGGCAGCCTGTTGCTCAGGGAAGGGGGCAGCCTGTTGCTGGCAGAGGGGTGGGGGGGGCAGCGGGCGTGCGGAGGCACTTTTCCTCTGCCCAGCAGCTCTGCGGGACCCCAGTCGGAGCCGGCCCGAGGAGGAGGAGGATCCTAGGACCCAGGTGAGCGAGCCCCGGGAATGCTGCTGCGCATGTGCGGGAGTTGCCTCACCCCGTTCGTATCTAGGGATCCGACGTAAGTCGGATCCACGTAAGTCGGGGACTGCCTGTACTTCAGTTTGATGTTACAGGACATGCATCTGAGGGTATTTCACAGGTTCTCTGAACACACAACCCTACCACTGTTTAATTGCTGCTGCTTCAAACTTTCAAACCAGAACTTGTAATATTGGGGATCAACACCAGACTCAATCAAAGCTTCTTGGGATGAAGGGGCAGATTTCTGTTATATTTGCCAAACAGTTATGCGGAAAAAGATAAACAAAGGAAACAAAATAAAATACTCAACAGAATGATCCTTTGTTTTATTGTTACTTACAACAAATATGATTATATTATTTGAAAAAACCCTACCCATTTAATAGGCCTGATGATTAAATACTTCCTCGGGATACTCTCTTAGAAATGAAAAATGAAAAAACTCCAAAACATACCTGGGTGTATCTAGTTAGTACCTTAATAAATTCACTAGGAAAAGGCTCACATCATGAAGAGAGACACTTAGAACAATATTCTTTTACATCACAAACAAAGAAGGTTCCATTGACACCCCGTAGTTGTATCCTGAGACTATAATAATATTAATTTATTCTTTAAATAATGCAGGATTAACCTACCACTGAATTCCTACAGTATTTTAGTTTAGAGACCTATAACAATTACAGGATTATCCAATTTATACAACTGGACTATTTTTGTTACACATAAAATGTACTATTCAGTGCCATATAATACACACTGTTAGGCAAATCTGACATTTGTATATAGCAAAAAATATGAATTAAAGATTCAAAGACAAAATCATGGCTTGTTGCATTATGCAGTAAGGCTGAAGCTAAGTGTTTAATCCAGGCACCAAAGAGAAGAGCTATAAATCAGGGTACACTACATCTACCTGCAGGAAGTCCTAGAGGGTGGAGACCAGAGCTACATATACTGTTTCCATGGTAATGGGCAGTTTTGTTAGTGACATACAAGGGGGAAAATTGCTAATGTTCCCTAACTGTTGTTCTTCAGTATGTGTAGTGTACATGCATTCCACTTCAGGTGTGTATGCACCAACAAGAGTTTCCAGAATTTTTTCCTTAGTGGTAGATACTGGCACAGCTCAAGCATCTCCTGCCTGCATGTACCAACAATGCAGGTAAAAGTGCCCAGTCGATTTTGTGTCCCCTCAGTTCCTTCTATCTAGAAAATTCTGAAGTAGAAGGACAAAAGGGCAGGTTGTGAAGTGGAACACATCTCAAAGAACAACAGTTATGGATAGTTATCAGCCATTTTTTCTTCTTCAACTGATTAAACTTGAGCATTCTCCTCTAGGTGACTTTTGAGCAGATGAATAGTTGAGAGATCAAATTTCATGGACACGTGGACTGCAGAATAACTTGACCTAAATTGGCACCATCTCTGAATGCTGAGTGATGGAATAATGGGAGGAGAACATGAACAGTAATGATTAGGTTGTTGTTTTACAAATATCTTGAATGGGGTCTGCGCTGGGAATTCTACGGAAGATGCAAATGACCTTGTGAAATGAGCTGCCAGAGTAGGTAGTTGTGAAACACCTGTCTGACCATAACAAATGAAATACATGAAGTAATTCAGGACAAAATTGTCTGTGAAGCTCTTAAGAGACCCATGGTCCTGTCAGCTACAGCTATGAAGAGTTAAGTGTAACATGAGACTGATTTAGTTTTTTTAACAGAAATTTAGGACTCATCTAATGTCCAATGAGTAAAAATAACATTCATTCCTATTTGCATGAAGCTTCGAATAGATAGGTAGGGAGAATGACTGATTGTTATAAAATCATGAAACCTATTTCAGGAGGAAATTGTCAGCCGGCGGTCAGGGCAGTGTGTATGTGCTATACACCCGAGACTTTAACTGCTGAGACCGAGGTCCCTTGCAGCAGGCAACCTGGAGGAGGTTGACGGGTGCCCAATAAGTGTACAGGGAGAGCTTATAACACCTTAGATTTCAGCTGCTAGAATTCGTAATTCCTTTGCAGCGGGCAGCCTTGGGGAAAGACTGAAAGATGCCCCAGTGGATTCTGCCACCTGGATGTGACACAAATCCAAATGCCCAAGCTCTCCCTATATCTGTCCCTTAAGACTGGCTGAAGTTCTTTTAAATTGTGCTTGGTTCTGTTACAGCAACTGAAGGAGTCAGGTTAAAGCTTAAACAGTTACAGATATATTGAGGAAGCTTATAAATCATATGGTTGCATTGGCTATTGTTCTATTTCTTAACTGCTAGCAAAATATAGATCTTAAAAATGGTTACAAAGAAGATAAAGATAGGAAAAACAGAAATAATAGTACCAAGTAACAGCTTAACCTTTAAAGAGCTCTAAGTCTGTGTACACTTAAGACAGAGGACCACATCCAGGTACAATTTTTACCCCCTTCTGTGCCTCTCGACTCCAGCATGTCAGGCCAGAGTCGGTCCCTCAATTCCTAGGAAAGACGAAAATACGAGGTGGGTGTCCCCATAGAACCTTGGGAGGTCAAACACCTAACCCGACCAGCAGGTAGAGGGTAGAATGACACTCAAAAGAGAGTGTGCTGCTGTACCACCTTTATACTCATGGGGTCACGTATTTCTCTTTCTTATCTGTCATGCCAAATGGTGCTGGTCTGTCTTTTGTGAGACCAGTTCTTACAAGGGAGTTGTGAACTTAATTTACACTTGTAAGAGAGATAACTAAATTGGAAGTACTGGGCATTCTTTTCTCAGTGGGAAATTCCTCTTCCAGGGACTGTGTGTGTTCGAATCAACATGGGTGCCAGCCGGGCACACTCGCATATCCTGATTTCACATCAAAGCAGATCAAAGCTTAATGGCTATGCTGATTTTATCGCTCCTTCTCTGTCCTGTATGCTTTAGGAACCTCAGAGAGGCAAATAAGATGGATGTGATGGGGGCGGGCTGTCTGGCTACATTAATGGGTGAGGATGTAGATATACATTATTTTTAAAGAACATTGCATAAAAAGACACTAACAGAGTTCCAAGACCTTTCTGGCTAAAGTGATGGTCACAGAGGGTACGTCTACACTACAGCGCTAGTTCGAACTAACTTAGTTCGAATTAGTTAATTCGAACTAAGCTAGTTCGAACTAACGCGTCTAGAACTAAAAACTAGTTCGAACTAGCGTTTTGCTAGTTCGAACTAGTAAGTCCACATTGAGTGGACTCTGAACAGGGCTTAATGATGGCCGGAAGCAGTGCCGGCAGGGCATAAAAGGAGGACTTAGAGCATGGAGATACTGTCTCAGGCTAGCCGAGGGCTGCGCTTAAAGGGTCCCGACCCCCACCCCGGACACACAGTTCTAAGGGGTGCCCCGCTTGCAAAGAAGTTCTGGCTTGGAGTGCCCTGAGTGCCCACACTGGGCACATCACACCACTCGGCCATCAGCCCGGCTGCACTTGCCGCAGGCTGCCATCTGGGGAGAGGGAGTAATTGGGGGGCTGCAGGAGAGCTTCCACCCCCAGAAGCCCGCAGAGCCAGCCCAGTCCTCCCCATCGGGGGCTCGTACCCCATTCCTCCCTCACCTCCTTCCACTTGCCCTTCCCTAGCCCCCCTTCTTATTGATGTACAAAATAAAGATAACGTTTCTTCCAACATTGACTCTGTCTTTATTGAAAAAAACTGGGGGAGACTGGGAAAAGGAGGTGGGAGAGGGGAAGAGAAAGGCTGGGAGAGGGGAGGGCAACTAACATGATCAGGGGTTGGGAACAGGTCCCAGATGAAGAGAAGCTACAGAGACTGGGACTGTTCAGCTTAGAAAAGAGGAGACGGAGGGGGGACAGGATAGAGGTCTCTAAAAGCAGGGGTTGGGTGGAGAGGGTGCATTCAGAAAAGTTCTTCCTGAGTTCCCATAAAGAAGGACTAGAGGACACCAAAGGAAAGGAATGGGTAGCAGGCTTGAAACTAGTAAGAGAAAGTTGTTGTTGTTGACAAAGCAAATAGTTAACCTGTGGAACTCCTTGCTGCAGGAGGCTGTGAAGGCTAGAACTAGAACAGAGTTGAAAGGGAAGTGAGATCAAGTGATGGAGGTTGCGTCCATGGAGTCCTATTAGCCAGAGGGTAGGAGTGGTGTCCCTGCCCAAAGTTTGTGGAAGGCTGGAGAGGGATGGCACGAGACAAATGGCTTGGTCATTGTCTTCGGTCCATCCCCTCCAGGGTCCCTAGGGTTGGCCGCTGTTGGCAGACAGGCTACTGGGCTAGATGGACCTTTGGTCTGACCCAGTACGGCCATTGTAAGCTCAGGGCTCAGTGTCGGGGGTCTCAGTGGACCCTCTTGATTTTCATGCACACCTGGTCCTGGGTGGCCAGGCTGGCAGCTCTCCTGCCCTAGCCGGCCACTTTCCTGTGCCTAGTGCGGAGATCGTGGACGAGGTCCACGATGTCCGCACTAGCCCAGGAAGGTGCCCGCCTCTTGCGGTCCAGGGCAAGCTCCCGGGAGCCGCCAGCCTGGTCCCGGCAAGAGGGGGTGGGCTGGGGGGCATCGGGTGGGTGGCTCTGTGCCGTGCCAGGTGCAGGGTCTGCTAGCTGGGTGCTGGCAGGCTTGCACCTGGCACGGGCACCGTAGCCAGCCCGTGCCCCTTTAAGGGGTCCGGGGCCGGGAGGGGGGCATAGAGTTTCCCTGGTGTTGGCCAGAGTGGCCACCAGGGAAACCTGGGGAGGGCTAGCCTCCCACTAGTTCGAACTAAAGGGCTACACAGCCCTTAGTTCGAACTAGCTAGTTCGAACTAGGCGTTAGTCCTCGTAAAATGAGGTTTACCTAGTTCGAACTAAGCGCTCCGCTAGTTCGATTCAAATTCGAACTAGCGGAGCGCTAGTGTAGCGCATAGGAAAGTTAGTTCGAACTAACGTCCGTTAGTTCGAACTAACTTTCTAGTGTAGACATACCCTAAGAAAATAACTTTCTAGGAGACGTGTTGCCAAAGGTTTTAATGATATCCCATAAGCTTTGCTATGGAGTAAGTCCTGTGATAAGAACCATGTTGCCAAATGTTTAAACGGTATCCCATAAGCTCAGGGAGGAACAGGCACTTTTACTTCACCTTCAGGCCTTTGAGGAATCTGACAGAAATGTCATTTGGAAATTAAAGACCAGTTATCTGCCCCTTGGGATATTACTAACAGGCAAATATTCATAAAGGCTACTGCTAAGTCTTGCTGTTTCAGGTACAATAAATATTCAAGTATGTGTTGTATGGACGAACACATCGGTGAGACTCTGCATTCAGTTATATGCAATGCCTCCAACTTGAAACACAAATCATACAAAGTGTAACTTGCATTTTGATTTCAATGGACTATTTAAGAACCAAAAAAACACTTAAGATGGGGGCAAAACTGGCCAATATTCCCATCAGTATTTCAGTCCTTAAACTAGGAAAACCTTTCCAATTACAATCTAACCTGGGGATCTGCAAGTTACTATCCCATCTTTCCAACATTTATCATACAGTATATAGTGATGAGACTGTTTTGCTAGACCAATATTATTTTAACTATATTTCAAGGCAGTGATGTTGAAGATTCTGTAAATATTACTGTTTCATTTAAATCAATACTGAAACAGCATGGTATTAGCCAATAGTAGGTCTTTACCTCAATGAGATACAAAATTGTGATCCTGACCAAGTGTGCTTATTAAAAATCTGATAAAACCTTTTACAAAGTGGCGGGGTGTTGTGAGTCTTAGCTAAAATCTGCTTTGATAATTACATTCAATTTACAATAAGAATCATCTCTGTATTTCAGTTGAATTATATTATTTTTCACATTCCGCCTTGAAGACTTCTGCAGAGTCGTAGTGTGCTGTTTAATGTCTATTAAATTCCACTCTCAAAATGGCTGCATTTCAGTAATGTTGACGTGGAGATTAAAAAAAAACCCACCTCCACCATTATATTGCAAAAATCAGTATAACAACTCTAAATCAAACACTGTAATCTTGAAACTCCTATAGTTCCACACGTTTTAGATAATCAGATTTTCAGCCAGCCCTTTAGATTTTCAGACTTAAAAATTAGTACTTAGATTACTTGATTGGCTGGCACAATCAGCCAGTCAGACCTCACTAATAACTTTCTATAATTTGGAAGGTTGCAATTATTTGCAGATGCAAAGTTGTGCCTGCAAAAATGCTCCACAGAATAACAGCTAATCCAAAATATTACTAAAGAATTTATATGCATTGGAGTATATAATGTACATATACCTATGAAACAACAAATCTAGCAACATTCCATGCAGTCACAGAATGTGCATGTTTTATAGTACTGCAGGGAACTAAATGGAATGTCTGCTGAAAGCTGACAGCTAAGGGATTAACAAGAATCAGTTTAGTAAAGACAAGTAATTCTACTCTGGGTTTTACCTGCAACTGTCACAGGTGAAAAGTATTTAATGAATTATGCCAACAAAATGAGAAGAGTGACAGTGTCCTCTACCTGTCTGACGTCAGCTCAGATTTTGTTCAATAACACCTGTCACCTGTTGGTGTCACAGGTATATTCCAGAGAGCAGCTCTTACTGTATTAGCTATTCTCCTTCTAACAGTAATAAGCAAGTGAAATGCAAACTGGCTTTGCAGTACATTATGGTGGGATTTTGATGTCCCAGTTACTTATATCTTTCCTACAGGCATAAATCCATTTAACACGAATATTTTGCATGACTATAGCACCTTTCATCAGAAGATGTGAAAGCACTTCACCAACACTTATTGTGAGATCAGGGCTTTGGGTTTGTTTTTTTTCCCCCTTTTCGGAGATGGGGAAGCACAAAAGATTAAGTGACTTATTCAAGATCCCACAGCAATCCAAGCACTCTGCTTTACTTTTCCATCCCTTGATTATCTGACCTGACTCATTCTGATCAGAAAACTTGTTCCCAATAATTTCCTTTTTGCCAGAAGCATCAACCATAATGCTGGGCTGCTCCCCTCTACTCTGCAACTCCCAGAGGTGGATCAAAGTTTTTGTGCCATATGCTCTGGCCTCACCCCCTCTGCTGCCACTTGCTAACAGATGTTCTATTCCAAATTTGCAAAATGTATGTAACAAACACCTCAGGGAAAAAGAAATAATTAAGTAAACTTGACATAGAAAACAGCCATAGAGTAATGATCTTATTTAATATCTGACCTCTGGCTCATGAGCCATCTAGAGTGGGTAGAATTCATGGGAGGCCCTGCTAATAGAAAGAAAAGTATTGGTAAAATATTTTGCATTTTTCAGCTTAGTATCTCACGTTTCTGAACATCTGAGAAGTAACGAGCAGTGCACAGATGTAGGAAGGACAATGAAAACATACATCAAGAAAGAAAGAGAAACATATCTGCCAGCATACATTCTCAAAGAGGCTACGTTAATTCTGGATAACTGGGAAAGCAATGCCTTTGTGCCAAAAGAAGACAGAAAGTCCTTTCAAAGACAGAAAGTCTACCTTATAGTGCTTAATGAAGATGTTAGATGTAGACCAAGTGATTGCTTCATAAACTTCCAAGGTGAACATAATTGCTCGCTCCATCTGTGGGACTGTCAGGAATCCTTGATACTTTCCAGAAGAGAAATCTTTGATGTACTGAAGGCTTCCATAATGTACAGTCCAAACTATGGAGGAATGCAGGACTTGGTACGCTGAGTCGCTACATTTTGATTGCTAGGACACAAATAGGAAACCTACACTTCTAGATATGTTGATGACGGGATACAGGCTGGACACAACTCACCAGGTGTGAAGCCCAGGATGGTAGCCTCACAAAAATGAGGCATAGTGCAGATTTTCCCTGATGCTTTCTTGGCTTTTCTGCTATGACTGTATAGGGAAAGAGGAGCTGGCAGCGAGTCTCTGCAGAGAAGATTGAGGATAAGCTAAAGCGCCCAAGTACTCATCAATCCTAAGGAGGTGGGACAAAATTAGAAAAAGAAACAAAAGTGCTTCCCACTGTGTAAAAATAAGAGTAAAAAAATTAAGAGAAAGAAATGGGGATGGGGACAATCACATCACCAACTGACCATAGATGCAGACCATATGGGTGCAAACAGGAGAGCCTGGGACATGGCCATAGCACACACAACCAAAGCTCTGACTCTCCTCCATATGTGAGGCAAAGAGCTGCAGAAAGGTTAATTCTACAACAGTTGTTTGACAGAGATCAACCAGAGCTCTGTATCTAGGGGTGTTCAGTTTGAGTATAACATAGTCATTGAGCTAGTTATACACATTACTAGGCAGGGATTCCAGATAGTCTGTCAGAGATCAGATGGCATCCAAAGATTATAAGTGTTATCTGCCAAAAAATTCCGGGGGCAGGTTGATGGATGTGGGAAAACTGCCCACATCTGTGACAATGGAAAAGATGAATATGCAGTAACTGAATTTGAAAATATAGTATGTGAATGTTTACACTGTAGTAAAAACAAAACAAACCCACCAAGAGGGAAAAGTGAGTCAAATTATATTCTCAGTTATACACATGTAATCTTATAGACTTTGCCTGGTTTGTACAGATATTAATGAATGTGAGTTTCATAAACTTAAATGTGTCAATAGTTTTGTAACTTTTCCATTTGTTTTGGTTTCTTTGTATTGCTTGCAGAATACTCTCCAAAGGCCAAAACCACTTCTCAGATTGTTCCATTCTGTTATTTTCCCCTGGGTTCTGTCTAAATGTAGCTGAACATTAATATGGTTGCTTTTGTATGACATTTTCCTCAGCCAATATAACATATTGCTCAATTATCATTCTTTACACACCACTAATGATGCTAGCATATCTCTGGGAATTGGGGGTGAAATTCTGCCTGAAATCCTTAATCACACAGATATTCATGTAGGCCAGTGAGAACAGGTGCCTTTTACTCCTGTTCTAACAGTCCTTGTGGTCTAGATAGAGTCAAAACCCATCCTTTCCCAGACATTTTATTAATATATGATAAGGCCAAGTCTGTTTCAAATGGGATGACCCATGGGATTAGTGGGTATACAAACTGGGAATATGGGCCTGCATAAGTGGAGTTGGTGGAAGATATGGGAGGGGGAAACCAACCTTCTCTCCATCCTTTCTGTCCTAATGTTAATTTATGGCCATTCAATGCACCTACTAAATCTTTCTATCTTCAACCCAGGATTTCCTGTTCTAAAGCCTGCTGCCTGACTTTGTATTCCCTTCATCCATAAAGGAATACATTTTGTTATTAGGGATGTGTATATTTACTTGTTGGTGTGAGGATGATGAGTACATTTTGTTATTATTGCAGAAATGAATTTAAGGCATGCTTTGTGTTCATCAAAATAAAATCTATTCAAATCATATGCTTGTTTATCTGAAATGTCCTCAGTTGTATTATATTATTATTATATTGTAATAGCTATATTCTTTTTAAAATTTCTAATGGAAATTCACCCTAGGATCTGAAAGTCAATCTAGGCTTTTACTGCTTCATGCAACATCACCAGTAATACAGTTCCTGCACCTGGAAATAAGGTGACAAACAATTCCGCTGAGGAGGCTCAAATCAGAAAAGAACGCATCTTGCTCACTCTTGTTTCTGCTGTCTGTATACTAGCAACTGGTGTGTAAAAATGGAATAAACCAGATATGATTTTGAATTTACATAGGGAACTGGTCTGTCGAAAAGAAAATAACATTTTTGCATCTGACTATTTTGACATTAGCACTTCAAATATTTTTTAAAGTAATTTTAATTGTATGTAAACCTTTCAAAATGTGTTTTCCAAAGCCATTAACAATAATGAAAGCACTTTAGGAAAACAGAGAAGTATTATAATAAACTGCTATTTAATATAAAAGTAGAATTTAATTCAGAGACTACGTCCATCAATATTTTAGTGAATAAATAAAAAAACTAGTTACGAAAAGAATATAAAATTCAGTCTCACATTCAGAATTCTATTTAACTAATGTGTGATGAACAAGGGAGAAGTTGCTTAGGGTGATATCTGCATAAGGGGGAGTTGGTGATCATTTTAGTACAAAATTTATTGAAAGACAATAAATGAAAAGAAAAACTAATAAAACTGTAGTGACAGTGGGGTCTGTGATAGACACAAACATTCCAGAAGTTTTTAATTGCGTTAGAATTAAATGTGCAACCTTTCACCATTTTAAGAGATTTATATTTTTAAAATGATCAGGGCAATATCAAAGACATAATAGCATCTGACTCCTACTCAATCCAATTATGTGTGCTCAAATGGTTGCCCAGGATCCTTTTGTGGTAATTGCTGCGTATCTCCTCTTGACAGTGGTGGAATCTCTTTCTGAGATTCTTTATTTCTTAACCAAAAAGGACAGTAAAGTCATGGAGTTTGGGCATTCCTGAAGTTCTTGCACTATTTATTTATTTAGATATGTAAAACAAGAGACACCCATCTGACACTCTAGGCTGCTCTAGCAATTAATTTAAAATGCTATCTATGTTCTCTGCATAGTGGGCCTTGTCTACACTGGCGTGTTTTGTCACCAAAACCTGTCTATTAATCACAAAA
The DNA here is from genome assembly GCF_049634645.1 of Pelodiscus sinensis. NCBI lineage: Eukaryota > Metazoa > Chordata > Testudines > Trionychidae > Pelodiscus > Pelodiscus sinensis. Next base: position 9,668,818 of record NC_134723.1, read on the forward strand.
TAGTGAGAGCATTTACTCTACAATGAAACTTGGGTTGCAAAAAACATCCAGTTTTGGAGATAAAAAACATCCAGCCCTGCAAGAGAGTTTTGACTTTTCCTCTCGCTTGATTGTCAACAAGAGCCAGTATGGACTTTGCTGTTTGTTTTATTGAGAGATCTGGCTTCCGCTAGTATCCCACAATGCATGCCCTGATGGTTGTGCTAAGTATTTTGTGGTCTCTGCTGCCAGGCAGGGATGCACCCCTCCCTTTCCAAAGCTCATGGAAGTATCTGACAACTGAGTGAGCTGCTCCCTTTGGGGAACAAACAAAAAACAAATAATTGGAATGCTCCTGATGCAGGGGTGGGATTGGAGAGACTCCAGTGCTGCTTTGACATTCTTTAGCCCAGAGAGCTCATAGAGCTAGAAGGGAATCCTAAGATCTGCAGGGATCAGCTCTGCCTTCCCACAACACTTCACTCTGGAATACTTACCCACATTGCTTTACTCTAGCTGTCAAAAGGGAAGCTAGCAATGTGGAAGTTGCCAGTTTGACCGGTTTTCACTTTTGGTGACTTTTGCTTATCGACAGCATTAGTGTCGCCAAACCTTCCCACTGTAGACATAGCCTCAGTCACACCCTGTCTATCAGCAAGGATTACTGTAGACATAATACTTCATGGAAAAGCAGAACTGCTGCAGTACAATCTCCCTTGCCTGGTTACTCAAAGATGAGTGAGCAGCCTCAGCAGGCGATCTAAGGAACCTGCAAAGCTCTGATTCTGAGCAACTGGTGAACAGCCTTTCCCTTAAGTTAAAATAATAAGCATGTAAAAGAAGCACCTGAAAAATACTGTATGAATCTGATTAAATGCATCAAAGGGCATGGCACAGCACCAGGGAACAGTGTGTCCAAAGACAACTGCAAGGCTAGAGCAGGGGGTTCTCACAACTTCTGTACCTCATCTCTATATACCTTAATTCCTTTGATACTGGTACATTTGCATGATCATTTGTTTACTTAGAGAGGCCAAAATGAAAAGTAACATAGAAATAATGCTTCAGAGGAGTTAGTCTGTAACTGGAAAAACTTTAAAAACAACAACAAATAGTCTAGCAGCACCTTAAAGATTAACAAAACATGTAGATGGTATCATGAGCTTTCGTGGGCACAACCTTCTTCAGATGACTGGAGTATTAAAAGTCTAGATCCAAGAATAAATAAGGGAAGGAGGGGGGAGGAGGAGAAAGGAGGGAGAAAAAAATGAATTGATTGTTCAAGTTACAAGAAGCTGATAAGAACAATTTGCACCTCTATATGTACCCATTGTTTGTTTGGTTGGTTAAGTCATTAGGATATGAAAGGTAGTGTGAGAGCCAGCCAATGTCTTTATTCATTCCTCTCTGATAGGAATCAGACTTGTAAATGAAGTTAAGTTCAAGCCCTTTCCTGTGTATTTGGCTTGCAGAATTGGCCTGAAAAAACACGGCGACTTCGAGATCCATTAATGAGTACTGAGACATGTTAAAGTGTTCTCCAACAGGTTTCTGTGTGTTGCCTTTTCAGATATCTGATTTGTGTCCATTAATTCTTTCCCGTAGAGACTGTCCAGTTTGGCCAATATACATGTCAGTGGGACATTGCTGGCATTTGATGGCATAGATCACATTAATAGATGTGCAGTTAAATGAGCTCCCGATGTAGTGGCTGATGTGGTTGGGTCCAGTGATGAAATTGCTTGTGTAGATGTGTGGCAGAGTTGGCACCGGTGCTGACTGCAGGGGTGGAAATAATGTAGAATCATATGTATATGTTGTACCTCCAACAACCGACATTCTCTGGTCTAGCAAGACCATGGAAGCTCCTGGACCAGAAAACCCATGAGCTTAATGGCAGGAGGGCCAGCTGGGCCAGGTCAATAAGGTCAGCAGCCTGATTGAGAGAAGCACAAGATGGGGGACAGTGCCCTCTTGGTAGTCTCTAGCACCCCATGGCAGCATGAGACTGGGCTGGAATCCCCTGGCAGCATGGGACTGGAGTCTCCCGACAGCTTTCAGGAGCATGGAGCCAGGGCACCATGGCAGCCCCTGGGAGATTGGGCTGGAATCGAATCACATGGCAGCATTGGACCAGAGCCCCACAGCAGTCCACTGGAGTATGAGCCTGGGGTTGGGGCACCGCGACTGTCCCCTAGAGCATGGTGCCAGAGCCTGTGGCTCCCCTGCATGTGCAGGACTGGAGCTGGAGTCTCTGCTGCCCATGAAGCCAGTAGCACCTCGGCAGAGGGTGAGGCAGGATGCCTGCCGGAGAAGCCTGCCAGCAGCAGGCGTTGGGCTTGGGAGCCAGTGGTCGGAGACTTCCCCTGGTCTGACAAATTCTCTCATTTGGGACAGGTGAGGTCCCAATGGTGCTGGCCTAGACACGTCCAACTACAAATTCTACAAGTTCTCCTACATATGGTCTCTATAAGAGCCCTCCCCATGCATTTCAGGAACCATCAATAGCTGTTTGACAAAATAAACATATAATAGTTTACTAACAGGAATAAACTATTTTTTAAAGAAACTTTAAAAAACTTTAAAAAAACGGTTATGTAGACATAAATATTCCCTCTTTCATAATGTTTCTCTCATTATACAATGACATTTCATTCTTCCACACTCAAAATTCCTTTGGACTTTGGAGTCAAGCCTGCAGTTAAATGCTTCAGGATCATTCCTCTAATATTAGAGTCTAATAACTAAAGGCCAGATTTGGGCAGCTTTAGTCACACTAAGTAGCACCCTACTTCAGGAGTAGCCCTTTGAATCCATGTCGTAAGATACTACTCAATGTGAGTAAAGAGCAGTAGACGCAAGTTCACAGGAGAGATTTCCGAACATTACGTTTCATGGATTGAAGAGATGAAATGGGTTGTTGGGTACAATGGGATAAAAAGGGTCATTGACTCTTGCAGGCAAACAGGAAAGTGTACAGTCTGACATATGTTCCATCAAACACTCACATGGCCCCACATACATTCATGTTTGACATGAACACACTGACTGCACTAGTGACAGCTGTTTCAAAGAAGTGTGGCCAGAGGCAGGCAGTGACTTTTACATTCACAACTACTGAAGCTACTATTTCGGTTACCTGCTTGCCTTGCCTGATAGAAGCCACTTTGTAAATTCACCTCAGGCAAATAGGGAAAAATAAGTAATGCGCTCCTCTGAGAATCCCAGTCAGTTCAGCTCCTGCCACCTTTAGTTTAGCACTTTGGTGAACATACTCTTTTACAAGGCTGGCCATTTGTTCATGGCCTGAGGGCAATTTAGTTGTAGATGTTGTTGGTATGAAAAAAGGCTGTGTTGAGCAGAAATCTTCCCACATAGGGATCTGTAGGCCAACTTTAACAAAAGAAAAGGCAATACTTTTGAACCTAAGAACCCCACTACCTCAAGAATACCTCAAACAAAGTAAAAGAAGGTCAATGTGAACAGAAATCCAGAGCTTTTTATATGACTACTCTCAACAAAATCTTCAACCTTATTTTTCATGCCCGTCCACACACTTATAACTTGTCCAACACTGATCTGTGTAATATCTGAAAGACAATGGAACTGTTTGTGCAAAACAGCGCACCATATCCATGCATTTCTGTGATATTCACTATTCTCTGTTGCAGCATGCTTGCTTCAGGAAAACTAACACATTTAGTAATTAACAGAAGTTCATTAGGTTCAATGGATTCATTAATCTTTTTGAAAAATGCAACCTAAATACCAAATGAATCAGTATTCAGAAACCAAAGCTGTTTAAGATTTATAACCCTTTGGATTACATTTTTTCTATATAAGTAAGCCTAAAACAAAAACAAAAAAACAGCAAACATGTGGGCTTGGGACTTTTATGTGTAGGTTTATTTTGATCTAGAATTTTGGTTTGTCCATTATTCAGTTTGAGTCTAGGGCATTTGGCTTAAGGCTCACATATCAAACACAGTGAAAGTTCAGGGTTGTCTGGGTCTGAGGTTTTGGTGTGGGTCCCTCTCTTGCCACTAAAGCTAATTACAGGTGGAACAGGGAGCACAGCCTATTATTAAAGCTGTCTGAAACTTTTCAGTTGCTTCTAACTTTGTCAAATAGTTAACAAATACAGCTGCAGTACTCCATGTCAGGTATCTACCTCAGTCTGAATTTTTCAGTTGATTCTGGGAATGTGATTATTTTGTCTATTTTAAAAGCTGTGTGTCTTTACTTTGAAAGCTCTGTATTTGGCACTGGTGTGACCACTGCTGGACTACTGAGGGTAAATAGCCCACAACTCAAGAAGGATGCTGAGAAACTGGAGCAGGCTCAGAGAAGAGCCACAAGAATGCCTAAAAGGTGAGAAAACATGCCTTATAGAGAAGATACTCCACAGGGAAGGTATATAGAGACTAGGTAAATAGTTTGGGAAAGGAGGTGTTCATTAAAGGAACAGAATGGGAGGTGAGGGAGTGGGGACTCCTATGATTGGTACAGCAGGAAGCCACCCCCCTTTCTTACAGCTAATCTTAACTCTCCTGTGGAGCAGTAGACGGTATCCCAGCAATGGATTCGCTGGGGGACCAGGATGGAAAGAGAGTGGGAGCTGCTAGAAGTTCCCACATCATTATGAAATGCACAGGCCATAGAATTTAGTTAAGTTAATGCTTATTACGTCCACTGGCATGTAGGGCAGCAATGAACAGGGCTCGCCGAACCGCGGTGAGCCCCGCTCACCAGCCACACTGTCCGGCGATCTGCGCATGCACAGATTGTTCTGTGCATGGGCAGATCGCCCGAACCTGGCTCTTCTGGGTTGAAATCTACTCGCCACGAGCAAGTAGATTGCATTATTTGTCGAGCCCTGGCAATGAAGATTCTCCATTTTTGTTTATCTTTGGCCATTTTCTCCAGTGTGTCCCAGTTGTAGTTCATTCTCTTCATATCTGCCTCAACAGTATGCCGCCATGTTGTCTTTGGCCTCCCACGTTTCTGTCATCCTTCAGGCATCCAGTGAAGTGCTACCTTTACAATGGCATCTGCCTCCCTTCTCATCATATGCCCTATCCATAGAATTTACCCCCAAATTATTTCTAAAGCAGATCTTTTATCTGCCAGCTAGTTCCAGACATTTAATAATAACATTGTGGACTCATTAAATTCATGTTTAATGTCTCCTGTCCTCCTCTTGGTATAGTTGGACAATGGTTATCATGTGGAAAAGAGTGTTCTGCACTCATTGCAAAAAGGTAAACACTGAGAAGGGCTGAGTTATGTTTTTGCAAAATTTTCAAGTGCAACATTCATTTGTTAGTGATAATAGATTGTCAATATGGGAGGGTATGAAATTAGTTGAATATGGAAACAATAAAAAGTAAAAAATCCTAATGATACCACTTTCTTCTGTCCTCCCGAGTGCATGGTCTAACTGATCTTTTTTTGCCCCTTCACTATCATTGTGTGGCTGTTATTATAATTAAATACCAATTCTCGTGGCATGGAACAGAGGCAATGCCAACAATGCATTTATAGTTATGTGAGCTGTACTAAATGTGCAAAACAGAAAGTGCTTGAAGAAAGAGTAGCATCATCTTGACTTTAGTTTATGTTGTAATGTTCAAATGAAACAGCCTTACCAAACGTCAAACAAGAAGCGAATGGCAGGACTTGGGTGTCCTGAATCCCAATCCAGTATTCTCTCCACAGAGGTAGTCTGCCTGATACCAGTGACACGAATTATATTTAAAGGGCAAGAATAGTCAAGACCATTTTTATTTTCTCTCTCTTTCTAGTACATTTGCTTTCATCTAAACTCCCCAGCTGCACATGCATTTTCAAAATTGCAGACTGTAGAGCAGGGCTACTCAACACGCGGCCCACAGTGCAGTTTGGGTTTATGTGGGGTTCAACATGCAGTTCGCGAGTGGGAGCCAAAAAAAAAAGGAGTCAATATAATGGTCTTCTGTTGATATGCGTTTTAGTAGTTAAATTCCTGGTCTGTCATTGCTCATTAAAAGTGCTGTCCTATGGGTGGAAATTGGGCATGTAATACATTTTATTAATATCAGCAGAACTGACTGTGTGTTGTGTAGTTTTACCTTAATCTTTGCATTCATGCCCGATAGTGTGAAAAGCTATTTGCATATATTTCCATATATATTTGCATGTATGTGCAACCACACTTAAATTGCGGCCCTCAGCATGTGCTGTGAGTATCATTGTGCCCCGAGGGCTTCCAAAGTTGAGTAGCCCTGCTGTAGAGCATCTACTCAGCTGCTAATGATCGTAACATCCCAGGATGCTTTTCTTCTGAACCATGACATTAGTGGGAATTCCAGTTTTCTGTGTTCCCTAACCTCCCATTTATCAATAATTATTAATAAATTCTCTTCCATTTGTTAATTACTCAAATTTATTTCCTTTATTTTTCTTGTTTAAGAAGATTTAAAAGATGTTTTAACATTCTAAATGGTCTTGATTTCAGATATCGAAAAACAGCTAGGGAACCCAGATGAAAGGTTATAAGAAATAGATATGTTAGAAAATATACCGAATATATTTGAGGACAGGTATGGCACTGTAGTTGGTGGGTGGCAACAATTCAGACATAATGTTATCAAAGATGGCACCATGTCTTGAGCCTTATATTAGATTATATTACCGATTATGAGGTCAGATTGACAACATCTGCACCAAGAAGTACAGTTACAAGTTAGGGAAAGGATTTAGCTAAATATTAGTGCTAATGACTAAATATTTCTAATACAGCTTCAACAAATGGATTTTGTCTCAACATTTTAATGATTTGCAAAATAAATTGAGTTTTTTGTAAAGAAACTGGATCATCAATACAGTACAATCATTTTCGAACAGCTACAATTTACCCTCTTAAGAGATTACCTGCCTTGCCTTGTGGAAAACCAGTGTCCCAGATAAAATCATTTCAATTTGTAAACATGCTTTCTTAGAGTATTTCTCTGCATAGTCCCTCTGATTTCTTTACAGCTCTCATTTACTATTATTTTCTGTCATTGCTAAACTGTTAATTGACACCAAAGTAGTCCCTTTTATTGCTAAAATTAATCATAGCATAATTGGATTATAGGAACATTCACAAGATGTTGTCAGCGGTATGTTGTTTTTACACAGTAGGAAAGATGGTAGTGGGGACAAAATAAAATCACACTTGATTGATTTCAGAACTGTGGAAGTGCACAAAAATGTAGCTAAGCCTTGTCTAAAGTCTCTTTTACAGCACTGAACTAATACAGATTGAACCTCTCTGGTCCGGCACTCTTAGAACCTGACCGGTCCCAATTTGCTGTACCATAGGAGGTCAATGAAGGCCCTTCTTCTTCTTGTAACCAGTCTGGCTCCATTCTGGGCATCCAGACCACTAGGATTCCCTTGCTCAGATGAACTTTTCAGAATATAAAGTTCTATGACTCATCACACAGTTCCAAAAGGGAAAGTTATTTTAATTTTCCTGTGTGCAAGAATCCATATGTTGTCAGAAGTAGAGAAGAAAGCGGGCATGATGAAATTTATTATAAGCCTTTGAATTTATTTGTAACTTGCTGAGGAATGGATGCTTGGGTGACTGGCTATGTTGTGTTTGGGTTTACTTGCATGTAACAGCCCCACAGGGAGAAGAGGCCACAAAGAGAAGTTTCCCAGGTTTAAACAACCCTAAATATTGTCACAAGGACACTCATTAACATATGCACTTGTAAGCCAGCTGGCTTTCAGCTCAGTGGGTAGAGGTTCCTATACTCAGCTCCAGAGGTCTCAGGTTCAAATCTGCCTGGTGATGGTTATAAATGGGGGCTCATCTGGGATCTCAACTGGGTCTCAGAAGCTCAGGACATGCTTTCTCACCTCGGGGAAGTATGTAACCCACACATTTAGTGTGGTTACTGAGTACTGCAAGTGGCACCTAGACCACTGCAACAGTTAAGATCAAGAGAGCTCTACAGCATGGGCTGGGAGCCAGCTGTCTTTTAGTTCAGAGGGTAGAGGCTCCTATAGTCAGCTCCCGAGGTCCCAGATAAAATCTGCCTTGGCGGTGGTTACACACTGTTGAAAGAAATGTCCTAGGAAACCTAAGATTGCATTATATAATTTCTGGAAAATAATAGTTGTTATACTTCTGCTTATTAGGAATTTGCTATTAAAATGTGTGCATTATATTTCTGCTTTGAGCGTGTGAGGGGACAGTGAATGAAAGGTCTAGTCAGCACATAAGAATTCAAGTCAAGGAGGAAGCTTTGTAATTGAGGTTTTGCTTTTGGACATTAGATAATAATTTGATTTCAATATTAAGCTACATAAACAGATTCAAAATACAGATTCAACTTTGGTAAAATTTGTTAGTTTAGATTCATACACAAATGTACAGCTGCCTTCTTAGACTCCTTAAAAATTATGAGGATTCATTATTTCTAGATCCAATTTGAAGACGTACTGCCAATCTAATAATAAGACCAACTTTAGGTTTTATTTGTTTATTTTGATTTCATAGTCAATGTTTTAATTTGAGTTTCATTAGGCATTACCAGTTATATCAAAGTTCTGGTAATATGTTTTCTTGATTTTATTTTAGCTTAAGAATTTTAATAAAATTTGTAAACTAATATCCTGCATTACATCATATTTCTTGAGAGTCTGGGTTGGAAATACCCAATCTGCCCAAAAGTCTGACCACCTCCCCATTCGTATGATTTATCTGTATTATCATAGCATGAAGTGGCTCCTGTCATGGGCCACAACACTGTTGTGCTGGAGTCCCACAGTCAGAATACAATGTAAAACAGTGACACGACATTTTTGTCTCTTAGAAGGACACATTTTTCAACACAATTTCAAAATCTACCTTCTTTCTTTTTAAATATATTGAATTATTTTTCTGTTGGAAGAGGAACACAGCAGTCAGGCCAGGGAAAAAAAAGTCAAAAACTCCTCTCACAAATTACAGCATTAGACCCTGAACCTAAGTCCGCCTAGATACACGTCAGAGACAACTCAATTCCAGTTGTAGGCCATAATTCTATATCATATATAGATCAATGCTCTGTTCAATACTAGCCACATTTTCAGTCCATTGATGTTACTTATTGGTTCTATAGTTCCCATGTTGATTTTGTAAAGCCACATTGTTGCTGTTTTTCATCTCAGCCACAAACTCCAACACCTTTTACAAAATCACTGAGAGAAAAAAGACATTCCTGACATTTAAATAGTCCCACATATTAATGGAACCAGTTTCTTGGGACGTTAGGTTCTAAGGACAGCTAGTATAATGTTAAGAAGCCATCGCAATACCTGCAATGCCCAGCTTTCATCTCTGGATTTAACTGAAGCTGGCACTACTGCTCCATTACTTTGTATTCTAACTTCCTTTCAGACCTGGCTTTCTGTGTACATCTACCAACATCCAGACATTTTGGCAAGCAATTACCACTAACACTGGCCTCACTGTGTAAGAAATACGGTGTTAATTACAGCTATTCTGAGAGATACTACTCACAAAGAAAACTACTTATATTATAACAAAAAAAAAAAAAGACCGTGGTTTACCAAGAATATTTCCCTCCCTCAAAAAGCAATTTGATATTGTTTATATCTCAGGCTAGGTCCACGCTACAGAGTTTTTGTGCAAAAACAACCATTTTTGCACAAAAACTCGCGGAGCGTCCACACCTCAAGCGTGCTTTTGCACAAGTAAAACGAAGGAACAGAGGGTTTTTTCCTGTGTACCTATTTCTCCTTCTATGAGGAATAATTCTGTTTTCTGCAAGAGCTCTTTTGCAAAAAGGTGTGTGTGGATGGGGAACAGGGTTTTTTGTGCAAAAAGAGGCAATCAAAAAAAGCACAGGTGCCCTGGTGGCCATTCTGTAAATAACAATCAGAGTTTCCTTTCAAGAGAGCATCCATGAAGTCTGGATGCTCTCTTGCGCAAAAGCGCATCACTTTTTCGATGAGGTTTTGCAATGTGGATGCTCTCTTGCACAAGAAGCCTGTAGTGTAGACATAGCCTCAGTTTACTTATTCCCATCAAGAGACTGTAAATCTTGAAATAAAATCTCTTTTATGAAGTTAAATAAATTGTGCGACTAGGGCAGCATTTGACATCTTTTGTGTAGAATTATATGCATACTTAGACAGAGCTTGGACTTCCACTAGCAATTTTTCCTAGTTCCTTCTTCAAATGCATGGTCAGCCTGCTGTAGGAGTTCAACTGCGGATGAGGACATCTCATTCAGTGATAATTTTTCTTGAAAACAAAGTTGTTTATTTTGTCTTTTTAAATTTTTTCTGAGTACTTTATACTTCCAGCTTTCCAGTCTCCGCTGGTAAATGAGAGTACTGTCGATGTGTTTGTTCAAGTTCAAGTAGTTCAGGGCATGTATCCTATGAGTTTCTATCTTTCTGGTCTACTACTCAGTCCACAAGAAATAAATGCAATGTTATGAGCAAGTAGTGAGAGAGGATTCAGCATCATGATGCTTCCACTTGGCTCTGACAAAGGCAGGGACAAGGACAATGAATAGCCAGTATTACCACTAGTACTAAAGACCTGCAAGTCTTCTGCAGTTTGAAAACACAGGACCAAAGGCTCTTTGCATCCTTTCCCCACCCCAAAACCTTCCTTCGCCCTCTCCCATTCTACACAAGGGAAAATATAAGCAAACAAAAGCATACAAATTTGGGTTTGCTCTTTAAAAATGAACACATATGTTCTAAATATAAAGCAAAACTCCACAAAGAGCATTGGTATGAAATCCTGGTATAAACTCTCAGAACAAATATGCATTTCTATCTTTGGTCCCTCATTTTTAGCAGAGGTTTTAAAATAATGTAATTGCATACTAAATTGCCATTTACAACGCATATAAAAGATGGTCAGTTACTTAACAAATGTTATTGCCTGTTTAAAACAAAACAAGAAAATGTAGATTTTAGTCAGTAATGCTCATTTAAAAGCATGCAAAGTATAACATTATGTCGTATTTGGCCTTTATCCAGCAAAACATTAATGTCTTCAGTGAAGATTCTTAGGCACTTAAAGTAATCCTTGTTATGCAAGGCTTTTTGTTAGACTGGAGCCTTACTCAAACGAGTAAAAAGTTACTTGATTCATCCCAATTATACAGGAATTCTATACCCATGGAGAACTGAAAGGTCAGATTCATGTATCACCAACAAAGCACTTTGTACTTCTACGTTTTTTGAAAAACATTCTTTCTTTCTTTCTTTCTTTCTTTCTTTCTTTCTTTCTTTCTTTCTTTCTATCTATCTATCTATCTATCTATCTATCTATCTATCTATCTATCTATCTATCTATCAAAAATCATCCAGCAACTTTGTAGACATTTCTCTTGCTTTCAAAAATTCTGAGTACAGCTGGTCCCCGAGTTGCGAACGGTCGACTTAAGACCGTTTGCATTTATGACCAAAGCTGTCGTAAATGGCGGACCCCGAATTATGAATGCAGTCCAGGCTACAAACAGTGCGGGTCGCATGTAACTCTTATGAACAAACCAAGTTACGACCAATTGCTTGGTCCGTAACTGGTTCATAAGTTGGGGAGAGGCTGTACTTTTTTTTTTTTTTTTTTTTTTTTTTACAGTGGGACAACTCATTGTAATAAGTTCTATTGTTGCCAGTAAATATTCAGAGGATCAGGTCCTTAGCATAGAAATAAAATGTTTATCTATAACTTTCCATGTAAGCAGTGTTCCCTCTAAGCTGCTGGGCAGCACAGCTTCACAGGTGATTAATCAGCCCCACCAGTCAGAGGCTGAGGGTTCCACCCATAGAGTTGACTGGCTGGGGGAGGCTGATTAATCATGTGTGAAGCTGTGCTGCAGGACAGCTTAGAGGGAACACTGCATGTAAGTACAATGAAATGCCATTCTTAATTAGTCGAGGTGCTCGTATATTATGCCAATGGGAGATAAACAAGTACATAGATATCTAAAAGGTATTTTGAGGCACTGCAAACCATAGGCCATCTAACATTATATGCAGATGTGTGGAATACATATATGTTCACATAGTGAGTTAAAGTTAGAAGCAATTTAATAGTCTTAGGGCCAAAATACACCCTCAGAAACAAATGTATGGGAAATCAACAGTAATAGTCACACACCACTGTCAGCAAAATGTGGGCCCTCAATATTAACTCCTTTTCGGTTTCCCATTGGGTTATATGTGCTTGATGTCACTTAATCACAGCTTCCCCCCCCCCCTTTTAACTATGACTCTGTAGAGCAATCAGTTTTCACTATATTCTGTTTCCTTGGGGAGCTTAAACTCTACTCTGTGTGCTCTCTTTTAATAGAAATACATCCCCAGAGAAACTTGGAAACCTGCAGTTAAATAGAAAGCATAATACACATGAACCTTTGTCTCTGTGCCTGAAAGGTATATGCTGCAAGCAATATAAATACAATATATATTGTAAAGTAATGGAAAAGTGCCTCCTTAACTTTTCTTTATATTTCCATAGAGTCAGGATTCCTTAGACTAAAAGAAAAAATCCAAATACTTTAATAAATTAATGGCAACTGATAAAAATATGATACTTAGTTACAAATATATAATTATGATAAACTGACTTATTTATCATGCAAATTGTTTTCTTCAAAAAGTATTTAAAAAATAGATGACAAAAACAAAATTATGAATATACACCTGAGCTGAGACCGCTTACTGAGCGTATGTGTTACAGTATGGTAATTAAACATCCACCATACATTATGAAGAGGTATTAAAACATATTGGCAAACAGAGAAAATGAGAATTTGCATCCCCCATTATTAAAATATAGAAAGATCTTCTGTTATACACATGCTGGGTTTCCACTGGCTTCAATGCAAGTTATATGCACATGTACAAAGCCAGAATGAGACTGTTTTGAATATATATTAAATATTTAAAATGCAAAATTCTATTAATGTAAAAACACTACACAACAATTGGAAAGTGAAGAAACAAGGGCATAACCTAGCTGAAAGTACAGACATACACACACACCCACTGTAATTGCCAGTCAACCTTTCAGGGTATGTCCACAAGGCTTGCTATCCTAGGGTATGTCTACACTACCCCGCTAGTGCGAACTAGCGGGGTAATGTATGCATACCGAATGTGCAAATGAAGCCCGGGATTTGAATTTCCCGGGCTTTATTTGCATAAGCCGGCCGGCGCCATTTTTAAATGCCGGCTTGTTCGAACCCCGTGCCGCGCGGCTACACGCGGCACGGGCTAGATAGTTTGGACTAGCAAGCCATTCCGAACTATCTGTACGCCTCGTGGAACTACAGATAGTTCAGAATGGCTTGCTAGTCCGAACTATCTAGCCCGTGCCGCGTGTAGCCGCGCGGCATGGGGTTCGAACAAGCCGGCATTTAAAAATGGCGCCGGCCGGCTTATGCAGATAAAGCCCGGGAAATTCAAATCCCGGGCTTCATTTGCATGTTCGGTATGCATACATTACCCCGCTAGTTCGCACTAGCGGGGTAGTGTAGACATACCCTCAGAGAGTTTCTGTGTCATGCCTGATTTACAGTAGTGCTATTATGTATATGGCCCAAACTGATTTTATTGACATTAAGTGCCAACAAAAAAACCCGGTGCCAGTTACAGTAAAATAATACAACACACCATGTATGAAATCATTACTATTTTTTGACATAACCTAAGAAATTATAAGGATGTAAAATGTGACATATGCTCAGAATGAGGCGTGATGACTCACATTGATCAGGCTGACAGACATTCTGGCTGAAATGTGCATGTTCTGGTCCAGTTAGGAGTCTGTTCGTGTTCCCAGCTTTTAACAATTTCCCTCATAAATACTGTAAGATTCAGTGTACTAAGTAGGAATGGGGAAGAGAGAACCACACCTCCTCCTTCCTATAACTCTGCATACATCCTTCACAGCAAAATCCCCCTCCTCCCTCTTCCATCTCCATTGGAATTTATTGTGTGAGTTAATGTAGTGTGTTGTGAAATAAGAAATATGTTCATACACATATGTTACTTGTATAATATACCGTATATACTTGTTCATAAGCCGATTACTTTGGTAAAAAAATGATGCATCAAAGAGCAGGGGTCAGTTTATCAATGGGTCTGCATTGTCATTGTAAATCCAAAGTTAGCAAACTTCAGTTCCCAGCTCATCAGAATACGCCACTAGCGCATCGGGATATTTTGTGTACTTGGAGTGTCTGCTGGCATGGAGCTCCTCAGCTCCCAGTGGCTTATCCTGATGGACTGGGTACTGAAATTTGCGAACTCTGCTATATTTTAAAAGTTGGAGTCACAAGAAGCACGCAAAAATGTAGTAGATTTATTTTATAACTCTGTTATAATAACTGAAGAACTATGTATTCACATACCTTCAAAATTATAGTTCATGTTTTAAAATCTCTTATCATTCTAATGCACCTATTTAAAAAGTCTTAAAATCCTTCAAGGTATGAATCAGTCTCCAACTCTAAACAGTTGATTAAACTCAGATGCAGTTATAGCTGCTCCTGCATTGTCATTGTAGATGTCAGCAATATCATTCTAAGATCACATTCCTTATCACTAGCCTACATTGTGTCATGAGCAAATATAGTATTGACTTCTGAACAACCAAACACATTGCTGATACAGCATTTCCAAAATGGTTTTTCTATCATTTCCAAGGGAATGTACTCCCATGCATCCTTGACTCACTGGGCAACCAGATTTATTTCAGGCCTCATAAAATTCCCACCTTTTGTCAACTTCACCATGCCAGACCACTTTTATATAGCCTATCTTTAGAGGATAAACTTAAAAAACAACAAATACTCTGGTAGCACTTTATAGACTAACAAAACATGTAGATGGTATCATGAGCTTTCATGGCACAGCCCACTTCTTCAGATGACCAGAGTTTCGAGTTTAGGATGTGCAAACCCAATATAAATAGGGAAGAATGGAGAGGGGGGAAGGAAAAAAAAGGAAGGGGGCGGGAAACAAGGAGCAGAGGATATGAAGATATCAAAGGGAAAAACAAGTAGGCAGAACTGGTAGCCTATAAGCACCTAAAGATTGGATATTTAAAAGAAGCAGATAAGGATCATAGGATAGCATTAGATTGGAAGGGTACTAACGCAAGAATTTACACAGGATTTTAGAGGGTTTGTTCAGACATCAAGTGGTTGTAGGACAGAAGTTGTGAGGTATTACAGCCAAAGTAGTTTTTTTTTTGGGGGGGGGAGGCATGTTTTACCTCATCTGTCTTATGTGACCTAAACATGTCCCAAATAAGCATTGAAGCTTTCTTGAGAAGTGTTCCTGGTCCCTTATTCCACACTGTTTGCAGTAATTCATAGTCCCATTTTCATCCATCCATCACTTTTCCAGTGCACGTTAGGATGACTGTGACGGGGTGAGTCAACCCTGCCACTAT
Source organism: Pelodiscus sinensis (assembly GCF_049634645.1). Taxonomy (NCBI): domain Eukaryota; kingdom Metazoa; phylum Chordata; order Testudines; family Trionychidae; genus Pelodiscus; species Pelodiscus sinensis. The sequence continues at coordinate 9,684,263 of NC_134723.1, forward strand.
CCCCAACAAGGGGGCTGGGGCGCTGTGGGAGGGCACACGAACGCGGCCCTGGTGGAGGCGAGGAAGGCGCCACCAGACGCTCACGGGGAAGAGGCAGGCCGGCATAGGGCAAGGGGCAGAAATACGGCGGGCGGAAGTGGCTGGGGCATTTCAGCAGTACCCGGGACCGGCCGCAAGGGATGACATCACCGGTGCAACGGGCGCCAGGGGAAGGAAGTCACCTGCTGAGAGGGAGGGAGACGAGGGGGATAAAAATGGGACAGGGGAGGCGCAAGAGGAGGCAGGTGAACGCGGAGTAAGTACAGAGTCCAGGGGAATGGAGGAGGAATAAGGGTTTCTCCGAGGAAGGGGGGATCCCGGTGGCAGGGTTGAATGTTGGCCCAGAGTAGGGTCATGGAGCCCGAGAGTGGGGGCTTTTAGGGGTACGCCCCTGCCTACTATCACTGGGAACGCAGTTCTCAGTGTCAGGGCCCTGGGCCGGGGTCTGCGAGAGTGGGTGGGCCTGGACCCCCCTCTCTGCCACCGGCAGGCATTTGTAACGCAATTTAAGAAGGCAAAGACCTGCTCCTTGTGGGCCTCACAATTGACACAGGGATAGGGTGCGCCCGGCACGCTAGACACCATAAACTAATGGGGTGTGGGACCTGAATAAATCGGACATGTAACAATGACACCTATAGGAAATTTCATGTTTTTAGGCAAGATTTTTCTTTTCAAAATAATAACAAGGGGGAGCTCTGATCCATGAACCAAATATGATAAAACCACTGTAAAACAGATTTTTTCATGGCCAGTGGTTTTAATTAAAACTGTTTTTTCACCAACACCAGTTATCATTCTGTTGCTCAGGAAATGAAATGTCTTTAGGGTTTTATCCATATTTCCTATTTGTGACAGATCAAATACATAGTCCTTTCGATGTTTTATAATAAACCGTTCAAAATATTCAATTTTTTCTTCCAGGTCTCTCGGCAGCTTTTGAGCTATCTTTGTTCACTAACGAAGACAGAGACTATGAGTACACCAACCCACTGATGTGACAAACATTGATGACTTTACTGACTTGTACTTGTTGTCTTTCAACATTTGCAGAGCATGCAGACAAATTCCAGTTTTAGTGGCAAAATACCCATTTGTTAATGACAATCCACAACCCAATCATTGAGATCTTTCCCCAAGCCAGCAAATGAAGTGTACCTTGTTGGACATTTTTTCTTGCTTCTGGCATGTCTTTTAGTGTTGTTTTATTTTTTCACAGTTCTTTTACCTGTTTCTCATTGATACGGAATTCATGACCAGCAGTACAACTATTGTTTGTTTTAAGTATGACCGCTGCATCATAAGCAGACCGTTTCATTTTCTTTTCATTTCTCTTGAAATGGTAGTATGAAAATCTTAGAAAACAATTTAGTTATAGGACTAGTTTAGTTGTAGGACTTTATAGAGGAATGTCACCTACTTTATCACTTTCAAATTATAATTGTACTTTGTTTATTTTAAAACCGTCCTATAGATTGGCATGTCTCTAGTGATAACAGGCTATTTAAATTTTATTGCATATTTCTTCGATTCTGCACATTATATTTTCAGATTGGCAAGAACTTAGGAGGTCCAGTGGTCAACATGAATGAAGAAGTCAAATTACACGGTTGCAGACTGACACCAGTGCCATAGTACCATCATTCCTTGTATTCTTTTGACTGACTACTCTAGCATTTTGTGAAACAGATGGGTCAAATTTCCTGCAGATACAATTTAAATAAAAATAAAACTTTAGCACAATTTTTTTAAAGAAATGGGTCCAGAACTGACATTCCATCATTGGTGATCTACATTAGGGGTCAGCAAACTGGGAGGTTTGTTTACCTGGAACATCTGCAGGCATGGAGCCCCGCAACTCCCAGTGGCTGAGATTTGCCATTCCTGGCCAATGGGAGCTGTGGGAAGCACTATGGGGTAAGGGACATGCTGGCTCCCAGTTCCTGCCACTCCTGTTGTCCAGGAACAGCAAATTACAGATAGTGGAAGCTGCAGGGCTCCATACCTGCAGATGCTCCAGATAAACAAAATGTTCCCATGCACCAGCTGCTTCACCGGACAAGACAGGAACCAAAAATTGCCAACCTCCAAAATATAGGCTTGGTTTAAGAAAGAGTTGTAGCATTTTTCCTTTTTTTTACCTATTAATCTTAGAGTGCTGGCTTATAAATGAATAGGCTAGTGAATGAATATATACAGTGTATGTTAGAATATATATGTAAGGCATAACAAGTTTGTATTAGGTCATGCTAATATATTCGGAATGATAGTTATATATCAGCTGAAATAAATTGTTCCATTTCTTTATTATATTTGATACTAGAAGACTTACCAGACGTCACTCTGGTCCTTTAGGGCAGGGGGCTGGTGGTATCAGGGCAGGGCCTTGAGAATGGGGGGCAGTGCTGGAGTCTGAGGGCATGGTAGGTACAGGAGTCACGGTGGCAGATAGAAGAAGGGCTCGGGGAAGAAGGTTTGGAAAGTATGTGGGGGTGCGAGAGTATGGAGGCGCTCAGGGTGGAGGGGTCCCATCTAGCAGGGTTTTCTTCCACCACTCCCCCCCACCTGGCCAGCAGTCCTCCCAACTGGCAGGGGCCTTTTCTCTCCCCCCAGCCAGCAGGGCTTTTCCCAGTCTCCCCAGTCAGCCGGGTCCTACTCTCACCCCTGCCCAGCATTGCTTTCACCCTCCCCACTTCCTCTCTGGAACTGCGGCCAAGGTGGTGTGTGGGGGGAGGGTTTGGGGCAGAGAGCTACTTATCCAGTGTAAGCTCTAACCATTGTTGAACAAGCAGACTCACAGACAGATACACTCTAAAATACATATATAGAAAAAACGTATAAGCATCAGCTTTACCTCGTTCAATGTGCTCTCTTAGCTACACACTCTGTGAAGCGTGAACTGCATGGTTTGAGATGAAGCAGTTACTGTAACCTGCTGTTCATAGTACAAATGCTCAAATGTTATATCCCCTATGAAGTCTGCCAACATTATTCTATTTTGAATGTTTTTCAGTGTCTTCCCTTTGCAGGCCACCATCTTCAGAGTGAGCCTGTGTGAGCCATAGAAAATACTATTTAAATTACAAAGGACCAAACACTAATTTGGGGATGCGTTAAAGGAACAGCTACAATGTACTCTGAGAATTCATATTATCAACACAGTGCATTCATAATTCTTATAATAGCACTTTGTACATCAGCATCACTTTTCAGCTATGGATTTAAAAGCACTAGCCAACATTAACTGCTTGAACTTCAAAGCACTCCTGTGAGATAATTACATATATAATATCATTTCATTCTCTGGTGAATGAAGCCACCTACAATGTCAAATATGGAAGATGTTTAACAATACACAGCACACTACACAACAATTGGGAAGTGAAGAAGCAATGCCATATCCCAGCTGAAAGTACAAGTGCAATTCAAGGAGGCAAAATAAATTACTTGTGTTAGAATGTGGCCTGGACACCTAGGTCAATACTCCTATTATTTGTCATAGAGCTATTAAATCTATAGTGGCCGAAGTTGTCTGGTTATATTTCACGTATGAAAGTCAAGAAGAAATGGTTCCCTTCTGTTTTGTTTTGTTTTTTAAATTGCACTTTAAAGGATTGACAGTGAGAATTCTAAAGATTTTAGTAATAAAAAAGCACTATTTGAACATTCTTTATAATAACAAGAACACAAAAAATATTTTTTTAAAAAACAAACTCTTCCAAAAATTGGAGTATTAAAAAGAAATCCTGAAAAATATTTATGGATTGCAGCTGTATCACCTGCCTCAGTAGCACCTCACATTTGATCACTTTATACATCCTTCTATATAATTAGAGTGAGAGGAGGATAAAAATTTAGTACTAACAAAAATAGGGTGAGGGTTAGAATTAGAAATCAAAGATCATGACTTGGAGCCAAATTCAGTAAAACTTAGGCTCATGCCTAAATTTAAACATGTGGAAATGTTCATAGAGTCCTGTTAGGAATGTTCAGATGATTACATTCAGGCACAAATGCCTTGATGAAATGGGATCCCAGTGGGGTGTCTGCCACCTCTCTGTGGCAATTTATTGCCACAAAACTTTCATCACTGCAGGCAAAGATTATAAAATATGTATTATTCATAACATCAAAATATTTCCATTAATATACCATGCTGATGCTAATTTTAGGAGGCATTTTGGAGCAAACCAGAATAAAGGACACACCTATGTCATATTTCTTTTCTCCACTAGATTTAGCAGAATCTTACTCAGAATATCAGTCAAAACAGTGTGATTAACTCGTAACCTGAATTTAAAAAGTGTTCTTGAGATTAGAGGACATGTAGTTTATAGCTTCTTTTAACCATTAAAAACCTGGTTTCAAACAGAACAGAAATAAGATAAAATAGTTTGAAGATCTCTGTCTGCTGACCACTGATCTCCTCTGAAGTTAGCACAAAAGGCAAGCCCTTTTTACAAGAAGTCTGGGACCAAAGTCAAAAGACAAATTAGAAATATATTGGCAGTAAGAAGACTGATAGAAATACCAATTTCAGTGCACTTTACTGTAGGAAATGCTAATATTTATGGTCAGAAAAAATCCACTAAACTCACTAATATAACCTCTGAGCCTTTTTAAGCATACAATTGATTTTCTAAGAGGCAATACATAGAAATTTTGGCTTGAAAAGATCATCACATAAACCAGTCAAAATTGCCAGTCATAGAACATAGTTCCCTCAAACTGAAGTCTACTGGCTTCATTTCTTCCATAATATACATCAGATTGGTTCTTTCTTATTAACCTCATTGCGTGAACAGATTCCTGTTGTAGTCTTGGTCTTCACAATATTCTTTAGCAAAGAGTTCGAAAGGATTACGGAGTGTTTTGTGAAGAAATACTTCCTTTGGTTTCTTTTCAACCTGCTGTCTATTAATTTCATATGGTTATGAGGAATAAATAACAGTTCCTTATTCATTTTCTTCACACCAGTCATAGTTTTTAAAGAATTACAGATTCATGTAAGAAACCTCAAGAGGTCATCAAGTCCAATCCCCTGCACTCATTGCAGGACCAAGCACAATCCAGACTAGTGGTCTCCAAGATACTTAAGCACAAGTTGGCTACAACGTATTAATCCTCCGTATATGAACATTTTCCGTTAGTGTTTCTTGAAAGAATCTGACCTAGTTTTAACCATAGAAATGGCCATGAAAATATTTTATTTTGTACCTCTTCTGCCAATATATAACTTTACTTTGTTTAGCAATTAACCTCGGATTAGAGAAATACAGGCACCCTGACCTTTTTAAGTCAATGTACTGACCTGTTTGCATAATTCCCACATAATCATATTTTGTTTCCATTCAAGCATTTGGCTGTTTCTGAGAGAAACCTTTTCCTAGCTGTCTAAGATCCAAAGGAGGTGAAATCATAAGAATAAAAGGTTGCAGAGTTAACATAGATCTGCACTTCCTCTAAACCAGTGGTCTCCAAGGCTACATCTACACTGCAGTGCTATTCTGTCTTTTGAGTGCGCCCGTTATTTCAAAATATATAGGGCTCGCTATTCTGATGTCCCTGTAAACCTCATTCCATGACATTTCAGAATAGCGATTTATTTCAAAATAAATTTTGAAATAGGCTATTTTGAAATTGATTCGAAATAAGCTATACAATTTGATACAACTTCGAGATGCACTCCAAACTATTGAAGAAGATCTCTTTTTAAATTTAAGTGCAATCCAGGATCTATCTCAACCCCAAATATGCTTGTTCTACACCTTCCCCGCTCTTTCTCTATGTCCCTGCTCTGCTCACTCCATGCCCCCTCCATCTCCCATTATCATTCTTTTTCACGAGGCTGGGGCAAGGGGGCTGGGTGCAGGCTGAGGCAGGGAATCAAGCTGTGGGCTTCAGCTGGGCACGTCTTACCTCAGATGGTTCCCATGTAGTGAGGCTAAGGCAGGCTCACCTTGACCCCGGCTCTGCACCAGTCCTGAAAGCGGTCCTTATATCTAGCAGTGGCTTTGGGGTGAGTGATGGGTAAATGGCTCTGTACGTTGTCCCATCTGCAGGCACACCCCCCACACTCCATTGGCCATCATTCCCCATTCCCAGCCAATGGGACCTGTGGAAATGGGACCTGTTAGCAAGGGCAGCATCTGGAGATCCACTGCTATGCCTCCCCTAGGGGCCACAAGGACATGACAGTCACCTCCAGGACCAGGGCAGGACCAGGGCAGGGGGGAGTCTGCCTTAGCCCACAGAGCTGCTGGATAGTTAGTGGCCGATCTCCCAATTTGGCAGCAGGAGGCTCCAGGAGATTGAGCCCGATTCCAGGAGATGCCCAGACAGTCTTCTACACATGGATGGAAAACAATTAGAGGGAAAGCTTTTTCTTATGGTCCAGCTCCCTTGTGACCCGAGTGGTCTCAAACAAGGGTGTTTGTTGGACCAGGGAAATCCAGCCAGCTGACTGGGCTCCACTCTGGGTCTACAGCCCTATTCCAGCCCACAGAGCTCCCTGCCCCAGGAACAGGGAACAAATGGCTTTTTTTCCCATTTCCCATCACTTTGTCTAGCAACAGGACTTAGCAAGAAAGTGAATGCTATTTTTCAGGAGCTCAAGATCTCTCTCTTTTCCTGCAGGATGATAGAGTGATGTCAGCAAGTCACTCTGTGTTCCACAGGAAATTTTTTTGTCCAGCTGCACCTCTGCCCACACCTCCCCCATCTCTGGCAGCCAGAGCGGGGGAGGGAAGAGACTGGAGATACCGGTGGATCCTCCCTGCTGTCCAGGGTGAGCAGCCCTGGGCCAGCCAGCCCCAGCAGTACCAAAGAGAAGTGCTCCTTCAGCAAGTGACAGTTCCAGGGCTGGGGCCGGCAGACTGGGATCAGCCCGCTTGCTCAGCGGCTTCATGAGCCAAGTGTTCAAGACCCTCTCCACCCCATCACACTACCGCACCGAGCCTGAGGTGGCACAGCCCTGCCCGCCCCATCCTGTTTGCCTCCGCCGGAGGCAGCCCGCAGTCTGGGCTGTTGCTTCCAGGCGTTGCCACTGCAAAGCTCTGAGCCAGATGTGCTGCCCGAGGTGGTGGAGTCAGGGCTGGAGCCGGTGGCCAGGCTCATCCCACTGCAGAGGGAGCATGCCCCAAGTCTTGCTGCATGGAAAAGACGCCCTCTCTCCTCCCCTGCGCAGTTGGAGCACTAGTGCTGGCTTCCCACTGTAGGGAGCGGGGGAGGGGGAGAGAAAGCCCTGACCCTCCCGGCATGGGGAAGAAGCGCTCCCCCTCCCTGGCTGGGGAAACAGCAGTGCACTGTCTGGAGCCTTTCCCTGCACTCCTATTGACCGGCCAGAATCTGGCTAAGGGGAGCAGTGGGAGACCGAGCCTGGTACCAGCACGGGGTCTGAAGACAAGAAGAATCATAGAATCATAGAACTGCAAGGGACTTTGAGAGGTCATTGAGTCCAGTTCCCTGACCTCACGGCAGGACCAAGCACTGTCTAGATCATCCCTGATAGATGTCTGTCTAACCTGCTCTGAAATATCTCCAGAGATGGAAATTCCACAACCCCCCTGGGCAATTTATTCCAGTGTTTAACCAATCTGACAGGCAGGCAGTTTTTCCTAATGTCCAACCTAAGCCTCCCTTGCTGCAGTTTAAGCCCATTGCTTCTTGTCCTATTATTAGATGCCAAAGAGAACAATTTTCTCCCTCCTTCTCTCAGGCTTCTCTTTTCTAAACTAAACAAGCCCAATTCTTTCAGTCTTCCCTCATAGGTCATGTTTTCTAGACCTTTCATAATTTTTGTTGCTTTTCTCTGGACCTTCTCCAATTTCTCCACATCTTTCTTGAAATTTAGTACCCAGAATTGGACATAATACTCCAACTGAGGCCTGATCAGTGCAGAGTAGAGTGGAAGAATGACTTCTCATGTCTTGCTCACAACACTTCAGTTAATGCATCCTAGAATCATATTTGCTTTTTCTGCAGCGGTGTCACACTGTTGACATGTTTAACTTGTGGTCCACTATGATCCCTAAATCTTTTTCAGCAGTATTCCTTCCTAGACAGTCGCTTCCTATTCTGTATGTGTGAAAGTGATTGTTCCTTCCTAAGTGGAGTAGTTTGCATTTGTCCTTATTAAACTTCATCCTGTTTACCTCAGACTATTTCTCTAGTTTGCCCAGACCATTTTGAATATTCTCCAAAGCAATTGCAACTCTTCCCAGCTAGCTAGCATCTGCAAACTTAATAATTGTAGTCTCTATGACATCATCTAAATCATCGATGAAGATATTGAACAGAATCGGTCCCAAAACAGACCCCTGTTGAACCCCAATTGTTATGCCCTTCTAGCATGATCATGAACCGTTAATAACTACTCTCTGAAAATGGTTATCCAGCCAGTTATGAATCCAATTACAGTACCCCATCTAGGTTGAATTTTCCAAGTTTACTGATAAGAAGGTCATGTGAGACTGTGTCAAATTCCTTACTAAAGTCTAGGTATGCCATGTCCACCATTTCTCCCTTATCCACAAGGCTTGCTATCCTAGGGTATGTCTACACTACCCCGCTAGTTCGAACTAGCGGGGTAATGTATGCATACCGCACTTGCTAATGAAGCCCGGGATTTGAATTTCCCGGGCTTCATTAGCATAAGCGGGGAGCCGCCATTTTTAAATCCCCGCTGCTTCGAACCCCGTGTAGCCGCGCTGCACGGGGCTCGAACTAGGTAGTTCGGACTAGGTTCCTATTCCGAACTACCGTTACTCCTCGTGAAACGAGGAGTACCGGTAGTTCGGAATAGGCACCCTAGTCCGAACTACCTAGTTCGAGCCCCGTGTAGCCGCGCTGCACGGGGTTCGAAGCAGCGGGGATTTAAAAATGGCGGCTCCCCGCTTATGCTAATGAAGCCCGGGAAATTCAAATCCCGGGCTTCATTAGCAAGTGCGGTATGCATACATTACCCTCCTAGTTCGAACTAGGAGGGTAGTGTAGACATACCCTTATTGAAGAAAGCTATTAGATAGATATGACATGATTTGTTCTTTATAAATCAATTCTAGCTGTTATCTATCACCTTATTATCTTCTAGATGTTTGCAGATGAATTCCTTAATTACTTGCTCCATTATCTTTCCTGGCACAGAAGTTAAACTGAGTGGTCTGTAGTTTCCTGGGATGTTCTTACTTCCCTTTTTATAGCTGGGCACTATATTTGCCCTTTTTCAGTCTTCTGGAATCTCTCCCAACTTCCATGATTTTTCAAAGATGATAGCTAAAGGCTCAGATCCCTCTTTTGTCAGTTCTAGGATGCATTTCATCAGGCACTGGTGACGTGCAGACATCTTACTTTTCTACATAATTTTAACTTGTTCTTTTATTTTAACTTCTAACCCTACCCTATTTCCAGTAGTAAGTAAATGCCCCCTACACCTCCCTCATGTTCAGACCCTACCCCCCCAACATCCTCACTCACCTCCCCGCTGAGACCCCGCTTCCTCCCCCATTCTGCTCCTGCCCCCTCTCTCCAGACAGACACCCTGCCCCCAGCCCACTCCTGCTTCCATCTCCCTTGGCCAGTCACCCTGTCCCCAGCCTGCTCTTGCATCCTGCCCCTGGCCAGACACCTGCCCCCAGCCCACTCCTGTCCCCTCCCCCTGGCCCATCACCCTGCCCCCAGACTGCTCCTTCCCCCTACCTCCCACCAAGAACTCGCACCCTTAGTCCTTCCTGCCCAGATCCTATACTCTCATCTCTATCCCACTCGCAGGTAGCCCTGTCTATACCCCTCAGTTTTGGCCCCACCCCAGAGCCTAGGGGGTCCACAAAATCCACTAACTCTGGAACCTCAGAACTTAATCTGGTCTGATGCCTTGAACCTCGGTACCCCCCCACACACACACACACACGTGGCTGGAGCACCAGGAGAGTGAGGTGTTTCAGTGGGGGTCACATCAGTGAGGGTTGGGGGGGTTGGAGGGTCTTTTTTCCTTCTCACTTGTGTGGTCCCCAACTGATTTTTCTGTGGTTTTTTTTGGCCCCGACCCAAAAAAAGGTTCCCCACCTCTGCATTAATAAACACAATGCAGAAACCTTTGTGTTGAACATAATATTTACTTTATTTAAAATGAAGCCTGACCAACAAGGTCCCAATTGGCGCCCAGCCCCCATCAGGCCAGATTGTCCTGTCCCCAACCCCAATCCTGGGGCAGGTCCTGAGGTCTATCCCCCATCTGGCCACAGAAAAGGCTGGTGGCAGCCCCCCTCCTGCTGCAGCATGGGTAGGAAAAGCCATGATCTGGCTGTGGCGGACAGAGGGGGGTTGGTGAGCGTAGTGAGCAAGGGGCATGCAGCCCATTAGTTTTAGTAAAAGCAAAAATTGCAATCTATATTTTATTAGAAAAGCTTTAAAGCTCTCATTAAATCCTATTTTGTAAATGCTTCAGGTTAATATTTAATTCCTCTCTGATGGGGATATTTTCATCTTGAAAGCATCTGATTAGGAATGTGATGCAGATACATTCTGACTGGAGACATTTTAGCAAATGCTGTCATAGCATATGCATTGTGTATTAATAGAATAAAAATGCTATAGTGTATCTTGTATTTTCATGGAATCAGCAGTAATTACACACTGCTTAAGTGAAATGCTTTTGATAACTGCAGCCCTTGTATCATATATATTCTGATGGGGTACGGGGATGGGGGCCACATTCTCTATAGTTGTATATGCAGGCTGCTGATGGGCTGCTGCAGTATGTATGAGCCTAGCTATTGTCTCAGTCATAATAGAGCAAAACAGGAAGTAAATATTTAGATATACATATTTTCATGGCTTCTCCCTAAGGGTGTGTCTAGACTACAGGGTTTTTTCGAAAAAAGTGGCCTTTTTTAAAAAAAAATTCCCCTGCGTCTAGACTGCTGCTGCGTTCTTTTGGAATTAAATTGAAAGAACGCAGCAGATTTTTCGACCGTGGGAAAAAAACCTCATTTTACAAGGAAGAACGAGTGTAAACTGTGTTTTTTCGAAAGAGAGCATCCTGACTGCCTAGGTGCTCTCTTTTGAAAAAGCAGTTTGCTTTTTCAAAAGTACTGGTTGTAGTCTAGACGCTCTTTTTCAAAAGAGGCTTGCAGTCTAGACGTAGCCTCACAGTTGTGTACCCTTGTCTCTCATAAGGGTGTCTAGACTACATGTCTCTGTCGCCAGAGCCATGTAGATTAGTTTACTAGACATACCCAAATGAAGCAGCGATTTAAATAATCACCACTTCATTTAAATTAAAATGGCTGCCGTGCTGTGCCGATCAGCTGTTTGGAGGCAAAGCGCTGTAGTCTGGACGCTCCGCCATTGACATCAAAGGCATTTGTCGACCTCCATGGTATGCCTCGTGGAATGAGGTTTACCAGGGAAGTCGACAAATGCCTTTGATGTAGACTGTAGAGCATCCAGACTACAGCGCTGTACCGCCAAACAGCTGATTGGCACAGCGCGGCAGCCATTTTAATTTAAATGAAGCAGCGATTATTTAAATCGCCGCTTCATTTGGGATGTCTAGTAAACTAATCTACATGGCTCTTGCAACAGAGCCATGTAGTCTAGACATACCCTAAGAGTAGTGTATGTTTCAGCTACTTCTGTCATTCTCCGTTTATCTTCTGAAACTGTGTTGTGAGTTTGTCACCAGAGAGCTGTGCTAACCAGAAAATAAGTAGGGACTGTCTCTGATATCTTAATCTCAAAAGTCTTGTGTGATATAAACAGGGCAGCTGACAGGGGAGGAGGGGAAAGGAGAGGGAAGTTGTCCCAGGCCCATGTATGTAAAAGGGCCTCAGACTCTGAGCCATTGCTACTGCTACTTCAGCCGGCACCCACAGCCTTTGAAGTGCCCTTAGCTGTGCCACTTCCACATTAGCCCCCACTGCTTCTGGGGAGCCCAGCGGCAAGCCCCCCTCACACTGCCCAGGGCCTGGAGAAGTCTGTTGCCAGCCCTGGATATTGGAAAATAGTCACCTCCTCATCTCTGAATGGTGCTTGGGGAAATCAAAGAACAAATACATTCCAAAGTGAGGTATAACCCAGAAAAGCTGGATGCCAGGGCAGATAACCATATGGTGTGGGACTGTGGTTTAGATGATTAGGGGTACTGGTAATCAGGAAACTATTTTTAACATTGACGGTGACCGTTCATTACAATTATCTCAGTAACCAGGGACACAACGCTTGACAGCAAGATGTTAGCTCAAAATGGCCATTCAGAATTCAAACGCACAATGGGCTTGAGTCTCTTGACAAGCCAGACAAGTATCAAAAATCATTTATGTCTGTTCTCATTGATAGTGCAATGTACCCCAAATACACTGGATACCAGTCAGGTCTGAAAAGCTATAGCAATACCCACGGTCCATTATTTGCTGGTGTGAATATGGCTCCTGAGCTGCCTGGCACAGCCTTATCCAGTCCACATTCAACTCTCTTGTTTATATACCCAGTGCTTCAGTGCAGCTCACGTTAGATATGCACTTAGCTTGACTGACCATATGTGATTTGCAAATTTTTGCTGTTCTCATTTCCTTAAGGGCAGGTTCTCTCCACCTGCCTGGACCTCAGTGAGTGCAACATCCCCTACGTGGTGGCGGAACGGGGGAGACTTTCCTGCCAGGGTGGGGGGTAGAGGCTGATCTGCTGGCCAGAGATTCTGAGCAGCCAGACACCAGTGAGATCAGGAGAGCACATCAGGGCGCTGTGCTCATCCAGGAGGCCTCGAGGGAGAGTTTCAGCCAAGGACACCTGTGAGACTCTCCCACAGGCCTCTCCATAAGGGGGTCCCTGGAATGAAGGAGGGGGAAAGGGGATGGGTCTGGCACCTGCCTTGGATACCTCATGAGGCTTCAGTTGCTTGAGAGGTCTCACTGCCACATGTTCGGGGGCCTCAGCGGCCCTGGGGAGGAGGGGGCTAGGAGGGAAATCCAATGGGGGCAGGGGCAGGGAGTTGAGGATGGGAGGGAGGTGGCTGATGGCCTGCTCCATGCATGCGGTCATGTGCTCCATCACAGAGGTGAGAGAGGAGCACATGGCCTCATGCTGGCATGCCAGCTGATCCCGTATGGCCTTCCGCTGCTCCTGGTCAGCCCAGCACTCCTCCTCGTCAGCCTCCCACTCCTGATGCTCTTCATTGAACCCCCAGACAAGGGACTGAATGCAGACCATCTGGTCTCATAGCAGATCTTCTTGAGTTTGCTTCCTCCGATGGATCCCACGGAGTCAGAAAGACAGTATGAAAGGTGATTGATGTGGCACGCTCGCAGCTAGCTCAGCTGTGAAGAAAAGTTACAAGGACAGTTATCTCAGGAGACACTGTGTATGAAGCTAGCCCCAATCTCTGCGCCGACACTGAAGGTCTCAGTTCAGACAATGGTGTGGTGCTTCGAGCAAGGCCGTATATTGCCTAGTCACCGGGCATTTTCCAGCAGGAGCACAGACATCCCAGGAGAGCCTCGTGCTACACCCATGGCCTGCAGACAAGCAGATGCAGGAAAGTGCCAGGTCAGGAGCTTGTGAGCGGGAAGTGGGGACAGGGCAGCTTAGCTGTCTTCTGTCTCCTGCACACTCTGGGTCTGGTACTGGCAGCATCCCACAGAGAGAGAACTTTGATCCTACCCATTGAGGGAGGTTTTCTGGGGGAGGTGAGTGTGAGCAGCAGAGGCCGTTTTCTGGACAGAACGCTACTGTGGTCCCCTCCTGTTCATCCTCCCAGCAGATTCCCAAGTAGTAGATTGGTCTCCTCCGCATCACCACACTTGAGCAGGAATGGATGCTACATAAGTGCAGGCATGACGCTGTGTCACTGCTGTGTGTTTCCATGACCCCAGCCTCCTTAGTGGTGGCTTGTTGTGGGAAGGTGTCCCGCCACGGAGACAGGAGTAAGGCAGGCTTGTCCAGGAAACTTGTGAGAAGGAGTGAGGGGTTCCTGTGTAAAGAGCCATGGAGCTGAATGCTCTGGATTGTGCACAGGGTGTGTGCAACCCCCAGGCCGAGAAAGCCAAGCAAGTTGCATGCAGCCCCTCGCTGCCTGCCCCCTCTCTCCCGCATAGGGAAAATTATGGGACTCACCTGAAATGCCTTCGCCAGGATTGTCCAAGGCCTGGAAGACATCCTGTGAGGGGGTGGACAGGCTCCAGTGTGACGAGCAGATCCTCACTGGCAGACACAGTGTTCTGGTTGGCTTGCTCCTTCTCCTCCTCCTCCACAACCCTGCTCTTGTGGAAGCTGACACCAGGCATGTCTTGGCTGGATTCGATGATGATGGGGGGAAGGTGATTGACCCCCCTCCCAGGGTGGCATCCAGTTGCTCATAGTAGCAGCAGGTGTGAGGAGCCACCCCAGAGTGTCCACTTTCCTCCCTAGCTTTGTTGTTGGTCTGTGAAACTCTTTTATTTTCATGTGGACCTGGTTGAGGGTCCGCATTGTGTCCTTTTTCTGCCAGGCTGGCAGCCATACGGCTGTAGACAAACTCCTTAGGGTGCAGAGACCCTGAAGGTTGATCCAGATCTTGGTGAGGTCCAGGATCTCCACACATGTCCAGGTTAGTGTCCTCTTTCATCCTTGGCCAGGGGCATCCAAGGGTGCTGTGGAAATGCTGGCAACCATAGTGAGGGGGAGCTCAGAGGGAGCACTGGGGTCACTCAGATCTCCTGTGATGAGTGCTATGCGGCACAGGGCTGGCAAAGTTCTCCTCATGCCACAAGCCCCTTTCCTTCTGCCTGGTGCTTTAAAGGCTCTGCAGAAGGGGAGCACTGGAGATGCCAGGTGTGGCCAGAATGGCTTCGAATGCAGCTGTGAGAGGCCTCTGGATGTCAATTAGTTTGAAATAGCAGCAGCTGAGCATCCACACTCACACAATTTCAAAATAAGTTCAAAATGAGTGTTATTCCTCATGAAAGCTGGACTTAATATTTTGAAATAACAGGCTTGGTAGTGTGGACACTCATCTTGTTATTCCAAAATAGTGTAGACCAGGGCTTAGTAACCATTTCAGAGCCAAGAAAAGCAGATGTGCAATAATACACCCATCACCTGTCTTCTGAAGGTCTGACAGGAAAATATTTATGCCATAATTAATTTTTTCCATCTCTGCATTTAAATAGAGCCTGTCCCCATCATATTTACATCTGGGAAAAGGATTGCTAATGTATAGTATTAGATTTTATAAAAATTTTCACTTCTGTTTTTGACAACAGTTAAAAATAAAATAAAATAAATAAGAAAAATCAATGACAAGTTCCGTCTCTTTCAGTATAGGAATTATATGCCTAATTGTTTAAACAGTAGCTGAGAATCTATTTTGTGCACCAGCAAGGAATTGCACAGACCCAGCAAGCAGAATTGTGGCAAAGGGTTAGCAGTAAAATCTAATTTACAACTCATGACATGCCTATGCCTTGACACAAGAATTACTTTTATTGAAATCACTGCATTCTCTCCAAGATAGTTTAAAGCCAAGTTGCTCCAAGGATAGCACCTATAGATAATGAAAAACAAACTCCAGGGAAAACAGGTCACAATTTCAACATTAAAGTGAAGCACTGAGCAGAAACAATAAAAGATGGAATATCTATTGCTAAGAATCCTTTAGCAAATCTATTGCTACGAATCCTTTAGCAAAACAGCATATGTACAACACTGGAGATCTGCTATGCACAGTGGGCACAGAATGTATAGGCAAACACACAAATATATCGTTTGCCAAAATGGAAAGCAAGATAAAAGAACACCATCAGCCATCTGAAATGAAGCCAAAGCTTACATGGAACTAAAAATCCTGAGTTGAAAAATACAAGTTAAAAAATGTAAGCAATCATAGTGCTCTGCACATGCGCCCCAGCACCTGGTGGGGAAAGCATGTGGCTATGGCGGTAGCTCCAGTGAGACCCAGAGCAGTTCCAAGTTGGGAGGTGGGTTTGGGCAAGAAGAAAAAAAATCACTTCCACGGCCGCCTCTCCTAATTCGTCTCCTCTCCGGCAGCCTACCTGGGGTGCTCCAGCAGGGAGGGCAGCTGAACCTGGAGACATGCATTACCCCCACCTCCACCAGCAGCTCAGTACAATGCATCCCCATCGCCCTATCCCCGTGGTGATGCAAGGCGTAGCTAAATGGAGGTGAAGCAGCACCATAAGCTTTGCTCCAAAGCACCCCCCACCCCTGCATCAGTGGTGTAGCGAGATTGCCCACAGGTACCATGCTAGGGAGGCGCTGGGCTGGAGTGGGAGCCCACAGTTCCAACGCAGTGAGCCCGGTACTGGTGGGCCACTTGCTTCCTGTAGACAAGCCACCGCGGCAGGGCCGGGAGGCGGGAGCGGGCACTTCAAAGGTAGGGTTACAATATGTCCAGTGCCTGGCTCTGGGGAAGAGAAGGGACATTGGATTAGAGCAGGGGGCGAGGGGTGGGGCGTATGTGCAGAGAGCACAGAGCCTGGCTCTGGGGAAGCGGGGGGTGCACTGGGTTAGAGCGCGGGGGCTGGGGATGCCTGGCTCTGGGGGTACTCATATTTTTTTTTTTTTTAAAAAAAGGTACTTTATAAAAAAAAAGGTTGAGAAACACTGGTCTACGGAGCCTCAGTTACCTCATGTGTAAAATGGGAAGACTGATATTTAGTCTTCTTTGTAACATATCGTGAGAACTACAGATAAAATATCTTATAAAAGCACTAATTATTATTGTTTACTGTCATCATCTGTTGAAATGAGCCTAAATAATCTAAGACCATATATGAATGAAAAGAAAATAAGTTTCTGTGGGTCTCTCACTGTGTAAGTATAATATTGTAAGTATAGTAGGTGTTCTAAATATTTTCATCTTAAAGGAAAACTTTCTGTGAAAAGGCCATTCTGCATTTAATTGCAAAAGATCAAAACTAGTTAGGAATCAAACAAATATATGATACTATCTAAGTACATAAGTTTAATAAAATATTAACAAATAACATATTGGGCTGATGGGCCATGATTCTGCAAGCAAATGCATGTGTTTAATTTTACACACTGTGAGTAGTCCAATTGACTTAACTAGGACTATACACAGTGTATAAGGGTATGGACATGTTTAGGTCTTTACAGGATTGGGTTTTAATCCAAAATAGACTCTCATAAGAGAAAAGGGGTAACATATAAATCCTTTGGATAATCTTAAACATGTCAAATAAATCTCATGGAATGTATATTTCAAAGGCATGTCTCCTATCACGTGAAAGTGCAGTGAATGGAAAGAAACGCTGTAGAGAAATGTAAAAGAATGTTATGCTAATATAAATGAATACGGACTAATCCTATTTTATTTATATTTATATATACACAGTATAGTTCTGTTTCCATTTCTCTTACTGCTTATCATTTCTGTTTGCTCTATATGCTATGGTGATTACTTTAAATAAACATTAATAATAATTTCAACAGATACTACAAGGGCTTCTTCCCTCCTTGTAAAATCTTTTTTTTTTTTTTAATTCTTGCTCTGTTATGTTTGCAGAGCCTCAGGCTGCATTATATATCAACATTTCTTGTATATTCTTAGCACTAATGAATCATAGCTATTTACAAGTTGAGTGAAATGTGTCATCCTAACGACACCTCTTTGATACACTGTATGTATTATCTGTAGGATCCCAAACTGCAATAGTCAGATGCAAGTGAGGCACTAGGACACTAGTGATGCCCTAAATAAGCGGTTCTAAGTGTGTTCTGGGCTACAAGCAGGTTCTAAGCGTGTCCTGCAAGACAGTTTGTTTACCACTGCCCAAGCACTGGGTTGCCCGATTCTGCTGGTTTCCATTTCCATTCATAGTTCTCCACCTCCAGTATTACTAGAGAGATATTCATGGAAAGCAATGGCACAGGAAGTAAAGTGCATGCTCATTGCAGTCAGAATTAACTAGAAGAGCCATGTGATCCCTCTACACCCAATTAAAGCACTGCTACAGTTCAAACAGCCCATCCCACAAATTCCAGGTACATGAGCACAGGTAGCAAAACTGCTCTGTCTTAGGAGACATCTTGGTTACAACAATCTTCTAGCCCACTAAGATGAAGGAGGGCCACTCTTGTATCTTATAAGAGACAGAATTATTTCAATGAGAAATATCACTGATATCTGCTGTGCTATGCTCCTTTACTCCAGGGAGCACCAGAACCGGAGTCATTCACATCCCAACTCACCCCAACCTTAACCCATCCCAAACACACATCAATAAAATCTTTATAAAACTATCCATTATCATGTGCACTACTGCTCTATGTTTATATTATACATAAGCATCCTCTCATAAGGAGACCTCGTGCAATTCTGAAGACCTCTGATTTACAATCGCCTACCAAATATCATAATATAACATTTGAATATGTATATAATCACTCAGATGTGTGCATGTGTCTATTAGTACAAAGATAGGAGAGGCTTTTCCCTCCCTTTTCTCCTACTTCACTGTTTAAGGTGTTGGCAGGGCAAGAAAGACCATTGTTTAGAATTTTTTCAAATTCCTTTCACTGGGATTGCTGTTGTGAATAGGTTCTGACTTAATACAAAAAGTGAATCTCGCAAGTACTAGAGGGCTATATTATGTAATGGCTACGTCTAAACTGGCATGATTTTCCGGAAATGCTTTTAATGGAAAAGTTTTCCGTTAAAAGCATTTTCAGAACAGAGCGTCTAGATTGGCACAGACGCTTTTCCGCAAAAGCACTTTTTGCGGAAAAGCGTCCATGGCCAATCTAGACGCGCTTTTGCGCAAAAAAGCCCTGATCACCATTTTCGTGATCGGGGCTTTTTTGCAGAAAACAAATCTCAGCTGTCTACACTGGCCCTTTTGCGCACAAGTTTTGCGCAAAAGGGACTTTTGCTCGAACGGGAGCAGCATAGTATTTCTGCAAAAAGCACTGATTTCTTACAGTAGGAAGTCAGTGCTTTTGTGGAAATTCAAGCAGCCAGTGTAGACAGCTGGCAAGTTTTTCCGGAAAAGCAGCTGATTTTCTGGAAAAACTGGCCAGTCTAGACACAGCCAATGTGATAATTTTGAATAAAATCGGGGAATAAAAAAGGACAGAGGGTCAAATGGGAGCATATGCTTCTTATTGTTCCCAAACAAAGTATAATATAGAAAGAGCTTGGACATGGCAAGGGAAGAGTAACATTAATTTCTTCCATCTTCTTTCTAGGTGATGAATAGTTCACTGACCTTCCCTTTGGCCCATTCATATAACACACACGATAGTATGACAGAATACCAATCTCATGTAATGATCATTGGTTTTAAGGGCTATGTCTATGAAAATTGAAGAAGGTGGAAAAAGGAGAAGAGAGCAACTGCTGTGGGCATGGCAATTCAAAAGGACTTGGTGTTCCTGACTAACCAGAGCTACTGCTGCAGCAGCAGCAGATGGAGTCTGGAGCTCCAGACAGCAAGCTTCGTTGGGTTGCCAGATGGTTTAACCAAAAATACTGAACAACTCTCTCCCCCTTCAACTTCCCCCCACCACCCCAAAAAAACCAAAAGCACCAGGGAAAACTTCTGTTGAGAAAAAAAAAGGGGGGAGACCAAAGTTGTTAATCAAAGACATGTCTGGTATTTTCTGTTTGTTTTTTTTTACTGGATAAGGGACATGAATATTGGACTGTCCAGGTGAATACTGGACATCTGGCAACACTAGAGCACTGGGTGGCTCTGAGGGCTGGCTGGGACAGGGTGGCAGGGTAGCATGGTTTGGGAGGCCTTAAGGGCTGGCTGCATCCACCCCCACCCCTTCTGCCTGAGGCCCCTCTCCTTTTGGGAGCACATTCACCTGGCCCAAGTCTGCTGGCCTCGCTGAAAATCATCTATTAGTTTACATAGAACCAAACTTTAAGAATGAGCTTTTGCCCTGTTCCCACCCTCAGAGAACACATGTCAACATGCAGGTCAGGAAATTATTTTAAAAAAGCAAAAAATTATCAAAACATGCAGACAAAAATGACACCAGCAACAGCAACCCAGCCAGCCAGATTACTTTCACACAAAAGAAAAAAATAAACATTCTAAATGATTCAATATTGCACATATATATATATATATATATATATATATATATATATATATATATATGAACACAAAACTGTAACAAAGAATGAGAATTAATATATTCTCAATAAGAAATGTGCAGAAACATTTTCAAGTAGTATAGATTTAAAGCACTGGCATTGCAGGAAGAGTCACTAATAAACAACTAAAAGATACCATGCAAAATTTGCAGCATTCTGTGGTGGACAGTATATCAAAGAAGTAACAGCGAGTTATTGTTTGTTTCAGTACTGACCTTATATGTGTATACCACAACATTCACTTTTATTTCACCTGAGGGGGATTCCATCACCTTTCTAGTGAGGAGTGCTTGAATTGCCTCCCAGAAGACTGGTTTAATAAAGCACACAGAGTTGGTGAAAAGTCAGAGACAGGATGACAAAGAGGAAGCAAGGTTGCCATAAAGTAAGTTCAAGCCACACAGAAGAGAAGAGAGGAAAGGAAAAAGTAGCCGTGAACATGGTGAAATTGATTATACACAATCTCAGAGCTAGCTGGAGAGCCCAATTTCTGCAGGTAGTTTCACCAGCAATAAAAGCTACCCAACAACATTAGGTGCATGAAAAAATAAACAGCTTTTCCAAAGCACAGTATAAGCCTAGTGATCAACATTGTTAGAATCTTAGGTTTGCCAACTTGTTTTGTAACAATAAGTAGGCAATTGAAAAATTCATTTCTGTTTTCTGACTACACTTGGTGTCAGCATGAGACATTTTTTTTCATGCTTAATTGTTTCCCTAATGCTTCATAAAATACACTTTTGTTTCTTTGTTTATTGTGTTTTGAAAAGACTTTTTCATTTGTCTACAATATCATTTAAAATTACAGATCATCCTAGGGTGGTCCTTTTTCATGCTGATAACTTTGAAATGAACACTTTAAACGCTGCTTTGTGTCTCAAAACCTGCAGACATTTGCAATAAAATGTAACATAAGTGAACAACAAGAATGCAAATAGCCTTTTTTCTGAAGCTAAAATATTCCTTGGCAATTAACAGAAGCATATCTACACAGATTATGTGTTTTCCTGCATTCCTACAGGAATATTTAACACAGTTCAGAAAAAAAAAGTTTTTAACCTTCCTCCTTTGAAATTGAGACAGAAATGAAAGTTGAAAGTTACTTAAAATGTGCATGTATTGGCACCACAAACAAAACTATATACTAATATATACTATTTAAAATCTATAGGTCTGAAATGATTTATGTACTTTACTTCATATAAATGCAAAAAGGGCCCTGTATCATATGTTCAAAATGTCCTTGTCATTAAACATACAATAAATTTAACGTCTGCACATAGCTAACATGCAACAGAATGATTCAATAGCAACAACTAACAGTAAATCAAGCAACTCATAAATTCTAATGCCCTTCTCCTTGCCCTATTTCAGCACACCCTACACTCTCATCTCAACCCCATTTTCAAATGTTTTCGTGAAATCGCATGCTTTGTAGCACAAGGTTTTGTGGGATTTCCTCTCTCCTGTACTTACACTAGTCTGTAATTCATTAGTGGCAAATTTACCCCAAATGTTGAGATCATGCGTGGTGCATCTCATAGGCAAGGGAAGGCTGTGCCTGCCCAGACAGCCCCATGTGATCTTGCCTATACTCCATCCAGAGGCCACCCTCCTACTGGTAGTTGTCTCCAGGTCAATCAGGCTGCTTCTCTTCTGGGAAGGCAAAGCTGCTGGAGCTGAGACTTGGGGTATCTGGGGCTGACCAGTGCTGGTGGGCCCCTGGTACTCTGGCTGCACTACCCAGAGCTTCAGGGTAGTGGGCACTGGAGGGGCAAGCATTGCCCAAGGGTTTGGGGAGCCTCCTCACCACCTGAATGTGTTTATCACCTATGTGATTCACCCTAGTCACTCCCCTCACTATTCTGGTATCCCACATCCCTAGAGTTGTAAACAATCCCTGGCCCATAGTGATGCATAAATTTAATACACCATGGTCCCCAAAGATGTTGCATGGGATTGCAACATCTATCACATATGATACCATATGAGTTTTAATATAATTCCCAATATCTGTATAATTTTGATCTATGCACAGGATTTGCTAACAAAGCATCATGCAGTCCCATAAAGTGATCTTGCTGCCCCATATTATGAGAAGCCTTTTTCACATCAGTGTAATAGCCACTGCCTGGCCTCTTCCTACTGAATTTTATCACCTGTATGTTAATATTGATAAGGAAGGGTCTGATATTTAACTTGACTATAGAATAGATTTTCAAAGGCACACATGAGTGTTGGCAACCTTACGCCCACTGACTATCAAAGGGAGATGTGCCAACATCTACACTGTGCTCCCTGAAAACCCAATGTGCACAAGTTTATTTTTGTAGAATGGCTTTGAGGATTTTACATAAAACTTTGGCACAGATTTTACTAACAGCATTAATTACAAATGTAGAATGATAATTGCCATAGATTTCCACATCTCTGCCAAATTTCTGCATTACAAAAATGAGGACATCCCTGAATGACACAGGTAGCCTACAAATATCAAAGGCAGCACTGTACACTTTGCATATGACAGAGTCCAACATTTCTTTACAAAAGGTAGACAATTCCCTAGGAGCCCATTTCTGCCAGGTGTTTTCCTGTGTTTAAAAGCTCCAATTACCCCAGTCTTATGTAAGGGACTCTGTAGTTTATCCCTTTGTGTATTCAATATGTAGATTTTGGAAAAGCCTATTAATTCTCCGTGCATCAGGGCTTTTATTTTCAGAATGTAGTTTAGCATAAAACTTGCTGATGACTTCATTTATCTCTTTAGCTGCATTTACCCTCTTCTTATCTTGTGTCTCTATGCAAGCTATTTTATTTTTGCCATTCTATTTTTCGAATCAGTAAGGCCAGAAGCATCTTTGCTTTTCTCGCCTGATTCCCAAGATTAAAAGAAATATGCAATACACACAGTTTTGGAAGAAACTAAAGCCAGAATCTGAGACATCACAATCTCTCAGCAGTTTAAAAAAAAAAGATTTTTCCTCTACATTTTAATTGTATTATTATGTTCCACTTCAATCACCTCAGAAGGATCACCTTGTAACAAATCAGCCGGTAGTGAATACAGTCCAAAGTCACATCCATGTTTTTAAAGAATTTGAACATTTATAAATACATGGAAAGGCACAACGTCAACGCACACCACTTAAAGTTAAATTAGAGGTATAAGAGAGAGGCTCCTTACAGCCTCCAGGGAGCAAAATGTTGGCCCAGATGATGAACTCCTTTATAATACTCACTCTAATTGTAGCACATCTTGAAATGATTATATCTATTGTTAGAAACAGGCCTTGTCAGCAGTAAGGACACAGTGATTAATAGAAATTTCTCCTTAATTCTTTTGGATGTGAAAGTCTAAAGTCACTATTGAGCCATGGACCTCAATTATTAAGTGATTAATGAAATTGTAATTGCCACCCTTTTGTTCACATTCATCACATGGTTCAGTATTAATCATTACTAGCAGAGCACAGCGGAAAATATTTTACAACTGCTTTACCATGGATGGATAGTGGAAGTTTAAATGGGTCAGGGAAATGATCTCCAATGCAACAGGCCACAGCTGAAGTAAATCATTAGTGATGACTTAACAGTAACTGACTTAGGTTCAAATGAAGGACAAGCTTGCAATTAGGGGCGTGACTATCTTCTTTAGGGTGATGACAATCTCAGCTATTGCCTTTTTCCCAGTATTTGAGTAGGAGAGGGAGATAAATGTATATTGAAAGATATAGCTGAACTGAACATCACTATAGAGAGAGAGTATGCAGAACCTATGGCTGTGTCCAGACTCAAGGGTTTTTTCAAAAAAAGTCGCCTTTTTTCGAAAAAACTTCACCTGCGTCTAGACTACAGCCGCGTTCTTTTGAAATTAAATTGAAAGAACGCGGCTTTTCTTTCGACGGCGGAAAACCTCATTTCACGAGGAAGAACGCCTTTTTTCGAAAGTGCTCTTTCAAAAAAAGGTGTTCTTGAATGCAAACAGGGCTTTTTCGAAAGAGAGCATCCAGACTGCCTGGGTGCTTTCTTTCGAAAAAGCGGCTTGCTTTTTCGAAAGTACTGCTTGTCGTCTAGACACTCTTTCGAAAGAGGCTTGCAGTCTAGACATAACCTATGATAGCTCAGGTGGTGGATCCAGTCTAAAATGATTCTCTTTTTTCATTCTGATATAAGGAAATTTGTTTTAAAATGGCCTTGACTAGTAACTGTAACTATGTAGGCGGGTGCGTGAGCATATTTATCTTTTGCTAGTTAGAGATACCTGAGAGTTTATATTCTAACCTCCTTCCCATTTTCTTTCTCTCACACTTTCCTGAAAACCTTAAGATGAATATATTTGTAAAGTTTGAGCCAAAATAGGTCCAGCAACTCTTTAGGGCTAACAAAAAAGGATTTGTTTACTCCCCCTCTTTCTAGTCTACACTCCAAACTTATATCAATATTATAAATAAGTCGCTCAGGGGTGTGGAAACACTACACCAAAATACTAAGCTGATATCAAACTATGCATCCCTGACCTAATCAGAGGAAACATTAGTCCACAGAAATAATCAGTCAAAAATGAAACAAGCAGAAGGTGGGAGGAAAGGAGAGAGAGAGAGATGGTGGTTGAAAAAGAAAGGAAACCCTGAAGCCAAACTGTAATATGCCTTCAGCTAGGCCATATATTTGTCAATTGTATCTAGAAAAATGATCAAACACTTCTTCCAAGATTCAAATTTGATTTGTAAATGTGAGCTTTAAAACATTGGGTGGATGGGGATAATAATGATTGTTAATTTTCACAACTCAAAATTTCAGTCTCATAGGGAATATAAAAAACTTACTTGCTAATCTCTGATGCAATTCATGCAAGCATGTGCCAAAGGGTGTTAAATTCTATAACAGAGGATAATAAATAACTACAGTGCATGCTGAAGTAGGAGTCAAATGGCTATAGGGTTACATTACACAGTTCACTCAGACAGTTGGGTCAGTTAATATATGAGCTAAAGGCTGGGACATTAAACTCTCCAGATGTCTGGAAATTGAGTAATGTGCACTCCAAGTAATATATTGTTGTTCAATTGAACAAAGATGATATAAAAACAAAAAAACTTTAAATTTCAGGAAATAAGGAGCGTCAAACACAGTTTCTGTAATGTTACACCCAGGTTTTATTATAAGATTTGCCAAATTGGATATCAAACAAAATTTTACTTGGGAATTATAAAGCATGTGAGATTCCCATTTGGAAATCAGTTGATTGCTCTTCAGAATGGGTTAGAAAATTGGCTCTGCATAACAGTGAGCTGCACAGTTAATAAAACTTTGTTTGGTTTTACATTCTATTTTGTTTATATATTATAAAATATAGGTACATTTTATCATCTTTTAATGCAAGGACCATGTACTATTGAAACACCAAGTTTCTAGATTGTTGGTGTGTTTTCTTGATATTTCCAGGAAAAGATACTATTTTCTATTTCCTTCTCAAATACTGTGCATTACAATGTTAGCGGAAAAAAATCACTGAAACTCTGCTAGGAAAGTTGAAAGAGTTTGTGGTCAGATACTCATTAAAAAGAAGCTCATACTTCTATGCTAATTGCTATCCTAATGACACATTATTCTGGAGTTCTTGGAAAAATAATGTCTGAATTTTATATTAAATGTAAGCTTAAAACAGAACACTACAGGCACCTGATTCTCCTCTTACATCAATACAAATCAAGAGGCATGAAAGGAGAATGAAATCATAGAATCAAAGACTTATAGCTCTGGTCTACACTAGGGACTTATTTTGAAATAACTCCCCTTATTTCGAAATAACAAGTGGAGCGTAGACCAAGTCCGTTATTTCGAAATAAGGGACTAGTTATTTCAAAATAATATCTCCTGCTTTTCACAAGGAATAACACTTATTTTGAAATAGTTATTTCAAACTAGTGTAGACACTCCAGTGCTGCTATTTCAAAATAACTACTCCCCAGAGTCATTCACAATAATTACTTCCCAGTGCTTCCTAGAGCTCTAAGTGGAGATAGAGCATCAGCATTAAGGGAGCTTGCCTTGGACTCATTTCAGGGCTTCCCTGTAGTGTGGACACACTATTTTGAAATAGTTATTTCAGAAGATATTATTTCAAAATAAATTATTTTGAAATAATTTCCTAATGTAGACATGCCCACAGTGATAGAAGAGACCTCAGGAGGACATCAAGTCTAACTCTCTGCTATGAGCAGGACCAATCCCAAATAAATCATCCCAGACAGGGTTTTGTCAAGCCGGGACATAAAAACCTCTAGGGATGGAGATTCCACCACCTCCCTAGGTAACACATTCCAGTACTGAACCACTCTCCTAGTGAAATAGTTTTTAATAACATCCAATGTAGACCTCCTCTACAATTGAGACTATCCTCCTTGTGCTGTCCTCTGTCACTACTGAGAACAGCCTTTCCCATCCTCTTTGGAACACCACCCCCACACTTTCAGGAAGTTGAAGCCTGCTATCAAATCCTCCCTCACTCTTCTCAAATTTGCCATGTTTTCACTCTTTCAATATTTGAGGGGGTTGCTTTACATTCATAGATCTCAAACGCAGCATCTTTAAATAGCAATATCTCTTTACTTATTTAAATGACAAGAACAATTCATTTGAGGTTATCTGATTTTCAAAGTTAACTGTACAGGACATCTGACACTCAACTGCCACTGAAGCCAATAAGAACTAAGGACAATCAGCTATACAGTAATTTATTATCCTACGTATTTAATGTGCTGTAGTTTACAACAGAGCTTAATACTACTCCCACTGAATTCCTCCACAAGCCTCCCATTGATTGTGTTGGTGCACAGGCCTTATGTGTATATGCAAAAGTAGGTGTAGACACCCCCATCTATCGTTATGGCAAACTGGCTGTTTAATTAAACCACTTTTGATACGTCATGACAATTCTTTAATTCTTTTCCCCCCACCTAAAAACAAATGTCAGACTCCAGTGAAGTTTACACACCATCCAAACTCCTAAACTGGCAGTATTATAATCTCTCTGTGCTAAATCCCATCCTATTTTTTCTTATAAACCATTCTCAACAGCACTTAGCAACTTCCAGTCCTATCGCGTTGCTCACTCTCTCACACGCCGTAATTTGATTTATTTTGTAATGAACAATTTTAGAAAGACAATGCCCTACCACTTCAATGCCAAAGTAAGAATAAGGATAAGGTGTGCTAGGAATATTTTTGTAAAACGAAGTCACAGTTTTCTCTGCAGAAGGCAAATGCTGCATAGCTTAATCACCAAAGAATAAACATAACCTGCAAAATATATTTTTGCAGGAATTTTTAACATATTCGAAAGATTTAATTGTCTAAATCATTAATTATGTGAGTGCACTATAGTTTTACTCCCTGTACTTAACCTTTGAAGTTGGGGGTCAATTTTTTTTCACCACTGCTGAGTTTGTACCCAGACATTTTAATAAACCATCAAATGAAATGTAAGGATGCAGCTGATTCTTCGTTAGAATATAAAGGAAAAAGAATGGGAGGTGTACGCATGTAGCTGTGGCTTTGGCAGACACACTTTAAAACAAACCCAAATATAATAATTTCTCTGAATAGACCTGCTCTTGGGAAATGAGAGCTTTCTGAATAATAGAGCTGATGTTATTAAAGGGTCACACTTGTATTAGCCTCAGTAGACTCAGGAGGGAGAATAAAGTAGTTGTCTTTTACCAATTGGCCTATATTACACAGCAATATGTCAGGGCATGTGGAATTGTCCTATTTTTTCCTGTAAGATATGTATACAATCTGTCAGATACAATGTGCTTTGCCTTGTGGCTGATTGTTAAACAGCAAGGATTACAAAAACAAAAAGGGGGCAGACAAAGGCAAGCATATTGTATGCTTGATACTGATCAGTTTCACCAAACTGCTGTCATGGTCTGAACTTGATTGATAAATGAAAAGGGTGATGCAAAAAGTTCAGTGTCAAACAAAACACTCTTATTTTGGGCAAGGAAGCAAACAAAACTGGTGCAGAGTAGGTCTCAGACACCAAGTATGTGATTTAGCAATAGGGTAAGTAAGTATATACATTCAGTATCAGAAGATATTGTACACAAAAATGCCCCCAAATTTTAGAATATTGTTATAACTAAGTCACAAACTGTGCGTATCTGTCCACCTCCTACTGACAAGCTGTGAACTCCACTTACTTTCATCTTATTTAGAGCTCTTTAAGATACAATTAAATATAAACACTGGCAAACAGGAGTGGGTTGCCTCAAACTCAAATAGGGAAGGTATGTGCCCTTTTTCTTCAGATTGTAAAAATACCCCAGGAAGAACAAAGTGCAGTCTGTCCTCTGCTAACTGCCCTGGATAAATCTGATTTAACTTCCGCCTCTTCAAATCCACACTCTATAACATTAAATACTTTACCATATGATGGTTTGTGTTGCTGTATCTGAAGATACCTGCAGCTGTTACTAATTAAAAGAATTTAACATTTTCTATCAATGTAAGTCAGCTTGCGCTATATTATCATGTTATTTCTATGAATGGAAAATGAACACTCAGTCTCAGGTTGGAGATAGTTACGGACATGCATATCAGAATAACATCTCCTCTCTGCAGACAAAGAGCATATCCCTTGCTACCAGGTGGAATTCTAATCAGAGTTCCTTCTCACCACAGATCTTGTAGGTGTTCCATGCTAGTCACTTCTACTATTATCAACAACCTTTCAGGAACTGAAAAACTGCAGCTTGTCTGCTGAGACTTGTAATCGTTATCTATCAAGCTAAAGGATTTCCAGTCTTGCTTGTCTCCACTAGGGGAAAAAATAGATCCCGTCTCCACTAGGGGAACAAATAGATCTTGTTAATCTCTGTGATGCCTTGTCTGAGTGATCTAAATTCACAATGCATGTAGACATTGTGAGTGGTTTATAATAAAAACACCTTATAATGGAAGATTGAATTTTCCTTTAGGAACTTAATAATTTCCACCAAAATGTACAGCTGGGAAGGGAACCTGATGCAGTAGTGGCAGGTTGATTCTGAAAGGCCAACTGTCTTGCCTCCTCTACTACCAAGCAATGGCCTGGTGCATCTACTTGTGTTTCCTGTTCCAGAGTTCATTTTGCTCTAGGCTGTGTTAGAGAAGACACAGGGAGGTGACCAATCTGGAAGTGCCTGGCAGGTGAAAGTGACACATGAAAATGCCCTCCCAAATCAATTTTATGGGAACAGGTACAGATCACAATGTCTGTAATACAAAACAGGGAAGACCACCCTGTAATAAGACATCTATTCAGATGTAGTGATTCCATTCCAATGTCACTGTTCTGGGCTTGGGTGGTAAATTATATTAATTTTATCTTTTATGTTGGATATTTTTATAGCATTAAGCTATTGATGACGTGTATTAAAATAGGATGGGACTGAAACCAGGCTCCCCAACAGCATTTCTGGGCCCAAGAGCAGAACAGTTAGTGGGTCCGCACACATGCATAAGTCACATCTGCGCAGACACGACCCATCTGACATCTGAGCAGTGCTGCATCTGTGCGGGCTGGTGCCCAGTGAGTTTCTGGCTGCACTGCTGGGCACACTCTTCCAACACAGGCAGGCCTTCCACATGCCCCATAGGGTTGGCCAACCATCTCAATGGGCAAATCCTAGGACCCTTGCCCGTCCCACTGGCCCCTCCCCTTCACTGAAGCAATGCCACTGTCTCACCGCTTCTCACTCCATTGCCCCTCCCTCTGTTGCTTGCTGTCCCCCACCCTTGCTCACTTTCACCAGGATGTGCCAGGGTTTTGGGAGTGGAAGGAGTGCAGTGCAAATGCTATGTGAGGGTGTTTGGATGCAGAATGGGGTGTGAGCTCCGGGCTTGGGCAGAGACTTGACTGCAGGAGGAGATGAGAGAGGACAGCTTTAGGCTGGGGCAATAGATTGGGGTTTGGGCTCAAAGAGTGAGCTGGGGTGCGGGAAGCGGTTGAGAGTCGGTGCTCACCTCGGGTAGTTCCCAAAAGTGACAGGTGTACCCCCCCCACCAGCAGCATCTAGGCAGGGGAGCAGGGAGTCTTTGCACTCTGCTGCTCACAGACACCGCCCCGCAGCTCCCATTGTCCTACAGCTCCCATTTTAGTGTCTAATTGTGGTAAAAAATAATTTTACCTAAGATTTATAATTTTCCATACATTCTTATCGTCATTGTATGAAGAGACTGTAGGTTGTCTGGATGGGAAGAGTCCCTAGAAGGAATGTATACTAAAGCAATAAAATAACTCGCCACACCAAGGATGTTTACCTAAACTCCCTTGAAAGGGAAGGATTCCGCTGAGCTGGCCACACAACTTCAAAGTGTTTCCTTTCAAGTTTAAGAGAGGTCTTTCCAATGACCAACCACAAACAATGGGAATGCCTCAGTATTCCTTACAGAGCAAAATCCTCCCAAGGGAAAGCATAGGACTTACTTCATATTCTGTTCAGTAAATTGAACACTCCTATTTTGATTGTGTATTAAAGGTTCATCTGAAGTAAGACAATGACACCTCATCACTAGGCCTCAGAAAAATACAACAGAGGACATCAGTTGCCAGGATGTGTGTGAAAACCGCTTTTGGGAGGACTCACCATCCACACAGGCATGCATCTGGAACAATGAAATGAGAAATGATACACGAATGTGGCTACATCTAGATTGCAGGCTTCTTGTGCAAGAAGCTTTTTGCAGAAGAGATCTACAAAAACTTCTTGCGCAAGAGCGCATCCACACTGCAAAAGCGCATCGGAAAAGCAATGCGCTTTTGCGCAAGACAGCATCCTGACTGAATGGATGCTGTCTCACAAGAAAGCTCTGATTGACATTAACAGAATGGCTACCAGGGAACTTGTGCTTCTTCCGATAGGCTGTTTTAGCGCAAAAAATCCCTGTTTACCATCCACACACACCTCTTGGCGCAAGAGCTCTTGTGCAAAAGGAAGTTATTCCTCGTAGAAAGAGGAATACCTATACTGCAAAAACCCCTCTGTTCTGTCAATTCACTGTAAATTTTTTTGTGAAAAAACACACTTGAGGTATGGACACTCCATGGGTTTTTACGCAAAAACAGACGTTTTCGTGCAAAAACCCTGTAGTGTAGATGTAGCCTGCATGTTTTAAAGTCTCCTAGGCTGTGTCACTGTCATTTTTCTTCAGTCTCAGAGATGAGATTAGATGATTCTGTCCTTTTGGGTTAAGTATGTCTCTTCCAGGTAGATCTATAACACTAAATTAGTATGTCAGAGAATTCTGTAGCCATTCGTTTGTCAATGCACCAGATTGACTCAAGAAACTACTAACCATCTCTGCTGCCTCACCCAGAGTATGAAAAGTGAACCAGAAGGGATGTCACACCAATGCAAAGTGGTTCCGTGCTTCCTTCTGCATTGGTGAAACCAACATGCTCAGAAAGTGGGTAGCACTGGAAGGGAACAAAAAATGGCCTGGGCACCTGCAGAACATAGAGATTCAATTCTGAGAGGGAAAAACTGCAACCCAATGAGGAGTTCAGTAGGGGGTAGGCCAGGCCAAACAGTCCAAATTCACTTGAAAGCTATTCACCATCTCCCAAAGTTTTAGAGCAGAATAAGCAACCTTTGTCGCTTGTCAGCATTTAACAACCGGTGCCCCAGTGACTGATTTTGTTCAATTCTCTTTTTTCTTTTTTAACTCGTGTATTTTGCTTTTAGCTGCAGTAGGTTGACAACACATCTATCATGCTTAAACAACCATGCACAGAAGCATTTATTTTCCATCGCTGTATTTATTTGGTCATTTGCCATTTACAATACTTTGTAAGTTTCAATGTAATAAATACAACAGGGTTTTGTTGGTTGGTTGTTTTTTCCTGAGTGCAATGGTAATTATCAGTTTGAAATTTGTCTCAATTTTCCTCTGCATTTTTCTCTATACAATCTTATTGTTCTTACCTTTAGCCTCTCTTCCCCTTTCCTTTTGATTGTTAGTAACCCTTGCTTGTTGTAAATTAGGCACTCGTCTTAAATTAGGCACTGTTTATATAATTGAATCCGGTATGAGCATGGACCCATACTGACCTAAAGATGGCAATAAAGGGCTGCCCATTCAGATGCATAGCATGATGAGACCTTCAAATGCAAACATTTTGGGATCAGGGAACAGGCTGTCCCACGTTAGGTCCCAATCCGGAGCAAGGTCTCTGAGCACATACATACAATCATTATTACTAACAACATTTAAGAATAAAAGTCCATCCTGGATGGGAACAGGGGGACCACGGCCAATGTGTGGGGGCCGTGCCTGCAGATGGCAGGCAACATGCAGAGCCACCTACCTATCACCCCCAGCCAATTTTGGGATTGACAGAGGGAGCAGGGATGGAGTGAGCAGAGCAGGGATGCAGAGAAAGGAAGGGGAAAGAGGTAGGACAAGCATGTTTGGGGTTGAGGTAGATCCTGGATTGCAATTAAATACAAAAAGTGATCTTGTTCTTCAATAGCTTGGAGACCACTGGTTTAAGAGAAGTTCAATTCTAAACTAACTGGCTTATTTACTTTGCAACCCTTTATTCTTATGATTTCATCTCCTTTGGCTCTTAGACAACTAGGAAAAGGTTTCGCTCAGAAACACTAAAAACAGACAAATCCTTGAATGGAAACAAAATACGATTAGGTAGGGATTATGTAAACAGATGTGCATATTGATTTAAAAAGATCAGAGTGAATTCCTCATCACAGTTCTCTAATCAGAGGTTAATTTCTAAACAAAATAAATTTGGCTATTGATAGTAGAGGTACAAAATAAAATATTTTTACAGTTAAGAATCAATAGGGTCAAAATTAGCTCAGATTGTTTCAAGATACACAATTTAACAGAAAATGTTCAACTACAGAGGATTAATATATTGTAGCCCTTGGTAGTTACTGGGGATAGGAAATCACATAATGAAAATACCTAACCCTCCCCTAAAATGGAGGAAAACATTAAACCTGCTACTTGTGGGGGGTTTATTAGGCCTGCCAATGAAGTGCATGTATGTGCAGGGGAGCGAGTGTTCACAGATACCTTCTCTTCTGGAGAGTGATTTTCAGCCACGACCTAAGTGTGCTTGTCCACAGACCATCAAAAATCCTATGAGAAAGCACTGTAGAAGGATGCAGAAGGAAAAGGAACATGCCCTTTAAACTAATTTGTCATTTTTACTCAAGATTAAACAAGTAACAAATAAAAACTGCCCTGACACCTTTTTTCAAATCTCAAATGCAAATTTATTTGGCTTTATTTGAGGTAGCAGAACCTTTTTAATTTTTGCATTTGTATTTATCATTTTCTTACATTTGTGCAGGAAGAGGTCAATCAGAATACTGTGAAGAAAGCTGTTTCTTGTCCTATTCACAGTTGACTGGAGAATGAAGTATTGAAATCTCAGAAAGAAAACGTTCGATTTTGTTAGTCTGTAAGGGCACATCTACAGAGCAATGTTATTTTGAAATAACTCACATTATTTGGAAATAACAAAGTGACCCAGCAAGCCCATTATTTTTAAATAATTTTTAAATAACGGGCATCTTATTCTGAGTTCTATAACCCTCATTTTACCAGGAATAATGCCTATTTCGAAATAGGGTGTGTGTAGACAGGGCAGCTGTGGTTATTTCAAAATGGGTGGCCTCTAGGGCTTCCCACAGGTGCTCTGCTGACCACAGTGTCCACACTCTTCAGAACTCTATAGTTCCCCTTCCCCTGCAGTTCTTAAAGCAACAGCAACTGGGGAAAGGCCTTGTGGCACAAAGCAGGCCCTTCTAGTTCTGTGCCACCCTGCAGTGCCCAGCTCTGCCTTCCCTCCTGCCATGGCAAACCCCAGCACGTTTTCTGACCACTCCCCAGCTACCAGCACTGCTTCAGGCATCTCCCAAGCCCTTGCCCAGGGGCAGAGGAAGCAGGCCCAATTCTAGACTGGTGCAGAGATCCTGGAACTCATTGAGATCTGGAGAGATGAGGCTATTTGTAGTGTAGATGTGCTTTTTTAAAATAAGCTATTTTGGCGTTTTTATTCCAAAACAATGCTGCTGTGTAAACATACCCTAAGGTGCCACAGGTCTACTTGTTGATTCTTCTCATGATGTATCCAGCCCAGTTTTGTGGACCTTGCAAGTGTGCATAGTTTTTGCTCAGAATCCAAATTGTTGGATGATTATCCCAACTAAACTAGGCTTTCAATATAAACCACACTTTTTTCTTCCCTTAAATATACTAAAGTTCATCATTATGCAGGGAAAATATCGAACCCTCATTATGTAATTCTAAAGTAAATGTACATGAGAAGGAAAATGGTCTATTGAGTCAAGATCCCATTCTCTTACTCAGAAATTACAGTGCTTTGCACACATGTAATCAGAGAAAAATCCACCTTTTTTCATCAGAATTCATTGAAATAAAAAAAATTTGGCAGAAATATTTCAATACCAATGAAGTTCTGACAGAACTCTGCCTGCCAGGCAGGTTTGCAAACCCATTTCATTTCCTGCCAGCTCACTTGCCCAGCTCTTTGGCAGCTTGTCTGGCAGACTGCTGGGAAACTAGGGCTTCTGGCCTCTTGGCTGCTTGACAGCCTAGTTTCCCACGGTTCACAGACCAGGGCTACACCAGATTTCCCAAAGCCAGGACACTCTTCTCCTTTATGATTGTATTTATTTGGATTCTAAATTGGAACCAAACCAAACTTTGAAATATCAAAACCCTCCAGCGAACAGAATTACACTTTTCTAGGGCTTAGCACATGGAAACCTAACCTCAGTGTGGAAATTAAATACATTTAAAATGTATCAGAGGAGTAGCTGTGTTAGTAATAGAAAAAAACTTAAAAAACAAATAGTCCCGTAGAACCTTGGAGACTAAGAGCACTTAGAAACCTCTCTATCAGCTTCATTTGGCATGGAAACTCCAATTGACAACTCTTTTCCCATTTTTTTCTCCTTACCTTTTCTTTCCTTTCCCTCTCCTCCCCACGCCCTTGCTTTCTCTGCTATTTATTTGGAGCGTGGGGTGAGTATATACTGCACCATTATTCTGGAATGACAGAATAACAGAAATACAATACTAGCGTCCACACAGCAATTGTGTAACTTTGAAAGAAAATCAAAGTAACGGAGAGCATTTTCCAACGTTGGCAAACCTCATTCCATGAGGAATAACGCCTCTTCCAAAAAAGGTCTTTTGGAAGATGGTATGTGTGGATGCTCCACTGCTGCTATGTTGAAATGGCGCCTCACCAGGGCCATTCTAAGTTATACCTCCTCAGTGTCTTCTGGGGCTCTAAATCGAGATATCACGTCCACATTAGGGGAGCCTGCCTCAGACTAATTTGGAGGCTTCCCTGTAGTGTGGATGTGCTATTTTGAAATAAAATATTCCAGAATAGCTTTTTCCAAAATAAGCTTGCAGTGTAGACATACTCTGGGAGATCCCTTAAACTCCATTCATCTGAAGAAGTGAGTTGTGTCCACGAAAGCTCATGATGCCATCTACATTTTTTGTTAGGGGATATCTACATTACAGAGATAATTCGAAATAACAGCAGTTATTTCGAATTAACTGTAATAGCTGTCTACATATACAAACCGCTATTTCGAAATAGCGGAGCCCTTATTTCGACTTAGGTAAACCTCATTCTACGAGGAAAAATAGCTAATTCGAAATAGCTAATTCGAAATAAGTGCTGTGTAGACACTTAATTTGAAATAGGGGGCCTCCAGCCCTTCTCAGGGAGCCCTGGTGGCCACTCTGGGCACAACCAGGAAAACTTACTCTCCTCTCCACCAGCCCCGGAGCCATTAAAGGGGTAGACCCTAGCCACAGTGCCTGTGCCAGCTCCAAGGCTGGCCCCAAAAAATGACCCAGCAAGCCACTGGCAGCCAGCCCTCCACCGCTCCCCAGGAGCAGTCTGCCAGCTCCCAGGAGCCTGACAGGGGCTGGAGAAGGTGGGTGCCTTCCTGGTCCAGGGTGGAGATCTTGGACCTTATTCAGGTTTGGGGGGCATGCCCCCAACTTCCATGATCTCAGCCCTAGATGGAGGAACATGGCTGTCTATGGCAGGATAGCTGCCAGCCTGGCCACCAAAGGCCACATGCGAACCCAGGAGCAGGTTTGCCTGAAAGTCAGGTTGGTCCGGCGAGACCCCCAAACCTGAGCCCTAAGCTTCCCCTCCCCCTTCTTCCCCTTGCTTCCCCCTTCCAGCTCCCTCCTCCCAGGTTTCCCCTTCCACTCTCCCACCCTCTCTCTTCCCCTCTCCCACCTCCTTTTCCCAGTCTTCCCAGAGCCTCATCCCCACCCCCAGTTTTGTTCAATAAACCCAGTTTCTATTTTTGAACATAAGTGTCTTTTATTTGACATCAGGAAAGGAGACTAGGGAGGGGTAAGTGGAAGGACCTGAGGGAGGAATGGGGCATGAGCCCCTGGTGGGGAGGACCAGGGAGGCTCTGAGGGCTCCTCAGGGTGGAGGCTCTCCCTCAGGGCCTCCTGGATCCTGACAGCCCCCTGATGGACCCTCCCGGATGGCAGCCTGCAGCAAGTGCAGCCGGGCTGATGGCACCAACCCCACGAGATGTACCAGCATGCCCAGGAGCAGTTCTGGCTCCATGTCGCCGAGTGATGTGGTGTCCCGAGTGCAGGCACTCAGGGCACTCCAAGACAGTACTGCTTTGCTGTCCCTCATCGAGGTAGACAAGTAAGTGGGGAACCCTGAGAACTGTCTGTCCGGGGTAGGGGTAGGGTCCCTTTAAGCATGGAGCTCAGTTAGCCTCAGGCAGCAGCCCCACACATTCAAGTCCTAACCTGATGCCCTGCCAGCACTGGTTCCGACCAGCCTTAACTTCAGTTCAGGATCCACTCAATGTGGACACGCTCTTTAGAAATAGTTTTTGTGTATAGATGCGTTATTTCAAATTAGCTTAATTTGAATTAACTATGTCGAATTAAGTTAATTCAAAATAGTGCTGTAGTGTAGACATACCCTTAGTCTCTAAGATGCTGCACAACTATTCATTATTTGTTAAGGTTTTTTTTTCTTAAATGTATGGCCATGGGTCTTGAACCTGCAGCTATGGGTGATCACCAGCACCCACCAGCACCCACTCTGAGTCTCATTGAGTTCAGCATTCTAGATCCTGAGAAATAAAAAAAAACGATTCAGATTTCTGCAGTGAGAGCTATGCCATCAGGAAAGAAATGAATGCACACAGACCCACGCCATGATTTCCTAGTCTATTTTTTTACAGTGTGCACATTGTTCCTATTATGGATTTGAGCAAGACTGGACACAACAGAAAATATGGCAGCAAAACATACATAGTAACAGCACCAATTTCATAGTTGCAGCAAAGAACCAACTCTGCCTTCTAATGCTTTGAATTTTGTATTTTCCACCCCCACTTATTTGATGAAGTGAAAGGAAAGCTAACAATTTGTTATTCTCTGAGGGTATGTCTACACTACCCTGCTAGTTCGAACTAGCGGGGTAATGTAGGCATACCGCACTTGCAAATGAAGCCCGGGATTTGAATTTCCCGGGCTTCATTTGCATAAGCGGGGAGCCGCCATTTTTAAAACCCCGCTCGTTCGAACCCCGTGCAGCGCAGCTACACGGGGCATGAACTAGGTAGTTCGAACTAGGGTAGTTCAAACTAGGAAGCCTAGTTCAAACTACCTAGTTCGTGCCCCGTGTAGCCGCGCTGCACGGGGTTCAAATGAGCGGGGTTTTAAAAATGGCGGCTCCCCGCTTATGCAAATGAAGCCCGGGAAATTCAAATCCCGGGCTTCATTTGCAAGTGCGGTATGCCTACATTACCCTCCTAATTCGAACTAGGAGGGTAGTGTAGACATACCCTAAGGGTATGTCTACACTAGCCCCCTAGTTCGAATTAGGGAGGCTAATGTAAGCATTCAAACTTGCAAATGAAGCCCGGGCTTTAAATATCCTGGGCTTTATTTGCATGTGCCCGTCCGGTCGCCATTTTTAAATTCCACTAGTCCGGACTAACTGCCTGCGGCTACATACAGCAGTTAAAAGGTAATTCGAACTAAGTCCTTAGTTCAAATTACCTGTTACTGCTCCTGGAATGAAGCGTGGCATTTAAAAAGACTAGTGGCATTTAAAAATGGCGACCGGACGGGAACATGCAAATAAAGCCCGGGATATTTAAATCCTGGGCTTCATTTGCAACTTCGAATGCCTACATTAGCCTCCCTAGTTCCAACTAGAGGGCTAGTATAGATATACCCTAAGGGTACATCTCCACTGCACGGCTATTTCGGATACCAGAGGCATCCCGAAATAGCTACTCTGCATCTACACAAGCCACCTGTTATTTTGAAATATTTTTTGAAATAATGGGTGTGCTATTTCACTATCCTGGTAAACCTTGTTGCATGAGGGATAAGGGATGGCTCAAAATAGCGCTTTGTTTCAAAATTTGGTGCTGTGTAGACATGATACATTTCAAAATAAGCTATAGATTTGAAATAA
The DNA here is from genome assembly GCF_049634645.1 of Pelodiscus sinensis. Classification (NCBI taxonomy): domain Eukaryota; kingdom Metazoa; phylum Chordata; order Testudines; family Trionychidae; genus Pelodiscus; species Pelodiscus sinensis. The sequence goes on from NC_134723.1 coordinate 9,722,968, forward strand.
GATACACATTTTGCATATCTGTGAGGGCACATCTACACTAGGAAATTATTTTGAAATAACTTATTTCAATAATAACTCCTGAAATAACTATTTTGAAATAGTTTCTACACTACAGGGAAGCCTTGACATTAGTCCAAGGCAGGCTCCCTTAATGTGGACATAATACATCGACTTAGAGCTCCAGGAAACACTGGAGAGTAATTACTTTGAGGAGTAATTACTTTGGGGAGTAGTTATTTCAAAATAGCAGCAGTGGAGCATCCATACTGTTGCTATTTCAAAATAACTAATTTGAAATAAGCGTTGTTCCTCATGGAAAGCAGGAGTTATTATTTTGAAATAACCAGCCCCTTATTTTGAAATAGCAAGTTCGGTAGTGTAGATGCTCTGGTTGTTATTTCAAAATAAGGGGAGTCCACACTACCAAACCCACTATTTCAAAATTGCTATTCAAAAATTGCTTTGAGTGACTTTGAGGAATAGTTATTTCAAAATAGCAGCAGTGGAGCATCCATACTAGCAATGTATCAGAGGGGTAGCTGTGTTAGTCTACGTGCATCTGACGAAGCGGGTCTTTGCCCACGAAAGCTTATGCTCCAATACATCTTTTAGTCTATAAGGTGCCACAGGACTCCTTGTCACTCATACTAGCAATGACTTTATAATTTTGAATTAAACATGGAAATGTTTAAGTACTTATTTACAATTGGACTATTACATACGTGATTGATGGGCGGGTACTACTCTTTTCTAAACATCCCAGCACTAAGTAACTAAAGAGTTAAACCCAGAACAGAGTGTATCCAGGAAGTGTTGTCAGGGAGCCATGAGAACCAATGGAAAGAAAATGCTGAGATATGAATTGAAAGGGAATCTGCCTGCTACAGTTCTTTAGGAGTTCAAAACAGCTGAAACTGAGAGGTCAGCTATTAGAAGTTACACTTTGTTTTCCAGCTCTCTTCTGCGGGGGGAGGAGGGGAGATCTTAGGAAATCCCATAGGAGAAGTTCTCAAGTGACTCTTCCTGGGTTCAGAAAGGGGTTTTTGCACTTGGTTGCTGGCAGCATGCCAGTCAAGGTCAGGGAATATGTGACCAGGGAGTTTTTAAGCAGAAGCCTATATAGGCAAAGTGTTTTTAAAGTATCTTAAAGACTTCTGCTCTTGAAGTGTCAGAGTGGGAAACAGCCTTGACAACATATAAGGATGACCGTGGGAAGTTCTCAGTTCCAACTTTCCCCAGTTCAGCACACTTAGGACTCAGTAGAACTTAACAGCTGGGTCAAGGACAATTGCCTACTGCTAGCAGTAGATGTCAGCAGTAAGGGGAACTGAACTGGGGTAAAAGCAGACCAATTTAAATGACAATATTCTGAACTTATGCTGAATACAGTATGTCTTGTTCTACACTTGCATTTAAACAAGTTCAGCATTTTTTCAGCTGAACACATTGTTGTATTAGAAGATAAATATGATAGTATTTTTTGTAATTAAATGGCAATTTTTCTTTCAGAATATAGTGTTACAAAACTTCTGAGAAACTTGTCAGAGTTTCTGAAGTCTGGCAACAGAAGCTTCTTGCAGATAATTAATTATCTCCCACTCAGTCAGTAGGTTCACACTTCACTGGGCATTTATGCATATCCATTAGACTCCTAAATATACCATTTAAGTTAAAAGTTAAGAAGACTGCTATTGAGGCAGCAGGAAAATGCAAGAATTTCCAAAGTATGCACTATAGTAACCCAATAAGTGAGGGAGGTGTCTGTTTGAGGAAGATGGGAAAATTCTATTTTTTTTAGACTTTAATATCTTAAATTAATGTACAGTGCTTAGCACTTAGAGGCGGTAGGGCAAATTAAGGCATCTAACATTGCCAAGCCCAGCCCCCCAAAATCTTGACATTGTTTAAAAATCATCAAATGTTTTTTAAAAGAAGTTTTGGCCTTTACTGGGTTCTGTGCCTTTAGGATACACTCACTTCATGTTTTCAAGGTTTTCGCTACATATATGAGGGCTGGAGACTACATTTTATTTTGTAAATGAAAGCTGAGATTCTCAGGCAATATTTCTCAATCTCGGACCAGAGGATTGCATAATCTGGCCCAGCACTGCTGGTGGGCTGGGGGGGGGGGGGCTATCCATTACCATCCCCAGGTCCTGCCCCTTCCCGCCATTACCCCTCCCTCTCCCACGCAGGCCCATGGCATTCCATTCCCAAGGACTAAATCAAATTTTTAAAGGGCCTAGTTTAGAGGGAAATGAGAGTTACTGTTAACAATTAGGGTGTGTCTAGACTACATGCCTCCTTCGACGGAGGCATGTAGATTAGCCAGATCGGAAGAGGGAAATGAAGCCGCGATTAAAATAATCGCGGCTTCATTTAAATTTAAATGGCTGCCCCGATCTGCCGATCAGCTGTTTGTCGGCAGATCGGGGGAGTCTGGACGTGATGCCCCGACAAAGAAGCCTTTCTTCATCGACACAGGTAAACCTGGTTTCACGAGGCTTACCTGTGTCGATGAAGAAAGGCTTCTTTGTCGGGGCATCGCGTCCAGACTCCCCCGATCTGCCGACAAACAGCTGATCGGCAGATCGGGGCAGCCATTTAAATTTAAATGAAGCCGCGATTATTTTAATCGCGGCTTCATTTCCCTCTTCCGATCTGGCTAATCTACATGCCTCCGTCGAAGGAGGCATGTAGTCTAGACACACCCTTATATAAAACACAATTGGAAGAAAGACAAAGCTGAAAGCTCAGAATTCTGGAAAATTGACATGGGAAGCCAGGAAAGTACAAAACAATTAGGAACAAATATAATCCTGACAATCACATTGGTATAGGTCAACTACTAGATGAAATGGTACATTTAACAACAATGAATAAAAGGCAAAATATTTCTGTTGTATATTTGAGGGAACACATTCTCCTTTCACATGGTGATAGCCCACTTTCCATTCTGTTAGTATATAGAACGATAAAATATTACAATTTTTAAAATCAGCAGAGCTAGATAACTTGCATCCAAGTGTTTTTAAGGAGCTGGATGAAGATCTTGACAGACCACTAATGCTGAGTCTATTCAAGCTGGAAAAAAATACATTTTTAACAGTGAGAGTAACTTCCCATTGAGATACAATCTGCCAAGGGATATTAATGGTGGATGCTTCACTACTGACAATTTTAAAATCAAGATTGGGTGTTTTACTAAAAGAATACGCTATAGGACAGGTCTGGGCAATAAAACGGTGGTTCACCAGGGTTAGCCCCAGTGGGCCGTCACAACTATATTTATCTATGTGTCTGTAGATATGGGCTTTTGCAGGTCATGTTGACCATGGATCGCCATTCCTGGCCAATGGGAGCTATGGGAAGCGACACAGACTAGGACACTGCTTCCTTCAACTACCATCGGCTAGGAACGGTGATCTGTGGACAACATGACCTGCAAAAGCCCATATCTACAGACACATAGATAAATACAGTTGTGACGGCCCACTGGGGCTAACCCTGGTGAACAGGATCTAGCCCATGGGCCAGTATTTGACCAGATCTGCTGTAGGAGAAGTTTTATGACCTGTACTACACAGGAAACTCAGATTAGATGACCAGAATGGTCTGAACTGACCTTAGGATTTATGACTCTATAGAACATCAGCTCCAACTTACGGTAGGCTAGCACAATTTCTTAGTAGGAAATACACCAGAGAACTGGGCTGCATCTCCATCGGCTCTCAGCATCCTTTCAGTGTCAATTTTTAGCCATGATCTTAACCACTAAGGCCCATAATCTATTGGGGTCCAGCTATATCAGAGATAGCAGTTCCATCTATGAATCTCTGTAGCATCTCGAAGTGGAGGAGTGAACAGTTGGATAATGCAGCTGATTGGCCATGGTGAAGTTCTCTGGAAAAGGCTATTAGCCAGGGGTCCTCACCTATGGAATGTGGAACAGCTAGCCTGAGTATGACCATATCAAAAGAGCTGAAAGTTTCTTTTTATTATTGCCAATGCTTTATATATATATATATATATATATATATAAGCTTACATGTTACATGTTGGTCCTTTCCAACTGCTCTCCTTTTTTTAGAGTAAATTTCACAGCGAAATGACATACTTCTGTGTAGAAGAAAAGTTAAACTGATTAAGAAGCCAAGCTATTAATAGAATTTAATGCAGACTTAATTTAGGATCATTATAATCACCTTAAAACAAAGTAGTTGAAAAGCTCTTCTTCCTTTATGGCTAGCACTTTCCAAGACTTATATTCATGCTACAGCTGATGGTATCACCTTTATTTACGACAGGTTTAGCCAAGGTCATCCTTATGAATTCTGATGCCTTTCATAGCCCAAACTCCTGCATCCCTTATCCCTCTCTGTGAAGTGGAGCATCACCTCTGCAGGGGAGAAGCTGTGCTCAGGGTTGTGGAGGCAGGCCTGTTGGAGGAGAAACTGGGGAGGGAGGCTGATAGGCGAACAGACTGGGGAGGGAGGCTGGTAGAGGGAAAGGTGAAGCCTGTGGGACAGGAGCCAGAGCAGAGTTGGAGGACTGAGGTTGTAGGTGCTAGTAGTTGGAGAAGGGGGCCAGGGGATTTGGGCTACCAGATCTGGGGGGGGGGCGCAGTCAGAGAGAGGGCCCGGGGGATTCAGCCACTAGGTCTGGGAGGCAGAGCAAGGGGCAGGAGGATTTGGCCACCGGAGCAGGGAGGCAGACGAGAAGGGGGGAGGGAGTTGGGGGCATCAGGTGGCTGAGAGATTAGGCCTCCAAGGCACAGCAGGGGTCAGGAGACTGGGTCACCTAGATCAAGAGGCAGAACAGGGTTTGCGGGAGGGGATTAGGGCTGCTTGAGCCAGCACTGTCCTTGGCTGATGCTAGGCATAAGCAGCATAGGACACTACTTAAAATGGGGCACAATTTTACTGGTATCCTCCGCTGCTGTGTATTCTGTGTACGCCTAAGGACTGCCCTGGGCTTAGCTCTCTTCTCTTTTTGGGGCCTCATATACAGCATCAACCACTATTCAAACAATTTGATTTTGGGGCTGTGGGGTGGAGGAATTCTGTTTCTGTGTTTTGACTGATGATGCCCCCTTCATAACAAAACTTAGTGTGGTTCTGCTGAGCAACAGAGAACAAAATGTGGGGAGAGTGGAGAGCATGAAAAAGCAAACCATCAGCTCCACAGGGGGTACCCGCATCATAGCAGGTGAAGCTGAGGGATGAAGATGGGACTAAGAATCTTTTACTGCAATGACCATTTTTCCTCAACTTCAAGGAGCCACACAAAGGATCGTAGAATCTGCTTCAGCGGTTGGGCAGAGTAGTAGTCTATGTGGTGTGTCTAAAGAGCTGCACTTTGGCCATGGGAGGAGGGGAAGATATTCCTTCTAACAACTGCACAGTGGCAAGGCCATCTGTTCAGGCTGGGAAGAGGATTTTCTTTTTAAAGAAGAGATACTTGAATTAGGATTATGTCTGTTTTCATTGGGCAAAACCTTGCAGTTCTCATTCAGGAAGATTTCTGTTAATAATACAAAGTTAACAGGAATTTTGCTGGTATACAGACTGCAGTTTTCAGGGCTGGTTTATTAATGTATTTTACACTGGTTAACAGGGGTGGACTGGCAATCAAAATAGGATCGGGAAATGGGTTGAAAACAGCCCACCCCATCACGTCACCCCTGCATGCCCCTCTCCCTTTCCCTGAGTCCAGGCAGGCTCTAGGTTTTTTGCCGCCCCAAGCAAAAAAATTCTGCCCCCATCCCGAGGGGGTCAGGACGCAGCACAAGGGGGCTGGGTTCCTGGGCAGGTGTGTGTCTGGAGGAGGCTTCAGGACCCCGAGAGTAGGGGGAGGAGGGATTGTTTAGAGAGCCAGACAGGAGATGGAGATCCTGGTGGGCGGCAGGGAGGCGGGGAGAGGAGGAGAGAAGAGGAAACAGGGTCCCAGCAGGATTGCAGTGGGCCAGGAGGTGGGGTGCAGGGTTGCTGGGCAGAGGCCAATCTGGGAGAGGAGAAGGGGGGGGTTGCGGGACAGTGGGCAGGGGCACACAGCCGGGGGGGACAGCCGGGCAAGGGGGATTCACAGGCAGGGGAGTTGCGGGAGAGAGAACATAGGTGGAGGGGGGTTCATGGGCGGGGACTGGGGAATTGCAGAGGGGCACATGGGAGGGGGGATGGCCGGCCAGAGGGGGCACATGGGCGGGGGAGGGCGCACTCACTCAAAGGCGCAGCTGGACCATGCCAGGGGAGCAAGCCGACTCCAGCCCTGCTGGCTATGGCGGAGCCATATGGGGCCTGCGCCCAGACGCGCTGGAGCCCGGGCCACGGGGCAGGTGAGCTGCAACAGGGCCACACTGCTCACGGACTCCTGGAGCGGGCAGCGCCTCCCAAGGCCATGGGGAGCTCCCCAGGCAGGGCGACTCTCCAGAGCGGCGTGAGCCCAGTTAGCTGGGACTCAAGCCAACCCTCTGGCCGGTGCTGATGAGCCCCTGCAAGGAAACAAGGAGGAGGAGTGAGCCCAGTGTGGGACCCGCATCTTTATTATCTCCCATCATCGGTCCCCTGCTGCCATCTCCTCTCCTCCCTGCCCAGGCAACTCAGGGCTTACTTTGCTCTCCACTCCCCCCGCAGCCAGCCTCTCACGCTCCAGGAGCCATGGCCAGACATGCAAGCCTAGTGCCCTCGGCATCAGAGCCCCAGGCCTGCACAGAGCTCCCAGCTCCCAGCGCCCCGTGGCCAGGCGCAGGCTCCAAGCAGCCGGGCATGAGGCTCCCAGCTTGGGGCGGCCTCCGCGAGGCTCACCACCTGCTCCTCCTGCGGGCCGGAATGCTGCCCCGCCCCCTAGAAATGTGCCGGCCCTGCTCCCAGGAGTGGTGGCCCTTCTGACGACAGCCCACCGGGAAATTCCTGGTATCCCGCTGGGCCAGTCCGCCCCTGCTGGTTAATGTGAATGATCCTTTTTTTTTTCCTAACGAGAAAAACAACAGTATTTTTCCGTTAAGTTCACTCTTGTAAAATTCACCAGTATTTATCTGCTTCTTATAGTATGTGCAATGCTTGCTAACCATGTTTCCAGTTGAAGTTGTTTGTTTATTCTTTCCTAAATGCTCAATTTAATGGGGCTTCTGAGCAGACTGCTTCTTTTATATGAAACACAGCCAGGGAAAAATGTAAAATTGTCTTGGCATAACTACTTCTTAAAATCAATTTGTCATAAGGAAATACAATAATCAGCATTCTCCACAATTTCATTCATGATTAGCCAAAATCAGCTAACCTTCCCCCACCATAGAAGGAAATAGTAAAAAACAAACAAAAAAAAAAACTGCATGCTTGTCCTAAGTTTGGATATTTATTGTAATACAAGATGTCTGAATTCTGAACTGGAAGAAGAATGGAACAGACTGCAAAGAATAACTTCCATACATTTTAATTTAAATAGACAAACTAAGCAAATCTGTGAGCTGCGCACACACAAAAAGTCATTATAGGAAAACCCATCAGAATTAAGAATGCCAGGGAGTGCTGAGAGCTATGTCACATTACCTTATACAACAAATTGCTGAACAGAAAGATAAAATTGAGTGAGTATAAATGACTGGAATCCACTATAATTAGCATCAAATTTATGGATCTTGACACACCAGGCATTGCCAGGGAAATCCAGAGGGAGAAAATGACAGTAAGCATATGCCAGAGGATCAATGTGAGGTTCAGGTGTTACTACTGGCAATGGAGTAAAAGGATGACATGAGATGGGGACAGTTTAAATAAAAGGAAATGGTAATGCAGGATCTATAGTTTGTCATACAGTATATTTTTCACTACTATTCCCCACCATTCATAACTGATTATGTATGGCTATGTCTAGACTGCTAAATCAAGCACATCGAAATTGCTAATGAAGCAGGGATTTAAATATAAACATGGCCACTGCTTTTCTTCAAAACTGAGTTTTTTCGAAAAAAATAGCAGTCTAGACACGGATCTATCGAAAATAAAGCCTTTTTCGACAGATCCTGTATTCCTCAAAAATGAGTTTTACAGGATCTGTCTAAAAAAGCTTTATTTTCGACAGATCCACATCTAGACTGCCATTTTTTTCAAAATAAACCCCAAAACCTCCATTTTGAAAAAAAAAGTGGTGGACATGTTTATGCTAATGAGGCATGGGATATTTAAATCCCTGCTTCATTAGCAATTTCAATGTGCCTAATCTACATCTCTCTGCCGACAGAGAGATGTAGTCTAGACACACCCTATGGATGGTAAGTGTTATACAATGCTAAATCAAGCTAGTGCTTAGCATGTGTGAAAATTAACTGGAGAAATTTCCTAAAAGGCCCATAATAACCTGGTCCAGTCAATACAGCTTATACATTGCACTATCAGCTACTTTGGGACTTTTTTGCTCATAAGCTTTTTGTGTTCTTTGTTCGTAGAAGCTCCTAAGAGCTCACATTAATACTTTCAAGTATTCTTTTAAAAAAATATTATTCTATAGACATTTTTGGTGATAATTTTAACTGGTTTCTACTTTTAACTCCTCTCCCCACATAGTTTGACTAATATCGGATTTCTATAGAGACCTAAGGGATGTGTTTTCACCCATTGTGCTGATTATACGACTGAGCCTACTTGTCTGTCCCACCACTGGCCAGAAGCTCTAGTCACCCCCAGCAGGAGAGAAACAGTTGGGAAAACCAAGATACTGCAACAGGTCAGCTCTGCGAGGGCTCAGTTATAGGGACTGTATACTACCCAGGAACCAAACCCTTAAAGTTTTACACAGTGATAGCTCATAAGACAAACTCTTTTTAATCAATGAAAGAGAGCTATGGACAGCTGTGGCTTCCCCCTGCCCCAGGTAACAATTACTTACAATGGGTTTGATAATAAATTGTTTTATTGAGTATAAAAAGTTGGATTTAAATTATTGCTAGTGAAAACAGTCAGATCAAAGCAAGTTACTAAGTCAAAACGAACAAAAACAGCAATAAAGCCTAATGCACTAAATGAAATTCCTCCGAGATTACTCTGTATCTTTGGTATTTACCCCCTCTCGCCAATCAACTTCTGGGAGTGAGTCACATTCACTCTGACGGAATTGGCCTTCTTAACACTGGTCCTACACTTGATGGCTGTGTCTACATTGGCACCCTTTTCGGTAAAAGGGATGCTAATGAGACACTTCGGAATTGCAAATTCTGCGAGGGATTTAAATATCCCCCGTGGCATTTGCATGAACATGGCTGCCGCTTTTTTCCGGCTCGGGGTTTTGCCGGAGAAAATCGCCAGTCTAGACGGGATGTTGCGGAAAATAAGCCCTTTTCCGGAAGATCCGTTACTCCTACTTTCAAGGAGGACTCCCCCTTCCTTTTGCACAAATTATGCAGAACGCAACATGCTGCCACCACGTGCAGAATATTCTCCTAGGATAGGTCCAGGCAGGTGAGGAGGCATCTAAAACGGGCCTTCAACAGGCCGAACGCCCCTTCCACAATGATGCAGGCCCTGCTGAGCTTGGCATCAAAGTCCTGTTGGGAGGGGTTGAGGTGTCCCGTGTAGGGTTTCATCAGCCAGTGTTGTAGGGCATAGGCCACATTCCCCATCAGGCACACAGGCATGTCCACATCCCTGACCCTGAGGTGGCGGTTGGGGAAGAAAGTCTAGGCATGCAGCCTTTGGCACATAGAAGAGTTTCATTAAACCCATGCGTTGTGTGCTTTGCTGGACCAGCTCACGTTAATGTCCACGAACTGGCCCCGGTGGTCAGACACAGCCTGCAGGATGACCAAGAAGTATTCCTTCCGGTTGATGTACAGGGAGGCCTGGTGTTCCGGGGTACGGATGGGATGTGCATCCCATCGATTGCCCCTCCACAGTTGGGGAAGCCGAGGCTGCCAAACCCCTTGATCACCGCGTCCAAATCAGTGAGGGTATGTCTACACTACCACCCTAATTCGAACTAGGGTGGTTAATGTAGGCAATCGAAGTTGCAAATGAAGCCCGGGATTTAAATATCCCGGGATTCATTTGCATCTTGCCGGGCGCCGCCATTTTTAAAGCCCCAGTAGTTCGGACTCCGTGCCCATGGCTACACGTGCCACGCAGTAGGTAGTTCGAATTAGGCTTTCTGAGGTGGATGACTTTGCGGAGCAGCACTCTGTTGATGGCCTTGACCACCTGCAGAGGGACACACAAAACCACCGAGAGTCACTGGAGTCACTGGGGTGCCAGGGTGGCTGAGAGTGCTCCTTCCCCGCCACTGCCCCGCTCAGGGCTGGCTTGAGCCATTCCTGCGCCCTGGGCAGCGGACGCGTGATGCATGCGCGGCTCCACCCCTGGGCGCACGGTGCATGCACGGCCCCGTCCCCGGCACACTGCACATCTTAGAGCTGCCATCAGGCACCATGTGTCCGGGGCTAGGGGCTGCGCGGCGCCCCTTACAGCTGCCATCAGGTGCCGCGCAGTCCCCATCCCCGGGTGTATGATGGCAGCTCTAAGGGGCACCGCGTAGCCCCCAGCCCTAGGCGCACGGCGGCTGATGGCAGCTCTAAGGGGCGCCGTGCGGCCAGGTGTGCGGCGCCCCTTACAGCTGCTGTCAGGTGCCCCCCATAGGTTGGCACCCCAGGAAGATGCCTGGCTAGCCCTCCCCCCTTACTCTGGCCCTGGCACCGCACCCCATTCTTAGAAGCAACCCCCTCCCCTGCAATCCTGGCTACTTCAGGTAGTCCATAGTGTAGCTGGGACAGAACAAACCCTCCCAGGGAGAGTACTTGCACCGCCTCCCCCCATTTTCCCTAGGGCAGCCCATCCCCTCCTTGCACGCCCCCCTCCTGGCACAGTGACTGGAGACTGCCATACCTGCATGAGCACTGCTCCGACGGTGGATCTCTCCATGCCGAAATGGTTCGCCACAGATCGGTAGCTATCCGACATGGAGAGCTGCCAGAGGGCGATGGACACACACTCGTGGAGGGGAATGGCGGGCCTCGGACACACACTCGTGGAGGGGAATGGCGGGCCTCATCTGCATGTCCCTTCGCCACAGAGCAGGGTCGAGTCACTCACAGAGCTCAAGGAAGGTGTCATTCTTCATCCTGAAGTTGTGGGTCCTGAAGTTGGTCCCCCCAGCACTCCAGGATGCTGTGCTCCCACCAGTCACTGCTGGCGTCCAGACGCTAGATGCGGCGGGGCACGCTGGAATCCAGGCGCTGCTGCTGCTCCTCCACAGCCCACATGGGGGGTCCGGAAGAGGGCCTGGGGGTTGGGCTGCAGCAGATGCTACCAGGCAGTCCCCAGGAATTGCTGCCATGCTTGCAGCAAAACATCCAAAATGAGCACCAGAGTGCCCAGGGGCAGCTGTGGCTCCATGGTGCCAAGTGCTGTGGTGTCTCAAGTCAGAGCAACCAAAGCAGACAGAGACAGAAATGCTTTGCTGTCCTTCAGCGAGGTAGGCAAGCAAGCAGGGAAATCTGAGAACTAGCTGTCCCTTTAAGCACAAGCCTCAGATAGCCTCAGGCAGCAGCCACACAAAGCAACTACTGACCTGATGCCCTGCTGGAACCTGTTTCAGCTGGCCTTAAACACAATTCAGCGTTGAATCAGTGTGGACATGCTATTTCGAAACATCAAAATTCTATTTCAAAATGCATTTTGTGTGTAGACACGTTATTTCGAAATGTCTTATTTTGAATGAACTATTTCAAGAGTATTAGGTTTAGCTAGTGTTTTGGTTCATTTTGTTTAGTAACTTACTTTGATCTGTGTGCTATCACTTGCATCTAAATTCTACTTGTTACACTTAATAAAATCACTTTTGTTTATTAATAAACCCTATGTAAATAATTGTTTCCTGGCGGTAACTGTGCATAACTCTTTCACTGATAAAGGGGGCGAACAATTTATGAGCTTGCTCTAAATAAAAGTTTATATGAAATAAGATGGATTTATCTGGGGTTCTAGTCCCATTGATACTGTGCACCTTGCTGCCATGACAAGACTTTCAGACCATAGTCTTGGTCAATAGCATCAGTAACCTCACTTCTTATTGCATTTGGCCTTCACCATGAAAACTGTTCAAATCCTGTAGATAGCTAAATCATCTAGATCCCCTTTGTAAAAAGAAAAAAAAAAGAAAAAAAGGCACTTCAAAAATTATTAAAGGGAAAAATAACACTGTACATCAAAACAACTTGACAAGTTCATACATAAAAAGAACAATACTGCACAGAAAACTAACTTTCCCTTCGGCAAATCTCACAGAATGGGACAGATGGCACAAAAAATTATAGTGAAATGTATAAGTGCTAAATATGTTTCCTAAGAAATACCTGTTCTTTAAACAAAGTGTATTGTAACACAAAAAGCAAAATTTGCATTTTAAGGCAGTTATGGTAATTTCCTCTGTGAGTAACAATTATTGTGAAAATTATCTATATACAATTAATCAAAATATTCTCCTCACAACATTCATTTTATTCTCCATATCCATACAATGACATCTTAATTCTTCATTCTGATATTGTGATCAGTTTCCTTAGAAATCAGTGCCATGGTATGGAATTCTGATTTGTGCTTGAGAGACTGAGAAAGAAAGAGATCTGAGAAGGATACATTTTCATATAGCCATAATCCTACTGTTAATGATATAAACTAGCTCTGGGTACGTCTACACTACCCTCCTATTCGAACTAGGAGGGTAATGTAGGCATACCGCACTTGCAAATGAAGCCCGGGATTTGAATTTCCCGGGCTTCATTTGCATAAGCGGGGCGCCGCCATTTTTAAAACCCCGCTGGTTCGAACCCCGTGCAGCGCGGCTACACGGGGCACGAACTAGGTAGTTTGAACTAGGCTTCCTAGTTCGAACTACTGTTACTCCTCATTCCACGAAGAGTAAAGGTAGTTCGAACTAGGAAGCCTAGTTCGAACTACTTAGTTCGTGCCCCATGTAGCCGCGCTGCACGGGGTTTGAACGAGCGGGGTTTTAAAAATGGTGGCGCCCTGCTTATGCAAATGAAGCCCGGGAAATTCAAATCCCGGGCTTCATTTGCAAGTGCGGTATGCCTACATTACCCTGCTAGTTCGAACTAGCGGGGTAGTGTAGACATACCCTCTGCTAGTTGCTGTGTTACTCTCATTAATACAAAAGGGAAACAAGAGCTAAATGTCTGTTCATTGATATGAAATCTGTATACATGCATCCTCTCCCCAACAGCCCCTGGATTGTTTGTTTTTATGAGAAAGCTTTTGCATTAAAAAAAAACAATTTGGCAGTGTCCTTCAAATCTTTTTTTTAAGAGTCTGAATAACAAGTATGTATTTTGTCTGCTTCAGATGGCATCTGATATAAATTAACTAATTTACTGCTGGTAATTAACCGTTACCTGAGATAGGGAACCAATTTCCCAGGTGAGGAATTGATAGCGAGACTAAGTAATATGACTCAGACCACAAAGGGAATCAGTATCAAATATGAGACTAGACAGTCTTAGAAAAAACTTTCAACTGATGGATAAAGAACCCAGCCATACATCAACGTTCACTGAGTTAAGAAAATGACTTTTACACCATTCTGGCTGGACACCAAATAGATTAATATAATTGATTGTTCAGTGTGTTGGGAGTCAGATCCTGACCTCAATTGTAAATGATAGCTAGTTATTAATCGTGTACTTATGATCCCTTCATGTTCAGTGGTTAATATTTGGTTTGATCCACTTCCTCGGGGGTCAGTTGCAAAGTGCTCACCAATGTCATTGTAGCAGGATCATTCCCATTGTGAACAATTTAGCTGCAATGAAGAATTCAGTCTTGCTATACTTTTCCTCGTTACAATACTGTGGTGTAGCTAATTGTATTTGCAAATACATGTCATGTAGCTGGTACCTCAGGATCTGAAAGCAAACTCATTCTTTTGGCATTTTGATCCACTCCATGCCCCTTGTTTTCAAGCACCACACCTGTTAACTGAACTCAGCTGGCTCAGCTGAGCAGCTGTAAAACTCAGTGATAATATGCTGTAACAGTTTTGCTTACTATTTCACACTGCCTCTCCAGCTAGAAACAATTTAATAGGCAAGTGGAAAAGGTGGGCATGATATAGCAGAACTACTCTTGCTATCTTAAACCTAATGCAATAAAAAAAACCTTTAAAAAACAAGTAGTCCTGTAGCATCTTAGAGACTAACAAAAAATACATATATCATGAGCTTTTGTGGGCACAACCACTTCTTCAGAAGAGTGGAAGAAGAGACTCCATCTCACACACAAAAAACTAGCAGAAGCACCAGAAAAATTAACTAGCATCATGAATTAAGAGAGAAAGACAAGGAACTTAAAATGTTGAGTGAATACAGAAAGCATGGTCAGATACTAGGGTATGATCCTAGGAGTTGAGTGAACTGGGTTCAATTCCCAGCTCTGCTACAAACTTCTTTCATGTCCTTGGGCAAACCACTAGCCTTGATTTGCCTCAATTCCATCTGCACAATAAGGATAAATACACCATGCAGGGCTGCTGTGCAGACAAATACATTAAAGATAAACCCAGATAATGGTGATGAGGGCCAAATATGCACCAGTGACGTAAATAATATACATTTTGCTGATCGTTACACAGAACAACATTCCCCTATTCCCCTCCCTCAGACAATCTTCTGTCATATAGCCCTTTCACCCAGAAGACAGATACTGCTTATAAACTTCTAAATAATGAGGTCTGAAAACATTAACACTCTTTGAAGCAGTCTATCCCCTGGGCCTATAGCCTGATGTGAACTGATACTACTGTCAGCTGGTTTATTCAGCAACCTGTGTGTGAGTCTCCAATGCACATAAAGTTGCCATAATTTTACCTTAGATATGATATTTAATAGCTGTTTAACACTAAATTGGACAATGGCAAGATAAACACACAGGTTAGTTATAACTGTCTTTATATTCACTATTTTAAAATATGTGCATTCTGAGCACAACCGATAGAAATGTTTACACTGCAATCGGAAGTGTGATTGCAACTAGTGATTCCTGCACTAGCTTTAATCTGGCTCAGACAGCTAAAATAGCAATAAAGACAAGGTGGTGTGGTGCAGGCTAGGAACAGAATACATCACTAGGCATGTTTGCACAGCCCATACTTCTGCTTTTCTTAGCCATGCTAACTAGACTATGGGCATGTCTACACAAGCAAATTATTCCAAAATAACTTCTTATGAAATAATAACTCTTGAAATAATCATTTCAAAATAGCATGACCACTCTAGGGGGAATTCTCGAATTAGGCCAAGGCAGACTCCCTTAATGTGGATGCGCTACCTCAACTTAGAACCTCAGGAAGCACTAGGGAGTAATTACTCTGAATGACTCTGGAGAGTAGTTATTTCAAAATAGTGGCACCGGAGCGTTCATACTACTGCTATTGTGAAATAACGATTTTGAAATTAGCATTATTCCTCATGGAAAGCACAAGTTATTATTTTGAAATAACCAGCCCATTATTTCGAAATAGCAGGTGTAGTAGTGTGGACACTCTACTTGTTATTTTGAAATAAGTGGAGTTATACATATATATTTCAAAATAACAAGTGGAGCATCTACACTACCAAGCCTGATATTTCAGAATAATTATTCCTGCTTTCCACAAGGAACAATGCTAATTTCAAAACAGTTATTTTCAAATAATGGTAGTGTGGACACTGCACTGCTGCTATTTCGAAATAAACACTCCCCAGAGTCATTCAAGTAATTACTTCCCAGTTCTTCCTGGGGCTCTACGTCGAGATAGCGCGTCTACATTAAGGGAGACTGTCTTAGACTAATTTTGAGGCTTCCCCAAAATTATGGACATGCTATTTCAAAAATATTATTTCAGGGGTTATTTCAAAATAACTTATTTTGAAATAATTTCCTATTGCAGACATGCCCTATGTGAGCTACAATCACACCTCCGACGGCAGCACAGACATACCCATCGTTAGAAGGAATGGATGGTTTTGTGCAAATTAATTAAAGTCTTTGTGCTGCAAAGGCACACATCTGTCACATAATGGGATTGTTAATGATCCCCTACCAAACCGGGCTGCTATCAAAATATATTAAAAAATGTTTGTAAGGTGCAGCGATGGGATCCAATATGAGTACCTAGGCACAGAGTAAGCATTTTGTCCTGGAAGAGATTAGACAGCACTATTAAGGGGTAGGTAAACCCCAACAGGCCAGTGAAATCAATGGGAGTCAGGCACTTTGGCGCCTTTGAAAACACCACTGGATATCTACCTGTCTCTGTAGGCATCTAAATGCCTTTAATAATTTGGTTCAATGCTGACCATACCACAATACACTATATTTTCCTTAATTCAATTTGCAGCAAAGAATGCTCTTTGCTCAGCAAAGCATCCTGCTTCCCTGTTACATCTGCAACAAGGAGTATGATGATGGAACACATTTCAAGACTGCTTGTGTACTCACTTTCTGCATTAACTGTGAGGATTCTGGCCAGAATTACTGGGGACCTTTTCTGCAGCTAAACGCTCTTTTCCCATTAACTTTGTCATAAAAATGACAGATGAGACACAAAGTAATGTAGAGGAAGAAAAGGCTCAGCAGTGTGCACCAAAGTGATTCCTCAGACAACACAGCTGATGTGGTAAGAGACGTTCTTCAAAGTCAGTGTACACAACATTTTGTTAAAAAATGAAATATTTAAAGGGCTGAGGGACAAAAACTTTTAGAATTTCCAATTTTCCAGATCTGGCGTCTTTGACATTTGGATATTTAATATAAACTGAATAATTTGGCATAGGTACATGTGGAAGTGTCTGTCTATTGAGATACAGATCTAAATCTGACTGTGACAGAGACACACCCACGTAGTTATATTACTGTGTACAAAGATCTTCTCAGTATTTCACAGAAAGGAGTCGTGCACGAGCTCTGCGGAAAGTAAAGCAGTTGATTGTCACCGTTACTGTGAAATGTTTGTACAGGAAACAATGTTATAGTTATGTCATATGGAGCATATTGTGTTACAAAGCTGCTGCAAATGAAAGATATGTATGACGGGGAAGTGTCAGGGCCAACTCAATCAACATTGAGAACAATCTACAACCATGGAGTCAGCCCAAACTCTAGGCCCACTGTCTGGACAAGAATCGCGCTTGAGTGTTTACAAAGACAAGAAAACCCAAACAGGCATCAACATCGAGAGGACTGCCACGAATAAGAATAAATATTTGGTAACTATACCAGAGAAGAAGTAAGGGAACAAGATATTATCCATTACAGAAATGACACAGAGGCTGCAAGAGTGTTTCGTAAGAGTGCTAACTTTCTTGACTGGACAAGCACTATAATAACTCTGCACTTGGGCAACTGCCCAGGAGAGAGTCAAATGCTGCCCAATTGATTAGCAGAGCACCCATGCTGGTCCCATCAGGCAGCATGTGTTTCTACTAGTGGCGCACATTTGCAAGGCATTTGTGACCATAACTAAATTTATTCTACATCCGGCTGGAAAAATTAGAGGGAACATTGCCACAGAGTGAGAAATAGCTTATTAGATCGGAAAGTAACTTGTTAATAAGCATAGGCATAGATTGCCTTTTATATTTATATGTAACCTTGTGTTTCCAAAACTTTATACTTGCTTTTATTTGAACTTTTAAAAATAACTTTATTTTTTAAATAACTTTGTTAAATAAATTTCAGTTTGGTTTGTTGCCTGATCTAAGATTACTTATGAATTTCCAGTTACTGCCTTTAGAGCTGGCAGGTCCTTTGTCTCAGGATCAGGCCCAACACTGGAATTCCACAGTTACAATACTCACACTAACGGAAGTGTTGTATATTTACAAATACAGTTTATTAATATATTTAGCACAATTACATACACACCAATTCCATAAGTAGATAGGGAATGCACATCTATATTTCCATACCATATACTCATACCATTCCTTCTAGAACAACTTGATTTGTTAGCCATCATTTTCCTCATCACATTCGCCTTCCCCACCGTCACTGGTGGCTAGCAGCCTTGCACCTCCCAAGGACTACATCTTCTTCTCCTACCGTCCCTAGGCTAGGATGCCACTTTTACAATATGTTATGCTGATGTCATTATATATGATAAATATTCAGTAGGACATGCTTCCTTTTTTCCTTATTTATATCTCTCATTTTACTAATGGTGAAATGTTTTTTCCTATAGGCCAGTTATCCATTATTTCAACTTATTATCATATATGTGGCTATGTCTGTGGGACTTTGCATATCGTCTTCCAATCTCACTTTCAAAAAATTGTGTAAACCTCATTTTTTGAGGAAAAGTGGCTTTTCGAAAAAGGTGGGTTGCCGGAAAAAAACCCACATCTAGACTACTTTCACTTTCAAAAGCTCAACTTTCGAAAGTGAGATCAGAAGAAGATATGCAAATTCCCACGAAATTTGCATATCCTTTTTCGAATCTTCCCCATAGTTTAGACGAGCCCTATCAATTTGTTACCATGGGCCTTTTGTGGTCATTTGCTATTTCTAGTCTTAATTTTTATGGTTTTTTAAAAGTAATGTTATGTCTTCTAATGGTTGAGGGTATTCTTGGAAGCCCCTATGCCATTGAAGATTGCTTAATCTAAGTGAAGGTTGCCTTATCTAGGTGAAAGGTCCCAAACATACGCACATTGACTTTGCTATCTGAGTAAAAGGTTCCAGGCACGTCCATGCAAGCTCAACATACAGGATATGACATGTAAGTCCTTTATGTTATAGCCAATATAAACCCATTGCAATTTATCACAAAAATATCACCAAACCCATCAGATATAAATGTATATATCTATAGGTAAGCATGCAGGTTAGCCCTATAGGCTACAGGTTTTACTATAGATCCATCTAAGTGCCTTGTTGACTGGAGAGTGAATGGAGGTAAAACCAGTAAACAGAGGTGCACCGTTTCCATGGAGGCAGTGTATGTGTCAGGTGCCCAGAAGATAAGAAACAGGGCATTCGTGTGTAAACACACTGTAGGGTGCTAATTCCTTTTCTACAAAGTGAAAAAGTGGAGTGTGCTGAGTCCTCAGTGGTGTGCTTGTGTTACCAGCACCTGGTACAGTAAACTTCCGATAATCCAGCACCTTTAGGACCCAGAGGGTGCCGGATTATCAGATATGCCGGACTATCAGAAGGGGGGGCTATGAGGGGTCTTGAGTAGGGCGGGAGGGGATGCCACCCCAGACCCCTCATAGCCCTCCCTTACGGTAGTCCGGCTCTGCCCCAGGCGTCCCTGATTCAGCCGCTGCTGGTCAGTTTCAGCAGCAGCTGAATCGGGGATGCCTGCAATAGAGCAGCTAGGGTGCTGCCGGGTTGGTCCCGCAGCGCCGAGGGGCGGCGCTACGGCACCAACCCAGCAGCACTCCAGCTGCTCTTGGGGACGCCTGGGACAGAGCAGCGGGGGTACTGCCCGGTTGGTCCCGTAGCGCTGCCCCTCGGGGCTGCAGGACCAAACCGGCAGCACCCCAGCTGCTCTTGGGGACACCTGGGGCAGAGCAGCTGGAGTGCTGCCGGGTTGGTCCCGCAGCCCAGAGGGGCAGCGCTATGAGACCAACCCCGCAGCACCCCAGCTGCTTTGCTCCTGGCTTCCCTGATTCAGCTGCTGGTCAGTTTCAGCAGCAGCTGAATGGGGGAAGTCTGTCCGGCTGCCCCAGCACTTCCGGGTTCCTGATGGTGCCGGACCATCAGGAGTCCCGGAGCATTGGATGCCGGACTAATGGAGTTTTACTGTATTATGGATAGTTTCCATAGATGGGCACTCCACTGTGTGTAGGTGGTAGTGATTCATGCAGGGCACCTTGCTTAACCCTGAAAAACATTACACTGACACACCCATTCTTCACATGGTTGGGCTACACAGGACACTGTATACAAAAGAGAGATGGACCAAATTTTGTTGATGAAAGAAAGAAGCCAGATTTGAAGAAGAGCTCTGTGTAATACAAAATATCCCTTTCACCAACAGAAGATGGTCCAATAAAAAATATTATCTCACCCACCCTGTATCTCTAATATCTTGGGACAAATGTGGCTAAAAGCACATTGTAAAGAAGTCTAATGTGGATTTTCCCATAACCCTGATAAAAGTAGAAAAGAAGGTAACGCCTGAGCAAAAGAACACTTGTTCAAGCTCTGGAAATACTCTCTCCCTTTAAAATGCTTTGCTTTAATTTATATCACATGTTGTATTTAGACAACTGGAGAAAAGGTCTTGTAATTGCCACTGCTGACGTACCACAAGCAAACTCACTGAAACCTTTGTCTATGGAACTCTCATTTATTTTAATTAGCTCTTAACAGCTTATAATAGAATTGTGGCTTAGCTGAAATGGGGCAGTTTTTATCAAATAATTATGTGCTCGTCTGAGAAACTGATAGATAAACTTGAACCAAAATGGGATTTTTTTTCTCCTTAATAGCCTCCCCTGCTGAAATCAATAAGGAGTTAAGTGCTCACAGAAGACTCCTGATTTCGTGACCTTTTTTTTTTTTTTTTTTACTTTTGTTGCTGATGCTTTTGCTGATGCTGCTTGAGACGCACTCAATTGACCAATTTTTAGTGGCTGTTTGCAACAGCAATACTAAGGTCTCAGAAAAGCCTCTTATGCTGCAACTAGCTCTACTTCTGGAGTGGTTACTCATCAATGAATGCAGCCCATTTTAAGTTATAATTATCTGGAGACTCAAGCCTGAACTAGTTCACTAAGATGTCAGTAGATCAATAACAAAAAAACACAAATAATTATAGAGGGCAGGCTACCCAAACAGTCATGCTCTTTCTAAGTGTGGGCCTTCATTTTAATTTGTCAAAATAAAATGGTATTCATTTACAAAAGCTTTAATTTATATTCAACACACAGAGAAAAAAAATGGTTAAGGATGAAAGTCCATCAATAGCCAAGTTAACTAAGTATAGACACTGTAATATGTTGCATGAACTTGATGGTACAGCTAAAATCAAACCTCATACAGTATTACAAAGCCTCTCTTAATGGTTTCAGTTTTGACACTGTTTTGTTTGTTTGTTTGTTTTTTCCTTTTCCAGGCTTAAGCTAGAAAATTAACTCCCTTTTGCAAATAAATAAATTTCCTAATAACAATGGATACACATATTTCACAATAAACTGCCAATGACAACCCTTTAGTTAGAGGAAGTAAGTGGCACTACAATCTTCTGCAATTAATGAAAAGGAACAAGAAATGCAGTCAGGAAATATGCCTAATGAAGTACTGCTGCATTTTATAGCAACTGACTCCTACAAGTATTTTTATTTGGTCATTCATTTTTCTTTATTTTACCGATTGATTAATTTTTGCTAAACAGCTTTTTAAGAGGAATCAGAAAGTGCTACATATTTATCTAAACATTCATTCACAGAAATCTTATTTCATTAGCCTTTTCAGATTGACAGTTGACTGGCATTAGGGTTTCATACATCTGCAGTATATAATGAGGTGGTAGTCTATGCACTGTAAATACTGATACAAAATGCTTTCCATTTCTCTGAAAACTATTTTGAACAATTTTGTTGTTGTTCTAAAGCTTGGAAACTTATTATTTCAGTCTGTTGACTAGAATAAAGTTAATTTTCAATACCAATAAATAGTTTATCCTCCCAATCAGTTTTCCTTGTAAGCAGTGTGCTTCTGCAGTCACTTAGGAGAAATTCAGTTGCTGCCCAGCTGATTAGCAAAGTGCTCAGATTCAGGTTTTGTGGTTCTATTAGTGGTGCACACTCGCACACGCCTCAATGAACATTATTCTGTACATGGATTGGAAAAATCCACACATGGATAGAAAATAGTAAAGAAAACATTGATCTCAGCCCATCCTGCAGGTTCATAGCATAATTTTTAAGATAATACCGGGGGCTGTGCTCCCTGCTTGCCACTTTGGCCTCCCTCTGGGTGGTAGGCAACCCTGGCTCTCCTCCCGACCAACGGGGAGGGCCGGGCAAAGGCTGTGCCATCTCCGCTCCTTCCCCCCCATCAGAGGCCACTCCACCACGACAGACCCAGCTCTCCCTAGCCAAGGTACCAAAAGCCCCAGCTCCCGCTCTCCCTGACCACCATCCTGCCAGCCCTGGTTCCTCCTCTCCTCAGATGAGGTGCCGTCAGCCCTGGCTCTCCCTCTCCCCAGCCGAGGTGCTTCCATCCCCGGTTCTCTCCCACCCCCTGCCAAGGCCCCAAGGCCTAACCCTAAAATATCCCTCCACCGCCCACATGAGGTAGCACCAGCCCCAGCTCTACCCCTGGTGGCTGGGTAAGGCTGCAGTGTGCCAGCCCTGTCTCTCCATGTGGTCGCCAGAGAGAGCCGGGCTGGCAGTAGGTGGGGCTTGGCTACAGGGATGGGGCCTCAGGCAGAAGGGGTGCAGCTAGGGGCTGGGCTTTACCCACTCATGCCTACCCCCCAGCCTGTGGACACTGTGACGTGATGTCATCACTCTGTCATCCTGCAGGAAAAAAATGTATATATATAGAGAGAGAGAGATTAAGATTAGTATTAAACATAGCTAGTACAGGTTCTCTACTATTACCTGGTATTGCCACTAAAAAAAATAAAATAAAGTAGCTGATACCTGAAAGAAGTTGGCACCAGAATAATTGTCTATTGGATTTTCCATTATTGTCCTCAATATTTATGTGTACTGCTCGTATTAGGCTTTTTCATTAAAATAAAGATGTTTTCGATCCCACTCATGTGAAGCCACTGACCTAAATTTTTAAGATTAGTCTCTAATTTTATGAGCAGGAAATTAGTCTCCCTAACCCTAACCCTGGAATTTCCAAAGGAGATTGAGAGAGTTAAATATCCAATTTTGATTGGATTTCAATGGGATTTCAGTGGGATTTTTATTCCTAATTCCATTAAACTCCTTGGAAAATCCCACCCTGATTATCTAATTTAGTCATTCAGAATCATGTATCCAACATTAGTTACAACTGCAAAAATGTGAGCCATCTTACTTTGACATCCCCCTCCATTCAATGGAGTTTGTTCACTCCCGCCTGCCTTTATTCAGACCATCATCATCATAATAAATACCATGGCTGTGTAAGAGGGAGGACTCTGTTCTGTTCTGTTGTCTTTAGTCTAAATGTTGTCACTACATTTCAATTTTCACTTAAGTAACATACTTTATCTGTGCATCATCAACGTGACTGTTAATGTGCTGTCGCATCCTGAACTGTAAAAGCAGTAGCTACATTATTTTTCATATACAAAATACCTAAAAACTTCATATAACCTATATATATCTGGCTGAGGCATCTATTCTGGGTTGATTGAGAAACCTGTGTATTGTGTGATGCAAATACTTAAGCACAATAAAGTGGATTAAAAAGAGAGCTTCAACTTTCTCCTTGACTACCATTAATTTAGAAACTGAAAGACTCAAGTGGCCAGCTGAGTAAACAGGACATATCCAAATTATATATGAACACAGCCGTGGAGCAAATACTTTCGTTTCTGTGTACTAAAGGGAGCTAAATGTAGAAGATTAGAATAAGCACAGATGAAAAAATACCATTAGTCACTAACAGGTCACTAATAAAGTGGTTTTCTACACAAACCCAATATACTGAATCATATATTTTGCATTTTCCAATAGAAAATACATTTTCCAGATATAAATTTTAATTATTTAAATGTTGATGGTTTTACACAACAACAGTGACTGTTGCGTGCTGAATTTCATGGACCATGTTCTCTAATTTTTCATGACACAGCAGGTTCAGAGACTGAATTCACATACAGAGGAAAGCAATAGGTTATTATGTGCACAGATATGGTATGTTGGTCCACTTAGCTGATTCATCAATACTAAATGTCTACAAAATGTAATCTAACAGTATTATTAGGGTTCATATTTTCAGCGTGGGGGATATATTTGTCTTTTGGTGTGTACTGAAATTTGCAGCTTAACTTATTTCCCCTCTTGTCCCTAAATGAGGGCTTTCTATCACCCACAGCATTGCCCCCTCCCTCTTCACCCTGTGGGAGGGAAAAATAGAAGCCAACTTCAATGCACAATGCACAACAGCACAATGTAAGCGAATCTTCCTGAAAGAATATTCAGAATTTTTCCCTCCAAAAGACTCTCCCTGTGTGTTTTAATATGAACAGGATGGCTTGGCTTCTGGTTAGCGTGCAAAATACCTATAGAAAAGGCAAAAATGCGGTGCCTAGCTCTGTCTGTAGCTACAGGCCATTTAAAGTGCATAAGAATTACAGAAGTTGATTTACTTTATGAAAACTGATTAGTAAAACCCCTGTGGATTTCTTAACTGTACTGTGGCGGGATATAAGATTAGTGTAGCAATTCCCATCATCAAATGTATTTACTGTTAAAATATTGGATTAGTGATGTTGTTATCCACTGTTCCAAGATTAAAAAGTGATTCTTTAAAACTGTAGAGAAAATACCACACTCCAGCACTTGTAATTAGGCTTGCAGTTTGAGTGTGGGTTTTTCCCCTTCCTATTAAAAAAATTCTGCTCACTAAAATAAACAAACAGAACACAGTTCCCTTATTTTGCTTTCTCAAGAGAAAGGGATAATTTTACTGAACAAGTATTACTCTATGTATTTCATTGTTCCTGCCAGTCAGGCTCCTCAGCAGCAGCAAGTGGTCTTAAATAACCAAAATCCAGTAGCTGGAACTACCAACAAGTCATATAACATACACACTGAGGTATATGCCAGCTTGGAAACATTAGAAGTGAGGATTTAATCACTGGAAATTTAATCTTCCTAACGAAAGGCTGTTGTTGCCCTCCGAGTTCATCATTTTCTGGATTTTGGTTAAGAATATGGGCTGAGGAATAGAGTATGATCGGTTTAAGAGCAGTTATATGCTGTATTTGTCACCTGGGAATTTGACCAGACAAATCTTTGCTTATGTTTTAAAGGAATGAAGTGCTTACAGCTGTTAGGATAGGTGTTTTAAAACATAATAAAAATAAAGATGCAACTGCCATTCTCACGTAATGCTGCCAAAAACAGCATTCTCATGTAATGCTGCCAACCATCTCTGAATTTTCTTGTGTAATTTAGATAAGGACGGTGCAAGGTATGTGAACAGAGGAAAGCTTGATAATGCACAAAAGAAATATGAAATTGATTTATCCTACTGGCTTTAGTGGCCAAAGCTGGCATGTGCCCACCACTGCAAACGTTACCTAGTCAACTTCCGGCATTGTTCTCATTTTGTTTCCTCTTAAACTGAACTTTTAGCATTTTTCTTTCTTGCTCTAGGTTAATTCTTTCTCTACCTTGATCTCTGAATCTGTGACACTGACATAAACACTATAACTGAGAAAACCCAACACTAGAGCTTGGTTTGACTTTAAATTACCCTGTTTCTAACTGACCCTCAGAAATCTAGGCTATGCATGTATTCTTAATTGCAGTTGCCACAATTTTGAACAACCTTGACAGTTTATCAGCCAAATGTTTAATCAGGCAGTGCAGCGAGAAAACGTAACTACAATAATACATGGTATTCAACATTTCAATACAGTGTGTAAACTGATGACAAACTCATTTGGCAGCTATTATCATGTATCCTTCTCCTGGTGCTCAGTTTATATGCAAAAATGGTGTCTAAAATTTACCGGACAACAATACATAATCATTCCCTGATGTTGTATATGTTTTAAGTTTCTCATGGGAAAGTTCAGTTTCAGATCACTAGGGTCATAGGGTATGTCTACACTACCACCCTAGTTCGAACTAGGGTGGTAATGTAGGCAACCGGAGTTGCAAATGAAGCCCGGGATTTGAATTTCCAGGGCTTCATTTGCATCTTGCCAGGCGCCGCCATTTTTAAAAGTCCTCTAGGAGTAATGGTAGTTCGGAATAGGAAGCCTAGTCTGAACTACCTAGTCCGTGCCGCGTGTAGCCGCGCGGCACGGAGTCCGCACTAGCGGACATTTAAAAATGGCGGCGCCTGGCAAGATGCAAATGAAGCCCGGGAAATTCAAATCCAGGGCTTCATTTGCAACTCCGGTTGCCTACATTACCACCCTAGTTCGAACTAGGGTGGTAGTGTAGACATACCCATAGTGACAACAACAAGTCATAGAGGAGATAAAGGATTCTGACTGTGCATTTGGACTTGCAAGTCCATGGCGTTGGCAGGGCTCATTTCCCTATCTTTAGTATTACTGGGCTTCAATTTTCCTGGAAGAGGACAATTGAATTTGAAACTGACTGGCTCATCAGTCTTCTTATAACTGCTATAACTGGTTGGCATTTGTTTGGGGAGGACCAAAACCACAATGAAATTAGAATCAAAGAACCAC
The DNA here is from genome assembly GCF_049634645.1 of Pelodiscus sinensis. Taxonomy (NCBI): domain Eukaryota; kingdom Metazoa; phylum Chordata; order Testudines; family Trionychidae; genus Pelodiscus; species Pelodiscus sinensis. The sequence continues at coordinate 9,749,329 of NC_134723.1, forward strand.
CCCCACAAGAACACTTAATTTAATGCAAAACTACATTCTACATTCTAAAATTCTCCAAACACCGAGATCTGTCTGTGTCTCCGCCTCCTGTTGTCGAGCCACAGATGTGATAGTGTTTGCTTCAGTGAATGTGCATGTGATCAGATAGGCCTCTGAACACTGGAGATGTGCTACAGGCTGTAGGGCTTATTTCCTTCTGTTAATAACATGCAAACTGCTACTAAGTGACTTTGAATTCTCAATAAACAGCCCACATAACTCAGTGAATTTTTTCTAGGAATTCCAAGAAAATTGTTGAGTGTCCCTTTTAGAAAAGGGATGCTCATCCATCTCCATGTAAAATACCATATTCTTATAAATAAGAGTTGCTTCTTCTTATGGTGCTTTGCACTCGATTTTAAACATATTCCGCCTTCTTTTATAGTTGGGAACCAAATTGCTTTATGGGAACCATTTGTACCATTTGCCCATTGCTCATAAAACAGACAAAGCCTTTATCTGTACCATGAATTTTCACTCACTTCATACATAATGTCTAAGAAGGGATTTGCTATAGCTAGAATTACATCCATGAAAGAATTAGCAACTAATTTAATTTTCTGCTACAATTATAGTCTTAGTGGTTTACATTTTGTTGGTCACATTTCTTCCATTCGAACAAAAAAATCATAAAAATTGTATCTGATTTATTTTTGTTTTCTAAATAACTAAGTATGATGAGTGCTCAAAACATTGCATTTTTTAAAGATATTCAGTCACATAAGCACATATTAAGTAAAATAAGGATTTCTTTCTACTCGGAGATAGGTTGATATGGAAAGGCAAACACAGTATGTTAAAAATCCCTTGCAGCATGAATGCAACATACAGTTACTCCTGGTAAAGGTTATCCTTTCTGTTAGTGACTATTCTTTTAGTTTAAGTCCTAGCATCCTGTGCTTTAGAGCTAATGATTGAAGGCTTTTACTTACATTTCATTTGCAAATGTTTTACCTAGCAACAGGGATCTCTATATACATAGGAGCACAGTTCAAGAGCGTATCATTCAAAATCAGCAGCAATTCAATCCCATGTCCATCAGACTGTAATCAAGTCTTCAGATAATAAGATGCTGATTTGAAAAGAGCAAGCCTAGAGATGCATGAACAGTCAGCATCATGCGCTATGTAAATAAACATGCACTTACAGCAACTGTGCACACAAACCAGAAAATGAACAAGTGGATGTTCAGTTGCAATTGTGAGTTTCTGTGGGAATTTTCTACATGCACTTGCAGTAACTGTGACCCTGAAATGTCTTGGGCTCCATCATGTAGCTCATTTTTAAAATCACGTCCTAAGTGCTGGCACAGCCGGCATCCATGATTCCATTTGTGCAAGAACTCCTCCTAACCCATAAGAACTAGGACCACCACATTTGGTGTGCAGGTTTTTCTTACCCTGAGGCCAGGATTTGGTTGTGTCTGGAAAATGGGAAGTGCTAGGAATGGGGCTGTTTTCCATAATATGGAAAAGGAGGGGGCAGAGAGGTGAGGAATGTGAAAGGGAGGGGCACAGAGAGGAGGGATGTGATAATACTGAGAGTGGCCACTGGGGGAAGCTTCAGCACAAAGTGAGTAGCCTGGGACTCCACCATCTTGCCTGCCTCCCATCTGGGTAAGGAGCCCCTCTGCCCCAAACCCAGAGCCTACCCCACCCGCCATGGAGAGCCTGCAGGCTGTGGGCAGGATGGGTGCTGGAGAAGGAGCAGCCCCCAGAGCCTGCCCCCCAGACAGCCTGCAGACTGCAGAGGGGCCATTGGAGAGAGGGACACCTCTGGAGCCTGCCCCCTGAAAGACTGCAAGCTGCAGGGGGAAGGGCAACTAGGGGTACTGGAGGAAGGGCAGCACCCAGACCCTGCCCTCCCCCCCCCCCCCCAGACAGCCTGCAGACTACAGGGTGGCCCTGACAGCTGGGAGCAGCCCATGGAGACTAAAGGAGCCACTGGCTGGTGAGAACTGCCACAGCCGCAAGGGAGGAGCTGCCATCAGAGCAGATCCACTCTTCACCACCACAGGAAGCCCCAGTAAGCCCCTCTCCAACCTTCCAGCCCCCTGTCCAGAGCCCCCTACACTGAGTCCTGCACCTTCCACCTACCTTGACTTCTGTACCCTCCTCTCCTTTTCCCTGCCCGGAGGTACCCACTCCTTGCCTTGAGCTCCCCCATTCCATCCAACCCTCTGCATTAGCCACTCAACCCCTGCCTGTCCTTACCCCCGAACCCTCACTCCAGAGATCATTTTTCTTCATATAAAAAAAAATGCAATAATTGAAATAAAGCATGTACATTCTTCATTTATTTTAAAAAAGAAAAACTTCCATTAAAGACCCAAGCAATGCCGGGTATATCTGCTGGTATTTATACACAAATGAAAGCAACATAGATATGTAAGAGACAAATAAGGAAACAGCTCTAAATTCCTAAATTTAGTATAATCCAGAAATTAGTAATAAGTGATTTGCCAAAGTAAATATGCCAAATAGCATCCTTTCATCCTAGAAAGCATTGTGTATTCCTGAAGATAAATGTTGCATATCAATGTTCCCATTAATCTATCTCCCTGTCTTCTGATTTGAATAAGCACCATATCTTTTCCGGTGGGTCAAATTGTTGGACCTTAAGATTTAATATGTCAAATTCATGAGCCTTCTCTTTAAGCTGTCACTCTGTAAGCTTAAATAGAATTCTGTCCCAGAAGTTAATGAGCTGTTCATAATTTCCTAAGACACCATTTGGATACTGATTTAATTTTAAATTTCTATTTTGTCACTGGCTTATTTCAGCCCCCATTATAATGATGTGTGTCAGGTACAAAGTCCATGAGTGACATGAGCTAAAGGACAGGTAATCCTTACATTTTTTTTCTAGGGTATGAAGCGTGCATGAGAAAAAAAAGAAGCAGATCTTAAGAGGGCTTAGCCTAATAACACAGCACTAACAGCCATATTAACCACAAATCTCTCATAGAAGAGCCTAAAGCAAATGTATTTTATGCCATATGATGCTATGTACCAGAGAGCTACCCATTACAATGCGTCTTTGAAGATTCAAACTGAGACTCTTAAGACTCACAGAGATGAACACTACTATATTTTGGGGAGAGGGGCAAACTGAGAAACTTATCAATAATGAAGTTCCTACCTACCTGGGGCTGACTCCATGATTCCAGTCTTGTCTCTTTCAAAGGGCTCTGGGGTCTTCCCACCTCTTTTGTGTGCTTTTGAAGAGGGGGAAAATGTATCAGATTATCTGCTCAGCCAACATATTCACATTAATACTCATATTCTATTGTAAGGCACAGATTACAAGACATACATAAAAATCAGACCATCATCATCAGTCAGAATTGCCCACTTTTCCAGAGGTTCCCAGGACAGGTTTTTAGTGTTTGGGGTTTGGGGTTTTTTGGGGGGGGGGGGGCTCAGTACCTAACCTGGTTTTCATGTAGCAATAATGAAGAGAAGAATCCCAATAAAACAGCAGCTAGTGCTTTGTTCACTTGAACAACAGCACTTTTTCAGCCTTTCTTCAAAATCCTTTTATAATATTAGATATAAAATAATAGCTCTGAAACTGTAATTTTCATCTGAACATCCCAAAGCATTTACAGATGGGGAAACTGAAGCACATAGAAGTGAAGTGTCATGCCCATCATCACACTATATACCAGTGGCAAAATATGGATTTGAAGCCCAACCCCTGATTTCAAGTCCACTGTCCTATGCCCTTCATTTACTATGTCAATCAAGGACATATCATGAATACACCTGTTTCCCTCTAAACAACTGCAATTGATTTACGTGTGAACTATTACAAGAAAAAAAAGCAACAGAAAGCTCCCCACAAACACCTACTTTTTACACACTGCGCTATTGAGGTTTCTTTCCTGCTTTTGGCTGATAAAAAGACCTTGAAGGGAAGGCAAAGGCTAATAGGCGCTTAAAAGGATGTGCTGCTTAATAGATGATTGACCCTTCAACTCTCGGAATTCTAAAGAAGAGCGAAGACTGACCCCAAATCAAAAGTCTTTACATTTAGGTGGCTTAAAGAAACCCTGGAAGAGTTATATTTGCTGAGTCTTCATATTCCTAAATTAAATTACGCGACATTTCCAAACCAAATAATTGCTCAGTTCTGCTCATAAATTTTTCAGATTTCATGAGCGTAGGAACTGAAGTGCCATTTTAACTACCAGGGTACATCTAGACTACATGGCTCCCTCAACGGAGCCATGTAGATTTGTTTGTTTGGCAAAGGGAAATGAAGCCGCGATTTAAATAATCGCGATTTCATTTAAATTTAAATGGCTGCCCCGCTCTGCCAATCAGCTGTTTGTCGGCAGATCGGGGCAGTCTGGAAGCTCCCCTGCCAGCATGAAAGCCCTTATCGACCTCCCCAGTAAACCTCATCCTATGAGGCATAACGGGGAGGTCGATAAAGGGCTTTCAGGTCGGCGCGGGAGCATCCAGACTAGCGTGTAGGCCTACAAGCTCTTGCTTATCTACCATTATTTAAATCGCGGCTTCATTTCCCTTTGTTCCATCAGCCATCGATGGAGCCATGTAGTTTAGACACACCCCCAGAGTCCTTGTTGAAGATTGGTGAGTATATTATGCCTATCCACACATATAATTGGTCTTAAGATAAATAAACTTTTCTCAAAACTATAGTGGTTACTATTTGACAGTGTTTTTTTGTATACCTCAGAATAATAGATTTTGTAAATAATAAGATTTCACTTAGTTCCTGAAGTGCATTGACTAAGATTTTTTTAAATAAAATCAGTACAAAAATTTGCTGTCTATCATAATATATATTTTAAGCATCTGATTAAAATGAAGTATATAACAAATAGATAGTTTATAGGCTACCCCAACTAATTGTGTTCAAATGACCATTGAAATAAATAGAGAATTTAGTTATTGTAAGTTATATAATGGTTGCAAGTGAGGAGTGTTTTGTTTTATATTTTTACAATTACATATCCTTGTAATTTGTCTGCGGTGTTGAATAATATCATGGCAACTAAGCATGATTCAGCAATTAAATATGACAATGAATTTTTCTGAGGAAAAATAATACCAAATGTTGTGTGAATAAAAGACAGGCTGAAAAACGCTGCTCTTTAATAATGAGAACCTTTCATAGACCTCTTAGATGCCTGAGATCACAGGGTGAAAATCACTACTGTAGTTGAAATAAATTAGAACTGACCCAAACAAATTTTCTGAAGATTCATTAAAAAGTTACATTTGTCTGGCATTAATGAACTTGCCAGAAGCCACAGATTCTGTGTGCAAATAAGCCTAAAGGACAGCAGGACTAAAGAACAAAATGAAAATGCCTGAGCTAAAATTATGAAGGTATTGAAACACTACTGAATTTCAAGAAGATATATTTCAGCAAGCTGTATGGGGAAAAGAAAGTCAGCTAGTTCCTTGCAAAGGCAGAATAAGTGGATTATTGTAGGAATATTACCAAGGACTAGTACAATTGAAAAGCAAACACATCATTATCCTACAATAAATAATGTTATTTGCACAATAAAACAACCAAACCCCCACAATAACTCTACACTATTAGATATAACCCATTTATTACTGCAGATTTACAAAGAGATAGATAGGCTGGTTTGCAATAGTACTAGAAAATGTAATATTCTGTGCCATCTCTTCCTTGTTAGAGACACTGACTGGGAATGTGGGAGTGTGGTCTGAGAGAAGATGCTGGAATATGCTATCGCAGCATTTTTCCACTCCCCCCACCCCCCACAGGCCCAGTTCCCTCCTCATGATCTCAACCACTGCAGTTTCATACCCTTTTTCCTTTCAAGAAAACACACTCCTTCCTCCACCATTCCTTGCTATTCTGTCTCTGAGCTGCTCATCTCTCCTGGGATCTCTTCCATGAATGTCAAATGATTCCTACTCTCCACCCCTCCAACTGCCTCCCAAACTTTTTCCTCACAGTACATTGAACAGTATCAGGGTAACAGAGATCAGAAAGTCAGAGGGCTGGGAAAAGCCACAATCTGGTTGTAAAGAGCCAGCATAGCTGCACATTGGAATCCAGACTAGGGATATAATAGTATAACTGATAAGCAAGAGCTTCTAGGTTAATGCTATAGGCTACATACATTTGCCTCCACCCCCTGCCAGTAAGGGTGTGTCTAGACTACATGCCTCCTTCGACGGAGGCATGTAGATTAGCCAGATCGGAAGAGGGAAATGAAGCCGCGATTAAAATAATCGCGGCTTCATTTAAATTTAAATGGCTGCCCCGATCTGCCGATCAGCTGTTTGTCGGCAGATCGGGGCAGTCTGGACGCGATGCGCCGACAAAGAAGCCTTTCTTCATCGGCACAGGTAAACCTGGTTTCACGAGGCATACCTGTGCCGATGAAGAAAGGCTTCTTTGTCGGCGCATCGCGTCCAGACTGCCCCGATCTGCCGACAAACAGCTGATCGGCAGATCGGGGCAGCCATTTAAATTTAAATGAAGCTGCGATTATTTTAATCGCGGCTTCATTTCCCTCTTCCGATCTGGCTAATCTACATGCCTCCGTCGAAGGAGGCATGTAGTCTAGACACACCCTAAATTTTTTAGCAGGCTGGCCAGCAGCATGGCTCAGTCCTGGCTTGCACCGGATCCAGGGCCTACCCCTGCTGCAGCTCTGCATTGAAAGCGAATGAGGAGCCAGGCGGGGAGGCAGCCCAGCTCAGTTCTGGCTCAAACCGGTCCGGGAGCTCAGACACGCCCCCCCCCAGACAGGGGCTGTTGCCACTCTATGCTGCTGCTTCTGTATCAGAGGCAACAGTGTGGGGCGACAAGCAGCCAGTCCATGAGGGGAGCTGGTTTTTAACCTGGCTCTCCTCGCAGACCTGATCCCACAGGGCACCCCATGCTGCTGCCTCTGATACAGAGGTAGCAGCGCAGAGTGGAAAGGGGCTCCTCTGGAGTGAGGCTGGATTGCACGGGCTGCTGGCCCTACCTCGGGGAGCACAGAATAGTCGAGTAACTCATAAGAATTCATGAGGTTAACTGATTATTCAATTGACCGATATTTAACATCTCTAATCCAGACCAGAGAGCCTCAAGGACAATCTCACTATGCATGATGTGGGCACTTTGTAAGAACTCTCCTGTTTATTTAATTTGCTGTTTTGTTTTAAGAGAGCCTCTGATTTCAGTGCTGCACATCCAAGACTGAGCCTCAACTCACTCCTTGCTGGGCTGCTGCCACGGGCACGGAGTTCGGACTAAGGGGGATTTAAAAATGGCGGCGCCCGGGAACATGCAGATGAAGCCTGGGATATTTAAATACTGGGCTTCATTTGCAACTCCGCTTGTCCTCATTACCCTACCTAGCTCGAACTAATGAACTAGTGTAGACATACCCCTTGGCTGCCTGTCCACATGTTCCTATCCATTGTGGTTCTCAGCCTCTCTCTAATTTCTTCTTTCCCCTTTCTGCCTGCTTGGCTGCCTGTCCACATGTTCCTATCCATTGTGGTTCTCAGCCTCTCTCTAATTTCTTCTTTCCCCTTTCTGCCTGCTTTTATTTTGCTAACTCTCCCCCCTACCCAGTCAGTTCTTCCATGCGTTACTTTGTAGCTTAAAACAATAACACAATAATTTAAAAAAATACAGAATTTTCATGCTGTTTCTCCGCATTTACCCTGGGCACTTCACATGTATTTTATGGCCATTTTCCTCAGTTAATCTCTTTGCTTTTGTTTTTTGTTATCTATTTTGTATTGTGAAGTAAGTGAGTCAGAGATGGGATCTCACTATGTCTGGCTCCATGGGGCCACAGTCCTGCTACCACTAATAATAAACTGACAAATACAGAATGTGGTCTCACATCTACATGGAAATAGTGCGTACGGTCTTGCAAGAAATAAGAGGGGTTCCAACCCTAGAATGGAAAATAAGAATGCAAGAAACCATGGGACTTGCTAAAATTTGTGAGAATGTCTTTTATTTGTATGTCCATCTGGGTAGCTGGAAACTGTTTTCTGAACTCTCAGGGGAATTCTGCCCTCTGCCGGTACGTTTGCGTGAGCACTGCTGCTGAAATGGACTGGGAATGCACCTGCAGGCATGGGGAGCTTTTCTCAAACCCTTTCCCTGTCCAGCCTCCCTTACACTCTGGCACGCCCCAAATAGTACTCAGTCACAGTTCTATAGGACCACTGCTGCCCTGCCCAACTCAATCCCCCAAACGCTGCTTTCTGCCCAGCCCCTCCTCACCAGGACACTGCTTTTTTGTCCAGCTCCCTCCCCAGCTACTGCGCAGCCTGTTTCCTGAAAAGAGCTCAGTTCCCAGCACTGCTCTCCCTCCCAGGACACTGTCCTTGGCTGCTGCCCAGCTCCCCCTGCACCTTTGCTTCATGCATGAGAAAAAGGGAGCAGGTAGCGGGTGTGGCACCAACCCACTGCTCAGCAGCTCCACATGCCTGCAGTGACCACAGCTCTGCAGCTTGGCACAGGAAGCAAACAGCCTTCTCCACAAGAGCCAGAGAGCCCTGCACCGGCCTCTGTTGGCTCAGCTGGAACTACAGTTCAATGCTAATGGCGGAGGCTGCTCGCAGACTTCAGCATGACATCAGCTTTAGGTCAGCCACAAACCGTCAGCTGTCATTTGAAAAATAAAAAAGAGTGGAGAGGGTGTAAAACCACAGGCCCATGAGAACTGGTGAAATAAAAGGACTCTGAAATGCTTCAGGATGGAAAGCCCTATATAAAAGCAATTAATACCAAACACTGTGCCATCAGGGTTATCTGAAGGAATAAAGCAAAACCACATTAAAATCCAGACTTTAACACACTAGTGTCTGTCTCACTCGGAGCTAATGACAAGGCATGGCAGCCATCAGAAGAGTTCCAACAGTGTGCCCCTAATCTCTCTCTCAATCCACACCTGTCTGCAACCCTGCTAATGGGAGAGGGAAACATATTACAATACCTATTTTGCAAGAGAGGAAACTAAGACAGAGCTGATCCATGTCTCAGTGGCCTCAGACAGTTCCTATTATCACCTGGATTAGCCTTCAAGAATTGTTGGCTCCCAAAGCTATATTATGGCTTGTGTTAATACTTCTTTTTTCAAAAACTTAAAATTAATTCATTCCACTCAGAAAAGGCAGTGGTGACAAAAATCATGCTGGTTCATCTAATACAACCTATTTTCTGTGGCAGGTTGAGACTACAGTTTTCTAGAGTCACTGTTTTCTGGGCTGTATCTTTTTCACAGAAAGATTGGCAGTTCCAAATGCTAATATAATTAACTAACAGATTTACCAAGCATTGCTTAGGTCCTTAAGTTAATTAACTATTTTTAAATAAAAGGAAAAGGAAAATGCATTATTTAAATGACTGTATTTTTAAAAAATACAGTGTTATTTTTATGAAGTTGATTTTTATTTTGGATTTCTTTAAAAAGGGATTGTAAAACATTTTCTGTTTAATTTTTTTAGTAAATTTTTGAAATGGGAATTCCATTAAGTATTTTTTTTTAATTCATACCTTATAGACTCTTTATCATTCACTATGTTTTAACAGAAAAGGGCTGTAGTCAATTTGGTTTCCAATAACATTTTCTTCTAGTTTTCAAACCTTACTCATTGATTTAGCTGCGCCAAAACAATGCACAACTCCACAGTTCTCCGTTTTTATCTTTTTTCTGTAAGGGTTATTGAGAAACAATCCAGTTCCAGCTTCATCCTATTTTTCTGGCTCACCTTGGTTCAGTCTCCTTCAACGTTCGCTCAGTTAAGTCAAATTTTAGAACTGTGCTTGCTTTGGTGATTCTGTCTCTTTTCTGTGTGGTTTTATAAGAAGCAATGCCATTCCAGGCACATCTTGTCTTCCTGGCACAACCAAACCCTTATGTTGCTGTAAGTTATGATAACAGGAAGCTGTATACAGAATTTGGTGGACCTAGCTCTTACCAAATAAACAGACAGATAATCTCTCTAAACTAGAAAGGCACCCTCAGGATAGGACCAGACAAGGGAATTTGCTGGACCAGGAGGTCCCCTGCAACAGGACTTCCAGCCCACTGCTCCTCCATGCTGCTGCCTTCTTTTGGCCCATCTGTAGCCCCGCTGCCACTGGGCTTCTGCTCTACTGTGCTGGGTTGCAGCTGCTGCTGCCAGACTCAAGCTCCAGTCCCTCTGCAACTGCTGGCTGGGCCTTACCGGGGTTGGGACTCCTTGACCATCACTGCTGGATCCACTGCTGCCAGACTGGTTGGAGCTCCTCAGGACCAGAGCTTCCCAGTCTCCACTAGTCCCACTGCTGCCAGCCTGGCCGGGGGCCCCCGGGGCCAGAGCTCCTTGGTTGTGCCAGTCCCATTGCTGCCAGGGCTGGAGCTACCCATCTACCACCAGCCCCACTGCCACCGGCCCTATAGGGTTCCTGGCTATGCCGTGATGATCCCAGACACACCCCTTTCAGGTTTCCAGACATACTATCTAATCTCCTTGCCCCTGGGCTCTCTGGTCCAGGAACATCACTGACCCGACCAGAGAGTCCTGGTTTAGAGAGGTACGACCTGTAGTTGATTCCCAGGAAGAAGTTATCCCATATCTATCCTGCTTCCATACAGAAGTATGTATGTCCTTACTACTCTGGGTTTATATGAGTGTAAGAGAATACTTACAACATGATTGTTTCTATTCATGTATTTTATTTTCTGGAAAAGCCCTAAAATTATCCCAATTGGTTCTTCTACCTATAACACTAATAGTTACAGGTTACAGAGAGAAGCAAAACCAAGCTGAAATTAAAAGATAATATGATGCATTTTTCTCGGATGCCAAATAAAATTGCTACATCAATATTAAGAATGTCTGATTAAAAATTTTTCTACTTCTGCCCTTTATAGGAAAGGAAATAAAGAAGGTGCTTTACAAATCTGCATTCTTCTTTTCAAGATTAAATATTGTATTACTTTACAAGAATATTAAGGGACTTTACAAGAATATTACGTAACTTTAGGACATAACTGCAGGTATTGTAAATGCATAGGTAAGCATTTGTCATCTATCCAATCTATACGTTTTTAGCCTGAAACTGCATACTACTTACTGATATTTCCAGCCCATAGTAAATCAAGGAACAGTTGTATAATTTCAGTTATCATCACAATGAGAATGCCTCTGAGGAGCAATTTATCCCCATTAGAAATTTCTTGTGATACTTGTAAGTTGACTTCAGCTAACCAGATACATACAGGCCCTATCTCCGCATTCCAAGGTCTCTAATGTAATACTTCATTGGACAACAAATAAAAAGACACTAGGTTATTTTAAACGGAAGAAGCATGATCTGATTCATTTTTTTCCATAATAAATTCTTTTCTCAATCTTCATTTTTCTGGTTTTAGATTTATGATGGACACAGTACAAATAATACAACATCAAAAGTACATAGATTAGAAGTAAATATGCATAAAATGTATAAGACAGCTGCAATAGTCTGCCTTCATGATTCATGGATCCTTATTTATTAAGACCTTGCCATAGGAAGTTCACCATGCCCAAAGCAGAGCCAGTAAATTAAGATAATTAAGATGATAGGCCTGGTGAAAAATCAGAGCTCACATGACTGATTGAAGATGGAGTCAAGCTAGGGAGGAACAAGATATGTTGAATAAAGCCAGAAAGTTGCTAGGAGAAAGGGGTTATGGGGAAAATAGTTTGTGGTCCCTTCTAAGGAGACAGGAAGTGTGTTTAGAGCTGTAACACTAAGTAGTCTGCAGTTATTCAGGATGTGGTGGGAGTTTGGGCTGGTGAAGCCCAAGAGGGAGATAACTTGCAGGGAGAGGAGAGAACTCAGAAGTGGAAAGATACCCAAGGACCCAGTGTCCAGGTGTGCAAACTTTATTGTAGGGTTCCTGGGCTATAACCTATACAGAGGGTAGGACTGGGTTCCCCTGTCAGCCCCTGGGAAGTAACACAGGGTTATTGGAGATGTCAGCTGGACTGGAGAGACTTTGGCTGGAGAGACTTTGTTTACCTGGAAAGTGATGATAAAAGTGAGCAGGCTTGAGGCAAAGAGGAGCACTTTGGCTATGTCTACACTCGCGGCTTCTTGCATGAGAAATATGCAAATGAGGCTAAGCGCCAAGCCTCATTTGCATATCTAATGAGCCGCCATTTTTGCCGAAGAGGCTCTTGCACCAGAAGGAGCTGTCTATGCTGCCCCTTCTTGCGCAAGAAAAACCCTCTTGCACAGTGCGGTTATTCCTGAAAATAATCGGCGTAACGGCATTGCACAATAGGGTTTTTCTTGCGCAAGAAGGGGCAGTGTAGACAGGTCCTTCTGGCACGAGAGCCTCTTCTTCAAAATGGCAGCTCATTGGATATGCAAATGAGGCTCGGCAAAATTCCATGCTTAGCTTCATTTGCATATTTCTCACGCAAGAAGCCGCGAGTGTAGACATAGCCTTTGAGTCCTGGAGAGAGGGGGGGCTATCATGTGAGGAAGGAGGCATCAGACAAGTGCAGAGCTAATCCCTAGGGCTACGTCTAGACTGGCATGATTTTCCGCAAATGCTTTTAATGGAAAAGTTTTCCGTTAAAAGCATTTGCGGAAAAGAGTGTCTAGATTGGCACGGACGCTTTTCCACAAAAGAACTTTTTGCGGAAAAGTGTGCCAATCTAGACGCGCTTTTGCGCAAAAAAAGCCCTGATCGCCATTTTCGCGATCAGGGCTTTTTTGCGCAAAATAAATCTGAGCTGTCTACACTGGCCCTTTTGCACAAAAGCTTTTGCACAAAAGGACTCTTGCCTGAACAGGAGCAGCATAGTATTTCCGCAAGAAGCACTGATTTCTTTCATGAGATCGTCAATGTTCTTGCGGAAATTCAAGCGGCCAGTGTAGACAGCTGGCAAGTTTTTCCGGAAAAGCGGCTGATTTTCCGGAGAAACTGGCCAGTCTAGACACAGCCTACATGTGGCCAGAAGCAGGTGCCCTGGTACTCAATGAACATTGTCAGAGAACCACATTTTGGTCTCTTTTCTACAAGAGAACGAGAAAGACGAGTCTAAAACAGCTAGTGTCCCACACCTTATCCTCCCTGAGTCCTACACCTGAGGGAAGAGGGCCCTATCCATTTCCTTCACTGGCTAGTGGTCAGGAATTAGCAGCACAATCTGCACCTTGTTACAGGCTAACCCTGGGTGCTGCTCCTGGGTCTAATTCCTTCCCATCTAGGAAGACATTCTGTTTCCGTCTTCTCTGTCAGCAGAATGCCTCATGACACTGCTGGTGCAAAACTCCATGTACTTTGATGCATCAGAGGCTTCAAAAGACACAACTTAACCCAGTGAGATTCTAATGATTCTGGCAATGGGCAGCTTTTATTTTGCAATTACCTCTTCAAAAGAGGTACAAAATTACTTAGTGGATATACAGCCAGCTAGCTAGCTTACACTATGATTTCCAGAGCACCCACAGCTGCCACAATGCTTAAGTGGAGCTGCTGGTGACCAGTACTTCTGAAAATTAGGTCTTCAGTGTAGTTATTTTTAATTTATTTTTATTTGTTCAAAGATATCTATTGTAGAGTGTGGGGAGAGGAGGATGGACTGGGCTGGGGCATATGGAGGGGGGGAGTGAATAACTTGTGTATTCTGGAAAAGCTCAGAGGTTTAACAAAACCTGACATGAGATTTGCCAGATGGTTCTGTGCCGGATTGTAAAACTTTAAACTAATCTTCATTTAAGAGTTTTAAGGGTTGTATCCCTCTTATAAAGCCTCTTGCTCTTTTGCTAGGTTGATTCTGGTAAATTATAGATCAGACTTTAGAGAACTGCTTCTATGAACAGAGGCTTCTTAAATCTCAGCTAAACTGAGCAAGAAGATTACATGTTATTATGATGTAGCACAGCAGGATTTTCCACAGCAAACATAATGATGTAGAGAAGGATAAAACTATCATTCTGTGCAAGGAGGTCATCCATAGAAGAACAATGCCTTTTACAGAGCTTTAGTAAATCCCTTCATGGTGCATGTACATGTGGCAAATTCTTTTTTCTTAATGGCTCCATAAAGAAACCTGATCATACACATAAACCAAATCTATATTTCAAAATATATATTTCAAGATTCCAATGGTCAAACATCTCATCAGGAAAGCTGAGGTCATTTTGGGAAAATGATACCAAACATAACTAGATAAATGTATCTCTTTCATGGGTAATTTTAGTTTAATTGCTTCCTACTGTTTTTATGTCAGAAGAAAGGATTTTCTCTGAATCCCAAGTGAAATGTCAAATGCTGTATGTGGTCTTTAAAATTAAAATACTCACTAATCTTACAAGTGATATATCTATATCTATCTATATGTGTGTGTGTGTGTGTGTGTGCGCACAGCAAAGCCCCTCTGAAATCACCAAACAAAGCTAAAAAGCCTGAAGTATGGTGTGGTTATAAATATCAGACATTAAGTGGCTGCTTTTCCAACCTTGCACAGGGAAAATGGAAAATAACTTCCATTTCGTAAACTCCTAAGGCAGCAAGTTCTAATATTTTGTTACAAGTTTATTTTAACATCAAATCAATTACTAGGAACCTCGTGGACTGCGGATAAAAGTATTTAACTGTGCAGTCTTGAGTTTCTGATTTCAAGGAAGTCAGGTGTTCTATTAAATGACAATTCACAGCCGTGAGCATTGCAAAATGTCATGAATAAGAACTATTTAGATTTGTCCCACAGCTTGTGCAAGTTGGAGAGTCTCAGTATTTTGGCATAACTAAACAGAAGTCTCATCTATAATGGTATTCCACATTTTCTTCTCCTGTTCTGTTTTACTGTGCTGTTTGGAGTAGCCAACAGACACTGCTTCATGCTATTAGCACAGTGGCTAATATACTTTAAGCTCAGCTGTCAAAAGTTAAGAGGTAACAATGGTTTCTTAATCACAACTTTGGCAGGCCTTCTAACTATAATAAATAATAGAAAGCCTAATTTTGTTTTGTTAATTAGGGTTGAACAAAGGGAAACAAAGAAACTTCACAGCACTTCTCCTATATGTGTATGTAAATTTCTCAGTGATAATAGCTGATAGTCCGACTCCACATGCTCCTACTTGAAAGTATTTATGTATATAAACAAAATGTGACAATATGTGCAAAGGTATTTTTACCATAAGAAAAAAAATAGATGAAACAACTAGTTTTGGAGCCTATGCTCTAATAAACTCTGGAATGAAAGGAATATAAGGAGTGCAAGTAAATGTATGTAAATCAACCCCACAATTCAGACAAAGTGTCATGTTAAATAATGGAGTATAGGGAAGCACAACTACACACTTTTAAATTCCTTGCATATTTGCATGGGTTTTACTCATCTTATATCTGCCATTTCTTACTGATTTCTTCATAAGCATACATCTTTATTTCAAGGACATCCAAGATACAGGCACTGCAGCCTCTAAGTATTGTTTCTAGAATGTACAAATGCCTGCCTAGTGATATTTTCACTAGAGCTTTTCTTCCCTCTCTGCAGAATGTCTGAATTACAGTTCACAGTTACGTAGTTTCTTGTGGCCTAAGAATTGGAATTTCAAGATGTTGCGTGTCTCCATCTAAGCATGAAATCTGGATAGAGAAAGGGAGATAAGTGTTAAAACTGCCTGCTTTTTAAATACACGTCAACTAGCTAGAAGGACACCAATATATGTCTGAACAGGAATCCACCATGCCACTTATTTCAGGAAGAGAACATTTTTATAAGTGGGAGTGCTGCGCTCCCTTACCACCTCCAGCTGAGGCTGAGAGCAAAGCCCTAGCATGGGAACAGCAGCCAGGCCCCTGGGAGCTGGGTTCTCAGCTGCTGCCCCATGCACCACATTCTCTTCAGCCACCCAGCATGCAGAGCTCTAACCAGAACCCCAACACAAAGGCCTGGCAGCAGAGCCCTCGGCATGCAGGACTTTAACGGGGGCCCCACTACACAGGGTTAGTAACAGAGACCTCAGCACATGATGCAGCAGCAGAGATCCCAGTCCACTTTTGTCGACAAAACCCTGTAGTCTAGACACACCCCTAGTGTGGATAAATCTCTGTAACATTTCCATATAACCATGTATCATTCTCATATAGGTTTGTATTAAGAGAAACTTTGTAAGTCCTTTTATATATGCAGATCTTGTCCTTTTAGGTATCTTTATGTTAAGCCTTCTTATAGAATCCCTTGTATTAAGAGACACCTTGTATCCAGTCTTTTCCATAGAGACTTTCTATCAAGTTCTTTATGTTAGAGGTCTTAGGAATAGTTAAGGTAAAGAAAAATGTTTTTTGCTAGGAGTAGAATAGATCTCTCCCCTTTCATTGATTGCCCTGTTGAAATGAATGAGATGTGAATGGAGAATGAAAGGTGAGCACCTCCAGCAGCAATTGCAAGTGTGGAGAGGGGCTGGGAGCCAGATCCAAGACAATACCTGTGAAGTGAGCTCATTGGAAAAAAGATTGGACATATAGGGCCTTGGGAGTCAAGTAGAAAGTGCCTGCCCTTGAAAGGACTCTCTTTGAAGCAGCATTAAAAAAGGCGAGGTGATGACTAACTGGTTACATGAGAGGGATAAATATGAGGCTTCTTGTAGAGGGAACCCGGGTTTTCATCTTGACAACATGGGAGTATCGATCCGGATCAGCAGAAGCTTGCCTCCACCCCTCCCCCATCTAACTCACTTGGCCAGTGCAGTTCGGGGAAGCAACTATTGGTAACAACAAGACGTCATGTGCTTGTGTGTGTGACAGAGTTCATGAGTGTAATGTATCATATGCATATGATAAAGTATTGATTGATCTATGTATGTTCAATAAATGTGGTGTGTTGCCTTATCTCCCTGAAAAAGATCCCGGGTGCTTCTTTTAAGCACAACATTAGTAAAATATTTTGTCCTAATATCCAACCTAGACCTCCACCACTATAACTTGAGACCATTGCTCCTCATTCTGTCATCTGTCACTACTAAGAATAGCCTCTCTCCATCCTCTTTGGAACCTCCCTTCAGGAAGTTGAAGGCTGCTCTCAAATCCCCCCCCCAGCACTCTTCACTTCTATACACTAAACAAGCCCAAATCCCTCAGACTCTCCTTGTAAGTCATGTGCTCCATCCCCCTAATCATTTTTGTTGCCCTCTATTGACCTTCTGTAATGTGTCCACATCCTTTCTGTAATGGGGGTCCTAGAATTGGACACAATACTCCAGAGGTGGCCTCACCAGTGCTAAATAAAGGGGAATTAATCACTTCCCTATATCTGCTGGCAATGATTCTTCTAATGCATCCTAATATGCCACCATCCTTCTTGGCTACAAGGGCACACTGTTGACTCGTATCCAGCTTCTCATCCACTGTAATCCCTGGTCTTTTTTCTGATGAACTGCTTCTTAGTTAGTCGATACCCAGCCTGTAACAGGGATGCTTAGGATTCTTCCATCCCAAGTACAGGACTCTGTTCTTGTCCTTGTTGAACCTCATGAAATTTCTTTTGGCCAAATCCTCCAATTTGTCTAGGTCACTCTGGACCCTATCCCTACCTTCCAAAGTATCTACCTCTCCCTCTACCTTAGTGTCATCTGTGAACATGCTGGAGGTACATCCCCTAATCCAGGTAAAAAACAGCCATAGATCTGATCCCTGGGGTACGCCACTTGATACTGACTGCCAGCCAGACATCAATCCATTGATTACTAGTGGTTGAGCCCAACAATCTAGCCAGCTTTCTATCCATCTTACAGTCCACTTATCCATGCTCGTAAGTATACTGTGGGAGACCGTATCAAAAGCTTTGCTAAAGTCAAGGCATGTCACATCCACTGACTTCCCCATGTTTACAGAGCAAACTACTTTGTCACAGAAGGCAATTAGCTTGCTCAGGCATGATTTGCCCTTGGTGAATCCATGTTGACTATTCCTCATCACTTTCCTCTCTTCAAAGTGCTTCAAAATTGATTCCTTAAGGACCTCCTCCATGATATTTCCAGGGACTGAGGTAAGGCTGACCAGTCTGTAGTTCCCTGAATTGTCCTTCCCTTTGTTAAAGATGGGCACTACATTTGCCTTTTTCCAATCATCTGGGTCCTCCCCCTGATCACTGCCACTTTTAGCCAACAAAGTGCTGAGTCGGCAAAATGTGGCGGCCATTTTTATGGAAATTAGGCACGATATTTAAATCCCTGCCTCATTTGCAATGTCGACCTGCCTAATCTGCATCCCTCTGCTGACAGAGGGATGCAGTCTAGATATACCCTATGAGAATTTCTGCCTTAGAGAAATTGGACCAGGCCCAGGGATTCAAAGCTGTATGCTCAAAGTGAGTAGGAAGGAGTATTTTGGAATTGGGTGTTTTTTCATTGCATTGATTCCCTAGCTCATGTGATATAAAATA
This sequence comes from Pelodiscus sinensis, assembly GCF_049634645.1. Taxonomy (NCBI): domain Eukaryota; kingdom Metazoa; phylum Chordata; order Testudines; family Trionychidae; genus Pelodiscus; species Pelodiscus sinensis. Next base: position 9,767,778 of record NC_134723.1, read on the forward strand.
TTGAAGTTGTGTTCAATCCTATATCGCATTGCTTTACTGTCACATGGTCCCTAAAGGGTATAATAGGAAAACCAGAGCTCACAAAGCCAAGTGGACTCTGGGGCAAACATCTAAGAGTCGGAGTGCTTGGGAGGGCTGAGGCATTTGCTCCAAGGTCTTGTCAGCAGAACTGTGCAATTCTACTGCCAATAGCAACATCAAACATAGGGCCTGCATCTGAGGAGTGTGAGGGAGAGACCCAAAGAAAGGACAATTATTGCTCGCTACCCAGAGAGCTTAGCAGCAGGTGGAACTCACCGGTTACCTCCTATCATAAGACGAGTGTCCAGTCAGAGAGCAAGACATGTTGTGACATGCCCTATAATTGGGTGTAAAAGTACTTGGCACTGCTGCAGAAGGAGAATTGTGCTTCAGATGGGTATCTCAAAAGCAAAAAAGTCTTGCAGTGCCTCCTCATCCTTCCTTGCCAGGTGTGCATACATACTATCCCCTATTTAGGGCTGGGACAAATCACATTATCTAGCACAGTGTTTGGGAATTAGCATATCTGTAGCTAGCACCATAAAACAGCCCCAAATAATGTATGTTAGTAGTCAAACTATTTGTCTTATTAACGAGAACCAGCTTGCTGATTCGTGAATGCCTGCAGTACTCATTAGTTCAAGGAGTGAAATAAACAAGTCAGCTGCTCCTCAGGTGGTATCAGCAAGCTACAGTGAATTACGGTAGGTAGGCCACCCACCAAATGAAAAATCCCACAAGGTATACAGAAGTGTGTTTGGAAGTTTAATTTTGTCTTATCGAGGGCCTAATTTAGACAATGTATCAAGCGTGTATCAGAACCTGTTGTGCCACATTTACACAGAGAGTGAACAGATGACTCAGTATATTGTAAACAAAAGGCAAAAAGGGTACAGCACTCCAGAGTTGACAAGACTGAATCCCTGCTGCTCATAAAGGAATAGATATATTGATACTGTTGGCTCAAAAGGGTCCTGTGGGTTCTTGTCAACAGAACTTGTGAACACATAACTGATGCATTTTTATAATAAATTAGAGAGATTAATCTTATTTCAGATATACTCCCATCATTCTCCAGGCAAGTGTCAGACTTAACAGAAACATTATTTGGCCAAAATACCATCTGAAATCTGAATGACCACACTAGAATCCCTGTAAGGATGGCTATGGTTATGTTACCAAGAGACTGACAGCAGTGAAGCAAAGAGTAGACACTTCATTTGTCTCTCTCTCTCTCTCTAATTACCAGTTTTCCATCTCCTCGAAAATTGCAAGTCACCCAGCACTTATTTAAGATGAATATAAACAGTTTGCAATCATTCTTCTGGTCTTTCCATTGCGAAAAAACCCCTCATCTGGTCCATAAATTCACACCTCGTTAAGTCTATTAGTTGCAGAAATTCAATACTCTTTGCCATGCCAGGTCAAACTTCATTTCTGAAGTTTTACACAGAAGCTCCAGTTTGATAGTAACCACCCAAACATGTTAATAAGTAGAGCTGGGTGACGAATGGTCATTTCATTTTGCAAATTCATAATGAAAACAAAAAAATCACATTTTTTTGCAGAGCAGAATTACCATTTTTTGTTCAGCTCTACTGGAAGCTAGCCACTTTTTAAGACCTAAGATCCCCAAGTAGGGGGCAGTCTGTGTGGTGGGCTGACCTGTATCAGTGAAGTCAAGTCCTGCCTGGCTGCCTGGCTACCCTACAGTTGAGGAGCTGGAAAACTTGTGAGCTTAGGTTCCCAAAGAATAGGAAGTCAGGACTCCCAAACTTTAGATCCCGGTTGGGTCACATAGCAAGCAGCCAAGGAGCAACATAGGTAAGCTGGCAGGAAACCAGACACAGATCTATCAGAATTTCAGTAAAATTGAATAGTCTGCACAAAAAGTTTTGATTTCAACTGGGAAATTCTAACAAAAATGCTTTTTTGAAACATTTGTGATCAGCTTTACTAATAATTTTATAAAACACTGAAGCAGCTATGATGTCCCTTTTGTTACCGCAAGTTCAGAGAGCAATGGCCTTAAGACTGCATATATTAGAAAATTTAAACATGTTATATTTGGTTCTAATATTACTTAGAGTTCTTTTTATATTGTCAAAAGAAGGGTTTTTTTTGTTTTTGTTTTTGTTTTTTTTTGAGAGAGAGAGAGAGAGAGAGAGACCAAGGTGAGACTCCCTGAAGGGATCTGATTTGCAAGAAGTCTTTCCAAAATTAAGACAGCCAAAATTATGTCAGTTTAAAAAAATTTAACCTGTATCTAATCAGACCTACTGTGACATTGGTGAAGGATTTGATTATAAATAAGAGTGGAGTGGGGCTAGTTTCTATTATATTTTTGAAGGCAAAAACTTAACGTGGATAGGTCATGAGCAATAGAGAATAAGAGTCTGATCAATGGACAATGGCTGGAGAAATACTGTTTTTTAAGAGCATGAGGTTTGTGGAAACAGCACAATGTAAGTAAATAGAGGGGAATGTTGGTGGAAAGTGAATATTGAACTCTCTTTGCTAGCACTGATAACAGACATTCTGGGCTCGTCTACATTGGCCCCTTTTCCGGAAGGGGCATGGTAATTTTTGAAATCGCAATAGGGAAATGCGCGGGGGATTTAAATACCCCCCGCGGCATTTAAATAAAAATGTCCGCCGCTTTTTTCCGGCTTTTAGAAAAGCCGGAAAAGAGCGTCTACACTGGCCCCGATCCTCCGGAAAAAAAGCCCTTTTCCGGAGGATCTTATTCCTACTTCAAAGTAGGAATAAGATCCTCCGGAAAAGGGCTTTTTTTCCGGAGGATCGGGGCCAGTGTAGACGCTCTTTTCCGGCTTTTCTAAAAGCCGGAAAAAAGCGGCGGACATTTTTATTTAAATGCCGCGGGGGGTATTTAAATCCCCCGCGCATTTCCCTATTGCGATTTCAAAAATTACCATGCCCCTTCCGGAAAAGGGGCCAATGTAGACGTAGCCTCTATGTCTTTGTCTACACTGCAGGGTTTTTGCGCAAGAAGCTTTTTGTGGAAGAGATCTTCCACAAAAGCACGTCTACACCTCAAAAGTTCATCACAAAAGTGATGTGCTTTTGTGCAAGAGAGCATCCACACTGATAAATGCAATGTAATGCACATTGGAAAGCACAACCCCAATTATATATATAAAAATTATGGGATTTAAATTAGCTGTTATCACTCAAGAAAGAGATCTTGGAGTCATTGTGGAAAACATCCACTCAATGTGCAGAGGTAGTAAAAACAACAACAACAAAAAAAACCAAACAGAATGCTTGGAATAATTAAATTTAAAAATCCAACAAATAGTCTGATAGCACTTTAAAGACTAACTAAACATGTAGATGGTATCATGAGCTTTGGTGGGCCCTTTTTGGTTGTTTTTTTTAAGTTTACCCTGTACAAACTAATTTGGATACCTCCTGAATCTTCTGGAATAATTAAGAAAGGGACAGATAATAAAACAGAAAATATCATATTGCATCTATATAAATCCACATCTTGAATACCGCTCCCGCTCAAAAAAAGATGTGTTGGAATTGGAAGAGGTTCAGAAAAGGACAACAAAAATGATAAGGGATTTTGAATGACTTCTGTATGAGTAGAGATTAATCAGATAAAGACTTTTTAACTTGGAAAAAAGAAACCTAATGGGGCGAGGATATGATCCAGATCTATAAAATCATGACTGATGTAGACAAAGTAGATAAGGAAATTCTATTTACTTCTTCTCATAACACAAGAACTAGGGGGTCACCAAATGAAATTAATAGGCAGCAGGTTTAAAACAAACAAAAGGAAGTATTTCTTTACAGAACACATAGTCAATCTGTGGAACTCTTTGTCAGAGAATTTTGTGAAGGCCAAGAATATAACAGATTCAAAAAAAAGAACTAGATAAATTCATGTAGACTTCGTCCATCAATGGCTGTTAGCCAGAATAGGAAAGGATGGTGTCTCAAGTGTGTCAGAAGCTGGGAATGAGCAACAAAGAATGGCTCTCTTGATTTCTTCTGGGGCATCTGGCAATGGCCACCAAGCTAGATGGATCTTTGGTGTGACCCAGTATGTCCATTCTTATGTATTACAGGACTGTTCTAGAGAGCCCAAATCATGAGGAGCGCTGAGTGCCTTTCCCTTGGAAGTAGCATACAGTACCCTGAGATCAAGGAGTGGGGAAATATTTTGATAATATTGGGATATAATATCTGATCTTATTGCCATTTACTGCAATGGTATGTAGAAAAGAAAGAAATCTGGCTCAAAGGTCTTTATATTTTTCAGTAGATATGAGTTTCAAAAAATAATATTACCCATAAATTAAAACCTGGTCAAAGGGAGATATAATGTATCAGGTAATCATTTAAAATTCACATGTTTTTGAAGTAAGAGAAGGGATAGTGCATGTAATCACCATTAACTTAACTGTATCATACCAAGGAAGATGCCAGCCTGACATTCCCATTGAAGTACAAATCAAATATTAAACTTCATGACTTTTCAGTGTTTTGAATTAAAACAAAGGTTTTCTCAGTTCATTCTTAACAGATCAGAACATCTTGAGAAAAAGAGCAGCCTGAATAAAGGAATCTCATAAGGTTTGCTCACTGCAACAAAAAGCAGTTTTCTAAATGAAAAATTGATTACTGGCATATAGTATGGAACAGAAATGTGTTTTGAGAATGCACAAATCCACCCAAACACTTATTTTCTTTCCTTTTCTAAGAGGTAGGACACCTACATTGCTATACAACACCAGTGAACTGGAAGTGCATTCTAGTAAGCATTCAACTTTATTTCAGAATTCCTGTGTCCAATACCAATATAAAAATGCACCTGGTATAACATGTAGTGCTTTTAAACTAGACCAGGTTTACAGGGGCTTTACGTCTCAAATGAAGGTATGCGTTTTGTCTGTCAAAGTTTTGATACCGCCGCACAAGCTTATATTTCAGTGATGAACAACTGGAAAGAGTAATGGTGAAAAGAGGTAAGAGCTGGAAAATGTTCTATTTTCCCATTGCCCCCTGCACTCCAGGGCTCTTCCTCTGGATGTTAGGTGATACATGAGATGAAGAACTGAAAGCCCAAAGTGAAAGATAAACCTTTTGAAACTGAGGATGTAAACACATTCGTTCTTTTGTTGTTGTTGAGTACACTGATTATACTAAGAGAATTTAAGCACTGCAAATATAAAAATCACAGCTAAATAAAGCCACTAAGTGACATGCAAAGAAAAAGACATGAAAGAGTTCTCTCAAACACAGATTTTTGATATACAAACAGCAAAGTTGGGCAAAATAAGTGTGTATCACCGGACTGATCTTAGACAAGAATATTTATATACAAGGGTGAGAGAGGAATTTGAGAATGTTACAGATGACATCAGAGAATGTAAAACCTTCTATTCCATTTAAACATGAGGAAAATATGATTTTTTTTAGACAGACCAAGGGCCTAATTCTTCACTCCACTCTGTGATGGGAGTCATTCACATCAACTTTGCACATATGTGTAAATGACTGTACAAGTTGCATGACAACAGCACATTAATCTTGTAAAATAGTGATATATAATGTACATTTAGGTAGTGACAGGAGCAGCACAGCTGTAAGAGTAAGAACATAATGATGTACTCATAAGGAGGGATGGTCTCCAGTTGATCCACAGCTGCAGCTCCCATAAACCCAAAGATAGTTTGCACACATATATAGAGGAGAGCACTTGGACCAGCTTATAATTCATATCCTTTTCAGTGGCTTTTGGAATTTTAACTACTCAAATTATGCATCATTACATTCTAGCTAAAGAATTGGTATATAATTGAGTAGGGAGAAAAAATTGGTACAGTAGTTGATAGGTTTACTGATAAAAAACCTAGGTAAATATTAAAATTGGGTTTCTGAAAGTACTTTTTAGTTTCTGGAAGATTAAATTGGATTCCTTTGGATGGATAGATATTCCATTGATTGATTGCAGCAGGTGACATAAGCAGCATTTTAAAGAGAGTAATAAGTAGTCCCCCTCCCTTTCTCTTAAACTTTTTTTTATTTCAGTTAGGGTTCTGAAAACATCCCTTCTCTCTCATTGAAACTGAGCAGAATGGAGTTTCCAAGAAGCATAACTCCTGGTATTTTTATGCACCCAACTATGTATTTTTTTAATCTTCCCTGTGCACTTCCTTGTTCAAGTAAGAAATGTAGAGACCACTAATTGATGGATTATTTTTGCAGTATGTCTGAACTATGGAGGACTAGAAATCTTGCAGGAGAACCTATTCAATTCATAATGACTGATATGTGGAGATTCAATTCACTTCATCTTTGTATGGGTAGATGCTTCATGGTGGTTCTTCTGGATCAACATCTCCAAATGGGTCTGTGCTGCATGAACATAATTTTCTCAGTTTTCATACTGAATATACACAAAGTTGTGAGTGCTCAGCATTCAGGAAAATCAGGTCCAAAACCAAAATGGAGGGATTCAAAATTAGAGGGCATATTTCAATACTGGGCCTAAATAATGTGCCCTAAGTAAGACAGTGATTCACTGAGAGTCAGAAGTAAAACTCAAATTCTTGACTTTAGGTGTCATGCTCAATCCTGCAAAACAGTTTCTGAGTGTTTTTTTTTTTTAAAGATTGAATATAGGAACATGTCACACAGTTGCCAAAAAAGCAAATGTAATTTTAGGTTGCATTAATAGAGGCACAGCATGCAAGTCACGGGAGGTGATAGCACCATTCTGTTCTGATAGCAGCATTTTGTTTGGTTTTGGTTTTGTTTAGGCCTCAGATAGAGTAGATATAATATGGTGTTCAATTCTGGTTACCAATGTATAAAAAAATGTAGAGAAACTGGAAATACTCCAGAGATGAGTGACAGGAATGGAACCCAAGCCGCATGAGAAAACGCTGATGGAGCCAGGTGTGTTTAGTTTAGAAAAGAGCAAATTGGGGGGTGAGAAGGGGGGGGGGGAATGATAGCAGTCTTCAAATATTTGAAAAGCTGCTATAAAAAGGATGAAGAAAAGTTGCCAAACAAGGTAGTATAAAAGGCAATGGGTTCAAACTATGGCACAGGGGTTTAGATTAAATCTCAGGAAAATCTTCCTAACTGTAAAAATAGTAGGACATGAAAAAGGGAGGTCATGAAAGCTCCTTCACTAGAGGCTTTCAAAAGAAGGCTAGATAGCCATCTGTCTTGCATGGTTTAGACACAACAAATCCTGTATCTTGGCAGGAGTTAAACAAGATGACCTTGGAGGTCTTTTCTCATCATTGTGGTTCTATCATTCTATGTTATGTGGGCCACTTTAAATATATACATTCTTCCACCAATGTCCCTCACATTTCAGTGTTTGGATTTTGGTTGCAATTGTTGTTGTTTTGATGATACTGCACACCCATGATAATATCTGTTAGGAATTATACATAGTTTTAAAATTCATTACCTATTTTGAAATTTTAGAGTGTCCCCTGTTTTGTTACATACAATCCAGCACATATGATACAGTTGTATAACTCATGTATTTTTTCACACACATTCATATAGCTCTTGATAATTGTTTTTCTAAATCTAAATTGATTTTGTGTGACTAGAGAAAAATTTCCCAAAATACAGTGAGGATTTACTTCAAATATGTCTGGTTTATTTAGCAAATACTTCCACATGCTTTCTGTTGTCCACAACATAGACCCAGAAAGTGACTTAAATTAGTTTAAACTGTAAGTTCTTTGCAGCAAGCAGAATTTTTTTCTGTGCATTTCTACAGACTTTAATACAATGGAGTTTAGGTCCTAACTAACTTAACTATCAGTCACAATATAAATTTTGGAATAAACAATAATGCAATTTTTCAGGATTGTGGTAGAAATATAATCTCCAGTTGTGGCATTATCCTGGCACTGCCCAGTTACACTGATTCAGTGCATGCACTCGTGAAGGTAGGTTGTTCAAATCCTTGATTCTGCAGTAACCATTCCAATAATGGCCACTGGTTATGTTTTCTGCAGCCTTGTAAATGTGCGAGAGACTCCGTGCTGCATGAACATCAATTTCTCAATCTGCATAAACTACAGAGCCCTATGTGCTAATAGTCCTACAAAAGACACATTAAATTCTCAACAGAGCCATTGATGCTATTATGACCTACCAAAGGACTACTTCTTTCATTAATGTTCTTCTATCTTCCATTAAAAAATAATATAAAATTTGAATAAAAAAGCTTTCAATTTTTAATCAATTCTAGAGAAACAGAAGAAAGTCACACTAAATCCTCAACTGAGGTTGAGGCTCACAGTTCCCTGGTGAGGAGAGGTGCCCCTCCATCAATATTCTTTGAACAATATTCTATTCACTCAAATCTATCCAATGAACTACCAAGCTCAGCAATAAATTCTCTGCCTCTCCAACATTTACATTCTGTTCTTCAGTCTGTCCTCTCAGCTCCCTTGGCACCCGGTTTCTTCTGTTATTTTATACTCTGACACCCATGACTCATGTCCTCCTCTGACTACCAATCCTATTACAAAACAATTTTCTTTCTCATCCAACTACGCCTCATAGCAATCAATCCTCTGCCTCTCCCAAACTCCTCAGCTCTCTCTGGCTATGTCTAGATTGCCGCATTTTTCGGCAAAAGGTACGCAAATTGTGCTCTGCAATTTGCGTATCTTTTCCTGATAGTTTTATCGGAAGAGGCTTTTCCGAAATTTGGCCTGATTACACTAGGCCTAATTTTGGGGGGAAAAAAACCTCTTTTGGAAGAGCCCGTCTTTCTCACGGCATGAAGAGGACAGGGCTTCTGAAAGAGCACGTCAGCTCTTCTGCAAAAAATGTCAGAAGAGCAAACGCGTTCCCTGGACGTGGCAGAGTTTTTCCATCCCGGAAAAACTGCATAGTCTAGACATAGCCCCAGATAAGCCAAAGAGGAGGGACACACACACACTCACACAACATCCACTGAAAAAGCACCTGTGTAGTGCTGTGAGAAAGACACATAGACACAGAGTGGTAGAGGGTGAAGAAGTTGGGATCCTCTGACTTCCTCTTTTCATGTTCCCATGTACTTTTTACATGCAGCAGTATACCAGGTCATTATCTGAGTTCACATCAAATTGCATCACAGAGTCTATGACTATGTCTACACTACACTGTTCTTCCAGAAAAAGCTACGCAAATTGCAGTTTGCAATTTGCATAGCTTTTTCTGCTTCTTTTTTCGACTTTTGGCCCATCTACACTGGGCCAAATCTCAGAAAGAAACCCTTTTTTCGGAACATCCCTTCTTCCTCATAAAAAGAGGTTTACAGGAATGCTGAAGAAGCGTGTCTGCTCTTCGCACATTTCGGAAGAGCAGATGCATTCCCTGGATGTGGCAGATGCATTCCTTGGAAGAGCAGATGCATTCCTCTGGTATCCCGGAAAAACTCTGTAACGTACACATAGCCTCAGTGTTTTTGGGGAAGAGAAAATAAAAAATATATATAAGGGAGCATGCAATCAGGAGAGAGAGTGGGAAAGGGGGGCGCTGTTGATCTCTTCCAGCACAGTTATCCTTTGGCATAAATAATCAATTGCACCTATATTTCCCCAGGAAACATTTCATTATCATAAACATAGTCCCATAGTTAAGTTTACTGAAGGCTTACTTGGAATATTTGAAAGACCAAAGGAACAGCATCTTTTAGACAACACAAAACATACAATGACTTATGGATTTTCTTCTAAAAAGTATGCCCTTTTTTAATCCCATTTTGACTGCCTCCCAATTATTATGCCACTAATATTAATATATTTATAGTACCCCCAACTACGGAGAGACTGGACTGATCCAGTATCATGACATCTACTACAGGTATGAATGTGCTATGAATATGGCACCCCTTTCACAGTGCACATCGGTACTTTTACAACTGTTTAGGACAGGAAGTAAGAATAGCAAAATTGGTTGAAACTCTTCTACTTTTTCTCTGCTCATATGACATGTTTGTCTGGAAGCATAGGATCACACTTTTATCAGTAATGTATCTGCTGAAAACTTGCAGTTTCTCTACTCTATAAGTTTTATATAAACCAAATGATTACAAGAAAAAGATGCCCATAGAGTTAGCCAATATTCCAGAGGGTTTCACCAGTGCCTTATATAACGGCAAAACCACTTAGAATTGGAAGAGACCTCAGGATATCGAGTCCAGCACTCTGCCAAAGCAGGACCAACCCCAACCAAATCATCCCAGCCAGGTCTTTGTCAAGCCAGGACTTAAAAACCTATAGGGATCAAGATTCCATCACCTCCCCGGTAACCCATTCCAGTGCTTCACCACCTTCCTAGTAAAATAATAATCCTGTGATCAACCAATACACCTAGGTCTTTCCCTTCCTCTGTCACTTCTGACTGGTAAGTCTCCAGTGTCTAGCAAAAAATTCTTATTGTTAGCCCCTAAATGTTATTAGCTACATCTCTATTGCTAGCACCTTGCACTTTTCACTATTAAATTTCATCCCATCTCTATTGCTCCAGTTTACAAGGTCATCCAGATGCTCTTGTATGATATTCCAGTCCTCTGCTATCTTGTCTGTACTTCCCAACTTCATGTCATCTGCAACTGTTATTAGCACACACTCATTTTTTGTGCCAAAATCAATAATAAAAATGTGAAATACGATTGGTTCCAAGACCAATTCCTGAGGAACTCAACTAGTAACAGCCCTACTGTGGGACAGTTTACCTTTCAGCATGACCCATTGTAGTTGCCCCTTATGTACCTTTCAATTCTCATATTAATCCCCATCTTCTCCAGTTTAAGTTATAATTTCTTCATTGGGGAGACTCAAAGAGCTTGGAGTGTTTAGCCTAAGAAAATAAGGACTGAGGAGAAATATGACTGTTCTCTATAAATACATCAGATGGATAAATATCAGGGAGGGAAAGGCATTATTTAAGGTAAGCACCAATGCAGACACAAGAACAATATCAGCTGGCCAACAAGTTTAGGCCCAAAGTTAAGTGAAGGTTCCAGTGACATTCTAGAACAGCCTTCTGAGGGGAGGCTGTGGGTCAATAAAACCTAAATGGCTTCAAGACAGAGTTTTATAATTATGTGGAGAGATGGTGTGATGGGACTGCCTATGATGGCATGTGCAGCAACTGCTGATAGCAAAATATCTAGTGGTTGGAGATGGGACACTTAAAGGAGAGGGCTCTGAGTTAATACAGAGGATTCTTTCCCAGTGGATCTCAGCCACGTATGCAGGGTCTAACAACTGAAATATTTGGCAACAGGAAGATATTTTCCCCTGGGCCAGATTAGCAAAGGCCCTGTGGGATTTTTGGTTTCCTCTTCAATGTGGGGCGAGGGTTACTTGCAGATTTAAACTAATATAAATGGTGAATTCTCTGGAACTTGAACTCTTTAAACCACAATTTGAAGACTTTAGTAACTCAGCCAGAGATTTAGAGCTATATTTCAGGACTGTGTGGACAAGGTTACTTGCACAGGTTGCAATGCACAGGATGTCAGAGTAGATCAGGGTGGGCAATCATTTTTCATGGGGGACCATAGCAGGATTTGGTAAGTGATCAGGGGCTACACTCTTCTATGATATTAGTGGAGAGGGTGTGAGGTCTGGGATGGAGGCTGAGTGCAGGAGGGAGCTTGTGGTAGGGGATATGGGTGCAGGGGGGGATGTGGCGTCTGAGAGGGAGTTTGGGTGAAAGAGGGAAGTGCAGGGTCTGGGAGGGAGTTGTTACCAGGGTTAGGTGTGCACGAGGCAGTGCAGAGGGTTTGGGTTATGACCTAAGGCAGGAGGCGGTTGTGACCGGGGCAAGGGAGAGGGTGCAATGTCAGGGAGGGAGTACGGGTGGAGGACTCTGACCTGGAGGAGAGGTATTCTAGGAGGGGTGGGTGAGATTTTGTGGCCTGCACTGTGCAGGGGGTCAGACTAGATGATCATAATGGTCCCTTCTGACCTTGGAGTCTATGAGTCTATGCTGAGTCTTGGAGAGGGTTGTGATCTGGGGCAGGGAGTTGGGGAAATGGAGGGGGCAAGGTACCAGATGCAGTCTCTATTCGGGAGGTGCTTACCATAGGGGGCTTCTAGCCAGCAGCCCAGTGTGTCCCTCAGGCAGACTTCCTAGCAACTGCCCCCACACACTGCTTAAAAGTGGCTGGCTACTGGAGCCATATGCATCTCTGCATGGCACATGTCCCTTGGAGGGGGGTGCTCTATACACTCCCTGCACTGCAAGCACAGTCTAGGCAGCACCCATTGGCCAGTTTCTGGCCAATGGGATCTGTGAGACAGTGCGGGGAGTGGGGAAAGTGCACAGAGCTTTCCCACCCCAAGGAGCATGCCTTGCGCATAGACACACATTGCCCCAGCAGCTGGCTACTTTGAACAACTACGAAGCTTTGGTGGGGTGGAGCTGACTCATGGGCTGTATTTTGCCTGCCCCTGGAAATGATCACAATGGCTCCTTTTGACCTTAAATTATATGAATCTATGAATTCTATGATGTAGTTAATTTATATTATTTTTTATCTACATAGTTCTTAGGGGACCTGGCCATGGACTATTGTAATGGTGTGCTCCATGCTGTGCAAAAAGATGGTCCCTGACCCCATAAGTTTACAGTCTAAATTCCTTCCCTTTCAAATGTGCTAAATACAAATGCAGAAAAGATTGAATTTTGTATTTATTGGAATTGTATGTGGCTATCATGTACAGTACGTTTATGTAATATGTTTTAAGTGTTTCCATGTTCTTCTATTTCTGCACTTCCTATACAAATCCAACTTTAATGCAGTTTGATTTGTTTCTCTTTCTTTCTCTCATAAAATAACTATTAATAAAGTGTGTGTGTTATCCTGCAGGGCATGGTGCAAAGTATATCAATTTATTTGTGCTTTTCCCTGCGGGGTATATATTTATATATTCTATTTTAATATGTGAGTGAACATATTTTTTAGTTAACATTTAATATCAATTTTTGTATTGTCTAAATTTGTACATGCACCCAGAGGCAACAGTGCTGCTACATTATTAGAGGTAAATAAATAAGAAAATCACATAAAATATTTCTTTGAACACCCAAGGTCTCACCAATGTTTATGACATAAGTCCCAATCCTGCAAACTCATGCCTAAATCCCAGACATAAGCAGCCCCTGTGTTAGAAAGGAGTAGCAAAAATTTTGCAGACTGATTCACATTCATATTATAGGTTGCACCTCTAAAATACAGGATTTGCTGGTCCAGCAACATCTGTGGTCCATCCAGCATGACCATGGATGTTCCAGAATCAGAGAGTCCCAGCACACTGCGGGGGGGGGGGGGGGGGGAGGGAGAGGGGTCAGGAGCCAGTACGGGGCTCAGCTGAGCTGGAAGGGGGGCAGGGAGCCAGCGCGTGGCTCAGCTGGGCTGGGGAGGGGCCAGGAGCTAGCTCAGCTGGGCTGTGGCGGGAGCCAGGAAGTCGGCGGGGTGGTGGTAGCAGGTGGCAGCAGGGGGCCTGAAATGACCTCCCTCGGTCTATAAAAATCACCCATATGGGACCAGTGTGGCCCCGAGCGTTCTGGACAAAGGAGCTCCAACCTGTAGTTTATCATAGTTAATATAAAAAACCCTTTAAATCACTAAGTAGTGTATGAAAATGCAATTTTCCTACAGAAAAAGATCCTACAAAATGTGCCCCCATCCGTATTTTCCATAAACTATTGTATCATTTGGCTTCCCTTTTTGAAGTGCCATATTCTTCTATAGATAATTGCTTGATTAATGTATTTCTGATTTTGGTTGCGGAATTTCCCAAAGGAATTATTATACAATGAGCTGAATTTCATGCTTCCCTATCTTTGATATTAAATAGCCTTTTTTCAAAGGCATACAATTTAAAAAAAAAAACCTTTTTATATGTATTTTTAGTGTTGCTGACTATTTCAGGATTAGAATCAGGTGTCTGAAACTCCCTCACCGTGCAGTTGCACAATCCAGTCCGAGAGTCCTATCTGTTCCCATCCCCCGTGGCCCGCTTTCTGCTCCCGATGGCACCCCGTCCTTCCAAGGCAGCAGCGGAGGGGAATCTGGTGCAGAGCAGCAACAGCAGTCAGGCTCCCCATGCAATTCCCACAGCCTTTTCTGTGAAAGGCTCTTCTGCTCTTATCCTTTGGGCCATGCCTAAAATTTGGCATGGGGGGCGACCTTTGTATAAATGTTGTTTCCTTTGCTGTCTCTGTAAAAACATGTCCCAGCTGGACAAGTTATCAGCCTTTGCAAAACTACAGTTGACCCGAGTTCATCAGAGGTTTGTTAGCTTTTAGCAGCTAGTGCTGATCTGCATAGAAGATCATAATCTACGACAATCGGTTAGGGTATGTCTACACTCCATGAGGAGTAACAGTAGTTCGGAATAGGAAGCCTAATCCGAACTACCTAGTTCGTGCCGCGTGTAGCTGCGGGCACGGAGTCCGAACTAGCAGACATTTAAAAATGGCGGCGCCCGGCTTTATGCAAATGAAGCCCGGGAAATTCAAATCCCGGGCTTCATTTGCAACTCCGGTTGCCTACATTAACCACCCTAATTCGAACTAGGGCGGTAGTGTAGACATACCCTCCTTTGGTTAGCTCAAGCAGCAGAGATCTGTGTGGTGGATTGAAGGGTTCCCACCCTGCTGATGACCCATGTTGATGTCTCCCACAGAGAACCCATGTGATTTGAGCCAAACCACTTAAACTCAACTTTTCCCATGTGATCATTTCCTGTGTGTTCCTTATTTTCTGAATAGTAATAGAGATGTAGCCGTGTGGATACTTGACTTGATAGACTGGAGTTTGATTTACAGGAGCACTCAACTGCCATTGAAGTCAGTGGGAGTTGAACGATGAATATATAAAGTACTGTACAAACCTAAGTATACTGAAAAATCAGTTCCTATGTATCGCTAATTGGGCATGTGAAATAAACAAATACTTTTGACTTTAATTTATTAGTATCTCAGCTCCCCATCAATAGAAATGGGGATAATTCCATCCTCCTACCTCATGAGGTCTTGTTAAAATAAATTCATTTATACATGTGATACTATCAAAAAACCTATGATGAAATAAATAATTCTTTTTTCAGAGCAGGGTTTGAATAAACGTGCAGTAAATAAGGACAAGGGCCACACAAGGAAACACAATGAAGGTGTAAACAAAATATTGAGCAGCTGCTCATTATGTGAGCATCAATCATACTGTGAATTGAATGAGGCAGGAGTCCTGTGAAAAAAAATAGGCTATGTCTAGACTGCAGGCTTCTTTTGGAAGAACCTTTTTTTGGAAGAGATCTTCTAGAAAATCTTCTTCCAAAAGAGAGCGTCCACACTCAAAAAAAGATCGGCTTTTTCAAAAGATAGCATCCACACTGAATGGGCCCTATCTTGCATCTAAGCCGTGATTACTATGGATGGAGTGGCCACCAGGCATAACAAAGCGGTCAACAAAGGCTTCTGATATCGACTGCCGAGGGTCCAGACTCCCGTGCTGTGCCAACAAACAGCTGATCAGCACAGCGTGGCAGCCATTTTGATGTAAATTAAGCAGCGATTATTTAAATCACTGCTTCATTTTGCTATGTCTACAACCCTCATCTACATGGCTCCGTCAACGGAGCCATGTAGTGTAGACATACTCTTAGATCATCACAATTGTTAAGATCTATTCACTTGGATCCAATAGGGTGATTAATTGCCTAGGGAGATAGTGGAATCTCCATCATCGCAGATTTTTAAGAGCTAGTTATACAAATACATGTCAAGGATGATCTAGAACAGTGTTTCTCAACCTTTTTTTATAAAGTACCCCTTTCAAAAAAGTATAAGTACCCTCTTTTTTTTAAATAAAAAATAAATAAAAAAAAGTACCCCCAGTACCTACGGTTTTCAGACACACAATTTTTTTTTCTACCGTTGCAACACATTTGTTTAAACAACTTATTCGTAGCCGGGCATGCGATGAAATTTTTGGGTGTAAAAAGTACAAAAATAATAGTGTGCCGTGAAACTAAAACTTAAAACAAAAATTCAATTTTCTCCAAATTTCAGTTGTGTTGACATACCCACCAGATTTCTCTCAAGTACCCCTGGTTGAGAAACAGTGATCTAGATGGTGCTTGGTCCTGCCATAAGTGCAGGAGACTGGACTTGATGAGTTCTCAAGGTTCCTTCCAGATCCAGGGTTCTATGCAGGGGCGGCCCGTCCATAGAGGCGAGCTAGGCAGTCGCGTAGGGTGCCAAGTTAAATGGGGCACCAAATGGTGGCACAATATCATTGAGGGGTTTGGAGGTGGGGGCGCCAATTACATGGTTTGCCTAGAGCGCCAGTTGCTGGCAGCTAGTCTAGGGCCGCCCCGGTTCTATGATTTACAATAGCTCTGACTGTAAGTAGGAAATTACCCAATATATCTAAGAAATAAATGAGACTAATACTGTCATCAGAATGCATACATACACCAACTTCGCTTCATCTACAACATTCGGCCCGCATAGCTCTTTTATCCAGCCCATGCAGCAGCTCCCAGCCCTGCCCCCTAATGTGTTGTCTGGGAGCCGGAGGCGAACCCTTTTCAACTGCTTCTATTTAAAGGGTTCGCGCCTCCCCTGCAGCTGCCAGGACCAGGAGCAGTGAGAACTTTTGACTGCTTCTATTTAAAGGGCTCACGCCTGCCAATCAGCTACCATAGAGCCAGTGGTTCTGCAAGAAAAGGTAGCTGAGGCAGTTGGCTTTGCTGGATCTAGAGGTCTAAGCAGTCCCAAATTCCTTCGTGTTGCACAGAGAAAGCACAAGAATACCAGATAATTGTCCTGATAATTTCCCACGGCTGGTACTGCTGGAGACATTCAGTGAGCCCTATCCCTCACTGATGAGGAAAAGAATGAATACACCAGAGTCAAAGAAGCTTTTGATGCTCATTTCACAGGTGGACAGAATACTATGTATGAAATGGAAAAATTTGTATAGAATAAAAGGAAGCAGCTGAGACTTTTATTTTTATGGATCATTGTCTTGCTGATCATTGCCAATATGAAACACTAAAAGAAGTAATAAGAAGCAGGAAAGTTGCTGGCATAAGAGACACCAATTTATCAGCACACCTTCAGTTAGAAACAGACCCCTTGCTGTAGGAGCTCTAGCAAAATCAAGAATGCAAGAAGCTATAAGGACATACAGCACAAGTGAAACATCATCAGACACAATTGACAAAATTAAGCTAAAAAGGGTCACATGCATAAGGAAACTGTCAGATCAAATTTACAACATAAGAAAAATTCACAATAATCTTTGGATAATGTTATATTCGATTAATTATTATTAACATTTAATTACTTTGTGTAAAAAACATAGTGGTGTCTTTGTACAATACATGCTCCTGCCCCTTCCACCTAAGGCCCTAGTCCTTTCAGGGTAGCCTGTGACCATTTCTGAAATTTGTGAAGCGGGCCCCCCCTTCAAAAAATGATTGCCTACCGTTGATCTAGAAGCACTGTAACACTACCCTTAACATTGGATTTCATAAGATATGCAAGGCCAGGCCTTATAAATATTAATATACTTATTTAATAAGATTATTATGGCATCTTTTAAAATGCCTGATTGTTTCAGCTTATCCAACAGATACATTTATTAAATGTGCCTGAGTGTTACAGACATATTGTTTTGTCACATAAACAATTATTGTGAAGTTTAAAGCCACACACACACACACACAAAATATGAGTGTATGTGTGTTGAGCAGCAGTTTTAAAAAAACACAAAACAGTCTGCAACAGAGTGGCAAAGACCACTGACTCCAAACATACTTTAAACTGGCGTAGCATTATTAGTTTAAGCTGTTATACCTATATTTTAAGAAAGAGTGAAGAATCATCTTTAAGATTGAATTTCCTGGCTTTTTGTCAATTTGCATCACAATGTAAGGTGTTTCCTTGTGTGTTCAGTTATTTTCTATATGATTTTTCTTTCGGTCTTCCTTCCATTCCCTTTTTCTCCATGCTGGAGAACTTTCCCCCCGTTTCACAGACAGTAGAGCAAGTAGGCCCTCTACTGAACTGACATTGCTCAGGATTCTTTAACCAGCACATTAGACAACAAGCATAAGATCTAACATATCTGATTTGATTTCATTTACTTTTCAATTTTTCCAGATTCTCAACCTTGACAGGGCTGTTGTGCGCAGGAGACAGTGGTTAGAGTCTTTGTGCATCTCTGTATCTACCTGTATATTCAATTATTTAGACTGACAATCTCATAAATTTCAAAATAATTTAAAAATAATGTACAGTAGCCATGGAGCTAGGTCATACAAGTTGACCATGTGTCCTGTTTTTAAAGGAACAGTTCTGCATTTAAACCCTCCTGCTAGCATCCTGACTTTTTCTTAAAAACAGGGAAATTGTCCAATGTGTTTTCTGTCTGGCTGTACCCCTGCCCAATCACCAGCAGAGAGTGGGGGGGGGGGGGGGCAACAGTGGGGGTGAGTGTGTGAGGCTGGTGGCTGGGCAAAGATGCAGCCTGCAAGGCCAGCCACTCCCCTACTGGTCTGTCAGTGCAACCCCTGCTGTGTGCAGGCTCTTGGCCACCACCCTCCTCTGTTCCATCTCTAGCCAGCACTGGCTGTGCACTGTGCGTGAGGGCAGTGGCCAGGTGGTGTTGGTTATTTATCGCTTCTGCTGCCCACCCATCAGCCCCCTCTTATCCTCTTGCCGTTTTGTCCCTTTGCACTGCCCAGCCCTGCAGCTCCTCAATACCCCACTGGTAGGAAGCATCTTGCTCCCAGCGCTGTGTGAGGAACCAGCCTCTGGTCAGTGTGCTCAGCTGAGACACAGCCTGGCTGGCAGACTCCTTCTATCCCTCGCCTCTGGCTGGGCCAGCTCTCTGGGAATGCTAAGGGCCTTCCACTGGGGCAGCCTATGTGTTAGCTATCTTGCTGCTCCATGGGCGGGGGGGGGGGGGGAAGAAGGAGGGAGAGGGCTTGGACCTGCCATCCTGCCCTCCCCAGGGGGCACCCTGTCCCCTAGGCCACAGTGGAACCCGCCGCACCACTTCACCTTCAGGGCGTCCCTTTATCCTGCCTCCGCCTGGGTGAGGAAGAGCTGAGCCCTGCATGTACCAAAGCCCCACACGTGCTGGCCTGGGGTAGCCTCTCAGCTCAGCTCTGGAGTGGCAGCCAAGAAGCAAACCTGGGGCAGAGGCTTAGCTCCCCCTCTTCACCCTCCTCCCCAATGGCTGGGGTCCTGCTCCGAGGAGTGGAGGGCTGCTCTGTCCCCGTGCACCCTCCCCCAGCTGAGACACATCTCTGTCTGGGTTTGCTGAATCCCCTCACATCAGGCTTCCTGAGCCCTGGTGCACTGTGCAGCCTTAGGGCTGACCCCTTTCCTGCCTGCGCTGTAGCCAGGGGACAGGAGTCATTTGGTTTATGTCAGTGGCCAGCAGCAGCCTGCAGGTGTTAGCTGTCTTGTGACACAGGAAGGGACAAGCTGCTTCCAGACATGGAGGTGTAGTGGGAGGGGGGAGGAGAGCAGAGATGAGCTCTGCAAAGACATGGGCCAGGTCTTCCCTTCCTTGCCTCCTCCAAACCTAAGGCTAGAAGCAGCTCCCATCCTTTCCCTCCCTCAAAGTGTGGAAAGCTGGCTGCTGACCACATTCTGGTGTAAACTCTAGCAGAAAGTTGGGGGGGGGGGGAGATGTAACCATGCATGTCTCCTTCCTCATCATGTTACCTTGGGAAGATATGGTACTAGGTGACAGGAGAGGCGGCTCCATCCTGGGGGGCCCAGTCTGGTGTGGAGGCCAGAGAGAACAGGGCAGGGAAGGCTGGGTGAGTTAGTCACCCTCTCTGTGTGAGCAAGGTATGTGGGAGTGCCTGTGTGTCACTGATCTCTGGTGTGTGTGTGTAGGAGGTGGGGAGTATCGCCAGTGTCCTATCTGTGTGAACCCTAAAGCTTAAAAGATAAGAAGGTATATAGAAAGAATCCAACTGTGCCTTATTGCTTTTTAACATTGGTTCAGTCAACTTGATGTCATTTTGAATGCATGTACTGCATAATTCTGACTGATTGCTATTTAACTCTCTTGAATAGAAGTAAATTTACCAGGTGGCCTGTATTCAGCATAGGAAAATACGGTCACCCTAACTAGAGAATATTAACAAATGTCCACTCTTTTCCCTTTTTTTGTAGTCACTTTGAGAGCCATTCACAATTAGTTTTATAAAATGTCAGTAATTTGACTTTTTGCAGCTGCTTGGAAGGTTGCAATCCTCATACAAGGACTGTGGATTCAGTGGCTCTTCCCCTGATGTGACAGAAAACACAACTTCTGATTTCGCCTGCCTAGCCCTGCTCCCCCAACCACCCTGTCTCTTAACCTCTAACCCAACCCCAGGCTGCAGGGGCTTAGGGACACTCTACACTTGAGCTCCTTTAGTACTCCAGTGCAGAAGGGATGGTTACAAAGCAAAGATCTCGTGGATAAAGTGACCAGCAGGAGCTGGCTGTCACACTCATGAAAAAAAGAATAAAAGATGATTACCAGCTAAACACAGGGATGGAAATGCTGCATTTCAAGGTACCTAGTAGAAACCTCCAGAAAGTGTGGGTAGTTACCACCAGACAGAATGGCTCTGACAAATACATTTTAGTACTTGGAATATAAAGATCTGGGTTTCTTTTTTGTTATGAAAGCTTTGTTTTAAAATCCCTTCCCCCCCTTGTCATACAAAAGCCTCATAGACTTGAAAAGCAAAGAGCAATAGCCATCTCAAGCTTAGCTTTGTTCCCTTGCAGGTCTATTTTTATGTGAAATCTACTTTTTTTAAATCCTTATTTTTTCTTTACACGCTTTAGCCATGGAGCTACGTCTTTGCTGATGAATAATATATGCATTTCTTTTAAATATAAAATGCTGTGTTTTACTGGAAAAAGTTCAGAGAAATCACATAAGGACAATATGTGTGTGTTTATTATCATTTTAACTTAACCAGGATACAGAATAGAGAAAGGCAACAATGTCGTTCAAACATTTCTCCCATTAGATTTCAATGAGACAAAGATAAGAGCTTCTTAAATTAGAAAATTAGTATTCTCTTGTCTCCTGGAGGTGAAGTGTTGCTATCTCTATTGATGTTTTCAAATAACCATGATCATGGAAAATGAGCAATAACTCTTATGTGATATCATAGAATCATAGAAACTTAGGGTCTGAAGGGACTTCAGGAAATCATTTAGCCTACTCTCACACCATATTGAGGTAGGATTAACTGAATTCATATAATCCACAAACTTATTAAGCAAGCTGTTTCAGTGCTTAACTATTCTTATACTTAGAAAGCTTTTCCTCGTATCCAACCTAACCCTCCCTTGGTACACACTAAGTTGACTATTGTAACTATTGTTACTATAAGTAACAATTGATTGATCACTTTCATCTTCATAACAACCTTTTATATTAGAAGACTTACATTTCCTCCATCAACCAACCTTCTCTTCTCTAGACTATACATGCCCAGCTTTCAACCTTTCCTTAGCGGGCATGTTGGTCAAATCTCTTATTTTTATTGTGCTCCTCTGGACTCTCTCCAGTCCAGTTTTGTAAAGTGTGGCTCTCAGAGCTGGACAAAATACTCCAGCTGAGACCTCACAGTGCAGAGGAGAGACCAGTTAGCTCTCATGTCTTACAAACAAAACTGCTTATTATTCATCTGATATATTATAACAGATTACCCAGTGGTTGCCTGCAATTCTGTGAGGGTCTGCATGTTGGTTCGCCATCTGGTGGGCTGCTCCTTTAAATAAATAATTACTGTATGTTGCAAATGTCTTTATTGTTCAGGGACTAAATAGTTTTGAAAAAAAACTCCTGGGGGAAGAAGACAAGGCAGAAGAATAGGGTCATTTTGATTCTCCTGCTACCATGCCAGCTTTTCTCATCTGCCCCAGCGTCCTCTAGTAGTTACATAGACATGGCTGCATAATATTCATAGCTGATGGCTGCTGAAGTCGCTATTGTAAAGAATACTATTTATGTTCTATCTGCCTGTATTTGCTTTTCTGCTATATGTGGACAAATAGGCAGAAAAGTTGTGAGGACGCAGAAAGAAGTATGGTAGCAACACATTGTACCATGATGGAAGCATGTAAGATATTCCTTGTTCTACCGTCTTTATGTCTTAATAGTAGTACAGATTGAACCTCTTTAGTTGGGCACCCTCGGGAGCTGACCAGTTCTGAACTAGGGATGTTAAATATCGGTTAATTGAATAGTCGATTAACCTCATGAACTCTTATTGGTTACTTAACTATTCTATAGTCCCCGGGGGTGAGGCTGGCAGCCAGTGCAATCCGGCCTCACTCCTGAGGAGCCCCCTACTACTCCGTGCTGCTGCCTCTATATCAGAGGCCGCAGCGTAGGGTGCCAGGCAAGAGCTGGTCAGCGAGGGGGCCAGTTTAAAAACCAGCTCCCCTCACGGACTGGCTGCCTGTCACTCTGTGCTGCTGCTTCTCATACAGAGGCAGCAGCGCAGGGAAGCAGCAAGGAAGGGGGCCGTCTGAGCTCCCGGACCTGGTGCAAGTTGGAACTGAGCTGAGCTGCCTGCCCACTTGGCTCCTAATACACTTTAAATGCAGAACTGAAGCAGAGGTAGGTCCCAGGCCCAGCAGAAGCCAGCCTGCTTTTTAGCTGGCCAGCCTGCTAAAAAATGTACTGGCAAGAGAGGGGCGAGGGAAATGCTTATAGGTTATAGCATTAACCTATAAGCTTTTGCTTACCGGTTAATTGACTACATAATTACATCACTATTCAGAACCAGAGAATTTGCCAAACCATAGGAGGTCAATATTGCTTACTGGGTTCTTCGAAGACATTTGGGGGTAACTTAGAGCTAAATAAAAGCACAGAACACTGAGGATGCATCTAGACTGGCATGATTTTGCACAAAAGCGGACGCTTTTGAGCAAAATCTTGCAGCCTGTCTACACCGGCCACGAGTATTTGCACAAGAACACTGACTTTGCAATGTACAAAATCAGTGGTTTTTGCACAAATACTCTGACGCTCCTGCTCAGGGATAAGCCCACTTGCACAACTGTTCTTGCGCAAGAGGCCAGTGTAGACAGGCAACATGAATTTCTTGTGAAAGAAAGCCCAATGGCTAAAATGGCCATCAGAGCTTTCTTGTGCAAGAGAGCATCTACACTGGCACGGATGCTTTTGCGCAAAAGCACATCTCTTGAGCAAAAGCACATGCCAGTGTAGATGCTCTCTTGCGCAAATACTTTTAACGGAAAAACTTTTCTGTTAAAAGTATTGGTGCAAAATCATGCCAGTCTAGACGCAGCCTGAGAGCCAGAACTGGTAGCTGTAAACAAACTTTATGTACCACAGGAAACTTGGTCGCACCCATGAAAAATAAACAGCCAGCTAACTAAAATCATGCCAGACCACAGATGCTGGAGGGACCAGAGAGTGTTTTGTTAGAGAGGTTCAACCTGTAACTTTTAAAACCTGTGATCAGAATTTGGTTAGCTCTTGAATAGCTCATACTGGAGAATTGAATTCTCAAGACAAGGTCAGGCTTCAGAGATGGTATGCTAACAGGGAAACACTGACTAATTTTGTTCAGGAGTGGGACTATTTTGTGCCTTGGAATGTCAGCAGACCCACCAAGAGACGGGCAGGGGTTAGCTTAGTGATGGCTCTACTGCTCTGTGTTAGCGTATTAGCTAAATTATATTGAGAGTCAAATTGCCAGGAAAGTCAAATGGCTGAGTCACTCTTGAGACTATAAATGTAGAGCTCTACGCCATTAATAGCAATGAAAAATATGTCACACACCATGAAATTGGCTCTTTTATATGCTTTTACCTATACTATCCAAATTTCACGGGGAGACCAGTTTCCCAAATTGGGGTCCTGACCCAAAAGGGGGTCACATGGTTATATTAGGGAGGGGTCACAGTATTGTCACCCTTACTTCTACACTGTGTTCCAAGCTGGGTGGCCAGAGAACAATGGCGGCTGGCCTAGTGCCCAGCTCTGAAGGCAGTGCCACTACAGCAACAGCACAGAAGTAAAAGGGAAGTACCATACCATGCCACCCTGACTTCTGTGCTGCTGCCTTCAGAGCTGGGTGCCCAAGACAGTGGCCGCTGCTGACTCAGCTCAGCAGGTAGCAGCACAGAGGTAAGGATGGCAATACCACACCATGCCATCCTTATTTCTGTGCTGCTGCTGGCAGTGGCTCTGCCTTCGGAACTGTGAGCCCAGCCTGCAGCTGCCACTTTCCAGCTGCCCAAATCTGAAGGTAGCAGTGCAGAAGTAAGTGCAGGAGTACTGCAACCCCACCCTCTCCCACTACAAAAACCTTGCAAACCTCCCCCACACAACTTCTTTTGGTTGGGACCCCTACAATTACACCATGAAATTTCAGATTTAAATAGCTGAAATAATAACATTTACTATTAAAATAAACCCCTATCGCTGGGGTTGACCAAAATGGTCTGTGAATTTTGTATGGTCCCAGATATAGGACACTGGGATCAGAGGATCTGTATTTACTGGGATTAGAGGAATTGCCTGTGATTAACAAATTGGCTCCAGATCCCCACTGCTGCACTGACTAACCAGATTCTGATCTTTGTCATGTCTTAAAATACAAGAGTAGTTGAGGTCCTTTAGAATCCTAAATAGCATACAAGTGATATGTAACAAACAGTAACATTATCCATGTCTTGTTGGAGTTTCACAGAAAGGAGGTACCCAGCCTGATTTGCAATGGCAGGATGTGCTCAGGCCCATGGGGGCGTGGGGCAGAGGGGGAGGCAAAGGGGTCAACTGCTCCAGTACCCAGCAATTCAAAAGGGAGGGATGTGACATTCGTGTGGCAGCAGTGGCCTGAGCCCTGGGCCCTTTAAATTGCTTTCAGAGCACGACTTGGAGCACTCTAGATAGCTCCAAGGGATGTGGGGAAGTTGGTGTGGTGCACTCCAGATGGTGCTGAATGCTGGCTGCCTTGGCCCTGCCCTTTCTGGGAGCATGGAATCGAGCTCCCTCCAACACACACTTTGCCCAGAGATGGGTGTGCTGGATAGTACTGACCAGTACTAGAACTGCAGTCATTATATTTTCTTAATAAGAAGTCATTATATTTTGTTCATAAATAGAGCTTCACAATTTTCAGCTGAAAGATATCCAGTAAAAAAATCCTATAATTTAATTTTTAAAAGGCCTGTAATTCTTTGTAATTTTTTGGCTGACTTTTGTTTTGTGATACTATGTCAAAATAAATGGAAATACTCCTTCATAAACGTATCAGCTACTTTTAAAACAAACTGATACTCAGGGGCGGATATAGGGTAGGGTGAATGGGGCGGCCGCCCCGGGCCCCGCGCTTCAAAAAGCCCTGCTCATGCGTCACTGCGCATGCGCCGTGGCAAAGGGGGGGGGGGCCCATGGACTTACGCTGCCCGGGGCCCTGCAAAACTGTCATCTGCCCCTGCTGATACTGAAGCATGAATCACTAAGCATCAGATTGTGATGCCCTTACAGTGAACAACACCTTACTCCACAAACAAAATTGCTACTTGCTGTTAGCAAAATAATCTGAATTTGGCCCTAATCCAACTCATGATTCAGTCAGCAATTCTTAATGCTGCTACCATCATAGTTAGATTGCAGATTTAGCAGTACAATATTTAATAGTTTCTAATATCAGTAACAGATTGCAGTAAGAGCAATCATCTGATATTTTACACAAAGAGGTACTGAGGCAGATTACTTCCACTATTATTTAAAATATACTGATACATTCACCTTCACCTAATGGAGCAATTTTTAAAAAATTTTGTACAACTGTATTTGTTGCTCATAATAATGAATATATAATAATGCTTAGTAATTAAATGGCACATTTCAAAGTACTGTACAAACATTAACTAATTAATCCTCACAGCATAAGGGCTATACAAATATTACCTAGTTAATCCTTACAATTACATAAGTGGATAAGTATTTTCATCCCCCTTTTTTGGTTGCAGAAAGCAAAACTGCTGATTAAATGAGTTGTCCAAGGTGACAGTGTGTCATCGTCAGAGACAGAACTAATAGAACTCAAGAGTTCCTAGTAAATAGATCTGTGCTCAATTTAACAGATCACAATATTAATGGGATGTATGGGACTATGACACTGACCCTGTACAGATGTATTTACTTTGCAAACTGTACCCAGGACAAGTACCCAGGAATCTGCTTCTTCAAGATAGGACCTACAAGGAAAATAACATAACACCACTAATCATCACCTACAGCCTCCAACTTAAACCGCTCCAGCGCATCATTAACAATCTACAACCTATTCTGGAAACGATCCTTCTCTCTCACAAACCTTGGGAGATGGGGCAGTCCTCGCCTACCCCGTAATCTGAAGCAAATTCTTTCCAGCAACCACACATCACACCTCAGACGTACTCACCCAGGAACCTATCCCTGCAATAAATCCCATTGCCAACTCTGTCCACAAATCTACACAAGCAACATCATCACAGGACCTAACTACGTAAGCCAGTGTAACCCACACACCTAGTGTGGTTCACTGTCCCATGCAGTGGCACCTAGAACAGCAACAGCTAAGATCAAGAGACCGCTATAGCATGAGCTAGGAGTCAGCTGACTTTTAACACAGAAGGTAGAGGCTCTTATACTACGCTTTAGAGGTCCCAGTTTCAAATCTGCCTGGTGGTGGTTATATCAGAAGCTCATACAACTGGGCATCCTCTAATGTGATCTATGCCAGCAATGCCTCTGCCATGTGTATTGGCCAAATGGGACAGTCTCTACAACAAAGAATAAATGGACACAAATCAGATATCAGAAATGGTAATACACAAAAACCTGCAGGAGCACATTTTAACCTAGCAGGGCACCCATTAATAGAGCTAAAAGTAACCATTTTTCTACAAAGGAATTTCAAAAACCAACTACAGAGAGAAACTGAGGGACTGGCCTTCATATGTAAATTTCACTATCTCTCATGTCCTGAACAAAGACATGAACTTGATGGGTCATTTTATTTAAAACCCAATTGACATCAAAAGCTAAGTACAAGAAACTTCCAGCCCACTCAATTAGCCTCATTGGCACTGACACTACAATTGACAAGTACTTTCCCCCCCTTCCCCTCTCCCTTTTTTTCTGTTATATATTGAGAGGTCCTCCCCCTTTTTTTCCTCCACTCTGCTCATCTGAGGAAGTTGGTTTTGCCCACAAAAGCTCATGATACTATCTGTCTGTCTGTCTGTCTATGTTAGTCTCCAAAGTGCTATAGGACTACTCACTTTTGTGAACTGTAAATAGTGCTATTGACTTGCGTACTAGATCAGGTGGTAACACTAAACTCAGTAATGTAAATGCCAGTAGACCCTGTAAAATCTTCCCAAATGAAAGAGCAGTATAAGACCAATTTGTTTTCATCAATTTCTTCACATACATTTCAACTCAAGTCCTCAGAGTAATTGCATAGGAGTTGCAATTGAGGAGTAATGTTAGTTCGAGCCAAGGGGTTTGGTTCGAACTAATGCGTCCCAGAGCGCACTTTCACTTTCAAAACAGCTGGCATTCGGAGTAACGTGCCGGCAAGATCATTCTAATGAAGGGCGGAATATATAAATCCCCGCTTCATTGACTGAATTTGCATTTGCATTCCTAGTCCGAACTAGGGTGTAAGTGTAGACATACCCACAGATGTACCAAAATGCTTGCAGAAGAAAAATTAAATTCTGAACTGAAATCTCACTATTTTAATATTATACCTGGGTTTAGGCACATGTCACACCAGTTGTAACACTATGCAATCTTGTGCTCCATGTTGCAACATCTGTAGCAGGTATCCAGGGATCTTTTAAAATATTTTTTCTTCTCATGGACTTAGAAACTTATATATTGATTTTCTTTAAGAATTCTCCATTAAATATAACACACTGACAAGGTAATAAACATTAACAGGTGACTCCAGGGTTGATGCTAAGAAGATGGTTTGGGGATAATCAACCAGTATGATGAATTCACATAAGGAAGAGTCTTCATGACTGACAGATTCCACTTGAGGATTGGTGGGGAGTAGGATAGAAGTCACCACTTCTGGTGAATGTGATGTTGGCTCATTGTCTACCCAATGTGAAAATTCATATTGTAGTATGTCTCCTTTTGTCAATTGCATAATATGCATAATATGCTTTAACAGGTATCACATATATGCTTTAATGGGTATCACATATACACCTAAAGGCTGCCAAGGGAAGAAAAACCCCTTAGATCTTTTCTTAGCCCTGCCAGTGGTTACATGACTTGAATGGAAGAGGGACTCTCAGAAGGCAAATACAAGAGATTAGAAAAATGAATGAACATTGAGATAAACTGGCTAACAAGTCTGATATACATATTAAATGTGAACCTTTTTGTAAAGAAATGTCATGAGCACAACAAAAGGGAAAAAAATCCCGTAGGTTAAAATGTATAAAATGTGAAGCAAGCTGGAGAGACACCAGACTCTACACTACTCTCACGAATGCAGATAGAAAGAAATATTGAAAGATCACAAATGATCCCTCATAAAAAAGTGATGTCTATCTCAAGTATACTAACAGTATATTTAGAAATTCTACTTCCATTATGGAATAGATGGCATTTTTGTCATTCTTTGTCTTCATTTCCAAACTGTATATGCTTTACGCGAAACATAGCTCCAAGGCTGTCAGCTGAGCTTGACAGTTAATGTTCCTGTAACTAACCAACTGCCAAATCATGTTATGCCATTTCCCCTGTGACTGGGCTTTTAAAGTTATCACAAAACTATTTAGCTAATCGCACTTCAAATCTTGTTTCTTTCTCAAGCTTGCATGGCCAGCAGCCATCCATGTATTCAAGACTGAACAAAAGATCTCCATGCTTGCTGGATAAGCACATTATGACATGTCATTAGTGTACCAGCCCACTGAGGGATTTCAAACCTGAAAATTTCTATGAAACATGCCACTAAAGTGTTTAAAATTCTACCTACAGCCCACACGGTCTTGTGGCAGGAAACCTTTAGCAATACCATTTGTAAAAACATAACTTCTTGGAATTGTAAGAAATGTGAAACTAAGTGTTCTCATTCTTTGAGTTCAGAGCTTGAACAAATAACTTAGTATCAGTGAACCTTTTATTTTCCTCTCAGAGATTTAGAAACTTCTGTATTGATCTCTCTTAAACATCATACAGTGTCAAGATAATAAACATTGACAGATGACTGAAGGATTGATGTTAAGAGGAAGATTTTGGGGTGATCAACCATGGGGATGAATTCAAGGAACAAAGAGTCTTCCTGACTGATAGACTCCACTTGAATATTAATGTATTAACTTTCTAGGAGCAAGTCTGTCATGCTTGCTAAGAAGGCCTTTAAATTTAGTAGTTGAGGGAAAAAAGGTTGGTAGAGACTTATGAAATCATGCCAACACCAGTCTTCAATACACAGAAGGAAGATCAGCTAAATGGAAACATAGTGAAGGATAATGGAATGTCACGAATTAAGAATAAGGGCAACACAGAAAAGGAAAATACAAATATTGATCATACAGGTTGAACCTCTCTAATCTGGCACTCTAGTCCAGCAACATCTGCATGATTTTAGTTAGCTGAATGTCCACTTATCATGGGGGTGGCCAAGTTTCCTGTGGTCCCATAAAGTTTGCTTACAGCCATCAATCCTCTCTGAGTGTTCTGTGTTGTTATCTAGCTCTAATTTACCCCTAAATGCCTTCCAAGTTTGCATCCCAGGCTCCCAAAATTGTGAGATTATTAATAATCATGAAACTATAACAGATAAAAACTCAAAAAAGCAAACCTGAAAGTAAATTTTAAAAACCCAACATTTGTTAAGTCTGATTACATTGCCAAGCTTTTCCCTACAAGCATGCAAGCTAAGTTTCACCTCAAATACTGAAATGTTTTTTCACTGAAATATTGTGTCATTTAGGGGGTATTAGTCCTTCATCTTCTCAATGTGGAGAAAGAGAGGGCAGACAACTCAGCTAGAGTAAACTGGTACTGCAATGCGTGAGAACCTTCACCCAGGCAGGGAATATCTTTAATCTGTGTTTTCTGCCTTTCCTAGTACACTCTGATGATCATATTTTGCTACTAACGCAGGCTCAGAATGGTTTACTGGATGAAGAAAGAGGAAAAGGAGACATCTAAGTGCAAGTATGTGGGGGAGGCAGGTGGCTCTGCAGGCAGCAAGGGGAGGGGGAATGCATGTAGTCAACAGGATTAACTAGACATTGATATCCCTACCAGCGACAACTGTCAGTGGCAGTGGGGCCAGGTCGGGTGGAGATTCCTGCTCCTGCATGGGAATCCCTGGAGGCAGAGGGACTGAGGTGGATGGGCAGCTTCAGCAGGGTAACCCCCAGTTGCATCAGGACAGGCACAGGGGGGAACCCTGACCGGGAGCCCTGACCAGCCAGTTTTAGCAGGGCAGCGGCAGAGTGGGAATCCCCAAAGAGAGGAACCAGCGACAGAGCAGCCAGCAGGGAAGCACTCACCTCCTCTGGTCTGGCAAATTCCCTGGTCCAGGACTGCTCAGGTCCCGAGAGTTCTCGACCAGGGAGGTCCAACCTTTAGTATGACTTCTGCTCTGATTTTTAGGTCACAGGACCCCTGTCCTAATCATGATGTGGGTGTAATTTTCAAAGAGGGTGGATGGAAACAATAGAGGAGTCTGTGGGGAGGTTGGACAGTTGGACTACAGAGGTACAGAGATACAGATGCCTGTGCAGGCACTTGGTTAATGGAACTAGGTACTCTGTTTACTGGAAGATGGGGATGGATGACAGGGGATGGATCACTTGATGATTTCCTTTTCTGTTCATTCCCTCTGAGGCACCTGGCATTGGCCACTGTCAGAAGATAAGATACTGGGCTAGGTGGACCTTTGGTCTGACCCAGTATGGCCATTCTTATGAACTAATGATCACAGGAAGTCATTCATCAGCAGGTTTTGCCTGAGATCCTAAAGTTAGAGCCTGATCTGAAGGTCACACCCATGTTAATATTAATTACTTTCTTTCAGTGAAAGCACAAAGAGAACACAGCCTAATGATACATTCATGAGTTGACAGACTCTTGGCTATTTATCCTCTTTCCTCTTAAACCAATACAGTTCTCCTGTGTCATTATGTACCTATTAACATTATCTTAGGAAAGATGGGTTACGTCAGCATTTGTACCTTCTTTTTAATACTTACTATGGGACATGTTTCAAACTTGACTTCAAGATTATTCTAACATTTCAAACTGAGAAAGAGAAGTAAAAATAGCAGAGTAAAACTATATGGTTTGTGACTGAAATTAGGGTGTTTGAGGAAAGAAAAATGCAGGTGCAGACTTTAAATGACAGGAAACTGATTATTTTAATGTTCATAATAATGATGCTTGCCAACATAAACTGATGGTTCTATTCATTATTACAGCCAGTGGTGACATTTACTGTTGTCATTCACAAAACTAATTGCCTCTTTTGTCAGGTATGAATTTCTTTTGAGAAATGTTAAAGAAATTGTATCTGGCCAAGAAGATATTTTGATGGCTAGAAGCTTCTCCTATTTAGTCAATCTGGGTTTTTTTTTCTGATTTGTTTGTCATTTATGCTAAAGTTTCAGGAGCTAACAAAACGGTGTTTGTTTTCTTTTAGAGTTGAGGAAAGAAGACAGAAAACATTATGAAAAGGAACTCCCTAATTCTGTAACCTAAAGCATGTATTCATTTCTTTGGACAGAAGTGAGTATTTAATCATTCCTGAGAGTCTTACTTATCAAACTGCATTATTGTAAATTCCTTCTTATATAATATAAAGAAACAAGCTTGCATAATGTTTCCTCACATGATGTGCCAATTAAAATTAACATATCACTATGTTCTTTGGCCATTCTTAGTTACTATAAGAACTAAATTAAGCAGAAGCCTCTACATTTATAGCCAAGTATAATACTTGCAGCATCATATCATTCAAAATTCCAAAAATAATACACACACAATTAATGAATCTTCCATCTAATTCTAACAGATCACATTTGGAAAACTGATAGATTTCTGGGTACATGTGTAATCATTAGCGCTCCTTTGTTAGACTTATTTTTCATTCCTTCTGTTTCTCCAAGCTGTGATCAGAGATATATTTTTTTAATGACCTCTCTGTGTCAGGGAGAAGGTGTCTCTTTTTTCCCTATAAACAACTTTCTGTGGAAGGTCTTTCTACACATTTTTCTTCTTTGAAGACGCACAAACAAAGAAATGCTTTTTGGCTTCTATCCTGAACAATCAGACCTGAAAGAAATGAATCATTTTTAGGTTTTCACTTTTTTTGAGTTATTACATGGTGCAAATCGAGTGCATCACATTATTAGCCCATTAATACAGATTACACAAGAGTTGTTATTAGTTCTTGTCATGGCTGCTATATTGATAACAGTGTAAATGTTAAAATACACTCTGACATTTTTCATTCACTGGAAAAACATTTCACAGTATTTAAATATAACAATAACCACTCAAAAGATGGTCACTGCTCTCTTCTAAATTGCCTTAAAATGAATAATATATACCATGGATATAATTACAGAATAGCAGCAGAAATGTGTGGGTTTGTATAATTATAGTGCATACACAACTCTCTGCAACAAAGTCAATTGTGTCCTGCACTGATTGTCTTGATAGTGTATTACCTTGGTTTGAACATGTGTGTAATGGGGTATATCAACCCCGCACTGAAGCTCAGGGAGTTGCTTTGGCCCTGCTGGCTGAGAGGGCCCAACCCCCACAGCCCTACTGGGCATGCTCCAAACAGAGGCACACTATAAAGGGCAGCTCAGTTTAGGCTGACTGTGGAAAGGGAAAGAGGTGTATAGAAAGGGCTGGAGCCAGAGGAGCAGATGCCATCAGACCTTAGCTGCTGCCAGGTTGAGAGGATACCTAAGGAACCATAACCCCAGAGTATGATGACAGGGAACAGCATCAGATAAGGAACAGTAGGAAATGGCCAGGGCAGGGAATTGTTGTTTGGGTGCTCAGTTTGTTGTGGCCAGACTCCCTGCTGAGTGGGCAGTGGTCTGTGCCACTGCCAACAGGGCCTTGGGCTGAGACCTGGTGGACTGAGAGGGCCTGTACCCCCTCCATATCTAGCCTGTGTGGGTGAAGTTTTCCTGTGGGCCTCTGGACTAGGCCTCTGGGCCATATTACTCCTATTAGTGGAGATTGTTAAATGGAATCTGGCTACCAGGCTGTATTAGCCCTAGTAGAGGGGCTCTATTTGTGGACTTTGGCCACTAGGCTATATTACTCCTATTGGAAGAGAGTTGTGTATGGACTCTTGCTCCTAGGCGATATTACCCCTAGCAGAGAGGACTTGTATATGGACTCAAGCCCCTGAACCATTCTACCCTGAATCAGAAGTTAGGCATATAGACTGAGACCATTGTGGGCTCTTGTATGTAGACCTAGACTAAGGTCAAGTCATGCCATTAAAGGGGATTAGACTTGAGGGGCCTCCACGGGTAGGTCACCACTTGATAATGTGTCATCATCTACATAATGGCTCAGGATCCCTATGAATAGAAGATTTTCAAACCTTATTTTTAGCCATATGTCCCTAAAAGGGGACTGTAGCCAGCACTCAAGGAGCTGACTGAAGAGATATCTAAGCTGTTAGCTATTATCCTTAAAATGTCATGGAAGATGGGAGAGATTGGTACATTGGAAAAAGAACACGTGTAGGGTACCTCTACACAGCAGGGCTAAAGTTGAATTAGGCTATGCAATTTCAGCTACGTTAATTGTGTAGCTGAAGTTGAAAGAGCTTAATTTGGCTTTTGGCGCTCTCTACAGTGCAGGAAGTCAGAGGAAGAACACTATTCTTTCAACTTTCCTTACTCCTTATAAAATGAGGGTTACCATGAGTCGGAGTATGAACTCCTTCAGCGCAACATTATTTAAAAATAAAGGCTTGTTATGTTATTTCAGAATAATGTCAGTTATTCTAAAATAACGCTGCTGTGTAGATGTATCCATAGTGCCCAACTACAAAAAGGGAAATAAGGACCCAGGAAACCACAGACAAGTCAATTTAACTTCTGTTAGGAAAGATAACGGAGAAAACAAAATAATCCATTTGCAAACATTTAGAAAATAAGGTGAAAAGTAACAGTCAACATGAGATTGTAAACAACAACTACCAACCTGATAGCTTTCTTTGACAGAGTAATAAGCCTTGTGGATAAGTGGGAAGTGATAGATGTGGTATATCTTGTATATTAGTAAGACAACTGATAGTCTTGCATGACCTTCTAATTAACAAACTAGGGAAACAAAATCTAGGTGGAGCTACTAAAAGGTGGGTGCTCAACTGATTGGATTACTGTTTCAAGAAAATTGTTATCAATGGTTCAGTCATAGTGGAAGGACATAACAAATGGGGTTATGCAGGGATCAGTTCTGGGTCTGGTTCTGTTCAATATCTTCATCAGAGATTTAGATAATGGCATAGGGTATGTCTACACTACCACCCTAGTTCGAACTAGGGTGGTAATGTAGGCAACCGGAGTTGCAAATGAAGCCCGGGATTTGAATTTCCCAGGCTTCATTTGCATCTCGCCGGGCGCTGCCATTTTTAAATGTCCGCTAGTGCGGACTCCGTGCCGCGAGGCTACACGCGGCACGGACTAGGTAGTTCAGACTAGGCTTCCTATTCCGAACTACCGTTACTCCTCGTGAAACGAGGCACTTTAAACTACCTAGTCCATGCCGCGTGTAGCTGCATGGCATGGAGTCCGCACTAGCGGACATTTAAAAATGGCAGCGCCCGGCGAGATGCAAATGAAGCCTGGGAAATTCAAATCCCGGGCTTCATTTGCAACTCCGGTTGCCTACATTACCACCCTAGTTTGAACTACCACTAGGGTGGTAGTGAAGACATACCCATAGAGAGTACACTTATAAAGTCTGTAAATGATACCAAGCTGGGTGGGGTTGCAAGTGCTTTTGGGTGATAGGATTATAATTCAAAATGATCTAGACAAACTGGAAAAATTATCTGCTCATTCAATATGGACAAGGGCAAAGTTCCCCATTTAGGATGGAGCAATCAGTTGTACATGTACAAAATATGAAATGTCTACCTAGGAAGGAGTACTGCAGAAAGTGATCATCAGGTCATGGTGGACCACTAGCTAAATATGAGACAACAGTATATCATTGTTGTAAAGTAAGCAAATATCATGCTGTGATATATTTGCAGAAATGTTGTGAAATAATTCTTCTGCTTTGTTCCACACTGATTAGGCCTCAGCTAGAGTATTGTGTCCATTTTGGGGCACCACATTTCAGCAAAGATGTGGACAAATTGGAAAAGTCCAGAGAAGAGCAACACATGATTAAAAGTCTAGAAAACATGACCTACGAGGGAAGAGTGAAAGAACTGGGTTTGTTTAGTCTGGAAAAGAGAAGACTGAGAGGGGATATGATAACTTTCAAGTATTAGAAAGGGTGTTACAAGGAAAAGGGAGAAAATTTTTCTCCTTATCAGCTAATGATAGGAGAAGAAGCAGTGGGCTTAAATTGCAGCAAGGGAGATCTAGGTTGAACATTAGGAAAAAACTTCCCAACTATCAGGGTGACTAATCATTGAAATAAATTGCCTAGGAAGGTTTGTGGATTTTTTCATCAGTGGAGATTTTTAAACGCAGGTTAGACAAACATCTGCGAGGGCTTGGTTCTGTTTGGGTACTTGGTCCTGCCTTGAGTGCAGAGGACTAGACTTGATGACCTTTTGAGGTTCCTTTCCGTTCTATGATTCTATGTTGATTACCACTATAATCAATAAAGCAGAAAATCAGAACTCTAGTCTTCTCCCATTCCTAGGTCACAAAAGCAGTAGGACAGCTTGTCAGAACACATGCCTTAGACACAGAGAATTTTGGGTGGCACACAACTTGTAGATTTCAGATGACAGTGTAGGTTTCTACACTGAAAGGAAAAAATGGGGTCAACTAAAAATAAAAGTGAAGGAGGTGCTAATTATTATCATTATATACCTTGGAGTCTGCCTTCTGTTACCCTTGAATGGCTTATGACATACACGTGGAATTTGACCAACATTTCATTCAAAGATAGAAAAGCATCCCTGAAGCTGAAAGTGATTATCGCTAAGTGCTTTAATAACAATATTTCTCTGGGACATCACAACAAGCACTGAAAAAATGGTTTCAAATCATCTTTATGCCTTTGCTAGAGAAATACTGTCTGGAAAGCTAGACTCAAAATTAATTTTGATTTTTAACATATGGCCAATTACCTCATTGTCTGACGTATCATAAAATGTTTCAGAAAGACTAAAAATATCCTGAGATTGGTTCATATAAATTGAGGCTCTAAATGTAAGTTTAAAATTCTCCGTTTTCGATTATATGCATAGGAAATGATAGTGCTTGCTTACAAGTCCAACAAGTCTAAGTTCAAAATGACATAGGTGTGGTATGGTTCATTTCTGGATTTCGTTTTTTCAGTGAAATTGTTCAGGTACTTTGGCCTCTTGCATTGGCTTGAGGTATTTGAGAAAATGAAACATCATTGTTATTTGGTATAAGAAATGCATATGCTATTTATTTTCAACAGAATAACTCCTATGATTTTTTTCACATGCAGACACAATCCACTCATATCTACTTATACAATAGACTTGCAATGGCTGTAAGGAGCTGTTATGATATATCGGGTCTATCATGTGCAAAATAAGGATTTACATGATAGGTCATATAGGCTTCCTTAAGGTTTTACTGCTATTCTGGTTTTTTTTTATTCTGTTTTAATAAATGCCTGAATGAGTACTTTATCTAATAGGCAGTAGCAGTTTATTATGAGGCATCAAGGTTAACTGGCTGAGTAGAGTGCGTTTATATATATAAATCTGTTCCCTTGAAATATACTTTTCATATAGGAGGTGGAAGGTAAACATCTTTCCTATTCTTATATTCATGTTATTTAAATGGAACTATTTTAATTTTGGCTTCAAAAATTATTGTCTGCAGTATACATAGTTATACCAAAGCCTGTCTTTTGACATTTGTCTGCCTGCTGCTAGTGGTGACTCTTTACTATTAGATGCGTTGCCCACAGAAAAACAATACAGTTTAATTATCATAACTGCTTAATAAAATAAACTAATAACCCTACTCCACACACTCATACACACATGTATACATTCAATCATGTAAATTAGCCTACAGCGGTACAACAATAATTGCAGGGGCCAAAGATTTAATATATAAACTTTCCTTCCCAGTCCTTGACATGTTTTGGTGTAGTTAATTGACAAAAGGATCTCAACCTTGTAATATCGGCAACTCCTACTTAGGGTCCAGATTGAGGAAGGTACGTGAGCATGCTCCTACCCTTAAGTGTGTGAACAATCCTATTGACTTCATGTTCTTAAGTTAGGAATATACTGGAGTATCTGGCTGAATTGGGATTTTTGGGTCTCACACAAAGCCACTGAGTCCTGTAGGAGTTTTTCTGTTTATTTCAAAGAGCTGTAGATCAGTCCTTATCTGAGCAATATGTCACAGGCTCAGAACCACAAACAGCTAGTAACAAATGGTAAGTGGCATAGACATACTATAGGCAGCACCTCTAAAATCTGCGATTCTCTGATTGTGCAACATCCATGGTCTGGAAGGACCCCGGATATTGCTGATCAGTGAGCCCCAGTTGGCCAGATCCAGGGGCTGGGCTGGTGGTGAGGAGTGCAGCCCCAGCAGTAGCAGGGCTGGCTTGGTGAGGAGCACAGCCTCCACTGGGGCTGGTGGCAGGGAGCACATTCCGGCAGCACCAGGGCGGGCACAATGGCAAGTGCAGTCCTGCCTGACCAGAGGCAGTGAGACTGGTGGGGGCTGGCAGCACACTCCTGGTCAGGGCTGGCATAGCAGGAAGCATTGCCCCACTCGGGCCAAAGGCAGCAGGGCCAGTGCTTGGGAGTGCAGACCAAAGTGGAGTCTGGGACTGGAACCGGCACACTGGGGAGCATAGCCCCGGACCCAAAAGCACAACCCCAGCAGGGCTGCAGTGGGAGCAGGGCCAATAGCTGGGAGGGAAGCCTTGACCTCCCCTAGTCCAGAAAACTATGTTGTTTGGGACTGCTTAGGTCCCAAGGGGGCTGGACTAGGGAGGTCCCATCTGTACAAGAGTCCTTCTGCACCATGAGAGGTCAAACTTTTAGCATTCTCCATTAACATTTTCAAAGCCTGATCTAAAGATGTCTTCAAATATAAATGTCATCATATGTAGCAAAATTCCCTTCCCTCTCCTTCCCACCATTATAATAAATATAATTATTTAAACAATGAGGTGGCAAAATTTGCAGATGATAAACTGCTCAAGGCCATTAGCTAAGACTAAAGCAGACTGTGAAGAAAGATTCACAAAGATTT
Source organism: Pelodiscus sinensis (assembly GCF_049634645.1). NCBI lineage: Eukaryota > Metazoa > Chordata > Testudines > Trionychidae > Pelodiscus > Pelodiscus sinensis. Next base: position 9,806,355 of record NC_134723.1, read on the forward strand.
CACCAAACTAAGTGATTCAGCAACAAAATGGCAAGTGAAATGTAATGTTGATAAATGTAAAGCAATGCATATTGGAAAAAATTATCCTAATTACATATACAATATGATGGGGACTAATTTTGCTATAACTACTCACGAGAAAGATCTTGGAGTCATTATGGATAGTTCTCTGAAAACATCCACTCCATGTGGAGAGGCAGTCAAAAAAGAAAACAAATTGTTAGGAATTATATTAAAAGGGGATAGAGGATACAACAGAGAACATCTTATTGCCTCTATTTAAAACCATGGTGCACCCACATCTTGAACAGTGGCATTTGCCACAGGTCTCATGTGAAGAAAGATTAAAAAGACTGGGACTTTTCACCTTAGAAAAGAGAAGACTAAGGGATGATATGATAGAAGTCTATAAAATCATGACTGGTGTGGAAAAAGTGAATAAGGAAAAGTTATTTACTTGTTCCCATAACATAAAAACTAGGGGTCACTAAATGAAATTAAGAAGTAGCAGGTTTAAAACAAAAAAAGAAAGGTTTTCTTCACACAATCCACAGTTGGCCTGTGGAACTTCTTGACAGAGGAGGGTGTAAAGACAAGTACTTTAACAGGATTCAAGAAAGAACTAGATAAATTCATGGTGGTTAGGTCCATCAATGGCTATTAGCCAGGGTGGGTAGGAATGGTGTCCCTAACTTTTGTCAGAGGCTGGGAATGGGTGACAGAAGAGGGATTACTTGATGATTCCCTGTTCTGTCCATTCCCTCTGGGGCATCTGGCATTAGCCACTGTCAGAAGACAGGATACTGGGCTAGATGGACCTTTGGTCTGTCCTAGTATGGCCGTTCTTATTAAAGACCAGTAGGGGAAACCATGGAGAATTTATGTACATTTACATGAGTGAAACAGGTTGACTAGGCACTGATTGAACTTCTGAATAGATGCTGATTATGATAAAGAAAGCAAAATAAATAAACATGATGAATATTTAGCTAATCAACAATTATTTTGGGGATTTTTAATATTAATTTAAATGTATATAATCAGAAAAAAAGCATGGTAGTACAATCCATTTCAGTTACAAAGCCTTCCTGAAGTCTTCTAACGTAAGTTTATTGCAGGGGCCAAAGATTTAATGTATATTCCTTCCTGTGTAGACCTGTTTTGGTGGTGGTAATGGACAAAGGGATATCAACCTTGTAAAACTGGAAGCTTTCACATCTTCAATATAACTTGCTCAGAAAAAAAATTGCATCACAGGTCATTAGTGGAAAGGGGACAGGCAGCAGCTGTTCACCACTATCAAAGTGGTATCTTTGTATCTGCAAAAACAACCAGGAGTCCTGTGGCACCTTAAAGACTAACAAATGTATTTAGGCATAAGCTTTTGGGGGCAAAGACTCATCAGCTTTGCCAAAATAAATCTGTTATTAGTCTTTAAGGTGTCACAGGACTCCTAACTATTTAAAGAACTTTCATGCTGCAATAATACCAGCATCTACCATAATCACCACAGTAGGTCATATCAAAAAGGGTTGACTTAAAAAATTCAGAGCTTTCCAATGAGTGATATGACCCTGCTCCAACTCAGATAAATTAGAAATTTCTACCTACGCATTCCATTTTGCTTCCACAGCATGAAGCTGCCATTAACTTGGAACTCTTTCTTATTATTTAAAACAGTATGTATGTTACTTCTTAGATATAAATATTAGATTCTTTAAATGGTGGTGGAAGGTTCCTACACTTAGGGTATGTCTGGACTGCATCCCTCTGCTGGCAGAGGGATGTAGATTAGGCAGGTTGACATTGCAAATGAAGCAAGGATTTAAATATCCTGGGCTTAATTTGCATAAAAAATGGTCACCATTTTTGCCAACACCGCACTTTATCAGCAAAAAGCGGCAGTCTAGAGGGGGATCTGTCGAGAAGGAAAGTCTTTTTCAACAGATTCCTCAGTTCTCCTGCAAGGAGGTTTACAGGATCTGTTGAAAAAGGCCTTCTTTCTCGACAAATCCCCCTCTAGACTGCCGCTTTTTGCTGACAAAGTACTGAGTCGGCAAAAACAGTGGCCATTTTTTATGCAAATTAAGCATGGGATATTTAAATCCCCACTTCATTTGCAATGTTGACCTACCTAATCTGCATCCCTCTGCCAGCAGAAGGATGCAGTCTAGACATATCCTTAGTTGGCAACTAGAGGATTGATGCTGCAGCCCTCAATCCAGTTAACATTTAAGCCATATGTAATTTTAGGAAGATACGTTGTAATAAATGCAACTGCTCATGTGTACAAAGTTATGTGTGGGCTAAAATGTATATAGAAGAAGAGATAAAAGCACAGCTTCTGCCCTGGGATCTGCTAGCACGGACACTAACTAGGTGCCAATGAATCAGGACTACAGCCTGAAGAATATTTTACAGTATGAAATTTTATGTTGTATGGCTGGAAAAATATGAACATTTTAAAATGTTATTGAAAACATTCAGAGATGAACTCCATCCCCTGTGCAGATTCACACCTCATGTCTGTTTTACACTAGTCAGCTCTAAGAAGCAGTCAGGCCTGCTTTTGTAGTCATAGGAGACTTGCACTTTCCTTATGGTTATGTAATCAGTGTCCAGATTTGGCCCTAAAGAGATGTGGGGAGAAAAATCAACAGAACAGGTGTGTTTCAAATTTTAAGTTTATAGGTAGGTGAGGATTATTCATGTAATAATTGATTAGTGCTCTTTGCTATTTTGGTTTTTGCAGTAGCAGTAGGTGATGCTGCAGTAGTTGGTTTGCTGGTTGGTGAGCAAAGACGCATGCTATTGCTTTACGGCAGCCTGTTTGTATTATTGTTGATCCATCAGCAGAACTTGCCACCTATGAGCTGTCATAGATAAGGTTATAAGGAGTCCTAGCACAAACCCAAGGTATTTTGGGTTATTGTTTTAATTGCTGCCTGATCTTTATTTCACCTTCTTTCAGTTTCACAGGCATCATGCAATGAATTTGGATATCCTAGACATCATGTTGAATTTGGATAAAAAAGAGGACCCTAATCCTAGCATTCTTTTTAGCATTAGAGGTAATCAAATCCAATCCTGTTGCTTTATTTCAGGTATTAAAAGTGACATATATACCACTAGAAAATAAAGACATGAGTATATAACACTATCCTAAGGAAATTCCTGTGGCTAACATTCTGGAAACAGCCAGCACACTCTTCAAGAATTTTTTTTTCCTCCCAACACACAGACATGTCTTGTTAATGCAACACTTTGTTCAATTCCTTTTGCTGCCAGTTTGGTTAAGATAAGCCACTGACACAATAATTAGCTGTATGTTTCCAAATTTCATCTGAGGCAAACTCTAGTTCCTAGGTACTACACATCCATATGCACTTCATGCAAAATGACGTAGCTGCTCTTGACAGAAATGACATCTTGGACAAAAGGAATTTACGTGATGACAAATGAAAGTTAGTTATGATTCCAAATAGTGACTGTGCAAGATGCATCTTGTGGTATGTTATCCAATGTGCAGATCTCAATGTGACATATCTTTTCATGTGTCCAAAAATGACAACTATTGTATGCAACTATGACTATACATACAACTTTAAAGATTTGCATTAGTGCGAACTTTAGCCTAATATATAAATAAAATGAAAGTTAACTTTATCAAACATGACATGCTAAATGTATGCAGTATTTTTGGTCTTTTATTTGACAGTTGAAATGACACATCAGATTCAGAAGTACATCCCTATCAGTGACAGCAGTAGATGAGCTATAAAAATATATAATACACAAAATAATCCATGGGCCAAGAATTTCAAAAAAACAAAAGCTTAGAGCAAGAGCTTTAAAAACACACTAGAGATTGTCTTTATGCCTTTTCCTAAATTGCCTGAGACATTTTCAGCATTCAAAGCATTCATGAAGTGTTCATGAAGCATAACAGAAGCTACATAAGCAAACATAAATCTGCTATACTGTGTAACAACCTCAGGGACAAACAGCTCTTTTACTTGGAAGTCTTAAGGTAGAGTATTAAAAAGCCCACTGAGACATTCATTTAGAATTAAATACTTTTGGTTCCTGTTATTCTACATTGGCAATGGTCAAGGAGCAAAGGCTCTTCTCTCAGTAGATACTAGAATACAAGCCTATATTTCTGGATTATGACCACGCTATTCAGAATCAGCTCTGGGTTTTGCTGGGCCCATTGATAATTAATATTTGGGGCTTATGGGTACACATCTGCTGCTAACAGGGCAAATATGCCATGAGCAGCTGAGATAAGTCGGGAACTTGTCTGTACTGAGGGAAGGGAATTCAGGTGGCTTGGCAATATGAAAGGGATGGATTTTCCCTTCATTTGTCACAGTGGAACATGGGTTATTTTCAGGAACTAATATGATGACTGAAACTGAGTTCTTGGTACTTGGAGTATGAAGTAAGCTGGGTGCTCGGGTTCATTCCTCAATGGAGAGAGGAGGTGGTAGGGGCAGCAAAATTGAAGTATTCACAGATAAATACTGAAACCTGGGAGAGTTTTGACAGGGAAGAGACCTGGGAGGCCTCATACTTTATATGTGCCTAAAGCCAGCCCCACAGATGCATCTCGGCTATTAAAGGATGTGCTAAGATTCACCCGGGCAGATACTCCGCTGGTGTAAATTGTCATATGTCCTTTGAAGTACAGCAAGAATTGTGAACTGACTTCATTGCAATGCCCTTCTCTTCTTAAAACATGAATCCTGATTCACAATAACAAGATCATAGCCACAGTTCAGATACATGTAAGTAGTGGTGACGGCTTATCCAATCCCTATATCACAGGATGGAAACACAGAATAGACGTGAGGTTTTTCTGGCAAGTCTACATTAATGCACATCTGTTAAAGTGGCTTTCTGCCCATTCACAAAGGTGGACTGCCAGATTTGAAAAGGCACGAGTGCCAATAACGTACAGGTTTAGAATGAAAGGCTGCAGAATACAGAAAACGATGTCTTCTCTGCAAGAAAAGCCACTTGGCAATAAGCAAAACCAAATTTCAAACGTATGCTTCCTTGCAAAAGATCACATTGGTTTTTACTTTTACAAGTATAACCTTAACAAAAGACTTCCAGTGGTATCACTTCTTCTAATCTGCTTCCTTGCCAGAGCGTGGTTTAATACTCTCAGAATCACAGACTCATAGGGTTGGAAGAGACCTCAGGAGGTCACTGAATCCACCCCCCTGACCAAAGCAGGACCAACCCCAACTAAATCATCCCAGCCAGGGTTTTGTCAAGCTGAGACTTAAAAACCTCTAGGGATGGAGGTCCCTAGAGAATGACCTTTGAAAAGCTCTAAAGACAGTGTCTCCTTAGCTATCACCTGTGGCTTATCTACACTTGAAATGCTATGGTGACACAGCTGGAATGCTGCAGCCATGCCACTCTAGCATTTCAAAGAAAGCACCACTATGCTGACAAGAGGAGTACTCCCATAAGTGTAGGTAATCCATCTCTCCAGAAGTGGTAGCTAAGTTAATGGAAGAATTCTTCCAGCTACACCAAGAGTCAGGCTTAAATATGTTGCTCAAAGGTATGGATTTTGCATACTCATGAGCACTGCATCTGGATTAACCTAACTTTTTATTGTAGACCAGGCCCTGGTCAAAGTTATAATTTAACCTGTTGAGTCATCCAGGTTAAAGGGGATCACTCCATGCTGTTGACGTCTGTTAGGAAACTCTAACATTTTCTTACATGGGACCTTCTCACAGTCTTCTCACTGCAGCTATCAACCAAGGCTCCCTTGCACAGGTTCTGTTTTATTCTTCAAATCAATGCTTTTCTGCTATTCTGAATACAGGCAGTCCCCGGGTTACGTACAAGATAGGGACTGTAGGTTTGTTCTTAAGTTGAATCTGTATGTAAGTCGGAACTGGCGTCCAGATTCAGCCGCTGCTGAAACTGATCAGTTTCAACAGTGGCTGAATCTGGACGCCAGTTCTGACTTACATACAGATTCAACTTAAGAACCCCAGGCATCCCCAAGTCAGCTGCTGCTGAAACTGATCAGCGGCTGATTCCAGGAAGCCCGGGGCAGGGGCTTCCTGTAGTCAGCCACTGGTCATTTTCAGCAGCTGCTGACTAGGGGACACCTGGGGCAGAGCAGCTGGGGTGCTGCTGGGTTGGTCCAGTGGCACCCAGAGCGGCGCTACGGGACCAACCGGCAGCGCCCCAGCTGCTGTACCACAGGCGTCCGGAGCAAAGCCGCGGAGCACGGGAGCAGCGGGACAGCCCAGACGCGCCGTGGCTATCCTGCTGCCCTCTGGCTCCGTGGCTTTGCTCTGCTTTGCTCCCCGTCCCCCTGGTCTGCAGACCAGGGGGACGGGGAGCAAAGCGGCGGAACACGCGGGCAGCGGGACAGCCCAGGCGCCGTGGCTATCCTGCTGCCCTCGGGCTCCGCGGCTTTGCTCCGCTCTGCTTCTCCCCCCCCCCCCGGTCTGCAGACCAGGGGGAGGGGGAGCAGAGCGGAGCACAGCAGAGCGGCGGAACGCGCGGCCAGCTGACAGCCCAGACACTTCTGGGCTGTCAGCTGGCTGCGCGTTCCGCCGCTCTGCTCTGCTCCGCTCTGCTCCCCCTCCCCCTGGTCTGCAGGGGGGGGGGGAGCAGAGCGGAGCGCGCGGCCAGCTGACAGCCCAGAAGCGTCTGGGCTGTCAGCTGGCCGCGCGTTCCGCCGCTGCTTTGCTTCCTCTCCCTGGTCTGCTCGAGACCAGGGAGAGGAAGTGCCCCGTTCGTAACTGCGGATCCGACGTAAGTCGGATCCGCGTAACTCGGGGACTGCCTGTACATGTATTTTCTTAGTACGCTCCAAGAAAAGGAGGAAGTCAAAGCTATAGACTTCTAACATATACTAGGAGGCTACAGCTAGACTGGCATGATTTTCCGCAAATGCTTTTAACGGAAAAGTTTTTCCATTAAAAGCATTTGTGGAAAAGAGCGTCTAGATTGGCACGGACACTTTTCCGCAAAAGCACTTTTTTCAGAAAAGCATCCATGCCAATCTATACGCGGTTTTGTGCAAGAAAGCCCCGATCGCCATTTTTGCAATCAGGGCTTTTTTTGTGCAAGACAATACCGCATTGTCTACACTGGTCCCCTTGAGCAAAAGCATTTGTGCAAGAGGGCTTTTGCCCGAACGGGAGCAGCATAGCATTTCCGCAAGAACACTGACAATCTTACATGAGATCGTTAGTGTTCTTGCGGAAATTCAAGCTGGCCAGTGTAGACAGCTGGCAGCTGCTTTTGAGGAAAAACTTGCCAGTCTAGACGCAGCTGGAGATTTTTCTCCTTATTGTACAAAATGACAGAGTCCTTGTGAATATAAGGAGACTTATAGGAGCATAAAATCCCATGAATACAGAGATGACTTGAACACACACATATGATTGCTGCTCACAGTGCAGAAGATGTGCTTTTATTGCAATGGGCTACATCTCCTGTGTAGACAATGGTGCTGTAGCTCACTTGCAGTTGGACTAAATTTCAGCCCATTGAGTCCTCATAAAACTCATAAGCCACTTAACTGTGATTCAGAGAAACAAGCCAGAAAGGTTTGTCTTTAAGATTACAGGCAATCAAAGAGATGAAAACAGAAGGCACACTGTCATTCTACACTACCCTACGTACAATAGAATCACATGAGAAAAGAGATGCAGGAGAGCTATTGTAGTTTATGAATGATCACACTGATATGTTTTGACATCACAGTTCAAGAAAGGTATGATGAAACACCCCAGGACACCTGGATTCTGTCTGGACTACTCAAAACAAATTGTAAATGCTTCGTTAGAATGAGGAAGGCACTGTTTCTGTTGCCTGCCAAGGTACACTACATTACAGATGGGGAGGAAAAACAAAACAAAAAACACTTCTCTATAAGGAAGTTTTATAGGATGAGAAAAGTTGGAAGGTAGTCTTTGGCAACTGTATCCATGCGACGGGTGCAAGTGTTTTTCCTAGGTAACCAGCAAGCTGATCTTAACAACAGATTCCTTATATCACTACTAGAAAAAAGACAACCCAGAAGAGTGAATCCTTGTTGCCCAGTTGTGTGGCTAGCATTTATTTATTAGAGGAGTAAAGACCATCATCTTCCCACATGTTCTCCAAACTGGGACAACTCAATTTTTTGATCCCCTACTTGGGATGGCAGTTTTACAAATGCTGGCCTCAGTGGCCATTCGATCGTAGCAAGACAAATGTAAAGAATTGATTTACTTGGGAATGCAGGATCTGCCATACCAGGTGAAAATCCTATTGTGGAGGCTTCAGAAGAACCTACCTGTCACCTGGTCCACACAGTTGTGCACTGGAGAGATTTCTTTATGAACTTTGCTATGATAAGCATATACCTGAAATGACAAGTTTTGATTATCTTTTTCTCCATATGTCTAACATTAATTATACTGGAGCCTGCTAACTTTGAATGACTGTATGTTTTATAATATACCTGCACTTGGCATAATAAAATTAAGCATTCCCTTGGAAATCAGATATTTAGAATTCTTCCATTTCCTTTTTAGACAAGAAGACCTAACTTTAAACTAATGTCTTTGATGTTGACTTTTCATTGCTAATACAGAAATAAATTTAAAAATTTAAAAACTAAGCATCAAAATGCATGAAAAAGCTGTTAAAAGACCGCAATGATACAGCAGTACAAAGTCATTGGATTTGCTGGCTGCATCTGCTGTTTGGAACTGAAGGTAAAAACAACAACAAAAACCTTGTTTGAGAATCCAAACAGAATAATCTTTATGAGCTTTCTGCTGCTATGATTAAAGCTGGACAAAGTGTGGAAAGAAAACAGATATCTGGATTCAAAACTAGGTGCCTTCACCTCTTGTAGCTCCAGGAGGGCCTGTAATGCATTTTTCAGATATCTATTTGGATTTCTCTGATTCTTTCAGAGGAATGTTTGTCTTGCCCTTTGCTCCCAGGAAAGTGAACCTCCTGGGTTTCTCTGTTCTTCAGTTATGCCTCTGCATACTTTCAAGCAACTAAATCTACTGACTGACCTGCTCAATTCCTTTCCAACTACATAGTCAAGTGAGCAGGATTTCATAGGAATACAAAAGCTCTGACATAGACTGCATCTGCATCTGCAGATTGTGAAATAATGAATACCCTGCATACTGATGTCAGTAGAGGCATGACGGCAGGAGGTCTGTGAACTAGTATTTTATTTAATCTTAATTTTTTTACAAAAAAAGACTGAAATGAATTTTCCGTGCATTTGCCATACTCACCAAGTCAAGTAGGAAATTATTCATCAGGGAGGCTTAACGCTGTTGAAAATGCTAAGTTGTTTTTTCCTTCTTCAGTGCCCACAGTCAAATATTTCTTTTCCATTGTGGTATGTGAAGCTTAGCACATTATACAAATAAAGCAAACATAACACAGACAAGTGTTCATTTACATGCAGAATACCAGCACCTAGAATTTCTACTGCTGTAGAGGGCCCAGTCCAACTCTCACTGAAATAATTTGTCCGTAATTGGAGTAGGATGAGGTCAAAAGATAATTATGGTTCCCCAAAGGGGTTAATACCTTTTTCTTTCTTTCTTTCTTTCTTTCTTTCTTTCTTTCTTTCTTTCTTTCTTTTTCTTTCTTTCTTTCTTTCTTTCTTTCTTTCTTTCTTTCTTTCTTTCTTTCTTTCTTTCTTTCTTTCTTTCTTTCTTTCTTTCTTTCTTTCTTTCTTTCTTTCTTTCTTTCTTTCTTTCTTTCTTTCTTTCTTAAGTCTCCTAGAACATTGTGCAGTGCATTCCATATACAGACAATTCTCTTGGCCTCTCTATGTTCTGTGCTCCCCTCCCCCTTTTAAACATACTAAATGACCCTGGCATGACACCCCAGATTTTTGTTGCTAGTTCCTCATCTGAAGCTATAATCCTCCAGCAAAATGCACAACACATCCAGGCCTGCCTATCGGGAGAGGGGGAGCGGGAGAGGGGTGGTGATTTGCCCCAGGATCTGGCAATTCAATAAGAGAAGCAGCAGCCGGGAGCTCTGGGCCCTTTACACTGCCATTGGCATGCTTCGCTGTGCACTCCAGGCAGCATGGACGGCTGGCTGGGGGAGCAGCATAGCATGCTTTGGGCAGTGCTGAGGGCTGGCTGTCCCAGCCTGGCCTCCTTCTCCCCAAGGTCTCACCCCTTCCAGGGTCCAGCAAATCTGTCCACCCCCGAACATGGCAATTAGTTGTGATGTCACAAACAGACTTGTGAGTCCAAGAAAAGGCTAATGCAGCATGAATAAATGAACAGTTAACAATGAAGATAATGACATAGGGCCATCCGAAAAGAGTGTTTCATAAACTATGTCACCGTGTGCATCCACTGCTGGGTAGCACAGAAAAAAGGGAGTGACATCATGCAGCACATGTCCTCCTCTCTCAGTCAAGCACCATGCCTCCACCACCACAGACAGAAACTCTTCAGCATTTTTCCCTCTGAAACCTGCATATGATGTCCATGGAAGCTGTGTCACTTCTGCCTTGGGAGAAGCAGCCACCCATCCACCAGTATGGTGACAGGGCCAGGGAGGAGGGAAGGACAGACTAAGGATGTTAAAATGCAGTTAACTGACTAGTTGACTAGTCGATGGAATTTCTGCATTCCTCCTTTGAAATGTACAAGAGCCCCGCTGGGGGCTCTTGTACATTTCAGAGGAGGAATGTGGAACTCCATGTACAGCCCAGGGCCAGCATGAAGTCCAGCTGATTCTGGGCTGCACGCAGGTTCCTGCTTTGAAATGCACAAGAGTCCACAGCGGGGGCTTTTATGCATTTTAAAGCCATGGAGCCCAGGGTCAGCGGGGAACTCAGAGTCCCCCACTGATCACGGGCTCCATGCTACACTGCATGCCACTAGGAGCCTGGGATCAGCTGAGGATTCCCCAGGTAACCCTGGGCTCTGCATGGTGCTTCCCCGGATGAGCTGTGCGGCGCTGCCACTTTAAAGTAGCCCGCCCACCCCCCAACTGCCTCTATCGACTAGTCAAAAGACTATCTGATAAGCAAATGCTTATCAGACAGCTGGCTAGTCGACTAGCCTTTAATATCCCTAGGACAGGCAGCAAGGTGTCTGCTGCCTGCTTTCTAGGAAATGCCTGTTTGATATGTGCAGTAAATATGTTTTCTTATAATAGTTGTTAAAAATAATTGCCACAGTAAGTGTATTAAGGTTTGCTGTGACTGGATATCCACACAAGCATTTCTTTGTTAATCCAGAGGTCACCGGGTGCTGATTATATCCAGAATACAAATACAGTAAAACTCTAATTGTCTGGCATCCAGTGGTCCGGCACTCCCAATAGTCCGGCACCAATTGGACCCCGGAAGTGCTCTGGCCAGCCGGACAATTGGAGCTGCGCCGCGCTGCTTCCCCAAGTCCGCTGCTGCCGCTGCTGAAACTGACCAGCTGCGGACCTGGGGAAGGGCAGGCAGAGCACCTGGGGTGGTTGGTCCCGCAGCGCTGCCCCTGCTGCCCGCCCTTCCCCAAGTCTGCCGCTGGTCAGTTTCAGCAGCGGCAAACTTGGGGAAGCCATGGGGAAGAACAGCTGGGGTGCTGCCAGGTTGGTCCTGCAGCGCTGCCCCACCCCAGCACCTGGTTCACCCCATGCCATGCCATGCCATTCCCCGCCCGACCTCCCCTCCCCTCCCCTCCCCTCCCCGAGACCCATCACAGACCCCCTGCCAGAGTACCTCCTGATACTCCGGCATATCCGATAATCCGGCACCCCCTGGGTCCCAAAGGTGCCGAATTATCAGAAGTCTGCTATATAAGGAGATGCATAGACACCAATATTCAATAACCTAACAACAGTTCAGTTCTAAAGACTGGCCATACACTCTCAGCAGCAGGTTTAGGCTCAGAAGATACCTTCCTAGCATGTCACGACTCCGAAGAGGTATAGAAAAAGATCTCATAAAGAAGCCTCTCAAAACTTGTCTTTTTACACACTATAACAAACAAGTAATGTTATTGCTGGTTTTTGGACCTTAACTAAAGCCAGATAGGCAGTGAGGTCTGAACCTGGATTATTTGCCTGACCAAGATAAAATTCACGGCTAGGTCTAATCTTCAAGATTATTTTATTTTGTCATAATTCTGCCCATCTACCAGACCATTTCTAACCAATTATGTATGTACTTAGTGCCCAATTAACTATGTTTTCTTTTATTTTCATTATTTCTATTTAAATATTAAATAAGGTAATTCTAGCTCACAACAAATCTACCACAAAAAGCTCTTTTCTCTCTTATGATTTCAGTTCTTCTGATTATAAGTTTTCCATCTGTGGCTCATGCTAATAGCCAAACTCAGGTTAAAGACATAGTTCACTGTGGTCCAGAGTGGGCCTATATTCCTACAGAAACCTTTTTGTCCTGCATATTGGAAATATAATACCCCAAGTCTGATGTAATAGTCAAATAAATAGAAATTAAGATTTAAAATTATATTCCAGCCTGTATTATACTAGGGTACATAAATTAACTGTTCTAATCATAAGATGACAATAAAATAAGTACTTTAGTACCTACTTTGCTTATTTAAAAAGAACATCAGAGCAAGAAACATTCCTATGTAATCAGTTCACTTTAATCAGGTAAGTGAATAATAATGGGCTGTTTAAAAAGTCAGACACTCTGGCATCACACCTAGTGTTATGTCAGCTTTTGGCCAACTTCTTCTTGCACAGTTCAGAGGCATTTTTTTTCTGTTTGACTTGGGAGACTTTGCTGTATTTTTTGTCTAATCCTCCTGACAACAATGCTATCCTTGCATTGTCAAGCGGATTCCTTGAAGACTGCAATACTGTCTTATTGTTCCCTGCTCAAACACCAGGGAAAGCTAAACACATAAGATAAAAAACCCAAAGCAAACCAAAATAAAAAACAAATACAGCTGTAGATAGTCACATTCAGAAACATATGTCAAATGATTCTAGCAATGTGAGGCTGGCATAGAAAAAAAATCACTACCAAGTTCAAATACACTGTCATCTGTTCCAGACACATCCTTTATTTTCTTTTGCAGTCCCTGTCCTGATTCAGTGAACTCCAGGAATTGGTTGTTAGAACTTTCAAGCAAAAAAAAAAGTGCTTGTTTATTCAATTTTGCACAATCAAACTGCAATATCAAGGATAGATATATTTGTTAAACTGTGTGACAAATTCCAATGCCCTCAACTGCACCATAATGAGTATGCAAAAGATTTGTGGGAACAGATCACACCTTTCTTAGTGCACATCTCTACAGCAAGACTAAAGCCAAAATAAGCTACACAACATGAGTTACATCAATTCTATAACTTAAGTCAAAATAGCTTATTTCGGCTTTTGGCACTGTCTACACAGCAGGAAGTCTGAGAAAGAGCACTCTTCCTCCAACTTCCCTAAGTTCTCATAAAATGAGTGTTACAGAAGTTGGAGTAAGTTTCTAGCTCAACATTATTTTGACATTTAACTGCTGAAATAACTGTTTGTAGTGTAGATGTGGACTATGCTATTTCAGAATAATGTAAATTATTCCAAAATAGCACTGCTGTGTTGATATACCCTTAAAGGATGTGTCTAGACTACAGGGTTTTGTCGACAAAAGTGGCCTTTTGTTGACAAAACTATACCTGTGTCTACACTACCGCCGAGTTCTGTCGACATAACGTCGACAGAACTCATCAGTTTTGTCAATGGCGGTAAACCTCATTCTATGAGGAATAACGCCTTTTGTTGACAGAGTTCTGTCGACAGAAGGGCTACGTCTACACTGGCCCCTTTTCCGGAAGGGGCATGTAAATTTCATGAGTCGTCGTAGGGAAATCCGCGGGGGATTTAAATATCCCCCGCGGCATTTAAATAAAAATGTCCGCCGCTTTTTTCCGGCTTTTAAAAAAGCCGGAAAAGAGCGTCTAGACTGGCCCCGATCCTCCGGAAAAAGCGCCCTTTTCCGGAGGCTCTTATTCCTACTTTGAAGTAGGAATAAGAGCCTCCGGAAAAGGGCGCTTTTTCCGGGGGATCGGGGCCAGTCTAGACGCTCTTTTCCGGCTTTTTTAAAAGCCGGAAAAAAGCGGCGGACATTTTTATTTAAATGCCGCGGGGGATATTTAAATCCCCCGCGGATTTCCCTACGACGACTCATGAAATTTACATGCCCCTTCCGGAAAAGGGGCCAGTGTAGACGTAGCCAAGGCGTTACTGTATCTGCGCTGTCCTTTGCATCTACACTCTCATGTCGACAAAGCGGCTTGCTTTGTCAACAGAACTGCATGTAGTCTAGACACTCTTTGTCGATAGAGTCTTTGTTGACAGTATCTGTCAACAAAGCCTCTGTCGACAAAAGCCTATAGTCTAGACGTGTGCAAAGAGAAGATTAATAATCAGTATCATCAACTAATTAATTTCAAGAAGAGGGCCAAAACCAGGCCTGATGGAATAGATACAACTACACTGAGATCAAATCTGACATCATGTCTGAATATGACCGAAAATATTGCAGGTCTGTTATTTAAATAATCAAGCAATTTCAATTTAAGAATTAACACCCCTTCCTGAGCTATAAAGAAGAGTGACTTTAAATCAACTTTGTACTTCCTGGTCTTCTAAGGCAACCCAGGGAACAGCCTCACAGCTACTCTAACTTTTAACCAAGCTGCCTCAAGGGGTCCAGGAGAACCAAGATTAGCAAGAGGCACTCTGACCCTGACCCATATCTTCTTCAGCATGCAAGAGGCCAGTATAGCTCCACTTTATCGGCCATGGATATTCCATAAACAGGGCATACTCCCTGAGGTGCGGAGATCATCCAGAGAGTATGTGGAATTGACCTCTGCTGAACACAAGTCTGATTCAAGTAACACCGGTTTGGCTGTGGCACTTACAGCCTTTTTCTGATCATAGAATCATAAAATCATAGCACACTTGGACTGGAAGGGACCATGAGAGGTCATTGAGTCTAGTCCCCTGCCGTCATGGTAGGACCAAGCACTGTCTAAATCATCCCTGACAGATGTCTATCCAACCTGCTCTTAAAATTTACATCTGGTTTGTAATGTACACAAGTATGTACCTCGCTGCTGAATTTGTCCCTTTCTTTCTATTTCAGTTTTCGCTATTGTAGGGCATTATTAATTCAATGATGCCAGTATAATTATGTCTACACTAGAGGTTACATTATAGAACTACTTTAATAAGAAATCACACTCCAACCAAACTAGTTATACTAGTCCAGAAGCTGTGTAAAGACCAGGTCTAAATTCAGGATCAATTTAGAGTAGGCTTGTCATAATCACACACCTCTTTCCCCACTAAAATAACAACAAAGAGCGTTTGGCATATGGTACCTTTGTTGGTTGTATTCTCCTGTAGGATAACCCTAAAGTGATTGTCCTGAGCCACTTAGGTTATCAGATCAAAATATAGTGGCTCAACATCTTTACCCTTTTCTGGTGCTATTTCTATTGAGCGTGCTCAGACACTTGAAGAAATCACAGAGCACATCACATGCGATCAACACTTGTGTTTCCTTATTAGCACAGAGTTAAAAGGGAAATTTTTATTATACCAGATAGTATTTGAACATAAACAGAAATGTTTATTTCCATTTATTGCTTTGAACAGGGCTCAAAATATGTGAGTGCCTTGTCTAATTTCTCAAGTTATCATCTTAAAATGGTATTTTGCAATATATAATACTGAGGAAAAGCATTTTTCTTATGTAGATTTGCCTTCTACTATTAAGTGAATGTGCCAAATCTAGGAAGCTAATGTTCCATTTCTGTATTCACCTGTGCTCTAAAGTGTTTCTCTGCTTCTGTTATATCTCATATCTATTTGGTGTACTATTATAGTACAGAGATCAGAAATAACATAACTTAATAAAACCATGCACAGAAGCAGGTGATTTTCAACTATTGTTTCATTTACACATCTTGAAACTGGTGTGAGCTCTCTCAACTATCTTATTTCTTTATTTTTCATAGTTTAGATTAGATTGGTTTGGTTTAAACTAGATTTTAAAGATAGAACTAAAGGTGGTAAAAAATATAAGATCTCTTGAGATATGTCTACACAAAGTTATTTTGGGATACCAGAGGTATCCTGAAATAGCCTTGTGACTTTTGAACGCATCTGCTAGTCCAGAATATAGCGGTCACACTATTTCACCATCCCCATAAATCTCGTTGTATGAAGATTTTGAGCCATCTCTTACTAGCACTTTATTTCTAAATTTGGTGCTGAGTAGACAGCACCAAATTTCAAATTAGACTCAAAATAAGCTACACAATTTGCTTAGCGCAAATTGTGTATTTTATTTTGAGTTTATGGTACTGTGTAGATGCACCCTTTAAACCTTATTTAGACATTATTTAAAAACAGGAGCAACTCCTTAAATGTCAGTGATAGGAATGCAACTTCAAGTGGGAGTCCCTGGAAATCTGATTGCAGGAAGATTGTTTTGAAGTGATGGGAACTTTCAACATTATCCAAAGCTAGATTGTGGCACTGAATTATTGGGATTGATCTAGCTCCCACTGAAATTGTTGGAGCAGGAGCAGACACGTTGGTTCTCAGCTGGTATAAACTGTCATAGCTCCACTGAAGTAAACAGAGCTATGATAATTTACATCCACTGAAGATTTGCCTCCTCATCTATGATTTGTGAAACATAAGCAGATGGATATAAATAAAGACCCATGGTAATGGTAGTCTCCACTTTGGTTCTACCTCTATGGTGAAGCCTGACTTAACTTGACAGTGAAGAGTAGATTTGAGGTTTTTTTCAGGGGGGGATGAAGAGGGCTTGGAGCTGGAGTGTTAAATCCTAGTAATGTTTTTTAGTACAACCTTGAGAAGATGTTCTCAGTGGCTGGGAAAAGATTAGGTGTAGCTGAATATAGGGAGGTTGAGAACCTTAAAACGAGGCAGGTTTACATTCATTTGAATAAGGCACTGATTTCTGGAAGTCAAGTGACTCCAGCAGAAGCATAGCTACTGGAATTCGTTAAGCAATATTTATTTATAAAAGGATTTAAGCTACACAAAGGGAACTTTGAGGTTATTGTAGCTGCAATGTTCTGATTTCTGAAGATCCATGTGAAAATAAATCTGAAAGACAAAGGTTTTGTGGATAAGCCTGGGTCCCCTCTGAAATTTCTCTCCCACTGAACACATTTGTCTCTGTCACAGATTCATTGCTATTGGTCTAAGGGTAACTTGGAGGTTCTACATATAAGGTCAGACTAGTTACCTTGGGCTTTGAGTACACTGCCAATTGAACAGGTGCTTGAAAAGCCCATTCCTGAAGTATAAAAGTTTTGTCGCCGCAAGTGGCAGTGTGAACAGTTTATTGTCGGCAGCTGTGCTCTCCAGTCGACAATACAAACCTGATCATAAGGTGGAAGTATTTTGTAGGCAAAAGCACCAACAAACAGTGTTTATACTGACAGACTTTTCACGACACTGTGTTGACACAGCCCTGTCGCTAAAAGCTGTGTAGTGTAAACAGAGCCTTAGAATGACAGCTGTGCAGAAAACACTCAGAAAAACAGCGCAGGACATAAAATGCAACTAAGGTGAAAGACTAAGTCAATTCATCCAGAAGATGAATTCAGCATTGATCTAGTCTTTCAATCTGTGGTTCCCAGCCATGTAGGATGCACTTTTCCCAAAACTAGACCTCAACTAGCCAACCAAACATAATCTAGCCTGTAGTGGAGCTTAGCCTATCATTGCAAGATGGGAATGTATCTATCCCCCAACTCCAACTGCAAATTACACCTTGCACATTAAATAGATGGTGAGCAACAATGGACCTCTCAGACTGCAATACAATGGTTCGTCAACTAGAGACTGGGAGCACAAAGTACCAATCCTAATTCACCTATACTGGGAGTGAGAGGAAACCATTCAGATATCAGTTCAGGGTTTACAGAATGTCCTTATAGCAGTAGAGGAGACAATCTAAACAAAAGGGAAACCAAATGCTGTAGTTCAGTGGTATATGTGTCCTTTCCAAATAGTAGTAATTGTGATACACTGAAGTACTTCAGTATAGTAGACCATAACAGAGCCTGATTTTGCAGAACATATCTGACCCGTTGATTGTTAGTATAACCACAATGCAAATACACAATATTTGTCTGAAAATATTCTGTTTAATACCTAGCTACTGAAGTTAGGCTAAATTCAAAAAACTGAATTAGGTCAGAGAGAAAGGAAGATTTATCTTTGAATATGGCTTATGGATTCACTTTTATAAATTAAAATACTCTCCTTGCTTAGCTCAAATGAGGGTTTGATAATCCTTTAACACCATCCCCTTGTACTGTTCTTTTAATAAACTAAGTACCTTGTCTCGTTCCAGTATGCACTTGCTGATCCAGCAATCAGTCAAGCCACAGGCTCATAAAAATATGACATGCTCTAATTTGTAAATGTACCACTTTTATAACTGACACATATAATGAAAAATGTGATCTGGAATGAAAAGTTGCTGTTGCATCCAATAACATGAATAACCAATAAAATGGTGTGCTGTTCCACAACAACCCACTGTAGTTATTTTAATACGATTATATGACCAAAAATGTGAACGTGATGAACATACTGAAAGTAAACCCATTTTCCACCACCCGTGCAATGTCCTGAAAGTCAGTGGAATAGTGGTGAAGTAGTCATTGAGTGCTTCACCACCCTCCTAGTAAAATAGGTTTTTCCTAGTTTCCAACCTAAACCTCCCCCTCCGCAATTTGAGACCATTGCTCCTTGTTCTGCCATGGGGAGCCTCTCTCCATCCTCCTTGGAACCTCCCCTTTAGGTAAAGACTGGTATCAAAACCTCACTCACTCTTCCCTTCTGTAGACTAAATAAGCCCAAATCCCTCAGACTCTCCTCATAAGTCATTTTGTTGCCCTCCTCTGGACCTTCTCCAATGCATCCACATCTTATCTGTAATGAAGGGGCCAGATTTGGATGCAAAACTCCAGGGCTGTGTCTAGACTAGCAAGTTTTTCTGGAAAATCAGCAGCTTTTCCAGAAAAACTTGCCAGCTGTCTACAATGGCCACTTGAATTTCTGGAAAAGCACTGACGATCTCATGTAAAATCATCAGTGCTTTTCCGGAAAACTTTTGCCTAAAAGGGCCAGTGTAAACATAGTACTGTTTTCCGCAAAAAAGCCCCAATCGCGAAAATGGCGATCGGGGCTTTTTTGCAGAAAACCACATCTAGATTGGCCACGGACGCTTTTCCACAAAAAGTGCTTTTGCAGAAAAGCATCCTGCCAATCTAGATGCGCTTTTCCGAAAATGCTTTTAACAGAAAACTTTTCCGTTAAAAACATTTTCGGAAATTCATGCCAGTGTAGATGTAGCCAGGATGTGACTTCACCAATGTTAAATAAAGGGGAATAACCACTTTTCTAGATCTGCTGGCAATGATCCTCATAATGCCCCATAATAGATGCTGTTAGCCTTTTTTGGTTACAAGACACACCGTTGACTCCGGAATAAATCGTCAGTTTTTATTGTGAAGAGGGGTGAAGAATGGGATCCTCCAAACATCTATACTGGTGCCAGTGCTGCTTACTTCACCATGAATGATCCGTTGAAATGTCTGTTAACTACTTATACTAAACAATCTGTTCAAATTTTATATTGATACTTTGAGTAAGTTTCCCATACCCTGAAGATGGCCAGGTAGCTCAAAAGTTTGTGTCTCTCTCACCAACAGAAGTTGGTCCTATAATTTATCTACTCGATCACCATGTTTCTATCCATATAACATCCATGTAATTCACCATGTAATAGCATGGGACCAGCATGGCTACAACACTGCCTACATAAGTAGCCATGTGTCATTATTGTAACTCCCGATGCTCTTCTTGTCCATTTATGACTGTCAACTTGTTGAGTCCCGTCAGATTAGACAGTAAACACTTTAGGGGAAGGGGTTGACTGGGTCTTTTTATTTTTTGTGCTTCTGTTAGCTGACCCTGTTACTACAGTAAAAATAGGCAGTACCCACACAGCTTTGGGTAAAGTGGAAGCTACAACTTTTATCAGCTTTTATCAGACGCGGGGAAAAGATTTATCTGGTAGCTCCTCTCCACACAAACTAAGCAGCAGGATAAGGCCTATGAAGCTCATTAACAAACAGTCATAAAAGCAGAGCCATCCTTAAGAGGGAGCTACTACTAGGCCCTCTTCTGTAGAATCCACACGGACCAAAATGGCTTCTGTTTCCCCCATTCCCTTTGCTTGTGTGAGTACTGAGAGTTGATGTGGGAGGTGCCTTTTTCTGCAGCAGACACTGAAGCCTTCCCCCAGACATTCAAGACAGAGGAGTAAGACACATTTCAAGTACCTGGGATTGCAGTGGCAGCACTGCCCACCTTGCTACCCCTCTCAGCCTGTGGAGACCTCATAGGAGTTGGGGCATGTGAATGGTGGCCCATGTACTTGAGGATCATTAGAAACTTCCAAACGTTCAGCTTTCTTGGGGGGTGGGGATTGGGGGTAGAGTTGATTTTCCATTCGGCCGATGAGGTATCCCCATAACCCATTTTTAAATCGAACAGGTTACAGGGCAGGAGCTAAGCTCCCCTCATCCAATGCGCACACAGACTTGAGCCCAGTGCCGCTATGAGATGGCCAAGGCACGAGGAAGAGGGACTGCTGCTCCTTCCCACACCTACTTTCAGACCAGCCAAATCTCTCAGTCAGCTGACACCTGCACCAGCAAAGGTAAAGCTGCATTTTTTGTGGTGACCACTGAGTTGTTAAACGTTTTTTTATGTTTAATGACTTTCTCCCAAGGTATTTTATGCACCTGCAATTACAGTGCTCAATATTATATTTAATATTAGTTTAAGAAATATGTGTGAGAAACTACAAATTAAAGACCACAAATTAAAGAGCTGGACATAAGCTAAAGAAAACTGTTAGTCTGGCAAGGTGCTAATGCATTTTTTCATGTCAGTGCTAAAGTAGCTCACTGGACATTTTCATACATGGCAATAACTATCCAGTTGGGTCCTTCAGAAGATGGGACAAATGAACAAAATGTAACACCTTTAAGCACTGATGCACAAAGGTCTGCAATTTCTTGCTCTCTATATTTTGTTTTATATTGTAGTAATGCCGACCTGCGCAAATAATAGAACTGGTCAGAAAATCTCCATCCATTTTTTTTTAGAGCCAAAAAGGAGTTAAACAAATTGCACCATGTTAATGAAAATGTCTGCTGGGCAGTCAGCAAACACATAGGAAAATGAGCAGAAATTGGAGAAAAGCAAATATGCCCGTTTATTCTTAAAGGGCAAATTTGACTTAAAAGTAATAGGCAGCTAGTAAATAGACTTAACACTTTTACCGGAAATTCCTAGTGACAGCATTTGGCAAGTGAAATTCTGGGCTCTCTGTGTCAAAATTCCCAGTACACAGTTCTGGCATCAGTGTTCTGTCACATTATAATCTAAGAAGTTGAACTCATCTGCAGTTCCTATGAAAGCAGTTGAGGAAAAGTTTGCACCTGTTTTTTTTCTCTATCAGTCAGTTTTATACATAAAATAAGACATTATGCACCAAGATCTAGATGATCACTTAAGTCTTGTACTATATATAGAGATCATGTTCCCACAGGCTAATGCTATATACAGTACCTGTTTGTACACTGTGTTTCAATTAGGCACTCTTTTAAAAAGTATGCAGGTGCTGCACGTTACAGTCAGGTTCTTCTGAATCAGTTCTCAGGGTTGCAGTGCACTAGTCAAGTATCTCATTCTAATGAATTTCTGTGGGTGCCTGAAGTATTTTTCTTAATTAGTCATAATGAACAATTGAATTTGTTACTGGGGCTAAGCACAGCAGAGTGGATTTCAACTGGTATACTTCTGAGATCATCAGTAAGTTCAATTTAGAACATTTTCCCACAGAAAATAAATTTCCCCGGCAGAGGCTTTTACCATGGAACAGGAGATGCTCTAGAAAATACAAAATATTTATGTGCAGCTGTTATGGAAAAGTGCTTTTAAAAAAATCTGTGGTATATTATGTTCATTTCAACACATTTCACAGTAGAGGATTATGACTAAATGGATCTCAGATCTAATCCACTTAAAAAAGCATTTTCCATTCCTACCCCACTCTCCTGCCCCAGATGATCATGCCTGGCTCTTTGATCTATCAGTACTACCTCCTGCTCTCAGTACCCATGGTAAATCCCAGAAGACTCTGGTGCTTACATCCCTCTTGGATCGAACTTTGTGGGCTCAAGTTCTCTTCCCAGGGAAGGGGATGGGTTCTACGGACCCTATTTTAATCCACTGCATAGGTGCTGAAAATAAGGATGTAGTCGCACTCCTGGCTTGAAGTGATTTCCATTACACACAAGATTTATACAGGTTGTACCTCCAAAATCTAGCACTCCCTGGTGTAGCAACATCCCTGGTCTGGCAGCACCATGAATACTCCTAGATCAGAGCCTAAGGGCAGGAGGGCCAGTTGGGCTAAGCATTAGCCTCAGCAGCCTGGTTGGAGGCAGCATGGGATAGGGCCGGAGCTCCACAGCAGCCTCCAGCAGCCCTTGGGAGTGTGGAGCTGAGGCCAGAGCCCTGTAGCAGCACAGGGTCGAAGTCCCCAAGGCAACCACAAGGAACATAGGGCTGGAGTCTCGTGGCTTCCCCAGGCTGCATGGGGCCGCGGCTGAGGATGTGCAGGGCTGGTATCAAAGCCCTACAGCTTCACTCAGCCGTGCAGATCCAGGGCTGGTACTGCGTTGGGCCAGGGTCAAAGCCCCACTCCTGCAGCTGCTCCTGGTTGCGTGGAAACAGAGCACTGTGACAGAAGCCGGAGCCTGTGCTGCCCAGGGAGTTAGCAGTAGCTGGGCAAGCAGCCCAGCCAGGTTGAGGGGAGGATGAGGCAGGGTTGTCTGCTGGGGCAGCCTGCCAGCAGCAGGGGATGGACTTGGGGGCTGGTGTCAGTAGACCTCCCCTGGTCCGGGAAATTCTCTCATTTGCCGGACCAGGGAAGTCCAACCTGTAGTACAATGGCACTTAGCACCCTCACTACAAAAACTATTTCAGTACCCGACTCACTGCTGACAATATGTGCCAGTTTTAGTGTATATAATGAGGAATTTTTTAAGCCTGGGGTTTGCTTGAAGACACATCTGTGGGCCTGATCCATCTCCCTTTAATGTCAATGAAAAGACTCTGCGCTGATTTCACTGGGCCCTGGGTCATGCCCTATTTTCTTTTCAATGAGGGATTCCTGTAACAAACTCTATCACATTGTCCAGTGCATGAGATGCCAATAATATATCCTACACATCATCTTTTGAATGACTTGTATTTCTTGTATCATTTGAATTCTGTGCCGGAGATATTCTGAATTTCCCTTGCTCAACCCTATGGAAGTTCATGCCCCACCACCAAAAAAAATGTTCTGGAACCATAAGAATAAGGAAACCTCAGATCTCTTTTGAAGTTACATATAAAGACATGAATAATCAGTGTTGTCAATTATTCATAGTTATTTAAAAATAACTACAGTGCAATAAAGACCCCACATTTTGTAGTAATACTGCAACCTATAGAGTCTTAAACCATTCCTACAGCAGGACTTTAAAGGACATTTCCCATGAAATCAGATTTCTAAACTCTACTGTATTACTGTGACACACTGTACCTCATATGACACCCCGTAACTCATGTTTAGCACTATTATATGGTTATGATGTATTTTGTACATAATATGCATTGTGATGTATCATTCCACACTATGAAGTAATAAGATTCTACTATATGATTGTTACTGAAATATGTTGTAGTTCTGGGAAGCATATAGGGTGCCTCTCCCCAGCACCCTAAACTTGAAATAATTTGTGCTATGCAAATTGCACATCTTATTGTGATTGAATTTTGAAATAGGCTATTTTGAAATTTGGCACACCTACACAGTGCCAAATTTCAAAATAATGCACTATTTTGAGACATCTCTTAACTATGGGTTACCAGGATGCTGAAATAGCACACCCGTTATTTCAAAAAGTATTTCTAAATAACAGGCAGCCTGTGAAGCTGCAGGGTAGCTATTTGAGGATACCTCTGGTACCCCAAAATAGCTGTGCAGCATAGACATACCCTTAGGGTATGTCTACACTACCACCCTAGTTCGAACTAGGGTGGGAATGTAGGCAACCGGAGTTGCAAATGAAGCCCGGGATTTGAATTTCCCGGGCTTCATTTGCATATTGCCAGACGCCGCCATTTTTAAATGTCCGCTAGTTCAGACTCCACGCCCCGCGGCTACACGCAGCACGAACTAGGTAGTTCGGATTAGGCTGGAAGAATTGGGTTTGTTTAGTTTAGAAAAGAGAAGATTGAGGGAGGACATGATAGCAGTTTTCAGATATCTAAAAGGGTGTCATAAGGAGGAGGGAGAAAACTTGTTCATCTTGGCTTCTGGGGATAGAACAAGAAGCAATGGGCTTAAACTGCAGCAAGGGAAGTTTAGGATGGACATTAGGAAAAACTTCCTAACTGTCAGGATAGTCAAACACTGGAATAAATTGCCCAGGGAGGTTGTGGAATCTCCATCTGTGGAGATATTTAAGAGTAGGTTAGATAAACGTCTATCAGGGATGGTCTAGACAGTATGTGGTTCTGCCATGAGGGAAGAGGATTGGACTCGATGACGCCTCGAGGTCCCTTCCAGTCCTAGTATTCTATGATTCTATGTAACTTTGCTAGGAGTGATTTTAAATGCTAATGGTTGTGTGTGAACAGAGCCTGGGATCCTGAAGGATCCTGGCAAAGCAGTGTAAAAGGCTGATCTGGAGAGTTAAAGGCAAACAGTGGTTCAACATTCCAGACCAGTGGCAGGGCCATATGCAGATTATTGGGGTTCTATGTGTGGCCCAAGGGACATGTTGCCCATGCTCGAGACTGCCAGGTTCCACTGGTTTCGGTCTGAATAGTTCTTCTCTTAGGGTGTATCTAGTCTACAGGGTTTTGTCGACAAAAGTGGACTTTTGTCATAAGAACATAAGAATGGCCGTACTGGTTCAGACCAAAGGTCCATCTAGCCCAGTATCCTGTCTACCGACAGTGGCCAGCAACAGGTGCCCCAGAGAGGGTGGACCGAAGACAATGATCAAGCAATTTGTCTCCTGCCATCCCTCTCCAGCCTCTGACAAACAGAGGCCAATGACACCATTTTATCCCCTCGCTAATAGCCTTTTAACAAATAGCCTTGTCAACAAAACTATACCTGCGTCTACACTACCGTTGAATTCTGTCAACATAATGTCGACAGAACTCTGAAGTTTTGTCGACAATGGTAAACCTCATTCTACGAGGAATAATGCCTTTTGTCAACAGAGTTCTGTCAACAGAAGGCGTTATTGCATCTACACAGTCCTTTGCGTCTACACCCTCATGTCAACAAAGTAGCTTGCTTTGTCGACAGAACTGGATGTAGTCTAGATGCTACCTGTCGACAAAGCCTCTGTCAACAAAAGCGGACTGAGAACCGCGTGCTTCCTCTGCATCCAGTCACAGTGCTGCTATGATTCCATTGCAGCACTGCACTAATTCCAAATACACAAGTGCAGTTATCAAAAATAAGTTATCCCAAGAGACTGGCTTGGTTATGATAACCTTGTGGCCCACTGAGATGGAGTGCCAATCATGTGGCCCACTCACTAGCTTAGATTGTCCATCGCTGGTCCAGAATATATATACCCTGAGGGATGTCACAGTTACTTAGGCCAGGGGTCTCAAACTCACAGCGCACAGACCATCCCTGGCCAGAGCATCAGAGCAATAGTGCAGACTTGGGGGGAAGGGCATGGGCTGTCCCTTACGATTCCCCAAGATTGCTGTGCTCTGCTTCCCTGCAGCAGAGTCCTGAGGGCCCAGCTGCTGCTGCTGCCCCATGCCAAGCCCCCAGGTAATCTCTAATGCTGCGTCCTCAGGGCAGGGTGTCATGGGGCGGAAAGGACAAGGCAATGGTGGGAAGAGGTAAGGCTTGGGGAACAATAACAAACAGCTGCCCTCTTCCTCCATTCCACCAGGACTCCTGGGCCAGATTGCCCAATTGCTCCACAGATGGCCTAAAGCCAGGAGTTTGAAATCTCTGACTTGGGCAAAAATAATAAATAAGGAATATATTCAGGACAGGCTACTGGAAACATAATTTTAGGGAATGCCAAAGAACAGAGGTTTTTGCAGATCGCTATTAATATTGGAAATAATTCTGCACAATTATGATTTTATTAACATAATTTCAGTTTTATACGAAGGGGAGACTTTTCACAAGTCTTTTATTTGTCCCAGTGAATAGCCAAGTCCCTTATCTTATATACATTTATTACCACAAGTAGTTGACTGTAATGAGACTACATCTAATAATAAACACTGCTCCGAGTAATAATTTTTGGAAGGATTGGATTCTGAAAATTGTAGAATTGCAAACTTGAAATCAAATACTCGTAAATAAGCTATATCATAAAATTTGTTTTGCTAGTATAACAGTAACTTGCCAACTCATGGTTTGCTGATCTCTGCTGTCATTCTTACATGTTTTTTTGAAATACAATCTGTTTTTTGTACAACACAGTATTTATTTTCACTTCCTTAACAGGAAAACAATAAATATACACTAGCACAAAAGTGCTTGCAATATTTAGTGTCACATTGTGTCTTCTCTGATTGTTTCTTCTTACATTACAGATCCATGTGTACTGAAACAAAATGCTGTAAAAGCCAGGGCTGCTGAAAATCTTCAATCAATATATATAAATTAGCAAAAGTTGAACCAAAAACCATCCAATGTTTTACTGTCTTAGAATGTCCAAACAGTTCCCAACATCTGCAGTAATGTATTAAAGCAATTGATTTATGGATATTAAAATGTTCTACTTGCAGATCCAGATAACACTTAGGTACAGCTAGAATTTACTCCATGCCCACCTGAAGCTAACACAAATAATCAACTATCCAATTATATTACAAAAGATAATTATCTCAGCTGAATGGCAGCAAGTAGGCTACGCCATGGTTTGGGATATAAATCAGTTCACAAACAGAATTGAAATCTGTATGTCACAAATGAACAGAAATGGCACTATACTTTTGCAGGGAACACAGAAACTACAGGTCTAACATCTGCTGTAAACAAAACACAGGGAACAGTCTATTGCCTGCAACTGTCCAATCCTATTGTGGGTAATTCTGTCAACTTGTGAATCAGATCACAGAGGGGAATGTATTTCTTTGATATTTGCAAAACCCACCAAGTCTCCCTCATCTCTATGCATGGCACCATCACTGTTTGAATCTCTTCAGGGCCAGGTTTACTTTCTGGTTGTTGGTTGTTTTTTATTCTCCTCCTCTGAAAATACAATGTCCTTATGAAATATAATATAAATTAATAATTTAGCCTGCAGGAATAGTCACACAAAATACATTTCTTCTGCCTATCATCCCTTAAATATACATCTGCAGTTGATTTCCATACCATTTTTATTTTTTGGCTGATTAGAATCCTTTCAACTACCAACTGGAGGGAAGAAGGAGAGAAAAGGGAATTTTGTATAATGATTCCCAAGAAAAATTATTCCCAAGAAAAATTAAAGTATACTAGATTAATACTGAGATACGTTAGAACATGACAATTGTTGCCAAAGTTCAATCATTTAAGTAGTATTGTAGTAATCAGCCTTCATTAAACACATTGTTTGCATGTTCTAGAATATCAATCAACATGTGATTCTAGGAAATGAAGCCAGTGGGTGAGTGAACAATGAACTAAGATGCGTTTGATATAAACAATAAATCCCCCAATTGTATGTCTTATTGACATGGCATTGTGACTACACAATAACAGTTTATGAGAAAGTGTAGTGGCTGGTGGCATTTCATATAAGACATGATTTTTTTTTAAAAAAGAGAGGAAACGTCTTATAGAATAATGCTCATAAATATAAATTTTGTATGTTATATTTCATTTTATTGCCATGTCTGCTTCATTTCCTGCTAGATTAATAATTATGTATTTGACAGTCAGCAGAGATGCTTCAGATCCCCTGAATCTTATTTTAGTAATTCTTTCCTTGAAAAACATGATTTTTCTGGGCTGATTATTTTTCTATAAAAATTAATATAAAACAGAATATAAACAATTAAAAACGAGAAGTCAAAGCAGGATGACACTATCACCCTTTGATATGCACAACAAAATGTGTGATCTGCCCTGGAGGTATGTTACTCTGAAAGTTCTTACATTGTTTCTTTCGTTTTATCCTAGAAGCTTATTACGAAGGGCCAAGAGTACAGAATGCTAGAACTGGAACTGTCACCTTGGGCAGGAGGCTGGACTTGATGACCTCCTGAGGTCTCTTCCAGTTCTATGATTCTATGAGTTTACCTTTGCAACCTAATATGTAAAAAATGATGAATTAAAATTAATAGTTAGATTGTGAGGAAACTATAAGGGTTTAAGAACAGTGTATTCTTAGCAGCACTACATCAAAATATTAATGCTCTTTCTGTTATTTTACTCTTATAAACAGAGATAAAATATCTTCAGTTTTTGCAAGCTCACTGCTGAAATGTTATTGGAGAATCTAAATTCCTCTCTCTGATAAAATCACTCTAATTTCTATAGGTATAGCTGATAATCTACTGTGTGACAGTAGGAAATAACTATTGTAAGTGCAATAGGATGCCATGACTTTTAATGTTGCTTGTGCTAACATGGTCAGTTTATTATGTAATTATGTGGAGCTAATTAGCATTCTGGAATGCTAGAGCAAGCCTACTGCAATCTGCACATATAGCACAGATGTATAGGCTCGGTGCTTGTAACAGATGCATGAAAAGCAGTCACTGACTAGCACACTACAAAGACAAGTCTAGAATGATCTAATAAAATGAGCCTTGCACCTAGGAGTACCGTATTTTCCGGCGTATAGGGCGACTGGGCGTATAAGACGACCCCCTATCTTTTTAATTAAAAGATAGGGTTTCATCTTATACCCCAGCGCCCCTCCGCCTCCTTTGCTCCCGGTGTCCCTGGTCTGCTGGAGATGGTCCCCAGCAGACCAGAGGCACCGGGAGCAAAGCCGCCAGGAGCGCCTGGGCTTCCCCCCCCCCCCCGCCGGAGCCCCTCCGCGGCTTTGAAAGCCTCGGGGAAAGCCGGCGGGGGGGGGGGGGGGGCATCACAGGCGCGCATGGGCTGCCCCCCCGCCGGAGCCCCTCCGCGGCTTTGAAAGCCTCGGGGGAAGCCGGCGGCGGGGCATCCCAGGCGCGCATGGGCTGCCCCCCCGCCGGAGCCCCTCTGCGGCTTTGAAAGCCTCGGGAGAAGCCGGCGGCGGGGCAGCCCATGCGCGCTTGGGATGCCCTGCCGCCGGCTTCCCCCGAGGCTTTCAAAGCCGCGGAGGGGCTCCGGCGGCGGGTCATCCGGCGTACAAGACGACCCCCGATTTTTGGGGGATGTTTTTTAACTTCAGAGGTCGTCTTGTACGCCGGAATATACGGTACTCTTCTTTCTATAAATATATTTAGCTCTCACTAGAAATGAAGATTATATGGAGGAATCCTGGGGAGAATATATCTATCATAATGTATATGGCATTTGCAGTTTACTTTGGGGTGAAAAAAACGTTCTTTCCCAATTGATGTATCAGCACTACTTAATCCATTACTTTAGTTCAACTATGCTAATTTTACACTGGTCACATGACCTATGTCAGTTTTATCCAAAAGTTACCTTTTATAATGCATACAGCACCCTACGCTCATACTTTATGTTAAGTTAAATAATTGGGAAATTGAATTAAGGGAAAATGATGGAAATGATACCGAGGAATTAAAACAGACTTCATCAACAGGTTGTGTCCACTGTACATCTTGTCCACAGGACAAAAATAAACAACCCCCCAAGTAATCAGCAGCCCACAAAAATAATTTTCATTCTTTGAGCACACAAAACTACTTGTGAAATATGAGTTTTGTGTAGCTGATTCTGAAAATGTACCATAAAATGTGCATTGTTCTCGTCGCCTACCAGAGGATACTGTGAGCGGCATGTGGAGACACCCAAGATGACAGCTTTCTCCTTTTCTTTTGTTTCCCAGTCTTCCTAACTCATATGCCCTTAGCAGGGTGCTGCATGTATATGTTCAAATTCATTGCCCAAAAGTGTCATCTTAAAAAACACCAATGTCACGTATTTTTAGTGCCCTGTTGTTGTTGGGGTTTTTTGTTTGTTTGTTTTACTAATCTCTTTGAAGACTAAAAATAAAGCTTTTTGTACCAGTTCTTGTCCTTTCTTCTCTTCTGGGAAGAGCCTGGGATTTGGATCAGGCTCTTAATTTTTCATTTTTGGGGGTGCTTTCTACTGCTCCCTTAGACTTCCCTGGAACTGCGGGTGGAGAGTACCTATAAAAACAAGGCCACCTATCTAGCTGCCTACATACAGATTTAAGTGTCCACCTTCAGGTACCCACTCCTGGCAATTTTCGCCTTTCATGACTACTTATTCTCTCTTTTATTGTTTTTCATGAAGAAGTAGTTGTAGATACAAGAACAATTAGACAGTAAAGGCCTGATTCAATCCCTATTAAGTCAATGGACTTAGTTTGACTTTAGAGGGCTTTGGATCAAATTTCAAAGGTAATTTATGTCATGAGATAACCACAATGGAAGTCACTAGATGTTGTGTGTATATATATATGCATCTCTTCCACTGAGTTGCACCATGATCCTAGAGCAGTGGTCCCCAACCTTTTGAGGTTGTCGGGCGCCAGGGGGCGTGGCCGTTCACCCGCCGGGCGCCAGGGGGCGGGGACACTTGCGCGCCCGGGGGCGGCCCCCCCATAGCCGCATGTCCGGGGGCAGCCCCCCCCATAGCCGCTTGCCCAGGGGCGGCCCCCCCCATAGCCACGTGCCCGGGGGGCCAGGGCCCCCCCGCAAGCACCCCGCAAGCGCCGCGTGCCCAGGGCCGGGGCCGGCGCTTCCCCCTCCCCCCTGCAAGCGCCGCGCGCCCGGGGCCGGCGCTCCCCCCTCGCAAGCGCCGCGCGCCCGGGGCCGGCACTCCCTCCCCCCCCGCAAACGCCGCGCGCCCGGGGCCGATGCTCCCCGCAAGTGCCGCGCCATGTGGCCGGGGCCACGCCAGCCCCGAGCACCTGGCGGGCGCATGCAAGTGCCCCCGCGGGTGCCATGGCCCCGTGGGCACCATGTTAGGGACCACGGTCCTAGAGGATTTGCTCTATTAAAAGTTCCAAAAGATGTCTTTTTAGCTTGCAAAATAACGTTCCTAAACAAGAAGAAAAACCCAAGAGAAGTTATACAAAATGCCAGTAGATTCCTTCGGCCACATGTATTATTGGAAGTGATGCACCACCGCTTGGATTCTCTTTTCTTAAATGATGCCTTAAATCAACTTATATCTCCAAGACTGAAAATGATAAACTAAATGACAATGTAATGTACCTTATGCAATAAGGTCATTAGTAGTCTTGTCCTATTTAGAATTCTGAAAATTAAACAAATTTATCACACTTGTAAAAAGACATGAAAAAATCTGATTAGTTTAGATTGCCTTTTATTCCTAAGGTTTCTCTCTTTATGTCACTATGATACAGTTATGAAAATGGGTGAGAGCCCAGTAATGATTTTCTCTGATTTAGAGGTTGCTGTTTTCTTTTTCTTTCATTCTTTCTAAAGATTTGATCAAAACCATTATATCTTCTTGAGCCAATTCAAACATCCATTCTCTTCAACTGGAGGAATTCATGCTTCTTATTGGCCCTGTAAGCTTTGTTATCTATCTTATGCCCACACATCAGAGCCTTTAAACTACAAGAGAGATTAGCATCACTCTCCTGGGATATTCAACTGCCTCATCACAACCAATTTGTCACAATGATCGTCTAATTAAATGCATTATTCTTATTCATGGTAGAAGTGAATGCTTGAACTGTTTCTTTGAGCAAGGCACATAAGTACCCCTCTCTTCCCTAGTCTATACCTTTTTTTATAATGGCAGACCCCAGAGGAAGGCCACAGGGCCTGACTTACAATGGAATCACTGAATTTTCAGCTTTTATTTTTCTTTCCATTTCCTATAACGGTTGGATGAATAAGCCCCCATGTATTCAACGGGCTTGTGCTTCAGGGTAAATACTGAACTGAGTCTTCACTGGTCCTTTTAATCAGTTCATTTCTCGTTATCCCAAATGAAGCAAAATGAAGCAACCACAGCTTTAAGATTTATTTTTTTAAAGCCTTGAGATGTCAAGTTGACTTGAAAGGTAGATGCAGCCTTTGGGTCATTGTCTTCAGTAAATACAAGGTCAAACATTCACAGAGCAATTTCTCCTGTAAAGGCAGTACTTCTCTTTAATAGCATTGGAATGAATACATCAAACAGAAATACCTTTGTATTTTCTTTCCTCTTTTGGCCATTTTGAAAAGTCTCTTACAGGAATTCAATTGCAGGGTTTGGGCTTATAACAGCTGCATGTGGTGCTCTGCAAACTAATAGGGAACTAGGATGTGTTTGTGATGAAAAATATAGGTTTACGTACTTTGAGTGCTGACTAAGATCTCTTGTGACAAATGAAATTTAGAATAGATTGCCTTTTTGTAGCATTTCATTCCTTTGTTGGCCTATAAGTAAGAAGATGATCAGTAAGTGCTTTTACATTAGCCCAGAGTTTACATTATCTGTTGATACTGAGGTTGGTTGTATTTGTCAAGATTTTTTTAAAATTCTCAGATTCCCTAGCCATTCTTTCTCCAAACTCAGCTAAACTTGAGACTTAAGAACCATTTATGCTATACTGGGAATTGCAATAGAGAGGAATTTCTTAAATACATAAAAGATTGAATGTTAGCTGTGGGAAACTACACTGTGATTGTGCAGTCCCTTACAGGGGTTTAATTGTCCTATTTCACAGTTGGATAACTAGTAATGCCTCATCTGTACATAATTTTGTCCAAGAATTTCAGAAGTAACAAGAGCAGAGATGGGCAATAATTTTTGGCTGGGGGCCACTTTTTTTGAAGTGGCCCTGGGCCGCCCTGGAAGGAGCGGGGCCTAAAACAGAAGGGGCAGGTCTAGGATGCTTCCCAGCTTCCCCACCCTATCAGGGTGGGAAGAGGCTTTGCACGCTACTCCACACCCAGAACAATTAGGGTCTGGGAGCAGGGGAAGCACACAAAGTTTCCTCTGCCCTGCCAGGAGCAAGTAGCACTTTGAAGTGCCGCACACTCCTGGCAGGACAGGAGGAGACTTCATGCGTTCCCCCGCCTCCAAGCCTTATTGGCCTGGGGGAGGGAGGAGTGCACGAAGTTTCCTTTACCCTACCCCCGCCTTGCCAATCACAGCTTCAAAGTGCCGCGCACGCCTCACAGGGTGGGAGGAGGCTTTGTACGCTCCCCTGCCCCTAGGCCAATCAGAGCTTGGGGGCGGGAGAGTGCACGGAGCTTCCTCTGCTCTGCCCCGCCCTGTGAGGAGTGCCCGGCACTTAGAAAACTGCCACATGCTTCTAGCAGGGCAGGGGTAGGGCGGAGGAAACTTTGTGCTCTGCCCCCGCCCCCAGGTTGTAACTGGCCTGGGGGCGGGAGAACAGCAGGGCCTTCACGGGCTGGATCAACCCACTTGGTGGGCCGGATTCAGCCTGCAGAGGCCCTTTTGCCCACCCTTGGACTAGAGGCTTTGGTGGTCTCGACATAGCACTTTCTGAAAATTGGGCCCTTCAAAATTGTTTCATGTTGAACACACAAAAATCAAGGCATCACTTGTCATTTGAAAGCTCTGGACAAAATGTTCTTCTACAGTGATTCTGTTGAATCTCTTCTGATTTCTGTTTTTCACTGGTGCTAGATTGTTTGTCTGTCTATGTCTGGTCAGATCCTGGGGCGTAGCTGATCTACACCCAGCAGAGCTCAAAGGAGGGTTACAAAAATGACTGTAAGCCATTGTGGGGAATCCATAACCCTCAGCATGCTGGTTACTGGATTAGTATCAAGGGGCAATTTAGAGCAGTCTTGGGATATCTCTTTGTTGTATTGCCTACAATGGGCACCCAGAAAACTAGCTTTCCATTTACTTTGTTCTTCTGGAGCAGCACAAATCAGATGAAAGGGGAAACAAGATCTAGGCAAAGGTATGCAGCCCAGGACCAGGGAACAGAGCTGGTCTGATTTGACTAACTTACAATTCTCACACAGCTTAATTATCCCCTTTTTATGTCCATGTAACCTTACTGGAAATGCTCATTTTTACTGGACAAAATCAATACAAACAGTATTGCAAAGGGACTGGATATCATATGTCATGGAAGTATAGAGCCATACACCCACAAGAAAAGCTCACAAATGGACATAACAATATGTATATTTCATATACATTATGAGCCCTCACCCATTCCAGAGGTAACTTACTCTGCAAGTATATTACATCAAAATCAATGGGTCTGCTCAATGGAAAGGAAGCTACTCAGCATAAGCAAAAGTGGCAAAATATGGACTTGTCTCAAAATTTATTCTAGACAATCTAACAAGTAAGAATTACTATTGGTATTTGTATGAAAAGCAGTACAATAGGAATTGAGATATGTATTACTTTAGTAACATCACATATATGTGCTGAATTGATGTGGATAGTGAATAGATTTTACTCAATGTGAGCTCAATCTTGTAATATTTCTGTTCCCAACAAGGAAAATTTTAAAAAAGTTCAATTCTCACTGGATTAAAATTAAGCATGAGGTGAAGTGCTTTGCTGAATTGGGATCAGAATGCTCAATACCTTCCTAGACTGACCTCTATGGCCTTGTATGATGCTGTATGATTGAAAAATAACTATTTATATCATTAATATTGCCAATGATAGACAACTGCAACAAATCTTATGCAAAGTACGCCAGTAAGGTGTCAGTGGAAAAATTACAATTTATCAAATATGATTATCTTGTTTCTATGCATGTGTCAACTTTGTATTTAAAGTTATGAATATTGACTATGTACTAGTATTCCAAATGTGTCTGTCCTGGGGAAACACCCAGCAGACAATCCATATCCAGTATGGTCAGTGTCGTGTAGCAGGTCCTTTTGACCATGGCCTCGCGCATATTGCCCATACTGCCACACAAAAGCCCCTCACAAGAAAAACAGGCCGCTGAGCCGGATCCAGAGACAGAGCTTGAAGTCCCTTGGGTGCTCGACACTGTTCTCAGTAAACGGAAATTAACTTAATGAGCACTACAAAAACAGGAGAAGATATCGGCTGTGTCTAGACTGGCAAGTTTTTCCGCAAAATCATCTGCTTTTGCAGAAAAATTTGCCAGCTGTCTACACTGGCTGCTTGAATTTCCGGAAAAGCACTGACGATCTCATGTGTGGCCAGACAGCCTGCCTCCATATTATCCATCTTATTTGCCTCTCTGAAGCATACAGGACAGAAAAGGAGCAATAATATCAGCATACTCTATGCTGGCTCATCTGATCCTGAGAAGCTGAAACACAGATATGTGGATAGAGGGCAGCTAAGTCAATAAGCTGGCCTCGAGGCTGCGGCTGGCATCTATGTTGATTCGAACACACACAGTCCCAGGAAGAGGAATTTCCCACTGAGAAAACAATGTCCTGTACTTCAAAATTTAATCATCTCAAATCTCTCTTACAAGTGTAAATTAAGTTCACAACTCCCTTGTAAGAACTGGTCTCACAGCAGACAGACCAGCATCAATTGGCAATTAAGATAAGAAAGAGAAATACGTGACCCCATGATTATAAAAGATGGGCCCAGCACACACTCACTTTGAAGTGTCATTCTACCCTCTACCTGCTGGTCGGGTTAGGTGTTTGACCTCCCGAGGTTCTATGGGGACGCCCACCTCGTATTTTCGTCTTTCCTAGGAATTGAGGGACCGGCCCTGGCCTGACATGCTGGAGTCGAGAGGCACAGAAGGGGGTAAAAATGGTACCTGGATGTGGTCCTCTGTCTTAAGTGTACACATAGAAAGAGTAAGCTGTTACTTGGTACCATTATTTCTATTTTTCTATCTTTATCTTCTTTGTAACCATTTTTAAGACCTATATTTTGCTAATAGTTAAGAAATAGAGCAATAGCCATTGTAACCATATGATTTATAAGCTTCCTCAAATAAACCTGTAACTGTTTAAGCTTTAACCTGCCTCCTTCAGTTGCTGTAACAGAACCAAGCACAATTTAAAAGAACTTCAGCCGGTCTAAAGGGACAGTTATAGGAAGAGCTTGGGCGTTTGGATCTGTGTCACTCCCAGGTGACAGGACCCACTGGGGCATCTTTCAGTCTTTCCTCAAGGCTGCCCGCTGCGAAGGAATTATGAAATTCTAGCAGCTGAAATCTAAGATGTAATAAGCTCTTCCTATATAACGGGGCGTCTGTTGGCCTGCTGGCCACCCTCTGCGATGGGACCCCGGTCCTAGCAGTAAAGGCACGGACGTTAAACCTTTTCGGAAACATACACACACACACTGCCCTGACCGTCGGCTGACATCATGTAAGATCGTCAGTGCTTTTCTGGAACTACTATGCTGCTCCCGTTCGGGCAAAAGTCTTTTTCTGAAAGACATTTGTGCAAAAGGGCTAGTGTAGATGGCACAGTACTGTTTTCCTCAAAAAAGCCCCGATCGCAAAAATGGCTTTTGCGGAAAAGCATCCTGCCAATCTAGACATGCTTTTCTGAAAATGCTTTTAACGGAAAACTTTCCGTTAAAAGCATTTTCAGAAAATCATGCCAGTGTAGACGTAGCCGATAGGAATAAGAGAAATGAGCTGTCATATACATCAGTTAACAAGCACGTGGAGCACGGAAGCAAAAACATAGCTAGCTTTCACGTGTGCCAGTCATGTCTGCATCAGGCACTGACCACAATGCCTTGAGGCGGACGTCATATCACAAGGAAGGAACCCTAATATGGTACTGGATGTCAAAATTATAGCATAAAGCACCCTGAGTCGTAAGCTCAGGGAGGTTCTGTATCAAAATAGAAGGCACGTATTGTCCAGCCTGGCTAAGGGGTTGATCACCCAAGGTCGTCTCCCACCCACCAAATCACGAAAGGGTGTATGAAACATGCTACGCATTGTTTTTTTGTCCGTGTATCTTAATTGTCACTGGGTTTGTAAGTATTGCTTAATATATTATTTATCAGCTTAGTTAGTTGTATAGTATTAACCATATTATATAATGGTACCATACCTAAATCTAAATAAGAACTAGGAGAAGAATTAAGGGGTTGTTAAGTGAAAAGGCAAACTAATAACTAACTCTACCGGCTGTTCCAAGATAACCATAGAAGGATTGGTTGTAGGAGGAGTTTTTATTATTGTTGTATTGATTTTCTTTAATGTATGTTTTATTTGCATGCTACGTTGTCTTAAACAAATCAGAGACAGTAATTTAATATAATCATTTTGTAGTTAATAAAGTTTGTAATTGGTTAAGCACATTTAAGTTCGGGCTTTCCTCCTTCGCAGCCCTAGTCCCTTGCCACAAAACGCCACCCCTAGACAATCTTTCAAGCCAGCACATTGTGAATGAACTAGTCAAGTTGATGGCTAATTAAAGAATGTAGGTCTCACAGTGAGACATAGAAGATGCTCTTCCTGGCCAGATGTATTCCAGTGGATGCTTTAGCACCAGTATGGGTTACAGCTGCTCCGGTGAGCCATCAAAACATGAGAACATATGACTTGCTCGTGTGACACTACACAGTATCTCGTATCAGAGGGGTAGCCATGTTAGTCTGGATCTGCAAAAGTGACAAGGAGTCCTGTGGCACCTTAGGGTATGTCAACACTAGCCACCCTCCTCCTGCAATAAGGAGTAACAGTAGTTCGAATTAGGAGCTTTAATTCGAACTACCTAGCCTGTGCCACATGTAGCCGCAGGCAGGTTGTTCAAACTACCGGGCATTTAAAAATGGCGGTGCCCGGGAACATACAAATGAAGCCCAGGATATTTAAATAGTTCAAACTAGGGTGGCAGTGTAAACATACCCTTATAGACTAACAGATGTATTGGAGCATAAGCTTTCATGGGCAAAGACCCACTTCATCAGATGCATGTAGTGGAAATTTCCAGAGGCAGGTATAAATATTCAGGCTAGAGATAACAAGGTTAATTCAATCAGGGAGGGTGAGGTCAACTTCTAGCAGCTGATGTGGAGGTGTAAACACCAAGGCTACATCTAGACTGGCATGATTTTCTGCAAATGCTTTTAACGGAAAAGTTTTCCGTTAAAAGCATTTGTGGAAAAGAGCGTCTAGATTGGCACGGACGCTTTTCCGCAAAGTACTTTTTGCAGAAAAGCGTCTGTGCCAATCTAGACGCATTTTTGCGCAAAACAAATCTGAGCTGTCTACGCTAGCCCTTTTGCTCAAAAGCTTTGCGCAAAAGGACTTTTGCCCGAACTGGAGCAGCATAAAATTTCCGCAAGAAGCACTGATTTCAGACAGTAGGAAGTCAGTGTTCTTGCGGAAATTCAAGCGGCCAGTGTAGACAAAAGCAGCTGCTTTTGCGGAAAAACTTGCCAGTCTAGAAGCAGCCCAAGAGAGGAGAAACTGCTCTTGTACTTGGCTAGCCATTCAGAATCTTTGTTTAATCCTGAACTGATGGAGTCAAATTTGCAGATGAACTGTAGCTCAGCAGTTTCTCTTTGAAGTCTGGTCTTGAAGTTTTTTTGCTGCAGGATGGCTACCTTTAAATCTGCTACTGTGTGTTCAGGGAAATTGAAGTGTTCTCCTGCAGGTTTTTGTATATTGCCATTCCTAATATCTGATTTGTGTCCATTTATTCTTTTACATAGGGACTGTCCAGTTTGGCCGATGTATATAGTAGAGGGGCATTGCTGGCACATG
This sequence comes from Pelodiscus sinensis, assembly GCF_049634645.1. Taxonomy (NCBI): domain Eukaryota; kingdom Metazoa; phylum Chordata; order Testudines; family Trionychidae; genus Pelodiscus; species Pelodiscus sinensis. The sequence continues at coordinate 9,845,325 of NC_134723.1, forward strand.
ATGGCGTATATTATATTGGTAGATGTGCAGGTGAATGGACCAGTGATGGTGTGGCTGATCTGGTTAGGTCCTGTGATGGTGTCGCTGGTGTAGATGTGAGGGCAGAGTTGGCACCGAGGTTTGTTGCATGGATTGGTTCCTGAATTAGAGTTACTTTGGTGCGGTGTATAGTTGCTGGTGAGAATTTGCTTCAGATTGGCGGGTTGTCTGTGGGCGAGGACTGGCCTGCCTCCCAAGGCCTGTGAAAGTGAGGGATCATTGTCCAGGATGGGTTGTAGATCACTGATGACGCGTTGGAGAGGTTTTAGATGAAGACCTTAGGTCATGGCCAGTGATGTTCTGTTGGTTTCTTTTTTGGGCTTGTCTTATAGTAGGCTTCTGGGTACATGTCTGGCTCTGTTAATCTGTTTCCTCACTTCCTTGTGCCGGTATCGTAGTTTCAAGAATGCTTGGTGAAGATCTTGTAGGTGTTGGTCTCTGTCTGAGGGGTTGGAGCAGATGCGGTTGTACCTTAGAGCTTGGCTGTAGACAATGGATCATGTGGTGTGTCCGGGATGGAAGTTGGAGGCATGAAGGTAGGCATAGCGGTCGGTAGGTTTTCATTATAGTGTGGTGTTTATGTGACTGTTACTTATTTGCACTGTGGTGTTTAGGAAGTGGATCTCTTGTGTAGACTGGTCCAGGCTGAGGTTGATGGTGGGGTGGAAGCTGTTGAAATCGTGGTGGAATTCTTTCAGAGTCTCCTTCCCATGGGTCCAGATGATGAAGATGTCATCAATGTAGTGTAGGTAGAGAAGGGGCGTTAGTGGATGAGAGCTGAGGAAGCGTTGTTCCAGGTCAGCCATAAAAATGTTGGGCCATGCGGGTGCCCATAGCGGTGCCACTGGTATTGTCACCGAATCTGAAATAGTTGTGTGTGAGGATAAAGTCACAGAGCTCAGCCACCAGTTGTGCTGTGGCCTCATCAGAGAAGCCTGCATATTTATACCTGCCTCTGGAAATTTCCACTACATGCATCTGACAAAGTGGGCCTTTGCCCATGAAAGCTTATACTCCAATACGTCTGTTAGTCTATAAGGTTCCACAGGACTCCTTGTCACTTAGACAGTATCTTGTACCTGTAATTTTCCACAAAATAAGACTCAGAGTATTCCATCCTATGGGAGAAGGTATAAAAGACTATAGAAGCATCTCCATTTTGCCTTTTTCTTGCTCTGATCTCTGGACTATGGACCTACACTAAATGCAGCACAATGACTATGCAACAAGGATGTTCCAGTCTTTTGAAAGTTAACAGAGACTTTAGAAGCATAAAGTCTATAAAATCACAGGTTAAAACCTGATCCAAGAACTTTGTGATGATTATACGTAATATTCCCTCTAATCTTTTCTATCCACGTATGGATCTTTTTCCATCCATATGCGGAATGAATTTTTTATGTGCACCAAGGGCATGTACATGTGTGAGTAGAAGCAAAAGTTGTGGGCACTCTGCTAATCAGCTGGGCAGCATTTGAATCATTCCTGAGCAGCCACATAAGCACCCAGCTTACAGGGAACACTGACGGCATGTATATGATTTCTTTGACCATTTTTAACTGGCTCCTTCTTTTCTGTTATAAATTAAGTTTTAGACATTAAAGGACTGGCAACAGCTTGATCATGTGTAAGATCTGAACCTTCTCTTGACCTGGGCACATGGCTGATATGTGAAGATCAGAAGAACCCTTTGTTTGAGGCAGATAGTTTTCAATAACCACCCATCATAGAGTCTAGTGGTGAAACAAGGTCTGGGATGCCTAGGGACACTGCAGCTTAGTCTCCTTGTAGTAGTGAGACAGAGGATTGTTTCTGATTTGGTGTATGGATTAACAATCAATTTGGGGTGAGTCTGTCCTATTTCTCAGCAGTTTGTCCTGAATCTGGCATCTTCCGCTGTCACCCAGTAAGACATGGTGCCACCTTGTTACTAAAGATACTTTATAGATCAGTTTGCAGGATGAGGACCTGCAACATTATAGACAAACCCAGTTAGCAGATGTGTACTAATAATGGAAAATTGGGGAGCTAAATAGTGAGGAAAATCAAGTGGAAAACTGCCTTTCTATTTGGTTTCATATTTGACACATACAATGGTCCAAAATTTGACATGGGCTGGATCTTCATTTTTTCACTTTCAAAAAAAGAACAATCCACTTTTTAATATATATATTTGGCTTTCAATATAAAAGAAGAACCGTCTGGCCAGCATTCCCCTTCTTAAAAGCATAGTTTGTAATTAATGTCTAAAGCTATGAGTGAATTATTGTTTAGTACACAGTGTCTGTTCCATTTGCCTGCCAAGTCTCTGCACTACTAGTATTTAACTCATTACTTTGTCAATCCCTTTGAGATACTTTCAGTAAGAAAGGCTTTTTGTTTAACTAAATTCCATTCTCTAGCCTTCTAGAGGCCAGCACTTTTCATCCAGATGTGTGCATGGCCTTTTGCTTTACTGTATTTGCAATATAGAAAAAGAACTGGCAACCACGAACCTCCTGCTGGCACATCTAACTTGTATGCACAATAAAACTCATCTCAATTCCATAGAACGTCTTCCGTCAAAGGTGCATGATTATAAAAAAAAAACCAGTTAGTGACAAAACTACATAACTGGAGGCATTGAACTGCAGTGCTTATTTAGAAGGGAAAAGAATCTCAATAAAGATTCCATCTACCAGAAATTTAGCTGAGCTTAATGGCTATATATAAATAATCAGCATCAATTTGTGGGAAAAGTCAGAACTAGTCAGCATAATTATGTCCAAATCAGAAAAAAAGCAACAGGCATCTTCATCAGCCAATTACCATAATTTAAAAAAATCTAAATTCTACTTGATGTGATTACATACTTTTCATTTATAAATCAATGAACAATGTCATTAAATATGAGGGTTTTGAGATGCTTTACAAGTGGAAAAAACTGGAATTAAAATCAGGCATAATGTTTTTCCTGAGAATCACTTCAGTAATACCAGAATTATGAACATTTGTAGTTTTTATTCAAAAAAGATGTGCACATCCATGAGACCAACTGAGGTAGCAACGAACAATAGAGCTTCTAGAGTGGTAATCTTCAAGAAGAAGAACCACGCTAGTTTATATTTCTGGCCATTATTATATTTTTACAACCAGCACCTATTAGCACGTTGAAAATTGTTACAATTCTTGGATGATTAAACCCACTTGTAATTAAAATTGAATTCAGTTTTAGCTCTTGACACTGCTTACTTCTCCGCAAGTTCTTTCTTCAGATTACTGCAAACGGGACAATTTAAGGTACATTTTTCTCTGTCAGTGTAGACTTTGCTTAATTCATCACTATAGCATTGGTGCCCTCAAAACACAAATGCTGCAGATTTTCACTTTGTTGATGTTATTAACTGATACCTTGCATGTTTGTTTAAAAAACACTGCTTGATGGAACTTTTCTATAACTTGGGTTAGCCTGCAGAAAAACAATGCAAAAGGCAAACCTTGACCTACCCAACAGAGAAATATGGAAATGACTCCTTTTTATAAACTGATTTAACACCTCTACAGTTAACTGTAGCTGAGGTTTGTAAATTCTACTAAAATGTTTTTCACTTCTTAATTTTTATACCTTTAATACATTATTCCTCTTTCCTTTCACTTAATTATTGGATTCTATTTAGAAATCCAGCTCAGATAAAAAATACTGTATTTTCTGCCAATTGTGCTCTCATAATTTTACGTGTTTATCACCTTTCATTCTGAAGAATCCTAGAACAACTTACAAACACCAGAAACAATGTATGCATGCAACCTCAGAAATTCAGTTCCTCTGGAACAAAATACAGGACTATGTAGCACTTTAAAGACTAACAAGATGGTTTATTAGGTGATGAGCTTTCGTGGGCCAGACCTACTTCCTCAGATCAAATAGTGGAAGAAAATTGTCACAACCATATATACTAAAGGATACAATTAAAAAAATGAACACATATGAGAAGGACAAATCAAATTTCAGAACAGAAGCGAGATGGGGGAGGGGGAAGGTAAATGTCTCTATCTCAGTTCCTCTGGAGTGAGACACAACATCTACTAAGCAGTTCACAACGCCATCCTACATCAATATGTAAGAACAAGGGAAGAAGAATGTTTTCTATTCCAGACTTAAAGGGACAGATCCTGAACTAATGCAAATTGGTGAAATTCCACTGCAGTCAATGGAGCAAAGCTGAATGACACTGACAGAAGCATCAGCCATTAAGGTGCGGAAATAATTTTAGTTTAAGTTAATAAATTAGGAAGTTGGCCAAGACAATGACACTCTAGAAGAATTATGATGGGGTCTTAAAATGTCCAGAATGATCAGGGCATTGGTCTTATGTCTCATCCAAAAAATTGCTATCGATGATTTAATGCAAAATTCACTAGCTGCAATAATATTCCTGTCTGGATCGATCTCCTCTCATTCTAAAACATACAAACTTCAGGATGTTCAGATTCAGGGGTCAGGTTCAGGCCTACCTTGAGAGAAAGCTAGATATGTTTTGATACTATTTCTTCAACTAAATGCATTCCTAGCTACAACAGACATTCCACATTAAGAAAGGTTAAAGTCAAAAGGACCACATTTCCTTAGAATACAGCCGAATTAATTGATGTGTTTAATCAAAGAGATGCTACTTGGCAACAGCATAAAGCTTCTATTCTCTGGAGATGCTGCAATGTTATTGGCAGACAGGCAGCTTGTAAATAAATACAAAACAAAAGCAAGAAATGTATGCTTGAATCAGAGCTCCCAGTATATACAGTTTCTTCTGAAAGTCAAACTTTGCATCTCTCTCTTTCTCTCTTATATGGTCTATTCATCTTCCCTTAGGATATGATAGATAGTGAGTGAGAACTATATGAAAAGTCATTGCAACTGTGAAATCAAAAACATATGCTGAAGCCCAGTAGAGTAAGGAATAATACACATTATTTATAGTTTGTTTACTGAATTGCCATTGAAAGTCTTAGGTACGTGTTACAGTGTATGTAATCTCATATCTTCCATTAATAAAGTGTATGTATATGAGAACACAGTTTGTATTGGCCAGTTCTCCTCCACTGTTCCTCTTGTCTTTCTAGTCATTTCCGTCAAACACAAGGGCTACGTCTAGACTGGCCCCTATTACGAAATAGCCATGCTAATTTCCAACTTTGGAATAGGGAAATCCGCGGGGGATTTAAATATCCCCCGCGGAATTTAAATAAACATGTCCGCTGCTTTTTTTCCGGCTTGGGGAAAAGCCGGAAAAAAGCGTCTAGACTGGCGCGATCCTCCGGAATAAAGCCCTTTTCCAGAGGATCTCTTATTCCTTTCAAGTAGGAATAAGAGATCCTCCGGAAAAGGGCTTTATTCCGGAGGATCGCGCCAGTCTAGACGCTTTTTTCCGGCTTTTCCCCAAGCCGGAAAAAAAGCAGCGGACATGTTTATTTAAATTCCGCGGGGGATATTTAAATCCCCCGCGGATTTCCCTATTTCAAAGTTGGAAATTAGCATGGCTATTTCATAATAGGGGCCAGTCTAGAAGTAGCCAACTAGAAGACACAGTGCAATCACAATGCTCATACTTTCAAAGGTAATCTCTTCCAATGGCAAATAAGCAAAGTACAGGGAGGGGCTAGGAGAGGCACAGCCGCAGTGGTCTGCTTGCAGGGCAGGGCAAGCTGGAACTGTTCAGTACTGGCTCACGCTGCCCCTGGGCCACACTGGGACCACTGAAGCGCTGCACTTTAAATGTAGCAAAAGTCCACTGGGCTCTTACTATATTTAAAGTGCAGAGCTACAGAGGGAACACCTGCCCCTGATCAACTAATTCTGAAGTCTATGGAATTGCTATCAACTCCTCAATTAGTTAATTAATTGATACTTTACATCCCTAATCTAAACCATTCAAGACAGATGGCTGTACAGCAGGGTTGAAAATAACATATATTTATTACAGGTACTCTCCTATAACAACCTGCCTCCACTTTTTGGGAGGTCTTATGGCAGGAGGAGAGTTGCAATACAACAGTACCTGTAAGAAATTTAAGCATGGGCTGGAATGTGTGTGGGGGGGGGTGGTTCAGGGCAGAGAGTTGGTGTGAGGGGAGGTGCAAGAGTTAGGTCAGGGGGCTGGGAATGTGGGGAGTGCAGAAGTCAGGGTTGGGGGGCATGAGGGGTTATGGGCAGGGGCCTGGAGTGTGCAGGAGTCAGGGTTGGTGGTATGAAGAGGGGCTCAGGGCAGAGGGTTGGGGTGTGGGGAGTCAGGGCCGGGGGCTGGGATTGTGTGGAGGCTCAAAGCAGGAAGAATATGGTGCACGAGTCAGGGCAGAGGGCTCAGGGCAGGGGGCTATGGTCTGTGTGTAGGGATGAGTGTGGGGAGGACTATGGTGCCATTTTGGGAGGCAAGGACTGCAGCTGCACATACCAGGTTGCTGTTGCTTTTCCTGCTTCCTGTGACTAGGGAGTGAAGGGAAAGTGCCCAGCTTGTTGCTTTCCTCTCATTCCCAGGGGAGGGGCAGGAGGGGAACGCAGAAGGCTCTGCACTTTTCCTTCACTCCTTAGTCACAGGAAGCCGGAAAAGCAACAGGAACTCGGTAAGCCCTCTTCCCCAGATTGACCTGAAATGCTGGCAGGGGAAGTGGCCTCAGGGATGGAGCAGTCCAGTTAGGGGCATGTGTCCCCAGTCTGCCCCTCTAAACTGCCTGGCTGCCTGCTGCTGAGTGCAGCAGCCTGCAGGAAGCCAGGAGCAGGGCTGGGAGCTCCCGTCCCCTCTCACTGCAGACAAGCACCCCAGCCAGTCGGCTTCCTACTTTCGCCTATACTATCTAACCTCCTTTTAAAAGCCTCCAGTGAAGGAGATTCCATAACCTCCCTGGGAAGTATGTTTCACTGCCTTACTGTTCTCACAGCTATATTTAATCCTGAGATTTAATCTAAATCTGAGGTACTGTAGTTTGAACCCATTACCTCTTGTCCTACTCTCTGTGGCAAGAGAGAAGAATTTTTCTCTGTCTTTTGTATAGCTGCCTTTCTCGTATTTGAGAAGACCAAATAAACTTCCTTGTTCTTTGAAAAAAGTCTCATCCTGCTGCATTTTTCCTCCTTGTAGGCCCATTCTCAAGGAGGAGTTTTCTGTTTGTTTCTTTTAAACAAAGCATTATCGTCTTGGACTAAAATATTTGGCAAATAGGGTAAAAAGCAAAACTGAAACATTATGGCAACAAGCCTTGCGCATAAATTGTATTTCATATGCTCTCCACACAACACACTGTTGCAACATAACTTGAGCATGTGCCAAAAATGCTGTCAAGCTCACTGATCAATACTTTCAATGATTATTTTGTTAATTTCCCATGTTGCTTATTTCAGGGGAAATGCAGCTGTTGATTTTCTAATTGGATCAATTTTGTAGAGACATGATTGTTTCTTCTTCATGTTCTTCTGATTTTTATGTCTGCCAGGCATTGAGCTATTTCTATAGAGCACATTTTTAGAAGCAAAGTTCCTGTGTTGTGAATTGAGATTCAGTCTTAATATTTATATCACCTCTAGCAAAAATTATTGTGTAGTAGATTTACTAGGCAAACAGGCAGGTTGCCATTTGTGGTATGTTGACACGAAAGCAAGGAATACTCAAGCTAGTACAGTACAAAAATAGCAGAATGAGCTAGGCTGCATTGTCAGCAGCTGAGGCTAGCCACCCGAGAACAGACCCAAGGGCATATTTTAGATGCCATCCCAGCCACAGAACCAGGAGGAGTCTGTCTATCCACACTAGGAAGCATGCTCCCATTCTTCAGTGTAGATATATACCCTTTATATCCAGTGCTTTAGCCATTTCGGACACAATGGCTTCTCAGATTCTTACAAAATACCTGCACTGGTCTTTTAGGGTATATCTGTACTGTAGCCAGTGGTGTAGACAGTAGATATACACATGCTAGTTTTGACTGAGGCCTCGTCTTCACTTCCTGGAAGACCAAAACTGTGGCAGTTGATCTTTCAGACATTGATTTAGTGGGTCTAATAAAGAAACATTAAATTGAACACCGAGGGTGCCCACCCTCAATGCTGGAACTCTTACTCCACATGAGAAGTAAGGGAAGTCACCAGGAGCATTTCTCCTGTCGACCTCCCACTGTGAGGATGGCTCCAAAACTTGGCTTAAGATGCATCGACTCCAGGTACATTTTTTAGGTATCTGGAAGTGCATACGGTAAGCAGAGCTTCAGCTGTAGTGTGGATCTGGCCTCAGTTAGAATGCTAAAAATAGCAGCAGACACACAGCAGTGCAAACGGCAGTATGGCCTAGGTGCCCAAGTACAATCTGGTCCAAGACCACAGGTGAGCTCTCTGGTGGCTAACCTGTGCCACCTCACATATCATCTCACCTACAAAACTCCATCAAAATTAGGACAGCCAGCTGTTATGTAGATGTATCCTTAGCTGGACAGAACCAACAGTTAGCCCTGTTCTGTCTGGTCTCTCTCTGTGCTGAAGAAACAATCAACCTTTACACTGACATTTTTTTCAGCATCCTTTCCTAGAACCTTCTGAGAACCTCAAATACCACAATGCCCGGGTCTGCTGATAACAAAACAGCACACCCTATTTAGCAATTGCCAATGTAGTTTTTTTAAAAGTCATTATTCTTCTTCAATAAAGATTCAAAACTATCCATATCATAAAATGCAGACAAACAAAATCAGACAAGAACACCCTGAACAAAAACAGGACTGATATAACACTTCAGACCACAAAGACCTACTTAACAAGGGTGGAAAATTATGACCTTCACATGGTTCACCCTGTTATGCAGGAAACCATGATTAACATTGTCAAACCAGTGACTGAACATAGACTGTCAACCTCCCAGTCCAAACAGCAATAAAATAAGCCTACAGTTTTTAAATTGTTGTAACCTAAATGGTTTTTAGGCTGGAAACATTTATTCAAGAGAGTTGTGATGTCACACCTGGTCTGTCCGCAGCATGTGACCTGCAATGTTATATATAAGAAATCACAATAGAAGATTGCAGGTGTGACCTCCTGTGAAAAGTACTTTGCTGAACATCCAAGAGAAGGCTCTTATAGAAGTGCTTAGGCAATGTCAAAGATAGCAGGGATAGACAAGTATCCACAGTAAGCTCAAAGCCAGGAATTTTAGGGAGGGTACATCTACACTAGCCCCCTAGATCGATCTAGGGAGGCTCATGAAGATGACCGAAATTGCAAATCAAACCCGGGATTTAAATAACCCGTCCTTGATTTACATGTTCCCGGCCCGTCGCCATTTTAGAAATTGACTAGCCCGAAGTAACTGCCAGTGTCTATACACGGCAGTGAAACGGGATTCCGATTTAAAGCCCTAACTCGAATTAGCTGGTACTCCTCCCGCAATGAGGTTTATCAGCGCAAATCAAGCGCGGGATATTTAAATCCCGGACTTGATTTGCAATTTCGGTCGCCCTCATTAGCCTCCCTAGATCGAACTAGGAGGCTAGTGTAGACGTACCCAGAGAAAGGAGCAAAAGTGGCTTTATAGTACCTCTGCTATTTCCTAGTACTGGGGGCTAGGAGCGTGGGGGGTGCAGGAGTCAGAGTTGGTGGGTTCAATTATAGTTTTTCTCCTTCAACACTTGGGGTTGTTCAGACCTAGGGATTTAGTGCAATCTACCACAGATTTCCAATTCGGCCAGTGTAAATACATCCCAAATTATTCAGAGAGGTTTGACATGCCAGTCTATCTCATGTTAACTTCATATTTCATTTATGTTATTTCTCCTTTCAAGACTCTCACAACCCTAAAGAAAGAGCTGTCTTTACTGGTGGCAATTATGAAATTGCTAGGAACTGATACGATGCATTTTTGCTAGAAGTATTATCCTTTTTATTTTTTAATTCAAATAAAACTGAAAACTTCAATGAGCATTATAGAAAATCCCACCAAATATGAGTTAATTCTGTGCATTCTTAAAGCTGCACTGAATAATTTGCTAATACGTGTTAAATTAAGTGTTGCAATCAAATTACTCAATTTGCTACTAATGGCAGATACAGAGGATTAGACATTTAAAATGTGGACCATCTCTATGCCTAAAATATGGTATTTAGCTGTACAAGTGCACTTTTGAGATGTGACTGGCAAACAAAAAAAGAAAAATTCCTAAAAAACTGTAGGAGGAATGCCTCTATTCTCTCCACATAAACAGCAGGAATAAACTGAGCCATGCAAAAATTTTATTAAACCTGATATTCATGGCAGGAAGATATTATTCTATCCATTGTACAGATAGGCAAAACTGAGACAATGTGAGATTAAGGGCTTGTCCTCACTACAGAGTTAACTGGATTTATATAATAAATTCTCCCTCACCCCCCACATTCTAATGAAAAGTGTGGTGGACCTTTTAATTTTAGCTGAGTGGCCTATATCCAGGGGTGTAGTTCCAGCTCCAGTTAGAACAACTCATAAGATGCTTGCACACATATAACACAAGTTGCACTGGGGGAGGTCTAGGTTGGATATTAGGAAATATTATTTTATCAGAAGGGTGGCGAAGCCCTGGAATGGGTTACCTAGGGAGGTTTTTAACTGCCGGCTTGACAAAGCCCTGGCTGGGATGATTTAGTTGGTGCTGGTGGATGGTCTTGCTTTGGGTAGGGGGCTGAACTCGATGATCTCCTGAGGTCTCTTCCAATCCTAGGATTCTATGAGCATATGCTCACTCTTGTCCTGCTAGTCCAATCGCTGTGAGCAGCTTAAGGACTGTTTTCCTGCATGTCTGCTCTCTTCCACTAACTAACTCAAATGGCGTTAACACAAGTTATCTACCCTTGAGTTAACTCTGCAGTGAAGATACAGCCCCCAGCAACTTTTCACAATTACATGTTGAGTCGGTGGCAGAACCAGGAACACATTGGCGGCCGGTAAGATAGGTGGGGGAAGGCACAGCCTTCCCAAATTGCCAGCTTGGCCCTGCCAACACTCCGCCCCCAGAATGCCTTCTGTAGGCATTCTAAGAGCAGGGTGTTGCTGCCGCCAACTCCTGCCCTCCCTGTGGTTGCCTCCCCCAGCCCTACCTTCAGTGACTGCCCATGCAGGAACAGAAGTTTCCATAATGATAAAAATTGGAAAGTACTATGTGGAATGTTGTTGCACCAGTTAAATAACAAACCCTGTGTTTTATATGATGGCACAAATATACCTTTCCCTCCTTACTACTTTACTGAGTCTCTTCAGATCTATGCAGACATGGACAGTCTCATATTTTATAGCAGGTGTCCATTCTATTAGCTCTACAATTTGTTTTATTACACCAAGCCTGTCCACTTCTCTATCTATCCACGTCTTCATTCAATGTGGTAAGCACAGGGTTTGACACCCTAGATTCCTATGGTCTCCTCTTTCACTAGGATCTCTACTGGTTCTCCTTCTAGTACTCCATTTTTGCTAAATACCATCTCAACTTCTTGGTACATTCTATGCCACCCATTTCAAGGGCCTCATCAATGACAAAGGCATCCAACTCATGTTCCTTACCATTTTTAGCTAGTATGAACATTGAACAGACCAAGAAAACTTATGAATCCCCTGAGCAACTGAGCACTATTTGACTCCACTGCAGCTTAGGACTAGGCTTTATTCCTCTAAAAGTCAGTGCGCAAATCCGTCTCCTTTGGCCCTGAATTAACTTTAAATTCAGCAACAGTACAAGTCTTTCCACAGATGGTTTCTTTGGGCACATATCACAGGAAACAGGCATCGATCATCCTTGTTTAAGCCATCAAACTAAAGTTATACTTCTCCTCGTAAGAGCAATAGAGCCCTTATTCCTAGCCCCTATTATAAGCAATCTTTCCAACAACATCATAAGCAATCTTAACAATATCAATAAGCCATTACAAAATCTTGGTTTTATAAAGAGCAATTAAATCTATGCAATTATGTGTACAAAAGTATAGATGTGACTTAATACATTTATTGATGCTGCTAATTAATATTAACAATACGTGTGTGTCTTTTCACAATAACACTATTTTGATTTTCAGTAGGAACACTGATGAATGTTGTGGATACATTGTCTTAACTGCAACACACTCTTTCAGCCATAGGAAAACTCTGATTTCAAGGGAGCCTTCCGAAGTGTTGATTTAGCAGTTTGAGTTAGTGTCACGGCTCATTGTAGAACAAGAGATTGTTGTATGTACCTGGGTGGAATTCATTATTTGACAAGAAAAGGATATATTATGGGGAAAAAATTATGGAAACGTTGATAATGCAAAGAAAGTATATCAGCAAGTTGAATATCAGACATTTTTTTATAGTCTAGAATTAACTGCAGAAAGAAATTTTAGGCTTAACATGGTATCAGAGAGCAAAGATATGTTTCGGTAGGACATAATCCATTTATAAAGTGCAGGCTTGAAAAGAGCCAATTCGGGGATTACTCAGGCCCCATCTCTTAACTTGTTTTGAAAGGCACACAGAAACATCAAGAGGATAAACAGGAACAGATCTGCAACTAGGGACCTTAATTCCAAAAAAGGTCAGACTTCAAAAACATAAGGGAATTAATTAGAGAAGTGGATTGGACTGAATGACTAGGGATCTGAAGGTGGCAGAGGCTGGGAATTTTTCTTTAAGTCAAAGTTGCAAAACTATCTAAAGCCTCCATCCCAAGCAAGGGGAAAATATTCATAGGGAAGGGTTGTAGAACAAGCTGGATGAGCAAGTATATCAAACTGGCTACTAAGAGAAAGCAGCAAGCTTACAAACTATGGAAAATGGGTGGGATAAGCAATGACCGGTACGTCTTGGCAGTCACAAAGTGAAGGGAAAAAAGTGGAAACTGTCCCAAGCCAAGCAGAACTGCACTTGGCAAAGACAATTAAAACCAGCAGTCAGATGTGCAATGGCCATATCAATAAAAAGAAAACAAAGAAAGAAGAAGTGAGATTGCTACGCTTTGGGATGGGATGGAGAGTAAAGATAATCCAGGCATGTCCCAAGAACTAGCCATATACTTTGCCTCAGTTTTTAAACAAGGGTAATATGGATCCTCAGGGCAATGGAAATGAGGATATGGAAGCAAAAATTACCACAGCCAAGATGGAAGCCAAACTCAAACATCTTAATGCAGGGGTTCTTAACCTTTTTACCTTCACACCTCCCCTGAAAGTGAACTTCATGTTCACACCCTCCTGGGAGCCATTTTGTGCACAGCCTAGCCCAGCTCCCTCACCTGACAGGAAGCTAAGGGGCGTGGCTAGAACTATAAGAACTCTGTCAGGGAGCTCAGTCGGGGCCCAGCCTCTGAGGGAGACAGAGGCCTGCCCAGAGCTCTTGGCTGACGAGGCTGAGACCTGACCTGGGCCTCCCATAGCGGCCTTCCCTCAGGCCAGCGAAGGCTTCCGTGCCTGGGCCGCCGAGGCCTGGCCAAGCCGGCCAGCAGGGCTACCCTCTGACCTAGAGGCACCTCATACCTACCCTGTATCCCCTTCACACCTCCCTGGGGAGGCGCACCTCACTGGTTAAGAACCCCTGTCTTAATGGGACTAAATCAAGGATCCTGGTCTAGTTAGTTTGACCTCAATTGAAGGCTGGGTCTAAAAACAAATTTTGAAACAAAAAATAGTTAAGGTCATAGAGGTAAATGGTAATGGAATAAGATACAACTTAGAGAAGGATGGCAGGAAATCACTTGATCATTGTCTTCAGTCCTCCCGCTTTGGGGCACCATAGGCTGCTAGCCAGGCTCTTCCCCAGTTACCAGCTGGGCTCTGCTGCTGGCCCTGGCCATAGGGCTTCCTGCCCCCTGGCCACCAGATTCCCAGCTGGCCCCATCCCCAGACACTGGTATTCCCTGGTCCAGGGGCTCTCTGGACAAGCAACATGGTCTGGACCATGGATGTTGCTGGACCAGAGAGTCCCAGACCAGAGAGTTTCAATCTGTGCAAGTGACCTGAATGCCCCATGCTCCAGAGGAAGGGGGGCGGGGACGGGATCTCCTACAATCTGACCCAGCAGAAAATTCCTTTCCAAGTCCAATATGGCAGTCAGTAGTTAATCAGGAGAATTTGATGACCTTGAGTCATATCCTATTGTACTGATTTCTAGCCTGTAGTCCATGGACCCCTGGGGATCTGCAGACTTTTTTTAAGATTTCCAAAATGGTGCACCACTATGCAAAATTATCTAGGGGTCATGAATGAAAAAAGGATGAAAATCACTATTCTAGAGGAATGAGCACAGGACTATAAGTTCAAAATTCCTGAATTTTATCCTTTCTCGCTCTCTGGCCTTGACAAGGCTTTATACTCCTAGCATTTTACAAGCACTGTGTCAGTTCATTGATGTCAGCTGGAGGTTTATGCCATCATTTAGATCAAATCAAACCTGTGTAGTAGATCAATATAATCATCCCCATTTCACAAAGTGGGAAATTGAATCTTGGTGATATGACTAGATCATGGTCACAGACAGAGCAAGGTGAGTCTGAATTAGGTTTAGAACGAAATTCTTTTCCATCTTTCACATACTCCAAAAACTTTCTCTGTGAACCTTTGCAATGAAGTCTAAATTCCACTTGTCTCTACAGTATCCCAAAGTGGACTGTTTATATCTGTCCATGATAAATGCTTTGTACAAGATGTAGTTGAAAACAGATTAGTTATATCCTAGAATGAGTATGCACTGCTCCTTAGCCAGGGGATTTGTAGCCACTAAGGAAAAACCCACACATGATTACCCTTAGGGCATGTCTACACAGCAGCATTATTTCAGAATAACTGAATAATGCAGTGCACATCTACACACGTCTTACTCCAACTTCTGTAAACCTCACTATATGAAGAGTAAGGGAAGTCGGGGGAAGAGTGCTCTATTTTGAAATAAATGTCGTGTAGATGTTTCCAAAGTCGAAATAAGCTATTTGATTTAAGGTATGCAATTGATGCAGCTCAAGTTGCTTAGCTTATTTCAAGTTTAGCCCTGCTGTGTAGATACGTCCATATCTAGGTATCCACTAGGGCCACTGTTGCTGTCACTGAGGCTATCACATCAGTGGGGACATTTTTCCTATGGCATGTCTACACTAGAAATTATTTTGAAATAATAACTCCTGAAATAACTATTTCAAATTAAGCTTATTTCCCAAGGAAAGCAAGAGCTGTTTAGAAATAATGGGCTTGGTAGTATGGACGCTCTCCTTGTTCTTTTGAAATAACTTCCTAGTGTCGACCAGGTCCTAGAAATGTATACCTTTTATTGTGCTCTAATGGAACACTACTATCTATCAAGCGGTATGTAATTAGCATTGGCATTCCTTCGTCTCAGAAAGTAATAAAGTATTTGTTTTTAACAAGATTTTTATATGACCCTGCGATGATTTGTGATGAAAACCAAAAAACTGGCCACTGTTGGAAGACAAAATACTGGACTAGATGAACTAGATGAACCTTTGGTCTGACCCAGTATGGCTGTTCTGATGTTCTTATGTTCACAAAATTGATGGCAACTAGATTGAGTAGAAGGTAGGTTAGTTGCTAGGCCAGAAGTATTTTGTGACTAATTTTGTGACATTAGATGGATGTGAAATCCCACTATGCAAATTGGACTTTTGTCAGCGTTACGAAATTACAGCTTTAGAAAAGAAGAATTCACAATCATAAATTCCACTGACACTACTTATATAACGCACCTCTAATTTCAATGTCCTCTCCATGTGGAATAGCAAGAGCAATAAATGTTACTACATGCTACTCATTAATATGCAAAGGTGAATCTGGAATCTCAGTGCACGTTGGCTTAGCTTATTAAGGAATATGTAGTTAATAAACAGCCTCTTGCTAGAAACACAGAGTTGTGTCACCTGAACTCTAATTATGCCCTGCCCTGCCCTTGTTTTGATATATAAATCAAAGCAAAAAAGAACTGAGGTATGCTGGAAAATAGATACCTTCCCTGTGGATTTTCTTATAACTATGTCTAAAACACTGCTTTTTTATATCAAATGCATACATTCCATTACAATGGGAAGCATTCCTTGGCATTAAAGAAATACTTCCCTGCATATAAGGCACTACATCCATGTTCTAAGGAAAGTTAATCTGTCATTTTTTCTGTGGTCTTGTACAGAATTGAAAGAATCTGTCATTTTTCTGGGGTATTGAAAGCTCCATTCCCCAACTAAATGTGGTCTCCTGGGGAAATTCAGACCTGCGTTTGCAAGAACACTTGGTAACTGCTTTATAAGGCTTTTCTCCATCTCGCTCACTGACTTGAGAATGTAATAGGTCCTTAGAAGGCTTGTTGCTCCTCAGTACAAAGGGCAGCGTCAGAGTGATTGCCACAATCTGTTGAGATTCTCTGAGAGGATGAAGTCTACTTTTTTTTCTGGATGGTATCTTTCATGGACTTTGTAATTGATCATTCGGATAGTATGTTGTTATGATTCTTGGCAGGCTCTCCTTTATTAACTTCATAGTGAAGGATGTGTGAGGAGTATTATTTTAGTATTATTTACATTATTTCAATATGTTCCATTGTTCTTTTCATTTTGTTTGTCCAGTACTGACACGAACCACATTTTTTTTGTGAAGAACTATTCCATTTACTAAAATACGTGTGGCCATTTTCTTAGACTGTTTCAAAGCTATTGATAGTATTTGTTACTGGAAAGAATGTATGTGGAACTAAACTAATAAACATCTAAATCTTTCCTTATGAAAAAATCCAACAAATTTATTCCAACTCCTCACTACAAAGGTCTGAAGAGAAGACAGTTTGAAAACATACCAACTTACTTTTTAATATTGATAACTGAGATTTTAAAACTGTTGGAAACAAGAAGAAATCAATGAATGCTTCATCTCCTGTTCACAGAGATCAGGATACTGAAGCAGCTCTCTGGAAATTCAACAAGGTCAGCTTTGACAATTATATATAATCAGAAGACAGATGCTAGACTAAAGCTCTTGGATTGAGAGGGAAGTTGTGAAGCAGTTTAACTGAATCAATGGAAAAGAACTTTGTGTTTTAATCACTTACTCAGTCATCATTAGTGGTCCAGTAACACTGAATTAGATCCTCAAATAGAGTTGTCATGGGAGCATAAGAGAGTGACAGCTTTGAAAGGCACAATTAAGAAGTGATACAGCAGTATAACCATAATGACATGCAAAGAGAACGGTGACAAACTCAATGGAATTTTACTTCTGTGTAACTGAAACCTAACATGGTACTCAACAAAGAGAGCTTATTTTATGCAACCTGATACTGGATAGCCATTCTGTGGTCTGGCAAGTTACCTTTCTATCCTGCTCTTCCATCCCCTTGCAATATTCAGGCCATGATCACTAGTTACCCAGATCAATCCCAGATTTTCTGTTCCCAAATGAAAAGCGTGTCAGAAGTTTACCAATTTTACCTTAGATTATTGCTCTAATTTGTGCACAGTACTTGCATTTAGTTATGAAAGCAAAGGGAATGTATTTTGAAAAAATTGGAGATTCAAATGAAAATCGGTGACAGATAGGAACAAACGGTTACATATAAAACAAAATCATAACACAGATTAACAAACCTAAACTTAACTAACAATTTATTCTCTTATGTAAAGAAGTGGATTTCACCCCAAGTTCCTTTCAGCATTTTCAGCCAAGCCTAGTGGAGATTTCTTTTTCGTGAAGTTTCCAGTTTACTTCTTGGCTGAAGGATTACAGGGATTCATAGAATCATAGGGGTGGAAGAGACCTCAGGAGGTCACCGAGTCCAGCCTCCTGCCCAAAGCAGGACCAACCCCCACTACATCTCTCTGCACCTCTTAAACATCCCAGAACAATTTGATGTTTACCTCAAAACAATGTCTCTCGTCACTTGTCCTGTTTACTTCTTTTTGTTAATTTCCTACTGAAGCTACAACCATTAACATTTGACTTAAGAGTGCAAATACACTGCTACTATATGACATGCAATACACAATGGTCCAACATGGAGATAAGTGTCTCACGCCTCTTGTTTGGAGACATTTGTCTTAGGAAACACTACCTTTGAGTGGCCTGCTTTTAACAACAGGTTGAGTTAAGGTATTTCAACTTCAGCTATGTAATTAACATAGCGAAGATGCTTATCTTAATTTGACCTTGTCCCATAGTGTAGATATACCCTCAGGCTTTCAACGGAGAGCTTACATAGCCACTTTTGCTTAGCCCATGGAAGGCTTGTACCCTGTGTACATCTGTGCCCTTTGCCAGTTGGCATCAAGAGGTACTTGATCACATCCCAATTCTATTATTGAGGGTTTCTGTGATGGTGTCCAAGACAGTCTGCAGCTGGGCCAGGCATTTTACCCAGCTCTGGCTGCCATTCCAGTGTCATATCCACAAGCTCATCCTTGATAATGCTATGGTAATATCAATATTTGATTTTGTATTGGTACCACTGTACAGTCTACTTTTACTTAAAATGTTCTCACATATTTTCTGACACTGAACTAATCATTAGTAGAATTCTCACTTATAAAATATTACACTAATACAATGGATTTACAGGAACTGGAAATATTTGGTCTTACCAAAAAAGAATGCAGATAAAGGTGGAAAGCGCTTTGACTATCATTAGCTGTTTAAACAGCTGTACTAATTAGGCCTAAGTATATAGAAATGCTAGAAATGTTTATTTTTGGAGCTTAGGTTGAAGTTGCAAATAAAGATGGTACTGAAATGAAGAGTAATTATAAGATGACTTTCAGCAAGAGACGTTTGACTTTAATTCCTAGATCCAATAGACGGAGTTTATTACAACACAGGATCAGTGGTGGACTAAGATCCAATTTTATTCAGTTTCAAAGCTGTTTGTTTGCAGCGAGCGTATGGATGAACATATGAATCTAGATGGACTTCAAATATAAACAATATAGTTTCTTTTAAGCAGTATTTTCTTCAAATAATATTTTGTTGTGTGTCAGGAAAAAGACATGTTGACTGGTGAAACAGAGCAGAGAGATAATTAAAAGAAAAGTAAAAGTATTGAGTGATTCAAATCCAGCTCAGAAAGTTTAAGATAAATAATGATCTTAATATAATATTCTCCAAACACGTGAGAGACCTGTCTATAATAAAATATATCCAAAATTAAACAATATCAGAACCCGAATAATCTTTTAAATCAAGCAACCTAAAACTTGGGGGATCTGGACAGGCAAATCTATGCCTCCAGAGCCGCATAATAGATAGAATAGGCTCCGTCCTCAGAATAGGCCAGCTGTAAACAAAGGGTACATCTACACTGTGGCGCTATTTGGGGATATTGCCAGTATCCTGAAATAGCTCTTCCGCATCTTTGAAATGAACAGGTTATTTCAAAATATAATGGGCTTGCTATTCCAACATACCTGTAAACTTCATTCCACAAGGAATAAGGGACATTTTGGAATACTGGCTTATTTCGATATTTGGTGCTGTGTAGACCAATGAAATAAGCTATTTTGAAATTAACTTGCATAGCTCAAATTGCGTAGCTTATTTCAAGATGAGAGTGCAGTGTAGATGCACCCAAAGATTATCTTGATGTGCAGGCATTTTGAGATGCCCAAGCAATGGTGATTTCACTGCAGGATTTCTTTTGAAAGTCTTTTTTAGATAAATAAATGTCAGGGAAATACCTCCTACAACATTCGGAGTCACTCATGATCAGCTTTTCAAATGTGATCCCTCTAGAACTACATTAACTACTGACTTATGAAACATAGTATCTTCTTAAGCAGGTATCACTCGAAACAGCTGTCTTCCTACCATTAGTCAATAACCATGAAGGGAATGTGGTCAAAATATATCCCAGAGTTCTATGGCAATATAGCATAAGCAGCCTCTCCAGGACTCTATAAGAAGACATTTGCTGGTCACAGGTTTTCTGCCAGTTGAATAGAATTGCATATATATATGTGAGTGTGTGTGTGTGTGTATTTATGAAAATAAGTTTTTCATTCCTGGCTGGCAAGACAAAGTAGTTCTTTCTGACAAAGTAGTTTAACCGTATACTTTTTGTCCAGGGTATAATGAAATGATTATGTCTTTAAAAAAAGTTTAGTACTGAATACTGAAAAATCAAATATTTTAATTTTCTCTGTTATTCAAGTTTGGTGAGGGTGTTTTGCTTCTTTGCTTGTTTTATAACAATCCATCTTTGTCTAAATATTTATCTTTCATTCATATTACTGAACAAAAGAACATAAGAATGGCCATACTGGGTCAGACCAAAGGAACATCCAGCCCAGTATCCTGTCTGCTCACAGTGGCCAATGCCAGGTGTCCCACAGGGAGTGAATCGAACAGGTAATGTTCAAGATTTCTCTCTCCTGCCATCCATCTCCACCCTCTGACAAACAGAGGCTAGGGACACCATTCCTTACCCATCCTAGCTAATAGCCATTAATGGACTTAACCTCCATGAATTTATCTAGTTCTCTTTTAAACCCTGTTTAAAAGGTCGCTCCTAGCCTTCACAACTTCCTCAGGTAAGGAGTTCCACAGATTGACTATGCGCTGTGTGAAGAAGAACTTCCTTTTATTTGTTTTAAACCTGCTGCCCATTCGTTTCATTTGGCAGCCCCAAGTTCTTATATTATAGGAACAAGTAAATAATTTTTCCGTATTCACTTTCTCCACACCACTCAAGATTTTTTATACCTCTATCATATCCCCTCTTAGTCTGCTCTTTTCCAAGCTGAAAAGTCCCAGTCTCTTTAATCTCTCCTCAGATGGGACCCATTCCAAACCCCCAATCATTTTAGTTGCCCTTCTCTGAACCTTTTCTAATGCCAGTATATCTCTTTTGAGATGAGAAGACCACATCTGTACACAGTATTCAAGATGTGGGCGTACTATGGATTTATATAAGGGCAATAAGATATTCTCCGTCTTATTCTCTATCCCTTTTTTAATGATTCCTAACATCCTGTTTGCTTTTTTGACTGCTGCTGCACACTGCGTGGACATCTTCAGAGAACTATCCACAATGACTCCAAGATTTCTTTTCTGATTAGTTGTAGCAAAGTTAGCCCCCATCATATTATATGTATAGTTGGGGTTATTTTTTCCAATGTGCATTACTTTACATTTATCCACATTAAGTTTCATTTGCCATTTTGTTGCCCAATCACTTAGTTTTGTGAGATCTTTTTGAAGTTCTTCATAGTCTGTTTTGGTCTTAACTACCTTGAACAGTTTAGTATCATCTGCAAACTTTGCCACCTCACTGTTTACCTCTTTCTCCAGATCATTTATGAATAAGTTGAATAGGATTGGTCCTAGGACTGACCCTTGGGAAAACCACTAGTTACCCTTCTCCATTCTGAAAATTTACCATTTATTCCTACCCTTTGTTTCCTGTCTTTTACTGATAATAGGACCTGCAACTTAGACCCACAAAGACCTTCTGAGGGTCCTTGGAGTCTTGTTTTTGTTTGTTTGTTTGTTTTTTAACTAACTGTAATTGTATACTTGGGTAACTGTGCATAACCATAGCCATAAGAACCGTATGTGGAGTGCTAATATATTCATGTGGACATCACTGTGTCTAACACATATAAAGAAGTTACTCACCCTGTGAAGTAACGATTGTTCTTCGAGATGTGCCCCGTGGGTGCTCCACTCTAGGTGTCGGGTCCCGTCCCGGCGCCGTGGCTCGGAGAATTTTCATAGCCGTGTCCCGCCAGCCCGTGCATGCGTGCTTCTTCAAAGCGCCGTTCGCACCTTTGATCAGCCGCACGCAGGCTGGCAACCGCCAGTTCCTCTCATCCGCCCAACTGAAAGAGATAATAAAGAGATTTGGAGCGGGGAGGAAGGGCGGGTCGTGGAGCACCCACGGGGCACATCTCGAAGAACAATCGTTACTTCACAGGGTAACTTCTTTTTCTTCTTCGAGTGGCCCCATGGGTGCTCCACTCTAGGTGACTCGGGAGCAGTAACCAAAGAGTCTGGAGTGCTCCGAACTCGAAATTTTTTTTTTTTTTACGATTAAGTACGACTAAGTACTGCTGTAGCCACCGAAGAATCTGAAGCAAAATGGTCAACTATAGCATAATGTTTCATAAAGGTGCTATTAGAAGACCACGTTGCTGCCCTACAAATGTCCCGGAACGGGACTCCCTTCAGGAAGGCTGTAGTAGCGGAGTGAGCTTTTGGAGGATACGGTAGGGGTTTCCCCCGTAAAGAATGGCACATAGATATGCATGAAACAATAAGTCTCGAGATACGCTGAGAAGTCAGCGGTTGGCCTCTAGAATGGTCTGCCAACGACACTATTAAACGGTCCATCTTCCTAAAGTCTCGTGTCCTATCAATATAGAAAGCCAAGGCTCTTCTCACATCCAGCATATGCCATATTGCTTCTTGCGGTGAGGCATGAGGTTTAGGGAAGAAGCATGGTAGAACCACTGGTTCGTTAATATGAAATTCAGATGACACCTTCGGGATAAACGCTGGGTGAACTCTCAACGTAACTGAGTCCTTAGAGAATACTGTATAAGGAGGAGAAGCCATAAAAGCTGCTATCTCACTAACCCTACGAGCTGAGGTAAGGGCTAGGAGAAACAGAAGCTTGGTGGTAAGTATGCATGGCGGGATAGTTGCTAGAGGCTCAAAGGGAGGCTGAGATAGAGTTTGCAATACTAGATCCAAATTCCATGAGGGTGGAGGGGGTCTTCGAGGCGGATTAAGGTTTGAAAGTCCCTTTAGGAATCTTTTTGTAGTGGGTTGCGCGAATATGGAGGAAGAATCGTCCATGTGATGAAAGGCATTAAAAGCTGCTAAATGCACCCGTAGAGAAGCTATTGCCAATCCTTTATCATGGAGTTGCAAGATGTACTCCAATATACGCAGTAAAGGTGTGGAACAGGGATCAAGGGTATTATCCGCACAGCATGCCTGGAATCTGGACCACTTCCCTATATAAGTAGCTCGCGTAGACTCTTTCCTGCTATGCATCAGCACCTTCTTGACTCGTTGAGAACAGAGTTGTTCGAAATTGTTAAACTAACAAGCATCCACGCTGTGAGGTGCAGGGTCTCGGGTTTTGGGTGACATAGAGATCCTTTGCTCTGGGTCAAGAGATTCGGGAGTAGTGGTAGGGAGTACGGAGTCTTTACTGACATCTGATGGAGTATTGAGAACCAAGGCTGACGAGCCCACGTTGGGGCTATAAGAATTACTCGCGCCCCATCAAAGCTGATTTTTTCGAGAACCTTGGGTATTAGAACGACTGGGGGAAAAGCATACAACAGTGTCCCTCCCCAGTGAAAGAGGAAGGCATCTCCTAGTGACTGATGTCCTACTCCCGCTCTTGAACAATAGATGGGGCATTTCCTGTTGTTTTCCTTGTGGCAAACAAGTCTATTGTCGGAGTTCCCCACTGGACAAATATCTTGTTTAAAACCTCTGTGCAGAGTTCCCACTCGTGGTCGTGGGGAAAACGTCTGCTGAGTGAGTCCGCTACTAAATTGTCGGTACCTGGAAGGTAGGACGCTACTAGAATAGTGTTGTTGTGAATACACCAATTCCATAGCCGAACAGCCTCCGCGCACAGGGAACGCGATCGGGCGCCGCCCTGTCTATTGATATAAAACATGGTTGCCATGTTGTCTGTCATGATTCTGGTAGTTGTATGCTGTATGTGGGACTGAAAATGTTTGCAAGCGTGTCGTACCGCCCGTAAGTCGAGTACGTTGATATGCAACATCATTTCTTGCGCTGACCAGCGCTCTTGGATAGTCATGTTGTCCATGTGCGCCCCCCAACCCGTGAGGGAAGCGTCCGTAGTTATCTGCCTTGTAGGCTGCGGGCGATGAAATGGTATGCCCGCAAGAAGATTGCTGGGCTTGACCCACCATTGAATGTTGGGGTACCACTACCGGTCTGTGGATACTGTTCTTTGCTGGGCTGTATACCGTGGCCAACCAATGTTGGAGGCAGCGAAAATGTAACCTTGCGTTTTGTACCACTACAGTGGAAGCCGCCATATGGCCCATTAGCTGTAAGCAGACGCGTGTAGGAATCGTGGGAGCATGCGTGACCGTATGAATAAGGTCTTGAATCGCCACAAAACGTTCTGATGGTAGGTATGCCCGTGCCACCGTTGAGTCGAGCCGTGCACCTATAAAAACCAAGTTTTGGCACGGAACCAATGATGACTTTTTTAGATTTATGAGAAGTCCCAGGGATGCAAACTGGCTGGATACTGTCTGCACCATATGACATGTCTCTGTAAACGTCGGGCCCCTGATGAGACAATCGTCCAAATAAGGGAATATTGTCACTCCTGCCCTGCGTAAATGGGCCGCCACTACTGCTATAGTTTTGGTGAAGACCCTGGGAGCACACGCCAGTCCGAATGGTAGGACCGTGTACTGGAAATGTTCGTTCCCCAATTGGAATAGAAGAAAACGCCTGTGAGCCACGTGAATAGCTACGTGGAAATAAGCGTCCTGTAAGTCGAGGACTGCAAGCCAGTCTCCTTTGTTCAACGACGGAATGATAGTTGCTAAGGTCACCATCTTGAATCGACACTTCCGAAGGTGACGGTTTAACTTTCGGAGGTCTAGAATGGGCCTCCAGCCTCCCGATTTCTTCGGTGTGAGGAAATACCGGGAATAAAAGCCTTTTTCCCCAAAATTGTTTGGGTACTCTCTCTATTGCCCCGATAGCGAGCAAACGGAGGACTTCTTGTTTCAGCAGTTGCTCGTGAGAAGGGTCCCTGAAAAGGGACGGGGTGGGTGGGGTGGGAGGAGGAATGGAGAGGAAAGGAATTGAGAGGCCGTACTGCACCACTTCTAGTACCCATCTGTCTGTGGTGATGTTGGACCATTGGTGGTAATATGATTTCAGTCGATGGTGGAAAAGAGAAGAAGTGTCGTTTTCCGTGTTGATCGAGGGAGACGTGCTTGCAACCTCGACAGGGAAGTCAAATCTGCTGCTTGTTTGAAGACTGGTTGGTTGAATGGTTTTGCTGGGGTCGTTTCCTCTGAGGACGCTGCCTAGGGCGCTGATTCTCCAACATGCGTGTCTGTTGTCTGGAAAAGTTAAAATCATATCTTCTCTGATAAGGGTAATAACGCCTTCGTTTAAAATTGGGCGTGTACATCCCCAGCATATGTAAGGTGGCACGAGAATCCTTGCCTGAATGGAGAACCTCATCAGTATTTGCCGCGAAAAGCTTAAGCTTATCAAAGGGGAGATCCTCAACCTTATTTTGCATCTCCTTCGGTGCTCCTGCGGAGGAAAGCCATGATGACCTCCTCATTGCGATAGCCGTAGCCGTGGCCCGAGCTGCTGTGTCTGCCACGTCCATTGCAATTTGCAATGCAGTACTACATGCTGCATATCCTTCCTGAACTATTGCTTTTAATAGTGGTTTCTTAGCATCTGGAAGATGATGTAACAACTCCGTTAGCTTCAAATAATTATCAAAGTTGTGATTTGATAAATGAGCCGAGTAGTTAGCCATACGTAATAGGAGTGTGGCTGAAGAGTAGACCTTTCTACCAAACAGATCCAACTTTTTATTGTCTTTATCGTGGAGCGCACTTCTGTACTGTGGTGCTTTGGTCCTTCGCTGTGCTGCGTCAACCACTAACGAATTGGGCTGAGGGTGGTTGAATAGAAAATCTAACCCCTTCGCCGGCACGAAATATTTCTTATCGGCTTTCTTATTCGTAGGAGTAACTGATGTCGGAGTTTGCCATATCTCATCCGCCACTTCCATGATCGCGTCGTCAATTGGTAAGGCGATTTTTGCACGCTGCTGTGTGTGGAGGTTCTTTAATAGCTGATGTGTTCTTACTGGAACATCTGCCAGCTGTATTTCCTGCGTGCCTGCCACCCATTTAAACAGGTCCTGGAACTGTTTTAGATCGTCCGGTGGAGACAATTCACCTGGACAGACTGCCTCATCTGGTGAGGACGATGTGCAGTCCGCTGGAGAGGTTTCTGGCTTAGGGTCCTCTGTGTCAGACAGCTGCCCTTCCTCCAACTCGGACTGATCCTGTTGGACAGATTGGCTTGTCGATGGAGGAGGTGAGTTTAGCTGTTGTGGACGAGGTGAGTATTGTGTGATTGGTGATCGGCAGTTGCAGGATGATCCCCTATGGGAAGGTAATATATGTTCACGGTGGGGACCGTCGTCACACGAGCGATAGTAGTGTCCATAGTAGCGCTCAGAGCGTGACGGAGAAGAACGACGCGACGAACGTGCACTAGTGCGTTGAATGTAATAGACGCGGCGTGGGGAACGTCTAGAAGACTCATATCTATATGACCGACTTGGTGAATGAGATCGTGAGCGAGATCACTGTGCTTCTAGATATACTGTGTCCCTATAATTGTGCCGCCTGTATGTAACATGGATCGGAGAGGCACTATAGTCTCGATACCGTGGGCGCCTTGGTGGCGATGGAGATGGTCCTGGTGAGAAAATTGGGGAAGCAGATCTGTCCCTCCTAGGAGTCTTCGATAGAGCTTTTCTATGTAATGAGGTACTGTCAGTTCCCATGTCAGCTGGAGAGCTCTGTACAGAGTGAACGCAGAGCGGTGCCGGGGAGATCAGCTGCAGCTGCTCCGCTGTCAGTGCCGATGAAGTGCTCGGTGCCGACATCATTAAATTTGCCGGTGGCGCCATGTCAGGAATGCACATGGCTGGGTCCGGTGCCGCCGATGCCGGTGCCGTCACGAGCGGTGCCGCTGGATCCCGCACCGTTGACGTTGATGCCTGCGAACCCGGCACCGGCTGGCTTGTCAGTTTCAGCGGTAACGCTGCACCGCCAGCCGGCGAAACTGAAGCCGGCGCTGTTGCTGCCGGTGCCGAAGAAGCCCGAGCCCTCTGCGTTTTCGATCCCCTATCAGCGGGGTCAGTAGAGCAGCGGGACCCCGTGGAGGTCAATTTGGGGGCTGCTGAAGCCCTTGAGGCTGCCGGAGGGAGGGAGCGAGCCGGGGATGGCTTTGCTCTCTTTGAAGTTACCAGTCTGGGAGAAGCCGCTCTCCTCTTTGAATCCGAAGTTTTTGCTGAGGCTGGAGAGGGTATCGGGTCAGGCAGCAGCGCTTTGTCAAACGACATCATGCGGATCTTTAATTCCCGCTCTCTGCGGGCTCTGGACGTCAGCTTGCAACAATGGGTGCACTTTTGGGGAACGTGTGACTCACCCAAGCACCTTATGCAAGCGTCATTGCCATCAGCCGCGGGCATAGCTTCGCGGCAGAATGAACATTTCTTAAAACCGGGGGATCCCGGCATTGCTAGGCGTAGAGGGTGGCTAGATGCCGACCTCGGTAAGCTTTGTCAATTTCAATTTCCTTTAGCGCTTGGCCGTAGCGCTAATGAGTTGATCTGAAGAGAAAACTTTTTCTTTCTTTCTTTCTTTCTTTCTTTCTTTCTTTCTTTCTTTCTTTCTTTCTTTCTTTCTTTCTTTCTTTCTTTACAATAGAACTGTAGAACAGGAACACGACTAATCCTAAAGTAACTATCTACACTGAGACAACAAACTAATAATGCGAATGAGAAAGATATATCTAACAACACAGGGAGCTCCGACTGCGACCTGAGGCGGTTGAGAGGAACTGGCGGTTGCCAGCCTGCGCGCGGCTGATCAAAGGCATGAATGGCGCTTTGAAGAAGCACGCATGTGCGGGCTGGCGGGACACGGCTATGAAAATTCTCCGAGCCGCGGCGCCGGGACGGGACCCGACACCTAGAGTGGAGCACCCACGGGGCCACTCGAAGAAGAAATATGTGCATGCACACACACACTATTCTTTACACTGAGTAAGCAAGGTCACTCCAAAGAATCTTTCTTCATTTATGTTTCTGGAATGAGTAGTTGAGTGAAACAGGATGACAAAAAAGAGAATTTTATAGAAGTAATCTCAGTATATTTTGCCCAACGTCAAAAAGAATATACATTATTTGATTTCAACTGATTCTTCTCAGATAACTGATACTATGTATCTATGCAATGTAACATCAATAAACTTAACATCAATACAGGGGTACAATATTTACCGTATGAATAGACAGAGGAATAAACCATCTACTATGAAATGTAATAGCTGGGACTGTTCCCTTTCAAGAACTCTGATGGCTTAAGAGAAAAGATGACTTAGTTAAATTAGAGGCCTGATTAAAAATGCTTTTCAAGAGTGTCCTAGAAAACCTTCTGCATTGTTTATTCTGTGTCTGAGCTGTGTAGTCCACTTGAAATAAAAAATCCAGTGGCAAAATATTGATCAAGTATATAATTTCATATCTGAGTAAGAGAAGAGTTTCCTGCCATACAGAAAAGCACATGTGAGAATGGGATTTATGGAACAGACTTCCCAATCATTACCTGTAGCTAAAGTCTCCTGGACACATCACATTGAATTGCCTGCAGGCATCTAATGTGGTAGGCCCTTATTTCTTGGCCAGAAGGGGCTGATGTCATTGTGAAGTCACTAAAGTGAGGCTCAGCGAGGGTATGTCTAGTCTACAAACTTCTTTCGAAAGAAGCTTTTTCAAAAGATATTTTTTTAAAAAGCTTTTTTTGAATGAGAGCATCCAGACTACAAAAGAGGATCGAAAAAGCGGTCTGCTTTTTCAAAAGAAAGCGTCTAGACTGCTAGGATGCTCTCTTGTAAAAAGGGCATCCGGAGATCTGGCAGGCCTTCCCTCCCCCCCCGAATAAAACTGCCTCCCCCACATCCACACACACCTTTTTTTGAAAGAGCTCTTTTGAAAAAAGTGTTCTTCCTTGTAGAAAGTGGTTTACCAATTTCAAAAGAAGCACCTTTTGATTTACTTTCGAAAGAATGCAACTGTAGTCTGAAAGCAGGTGAAGTTTTTTTCTGAAGACTGATCTACGGATAAACTAGAAACCTAGGTCTAGCATCATTCAAAAGCAATGCCAAGGTGTTCTTTGCTCCCTAAAGGTATCTGTAGACTATAGAGTGTTTGTGGGGTTTTTATTTTGTTTTGTTTTCTAAAAAACACCTTTTCCAAGAGTGTGACTATAACAAGAGATTTTGAGAATGCATGTTGGAAGCAAAAGAAGAGAAAATAGAAGGACAGGATTAGAAAATCTCAACAACTCTTCTCCCCCCCCCCAAAAAAAATGTTATTTCCCAACTACAGCTAAGTCTACACTGTAGACTGTCAACAAAACTTACATTACTAAGGGTGTTAAAAACCCGTGCCCTAAGTGCCATAAATTACACCATCATAAGCCCTTGTATGCACAGCACCATGTCGGTAGGAGAGTTGATTTTGTTGCTCACAAAAATGGTTTTATTATGGAACTGGCAATGTGTCTTCACCAGACATGGTGCAGCAGTGTAGCTTAATCAGCTGTATGTGTAGACATGGCCCAAATCAATTTATAATTGTCTTATTTTCTTTTCCTCTAAACAACATAAAACAACCCAGTGCTGGTCTGATCTGAATGTACATTTTAAAAAGCCTCGTGCATGATGATGTTAATGTAAAGTGCGTTTGACAATTTCTTCTCTTATTTTCTCCCAAGGATTTACAATTATTTTTAATCTCTACAGAGTTGAGCTTCCACTACCCTTTGGGAATTCCATGACAAAGACAGACACGGACTGGGGTAAATCCTCTTATATTGTGTTGATTCTGATCTTGAAATTTTAAATAAAGTCCAATGAGATGCACATCACATTTCATACCAGTAACATTTTTCCAGTTCAGATGTTACAGTGAGGACTGCACACAGGCACTCCTACTTTGCAAGGCTTTTCCCCCTTTGTGTTTAAAGGACTACTAAACGTCAAACATAATGACCATTCATCATTTTCCAAATCATATTGTCTCAGTATTGGGACAGCCTTTTAGACAGTTCAGCAGTACTGATTGATTTATTTCTAGGCATTGCTATGTCTGTTCTCAGTGTTTTCAGCTACAGCAAGTGATGACTTTAATTAAAAACACATGATAAAATATTGTCCATAGGAAAAGATATACAGTGAGGAGAAATGATGGAAAGAATCTGACGAGCATTACTACAGTCAAAGGCACATTTCAATACCACAGCCCCTTCATTTTCAAAGCAGAGTGTGGGGATTTTGCCGGGTGGCTCCTATTAACATCAAAGTGTGTCAGACATCTAAATCCCTGTGTGCAGCTTTGGAAACATAGGGGATGTTATCCTGAAAACAATATATTTGATTCAGTGCAGGAATAAAGAAAAAAATGTGCACAGATCTCTGCAATAATACCAATGGTTGCTGTACATTTTTTGTACTGGGGAATAACAGTAAGCAAGAAATGCGTTATGTACTAAGGACCATATCTGTCCCCTTGAAGGTACATCTATACAGCAGCATTATTTCAGAATAACTGGCATTATTCCAAAATAGCATAATGCACGTCTACACTACATGCCTTTATTTCAAAATAATGTTGAGCTGGAGGGCGTCTTACTCTGACACATGGTCATCCTCATTTCACAAGGAGTAAGGGAAGTCGAAGGAAGAACATTTGTGTAGACAGTGTCAAAAACCGAGTTAAGCTATTTCGACTTTAGCTACGCAATTGACGAAGCTAAAATTGCATAGCTTAATTCAACTTTAGCCTGCTGTGTAAACTTGCCCTCAGAGTACAATGAGTGAGTGCATCTCTGGCCCAACACCCTCTATTTCTATTGGTAAAAGTGGTTATACAGGCAGGCTCTTGGTTTTCTCTCTGTCCCATATACTCAGTGTGTACCTGTGCATAGCCCCACTGTACCTATATAACTATAGGCTTGGTTCTCTCTGCCTTCTGTAGTCACATGCTAAGGAAGAATGGATTCATAGACATCCAAAATCTCTAAACCAATTACAGACATATTCATGGCTCTTATTGAGCTTCCAGGGTGTCCCCAAGCTCAGTTGTTCTGAGTCATTATATTTAAATTTAAAACCCATATGTGTATATGAGTAGTTAAGTTGCTCCTCTCCTGTGCTCTTATCTATAATGATTTTGTCTGCCATAGTTGCTTAGCTTTGTTATGCTTTTCTGAAGTTCCTCTCATAAGTTGAATGGAATTCTCCCTCACCTCACAAAAAGATGGTGCACAAGTGAAGCTGTTCTGTAGTTGGAAGAGCCCCACCATTCCTTAGACCCCAGTACATGTGAGTACAGTTTGTAGAGCCAGGTTCCATTGAATCCCTTGCACTCAACCCTGTTCCCCTGCTAGCCTGGGACAAGCATAGGGATGGCTGCCTAATCACTGCACCTCATAGGATATGTAGTTCAGAACCCCAGCCTGCAGCGGAACTGAATAAGGCCCTTTCACAGACAAGAAATAAGGGGTGGTATAGGTGAAACTGGTGATTTGGTGGGTACACAAGATGTATCAATTTGAGGTCAAAATCACCACTTAGAGATTTTACTATTTATTTTGTGGTGCTTGAAATCCAAGAAGACTGACATTGTAAACTCTGAAGAGTAGAAATTGTATTAAGACCTTCTGTTATGCATGTTAGCAGTAAAATGATTGACTCAAAAAAAAAGTCAAGGGAGCATACAAAGTAACATCTTCCAAAACTCAACAATAAAATCTTCATACTCTTGTGTGGATTCAGTAGATCACAAAAGATGTTATCACATATCATATTTAAGTGCTATGCAGTAAAGAAACTTGCAATATCTACTGCAGTTGCAGGTCTGAGTTGAAAATGTATCACAGAAGACAGCCCACAATTACAAATCCAGGTTCAGTTGTGCAATGCAGTAGCTGCATTGGGAATTAAGATGGCAAGGAGAGAGATTATTATTATTATTATTATGCGCAAAATAGCAACCCACAAGGTGTGACTAAGTGCCATTCACCAGGGGTAATATACCCAGTGCTTTTATCATGCACCCTCAATAAGCTCCAGAGGAATAAAGAAAGAGTTCAGTGTTAGTTACCTATTGAAAGAGGGAGACAATAGTAATAGTGGCAACAATAATATTAAGAAAAATCATGAAGTTAAGGAAGATAAGAAAAGCAAAAGCTCCTGGATTATTAAAGGAACGGAGAGGGAGGAAGAGAACAGTGGGAGATACAAGATAACAAGGGCAGCATGGGAGGTAGAACAGCAGGAAGTGCAATTGGGAGGTAGAGTAACTGGGATATCCAAGAGGGAGTGAGGCAGCAGGAGATAGAAACCAAGTTGCATAATGAACTTGTGGAGATTAAAACCCTGGTTGTTTGGAGTCAAATCCAAAAGATACATGAAGCGGAGGGAACAGAGTGATCATCTCTTTTATTCACTCTATAATAAAAAAACAATCCACTGATACATTTAGAGGCAACAGTAAATAAGTGACCGTTTAGAACAAAATGGTGGAATCCATCAAAGGGTCTGAGCACAGCTTTCTAGTTACCTTTCTACCTAACAATGTTGGTATTTTTTTCTGTATTGCTGTTGATTCTTATTTTATTTTTAATCTATAAACTCATATTGCTCAATGCTGTATTATAAGAAAAATAAGAGGTTAGAGGTGAAATTCTGAAGTCAATGGGAAACCTCTTATTGGCTTCAATGGGGCAGTATTTAATTTAAAATGATCCGATGGGGGAAATTGCCATAAATCCAATGAAGTAACAGAACTGTGTCAATCCCAGCTGAGGATCTAGCTCCCAATGGTTAGCTAATATATTTTATAAGTCACAGTGTACATGTACATTACCAACTTTCTTCTATTATTTAACAGCATATTAACAATACAAATAATATATCTAGCTCATTTTAGGATTTTCTTCCCCTTCGAAAACATCAAAAGCAAAAGAACAGCACAATAGGAAAATCAACACTAACTCACCCCAGCAAAAGAAGCTGATTAGCAGGCAGAAGCAATTATAAAAAAATGTGGTGTGCAAGTGTTGTTTCTGACCATTCTATAGATGGAATACTTACACTGGAGTTTGCATAAAAATAATTTTAAAGCATTTTTATCCCCTTGCTTCTCCCTTGCCCAATTAACTTGAGTGTCCCCCCTTTAAAAAAAAGCATTGTAAAACTGCAGTACTTTTGGACCTAACTGCCACTAGAATCCTACATGACACGGCTAGTTCACGTTGATTTATATTTATTTATTTTTGGTTGTTCTACCTTTGGATTTTTTCATTTTTTTTCTTTAAATATCAATGTTTTGTCTTTCAGATGAGATTTCCAGGTCATATCTGTAAGTAAGAAGGATTGTTTTATTTTTGGACTGTTATTTTCTCTGTCAGAATAAAACTATATAAAACTTAAAAGACAGAGGAGAAAGCGTTTAATGTATAATACATACTAAATCTGTTGTTGCTATGTATGCCAATTTCATAATTGTGATAAAGCAATCTACTGCTATTTATCTAGCTAATAATGATATTCAAATATTTAAAAGTTATACTTTCATTGCATTTGTTTGATGTAAAAACAATCAAAAAGAACTTTTGGGCTGAGTTAACGTCAGATTTTTAATGACAATATCCATCCGCTATTACCAGGAAGTTTTCAGTGCTTCTTCTTTTTCTATATGTTAAAATAAATAGTATGTAACTATAGCAACTAAAGGGTTGGAAAACATGTGAATACACTGCCAAGAAGAGATCATATTTTCATGTGAACGGGGTTAAGTTTAAAAAAAATGCACAGGATACCCCTCTATTTTGATACTCAATGTTCAGCTTCCAAAACGAAGTACATAAGTATCAGAAAAGCAAGTTTCAGCAGGACGAAGTAAATTAATGGGTGGTGGTGAACCAGAAACTCAACAAATCTAGCATCCTGTCTGGCTCGTTCCTTAAGACTCATGCCCTGCCCCTTCCATCTTCCTTCCCACTCCAAAGTCCAGAGACCATCCCATGACCACAAGCTCTTTTCTTCCCCGGCCTCAGCTCTGGGTTGCCTGATCACCTCCAGCCTCAGAGCCTGCAGAAGGCATCCCCTCACCCTCTGGAGCAGCAGCAGGTGGGACAGGCAGTCCCCCTCTGCCAACCCTGGAGCACAGAGCAGGTGGGTGGCATGCAAATCTTCCCTCCCCAGACCGCCTTCCACTCGCTCAGTGGCACCAGCCACCCCAAATCCTTGCCACTCTAACCCCAGCAGGCTTCCCAGAGAGGAGCTGCCTGCCTGAGCTGGTGTCAACCAGCAGCTGGAGGGGTCTCAGAGTGGAACATGGACTGGAACATGTAGAGCTGTTTGGTTTGGCACAGCCTTCCCCATACCCATCACCCACAAGCTAATTCATAAACGCACCTTTACTTAGTTATTTTAAATGTGCATGAATTTGATTTGGTTTGTAGTTAAAAATCAACATCCAGTGGCTGAATAACTGATTTACTCAACTCTGCAAGGATGCATTGGCTGAGAGGTGACCTAATAAGGCTTTCCTGTCTCTAGTTTCTATAAACTATAAAGTAAACCAGACCAATGGAACTTGTTCTGACCCCCTGGGCAGGTGCTTACAGTACACAATCGCATGTTCAGGTGTTTACAGTACACAATCGCATGTTCAGGACCAGAGATAGTAGGGGTGTGAGTTATGTTGTACCTTAAGAGATTTTGTTGCTGTTAGACTCTGTAATTTCCAAAGGCAAGTTGACTGCTTTTGTGCAATTGTTAGTCTAACAGTCACTTCTTCTATATTGGGGGGAGAGGTAATCACACTACCAAGGGTGAATGGAGATTTGAAATGTTTCAGAATTTAGTCACCAATAAGTGCTATTGCTGCAGCCTAACTCTTAATCCTTTGGAAGCGATTCCCTGCTGGGGTTGAGACATTAGGTGGTACAGGCCAGGGCTCTGGTGTGGCACTGAGCTCTCTCTTTCTCACTCAGGTGTTTGGCTGTGTGGTTCTTGCTCACCTGCAGAGGATCTAACTGATCACCATATACGGATTCAGAAAGGAATTATAAAAGCCCTACAAATCCGTGGATCTCCATGGATCATTTTTTGTGGATAGTGGATCAGATGTGGATATGTCTACACTATAGCGTTATTTCAAAATATATTATTTCGAAATAGCTTATTTTGAAATAACGTTTCTACACACAAAATGCATTTTGAAATAGCGCGTCCACACTGAGTGGACGCTGAATTGCATTTAAGGCTGGCTGGAACCAAGTCCAGCAGGGCATCAGGTCAGGATTTACTTTGTGTGGCTGCTGCCTGAGGCTATCTAAGGCCTGTGCTTAAAGGGACCCCAACCCTGGACTGCCAGTTCTCAGGTTTCCCTGATTGCTTGTCTACCTCAATGAGAGACAGCAAAGCATTTTGTCTCTGTGTGCTCTGGTTGCTCTCACTTGGGACACCACAGCACTCTTCAACATGGAGCCAGAGCTGCCTCTGCTAAGGCAGGAGAGCATGAGGCACAGGCTATGTGAGTCATTGAGCAATAGGAAGCTGTTCAGTGTGTGGTTTGGAGATGGATGCACATAAAAGATAATGTTGATTCTGGTGGTTGTGGATTCACGTTTTTGTATCCATGGAGGACTCTAAGGGTACGTCTAGACTGCAATCTTTTTCGAAAGAGAGCATCTATACCTTAAAAACAGATCGAAAAAAGGGATCTGCTTTTTCAAAAGAGAGCATCTAGACTGCATGGATGTGCTCTCGAAAGAAAGCCCTGATTGCTATTCACAGAATGGCCATGAGGGCACCTGCGCTTTTTTCAATTGCCTCTTCTTTTGAAAAATGTCCCTGTTCTGCATCCACACATGCCTTTTTTTAAAAAAATCTCTTTCAAAAAAGGCATTCTTCCTTGTAATTTGAGGTTTACCAATGTTGAAAAAACCCTTCATTCTTTCAATTTAATTTCGAAAGAACACGATTGCAGGTTGGTGAAGTTTTTTTTCAAGAAAAGGGCAGTTTTTTCTAAAAAAAAATGTAGTCTAGACATACCCTAAAATTGTCCCTCAGTTCAGATTGGCAGTAACCTTGAGGGTTTTTTCACTTTTCTCTGCAGCACATGGGTACAGGTCACTTTCCAATTTAGGTATCTGATGCTATGTCTAGACAGCAGAGCTATTTAGGGATACCGGAAGTATCCTGAAATAGATATTCCACATTTTTAAACACACCCGTTATTTCAAAATACATTTTAAAATAATGGGCTCTCTATTCCAGCGTCCCTATAAACCTTATTCCATGAAGGTGTAGCGCAAATTGCATAGCTTATTTTGAGGTGAAGGTACTCCCTTAGTTCATCTCTTTCCTGCCATTACAAGAGCTTTGGGAACTGGTGCAGCTTTGGTCCCTCCTATTCTCTGCCACAGACACTTTGTCAACATGGAATGAAGCTGGCCAACAGAATTTTAAGTAAAAATGCAAAGTATCCACTTTGGCTACTGCCAAAGAATGTTGACATTCTGATCCTGGTGATATAATACAGGGGGAGAAAAAGTCACAAAAGTCAATTCCAGCAGGATGGTGCTTGTTTAGAAAGTGGACTGAACATCTTGATTGCATAATTGCATATAACTATGACAAGGTAACTGGCTCTGAGCATGTGGATATCTGATTAATTCTCCCACAGTATTCTTGCCAGCAAATTAAAGAAGTATGGATTG
Organism: Pelodiscus sinensis; assembly: GCF_049634645.1. Classification (NCBI taxonomy): domain Eukaryota; kingdom Metazoa; phylum Chordata; order Testudines; family Trionychidae; genus Pelodiscus; species Pelodiscus sinensis. The sequence continues at coordinate 9,881,931 of NC_134723.1, forward strand.
GATAAAAGGACTGTAATGTGGATAGAAAGCTGGCTAGATCATCAGGCTCAGCTGGTGGTGATTGATGTCTGGCTGGCAGTTGGTGTCAAGCGGAGTGCCCCAAGGGTCAGTTCTGAGGCCATATTTGTTCAACGTCTTTATTAATAACTTGGATGAGGGGATGGATCGCACCCTCAGCAAGTTCATGGATGACTAAGCAAGGGGGAGAGGTAGATACGCCGGAGGGTAGGGATAGGGTCCAGAGTGACCTAGAGAAATTGGATGATTGGGCCAAAAGTAATCTCATTAAGTTCAATAGGACAAGTGCTGAGTCCTGCACATTGGACGGAAGAATCAGAAGCATTGTTATAGGCTAGGGACCGACTGGCTAAGCAGAAGTTCTACAGAAAACCGGGAGGTTCTGGGGGTTACAGTGAATGAGAAGCTGGATGTAAGTTACCAGTTGTCCGAGGCAGAACATCAGAAATGGCTGCCCGTCGCAGGGAGCCATAGCCTGTAATACCTCTGAGGCTGGTATAGGGGGCTCTGTCTGTGAGGTGGAGTGTTTTCCATATAAGGGCATGTAAATTAATAATCTTCCCCTGCTCGCTCCACCCATTGCAGTAACAGATCAGCCAGTGGGCTGACTGGTGCTCAGGCCTGCTACTCCACCCACTGCAGCAAAAACCAACCTATGGGGTGATAAGTTCACAGGCAATAAAACAGACAGGCAGCCCCTCTCTCACTGGGGATTCGCATTGAGTGAACGCCTGGCCTGATCACCCAGACGCCTTGCACCCCCCGCTCTTGAGTCTTACTGAGCATACTCCGAGTTGGTCGACCCGAGTGGAGACAGTTTATGAGCGTGTGACTGGTACTTGTGTTCCTGCTGTCTCCAGAACTGGTATAAACCCTGCCCCCCCCCCCCCCCCCGCCATCATCCCTATCCTAATTGATTTTTTAGTTGTCCTTATTGCTTGCCAAGTGACAGTGGCTAAAAAGTTACTAAGTTAGTTTATAAATAGTTGTGGTTTAGGTTTTTTACTGTTTCCTTGTATAAAGTTGTGTAAATAGTCAGCCCTATGGATAATACCAGTGTTAATTCAACTGTTCCTAACCCCTGGGCAGTTATTGGGAATTACTGTGATTTAGAAAAGCCTCAGGGAATTGTTTTGTGTTGTCTGGCAATCTGTTTAATTTTTGTTCTGATGATTGTCTGGCGCCATCAAAATAAAATCAGTTTGTTCTTTTTGAAACCCCCAGTTGTGGTCTCATCCTTTCCGGCATCCCTTCGAACCTCGTGTATTATGGGGACTGACACCAGTGTGCCCTTGTATCCAAGAAGGTTAATGGTATATTGAGATGCATTAGGAGGAGCATTGCCAGCAGGTCTCATCAAATTATTCCCCTTTTCTTAGCACTGGTGAGGCCACATCTGGAGTATTGCATCCAATTCTGGGTCCCCCATTACAGAAAGGATGTGGATGCATTGAACAAAGCAGAGGGCAACAAAAATGATTAGGGAAGAGAAAAGTGGGGGGATTTGATAGCAGCCTTCAACCACCTGAAAGGGAGAAAATGGAGAGAATCATAGAATCATAGAATCATAGAATAATAGGACTGGAAGGGACCTCGAGAGGTCATCGAGTCCAGCCCCCCGCCCTCAAGGCAGGACCAAGCTCCACCTACACCATCCCTGACAGATGTCTATCTAACCTGTTCTTAAATATCTCCAGAGAGGGAGATTCCACCACCTCCCTTGGCAATTTATTCCAATATTTGACCACCCTGACTGTTAGGAATTTTTTCCTAATGTCCAATCTAAACCTCCCCTGCTGCACTTTAAGCCCATTACTCCTTGTCCTGTCCTCAGAAACCAAGAGGAACAAATTTTCGCCTTCCTCCTTGTGACACCCAAGGCTGTTCTCAGTTGTGACAGATGACAGGACAAGGAGCAATAGTCTCAAGATGCAGTGGGGGAGGTCTAGGTTGAATATGAGGAAAAACTATTTCACTAGGAGGGTGGTGAAGCACTGCAATGGGATATCTAGCAAGGTTGTGGAATCTCCATCCGTAGAAGTTTTTAAGTCCTAGCTTACAAAGTCCTGTTTTGGAGAATTTAGAATCATAGAATCACAGGGTTGGAAAGACCTCAGGAGGTGAGTCCAACCCCCTGCTAAAAGCAAGACCAATCCCAACTAAATCATCCCATTTACTTGGTATCGGTCTTGCTTTTAGTGGTCTCTTTCAACCCTTTGATTCTAAGATTGGATGCTTTTAAGTGCATAATTTAGAATTAAGTTGGTATTTTAATACATACCCTAAATGGATGAATATGAAGTTCCTAGAAGCCAAGCATTTTATTCCAGATTTACACAATTTAACTGAGATCTAAGATGTCGAACCCAGAAGACGACTGGAACTTATTTCTTTAAATGAATATATTTAGAGAAAAATATTTACAGTTCTAGATTCATTTCTCTTTTTACAGTGGAATTAATAAGAACAATGCCCTTTGGTATTAAGGAAGTAGATGACTTGTAATATTTGCTCTTTCATAGTTTTTAGTCAGTGAATTAAAATCTTGCATAAAATGTAAGCCCTCTAAAGATATTCTTTATAATAAATTCCTACAGGTTGAACAATCTAATGCATCTCAGAGCTACCCTTTGACAAGGAGAACAACTGACAAAAAACAATTTTCAGCCAAGTTCTTTTGAGCATCCCAATCAATCAACATTTGCAGTCAATTCTGAGACATTACTGGCAAATGTCATGTAACGATTACAAGCTTGTCAGCTGCACTAAAGAATTTTATATTAATGAGGCTGATAATTTTCCTTGTGGAGATAAGAATACTATTGGCATACTGTGCAACAGTCTGTTAGTGGCACATCCTTTACAAGTCCTTTTCAGTTTGCAACTCATCTCCCTTCATCCATAGGATTTACAGAAATAAAGACATCAATGCTTCCCCCTAACCAAGGGTTTGGGGATTTTAGGTACACTCTTGCCTTAAGTTTGTTAAAATTGGTCAGAAAAAGAAAAGGTACTTGTGATCCACCAGCATCTGCAGCACCACAGAGCAGTACCACATGTGGTTTATGTACTGCTTGGCAAGGTGATCAGGGACCATATAGCAGTACCACATGTGGTTTATGTACTGCTTGGCAGGGTCTCAAGATGCAGTGGGGGAGGTCTAGGTTGAATATGAGGAAAAACTATTTCACTAGGAGGGTGGTGAAGCACTGCAATGGGATATCTAGCAAAGTTGTGGAATCTCCATCCGTAGAAGTGGAGATGTGTGTTCCATCTATGGCCCCACCTCAGTTACAGAATCCCATCGCAGCAAAGCCATCCACTATGGTGTCCACATTTCCCATAACCCTCCTTAGCAGAATGCTATTGATGGTCTTGGCTACTTGTATAGAAACAGCCGTCAGTGTAGATTTCCCCCTCCAAACTGATTCCACACAGACTGGTAGCTATCTGGCATTGCAAACTTCCCAGGGGAATTGCCAAAGACTTCTCCACGGTCAGAGTGGGTCTAATTCTGGTATTCTTGTGCTTCAAGGCAGGCGGAAGCCATTCACAAGTTCCAAGAAAGTGGCCTTGCGCATTTGGAAGTTTTGCAGACACTGCTGATTGTCGTCCCATAGCTGCATCACAATGCAGTCCCACCAGTCTTTGCTTACCTCATGCACCAGAATCAGCATTCCACTGTGTCCACAGGATTGACTGCTGCCTATGTTTGCATCAGCGCAAGGGATTGCATGAACAGTGAGTCTATACAATCCCGAGATTCGTCCTCTTCCTCTTCCTGGTGGAGTGACATGCGTATGCCCTTAAAATACTTTGCCATTAGGCACACCAACAGAGACATCAATATCACAATGGTTTGATGCAAAACGAGATCCCACAGTGCATCACTCTCAAAGTCAATGGCAGGCTCCCTAATGGGGACATGCTGCTTCACAGTACACTGAATTCTTTCCTGCAGTGAGGACATGGCCTTTCGACTTTGGAAAATTGGATGACCAGACACTGACGATAATAGATCCAGCCTTATTTTGTACTATAGACCTGACCTTGCTATATAGAACTAAAAACCTCATAAAAATCAGGATAGCCCTTCACTATAACGAAATGTTTGCACTTCTGAAAATTATACAAGAATCCTCTGATGATGATATTGTTAAAGAAAATAAAATACAACATTTTCACAATGTGGCACTTAGTGTTACTAGAAGACTCTTAACTGAATTTGCTGACACGTTTATTATCATTAGAAGCAATGGCCTTTGGCATGGAGTTCTGTTAGACCAAAATGTATATAAATAAATATGTACATATTTTAACTGTGCAGCTTGAATGTTGTAATTAACAGAGTTGGAATTAAATAAACTGAGAGTTACTGGCAATAAAAGTCTATATTGTTAATCTAAACAAAGCATCATTTATTCCTATAGCTGATCAAATATTGTCTCTGTGAAAAATTTATATGAAAACATTTCAGGCAAAATAGTATATTTTGTCAAACAACTATTTTTGTATAAAATACAGTTTCCTATTATTTTCTACCAGCTCTCATTGTTTTCATTGTAGTGGCAAGAAGTACATTTTTTCAAGTAGGCACCTTTTCCAGACATTTTATTTTCCTTAAGGAAAAAGGCCTATGACAAATAAATCCATCTCCAAAGCAGAGCTTCTTGGCTGTAGCTCTTTTAGGGACTTAACTCAAAGCCCAACAGAAGTCAATAACAAGAGGTCCGAACAATTCAGTGAACAACGAATAAAGCTCCAGGTGAAGCAACCTAAATATTTACAGCTGATTCCTTCTCATAAGGTGGCCAAGGAGAGAGGAGGAAGAGTTGTAAGAGCTCTTGCTGCATCTCTGACAAAACATAGCAACAATCATTAAGAGCAACAATTTAAAATTTTCTTCAGAGTCTTCATTTGGTGGCAAGAGGGGGGACAGGGGAGAAATAAAGACCTATGTACAACTGCTGCAATGAAAAGCTTTGCCTTAGTTTCTTTAAAAAAAAGAAATGTGGGGTAAGTAATGCATTGTATTTATTTATTTGTTTATTTATTTATATGCAGAATTGAAGTCTTTCAGCAGCCTTGAAAACAAACTCTTCAAGCAGCTAAGCTGAAAGCAATTTAACCTTTCATCACAAGTCAAAATGAGTGAATTACAGAAATTGCTGCTATTATCATGTGTCACAATATACTCTGAAGACATTCAGAGCAGCAATAAAAAGTTTTGCTGGAGTCTAGAGTACATAATATTAAAGTACATTATTCTGGCAAGCCGGAAATAGCAACACTAGTGTTATCAAAATGCTCTCTCTGCTGAATTACTGACTGATGGCTACTAGAAACTAAGCAAGGGAATGTTAGAACATGCAGTTGGCACCGTGTTTAGAAACTGAAATGACAAAGCATCTGGGCGCTAGGACACAAGTTGCAGATTGTGCCCTGAGGGAAGAGGGGAATATATATTGTAATTGCTATCTCATAATTTGAAAAGAGATAAAAGTTCTATTGGAGATGCAGATTTCAGATTTAGTACTGAAGGTCCCCATCCAGAAATCCATGCGTCACCGAAGCACCCAAGTGGTCCTGATAAAATCACATGTATTTTGGTGCTTTTGTGAATCTAAACCTGACAGTCAAAGCCTGCAAAGTCTCACTTGCCATGAGCAATGCTCATTCACACAAATAACTCCATTGACTTTAATGCGGATTTCAGTAACCACTTATAGATTTGGACCTGAATATATTGCATTTACATTGTGTCTTATTCATACTGTGAATGGATATATTATAGTGGCAGCCATAATGCATTAGTAGGTATAATATGTGACTTCATTAGCAGACGCGGAGGAATATATTGTATTGGGAATTCTCTTCCATTTTTCATTTAACAGAAAACTACCTTTGGTATACTATATCTGAGGCTTTTTCTCTGATCAAAGGTGGCTCTTTTTCTTTTTGGATAGTTCGAAAAAAATTGCATTGTCCACAGTTGAGGTATCAGGGAATAATAAAGAAAAAACGTGTTTTGCATCCAAGATTGAAATAGCACTCACTGTCATAAAAATAATTTATCTATGGACATTTTATGTTTAAAACACAAAATTTTACAGTTAGGCATCCAACCCTGGTTATGGCACCTCAAACATCGTGTTCTCCAACCACACACGTCCTCCCTCCACCACCACCTGCAAGGGCTACAGTTAAGAGCCGGCTAATGTTTTGGGGTGGTATCTGGCAGGGCAAATGGCCAGATTTTATTCCCTTTGTGCAGGTGTCAAGCACCAAAGAGTGCAAGTGATGAAGGAAAACTGTCTCTTTGTTTAGTAATACATTTAAATACCTGAACACTTCAAATCTGCAGCTTTGGGCAGAGACCTCAATATTCACACGCACACAAGAGCAGGAGTATAACTGGAGTTTTGCATACCCGTATGTCATCATATCATCTGCTATATAAAAGCACTGCAAAAATGAAATGTAATGTGTTTATTTCTCTCTGACACTGCCCATGCAAAAAACAAAACAAAACAAAACAAACAAAAAAACACATTTAGTAAAAAACTAATAAAAAAATCAACCAAACTCTTCAACTGTCTTGAGCTTTTCAAAATATAATGTATTTTTAATGTAGCACAGTATGTATCTGATGTGCATAGATGCAAAAAGTAAAGCAGAAAGCAGTAGCAATATACATAACCACCTGCCACTGAAGCTGAATGGGACTAAAATGCCAAACAGACATCAGCGATGAAACATCAAACACCCCTCTGAAGTCCTAAGCTAGGCAAATATTTGATGCATTCCACTGATTTCTGATGGATACAGTGCTTGAGGTTACTGTCTTTTAAACTTTGGCAACACACATATAGCTTGTCATGTTCAAAATTTTGAATTTAAAATTGAATGTACAGTAACATTCATAATGAATATATAGAGACAGAGCTCCTTCACTAAGCGAAACAAGTCTTTGAGATTAGTTCCCAAGAATAAGAGACAGGTTTTTTAATAGATCTCCTAATACCTCCTCCATCATGTCCACAGCAGGGCAGGCATCCAGTCAATTGAGCAGACAGCCTCCGCAGGCCCCTGGACAAGGTGGGGGGACCAGCTCCACACTCCTGAAAGGGGCAAGGCTGAGGGCAAAAGGGGCAGGTCTGAGGAAATCTGCCCCTCAATGCTGCCCAGAGCACAACATGCTGATATCCCACCCCACACTTAGTAATGAAGCCCTAGGCTCCTTTGGAATGCTGGACCCCAGGGCAATTGCCCCCTTTCCTCTCTGTCTCCTCCCCCCCTTGTTGGTGGGCCTGTCTCCAGCCAGCGTTAAGGCACATGGTTTGCCCATTACTTCCATGGTTCAAGGGACTACATTAACAGTTTGCTAAGGCAGCTGGGTCTCAGGAAGTGGAGAGAACAGAGGCAGGGATGTCGAAAACCTGAATTCATCATGTCCTGAAAGGATTCAAAAGAGGACATAGAAATGGCCTCTGTTTATATTGTCAGCTAGGGTTGCCAGGTGTCTGGTATTGTCCGAACAGTACGATATTTTTGCCTCCTGTCCGGTAACAAAATTCAGGAAAATACTGGACACCTAAACTGTCCGGTATTTTTTAATTTCTTTCCCCTTCCAGGAGGCAAAAATACCGGACACCTTGCAACCGTACACATGCTCAGCAACCGCGCCCAGCCCCCAATCCCACCTGGATCCCATCGCTTACCTGGCTCCACAGGGAAGCTGTCTTCTGGCTTGATCAGGAAAACAAGATGGCCACCAGCAAAAAGCTTCAAAGGCTTTTCTTAAAGGGGCCATGCTGTTTTATTTTATCATATTTTATTTTATTGTTTTTGCTTAATAATTCTCGGGGTCTTTTTTTTTCCTCAACAACTTTGGTGTCCCCCCCTCTTTTTCCCCCTCAACAGATTTTTTTCCCTGGTGTTTTTTTCGGGGGAATGGAAGGGGTGTTTGGTATTTTTAGTTAAAACATCTGGCAACCTTATTGTCAGCTATATCAAGGAATTTGGAAACTGGGCACCATGGACAAGCTTGTTCCTCACTCTCTTCTCTGGCCAAAACCAGGTCATAACTGTGCAAGTTAATCCATACAGCACTGGAGTTCAGCAGAGATAGAAATACTCCCTCCCCAGAGAGAAAGGAGTCCTAACCAAGGGGAGCCTTCATGACCCTACATTGCTGGTGCTAAAGGAAAGAAATTACCTTGGCTTGACTGTTGACACACAGGCAAATTAGATTACTACAGATACATACCATACCTAGATTTCAGGATAATTATGTAGACATATAAAAATGCAAAGACAAGTGGATTTGAAAACACAGAAGACAAGAAGTCTGAGAACAAATCCATACTGCCAGCATCATCTAGAAGTTAAAATGAAGGATGTTGCTTCACAGCATTTTGCTGTCTTTGTAGAGGGCTTTGTTACAATGCAGACTTCTAAATTGACTTTCTGTTTTAAAAAGGCAGAAATCCCTGAACCATTTGATCTACTACAGGAAAAAAAAACTTCACAAAAGCATTGCTGTTTAGTTTAATATGATAGCAACTCAATTTATTCAAGTGCTGATCAATGCTAAACAATTAGAGAAGTTCATGTATTATGTATTTCAAAAGAACCTGATGCTTTTTAGTGAAATGTCACAAGGTTAAACAACTAGTAGACATTAGTTCCCCTGAGCCCAATTTCAGCTGCAGTGCTTGCTACCCACTCAATGGAGAAACAATAGCAAAATAAAGCATTGTTTGGAACACATAATGAACTGCTCTCATAAACCTCAACCTTCAGAAGTCATTATACTTTACAATTTGATACAGCAGAAAATTACAGGACTTCCATTTGCCTGGCAACATCAAACCTTGTTCTCCATTTCTGAACCATGTCTCAGTAATTATTGATAGCCCAATTGTCATGGATTGCCCTGTTAATACAAGTGCATTAGCAATTAAAACAGCTTGTTATGTATTTCCTGTCAGGTGTACTGCAGTGAGTTTAAATCTGCCTCCATTTATCATAGGTAATGACTACATTAGGAAGTAGCCAAGATATAGATCTCTAAAATTTGCTTTTCTCCAGGTTAAGCTGTTTTCTGTGATTATTCTCCATCCTTCCAAAGCTATAAAAAAATATGTGGATTTGGACTCCAAATATTTTCCTCTTCTTGTCTATGGTCAGTTTACAATTGCCAAAAATATCCCACTTGTGCTTTTTGAAGTTGGGCTGCATTTCAAAAATTGAATTACATAACAAAATGTCTCTGCCTGTCCAGGCAGCACTGTGTTTAAAAGCTGTTGTACTTAAATTACATATGAGACATGCATGCATGGGAGGAATACCCAATGCTGGATTTCAGTTACTAGCGGCAGAGAAGCACTTTTGATTTGCCCTACCTTCCCATCACATTAGGAAATGGAACTTTTTGCTTCACTAGATCTTAGTGAAATGTGTGTCTGTGTGACTGTCCGTCCCTCTGTGAGTCCATTTGTTCAAGAACTTCTCCTTAAACAGTAAGGGTATGTCTGCACATCAAAGTTAATTTGAAATTGCCGTTATTTCGAATTAACTTTCCTAGTGTCTACACAGGCAAACCGCTATTTTGAAATAAAATCGAAATAGCGGGGCTCTTATTTCAAATTTGGTAAACTTCATTCTACGAGGAATAATGCCAAATTCGAAATAGCTAATTCGAAATAAGCGCTGTGTAGATGCTTATTTCTAAATAGGGGGTCTCCAGCCTTCCCAGTTTCCCCTGGTAGCCACTCTGGGCCAAACCAGGAAAACTCCTCTCCTCTCCCCCAGTCCCGGAGCCCTTAAAGGGTAGACTCTGGCCATAGTGCTTGTGCCAGCTACAGGCCTGCCAGCACAGAGCCAGCAGTCACTGACCCTCACTCAATGGTCCCAGTATAAGCTGGGCAGCCAGTGCCAGCCAGCTGTCCCCCGCCCAGTCCCCCAGCTCCCAGGAGCCAGCAAGGGGCCGGAGATGGTGGGCACTCTCCTGGACTAGTGCGGAGATCATCTCATTGAGATTTCCAGGGAGGCCTCCAATGTCCATGATCTCTGCACTAGACGGGGGAACGCCACTGTGTACGGCTGCATAGCTGCCACCATGGCCACCAAAGGCCACATGTGCACCCAAGAGCAGGTGCACATGAAGATTAAGGAGCTGTGGCAGGCGTACACCAGGGCCACTCAGGGCAGCTCCTCAATAGGGGCAGACACCTGCCCCTATTTTGATGCCCTGGACTGCATCATGGGGGGCAGGACAGTCCGTGCCACCCTGGGGGGCACTGATCCGGGAGTGGAGGGCCCTGACCAGGGCGCAGAGGAGGAGCTGCAGGAGCTGCCATGGAGGGTGCCATGCCAACAGGACCCCCGAGTTGTCCCAGCAGCAGAGTCGTCACCAGGGTCATCCAGGGAGGCCACACCAGGTGAGTGCCATCACTGTCCCCTTCCCAGGGAGGGCCAGGGACTGCGTGAGTGGGCCTTGCTTACCACGGATCATGCGGCAACCTATGCACATGCAAACATACACAGTGCCATCCCTGGACAGGTGGCTTCAGCTGCCTGCCACACAGGGGCCATAGCCCGATAGCCACATGCATGTGTGAAGAGACATGACATGCTCCTGACCCAAGGGTGGGACACATCAGGATGCCCTCCCTTCACAAGCCTCCTCTACACAGAGGCAGGGGACATCTCCCCCCCACTCGGCCACACTATACACAGCACAGTGGCATGGGTGCAGTCTCAGGGCAGCTCCCACTCCCGGGGATAGGCGGACATTCCAACCATGGCCTCTGTGCATGGTCATCCTTACCTCGCAGAGGGGTGCTGGGCTTCACCCACTGTGTCCCTAGGGAGAACTGACCAATTATCTTGTTTCTCCACAGCCACACCAGCTGCGTGTGCAGGGTGCACCACACCACCTGGGACATGCTCTCGCACCCGAGGGCTCAGCAGGTCCACCCGAACACTGCAGGGGTACCGACAGCAGCACCTGGGGGCTCTGCGAGCCCTGCACGGCACCTTGGAGCATTGTGTGCAGTTCGACTGGGAGTTCCGGCAGCAGCTGCTTGCCCAAGGTCGTGCTATCTGTGAACACCTGCAGACCCTGGTTCAGAGTGTGCAGCCTCGTGGCGCTCTAGCGCCTGCTGCCTCCCCAGCTACCACTTCTCCTCCCACTCCTTCTCCCCCTCCTCCTTCTCCTCCTCCCGGCCTCTCCCTCCTCAACCTCCAAACCCTCCACCTCAACCTCCACACTCTCCTCCCCATCCCCCGGGGATGCCGAGGCCCCCGCACCCACTGTGCTGGAAGACAGTTGGCCCAGCAAGACCCCCACCCCTGAGCCCTGAGCTTCCCTTCCCCTTGCTTCCCCCTTCCAGCTACCTCCTCCCAGTTTTCCCCTTTCCTTCTCCCACCTTCTCTCCTTCCCTCTCTCACCTCCTTTCCCCAGTTTCCCCTTAGTTTCATCCCCCCCCAGTTTTGTTAAATAAAAAGAGTTTATATTTTTGAAAATACGTGTATTTTATTTGACATCAGGAAGGGGGACTAGGGAGGGGTACGTGGAAGGACGTGAGGGAGGAATGAGGAACAAGTGGGGCAGACCAGGGAGGCTCTGAGTGCTTCTCAGGGTAGACACTCTGGCAGGGTCTCTTGGATACTGACAGCCCCCTGATAGACCTCCCGGATGGCAGCCTGCAGCAAGTGCAGCCACGCTGGTAGCAACGTGTCCACAAGATGCACCGGAGTGCCCAGTGGCAGCTCTGGCTCCATGTTGCAGAGTGCTATGGTGTTCCGAGTGAGGGCAACCAGAGACTCCAAGACACAAAAGCCTTGCTGTCCCTCACTGAGGCAGGCAAGCAAGCAGGGAAACTTGAGAATGGGTTGCCCTAGGGGAGGGAGGGTGTCCCTTTAAGCACAGGCCTCAGATCGCCTCAGGCAACAGCCACACACAGACACTGCTGACCTGGTTCCGGCCGGCCTTAAATCCAAATCAGTGTCCACTCAGTGTGGACGCGGTATTTCGAAATAGAAAAAGGCTATTTCAAAATGCATTTTGTGTGCAGAAGCATTATTTCTAAATAACTTATTTCGAATTAACTATTTCGAAATAAGATATTTTGAATTAACGCTGTAGTGTAGACATACCCTAAGAGCTAGGACCACCAAATTTGGTATGCTGCTTCCTCTTATCATAACTTAGAGCAATGTCAGTGTCTGGTTGTGCCAGGATACTGAGATATGCCCAGAATGTGATTGTTTTGTATCAAATGGAAAGGGAAGGATGCAATATCATGCATGACCACAGGAGGGCAGAAAGCACAGAGGACAGTTATACCCAAGAATGATCATGCGGCAGCAAGGCAGGATGGCTACTGCTACTCCGGCCTGTTATTAGGAGCAGGTGCTGGCTGCCATGTGGCCCCCACTGCCTCTGGACCCAGGAAATGCCAGGGAAGTCTTGGAGTAATTAATAATAAGCAAACTATAAAAAGCCACAGTCGTAATTAGGAGGACACCCGAAATCTATGAATCACAATATTCCACACCTTGCTTTTTTACTCGGTATGTGCTCCTTGTACATTTAGCAAGTACATGACATTGTTCCTAAAGCTTTTCATACATAATTCCACATTTGTTATGAGCAAAGTCAATGAGAAACAACTAAGTTATTGTGAAAACAGGACATGAAAGTTAAAAAAAAAAATAAAGAATTATGCAAGCTGGGGATGCCAATTTGCTCTTCTTATCGTTCAGAGAAATGGTGAGTGCATGATACCATGCAGCACTGATAAAAATCTTCAGCGACACTAATGCCACTATTTATATATCAACATGTATTGCAAAGGTTATCTAATATCTCAGATTAGCATGTTGTTCTGAATCCAATTAAAATGAATGATTAAAATTTTGAATATTTTACAGAGATATGTTACCATGATTCACAGTTTCAATTCAGTGAATTCTGTCTAGACTCTAGCGCAAATATGTACTATATAGATATGGATTTAGACACATGAAAAGACACAAAAAGAAAACAAAAACCAAGGCGGGATGAAGAGTGCAACAGTGATGAATGTTTTAAAAAGCTTTGAAGGCTTTCTAGTTCATGGGTGGTGGAAAAATGGCTGTGCAACAAAAGAGGTACAAATATGTATAAATCATAATATATTCGATTCAGCATCAGAATTGTTTTGCAGTATTCCATATGTTTTATGAAATATGATTATGGATATGAATAGGATATAACTGCAATATGTTTGATGCAAAATACCACATGTAACTTATTATTGAAAAATTATAATGAACTGAATATGATTTTCCAAAATGTATGCATGTATCATCTTTGTAGATCAAGTTAGGAATATGGAGTATAAACCTGTGTTATTAATGTAGTCATGCTAATCATGGAATCATAGAATCACAGAGTTGAAGGAGACCTCAGGAGGTCATCGAATCCCACCTCCTACCCAAAGCAGGACCAATCCTAACTAACCCTAACCCTGCTAAGGTGAGGCCTTTAATGGTATTTCAGGGCTAGAATGGCCCGATAGCACACAGACAATGTGGATGTGTGGGTCAGCCCATGAAATATGGAGAGAGGGGTCCTACAGAGACATTTGACCATGTTACCTGATACTGGAATACATCTTAAACCATGGACACTCCATGAGAAGCTGAGAGTGGGTCAAACCGAAACAATGGACACTCGCCTTTAGGGTTGCCAGATGATTTAAATAAAAATACCGACCTCCCTCCCCCTGCAAAAAAAAAAAAAAAAAAAAAAAAACACTGGGGAAAAAATTCTGTTGAGAAAAAAAAAGGGGGAGAAGACCAAAGTTGTTGAACAAAACAAATTTAAAATAAAACAACATGGCCCCTTTAAGAAAAGCTTTTGAAACTTTTTGCCAGCAGCTATCTTGTTTTCCTAATCCAAGCCAGAAGACAGCTTCTCTGCGGAACCAGGTAAGTGGGGGAGAGGGCTGGGGAGAGGCACGGGGGCTGGGCCTGGTTACTGAGTATGTCGTAGGGTTACCAGATGTCTGGTATTTTCACCTCCTGGCAGGGAAAAAAATCAGAAAATACCAGACATTTTAGGTGTCCGGTACTTTCTGAATATTTTTCCAGGACAGGAGGTGAAAATACCAGACTGTCTGGGTCAATACTGTACACCTGGTAACCCTACTCGCCTTATGCAAATGCTATTTAATGGCTACCCCACCCAAGATGGCTGTTGGAAACATCTAAGACTGAACTGGGGGAAGTATTCAGTCTAGACCGGAAGGCTTTCCAGTGAGTGAAGCTTTTTAGATCTATTTTGAGGCTGACATATTACATATAACTAGTCTCTTTAGTGTATTAAGATTAGCTTGCATGTTCTGGTATTTTGTTTCTTTGCTTGTTTAGTAATCCCACTTTGTTCTGCGTGCTATCTCTTATGAACTCTTAAATCTTACATTATATACTTAATAAAACCACTTTTATTTATTAATAAGCCCAGTGTAAATAAATGTTAGCTTGGGGGCAAGCAGTTGTGAATCTCTCTCTCTTTACTTTGAGAAATAAGGTGAAGAACACGAGCTGGCTCTGTGTGGGGCAGGAAGGGGGGGCTCAGTGGTATTTTAGCACATCAAGTGATTATCCCAGTGGGGTCCCAGCAACTGAACCTGTGACAAGTATGTCCTGCTCTTAACCAGAACATGTGGGCTTCTACTGTGAAAATCATGAAAACTGAAATCTATTAAATAGATCTTATCCCCACATATAGCTTGTTTTATAACTTCTTGCTTTTCTATGAAAAACAGGCCTTTGATGCTTTTTATTCCAATTAGTGCTGTAGCGGACAGAAGGGTGGTCTTGTGGTTAAGGAACTGGAACTGGGACTTAATCTCTCTCTGTGCTTCAGATCAGCATCATTATACTATTATTGCTCCCTCTTTGTCCCACTCTTTGTCTTGTTACAAGCTTATCTCAAGCTAATTCTAAATTAATTCAATAGAGTTAAACCAACAGAGAATTTGGCCCAATGGCTCTTGATTTTTAAATGAAGGTAAAAATCTTCCTGCACTGGTGATGCCACTATTAAAAAGAATTCAAAACACAAAAATATTATTTTACTTAAAATCACAGCAAATTAGATCTGAATATCAGTCAATCAAGATAGAACACTATCATGCCATGTGTCGAATCGATTTTCAGACTAAGATCTACACGGCCCATTCATGGTGCAAGTGTATCGGGTAGGTGTAGCTACAGGCTGCAGTGAAAAGCAGGCTGGGTGCACACTGTTACATGTAACCATTCATGACAGTGCTCTGTCAGGTGGGGGCAGCAGTAAAAGACTCTAGCAGCTAAAAATGGCAAGAAAAGACCCTGGGAGTGAGCAGGCAGTGATAAAACTGGTCTGTGGCTTAGCCATGTAGGGGACCCACCCAAAGATTTCTGGCTGTCTTTATTTACCCAAACAGTGCACCACTGTTTTCCTGTATGGAGGACATGTGCAGTATATATACACTCTACATGCTGCCACAAAAAGTGCGTAGTATAGATTAAAATAAGTGCTTTGGAGTAGGGATTATAATGTATGTGTTTGTATCAATGGGCGAAACCTGACTGAGGCCTTCACGTGCTACTGCAATACAAACATCCGATGAAATTTACTGTAAGTTCTTCATAATGGTTCTCTTTACTATAGTTATGATATTGAACTTCAGCAGGCAGGTGTGTTCCTAAGTAACTTTCTGAACACCAATTTAGCTCTGTTTATGCTCTGGAAGTATCACGGATGGAAATGCACTTCACATACATACATGACAGGGCACAACTAATCTGAAGAGAATGCCTAAATCTGCATATACTCAGGATCCTGCTCACAAAACACTGGGAAAAGAGATGGAGAAAGAAACCAAATAAAGTTCAACTGAAATCAACAGGAGGCCTATGTCACTCAGGTTTTGATCCTGTTCCCATTGAAATCTAAGGTAAAACTGAACTGATGTTTAAGGCATAGGAATCAGACCACTTTTTAGCAATTAACACTGTGAGCCCTGGTCCTGGTATATCAGACTCCTATAAGAATTAAAGTTGTTCATGCTCAAATACCTTGTCATTTCTCAAAACACATATTTCTAATTCACATTTAAGATCTTCAGTTTTCCTCTTTCAGTGGGTCATTAAAAAATGTATCAATGGGGGAAGCATTCCTTTTCTTCCTTCTGGGTGAGAACAATACGCCTCCATTTAGGCCTATCTGGTGGCTACTACATTTCATCTGGCTTCAGTTGGAAATTATCTTAATTCATGTGATCATTTAAATGTAAATCAGCAGAATCTGATAGGGGTAGTGTAACAACATGGCTTTTCTGTAGCTATGTTGGAAGGCTTGTGCTAGGCCTGAACCAAAGCCACCTTCTGCAGCCAGACTGAAGAGTAGCAGCCATTACTGACAGGCCTGGAGTCACATACTCACAGTTTCTTCTAAATTGTATTACAAAGTGTCACACCAGGTTATGAGGAGGGACATTGCCCTGATAGCTCCCCCATTGTCACGAGATAAAGAAATAGATCTCAAGATGGGTAAAGAAATTTGTGCGTAACGCTATTCTGTCTGGCAAGAAACTGCTTATCAATAGAGGATGTTGTGGAATCCTCATCCTGTGAGCATTGTCACTACACTTTCCTATTGTTTGACTGTGTGGTCTCTGTCTGGTTTGTAACTGTTTCTGTCTGCTGTGTAATTAATTTTGGTAGGTGTAAATCAATTAAGGTGGTGGGGTATGATTGGTTAGGTAATTTTGTTATGATTGATTAGTAAAATTATACTAAAATAATTGGATAAGGTATAGCTAAGCAAGACTCAGGTTTTATTATATAAACTGGAGTTCAAGAAGGAGAAGATGAAGATCATCAGGAGTAACAGAAGGAAGAAAAGGCTAGAAGAGGACCAGGAGGAGGGAGAAGAACTGGAAACGAAGAACTCATCTCAGACACAGCCTAAGACCAGAGCGACTGATACTGCCTGGCCAACAGGGGAAGTCTGCCTGCCTTTATCAGGATTGGTGAGCATGACACTGTGTGCTTAGCATGTGCATTCTGCTTGTTTGGGAATTGTCAATAAATAAAAGATAAGAACATTACTGTGTGAGGCTCTTTCAAGTAGCTAATGATCCTGTCAACCCCCGGGTTGTTACACCCTGAGCCCTAGGAATTGGGTAAGGGTGGGAGTGTACATTCACAGGGTCGCACCTTGATCCCTAGGAACTGGGTAAAGGTGTGTGTCCCTACAATGTGGAAGGGAGAGAGAAATTTGTGAAGGTAACAGTAGGGGAAAAGAATCTCTATCTTATACCTATGAGACTCAATGGGGATGAGGAAATAAAAAAAAATCTGTCTACGAGAAGATCCAGAGGAGCATATTATTTTTAAAATATATTGTTAATCAGCAGTATATCTGATAGTAACATACACAGTGCAGTAAAGAACAAAGACACGGTAACAGGATAATTTACAAAACACAAGGAAGTGGTGACTTGAATCACATGCTTGAAGAACTAATATTGCATAAAAGACAAGAACTGAGAGGCATCATCAAATGTTTCTTTCATCTGTTTTTTCTCCATTTTCCTGTGGGGCAGAGATCCTTGATTAGGGTCAGGTAAATTATATGACACTACACTCATTTTATCCTATCAGTGAAACGTAGGTCTAACCTGGTAGAGATCTGTCGACTTCTCTGTCCTGTCTACTTCACTGTTGTCCAAATCTCTGGGTTTTGAACAATTTGCACTTTTAAGAATCCTGAGATAAATAAAATAATTGTGAGGATGAAGGCTGGTGCAATTTACAAGAGATAACCTTAGTAAGAACTTTCGGTGCCTTTCAGGCTATGGGAGCCTGCACAAAACATCAGAAAACCAGGTGGAAAACTGCCATCCAAGGGCTATGGGCCAAAAAATCCAATTGGAGCTTTTATTGAACTTGGTCATAAGTAATGACATAATATGGTGACCTTTCTTCTCAGGAGAGCTGAGTTCAACCCTTGATTTAGTTACTAGTGAAAAAGAGTTTTGAAGTCTCCATCTAGTTCCATAGAGATAATTGTTCACATCACAAAAGCGCCAGGCAATTAGCAGTCTGTGCTCCACAGGGAACCAAAACTGGAACAGAAGTATATGTCAGGTCAGGATTGAGATGTACTGACAGAGCTGCAAAGGGACACTTGCACAGAGAAACTCTCCTAAAGGTTCTTAATTTCTCGCTTTCATCAGTGACATTCACTTTCATGCACTATGCTCTGCTATGGAGCTATATGCAAATAACAACTTAAAACAAAAAATGCCATAAAGGGTAAAACCATTGACTTCAAAATGAGCACAGGCCAAAGCTTAGCTCTTCTGAAAACCTATATGAAAACCATAATAATATGGCATCAAACTCAGAGAAAATGGTTGTCAGTTGTTTTTATGGTGATGGTGTCCAATTTACAAAATATGATAATACAATACATGAAGATTTGCAACTAAATTAGAATATTTCAGTTACTTATAATTTAATATGAGGTCAATACTGCAATTGACAGTTTAATAAATTTTCTTTCATTGGCAGCAAAAGGAAAGTCTCAGTCATGCTTTATGAAACCCTAAAGAATATTTTAGGCAACATAGTTAATAGGTTACAGTTATTATGAGTTTAAAGTTGTTTTTCGGACATAAATGGTATATGTACATGCCTTTTCAACTAATCGTTTATTATATGTTGAAAATATGGAGGCCAACCTTATGATAAGGTGTAATGGTATGTGTGTGTTTGGACCACACTCTTCCGTATTAATGGAGGAGGTGCTGTGTCTGAGATGGAGGCTGGGTACAGAAGGGAGCTTGCAATAAGGGTGCAGGAAAGGGTGTGGGGTTTGGGAGGAAGTTTGGGTAAAGGAAGCAGTTGTGACCTGAGTTAGGAGGCTAGGGTGAAGAGGCTTCGGTTGTGACCTTGGGCAAGAGGGAATTGTAACCTGGAGAAGGGATTAGGGTACAGGAGAGGATGGAGAGGTTTGGGCTGTGACCTAGGGCAGAAGGAGGTTGTGACTTGGAGCAGGGGACTGGGGTACAGGAGGGGATGCAGGAATTTGGGTTGTGATCTTCAGTAGAGGATTAGGGTACAGGATCTGGGAGGGGGTATGAATGCAGGGGGGAGAATGTATAGGTTGTGACATGGGGCAGAGGATTGGGGTGAAGGATATGGGAGCAGATACGAGGGTAGGAGGAGGGCAGAGGCTTTGGGTTATGTGGGATAGGGGGCTAGAGGATTGGGCTACCAGAGGCAGACTCTGGCTGGGAGACTTACCTGATTGACTCCCAGCCAGCAGCCTTCTCAAGCAGTCTCCCTGCCTGCCTCGCCAGCGCACTGGCTACAGGGGTCACGTGGTTTTTGAACAGTTATGAGCCTGAGGAGAGGGGAGGTTGCTTCCAAAGGTACCTATTGGCAACAGTCAGCTCCCATTGGCTGAAACTGGCCAATGGGATTGTGCTGGGGGCGGGGGCAGTGCACGAAGGCTCACAGCTGTTTGAACAAACCTGGCAACAGCTTCTCTCAGAAGCATGAGGGGAGCAAACAGGGAATCCACAGGCTGGATCTGGTGGCTTGGCGGGCCAGATCCAGCCTAGGAGGGTATTTTCCCCAGGCCTGATCCAAGCAGTTCCCTAATGCAGGATTACATAAAATAAATGAAAATACCTTTTGCTGACAAACACTGATCCCAATTCTGCAAGATACTTACACATAGACTCATAGACTTTAAGGTCAGAAGGGACCATTTTGATCATCTAGTCTGACCCCCTGCACAGTGCAGGCTACAGAATCTCACCCACCCACTGCCAGAATAATCCTCTCACCTATATCTCAGATATTGAAGTACTTGAAACGATGGTTCAAAGACCCCAAGATGCAGAGAATCCTCCCATTAGTGACCCATGCCCCATGTTCCTAAGCATATTATTATTCCAATTATGACTATTCATATAAACAGCTACTTGAAAATTTTCAAAACATGAAATTTCTAGTTTTGAATTTCAATACAAAATGAATTTTTCACAAAAATTTCAGTTAGTTTTTAGTCTAAGTACTTTGCCTTAAAACACAGCTGATTTTTTTGAGTTGTCTACAAGTAGTATAAGAATCTGTTATTCTAGTTTAAATAAGTAATCATCGTAACTGTACAGATGGAAAATCTTCTTAAGCCTTCTCAATGAATAAACCTGATAGATAATAATTGTATTAAACCACCTCAGAGTTACTATAGTCCTCATTGTGAATCCGTGACCAAAGATTTGCTGTGTGATATATTTTGTTACATTTGTGTTGATTTTCAGGCTTCAAATATCAATAGAATCAAGTCTGCACTCCATTTCACTTTCATTAATCAGTTTACTTTCTAGACCTGCAGAGTATCACAGAACAGATATTCTCTGCAACACAGACTGATATTCACAGTAACCAACTGCACTCAATTAATTTAAAGTAAAACAAACTAATGCAGATATGATTCCAGCAAAGTTTGCTAAAAGATACTTTGGTTCCTCATTTTAACTATTTCCTTTTAAAAGGATCAATACAAAGAGGTACAGAATTGAGAAAATAATAGATATAAAATTCTACCCTCACAGGACGTGTGAGAGAGTTTAAACTTAGACTAAGTTTGATCAGTTGAAGTGAAACTTAACTAAGAATTACTTATCTTCCATCAATAAAATAATTGGCTACCCTTGGCTAAACTGGTAATTAATTAGTTAAAAGAAAAACAGAAATCAGGTATAACTAAAATGTAGCTCTGCCTGATCACATAGCAAGACAAGGTGTAGTTCTGAGACCCTGCAAGGTCGAGAGGCAGCTCATTCCTGGGTATGAAAGTAGATCCAGGAAAACTAACTATAGTACTCCGAATTCTCTAGAGGGGCAATTATCTTAGCATGGCTAGACCCCCAGAGATAGTATAATGAAAACTTCCAATTTTATATGTAAATAAATTATTAACTAAATCACTTTGATCTCTGAAAACTGTTGGTTAACACTGGAATATTTCAGCTGAGAGATATTGAGAGAGATTAATTTGTCCTCAATTGTGCGGAACAGCCATTCAAAATCCTCTAAAGACTGGGCTGTGTTGTAATAAAGGATATTTACAACTTTGTTTATATTTTATTTACCAAGTAAATGCTCTGGCATTTTCAAATTGTAGGGATTGTATTTATTTCCATGGAATACACCCTTCCAAAGAACAGTGTTTTATTTACATTCCCATGTCTGTGAGTCAAAACCTGACAGAGGATTGCTCCCACAGGTGTTGAAGAACAGGCCATTTGATTGTAAAGGTGATGAAATACAAAAAGATGCAACTATGGCTTTACTAGCTTCCCCCCTTCCTCCAATTTGCAATTAGAAATAAAAATAGGTTACTATGTATGTGAGAGGTGGATTGCAAAGAAAAAAATATATATATATATGGTTTGCCTTTTTCATCAAAATTTATTCTTGACTTTCCTGGTTTTGCCACAATTAGACTTGCTTGAGATAATGAAAGCAAAACAGGCTCAAAAACTTAACTGTCTGTTTAAAATGACACCGAAAGAATGTTGTGCTATATTTTGTACTGATGTAAAACGTCACAGCTTTATTACATCAATTTTAGCCAGTTGAGAATTTAGTCAAATTGAGTCCTGAGATTTATCACCTTCCCCCATGCATTTACAAGATTGTAAAATGGCAGCCAAAGTTTCAGCCACTAGTGAAGGTGAGATTGTTTTGTGATGGAAAAACAACAACAAAAACTCTGTACCAGAGATGCTTCACTGTATAAGAACCAAGCAAAGGCCTGGAATACATAGCACAAATACATTGTGTTTTTGTGTACTACTTAACACTCTGATACGCAAATTACAAATCATACTGATACATGAAGCAGATACATGAAGCAGATATTCCTTTCAATATTCCTGTGACTACAATAATGGTAATTCAGTTTTATCATATTTTTATATCACCACTGATGCACTTTAATTCCAGCCTAAAAGCACATTCAGAGGCTACCTGGGCTATCCCTCAAATTATTTCAGATTTCAAGTTCACATTGCAGTTGAGTAATCATCTTCCTCCTCTTCTTTAAACTTTCTATCACAGCTCAGCTAGAAACATACCTATTCCCATAAAGGCTCCCAAATATTCACAAGTTTGCAAAGAATATCATGCCGTTCTTTCGACAGCAAGCCCTGTAACAGTGAAAGCAAAGCCAATCATGATGGCATTAACTATCCCTAATGCATTGTCATACTGTTGCAGACGTTAGCCTGCACTTTGGTGAGAAATAAAGAAGACAGAACTGACACAGGAGTGATTTTCACTTGCTTGAGATTCAACAAAGTTAAAAGAACTGATATTAATTTTCCTTACACCATTTTAAATCAGTTCAAAAGTCAGACATAAAATCTAGATAAATTCAGCATTTGGAATTCAATTGTCCTTTTATTTCATTACTATTCATATATTTCAATTGAAAATAAACTCACAGCAAATTAGTGCTTAAAATCTGGATTTGGCATAAGAATAGATAACAAAGCAAAACAATTATTAATTCCTTGGTGTTCTTGGTAGAGACCCCCATTGTACACTGCCAAGAATGCAGATAAAAATCTGCTCTAAAACCAGTTTTAGTGTTTGACCATCAGTAAGTCATAACAAAGCACTCTATGCCTTTCTCTGTGGATAGCCATCACATTTCACCTCTGCAACAGACTCACTTGACACCAGCACAAAACATTACTTTCGTCAAGATTGTTCCAAATACAAAAGGCCTAGACTAACCTACAACTGCTAATATAAAATACCATTAGTCTTGTCATATGAATTTGCAATTCATAATCTTTGTCTTAAATGACTAGCATCTAATGTGTGACCTTCAGTTCTTCAGTGCAATCATGTGGTGAACCATGTTTTATCTTTTCATAATTACTAAACAAAGTATAAGTTATTTCAAGCTCCTTATCAAAACTGTTGGATGCAGGAGAGTGCATGAACTAATGTGTGTTGAAATTCAACTGCAGAATTCTAATGATCAGCTGCAGAATTGTACGATCTGTGGTAGTACCTAGGAGCCTCAGACATGGACCAAGAGAGTCTCAGCTCCAAAGAGCCTACAATCTAAGTAAACTGGGATTTAAGTGATGCTTTATGCTGACCTTCTCAAGATGAACACACCAGTGCATACTGCAGCTCTGGATTCTTTGACTTTCATCAATTTTATCTTCTTATTCTCTTCTAGGCTAGTAATCTCAGAAAAAGTGAGCAACATTTAAAACAATCTGAAGAACTTGGACAGTCAGCTCCTCAACAGAGCAAAAACTCTACTACAAGCCACTTTTAAATGAAAAAATGTAATGCAAAAATATGAGAGAGTGCCAGTCTTCCTTTTTATAACTGCCCTCATTCTGCCAAAAACCTAAAAGTCATTAGCAGTCTTAAAACAAGCTGAAGGTGGTACCCCCTGCCACCATTACAATTACTAATCAAGAAAGTGCAGAATACTTAACATACCACCTCCCTCAGCTTTCTGCGGTGAACTTCAAGAACTTTGGCTCTCTTCCCCCTCCCGACCCCATACAATTACTAGAAATATGAAGAAACTAATGCAGTAAGGGTCTAATAATTGTGATTTCCCTACATGAATTAATTAAGGATGAAGTTTTAAACATGTTTTCAACTATGAAGAGAGTAAATTGCAAATCAGAGCTGTCAAATATACCATCATTCTTATACTAGTATAGTAACAACACGTTTATGCCCCTCTTACAGGGATAAAGGTAGGTAAAACATTACATCCATAACTTTAATAAATTAAAGAAAATTAAGAAAAGCACTGGAGAATAAATATTCTCTTGCTTCTAATCAGTATACCTAGATTGCACTATTTATCATTTTGTAAATAGGAGAGTGCTAATAAAAGTATCATGAGCTACTGAGTAGATAGTGTGCAACTCACTTCTGCGGGTTAGTTTGATTCAGGAAATAAGAGTCACAACAGCATTCAGAAACAAATAAAGTTTGGCTCCTACTGAGCTGGATATGGCACTGCACACATTCTTGAAATATGATTGAAATAAAGAAAACTTAATTTAGAACAAAGAATTAATCAGCTTGCTACCTAGATTATCCTGTTGTGTGCACAAATATTGGATCTGGGTATTATTTTTAAAAATTCCTTTGAATGAGACATGGTCCCATGCATATGCACTCATCAGACAAGGCCATGATGAACACTTTGCATTGGCATCTCATTGTATGTGGTGGTGGAATAGTGACATATAACCCTTTTAACTGCATTGTGCTCATTCATTTATCTCTTCCAGGACTTCTAAGCATTCAAACTTCTGAATAAGTTTCCACCTGTCATGCTGATTTTTAACACATGACCCTCTAGAATTTTTTTTCTTGTTTTCCTGCAAAATGTCACCAAGCTGAGCCATTCTATCCTGGCTCAGTAGAAAATGAAAACCACAAAGTCTCACTGATATCAGATGAGACATGGGTGTACTATCTCACAGAAGAGGAACAAGATTCCCTTTCTCCCATCTTGGGTTGCCAACTTGGGTTGGACAATTCATAGTGATTTAATCATATGACATAATCTTTATTTAAGGATTACTCTTTGTTTCTGGAGACACAAGGATAATCCTGGAGGGTTGGTAACCCCCCTCCCATCCTATTAGAACCATAGTATCATAGGATATGTTCGAACTAGGGTGGCTAATGTAGGCATTCAAACTTGCAAATGAAGCCCGGGAATTAAATATCCCGGGCTTCATTTGCATGTTCCCAGGCACCGCAATTTTAAAATGCCCCGTAGTTCAAACTACCTGCCCGCGGCTACACGCGGCACGGACTAGGTAGTTTGAATTAAAGCTCCTAATTTGAACTACTGTTATTCCTCCTGTAGCCGCGGGCAGGTAGTTCGAACTACGGGCATTTAAAAATGGTGGCGCCCGGGAACATGCAAATGAAGCCCAGGATATTTAAATCCCGGGTTTCATTTGCAAGTTCAAATACCTACATTAGCCACCCTAGTTTGTACTAGGGTGGCAGTGTAGCCATACCCATAGAATCACAGGGTTGGAAGAGAACTCAGGAGGTCATCAAATCCTGCCCCCAGCCCAAAGCAGGGCTAATGCTAAGTAAATCATCCAAGTGAGGGCTTTGTCAAGCCAGGACTTAAAAACCTCTAGGATGGAGATTCCACCACCTCTCTAGGAGACCCATTCCAGTACTTCACTACCCTCCTAGTGAAATAGTTTTTCCTAATATCCAACCGAGACCTCCCCCACTGCAACTTGAGACCATTGCTCCTTGTTCTGACACTTGCCACTACTGAGTACAGACTTTCTCCATCCTCTTTCAAACCTCCCTTCAAGTAGTTGAAGGCTGTTATCATAATCCCCCCTCGCTCTTCTCTTCTGTAGCTAAACAAGCCCAAATCTTTCATCCTCTCCTCGTAAGTCATGCTCCAGCCCCCTAATCATTTTTGTTGTCTTCTGCTGGACCTTCTCCAATGCTTCCACGTCTTTCTGTATTGGGAGCCCCAGAACTGGGTGTAATAATTCAGATGTGGCCTCACCAGTGTTGAATAAAGGGGAATAATCACTTCTCTAGATCTGCTGGAAATGTTCCTCCTAATGCACCCTAATATGCCACTAGCCTTCTTGTCTACAAGGGCACACTGTTGACTCATATCAAGCTTCTCACTTACTGTAATCCCTAGGTCCTTTTCTGCCAAACTGCTGCTTAGCCGGTTTGTCCCCAGCCTGTAACAATGCTTTGGATTCTTTGTCTGAAGTGCAGGACTCTGCACTTGTCTTTGTTGAACTTCATCACATTTCTTTTGGCCCAAACCTCCAATTTGTCTAGGTCATTCTGGAACCTATCCCTGCCCTCCAGTGTATCTACCTCTCCTCCTAACTTAGTGTCATCCGCAAACTTGCTGAGGGTGCAATCCATCCCCTCATCCAGACCATTAATAAAGATGTTGAACAAAACTGGCTCTAGGACCCACCCCTGGGACACTCCGCTTGACCCGAAATGTTAACCAGATATCGAGCTGTTGAGCCCAGAAATCTAGCCAGATTTCTATCCACCTTACAGTCCATTTATCCCATCCATACTTCCTTCCTTAACAGGCTGGCAGAACACTATGGGAGACCATATCAAAAGCTTTGCTAAAATCAATATACATCATGTCCATCGCCTTCCTTATGTCCACAGAGCCAGTTACCTATTCATAGAATGAAGTCAGATTGTTCAGGCATGACTTGCCCTTGGTGAATCCATGTTGACTATTCCTGATCACTTTCCTCTCTTCCAAATGCTTAAAAATGGATTCCTTGAGGATCCCCTCCATGATTTTTCCAGGGACTGAGGTGAGGCTGACTGGTCTGTAGTTCCCTGAATTGTCCTTCTTCACTTTTTTAAAGATGGACACTACATTTTCCTTTTTCCAATCTTCCAGGACCTCCCCTAATCACCACGAGTTTTCAAAGATAATGGCCAACAGATCTGCAATCGCATTAGCTAATTCCCTCAGGATCAAGCCTCATGGATTTGTATATGTCCAGCTTTTCTAACTAGTTCTTAATCTGCTCTTTCTCCAATGAGGGCCATGGGTGTCTGGTAGCCAAAGCACCAGGCATGGCCCCACCCACACTCCATCCTGAGAAAGCCCTTCTCTAGGCATTCTGTGGGTGGAGTGTTGTTGCCTCCAATGCCTGTCCTCATGGTGTTCTGGCCTGGGGCCATGCCATGTGTCCTCCTCTCTCCCCTGGTGCTTCATGGCTGGAGAGGCTGGGCAACACCACATGCCCTCCTCCCTCCTCTGGAGCTCCAGGGCTGGGCCACATGATGCACCCTCCTCCCTACCCCAGTGGTCTGGGGCTGAAGAGGGTGGAACTTGCGGCGCACCCTCTTTCCTCTCATGGTGCTCCAGGGCTGGAGAGGCTGGGATTTGTGATGTACCCTCTTCCCTCTCACGGTGCTCCAGGGCTGGAGAGGCCGAGGCTGTCCCAGTGCCTTGGGCCTGGGGAGGTTGGGGCCAACCTATGCATTCTCCTCCCTCCCTCCCTCGGTTCTCAGCACACCATCCTCCCTTCCCTTATCCCCTGGGTCTGGGGGAGCTGGTGCTACTCCGGAGGCCCTCCTCTCTTTCTTGTTCTCCCAGGTCTGGTGCTACTCCTCAGAACTTCCTCCCTTCCTGTTCCCTGGGGCTGGAGAGATTAGGATGAGTGAACACCCACCCACTCTCTTTCCCTCCCTGTGGTTGGGGACTTGTGCATGCGCAGCATGCTGCCCTGCCACCCCATGGGGGGGCAGGGAATGGACAGTGCTTCAGCAGAAGGGGCAAGGCTGGATGTGGGGCTGGGAACTTGCCTTCCCCAGTCCTACTTTCACCAACTGCCCATACTTCTTACCTCCTTCCCATATTGTATTAGTTCCTGGGATCAGCCCCGGCCTGTAGCGCTCTCCCATTCCTCCCTGCCCCTGGGGGCACGTCTAAACTATATTCCTCTTCCAAAAGAGGAATGTAAATGAGCCCGAGAAAACCTCATTTTTTCAGGAGTACGGGTTCCTTCGAAAAAGGGTTTTTTTAAAGAACCCCGTCTAGACTGTGGTTTCTTTTTCGAAAAAGCGCTCTGACATGATTATGCAAATGAAGCACAAGATTTGTACATCCGTGCTTCATTTGCATTTTCAATCAGGCTCATTCACATTGCTCTTTTGGAAGAGGAATGTAGTTTAGACATAGCCCCACAGACTGCAGGCTCCAGGGCATGAACTGCAGGCTCTCCGTGGCTTCCTCCAGCCTTCAGCAGCCTTTCTACTCCCCCGCGACCTGAAGCCAGTGGGGTTAGTCTCTGGGGGGCCAGCCCTGGCTTGCAGAAACCCCCCTGTAGTCTCCTGTGAAATATCAGATTCCAAACTCAAAACCTTATTTACAGACAACTTATTTTATATCGTTTTGAAAAGCTCTAAAGTGTATCCTTCTGTCAAGGCTTGCATTGGGTTTATCGTAGTACTAAGGCAACTCTGATTTACAGGCAAAGTGAAACAAAATAGTCCCGAATAAAATATTAAGAAATCTTGTCATTTCTCTCATGACGTGTCTGTCAAAACAACATGTGAGATATTCTGAGAAGATGCCCTGATTGGCACTTGCTTCGGATAACTTATGACTTCATCGCTCGGCTATACTGCAGATAACTGAACATGAAAATAAATTCTTAGTGACAAAACAAATGTATTGTATTATATAGCTACTAGCAGATGTACCCAGTTTTCCTCGGTCTTTAAGTGAAGTAATTGGTTTTTGAGTTTATGTGGAAAATAAAAGGAAATGTACATGTTTTAAATGATTCTATTTTTCAAAAATGAAGAAAAAATAAGTTTGTGTTAATAAAAGAAGGAAAGGGATTCAAACAACAGATAGAGTTTGGTGGTAGAAAATATTTGCAGTTTATCAGTCTTTTGATAGAATAGAAAGAGGGCAAGGGGCTAGGAGGGTGGGGGGGGCTCAGGGAAGGGGATGGTGGGTGCTGGAATGAGGGTAGGGAATGGGGGGCTGAAGGCACAGGATTCAGTGTATGGGGGGCTCAGGGCATGGGGTGGGGTGCAGGAGTAAGGCAGGGGGATGAGAGAGCTTGGGGGGCTTAGGGCAGGGGTGCAGGGTGTTGGAGTGAAGCAGGGGATGGGGGTCAGGGTAAAGGTTTCGGTGGGGGGGGGCTCCGGGCAGGAGATGGAGGCTCAGGGCAGAGGGTGGGGTTGCAGGGCAGGGGGCTGGTAGGCTGGAGAGAGGGAGAGCTTACTGTGGTGGAGAGGGTGGTGCTGCAGTTTATCAGTCTTTTGCTAGAATAGAAAGAGGCCAAGGAGCTGGGAGGGGGAGGGGAGCTCAGGGAAGGGGATGGCAGGGAATACGGGGTGGGGTGGGAACAGGCTCTGGAGACTTCCTCTAGCCAGGGGGAGATGAGCAAGGCTCCCCAGCCGGGCCCAACCTCCATCCGACCCCTCTGCAGCCTGCAGGGTGGCAGGAGAGGCAGGCTCTAGATGCTTCCCAATCCTGCAAAGCCCCCGCACCAGTCTGCAGGCTGTCTGTGGGAGAGCGGGGCACCCTACCCCCAGCACCCTGCAGCACCCCACCCACACAGCCTGCTGGCCTGCAGCCTGTCTGGGGCGAGGCTATGGTTCCTGGCTCCGGCCTCTCTTGGGAGGGGGTCTCCTGGGTGGTGCCAGTGGGTCCTGACAGGGAAGAGGAGAAGGGCAGGGGAGCTACTTATCTGATCTTGTGGCAGGCAAGATGGTGGAGCCACAGCCCTGATAGCCACTTTCTTGGTGGTACAGCTGCCCCAGTGGCCATTCTGTAGTATAGCTCTTCTCTGCAGGATCGCTGCCCCCAGTGGCCACTCTCAGTATCGCATCCCTCCTCTCTGTGCCTCTCCCTTTTCTTGTTATTTCCAGCGCTTCCAGTTTTCCTGGCACAACCAAATCCTGACTTTGCTTTAAGTCAGGGTAAGAAAAAACTCCATACCAAATGTGGTGGTCCTAATGGTTACCGTTTAGGAGGAGTTCTTGAACAAACAGATTCAAAGACAGACACACATATGCACAAATCTCTGAAATACTCTATGTGTATGCTAATATATGGAAATTTTGTTAGGTATGAATTATTTCTGAATAGTACAAAATAATTATCATAAGTTATCTGCTATTAAAACTAACAGTGATTATTTTAAGACAAGATATTCTTATTATCTCTCTCATACCCCATAAATGTATGGATTGATCAATAGACCCACATGCAGAAAACATGTACCGGTATGTTTCCTTTAACTGGAAAGGTTCTTGAGTATGGCCACTGTGGGCCACATTTTACAGCCATACCATTGCCTGATTTACACTGATGCAAATATGAACAGAAACAGAATTTGGACCTCCTAAAAGGAGACATCCTGCTACTTTTAGGAAACAGTTGAAGGTTATGAAAGAGAGGCTAATACTTCTCTAAAGGAAACCTAACAGAATTTTCATGCTATTCCATGGGAGATTTCAGTGTCTCACATTCATATTCATGCAGGCTTCTGCAAGATACAGGCTTTATCCTTCTAATGAGCAAACGGATTTCTTTCTTTCAGTTCCAAAAACAAAAACAGCATTTAATGCAGAAGTCTTCTAAAATTGGCCCAGCAGGGGCACTGTGAAATAATTTGAATGCAAACATAAATGAGTTTGAGCAATCCTAGTGCCAGGAAAAATTTAGTACCCAGAAATTTAGAGTGAACCCAGCTGTCAGGGAGTTTTTTTTTTAATTGTATTTATCCCTGAATACTGTGTTAGCTGGCAAAGACAAAAAAGTAGCCAAATGTTGCTAAAAAATAAATATATAAGTTTACTGAGAAATGGTAATTTGAGGATTTTGAAGATTTGATTAGGGAATCCTTAGACTCACAAAGGCTAGAAGACTTCAATTTTTTTACCTTTAATATAATTCAGTCTTTTATCAAGATGATTATATTCTAGTAGTGTTAACGCTAATCAGTTATACATTACAAGCATCAAAGACATATCAATAAAATCCAGCAGAGCTGTGCTATAATTGATCGCAGTCCTTACAGAAAACACTGGGACAAACTACAGCTGTGCCCAGAGCTTATTTTTCTTAATGATAGTCGTTGGCTTCCCACATCCCTATTAGATAGGGAAGGCTTTGTATAGTCAGGTTAGTTCTTCCTCTCAGCACATTCTCTCATTTGCAGTATTATATCATGAAAATTAGAAACAAGTGGGAGATATTTTTCTTAATTAGTTTGCCCCTAAAGCCACCTAAATTTTTAGACAAATGAATACAGTCACGCTCACTGCACATGAAGACTAACAAATCATATAGATAATAAGAAAAAAAATAACAGGAAGGAAAAACACTTCCACTTCTTTTGAGTCACCACCCAAAAATTGATTTGCAAATATTTGCATTTATGAATGTAGTAAGGTCGTTCCACTGTTGTTCACTGAGTCACATCGAGTGAATTCCAGGCCCCATTTAAGTCTATGGCAAAACTCCCATTGAGTTCACTGGGGCCAGGATTTCACACACCAAGTGTTGTCTGCAAGTATTTTGGACATGAACCAATTTATTCAGGAATACATCCATAACTCCTGAAATGTAATGATTTTTGTGCACACATAAGTATGTACTGATCTGAAAATCTCCAGAGAAGACGTGATTCCCCTCCCTCCAACTTGAAAAAAAAGAATATTTCCATTTATTTTACTGAACATAACAATTGACTCATAGACTCATAGACTTTAAGGTCAGAAGGGACCATTATGATCATGGAGGAAAAGTGAAAAAAAGCCTGCCCACATGTGAGTTTTATTAAATGAAAGACAGTACACATACAATTCACTTCAGCTGTGTCTACACTGGCATGAATTTCCGGAACTGCTTAAAACGGAATACTATTCCGTTTTCAGTTTTTCCGGAAAAGGAGCGTCTACATTGGCAGGCTGCTTTTCCGGAAAAGCCCTTTTTCTGGAAAAGCGTCTGTGGCCAATGTAGACGCACTTTTCCGGAAAAGAGCCCCGATCGCCATTTTCACGATCGGGGCTTTTTTCCAGAAAAGAGTACTGGGCTGTCTACACTGGCCCTTTTCCGGAACAGTGTTCCGGAATAAGGACTTATGCCCGAGCGGGAGCAGAATAGTTTTTCCGGAATAGCGGCTGATTTTGTACAGTAGAGCGTCGTTGCTTTTCCGGAAATTCAAGGGCCAGTGTAGACAGCTCGCAGCTTATTCCGGAAAAGCGGCTGATTTTCCAGAATAAGTGGCCCAGTGTAGACACAGCCTTCATGTTTATTTTTCTAATATAAAAAGGTGGAGCTGATTTTTTTTTCAAAGCAGCTAAGTAACAAAGTCCCATTTTGAAAACAGGACTTATGGTTCCCCAGCTCTGGATCCTCAAATATATTTAGGCACCTAATGAATCAGAGGGAGCTGGGCATCTAAATAGCTCTGAGGATCTGGACCTAAATTCTTTTTGAAAATGAAAATCTTGCAATTCTGTAGGGGGAAAAAACCCAAGATTCAGTTGCAAATCCAGTCTATTGACTAATCTGATCTACTACACTTTTGCATCAACTCTTAAATATTTATATGTGATTAGATAAAAAAATTACCCTAAAAAAGGCATTTTTCAACTAGTTCTCTTAGAACAGGAGGGAGGATTCTGTGCTTTTATTTTCAGGACCTAGCTCATTATAACAGTCTTTACTAAACCCATCCAATTGTGTTAAATACGTATGTGACTGATTCTGAGCTTGCTCAATAGGTTTAAAAAGAACTGGCAACATTTCAAATGTAAGTGATTGAAATGAGAGTGTAATGCTAATATTAAAATTCTGCTAAATAAAGAATATTATACTAGGCAGCATTGGTAACACCAACTAGTATTGAGGCTGCCCCATACTTTCCATTATGTGATCCTGTTTTCAGCTGATTATATCTCTGTCAAGCTTTTAAGGAAAACAATGCACTTTATAGTTGCTCATTAAGGAAACATAATCCATTCTATGCCCTGTATGAGCCAGGGGTCCTTTGGAAAAAATAGTATGTGATCATGTAATAAGATTGCATCAAAATGCACATGAGGAATGAGGGAAGGTTGAACAGGCCAATGACACAACACAATTTTGAGTATAACTGAAATGAATAGTTTGTGAGATGAACAATCAATTGGATGAAAATTTGCATCAACTGCAAAAATGAATGCATTGTACTGCTGTGAATACATTCTCTCAATTAAGGTAATTAGGATTCCTTGTGTGACTAAATGCTTACCAGCTTGAATAAAAGTTGCACAACTGGGATCACAGAAATCAAGACTGATTTGTTAATGATTCACCATCAGGCAGGAAGAAAAGCTTTTGTGGTTTTTTTAACTCAATGGAAGGGTGCATCTACACTGCACCCTTACCTCGAAATAAGCTATTCAATTTGTGCTACACAAATTGTGTATCTTATTTTGAGGTAATTTTGAAATAAAGTGCTATTCTGAAAAGTCTCTTAACCCTCGTGAAAAGAGTGCCCGTTATTTTGAAATATATTTGGAAATAATGGGCATGTTTAAAGATGCAGAACAGCTATTTCAGGATACTTCCGGTATCCCAAAATAGCGCCGCTGTGTATATGTAGCTTAAGTGAACAGGGTTGGAACATGGTCTGTGTTTTTTATTCTACTGGAGAATGCCTTTTTGACCAAACTGAGAATTTTAATGTATTACTGTGGCGGGTCGGACCCGCCCCCTCTGGAAGCCGCCGGGCCCGCGCTGAGCCCCGGGCGGACAGCAACGGGGCCCACAATGGGCGGACGGGAGGAGAGGCAGCAACGGTCCGGCTGGGAAATGGCTGGCGTGACGTCACTCGTGATGTCATCCCCCCGCGACCCAGAAGTAACGCGGAGAAATGGCGTCAGGGGGAACGCCATCAGGGAGGGAGGTTTAAAAGAAGAGGCTGGGCCAGGAGAAAGGGAGGACTCCTGGGGGTGCAGGAAACGGAACCGGCAGCCTGCGGAGACCATTGGGATTTGGAGGCCTTGGGGTGAGGTATAACCCCGGGGACCACAGACTACACGAGCACCCACGTGGGGGAAGAAGCGGCCCAGGGCGGGGGAGTGGACCCCGAGAGTGGGGGAGTTTAGGGGTTTTCTGACCCCCTCTGCTAGGCCGGACTTAGATCCAGACCTTAGGGCCCTGGGTCGGGGTTTGGAGCGAGGGCGGGCCTGAACCCTCTCCCCCCCCCCCCCCCCCCCAGTGGGCCGTCATACCAGTCGGTGTTAATTCTGGCGGGGAATAGTTTGCCCCGGCGCATCGATAACAAGACCTAAGGGTAATAAACTTATAGACACTAACCAGACTAAGTGGGTTTGTTGAAGGGAACCCGGGAGGGGAGCACTCAGGGACAAGGGGAGTCCCTTACAATTACATTCACACACGGGCATGTGCGTGCATGTGCACATTATGAAAACTTTAAAAATAATTTCAGTAGCCACAGGTATAGTTTGCTAGAGATTTTTTTATACTATAAAATAAATGATTTCCTTTGAAGGAAAGATTC
Source organism: Pelodiscus sinensis (assembly GCF_049634645.1). Lineage (NCBI taxonomy): Eukaryota > Metazoa > Chordata > Testudines > Trionychidae > Pelodiscus > Pelodiscus sinensis. The sequence continues at coordinate 9,916,151 of NC_134723.1, forward strand.
TCTAAATCAGTAAATTGGCACAATCTATGTAGGAGTAGTATTCTCCAAAGGACTTTCATATTGGGTATTCCCCCTGGTATATTTTTATCAAAGTAGGATCTTTTTGAAGAAACTTTAAATGTAGTCTCAGTGTTGTATCAGAACATAGTGTAAGATGAATTTCAGTTTCCTGTGGGAAGAAACTCCTTTCAACCAGCAGAATTTCATCTAGCTTTGTCCCCTATGGTGTATTTCAGAGTGTGATAGATTAATGTATGTCTACATCAAACTCATTTTTTGTGAGCGCCATTTTGATTTCAGGAATATTCTGTGCCTATATTTTTCCTTTTACCCTTTATCTTGTATCTAGAGCAGTGTCAAGAGAAATTTTTGGCTAACAATGCAGAGCACTCAAAGGTTATTTATCTGGAGGGTCTCCCATTCACAAGCAAGCACACTGAAATAATAAATTAGCTATCACCTAAGGACCCACTTAACCTGCAACCAAGCAATGAATCACCCGCAGTCCCTGAAAAGAATCCCTGAACAGGTGGGGTACGTCTAGACTACATGCCTCCGTCGATGGAGGCATGTAGATTAGCCAGATCGGCAGAGGGAAATGAAGCCGCGATTAAAATAATCGCGGCTTCATTTAAATTTAAATGGCTGCCCCGCTCTGCCGATCAGCTGTTTGTCGGCAGATCGGGGCAGTCTGGATGCGACGCGCTGACAAAGAAGCCTTTCTTGATCGACACAGGTATGCCTCATGAAACCAGGTTTACCTGTGCCGATCAAGAAAGGCTTCTTTGTCGGCGCGTCGCGTCCAGACTGCCCCGATCTGCCGACAAACAGCTGATCGGCAGAGCGGGGCAGCCATTTAAATTTAAATGAAGCCGCGATTATTTTAATCGCGGCTTCATTTCCCTCTGCCGATCTGGCTAATCTACATGCCTCCATCGACGGAGGCATGTAGTCAAGACACACCCGTGGTGGGGAAGGTGAGGGTGGTGGTCAGTGTTCCCTGTAAGGTGTGTGCTTGGGAATCTGCCCAGGAAAGAGGTAAGTGCAGTCCCGCTGATTAGCAGAGCACACACAGTCTCCAGCATGTATCTACTGGTGGTGCACATCTGCACACGCCTCAGTGCACATAACAAAATGTATTCTGTACAAAGATCGAAAAACCATTGGTGGTGGGAACATTGGTGTGGTGTGTAGACAGGGACTGGAGAGTTATGAAAAGCAGGCTCTGTCACTGAGCATTTTAGGACGAGAAACGGGAGAACAGCAAGACCAGAAATAAATAAGTCTGAGCAGGAGTAAGAGGAATCCTAGACCCTCCTGAAAAGACACTGACTAAATCCTAAAGGACTCTTGGAGTGATGAAGAATGTGAGGCAGGCTTTTGAACTGTGGCAGTGTTTTTCACAGATCTGTATCTCTCTTTTACTGTCTATGAGTGAAGTGTGTGAGGCTATTGCCCACTCCTCCTGCTCTCCCAGCTGCTTGGTTAGCACAGATCCGAAAGCAGAAACATAACTGGGATGACATGTTCAATGAGCAAATGTGATCTGCCCACACAGACAGGGCACAGTTAAATGGAGGAGAACAGTGCAGCAGGAGATGTGAATGGAGCATGAGGAGAGGAGAGTGTGCAAGAAATGAAAATTTGAGATACAGGAAGACATCTTAAGGCTCATGGGGCAGCAAACAGAACTCCTGATGTGCCTCATAGAGTCACAGGAGAGGCAGATGAAGCACGGAGTCCCTCTCCAGCCCATGCTGAACTACATGCTCTTCTACCGAGTCCCGGAGCTTTTTCTCCCAGGCACCCTAGAATGCAGAGGGTGAGGGAAGGAAGAGTCAAGGAGAGCTTTCCACTCAACAGCCAGGGAAGTCTCCTGGAATAGAAGGCTGTCAATCTCACACCTGTGTGATTGCTGAACAGGGGGGTGATGATATGCTGCTTACCCCTCCTTCCCGCCCTGAACTCTTTTTCTGTCTCTGCTTCCTTTTGTTCCATGATTTCTCAACAACAGAATCTTTATTACTTGTGTTGCATGGGGTAGAGGAGGAGGTGAAGGGGGGAGAAGGAGTTTACAGGGTTTACAAACCAGCATACTTAATGCATAATATCACTGTCATATCATTGCCTAGCCATTCACAAAGCTGTTTTTCAAAGGCTGTCTGATTTGCATTGCCCTTTGATATGCTCTCCTTATTGCCCTGGTGTCTGGCTGCTCATAATTAATAGCTAAGTGCTGTGCTTCGACCCTGCACTCTGGTATAAACATTTCCCCCTTACTTTCATAGATATTATGGAGCACACAGCAGGCTGCCACAACAACAGGAATGTTGCTTTCGCTGAAGTCTAACCTAGTCAATCAACTGCAAAACCTTCCCTTTAAATGTTCAAATGCACATTTTACCCCCATTCTGCACTTGCTCAGCCTGTAGTTGAACTGCTCCTGACTGCATTCCAGGGTTCCTGTGTACGGCTTCATGAGCCACGGGACCAAAGGGTAGGCTAGTTCTCCAAGGATCATGATTGGAATGTCAATGCCTCAAATGGTAATTTTTCAGTCAGGGAAGAAAGTTCATTCTTGCAGCTTTCTGCAGAGACTAGAGTGCCTAAAGATGTATGCATCATGCACCTTTCCCAGTCATCCCACATTGATATTGGTGAAATGGCTCTTGCAATCCACCAGTATGTGAAACACCATCAATAATTATCTTTGCAGTTTATGTAAGGATAGGCTCTGATCAAAGACTAGGCTCTGATCAAACCACAGCATGGTTATCACAGTACTTTGCAGCTAAACGGGGTCCATGTTTACTCTGCTATGGCATCTACATGGATAACCAGAGGAAGAAGGGTGTGAAAAGACTGTATGCCACTGCTTTCAAACAGTGGGAAGAGAAAAGATGAGTGCATGATGAGATGCTGATGACATGTACCTGGAACCACCCACTACACTATCTTTGCCCCATCAGGCACTAGGAGCCAACCCCAGAATGCAAAGGGTAGGCAGGAACTGTGGAATAGCAACCCACAATGCTCTGCTGTCAACATTAATGGTAGCTATCCCACTGGAGACACACCACTTCATACTCTTGAGCACAGCGGGGACGGTCACCTTCAACTTTACAAAATCAAGCTTAATACATTCAACCTAATCTCATAATTAGACAAAGCATTAATGTCTTAATGTCATAGAACTGTATCAAAATATACTGTTTCAAGAGCTATCCAAAGATTGCCAAAAATAGTGCTTATAATCTGAAGACAATGCAACCGAGATATCATACCTTAGAGTTTATAAGAATTTTGCTATAAAGTCAAATTCAATTAATAAAAATCCCTTTTCAGAAATTTAACTCTTAATACTTGACTACCTGGCCAGCACAGGGTAGATGGCGAAACTAAAGGATACTATCAAGAGAAATGCTGCTTTACTGACTTTTAGCTTTCCTGGTATATCTGGAACCAAGCAGTTTGGCATGCTAGCTAGAATTGCTTGCCTAGTCAAATAAGCAAAGGTCGAATATTGTTCCATTTGGGATATTACTAATTGTAACACTAAATTGACAACTCCTCTGGCAGTACAGGCAGTCCCCAGGTTACGTGGATCCAACTTATGTCAGATCCCTACTTACGAACGGGGTGAGGGAACCCCGAACTAGCTGCGCCCCTCCCCCCCCCCAGCAGACCGCCGAGACGCGCCACGGCGGTCCCCCCGCCCGTGTCCTCCGCGGCGAGAAAAGCCGCTCCGCGTCTCCCTGGTCTGCTGGGTGGGGCGCAGCTAGTGCGCCCTCCCCCCCAGCAGACCAGGCTTTTCTCGCCGCTGGTCAGTTTCAGCAGCGGCTGAATCAGGACGCCTGGGGTAGAGCAGCTGGCGGGCTGCTGGGTTGGTCCCACAGCGCCGAGGTGGGGACCAACCCAGCAGCACCCCAGTTGCTCTGCCCCAGGCATCCCCAAGTCAGCCGCTGCTGAAACTGACCAGCGGCTGACTACAGGAAGCCCGAGGCAGAGCTGCTCTGCCCCAGACCAGACCAACCCAGCAGCACTCCAGCTGCTCTGCCCCAGGCGTGTCCAATTCAGCCGCTGCTGGTCAGTTTCAACAGCCGCTGAATCTGGACGCCTGGGACAGAGTAGCTGGGGCGCTGCCGGGTTGGTCCCCGCAGCGCCGCACCTTGGCGCTGTGAGGACCAACCTGGCAGCACCCCAGCTGCTCTACCCCAGGTGTCCCCAAGTCAGCTGCTGCTGAAACTGATCAGCGGCTGATGCCAGGAAGCCCGGGGCAAAGCAGTTCTGCCTCGGGCTTCCTGTAGTCAGCCGCTGGTCAGTTTCAGCAGTGGCTGAATCGGGGACACCTGGGGTACAATATGTACCAGTTCTGACTTACATACAAATTCAACTTAAGAACAAACGTACAGTCCCTATCTTGTACGTAACCCGGGGACTGCCTGTACCAGTGATTTAACAGAGAAGCTGGCTTATCTTTCTCCTTTATGTTGATCCGTGAAGGACTGGTTCTTCAAAACAATAAAACACTCACAATACATCCTGAATGAAGGAAAATCCCAAAGGGTGCCGATCTCTTCTCTTCGGAATGACTGAACCTAAGTTAGATTGTAACCCTGGCTTTCTTTTAGCTTGTTATAAAATAGCAAGATTAAAGGTCTGTGTCTCCTCATGTCTTGAGAAATACTTGGAATGATCTGCTAATGGAGGTGACACCTTTGTGACAGCTGCAGGTACTGGCAAGCCTGTAAAACATTATTCAGAAAAAGCTTGGATCAAATCCCAGGAGTAATATAGGCTCAGAAGGGTCAGATTCTCACTCATGTGAATTGGGACAACTCTGTTGAAATCGACAGATTTACACCAATTGACACCAGCTGAGGATGTGTCCGAGAAGTGTTGATCCTACTGCATCAGAAGGGCAGCCGCAGAAGTCAAAGAAGAATGTGTCTTCACAGTGCTACCTGGTGATCTGGACACAGGCACAAATATTAGTGGAGATCTTCAGAGGAAGATGGGTACATTGAGCATCTCAGGTTGAAAAAAATCAATCCCTTCCCACAAAATTATAATTTTAAAACCGGAAATAATACATGTTACATGATTTCAGTTAAAAAGGCAGTGGGGATAATATGTTTGGTGGGATGAGTGCTGGAAACAACAGAACCATAATTTCCTGTCTTCATGCCCTTATCTCATGTAACCCCCTTTGTCCTCCCTGGGTTACTCGGGAGCAGGTCACACTCACAGGTGTGCCTGGGCGCCTGATGGTCTTGACACAAAAGCTGAAACCAAAAACAGGACTATGTAGCACTTTAAAGACTAACACCCCTAGACTCAGAGTCCCAGACTCTTGCTTGCGTGGGCGCGCTTGAAGAACTTCAGGGCTGTGTCTACACTGCACCCCTTTTCTGGAAAAGGGATGCAGATTAGACAAGTCGAAATTGCAAATGCAGCGGGGAATTTAAATATTTGTATAAACATGGCTGCCGCCTCTTAAAATCATGAATAAGGGATCTTTCGGAAAAGGCTTTATTTTAAGTTTCTGATCAGTCCAGCTTTTCTCTCTGTGTAATAGTGTGTCTACCTGATCATTTCTTGGCATTAATATTTATATATTTTTTACTATTAAATAGGGGGGAAATCACAACTTTATTGAATAATACACTTACAATATTTTTTTAAAAATCACTTATAGGCTATATAATACCATAGATAGCAAATGCCATTACCACATTTTAAAAAAAAGTAAAGACTTTTTGATATTTGAGGAAAATAAAATTACTTTTATGGGGCTAAATTCTCAGCTGCATAATTTCATTTATGCCAAACAAGTTCTGACAGCAGAGAATTTGGTAGGTTATTTTGAGGACAAATTGTCATCATGGTAGTAAACATCCTACTCAAATACTTTATTTGTTAAATAGCATAGACACGCTTCATCACAAATCTCCCATTTTAAAGTAATAATGAAATCGAATGCAAGCACCAATAATGAATTTTAATACAACATATTAGTTTTCAAGTACATTAGTTGTATTAAGGTGTATTACAAGATATTATATTTCAAATAATGAACTATATCTACTTTCTGCTCATCAAAATATTTTTTTCTTCTTCCTGTGTAGGAATTATTTAGGCTACCAGCAGATAAAATTGTTTATACAGGGCTTTTGTTAGCATTATTACTTTTAAACTCAGATACGTTGTCTAATGAAATGAACAGGATTGTCAATAAGTGGATCAACATGTTGGCATTGTTTTAATATGAATGTAATAATTCACAGAAATTAAGTTGTCTAATTTTTAAAAAGTAAGCAAAACATGTGCTTTCCTAAATATGCCATTGAGGCAACTATGTGAGGGGCAGTTTGATACATTATTTGCAAGGTCATGATGGTTCTGCCCACTCTAGAGATGCAAAAACATTATTAGCTTCATGATAGTAAAAACAATGCTGAAACATAATTCTCCCTAACGTGGTTTGTAATAGACAGGGCCTCTCTGGTATCCCAAACCACAAATAAGCACTCTTGTGGATTGCTTTTTTTCTTGGGGCTACATTCTGCAAGGACTATGCTAAATCTGATTTCTTGTTTTAAGCTTGTAATGCTACCTAAAATCAAATAAAAATAATATAGTGATAACTTTAGATTACTTTTTCAAATTAGTATTATATCTAAAAGTTAAATTGTATCCAACTGTAAAGTTAAAAATATAGCCCTCTTCATCAGCTTCAACTGGGCTACTTTCATACTTAAAAATTAAGCACATGCCTAAATGTTTTCTCTGGACTAGGGCTGCAGTGCTCAGCAACGTGCAGGATCTAGCCGCAAGAAAAATGACAGACACCAGTGAGATAGGCTATAATTAAGTCACATTGGAAAAATGAGGAATCCTGTGGCACCTTAAAAACTAAGGGTATGTCTACACAGCAAAGTTATTTAGAAATAACAGCCGTTATTTTGAAATAACTTTCCTAACGTCTACACAAGCCAACTGCTATTTTGAAATTAATACAAAATAGCGGAGAGTTTATTTAGAAATTGGTAAACCTCATTCCATGAGGAATAGCGCCAATTTCAAAATTGCTATTTTGAAATAAGCGCTGTGTAGACGCTTATTTCGAAATAGGAGGCCTCCAGTCCTTCCCAGGGTGCCCTGCTGGCCACCCTGGCCACAAGGTAACTTCTGACCTGATGCCCTGACGGAACCAGTTCTGGCTGGCCTTGAATGTGATTCAGTGTCCAATTAGTGTGGACACGCTAATTAAATATTTTGAAATAACGCTGTAGTGTAGACATACCCTAACAGATTTATTTGGGCATAAACTTTTGTGGACAAAACCCCATTTGTCAGATGTTTTTGCCCACAAAAGGTTATACTGAGATAAATCTGTTAGTCTTTAAGGTGCCACAGGACTATTCTCTTTGTTTTGCAGATACATACTAATGGGCTACGTCTAGACTGGCATGATTTTCCGGAAATGCTTTTAACAGAAAAGTTTTCCGTTAAAAGCATTTTCGGAAAAGCGTGTCTAGATTGGCAGGACGCTTTTCCGCAAAAGCACTTTTTGCGGAAAAGCGTCCGTGGCCAATCTAGACGCGCTTTTCCACAAAAAAGCCCCGATCGCCATTTTCGCGATTGGGGCTTTTTTGCAGAAAACAAATCTCTGCTGTCTACACTGGCCCTTTTGCGCAAAAGTTTTTTGGAAAAAGACTTTTGCCCAAACGGGAGCAGCATAGTATTTCCGCAAAAACACTGACAATCTTACATGAGATCGTCAGTGCTTTTGCGGAAATTCAAGCGGCCAGTGAAGACAGCTGGCAAGTTTTTCTGGAAAAGCAGCTTCTTTTCCGGAAAAAGTGGCCAGTCTAGACACCGCCATGTGGTCTGTTATTCCCCTCTGATAATTGGGAAAATACATTGGCAGAAATTGGAAGATTGCATTTCTCCTAAAGACCTAACTTTTATTCTTAAAATCTTTTAGTAAGTTTCAATTACCCACAAATAATCACAATTCACCACTGCCACTTTTACTTTACCCCTGGAATCCCAGTTAAACCTTTTACCAAACAAATTCCATTCCATGAAACATTATTAATTGCTTCCTTTGACAAAGTTTTCTAAGTATTTTTTTCCCACTGTATGGGCTTCACTTTAATCCTGCTTCTCAGCATAATCACTGTTTTTTGGCCAACTTCACAAAGCAGATTGTCTGTTAGTTTATTGCTGTTTTGTTTGGGTTTATTTAAAAATATAAAGCTTTCCTGATTTATCTATTCAGGCAATTTATCATATTATCTCAAGCTGAAATAACTATGGAAAATAAATGACCATTTATAGACACTGATACTGAACAGCTGCCATCGTATTTTCCTAATTTAACTGCTAAATCTTCTGCAGAGACTTAATTTTAACCATAGAACCCAAGTCCCATGTTTTATGCCCCCTTGTTTAGCAGAACAAGCATGAAAGAACCCTTGCAATGATGAAGGTGTAGAGTCATTTAACAAAAAATTTAACACACATCTGAGTGATTCCATCTATTCTGGCAGCAAGAGAGTACCATTTATGTTACTTTATAAAGTTTGCAAGAGACTACAGCATAGGTTCCCAAACTGGGGGGCGGGGAGGGAGTTGCGCCTCCCTAGGGGGGCATGAAGAAATTCCAGAGGGGAGGTGCAAGGTGACCCAGCCGCTGCCCCCTCCCAAAAGAGCCTGGTCTGTCTATTCAGAAAATACCATGTGAAATGTCTGGTATTTTATATTTTTCCTGGCTTGGGCTGGCTGTGGGAGGATGGAGCGTCCTGGGCAGACTTCAAAATGGCCGCCTTAAAAGGGCAACACCTGCTCTTAAAGGCAACTTTTTTTTGGCTTAACAAGTTTTGCTGCTATTTGTGGGGGTGGGGGATGGCAGGGTGAAGCAACCCCACCACTGCCCCAGGTGGAGGGAGGCTCGGGGGGGCAAAGACGCCGGCACCCACGCTATGTGGGAAGCGGCAGGGCCTGCCTTAAAGAAGCCAGACAGGGAAGGGGCTGCATGAGGAATGCGGGCCTTGCAGGCAGCTGCAGGCCCGGCACAGGAGGATGACATCACGCCCTCCAGGCACGTGAGGTCAGATGGGCGCCCAGAGATGCCCATAGGGGAGGAGGTAAGGCCATAGGGGGAGGTGTTGCATCACCTGCCGAGACCAGGGGCAGAGGTAAAAGAGGGGCACCCGGGCAGGAGGGGAGGAAGGAGGAACAGGAGGAGGAGTGCAGAGAGACGGAGGCACAGGAGGAGAGGTGCGGGGAAGAACAGGTGCAGAGGAACCTAGGAGCGGGGACGCAGTGAGCGCATCTTGCACCCACGATCTGAGCCCGGGCAGCAGAGCTGAGCAGTGGCCCAGGGTTGGGTCGCAAAGCCTGTGAGCAAACGCGTTTAGGGGCAACACCCCTGTTTGCTATAGTAGGGAGCTTAGGGCCCTGGGCCGGGGCCCGGGAGGGTGGGTGGGCCCGGGCCCCCCCTCTCCGCCATCCAAAGGCGATTCTCGAGGCCCAGTCGGAGCGGTTGGCAATAAGACCACTGTTGTTTATCATCCATTTCAAAAATCAGATTTGTCCTTTTCATATGTGTTAATTTTTTTAAATTGTATCCTTTGGTATATATGGTTGTGACTATTTTCTTCCAATATTTGATCTGAGGAAGTGGGTCTGGCCCACGAAAGCTCATCATCTAATAAACCATCTTGTTAGTCTTTAAAGTGCTACATAGTCCTGTATTTTGTTTCAGCTACACCAGACTAACACGGCTACATTTCTATCACTAGATCAAAGTGAGTTACTAATCTACAATAAACAAAACATGCCAGCCAAGCCTAATACACAAAGTGAGATTGTTACAGAAATGGAGCGTTTGTTACAGATTGTTACAGATCATACTTCTCACTCTAGCCCTTGTTTCAGGTAAAACCCTTCTAGTCAAAACTAATCTTTTCTCTGGCCTGGGTCTAATACTTTCTTGTGTATCCTCTTAGGTTAGGAAGGTATTTTACAAAAGTCAGCTGAAGATCATTGATTGTTTTCCATTCCTTAAGTAGAAGTTCACCAGGGCAGGAATCCTTATTTTAATTCTCCCCATTGCCATGGGAAAATACCAAATTCAAGGTGGATTCCAGCACCTAGTGGCATAGTCACATGTCTTTGTAGAACCAGTCACAGTTTGGGCTTACATGAAAAACAAAACCATTTACAGATCATTGTCTTGAGCCATTAAATTCCCTAAGCACCACTAATGGCTTTCACTAGAAGACCTAGATTAATAAACAGGTTTACACTTCATATTTCTAACTTCAAATACAAGAATGATACACACATACAAATAGAACATACACATTCAGGGGATTATAGGCCAATTCAGTTTGAATTTGATGCATTGTTTCATCTGAAACCCTCCTCCCCCCCAAAAAAAATGAAAATATAAAAATATTTTGACTTTTCAAACCAAACATTTCCTTTTAACAATTTCAAAACAAAATATTCAGACTTTTGTATTAGCTCATTAGCTCATTTATTTTATTTTATTTTATTTTATTTTTTAAAGTGAAAACACCCAAAACCAATCCAAAACAAACAAACAGAAATGTCAGGTCAGATGAGATGTTTGGTAAAAAGGAACCTGGATAATCTGAGTTTCAGTTAGGAAAAAAAAATCAGTTTTTCTTTCTGATTTTTCAGTTGGACCCATGAGCCAAAATATCCATCACTCATGCTTCTCTAAGTAAAACCTGTATTAATTTTACCCATTCACAAATGTAACTAATGAGAGTTAAAGATTCTTTTCAGGAGTGGCATAATTTCTTATTGATCGGAATAACAGCACTAATGACGTATAAACATTGATGTCAATGGGCTGTACTGATTTATGCTAGCTGAAAATTTGGCCCAAGCTCTTTACAGAGAAGTTACTCTTGTGACAGGAATTAGGAAGACAGGCTTGTAAATACAGCACAGACCCAATCCAAGAAAACAAATACAATGAATAGGAATTTAACAGGCATATTATGTTGTTGTATTAGAAAGGTCAAATCATTGTAAAGACTGATAGTAGAAAAAAAAAATTGGTTTTATCCCAGAATCATCCACAATATGGGGATTGCCAGTTTTCTGAGAGCAGAAAACCAAACACCCTAGCCTTCTCCTCTTCCCTCAGGCCCCACTCCCTTTTCCAAGCCAACCCCTGCTCACTCCCTCCCGCCTCCCTCCCTTGCTTACTCTTACCCAAAATTCACTCATTTTCATAGGGCTGGGCCAAAGGGTGAGGGCTGAAGCTGGTGGTGTTAGCTCTGAAGTGGGGGCCGGGAAAAATAATGTAGGATTCTGGGCTGGGGCTGAGGGGGTTAGAGTGTGGGAGTGGGCTTTGGGCTATGACAGGCATGTGTGGGATTGTAAGAGGGCATGAGGGCTCCAGGGAGGGGGGTGTATAGGTTCTGGGATGGGGCCAGGGATCAGGGGCTGGGATACAGCCGGAAGAGATTGACCTATTCCTGCAGCCCCTAGGCAGAGGTGCAGCTAGATGGCTCTGAATGCTCCCTGTACCTGCAGACCCCACCTCCACAACTCCCATTAGCCAGGAACCCTGGCCAATGGGAACTGTGGTGCTGACTTTCACCAATCAGGGTGCAGGTACACTGCGAACTTAAGTTTTAACAGCCCTGCCAGTGGGTGTCCAGTCAAAAATCGGACTCTTGGCAACCCTAAGCACATTCTGCACAAGAGTAAATTTAAAGTGACTGTGAAGTGTACCTAATTCCACTCTGGGGAAGTTTAGTAAAACAAGCTTTTCCAGGGCCTTATGTTAATACTTTTATTTGCACAAAGCCCCAATGTTATCTTTGAAAGTGGGAATAAACAGAAATAGCATAGGAGAGAAAGTTATAATCTAATTTCATAAGTTTCTTAATTATTTCATGAATTCCTAATGTGCCCAGTCTCCAGCAATTCTTCTTGTAAAAAGCATTTAGTACAGATCTTATCACACAATTTCAATACTAGAACAATGTCTAACAAAGTTTTTTTAATGACCAACTTAATACATTTTCTAGAAGCAGCTAATATCTATAGAATCTCTTCCACGAGAAAAACAGGGGATTGTGTATGTGTGTGTGTGTGTCTGAGTGTTGTTGTTTATTTTGCTTTTAGATTTTTAAGCACTTCTGCCTTACAAGTGTAGTTTAAATGTGGGGACCTATATGAGAAACAGTATATCAATATATTCTTAGAAATCCCTTGTGAGCATTTAATGTTGCTGTTTTGATTCTGAAGTGCAGCAACAGATCTAGAAGCTATAAAAATAATTATGATCTTTGAGTGCTAGAAGGGCACTTATCTATTTATTATAGTGCATTTAGTGGTATGTTTATGCCATACAGATACCAGAGCTAGCAAAGAGCTGAACACTCAGGTATAATTTCTCAGTTTGAACATAATTCTTCTTCAATAGAAAAGTTAAATTCCTTAATATTTGTGCCGTGAAAGTAGCAAGGAGGATTTTAAGACTATTTAATTTCTCAGAATGAATACCTTACCTTAACAGAAAAGTCATACTAAAATCCTTATTACTGTCACGAAAGTAGCAGTATAAGGATTTTAGATTTTCCCCTGCATCATTTCAGCTCACTCGTTTTATGATTTGGAATTGCTACATTACATAAGTTGTCAGCACAAACACACAGAGTATACACACTCTTCCACTGATTCAATTTGGATCCAATATATATTCTTTAGTTAGGATGCTGGTCACACTGCTAAAATTAAAAAGTCTGTCAGGGATTCAATTTTAAAGCCCTCCCTTCATGGGTTTATATTAACCTGATAATAAAATGGTGGGGGTTAGTATAAAATTTAGTATTAAAAAAATCCTTGCCTAGAAGTGGCATTTTTCCTCAGCATTTATCTTCTTGCAAAGAGAACAAAATGAAAAATGATAGTTTAAAGTATTTCACATTTTTATTATAAATATGGGGAGAGAACTGGGATCGATTGGGCAAAGAGACTGTGACTGGAAGCCAGGGAGGGGAGCTTGGTTAGGCAAGGAATCAAGAGTGGAAGGCTAAAATTGGGATTGTAATTCAGACACTTGTAAGGCAGTCTGAGGGGGAAAGAAGAGATGTAGTTGGAGAGAGATTCTGCCTCTGATGGGGAGTCATGAGGGGAAAGGAATGAAAAGTCAGAGTTGGCAGAGAGACAGGACATCACAGGTTGGAGATAACAGGGAGAAGGAGTCAGATTTGGGGAAAACAACAGAAGGGTTTCTGCCCACTAATTCCCATGCCCCTCTATAGCCTGGAATATAACACAAGATTCCTGAGTCTCACAATTCCTCTGCTGCCAGATTGATGGTGACTGCTAATGTTACCCTCGCCTCCTCCCCCGCAACCACATTAAAGTAATATGCTTAATAACATGATCTCATGCATTTTATATAGCAGAACCCCGATTTTATGAACTAATTGGGGACTCGGGAGATCATAATTTCAAAAAGTTCATAAAATGGAACATCTGTAAGTTACAGTATATGCAGTGCATACATTGCAATATTGAGCATTGCAGTGGCTTGAAGGACAAGAAGAAAATGATGCAAAGTGATTTCCAATGTACTGAAGGCATTGGAAGGTGAAGGAATATCTACTTATTCTTCACTGACATCATTTTCATTATGTGATTTTTGTCCTCTAAGGATAGAATAACTGGTCATTAATAAGATTAGCATTCATACAATTAAGTTTTTATTGCATATAATAATGACCCATGGCTGAATAAAATGACACCACAGCCACACATGTATTCATTGAGTTAGAAAACAGAACTAATGGCATTCAGCTCAAAACTCTTGAGGTAAAATTTACAAAAGCAACTATGTTGCCTTTTCAAAAGTCACAAAGAAGCCCATGTCTGATTAGATTTCTTAGAATTCCAAGTCACGTAGGCATGGTTAAAATTGTGCCCTTAATCTGTATAGCTATTATACAGCTATTGTATAGTTATTTGGCATATAGTTGCTTTCTTTTTAGACTGTCTTTAGACCGGCGACTATTGGCAAGAGCTGCTACACACTTGAATAGTGCAGGTATTTTCTGAGAGGAGAATGTGCCCCTAATTAAGACTACACTCATTCGGCCTACAGTTCAATGCCATTAAGTTAGGAACTCAAACAGAGTCTTAATTTGATAAAAGGCATGTTATTTACAAGTCACCAAAAATGTTCCTTTCAACAAAGATTACTGACCATTGTTCCAGAAATGTTCCTTATCTTGTTATGCTATTTATTCAATGGAAAATTCCATGTAATACCTCTAAGAAATGTAAGAGGTTCCCATAAATGTTGGAGCCAAGTATAGAAATTTGTGACAGCAGGCATGCTCATTTGTGTATGTACACATACCCTGATTTGTCAGATGTATAGAGCTCAATGGGTTTTGGAAGTTCTCAGCTCCTCTGAAATTCATGCTATAATATTATGCTATAATATTATTATCTAAGCTTGTGCAGTTAAGGAAATTCATGACTTCCTGCTTCAAAAATACAAGCAATTTGCTTTACTAGCTGTTAGTAGTTGCAGTGCTTCTTATCAGGATTTAGTCCAGCCAGCAAAGTTAGAAGACAATTCCAAATTATTGTCATGTGGCCAACATCTAATGTTTCTGAACACAGCAGCAGAGAGGCATACACAAAGAACACTTTGCCAAGTAACCTTCAGAAATACGCAATTTAAGGACAGTAGTTCTCCAGAAGTGGCTGTAAGTGCTCCATATCTAAAACAGTAACTTAGAGACTGGCCTGAAAATGCAAATCACACTGTTATTAGCTCAATGACCTACTTTTTTCAGTCATTCAACTTGAATTTATGAAACGCTCAAAATCAACAAACCAGGCTAAAACACTCAGGATATGTCTACGGTGTAAATAAAAACTCAGTGCTGGCCTGTGCCAGCTGACCTGGGTTATGGGGTTGCTTAATTGTACTGTAGATGTTCAGGCTTGGACAAGAGACTGGGATCTAGGATCTTGCAAGGTGGGTGAGTCACAGAATGTTTACAATGCAATTAAGTGGCCCATTAGCCTGAGACAGCTGGCACAAGCCAGCTATATAGGTGTCTAATTACATTGTAGACATAATCCAAGAGGCTAGTGACATGACTGAAGTCTAATGTAATGTGAATCTTCCAAGGTAGATATAGCTAGAACTTTCCAATTTCCAGAGATTTATGGGATTTGTTTCTGTCCCTACTGATGGCTTGCTGAAAGATGAAGATGGAGCTAGCACTCTGGACATTATTAGAAACAGTTCCTGCAAAGAAGGCTTGGTTTGTGAAGGGTCTATCTTATTACTAGGCCAAAGTGAGGTTAGGAAGCTAATAAGCTAAATCACCGGCAAGTGATTTAAAAAAAAATCACAGGGAGAAAGTGCTGGAGGAAGAAGGGGAGAGGAGAGAGTTGGTGAGTCAGAGAAGCTAGCAGATTAGATACATTTCAACACCCCCTACCTGAGAGAAGGGCCAGAAATCTGGAAAACAAGGTGCAAAGGTGTTGCTGGAAAGACTGAGACACCGTTAAAGTACATTCCAGTCTCAGGGCATTGATGTTCACAGACCAGGCAGGACCACTGAAAGTAAGCACTGTCACACCTAGTCATTCAGAGTTATCAGACCTTAAAACTACATGACTCCAATAATCATTTTGCTTTCTTCCCTCTGCTTTCTTTCCAACATGCATTTAGCTGTTCATATCTCACAAATTAGCAAAATGATCACACAGAAAGAACAAGCTTTCTGCCTTTATCCACAGAAAACAACAGTTAAAATCTTATTGGGTTTAAACTGGCAGAAAAAACCCAGATGTTATTAGAATAACATAGTAAAATAACCTGCTAATTCTAGAAATACTTCAGCAGAGCTATAAACTATTTTTTTTCAGGATCAAGACATCTGTCAAGCACAGGCTGTGTTAATTATTATTATTATTATAGTAGTATCACACAGGCACTATTTAAATACCAAATAAGACAGAAGCTCTTCCCTGAAGAGTTTAGAATTCATATAGATAGGAAAGTCTAGAAAGGATGTATTAATAGCATCTTAATTTTAAAGGTGAGAAACTAAAACAGAGATTAAGTGACTTGGCAATGATCACAAAGGACATATGTAGCAGAGTCAAGGTTGATCCTGGATATCCTGAATTCCATATCAGTACCTTAATTTCAAGACTATTTTCTCTTTCTTCCAAGTTCTGGTTCTGGTCCTAGGCAAGGACTGAAATATAAAGTCAAATTCTTAATTTTATCACAAATAATGCCTCAGGAGAAGCCACTAGCATTTGAAATAAGATGCACACAAGTGAAATACTCTTCTTGGAAAAGAGATTGCATAAAACTTGTCTCCTTTATCCCAAGTGTCCAACCACTCACTATTATCTATAATATGCCTATGACTCTGAATTGAAATTGAACATTAATTAACACCATATCCTGTAAGATACAGTTTTAAAATCCACAGATTCTGTAAATGTATGTACATTTCTTTACTTCATAAGGCTGAACATTGCTGACAAGAAACAGGACTGGTCTGTGTTCCAGAAGGATTCCCTATGAAACCATTTCAGTATTGACCAAGTTTCAGTAGCAAGTGCAGGAGCAAAGTTATTCAAAATTGCCTTAATTCAGTTGTTATATCATATTCATGTGGCAGCTGACCCTTTGTCAGATGTACTAGATTTCAAAACCAGCCTGCCACTAAAGCAGATGTGATTTTTAACTTCACCAGGACATAGGATATCTGAGTATGTCATCACCCTTCTTTACCTGCTAGCATGGAAGCTGACAGGGCACAGTTTCTTGATTTTTGTTTCGGTAATATCTCTTGTTCTCTCCAAGGTACCATGCTGATGTAAATTAGCAAAATGAGCTCCCCTGTGCATTCTCAAATTGAGTGCATTGCATATGGAAAACAAATTCCAAATCAAATAACCAATTTGCATTGTATAAAATGCATTGTGCTTCTCTTTTGCTAGGTGCAAAGCAGTAATGTGCAGCTTTTTGATCTGTTTCCTGTTTATTCAACCCTAGTTCAATAATAAAACAAAATTTGGCACTATGCTGAAAGATGGCCCAAAAGAGCCATAAAATAATTAATATAGTATGCTCTGCTTCCATCTGCACGCTATACTTGTATTAGAACTTGGTTATCCAATGGTAAATGTCAGCAGATCTTAAATTATAAGAGTTTCTGTTACATTACATGGTGATATCTTTCATTACATTTTGTGATAGCCTTTATGCCCTGAGATACTTTAATATAATTTGAATTAAGATAACAAAAACCAAAAAATATTCAGATGCATTTTGCAGTTTATTTGGATTATGCTTTCTTAAGGGTACGTCTACATTTGCTCCCTAATTCGAACTAGGGATGCAAATATAGCCGACCAAAATTGCTAATGAAGTGGGGATTTAAATATTTAAATCATTTTTTAAGGAGTAATGTTAGTTCGAACCAAGGGGTTTGATTCGAACTAACACGTCCCGGAGCGCACTTCCTGGTTCGGATCAGCTTGCGAGCAGAATAGTGAGTGGGTGAGATTATGCTAATGAAGCATGGGATATTTAAATCCCCGCTTCATTAGCAATTTCGATCGGCTACATTTGTATCCCTAGTTCGAACTAGGGAGCAAGTGTAGACGTACCCTTAGTTATTTCCTGGCTTTATTAGTTGCTGTGGCCACAAAAAGTTAGTTACTGAAAAATCCTTATTTGTAATCCATAAATACTTTATTTATAAGCTTTAGAGGGGTAGCTGAGTTAGTCTGTAACAGGATAAACTTAAAAAATAACAAATAGTCTAGTAGCACCTTAAAGACCAACAAAACATATAGATGGTAACATGAGCTTTCGTGGGCAAAACCCACTTCTTCATATGACCGGATTGTCCACGAAAGCTCATGACACCATCTACATATTTTGTTAGTCTTTAAGGTGCTACTAGACTATTTGTTGTTTTTTATGTTTTTCCTTTTTTTATAATTAACCAATCTCCCATTGCATGAAACTATCCATGTATTAATGCATGATAGTTATCCTTGGATCCACAATCCACTCTTACTGATGACCCTTGATCAAATCTTTTGTTTCAAAACTAATTTTCCAAAAATATAGTTAGGTCTTATTTTAATGATATTTGCAGAAGCATATAATGTAATGCATTGGCTTTTTTTTTTTTTTTTTTTTTTTTGCTTAATTTCATTGTTTTTAAGCACTTAAATATTACTTGTGTTATAACTAGCAATTGTGCGATGAGTAATACTAGCCATATAAATACTTTAATATTGAATACTGTATTATCAGAACTTAGACACATTAATGTATAAATAGTGTATATAACACACACACCAAGGCTACGTCTACACTGGCATGATTTTCCGGAAATGCTTTTAATGGAAAAGTTTTCCATTAAAAGCATTTTCGGAAAAGAGCGTCTAGATTGGCAGGACGCTTTTCCGCAAAAGCATTTTTTGTGGAAAAGCGTCCGTGGCCAATCTAGACACGCTTTTCCACAAAAAAGCCCTGATCGCCTCTTTTGCTTTTTTGCGGAAAAGAAATCTCTGCTGTCTACACTGGCCCTTTTGCGCAAAAGTCTTTCAGATAAAGACTTTTGCCCAAACGGGAGTAGCATAGTATTTCTGCAAAAAGCACTGATTTCTTACAGTAGGAAGTCAGTGCTTTTGCAGAAATTCAAGCGGCCAGTGTAGACAGCTGGCAAGTTTTTCTGAAAAAGCGGCTGATTTTCCGGAACAACTTGCCAGTCTAGACACAGCCAAATTATATGGGCAGAAATATATATACACACATGTCTACCTTTATTTCACCATTGACCGAAAGTAAATAAAATCCATAAGAACCACATATTGTCTCCAACAATGACCAGTACCAGAACATCAGAGGGTGTGTACAGCATAATAGCCTTTGATGGACTGATGTCTCATGAACTTTATCTAGTTCTTTTTTAAATAACTCCTTCTAGAGAAGTTATTCCATACCTTTGATCATCTTTGTTGCTTTTTTCTGAGTCTTTTGCAGCAGTTCCATTATATCTTTTTTTTTAAGATGGACACTATTCAATACCTCATGGATGTATATAGTGACAATATTTTCTCTTATTTTCTACCCCTTTCCTCAGATTTCCTAACATTATGCTTGTCCTTTTGATCACTATTGTTTATTGCAATGAAGTTTTAGAGAATTATCTGTGGTGACTCCAAAATCTCATTCTTGAGTAATAATTTAGCTAATTTAGGCATATTTAGAGTTATAATAGCTATTATAATTATATATGTGTAGCTGTTGATTATTTTTTCCAATGTGAATTAGTTTGCATTTATAAATTTTGAATGTTATCTCTCATTTTGTTGCCTAATCACCCAGGTTTTTTCTTAGATCCTCTTGTAAACCTTTCACAAGCAGTTTGGACTTAACCGTCTTGAGTAATTCGATATCATTTGCATTGCTTTTTGATTTGTCACTCCCTTTTCCAGAGCATTAATGAACATGTTGAACAGCATATGCCCCACTACAGATTTTTGAGGGACTTTCACCATTTTAAGAAACAGACCATTTACTCCTATGCTGTTTTGTGTAATTGGCCTTATTAAAGCAAAAAGTGTGTGTGTGCGTGTGCGTGCGCGTCTATACCCACATATGTG
The DNA here is from genome assembly GCF_049634645.1 of Pelodiscus sinensis. Classification (NCBI taxonomy): domain Eukaryota; kingdom Metazoa; phylum Chordata; order Testudines; family Trionychidae; genus Pelodiscus; species Pelodiscus sinensis. Next base: position 9,935,885 of record NC_134723.1, read on the forward strand.
TATATTATTGATCTGGACTTTATTCTGCTTGCACATTAGCAATGTAACCAAGCCATAGTCACTGTATCTAAGCTAGTTCTATAATTAGTTCCTCTTTATCAGAACAAAAGTCTAAAGGAATCTCCCATGTTGCAGCAATTTGAGAGTTAGGAATTTGTTACTGTGATGGGGCCTGCCAACCCCTCACTGAACAAGGGGGAGCAGAGCACACCTCTTGGGTGGAATACGCCGCTCCCCCACAGCCCTGCTGGGCATGCTCCCAGTGCAGCCCAGATATAAAAGCATGCAGAGCAGCTCACTTGGGGCTGACTTCCGGAGGAGAAGGAGCTACTGCCCAACCACCCGAGCCACAGCCGCTGCAGCCGGAGAGAGAGACGCCGGACCAGCAGACCACGCCACTACCATCCCTGGGCCAAACTCAACCGCAACACCAGTTGCACCATACAGCCCCCCCTACACACTGTCGCCGCACCAGCTGTTGATGCACCTAATGCCGGACCTGCCAATGTCTCCAGACCCACAACTACAGGTGGGACCACCGCCAGCCAGGGCGCTGGGGTAGGAAGCAACCCAGGGCGAGGAGCAGGAAAAGCCCCGGCGGGCTTAGCATGTTTCGGGGAGAACTCCCTGCCGAGCCAGTGGTGGGAACCATCCACCACTGATAGGGCCCTGGGTTGGGGCCCAGTGGAGAGGTTGGGCCCGGGCCCCCCTACCCCTTCTTCCCAGATCCCAGACAAGGAGCGGGTCGGTTGAAAGACTAGGCCTCAGGGCCTGTTTAGAAAGAACTAGGCCTCTGGGCCTGTGTCTGAGATAATAGGCCGCAGGGCCTGTTTGGGAAAGACTAGGTCTTGGCCCCGGGGGTCGAACAGTGCGGGACTACGTATCCCACCACAGTCACCTATAATGTTTAGGAATCACCGGGGTGCTCTGGTACTGGCAGCACAAGACTCCCAACATGTCATTCAAATTGAAGTCCCCATGATGATGATCACAGAGTTACTTCTGTTCCCTACAAATTGCAGGAAGATGCGTAAGTTGCAGGACATTCTATTTCCTACTGTGATTTAGCCGTAGTAGGCATTAACTAATATCACTGCTTCTGCTTTATCTGGTAGGACATAGGTATTGAGGATCATTTTCATCAATCACTCAGGGTACGTCTACACTACAACGTTAATTCGAACTAACTTAGTTCGAATTAGTTAATTCGAACTAAGCTAATTCGAACTAACGCGTCTAGAACTAAAAACTAGTTCGAATTAGCATTTTGCTAATTCGAACTAGCAAGTCCACATTGAGTGGACCCTGAACAGGGCTTAAGGATGGCCGGAAGCAGTGCCGGCAGGGCATCAGAGGAGGACTTAAGAGCGTGGAGATGCTGTCTCAGGCTAGCCGAGGGCTGCGCTTAAAGGATCCCGACCCCCACCCCGGACAGACAGTTCTAAGGGGTGCCCTGCTTGAAAACCAGTCCTGGCTTGGATTGCCCGGACTACCCACACTGGGCAGATCACACCACTCGGCCATCAGCCCGGCTGCACTTGCCGCAGCCTGCCATCTGGGGAGAGGGGGCAATCGGGGGGCTGCAGGAGAGCTTCCACCCCCAGAACCCCACAGAGCCAGCCCAGTCCTCCCCATCAGGGGCTCGTACCCCATTCCTCTCTCACCTCCTTCTACTTACCCTTCCCTAGCCCCCCTTCTTATTGATGTACAAAATAAAGATAACGTTTCTTCCAACATTGACTCTGTCTTTATTGAACAAAACTGGGGGAGACTGGGAAAAGGAGGTGGGAGAGGGGAAGAGAAAGGCTGGGAGAGGGGAGGGCAACTAACATGATCAGGGGTTGGGAACAGGTCCCATATGAAGAGAGGCTACAGAGACTGGGACTGTTCAGCTTAGAAAAGAGGAGATGGAGCAGGGACAGGATAGAGGTCTCTAAAAGCAGGGGTTGGGTGGAGAGGGTGCACACAGAAAAGTTCTTCATGAGTTCCCATAAAGAAGGACTAGAGGACACCAAAGGAAAGGACTGGGTAGCAGGCTTCAAACTAGTAAGAGAAAGTTGTTCTTCAGAAAGCAAATAGTTAACCTGTGGAACTCCTTGCTGCAGGAGGCTGTGAAGGCTACAACTAGAACAGAGTTTAAAGGGAAGTGAGATCAAGTCATGGAGGTTGGGTCCATGGAGTAGTCTTAGCCAGGGGGTAGGAGTGGTGTCCCTGCCCAAAGTTTGTGGAAGGCTGGAGAGGGATGGCACGAGACAAATGGCTTGGTCACTGTCTTCGGTCCATCCCCTCCAGGGTCCCTAGGGTTGGCCGCTGTCAGCAGACAGGCTACTGGGCTAGATGGACCTTTGGTCTGACCCAGGACGGCCATTGTAAGCTCAGGGCTCAGGGTCGGGGGTCTCAGTGGACCCCCTTGATTTTCATGCACACCTGCTCCTGGGTGGCCAGGCTGGCAGCTCTCCTGCTCTAGACGGCCACTTTCCTGTGCCTAGTGCGGAGATCGTGGACGAGGTCCACGATGTCCGCACTAGCCCAGGAAGGTGCCCGCCTCTTGCGGTCCAGGGCAAGCTCCCAGGAGCCGCCAGCCTGGTCCTGGGAAGAAGGGGTGGGCTGGGGGACATCGGGTGGGTGGCTCTGTGCCGTGCCAGGTGCAGGGTCTGCTGGCTGGGTGCTGGCAGGCTTGCACCTGGCATGGGCACCGTAGCCAGCCCGTGCCCCCTTAAGGCGTCTGGGGCCGGGAGGGGGCCATAGAGTTTCCCTGGTGTTGGCCAGAGTGGCCACCAGGGAAACCTGGGGAGGGCTAGCCTCCCACTAGTTCAAATTAAGGGGCTACACACCCCTTAATTCGAACTAGTAAGTTTGAACGAGGCTTAATCCTCGTAAAATGATGTTTTCCTAGTTCGAACTAAGCGCTCCGCTAGTTCGATTCAAATTCGAACTAGTGGAGCGCTAGTGTAGCGGCTATGAATGTTAGTTCAAACTAACGTCCGTTAGTTCGAACTAACATTGTAGTGTAGACATACCCTCTGAAACAGGTAATGCCATTTTTGACAGAGTACTAATCTCCCATTCCTTTGTTCTCTCAGTCCTGTCTAAATAGGTTATAATCAAAGATTTTAATATTTTAATTGTGTAAATCATCCCACCAGGTTTCAGTAGTACCTACTAGATGGAATTTGTGCTTATAAATTAACAATTCATGTTCTTCTTGTTTGTTACCCAGGCTCCTAATATTGTTGTATAGGCAATTCAAGAATTTCTTCTCTTCATGACTTTTGGTTTCTTAATTAAACCAAAGAAAATATTTAGTTACTTTTAATTTTGGTGCTGCAAAGCCTGAAAATCCAGAAATTACATAGTGTTTCACAAGGGATATGTCTTTGAAGTTAAAGAAAAATCTGGATTTTATACAGAATAGAAATAGCAAGTAAGATAAAAATATCTAAGTATCAAGTGGCTTCCTCTGCCATCGTAAGTGATTCATATATGAAAAACTTTATCCAAGATTGGTATACTTCAATTTTTTTTTCTTTTCCAACAACAAAAAAGGTACAGTAAAACTCCATTAGTCTGGCATCCAATGCTTCCGCACTCCTGATGGTCCGGCACCATCAGGAACCCGGAAGTGCTCGGGGCAGCTGGACAATTTGAGCTCCTCTGCGCCCGGCTTCCCTGATTCAGCCGCTGCTGAAACTGACCAGCAGCACCGCAGCTGCTCTGCCCCAGGCACCCCTATTCAGCCGCTGCTGAAACTGACCAGCGGCTGATTCCGGGAAGCCCGGGGTAGAGCAGCTCTGCCCCAGGCTTCCCAGAGTCAGCCGCTGATCAGTTTCAGCAGCGGCTGACTCTGGGACGCCTGGGGCAGAGCAGCTGGGGTGCTGCTGGGTTGGTCCCGTAGCGCCGCTCCTCGGCGCTGCGGAACTAACCTGGCAGTACCCCAGCTGCTCTGTCCGAGGCATCCCCGATTCAGCCGCTGCTGAAACTGACTAGCAGCAGCTAAATCAGGGACACCTGGGGCAGGGCCGGACTATCGGAAGGGGGCCTATGAGGGGTCTGGTGTGGCATCCACCCCACCCCACCCCAGACCTCTCATAGCCCCCCCTTCTGATAGTCCAGTATATCTGCTAATCCAGCACCCCCTGGGTCCTAAAGTTGCCGGATTATCAGCAGTTTACTGTATAAGGAAATTTTACTGAGTTTATTTTCAATAATATAAGTACAGTGAAGCCTATCTAGAGACTACAACAGAGAACAGCCAAAATTGGTCACCTAGAAAAAATGAGTCTGGGGAGGTTGCCACACAGCAGCTTCTGTCCACAGCAGGCCTTGGCTCCCTGCGGACAAAGCTTGCTCTGCGGCAGCAGCCCCTGTCCATGAGAGGTCCGAGTTCCCAGCAGACAAAGGCTGTTCCGTGCCAGAGCAGCCACTCTCTGTGAGGTGCTTGGATCCCTATGGACAGGGTCTGCTGCTGTGGAGCACCCATTATCCATGGGAAGTTCGGACCTCCCAGGGAAAGGGACTGCTTCCACCCCACATTGCTGCCTCTAATAGAAAGGCAACAGTGCGGCATGGCAGAGGGCTTCCTGGGGTTGGGGCCGGAGCACACTGGCTGCCAGCCCCCGCCACTAGGTATTATTGAATAGTTACGTAACAACAAGGGTTACATTGAACAACAAGTTACAACAAGTGGAATGAGGTGTACAGATAGTTCGGAATAGGAAGCCTAATCCAAACTACCTAGTTTGTGCCGCGTGTAGCTGCGGGCACGGAGTCCGAACTAGCGGACATTTAAAAATGGCGGCGCCCAGCAACATGCAAATGAAGCCCAGGAAATTCAAATCCCGGGCTTCATTTGCAACTCCGGTTGCCTACATTACCACCCTAGTTCGAACTAGGGTGGTAGTGTAGACATACCCATAGCTATTAGGGATGCTAAAATTAGATTGATCAACTAATTTAAATTATATTGACTATTCGATTAGTCAGTAAGGGTGCTTCTGCTTTGAAATGTAGCAAGAGCCACCCGGTTGTTGCTACATTTCAAAGGGAGTGCAGCAATCTGTCTTTGAAATGCACAAGCACCTCAGCAGGGGCTCTTGCGCATTTCAAAGACTGAAATGCCGTGTGGAGCCGGAGACCAGCAGGAAGTCCCCTGCTGACTCTGGGCTCTATGTGGGTGCTTCCGCTTTGAAATGTACAAGAGCCCCAGCAAGCTCAAAGGTGGAACACTGGTGCTGCACCCCCTGCTCCCTCCCGTGGGGCTGGAGCTGGGGGAAATCAGCTTTTAAACTCCTACCAAAGCCCCTGCCTCTCTCAGCCCCCTTTCTGATAGAGGCAGCAAGGGTGGGGAAGCGACTAGTCAATTTGTCGCTTACATCCCTAATAGCTATTGCCATTTGCAAAGATGGTTTTATTATGCTGATTTGAAAGCTCTATGCACGACTCGCTGCAGCACTGCATGTGTAGATATGCCCTTAGTGTGTTCAAGCCTAGACATTGACTTGGTTCCATTAGGGAAAAGATCCTGCTGTGAAATCCTGACTGGCTTGGTTTTCAGTCTGAAGTCACTCACGCAGACAGAATTCAAAGGCATGAGGAACTAGGGTTTCTGTTCCAGCTCCTCTCTAATTGTGCCAAGTTCTAGGCAGCTAGCCTGAGTTTTATTAATATGGAATATGAAATATTCTTTTATGTAGAAAGAGTCAGGACAATGCCCTTGGATACACCAGAATGTGAGAGAATAGTGTGGAAACATCATTTCAGTGATATTTTGAAGAACATATTTTAGGATTCAGATGCCAAATCAAAGCATGTGCCCCCCCCCTCTCCCACACTCTGTGGGCCAGAGCAGCTAAGCAGGCCAGAGAACTGGGGGGAGGAGGGGGGCAGGTGGCCACAGCAGGGCTTGGGCCCCTCCTCCCATGGCAGTGTCAGGGGGAAGCAGAGCAATGCGACTCCACTCCCCTCACGTGTCACTCAGGAGAGAGGTGAGACTGTGCCACTGCACCCACTGGCTGGAATTGGAACAACATGGGCAGGAGCTGGAGGAGCAGACTGAGTTCAGACCACATTGCTCCACTTCCCCTTGCTGCAGGGGGACCTAACCCCTGTTGCCATTGTCAGGCCTTTGCTAGTCCCCTGAGCCATGCTGCTTGGTGGAGAAGGGTTGGGGTGGATGGGGAGAACCAGATGTGGGCTAAAGGTAGAGCAGGAGAAAGAGGTGGGGAGGGCAAGAACAGGGGTGTGGATGGGGGGGCATATGAAGGAAAAAATAGGGTGGGGCCTGGGGTGGAGGCAACATTGTCACAGCCCTCCTCTGAGCTCAGGGTGGTGTGAGGAGTGGTGGGGAGGCAGTCACATGGCCACTGTGCCCACCCCGTGCCCTCCTCACCAGTCGCCCTCAAGGATAAACCAGTTTCCACCACACTAATTCCCCACCCTAAACACATTTACCCAACAACTGCTCTCACATCTACCTTGCCACTGGCTGCTTCACTTTCAATACTGAGTTTCTGTATAAACAGCTACTGGATGGCTCCCGAATTAGCTGTTTCGAACAGGTACATCGTTTGGAAAGCAGCCCAGCATCAGGGAAACTGTTGAATGTGGCAGAAATCAAAGAGAAAATGTTCCTGTCTTCCTGTATTCAGCTCAGCAGGAAGCCTTCCCCACCCAGGCTTCCTGTAAATTTGCTTTTCTAAAGGTCTGACTGCATCTCGCATTTAGCGTCTACCAGAAACGCGGATGTGGCAGGTTTCCCTGAATTCCAGACATATGTCACCTTTTCTAAAAGGAATGGAAAGTTAAATATCGCAAAGCTGCTAGAAAAGCTCTGTGGAGCAGAGAATTGCCAGTTTGGCAGTTATCCTGAAAAAGCAGATATCTCCCTATGCCCATAGCAAACAACAGCTTTGTCATCACTGGTGCTAAACTTGTGCTCACCCTGGCTTTCCCTACTGCACAATACATCCACATAGTTATCAGGGCCTCAAAGCAAGGCAGCCGCCATGCTGTAACCTAGCAGGCAGGCTACCAGGTTGCTTTTATTGGCTGTGTCTAGACTGGCCAGTTTTTCCGGAAAATCAGCCGCTGTGTCTACACTGGCCGCTTGAATTTCCGCAAAAGCACTGACTTCCTACTGTAAGAAATCAGTGCTTCTTGTGGAAATACTATCCTGCTCCCATTCGGGCAAAAGTCCCTTTTGAGCAAAGCTTTTGCGCAAAAGGGCCAGTGTAGACAGCTCAGATTTGTCTTCCACAAAAAAGCCCTGATCGCGAAAATGGTGATCGGGGCTTTTTTGCGGAAAAGCGTCCGTGCCAATCTAGACGCTCTGTTCCGAAAATCCTTTTAATGGAAAACTTTTCCATTAAAAGCGTTTGCGGAAAATCATGCCAATCTAGACGCAGCCACTGTGTATTGCTACCACTGTGAATGTCACCAGAGTTGCTTTCCCCCTTTCTCTGCCGGCCTGGTCAGACTAAGCCAACCTCCCCAGTCTCCTCTAGCAAAACAGGGGAGGCAAGGCCTCACCCAATTACAGATACAGACACTAAGATCAGTTCTGGGAGGATTCAGCTTAAGAGATTTATTCCAGAACCCAGATGTTCACCCCCTTCCATCCAAAATTAAATGAAGTTTGCCTCCTCCCTCAGTGTGAAGGAAGGTGTACACAGCTTCCCGCTGTTCAGCATCCAAGACAAGCTGTCACATCATTCCAGACACCCACGTTCTGAACCCACACATGCGTGCCTGCTGAAATGGGGCTCTGTGCTTGTGTTGCTCAGAACATAGTCCAAGTAAGTATAGAACCAACAGGTTGTTGAGGCATTATTGGATCCTGCATTCCTATTCCTGGGCTTCTAGCTGCTCATCTTTACCCTCTTTATCTTCTCACTGCACTGCTTTTCTGGTCTGGTCCGATCTGCTCAACTGTATATTCTGTATGATTCTTTGATACATCTTCATATAGTTTCATAGAATCACAGAACACTAGAACTGGAAGGAACCTTGAGAGATCATCAAATCCCGATCAGGTAAGAATCTGGTAAGTGGTCAAGGGCCGCACTCTTCCATTATACCTTCTGGGTGCAGAAGGGAGCTTGGGGTGTGAGATCTGGGAGTTTGGATGAAGGGGATTGTGACCCAGGGCAGCGAACTGGGGTACAGGAGCAGGTACAGCATCTGGGAAGGGAGTATGACCTGGGATAGGGGTGTAGGGGTTTGAGTTATGACCTGGGTGCAGGGTCTGGCAGGGATATGGGTGCAGGAGAGGATTCTGGCTTGGGAGAGGTGGGAGTGAAGGGTCTGGGAGGGGGTCTTAACCTGGGGCAGGAGTACAGGAAGGGTGCAGAGATTCGGGTTGTGATGAGGGATAGCGAATCGGGATGCAAGGTCTGGTTGTACCCTGAAGAGGGCTATAGGAGGGGATGCAGTGTCTGGGAAGATGTATGGGAGCTGGAATAGGGGTGTAGAAGGTTTGGGTTATAGGGGGTAGGAGTCAAGGAGGGGGGCAAAGGGTTGGGGGAGGGAGTGACTGGCGTGACAGAGGCAGGTAGACCTTACCTGGGTACCTCCCATCCACCAGCTCAGCAGGTTCCTTAACCATGGGCCCTGCCTTCCATGCCCCTATACTGCTCACAGCAGCTACAGGGGCCATGTTTGCTGCTGTGAACACTGAGCCTGGGGGATGAGAGGAGAGAGGGCACTTCAAATGCTGCCTGTCCTGCAAACAGGCAGCTGCTATTGGCTGGCAACTGGCCAATGGGAGCTACTGGGAGCAAGAGTGGTGTGAGAAACCACTTGCCCCCTCCCCTGGACTCTCAGAAATCCCAGAAGCACAAGGCCTGTTAGCAACCAGCTTTCCTAAGTTCCAGGCAGGGGCGGGGTTGATAGGGAGCCAGCTGAGGCGCTCACAGGCTGGATCTGGCTCGCAGATCGTATTTTGCCCAGCCCTGATCTAGACCATCCCTGACAGGTGTTTGTCCAACCTGCTCTTAAATGTCTCCAGTGATGGAAATTCCACAACCTCCCTAGGCAATTTATTCCAGTGTTTAACCACCCTGGCAAGTTTTGCCTTATGTCCAATCTAAACCTTCCTTGCTGCAGTTTAAGCCCATTGCTTTGTGTCCTATCCTCAGAGGCTAAGGAGCTCTGGTTGCCGTAGCAGCAGCAGCCAGGGCTCACTGGCCCTTTTGAATTGCCAGGCCTCCCTGTTGGTGGGCCTGAAGCTCACACAGCTTCTCATGTGCAGTACCAGTACAGAAGTAGGATGTGACTGCAGGTTACTAATATCAATAGTGCATTTATGCAGTAGGGGGGAAGGCTACGATGCCTTGACAAGCACACCCCTTGCAGCGAGGATGCTCTATAATCAAGGCCAGTGTCAGCAGCCTGACTCCTTGTCAATAGCTCCTCAGGATACCTGGGCTCCATTTGAGATAGGTTTCAATTTCAAAGACGCAGCCTGAGTTGCTGGACAGGCTACAGTTATGTTGTTGAGGCTCTGTCTTGATTTTAGGAAAACTGGTTGGCTGCGTCTAGACTGGCAAGTTTTTCCGCAAAAGCACTTGCTTTAGCGGAAAAACTTGCCAGCTGTCTACACTGGCCACTTGAATTTGTGCAAGAACACTGACGATCTAATGTAAGATTGTCAGTGTTCTTGCGCAAATACTATGCTGCTCCCGTTCGGGAAAAAGCCCTCTGACGCAAATGTATTTGTGCAAGAGGGCCAGTGTAGACAGCTAAAAAGTGTTTTGTGCAAAAAAGCCCAGATGGTGAAAATGGCGATCAGAGCTTTCTTGTGCAAAACTACATCTAGATTGGCACGGACGCTTTTCTGCAAAAAGTGCTTTTGCGGAAAAGTGTCCGTGTCAATCTAGACGCTCTTTTCCGCAAATGCTTTTAACGGAAAAACTTTTCTGTTAAAAGTATTTGCGGAAAATCATGCCAGTCTAGACATAGCCATTGTGTTTATATTGTATGTAGGTATTTGGCAGCAACCCAGACTACAAGTTGACTCAGGGATGGGCAAAAGGGCCTCTGCCAAGCAAGCTCATCCAGCCCACGGAGGCTCTGCCTCTCCCCCAACTCCAGGCCAATCAGGGTCTGGGTGTGGGGGAAAACATGCAATATCTCCTCTCTCCCGCCCCACCTCCCCCCTGCAAGGAGTGTGCAGCTCTTCTAATTTCTGAAGTGGAACCCAGTCAAAAATGATTGTCCACCCCTGAGTTAACCAGATCAATTAAGCTATTACCCTGCATCTACACTAGGAAAATGTTTGTGTTTAAGTCAGGATTTCCTAACACTTCTTATTTCAGCTTGACTAAGTTAAGACAAAGCCTAAGAGACCCAATCTAAAGGGATCAATAGAAAAAGAATTAAGTATAAAATGCTCAAAATAATATTTGGCACTCAACACAGGAATATTTTCAGGCACATAGACTCTTTGACCCATATTCATGCACTTCAATAGAAGGAGTTTGGTTTTCAGTGAGGTGATAGAGAACACATGGTCAGCATTTTTAAAATATCACCTCACTTTTACTTAGATGCCTAATTAGCTGATCCTGCCACTTACTCCACATGGGCAGACCCCTGCACCCACGTGGACCTCACTCACTTCAGTGGAGCTTTGTATCAGAATAGGGAGCCTCTTGCATGGAGCAAGTTGTGTCCTTCATATATAACCTCAGGCAACTGCCCCAGGGCCTGTGATTCAAAGGGGTCTGAGGTGCTGACCAGTGATAGTGGCAGCGCCCAGAATCTCGAGCCCTTTAAATCGCTGCCAGAGCACCACACAGCACATTCTGGGAACTTCTAGGGCTGCCTTGGGGGGTTAGGCCACTGCACGGCATGTTCCAGGTAGCGCGGCGGGGGAGAGTGTTTGCCACGGTCTGGGCAGTGCTAAGGGCTGGCTGCCCTGAGTCCCACCACTTCCTGAAGCATGGAGTCAGGTCACCCCCACCTTACCCAGGGACCTAGTATGGCTGTTGGCTCCCCTGACCTCTGGAGTCTAATGTTAAACACTAAAGTTTAAAATATAATAATTCATGGCCAAAATTAAGAAAGACAAAACTAGTCTGAATTAACTTTCTATTTCTTTCTTTACAGAATACAAAAACTATTTTTAAAAAAATCAGCATCTTTTCAAAATGATTGTTAAATAACATTTTATTTTAAAGCCATATTAGAAATAGCATTACAATATTTCACAGTATATTTTAGTGCTCTGTCAATACCCACATAGGCTGGATACTCAGTTTGTAGCCTTTTAACAGAGAATGCACCCAAGGCATGGATTAATTGGCTAATAAAATATGCTCTGTTATTTAATAATGAGATGATTTACCCAGCATTGCTTGGGTCCTTAACTCAAATAAATGTTGCTTTTCTTCATTTAAATCATTGTTCTGGGGTGAGGCTCGGGATGAGGGGTTCACCATGCAGGCTGTCCTGGAAAGAGGAAAAACCCCAGCCCTTTCTAACCGCAGAAGCTTGGGGTCAGGTGAGAAGCACCTGCCCATGGTCACTGCAGGTGCATCAGACAGAGCTGGGGAAGGGGAGCATGTCCCTCCGCTGGGGAACAAACAGACAAACTCTCAAATAGAGAAACTCTCTGAAATATATAGCAGATAGCTGTCCCTTTGTCCACCCCTTTCCCTGCTGGCCCAATGGTGTTATAGCTGGTCCCGACCTCCGGCCACTTGCTAGTCCTCTGTAGTCATTCTACAGCATAACTCCCTCCTCTCAGATCCCTCCCTTTCACTCTCATGAAAAACAATCACATTTCAGGCATAACCCATTGTCTTGACATAACTTAATCCTTACCTTGCTTTAGGTTATGGTAAGAAGAAGCTGCATACCAAATTTGGTGGTCCAAGTTATTAGTTTAGGAGGACTCATGGAGGGACAGACAGATGCACATTTCTAAAATATATTGTAAGATGACATGAGAGAATCAAAATATGAGACTCTTACTACCTTATATCAAGATGCTAAAGTGTAGTAGAGCATTCTAAGTAGATCATGAATTTATGGATATAAAAATGAACCGAGTGAAGAAAAAATCAGCTCCAACTTATATATATTTTATAAACAGGAAACAAAGGATAGGAATAAATGGCCAGTTTCCAGAATGGAGAGAGGCAACTAGTGGTGGACTCCCTCAAGGGTCTGTACTGGGACCAATCCTATTCAATCTGTTTATAAATTATCTGGAGAAAGGGGTAAACAGTGAGGTTGCAAAATTTGCAGATGATACCAAACTGCTCAAGATAGTTAAGACCAAAGCAGTCTGAAGAGCTTCAAAAACATCTTAAAAAACTAAGTGATTGGGCAACAACATAGCAAATGAAATTTAATGTTGATAAATGTAAAGTCATGCACATTGAAAAAAATAAACCCAACTATATGATGGGGACTAATTTAGCTATTACTAGTCAAGAGAGAGATCTTGGAGTCATTGTGGGTAGTTCTCTGAAAACATCCACTCAATGTGCAGCGGCAGCCAAAAAAGCTACTGGAATGTTAGGAATCATTAAAAACAGGACAGAAAATAAGGCAGAGACTATGGCTGTGTCTAGACTGCACCCCCTTTCCGGAAAAGGGATGCAGATTAGCCACAGCGCAATTGCAAATGAAGCAGGGATTTAAATCTTCCCCGCTTCATTTGCATAAACATGGCTGCTGCTTTTTTCCGGCTCGGGGCTTTGCTGGAGAAAAGCGCCAGTCTAGATGGGAATCTTTCGGAAAATAAAGCCTTTTCCAAAAGATCCCTTATTCCTGATTTTAAGAGGAATAAGGGATCTTTCGGAAAAGGCTTTATTTTCCTAAAGATCCCCGTCTAGACTGACGCTTTTCTCCGGCAAAGCCCCGAGCCAGAAAAAAGCTGCAGCCATGTTTATGCAAATGAAGCGGGGAAGATTTAAATCCCTGCTTCATTTGCAATTGCGATGTGGCTAATCTGCATCCCTTTTCCGGAAAGGGGGTGCAGTCTAGACACAGCCTATCTTTTTGTCTTTATATAAAACCATGGTACTCCCACGTCTTGAATACTGCGTACAGATTTGGTGGCTTAATCTCAGAAAAGATATATTGGCATTGGAAAAGGTTCAGAAAAGGGCTACAAAAATGATTAGGGGTTTAGAACAGGTGCCATATGAAAAGAGATTAAAAAGATGGAACTTTTCAGCTTAGAAAAGAGGAAACTAAGGGGAGATATGATAGAGGTCTATAAAATTATGACTGGCACTGAACAAGTGAATAAGAAAAAGGTATTTACTTGTTCCCATGACATAAGAACTAGAGGTCCCTAAATTAAATTAATAGGCAGTAGGTTTTAAACAAACAAACAAAAAAAGGAGTTTTCTTCACACAGGTCTGCAACTGCCCCCCACCTTTGTATGTAGGCTCACAGGTTAATCATGAAACTTTTATCACTTCCAAAACATTCCTTGGAGTTGTCTGATTGTTGAAAGAAAAGGAATCACTGAGGAAAAGAAAGAAAGAAAGAAAGAAAGAAAGAAAGAAAGAAAGAAAGAAAGAAAGAAAGAAAGAAAGAAAGAAAGAAAGAAAGAAAGAAAGAAAGAAAGAAAGAAAGAAAGAAAGAAAGAAAGGGATGATCATAGAGACCTCAAGAAGTCATCGAGAACAGTCCCCTGACCTCACGGCAGGACCCAGCACCATCTAGACCATCCCTGATAGATGTCTGTCTAACCTGCTCTTAAATATCTCCAGAGATGGAGATTCCACAACCTCCATAGGCAATTTATTCCAGTGTTTAACTACCCTGACAGTTAGGAACTTTTTCCTAATGTCCAACCTAAACCTCCCTTGCTGCAGTTTAAGCCCATTGCTTCTTGTCCTATCCTCAGAGGCCAAGGAGAACAATTTTTTTCCCTCCTCCTTGTGTCACCCTTTTAGATACCTGAAAATTGCTATCGTGTCCCTCTCAGTCTTCTCTTTTCCACACTAAACAAACCCAATTCTTTCAGTCTTCCTTCATAGGCCATGTTTTCTAGACCTTTAATAGTTCTTGTTGCTCTTCTCTAGACCTTCTCCAATTTGTCCACATCTTTCTTGAAATGTGGTGCCCAGAAGTGGACATAGTACTTCAATGGAGCCTAAAAAGCCCAAAGTAGAGCAGAAGAATGATTTCTCATGTCTTGTTCACAACACTCCAGTTAATACATCCCAGAATCATATATCGGCCTTTTTTTCAACAGCATCACACTGTTGGCTCATATTTAGCTTGTGGTCCACTGTGACCCCTAGATCCCTTTCTGCCGTACTCCTTCCTAGACAGTTGCTTCCCATTCTGTATGTGTGAAACTGATTGTTCCTTACTAAGTGGAGTACTTTGCATTTGTCCTTATTAAACCATCTTATTTACCTCAGATCATTTCTCCAGTTTGTCCAGATCATTTTGAATTATAACCCTATCCTCCAAAACCCCTTCCAGATTGGTATCATCGGCAAACTCAATAAGCGTAATCTCTATGCCAATATCTAAACCATTGAAGATATTGAACAGAACCAATCCCAAAACAGACCCCTGTGGAACCCCAATTCTTATGCCTGTCCAGCATGATTGTGAACCATTAATAACTACTCTCTGAGAACAGTTATCTATCCAGTTATGCACCCACTTTATAGTAGCCCCATCTAAATTGTATTTACCTACTTTATTGATAAAAATCATGCGAGACCGTATCAAATGCCTTACTAAAGTCTAGGTATACCATGACCACTGCTTCTCCCTTATCCACCAGACTCGTTATCCTATCAAAGAAAGCTATCAGATTGATTTGACATGATTTGTTCTTTACAAATCCATGCTGGCTGTTACTTATCGCCTTATTATCTTCCAAGTGTTTGCAGATGAATTCCTTAATTACTTGCTCCATTATCTTTCCGGGTACGGAAGTTAAACTGACTGGTCTATAGTTTCCTGGGTTGTTCTTATTTCTCTTTTTTATAAGTGGGCACTATATTTCCCTTTTCCAGTCTTCTGGAATCTCTCCTGATATCCATGATTTTACAAAGATGATAACTAAAGCCTCAGATACCTGCTCTATCAGCTCGTTGAGTATTCTAGGATGCATTTCATCAGGCCCTGGTGACTTGCAGACATCTAACTTTTCTAAGTGACCTTTAACTTGTTCTTTTTTTTCTTCTTCCTTCATCAGACTTCTTGGTGAAGACTGAAACAAAGAAGTCGTTAAGCACCTCTGACATTTGCAAATTTCCTGTTACTTTTTCTCCCTCCTCACTAAGCAATGGGCCTACCCTGTCCTTGGTCTTCCTCTTGCTTTGAATATATTTATAGAATGTCTTCTTGTTACTCTTTATGGGCATGTCTAGACTGCCTGTGGCTTTCGAAAGAAGATATGCAAATTCGGCACAAATTTGCATATCTTTTTCTGATCCCATTTTTGGAAGAGTTTTAAAAAAATCAGTCTAGATGCGGTTCTTTTGAAAAAAACCCTTTTCGAAAGAAACCTGTATACCTCATTTTTTTAGGAAGAAGGGGTCTTTCGAAAAACGATTTTTTCTTGAAAGAACCATGTCTACATTGCTTTAAAAAAAAACTCTTCCAAAAATGGGATCGGAAGAAGATATGCAAATGTGCGCCAAATTAGCATATCTTCTTTCGAAAGCCGCGGGCTGTCTAGACGTGCCCTATGTCTCTAGCTAGATTGAGCTCATTTTGTGCCTTTGCCTTTCTAAATTTGCCCCTGCATACCTATATTGTTTGCTTGTATTCATCTTTTGTAATTTGTCCTAGTTTCCACTTTTTATATGACTCCTTTTTGATTTTTAGATCATGCAAGATCTTCTGGTTAAGCCAAGGAGGTCTTTTGCCATATTTTCTATCTTTCCTATGCAGTAGAATAGCTTGCTTTTGGGCCCTTAATAATATCCCTTTGAAAAACTATCAACTCTCTTTGGTTGTTTTTCCCCTTGGTCTTGCTTCCCATGGGACCTTACCTACCAGCTCTCTGAGCGTACCAAAATCTGAGTTCCTGAAATCCATTGTCTCTATTTTACTGTTCTCCCTTCTACCATTCCGTAGAATCATGAACTCTATGATTTCATGATCACTTTCACCCAAACTGCCTTCCACTTTCAAATTCTCAACCAGTTCCTTCCTATTTGTTAAAATCAAATCAAGAACAGCTTCTTCTCTGGTAGCTTTCTCAACCTTCTGAAATAAAAAACTGTCTTCAATGCAGTCCAAGAACTTAGTGGATAGTCTGTGCCCTGCTGTGTTAGTTTCTCAACATATGTCTGGATAGTTGAAGTCCCCCATCACCACCAAATTATTTTGTTAGTTTAAAAAAAGCCTCACCCAACTCTTCTACTTGGGTAGGTGGTCTCTAGTAGACCCCTAGCATGACATCACTCTTGTTTTTTACCCCTTTTAACCTAACCTAGAGACTCTCAACACATCTGTCTCCTACATCCACGTCCAACTCAGTTCAAGTATATACATTTTTAATATATAAGGCAACACCTCCTCCCTTTTTTCCTGACCTATCTGATGTGAAATTCTACAAGGTCACAGGTCTGTTGGTGTGAATGAGGGGAATTTTAGAATTGCATGAAATTAAATGAGCATGATACCACAGATTCTAACTCAGGTTAACTCCCGCTGGCGTTAATAGGAGACTTCCACAGTAAGGGCATTAACTTGACCTAACAGAACGAATCATAAATAATAATAATTATGATTAATAAAATAGAACAGTGGGTGCTATAGATGAGTAAATGGAGGCTATTGAGATATTTCCACATTTCAATGGATAAATTTAGGAAAATCACACCCTCACAGCTAGATTTTGACAAGTTATTTGTTTGCTATTATTATTCTCTCTGTTAAAATGGCCTTGGCTCTAAAATGAAATCTAAATTTTAAAAGAAAAAGAAATAGCATATTCCTTCTGTCTTGCATTTCATACTGTTTAATTTATGGATCTCTTTTGCCTAAGAAGTTTAATGAAATTTTCACTGTGACTTTATTCCTGTGTGATTTATAATACATCAAACACTGCAAATCAATCAGCACAGGCTTAAAAATCAGCACCAGTTGATTAATCCCCTTTAAAACAAATATACACACAAGTCATTTAGGGTATGTCTAGACTACAGGATAAGGTTGAATTAAGAAACGCAACTTCAGCTACATTAATTACGTAGCTGAAGTCGAAGTAGCTTAACTCAACTTTTGGTGCCGTCCACACTGCAGGAAGTTAAAGGAAGAAAGCTCTTCCTTTGACTTCCTTTACTCCTCATGGAAGCAGGATTACTGGCATTGACCAGAGTGCCCCTCTCAGTTCGAATCAGTGTGTCTTCACTAGACCTACTAATTTGAACCCTGGAAGATTGACAGCATCAGTTTTGATCTTCTCTGTAATGTAGAAATACCCTTAGGGATGGGACATGGACATACATTACTTAATTTCATTTAGCAGATAGAAAATACCCACATGCCTGTTTTTGTGGAAAGAGTATCTAATTTTTTTTTATTTCTCCTAAAGCTCTGCATAAAAACACAGCAGCACGTAAACCTTCTCATTATGTAGTTGGGGTATGTCTATATGGCAGCTCTGCACGCCCAGAAGAGGCAGAGCTTAGGGCAGTCAGTCCTTAGCACTGCCTGGGCCACAGCTCTGCTTCCCCCCAGCCCTGTGCTGGAGCTGGAGGGAGCCCATCCTGGGGGCAGCTGGGCAGCCACCATCAGCTTCCTGGCTCCATCTCCACAGCTGGCCCAGATCAGCTGTTTCTGTCTCACAGGGTTCTGGGTGCAGGGCTATAAAACAGGGATATAGACATTCTGGCTTGGGCTTGAAATGCAAGAGAGGGTCATATGGTCCGGTCTCAAGTCCAAGCATGACCTTCTACACCATAGTTCTACAGGCCCATAGCCCAAGCCTTGCAAGAACCAGCCACAGCTGTCTTCAGGTTTGTTATCACAAAGTATATGCACCCTCAAGTTCTCTTATCAATGTTCCTTTAAATGGGCAGCTGAAAGGGAAGATACATAACACAGTATATCACAAAGTTGCATTTAGGGTTGCCAGATGTCCAGTTTTGAGCCAGTATTTGAGCTTTCTGTTCGAGAAACAAATTGAGAAAATATAAATGAGAAAATATAAATGCCCAGTATTTTCTAAATAAGATGTAATGCAGATTGTGATGTAATGTCAAGTGTGTCCGGTATTTTTGTTGAAACCATCTGGCAACCCTAGTTGCATTGGAAACAACTAGTTTAGTGGGCATGAACCTCTGCCACCAAGCTAAGGAAGTGTCCTATATTTATAATATGGATTTATTTAACTAAATTATTACCTTTCTGCAATGCTTTCAACAGTTTGTTAATTTTCCAACTCCCTTTTGCATGTCACTGTGAGCATAGAGCATGAGGTAAATCTAAAATGGCAGAGAGCACAAGACAAGGATGTGTGTGTGCAAAGGTGGAACATGTCCTGATTCAGTAAAGCATTTCAACCAGCACTTGCCTTTAATCATATTAGTAGTTCCAATGACTTCAGTGGATTTAGTTAAGAATGTGCTTGGGTGGGAAATAAGGGGGCCAAAACTAAAGTGAGGTATCTCATAATATTAGTAAGCCCGCAAAGCCTGCATGTAATTCAACCTGCTTTGCAATTGTACATGCTTTGATTGAACTATGGCTGTAGAGCACATTTTTATTCTTCTCTGAGCTTTCCCCAGGGCTGTCCTAATTTCCAAACATTTGCAAGTAGCCACAAGAGTTTGAAATTGCACCTGGGAGTCAGTATGGAGTAGAAACAAGTCCCAGCCACACACCATTTAATGCCAGAGCAATCCCTCCTTCCTTGCTAGGTATGGAGGCAGCAGGAAACTCTATGGGTATGTCTACACTACAGTGCTAATTCGAAATAACGCATCTATACACAAAAACTATTTCAAAATACACCGAGTGGACCCTAAACTGAAGTTAAGGCTGGTCGGAACCAGTGCCGGCAGGGCATCAGGTTAGGACTCAGTGTGTGGGGCTGCTGCCTGAGGCTAACTGAGTTCTATGCTTAAAGGGACCCAACCCACACCCCGGACAGACAGTTCTCAGGGTTCCCCGCTTGCCTGTCTACCACAATGAGGGACAGCAAAGCAGTCCTGTCTTGGAGTGCCCTGAGTCCCCGAACTCGGGACACCACAGCACTCAGCCACATGGATCTGAGCTGCCCCTGGGCACACGTGGGGTCGTTGCCATCAGCCCGACTGCACTTGCTACAGGCTGCCACCCGGGGGGTCCATCGGGGGGCTGTCAGGATCCAGGAGGTCCTGAGGGAGAGCGTTCACCCCAAGGAGCCCTCAGAGCCTCCCTGGTCCTCCCCACCAGGGGCTCGTACCCCATTCCTCCCTCATGTCCTTCCACTTACCCCTCCCTAGCTCCCCTTCCTGATGTCAAATAAAAGACACGTATGTTCAAAAATAGAAACTGGGTTTATTGAACAAAACTGAGGGGGGGATGAACCTCTGGGGATACTGGGAAAAGGAGGTGGGAGAGGGGAAGAGAGAGGGTGGAAGAGGGGAGGGGGAAACCTGGGAGGACGGAGCTGGAAGGGGGAAGCAAGGGGAAGAAGGGGGAGGGGAAGCTCAGGGCTCAGGTTTGGGGGTCTCGCCAGACCAACTTGTCTTTCATGCTAACCTGCTCCTGGGTTCGCATGTGGCCTTTGGTGGCCAGGCTGGCAGCTATCCTGCCATAGACAGCCGCATTCCTCCATCTAGTGCGGAGATCATGGACATTGGGGCATCCCCCCAAACCTGAATAAGGCCCAAGATCTCCACCCTGGACCAGGAAGGCTCCCACCTTCTCCAGCCCCTGTCAGGCTCTTGGGAGCTGGCAGACTGCTCCTGGAGAGCTGGCTGCCACTGGCTTGCTGGCTCATGTTTTGGGGCCACTGGGTGGCCACTGCTGGCTCTGGGCTGGCAGGCTTGGAGTTGGCACAGGCACTGTGGCCAGGGTCTACCCCTTTAATGGCTCCGGGGCTGGAGGAGAGGTGAGTAAGTTTTCCTGGTTGTGCCCAGAGTGGCCACCAAGGCTCCCTGGGAAGGGCTGGAGGCCTCCTGTTTCGAATTAAGTGTCTACAAAGCACTTAATTCAAAATAGCTATTTCGAATTTGGTGTTACTCCTCATAGAATGAGGTTTACCAAATTCAAAATAAGGGCTCCACTTTGCCTGTGTACATGCTATTAAAGTTAATTCAAAATAATTGCTGTTATTTCGAATTAACTTTGTAGTGTAGATATGCCCTATGTCAGCTCTACACCATGTTCCACACATGTGCTCTTCCCTGAGCTAGTTGTACTGGTACCACATGAGGCCCAGACTACAGTCCAATGCAGCCTCAGCAAATCAGAGAAAAGAGTCCAGCTTATTTAGAGAAAAGGTCTCAGAATTAATAATCAGAAAATTCTGCATAATTATTCAGAGTCTGTCACCTCTCTCAAAGCTCCATGCAAACCTCAACTACATCAGCCACACAGCAATTCTCAGTGTATTGCTATCCTAGAATTTCAGATGGATAAATTGTGGCACACAGAGAATTCTCCAATGAGAACAATAGTGAGGAGACATACATTCAAGAACATAACTCAAGAGACCTGCATTTAAGTCATGCTCCCATCACAGTAACAAACAGCCTTCCTATATCACACGCAGAAGGCACGATCCTCAGGAAAAACTTCTGGCTTTACAGTACATGGCTATTTCTTGAGACCCATGGCTACAAGGAATTTTTATTCCTGTCAATTTCCCATTATCTAAACTATTGTGTTTTTGTGAAATTTTCCTTTCCATTTTAACAAAGAAAATTGATAGATTTTATAAAACTGTAAATGAAGTAGCAATCTTTAGAAATAACAAACAAATATACTATACTATAATTGTCTAGAAAACATGAAGTTGTGAGGGCCCACAAAATTTTAAATTCACTAGCCCAAGTTGTCAAATGGTCCTTACCCTAGCATCTATTGTTTGAGCATGCACACATGCATGCACGCATGCACATATTAGTACTTGCAAATTGTGCATTCCGGAATTTGTGGTGAGACATTTCTCATACACACAGATGGGGGGCTTTTTTTTCAACTTTGGTGTACAATGGACAGTTATTTCATATCAGAGATCATTGATTATCTACTGGAACATTAATTTTATTAAATTGAAAAAAGCTATTTCATATCTTCTCAGCTCATTGTTTTCTCAGCACTGCATTCTAACTTACCAGCTCAATTCAATCACACTATATAAAATGTCAAATTGTGTGACCCACACAATTATATATACTCTATGTCCCTAGAAGATCCTTTAAAGCAGCAGCTCAAGTTCAAATCAAGAACAATTCTCCATGATAAAAGTTACTGGATTTTTTTCTACAGACTCCAATCTTACAGATCTATTTTACAACTCACATTATTGTAACTATAGAAAGTGCTGACATTTCCTTCCAAATCTTTTTCTCACTCTAAAGAGAATATGAGTTTACAACAGCCAAAATAGTACATGGTTGGGTATAAAATCATGATATATTATTGCATTTCTTTCTTGCTATTAGTTCAAGAGATCTACTTAGTAGTGGGTTGGACCATTCCCCAATTATCTGAACTAGAATTACATCACATACCTGGGTACTGTTAATAACATACCAATGCAACTACAATAGGTGTACATTATGTGCTATTAGAGTTTGATGAGTGTTCTTTGTTACTGACTTCAGATAAAGCGCTACAATTTTTAGGCTGTTTAGATCAATAGGTATCATATTGATTCAATGGTTTTCTTTTCATCATGTTGTCATTATACTTGGAATGATTTTTCCTCATTTTATTACTTTGCCTTAGTTAATGCCCCAGAGAGGATTTTATTTAGTCTTTGTTAGCTTAGCTCAGAAACAATTTTGTTGTTGATGGATTCGCCTCTCCCCCCCCCCCCCCTTCAGCTTTTGTGGATTTTTTGGAACTGTAGCCTAGGAAGCTGAAAAACAAAGAATTAGAGAGAAAGATAAGGATATAGAGAGAAACAGTTAAATGTTCTCCTAGTTATATCAATTTCACAAACAAGTTTGTTAACCTGGCATTTAAGGTTGAAAGAGCCTTATTATTTACGTCAACCAAGAAACCATAAAATGAAAGCTGTAGGGTTTTTTATTCCCCATGCAGCCTAGAAATTGAAAGCTATTAATACATTTTATAAAGATAACCCCCAAAATTCACAGTATGCAACTAAACAGGCAAAGAATTAGATATACATCCACTGGCACCACCCCAAGAACAGCTAACACAAAATTGCTAAGTAGCAAAGGTTATTTCAGTTACCAGAAATACACTGATAGTTTACTGTTAATATTAATAAGCTTGTTTGAACTATGGACAAGCTTGGGTATGAATCCCAGACTGTTTTCTTGTTGACATTAAAAGGACAGCATTAAGGATCACAAAGTAAGAGGAGGTTCTGCAGACCTTTCAAACTGTTTTGTTTGACATCTTATTAATGGTCTGGATGGGGAAATTGATTGTTCCCTCTACAAGTTCACACTAAGCTAGGGGGAGAGGTAGAGATAGGATCCAGAATGACCTAGACAAACTGAAGGATTGGACCACAAGAAATCTGATGAGGTTCATCAAGGACAAGTACAGAAAAGAAGAGTGAGAGGGAATTTGATAGCAACCTTCAACTACCTGAAGGGGATTCCACAAAGAATGGAGAGAGGCTGTTTCTTAATGGTGACAGATGACAGAACAAGGAGCAATGATCTCAAGGTCTAAGTCGGAAATCAGGAAAAACTATTTCAAGGGGAGGATGATAAAGCTCTGGACTGCGTAACCTAGAGAGGTGGTGGAATCTCCATCCTTAAAGGTTTTTAATTCATGGTTTGACAAGGCCCTGGATGGGATGATTTAGTTGGGATTGGTCCTGTTTTTAGCAGGGGATTGGACTCAATGACCTTCTGAGGGGTCTTCCAAACCTATGATTCTATGAATGAGCCTCACTCCTACATAGGCAATCTCTTATCTCCACAGGTGGCTCCCTCCTATCGATTCTCCATATTGGACTACTTTCCTCCCCGTGTAGTTTTCCCTCAGCTGACCTAATCTAATTCAATACACATCCTGGACTTCAGAAAATCAGACTTTGACCACTCCATGGAATTGATGGGCAGGATCCCCTGCAATGCTGACATGAAGGTGAAAGGAATCCAGGAGAGCTGGCAGTATTTTAAATGAGCCTAATTGAAGGCACAGGAAAATACATCCTGATGTGCAGTGAGGTTCAACAAGGACAAGTGCGGGACAAGTGCAGAGTCCTGCACTTGGGATAGAAGATTCCCAAACACTGTGACATGCTGGAGACTGACTGGCTAAGCAGCAGTTTGGCAGAAAAGGACCTGGGGATTACAGTGGATGAGAAACTCGATATGAATCAACAGTGTGTCCTTGCAGCCAAGAAGGCTAATGACATATTAGGGTGCATTAGGACGTGCATTTCCAGCAGATCTAGAGAAGTGATTATTTCCCTTTTTCAGTATGGGTGAGGCCACATATGGAGTATTGTGTCCAATTCTGGGACCCCATTACAGAAAGGATGTGGAGGCATTGAAAAAGGTCCAGTTGAGAGCAGTGAAAATTATTAAGGGTATGGAACACATGACCTATGAGGAGAGGCTAAGGGATTTGGGCTTGTTTAGTCTGCAGAAGAGAAGAGTAAGAGCAAATTTGATAGCAGCCTTCAACTACCTGAAGGGAGGTTCCAAAGAGGATGGAGAGAGGCTGTTCTCAATAGTTACAGATGAAGAATGAGGAGCAATGGTCTCAAATTGCAGTGGGGGAGGTCTAGGTTGGATATTAGGAAAAACTATTTAACTGGGAGTGTGGTGAAGCACTGGAATGGGTTACCTACAGAGGAGGTAGAATTTCTATCCCTAGAGGTTTTTAAGTCCCAGCTTGACAAGGCCCTGGCTGGGATGATTTAATTGAGGTTGGTCCTGCTTTGGGCAGGGGGCTGGACTCGATAACCTCCTGAAGTCTCTTCTGGCCCTATGATTCTATGATCTTTCGAGACTGGAACAATTAACTGTCAGGGTTCTGACTCAGCCAGCCCACCTATCATGACAATCTGCATCTATCCCACAAATATTTGAAAGTGCCTATTAAGCCACGCATGCTTGTCTAAGCCTGCAGCAAGTTGATTTCTGTATTTAAAAGTAAAAAAACCCACAAATCAACTGTTACTATTTCTGAATTCAATTATATTATTCGCTCCCAATTTACTCCTTTGAAAAGATGTTTGACAAATTATGTCATTTTCATTTTTGCCCCATGGGAATCGGCTCCTTTTTTCAATGCAGACTGAATAACAATAAGCTCCCTACTGACCTGATCCAAAGCACACAGAATTTCATACTAAAATTCCTACTGACTTTCTATTGTCTTTCTATAGTTATCTTCAGTGGACTGAAGATAACCATGGAAATGTTCCACCTCTCTTTGTTTTGATTTGTTTAAAAACAAACACACAAGTACCAACTATTTCTCAAAAGTTTGAATAAAGGAGAAAAAGAAGTTACTCACCTTGTGCAGTAATGATTGTTCTTTGAGATGCGTGTCCCGTGGGTGCTCCACTGTAGGTGTCGGGCTTGTCCCGGCACCGCAGATCGGAGATCTTTTCTAGCCGTAGTCTGCCGGACCACACATGCGCAAAGTACGGCTCGTGGCTTTTCGCGCCGTTTAAGCGTTGATGGTCCGACTCCCGCCAGTTCCTCCTGCCTCTTGCTCTGAAAGACACAAAGTATAGAAAACTCCGAAGAGGGGAGGAGGGCGGGTTGTGGAGCACTCACGGGACATGCATCTCGAAGAACAATCGTTACTGCACAAGGTGAGTAACTTCTTTTTCTTCTTTGAGCAGTGTCCCATGGGTGCTCCACTGTAGGTGAATGTACAGCAGTAGCTCACGAATGGAGGAGGGTTCGGAGCTAGCATGCCGTAGCTGAGGATAACACCGCTGTCGCCACCGCCGAATCAGGTATTAAGAGATTAGGGATGGCATAATGTGTAGCGAAGGTTAGGTTGGAAGACCACATAGCAGCTCTACAGATATCTATCAAGAGAACTCCCTTGAGGAATGCAGTGGACATAGCGACTGCCCGAGTCGAATGGGCCCTCAGGGTCGAAGGCAGTGGTTTCTTTCGCAGTTTATAACAAGTTCTTATGCATTGTACAATAGTGGAGGAGATGCGTTGAGTGGACAATGAGCGACCTTTAGAACGGTCCGCCATTGATATTAGTAGCGAGTCCGCCACTCGAAAGGGTCTGATTCTCTCAATATAGAAGGCGAGAGCACGTCTGACATCCAAAGTGTGCAAGCGCGCATGTTCTGGTGAAGCGTGTGGTATGGGATGGAATATAGGAAGAATTATAGGTTCGTTGATGTGAAAACGAGAGATCACTTTGGGACAAAAACGTGGTTGCGTTCGCAATATCACCGCTTGGTGTGTAAAAACCGTATAGGGAGGAGAGACTGATAGTGCAGCTAGCTCACTCACTCTCCTCGCGGAAGTAATTGCCAACAAGAAAATGACCTTCATGGACAGGTCATATAGATTGCATGTTGCTAGCGGTTCGAAGGGTTTGCCCGTCAGGGAATTCAGGACCATTTCGAGGTCCCAAGGATCCGCTAGTTGAGTATAATGTGGATACAAGTTGGACATTCCCTTGAAGAACCTTTTCATTGTTGGATGGGAAAAAAACGGAACATCCGTCGACAGGCTGATGAAAGGCTGCTATTGCAGCGACATGGACTCTAATGGAAGCACAGGTAAGGCCCAAATTTTTGAGGTGTACAAGGTAGTCCAGGATTCACTGCAGAGGTGTAGAGACTGGATTCAGATCCTTTTGGAAACACCATGATGAGAAGTGTGACCATTTTGAGAGGTAAGTAGTTTGCGTAGATAATTTTCTACTGTTTAGTAAAATGTGCTTGACAGTGAGCATAATACTTCTGACTGTCGGAACCAACTAGGTACCATGCCGTGAGTGTGAGATGGTCCACCTGCGGTGGAGAAGGGAGTGGTGATTTTGCGAGAGCAGATCGTGCTGAATTGGTAGAGGACACGGAGGATGTATCGACATGCGATGGAGGTATGGATACCACGTGGGCCAGGCGGGGGCTATTAGGATTACTGTGGCCCTTTCTCGAATAATTGTCTCCACTACCCTGGGAATCAGGGGTGTGGGTGGAAATGCGTATAGTAGGTGACATCCCCAGTTGTATAGGAAAGTGTCGCCTTTTGAATTTCGCCCAATTCCCGCTCTCGAGCAATACTGAGGACATTTCGCATTGTGAGAAGTGGCAAAGAGGTCTACTAGCGGAAATCCCCATCGTTGAAATATCGCCGAGAGCACTGTGGGATGTAACTCCCATTCGTGATTGAGAGAAAAATGCCTGCTGAGGGCGTCGGCCGTTACATTGTGGTGGCCCGGGAGATATTCTGCGATTAAAAAGATGTTGTGGCGATTGCACATGTTCCATAGACGTACCGCTTCTGCGCACAAGGAGTGGGACCTGGCCCCACCCTGCTTGTTTACGTAATAAACGGTTGTCATATTGTCCGTAAGGACTCGTATGACTTGTCCCCGAATGATGGGAAGGAAGTGTCGACATGCTTTGTACACTGCCCTGAGCTTCAGGAAGTTGATGTGCATCAACGATTCGTCTGGTGACCATAGGCCTTGTACTTGTTCGGGGCCGAGGTGTGCGCCCCATCCGATGAGTGATGCATCTGTTGTCAACTGCGCCGACGGCTGAGGGCAATGAAAGGGTACGCCCGACAATAGATTGTCTGGACTTGTCCACCAAGCTAGTGATTTCTTGACCTGGGTGGGAACCGTTATTGTCCTGTGGACATCGCGTACACTGGGGGGACAGATTCGTGCCATCCAGTGTTGAAGGCATCGAAAATGTAACCTTGCGTGTTTGACTACATATGTTGTGGAGGCCATGTGTCCCATAAGCTGTAGGCACCGTAGTATGGGAACCGTTGGACTGATGAGCAAGATCTGGATCAAATCCTGCATCGTCTAGAACCTTTCCATCGGTAATGATGCACGCTCGGTCATAGAGTCTAGACGAGCACCTATGAATTGTATTGTTTGGTGCGGCTCCAATGATGACTTTGGAACATTGAGAATGAGATCCAGCTCCTGGAATAGCGTGAGTGTTGTCTCTGTAGCATTGCGCGCTTCCTGCAATGATTGGGCTCTGATTAAACAATCGTCGAGGTATGGAAAGATCATTATGTGTAGACGACGAAGATATGCGGTCACCACAGGCAGGGTCTTGGAGAAAACCCGTGGAGCCGATGAGAGACCGAACGGCAGGACCTTGTATTGGAAATGGTCTGTACCGATTTGGAAGCATAGGAATCATCTGTGCGCCGGATGAATCGCAATGTGAAAGTATGCATCCTGAAGATCGAGGGATGTGAACCAATCCCCGTTCTGAAGTGCTGGGATGATTGTAGCTAAGGTAACCATTCGAAACCATTGTTTTCGTAAGAAATGGTTGAGGTCGCGAAGATCTAGTATCGGTCTCCATCCCCCTGATTTCTATTCCGTTACAAAGTACCGGGAATAAAAACGTCTGCCCTTGAACTCGTCCGGAACAGGCTCTATTGCTCCGACAGCGAGTAGACGGGTAACTTCTTGCCTGAGCAAGAGCTCGTGAGATGGGTCCCTGAAAAGGGACAGGGCGGGGGGGGGATGGGGGGTAACGACGTGAATGGGATGGTGTAACTGAGGTGAATTGTTTGAAGGACCCATTTGTCGGTGGTGATGTAGGCCCATCAATGGAGGTACGGCCTCAGATGGTGGTGAAATATCGCCTTCGTAGCACTCAGAATGGTAATGATGGGAATGGTTCTCAACCCCTCGAGTGACACGTCAAACTTTCTGTCTGGTACCCTGTTAGGAAGTTGCTTTGGGCGGTGGGCGTCTCCGCTGTTGCCGCTGTCTACCTCTTTGTTGGTCTTGAGGCCTATACTGAGGAAATTGTCGTAGGGGGGGCCTCTGCCTTTGGTAGGGGGTATATCATTTTCTATGATATGGAGGAGTGTACATGCCCAGTGTTTTTAAAGTAGTTCTGGAGTCCTTCCCCGAGTGCAGAAGTTGGTCAGTCTTATCAGAAAAGAGATTCTGCCTGTCAAAGGGTAGATCCTCGACCCTTGAGAAGAGGTCTTTGGGAGCAGAGGACTGTTGCAGCCAGGATGCTCTGCGCATAACGACCGATGTAGCAGTCGTGCGCGCTGCAGCGTCAGCTGTATCCAGGGCAATATGTAAGGCCGTTCCAGAGGCTGCGTAGTCCTCTTGTATTACAGCCTTTAAAATGTCTCGTTTCGCCTCTGGAAGATGTTGAAGCAGCGGTACAAGCTTGGTGTAGTTGTCGAAGTTGTGATTCGCCAACAATGCGGAATAATTGGCCATTCGTAAAGTGAGTGTTGCCGAGAAGTAAGCTTTACATCCGAATAAATCGAGACGCTTACTGTCTCTGTCTGCGGCAGTAGGTTTGTGTTGCGGCATCTTTGCCTTTTGCTGTACTGCATCCACAACCAAGGAGTTAGGCTGTGGATGGGTAAAGAGAAATTCCATCCCCTTAGCGGGGACGAAATACTTTTTATCCACCTTCTTATTTGTCGGCAGGGCGGATGCCGGCAGCTGCCAAATATCGTCTGCAATTTCAAGAATGGCCGCGTCCAGTGGCAACGAAATCTTGGGCTGGTGAGTGTGTTTGATATTACGGAGGAGATGGTGTTGTTTTTGTTCCACGTCCCCCAGCTGCACGTTTTGACTCTCCGCCACTCTCTTAAACAGCTCCTGAAACTTGCGTAGGTCGTCCGAAGGTGAGGTGTCTCCTTGAAAAACTGCATAGTCTGGTGACGATGAAGAATGATGCATGGGTGATTGATCAGGTTCGGGATCCCGAACAGGAAGAGGTTGTCCGGTGTGAGAAGGAGACCCGGAGGGAGTTGGTGGCCTTGAAGGGGCAGGGGGAGTGTGGTGCTTTTGAACGAGAGAGGTTTGAGGGGACCGGTGCTGATGAGAGGATGACCTATGGTGATAGTAGGGCGACGTGGAACGACGGGATCTCCTGGAATATACCGAATGGGTTGAAAACGCGGGCAATCTTGGTGATCGTGACCTTCCTCTGTAATATGTGCTGCGACTGGGTGAACGACGATCATGGTGGTAGGAATGACTGGATCGTGGATCGTGGCGAGATTTGGCCAGTACGAGAGTATTAAGAGTACACCGGAGATGGTGAACGTACTTCAGGAGAGAACTCAGGACTTGGTGAGAAAGAAGATAATCTCCTAGATGTATGGGCAGGTGGTGCCAGCAACTGTTCCGGTGGAGAGGAAGTTGGAGTGGAAAGCACAAAGTGAGGAATTATCTCCACTGGTATTGGAGAAGTCCGTGCCGAGGTGGTCCGCGTCGTCACAGTTGATTGTCTCGGCACCGACGATTGTCTCAGTTCCGGGGACGATTGTCTCAAAGGAGAAGGCTGCCGCGGTGGACGTCCTTCTAAGGGAAGCCTGTGATGTGACGATCCTTCCGGTGCCGAAGGATGGCTCGGTGCCGGTACGCTCGATGACGGGGAACGCTCAGGTGCCGATGAACGTTTAAGCTTTTGTTGCTTCATGGGCGGCGATGATCGATTCGGTGCCGACCATGTAGAAGGAGGATGTTCAGGAGTTACCGAGCGTCGCCTTGTCGAAGGTTTCGGCGTTTGTTTTGGTGATCGTCTAGAATGAGCCGGTGCCGAAGTACGCTCCTGCACTGAGGAATGGCTCGGCTCCACAGGCAGCTTGGACATGCGTCTCTGTGCCGGGGAGCGGCTGCGTGCCAGCGAGTGGCTGCGTGCCGGGGAGCGGCTGCGGCTCGGTGCCAGGGAGCGGCTCGGTGCCGGGGAGCGGCTCGGTGCTGGGGAACGTTCCGCACCGGCAGCGGTTCTCGAAGCCATGGAAGTCCCTGGAAGTGGTTTGGAGACCGAGGGAATGGCTGAGACAGTGGAGCCCGATATAGAAGGGCTTGGAGCTGACTTACTCCGGCTATCTTTAGGCGCCACCGCAATGCTTGCGGGCGGTGCCGTTGATGTCCCTGGCTTGTCGCCTGCACCCGATCTTGAGGGTGGAAGGGATTGCGCTGGAGATGGTTTCCTCTTCATTTTTTTAGTTTGCTCTGCATGCCCCTTAGATTGTTTGGCCTCGGGTTGTAGAGCTTTGTCAAATAAGAGGATCTTTAGGCGCATGTCCCTGTCCCGTCTTGCTCTGGCTGGAGCAATGGGGACATTTTTGGAGTATGTGGCCTTCCCCAAGGCACCTAATGCACAGGGAATGGCCATCAGAGGCAGGCATTGCCTCACGGCATTCGCCGCACTTCTTGAATTCCGGCATTTGAGAAGAATAAACTAACTACTGAAGAGAAAGATTTTTTTTAAACTACTAGAACTATTAACTATAGGAAGAATTAGAACTATAACTTTTAAACTATGTATATAATAATTATTGGTGATCTCTCTCTGTGTTAGTGAACAGGGTTCACGAGAGAGACGTTAATCCGTCCGCGGCCAAGGACGGTCAGGAGGAACTGGCGGGAGCCGGACCATCAATGCTCAAACGGCGCGAAAAGCCACGAGCCGTACTTCGCGCATGCGTGGTCCGGCAGACTACAGCTAGAAAAGATCTCCGATCTGCGGCGTCGGGACAAGCCCGACACCTACAGTGGAGCACCCACGGGACACTGCTCGAAGAAGAAGCTTACATTTTGAACTACCTGCCTCAGTGACATGAGGTTGGTCACTTACTTAATGTGAAAGTCAAATGTGTCAAATGCATGTATAAACTATTTAATTAAAATATCCCAGGCTATTTGAGATCCATTCCAGTTTTACAAATGCAGCATGAAAAACTGCTTTACCTTTATCACCTGAATAGTTTTCCTATAGTAAAGAAGAAAAGTATACCCTCTTGTAAAATATTCAGATACATACCAAGTAAAAATGCAGATGTGTGATCTACTTGCTATGTCTAGACTGCAGGTTTCTTTCAAAAGAAGCTTTTCCGGAAGAAGAGATCTTCCAAAAGTGAGTTTCCACACTGCCAAAGTGCATAGAAAAAGCAATCTGAATGGATGCTATCTCGCATTTAAGCTGTGATTATTATGGATGGAGTGGCCACCAGGGCACCTGTGCTTTTTCCTCCTCTTTAGAAAGAACTCCCTCTTCCCCATCCACACATGCCTTTTTCTGAAAGAGCTCTTTTGGAAAAAGGCTTCTTCCTCATAGAAAGAGGTTTATCAATGTCGGAAAAACCCCTCTGTTCTTTCAATTTTTTTTCCCGAAAGAATGTGATTGCACTGTCGACGTAAGTGAAGTTTTTTCAGAAAAACCGATGTTTTTCTGAAAAAAACTCTGTAGTGTATACATAGCCCTTGTTACTTATCTTGAAAGGAAGATGCTGCTGAGACAATAAACTGTTTTAAAATAAATCCCCTTCTGACAATTCACAAAACAATAGAAAATGTATTAATCTCTGTTCAGCTCACAGTTACTGGCAGTGAAAACTTTAATAGACAACCTAGTCATCAGAATTACTTTGTCAAAATTCCACTGAGGTTTAGCTAATTCTTTTCGAGTCCATTTCATTAGTCTGAAAAAAAAATATTTAAAAAAGTCAAATCCTGATTTAATAAGAGGTGGATTTGAATAAATTACTCTATTCCTATGTTCATTGAACTTTAAATGAATTGCTCCACAATCCATTGCCAAGCAACTAGAAATATCCTTAGGAAGTTCAACAACATACTCATATAAAATTGCTAGGTTGAACAAACAGTTTACTAAGAATTTCAGGCTGACAAGATGAAGAATTATGAATACACAGAGCTTCACTCATTAATTCTATCACTCCTATATAAATGCAAGTTGGTGCTGGCACTTTAAACCTAAAGGCTTGGCAATGTGTTGCCCAATATGTATGATCCATTTCAAGATGACTTAGAATTTTATAATCCCCCCACCATAGAGTAAGACCACAGCTGTAATTAGAAATCAACTCTTCCTATAAATATTCAGCTGCAAAAGGTTCACGAACAAGTTAGTTCATGTACCTATATTTGTGCCTAAATCAGGGTAAAAAATCACAGCTTTTTATACCGATGCTCATTTTAGATATATATAAGCATGTGTTGGATTTATTATCATGGACCCCATGACCCAAAGGAGCAGGAATGTGAGAGGTCAGTGCAATAGGAAATTAGAGCCATCTCACCCAGATGGATGACAATAATTAGTAAATGTCATCTACACCACCACCCCTCTCAGTATAAGTAAATAGTAGTTTGGAAAAAATCAGTATATTAGACTGTCAATCATTTAATATAAGAAAGGCTGGAGCATTCCTAGATTTCCTTTACCTCTAGTAGGGTAGAAATGCTGTTCCCAATCAGTTTTCACGTTCTTGTGGGAGGTAGGAATAATGCTTTTCTAACCTTTTGCTGCCCATGCTATCACAGCTGCACTACTATATCTAGAGTGCTGGTTGCATAAAAAGAAGCATAGAAAGAAGGATCATGTTACATTCAGAGAAATGTTGATAACCATGGACGTTTTCTTGATGTTGTTCTTGGTTTCGGGAACTTGGTTTCTATACTGACAATGTTGGGGGAAAACAGATTGACATCTACTAATTGCCGTGGGCAAAGACATTTGAAATGAAATGTGGGTGATCAAAGCCTGTTAGGGTAAACAGTGTGCTGGCATTTTTGGTGATCATGTAGAGAACAATCTTGGCTCTGACACCCCTCTTCCCTTCTCCTCTTTCAGGTGAAAACGGGGATTAAAAACATTTTTAAAATAATAGGCTCACAAAGGGTACTTCTACATACCAGGGCTAAAGTTGAAATAAGCTAGGCAACTTCAGCTACGTCAATTGCGTAGCTTAAGTTGAAGTAGCTTAATTCGGCTTTTGGTGCTGTCTACACAGCAGGAAATCGAAGGAAGGACACACTTCCTTTGAGTTCCCTTAGCCCTCATAAAAGGAGGGATAGCATGAGTCAGAGTAAGAAGTCATCCAGCTTGACATTATTTCAAAATAAAGGCTTATAGTGTAGATGCGCTCTTTGTTATTTCGGAATAAAGTCAGTTATTTCAAAATAATGCTAAAGTGTAGACATACCCAAAGAAACTATAACACAATCTTTTCCTTTTGCCTCCCCATAAAATATCAAAAATTAAAAAGTATATTGTGGAAGTATATTGTGTTGCTCATTGATATTATCCCTTTGTATTATTGAACTGTCTTTGCTGTAAGCTCCAGCTCACTCTCTAGCACATACACAGTATAGTTTTCCAGAGTCTTCTATCTTTTAGCTTATTACTGTTTTATATTAATACATAAATACTACATGCACAATCTGACAGGCTGTTTCTTTGATGATCTATGTGTCTGCTCTAGTCTCTGTACTTGTTTGCAACCTGCCAAAGTGCAGAAGTTTGTGCCGAAGATCACAAAAGCGTTACTATTTCCTTAATAGGTATGCAAACACCCATAGGTACTAATGAGATGCAAGTGTGTGCATTAAGGTGTGATTGTCACTTCTATTGTCTTTATTGCTTTAAATTGTGCTTCAGTTGAACTGTCGCCATTAAAGTTTTGTTAACTCAGAGATGCATATTAATTAGCTAGCAGGTTAGCTGTTTAAGAGCCAAATCCTGGTGTCAATAGAAGAAGTCCAATTGACTTCAGAGATACAGAATTGGGATCTTAGCTTGTAATAATGCATTTAGTACAAGGACTTATTAAGGCTCAGAGTTTAAGTAATGTGAAAGCTTTATCCCTTGTGTGGAAGTTTAAAATTCCAATTTCCCATTGCTTTTCATTTATGACCTTCCAGCATATTGATAGAAAGTGGTTTCTAATTTTGAGCTTTAGGCTTGCACTGGATTACAGCAGGCAAAATCAACCCTTCAAGTCTTCATGATAATACTTCCTTACATATATAAAATATGAAAATTCAAGTTGAATCAGCTCTCTTAACTCTGGATGCCAAAAAGCTGTACATTTAGAAAGATTTTGTATTATGCCGGTCACTACTGGATTACAACAAGGGCAAAAGTTCAAGCCCAATCCACAGGGCCACTCTACTCCGTGAAGAGAAACAATTTAGAGCTATTATAAGAAAATAACTTTCATTAAGCTTTCATCATTTGCAGTCCACTACAGACCCATCTCAGCTTTCTAAAATGTCAACATCTAAATGTATCATCATTCTTTATTATGCTTGAGGGGGAAGAAAAGATCAAATGGAAATGAAGAAATATCACTTTCCCTTTGGATCAGCAGACAAGAATAGGTATAATTCCATGCCAGAAATGTGTCAGGGCCTGCATTTACTTTATCTATTTACAGTAATAAAAGCAAACATACAAGCATATGAAAATGATATATACGTATATTTGATTTCATTCCGCTTTCCTCCTCATTAGCATGTCATGAAGTCACACATTCCAAGACCAGGAAGGATCACTGTGATGATCTTTTCTGACTTCCAACAGTGAAAAGGCCAAAGAACTTCCCCACAATATTTCCTTTTGAACTAGGGCATATCTGATAACAGAAATTTCATAACATCCACATGTACTCCTACGTTGTTTATAGACAGTTCCCCAAAGGGTGACAGTATATGTTTGACAACTCTTAGAGGGGTAGCCATGTTAGTCTGTAACTGCAAAAACAACAGAGTCCTGTGGCACATTAAAGACTAGCAGATTTATTTGGGCATAAGCTTTTGGGAATAAAAAAGCACTTCGGCTGTGTCTACACTGGCATGAATTTCTGGAAATGCTTAAAACAGAATAGTTTTCGTTATAAGTATTTCCGGAAAAAGAGCATCTACATTGGCAGGCTGCTTTTCTGGAAAAGCCCTTTTTCTGGAAAAGCGTCTGTGGCCAATGTAGACGCGCTTTTCCGGAAAAGAGCCCCGATAGCCATTTTCGTGATCGGGGTTTTTTTTCCAGAAAAGATTACTGGGCTGTCTACACTGGCCCTTTTCCGGAACAATGTTCCGGAATAAGGACTTATGCCCGAGCGGGAGCAGAATAGTTTTTCCGGAATAGCGGCTGATTTTGTACAGTAGAGCGTCGTTGCTTTTCCGGAAATTCAAGGGCCAGTGTAGACAGCTCGCAGCTTATTCCGGAAAAGCGGCTGATTTTCCGGAATAAGTGGCCCAGTGTAGACACAGCCTTCAAGTACAACTGAGATAGTTACAGATCTGACAACTGCACACAGCAGGGAAATTCAGAGGGAAGTCTAGAACTTCAACAGAATCTCACACGGTGTGCCTGTAAATATAGAATATGTGGTAAGTAAAAACACTCACAGGGTACATGTCTACACTAACGGTACTTCTACACTGTACAGCTATTTTGAAATAAACTATTCCGGAAATATAACTTAGTTTGAAATAGCACGCCTACACTGCAGGGAAGCCTCAAAATTAGTCCCAGGAAGGCTTCCCTAATGTAGGCATGCGATCTCGATTTAGAGCCCCAGGAGGCACTGAGGAGGAATAACTGAGAATGGCCCTGGTGAGGGGCTATTTTAAAATAGTAGCAGTGGAGCATCTACACATACCTTATTTCAAAATAGCTATTTTGGAATAGGCGTTATTCCTCGTGGAATGAGGTTTACAGAAGTTGGAATAAGCCATCCATTATTTCAAATTTATTTTGAAATAACAGAATTGCTGTGTAGATGCTCACATTGTTATTTTGAAATAAAGCTGGTTATCTCAAAATAAAGGTGCAGTGTAGACACACTTAGATATATGGAAATGTGATTCTCAGCACAAGCAGTATAGTTATGCTGATTCTCATCCAGCTGGCATGCTAATTATATAGTGTAGTTGCAGTAGCTTATAGTAGCATGGGCTAGCCATCTCAACTACAAACCATCCCAGGTCCTGTGGGAATATACTTGTGGGAGGTGGGACTAGCACTTACCTGCCCTCTTGCTGCCCATGCTACCACAGATATACTACTATTTCCAGAGTGATAGTTAAATAAAAAGAAGACAGCATCACCATTTTGGTTCCTGTCTTCCTATGCTATATACACCATCTAATTAACATAATGTATGTCATCTTCCTCTCTCTCTTTGGCATGGCAGTGTTTCCTGGGATTTCATAACATGCACTGCATAATTCTATACAGCAAAGAAACAACAAGCTGTGAAAAATCCTGGTCCAGTGCTCTGTAATATTTGGCTTCTGGTCAACTACTCAATGAAGAGCTGGTTGTTAGGGCATTTAGATACCTATCAGGAATTTCAGTGCACAGATCAACAAGTCCTTGAGTAATTTGTGTCCTAGGAAACAAGAGGCTTAAACTTAATTAATATATCCTGTCAATTATCTTGTTGTTATGAGGACACTAATAATCATCAGGCCGCAATACCACTATCCTTTCCTCATTGAGCTGTGTGACAATGCAAGATAAAAAGCTAATTTCAGCCTTACCCAGAGTAGAAATTACAACGAAAGAGAACTAGACTGGAAAAGATGTAGCGATGCAAAATCTACTTGGTTGCTGTGTTGTTTATCACTGCATAACAGAACAGAATTCAGCCCTGCAGTTGAAGGTGGTAGAAGAACAGCTGCACTATTTTGGAGAATCAGTGTGCATTTTCTCTCTGTTTCTTCCTAATTCATTTCCAATGTGTTTTCCAAACTTTATACTCAGGTTAGGGTTCACTTTTAAGCACCGTCAGGTGGATTGTGTGAACATGCAAATGTAACCTAAGTTAATATACTGTGACTGTTAGGGTACGTCTACACAACAGTGTTATTTTGGAATAATTAACGTTATTCTGAAATAACAGTCTGCATCTACACTACAGACAGGTATTTTAACATAATCTCGAGCTGGAAGACTTCTTACTCCGACTCATGGTAACCCTCATTTTATGAGGCATAAGAGAAGTCAGAGGAAGAGTTCTCTTCCTCAGACTTCCTGCTGTGTAGACAGCACCAAAAGCCAACTTAAGCTATTTCAATTTAAGCTACGCAAGTGATGTATCTGAAGTTGCGTAGTTTAATTCGACTTTAGCCCTGATGTGTAGACATGCCTTTAGAGCCCTTCTAACAGCTAGATTATGTAAAAAGATTTAAAAGGCTGCTATTGGTGACAATCTAACAGACCTGGTCTTTTAATTCAAGCAGTTCTGGGCAATGCTTTGAGATCCAGAAGCCCCATGTTGAATCCCATGAGCTGACACTAACCATACATGTTAAACCAGGGGTGGGCAATCATTTTCAAAAGGGGGCCACTTCACAAATTTCTGAAGTGGCCTCAGGCTGCCCCGGAAGGAGCAAAGCCAGGAGACTTCTTGTGCTCCCTGCCATAGACACTGATTGGCCTGGGGATGGGGAAGCGGTAAAGTCTTTGCCCCCTGCCCTCCCCTCCTCTCCCCGGTGCCTGCAGAGAATTGCCAGTTGTTTTAAAACAGCTGATGGTTCCCTCTAGCAGCCGGAGTGGGAGAAGACTTTGTGCGATTCCCCTATTCCCAGGCCAATCAGTCCCTTGCCCCCTGCCAGGGGCGCACCGTGGGGGGAAATGTTGGTAGGGGTAAAGAGATTTGACACGCTCCCTCCCAGCACTAGGCCAATCAGGTTTTAAAACAGCCATCGCTTCTCTCAGCCGCCACGCACACGTGGTGGGAGGAAGAGAGTTTGCACGCTCCCACGGCCCCAGGTCTCAATTGGCCTGGGAGCGAGGGACTGGAAGGGCAGCCATGGGCCAGATCCACCCACTTGGCGAGTCAGATTCAACCTGCAGAGGAGCTCTTGCCCAGCCCTGCGTTAAACCATAACTAAGAATATGTTTTATGTATGAGGTGCCTATCTGTACTTGGGTTTATTGTACAGATGCTACTTTGTCATCTAGATTTGAAAATTTGGCTTTGAATGAACCCCTCATGGAATAGACTTTTTTTAAAATTATGCTATATGGCAATACGGAGACAGTCCCCATAAACTGTATAGTAGAAGTGAGTAACTTGCCAGTGTTGCCTATGGGCAATCAGCCAATAAACTAATAAACACAACACATGTTTTCTTAACTTCTGACAAAAGGGCAGCAAAGACACAACTATGTAGCTTTTAACTCATCCACCTTGAGTTAAACCTATACAAAAGTGAGGGGTTGAATCCAAACTGCTAAACGGAGCTAAAAACTGAGGGTATGTCTACACTACCCTGCTAGTTCGAACTAGGGGGGTAATGTAGTCATCCGCACTTGCAAATGAAGCCCGGGATTTGAATTTCCTGGGCTTCATTTGCATGAAGCTGGCTGGCGCCATTTTTAAATGCCGGCTAGTTCGGACTCCGTGCCACGCGGCTACACGTGGCACGGACTAGTTAGTTCGGATTAGGCTTCTAATCCGAACTAGCTGTACCTCATGGAAGCCTAATCCGAACTAGCTAGCCTGTGCCACGTGTAGCCGCGCGGCACGGAGTCCAAACTAGCCGGCATTTAAAAATGGCGCCGGCCGGCTTCATGCAAATGAAGCCTGGGAAATTCAAATCCCAGGCTTCATTTGCAAGTGTGGATGACTACATTACCCCCCTAGTTCGAACTAGCGGGGTAGTGTAGACATACCCTGAGTTATCATCCTTCACTATAGGTTAGCTCACTCAAGTCATGAACACATTTAAAAAACACACACACACATTTTTTTTACAGTTAAGACATACATTAAGGCAAATATTATAGTTACTTCTGGATTAGTAATATCCCCTTGCATTTCTCTACAGAAAACTGTTGATGTGCATTTGTCATTTCCTACATACATATATGAGTTATTTAAGGCACTTGGCTTGTTTCAGACTTCCAATTCATTCCTTGGTTTTATCTCTATATGATATAGATCTCTATATGGGTATGTCTACACTACCACCCTAGTTCGAACTAGGGTGGTAATGTAGGCATACCGCACTTGCAAATGAAGCCCGGGATTTGAATTTCCCGGGCTTCATTTGCATAAGCCGGCCGGCGCCATTTTTAAATGCCGGCTTGTTCGAACCCCGTGCCGCGCGGCTACACACGGCACGGGCTAGATAGTTCGAACTAGCAAGCCATTCCAAACTATCTGTACACCTTGTGGAACCTTCATAAAGTGTATTGAGTTCAGCAAAACAACCAATTAAAGTAGTAAAAATATTTAGCATTAACATTTAATTTTTTGTTTGGGACTCAAAAAAAGTCTGCCTGAAAACTGCTATTCATAGAAATTACCAAAGCTTTACACAAAATAGTTAATATAAGATGGCTTTCAGGTTTTGAGCTTTAACAGGCTAATGACAGTGATTTCACAAGCTTTGCCAATCCTGCACGCCTAAAGGGGGAATGTTTCTAATTTGAATCTGATGAACAACTTCTTGGGGTTTTTGGGAAATAGGCACATTTAAATAAGGGAGAAGTTATTTTCAACTAATTGTTTTGCTTTCTTATTAATTTTTTCTATTTTTTATTGTAATTATCATGCCCATAGAATAAAATCAGTGATACAAGCCAGTTAGATGTGGGAAACATTGATAATACGGTGGGAAATCTAGTTGATTTTTGTTTCTGTTTTTTACTATTCTGGACCAAATACAGAGATAATATGGGGACAGTTACAAGAGATAAGTAGTACACCAAGACCAGGAAAGGTGCGGTTTCAGCAAGGGAGGGCAGGGAAGAGGGACACGGAAAGAGAAGAAGGCTTACAACAGAGCCTTTCCTCAGGTTTAATACTTATATTTTACTCTGATTAACCCACAAACAATTTACATTACTTATCAATGTGGCCTTTTCAGTAGGGTTGCCAGATGGTTTAACCAAAAATACCAAACACCCCTCCCTCCCCAAAAAAAACACCAGAAAAAAAAATCTGTTAACGAAAAAAAGGGGGGGAACCAAAGTTGTTGAGCAAAAAAAAAAAAAAAGAAGGACCCTGACAGCAGTTATCAGCCATGAAAAAAATTTAAAATTTAAAAGAAAAGGCTTTTTTGCTGGCAGCCATTTTGTTTTTCTTTCCAGCCATGAGACAAGCCCCTGCAGAACCAGATAAGAGGGAGGGGGGAGGGGCTTGCAGGGAGTCCGGGGGGATCTATCGGGGGGACCAGGGGCTGGACCCAGTTGCTGAGTGTGTTGTAGGGTTACCAGGTGTCCGGTATTTTCGCCTCCTGGCAGGGAAAAAAGATCAGAAAATAACAGACATTTTAGGTATCTGGTATTTTCTGAATTTTTTTTACCGGACAGGAGGTGAAAATAACGGACTGTCTGGGTCAATACTGGATACCTGGCAACCCTACCTTTCAGAGAAGCATCACAGAAAATCTTGTGTGCTCATTTAAAATGTAATGTTCTAGATAAGCTTGTCTTTTGCCATGTACTTTCTCCCTTGTAAAAATATAATAAAATGGGGAAAAAATTGAATAAGAAACTTCATTACAAAACATAGAATCAAACTTCATCTTTGAGAAGTGCCCTGCTTTAGAGGGAGTAGACGGGCACAGTGCCATTAAGAATTTGGAGGGAAGGGAAATGGCTATTTTGCTATCCTTTGAAAACCTGTGGCATGTACTTCTCTTCATACCTACCATGTGTGGCATGCAGCACCACTAGGATCACTGCACATCCACTAGTGGAATCTGGAGTTGCAGAGGCTCTGAATGCAAACACTACATTTGCCACTAGATGCACAAACACTCCACAGACCCAAGCAGGACCAGACAAGGCTAATTAGACCTACAAGTCAAGGGTTCTCCTACAAGTTCAGACAAATTAGATTAAACTTTAAAACTAAAGTAGCTACATTTTCTCAGCTGTTCATCTCAGAAATGTGATTCTTCTCCACAGTTTTATTATAGGTCTTAACTGCAAATATGGGTGCAGAGAACTCCAAGAATACACTGCAAAACTTCCTAGTGCATCTCAGCTTACTGCAGCACTAATAATCATGGGCTCCCCTCCCCCCCAAATCACAGGGCCACACACAAATGAATGCAGCATCACTGTGCATACAGCAACTCAAGTGTCATTATGCTGTGTGGTCATTCTCACTCAAGCTAGGCTCACTTGATTCAATTAACTCAGGTATAGATTGCTCTTGCTCTGCAATGATGACATGTCTCTAGATGAAACATATCTAAAGGTACACAGTGATTTGCCTGACGTGAACAATCTATGTGCTTGTTCCAGACCCACAAAGAGAAGATTGCTGTTTATAGCAAAGGACAGGCTTTCCTCAGTGATGCCAGAAACCTAAAGTACTTAGGCCCTGAGTCTAATTTGCACTAGGGCCACCAAGGAAATGGAAATTAATCTCAAACTTTACACCTCATCCTGCTGCCAGCATGGTGTAAAAGGAGGCTTATTATAAATGAGAGTTAGACCCCTAAAGATCTCCAAGATGAGGGGAAAACAAAAATAAACAAAAGAAAACAAAAACCCCAAACATCTCTTTGTCACTGTACACTATAACTTGGGAAATTCAGGGTCAGATTCCCAGATGGTGAAAATTCACATAGGTCACTAAAGCATCTCTACCAGCTGTCAACCTGACATATGATGAAAGTTAATTAAAAACAAAACAAAAACAAAAAAGCATCCTACAAACCCATTCCAGTTTTAAATTGGCTTTTACACAGATGAAGCTTTAACACTAAACAAACACAGAAACAGATTCTCTTCTCATTTATACTAGTATAACTCTGTTGAGATCAGTGGCCCCATTCAGGGCCGGACTAAGGGGTGGGCTAGCCGGGCAGCTGCCCAGGGTGCCAACCTACGGGCCGCCCGGGGCAGGGGCTGTGTTAAGCCCCGCAGAACTGGCCAGAAGCGCCCTTACCTCCGTGGCCTTAGGGCCCTGCACAGCCAGGCACAGCCTGCCCTGGGTGGCCCCAGGCTGCGCGCCATCAGCAGTGGCCAGGCCGACTGGGCAGCGCATGTGCCGTGCAGCAGCCCACGCATCCTGGGGGCAGGCCTGTGCATGCGCCGTGTGCCAGAGGTGGGGGCGCGTGTCCCGGGGGCGGGCCCGCGCATGCACCATGCGCCCCGGGAGCAGCACCACGCACCTGGGGCCCGGGGCACCAAAATGGCTCAGGCCAGCCCTGACTCCATTCACACAGCTATAAAATGTGAAAGGAGATCCAAGCCCAAAGTGTCCACCTGCTGGTGCATTACTTCATACTGAAAAAAACAGAATGAAAAAGAGCAGTAACAGGACTATTTCATCATTCACATTAATAATGTACACGGAAGTGACTGAAGCCAGACCAGTTACCAGGAAGAAGCATTAATCTGAGTTTTATTTAAGAAGAGAGTGGAGGAAATACTTTACCAATTAGAGTAAAAGACC
This sequence comes from Pelodiscus sinensis, assembly GCF_049634645.1. Lineage (NCBI taxonomy): Eukaryota > Metazoa > Chordata > Testudines > Trionychidae > Pelodiscus > Pelodiscus sinensis. The sequence continues at coordinate 9,978,377 of NC_134723.1, forward strand.
CTGGGGGGTCTCCAGTCTTTTTTTTTTTTTTTTTTGAATCCTTGAAAGTGACCTAGTTAAACAGGTTTGCTAGCATTTCTGCTGGCTCTCAGAGCCTGAGGCAAATGAGGTTTTCCTAAGTTCACCAGCTCTAGTTTCATCACTTCATCGAGATGTAACTTCAATGTTTTGGCATCAGGAAAAAAAAACAAAGAAAAGAAACTGGAAAGTGAGTTTGAATTTCAACAAGGTTCATAGTTCTCAGATTTTCATTGTAAATGTGCAAAAGCAACTTAACCTGTAGCTTCAAAAATGTAAAGTGGTAATATGAAACAGTCGTAGCCATGGCAACTTCTTCTCCATTCTTTCAAGGGATTCTAAGTTGAGCTAAGAGGCCATGTGGCTTTCACAGTTTTGTGAGCGGCAGGACAGATGCCTGTATTTCTGTAGGACACAACAAGTAACTGTGACACAAAGTGGTCTGTGCTAAGTCCATCTCACTCTCAAGGTTGTTGGGCTTTGAAATAACTGCTCAGGGTGCAATGTTTCATATACCTTTGAAAAGCTCAATGACTATCAGAGCTCCAAAGCTTCAGGGGGGTAGCCAAGTTAGTCTATAACAGGAAGAACTTAAAAAACAACAAATACAGGCAGTCCCCGACTTACGTGGATCCGACTTACGTCGGATCCCTAGATACGAACGGGGTGAGGCAACTCCCGCACATGCGCAGCCGCATTCCCGGGGCTCGCTCACCTGGGTCCTAGGATCCTCCTCCTCCTCGGGCCGGCTCTGACTGGGGTCCCGCAGAGCTGCCGGGCAGAGGAAAAGTGCCTCCCCACGCCCGCTGCCCCCCTGCCAGCAACAGGCTGCCCCCTCCCCTGAGCAACAGGCTGCCGAACAGACAAAAGCAGCCTCTCTGCCCCTCCTCCCCTCTATACATGCCGGGCTCCCGGAGCGCAGCAGCGTCCCCGGGGCTCACTCACCTGGGTCCTAGAATCCACCTCCTCCTCCTCTTCGGCCGGCTCCAACTGGCCTCTGCCTGCAGCAGCTGGACACAGGGACAGGGATCCCGCAGAGCTGCCGGGCAGAGGAAAAGTGCCTCCCCACGCCCGCTGCCCCCCCCCCCCCTCCCCGCGGCCTCGCATCCTGCACGCCTCCCCCCTCCCCCCCTGCCAGCAACAGGCTGCCCCCTCCCCTGAGCAACAGGCTGCTGAACAGCAGACAAAAGCAGCCTCTCCGCCCCTCCTCCCCCTATACATGCTGGGCTCCCTGGGCAAACAAAGACTCCACCAAAACAAACAAAGTGCTGGCCTCATTGTGTTAGCAAAAAAAGGACCCTCCTCCTAGAACCCTGGGTGGTGTGTGGAAATAAAGCTATTAGCTCAAAGCATGGTGCAGAGCTGTTTGGTATTTGATGAGTTACTCCTTTAGTCCTGAGTTTGTCACAGGGACAGAAATAGATGTGAAATCTTCTGAACAGGGGAACAGACAGCAAAACAAACATTAGAGGGGAGTTAACCTTTCCCTATGCTATCCAAAACTAAAAAAAATGTTTGGCTAGAGTTTCCCCTACAATATGTACCAGTTCCGACTTACATACAAATTCAACTTAAGAACAAACCTACAGTCCCTATCTTGTACGTAACCCGGGGACTGCCTGTAGTCTGGTAGCACTTTAAAGACTAACAAAACATGTAGATGGTATCATGAGTTTCTGTGGGCACAGCCCACTTCTTCAGAGGACTCCACACTGGTTGGGTGCCCCTTGAAACAGAGCTTTTCTTGGGTCCTAGCCTACAGAAGAAACCACACCAATTACAGGGCTTTCCTAATCTGTTATGGTTACATTCGTTTTCTCTCTCATGCAAATTGATCTTTCATCCTTCCATGCATTCTAAAATCATAGTTTGCCTCAGGGATTGAAGTGAAACAGAAAGGGCAGATAACAGGATTTACAAGGACATAGAAACCATAGGTTTTAATTGCAGTGAACGTGTGCATTGTGCTGTCTTGATGTTTTTATCTTCAGAAATAAAACAGTAGTTGCATGACACAACAGGGTATCCACACTCTCCAATGATACCTTTACTTTAACAATTTTTTCCAGGAAATGTTCTCCTGAACTATGCTGTCTTCCCAAATAAGCCAAGGTAGGATTGACTATGTTGACTGCCTCCACATCCATACTGTTACCCTTTCTTCCACACCTACTCTTGCTAGATGGATATCATAGAATCATAGAATCCTAGGACTGGAAGAGACCTCAGGAGGCAGGATCCCCAAGGCAGGATCAACCCAAACTAAATTATCACAGTCAGAGCTTTGTCAAGCTGAGACTTAAAAACCTCCAGGGATGGAGATTCCACTACCTCCCTAGGTAACACATCCCAGTGCTTCACCACCCTCCTTTTAGGAAATAGCTTTTCCTAATATCCAACCTAGAGCTCCCCCACTGTAACTTGAGACCATTGCTCCTTTTTCTGCCATCTGTCACTAATGAGAACAGCCTCTCTATCCTCTTTGGAACCTCCCTTCAAGAAGCTGAAGGCTGGTATCAAATCCCCCCTCAATCTTCTCTTCTGCAGACTAAATAAGCCCAAATCCTTCAGCCTCTCCTTGTACTTCATGTGCTCCAGTCCCCTAATCATTTTAGTATACCTCCTGGACCCTCTCCAATGTGTCTACATCATTTCTTTAGTGTGTGTGTGGGGGGAGGAGGGGGGAGGGCCCAGAAATGGATGCAATACTCCAGATGTGGCCTCACCAGTGACAAATAAAGGGGAATAATAACTTCTCTAGATCTGCTGGCAATGCTCCTCCTAATGCACTCTAATATGCTATTAGCTTTCTGGGCTACAAGGGCACACTGCTGACTCATATCCAGCTTCTCATTCACTGTAATCCCCAGGTCCTTTTCTGCTGAACTGCTACTTGCCAAAATGAGAGAATGGTAAGTAGGATGGCAGAAAGCAGGTAGAATTCACCTGGTTTTTGAAGTGTTTTCAGACAAATAAAATCTCTTGAATCAGAAATCAGAGAAATTACAATCAAGTGCCTGTGTGGGCCTAATTCACATTCAGGAGCAACGATAAAGTTTTCCCCTGACAGCTGAACTTACAAGACATTTGGGCACTGAGAAGGAATGTGCCAATTACCTGAACAGGACTCACTACTAGTCCCCTTAATACTGCTCTCCTGAGTCAAGTGAGTGTATTCCCTCAAGGCTAGGACAGAGGCCCTTCTTTGATCAGAAAAGCTATTTCTTTGGGGAATCTCTGGACCATTAGGCAGCTGTATGTCCCAATTTTACTGTAGTGACAGGAGAGCACGTCTGTGCTCAGACTTGTCTGTAAGGTATCTATCACACGGTGCAATACAAATAATAAATAGTCCTGCTCTCTTTGCAAAAAGTTGAATGTGAAGAACAAATGTTTGATAATATTTGTATATATTATATATATATATATACAGTGTCTATATATAGCAAGCTTAGTCTTACTTAGAGACACATTTTGACAGGTACACAAATGCACACACATACACACACTACAAAAGGATAAACCTTAAAGATATTTCTAATGGTCTCCCTCAAAGTTACAATATGATAGAGTTGTCATTAGCCACCACGTTTTTCCCCCTTTCATTTCTATAGGCCACTTACTGGTCTCAGGCCATGCTTCATGATGAGCTCATAAAATGCCCTAACAGGGTAACTAAACATGCCACTGAAATAGGGAAATCCCAGGGATAGTGTGCTTCACACTACCCCAATCAACACAAAATGATTTGCTCTCCTAACATCTTAGGTTACATGTACGCTACATTTGCTCTCCCAACATCTTAGGTTACTGGAGTATCCCGAAATAGCTATTCTGTATCTTCATAGCAAGCCTGTTATTTTGGGTTCATTATTCCGACATCCCTATAAACCTCATTCTAACAGGAGTAAGGGACGTTTCGGAATAGCGCTTTATTTCAAAATAGCATCGAAATAAGATACACAATTTGCATAGTTCAAATTGCATATCTTATTTTGAGTAATGGTGTACCATTAAAGAGCATAATTTTATATTGGTAGAGCTCTGAAAAGTTACACATTTCTATCTACTGATAAAACTCAATATCCACAGCAGCGAAAGGAGAAGAATGTGGGGCCACTGCTCCCTGGACTAAGAGTTCATCACCTCTACAAAGACAGTATAAGATTTGCTAGTATAATATTACAGTTTGTTAAATTTGGTAATTTAACTTACACAGCATCTTTCAGGTTGGAAGTATTTCATAATCACTAATTAATCCTCATACTTTGAGGTAACAAAGTAATATTAGGATCCTTTTAGGGTTGGAAAAACTGAGATGCAGAAAATCTGTCATTTGCCTAAGATTACACAGAAAATCAGTGGAAGAGCCATGTCTGAAAAAATATCATTTAGAATCCCAATGCTGGGTTCCATACACTAAGCACTACAGAGGACAGCATGGTCATCAGTAACTAATTTAAATTCAGCTACATCTGTCCAGTGCTTGTAGTATGTTGTATTATAACAACATTTTTGTTCTAATAATACATTTTTGTTACTTACTTATTCATAAGAGACATTCGCTTGAACTACCTTGTCCCTAGGATAAATTACCCCACTTCTATTGTAGTTGGAAGTGTTTTTACCATACTATCTACCACTGTTGTCTTCAAGTCGTCATTGTCAAGTCTAAGTCGAGTTTCAAGTCACTACAGTTCAAGTCTCAAGTCGAGTCTCGAGTCTTAATTTTAAAAATGTCAAGTGACTTTTGTACAAACCATCAATATCGTCATTTCAGACAATTTTTTCACCAAATTGATTTAACAAAATTAGCAAGTCTCAAGTCGAGTCTCAAGTCACAAACAATGAACCCAAGTCGAGTCTCAAGTCGAATCACCTAAGCGATTCAAGTTCAAGTCGTGGGACTCAAGTCAACAACTCTGCTATCTACTATATATTTGAGAGAGCTTGTGCATCTGTCCATCTGTCTGCTTGTTGGTCCATCTGTGAGTACCTTTATTCAAGAACTCCTCTTAAACAGTAAGAGCTAGGACCACCAATTTGTGGTACGTAGCCTCCTCTTATCATAACTTAAAGCAAAGTCAGAGTTTGGTTGTGCCAGGACAATGGGTTGTGCATGAATGTGATTGTTTCCCATCAGATGGAAAGGGAGAGGTGTGACAAGGGGGCCACAAGCACAATGGACATTTATACCTGTGATGGGGTGTACCAACCCCGCACTGGCCAGGGTGGTGGTGAACAGGCTTATTGGGTGGAAAAGGCCCCTACCTCACGGCCCTGCTGGTCATACTCCAGATGCAGCCCTAGTATAAAGGCCAGAGAAGCTGGTCAGTAGGGGCTGGTCACCAGGAGGGGAGGGAGCTCCTGCCCAAACCCAGGAGCCACAGCACCCTGAGGAGCCACTCGAGTCAGAGGAACAGCAGCCTGGGAGCAAAGAGGCCTGAGTGCAGCCAGACGGGGTAGGAAGTAGACCAAGGGCAGGGAGCCAGATGGCAACTCAGTGAACTTAACTTGTTTCAGAGGGATTCCGAGCTGAGCTGGTGGTTGGGGGAACACCCACCACCAACAGGGACTTGGGCTGGGGCCTAGTGCAAAGGATGGGCATCGGGCTCCCTTACCCCTCCCCCCCACACACACATCTGTGACCCCAAGGAAGGGAGAGCACGAACTGCTCTATTGACTAGGCTGCTGGGCCTGATGGAGGGAGCGGCCAGGCCATGGAGCCTGACTGCCCTGAGAGAGGATGTTATTGTCTGAGCCACTGGGCTGGACTGCCCGAGAGGTTTGAGCCGGGTGGTGGACTGAGCTGCCGGGGACCACTGGTGAGGGGCCGGTTTATGGGGCATGACCCCTCAGAAGAGGCATGGGGCCGGAGACCCCATCACAATACCCTAGAATGGCCACAGAGGGCAGCAAGTGCCTGGGCCCCAGGGAGCAGCTGCTGGCCAGCAGTGCCCCAGCCACACCAGGGATCAGCTGCTGAGGGAGCTGAGTGCCCCCACTCCTGTCCCGGGACAACCCAGGGAGCTGTGAGCAGGTGGGCTATGCGACCCCCACTACCCTGGGATGGCCTCAGTGAGATGCTGCTGGGCAAACTGTGTGACCCTCATCTTCTCCTGGAAATCAGCAGGTAGGTTGCACACCCCCGGCCCTGGCCAGCCCCAGGGAGAATCTGGTAGGCAGGCTGCAGAGCTCTCTATCTGCCCCAGGCAGGCTGCATGGCCCCAGTCCAGCCTTGGGGAGAAACCGGTGGGTGGACTGGGCCTCTCTTGCCACTCCCAGGAGCAGCCACTGCCCATCCCCAACTCATGCCCTGAGTGGAGCCAGTGCCTCCCCTGAACCCCCAGATCTCCCAAACCCCTGCCCTGACTCCTGCACTCCTATCCCCTGCCCTGAACCCTCTTCTGACTCCTTCACCCCCCACTTCCTGCCCTGAGCCCCTCCTCACCCCAATTCTGACTCTCATATCTCCTACATATCTACCCCCTGCCCTCAGACCCTCCTTACCCCAATCTTGACTCCTTCACCCCCACACACCCCCAGCCTCCTGCCCTGAGGCCCCACATCCCTATACCTCTGTCCTGACTCCTACATACCCCACACCCTCAGCCCCCTGCCCTGAAGGACCTGAAGAATGCTGGGTAAGTCTTCTAGTATTAATATAAGGGAAGAAAGGAGACTGCAGATCTATCAGATCATTATTATTTCAACACAATATATAGGGCATGTTCATCCTGCAAGATCCTCAAACAAGTATATTTCTGTGGCTTCCACCTTACTATAACATCAGCAATGTAACAGATGAATATCGAGAAAGAAAACTGTGTTTATTTTTGGGCTCATAACCCCAGAGTTTTGATCTCTGTTCGACGACTCTCCCCAGCTCTGTATTTTGCACATTTCATAGTCTAGCATTCAGTCCACATAATCCGTACTCTACCAGCAAAGATACAGCAGGTATGAATTCCTAATGTACATTTATTTATGAGATCTTATTTTACAGATCAACATTAATATAAAAAAATAAAAATAAAAACCCCTCCAAGCAGCTCATTTAATCAAATGCAGCCTAATCTCTGATCACTTGAACACATAATCAGCCTCACACTTGTGCCCACTTGAGAATTATTGATTCCTCCTATTAAAACAAATACAGGTCCAGGTGATGCATATTATAATTACCACAGCTAATGTGATTACTACATGTAAATTGATTACTATAATTAGGACGTGGTTATTTGTATGACTAGAGAGAGAGAAAAGCAAATTGCCTGGTAAGCTATAGCAGAGTAAAAGGACCCAGACAAAAAAGAAAGTGTGGCAGTAACTAATTATATAAACTGTTTTAAAATATGTCAGGAATGCTATTCTCAGCACAAGGTTAAATTGTTCTGTTCTAGAAAAGACAGTAATATACAATAATGCTCTGTTGTGAGTGAAATGATGAAAAGCAGAACCAAATTCTATAGAGAAAGATTACTTTCCTGTCAATGATGGCTCATGGCAGACTAATAAGATCTCTCCTCCTAGGAAGCAAATGTAAGAACATTTCCTCTTCCATTCCTATATCACAGCAATATTCCCTCACCACGCAACAACAGCATTCCTGAATGCATATGTTAATGGTCAGCATCAATGCTGAATAACTTTGTTCACATTATTTTTTTCTTTAAAGTGGAAAATGGTGTTCTTAATACATCTCCTTTCTGTGCTTTTCTAAAAAATATTCAGTACCAAATAGGTGAGGTAAATTACTTTCTTCACCGTTTACACTACAGTCTGAGAGAGGATGCTTGACACAAACAGATTTCCTGGGGGGGACACGAGGATGACTAAAAGTCAAAGGGGAGCCCATAAACATGGATTATCACATTTCATGAAATTCTCCAAATGGTGAAGTTTAACAGAGGATTCTGACTGAGGACTATAGGAACAGAGATTTTATTACATTGTGCAATGCTCATTCTTCAAATGGGAACGCTCTGCCAACTTGGGTGTTGAAAACTGCCCTCAATCACTAACAGTTCAACTTGGTAAAGTTGATGGATAACTGCATGGTGCCCTAAGGATTTGTTTTTACCAGAGTTTATTCTAGAATCTGCCATTTGTCTCTACTGATTGTAAATATGGAAGAAAATTGGTATCTTGAGGCTAGATTCACAACAGGGCTTAGATGCTTCAAGCCTAATGTTTAGGCACACTGCTGCCTAGTGGAATTATTTACCACAGGTGATGTGTCAGCTAGAAGCAACCTAAGCTAGCCTCTAAGAAATGCTGAGGCGAGGGGAGTAGCCTACGCCCCACTCTGTGCCTAAGCAAGGTCAGTCCTTTCTGTGAATTTAGGGACACTAAGGAGGACCATAAAGCAGTGCCATTTTCTTGGGCATAGTGATTAGTGTATTCACACTGGAGGTGGTTCGAAAATCCCCATTCTGCCTGATGTAGAACAGGGTTTTGAATGCAGGTTTTTTCATGCCCTAACCAGTGTGCTAAAGAGTATTCCAGTGCGGGGTTCTCCTGTTCCACGTTACACATAGGCTGTGTCTACACTGGCAAGATTTTGCGCAAAAGCGAGTGCTTTTGCGCAAAATCTTTCTGCCTGTCTACACTGGCCATGAGTATTTGCGCAAGAGCGCTGACATTCTACTGTAAGAAATCAGTGCTTTTTGTGCAAATACTTTGACCCTCCCGCTCAGGGATAAGCCCTCTTGCGCAAGAATATTTGCGCAAGAGGGCCAGTGTAGACAGGCACCTTAATTTCTTGCGCAAGAAAGCCTGATGGCTAAAATGGCCATTGGCGCTTTCTTGCACAAAAGTGCGTCTATACTGGGCACGGATGCTCTTACGCAAAAGATGTCTTTTGCGCAAATGTATCCGTGCCAGTCTAGATGCTCTTTTGCGCAAATACTTTTAACGGAAAAACGTTTCCGTTAAAGGCATTTGAGCTAAATCATGCCATAATGTTTAAATATTCATTTGAACAGGCTACAGATCTAGAACATGGCCTCCTAACTGCATAACCTAACTATTCGGTATAGAGCAGTTTTCTCTGGCCCAATATTTCAAAGTGAAATGGCTTCAACAGGAAAGACTGAGACATGCCCACCCCAGGATACCCCATAACTCAGTAAGGGCATCCAGGGTTGCCACTAGGGGTGACACAGGGCTCACTCATTGCAGGCCTTGCCCCACTTATGCTCTGGTCCTGCCTTGCCCCTACACTACCGCTTGCTCCAAGCCCAGTCTCTGCTATGCCCCCACCTGCCCTAATTGCACTCCTTTCCTGAAGCCCCTTTGCCTGAGTGACACAAGCCAGGGTATTACTGGGGTGGTGGTGGGGAGTGGGGGAAGAGAGGGATTGGCATAGGTCAGGCCCCACTGCACTCACTGCAGCAACAGCAGTTGGAAGTGGAGCACCTCATCTCCACCTCCAGGGTGCTCTGCTTCCTGCTGCCACAAAGCAGGGGCAGGGTGGAGTGGAGGCAAGACAAAGTGGAGTGGGGGAAGGGCATATAGCAAGGGGCTTGCTCTGGGCACCACATCTCGGGCACTACATGGGTTTGCCAAGGCCCCGCATCCTCCTAGGGACTCCCTTTGCCCCCTGCGTCCTGGCCATAGAATGGGGCTTTAAGGCAAGTGATGGTACCATTACCACTATGATTTAGTGGGGGCCCACTTCGGTAGGCATGCATTTAGGTAGTCTCAGAGCACAGCTTCTGGGTTAGGCCACACAGATGAGATAGGTGGGGAAATGCTTAGTTTTGAATGTTGTTTTGATTTAAGCACCAAGCAGTGTGACAGTGTTAACACTTAGTTTTGCACAGAAATTTAGGCACCCTGGGATCTTCACTAATAGAAGCTCATGTTCCTAAGGACTTCAGGCACTTGTAGGACACAGACGAATAATAATTTTGTGAATGCAGGTGGTGTATAAATGTTGGAATTAGGTGCTTAAGTGCCCTTTTTGTTTTAAACACTTGTATAGGATTCACTTTAAAAATAGAAGCATACAGTGTTTCTGTTTTCCTGTATTAACATGGTCTTCTGAGTGAAAGGCCACTTTGCAATTAGTGTAGCAGAGTTGTGTGTCTGACTTCCCTGGTGAAATATGGTTTTCTGGGACTAGCTCTTTCCCCCTCTAACTCAAAGAAAAAAAATCCCCAGAGAAGGTTTAGAGAACATGCTAAGGTTAACACTTCTAAAATAAAGTTAGTTTGAACTTTAGTGCTTAAAGGAAATATTTGCGAGGACTGGAGCCAGTGAAAGAAGAAAGGTATTTTTGTCCCTATTGTGATGGTAGATATTCCAGTATGAAGCAGTGAAACATCTGTGCTGTTGAAAATCTACAGTATTTGAATTATGTCTCTGCCACACACATTAGGCATCATATTTTGAAGAGAACAGACCAGATATTCCGCCAGGATGTGTTCCAAAGCTGCTGGAAAGGACTGCTAGTCTCATCTCTACAGACTCAAACTCCTGCTTTGGGACCCAGGCCCATAGATCTAACTGCTCCATATAACAGGCCAACTGCGAATATTAGTTCCCTGAACCATCTTAACCCTCCTCATAACATTGTTTTCTAGTCTCAATGGGTTGTTACTTTCTGGAGTGACTGTTTCGAGGTATGTCATAGAGCAGTAAGAACCTCCATCAGCCATTGGTCAAGCTTCACACAGACTCTCATGTTAAGGTTGAGTCAAGTACCGGTATTTATAGTTGATTGATCTTACATTTAACTTGTTTGTTACCAAAAACGAAAACCAGCAGTAACAACGTTAATGACACTTGCAGCATTGAGTGGGAGCCCATTCATGTACTGATCTAGCGAGAAGAGAAGGAATCCTCACTTCATGTACACTCTTCCTCCACTTCTCTTCACTAGGAAAGAGGGCAGGGCTGTCACCATTAATCTGTTTTTTCTCCCTTAAGAGGCTGGCAGGTTCCAGGAACCCACTTGATTAGTATGCCATTTACACTACCAGATGATACCTGAAGATCAAAAATGTGGGACAGGTGAAAATCAAAGATCTTTTCTATATATAGGAGTGATTGGGTACACAAATCCCACACTGGCCCAGATGGCACTAAAGGACAATACTAACCCCAGGTAGTAATTAGCATCATCCTGGGCGGGAAAAATAAATAAAGTCACACTGGCATCCTTCACCAACAAGGTAAACTGTCAATGGGTGGGCATAGAGCAAAAGAGATCTCTGCCAGGCTTGGCTTAAAAAGCTGCAAAGAACTCTGGGTGAGATAAACTTCTTTAGGGAGAAAGATAACGTGCAGGCCATAGGAAAATATGGTATGATTTTACTATATATGTAATCTTTTATTTCCACTAATTCTGTTTGCTATCATCTCTCTATAAACATATCTAAGTGTTGTCTGTTAAGCAAAGCTGTGGTGTGCTGTTCCTATGGGAACAGCCAGCCTGGCAATTTTGACTGCATAGTGGATAGAGGAGTTGACATGTGGATGACTCAGGGTTTGGTGTTTGGCTTGTAGCCTGTAAACACAGAGCAACCTGTTGCCAGAGAGCTGACTCCAGGCAGGCCTGCACAGGGCTCCCACACACTAACTGAAGTTGGTAGTGGGGTGTCTCAGAACCCTGGCTCCCCCAGGAGACATCACAATGGCCAGTCATCCACAAGATGCTTTTCTAGGTGATAGTCGTATAACTGCCACATTGAAGGACAAAATAATAAAATCTAGGAGTCCAATTCTAGAAAGCGGAATCAGCATCCTTGTAAATCAATGGGGCTTTTACTTCAGTAAGGGTGGCGTGATCTGACCACAGGTTTTTAGAGGGACTCAATAATTATTGTTTTAAATGTCTTATCACTCTCAAAACTAGACAGTTCACTTATAGCTAAAGCAGAAAACATAGGATAACAATCGTGTCTTGTCCTTGCATGGACTGGACTTAGACTCCAATGGGCCTTTCAGGGGAGTGAATTCCAAAGCTGGGGATTCTCAACCCAGAGAGCACTGCTGACAGTCGTGGAATTTTCAAACTGATCAATAGGACTCGTAAACGTGCTCATCCCTTGAGATACCACTGCCTGACGACATGCTTCCCCGAGGAACAGATGTGTATTCACAATTTGTAAAGTTGTTTCTGCCGAATACTGCACGTTTATTGCCCAATGTTAGAGACCTAAATCCTCATTTTATACTCTCAGAGGTACAGATAACCAGCAGCTCCCACTGACCTGGATTTAAGTAGCTATTTTTAAGCACCAAAGTTTGAAAGCCTCCGCCTCAGTTTTTATTCGTCACTATGCAATATCACTTTTATGGTTTGTCACAGACAAGCTACTGCTTAGCTCAGCAGTGTTACAGAAACAGTCGCCTATTTTTAGTTGCACTAATATTGAGGGGTTTAAACTCATTACTAATTAGCCTTTAAAAAAAAACTAAACGAGTAAATGTTCCTGAAGAGTATGCAGGAACCCAGCTAGGAGAGTGAAGGATAAAAACTAGCAGTGAAAAAGCGAGAGTGTAAAAGGGGTAAAGCTTAAAGATTCTGCATGCCTGACATCAGAAAGTGGCTTGGAATACAACTGTTCCTATACTTACTCTAATAACAGCTAATGGACAACTATCAGACAAAGGAACAAAAAATCTCCAATTTTTGCAAAGTATCAAAAAAGTCTGAAGATTTGTCCAAATCAACCATCAAACTTTAAGTAAAGGAAAGGAGTCTCAGTTCAGGGAACTCTCATATTGTAGCTGTAGCTCACTCTTAGTACAGACATTTTATATTAATGACAACTTTTATACATAAAATAACTGTCCTCTTCTGCGGTGCTGATCTACAATTGGTCTGCTCGTTATCATAGCCCTTTACAATCTTTAGCCCTGGTTTAGATAATGATAAACCACTATTTCCATTACAGACCTCCATTTATTTCCACCTGAAAATAATAAAAAAGAAAGGTAAAAGAGACGCTACACCTGCTCTTCCAGCCAGAAATATTATAAGTAAGGATGTTAAAAGGCAGGTAATTGACCAATTGTGTAGTCGATACAATTTGTATCAACTACATGATTAGTTAATAAGGGAAGGCACTCTGTACCAGTTCGCGCCAGTCCAAGAGCTACCCCTGCTGCAGCTCTACAGTTTAAATATAGTAGGAGCTTGGCGTGCAAGCAACCAGGCTCTTACTACATTTAAACTGCAGAGCTGCAGAGGGGGTAGGTCTCCAACCAGTGCAAGCCGGGATAGAGCAGGAGCTGGATGGCTCTTACTACATTTAAAATGCAAAGTGGTCCCAGATTGGCACAAGCCAGGACTGAGCCAGGCTTGCTCAATCCCGGCCAGGGCCATCCTTAGGATTTACGGTGCCATAGGCGGGATTATTAAACTGGTACCTCTATGCCTGACTAGCTCTTACCAGCACAAACATAAGCTTACAATACTGGTGCCCCAGAAATACTGGTGCCCCAGGCAACTGCCTATTCTGCCTATGGCTAAGGATGGTCCTGATTATAAGGGGTAAATCACACTTCGTTATTCACTTTTTCCACAGGTTTGATGATTTTAAAAACTTTTATTGTATCCCTCCTTATATATTTTCCAAGCCGAAAAGTTCCAGCCTTTTTAATCTCTCCTCATAATGAAGCTGTTCCATACCTCTAATGCAGCAGTGGAGAAGCTTTTTTGGGTTGGGAGCCACTAACCCACAGAGATATCAGTTGAAGATCACCCACAAGTGAGAAGAAAAAAAACACCCCACACAGCTTCAACTGATGCCCCACCCACAGCAAAAGCCTCTGGGGCTTGCCCAGCTATGGCTGCTCCTTCTTCCCATTTCTCAGCTCCCCACTTCGGGAAGGAGTTCTGGGGCTTGCCCAACTCTGGCCACTACTTGCAGCGAAGACAATGGGGCGGTCTTCCCCTTCCCTCCCATTCCTGCAAGGGATTTCCCCTCCCCCGCTTCCCTTAGGTCTCACATGCCTTCTTAACTGTTAAGGAGGCATTGCTGGCAGTCCGGGACTGGGCTGCAAGATTATTCTTGCTGCAGCCACCCTAAGCAAGGAAGGCTCTGTCTACACTCACGGCTTCTTGCACAAGAACAGCCATTCTTCTGCAGAGCATCCACACTGCCCACCTGCTCCTGCGCAAGAAAATTTACAGTATGGCATGGTAAGAGAACTTCTTGCGCAAGAGCTATGCTCTTTTCTAACTGGTGTAAGCTCTCTTGCGCAAGACTCTTGCACAAGAGAGCAGAGTGGATGCGCGGCAGGGATTTCTTGCGCAAGAAAGCCCGATGGCTAAAATGGCCATCAGAGGTTTCTTGCGCAAGAGAGCGTCCACACTGCCAAGGATGCTCTTGCACAAAAGCACATCTCCCAAATAGCAGTGTGTACGTTTTCTTGCGCAAGAGGAGTAACGGAACTACCTAGTCCGTGCTGCGTGCCACACTAGCGGACATTTAAAAATGGCGGCGCCCGGCTTTATGCAAATGAAGCCCAGGAAATTCAAATCCCGGGCTTCATTTGCAACTCCGGTTGCCTACATTACCACCCTAGTTCAAACTAGGGTGGTAGTGTAGACATACCCTTACATCCTTAATTGTAAGTAGACATGAAGGCAGTTAACTGATGGAGAAGATAGGAAGCCCAGCATGGGGAGATAAAACCTCCACATACAGAAGTCATGTTTCCAGGTACATTTCTCATTTCTTCTCATTTCAGTGATTCTCGTGAGACTTCTTTCCATACACTTGTATATTGGTGAGGGAGAGAGAAGACAGCAAAGGATGGAATTTACAAGTTAAATGCTGGAATATAATACACATTAAAATCAGTAATAGTTGACTCTAAGGGGAATAACAAACATGTATCCTAGTCACATTTGTCAGTGACATAGAAACAGAACTAATTAATTGAACAGTGTTTTCATCATCAGTGTAGTCTAGAAGTCATTAAAACTATTCTCACAATAATACATTTAGGTCTATGAAAAACTTAGCTTATTTGATTCGTTATCATTGCAACTGACAAGGCTGCCCATTTGGGATGCTCATTACATTTAATGAATGCACCAGTCAAACACTGCAACTACACCCACTAAAATGCCATTATTTCAAAGATATCCCTTCCCTTCTTAGTGTCAATTTTCATCTGCCTTCATCAGTATAAATGTAAAAGCAGCCACTACCAACATCTCAGAGATTTGACTGGGTAACTTGAAGTAAAACTATGTTCTAAGATCAGCCCAGGGTTACATTCTAACATTTCATCTTCCAAAAGAACACAAACTGCATATCTGATTACAATTTATCTCAAATGCTTTTCACCTGATCGATCATTTTCATGCCTGCAGGGGTCTTGACTTCCAGCACCCCATATTTGATACTTTCTCAGCACACTGATAGCCTTTCTGGAGCTATGTCCTCAATGGGCTAGCCCTCCAACCATAGGGTCTCAGTCTGTCTCTGCGGTAACAAGTCAAAGTGTGAGTCAATCATTTTCTGCTCCTCTGCCTGTTCTGAAGTTCTCTGCTCTTTGCCTCTCTTTTGCAGGCTGTCATGAACACGAGGGATGGGCAGCAGTCTGGGGACTAAGGGGTTAACTGTACCTAGCCAGGTAGCAGTCAGCCAGTAGAAATGCAGATAGGGATTTTCAAACTGAGACAAAGGAATTTTGGGGTTTTCCCTCCTTTGTCCCTGGGCAGTCTCTCTCCAGATACTGAGGGGGACAGACAAAATGTTTCTTTCAAAGAAAAGACTCTTCACTATCTGCAAGTAGGGTAAAGTTTATGGTTTGGGACTGTGGATCTGATGTCTGTGCATTTAAAAATGGGTTTTCCTCTCCTTTGTAACTAAGTTTTGTTCCCATGGGAAAATTCCCCCTGGCTGTGTCTACATTGGCATCCCTTTCCGGAAATGGGATGCTAATGAGACACTTCGGAATTGCAAATTCTGCGGGGGATTTAAATATCCCCCGCGGCATTTGCATGAACATGGCTGCCACTTTTTTCCGGCTCGGGGCTTTGCCGGAGAAAAGCGCCAGTCTAGACGGGATCTTGCAGAAAATAAGCCCTTTTCCGGAAGATCCCTTATTCCTACTTGAAAGCACTTGAAAATAGGAATAAGGGATCTTCCGAAAAGGGCTTATTTTCCGCAAGATCCCGTCTAGACTGGCACTTTTCTCCGCAAAACCCCGAGCCGGAAAAAAGCAGCAGCCATGTTCATGCAAATGCCGCGGGGGATATTTAAATCCCCCGCGGAATTTGCAATTCCGAAGTGTCTCATTAGCATCCCTTTTACGGAAAAGGGTGCCAGTGTGTAGACAGCCAAGGTGTTTAGATTTTGGGGGGAAGTTTTATACCAAAGCCTGGAGAGATAAGGTTTTGGGGTTACTTTTGTGGGCCCCCACTTCTGCATTCATTGTGCCAGAGTGAGGAATAAGCCTTGACACAGGCCCTGCGGAATTCTTCTATAGTATTGTGTTTCTTCATAGCAGATTCCGCATTGCCTCCTGTCGCACAAGACTCCTGCGATTCCCTTCAGATCATGTATCTGCTTCTTACAGGCTCCATGACAGGGCTCCTGACATAGGCCTAAGTGCTCCCTGGGATTCTCTCCAGGCCAGCATCACAAGCACTTCCCAGGGATGAACTCCTCCTGGGAACTCCCTTGACTGTGTTCCCATCCCTTTTTTGAGGTGTCCTTGACAAAGCTGTGATCACTAATTGTGACCAAAGGAGGGCAGGCAGGAGCCAGTGCAAGAGGGGAGCCGGTTTTCAAACTGACTCCACCCTTTCCACACTGCTGCCTCTGCATTAAAAGCAGCAGCATTGGGGTGGAGACGAGGGGAGGTGGGAGCCAGTACTAGCGGGGAGAGACTTAAAAGCCAGCTCCCCACAAGCACTGGCTCCCACTTTCTCCTGCCACCCACATGTAAATGTGTAACTGGTGAAAATTTCAGAGGTTACACGTTTACACAAATAAATGCATCTAAAAGTTAGACATTACATTTCAGAGGGGTAGCCATGTTAGCCTGTTTCAGCAAAAACAACAAGGAGTCCTGTAGCACTTTAAACACTAACAAATTATTTGGGCATAAGCTTTCATGGGCTGGAGCCCACTTTGTGAGATGCATAAGTTAGCTGTTGTTTCTAAGCTTGCTTCATGCTTGTTTTGCAAGGGTACATGAGCTCTTGCCTTGAATTTCTGCACTTGTTCAATTTACATATTTGTTTTTACTAGCTAGAATTTGACTTCACTACATGATGTACCTAATGAAATTCTTTCCCTAGGGAGCCATCCTGTAAATCCTGCTGATTCTGTCACTTCTAACATTCCACGTATAAGCATATATTTCCCTAAAATGCTACAAGGTTTGCCCTGGGGTGTGACAAAAATTAATTCTTTTTTATTGTCTTTTAAGTCCGTGGGTCTGATTCTACTCTCTCTTCTGATTGACTCCTCCAGATGCTTTGGTTCCCATGTTAGCTACTTACAAGTTAAAACAAAGGGATGAATGCAGTCTGTTACACGAAAGCCCTCTCATACGGTGATAATCTTGGGCAGCTATTTTGTACCAGCTCCTTCCCCCATTTCTACCTCTTCAATACCACTCAATCCACATTTTCAAGATTTTTCTTACCTAACAAAACTAAGTATAATGGAAGAAACGAATCTTCATTCTCCATTTATTAATGAGAACAGGGGTGGGCAATAATTCTTAGAGCAGGGGTAGGCAATAATTTTTGCCCAGGGACCACTTCAAAAATATTTGAAGTAGCCCTGGGCCACCCCAGAAGGGGCAGGGCCTAAACAGAAGGGGTGAGGCTTAAACAGGAAGGGGTGGGGCTACCCCACCCCCAGACCATGATTGGTCTGGGAGTAGGGGAGCCCCTTTGCCCCCCCTTCCCACTAGGCACCCATGCCCTGGAAGAGGCTTGGCATGCTCCCCCACTCCCAGGCCAATCAAGCCTCCTCCCGCCCTGCGTGGAGCACAAGTGCCTCGGGCTCCTTGCAGGGCCAGGGCAGGGTGAAGGAAGCTTCACGCAGTTCCCCTGCACCCAGGCCTGATTGGCCTGGGGGTGGAGGAGCGTGCAAAGCCTCCTCCGCTCTCCCCCCCCCCCCCCCCGCCCTGTGAGCAGTGCGTGGCACTTTAAAATGCCATGTGGTCCAGGCAGGGTGGGAGGAGGCTTCACTCGCATCCCTGCCCCCAGGCCCTAATTGACTTGGGGGCGGAGGAGCAGCAGGGCCTCCGCGGGTTGGATCCACCTGCCTGGCAGGCTGGATCTGGCCTGCGGAGGTCCTTTTGCTCAACCCTGACTTAGAGTGAGGTAATCAAGAAGGGAGCACACATGTAGCTCACCATCTGACACTTGTACATAGTTCATTCAGTATAGCTATACTAAGACACTCATAACAGTTGCTGAGTCTGAGAAAGAATTCTAGCAGCCCTTATAGAGACCAATGAACTGAAGATGAAGCAAAACTGTACCATTCACTATCCATACAGTTACTTACTAGACCCCCCACGCGCCGCCCCCTCATCAGTGTAGAATCTGAAAGTCTCACAAAAAGTCATGAATTTTCTATGACAAGCCTGTCAATAAGGAAATATTATTTTCCTCATTGTACGGAGGTGAATCGAGGCATGGATAAATGACACTTTGTGATAGGTGTATTAGGCCCTTTGAGGCCTTGTGATCCTACCACATCCCATGTCAGAAAAGGAGCACTAAAGGTCTCCAAGCCTGTCTAGAAAGGAGGGTTACCACCACTGAAATGTAAAAGAAAGCTGCAAACCCCCAAGCCAAGCCCATCGTAAATCGCAATCCCCAACAAGGTGAAAGACAACTCTGCAACCTTCCTACCTCAATGGCCACGTATAGAATCTAGAGCAGTGGCTCCCTAGAATGTTCAGAGGGGGCATGGTGAGGCCAAACCAAACCCCTCAGGAGATGAGAAAGAAACACTACCCAGCCCGCTCCACTGCCACCTCCGCTGTGACACTACACCCAGCCCTAGCCTTGCCTTTCTTTGCCAGTGCCAGACTCATCCCCCACCCACAACCTAGCTGCAGCTCTGCTTCCAGCCCTGCTCCTGGCCCCAGCTACACTTCTGTCCACTGGCTCCCTGCCTGGCCACAGCTCCAGCCACAGCCTTACCCCTGTCTGTGCCCCCACCTGCGAGACCTGTGGCCCTACTTTTGCTGCTGGCTCCCAATCACATTTCCCCATTGGGTCATGGAAGACAGTAAGTGGGGTGCAATATGAAAAGTTTGGGAACCACTAATCTAGAGGGAGAACGCATATAGATTGATAGTATCGTTGATAACAAACGGGTATTTGTTCTAACAGCACATATTGCCAGTCAGTTTTTGTAGTCTGTTTTATTTAGCCAGTTGTGCATCCTAATGTGCAGTTTCTGATGCAGGCTTCTCTTTTGGGGAGTATAATAGAACTATTTGCAGCATCACCATGATTTTAATATATCTCACACTAGGGATATTAAATTTCGATTAATCAACAGTGGTTGATGGAATTACCATCGACTACTTATTTAGTCGATAAGAGGTGGGATGGGGCCCACCGCTCTTGCTACATTTTAAAGGGAGGAGTGGAGCAGGGACTCAAGCAGTCCCCACTTGCCTGGGGTTCCGTCTTTCCCTTCGAAATGTAGCAGGAGGCCTGCGGAGCTGTTGCTACATTTCAAAGGGAGAGGCGGTGCGGGGAACACGGGTCGAGTTGGCACTCAAGCAGTCCCTACTTGCCTGGGGTTCTACCTCTCCCTTTGAAATGTAGCCACAGCCATGCGGGGCTCTTGCTACATTTCAAAGGGAGAGAAGCACAGCAGTCGGACCAGTGCAAGCAGGGACTGTTTCAGTCCCCGTTCGCACTGTTTCCCCGCTGCACCTCTACTTCCCATGCCCCCCCCAGTGGAGACAGGGCTGGTGGGAACTGGCTTTTAAGCCTTCACCCCCCCACAGCACCAGCTTCTGCTTCCCCCCACTTGCTGCCTCTCTCTGGGTATGTCTACACTACCCCCCTAGTTCGAACTAGGGGGGTAATGTATGCATACCGAACTTGCTAATGAAGCCCGGGATTTGAATTTCCCGGGCTTCATTAGCATAAAGCCGGCGCCGCCATTTTTAAAAGCCGGCTAGTGCGAACCCCGTGCCGCGCGGCTACACGCGGCACAGACTAGATAGTTCGGATTAGGCTTCCTAATCCGAACTATCTGTACGCCTCGTTCCACCCTCGTTCCACTAGCCGGCTTTTAAAAATGGCGGTGCCGGCTTTATGCTAATGAAGCCCGGGAAATTCAAATCCCGGGCTTCATTAGCAAGTTCGGTATGCATACATTACCCCCCTAGTTCGAACTAGGGGGGTAGTGTAGACATACCCTCTGATACGGGCACCAAGTGGCAGGAGTGAGTATTCAAGTCACTACTGGTATACCCAATAAGTCTATGCTTATTGGGTAGTCGACTAGTTGACAAGTCGCTTACATTCCTATCTCACACATTTCCTCACTCTAGCATGACTCAAGGCCTCCCTCAGAAACATGCACAGTGCAGAGAGCAGCTATATTTTCAGCAGTTTTAACCTGTTACAGAAACTTTGATATTAGATATTCCAGTGTATTGAGATAATAATGCAAACCTTTAGATGTGTGGGGAAAAAACCTGGCAAATTAAATTATTTTCCTGGCAACTGGGAAATCCATAAAAAAACTGGTCAAGCAGATCAAATGCAGGCCAGATGGTAACCTGACTAGAAAAGCTACAAGAAAGCAGCCATTCAGAATGAAGGGGGCTCAGTGAAGAAGGACTGGAAAGCTGTGAGACTCTCCAGGTAAGGAGGCCTGGGAGAAACCCTGCTCAAGCAAGGAACAGACAGGAAACCCTGAGGAAGGCTGTAGAGGAAGATTGATGTGGGAAGCAGCTCACAAAACAGCAGCATCAATGGAATTAAAGAAAGAACCTCCTGGCTGCTATTTGTAGAATCCCTGGGTTGGGACCTGGATTAGTGGGTGGGAAAGGTCCTTTCCGTCCCCACCTCTCCCTCACACACACCTCATCACCCTTTGCCGCGGCCACTGGCAGGGTGGCCAAAACCCTGAGAAAGGGACAAGTTTTGTGTAGCAGTCCCAAGCACAGGGTTGGTTACAGGGCTCTACAATGTGACTTAAACCCTTTCTGAGGGCCAACCATTAGTTCAACTTTGTTACCCCCAAAAAGGGGGCTGAACTCAGAATGACTTGGTTGGAGAGCTGAGGAGAGAAGATTTGATAAGACAAAGAGTCTCCAGGAAGAAAGGGCAGATAGGGACTTAAAACTCAACCAGAAAGAGCTGAAGACTGAGCCACAACTAGAAATTGCACACTTAGCACCAAACGAGTGCTTTGATCTTTCTTGCCATCAGAAGTATTACTACCGGAAATTAAAAAGCGGCCACCATGGCCTGAAAAGTTCATGCTTCACTACAATCATGATATAGTTTGCTTGCCAACACACACAGGAACATAACTGTACTTTCTCAATATGTGGGATTAAATTTTGTATCTATCCATCTGACTGTCTGTCTCCCCAATTCTTCCCTTTCCTCATCCTAACTCTTTTTTT